>NC_090938.1:733070308-735470308 GCF_040938575.1 Ambystoma mexicanum | reverse complement strand
TTGTCACGAAGGGCTTGTACTCCTTGTTCCTCCCAACATGGCCGTACCAAGCTCCGTGCTACGCACTAGCTTTCACGTCGTAGCACGTACTATAAATTAGTCACGCCCTTGCGGGTCCGCGCGTCTCAACGCTATCTTCGATAGTGACCCGACGTGTGTTTGCTCTCTACATTTGCTTCCTTGATCCTCATACTTCCTTTCTTGCCTTTTTCCTGTTCCTGGACTTCCCCCCCTACATTGCTTGTTTATCGCTAATCCTGGACACCCTGGAATCACGAACTTCCCGGAACTCTGAATGCGCTCTGCAACCTGACGAGGCTCGGGCGAGCCTATTCAAGACCGAACCACCCACAGGAAGAGTCCTGCGACCGAACAAGGGAGATCCCGATCACAGGTGAGACGGGGGGAGATTTACGACAGTTTGAGACGCCAAACGATCAATACAGATTTTACCATGGAGAATGCTATTCAGGACCTGATGCGCGGAATGCAAGAACTTTCCAAAGAGATGCAGAATATAAAAGCCGAGAATGCGGCTCTAAGACAGCTCATTTTACACCATTGTATAAACTACCATCTTCCTCAGAACTTGCTGGAATTTTCCTGGAACATATTTTTCGTCTTCATGGCCTCCCTTCCAAGATTATTTCGGATCGGGGACCTCAATATATTTCACTTCTGGAAACCTCTCTGTCGTGTTCTAGGAATCCAACGTGCCCTTTCTTCAGGCTATCATCCACAAACCAATGGGGCAACGGAACGAGTAAATCAAACCCTGGAACAATATCTTTGTTGTTTTGCCACCAAGGTTCAGGACGATTGGTCTCTTCTTATACCTTTAGCCGAATTCTCCTACAATAGCTCAGATCATTCAGCTCTCAAGATCAGCCCTTTCTATTGCAGTCAAGGTTATCATCCGTCTGTTTTACCATCAGTTCTTCTAGAATCTACTCCGGTACCTACCCTTGACTCTTGGATTCAGACGCCGATCGACTTACAAAGAGAGGCCAAGGATCAGTTAGAACAGGCCCAGACTCGAACCAAAAGATATGCGGACTCTAAGAGAAGACCATCACCTTCCTATTCAGTTGGCGATCAAGTCTGGCTAGCCTCGAAACTGTTACCTCGACATCTACGACCAAACAAATTGGCTCCTCCCTGTTATGGTCCATTTTCTATAAAGGAGATCATCAATCCTGTCTCCTTCCGACTTAAGCTCCCGGATTTCTGGAAGAAGATACATCCAGTCTTCCATACTTCCCTGTTGAAACCCTACGTTAGTTCTACTCGAAAACCCTTCAAACCCACACCTGTTGTTGTGGACGACCAGTTGGAATATGAGGTGTCTAGGATATGTGATTCCAGGTATAGACAGGGTCGATTACAATATCTGGTCGAGTGGAAAGGCTACCCCCCTAGCGAGAGAACATGGGAACCAGTCTCTAATTTAAAGACCCCTCGTTTGCTCAGAAGATTCCATCTTATTCACCCAGGCAAGCCTGGAGGAACCAGTCTTCGGAGGGGGCATGCTGTCATGACCCGGCGAAATTGCCCCTTCTGGACCTCATGGTCGTTGTCACGAAGGGCTTGTACTCCTTGTTCCTCCCAACATGGCCGTACCAAGCTCCGTGCTATGCGCTAGCTTTCACGTCGTAGCACGTACTATAAATTATTCACGCCCTTGCCGGTCCGCGCGTCTCAACGCTATCTTCGATAGTGACCCGACGTGTGTTTGCTCTCTACATTTGCTTCCTTGATCCTCATACTTCCTTTCTTGCCTTTTTCCTGTTCCTGGACTTCCCCCCCTACATTGCTTGTTTATCGCTAATCCTGGACACCCTGGAACCACGAACTTCCCGGAACTCTGAACGCGCTCTGCAACCTGACGAGGCTCGGGCGAGCCTATTCAAGACCCGAACCACCCACAGGAAGAATCCTGCGACCGAACAAGGGAGATCCCGATCACAGGTGAGACGGGGGGAGATTTACGACAGTACTAGCTCTAGGACATTGTGATAATGCTGATGGTCTGTTCCCAGCCACCCTAGTGTCTAACCCGCCTTGTCTCTCTGGTGTTGCTAATGCAGGCGACATAGCACCCCGGACCTGCTCAGCAACTGGAAAGGAATATAGCACCATCGACTCACTTCAGAAACCTTCAGGACATATAGCACTGGTGACTTACTTCAGCAACCTTAAGGTTGTATAGCACCCTTGATTCCCTCCAGCCATCTTAAGGGGATATCTCACCCATGGCCCACTTCAGCAACCTTCCATGTACTCTCTAAAGTCTCTATGCCAGTGGCAGTCCCCAGGCCCTCTACAGGCCTCCTGCCTTATCCTTCACTTTCCACCTGGGCACTGATTGACTGTGGTCCTCTGGAGCTGAACCCTTCCTGGTCCCTGGCACTGCTTTCAAGTGACCCTCCTGAGTTTTATTTCTAAGGCCGCCTCCTTTTCCTCCTTCTGTTCTTACTCCTCCACCTTCTTGTGTCTCATGCCTACTCCTTCATCTTCTGCTTCAGCACTCACTCCCCCACTTCGTTCTCTTTCTCTCCCTTCACAAACCTCTCTCTTTCCCTAGTGGGTTTGGGACGATAAGGGTTCTGATTATCTGGCTCATTCCCTCCTGTTTTCCCAGCACCTGATTGGCCCTGGCACCACCCGTCCACCCCTCCCCCTTTTGTGTAAGCCCTCCCATCTTAACTCCAGGCGAGGAGAGCTTTCTGCTGGTTTAGTTTGTGTCACACCAAGGACCAAGGGAACCACTGTATCCCTTGCAAACAACTTTGCTGCCTTTCCAACACTGGTGCTTGATTTCATTCCCATCAATAAATCAATATGCATCCAAAAGTCGTTTTCCTAAAATTCTTTATAAGGAGACCAGAATGGGGAATATGTCCAATGCCTTTTGAACTTAATCAAAGCCCTTCCTCAGGCACCTTTTCATGATTGTTCAACAGAAGGAAAATGACAGATGATGGTCTCAGAAGATAAATATATGCAAGACGAACATACAAACTTGTCCAGAGTTATACACATTATATATATGGTACGATATCCTACGTAATTCTATTATTCCAGTCTATAACGTGACTGTCTTACCAGTCTCCTTAGTACTCACCCAAAACAGGTGGTAGCTCCCAACACTATTAACAGATACAAAAACGTACCATCGTTGTTGATATGTTAGGATTCCAAAATGATATGCAACCTACACCCTTAGCATCCAGGTGAACATGTTGCCATGTCAAAGTGATAACCTTCCCTAAAAAACTTTACTATTGTCAAAACGTGAATCAAAAAATCGCCATTGCATGCTAAAGGCATCACCAACCCATCGTGAAATCACCCTGAAAATGTCAGAGAGGTTCCCCGACCTGTGCTGAATCACCAACCCAAGTGTCAATAACTTATCTCCAGTCAAGACAACATCTTATATGCTGTTACATTCTTATAATCACTGATAATCTGATAAACCTACTCAATCCCTTATGTCTAACAATTTACCTGGGCTATGTAGCCAAACGCTCGAGATAACAGGAACGTGGTTTACCAAACCAGTTTAGACAACGCCATCATTCTCATCCACTATATATGAGAGAAAGCAGGTGTGCGCCCGTGAGCACAGTGACGTCATCGCGTCCTTACGCGATGCAATGACATCCCGGTGATAACAATACTGGAGTTTACAATTACAGTCACCATATGTAATGTCCGTGATTGTTGTGTACATGTATTTGTTAAATAAGGCTGGACCAGGAGATGAACTTTAAGAGCATTTATTAAGTATAATCGAGAGTAGGCAGCAGACACTCCTGCTGGCACAAGATATGGCTACCAACTGACAAGGTTTGGACAAACACAGAACACAACCCAGAACTCAGAACTACAATGTATAGCTCCAGACCATTTCCTTTAAGAGCTCAGACCACTCTAACCCCGAACACAGTGCCAATTGAATGCCACCCTTAATAATCCTATTGGCTCTTTCAACTAACCCATTTGCCCTTGGATGGTACAAGGCAGTCCGTAAATGTTTAATGCCAAAATGCCTCAAGTACTCCTCCATTCTATCAGAGCAGAATTGCACTCCATTGTCTGTGATGATTTCTGTGGGAAAGCCTTCTCTAAAGAAAACTTCCTCAAAGAATGCAATTAACTCACTGGTGGTGGCCTCCCTCAAAGCTTTCCATGCAAGCCATTTTGAATGATAGTCAACTAAAACAACCATGAACTTAAACCAAATTTGTGGTAAAATTCTGCTATGCCCATGAAAGATCTGAGTTGGTCTTTATCAGTCTGGACACTCTGTGCCCTAAGTATTCCACCTCCCTGAGAGCAATTCTACATTTCTTTCTCTGTACCGTGAGTCCAGCCCCTTTCAACCTTTGCAACACACTTCTCAACACACCATCATGCGCACATTCAAAGTCAGCATAAATTAATATATCATCCTAAAAAACTGTGACATTATTGAAACCCTTGAGGACTTCTTCCATAATCCTCTGGAACACCGAAGCAGCTGATGCCAACCCAAATGGCATTCATAGGAACTTGAAAGTGCCCTCTGGGGTAATAAATGCCGTGACATGTTGGCAGTTGTTAGGTAAAGGCACTTGATGGTAGGCTGTGGACAGGTCGATCATGGAGAACCAGCTGGGTTGTCCTAAAGTAGCTAAAGTCTCCGATATCACAGGCAGAGGATGTCTCTCAATGAAAATGTTCTTTTTGAGATCTCTGAGATCTACACAAAGTCTTAAGTTACTGTTGCTTTTGGAGACAAGTACCACAGGGGAGAGCCACTCGGTGCCCTTTATACGCTCAATAACTCCTTTTTGAGTCAGGTCATCAAGTTATTCTCGCAGTTGTTGCCTTAGCTTCAGGGGCACCAGTCTCACTTTGTGCACTACAGGTTGCGCACTCTTCTTCAATTTGATGTTATGTTCAAAATTATTTAGTTACCCAACTTGGAGGTAAAACTTCAGGAAACTCCTTGGACCATTTGTCTTCAAGTTCTGCAATGGTGAACGGGTCTTTGGCACTCACCTGGATGCAAACCCCCAATTTTCTTTGCTCATCCCAGCCTAAGAGAGATGCTCCCTTTTTGGCCACTAGAATTTCCACAGAGCACTCCCTTCCTCTATACGTCACACTCCCATGAAATTCACCAATTAGCGTGATAGCAGACTCCCCATAGCCACAAGGTGGGACTTTGGCGGGAACCAATATGTCAGGATCCTTGCACAGTACATTCCTGAATGTGTCTTCAGAAATTATTGGCCAAGGAGAGGCTGAGTCCACTTTAATTTTAATGTGACATCCATCGATTAGAAAGTGATCAATTGGCCCTTTACTGTCTCCTGAGACCGCATAGATGTGGAATATGTGTTTGGTGTTCCTTTCCTGATCGGTGGCCCTTCCAATGTCCTGGTAGCAGGATGGTTGTTTACTTGATTGTCTGCGTCCCTCTGTTCTATCACATTTATTGAGGACTCTTTGCACATATTAGCAAAATTACCTTTAAGCTTGCATCTAAGCAGTCCGCAAATCTTGCTGAGCATGTGGGATAATTGGCTCTGTGTTTGGGGTTTCCACACCTGGAACACTTTTGATTCCACCATTCTCTTCTGACGGTTGTTCTTTTCTTCGATGTCACCACACACACACTAGGTGCAGCACTTTGTGTGGCTTGTTTGTCAATTTTCAATGCCCTCATGTATTGGGAGGTCTGCTCCATGCTGCGGGGGATTTCTATGGATTCTTCCAGAGATATATCCTTAGAGGGTAACTTTTCTTGTATTCTGGTACTATTTGTACATCAAACCAGTTGATCTCTAATGAGAGAATCAGTTAGGTCTCCGAAGTCACACTTGTGGCTTTAAGGTCCTCAAGGACGCCATATAGGATTCTACAGACTCAGTATTATCTTGTGCACGTTGAAAAAACTTATGTCTCTCAAACGATGTCTTTTTTTTCGGTTCAAAATGTTCTTCAATTTTCTTTACAGCAATAAGATATTCATCTGCATCGCCAGCCCCTTCGTCGGTGTTCGGTACAAGTCCATCAAACACAATGCGCCCCTCGGGACCAAGGTTGTGAAGGAGTAGAGCCTTCCTTCTGGCCGAACTGTATCTGTCACAACCAAAGGCCATTAAATAGTTCTCAAACATGCGGATCCACCTGTCCCACCTAACTGGGGGACGGCCTGGCTCATTGAGAAAAGGTGCTGGAGCAGGAATTGCTGCAGCCATGTTAGAAGCCGGAAACAGCTGCAAATGAAACACCGAAGAAAACCAAGGTTCTGACTTGTCCCACTTTCTTATTTCCTTTACATGTGTGGTTCCAGCTAGACTTCGGCAAATGTCAGTGAAAAAGGATGAACCAAGTTCTATCGATCTATTTACTTGACTGTGACATCACAAAGGACTTCATTAATGCTGCGGTGCCAGTTCCAGAGTGCACAATGGAACAAAAGAACTCCTTCAAGAACACCTGTGCAGCCACATTAATGACATCACAATTGATATGCGCTCGGAGCGTAAGTACTTTGATTCCAGCCTGACAGTGAAGAGAAGGAGCTTCTCTAAGAACCCCCTCGCATCATCATCTATGACACAACAATTGAAAATGCTCAGGTAAGCTCGCTTTGTTTCCCTGGTGGTTGGCACCTCGTAAAGCAATTTTGGTTGCTTAGCAACAGTCACATGGAAGCGTACAACAATAACATAAGGTCCGCGTGGTGAGGCTGGCTCCGCCCACACGCTGCGTGATGATGCAGAGGGAATGAGGGGCCCAGTGTTGCCAACCTAGCGACTTTCTCGCTATATTTAGCGAGAAAGTACGCCCCCCTAGCGACTTTTTCATAAAAAAGCGGCTAGCGAGAAATCTAGCTACTTTTTTCAATTGGTTTGGAGACTTGCTCATTTATGCAAGTTTCCAAACCAATTGAAAAAAGTGTGGTCGTTCGCCCGTTTTCTAACGGGAGTAATGCAAAAACACACTAATAACTTAAAAGGGAGGTGTTAAAAGGGGAGGGGGCCACAGTAAAACACAATGATAACTTAAAAGGGAGGTGTTAAAAGGGGAGGGGGCCACAGTAAAAGCCATAAATCGCAGGGGGAAAGAGGAGGTAATTATGCAAAATAGGCAGTGACGTCATCTAGCTACTTCTGGCGACTTCTAGGGGAGCCAATAGCTACTTTCTTCACTGAGGAGTTGGCAACACTGGAGGGGCCCTCTCTCCAACGATAGCGCGCGAACTGCGGCTCAAATCTAAACAAAGCGCGCGGGCTGGAACGTCCCAAAAGCCAATCACTGGAATATCCCCAAAATATAATGCCACCTTCCTCGCGCTACACACCGGCTCCGACCTGCAAGCTTGGTTCAGTGTCTGCTGCCTGGCCGTATCCAGCGTTGCTAGAACTGAGGCTCACGGCCCCGATGGTGGAGGGAACAGAGGAGGAGGAGGGGCCTCTCCGGAGGGGCCGCTCCAGCAGGGCCGGGAAGCTGCATTCAGGGGCCGGCCTCAACAGCGCAAAGCAAAGCGATTTCCGCGCTGGAACCCTGGCTCATTCTTCAGTGACAGGCCGGCAGGAGAGAAGAGGCAGTCGGGTGAGTGTCACGCCGTTGGGGTGCTGACTATCCTCGTCGCCAGTGTTAAATAAGGCTGGACCAGGAGATGAGCTGTAAGAGCATTTATTAAGTATAATCGAGAGTAGGCAGCAGACACTCCTGCTGGCACAAGATATAGCTAACAACTGACAAGGTTTGAACAAACACAGAACACAACCCAGAACTCAGAACTTGAATGTATGAACATCACAATGTATGCAGAGAAGGGAATGAGCGAACATATGGACATAACAGTGTTATCAGAAAGACTCAAATCACCACAATGGGTTCGCTTATTTTTCCATGATTTCCAACCATTTTATATATGAGAATTCAGCGGCTCCCGTTAAACTCAATGATGTCATTATTTACCTACGTGATGGTGTCTCATTTATAACAGAACGAGGGCTTACATTTACACTCTCAGTACGAAATGTCCAGCAGACAAAATGGCGTCATATGGCACCCTTGCATTGACATCTCGGTAATAGCAAAGCATGGTTGCACTCACACTGACAAGTACGTAATTACTGTGAATGTTGAGAAAGAGCTAATCACCACAATGCGAACGTTTATCTTAACCATAAGGAGTATTACCCTGATTCTAATATGTGGCCTCCAGACTCAAGTCAAACAGAACTCCTAATGAACATGAAGATCAGTGTAGTTTACATCTGTACATTTGGGCCAGTATTGCCTACGTGCACACACTTCATGCTAGTGATTTTATGTCAAGGCAGGCCACACTCCTCTTAAGAGTGGAGCTGGAAGTGGGGTCGGTCAATGTGAGGTTGCAGTGAAACTTTAGATGCATACATGCCAACCCTCCCGATTCAGGCGGGAGACTTCTGATTTTTCAGGGAAAAATACGGCTATTTTTCACATTCTCCTGCCTAAAATTGTACTTTCCCCAATGCATTCCTATGGGGAAATTGTTCTCTCCCGATTTCTCTGAAGAAATCTCCCCCTCAGGTGCCTCGGAATGTTGGCGTGTAGGTAGATGTTTAACTCGGTCAATGGTGATAGCAGCTGGTCCCATGAGGGGGGCGGCCATTTGAAGAGTAGTGAAGTGGGGAGTATGTAAACCAAAGAAGACAATCTCTGTCGTTGGTGCATTTAGACAGAGATTGTTACCTATATTCCTGTCCTGGATTCTCTGGTGTGTTTGGTAATGTGTAGGTTGGTGTTGTGAGATTCCAAATTCAGGAGGACCTGCACATTGTCTGTAATGCTGCAACGTTGTCCTCTATTCATATGTTCACAAAATATTGTCTGGACTCTGCATCGGGTCGCGGGGCGAGGTTTGGGAAGGCTGTGTTACACTGCATTAATCCATATAAATAAAAATTTAAATGTTCGTTTGTTCAAAATCTTAAATCTCCGAAAGTTCTTCACCGATTGCTTTGAAATTTTGGCACAATGTTGCATTCGAATAGGCGCGTGTTTTTATATACCTACTATACATAGATGTCACACCTGTGACAGGTAAAAACATGCTTTTTCTGAAAAACTGCGCCATCTGTTGGACGTAAAAGCAACACACACTATACTAAATATTTTACTGAAAAACAGAGCCATCTGTTGGACATAAAAAAAACAGCTTCAGATCAGCTTCGTTCTCAACAGAATGAACGCGACAGGCTGAGTGTGGCTGAAAGACGTCAACGAGAAACAGCAGATCAGCGTCAAACACGACTCTGTGCTCAGCAATCTTGCGATTACAATCGCCTTCATTCCGGTACAACCGAGCTGATGATTATAGTTTGAGCCGGCACTTTCTCATTGACACCATGACTGAAGTGTACCTTTATTGCAAGGCTCTGAAATTTAATGGAGAAACGAAAGGATTGTGTTGCACCGCCAGGAAAATTAAACTGCCTCAACTGGGAGAACCGCCAGAGCCATTAAAAACTTTGCTTGCTGGATATAACACTGAATCAAAGCATTTCCTATCTGACATCAGGAAATACAACTCATGCTTCCAAATAACGTCGTTTGGCACATAAATCGTAACAGCTCAATTCATGCCAACTTGTGTTTGCAATCACCATCAACACAGCTCAAGGCCAATCGTTAGAATTGTGCGGTTTAGATCTAGACACAGATTGCTTATCACATGGACAATTATATGTTGCGTGTTCTACAGTCGGCATATCTGCACAGACAATGGAACAACAAAAAATATTGTAGACACACAAGCATTGTGAGATTAAACATATTAGAAACGTGCGCTTTCTCTTTTCTTTCTTTTCCATTTAACCAGACTGAGCCACAGCAACGCGTGGCCGGGGACAGCTAGTGAAAGATAAATTCTCGGTTCCCACCTTCAATGACATACTGCTTTGGGAATTTATCAAAGATGAGGAATACGCTGGAGGATACAATCCATTCTAAGAACAAATTGCTTACCCCTGGTAATATTCTTTCGACTAGATGTTCCTCCAATGTTATTACTCATCGCCCCGCTCATCCTGCCCCTCAAGAGAATTTCTGTGTATTACACTCTCCTCTCCTTCAACTTTGGGTCATTCCTTGGCCTCGCAAACATCTATGCTTTTGATAGAGGAAAAACTAGAAGTGAAGTAACGAGGGAAATGTGTGCTATATATACAGACGGTGACATCATGCTCGAGAGTGGACGTAGGCCATCGAGGGCATTGAGGCGATGACGCACAGTGTCCTCTGCTGAGAAAATTTGTTTTTCAAAGCAACTAATGCTTGATGGAATATATCAAAGATAAGGAATATGTGGCCTCCAGACTCAAGTCAAACAGAACTCCTAATGAACATGAAGATCAGTGTAGTTTACATCTGTACATTTGGGTCAGTATTGCCTACATGCACACACTTCATGCTAGTGATTAATGTCAAGGCAGGCCACGCTCCTCTTAAGAGTGTGAAGCTGGAAGTGGGGTGAGCCAATTTGAGGTTGTAGTGAAACTTTAGATGTTTAACTCGGTCTCTGGGGATAGCAGCTGGTCCCATGAGGGGGGCGGCCATTTGAAGAGTAGTGAAGTGGGGAGTATGTAAACCAAAGAAGACAATCTCTGTCTTTGGTGCATTTAGACAGAGATTCTTACCTATATTCCTGTCCTGGATTCTCTGGTGAAGTTTGGTAATGTGCAGCTTTGTGTTAAATTTCAAGTTCAGGAGGACCTGTGAATTGCTTGCGTATAGTTGAAAAGATTTTGTAAGTAGGACGATGATGTCTGCCAAAGGTTTAACATACCCATTAAATAGCCAAGAGGATTGGCAGGCCCCTTGACCCACACATTCCCAGGCTGATATTACACTACCAGCTAATCTCACTGTAGTGACATCACATTGGACGCTGCCCTTGCTTCATTGACATCACACAGGGAGCCTGCATCCGTGCAGTGGCATCCGACTGGGTGCTGTCCTTGCTGCAGTGACATCACACCAGGACAGCAGCATCACACTGGCAGCTGCACTCACTGCAGTGACATCACAGTGGAAGCTACCCTTGCAGCATGGCACTGGAGTCTGCCTTTGCAGCCCTAACATCACTGGACCCCACACAGCGTCCCTGTTTAGGTTTCACTTTGGGATGAATATATCACGTGTGTGTGTGTGTGTGTGCGCGTGCGTGCGTGCGCGCCAGTGGATTGATGCCAACACTCACACCTGCCGAAGTTGACCTCAATGTTTTTAATTCCTCAGGGGGAGGCCCTCTGAAACGTACCCCTGACGCCCACCAGGACTGGATTACAGGAGGCAGACACGGCATCCAGAGGGAAAGTCCATCAGCCTGGCCCTGTTATGCCAGTGGCCACGAAGTAACACAACTTCAGCAGAATGAGGGTAAGATGAATGCCAAGTTACTACATCAAATAAAAGCTTATTTACTAACCATATATTGCATATGGATGTTGCCATGATATGCCAGTGTTTGCAGCTATGAGCTGCCAAGAGCATACCTGGTACAACAGGCGAAGGCTAAGACCCTGCCGGCAGAGCCTTGTGTGCCCAGGTACAGCCTTGTATGCCCAATAAAGCCTTGTCTGTCCAGCTACAGTGTTGTATGCCCAAGTAGAGCCACTCTACTCATTACAACCATATCTGCTCCACTACAGCCATATATGCCAGCATACATTCCCCTGGGCAGTCTCTGCTACCAGGGTAGCACCTCATATACCCCATTTCAGCCCTGGAGATCTGCCTACAGTCACATTTGCCCAGTCTGCCTCATTTTCTGTGGAGTAGACTCCTATGCCATCGGAAGCACCCATGCAAAGACCTCATATATTTACCTACATCCTTATGTGCCCGGCTACAGTCTCCTATGGCCATGTAAAGCCATACATTTCCAGGATAGCCTCATAAGCCAATGACAACCCCAGGCATAGAGCTATTTACCTGGCAACAGACTAATGACCACAGGAATAGATGTATATGCCAGGGGAAAGCCATGTATGCTGATCTACAGCCTCATGAGTCCAGGGACACCCTCTCATGCCAAAGTGGCAGAATCCTTCCATTGCAACCTCCTTTTGCCAGACATATCCTCATTTGCCTATGGCACAAAAATAGCAACCTGTTGTGAAACCCTGTAGAAATCCTTGTGAAACCCTTCCCCTCAGTGCCCCCCACAATTGAATTCAATGAACAAGTGCACCCGCATGGGAGCTGTGACACAGTACCCGGCTTTGCTCCAGAGGCTAGGGATGGGCAAGCCCACCCTCTATGTGACGCTGGACACGTGGGCGGCATGGGGAGGGTCCCCTGGTCTACCCCACACTCATGCTTGCGCGTGGCAGAGACTAGTCACAAGGGATTAGCTGTCAGAATGGCCCCTTTAAGGAGGCCAGTCAGCCTGTAGAGATTCTGGGGGACACGGGTATAATATCTGCAGGGAAACAGGCCCCATAGGACAGGGATACCTATATGTTCACTTTCCTGGTGGAAGGTTGTGGGCCCTTATCCTGAACAAGCAGTTTACGGGCATTGGGGCTCACAAACCCGAAGTCCCTGTTTGCACATATAACACTGGGCAGCCCCGCAAAGATGCACTATGCTACCCCGCTCCTGTTCTCTAGCGGTCACTAATTTTACGAATGGTAGTTGTTCAACACTGAGCACTGGGAAGGTTCTCCTAAAATCAGATGACATAGTGTTGTGTTGTAAGTCTTGTTTTGTCACTGGCCAGGAGTGCTTGCTATCAGAATGTTGATGCATGAATGATGAGCAGCTCAGGAGAATGTTGAGTGGGGCTGTGAGTGAGTGTTCTATGAATGTCAGTTGGGGGCCTGAGCTGGGTGTGACAGCATGGCCGGTGGGTCTGCTCCTTTGTATGTGATGTAATTGCCTATCCCTGTTCCTGTCCAGCCTTATGTGTCACTGTTAATATCATCAAGAATAACTGGTCTATGCACATTTGCACATATGTATAATAAAGCTCCACCTGGACAATACAGTGGCTCCACGGCTGGTCTGTGTTTGAGTGCTGTGCCAACCTGAATGACAACTTGGAGAGTTCACAACACAAAGCCTCAGCAGCACTGAAGATTCCTTCAGACTGTGGATGTGGAGAGAGCCAGCATAGGGGCTCTTTGGCGACTCCCAATAGCCAGATGGAGCGCTTACTGAACCAGTACTGCAGTGAGTCATCGTCCCCCCTCAGTCGTGGGAGCATCCACCATCTGAGCTGCTGAAAGTCCACTGTAGGCCCCTGTAGACCCATTGACTCTGAGGATTACCGATTGAATGCCCCAGCTCTCCATCTCCTGTCCATCACCACCACCATCAGTGTTCACAGAATATGGGGCGCGTGGTGCCGGTGCAAAGAGGAATGCACATCTTGATGTTAAATACGAGAATACAGGTGACGTCTCTGGTGATGCGCTGAGCTCAGGGGTTGTTGCATTTTCTTTCTGCCCCTGATCGTCACACACTTTCATTTCCACCTGCTGCATGAGTGCATCCTTGACCATTTCGTACGGCTAAGTTCTGAGAGTTCTCATAGAGCTGTCAAGCAGCCATTTTGTTCTTGAAACCTGGGATTGGAAATAACACAAGGAATTATTAAATGTTAACTTGAATTGAGGTAATCCACGGTTACTGAAGCAAGGTTGAGAGCACAGCCCTCACAAGAAGCTCCATATCCACCTCGCCAGCCCATACATGTGCCCACATCATGTTAAATAGGGTGAGGTCTTCTGGGAACACTAGTGTTCTATCTCAGTCAGTGAGGCCCTGGGCTGGCTAACACTCTTGGTAGCATCCTCAAAGGATTGTAGCAAACAATAGATATCAAACAGCAGCTGTCACTGCTTTATTAGGGGGGGCTAAGGGGGCTATAGCCCCTGGTCTTTTGGTTCAAGCCCCGGATAGAATCTCAGGAGCTACAACCAAAAGACTAGCTAGCCCCCAGTCCCGACAGTTCCAATATTAGCATAGCCCCGGGTCTTTTCCAGACCTAGCAACACCACTGGCCTCATCTAATGGCTGGCTGTGATTGTCACAGTAATCCGTGATGATATTGCATGATATTGCATTGTTCACAGAGCCGGTCCAGCATGTGCAATGTAGAATCCCAGCGGGTGGCAACTGTGATCTCCCACTGTGCTGTGATAACTTATGGCGGCCTTGCAATGATCGCGGCCCATTTCTTGCACTGTTGGCCCAGCTAAAGTTTTAGCTGATTTTCTGGGCCACGACAATCATTTCCTTCACAGGCTGGCAATTACTGATGAAATGTGCAGCAGCAAGGCCAGGGACAGTGCAGAGCAAGGACCCTGTATGGTCTTGTCAATTCATAAGGCAGCATCGATAATAGACTCGTCAGCGGCAAGACATCCCAGCAGTTGGTGACATATGTGTAGGCACTGAGCCATCACATCCTCTGCCTTATGCCAGACGTCAACTCCCATGCCTTCAAATCCTTGAATATACAAGGTTGTCTGGTGCTGAACTGGATGGAGCTGTTGCCTCCATGGATTCATTTTGGATCAGGACACCACTCAGATAGCAGGTTGGTCGAAAGTCACCCAGTGTGCATTCATAGACAAAATGGCTGTCTTTTTAGCACTGAGCATGGACACGCTATCCTGCGATCCGTGATATTTTTCTCCAGACTCAAATGCCTCCATCTCACTGACCTGACTCAAAGGGATAACACTGCAGCAAGCAAAGCTTGGTCTTGGCATTGATAACAATGTTGGCATAGCTGCCATGTTTTCTGGGGTGACAGTATGTGATGGGGAAGTTCTAGCGATTAATTTCTGGAGGAGAAAGCAGCAGTTGAGGTCTTCTGTGTTTTTACCAGTGCTGTGTAGGTTATCTGCTTTTATGGGAGCTGTCACGAAGCCAAGCTATTGGGAGTTCAGAAATGTTTATTTGGGATTATGATAATGTTGAACAACTCAAAGGGGCCAGGATTGCAAACGTCTTCTTGTTTTGAAGGGATTTTTCCAAAGGTCTCTCCCCGGTGTCACTTACAGTCTCTGACACAGAGATGCTCCGACAAGCGATGTCTTGGTGGTCTCTCCCAGTAGGTCACTCGTTGGATAGAGTCGCTGTGCTCTTTCAGGTATTCTTGTGAACGTACCTCATTGTCTCCTACGGGTGCAGTAGGCCAGGAAGGCCTGTAGGTGCCTGTTCAGGGTCTGGCTCATCTCTCTGTCTTTGCGGCCTGAACCTACCAATACCCAAGCCCATCTCAATTCCCTCCTTGTTGATTCGATACTCACTTGCGCCTGTGGGCATATTGCTAGACCCTACTTTTAGTCCTTGAGCTGGCTGTTTTCAAGCCTCCTAAAGGTTCTCCCACATGCTTCTTGCTCCTCCCATTTCTCCCAGATAGACAGGCTTGTGTTTCCTTGCTCTCTGACTGCCTCTCCCTGTTCCTCCAAGGAACTTCCCGCCATCCTCCTCTCTTGCTTCCGGCTTCTCCAGCTCTCCAACTACCATTCCTTGCTCCTGCCGGCTTCTCTGCCTTCCTCTCTCATGGGGTTCACCTCTCCATTTGCCCACTTTCCACAACCTCCTCTGCTTTCTCCCCTCCTCCTCCTCCTGGGTGTTCATGATCTCATGCACTTCTACCTCCTCCTGTGCATCGAATTCCCTCTGCACCTCCACCACCAACTCCTTCACTCTACTGCTCGCTGTTCGGTTACTCCAAACGCCGAGACTCATGCTTTCTCTCTCCCTGTGTTTATACATACCTATCCCCTCCCGCTGTGTTTAATTTATTAAGTGGAACCTGGGAATTGAAGCTCTTCAGGGGTTGACATGTGGGGAGTGGGTAACTAGTTAAAGTGTGCAAAATTGATTATCCTCGCATTGCTGGGTGTCGTGGACAAATCCTAAGCCAGGCCGGCCCACCATCTTGATTTTCAGATTCTTGCGCATGGACTCTACTGTGTGCACGTTAGGAACTGTGAGTAGACCTGGTGGTGCTCCGCTACTCTCTGCATTCCCTCGACTTCCTTGCATTTACGCCATGAGCGTCTTTCGGGCCACTTTTTCTGCACACAGGGTGACATGGTATGGTATGTGTGAGGAAGGCACGGTATTGAACAGTAGACACAGACACATTCGATACAAGATTTTATAACATTTATTTACAAATTTAATTGGGATGGTAGAATTCATAACTTGCCCTAACTCTAAAATGTGAGCAATCACGACCATCAAACAATAATGAATACGTCCAAGTCAGTTTGGTCAAAATAAAAAGACCTATTCTAAGAAAACCTAATTTTGCCCTCCTTCTCAAGATAACAAACGTGTTAAGGGAATACAAAAAGGAAAATAGTGTGTCAAAAATAAATGTCAGAATGGCTTCAGCATCATCTCCCTTCACCAGGTTCAACCCCACAGGGTCTAGAGAGTCTCTCAATAAGCAAAGGATAGGTCGATGGCACAGTTTTCTCAGTTTTGCACAATTTGGCTTACTGGTACAGTTCAACATTTCACTCTCAGGCGTATAACTCTATAACTCTTGGTAGTTCAACCACTTCCTTAGGCTTCAGCCACCTTGCCATCTATATTTAGTTCATATGTTTTCAATTTCTCACAGTTCTGCACAGGCTTCCCTCTGCCGGGCTCGTGCCTGTCTCGTTTCACTTTATCACACAAATCCTTATATTTCTGCACAGCCTTTCCTCTGCCGGGTTTGAGCCTGTCTTGCTGTTCTTGGGGTTCCCTTCCATGCATTTTATTCAAGAAGTTTCACTGTCGAAGTCTCTCGAAGCTGCAAGGAATTTATTTAGACCTCTGCATGACCACTTCAACCTGCCTTTCAATATTCATAATCCACACTCATCTTGTGACACCAATACTCCTTGGTATTTATGAATCTTGCTTTCTTCAGTCTGCCCTCTTGGCTTGTTCAAAAATAAACATGTGTGTGTAACACCAATACCTCTTGGTACTCTCTTTGTGTGCAGTACCAATGCCTCTTTGTACTTATAGTCCTCATTCTCTGTCACTTGTCTTCTTGACCCTTTCCAAAGTTTTTATACTTGACTTTTGCCCTCTTTGCATATTCCACAATTCACATATTTCATTTCCTCTTATTCAACTTTTTTTTAGTTTTATCTCTGCTTGTAATATCTTTCAAAAGAAAGTACATAACATTTCACAGGGACTTTTGAATGAGCGCCCCCCCCCCTTGTGCAGGACCACTCTGCTACTTTGTTTGCTTTTCCTTTAACAATTGTCCTCTTCACACGCGTTTTATCGGCACACGCGCAACCTTCAAATTTCAAATCACAGTCACTTTCCTTTGTAACATCAATCGGGATTTTGTTGCTCTCGATAACTCACCAGTTGTGCTAAATGACTTTCTTTCATCTTTTCATTGCACGTCAAGGCCGTTACCAGCACCTCCTCTACTCTGCCCCAACTCTGCCGTTCACCTGGGAGGGTCGCAGGCCGTTTCTTGGCACATTGAAGGTTTCTTGCCTCTGCTCGCTCGGCTCTGCTTTTCGAACACTTGCAGCTTCCTGAAAGCTTGGAAATGTTGCCTGGTTTATTCTCGATCTTCGCAAATGTTGTTCAGCCCATTGGCCTTCCAACTTTCACAGCCTGTTACACATCAGCCTCGTAAGAGCTGTTCCTTCATATCCCCAGCCTCGCTCAAAGTGTGCTTGTGTGTGCCACCTTGTATTTTCACCACGAGTCTGAATAAGTGGCAGGTGTATATTATTAGAGCTACGTGCCTGACTCTGCCTGGCCTCAATACTGGGACAAGGCCAGTGCAAGTCAGGGGAGGTAATCCTTCTGACCTCATTCCTCATTTTCTTTGGTGCAGTCCTTTTGTCAATACAAAGTGGGGAGGAATTATGGGAGTTGTAGTTTCCCACAGGATAAACAGGGATAGGGGTTAGATGCATTGTGGAAAAAGGAGTATACCATGTCTCACCATTGGGTGCTTCTCCCCCTTCCCCGAGAGCCCCCTACCCAGGTGATCCTCCCTTGCTTGTCCACCTCCAGGGTCGGGATCCAAAAGCGATGGCCTTTCCCTGGCCACCTGAGTACAGGATTCCGGGGCGCTAGGTTGTGAAACACCCTCGGGTTTTGAACTAATGGTACAGTATTTGTTAAGTGCATTCACCTCACCAGGAGGTATCATGGTGCTCATCCAGTGGGTACTGTGTGACCCAGCCGAGACCAGAGTTAATGAGACAAAGAGCCCTAACCCTCCAAGAGTTTCCTAATCTGGGAGGAAACAGGAAGGTCTTCAATTTATGTCGGAAATCTAGGTGATTTTCATTCCCCCAGAGATCTACCGGTAGTGAGTTCCATAGCTGGGCTGCTAGAACCAAAAATGAATGCCCCTCCCCCATTTTACCAAACAAAATGTAGGCAAAGACAGTAAGTTGGCAGAGGCAGAGCGCCAACATCTCCTGGCGACATAATGGCAAAGTATGGATCTGATGAAAATAAGTATTCATCATGCAGAGCTCGATGCAACATATAGAGTGTTTTAAACGTTATCCAGTTCTCCACCGGGAGCAAATGGAGAGCTCTCAAAACCCGAGAGATACGCTCTCTCTCTCTAGACTTTAAAAGCACCCTAGCTGCTGCATTCTGTATTCTTTGCAATCTGCTTAACACTATCTTCGGCAGGCCAAGATGTAAAGCATTACAACAATGGAGCCTACTGGATATTAAGGCATTCACTATCTGGATCCTATGCATAAAGGTGAATAAATCCAGAAGCTGTTTTTAAACTCTGCAGCTTGAAGAAGCACGCTCTAGAAACTTGAGATACCTCTCTCTCCCAGGATAGAGAGGAATCGAGTCAGCCTCCCAGGTTCTTAGCTTTCTGGAGAGGTAAGAAGCAGTTCCCAAGAGAAAAGGCCAATAATGGGACATCCATGCAGTGGCTTCCTGGGTCCCAGAGTTGCTGAGCATGAGACTAGCCGCAGGGACAGAGCAAATTAACATCTCAGTTTTCTGGATGTTAAACCTAGGCCTGTTGTGTTGCATCTACACACTGACCTGCTCCAAACATGGGTTTACCCTGCCACCAAGGCAGTCATCGTCCTCATCTACTCCATCTATTATCCATGTAGATGTAAAACTGAACACCCGCGGACCTTATCAGATGAGCTAAGGGTCCCATATAGAGGTTCAACCACGGGACTGAGGGAGGAGCACTGTGTCACTCTACAGGACACTGGTTTTGAATCAAATTCAAATGGAGGACATACCAACACCTGAGATCTGTCTGATAAGAACGAGGAGAGCCAATGAAGGGCTCTATCTCTTAACCCATAGCTGCTCAGTCTGGACAAGAGAATGGCATAGTCGACCGTATCGAAGTCAGCCGAAAGAGCCAGTAAAATTAAGATCCCTGCTCTTCCACAGTTGACAGCCCCCCTCAAGTCATCCACTGCCGCCAACACTGACTCCATACTGCAGCCCGGTCTAAAGCCAGCTTGGGAGGCATCGAGCCACCCCCGAGTTTCTGCATACATCTGTAGTTACTCTGCTGCTAGACTTTCCATCAGCTTGCTGATATAAGGAAGGAAATAGGCCTATAGTTCGAGCAGCAGGTGTGGTCAAAGCACGTTTTTTAAAATAGGTATCATTACCGCCCGCTTCAAAGAAGGTGGTACGACAACAGAGTCAAAAGAGCTATTAGTGATCTCCCAAAGTTCTTGTACGATCACCCCTCTCACGGACTTTCAAATTCTCGCTGGGCATGGGCCATCGACAGATCCCGAAGGGTGGCGTTTCGCCATCGTATCCAACAGATATACTTGATTAATCTGAGCAAATGATGTAAACAAAACACCGCCCACTGGAAGATCCGGGTTCGGGACCAAGCCTGATTTGCCTATGGTCTTTTCCCTTCTGCAATGACTTGGCAGGCTGAAGAAGGATGGTCTGGATGGTTGTCCAGAGCAATGCCAGTGGTTAGGATTCATTCCGAACCTTCCAGCCATCACTGCTTTTGTTTTGCATAAGTCACCCCGAGTGTGACGGGTATGCCCAGACATGGGTCCTGATCCTGCTGGGCCTAGTGACCCAAGCTACTCTTCACTGATGAGGCCCAATGAGGCTGAAACATGTCTGGGGATGCTTGTGGTCTTGTGCAGAAGAGATGTGACCTAGCAGTTCGTGCTTGACTGCCCCTTTAGAGGTGGGACCAAGCCTGATTTGCATATGGTCTTTCCCCTTCTGTAATGGCTTGCCAGGCTGAAGAAGGATGGTCTGGAGGGTTGCCCAGAGCAATGGCAGAGGTTAAGATTAATTCTAAACCTTCCCGCCATCACTGCTTTTGTTTTGCACAGATCCAGGTTTGGAGCAATATGATCAGGGAGCGGGAGCCCCACATCAACCTCCAGAAATTCCTCTTGGATTTTATTGATTTTGTCTATGAAGAAATCACTAAATTCCTCACAGAATTGTTGGGATGGAGTGAAAGCCTTTTTAATAGCCATAGGATCCCGCAGTTCTCCTAGGACTTGAAAAATGTCCTGGGCCATGCTTGAGCTCGTAAATATTAGAGCCAAATAGTAGTTCCGCTTATCCCTGATGACCATTTTCTTAAAATCATGTAGGGCCATTTTAATCTTGTTTTGCCTTCTCATCCACATGTTTACGCCATGCCCTCTCTGCTACTCTTACTTTACGTTTTTCACAGATCGGAGAGCTGGTAAACCATTCTTTTTTTCCCCCTAGCCATCCTTTTCTTCCAGGACCCGGAAGCTAAACTCTACATAAATTCCACAAATCGCGCCTGTGTACCCAGAGGCGGGGCCTGGCCCCTTGGGCACAGGCATTTAGGGTTAGGAAGGGTACATCATCACAGACTGCAAAGGATATGCTAGCCAGGTTGGTCCCAAGCTTCTCCTGACGCACAGTTTTCTTGTGAAGAATACGGGTGGTGGGATGTCGTTAATTGCCCTGGTCAAAAACAGTGCACACTTTGTGTTTTCATTGTGGGCTGACACGAGTCCCACTATTCCTATCTGACCAAGGAGGTGGTGGTAGTGGCGTTGGTGATCTTGCTTCCTCACACTGATGGTTTGAACTTTTAGGTCCAGGAGACTGTGTTTTAAAGACACTGTACACAGTTAGCGGAGTACCTTTGTCTTTCCCTCCCTTCTGTGTAACTGTGACATTGTCCATCACCTATAACTCTCCCTTCCCAGTGGTTTCCAGAATCATGCGCTGCAGCTTGGACTGGCATGGATCATAATCTTTAACTAGATCACCGTCATTATTCTCCTACTCTCTGGACATGGCTGGGGGTGGTAAGCAGGAACCCCCTCTTCACCTCACTGATGAGGCCCAACAAGGCTGAAACATGTGTATGGGGTTGCTGTTGGTACTCTTGTTCAGAGGAGAATTTCCTAGTATTTCGGTGCTGGACTGCCCCTGGGTAGTCAAAGACTGATATGCAGGGACATTTCTTCTTTGTGAAAGGGACAGTGAGCTAAAGACTTGGTAGAGTCTCTCCCAGGGGTTATTCACCCAAGAATGGGTTATTGGGCTGTGTTCGTGCTGGTAGAGAGATTCCCAGATCCCCCCTTGTTTTGCCTGAATTATATATGGTTCCAGGGTTTGGTCGCAGATTAATTTCTAAATAGAAGCCTTGTCTGGTTAGGCATATTAATGCCTGGACCTACACAATTCTAAAGGCCAAAAACATTTGCTATCATTATAGTCAGCTTGGTGGACAGTGACTCCTTCCTGACAAGGCCTTATGTGTATTCAGTTGTGTAGACTGAGGTTCACGTAAAAACAATCCTTTGCGCTCAGCCCAGGAAGCCCTCCTTTTGATCCCCCCGAGAAGGCTTGTCGTCTTCTCTAGGGAACTGGAAATCTCCCAACGGTGGGGGAGGTTAGCATGGAACTAGTGCTTGAAAGGTGGCCCTGGCAGTGCAATTTACAGCTTCCACCGGGGTGCCTGTTAATGGAGACTCTTTAACGCATGTGGACAAAGGAAGGGGTGGAGTTAGAGTTGCCCAAGAGAGAACTTTCAGTGGGAGAAGGGTTCCATCATCTTGGGATTTCTTAGGGCTCCCAAATGTCCTGTGCCCCTCCCCACCTACTACAGAGTACTCTAGGTATGACCACATAAGGCAAAGTATTCTTGTTAAAGCAGTAGGGATTGGCCCTTTACAGAAGTCTTGGGGTGGTCCAATCCCCTGTGGCCTGCTGCCTATTTAAAGAGCGTGGGCCCTGCCGGGGGTGCCCTCCCTTTAGTTTATTAATCTTTTGACTACTGAAATAGAAGGATTTGCCTGGATCCAGGTCAGGAGTACAGTCTGCCCCAGTCGTCTGCTGTAGAGTTGTCCCAAAAATCCTTCAATCACAGGAACATGATGTTCTTAAAATGGAGAGATCTTGATGCCATGTAGAAGGATGTGTTATCCTAGCATGGCTCCATTCCTTATCCTATTACCAGCTCAAGCCGTCACACTCCAGTGGCTTCCCTACTCCGGAGGGTCTGCAGTTAAAAAAACACATCTTTCTACAAGGCATAAATATCTCTCTGTTTTGTAATTGTTCATTTGTAATGTGCCTATACACTTGAGTGTCTCAAGGCGCAACAAGACAAGGGGGTGTGGGGAGGGGGGAATGATCCTACTAGGCCTTGTATATTCGGATCGTGCAAGTGCAGGCATTTATAACATGCATATTTCTTTTTTTTTTTTAAGCGCAGATCTGGGATTCAAACCAGTGTTGCTCAGCGTGTTCTTGCTTCCAAGACCTGCGCGTTGCCACTGAACTATCCTCCCTTCAGCATGCTTAAGAACAGCATGCTCCTGTGATTGAAGGATTTGGGGTATATTGATTTTCAAATTCTAAATTGGATAACACAACTGCTCTAGAAGAACAAAGGCTATATCTATAAGATGTGTCGCCAAGGTGAATAACAATTACAAACTAAAAGAAGTTGTCTTTTGGGTAACTTCACCTGGGAAAGACTTCTACCAAAATGATTTATATGTGAATCCAGCATGTGTGAAAAGAAGATGAGGGAGATTAAGGATGTACATTCTGCCTGTCCATCAGAATATTCCTCTGAATTAATGCATGTGAATGGATGGGAAAGATTTACACTCCTGATGAAGGCTCTTCAGTAAGGGGTTATGAACTGAAACATGTTGAGTGTTTTGTATAATGATCTGTACTAATAATATATCACAAGATGAATAACATCTACTGTACAAAAAACTATTTTTCAAAATAATGACACAGTATATGACAAAAAACAAGGCCTTCAATTTAAGGTTACTGGTGTGTTGCTGACATAGTACTGAACTCAACAGAGGAGGTACATATTGAGTATTGGTTAGGAGGAACATGTGACTTATTTTTAGATTATGTTAATGAGTGAATGGGATTAGCATATGTATTGAAAATGAGTATATATACATATATATGTATATTTATATATTATACGCACCAAATGAAATAAAGGTTTTTTGATAATATCGTGATCTAAGTGTGCATGAGTAATATAAGTCTGCGGTGATATAGCCATGTTAGGTTTCATAGAAATGAGCCTGGAGGATAATGGCCTTGGAGAGCCAGTTCAATCTGGCTTCTATAGTAAACACTCCACCTGGACTGCATTCATGCCTGATTCCAACTTTCTCTTTGATGCTCACACTCCAAACTCTCTTCTATACTCATCCATTCGGACCTCGCTGCCGCCTTCGACACTACTCACTCTCCAGGACCTTTGGTTTCGCAAGTCTGCCCCTGTCTGGACTGCCTTCTGCCTAGAAGGTTGATTCGTTAAAATCTCCTGGAACTTGCAAACCTCCGATCCCACCTCTCTCCCCCGTAAGCCACTCCTAAGGCTCAGTCCTTGGATTTTTGCTCTTCACCCGCTACATATCTGCCCTAGGAAGACTTACTGTATCCTCTGGCTCTCACTATCACCCCTTTGCTGACAATGCACAGACCTTTTTCTCCTTTCCCTCCTTCACCCCAACCATCTTGGTAACGATTACCAACTGTCGCACCACAATTCGTCACTGGATGGCGCTCTGCTGCTTCCTGCGGAACTCTTCAAAAACTGAAGTCATCCTTCTCCCAGCTTCCAAGGTCATCCCTCCTCTCCCTTCTTCGGTCTCCTTCGTGTCTGACTTTCTTCTTCCCACCCCCAAGGCTCCCACTTTGGGGTCCTCTTTGGAAGCGAACTCTGACTGCAACAATTCATCACTGCTACTGATGCTCATATTAAGTTTCTCAATATTCCGGAAAATGTGTCAATTTCTTACTAACTGTAATCAACCTAGATCCTCCCCCACTTCTACCACACCATGTTGGCTGGCTCGGAATGCACAACTGCACCCTTGTTCATTTTTTGTCCTTACCCTAGTGTACAAGCTATCGATGTCCCCTTGCTCCTAAATACCGGTCTGATTATATCTCTGTGTACTCGCCATCTCGTTCCCTCTGCTTCTCCTCTGCACTCAGCCTCACTGTTCCATGCCCCTGGCTTGCGCCTCCTCTCGCTGTTCCTTGCTAAAAGGTCCACTTGGTTGGAACCTGATGCCCATCACATTCAACGCAAGGACCAGAGGCAGTCGGCAATGGATGGCAATGGCTGATTATGCTGTTGATGGTTGCCAGTTAGCCGACTCTCGCTGGGAGGTGGTGGAGTATGATCGCAAATGTTTGAATTTGGTTGCCAATGGTAGACTATTTGCAATTGGCGCGGACACAATTGCACGCGAACACACAACTGCACATTGGCATCCAGGCCCACCCATTATGCCAGTTCCCCTGCCCCTTTTAGCACCAGAGACTGAATATGGTCTGTCTTGGTTCTCATGTTACATCACTCTGCTGTTCTGACAATAATTGCACCCCTGGGTCTGCCTCTGGTCTTTTTAGATGTTGGCTAACAGTGTAAGGGGCTGAGGAGGGCCTTCTCAGATGCATACATGCCCGCCCATACATGTAGCATGGATGTGAGCCACCTACAGTGACCTTGGTGAAGTAGCGGTGTTGAGTGAGTTCAAGTTAAGGAGTGTTCGCACCCAACCTTTGCAGACTGCATGTTGGTCAATGTCCAGTGAGTGTCTGTGTCTTGGCATTCCCAACCTGTATTGACCCCCACAGCTTTATAGGAGGTGACCTAACACTGAAAAACTAAAATTCCACTTGTTTCCTCTGTTTTTGTGTGTGTATGTGTGTGTGTGTGTTTGATGGGTCTTTATGTGCGTGTGTCTGCGTGTGTGTATGTGTGTTCTCCAAGCCCACACTCAGTGCAGCCATACATTGGGAGCATAGTGTGTGTGCCTATTGCATACTTTCCGAGTGTCTGCATATTTGGGGGGCGTTTTGGGTGTGCAGACTCACAGTCTGTGCCTATTGTATGTGCGCACTCCGAGCGCAGTGCTTGTGCGCGCACGCATTGTGAGCACCTATTTGGTCGTTTTCCTGTGTGTGGGCCGAGAGCGCATGCGTATATCAATCTTCCAGGCACCCCCTCTATTCCCAACGTCATGTGTGTGCGGCGTGCCTGTTGCTGTGCGCGTGCACATTGTGTGCGAACGCGTTCTATTGTCTCTGTTTGCGTTTCAGGCTTGGGGTGTGTGTTTGCACATTCTGAGCGTGTGGCCCACAGTTATGGCCATTGAAAATATGCGCAGTGCGTGTTGCCTAGCGAGGCGAATGTGTGTTTGCGTAGCCAGAGGGTTGTTTTGGTGAGGTTTGTGCGGAAGAGGCTGTGTATGTGTTTGTCACGTGTTTAGCGTCTGTGTGCATTTGTGAGGGTGCGTGTTTGCACTAGCATTACGCTCAGAATCATTCTGCGCATGCGTTTCTCACGCTGCTGCACGAACCTGGCACTAATCGAAAAGAACAGCACAAAGGCAGTCCCTGCCTCCTTCCCTCCCTTCCCTCCCTCTGTCCCTCCTTTTTTTCCTTCTTTCTTCCATCCTTCCCTTCCTCCCTTCTTTCTATCTTCCATTGTTTACTCCCTCCCTCCTTCCCTCCTTTCTATCTTCCATCCTTCTCTCCCTCCCTCCTCTTTCTCCCCGCCTTTCTTTCTTCCATCACTGCTTCCTTTCTTCCTTCCCTCCCTCCCTCCCTCCCTCCCTTTGTTTGTTTGTTTCTTTATTTCTTTGTTTATTTCCCTTTTTCTCCTCTCTGTCTATCAAAACTACCTTTTGTATTTATCCCTCTCGCCCTTTTGGAAGAGAGAGCTGAGAGAGGAAAGGGAGACAGATATGGGTGAGAGGGATAGAGTGAGGCAGAAGGAAATGAGAGAAAGAGAAGGGGGAAGAGGCGGTAAAAGGGAGGGGACAGAGAGAAGGAGAGTGGGGGAGAGGGAGAAAGTGATACAGAGTGGAAGGTGGAGAGAGATGTGTGAGAGAGACGAAGTGCGAGAAGGTGAGGGAGAGGACAGGGAGATCAAGAGAGACAGACGGGCAGAGGGAGAGAGAGGACCAGCACGGAGAGAAGGAGGCGAGAGAAAGAGAGGGAGAGAGAGAGAGAGAGGGTTAGAGAGAGAAAGGGGTGAGCTAGAGGCAGAGGGAAATGAGCAAGGTAGAGAGAACGAGACGGAGAAAGAGAGAGGGAGGGGAGAGGGGGAGAGAGCATCTCTACAAAAATACATCTGGCGAACTGCATGCGTGTTCCTGCCCCCTGGGATCAGCTCACTTATTGAACATTGTCCCCGTTTCTTTAATGTTACTTTCCCTTCCTGGCGCTCTGGTGATTGGAGAAAGTGTGTTGAGTGGAGTGGCCAGTGCACCATTTGTAAAAAAAATAATAAGTGCCTGGGCCCACATGTTCTCTAGGCCACCTGTGACACTGCGGGCGGGCACCCCTGCCGCCTACACCCATAGCTGCTCCCCCCACAGTGACATATTTGGAGTTACGCTGTAGCTCGCACGCGCTCATTGCGGTTGATAGATGCCCTATCAGCATAATTAAAGGGAGTCTGAGACAATGCGTGCTGGGCGCCAACAAGTGCCAGGGATGTGCCCGGGCGGGCGCCCGCACACACACACCCACACACACCCATCCACCCACCCACGCACTGATGTCTTACCCACGAGTCTGTGATCTGCTACTCCTTGCCCACTGATGTCTTACCCATGAAGCATTGCTGCTTTAAAGGGCCCGCCCTTTTCACACCCACCTGTTTAAAACCCGTACATTTTGTTCAAGCTCACGGCACATACACACGGAGAACGTTATTCAAACGCATTTTGGAAGTGTCCATCTTGGGAGCAATGTGTGCTTTGCACAAATTAGCGGGATGTTTTCTTGAATGAATTAAATATTGACATTTGAAATCACGAGTAGCAAATGGATGTAACCATGCATTTAAAAAGAAATGTAAGCCATGCCTAACAACAAAAAAAAAAGTCACTGGTCAAATTGCAGAATTGACTTGCTAATATCAGTAATTAATGTGAAATCCCTCATAGAGAAAGTCATAGCAGGAGGTTGTCTATGCATTCAGCCAGATGCTTTCACAGTGTTAGCATATGCCCAGAAAGGTGCGCGCGTGTGTGAGGCCATTCCCGCAGTCGTATGCTTGAAATCACCAAATGCATGCTGTCTTAGTGGGTAGTAATTGCGACTTATGAAGCCACTCCACCAGTCCCTTATCTATTCTAGCGTGACAAATAATTCTGCAGTCTTTTTTGCTCAGATGCCTTCACAGTGCTTGTATTAAACAGCCAGCACTGTGCGCTCCATTAAGAATGAGCGGTCACTTGCCGCTTCTGCGATGACGGCAGCAGTCGTGAGCTAATCCCCTCCACTTCCTCTGTTGCTTGAGTGCCTTCACTCACTCACTCACTCACTCGACAGGCAGTTTGCTCTTGTAGTCTCAAGGACAGAGGCCCCAACACAGCACACTATACACCGGCCGGCGCTGCACAGCACCAAGGCCTCTGCAGCTGGCATGCACAGAGTCAGACACAGCTTGGAAGAGTCCCGGTGGTGAGAAAATAGTGCCGCTGTTCACCACCGGCAAACACGCAAATCCATACAATAGGCTTGGTGTGTGAGTACGGGAGAAATTGCTAAATTCTGTTCTGCCAGCCTTGGAAGCGAGATCTGTAAGATTTTCATCCATTTTGCCACAATCTGCCGCTCTGCCACCCCTGCGTATCGAAAAGAGCAGCACACAGTTTCTTGTGCCCACTAACGAACCAACGCGAGCCGCGCACGGTTTCTCACGCTGTTGTAAGGGCACAGATTGAAAAGAGAAGCACACATGCCTTTCTTTCTTTTTCTTTCTTTCTTTCTTTCTTTCTTTCTTTCTTTCTTTCTTTCTTTCTTTCTTTCTTTCTTTCTTTCTTTCTTTCTTTCTTTCTTTCCTTCTTTCCTTCTTTCCTTCTTTCCTTCTTTCCTTCTTTCCTTCTTTCCTTCTTTCCTTCTTTCCTTCTTTCCTTCTTTCTTTCTCTGTGTCTGTCTATCAAAACTACCTATGTATTTATCTCTCTCCCCCCTTTTGGAAGAGAGAGCTGAGAGAGAAAAGGAAGAGAAAGGGGGTTAGAGAGAGAAAGGGAGACAGCAACATAGGTCCCACATGTCCCTGAAAAGCGGGCTTTTGGCACTGCCATTCGAATGCCCGCCCTGACAGAAACAGCAGCACCAGCAGTCCCCAGGACCCGGGCACTGACTTGGCTTTGTTAGCGCAACTGTCAGGCTGGCAGGGCCGACTGAAGATGCGCAGTGACTCCTTGCAAAATTATGTCTGGGGGGGGGGGGGCAGCTGGTCTCCAGGAAGCGAGCAGGCATTTCAGCAAAAAAGTGCAATGAAGTGGTGTGCGTGAATAGAATTTCCCAGAAACAAATGATCAGCGTAAACAGACTGCGCCCACTTCCTTTGCTCAGGGAGCAGCCTTCGCGCAATGTGTTCGTTGGTTACGGCTGTTTGTGGAGTAGAAACACGCAGCTCCTCAAAGCATCATATCTCATGCTAATAATCACATGTGCTTACTTACATGTCTGCCGAACCCAATTTGCAGGCATTTAATCGTGAAACATTTTGTAAAGTTTGTGGCGCTTTGTGTCAAACTGCGTGAAGTGTGCGGAGTGGAAATCCCATAGCTTCTCACAGCCCTACACCTAGCAGCACTGTCAGATAAGTGTTAGTGTTTTTGCTCCAGTTGCTAAGCGCTCGCCACTGACGTTGGCAGACGCCGCTGCAGGACACTTGATTGCACTCCACTGCGCACCACAGAGCTGGATACTAGTGGAACCTTTCTTATGCAATTCCATTATAGCAAAACATGTATTCATGGAGAAAAAGTTGGACAGCCGCTCTCCGAAAACTACCAACAAGAAAAAAATAGCTGCTATCACTTGCCCTAGAAAAATCCAGAAAGCTCTCTACAGAAAAAAATGTAAATGCGGACACTGTTTGCACCCACAATCTGATGCCAGCGGCGATGGCAGCAGGTAAGAGAGACAGCCATGTACTCTGCATCGAAAACCTAAACAATGGCAAGCGCCATGCTCCCGGCGTCACACTTTGCAAGACTAGAGTAACTGGACAAAAAGCACACACATTAGATCAACATTAACTTCTAATGGCACTAACAGCCAACAGTCTTCCTTCAAAGCAACGGCCACAGCAGAAAACGCATTGGTATTACACAAAACAAAGCACCCCCATTTGTACAGAATGAGAACTGTCCTTCAGGAGGATCTTGGCCTCTGGCCCTATGCCTCTAAGTCACAGCTCTACTCAGGGACTTGCAACTGCCTGAGAGCAGGGGTACTTCATCCCATGCAGTGGCGGAGCAGCTGCTTCCTGTTGTGTGCATGGAAACGTAAGCTGTGAGCTTCTGCAGGAAGTAGGCCGACTCTGGCTGAGCGCTCTGCTGCCCACCGTGGCCGGCACAGGTCTGCGTATCGCATTAGCGGTTGCACCGCCGTCTCCTTAGGCTGAGTAGTGTGGGTTCCCCCCCCTGTTCTTGTCCCTGTTGTTCTATGCCCTGGCCCAGAAATGATAATGCGTACACAGTTAAGTTTACATGGAAAAATTTGTGGCCGTAGGCCTTTTTATTATATACAAATTTGACGCTACACACTGGTTATGACAACTGTACAATAACCAACGCTTTTTGGGCACCTCGTGTCCAGGGGTTGGGATGCCCCCCCTTCCTTTAGCCTCCATTTCGTTGTCCTGTGGCATCCTTTCCTGGACACGTGCCGCCGCCTACGACTTTTCTTTTACCGTGTACCGAGAAAAAGTACTCGGCGTTCCTGTTCCGGCTTTCCTCCTTCCTTTCTTGTAGGGCGGGTTGGGTGGTAAACAAAACCTTGACCGCCTTATCCAGGCCCTGGGAGCTTACCCGAGTGAGGTGAGCTCCCAACCTGGTTGTGACTTGGTCTTGCTTCTCTGGGGTACTTATGCCCCTTCCACCCTTTGTTGTGTAGATTGGGGGCCGGTGCTCCTTCCTGCCCCCCCCCTGTTCCTTTCCCACCTAGTCTCTACCTGCTTGCATGTCTTTGCGCACGCCGCGGGTGGGGGCGCCGCTCTGGCTGCCCCTCCCTTTGTTTTCCCGCCGGTTGTGCTCCCCCCACCCTGCGCCTAACTCCCCAGGCCCTCCAACGTGCCGCACTTCGTGCAGCACGGGGCCTGTGGCATAGGCTGAGTAGTGTGGGTTCCCCCCCCTGTTCTTGTCCCTGTTGTTCTATGCCCTGGCCCAGAAATGATAATGCGTACACAGTTAAGTTTACATGGAAAAATTTGTGGCCGTAGGCCTTTTTATTATAGACAAATTTGACGCTACACACTGGTTATGACAACTGTACAATAACCAACGCTTTTTGGGCACCTCGTGTCCAGGGGTTGGGATGCCCCCCCTTCCTTTAGCCACCATTTCGTTGTCCTGTGGCATCCTTTCCTGGACACGTGCCGCCACACCTGAGGGGTTGCTAGTATATACCGCTCAGGTCCCCCCAAAACAGCGACCCTACCACACCCCTATTTGCAACCCTGTGCTGGTAACGCTTGAAAGATGTTGTCCGCAAATCTCCCCCAGCCCTTGTTGGACAGGTGTACCCCGTCCTGGTGGAACCAGTCGGGGTCGTTCCGTGATAGCCCATGTTTTATGAAATGGAGTCCTGTGCTCCTGCAGTACTTCTCTATCGCTTTGTTTAGTTTTTTCCGTGCCGTCTCAATGGCCTGCCTCTTGCGCGCCCCGTACCAGATTCTGCGGGTTATGATCTCTGACATAAAGATTTTTGTTTTACCCCAGCAGTGTGCTATTGCCCTTAGTGATTCGCACATGTCGCGCATTAGCTCGCCCCGGTTTGTTCTGACCAAGTCGTTCCCCCCGAGGTGGATGACCAAATACTCGGGAGGGTCCCTGAAACCAATCAGATCTGACAGCCTGTCGTGGATGTCCTCCCAGTGCATCCCTGGGAGGCCCCACCATGAAGTTATTGTTCTTTTGAAATGCAAACCCTCTCTGTAATCCTCAATCCACCTGCCTGCTCTCGTCACGAATGAATGGCCGACTATCCATGCTGATCTGTAGGGTGTTTTGTCTGCATGGAAAATGGGAAATGAATCATATCATGCTCTCTCGCACATATCTCTTGAAACAATGCGTTTTCCAACCCCCAATACTCTTTACCCCGTCTGCGCCCAGTCCACCTGCCCATGCTGATGTGGCTGCACCTATCCTAAAAGAGTGGGTCCCGAACTCTGCCTTGTCCCACCCTGCCTTTGTTATAGTTTTCTTTAGTACTGCCTGAAATTGATACCTGCTGAGGGCCCTGCCGTCCCTATGTATCAATAGCTGGCCCCCTACTTCCGGACGTACTTCGAGGAATTGCTTTGTGATGCACCTTGGGCAGTGCTCTCTTTCTTTGATACAATTTAGTTCTATTGTCCGCCCCCTCCCCTTCTGGTCTGTTTTGGACTTCCTTAGTAATATTGCCATTCCTTCGGCCCTCATGCATATGTCGGTTTTTGCTAAGCCATCCCCTGCCGCTGTGTTACGCGCTACTAGCTCCCCGACCCTTAGTGCCCCATAATATGCTAATGCAAATGCTGCCCTAAACAATTTGATCTCGTAGCTGCTATTGCATGTGCTGTGTAAAAGTTTCAACAGTATTGTCATCTTTGCAAAATTCAGAGGCCTCCTGCTGTCAGGTGTCTTTCCTTCTAACCTTGCCCACCCCTTCATTGCGTACTTTATTCGTGAATTTGTTGTCGGGTCTGCTATCCCGGCCACTTTCGCCGTGTATGCTATCGCCGCCAGGTGTGCTGCCGCCCAACTTTTCCTCTTTCCTTGCGAAAATGCGCTCCCCACAAAATTACATAACATTGCCACTGTGATGTCCCCGACCTTTTTGGCTCCTGTTTCTTTTAACACATTATTCACATGCTTTTTATATTGCTCACCAGTTCTGTATGTTATGGCGTTTCTGGCCAACTTCTCTACCGTCTGCTCCTTTGGTTCTTTTTCCTCTTCTGAGCCAACCTTGTAGTCGACCGTGCTTCCTCCCATTCTTCCAGCGGTACCCATGCTTTCCTTGGCGTGGGCGTTTTTATCCTTCTTGCATCTGGGCGCAATTTTCTGAACCTGTCCCACTGAAAGCGAGATAAGGCGTCAGCGACCATGTTTGCTTCACCTGCGATATGCCTTGCCTTTAGGCTGACATTATTCATCAGACAACTTAGGGTTATAGCCCTCATAATTTCCAGCACCAGTGGGCATGAGGCGCTCCCGTTATTTATGACATGCACTACTGCCATGTTATCCGACCATACCTTTAACTCCTTGCAGCTCAGCTCCTTTTCCCATGCGCATAGCGCTACCCATATTGGGAATATTTCCAACAATGTAATATTACTAGTCCATTCTGCTTTTTGCCACTCTTCTGGCCATTCTTCCGCACACCATTCTGTCCCTAGAATTGCGCCGAACCCGAAACCCCCGGCTGCATCTGTGAACAAGACCCTTTCGTTTTCTTCATTCATAGGTGTGCGCCAGATTACTGAGCCATTGAAAGATTTTAAGAATTCTGCCCATACCCCCATGTCCCTTTTTATACCTTCCCCAACTCTCACCCTGTGGTGTCCTTCTCTGGCCCCTCTTGTTCTCAGCTCTAACCTTCTCTGGAATATTTTACCTTGCGGTATGATTCTTCCTGCAAAGTTCAGTTTTCCTGCCAGTGATTGTAACTCTTTTACGGTGGCCTTGTTTTTCCCTATCAGGTCTTTGATTTTACTTAGTAAGTCTGCTACTTTTTCCTCCGGGATCCTGCATTCCCCCGTTTGTGAGTCTATTTCGATGCCTAGGAATTGTATTGCTTGTGTTGGGCCTGTGGTTTTCTCTTCTGCTAATGGGAAACCCCACTCTTTAGCTAATGCTATGAATTTCTGTAGTGTATTTGGACACTGATTTGAGCCATGTGGCCCCACAAATAGGAAATCTCTAGGTAATGTACTACTTGCGCCCCCTCATCTTCCTTTGTAAGCGCCCACTGCATGAATGAGCTTACTTTCTCAAAATAAGCACATGAAATGGCGCAACCCATTGGGAGGCACCTGTCCACAAAGTATTTGCCTTCCCACTGCATGCATAGCCACCTCTGGGACTCTTCTCTCACTGGTAATAGACGGAATGCCGACTTTATGTCCGCCTTTGCCATCCATGCTCCCTTCCCTGCTTCTCTGACTATGCGTACGGCTTCCATAAAATCTGAGTAACTTACTGACACTGCCTCTTTGTTGATACCGTCATTAACTGAAGCCCCCGTTGGGTATGATAGGTGGTGGATCAGTCTAAACTCGCCTGCTTCCTTTTTTGGAACTAACCCTAGCGGTGAACATATGTACTCTTTGAACGGGGGGGAGCTGTAGGGGCCTCTGATCCTCCCTAGCTCGATTTCTTTGCTGATTTTCTTGGTTACTAACTCTTTGTTTGCTAATGCTGATTTCAGATTTTTGGGCGTGTTGGTAGAACCGTGTCCTTCAAAAGGGATCTTAAAACCCTCTTGAAACCCTTGCCTGATTGTTTCTGCCATTTCCTGATCTGGAAATACTCGTAGCCATTTCTCCATTTCCAATTTTACTGGAGTGGCCCCTTTCTCGCCTACCCTTCTAGTTCCGCTTCTCTGGCCCCCTGTACTTATTGTATGCTGACCTTGTGCATTTACTGGTAGCATGTTCCCCCCCACAATTCTCGCATTTGTGATTGAATCTGCATTTCTTCCCCCAGCTGCATGGCACCCCTTTCTCGAAATTTCTGCATTGTCCTGGCTGTGCTTTTGGACCCCCATTTTCTCCCTTACCACCCCCTTGTGCTGTTGGTGGTATGCTGCTCTGCCAACTTCTTTGTGCCTCGTACTGCCTACTCCGAAAATTCTGCTCGCTTGCCCTGTCGCGACTACCATCGAATCTCCTGTTGCTGTATCTGTAATCGCTTCTATAGTCGTTGTACCCATACTGTCTCCTGTAGTAGCTGCCCGCATTTGGTTGTTCCCTGCTGTCCCATTTCTCTTTTAATACATTAAAAATGTACAGGTTGTAATTCTCTTCGTCTCACCCAATATCCGGGAAACAATCCATCTCTTTCCTAAACTCATGATCATACTCTTTCCATGCATCTCCCCCAAATGCTTTGTAAACCTTCAGTACGCTCTGCTGATAGGTGACCAGCGATGGGCCGTCCTCGGGGAATTTCTGCAAAATGATGGACGACATTATCTGGAATGCTGCTGTCCAATTGTCAAAATTCCTTGTTACTGTTGATCTTTTCAATAACCCTTTCTCGTCCTCTTTTATGTCCTCTTTTGCTACATCCTGGCCCCTTTCCTGTACATCTAGCAATGTGAATATGTCTATTAACTCTTTCCTCCATATTTTTTCCTTAACTTTGTCACTAATATGCCAGGCTTGTGCTTTCAATGACCGCCCCTGAGCATCTTTGCCTATCGTGGGTCTCCCATACTTTGTCATATTCGTGGGTGGCTCATTTACTGTTACTATGGCAAGCTCTGGTGTTGCTATATGGTTTGGGCTTTGGGGTGGCCCTGGTGTAGGGGTGTTGGCCCCGTTATCTGTTGGCCCCTGCCCCCCTGCCCTCCACCTCCACCTGTTCTGTCCTCAGTATTCTTTCCTCTCCCTATTATCCCTTTCTTTTTTACCCAGGCTCGCAGGTGGTCTCTTTCTTCATCCTCGCTACTTTCCAACTCTGATTCCATTCTGTCTTGCCCTTCTTCCTTTCCCTTTTTGGCTCTGGGCGACTTACCCTGGGCCTTCATGCATTTGACATTTGCATTCAATACTTTAATCATTTTGTTAATGCTGTTGCTTAATTTTACGATACCTTTGTTTTTCTGCTTTTTCTTAGGCCTCTCTGGCTCTTGCGACTCTTCCGCTGCTCCTCTTGCCCTCTTCTGACCTTGGGGTACCGCCGCTTCTTCCTCGCTGTCAGTGGAATCCTCCAGCAGCAGGGGCGACATTGCCCTAGCCCTTTCTTCCTTCTGCATCACCTCCAGGACCCATTTGGCCCCATAGTCTTTTTCCGCCTTTTTGGCCCATGCGCTGAATTCCTGCGCTCTTCTTATTTTTTCTTCCATCCTTTTCCCTTTATTGCCTCTGGTGTTTCACTTGTCTTCCAGGCCACAATGCTCCACAGCCCGGTCTCCTGACTGCTGCCCAAATGACAACAGAGGCCAATACAGAGATTGTATTGCCGGAGATCCTGTGTGCCAAAAACAAATCAGCTGGGCCGTTGTTGCCGAAAACTTCCTTCCTGCTGTCTGCCGTTGGAGGGTTGGCTCGAACCCCCAAAAGTTGCGATTGTCCCAGCTCGGAAGGGTGGAAGGCTGAGATTGGGCCTGCCGGGTTTCGAACCTGTGTTAGCAGGCTCTGCACGGATGCCAACTCGAGCACTCTACTCACTGTGCCACTTGACCGTCGTAATCTTCCGCCCTTCTTTCCTGCTCTACCACGCTTGGCGGTGTGTACTGCCGCTTTAAGGCCTCCGCTGGTATGTCCCTCGCCCCGCCTCCGAGGCGCGACGTTTTCTTCCGAACCTTCCGCGGGCGCCTGCTTCCTCCTCTCCGGCTCTCCTACCCGGCAACGTGTTGCCCGGCTTCTCCCGCTTTTGTCCGCCGCCTCCGCTGCCTGGATTTCCCCGATGTCTGCTGTGGCGGTCTTCTTTCCTTCGCTCGCCTTCCGTGGTCCCGCTCTTCGCTGTTGGAAGCGCCGTCACGACGAGGTGAGTCTTCCTTTCCTTCGCTCCTCCAACGGTCTTTTTGTCAATTAAGCCCGCAGAGGCGAAAAATGACTATGCAAAACCGACACACCAACGCTTAAGCCCGCAGAGGCAAAAACAAAACCTTGACCGCCTTATCCAGGCCCTGGGAGCTTACCCGAGTGAGGTGAGCTCCCAACCTGGTTGTGACTTGGTCTTGCTTCTCTGGGGTACTTATACCCCTTCCACCTTTTGTTGTGTAGATTGGGGGCCGGTGCTCCTTCCTGCCCCCCCCCTGTTCCTTTCCCACCGAGTCTCTACCTGCTTGCATGTCTTTGCGCACGCCGCGGGTGGGGGCGCCGCTCTGGCTGCCCCTCCCTTTGTTTTCCCGCCGGTTGTGCTCCCCCCACCCTGCGCCTAACTCCCCAGGCCCTCCAACGTGCCGCACTTCGTGCAGCACGGGGCCTGTGGCATAATCGGCTTTGTACTGGGTTTTCTGGACGCCGTAGCGGATGGAACCACCCACGCGGCAGTCAGTAGGCAGGATTTGGACCTGGTGTACCGTACAAGCAACCAACGCAACATAACAATTTCCACCCTGTCATCCGCCTGGACACGGAATATAATGCTAATCATACATGTGCTGGCAATATTACATGTATATGGGTGCATATATTCAATCGTGCATGTAATGTATATACCCATTGAACCAAATGTGACGTGATAACTTCGACCACACTTGTAGAACGTCTCATGTTAATGGAGACCAGTCGTGTATAGGGCGGTGCTTGTCGGCACACGGAGCATAACATTCCAGTTAGGTTTTCAAGATGTACAGAATGAACATGTATGAGCATATCCCGAACTCCAGTGGAGAATATTTGCAAATGTGCTGCTACTTCTAAAGGGCTGGTAGATTTTATGTGCGGGTTTTCTTCACAAGACCAGTCCTGGCACTTTAAGTGCATGTGCAAAGTGGCAGGGTGGGGGCGGTTGGGAGAGACATTGAGGAAAGGGAGAACTGTAAAGAGAGTCAGAAAGGAAAAGGCAGTGAAAAGCAAAAGGGAAAGAGAGAGAGAGAGAAACGAGGGCCTGATATCTCGTTGTTCAGGGTCTGCCTGATTACCTTCCAGTCGACACAGATCTTGCCAGCCGAAGGCCTCATGCCGCTGGGCCGGCTGCTGCAGCTTGCCCTGCTGACCTGCGCTGGCAATGTGTGCACATGGTGCAGGGCACGTGCGGTTCAGGTGCCCACATGCACAGGCGCGGGCAGTCAGCTCAGCTGCCCATGCCCAGCCCTGCTGGGAAGAAGAAAGAAAATGCAGGCAGCCAATTCAAAGCAAACCACCTAGGTGGAGGTGGATTCACGCGGTGTGTATCCTTCCGCCCAAACAGGCCCTACGGTCAGAGGCCTACCGGGGGATGTCCCAGTGTCCCGGTGGCCCAGTCCGGCCCTGGGTACTTGCAATGTAATTCTGTGACGCCGGGCGCAATGAGTCAACCCTGGTGGGTGTTCGGCAACCCTGTCCGGGCTCTCTTTCGCCCTATTTCTCCCGCTTGCCGCACCCCGTGCAGAGGGCTGTGCATGTGCCCCGGCTCTTGTCTCCTACTGCTTGCGGCCTGATGAGATGTTGTTCTCTTGTTGGTGGGGACTTCCGGATGATCAGGTACGCCCTCTCCCTTCCGCGATGTCTGTCCTCCTTTACCGCTCTTATTTGCAGGCTCCTGTATGTCGCACTCTCTTTCCTGCAGTTCCGCTCCACGTACTCTCTGGCTAGCTGCTGATGCCCCGGTTGTCGCTTGCTGGTGCCTCGCCAGTCGGAGGCTTGATACAATACCAACCGGGTTGGTATTTCGCCGGCTAGATGCTTCAGGGCAATGTGGGCAGCCGGTGTGCAGAAGCATGCACGCCGCAGGCTGGACCTGCTGGATTTCTTCAAGCAAAGTAAAATGCTCGGTGCTGATAAGCCTGGAAGTGTTTTTGTGCTGGGGAGTGGCATGCGAGTGACATGGATGGATGACAAGTGTGACAAGACCGGCAATACAGTAATGACAGTTGCAGGAATGAGGAGACTGACGACCAGGATGTGAGGTGGAAAAAACTTTGGCCACAAGCTTTATTTTAGTACCAGCCATGGTGCGAAAGAAAAACCAGCCATAACATCACATAAGGATAACAATACTATATTTTGGGGACAGAGGGAACAGGTGAGCGGGGGGCCCTAATCCCAATTAGGAGCCGCTCGAGGCTGATCCCCGCCGCCATTCATATGAAAGCTTGTGGCAATTGTTTGGCCCCAGCGTGTGAGCTGTGATATGTTCATAATTGCTTGTCTTTGGAGCAGGTTCATCCTGCTTTCTCTTGTCCTTTCCAAGTGAGGTGGGGAGGTGTGCACTTGTGTTCCTTTTACTGATGTCCAACCTGACCAGGTTTAGCACTTGCGCCCTCTCTTGCTCACAGGGTAATTTTCGCTGAAGTTATGGCTCTTGATCCGTATTTCTTGATAAAACAAAACCCCGCGTTGTGAAGCCTTTCACTTGATCCTCCACGGGATGTGTTCTTGGAGCCATTTTGATTTTTTGGTCATGTGTTTTGTACTTTTCCACGGATGGAGGCGTTTTAGCCTCTTGGTCCACTCTTTGGAGATGAATTTGGCACTTTCTACACACATGATCCACTTGAGTTTTTGAAGCCCCCACGCTCCATTTGCGGGCTAGTTGTTTCCTCGGGGGTGGGTTCTAGGAGCCTTACTAGGGTCTTCCCTGCTCCAGATCCACTTGTGCTATGAGACCCCTTCTGCGCATTAGGCTGCTTGTTTTTACAGCCGGGGTGGGTTCAACGAGCCTTACTGGGTTTTTACCCTGCTCCCGATCCACTTGCATTGTGAAACCCCCTCAGCGCTTAAGGCTGCTTGTTTTTACAGCCGGGGTGGGTTCAAAGAGCCTTACTAGGTTTTCACCCTGCTCCCGATCCACTTGCATTGTGAGACCCCCTCAGCGCTTAAGGCTGCCTGTTTTTACAGCTGGAATGTGTTCAAAAAGAGAGCCTTCCTAGAATTTTCCCTGCTCCCGATCCACTTGTGTTGTGAAACCCCTTCAGTGCTTGTGTTGTACTATTTCGCTGCTGGGGTGGGTTCTAAGGGCTTAGCTGGGAACTTCCCCTGCCCACGATCCACTTGTGTACCCCAGTGCGCTTATCTTGCATAAAAAATGCGAGGGGGTGGGTTCCGGAGCCTTACTAGGAACTTACCCTGCTCCTGATCCACTTGTGGTGAGACCCCCCCTTCTGCATGCATGGAGGTGGATACTTGAGGCTTGCTAGTACATGTTTCTGCTCGAGTTCCTCTCTCCTTTTCAGTTTTGTAATACCCCTAGAGCTCCCACCTGTATTGATGTTATCTGGTGGATTCTGAGCGCCTGGGTCTTCTATAACTGTATTTTCCTAGAAGATTAACTAATAGACAAAAGACCACCTGGTATTTTAAAAAAGAGGCCCTTCTTGGAGTTAAATTTTTATGTTTATTTTTTAAAAGTGAGGCGTTTTAGCCTCCCCTAATGTTATGATTGTGTTCCATCTTCTACCTGGCCCTCGCTATAGCTTTTCCTTAGTTATTTGCAGGGTGGGAGGGATGGTTTTTTAGACCTGCAGCCGTCCTGCTGCTGTGCGTGGCTGACGGGGAGGAAGCATGAGAAGGGCCACCTTGCCCCTGACAGATAAAGGCAAAATTCGGCCTGGGGGCAAGGCGGCCCTTTCTTTGAACTTCAAAAGGCCCCCGCTCAGCATCGGCAAGATGGGAAGGGGGGCCTTTGAAGTATGGAGGGAAAGGTGACAGGGGGCAGCGACTAGCGGTTGTCACCTGCCCCTCTCACCTAACCCTCCTGTCTTGGAGACGCGCTGTCTGGGTTCCCATTGTTAAGGGACCCAGCAGCCCGACCCCACCATGTGCATGCTAAGTGGGGCAGCGCCAAACAGGCGCTGCCCCACCGGACTTCGCACAAATCCCCCACCTCCCAGCTTACGTCCCCGGGCCTCCCTTCCGGGTGGGCCCGGGTGTACAAGCCTGGAAGTGTTTTTGTACTGGTGAGTGGCATGCGAGTGACATGGATGGATGACAAGTGTGACAAGACCGGCAATACAGTAATGACAGTTGCAGGAATGAGGAGACTGGCGACCAGGATGTGAGGTGGAAAAAACTTTGGCCACAAGCTTTATTTTAGTACCAGCCATGGTGCGAAAGAAAAACCAGCCATAACATCACATAAGGGGCCGCTCGAGGCTGATCCCCGCTGCCACCCTGAGGGGATGCTGACCGGCGTCTCCCAGGTCCCCCCAAAATAAGGGATTATGAATTAAGTACAGCCTCTGGCTGCCAGGGTCCAGAAAATATTCCTGGTGAAGATGTCCATACCTTCAATGGACAGGTGAACCCCGCCACTGCAGAACATGGCCTGGTTGTGTACCAAGATCCCATGTTTAATAAATTTGAGGCCTGAGAAAAGGCAGAAATTGGCCACAGCTTTTTTCAGTTTGCGCCTAGAAATCTCCATGGCTTTGTTGCACTCTACCCCATGCCAATGTTGGCGAGGGATGATTTCTGACATCATCACTTCGTTCGAAGTCTTAGCATGTGTGCCAGGGATCTGAGGGAGGTGCAGATTTCAGCCAGGAGAAGCTTCCTGCCCACCTGAGGCAAGTCATTGCCCCCGAGGTGGATGATGAGAAAATCGGGGGGAGGTGAGCAGGCCCCCAGTAGGCCAGCCAATTTGTCGTGTAGGTCTCCCCAGCTCATGCCCGGCTTGCCCCACCAGTAGGTGATGGTGTCCTGGAAATGCATGCCGTCCTGGGTTTCCTCCAGCCATCTGCTGGCCCTGGTAATGAAAGAGTGACCCACGATCCACGCCGTCTGGGACGGGGGGTAGCCTGTGGTTAGAAGAAAATGGGGGTGGGGAGACGGAGGATACTATTAGATCAAGTCTTTCCTGATGTATCTTTTGTAAGCCCCCGATTTCCAACCCCCAATCCCTTTTATGGCTTTCTCTTGCAGCCCCCCCATCCAGGCTGAAGTGGCTGCTCCTATCCTGAAGGAGTGGGATCCAAACTCAGTAGGATTCCATCCTATAGCTATTATAGTCTTCTTGAGGACAGACCTCTCCTGGAATCTACTGAGGGCAGACCCATTTTTGTGTGTGAATAATTGCCCCCCCGACTGGGGCGCTTGTTCATGAATGCCCTGGTGGTGCAAATGTGGCAATATTCTCTTTCCTCAATGCAGTACAGGTTGATGATCCTCCCTTTTCCTAACTGGTCAGTTTTGGACCTACACAGTTTCACAGCCATGGAATCCTTCCCCAGGTGGATGTCGCCTATATCCAGCCCTTCCTCTGATCCTGTGTTTTTGGAGGCTATCTCGCTGATCCTGAATGCCCCAAAGTAGTTTAGTGTGAAGGCAGCTCTAAATAGTGAGGTCTCATAGGCATTGTTGCATACTGCAGGGAGGGTGTCTAGCAGAATTTTTAATTTAGCAAAATTGAGGGGGCGCCTGGTGTCTGTCTTGACCCCTTCCATTTTGGACCAACCCTTGAGAGCATATCTGGTTAGTGCGCCGTGGGTGGGGTCGGGTGCCCCAGCTAATCTAGTGTAATATGAAACTGCTGCCAGATGGGATGAAGCCCATGCCTTCTTTTTGCTTTGTTTGAAAGCCCACTCCATAAAGTCATTGACATGGCACTCCTGTATATCCCTGATGTTGGTGACTTTTGTGATCCTTCCAAAATCAGTCAAGCACTTATTGTACATTTTGGCAGTTTTCTGTGCCAGCGCCTTTTTGGCCAGTTCCCCTAGGACACCTTTAGGCTCACCTGTAGGAGTGTGGTGCCGGGAAAGGCAACCCCCTTTGCCCGGGCCCAGAGGGGAGGGTAGAGCTGGGAGCGGGCACCTCATGGAAGGGCTGTGACCGGCTGGCTGGCGGGGGCTGCCTTGGGTGTGTCCATGATGGCCAAAACCTCTTCTGGAACTGCTGTCCTCCTGGCTTCTGCCTGTGGGTTTAGTGCCTTGAAAGTGGAGAACTGAAAACGGGACAGAGCGTCAGCGGCCTTATTATCTTTGCCTGCAATGTGCCGCCCAATTATTACAATGTTATTTTCCAGGGTGACTTTCGTCATTTCTCTCAACACTTTTAGCACCAGAGGGCAGGAGGCAGCACCCTTGTTTAAAATGTGTACAACCGCCATGTTGTCTGACCATGTGACCAGTTCTGTGTTGGCCAACAGGTCCCCCCATAGGTAGAGTGCCAGCCATATGGGGAATATCTCTAGCAATGTGATGTTCCTGGTCCAGCCCCTCTGCTGCCAGCAGGGCGGCCAGTGGCCGGCGCACCACTTGTTACCAAAACATACCCCAAAGCCTCTGCTGCCAGCCGCATCCGTGAACAGGGACCTTTTGTCTGCCCCATTCATGGGTTTGCGCCATATCACTTGGCCATTGAAGTTGTTAAGAAATGCTTCCCACATGGCCAGGTCTTGTATTATCTCCTTGCCCAATCTGATGTGGTGGTGTGGCTTTGTAACCCCCCTCATTTTTAGTTCCAGGCTCCTGTGAAAAACCCGGCCTTGGGGCATGATTCTGGTAGCAAAGTTCAGCTTCCCAGCAAGGGACTGTATTTCACGCAGCGTTGCCTTGTCCCTGCCTGTCATCTGCCTTTTTGTCTGTAGAAGGTCCTCTATTTTGTCCCTGGGCAGGCGGCACTCCCCCATGGAAGAGTCAATCTCTATTCCTAGAAATGACAGGGTGGTGGTGGTTCCTACAGTCTTCTCGGGTGCCAGAGGAACCCCTAATTCCTTCATGGTTTCACTGAATGTTTTTAGGGATGAGCTGCATAGGAGAGACCCTGCTCGGCCAGTGAAGAAGAAATCATCCAAATAGTGTACCGTTCTGGCTCTGGGCATGGCCTGTTGGAACGCCCACTGTAGGAAAGAACTGAACTGTTCAAAATAGGCACACGCGATGGCGCAGCCCATGGGAAGGCATTTGTCAAAATAGAATTTATTGTCAAAATGGAAGCACAGCCACTGGTAAGTGCTCTTGTGCACGGGCAGCAGCCTGAAAGCTGACTTAATGTCCGCTTTTGCCATGAGAGCGTGTCTAACCGACAATTTTACTAGGTCGACAGCATCTTGCATGCAGCTGTAAGAGACAGCGGCCTCCGTGGCAGGGATGCCGTCATTGAAAGAGCTACCGGGTGGGTGTGATAAATGATGGATCATCCTGGACTTCCCCGGCTCTTTTTTGGGCACAATGCCCAGGGGGGAGCATAAAAACTCAGTGAAAGGGGGGGTGCTGGAAGGGGCCCTCAATCCTCCCTAGTTGTAGCTCTTTATCAATTTTTTCGCTTATTATGGTAGCTAGGGATGAGGCAGATTGTAGGTTCGTGGGTATGGTGGGAGATCCCTGGCCCTTGAATGGGATCTGGAAGCCATCTTTGAAACCCTGAGCCAGGAATGCTCTAGCTGCTGGGTCAGGGTAGTTCTCTAACATTTTTAGCAGTTGGTCAATTTTTATTGGTGAGGCCCCTATTCTATAGCTAGTGCATGTTTTTGCCCTCAGTGACTTGTGGGCTGGGCCTGGAAGGAGAGACTTTTGTGCAGTTGTTGCTGCTGTGGCCACCATTGCATCTGCTGCATTGGTGCTTGTATCTGCACTCGGTGCCCTTGTTACATGACCCTCTGTTGAAGTACCAGCAGGACCCCGGAGTGCTTCCTTTGGCCCCCCCCCGTTGCTGCGGTTGCCAGACTGCCCCTGATTATGCCCTGTTTTTTGCCCCCCTGGGCCAAGACTCCCCCTCAAAGGTATTGTGAATCTCCAAAATTCTGTGGTGGTAGGCAATCAGTGCAGTGCCCTCTTCTGGGAATTTTTCTAGAATTATTGTGGATAGGATTTGAAAAGAGGCCTCCCAGTTCTGAATATTCTTCTCCAGTGTGGGCCTCTTTGCTCTCTCTTTTTCTTCCTCTTTCTTACCCCTTTTTGAAATGCCAAAACCTAATTCTTCATATTCCAATAGGCAGAAAATGTCAATAAATTGCTTTTTCCAGATCTTTCTCTTAATTTTCCGCTCAATGTGCCATGCAATGGTCTTTTTTAGGCTTCTATTTACACTTTTGCCGGCAGTGCGCCTCCCATATTTAGTCATATGTGGGGTTGGAGACGGTACATCATTGCTAGGCCCAACCCATGCTTTAAGGTGGCCCTGGTCATCCTCGCCCCCAGATTCCGACTCTGTGTCTGTGCTGTCACTCTCGCTGCTGGAGCTGCTCGAGTCATCCCTGTGCCTCCTCTTTTTCCCAGCACCCGCACCCTTATGCCATTTTAAAAATTGTTCAAGCATAGGCCCCAAATCATTGCTTTTCACAGTACCTGATTTTGCTTTCCTTTTGGTGCCTGGGTGGGTGTCTGAAGAGGCGGGCATGCTGCGGACGTCAAGGCGCTGCTTCTTCCTAGCTGGCTGCTCCCTTTCTGCTGGCTCCTCATCGCCGCCGACCTCCTCTTCCAGGGCGCCTGCGTCATCCTCGTTGAGGCCGGTGGATGCGAGCTCTGCCATTCTTTCCTGCACCACGTCCATGCCATGGACGGCTTCCGCTGCTTTGGCCCATTCCAGGAGTAATGTTTCTTTCAGGGATAAGGCGTTGGCCATCTCTTGCCTGTTTGGGTCTCTGCGTGCTGGTTCGTAATGGGTTGTCTTTGTGTTTCCCAACTTGCTGTGTGGGTCAGGGTCCTCTTCCCCCCCTATTGTAGTTCCCAGGCGAAGTAAAATGCTGGGGCTCTGTGTCTGCCTCCTTCCAATGCAGGTCTGCCGAAATGTGCGCCTGGGAATTCCGTCTGTCCAGCTGTTAAAGCCGGCGATCTGTGTAGTCCTGCTTCCCAAGCTGAAACACAGAAATGCACGGCTGCCGCAAATTCTGCTCTGCTCCTTAGCTGCATGTTGCTTGTGACCTTTGACTCGGTCAGGTTTGGAATGCTGTGGCCTGTCTGTGTCAGCCCACAGTCCCCCGCTGTATCCCCCAGAAGGTATTTTGATTTCCTCGCAAAACACTGGCAGCAGCCCCCCCAGTTGAAACAATCACCTGGCTGTAGCTGGGCTCTTCCCTTGAAGCAATTCGCTCTGAGTGCAACAGAGTAGCGCAGCGTTGGTTTCTTTAAAAAATTCCACTTTGATGGGAGGTGCAGGAGGGGCTGGGGAGCTTGCAGCCTTCTCTCCTAGGAAAGCACAGCAGCAGTGTGCCTCTCTGTCTTGTTGAAGCCTGCGGGGCTGGGGAGGCCCACTCACCGACGGGCCCTCACTGCTGGAAATATATCAATGTCCGCTTTTTCTGCGCAGCCAGGAAAAAATTGTCAGCTGGACCCAGCAAACGGTGCTCCTTCTTGTCCTGGTGCTCTGTGCAGACCTGCAGCCGTCCTGCTGCTGTGCGTGGCTGACGGGGAGGAAGCATGAGAAGGGCCACCTTGCTCCCGCCAGATAAAGGCAAAATTCGGCCTGGGGGCAAGGCGGCCCTTTCTTTGAACTTCAAAAGGCCCCCGCTCAGCATCCGCAGGATGGGAAGGGGGGCCTTTGAAGTATGGAGGGCAAGGTGACAGGGGGCAGCGACTACCGGTTGTCACCTGCCCCTCTCACCTCAACCTCCTGTCTTGGAGACGCGCTGTCTGGGTTCCCCTTGTTAAGGGACCCAGCAGCCCGACCCCACCATGTGCATGCTAAGTGGGGCAGCGCCAAACAGGCGCTGCCCCACCGGACTTCGCACAAATCCCCCACCTCCCAGCTTACGTCCCCGGGCCTCCCATCCGGGTGGGCCCGGGTGTATTATATGAGCAGGGCACTACTCATGCAAAGAAAAGTCTCATGCGTACGCTGGATGACTGCTGATGCTCTGTTCGGAGTACCATGAAGAACTGGATTCCCTCTCCCCGCTACTTCTTTTTATTTCCACTACATAGCCTCAGGCTATGCATATTTTCGTGGGCTTGTTGCCCCTCAGGCCAGCTGCAGATGACGGCCATTCACACCTTGGTGCGTGGACCCTTTCCCTCCCTTTGTTCTTTCCTCCTTCCTCTTCCTGTCCTTGGGCTTGTCCCCTTGATCTGTTAGCACCCCAGTGTGTATTCTTTCTTGTGGTGTCTGGGGGCGGCGAATGGCTGGGGGAAAGGGCGCCAAACCTCTTCCCCTTGTTTTGCTCAGCTGCTTATGGCAGCCTTAGATATTATGTGAGGGTTATGTCACCCTGGGCTCCCGGATTATTCTCCCGTGCCTTCTAGCTGCACGGGTGCCCCATTTTGCGGCACTGGCCAGTCTCCCTACTCCTCTGCTCCCCCACAAAGCGCAGGAGGGACACCCATCTTCTGTTGATAGCATGGGCATAATTTTAGGGGGGACGGGGGTGTTTGTCCCCCCAACTTTCATTGCACACTTTTTTGTCCCCATTCATTTGAATGGGGCACCTTTTCTTCAGAGGTCATGTCCCCCCCAACATTTTCAGCAAAGTTTCTCCACTGGTTGATAGAAAGGTTTGGTTGGAGTAAGGGTTACTCAAAGGAGGGTAGGCCTGGGGCTCCGGGGCCCCTGAGCACAGTGTTCTATGCTTGCTCACCTAGACGTACCAGATCGTATTATAAGCCTTATGGGGATGGCACTTGTACTGTTGGTTCTACTGGAAGCTTTATGGGGGAGGCCCTTGTACTGTTGGTCCGCCTAGAAGCTTTGTGGGGGAGGCACTGGTGGCCGTGCATGCTTGACCATGTGGTAGCAAACCCCCCCGCTTTCATCACAGGACTTCTCTCGTCTGCAGGCTTGGGAGCTCCGTGCTGCACCTTCTAGTTATTTCTATTACGCTGCCACCCCAAGGTTTTTGAAACGACAGCTTGAGCCTCTTCAGACCTTCCCAGTTTGGAATCCTTCTCCATGTGAGCCGCTCTGGAAGCTGCCAGCTCGCGCGACTTGCCAAGCTCGATAAGCCGCTTCAGCGCTATGTCTGGGTTCTTCAAGATTTTACAACACAGCCTCTAGGATGCACATTGCTGAATGAGCAGCACCCTTATTTCGCCAGTCTCATAATTCAGCAGCCAGCAGGACACGGCAAGACATCCGAGACAGCCATGATAAGCGTCAAGGGATTCTGAAGGATCCTCATGGGCCAGACGCAGGCAAAACCTTGCGTAATCCCGGTTCACCATTGTCAAAAATAGGTTTGGAGTGCCTCTCTCTCTCTCTCTCTCTCTCTCTCTCCGCCTCATATGAGTCCTCCCTTGTTGGTAGGGTTTTAAAGATCAGGTGTACCTCACTTCCGGCATAAAGAGCAGCATTGCTCTCTTTGCCACATCGTCCATTGCCCTTGTGGTCACGAAACAACATTTCAACCTGTTCAACCCACATTTCCCAGTGGGGCCCCAACATCGCTGGGGCCCCTGTGACTTCAAACTCAGCCACTGGGTTCCCTGCAAAAACTCGAGGGTGTCCTCCGGGGGATGGATCCTGCCACTCACTGTGCGTGCGGGAGCCTGAGGAAGGGGTCTAGTACAAAGAAAACACCCCAGTCTCCATGTCACCCATGGTCACTCCGTGTCACCACCACTGAGCGCATGAAAATGTACCACAGGGCCTGACAGAACAGGTATCCTCGCTAGGGTCTCAAGCAGACACCACCAGTGTACCACCGAAGTCTCTGGAGTGGAAACGTGGGAAGCTTTCGATCACCCCACCCTCCTGACGGCCTTACCGGTTCCAGCGGCACAAGCACCCTTGATTGGGCCGCAAGCTGGCTTCACTTGCTTATGGCAGTCATCACCAGCGTGTGGAGACAAGGCGCATTGTTCGGGTCCATGTCCCTGCAGGCTTCCCGAGAGGACGCTGGGCCCTGGTGCGCTGCGTCTTCTCAGATGGTCAGCTACACCCGCCACTTCACGAAGAGCCCCGGGAACACGCCCACCAAACTCGCCTCTCCCCAACACTTCAGCACCAGCTAGGAGGGGAAGCAAGTTGGTAGACAACAGTGCAGGTACACACCTTCAGGGGCACAGGATGCCTACTCAAAGCCCTTTGTTCGCCACATGCATCGGCTGTACCAGAAGCAGCGGGCCCAGACATGGGCCCAGGGCTGAGACAAGATGTGGTGAGGCCTGGGGCAAAATATTTGGTGAGGCCCCCTGACAATTTGTTGCACTGGGCCAGCGGCGGCACCTCCGCAAACAGGAGACTCGAGAAATCTTCCCTTGAGTTTGTTTGGAGGATCCCAAATATGGTTTATTACTACAACTGCAAATCAACTACAACAAAGTTAGATTTCTCTACTTACGAAAGGTTTATGCCAGACTAACCTTTGTATCATATGCATAAATATGTATAGGATGGCATGACGCATGTGGTGCGTGGCGCCAGCATTAAGGAGCACCCTGCCCCTGTGTGCGCATCAAAACACACATCATACACACTGACAGATGGATGATGTACATGTGGTGGCTGGTACATTTCTGAACTTGAGGCTTAAATGTTTGCGCCAATTATGCAGGATCAACAGAGCACAGTGAGGGAGCCCAAACCAAACAAGGGTTGCTTGAGGGGGGTTCTCACTCCCAAGACAATGGGCCTCATTCCGAGTATGATGGTAGTCATGGCGCTATTTGCGCCATGACTACCTCCCATACCGGTACCGAGTCCGACCTGGTTCAATGGGGACTTACCGGTCCATTCCGACCTTGGATGGACTGGTAAATCCCCATTGAAAAAAACATTCCCCATTCCCATTTCAGCCCCTATAGGGCTCAATGGGAATGGGGAAGTAGCTAATAACGGTACCGCAATTTGCGGTACCGTTATTAGCTCTAAAGTCCCTTAACGGGTCCCGTCCTTAACACCTGATCAGACCAGGCGTTAAGGAAGGGACCCGCTAAGGGAACTCGGAATAGGGCGCAAAGGGATTACCGGCACAGTGTCCTTACCGGTGCCGGTAATCCCTTTGCGCCCAACTCGTAATGAGGCCCAATGTTTGAAACATTGGGTTAAAATTATGCATTTTACAGCACTTTCAAATCCCAATAGTTGCAAATCACCATCCGTGCACAGAAACATGTTCCAATAGATTTCATACCACCTTTCCACACAACATATGGTAGCATAAAAATATATTCATGCTGGTTGTTCCCATGTATGTCAATGCAGGCTGCACCAATATATGCCATTATTACCATGCATGGACTCCCAACCAGTAAAAATGTCCAGGCTGACTGTGCGCCAAAAGTGTTATTACTGGCTAGATTGGCCTACATTCAATGGGGGCCAATTTAACCAAGTAGTATGCTTGCTTTAACCGTGATGCATAGTCCTGTGCATCAAGGGTAAAGCAAAAAGAGCATTGGCAATGCTAACAGTTTGGGCTTTCGTGTAGGCATGGGAAAGTCACTGCTGTATTGGTTTTAGCTGGCTGTTGATGGTACCAGGGGAAAAATGGCTTGAGTACCTGAGCAGCTAATAGCAGTGCCTGGCAAATGCCTAATACTTAGGCACACACCAAAACTATTGGCTTTGCCAATGCTTGTTTTTAACAGGACTTCAGCGAAAGACATGCAGGGTGCTTTTAAATCGAGTGGCTGAAGACAGACCTGGTCAAGACATTTTTATTACACCAGTACTGTGTTTACAACTCCAATGAAGTCATTAACTCTCAGACGACTCCTTTGAGAAAACACTTGCAGGCACATTGAGGGCAAAGTTTGATGGCAATGCTTGATTAAAGCTAGCTCAAACAGTTCCAATGAGGAGGTGTTTTGGGTGGGCAGGGCAGGAACTGGGTGAGAATTGCCATAGGGATTAACATGGCCATGAGAAGTCAATGGGTGGGCAAATAAGTAAACAACACCTACAAGCTTTGTGTCCCTCCTCATGTGCCATTTCTTCCCCACAATCTGGGATATCAATGTTTATTTTAGAATGCTGTGGTGTGTTCGTGCTTTAAGGTATGTTGGGCAGAGATTTGAACCGTGGTCGCTAGATTCCAAAGTGTGACACTTCCCCACAAGACCACTTGAGGGTCTGAGCGGGAGCTCTGTGAAATCCGTTGTCAATGTTGCACTGTACTGGAAGTATTGATGCACATTTTTCAGGTTAAAAAGAGGTGCAGATTTGGAACTTTGCTGATGATAAATCCTCTGAGGGGAAGAGGCAAATGTTCACGGGGGTAACTAAAAAACCTTCCCTACACCCTCTTAATCCTCCCGTCTCTGGACCCGGCCTCTTTCACTGCGATAGGAGGGATTCCCCAGACAGAAAAGTCTACTTCCCCCACTGTCTGTTTGCTAAAGCAATAGTTTTGGCTTATTGGTGGCACACCTAATAACCAAAACAAAAAGAATGCCATGCAGTGGCGCAACACCATTGATCAGATCGGGCTCTAACCCCTCTCGAAATGTTGGTCTTAGTTGAGTCGACCTGCCTGCATGTGCCGCGCCGCCCCTGGCCACTTTGGGGCAGAAGGCATCTTTCAGCCCTCGTTAAGGGGCGGCAGCAGCATCAAACCAGCAGAACACAATAGCCTATCCATGCGATATCAACAGACTCACTTTGATGAAGCCAAAGTCTTAACTTCTGGTCTCAGCTTTTAGATGGCCCACCTCTCCAGAGATTAGCATAGCACTATGAAAGTAAACAACCACTGCATTGGGGTGGAAGGTGCGACTAGCGGCCAAAGGGAAGGTGCAGTAACTATTCAGCTTCCTGAGCTTAGGGAATTGGGAGGGAAATGGGAGCAGGGCTGGCTGAAGATCTCTCTTGGAGGGTGGGGGCCCATTTCATTTTGGTGTTTGGGGGCACCCCTTGCCTTACTTATTAGAAAAATAGGCCAAGGCACCTGTGCAGTGCTTAAATCAAAAATGAAGTCAAAATAGTGCAGTGAGGTGATTAAAATCTGCAGATTATCAGTGGGTTTCTGTGTCATAACTGCCAACACGGGGGCTGCTGCTTGGGGGCCCATTTCAACTGTAAAAACTGAAAGGCCCAGATACCATTCCTCAGTGGGGAGACCGACAGCGCAATGGGTTTATTGGCCCCACTCACTATCCGCTTTCAAAACTGTCATCCAGCCCCTGCTGGGCTGACCAACAGAGCTGTGACCAGACGGAACAGGACACAAACGTTAAGTGGTGCCTGGGCTTCGCTGTTAACAAAGGCCCTGTAATTTCGAACATAAAACATTTCACTGTTAGCACTTGCATTCATACATTGTTAGGTCATTGAAATCGTACGGTGGGGTTAGCACTTGAATGCCAGGGGTGTGATTAGAAGGGAAGTGGTGACATAAGACATCTCATTCTCACAGCAGTCCTTAAGTGGGACGTTTCAGAAATGAAGGCGAGAGTGTTAGATGCCCCCACACAAGTAAGTTTGCCCCTCCCCCACAGCCCTGAAGTTAGCGCCTCTCCCAACATTTGAAGTGTTAGTCCGCCTCCCTGAAATTTTAGCCTAGGCCCACCTCTGATGCTATGACCTCACCCCTTAATGAAGTGTCCCCCAGGGCGGCTACATTAAGGGGTGGGGCTGCACACGCACTCACATACAACACGTTCACCCATGCATTCATCCACCAGTCACACAACTCCTTGCATGTATGCGTACATAAAACCAAGCACCGCACTGACACAAACATAAACACCAACATGCACGCATGCATTCATACACACATGCATGCTACTTTAATTTAAATACACATATATACACATTTAATTAAAAATAAAAAAAACACTTACCTTACCTCCATGCACCCTTCAAAAGCACCCGAGCAGCCACTGGGGGAACGGATGGCCCTCCCTTCACTCCGACACTCCGAGTCCTCTCTTGTCATTCAGCATGTCACATTGTCAGCTGAATAACGGGAAGCAGCAGAGCTCACTTCTGAGCCCTACTACCTCCCATTATTTTGCTGTTTGTTGCGTAGCCAAACGTCGTCGCAACAGACAGCAAAATGATTGCAAGGTCAGAGAGCAGACAGCACAGTCCCCCGTTTGAATAAAGGACACGGGTGGACTGTGCTGCCTTCTACTTAGGAGAGTGTGCCGCGATGCCGCCCACAAGCGCGCGGCCCGGGTCAGTTTGCCCCTCCTGCTCCCCCCTCATGACGGCCCTGCAGCACAGTCCCCCGCGTGATTAAAGGACACGGACGGACTGTGCTAACTTCTACTTAGGAGAGGGTGCCGCGAGATCCAGCGCAAGCACGAGGCCCGGGGCAGTTTGCCCCTCCTGCTCCCACTTCATGAGGGCCCTGCATGGGCCTGGCTCCACCTGCTATGCATTGGGAGCCAAGGAACCAGCAGCGCGGGAGCTCCGCCATGCCATTAGAAGTGCGCCAAGTGCAGACCAGCACTCCTGCATGAAAAGCAGCGACAGTTGTTAGGGAGTGGACTGGGGCTCAGAGCCTCTCTATAAATACACGCACACGACGGCATGTTCGTACTGGGACTAGCGCCCGTGCCTGGGTGGCAGTGGCGTCGCCAGGAATTAAATTTAGGAGGGGCACAGAGGGGGCCAAAGACAAAAGTAGGGGGGGCACAGACAAATGTAGGGGGAGAACATGGTCACTGCTCATCTTAGGTGGGGGGCACAGGGTTTCCAAGGGGGGGCCCTGGCCCCCCCAGTCCCCCCTAGCGAAACCACTGCTGGGTGGGTAACTAACTTTATTCATCATGTTGATGTAGGGCGCACCATGTCATCAGCGGTGTCCCACGTCACAACATCCCTCTTGGAGCTTGACTGTAGCGTTTATGTGTTTGTGTGTGTGTGTCTATTGTGCTAGATTCCTTTCCCTTGGCACAAAGCCTGCGGGAGGAGATCTGCCGACCAGTTTCCAGCAGCTGGAAGAAAGCTCAACCCCTTGGGCCTTTCGACACCTGTGGAAGGTTGCAGAATCGGACTGCTCCCAAAGTGAGATTGACTAATTGACTAATTCCTTAACCTGACCGCACCCAAGGACGCTTTCATCAACCGAAAACAACACAGCTGGAAAGAAGTACGCACAATTGCTGACAAACACTGAACGACACGTGTACACAGCAGCCCTCGGAGCACCCAACAAAATGCGTTCCTTCCACTACAGTGTTATTTGGGCGTTTTAAAGTTCGGAAAAAGCCACAAAACCTCCCAAAAGATATAGGAGCCAGGGGGTCGAAGGCTTGCACAGATTGCAGTGTGTTTAAAATACCACTCCCTATCGTGGCCACAGAAGTATTCTTAAACATGCAGGTGGTGTTTTCATGTATCCTTTCCCATCTTCCAGAGTGGCCTTCCTCCACTAGTGCTGGGAGAAGGCATATTCCATGGGGTGCAAAGTGTACTCGGCACGGATTGCAGAATGTTTGGGTTACTGTGGCAGAGGGAGGATACTCGTAGATGTATTAGACAATAGTCTCTAGCACGTGAGTAAATAGGCACGTGTACTGTGTCAGCTACCACTGTCAAGGGTTCCCAGCACCCAGGCCTGTCCGCAGGGTGTAGGGGACTCAAGCCGGGGAACCAGACCTAGGCCCATGGCGGTGAAAAAAACAGGAGGAGAATAGGGGTAAACCGTGATAACAGTAGGTGCAGGTAGAGATGTGGGGGGTATTCCGGTGGATCAGAAAGAGGGGGGAACCCACTTGCTTTGCTTGATGTGTGGGACATAAGGTAGTACCCAACTTGATAGTTTACAAACGATTGTATGGTAAATCTGGCCGAATTCGGCCAGTACCATTCGATCGTTTGTAAACTATCAAACATGGGGAGCGGGGGTTGCCGGGTTGTCCCCGCTCCCCATGTTTGGTAGTGATGGCCTTTGAGGCAGGGGGGGTCTCCCCGCTTCTGGAGGTTTGGAGGCGGCGGAAAAATAAAAGCGGACCCTGCAGCGTAGGATCCGACCTGCGCAGGAGGGACGGATCCGACGCCGCGGGGTCAGAAACAAGGCGGATGTGAAGAAGGTAAGTATGAGGTGGGTGGGGGAGTGTTTTGGGGACGTGGGGGGGAGTTTAAATCTGACCGCAGCAAAAATGTCTTCACAGCCGAATTGACCGTGGTCAAATCAGCCCTGAACAATTGTGCCACGGCCAAATCGTATACATCCAGATATAATGGATTGAGCGAGAGGCGTTGGGGTGATCATGGCGAGCCAGTGGTTGTTCAATATATTTTGCAGCATGTCTAAGTACAGGTGAGATGTGTGCTGTTGCCTGGTGGGCTTGAGGCGTTAACTGGCAGTGCCTTCAAATGCGGAAGCCACTATGACATGGGATTGTAGAGCCTAGCGGAATCCACGTGGCGTAATAGAAGAGCCCGAAAGTGTAATATCTAATAGATCTGTACGATGACAAATCGAAGAAGCTCATTAGTCGGCCATTAGAGTCCCTTCTCAGGAGCTTTAATTTCTAGGCATATGGGGTGAAGCACATCTTACCATCGCACAGCGTCAGGCTGTTCGTCACCAGCATCCCTCACGCATCAAGGTGACTGTCTCGCTACTAGAGTTTACCTGATTTTCCATCTCTTATCCAAGCCAACAAGCACTGGCAAATCCAACTGCACTGGCCTGGATCAAAAGAAATGCTTTGGGCATGCTGGACTCCTTCCAGGGGTCAGGCAGAGAGACCAGTGAGGTTTCCTGCGTGGTCGTGGTTTGTTGGCAAAGATTGACTATTATTGGTGAGGGGCGACTATGGTTGACTATGTTTGGCAATGATCTGCCATGGCCGTCAATGGTCAGCAAAGTTTAATTATTTTGTCGCTAGCTGACCATAGTTGCCGGTGGCCAGCTATGGCTGCCGATGCTGAACTATAGTAGTGAATCCAATCAGTAATTTTAGTATATGGTTGGCGATGATGTTCTGCAAGGGGTGCTAATGTTGGGCAATGGTCGCCAATGGTTGGCAGTGGTCAACTGTGGTTGGCGATTATTGGCAATTGTCGGCTACGATTGGGGATGATCGTCCATGGTTGGTTATGAACAAACCAACACCAACAGAATTAACACGATATGCTTGACCCAAATGTGGCTGATAACTGATATACAGTCTAGCATCACCCAGGACCTGTATGTGCCTTTGATATGCCAACCCTCTTCTATGCACATCTACAACATTAAATTTGGCTCACATGGAGCTGGTGGTAAAGCACCACCTAAATATGCAAACGCTTATAAATGACTGTGCCACTGTTTACCAGGCAGACATAGTGTCTGAAGGGCTGGTCAATGATGGCAAAAGCTCCTCTATACAAGTATGGTCTTCAAACACATCTTGGCATAAGAAGGCCACTACCAAAAACCATAGAAACAGGATGTCCGATTTGCATTTCATGATATAGAGTCTGGGCCCAAGAGGCATTGTGTCAGACTGAATCCCGAAATTTCCCTTCTAATATAGCCTAGACCGCTAACTATTTCCAATCGAACTCGCCCAAATCGGCGTGGCGGTTTCAATGTATTTGATGAAAAGGCCACTTCCCTACCATAAAGAATGGGCAATACTTTGCAACCTGCAAGAGGGGGCAATGCTGAAGCAGGATTACAACCATCATTACCCAACCAAAGAGGAGGTAATCCTGGAACTCAATGACAACCAGCATTGCCTAGGGCAAAGAAAGACAATTGGCAATAAACAAGGATACCATTTCCCTGACGGCATACAAAGAAGAAGATTACTTGAAAGGGAGAATAACAATCTGTCTTGCCTGAACCAGAGAGGGGCAATTATAGGAGGAAGGGGAAATCATTTTCCTAAAGAAAGACTTGCGAATAAGAGACATTGTCAGCAGTTAACTGGTGTGGTAGTAGAAACCCAAAAGTGGCAGAACAAAGTCCTCCTTTCAGAAAGTCTTGGGGGAGAGAAACCTAACCTGCATTAAAAGTGTGTCAGGAAACAACCTTACACCACATGCTCTCTGGGGCAGAGATGGAGGAAGCATCATATTCGTACCATTCTTGCCTCTCCAAGATGGCGCTTCAACTCCACGATTCCGTTCTGTCTGCAGTAGTCTAATCTTTCCTCAAGATGGCGCACCTGAATGCGGCATGCCGGAAGGCAGTGACAGCATAACAGGAGCTCTGAGATGGTAAGCAAATGTGTCGCTTCTATTTTGTAAAAATTAGATGCTGATTGACCCTAGTTTTCTGTCTTTTCCCTTTGCTTCTGTTTTCATTTCTCTTCTAGTTCTGGCCTCCTCCGCCTCCACCTATATAATTGTATTATATTGCTTGAGGAATCTTCGTCTCCAAAGTTCCCATCTCCGTCCAGCTCTGCTTCCCAGCAGCGTTCAGCCCCTCAGCATACGGCACGGGTTGTCTTACTAGCTCCCAGTTGCCCTCTGCCTTGCGTTGATGCATCGCTAATTCACATGCCTTATCCAAGTACGGGTCACTCCTTATTGAGCCTGTTGGCGTCCACTCTGCTCTCTAGCAGCTTGCCTTTCATTTTCCCCTTTTAGTTTGCTTATAGTATCCTTAACCCCTGTACTCTGAACAAGATTCTTCCTGTTACTCCACTGCTCCCTGCATTACTTCATCACTCCTGATCCTGCCTACTGGACCGCTTCAACTGCCTGCTTAGTTTCCTTGCACATCTAGTCAAGCAACCTTCCAACACTCCAGCTGGAACTTATTCCGATGCTGTTCCGCACTACAAGCCAACCTCGTCCTCCAGGATTCCATCGTCTGCACCTGCAAGGGTTTTCTCTCCCCCCAGACGGTTTTTCCCTTACTTGCATCCCAGATTTCTCTCGAGTCTCTGTTCCTTCCAGTGCCTCAAGATTTTTCCAGGATGCCAGTACACTCTACAAATGCCAAAGCGAAGACCAGGTCAGTGCATGCTTACTTTTGACAAATTGGCAAACATACCAGTGGAACAAACAGCATCAATGTGTATTGCATCCTTATGAAAGAAATTGTGAATTACAATGATGGTGAAAGTGAAAGGGCCTCATTACATGGTAGGCGGTAAGGGTTTACCGGTACTGGTAAGGGCACCGGTACTGGTAAACCCTTACCGCCTTACTACGAGGTCCCTTTGTGGGACCCGACCTTAACGGCTGGTTTTACCAGCCGTTAAGGAACAGGCCCGCTAAGGGACCTTGGTGCTAATCACGGTACCCCAATTAGTGGTACCATAATTGGCGCCTTCCCCATTCCCATTGAGCCCTATGGGGGCAAAAATGGGAATGGGGAAGTGCCTTTGTGAATGGGGAATTACCGCCCCCGCTCACCTTGGAGTAGGGCGGTAATTCCGCCATCCACCAAGGCGGACACGGTAAAATACCGGCGGCAACCATGGCGCTAATAGCGCCATGGTTACCGCCTACCATGTAATGAGGCCCAAAGACTTTATTTGAAGTTTGAAGCACACCACATCACAGAGTACTTTGTAGTAGTAGTAGTAGGAATTTTATCCTGGCAGGAGAGTACACTAGGAAAGGGGTAAGAGGAAAGTCCACTAAGGTGTTTGATGAACGATCGCAAAACCATTCTGACAATAACATTGTTGTTTATGAAAGTGCAAGTTGAAAACAGTTATTTTCCAAAGCAGAGGAGTTACTCTGAAAAATTGACTGCGAAAAATTGAGTGAAGTTTCAGGTTCATGATTTGGAACGCAAGATATGTGGAAATTTGACAAGTGTTCTCTCAAGTGATGAAGTTTGGTCTGACATGGAACAATCCAAGTGCCAAGTGGAAAACTCATTGAGTGAGATGAACTTTAGTTTGCATTTGAAACAGAATTGGGATTGTTGAAGAACCTTTGTATTTGTTTTTTAAACAGAACTAGATTATTGAAAAGAACTTCACTGATTTGAACTTCAAAGATCCTGCTTTAATCTTGGGGAAGGGAGAACCAACCCTGGTAATAAGGATAGTACTATACATAACTTTACACGTGAATCTAATTACTGTTTCTGTTAAATTTGAATGGCCATATAATACCTGTATGATTTATTGTATGTGTAAGTGTGAGGGACAGATGCCGTTTGATGTTAGAATGTTTTTCCTTTAGTCTTAGTTTCATAGGTAGGGAAATCCTCATTAGGTTAGGGATAGCAATGTGTTTATCAAACCTTTTTAAGTTAATAAAATGGCTACTTATGAAAAGCCTCTATCCAGTTGTCCGTCTCACATTCCTAACCCTTCACAGAAATCCATAAATGCCTGGTGATTGAAAAGAGCTTTGCCTAGACAGCACATACTGCATTTCCTCAAAAGTCATTAGACTTAATTGCACCTTCTCTGATTTTTATCAATTTTGTTACAGAAGAAGGTGTTGATTCCGTCACATTTCTCTTGTGAAGATAGCACATCAGAGAAAAGTGACGGCTTAGCGCTTGACTATTTCAAATAAGGCTTGGCTCCTGTTAGAGGCTGCCTCAATGGTGGAGGTGTAATAGACTGACTTACCCTCTGAGGTCATGTGTCTACACTGGGCTCACAGCGATTTGAAGGATGAGAGTTCCTCTGGGCCACTATCCTTGCCTCACCACTTTGCAAGGGATCTGGTTGAAGGTTTGTTTTTGGCGAGCTTAGGTGTGTAGCAGGGTGCAGATGCTTTGACCTTGTTGCAACTAGACTTCAGAGGTGCGTAGGCAGCGACTAGTAGTTTGGCAAAGTGGTTAAATGCCTCCAGAAAGGCTGAGGCATTTCCTGTGGTGTGGAATGTTGTGAACATTGACTCAAGTGTTTAGGGGGAAATTCTTAAAGGTGGGTGCCTCAACAACAGGGCGTTTAGCCTGGCCTTTGTTGAGTAGCTTTGTGTGTGATACCAGAAGTGGGATTGTGGCGTGGCCAGTCCAGTCGAGGGGGAGGCAGTTTGAGTACAAGAGGAGCAGAGAGGAGGTGAAGACGATGGTTGAGCAAGTGGTCTTTGAAATGCATAAAGAAGAGTAAGATCTGTTTAAGGTCCACAGAGTAAGCAAGAGAGAATAGGGAGTCACGTAGGTGTTTTGCTGGTTGGTGCTAAGGGACGATAAAGTAGTCTTTGTGGAGGTTCTTATTAGAGCAGGAGACCAATGTCGAGGAGAAAGTTGGAAAGATCATTGATGAAGGTACCGATCCCTTCAGGTGGCCTAAAAATAAGGTGGGGTGTAATTGAATCATTGTTTGAGATGGAGAACTGGCATGAGAGTGATTAGAAGGAGCTCTGCACTGGGATTACCACGCAGGGCAGTCAATCTTATATATGACTGCCTGCCTCCCCATTTCCAGTTTTTCTCAAGCGGTCAGTGTGTTGGATACTGTAGCCATGGGGTAGAAAGACATTGAAGATGTAGTGGGAGGAGGGTGCAAACCAAGTTTCAGTAATGTAAAGGGCATTGAGATCGTTGGTGGTTATGAGGTCAGCAATGCTCATTGCATGTGTGACCGCTGAGTGAACGTTAACCATCATAACAGGACGGATGCGAATAGTAGGCACATAATCCAGGGTAAATGGGGGAGAGCGATGCAGTTGGCCAGGATAACTGTCTGGGGCTACTTTGGGTTTTGGGCTGTAGATGGGAATGGGTTGTGGTGAGAGGAGACACGTGGTGATGTCTACCTAGTGTATGATGGGCTGGGTAACTGGCCTTTGGGCCTTTCAGACACCTAACAGGACCAAACATGGCTTTATCTGCCTTTTTCTTTGGATGCGCAGTCGAGAGATGCCCTGTGGTCTAACATCTAAGAAGGGAACGGAAGGGGCAGGGCTAAGCAGATGGGTGGGGCCTGTGAACTGAATTCCCTTGCACAAGGTCAGCAACTGCAAAAGAGAAGAGGCTGGAATGCTGCTTAAGTAGGAGGGAAAAGAGCAGCAAAGAAAAGGTGCCAAATGATTACCAGCGATTGACACTTGGGTGGGACTTTGATCATGTGACCTGCATCCACTTGCACAAGCTGACCAGTTGAACAAACTTTATTCAAAGCTTGTTGTTTGTGGTCATGGTGTAGGTTTCATTGTGAAAGCATGTTTCCCCCCACACCGCTCCTCACCCATACACACGCATCACTTGAAGTACCTATTGTATTTGCACACATACAATACGACTGGGCAAGTACAAAAGAGACACTCAGAAGAAACACACACACATACAAGCAAAAATGAATATCAGTAAACGCATTGCACCCAGTATATGGGGAAACACAATATGCTCTTCGAATATGCACGGAATCTAAGTGACACCAATATACACACACATACAATAAGAGTTTAGAATTTCACCCATAACATCAGAACTCCCCCAGGGAAAGTGGTAAACCAAACACCTTTCAGGATCCCGGAGTTAAGGAAAGAAACAATCCACTGGAAAGTGGATAGTATGCTGGTCGCCGATATCATCGAGCCATTGGATAGTCCTTGGTTTTCGCCAATAGTCTTAATGGCAAAACCTGATCAATTGTGCAGGTTTTGCATCGATTTTCGAAAATTGAATTCCATTTCATTTCACAGTTTGATAACTATCCATTGCCTAGAATTGATGATTCAATGTGCAGATTAGGCCAAGCCTGCTATATCTCAATGATTGATCTCATGAAAGGCTATTTTCAAGCCTCATTAAATCCTCCCGATAAGGACAAAACTGCTTTTTCCACTCCCCGGGTTTTTTTCATTTTAAAGTGTTACCCTTTGGGCTACACTGGGCCCCGTTCACTTCGCAGCGTCTGAGAGACAGAGTTTTGCAACCTTTTCCCATTTCTTTGGCACATACCTTGATGACATTCTGATCCATAGCGAGACATGGGAGGAACAACTTTACCATCTATATGAAATAGTGAGGGCACTAAGGAAGGCTGGGCTAATTACGAATACATACAAATGTCATCTGGTGCAGTCAGCCGTGAAATACTGAGGATTCTTTGTGGGTTACAGATTGGTACATGCCCAAATTGAAAAAATCAAGGCAGTGAAATTTACAGCCCCACCAAAAACAAAAAGAGACCTCTGTGCCTTCTTAGGACTTACATGATATTACTTTAGGTTTACCCCTAAGCAGTTCACCATCACTTCTTGCTTGACAGACACACTTAAGAACGCGGAACCCCAAATGCTATAGTGGAGTAAACAAGATCAAGACAGCTTTGACATGTTAAAAACCATTTTGTGTAGTGAACCCGTTCTTAAACTCCCAAATTTCAACTGGGAATTTGTTCGGGTATTCAGGCTATTCTCTCCCAGGAATACTAAGGGCATGGAACATCCTGTGCTTTACATCAGCAGGAAACTCTTCCCGAGGGAGCAGAACTATGCCACCAACGAATACGAGTTATTAGCAATTAAATGGGCAGTGACCTGTCTAAAATACTATCTCACAGGTAGAAGATTTTGTTTGGTAATGGACCACTCCCTTCAGACATGGTAAGCCTCTTGAAGGATACTAACCCCTGAATAACGTGATGGTTTATTGACATCCAAACCTAATGTTTCAGTGTTGAACACAGGAATGGAAAAGAACAGGTCAATGTTGATTTTCTTAGTAGATTTCGAGTCTGTGGAGATGGGGCCGCCAGACTCATAAGGAAAGGGTATGTGACAGATCGCAGGATCTTGTCACTTCTCCCCAGAGGGGAGCCTTTCCTTGTAAGGCTAGGGAGGTGAGCGCGCTACGCAGTTGTCCGCCTTGAGGTGACGGTAAGCAGCACCTCACAGGGAGAGACTCCCTTTCTGGGGACAAGGACACCCGTTTTGCGTTCTGTAGAGTAACTCCCTACAACTCTTTCTTGTGGATCACATTAACATCAGGGCCTCAGATGAGTCTACCAGAACAAGCCACTGTTTGTTACTGTAATGTAAACCCCAATGTTCGATATGAAGAAAACACTGAGAAGAAGAAAAAAAGGGTGCAAGGAATACAGATCGCTCCATGGTTGGAAGCCAACTAAACTGTGACGAGGAAAAACGACCGAACAATAAAGATTGGCCACTTGAGAGAGAGGAAGGACTATAATACTCTGCAGTGTAGGGCCCAGCTGTATGATATAAAAACTAAAGAAGCACTAAGGAAAGAGAGTCATGAAACACAGGAGTTTCAAAGCAGCCAATGCGTGGAGGCTGACAGAGACAGGGGAATCCTCCGTCGGGAGGAACCTGCCTGCTGGCGGAGGGTGGACGCATGGGAAACGGAGAGCGCTGTACCGTGCAGGAGACCAGAACCCAAGAAGAAAGAAGCAAAATAGAGTGGTTGCATGACCCAGAGAAGGTGGGCTGTGCATTCTATGAACAACTCAAAGACCTCTGTAGCTGTGGCTCAGTGGAACTGCAAACGAGAAGAAGCAGCAGGAAGCATGAAAGTGAACGCTGAAGCCGTTCAAGCTCCCAATGTTATCCTGGCCAGGTATCCGGACCCAGTGATGCCTGCCCAAGAAAACCAAGGTAACGGGAACGGTGGGAGGCCCGGGAGGGAACACAAGAGTGAAGAGTATGCAGGGACCCCTCATCTGACCTTCCTAAGGAAGACCTGTTGAACTACAGGTCCATAACCAACACTGCTTTTCTACTGAAGATATTGGATAAGGTGGCTTATGACCAGGTAGCCCTCCATCTCAACTCGTTTCCTATCCTTAACTGCCGACAATCGGGTTTTAGGGCCAGGCGCAGTACTGAGACGGCTATGCTGAAACTCAAATCTAGACTTCTTTTGCATACGGATAAAGGCTTGGCCTCTAAATTTATGCTTTTAGATCTTTCTGCCGCTTTCGACCTGGTCGATCACAATATGTTGGTCTGCAGGCTCGAAGAAGTGGCTTTCTTTTCCCCGGCAGCTTCCCACCGGGTCACATCATTTCTCCAGAACAGGTTAAGCTGCGTCTGCTCAGAAACGGCAGATGCAGCTGCCATACCGACTGAATACAGAGTACCTCAGGGAGCCAGTCTTTCCCCGTTTCTATAATATATTCACTGTTCCATTTTTTTCCATGTTGGTCAGGAAGGGATCTGGTTCACCAATTTTGCAGATTATACCCAGTGTGTCATTCCATTGGAAGGGTCCCACGCATCAGATGAAGCCAGATTGAACAAAGCCTATACTTTTATAGAAAATTGGATGGCTGCGAACGGTCTAACCCTTAACAGGTCAAAGACCGAACTAATGATTATAGGGTCCCTCAGCGTACTTGCTAAACAGGATTCCACCTACCGGAGTTTCCATCTAGGTAATGGGAAGATTAACACACTCAAAAAGGTGAAATCCCTAGGGGTTAAATGTAGATCAACATCTCTCAATAAAAGCTCACGTGGGGAGTGTGGTGTCGGGAGCAGCCTACTATCTTAGACTCTTCTTTCATATGCGTCCCCTTATCTCTCAGGTCAACGCCGAAACATTAGCGAGAGCCATGATAGGTGCTAAAATGGACTGCTGTTGCAATCTCCTGTCTGGCATTAGTAAAGCCAAAACAAATCATTTGCAGGTGATCCAAAATAGGGCCGTTAGGGTTGTTGTGGGTCTGGTGAGACTCGATCATGTCTTAGCGGCAAGAAGAGCTCTGCACTGGCTCCCTGTGGTGGCTAAAATTCACTTTGGCCTCATCATGATCACCTTCAAGTGTCTCATGGGGACCATGCCGAGTTACCTGAGGGATCTGATAGTGCATAAGATCCCTTCTAGAATGCTCAGATCCAACAAGCTTCAAATGCTGACCATCCCTAGAAGCATAACAAAAAAGGCAGAAAAGGGAGCCTTTGAAGTGGCTGCTCCTGCCGCCTGGAACAAGCTTCTGTTGGACTTAAGGCTTGAACAGAAAACGTTAAAGACCTGGCTGTTTGCCTAAGCCCCGCCTTGTCTTGTCCTCCCACGCTTCATGGCTCTTATATGTTCTGGCTATTTGTACAAGCATCTGTTTTGGGTCCTGTCTGCGCCATTGTGCCTCCGGGTCCATTGATGCGCAATACAAGTTATATAAAGTAAAGTAAAGTAAATACTCATCCCAGTTTAACCTACAGACAAGTGAGAGACAATCAGGAACTCCTCATGCTCGTTCCATTATATGTTCAAACATACAAAAGAGTGGAGAGCACTCAGGGACTACTCAATATTCGTCTCAGTGAGTGGTCGAATCGATAGAAGGGTTTGAATCAACAGAAGGGTGAAGAGCACTCGGGGACTCCTCATACTCGTCCCAGTATATGGTTGAAGCTACAGAAGAGTGAGAAACACTCTGGAGTTCCTCATACTCGTCCCATTGAGTGGCCAAAACCTGTGAATGGTGAAACTTATCAAGAGAAGATTGTTACAAGGAATATTGTTGTGGAGAACCTAAGAGGTCAAACACCCAGAGATAAACAACCCAATAAAGAGGTATGTGAGTTCCCTTTAGATATCAGAGAGAGAGAGCATTATAGAGACCCTATGAGAAACTGTAATCCCAGGGGGTCAAACCCCTAAAGCAGCAGTAGGATGAAGTTGATCGAGAAGGAGGACTGGTGCACCAAAAGGGTGAAAAAGTCCCATTGATGAACGGCATAAACTGATAAAAGAAATAGCACATAAATTTTATAGGATTTAAAGATCCTGTATTAAGGCCGGGGAAGCCTATCCAAGAGAAGAGAGCCATTCTCCTGGACCTATGCTGAGTCTAGGGAAGCCTATCCAAGAGAAGGGAGCCATTCTCCTGGACCTATGCTGAGTCTAGGGAAGCCTATCCAAGAGAAGGGAGCCATTCTCCTGGACCTATGCTGAGTCTAGGGAAGCCTATCCAAGAGAAGGGAGCCATTCTCCTGGACCTATGCCGAGTCTAGGGAAGCCTATCCAAGAGAAGGGAGCCATTCTCCTGGACCTATGCTGAGTCTAGGGAAGCCTATCCAAGATAAGGGAGCCATTCTCCTGGACCTTTTGTTAGTTTCTCTTAGTAGTAGCGACAGAGTAGATTCGTTCAACTACGAGCACCCTAGTTCGTTTTTGCTAGGCAGGGAACCCCAAAGAATAGGGATAGTGAGGTCTTTTTTCCATTTTTGAATAGATCACTATTAAAAAGGCCAGAACCTGGTCTGTCTCCTTCTTCTGACTTACCACAATAGACAGATAGACAGGCAGATAGACAGAGAGATAGATAGAAAGATATATAGACAGAGATAGATAGATAGATAGACAGATAGACAGACAGGTAGATAGGTAGATAGGCAGATATATCGATAGACAGATAGACAGACAGATGAATAGACAGATAGATAGATCGACAGATAGACAGACAGGTGGATAGACAGATAGACGGATAGACAGGTAGATAGACAGAGAGATAGATAGATAGACAGGTAGACAGATAGATAGACAGATAGATAAATCGACAGATAGACAGACAGGTGGATAGATAAATCGACAGGTAGATAGATAGACAGACGGACAGGCAGACAGACCGTTAGAAAGACACAGAGAGAGACAGGCATATAGATAGACAGGTAGATAGGTAGACAGATAGATAGATAGATAGATAGATAGATAGATAGATAGACAGATAGACACACAGACAGATAGACACACAGACAGATAGACACACAGACAGATAGACACACAGACAGATAGACACACAGACAGATAGACTTATAGACAGACAGACACACAGACGGACATATAGACAGACAGATGGAAAGAGAGTCGGAACAGCGTGGCGCCACTGGCTGGAAGAGCCGGGTGCCATTGGCTTCAAGAGCAGGGCGCCACTGGCTGGAACAGCGGGGCGCCACTGGCTGGAAGAGCCGGGTGCCATTGGCTTCAAGAGCCGGGCGCCACTGGCTGGAACAGCGTGGCGCCACTGGCTGGAAGAGCCGGGTGCCATTGGCTTCAAGAGCAGGGCGCCACTGGCTGGAACAGCGGGGCGCCACTGGCTGGAAGAGTGGGGCGCCACTGGCTGGAAGAGCCGGGTGCCATTGGCTTCAAGAGCCGGGCGCCACTGGCTGGAAGAGCGTGGCGCCACTGGCTGGAAGAGCCGGGTGCCATTGGCTTCAAGAGCAGGGCGCCACTGGCTGGAACAGCGGGGCCCCACTGGCTGGAAGAGCGGGGCCCCACTGGCTGGAAGAGCGGGGCGCCACTGGCTGGAAGAGCGGGGCGCCACTGGCTGGAAGAGCCGGGTGCCATTGGCTTCAAGAGCCGGGCGCCACTGGCTGGAACAGCGTGGCGCCACTGGCTGGAAGAGCGGGGCCCCACTGGCTGGAAGAGCGGGGCGCCACTGGCTGGAAGAGCCGGGTGCCACTGGCTGGAAGAGCGGGGCCCCACTGGCTGGAAGAGCGGGGCGCCACTGGCTGGAAGAGCCGGGTGCCATTGGCTTCAAGAGCCGGGCGACACTGGCTGGAACAGCGTGGCGCCACTGGCTGGAAGAGCGGGGCGCCACTGGCTGGAAGAGCTGGGCGCCACTGGCTGAAAGAGCTGGGCGCCACTGGCTGGAAGAGCGGGGCGTCACTGGCTGGAAGAGCGGGGCGCCACTGGCTGGAAGAGCCGGGCGCCATTGGCTTCAAGAGCCGGGCGCCACTGGCTGGAAGAGCGGGGCGTCACTGGCTGGAAGAGCGGGGCGCCATTGGCTTCAAGAGCCAGGCGCCACTGGCTGGAAGAGCCGGGCACCACCGGCTGGAAGAGCAGGGCGCCACTGGCTGGAAGAGCCGGGCGCCACCGGCTGGAAGAGCCGGGCGCCACTGGCTGCAAGAGCCGGGCGCCACTGGCTGGAAGAGCGGGGCGCCACTGGCTGCAAGAGCCGGGCGCCACTGGCGGGAAGAGCAAGGCGCCACTGGCTGGAAGAGCGGGGCGCCACCGGCTGGAAGAGCAGGGCGCCACCGGCTGGAAGAGCCGGGCGCCACCGGCTGGAAGAGCGGGGCGCCACTGGCTGCAAGAGCCGGGCGCCACTGGCTGGAAGAGCCGGGCGCCACTGGCTGGAAGAGCGGGGCGCCACTGGCTGCAAGAGCCGGGCGCCACTGGCTGGAAGAGCGTGGCGCCACTGGCTGGAAGAGCGTGGCGCCACTGGCTGGAAGAGCGTGGCGCCACTGGCTGGAAGAGCGGGGCCCCACTGGCTGAAAGAGCGGGGCCCCACTGGCTGGAAGAGCCGGGCGCCATTGGCTTCAAGAGCCGGGCGCCATGGCTGGAAGAGCGGGGCGCCACTGGCTGGAAGAGCCGGGCGCCACTGGCTGCAAGAGCCGGGCGCCACTGGCTGGAAGAGCGTGGCGCCACTGGCTGGAAGAGCGGGGCACCACTGGCTGGAAGAGCGGGGCGCCACTGGCTGGAAGAGCGTGGCGCCACTGGCTGGAAGAGCGTGGCGCCACTGGCTGGAAGAGCTGGGCGCCACTGGCTGAAAGAGCGGGGCGCCACTGGCTGGAAGAGCGGGGCCCCACTGGCTGAAAGAGCGGGGCCCCACTGGCTGAAAGAGCGGGGCCCCACTGGCTGAAAGAGCGGGGCCCCACTGGCTGGAAGAGCCGGGCGCCATTGGCTTCAAGAGCTGGGCGCCACTGGCTGGAAGAGCGTGGCGCCACTGGCTGGAAGAGCCGGGTGCCATTGGCTTCAAGAGCAGGGCGCCACTGGCTGGAACAGCGGGGCCCCACTGGCTGGAAGAGCGGGGCCCCACTGGCTGGAAGAGCGGGGCGCCACTGGCTGGAAGAGCCGGGTGCCATTGGCTTCAAGAGCCGGGCGCCACTGGCTGGAACAGCGTGGCGCCACTGGCTGGAAGAGCGGGGCCCCACTGGCTGGAAGAGCGGGGCGCCACTGGCTGGAAGAGCCGGGTGCCACTGGCTGGAAGAGCCGGGTGCCACTGGCTGGAAGAGCGGGGCCCCACTGGCTGGAAGAGCGGGGCGCCACTGGCTGGAAGAGCCGGGTGCCATTGGCTTCAAGAGCCGGGCGACACTGGCTGGAACAGCGTGGCGCCACTGGCTGGAAGAGCGGGGCGCCACTGGCTGGAAGAGCTGGGCGCCACTGGCTGAAAGAGCTGGGCGCCACTGGCTGGAAGAGCGGGGCGTCACTGGCTGGAAGAGCGGGGCCCCACTGGCTGAAAGAGCGGGGCGCCACTGGCTGGAAGAGCCGGGCGCCATTGGCTTCAAGAGCCGGGCGCCACTGGCTGGAAGAGCGGGGCGTCACTGGCTGGAAGAGCGGGGCGCCATTGGCTTCAAGAGCCAGGCGCCACTGGCTGGAAGAGCCGGGCGCCACTGGCTGGAAGAGCCGGGCGCCACCGGCTGGAAGAGCAGGGCGCCACTGGCTGGAAGAGCCGGGCGCCACCGGCTGGAAGAGCGGGGTGCCACTGGCTGCAAGAGCCGGGCGCCACTGGCTGGAAGAGCGGGGCGCCACCGGCTGCAAGAGCCGGGCGCCACCGGCTGGAAGAGCGGGCGCCACTGGCTGGAAGAGCCGGGCGCCACCGGCTGGAAGAGCGGGGTGCCACTGGCTGGAAGAGCGGGGCGCCACTGGCTGCAAGAGCCGGGCGCCACCGGCGGGAAGAGCAAGGCGCCACCGGCTGGAAGAGCCGGGCGCCACCGGCTGGAAGAGCCGGGCGCCACCGGCTGGAAGAGCCGGGCGCCACCGGCTGGAAGAGCGGGGCGCCACTGGCTGCAAGAGCGGGCGCCACTGGCTGGAAGAGCGGGGCGCCATTGGCTTCAAGAGCCAGGCGCCACTGGCTGGAAGAGCCGGGCGCCACTGGCTGCAAGAGCCGGGCGCCACTGGCTGGAAGAGCCGGGCGCCACCGGCTGGAAGAGCCGGGCGCCACCGGCTGGAAGAGCAGGGCGCCACCGGCTGGAAGAGCAGGGCGCCACCGGCTGGAAGAGCAGGGCGCCACCGGCTGGAAGAGCCGGGCGCCACCGGCTGGAAGAGCAGGGCGCCACCGGCTGCAAGAGCGGGGCGCCACCGGCTGCAAGAGCGGGGCGCCACCGGCTGGAAGAGCGGGGCGCCACCGGCTGCAAGAGCCGGGCGCCGCCGGCTGCAAGAGCCGGGCGCCGCCGGCTGGAAGAGCCGGGCGCCACTGGCTGGAAGAGCGGGGCGCCACTGGCTGGAAGAGCCGGGCACCACTGGCTGGAAGAGCCGGGGGAGTCTCTGGATCTCAGAAGTGGGATTCGGGTCGGTCTCCTACAGGCAGCAGAAAAAAAGTCTATTATTGTTTGAATGACTTCTTAGCAAAAAGGGCAACAACACCCATTAATATCCCTTTTCTCTCCTATTCCAGATATTGGCGATATGGGTAACTTTAAACTTTAACCTAGATAGATATCTGTGCCGTCTCACTTTAGATATTCCGCTGAAATTCCAGAATCCTGCCTCTTATTCCATATATTTTAGCACGAGCAGGAATTGCTTCTGGGATTACATGCGAAGACGTACATTAAACAAGGGGTAAAAGGCTGAGTGGGACTAGAGATTAAGGCCCTGATTCATGGAATTATGTGCGTGTAAAACAGGGATTTATGGGCCATTCTGCCACAAATCCCCATTCGTCAAAAAGGGATCTGCCGGCAGAATGCATGCAAATCCCCGTTTTAAACGCAAATAATTCCTTGAATCAGGCCCAAAATCCTGTGTACTGTCTCTACTTAGGCTCGATGTCTCATTAGCATGTACCTTTCACCATTGCATTACCGGTTTAGATCTAACGATGTCTTAAACATGGTCAGATCCGGTTTCCAGATTCATGGGAAACCTCAGAGGAGCAGCTGGCCACCACAGGAAGTGTCTGATTAATTGTTTTTCAACTACTTGCAGTGGGGCGCAATCAGTGTAACCCCTCCCCCCAAGACAGATCCGGGTGGAGTGATTGAACCAGCGTTCACTTTAAAGACCAATTTCATGGGTCCCAGAGTACACACCCCAACACATTTTGCAAAGCAAGACATTTGTACACAAGCTTGTGAGTTTGGGGGCTATTTTGTTTGTATGTCTCGGGAGGATAGCTCAGGGGCAACGTGCTTGCCTTGGAAGCAAGACGACACAGAGCAGCACAGGTTCGATCCCGGGGTCCCCGCTTAGAACGATCCCGGGGTCCCCGCTTAGAAATCTCTGGGTATTAAGCGGTTATTAATAACCTATCATATCATATCATGTGTGAGTACCATTCTGATGTGTTTTATATCTGCCCTCCTAAATAAGCAAAATAACATATTTGCTCCAGCTTTTTCCCTTTGTGAAAAAAAGATGAATTCACTCTTACTGTCCCCAATACCATCAGCTTCGATGTATTAACACTGACCCTTAGATCACACCCTGCCATAAAATTCAGATAGGGATGAATTAAACTCTGTAAAGATCGGAGTGTGGGGGGGTGCGGGCAACCAAAAGGCAATTCCCAGCATAAGATAAAGCTGAAATATAATGCAGACACAATCAGGGGTGTATTTTGTAGCAGCTGCAAGGATGCTGATCAAAGAATTCACAACACATTAAAAAAGATTGGATAGATTGCCGCCTGGCAATGGACTTCATTACTGAAGTAGGCAAAGAGCCGCAGTCGGATCAGTCTCTGAAGAGGTCAGCCGCCACGCCGCCAGGACTGTGGTGCGGAGATTGAGAATTCGTGGCAGCTAAGACGTTTTATAAAGACATAAAGACAACGTCAAACAACTCCCCCACCCCCCTCCTTGCTGCTGGATCCAGGGCACTTCAGCATTAAATCTAGGGTGCAAGGCCAAAAGATGAGCAGGTAGAGAGGAAAAGTGCTCAACATAAGCAGAAGGTGCCACACTGTTTGATAAAAGATTACTCGCCCCTTCTACGGTATATGGTTTGGCGACCAGCTGCCAAAATGGCTTTTCATCTTTCTCTAACGCCGCCCGGACTTTATCCTCCCAAGTTAATTTCTCAAACTCCTTTTCTTCTTTTTGCACAGAGCTTTCTAAGGCTTTCAGTAGTGGATTATTACAGCTGGGCACAAAGGGTAGTGGGGAGCTTTCAACGCATCCATTAACAGTTTTATCAAGGCATCTTACCATGCAAACCCAAGAACACAGGTCTAATTCTATTTACTGAAAAAGTGAAACTAGACACTACTGTCATTCCTTCTTCAATGTCCCTCAGGGAAATGTCTATTTCCTGCTGGACAACCTGCAAGAGTTGCTCAAAAGTACGACTATTACCTAAGCAACACCACTTGAATTAATTTGTGTTATTTGACATCATCAAAGTATGCGGATACTTAGGGATCAGTTGTTTCCCAGCAGTTATATCTAAGTTGAGTCTAAAGAAAAGGGGGATGTGGTCACACTCACGTCTATTAACTACTGCCCTATTGAGTACTAGTCCCCAATCCTCTCATGTTACCACAAAATGATCCATCATCGAAGCACCTTCATTATATATAAATGTCGGGCGACCTGAGTATCATTTCTAAGTATCGATAACAAGCGCTTCCTGGAGGCGATGAAGTGCTTTCATATAATCCTACTTCCTAAGCCATGGAGGGAACCCCTCGGAATGTGGAAACTATCACCCAATTTCATTAATCAACCACTATGTGAAAATCTTGATTAAAATCCTGCTTGGTCGGAATGTATCTACAAACTGTGGGACGTATTAGCAATGGAGTGGATCACACATAGAATACAAGGGGAAGCAGATAGGTTTCGATCGGATTGGGGAGAAATGTAAGAATATGTAAAAAGCGATTATATGCAGCAATGGTGCCCTCAAAAGCTGAGGATTTTGGACTTGAGCTGAAAATATACGCAAAAGAACTAGACTTTGGATATCGAGGGGAGGAAGAACAGTTACGGAACAGGTTGGCAAAGACACTGCAGGAACGAAAAGAGGGTGGGGGGGTGGAGAGGGCAGTGGAGGGTGGTGAGGGCGGTGGTAGGTGGTATTTGAGGGGTGCAAATGTTGTATACATACCAATAAAAACAGGTTTTAAAAAATAAATCTAATATGAGTGATTAACTCTTGCAGTGCATAGGTTCTGCATGAAGATCAGATGAGATTATATCTTCACGCCACCGCGCCCCCAATATATGACACAGTATCAATATTATCGGGCACAACTTCAAATATGAGGTGCAGCATCTTAGTACACACGCAGAAAAAGCTTTTTAATGTGTCTTGGGAGTACCTCTTGAGGGTGTCCGGTCAAAGGGTCGACTACAAAGGGTCGAATGGTCAAAGGATCGACACCAAAGGACCGAAAACAAAAGGATCACATTTTTTTTTTAAATTACATTTTTTTGGGGGGTTTTCATTTAGGGAAAAAAAAGTGGTTTTTAACACAAAAAACGGGGGTTGGGGGGACCCCCCAAAAAACAAAGAAAATGTCAAAAAACAAAAAAAATGTTTTCGATCCTTTTGTTTTCGGTCCTTTGGTGTCGACCCTTTGACCATTCGATCCTTTAGTTGTCGACCCTTTGACCTATAACCCCTCTTGAGCACGTTGCAAGCGTGTTTATTTATTTATTTATTGGATATTTGTATGGTGCCTATACAACAAATGGTGTTTCAGGGCTCCACAAGACAAAAAAGGGCAGGGGGGTACAGGGGAGAAAGCTACAATAACGGTCCTACTAGGCCTTCTGACATTCGCATCGTGCAAGCGCAGAACAAGAAGGGAGAGGGTTGTTGGGGCAGGGACATCCTTTCACCAAAATGCCAGGTGTAGCGGAAGTGACGTCCCACGACCCTTGGCCTCTGATGGCATCACAAGAAGTGATGTCATTTGACCCCTCCCTGAAGTGTCATCACGGGAAGCGATGGAACACAACCTTGCACCACTTGACAAAACAGGAAGTGGCATCACATAGCATTGTTCCTAAGTACACTACGAAAAATATGTTTACGATATCACTGTAACGTGATATACATTTCATACAAGAATGGATCACCATATGTATGTCAGGCTGGTAATATCCACATCCAACGCAGGAGCTGCTGAGTCCCACGATCCCACTAAGATGTCTAGCTCACAACTAAACTGAACAGCTGAGTACTAGACACCCCTGGGGGGAAGGGGGAAAAGTGGATAAAATAACAAATCAGACACTGGATCTTCTATCTTCATCCGGTCTCTGCATGAATGAAAATTGTTAAGCATTAAATAATATTACAAAACTAAACAACTATTATTTTATGAATATCAACAATCCTACCTGAATACCCTCTGCAAAAAGCCCAGAGGATGATAATTATTTCTATATATTTCTTTTTAGTTTTGAAATAACTCCAACTCTTTTACCCTAAAAGCAAACTTTGGTGGTCATGTTTCATAACTGTGCTGCTGAAAACCAATGAACTGAATGTCATTACAAGTGACTAAACTGATGGAGGTTCCTTGTGGAAATAAATGAACTTGAAGAAAAGAAAATGTGTTTCCAAACAATGTCAATAAAACTGTGAACACAAACTCCAGAATGTCTCAAGAAGATGAGTCTTTTGAATGAAGCACACTTGAAAAAATAGTTGAAAACACAGAAATAATCTTTTGTTTTCCTTAAAATGATACTATTTCCTTAATCAGTTCATTCCATTTCATTTACCTCTCTTTATGGAAATAGTTCAACAACCAAAGGAAATACCATTTAATGTTGAGTGCAGTTTTAAAGTAAAGTTATTCCTCAAAAACGTCTTTGCATGTAATGAGATGCATTTGGAAGATTCCTCATATAATATGGTAAACAAGTCTTATATATTTTCCTCTTTGTTAAAAATACCTTGGCTCAAAAATAAATATCCTTCTTGGTGCTGCTTTTAAAAAACAAGGTTGCCTGTGCAGTCATTAACTTTAATAGCCTTTAAATATCATGTTTTCATGACTTAATCTCTGATGAATGAGTTGCCATGTAAAAACACTGGCTTCACAACACGACGTCTTTTAATCCTTGCACTTCAGAGGAGAAAATAACAGAAGATAAGGCTAACTTTGGCAGTTCATTTAGATTAATTACATAAAAAGTACTTATCTTATTTTTTGCTTTAGAAGACCTCTCAGCATTTTCTTCCACAGGGAAAATTAATTTCTTTAGAGTAGATGTAACTTGAATGAGTTGTTTCTTTTTCTTTTAGTGTTGAAGATATTTTCTTAAGAGTTTTCCAAGGCCCAAAACATAGGAGATAAACAGAAACATGACCAGCTCAGGAAACTAAACTAATGAAAGGCAGTTTAAAATGTTGGGAGTCACACCATTGTCAACCTGCCACCCAATCAGAACTCCTGCCTCTGCCCTCCATCTTGGCTTGGGGTATCTGCAGTACTCTGAATATGGAAGTTAAGGCCCAACCATTTTAACAGTGAAAGGACTATATTTAGTTTTTAAACCTAACAATGAAATAAACAAAGAACATAAGGATAATAATTCTTTAATTACCACCTATTTACTATGGAACCTGACAATGTATCGTTAATATCAGTGTGTATAGGCTCATATTACCAACCTATAATCCAAATTACTGTGAATACAAGCAGACGTCCAAGGCCAAACGATAATGATGTGTTATTGTATAGCACTTACGCTTGAGCACTTTATATAGAACTAATATACATCAATATCACCCAACCTGTGTTGGTACTCATTTATCAACCTCAGAAGGATAAAAGGCTGAGTTGAGGTGTTTAAGAACAGACTAAATCAGTGACTCACCCCATGAAATGTGCCTAAAACAAACCTTAAATGGGTCTAGCAATTATTGTATAGAATTCCAGAAAGACACATTATTTGTTATTCCTATTCTTTCTTATTTAGGGTCACTGCTGAAAGTGTTACACTTTTGGAACCCCATGTTTTTTTTAAGAGGCCTGAGCAAGAAAGCCAGCCACTCCACAAACTAAAAGCCACATGGCGCCGTCCACAGCCACCGGGGCTTACATTTAAAAAAAGAAGAGAGATTCTTTTTTTTTAAGAAGTAGCAAGGGAGACCTCAGGTGACCCCAAAATGATGTCACTGGGTGGGGGGGGGAGTGGCGGTCTGCGCAATAAGCGAAGTGCTAGAGTGGGAAGGGAAAAGTAGGGTAAGGAGGAGCAGATGCAAGTGCTAAGGGGAGGCCAGGAAGGCAAGTACCAGGGATTCCAGGGTGTGAGGGTCCACCTGCTAAGTGTGAGGAAGAGGGAGGACAGGGTGGGGGGCCTGGAACCCTGTAGAATTCAGAGGGAAGCATGCAGCCAGTCACTGCAGCAGAGGGAGGAGTTATCAGGGGAGGGGAGAGGGAAGGAAGAGGAGAACGGGGAGGGTCTTGAGAAGCTTCCGGAACTTATGGAGATCCGGCTCAAGCCTGAGGGAGGCTCCTGCGGAAGAGAGAGATCTACCCCCACTCTCTGCTTGGAGAAGCATCTGATCTGCAGAGAGTTGGAGCCAAAGGACCTAAGGACTCTGGCAGTGAGGTATTCAGGGAGAGAGAGGTGGGTATAGTGGGTTCTCAGTCCCAGAAAGCCTTGTGGATGATGCAGAGGGTCTTGAATTTGATCCTAGCAGCAACCAGGAGCCATTGGAGAGACATTAGGGCTGGAGAGATACGGTCCCTGGGCTTGAGGCTAAGGATGTTAATCTTGATAATGATGTGTGTATTTATATAGCGCTTTAATCCAAATTGCTTTGCAGAGCACATATTGAAATACAATATCACCCAACCGAAGTTGTTACTCATTTATCGACTTTGGAAGGATGAAAGGCTGAGTTGGGCTTGCCGGGATTAGAATTTACGACCTGCAAATCACGTTCAAATCACAGCAGCGAGCGCTCAATGCTCTGAGCTATCTTACCGGATAAGTCTCGCAGTCCTATTATGGATTCGTTGAAGGGGGCGAAGGGAGGATAAAGGAAGATTGAGGAAGAGACTGTTCCAGTAGTCCAGCCTGGAGAAGACCAGAGCTCTGGAGACATGGAGTTTCTGGGGGAAGGTGAGGAAAGGGAGAATGCCTCTGAGGAGGTGAAGCTGGTAGTGGGCCGTCTTTGCAAGGTCTGTGATGTGAGAAGAGAAGGAGAGCGAGAAAGGAATCCAAGATGACACCAAGGTTTTATGCCTCACAGGAGGGTGAGAGGAGGAGGCCCATAGAGGGCAGCCATAGGGAGGGAGGGAAGGTGGCAGCAGGGGTCCCAATGAGAAGGATCGGAGTCGTACTGGCATTAGGGCAGAGATCATTGGAAGCACACCATGACTGAATAGCAGTCATACAGTCAGGGATGAGAGAGGAGGAAGAGGAGGCAGTAGAGGGAAGATTGAAAGAGAGCTGTGTGCCATCCATATAACACTGGAAGTTAGGAGAGAAGGAGATGGTCAGGGGGGCCAAAGGGGCAAGGTAGATGTTAAAAAGCCACGGCGAGAGGATCGAGCCTTGAGGGACACTGCAGGTGGAGAGAGTGATAGGGGAAAGAAAAGGGCCAGTTGAACCTTGGAAGGACAGTCGGAGAGGAAGAAGGTCAACAAGTTCAGTGCCAAGCCCGAGATGCCAAGGGTATCACAGAGCCGATTTGTCAGGTTGGCATGATTGACCGTGTCAAAGGCAGAAGAAAGATCCCGAAGGATGAGAACGGAAAGAGAATTGGAATCAAGTTTTGAGAGCATGTCTTCACAGGTGTTCAGTAGAGCAGTTTGTGCCTTTGGCTGCTCTGAAGCCAGACTGGTGGTCGTGGAGACAACCAACAGATCCAGTGTGTTGGATTAGTTGGGAGATGGATGGCCAGCTTCTCCAAGAGTTTGCCCAGGAAGGGGGTAATGGGGATAATGTGGAAGTTAGCAGGGCAAAAGGGGTCGGCAGACGGCTTTTTGAGGAGAGGATGCACAACAGAGTGTTTGAGGGGTAGCGGGAAGCAGCCGGTGGCAAAGGAGTGATTACAGGAATCTGCCAGGGAGGGCACTAGGGATGCAATGTTGTTCTTGATAGTTCTGGAGGAGCAGGGGAGCACCCGTTTGGTGGAGACTTTCATAGAGCGGATTTGTCTAGAGACCTCATCCTGTGCTATAGACGAGAAAGTGGAGAATAGAAGGGAAAGGGAGAGGGGGCCAAGGGAGACCTTAGAGATGAGCATAGGGGGAAGGGCAGTAGAAGAGAGTGAGGACAGAATGTCCTGAGTTTTGGTTAAGAAGTGAGACGCTAGTGAAGTACAGAGGGTCAGAGATGGCAGGGGAGAAGTGGAAACTGCAGTAGGATTGATGAGTTTCTTGCAGATTTTGAACAGTTTTCCAGTGTTGTTAGTGGCTCCAGAGAGGCAGGCTTGGGTATGGGCCCTCTTCTTCAATTGGATGGAGAGTCAGTATTGGCTTTGAGGCAGGCGGCAGGCCAGTCAGTCAGAGGATGTGCCCGCCAGTTCTGCTCAGCCACTCTGCACTTGCGTTTCAGGGAGGCTAGGTCGGAGTCATACCAGGTGTTGCACTTGGAGGCAGGCTTCATTTAGATCCTTGTGATGGGGGCACGGATTTCCAGGGAGTTGGTGATAGAGAGGTGAAGATTAGCAAGGGCAGAGTCAGTGTGAGAGTCAGTGCAAGGAGTGGGCGGGGGATTGAAAGCGGTGGCAAAGGCAGCAACTGACATTCACATCGGTTGAATGATAGAGAAGAAGACAGGCAGTGCAGACCGAGGCTTAGCCAGGGGACGTAAGAGATCCAAATGAGAAGACAGGTGAGCATGAACAGACCAGGATAGAGGAGTAGTGCAAGGGTTGGAGATGGGGATGTCTAAAGAGATGAGAGCATCCAAGGTATGTCCGGGAGAGTGCGTCGAACCGGAGGGATGAATGGTGAGGGAAAGAACATCAGAGATTGCGGAACAGATGAGTGGTCGACTTAGGGGGATCATAGTGAATATTGAAGTCTCTGAGGAGAATCTTAGAGGTGGAAGCAAGAAGAGAAGAGGTGAGGCCCATCCACTCCGAGTGGTGATGATGATGGTGATTGATGGTGGCAAGAGTCAAAGAGAGGGTAGGAGAAAACCAAGTCTGCAGACGAGGCATTCGAAGGAAAAGTAGGTCTGAGTGGGAATGATAGTTTGTTTGTCGTTTGTTTATTTATTTATAATGCTCGCCAGAACCGAAGGTATCAGGGCGCAGAGGTTATATGCAGACTCAAAGCTTAGGTTACTCATAATATAAATACAAATCAATATCTCAAAGAACTACAGGTGTAAAATGTAGATGCATAATATCACATTAGAAGGTAGTACATACACGAGAATGTAATGCAGATAATTTGATAATAGCACTCAGAAGGTTGTTACAATACGGACAGGGAGGCGATAAGGCCTTACTGGTCATTGGCTTTAAGCCAGTTGATGAGGTTCAGTCTAAAGTTCATGTAAGGTTGGTCTGCTCGTAGGGATGCGGGCAAGGAGTTCCAAAGCTGCGCAGCTTTTACAGAAAAACGACATCCCCCAACTTTGGAGAGCTTACATCTTGGGACGGTGAGGTAATTGGTGTTGGCTGTTCTGGTGTGTCTAGTCAAATAATTTCTACAGAATCTCTCCCTTAGGTAGTAAGGTGCTGCATTATTCAAACATTTGTAGGTGAGCGAAGCAGTTTTTAGCCAGATTTTGTTGCTCGTGGAGAACCAGTTGCTTGGTCTTCTGATCTCAGAGATGTGCTCACTCCTAGCAATGCCCAATGCTGCTCTGAGGTGTCACCGCCAAGCTCCAAATCGTCCTCTTCCTCTCCTATCTCCAGCCCTCCAACCACCTCCTCACCTGTAGAGCTGGTCTCCTCTGGCTGTTCCAACCTTTTCTTCCACCAAGCTGTTTTTTTTGTCGGAGGATAGGGCCTACCCCGGAAAGAAGCCACCCTGACCTGGTACAAAGAGGTCTAGTGGGGACTTCCCTGCCGGAGCAGACAAAGTGGGGGAAAAAGCCTAACGGCATAAAAAACCCCCAATCCAAGCTGGTGTGAGCGGGTACCGTCGTAGGGTAGAAGCGTTGAGCGGTAGAGATCATCCGAAGTAGAAGGGAATTGAGCGTCGGAGTGTAGGAAGGGAAAACAATAGGAAGGCAGGATGGAACGGAGGTAAACAAGCAGCCTGGAAGGAACTGAAGACAAAAACGAAAGTACAGGAGCAGGAGTACAGGGCTGAGGATGTATAAACAGCGGCAGAGTTAGCAAAATAGTAGTACAGGGAGGGAAAAGAAGGCGAAGAAAACACGGAGAAAAACTGTAGCGTCTCACCCGAAGCCTGACGCGAGAGGGTTGCAACGCGCAGGCTTCCGGGTGAGATGGGAAGATAAGGCGTTCCGCGGCTGACGTCGCGGAACAACTAGACCGCTCACCCAGTACGCGGCGAGACGCGATGGGCTGCTAATGGCGGCGCAGTCTCCACCGCGACCATATCCCCCAATACTGACGGCGCATGACAGTATGCCCCCTTCTATGTCTGGACCACCCAGGCTTACCTGGGTGGAAACGATGGAACCTCTGGGTATGGAGGGGGGCATGAACATAGGACTCTGGTTCCCAGGAATCATCAGAACGGGGATATCCCTTCCAAGCCACTAGATATTCCAATCTTCCCCTTCTGAATCTGGAATCCCTGATATGGGACACTTCGTATTCTTCAGGAACAGGGTTGGGATCCGAAGGGAGATGCAAATTTCTGTTAGTGGGGTTATTGGAGTCCACGGAGCGTAAGAGAGAAGAATGGAAGACTGGATGAATGCAACGCATATTCTCGGGAAGCCTAAGTTTAAAGGCCACCGGATTTATCCGTTTAATGATCTTAAACGGCCCCACATAACGGGGGGATAATTTTGTAGGATGTAACCAACGAGGCAGGTATTTAGTGGAGAGCCAAACTCAATCCCCTTCGTTCCACAGGGGACAGGGCTGACGATGACGGTCGGCTTGAGACTTATACCTATCCCTGGCTGAGGACAAACTGATCAGGGCGCTCTTATGGGCCGTGGAGATGTCCGCTAATGTGGACTCGATTAAGGGTATGTTGGTCGGGGTACTGAGTAGGGGAAGTATTCCCCGGGGATGAAGCCCGTAAGTGCAGAAAAAAGGGCTTAGGTTGGTAGCCGAGTGTACAGAATTGTTATAGGCATATTCTGCGGTGGGCAAAAGGGAAACCCAGTTGTCTTGATGTTGATTGATGTAACACCTCAGATATTGTTCCAAAGTGGCATTAAGCCGTTCCGTTTGGCCGTTTGTCTGGGGATGAAAGCCCGAAGACAGTGCTCTGTTAATCTTCAAGCGATGACACAAGGCAGTCCAAAAGCGAGAAGTGAACTGACTCCCTCTATCAGATATTATACTATCGGGGAGCCCATGTAGTCTAAATATGTCCCTAAGAAAGACCTCGGCTAGTTTCGGAGCTGCAGGTATACCAACCAAAGGGGAGAAATGAGCTAACTTAGTATAAGAGTCTACCGTAACCATGAGACATGTACAACCCTGGGACACCGGCAATTCTACTATGAAATCCATTGAGATAAGGGACCAAGGCCGCGATGGTGTTTCTGGTTGGGATCGGGAAAATATCAGAATATCATCCAAATAAACCACAGCAAAGATGTAAAGGACGTCTGAAAACAAACGATCCATAAAGCACTGAAAAACCGCTGGGGCATTCACTAAGCCAAAAGGCATCACCCGATACTCGTAGAGCCCAAAAGGAGTACGGAATGCCGTCTTCCATTCATCTCCCGCGCGTATACGGAGAAGATGGTATGCACTACGGAGATCTAACTTGGAAAAAATGGTAGCACCTTGCACTGCCTCCAGGATGTCAGATATGAGAGGCATGGGATATCTGTCTCTTATTGTGACCTTGTTGAGGCCGCGATAGTCAATGCAAGGTCTCAATTCAGCAGAATCGCGCTTGGGGATGAAAAACAACGGGGCCCCAGCAGGAGATCTTGAAGGTCGGATCAATCCATTGGCCAGGTGGGCGTCCAAGTACTGTCGTAGAGCTTCCTTCTCTGTGAAAGACAACGGAAACATCCGACCAAAAGGGACTAATGCATCTTGGACAAGCTCTATGGCACAGTCCTCTGGTCGGTGCGGAGGAAGCTCCAATATGGTTCTGTTAACAAAGACTTCGTGGAACTCCTCTAATTCTGATGGGATGCAGCAAATGTCGCAAGTGGCGGTAGATTCGGGAGAGAGAATTTTTACCATTTCCTGTGACCGATTTGGTATACAAGACTCCTTACAAAATCCGGACTCGAAGGTAATGGTATTTCTGTACCAATCTATGGAGGGGTTGTGCCTTCTCAGCCATGGGATACCCAGTATGACCGGGAAGTGGGCTGCTCGAATTAGATCAAATTTCAAACATTCAGTATGATGTTGGATAACCACTGTGAGAAGTTCTGTTGTGTGAGTAATAGGACCAGAGGAAAGTGGGGTCCCATCTATGCCTTCCACCTTCTGGGAATCCTCGCGTTGAACTAACAGGAGTCCTTGTCGATTAGCCCAAACCGTATCCATAAACACTCCCGCTGCGCCACAATCTATGAGGGCGAGAGTAGTTAGTTTTTTGGTTGCAGTTTGTATAAGAAGAGGGACCACCATCAATCGAGAGTCCATGGTATCTTCTTGAGGAGTGATTGCTAAGGTAACATAGGGGCCAGGAGATTTACCTCGGAAACCGACCCCCATCAGTTCCGAGGTCTGTCGTATCCCGACCTGCGAGGAGGGACCTCTGGACAATTTCGTAGAAGATGAGCCTTTGACCCGCAATACATACAGAGGCCAGTATCTCGCCGTCTTCTTCTTTCTTCAGGAGTTAATGGGGCTCTCGTGGCTCCAATCTGCATGGGTTCCTCTTGGCCTGACCCTGAGGGCAATGGATGAGGAGGGGTTCCAGAGGAGGGTGAGTTGGCCGGAAGGCGGAATTTTCGTCTTTCGGCCCGGCGTTCACTGAGACGGAATTCAATCTGAAGTGCCATAGACATCAAATCCGATAAAGAAGTAGGAAGTGCAATGCGAGCCAATTCATCCTTCAATTCTTCTTTTAAGCCGCGACGAAAGATCGTAAATTGCGCGTGTTCGGGCCACCCAGCCTCAGTAGCAAGGCGTTTAAAAGAAGAGATGTAGGTTCTGAGATCACTATTGCCTTGTTGAACGTCTAGCAGTTCTTCCGCGGCAATATGGGTTATTTCGGCCTGTTTGAAGGTCTGTTTCAGCAAGGTGACAAAGGCACCGTAGTCCTGGAGTACCGGATTATTGTTAGTCACCAAAGGGGAGGCCCAGGCCAAGGCATTACCGGTTAGGTTCGAGATCATAAACCCCACCTTGGTGTGAGCGCTAGCAAAAGTATGTGGGCGGAAGGCAAAATATATGGCACAGGATTCAAGAAATTCCTTGAGGCGTTTCGGCGATCCATCATATTTTCCAGAGGACAGGGGCATGGGGGGGAGATCCGTCTCCCTAGATTCACGAGCCGTAACCATCTGTCTCAGAGCGGCATTTTCAGCTTTTACATTCTGCAGTTCTACGTTCATTCCCTGCACGGCTTGGATCAGCTCTTGAAGCTGTTCAGGGGTAGCCATGTTGTATTTCGGGCGTTGCAAACTGTCACCGCCAAGCTCCAAATCGTCCTCTTCCTCTCCTATCTCCAGCCCTCCAACCACCTCCTCACCTGTAGAGCTGGTCTCCTCTGGCTGTTCCAACCTTTTCTTCCACCAAGCTGTTTTTTTTGTCGGAGGATAGGGCCTACCCCGGAAAGAAGCCACCCTGACCTGGTACAAAGAGGTCTAGTGGGGACTTCCCTGCCGGAGCAGACAAAGTGGGGGAAAAAGCCTAACGGCATAAAAAAAACCCAATCCAAGCTGGTGTGAGCGGGTACCGTCGTAGGGTAGAAGCGTTGAGCGGTAGAGATCATCCGAAGTAGAAGGGAATTGAGCGTCGGAGTGTAGGAAGGGAAAACAATAGGAAGGCAGGATGGAACGGAGGTAAACAAGCAGCCTGGAAGGAACTGAAGACAAAAACGAAAGTACAGGAGCAGGAGTACAGGGCTGAGGATGTATAAACAGCGGCAGAGTTAGCAAAATAGTAGTACAGGGAGGGAAAAGAAGGCGAAGAAAACACGGAGAAAAACTGTAGCGTCTCACCCGAAGCCTGACGCGAGAGGGTTGCAACGCGCAGGCTTCCGGGTGAGATGGGAAGATAAGGCGTTCCGCGGCTGACGTCGCGGAACAACTAGACCGCTCACCCAGTACGCGGCGAGACGCGATGGGCTGCTAATGGCGGCGCAGTCTCCACCGCGACCATATCCCCCAATGCTGACGGCGCATGACATGAGGGCATTGTTTTGGAGTATTTGAATTCTTCTGATAGTATGCTTATTAGAACCAATATAGAGAGAGTTACAGTGTCCAATTTGGACAAGATGAGGGTTCTAGCAAGAATAATGCAACTATCTTTTTTTTAAATTTATTTTAATTTTCTATTGAGTATAGTTGAAAGAAATCAACTTTTTCAATTATTACAATTTTTATCAATCAATCAATTCTAATAACAATGAATAAAAAAGAATGTTTACATAAAAGAGATACACAATTACAGTTTACGATTTCAATTACAACAACAAATCACCGTTAAAACAAACATATCACAAAAGTTTGGGTATAAGACCTTAAAAACACCTTCAGGAAGCAATTTAAAAGTGCATCCACACAAGAAATTGATTACCATTCATTCCATTTTCAGGGCTACCAGAAAGTTAATAGTGGCTAATCTAATGCTCATACATTCGGTAGCTGCCAATGCTACCCATCGATGTTTAAGGTCAATCTGTGCAAAATACGCAAGGTGTTTAGCAAAGTGAATCCTCCTCAGATTTATAAGTTCTGGACAATCAATAAGTACATGTTGCAATGTCTCAACAACTGTATAATCTTTACAAAAACGACACCATTTATCATCCGAAGCTATCTGTTTCCTTCTGGCTTTAACCTCACGAGTGGGCCAGATGTTGAATCGTAAACGCAATATTGCATTTGTTGTTGCAGCAGATGGTGCTTAGTTTAAGTATGATGCAGTTTCTCTATAACGTTTAGGACCAAATACTGAAGTATCAAAATGTTTGTACTGTAAACAGCTGGCCCTCGTATCAATCCAATCCATTCAATAAAGTTTTTTTTTAGCCCACTCTGGATTGAATAAGAGGGTCTCAAGAGAAATGTCAGCGTGCAGCATAACCACAAGAATATTACTAGACCATTGTTTCGGAAACATTTCGGAAGATTTAAGTAAGTAGCTGGAAACTGTAGCTAATGTAGTATTGTTACATGAAGTCAACAAACATTTCCGAAACAGAGCACATAGACGCCAATTATACATTGCAGTTAGCGAAATTAAACCAAGTTCATAGCGAATGAGCACTCCTGGGGTGCATTGTGGTAAATGTAAAGAAGCACGCCAGAATTTGGTCTCCAATGAGTTTAAAAAAGTCAGTGGATTTGTGTTATATGTCTCCAGACCATATAATATTGTGGCTACTACGTTCTGACTCCAGTATATAATGGCGTGCTTTATAGAAAATTTGCCATACTTAGAGACAATTAATCTCGTTTGATATATGGCAGTGGATAACTTTTGTTCAATTTGACGTAGTTGCGAATAGTGGGATGGGCAACCATCAAAAATGAGGCCTAAGTAAATGTAGTTTGGAACTACTTGTAAAATAGTCATTTCTATTTGCCACACCATTCTATGTCTTCGCAAGCCCTTGGGAACATATGTGACGATTTGAGTTTTGGTACTATTTACAACCAATTCATTTTCTCAAAAATAGGAACAAAGTGAGGTTAACAAATTATGCAATCCACTTAGAGTTTTCGAGACTAAAACAAGATTGTCTGCGTACCATAGGGCATTGATTTTCACACCATTTAACTTGGGAGCATCAGCTACAACCTTGGTAAAAATCCATCGAACATCATTAATAAAATAATTAAAAAGTGCTGACGCTAAAATACATCCCTGTTTCAGTCCTCTATTTGTGACAACAGCAATTGAAAGCAAACCTTCCATATTCAGACTTATGAATATCTTTGTTTGAGAATGAAGTAAAAAAATGATATCGGTTAAGGTTGGAGGACAATCCGCTTGAATCAATTTATCCATGAGTTTTGGTCTAGATACGGAATCAAATGCAGAATGTAAGTCTACAAATGCAAAGTAAAGTGGGTGTCTCTTAATTTGAGCTTGGTGCCTGATGGCGTTCAAGGTGATCAGGTTTACAGCGGTCCCTAGACCCGCAGCAAACCCAGTTTGGGCTGGATCACGCATGCCAGCTTTCATTGTCCAATCATTGAATTCTCTTAAAACCATCCTAGAAAAGATTTTTCCCGGCGCATCCAGCAGCGCTATCGGTCGATAGCTTTTGGGGTCCTTACGGTCACCCTTTTTGTATATTGGTCCTATTATGGATGTACGCCATGAATTAGGTATGGTTTTTGTTTGCATGATATGATGAAAGGCGTTGTTTAGAATACTCGCCCACTCGATTGAGTTTTGTTTAAACATATAACTTGAAAGGCCATCAGGGCCCGCTGCCCTTGAAGAGGACGACTTCATAATGAAGTCCTCGACTATTGCAACTGAGCACTTCAAATGCCAACAGCTAACCGAACTCCTATTATAATTATAGCTGTTGATCTTACTATCAGCATACAATTTAGAAAAAATGGTTAATCCATTGCATTTCTGACACCCCATTAAGTTGAGAAGTCACTTATGAAATAACATTGCATTTGTTTAATAATTCCCATACCTGGGCAGAATTCTTATTATGGCATGCTGTTAGGAAGTTTTCACTATCAGTTTGAAATAGGGCCGCTTTTCTTGATCGAACCCAATTACGATAGCGACAGCTAGCTGATTTTATGGCTTTGATCTGGTCAGACATAGGTAGTTTACGTAGACATCTAATCTCTTTTCTATATGCCTTCTTCCGCTCATGAAGGGCCAAATCAAATCCATGGGTATGGGTCTTAGAGGACTTATGTTTCACTAGACAAATATTCCTAAAGGTATTTAACACGTCAACATAGGCTTCGGCATTGTTCATCCTATGACTGTTCAAGATAGCAGAATTCAAGGCTGAAAGCTTATCACACGACCATCTAAAGCGATTCTTACCATTATTGATAGTAAGTGCTTGTTTATACCATTTCTTAGTGGCAGGTGAATTTTGATTTTCAATAGACCAAAAAAGAGATAATAGATGATCACTTTGTACCTGCTTGACAACAGCAAATTTACTGGTATTCATAAAGATATTATTACTCATAAAGATGTAGTCAATAGTCGACTTGGAATTGCCTCTCTCCCAGGTATTCATCGGGGGAATATCACCAAGAATTGCACCATTAGCCATCATTAGGTTCAGATCTTTCATGAATAACGTCCATCTCCGACTATCAGAGTTTACATCCTTTTTGTTAGTCTCAAAGCATGAGAGATTCTAGTCACCCACTACTAGAATACCGGAAACTTCTTTGTCAGTAGCAATTGTTTCAAAAAGAGTCAACAAGGTACTATAAAATGTATCCTCAAGTATGCCAACTGGGTTTCGATATAAGTTGATCAATGAGTATGTTTCTAGGTCAGCGGTGATCTTGACTAATTGCATGAACTTATTGGGGGATTTCCATGCAGAGATTCCAAGCCCCCTACTGGATTTCACTGCCACTAGCAAACCAGAAGTGGGCCTGCCTTTACCTGAGGATTCAGCTGGTAATAAAACAAGATAATGGTTGTCCCATATGGGGGCATGTAACATCCATGTTTCTTGAAAAGCTACAATATCATAGTTATTCAGATGATCATTTACAGTCCATTGAAGATGAGAGGAGCCTCGCGTATTCCAACTGGCCAGCGCGATTTCAATACTTGTACCTCCCATTCGTGGTTATGAATGAATGTTGGTCATTAAGGATGGAGTTAAGTTGTGACGATTTTCTTTGACACAAAAATGACATACACAACCTGGTTCTACAACTGGTTCTACTGTGTGGTTTGTTGTTTCCTCTATGTTATCAGACTCCTGAAGGTTCTGACGCGCCGGATCCTGGGCCAGTAAAAAGCCCAGATTAAATAGTTCCATTCTCGCATTCCGTAATGAGTTGCAAACTATTCCCGATTTGCTCCATAGACGAACAACAAATAGATTTCTATCACAGAGACATTCAATTTGATCTATATCACTTGAGGCAATGGCTTCCAATCCCTCGACATCACCAAAAATATTTAGCACACTAGCGCGGCATAGATCATATTTTGGAAAGGCCCCATCACGGCATTTCAAAATCAGGGTATGGTAAATTTTAAATCTCTGGGCATTAGAGTCTCTCTTATCACTCATATGAGCTTTAGACAATGTTTTCTGAGAGTCAGAGTTTTTTTGAGAGTTTTGTACAGCCCTATTCCCAGAGCAGCCACCAGACGTTGAGGCTATGGTGGTTTTGGAGTTTGTCATTTTTGAATCTTTAAAAGGAGCATCAATCTGTTCATTGCTAAAATGTACTGTTTTGGGTCCAAGGGACTGTAAATTGATGGGTGTCGTTTCTGGTAACACTTCCGTCAATCTTTTTAGGAGATAAGCGTCAACTGCAGCTTTAAGAGTACTCAACCGGTTTTCAAAACCTTGTTGCGGAGCAGCAGTTGAGGCGGAAGGATTGTCGACACCCACTACCATCACTATAGAGTGTATAAGTGTCAGGGATTCTGGAGGCTTTTGGGGATGACCTAGTGTATCCGCATCTGGACTGTATGACAGCAATTCAATAAGATCATTCAATGGCGCGTAACCCAGTGTAGATTCGTGTACCCCTATGTGCTTGAGTGGGATGGAGCCAGGTCTCGTGGATTCATTTACACCTGCAGACAGGCCCGCCGAAGAGGGCACCACTTTATTAGTTGAGGTTTCTCGTGTTGCCTCTATTATCACTGGTGTAGTGCAGTCGGAATTTGTCGAACTCATGACTATAGTATTTACTTGCTGTGATTTAGGCTTAGTTTGAGCAATCTTACTTCCTGGTGGCACTTTATTTAGCACCATTTTGCTTTTTTTCACTAAGTATTGTTTTGTGACATTTTTTGTGTGTAACCCTGATGGATGCTTCACGGATATTAACACCACTCAGCGTTTGGGTTGCACTTCTCTCGGGTGAATCAAGACTAATCCAGGAGTCATTTTTCTTTTCCAACACCGTCTCCACACTCTCCACAGGACGAATAATTTTTGTAAATAGCGGCAGGACTGATTCAGTCATGACAGGAGGATTTGTTTGTTTTTATTATTTATAATGCACGAGCGTACCCGGGGGTATCAGGGCGCAGCATTTAAGAAATTTCAAAGCTTCGTTACAATACACAGAGAAAATACACGATACAAAAATAGGTACATAGTGTTATATACAAATCAGCAGTCATGTTATAGGACCGTAATAAACAAGTAAGCAAGAAAGGCACACGTGGTTACAATGTGAGCGGGTAGCGCCGGGCATTTCATTGTCTTAATGGGACTCCAATTTCAGCCAGGAGACAACCTTGGATCGGAAGTTCTGATAGGATAGGTCTGCTCTAAGGTTTGGAGGCAGCGAGTTCCAGAGCTTGGCAGCTTTTACCGGGAAACTGTTACCCCCTATGGTGGCCCGTTTGTAATGGGGAACAGATAAACAGTCTTTGTATATAGTTCTGACGGATCTTAGGGAGGGTTGTCTGTGGAATCTGTTGATCGGGTAGATTGGGGCAGCATTGTTAAGGGAATTGTGGGTGAGTGATGCCGTTTTAAAGAGAATTGTATCTCTAGTGGAGAGCCAGTTCTATTGGCTGAATCCTGTAATGTGCTCTCTTCTGGAAATGCCCAGAGCTGCTCTGAGGGCGTTGTTCTGGGGGGTTTGCAATTTACTGGTGGTGGTCTTGGTGGACCCCAAGTACATGGCATTGCAATAGTCGAGGCGAGACAATATGAGAGCTCTGGCAAGTGTCAGGCAGCTGGAATTCGACAGGAAAGGTCTGGCTGCGCGGATTAATTTACACGTATAGGCTGTGGCGGATGCCAAAGAGCTCACTTGTCTTTTGAGGGAAAAGGTAGAGTCTAGGTAGAATCCCAATGTTTTGACCTCCTGTCCGACTTTGATGTTGTTCCCGTCAATCATGAAGGAATTATAGGCAGGGCCTAGTTTCTTCATACTGAATGTGGTACCTAAGATGATGAGCTCTGTTTTATCATCATTCAGGCATAGTCCATGAATGGCCATCCATGCCTGGATGATGATGTACACCCTATTTAGCAAGGCCAAATCCTTTCCATAATCTCCAGAAAGCGGAAGGAGGATCTGAGTATCATCTGCATAGTTAGTGTAGGTGATACCAAGATGATCCAAATCATCGAAAAGGGGCTTGATAAATATGTTGTATAGTGTGGGGGAGACACAGGAGCCCTGAGGAACACCGCAGGTGATGGGTATAGGGTCAGCTGCCGCTGTGGGAGAAAAGACCCTCATAGTCCTACCGTTAAGGAAGGATGTGATCCAGGTGATGGCTTCAGTGGAAAAGTGAGCTGAGGTGTGGAGGTGTGAGCATAGGATAGAGTGATCAACCAAATCGAAAGCTGCAGATAGGTTGAGGAGGAGTATGGCCGCTTGTCCATTGTCTCTGAGCGAATCGACCTGTGCTTTCAGGTCAATGAGAGCAGTTTTGGTCCCATGTTGTGGACGGAATCCAGATTGTCTAGATCCTAGAAGGTTGTGTTCTTCCAAGTGCTTCTGTATTTGTACATAGGCAACCTTGTCCAGAATTTTTAGTAAAAAGGGAACAGTCATTATAGGACGGTAGTTTGTAGGTATGGCTGGGTCAAGTGTGGGTTTTTTCAGTAGTGGGAGTACCTAGGATTGTTTTAGGTTAGTAGGGATGGATCCCGAAATGAAGGAGGCATTTATCAATTTTGTGATGAAAGGGGAGAGATCACGGGCAGCATCTTTAATGAGCTGTGCAGGGCACAGATCGCCCTGGCAGTTGGACGGTTTCAGGGACAGGATAATCTTTTCAACTTCCAATATGTTGGCTTTATAGAACTGGAAGCGAGTCGGGTCTATGGGCATGGTTTTATCTGTAATTTTTGAGTTAAGGGTGTCATTCAGGGTGGCTCTTTTGCTGGAGATTTTGCTTTGAAGAGTCACGATTTTATTCGCTAGGGCACTTTGTATTTCTGAGCACCAGTTTTTATCTTTGATGCACGTGTCAAGGGGTGCTATGGGGGTTTCTATTTCTTTGAGGATTGAAAAAAGTTCTTTCATGTTGGATTTAGCTTTGGATATACGAGAGTCGAAGGAAGCTCGTTTGGCCGAATAGATTTCTTTTTTGTAAAGTGCAGCTAGTTTAGAGAATTTGGTTTTGTTGGAGATTGAAGGGGATTTTTTCCAAATGGCCTCACAGTTTCTTTTTTGCTGCCTTAGATTTTTGAGGAATGGTGTGTACCATTTGTTGAGGTGCGTTTTTGGTTTACTGGATGTAAGTTTAAGGGGGGCGATGCGGTCCAGCGAGGTGGCCATAATCTTGTTATATTCTTCGACCAGGGACTCGGGATCCAGGTTGTCAGGAAGTGAGTTGAGTGTGGGGAGTAGGTTAGGGATAAGTCTTTCTACTGTCATGTTCTTCTTGTTTCTAGTGAGAGTGGGTGGGGCCTTAGTGATGGGTGTAGGTGAGGGTCTGTCGGTGGAAAGCATGAATGATACCAGGTGGTGGTCAGTCCAGGCTAAAGGTGAAGTATTTATGATATTCACTAGGCAGTTGTAGTCAGCCACCCAGTCGAAGGTTGCAAAGAGACTCCAATGATGTGAGTCTCTGCGCAACACTGGAGCCAGTATGATCTTCAACAGCTTGGCCAGGAAAGCAATGAGCCTCTAGGATTAACAATGTTTGCATTAAATTGTGCGTTATTGATGTATTGGTAACATGAAGAGAACCATTTTTCAGCCAATCCCCAATAAGATCTAACTTGGAAGCTTGGGTAGCGATCTTATGGTCTAAGGACTCAAACAATTTGAACAGACTGGATATAGTGGTATTTATGGCTCCTAGAGTAATCTCCAGAAGAGCGGGGTTAGCAGATAGCTCAAGAGGTTTCCTGATGGATTGACATTGACGCAGTGTAGGTTGTAAAAAGGATATGTCCTCAACATGTCTTGTTGAGTCCATGGAGCCTGGTTGATTAAAATCCGTCAGGACTGACACTCTCAAGCTTTCCAGTTCTCTACTGTCTACATGGACCAAAGTATCTAGTAACGGGACCTCACTAGAGATCACTTCCACCACTTCATCATTCGGTTCGCACACCACAGAATTGTTCATACGGGATTCATTACCAGTCATGGCGCAATCATCCTGAGCAACTATTTCAACTTCATTCAAGGATTCCTCTTCTACTACTGTAAACATTTGCGTACATTTCGCATTTTTTGAGGAGACTGTGGTATGGCTAATATAGTAGAATCAGAGATAGTAACACCTAAGTTAGGCACATTAAGATTGCTAGACGGAATTCATAATTTCTGTGACACATCAATAGGCAGTTGAGGAGTAATGAGATCATTAGATTTGGATATTGGACTCGTAGCATCACTTCGAATTGAGACATTAGTAATCTTTTCATAAAAGTTACGAATGTCACGATTAGACACAGGAGTTTTTTTAATCGGCGTCAAGGTGATGTTTTTTTTTTAGGTTCCAGTGAGGCTTTTTGGCTTATCACAGGATTTAGGTACAAATTCAGTTGCAGAGTGTTCAGAGAATGTTTTGAAACAGCACCAATCGGCGTTGTGCAAGGATTATTGCCATACATAACTCTGTCCTGCACACACGGCATTCCTGCTGTTCAGTTATACATAACTTCTTAGACGTGGGGCTAAATTCAGACTTTAACTGTTTGTAACTACTAGGAATATAGTGTAAAGGGTATAAAAATATAAGTAAACGCTTGACACTAAAACTTACAAGATGAATATGCGATAACTTAATGACCAAGGTTTGAGATTTCAAGGAACTTAAAAGGACTTGAAACTTTACAAGTTATTTCAGCACGCAACTGAGTTACCTGTGGACACACACAGGATCCCCCCCCCTGGACTCTGTGGGACTCCGCGGTGCGCGCAGGTTCACGTATTAATAACACGGCCACCAAAGCGTTCCAATGGCCTTAAATGAAGCGCAACTATCTCTAGATAGGAATGCTTTGCCAGCTCTGATAATTTTGCATGTATATGCATTAGTAGACCATGGAGTTTACTTGCTTAGTGAATGACAGAGTGGAATTGAGGTGAAAGCATAAGGTTTTAACCACTTCGGCAACATTAATGAGATTATCGTCAATCGTAAAGGAGGTGTATTCGTGGCCTAATTCTTTTAGGTTGGATGTGGTGCCCAAGATAATGAGTTCAGTTTTATCATCATTCAGGCATAGACCATGAGTTGCCATCCATGCCTGGATGATGTGGTAAACCCTGTGCACCAAGGCCAAATCCTTGCTATAATCCCCAGAAAGTGGTAGGAGAATCTGGGTATCATCTGCATAGTTAGTGTAGGTGATACCAAGGTGGTCCAGATCATCGAAAAAGGGGCTTGGTGAATATATTATACAGGGTGAGTGAGACACAAGAACCCTGGGGCAAACCACATTTGATGGGGATAAGGTCAGCAGCTGCAGATGGAGAGAAGACTCTCATAGTCCTGTTACTTAGGACTGATTTAATCCAGACTATGGCTTCCTCGGAAAAATGCGTGGCTGAGTCCAAGTGGCTGCATAGGACCTTGTGGTCCACAAGGATGATTGCAGCTGAAAGGTCTAGGAGGAGATTTCCCTTTATCCCTGAGCTCATCAATTTGAGCCTTGAGGTCAATTAGTACCGTATGCGTTCCATGTTGTGGGCGGAAACCTGATTGGCGAGTTCCCAGTAGATGGTGAAGTTCCAGGTACTTCTGAATTTGTACGTATGCAATCTTGTCTATTATTCTGAGGAGGAATGGCACTGTGGTAATGGGCTGGTAGTTAGTTGGAATGGATGGGTCTTGGGTCTGTTTTTTCAGGAGTGGAAGTACCCAAGACTCTTTGAGGTTACTTGGAATGGTGCCCGAGGTGAAGGAGGTGTTAATAAGCTTCGATATGAAGGGTGCCAGATCTCTTGCCACATCCTTAATGATTTGGACTGGGCATTGGTCACCCTGACAGTTCGAAGGTTTGAGTAACACTATGACTTTTTCAGTCTCAAGAATAGAGACTTTGGAAAAGCTGAAGTGGATGGGGTGGTTATGATGGGATGCTGGGGTATTATTTGGATGTGTCAAGGTGGGTAGAAAAGCTTTTTTCTTTAGATTTTGTCCTGAAGGGTGGTATCTTTATTAATTAGTGCATGCTGAATATTCGTACACCAGGTTTTGTCTTTATTCCAGGTGTCTTGTATTTACTGGGGTGGGTGTTTCTAATTCTTTTAGAATTACGAATAGTAGAGTAAGCTTGTGAGATTCAGTTGTTATATGATTCACGTTTGGCCAGACATATTTCTTTTTTGTAAAGAGATGATATGTTCTTGAGGTTGGTCCTATTTTCCAAGGATGGGATTAATCTCCAAGAAGTTTAACATCTTCTTTTTTCCAGACGTAGAATTTTCAAGTGTGGGGTATACCAGGTGTTAAGATAAGCTTTAGGTTTGCTCTGTCTCAATCTGAGGGGGGCAATAGAGTCAAGTGAGGCAGACATAATTTTATTGTACTCATCGACTAGCAAGTTGGGATCCATATTGTCTGGTAGAGAATTAAGGGTAGGAAGAATCAGAGGTGCAAGTCTATCTGTTGTGATATTCTTTTTATTCCTGTTTAGAGTAGGGGGAGCCGTAGGCATATTTATTAGTGTAGGTTTTAAGGTGGCTAGTCTGAAGGTCAAGAGATGGCGGTCTGATGGGATGATGGAGGTGATGACAGCGTTGCAGTTATAATCCGTCACCCAATCAAGTATACTCCTTTTGTTGTGAGTAGGTGCATTCACTCTCTGGGTGAAGCCTAATTCTGACAGGATATGGGTGGTACTGTTTGCTTGTTTATCTTGTGGGTCGTTAAAACCCAGGTTAAAGTCCCCTAATAGAAGAACTTGTGAGGTACTTTATAAATTGTCAAAGATAATGGTAGCGATACCTTCCTCAAATGACCCAATGTGACCTGGGGGTCTATATATGAGGTGAATGTTAAGAGTTTGGGAGTTGGTGGTAGGTAGTTTAGCTGTTCGGGCCTCACAGGATGGAATGTCTAGAGGTGGCGCTCGTCTGAGGGATAGGCTAGATTTAGCAATGGGGGCGATACCTCCTCCTCTCACCTTGCTCCTGGGCTGTGGACAGCGCCATGTGGCTCTTTGTTTCTGGAGCGGTTGGCTTTCTTGTTCAGGCCTCTTAAAAACAGGGGGTTCCACAAGTGTAACACTTTCAGCAGTGACCCTAAATAAGAAAGAATAGGAATACCAAATAATGTGTCTTTATGGTATTCTATGCAATAACTGCTAGACTCATTAAAGGATTATTTCTGGCACACTTCAGGGGGTGGGTCACTGATTTGGTCTGTTCTTAAACGCCTCAATTCAGCCTTTCATCCTTCTGAGGTCAATAAATGAGTACCAACACAGGTTGGGTGATATTGGGTGTATATTAGTTCTATTTAAAGTGATTAAGCGTAAGTGCTATATAATAACACATCATTATCATTTGGCCATGAACGTCTGCTTGAATTCACAGTAATTTGGTAATATGGGCCTATACACACAGATATTAATGATACATATTGTGATCCATTCTTGTATGAAATGTATATCTCATTATAGTGATATCATAACCATATTTTTCATAGTGTACTTAGGAAGAATGCTATGTGATGACACTTCCTGTTTTGTCAAGTGGTGAAAGGTTGTGTCCATTGCTTCCCATGATGTCACTTCGGGGTGGGGTCAAATGACATCACTCCCTGTGATGTCATCAGAGGCCAAAGGTCATGTGATGTCACTTCCGCTGCCCCTGACATGTTGGTGCAATGGCATCATTGTTTATAATCCGGCACCTATTAGCGGGAATGCTTTATTAACCAGCACCGCTATTGCCGGTCGTGGTACTATTTCGTTTAAGTAAATGCCAGATAACAGTGTGTGGAGGCTGGATAGCTGAGGTGCCAGATGGGAGAGTTGTGGTAAACACAACAGAGGTGTAGCAAGCTCTCTGAATTGGCTTTCTTCCTCCGGTTTCCAGCTTCGTTCCCCCTGGATAACCGGCACCCGGTTATCCGGTGTGTCTGATTATACTCTAGCATTCATTTCCCATCTTTCCGGATAATCAGGATTTTGCCGTATATTTAGATGCCTACTGGAAATTCCACTGGCATGAGCTAGTGTAAGTCACAGCTGGCATGAAGCCTGCCAGCTTCTCCTGCCTTCGGTTTTTGACTTGAAGACAGATTGTCCTGGTGGAAATGCCACTGGGCCCAGTTGCTTGGCTACGGATTTGTTTGCATGCCCTTAACCACCAAGCGGAACGTTTCACTGGTCATTTGCCACCCTTCACTTGCTCTGCGCCAACCTCCCTCTCTACACATCTGCAAGCACCATCCTACCCCTGGCCCTTCTCGCTTATTCTTTTGTCGCTGCTTATCCCCTCCTCTTTCCTTTCTGCTTCATATAGCGGAAAACTGCTACTTTCTTGGGTGTGCTATGGTGTCCAGTGATAAAGTCACCTGGGAAATGGCCGCCAGAGGGCGACATTTCCTAGATAATGCACTTTCAGTCAAATCAAACACTTTCCCCAAATATTCTAGGATTGGAGTTTATAATATGAAATGATACCCTTCCTAGAATATTTTTGGCAAGTATTTTAGGGGTCAGGGAAAAAAAGTTGCCTACCTGCCAACTTCTCCCAGGTGACATGATCCCACGGAACTAGTGCTATGTGACGTTGTAAAATGATATTAATAAGATCATTAAACACACACACACACACTTTTTGGTAGGCTGGTAATAAGCTGATTTGTTTCTTCGTTTGGTTTACTGCCATAAAATATAGAAGTTTAAAAAGCAAGTTTCCTCATGGGTTGTAGTGAAGCTCCTGTCGCAGCGGCCGGCGTGACGCGCAACTTACGCAATGCTTTCGCGCGTGAAGGTACATGCCTTTATGCATCTGTACAGAAGTGTTGTCTAGCACATGCCATTTTGTCATTTGCGATGAACATGACACATGATGGCAGCAGCCGCATGAGTGGGGGGGTTCTTCCTTGCCATATGGGGACTATGCCACAGTATCTGAGGGTGCGCTTCACAACACTTGACACATGCCAGCTGAAACCTATTGGCTTTGACAATGCTGTTGAAATCTATTACTGATTCGTCCCCCACTACCCCTCCCTCTGGAATGCGGTTAAGGCATTAGGGGAGCTTCACGGTGGCATCCATCCCTGACCCTCCCCACAGATACCTCTGATCACGTGACCCCTTGTCCTTGAACCCTCCTCCGCTGGCATATCCTCCTCTCCTCCTGTATTCATGCCCCAGGGAGGTGCAGCTGCTCCCATATGCCCCTGTACTCTATTCATGGAGAAGGGGTGTTTATAGCCCCCTCTCATACCCCCTCCCCCTTCGGCGCTGTATTTATATCTTCTGGAGCATTTAAATGTCTAAGGTGTTGTGCAGAGTGCACAGCTGTCAAGGGCACGCCTTTGCGGGGCAGCAGCCTTGGCCAGAAGTGGAGTGACTGCACAGCCCTTCAGGAGGCGGCGTATGGGGGCTGAGGGGCGGGCGCTGTGTGATAAATGTCACTCTCGACGCTCCTCTCTCTCTCTCTCTCTCCCGACTGTTTCGCTCACGTGCTCTGTGACTTTCTCAGTCATACCGCCCCCGTCCTCGTGTTGGTCACGTGATCTCCTGGCGCCACTTGGCGCCGTCTGCGTGCCCCTGAAGGATGCAAATGTCCCTCTTATACCTCCCCTCTCCGTCATGTGCATCTCATGTCTCTGCTCACCCTCCTGGCCTCTGGTTATAGCCAGGGGATATTTAAACATGGCTCTCAGTTTTCCCATCCTCCCCCTGTCTCTCCCATGGTGCCACCTTCTCCTTTCTGGGCATTATTTATACTGCTGAGGTTTCTCTCTTATCACCATTACATTGGATGACAATAACTCTATTGCATCACTTAGAAGTGGGAGGGCCCTGGCATGAAGCACTATATAAAAACAAATATGATTTCTTCACTCTCTCTTCTCAGTCGTGTCTATAATAGGGAGAATGTTAAATGTGTGTCTCATATCTACCTCTTGCATCTCCCCTCTCCACTTCTTGTTGAGTGCCCCCCTCTGACGTGGAACCACATCCCCGTGTGCATTCTGGCTGATGCCATAGCCTCCTGACCTTGAAACAATTCCCCATGTTCTTCCTCTCCCTATGGAATATGCCTCCGAGCCTGGAACCACTTCCCCATATGCTTCCTTACGGATATCCTAGCCCTGCAGAATGTGTCCCCTGACCTGGAAACAATTCCCCATGTTCTTCCTTGATGATGTCTTCTCCCTGTGGAATATGCCCCCGAGCCTGGAACCACTTCCACATGTGCTTCCTTGCAGATATCCTAGCCCTGGAGAATGTGCCCCCTGACCTGGAAACAATTCCCCATGTTCTTCCTCTCCCTATGGAATATGCCTCCGAGCCTGGAACCAATTCCCCATGTGCTTCCTTGCGGATATCCTAGCCCTGCAGAATGTGCCCCCTGACCTGGAAACAATTCCCCATGTTCTTCCTTGATGATGTCTTCTCCCTGTGGAATATGCCCCTTGACCTGGAACCACTTCCCCATGTGCTTCCTTGCAGATATCCTAGCCCTGGAGAATGTGCCCCCTGACCTGGAAACAATTCCCCATGTTCTTCCTCTCCCTGTGAAATATGCCCCCTAACCCATGTTTTTCCTTGCTGATGATGTCCTCTCCCTGTGGAATATGCCCCTTGACCTGGAACCACTTCCCCATGTGCTTCCTTGCGATTATCCTAGCCCTGCAGAATGTGCCCCCTCAGCTGAAAACAATTCCCCATGTTCTTCCTTGATGATGTCCTCTCCCTGTGGAATATGCCCCTTGACCTGGAACCACTTCCCCATGTGCTTCCTTGCGGATATCCTAGCCCTGCAGAATGTGCCCCCTGACCTGGAAACAATTCCCCATGTTCTACCTTGATGATGTCCTCTCCCTGTGGAATATGTACCCGAGCCTGGAACCACTTCCTCACGTGCTTCCTTGCGGATATCCTAGCCCTGCAGAATGTGCCCCCTGACCTGGAAACAATTCCCCATGTTCTTCCTCTCCCTGTGGAATATGCCCCCAAAACTGGAACCACTTCCCCATGTTCTTCCTTGCTGATGTCCTCTCCCTGTGGAATATGCCTCCTGACCTGGAAATAATTCCCCATGTTCTTCCTTACTGATGTCCTCTCTCTGTGGAATATGCCTCCTGACCTGGAAATAATTCCCCATGCTCTTCCTTGCTGATGCCCTCTCTCTGTGGAATATGCCTCCTGACCTGGAAATAATTCCCCATGTTCTTCCTTACTGATGTCCTCTCTCTGTGGAATATGCCTCCTGACCTGGAAATAATTCCCCATGTTCTTCCTTGCTGATGTCCTCTCTCTGTGGAATATGCATACTGACCTAGAACAATTACCCTATGTGCTTCCTTGCTGATATCCTAGCCCTGCAGAATGTGCCCCCTGACCTGGAAACAATCCCTCATGTTCTTACTTGCTGATATCCTAGCCCTGCAGAATGTGCCCCCTGACCTGGAAACTATTCCCCATGTTCTTCCTTGCTGATGTCCTCTCCCTGTGGAATATGCCTCCTGACCTACAACAACTTCCCTATGTGCTTCCTTGCTGATATCCTAGCCGCACAGAATGTGCCCCCAGACCTGGAAACTATTCCCTATGTTCTTCCTTGCTGATGTACTTTCCCTGTGGAATATGCCTCCTGACCTAGAACAACTTCCCCATGTTCTTCCTGGCTGATGTCCTCTGCTTATGGAATATGCCCCCTGACCTCGAACCACTTCCCCATGTGCTTCCTTGCTGATTTCCTAGCCGCACAGAATGTGCCCCCTGACCTGGAAACTATTCCCCATGTTCTTCCTTGCTGATGTCCTCTCCCTGTGGAATATGCCTCCTGACCTAGAACAACTTCCCCATGTTCTTCCTGGCTGATGTCCTCTGCTTATGGAATATGCCCCCTGACCTAGAACCACTTCCCCATGTGCTTCCTTGCTGATACCTTGCATTTGAGTGTACACCTTTTACAGCGAGCTACCCATTGGCTTAGTGAGAGGACTGTGGTGAGTGCGAAACGTGGTTGGTTGGAGTGCTGAAGCCTACTCGGTGATGCCACTCCCCATCATCTTCTTTAGTGTTCTCCTTTTTCCTATCGAACATGGCCACCAAGACCTGTGACGATTTTGCCACTACGTCTTCACAGTGAACAATGATCTAACTAGAACTCCTGTGTGGGGCACAGCACACTGCCTTTGTTGACATCAGAAACCCCAAAGTTCTTAAGTGATGGAAAGATCAGACCGTAAACAAATACATCATGATGTGATGATCAACAAAGTAATTAAAGACTTCTCTCCTTTTATTCTGCAGGGATTCATCCACCAGTCGAAAATGCTGTCACGTTTCCACAGGAAAATGTTATTGCTTTTGTTCACCTGCTGTGTGCTGCCCGTATCGATCTACTGTTATTGGCTATCTCAACTAATGTAAGTATTACTGCCATTCCAGGGCAGACTGTCCTACAGGGAAATCCTGAGACTGATACAGCCGACTGGGACATCTGAAAATGTGATGGTGCTTTATTTTTGCCAGCTTTTCAGTGGCACAATCATGTCCGGAAAATATAACCATTTCCCTATATGTCAGCCTGCCATTTACTGCCTACTCTACTGGACAGTGGATAATGCCACATTTGACATTTTTGGTTTGGCTAAAAAGCCTTGTGTACAGGTAGTGTGATTTTCGTTTAGTATCAGATGGTGGAGTGAGTGGAGACGTGCAGTTAGTTTGCCTTTAGGCCTAGGAATAAACGTGTTGGAGGCTGTTTGCCACCTCTGAGACAAAGGGTCTTATCTATCTATATATATAAAATGCCTAGGTATGTTTTCGTACTCAGCTGATGCAATCTATCAGTGTTAGGTTGCCCTCTGCTGTCCAAATGACAAAGTGCATCTCTGTGTGCCCTTCAAATTCAACAACAGCTATCATTTTAACAAACAGAATGAGACGCTTCTACGCGATCACCTTCACATTCACCTTCCTCTATCGCAAACATTCAGAATAATTTCAAGTTGCTTCTTTCCACCCCCACTTTTCTTCACACAGGGCACAGCAGTTCCAGTGTCAATGAACAGTTAATTACCAGCTCAATGTTTCAGCCTCTACAGAGCAAAACGCTTTAGGACGAATATGCTCCCTTCCTTGAAGCGATCGGTTGTAATAATTTAAGAAGGGGGACAGAAGTGACCCCATGAATTACCAAGCGATATTGACTTTAAGGTATATTAGAACGGCGTATGTTACGCCATAATGGCTAGTATTGCAGAAAGGGACTATTGCGTGTCTACCGACATTACAGAAGTCAATGGCAGGCACTATAGCAAAGCATTAAAAGGCAGAACAATGCAAAAATAGCATCCATTTGCACTCCTCCTACTGGCCTCTGCAGTCAGCTCCCAGTCTTTTCTCTCTCTTTCATTCCCTCTCGACCAATACGGGGTACCAGGCACTGTTTCTCAGGAGTTCTGGGTCCCTAAAAAAGTAACTTGGAACAATGTAAAAAAACAAATACTTTTTTTTCATTTTCCTTATGGAGCGATTGCATTTCACTCCCTTCCTAATGCGCAGGTAGTCTTTTTTTTTTCAAATTAATCTTTTTATTGACCAAGAAATTACATGGATTATAACAATACAACCATTGTAAATCGGGAGGAACAGAATCGAGACCAGGAGATTTACATGAGGTGGGCAAAAAAAACAAAAAAGTGCATGTAGATGATATATTGTTAAAATCATTCACATACTCGGGGGAGGGGGAGGGGGAGACACCAAGAGAATACATCCCATCGGGAGATACAAACAGGATGAATCGCCATAGTCTGTCTAGTTAACAGCTGGTGCCCCACCCTCCTCCCTGTAACTCCCCTCCCCTGCTCCGCCCCAACTGTAGCTCAGTGAAGTTTCAACATCAGAGGGACCAGCGGATATTTCATATATCCCGATCAGAGAGATGCCAACGCTGCTGTGCTCTTTCCATTCCCCGTCGATGCACACACGCCTGCCTCTCATGTCTGTGATGTAGTCGTCGTTTTTGCAAATAATCTAAGTATTCTACGAAAAGCAGCCATATGAAAGGCATTAGGGCAGTGGTCTTCAAACTTGAGGGCTGGTCCCCCTGGGGGGGGGGGGGGCAAAAGAATGTCTTGGGGAGGCAGGGGCAGACTCTTTGGAAGGGATTAAGATTACAGTTTTTGATATGAAAAAAGGATTAAGGTGACTGCTTTTAATAGAAAATATAAGCAGTAGTAAACATGCTGATGTTTGAAAGAGTCTGGGCCCTCCTGGGCATTATTTGGGGGCCCCGTAGGGGGACCAACCCCTAGGTGGGCGGGGCCAGAAACAGTATTTTTTCTCAAGGGTGAGCTTGGTATGAAAAAGTTTGAATACCACTGCATTAGGGTGGTCTGCTTGACGTCACAGCCTTCCTGTTTCTCAATGGGTGCTGGAAAATCCAGCCCACTGAGCATCAGGAAAGCTACACCGTTTTTGGCAGGTTAGGTTTGGAACTATTTTTCCGTTGGCACTTTGTCCGACTCATCGTCTTCACTCGTAACGAAGTTTCTTTAGAGTTGGGAGTCACGTCAGTCAGCTGTCCAATCTGTGCCAGGGACGATGAACACAAGGCACAGCAAAATGGAAGAGGCACCCCCGATAACCCGGGCAGTGTCCTCACTTTGGCCCCCCCGCAGGAAGGAGGGGGAGGCGCCGGTGCAAGGCGGCAAAAGAAGGAAAAGCCAGCAAAATGGGAAGCGCGGCAGAACTGGGAGAAAGCCCGTGAAGGGCGAACAAAAGGAAGGGGAGGGGATTCCCCTTTATAATGAGCGGTGTCAGGACGGAAGGCAGCATCCAGCTGCAGCCGTGGGACACCGGCTCGTGGCATAACAGGAGAAGGTTTCATTTTCCCACCCACCAAGCCTACGAACAGAACAGCAGGAGCACCTGGTTGTCATCATCGCAGGACGACTAGGCGGTGTGGCGGTGTTTGGCCGGACAAACACAGGAGACCGACTCCAGAGGAGCCGGGAGAAAGCAGGAAGGGTCTTTGCTCTTCTCGGACCCAGCGCCCCTTGGGAGCCTAAGCGGCAGGGGCGTCTGGGGGGAACAACTACGGCTCAGCTTCCCCCAAGGAAACGGCACTCTCCCCGCCCAGGAGCGCCTGCAGGGGCAGGAGAGGCTCGGACGCCAAGGTGGGGAGAGTTGGGCCTACTTATGGATTCTTGGGGAAGGAAAGGGGGAAGCAGGTTCTTTTGGACACAGATGTGTGCAGTTTGGTTTTGTGTTATTGTGGAATAAAAGCTGCAGCCTTTATATGCCAACAAACAAACAGGTCTCATTCTACACTTTTCTGGGGAAATGGGAATGAGCTATGGGTATGTGTTGGTTACGAATGGACGGATGCCGGGGTTATGCCTGCTCCCCTGTGTTTGGAGTCACCTGCCAGTCCCCGCTGCTGCATAAGCAACTCCTGGACAAAGTAGGCATAATGAGGAAGTGGCCCACCTTGTCTAAGAATCAGGAACACCAGTGTTAGCAAGTCAAGGAAAAGGTGGCACGTGTTGAATTGCTACCTAACTTGCAGCCAATCGGCTACAGGCAGACTAACAAAAGAAAAGAAAGACTTGCCCACTAGTGCAACACAGGCACCAAGTGACACCTTAAAGCTTCAGGAATGTGCATGCATAGCAGATGAAAAACATGTTTGCCACACAGAGTGCACTAAGGGGAGGAGCCATGTCTGTGTCCAGTTAACCCAGAAATCCAGGGCTGCGTTCATCTTATGCTAGGATTTCAATATGACCCTCGTGTGAATGGTCAGAGTGGAGGCCCTTGGGGCCCTGGTGTTGGCTTCGGAGAGAGGATCATTAAAAATAAAGTGGGTTTAGAATGTGTTGGGCAAGGGATAAAGTAAACCCTGTGCTGTGGCTGGAGGCAGTTTAGTGATAGCCAGGGTTGGGTGGGCACCACATAAAAGTGGCCACTGCGATGAAGTCACCTTCCAGTCATCGTCACATGGCCCTAGAGATGCCATTCACAGGTCCTCGTAACCAATGATCTCACCAGACCAAGTCACCCAGCAGAGCCCGGAAAGCTCAGAATCTGCAAATGACAATTCTTAATCCACCTTTTGGTTTGGAGGAAAACCTGGATCGGATCCGGAAGAGGCACATACAGATTCAGGTGGAAGAAGCCTGTAGAAATTCTCTATGTGAATTCTACAGACTGGGAAGAGAAGGACTACATCTCCCACAATTCCTCTTTCCAACTGAAGGAAAAATGGATACAGAAAGTCCCAAGTTCCCGAAATGAGTACTGTATTCCCCAGAGGACCTTCTTGGGGAACCCGCACTGCGCACTCAGTTAATGTTCAGGCAGGAGGAAGTGCAGCACCTTCCTACAGTTCAAACAATGGGGGAAGCATCCCCACTGAATCATACGTAGAAGGGGTTCCTAAGCTGCCCCACCTCTTAAGAGCAAGGTTCAACACTCGCCTGGGCTTCACAGGAGTCCTAGTTAAAGGAAACTTCCAGAAGCAGACCGCCCACCCTGGCGAGGGAACATTCTGATCTGCTGCTCAAGGTGGCGGCTGCCATTTTAAAGAATTTCTCAAGTGGGAGACTCATCATATGACTACTCCAGCCAGTGAGGTTGCAGCTATTCAAGCCAAGCCCTATATAAAGGCAAACTCTCAGCACGACAGCGGAAGAGAGATTTGGAGCTGGAGTTTGGAGACCATGGGGGGGAGGTCATTCGTTCTGTGGCGGAATGGTAAAACTGGTGATAAATGTTTGTGCCACCACTTTTACCAATCCACCGCATTTTGGGGAATTTGTCAGATGCATATTTCCCCCTCCATTTCCGTCTCCGACTGACATATGCGGCTCACTTCCCGCCAGCATGGATTTCCATGCTGGAGCTAATGCCATCGATTCCTATGGAATCCTCCTCAGAGGACCACCTGGTAAAAGCATGTGGATTACATAGGAATCCATACAAAATCCCTACCGCTATAGTTTATTGCAGGGAGCATTTACATCTGTCAACCGACAGAGTGGCAAAGTGATAAGTGACATTGATTTCACCCATGTTCTACTCCTCGCTTTCCACTATGGAAAAGAGAAACGTAGGGATATTTTGTACTTGAGTGCAAATGGAGGTGGTCGCCTCCGTGCAATTTTCTCTTGAACCGAAAACGATCCCCAGGGTTTTGGAGAAGGCTGGAGGCGAGAGCAGAGGAAGATGGAGGAGAGAAAGGAAGCTGGAAAGAGGTTACGAGAGCGAGCCCATTGGATGGGAAAAGAGAAGCTTGGGAACAGAGAAACAGAGAAAGGGGAGTGTGTAATACTGTGCATTTTAAAGCAAATTGGGTCAGTAACATTTGTCAAAATGAAGTAATCAAACTGACCCACGTTTTCTGACAAAGCCGGCCTATACTGGCACGTCCAGCGGACCCACTGGGCATTGCCACTTGGCAACAGCATCACACCCTATTCACCCTAGAACCTGGGATTCTATGGACCATCCCGAGATGGCTTACATCCTACTTCTCTGGCAGACATTAGACAAATGGGATCCATAAGGACCGACTGCTACCCTGTCACCTGTCCTTCAGGGTTCCATTCTCTCCCTGGTCATCTTTGAACTCTATATGAACCCTCTGGGCTCACTCATAGAAGGCACCAACATTGCGCTACACTAGTACGCAGATGCTGTACAGTTTTACCTAAAGGTTAAGGCCCCAAACAATATCGCTTGTTTTTCGCTCATGCCTTGAAACCATTCTAACGTGGATGACAAATGCCTGCTGAAAGCTTATCCCCATGAAGACCGAATTCCTATTCCTGGGCCACCTCGCCAAGCAGGAACCCACTCCAAAGTGGCTGGATATGAGGTAAGACGGGTTCAATCCTCCACACACCCACTCAGCAAAATCCCTAGGCTTCATTGTGGATAGCCATTTAGCCTTCGAACAACGCATTGCGATGAATGCAGAAAATGCTTGGTAACAGATCTCTCCACTCCGCAACATCAAACCCTTCCTCCCACCCCATGACTTCTGAACGGTGGCGCAGACCCTAGTGAGCTCACATATTGACTGGGGTAACACCCTCCCTGCAGGTCTCCTGGCTGTTCACCTGGCCTCCCGCAAAGCAGCCTCCATGCTGTGGTTCGCCTCATCACTGGCTGTATGAAATTCGACCACATCACCCCCACCTTGCGCAAACTATACCGGCGCCCCATCCTGGCTAAGATCAGGTTAAAAACTGCATGCCTCACCTACAAGGCAATCACTGCCACTATGCTGGCTTCTCTGATGGCCAAACTAAAACCATAGGCTAGTGCATGGTCATCACACAGTAAGGCCATCACCAGAATGGAAATTAGACTGGCTTGCAAGGAGAAAACAAGGAAAAAATGCGTCTCATGTCACGCTCCAGTCCTCTGAAACTCCATCACGGTGGCATTCCAAACTACACCATGTCTGCTTCAGTTAAGGAAACAACTGGTATTTGCTTACACTCATTCCGGTCACGATCAGCTTTTACTTTTTTCCCTTGGGCGAGTCCACAGTAGTGATGTGTTATACTTATACTGTTATCTGCACGTCTGGCACCCTTATTGTGACCGTAAGAATGATAGAAAGTAATGCAGAATTATGCCTGTTACCTTTAGACTGTGCACTAACAATTCAAAGGTAGGAGTTGTCTTCAAAAACCACATACGTGCTTGATTTTATACTTTTTTGTGTTTATTTCACCTTTGACAAAACAGGAAGTGGTATCAAATGGCATTGTTCCTAAGTACACTACGAAAAATATGGTTATGATTTCACTAATGTGATCTAAATTTCATACAAGAATGGATCACCATATGTGTCATTAATATATGTGTGTATAGATGCATATTGACAAATTACTGTGAACGCAAGCAGATGTCCAAGGCCAAATGATAATCTGTTATTGTATAGCACTTACTCTTAAGCTCTTTTTTATAGAACAAATAAACATACAATATCACCCAACCTGTGTTGGTACTCATTTATTGACCTAAGAAGGATGAAAGGCTTTTTGGAAGAAAAAAAAGAATTTGAAAAATATATATATATATGTTTTCAATTTGTTTTTCTCCAAACCGGCCCAGGCATGGCCAGAAACTGGCCCCCACTCCCCAGGGCCAATCCGACCCTGCTGATAGACTCGATAGATAGCCACTAGAGTCTGAACGATTTGGGCAGGTAAGAGGTCCTGTAGTTAATATTTACTAATAGGTAGCAGAGGATATCCTATACCAAAGTAAGGTTGGTGAAAACATTTGCTTATTATTGTTATTTTCATATATGTTCTACTGATGATGGATTCTAAAACTGAATCGCATTGCAAAGATATGATATGATGTGGCATTTATACGCGCCTGTACACAAGTGTTTCTAGGCGCGACTAGACAAGGACGGGGAAACAAGGAAGGACAAAATAACAATTTTACTAGGCCTTGTATCATTCATATCGCGCAAGTGCGGTGAAGAGGGAAGGGGAGAAGTGCCGGGGGGAGGGGAAGGGGAAAGTGCAGTTAACTCACAAGTGCAGCCAGTGGCTGGCTCATACGTGCAGAGAGAAGGGACTGTAGGGTTGCAGATACAGACCGTTAAGTGCTGGGGAGCCCTTAAGCAGTTTGAGGCAACTGGACATGCAGGAACCTCAGCCTGTTTTCAAAGGGTGACCAGTGCGCGGAGCAGTCAGGTGCATCAGCAGGGGAGTGGAAGAGAGAAAGCGGAAGCGAAAGGGAAGGTCCTGAGTTGCTTCCGGAACTGGAGGTGGTTCTGCTCAAGTTTGAGTGAGGCAGGGAGTCTGTTCCAGAGGGAGACCGCAGCCGAGGAAATAGATCTTTCCCCAAATTTCTGCTTGGTGAAGCATCTAACCTTCAGAGAGTTGGAGGTGGATGAGCGGAGAGCTCGAGAAGGAAGATGTTTTGGAAGAGGAATTTGGAGGTAGAGTAGTGCTCTGCCCCAGAAAGCCTTGTGGAGAATGCAGAGGGTCTTGAAGTTGATCCTTGAAGCCACAGGGAGCCAGTGAAGAGATTTCAGAGCTGGAGAGATAGGATCACTCGGCTTGAGGCCAAGGACAAGTCTTGCAGTCCTGTTCTGGATAAGTTGTAAAGGTTGAAGAGTAGAGGCAGGAAGATTAAGAAAAAGGCTGTTGCAATGGTCCAGCCTAGAGAGGACCAGAGATCTGGAGACAGTGAGCTTCTGGGGAGGTGCAGTTTGACTTTATGAGACATCAGAGATGTGAGGTGAGAAGGAGAGGGTGGAGTCGAAGATGACACCACGGTTCTTAGCCTGACAGGAAGGAGCAGGAAGAGGGCCCAGAGTGGGCAGCCAGAGAGAGAAAGGAAAGGAGGGAGGAGTGGGTGTACCAATGAAGAGGAACACATTCTTACTGGCATTAAGGCAGAGATCATTGGTGGCACACCATTCCTGAATTGTGGCCAGACAGTCTGGTATGAGAGAAGAAGCAGAGGTGGCTGAGGAGAGCCTGAAAGAGAGCTCAGTGTCATCCATATAACATTGAAAATTTGAGCAGAAAGTAACAATGCGGTGGGCAAGAGGTGCCATGTAGTGGTTGAAGAGCCACGGACAGAGGTTAGACCATTGGAGAACAACACAAGTAGAGAGAGAGATAGAAGAGAGGAAAGATCACAGTTGGACCTGCAAGGGCCGGTCGGTGAGAAAGGTCATCAACCAGGCCAGGGCCGGATCAGTAATACCAAGTTTGTCCCGGAGACGATTGAGCAGGATGGCGTGATTGACTGTGTCAGAAGCGGAGGATAGATCAAGGAGAATGAGGACAGAAGGGACATTAGAGTCAAGATTGGAGAGCAAGTCTTCACGGGTGTTCAGCAGAGCAGTTTCTGTGCTTCTGGCAGTTCTGAAGCCAGACTTGTGGTCATGAAGGCAACCAACAGTTTGAGTATCTAGATTAAGCTGGGAGATGGCCAGCTTTTCCAAGAGTTTTCCCATTAAGGAGTGATGGAAATTGGGCGATAGTTAGCTGGAGAGGAAGGATTGGCCGAGGGCTTCTTCAAAAGGGGGTGCACAAGAGAGTACTTAAGGGAGGAAGGGAAAGTTCCAGTGGCAAAGGAGTGATTGCAGAAATTGGCCAAGGCTGGAGCAAGGGTGTTGATGTGGTCCTTGATGGTTCTGGATGAGCAGGGGAGAACCTGCTTTGATGAGACTTTCATAGATCAGACTTGTCCAGAAACATTGTCAGGGGTGAACAGGGGGAAGGAGGAGAAAGGGGGAGGAGAGACAGCCTCAGACAGGCCAGGATTGGTAGAGGAGGAGGAGGATGAGGAGGTAGGATGTTCTGAGTTTTAGTAGTGAAATGAGAGGCCAAGGCCATGCAGAGGGCCTGGGAGGGAATAGTAAAGACTGCAGTAGGATTGGCCAGCTCCTTGCAGATTTTGAATGGCATTTATAACGCACCTGTACACAAGTGTTTCTTAGAGGTCTTAGCTAATTTGCTTTGCCCGAACTTATTGCCTCTGGGTGGGAGCGCTGCGCGTTATAAATCAACATAACATAACAAACTGTGTTGTGGCCTGCCTGGTTTCATGTGCAAGCTGGTGTCGGAGTGCATACCCGGAATCTTGGTATGGAATGTTGGGTTGGACAGTGAACTGGCTGGGGTGTGGATGAACGAGAGGTTGCTCCCCATTTGCTTGCCTGATGTATCCTAAGTGACCTTTTGGAATTGTACAACAAACCTACCTTCATACTTACCTGTGTATTCAGCATGGTGCGTCACCTGAAAGAGCCAGGTCCCTTCAAACTGTTTGCACATAGATTAAGGAATATGAGGTCAGGAGGATAGCTCAGGGCCAATGAGTTTGTCTTGGAAGCAAGACAGCGCATAGCAACACAGGTTTGAATCCCGGTCGCGCACTTAGAAACTGGTCTCCGGTATTAAGAGTGTTAAAAGAACAATTATAATGATTAAATACCTTTAAACATACATAAAAAGAATGTCTTACTATTTGGAACAGGTTGATGAGTACTCGGAATACCTATTTTTGGAAAGTGAATACCCCCACGCTAGATGATCCCAGCCACCACTCGACATTAGACTGTGACAACATTACAAGCGCTTCATAATAGATTCTGACATCACTCCAGGAGCTTGGTAACAGATTGTGACATCATTTCAGGAACTTGGTAATAGATTGTTACATTGCTGCAAGAACCTGATAATATAGTGTGACATCTCTCTGGGAACTTGGTAACAGATTGTGACATAACTCCAGGAACTTGGTAATAGATTGTGACATCACTGCAAGAATTTGATAATAGCGTGTGACATCACTCCAGGCACTTGGTAACAGATTGTGACATCACTCCGGGAACTTGGTGACAGATTGTGACATCATTCCAAGAACTTGATAATAGATTGTGACATCACCCCAGGAACTTGGTAACAGATTGTGACATCACTCCAGGAACTTGTTAATAGATTGTGACACCACTGCAAGAACTTGATAATAGATTGTGACATCACTCTGGGAACTTAGTAACAGATTGTGACATAACTCCAGGAACTTGGTAATAGATTTTGACATCACTGCAAGAACTTAATAATAGCTTGCGTCATCACTCTAGGCACTTGGTAACAGATTATGACATCAGCCCAGGCACCTGGTAACAGATTGTGACACCACTCTAGGAACTTGGTAATAGATTGTGACAGCCTGCTCAAAAACTAGTAAAATGATGCAACATCACTGCAGAAAACTGAATTCACACTGCTCTCTTTTTCTTTTCCCATTCAGATACTTCCCGAAGGAGCCTGGCATGACTGCCTGGGGGGCCCCCATCGTTTGGGAAGGAACCTTCAACCAGATAGAGGATGATGAGATGCACCGGGCACGCGGCACAGTTATCGGGCTGTCTGTCTTTGCAGTGGGAAAGTGAGTGTTACATCAGGGCATGCGCACAGGCTAGCATGAAGGCCAGGTCTCGAGGTGGGGGCATGGTGACTGTTTCCAATACAGGTGCAGAATTGAGGTACACAGCTGGGCAAAGGAGCCAGATATGTGGGTGTGGGACAGTAAGGCAGCAGGCCCAGGCGCTTGGTCACTAGCAATGAGGTACAGTGTAATAAGCAGGTTGTAGGGATGCAGCAGGACCTGATGTGAAGGAAAATGGCATGGCTGAGTGTACAGGTGGGCACCATTGCCTGGTGAGCTGCAAAATGCCAGGGCGTGCTGTACAAGAGGACAGCTGGCCAAGCGATCAGGCCACCACTTTTACCCGGTGTGCGGTTGAGCTATGTAGTCAAGCTGCGATCAGCGTTGCCTGCTGGGACTCTCAGCTGAGTCAGTGTATAGAGGGGAGGGGGCAGGTGCACAGGCAAGTCAAGGGGCCAGGGCAGTGACGTCATTTAGGGGTAACCAGGCGTCGCACTTGCAACCCCCCGAGGTCTCTCTTGCTCCACAGGTGGTCTCCCTTACTACCCCTAAAACAATTTATATTTTAAAAGAAAACCTTTTTTTTTTTTATATATACACATTGAAGCTCCAGGGCTGTAGCCAGTGCCATGTGGCTCTCTGTTTCGGGAGTGGGTGGCTTTCTTGTTCAGGCTTCTTGAAAAAACGGGGGGTTCCACAAGTGTAACACTTTGAGCAGTAACCCCAAATAACAAAGAATAGGAATAACAAATAATGTGTCTTTCTGGAATTCTATACAATAATTGCTAGACTCATAACAGGTTTATTTCAGGTACACTTCAGGGGGTGAGTCACTGATTTAGTCTGTTCTTAAACACCTCAAATTCACAATGCAGACAAAATACTCCAAAAAGCATTTTGAGTAGAATAAGTATCCATTTCGGACTATGTATTTTGCTTTTCGCAAGTTGCAGTTATAGCAGTTTTTTTCTGCTGATGCATATGGTGATCTCTGGGCCAGGGATGTCATTTCATCAAAATGCCATGGGTAGTGGAAGTGACATCACATGACCCTTGACCTCAGATGTCATCACAGGAAGTGGTGTCATTTGACCCCACCCCGAAGTGACATCACGGGAAGGGATGGAACACAACCTTTCACCACTTCACAAAACAGGAAGTGGCATCACATAGCATTGTTCCTAAGTACACTACAAAAATATGATTATGATATCACTATAATGTGATATACTTTCATACAAGAATGGATCACCATATGTATCGTTAATATCTGTGTGCATAGGCCCATATTACCAAATTATTGTGAATGCAAGCAGACGTCCGAGGCCAAATGATAATGATGTGTTATTATATAGCACTTACGCTTAAGCACTTTATATAGAACTAATATACATACAATATCACCCAACCTTTGTTGGTAATCATTTATCGAACTCAGAAGGATGAAAGGCTGAGTTGAGGTGTTTAAGAACAGACACAGGGCCTCATCACGAGTTGGGCGGTAACGCTGGTGGTATTACCACTAGCGGTATTAGCCCTACCATCAAACCCCCCGGCGCTATTAGAGCCGGATCACGGGTTTGGCGGTAATGGAATTCCCCATTCCCCTCTGAGCCCATTCGGGAATGCCCCATACCCCATTGGGCTCAATGGGGAATTTTCACGCTCTTACCGCCGGCAGATTTCCCGCCGGCGGTAATAGCGCGAATTTTCGGCGGATTTCCCCCCAGCTCAGAGCTGGGGAGAAATCCGCCGAAGCCCTGATTTGGAGGACACTTAAATCCGGCGGTAATAGCGCGACCGCCGGATTTAAGGGTTACCGCCAAACTCGTGATGAGGCCCTAGATCAGTGACCCACCCCCTGAAGTGTACCTGAAATAAACCTTTAATGAGTCTAGCAATAATTGCATAGAATACAATAAAGACACGTTATTTGTTATTCCTTTTCTTTCTTATTTAGGGTCACTGCTGAAAGTGTTACACTTGTGGAACCTCCTGTTTTTTTAGGAGGCCTGAACAAGAAAGCCAACCGCTCCAGAAACAGAGAGCCAAATGGCACGGGCCACACCCAGCCCAGGAGCTTACATAAAAGAAAAAAAAAGTCTAATCATTTTTTTAGGGGTAGCAAGGGAGACCTCAGGGGTCAAAAGTGTGACCCCTAAATGACGTCCCTGCAGGGGGCAGGCAGTCGAACAGGCAGGAAAATCAGTTGATCAGACTAGCAGGAGCATATATTTAGTTGTGTTATAGAGCCCTGTGCGTGGGTGGCGCTGGGTGCAGAATCGGGGGCGGGCGGGTGTGCCAATCACTTGGGTAGTAGTGACTGGTTTGTGGCAGGTAGTAAGGAGGGGTGGTCTCTCTCGCTCTCTCTTTGCATCCTTTGTCCGCTGGCACTGCACTGACACATTCTCATGTTGCCCGTGTCTTCCCTGTGTTCAGGTACCTTCCAAGATATCTGGGGCACTTCCTGGAAACGGCGGAGCGCCACTTCATGATTGGCCACCCTGTTGTCTACTACGTCTTGGTGGATGATATCTCCCTAGTGCCCAAACTCCCTTTGGCACCCAGAAGGACCATGGTGGTGACCAAGATCAAGAAGTATGCCCGCTGGCAGGATGTCAGCATGATGCGCATGAAAGACATCATCGAGGTTGTGGTCCCTCGCGCGCAGCAGGAGGTGAACTTTCTCTTCTGCATGGATGTGGATCAGGAGTTCACATCTCACTATGGAGTTGAGGCCCTCGGCGAATTGGTGGCCCAGCTCCACTCTGCATTCTACACGTTGATGAGGAGCAACTTCACCTATGAGACCAACCCTGCCTCTGCAGCTTACATTGCCCCTGAAGAGGGCGACTACTACTATCATGCAGCCACCTTTGGCGGGGTGGTGCCCGAGGTCGAAAAGCTTGCCCGTGCCTGCCTGGAAGGCATTGAGAAGGACAAGAACAATGGACTAGAGGCTATCTGGCATGATGAGAGCCACCTCAACCGGTATCTCCTACACACAAAGCCCACCAAGCTCTTATCACCAGAATACAACTGGGATGGCTATATAAATGTCAGATACAACAGACTGCATGGGATGCCAAAGGAATATGAAGTTGTGCGCGAGAACCAGACCTGATGCCACCCAACTGTGGGCCCTGAATTATCCTTCATGGGCAACTGACCTAACTGCATCCTGGGTGCCCCAACATTCACCCCACCCAAGAAGGACCTTTTAGCAGTCCAGGGTGGAGAAGGGATTCAATACTGTAATTACTGAGACCAGAGATGGACTTTGGGGTGGTAGTCCACTGAATGGCCACTGCCCTATCTGGGCGACGATTGCACTATGTTCACAAACAAGTTCAACTTTGCGGTGGCGCCGGCTAGGTCACTTTGTGCGGACCACATCTGATGGCCACCCCAACAGATATGGGGTGTATCAGCCACTTTTACTCCCTGAAAATAGGCAAACACTCCCAGAGAATGAATACAGGGATTAAAAATGCTCCCAACTAAACATGGGGGACAGGCAGATAGGAGAGCATGTCCCCCTGCAATCCCTGCAGAGCTCCATGGATATGTTTGGACCAGTAGTGCCCACAGTGCCACAGGAGGAACCCTGAATCCTTGCTGCCCGATCCAAAGAGGCAAACACGTACCTTTTCATGCACATGAATAGCTACGTGCAAAGAAATATTTATTAGACAAACTTGTTTTACCGTGAAACATTTTTTACTCGCTTATAAAATACTCCAATTCAAAGGGACTTACTTTTTTTGCTCCCTAAAAAATATTTTACTCCCAACTTTTAAAAAATAGGGTGTAAAATACTCCCACCATTTCAAAATGTTATCGGGAGCACTGGGTAGAGTTCTTTCCTACTATTGGTTACCTACAACTTTCGCGTCATACAAGCGTAGGGTGACTCGTTGACAAGCTGGAGAATAGAGAGCGCTAGGCAACATGGGCGTGAGCGCAATCACACGGCACAGTGCAAGTTCGGGGTACAGTTAGAAGGGGAGCGCGACCCCCAATTGTCCTGTCCTCGGCAGCAGGGCCCACCCACCTTTCCATCTGTCTGGAAGCAATGTATTCCCACTTTACAAAGTAAGAGCTAGGGAGATTAGCTCCCTCCCACCACCAGTGTCTCTGTGCCCACGTGTGGATAAGTGTTCATTCACCAAGCGTGCCACGGTGTGCACGTGTGGGGTGTGAGCGTGTCCAACAGTTCAGCCTGTGTGCTGTTTTGGCCATTTATTTGTAGTACAGCCCTGATGAAATTCAATATTCAGTGTGTGTTGAGTGTAAACTACTGCAATCCCATGGGTGTTGGGCCTGTTAGGCTTTCACTGGTACATTGCGTGAGGTGAGTTACTCACAGTGCCAAGGTTGGCTCTACGCGAGTTTCTTATCAGCCACGCGATCCAGAAGCTCTGGGCTGGCTGCTTAATGCCCTTTGTAAAATACACACACATTTCAAAAGAGGTGAATGTTCATAGCTGGGGCGTTTTCATGCAAACATGTTTAAAGATACAGGAAGAAGTAGCCACAGGCCTGGCATATCAAAATCCTATCATATCCTGTGCATATAAAAGACTTAGGATGACTATGGGAAATCAATTCACACTTTCACCACTAGATCGCAGCAGAGCAACACTACTGCAAACCACCAGACAAAAGTAGATGAAATAGAAAGCTTTTGGAGCAACATTGTCAGCTTTCAGAGCGATGGCGCTTGGAGCCTTTTAATAGAAAGAGAGAGAGAGACATAGGTTACATAGTCACCCACAGCACGTCAATGAACCAGAGAGATGACACATTTAGAAAGAAAGTCACATCCAAGATCGATGAGTCAGTCCAGCAACGGTACCATGCAGCTCAATGGCATTGCACTGCAGAGGCTCTGTCACCAGACACTGATTGCAGGCGCGTCCCCCGACTAAGAGAGTGAAGCTCAAACCATCCACCTGCCACCAGGCAAGGGTCCTGGCCCCCACACTTACTGAGTGGGTAAAGCTCAACTGCAGGGGTGTTACTACGTCTGGAAAGGATCTGGGCTACGCTGATGTTGGGACTGTTGGGATTCGGGACTATCTAGCCTTTTGCTGTTAGCACCTGAGCTTCTATTCGGGGCTACAGCCAAAAGACCCAAGACTATAGCCCCCTCAGCCCCCCCTAGCAATGCCTCTGCTCAACTGTACCACACAGGAGAATAAAGCACACACACCTATCCCCGTGCCACCTCCTCTAAACACACCAGCCCACCTACCCTCCTCGCTTCCCTCTGCCACCAGGCACAGCTTCAGGATATTAAACAGTCTGTGAGGTAAAAAACCTTGGTGTCATCTTTGACTCCACTCTCTCTTTCTCTCCTCGCATCACAGACCTTGCCACAAAGGCCCACTACCAACTGCATCTCCTCAGAGGTATTCTTAATTTTCTCACTTTCCCTCAGAAGCTCACTGTTTCCAGAGCCCTGGTTCTCTATAGGCTGGACTACTGCAACAGCCTCTTTCTCAATCTGCCTGCCTCTACTCTCCGCCCTCTGCAACTAATCCAGAACAGGACTGCAAGACTTATCCTGGGCTTCAGGCCCAGGGACCGTATCTCTCCAGTCCAGGAATCTCTCCCGTGGCTCCCGGTGGCTGCAAGGATTAAGTTCAAGACCCTCTGAATTGTCCACGAGTTCTTCTCGGGCCGGGCCCTCACTACATCCAGCTCTCTCTTCCTAAAAACCTTCCTTCTCGTGCCCTTTGTCAGCCACCTCTAACTCTCTGAGGGTCGGAAGCTTCACTGGACAGAGAGTGGGGGGGGGTAGATCTCTCTCCTCTGCAGGTGCCTCCCTCTGGAATGATCTCCCTGCCCCTCTCAAACTTGAGCCGGACCATCTGAAGTTCCGGATGCAGCTCAATACCTTACTTTTCACCTCTGCTCTCTCTCTCTACTCTGCTGACCAAGCTGTCTGCTGCACTGACTTGTGGTCTGGATACCCTCAGAGTCTCACTGGGTACCAGGCTCCTCCACGACCAGTTGCCCCTGCACTGCCTCTGGGCCTGCCGCTCACTTAGGGGCTGTAACTGTAACCCTACAGTCCCCTACCTCCTTGCACTTACCCAGAGCTGCCGTGCCATGGATGCACTTATTGAGCAATGCTGCCCTGACTGCACGTCCCCTTTGCCTCTTACTTGCCCTTCCCCTTCTCCCTCCCCCTTGCACTTTGCACGATCGCAGTTTCACAATCTGAATGACACAATGCCCAGTAAGATTGTTTGTTTTATCCTCACCCTGTCTTCCCCTCCCTTGTCTTGTCGCGCCTAGAAACACATGTGTACAGGCACGTTAAAAATGACTTATCATATAATTCGGCTACCCTAGGCACCGCACAGAGCTATCTCAGGCTCCAGGCCGACAGCTCCCTACCTCGAGCCCACATGCGGTCACTGCCCCACCACGACAGGGCCCAGGTGTTTCAGCAGCAGTCCCAGTTTCAGGAAGTCACAGTGAAGGTAAGAGCTTGGCTAAATATTACACACAATAGAGGAGGAGACACAATCAAAACAGAGGAAACGATACAGCAGTAGAAAGAAACTAGCGATAACACTCAAGCACAGGGAGAAAGCAAGACACAAAGGACAAGATGAACCTGCCTAGTGCTGACAATATGCATCAAATTAGATTAACACAACATTGGTAGCCCAGCAAGTCAATGCACCTTTGTCTGGGGAAACATGGGAGCACTGAACTAATAACACATCAAAGAAATACACACTGTGCTGTCACAGTGAACAGTGTCTATGGCACCTTCAAAAGAAGCACCTCCCCCAATGGAGGAAGTTGGGCTCTATAAGACCAACTTAAATTACACTTAAGGAAAACCTAGTGACACAAGTAACACCGCAAGCACCCAATCTCTGAGATGGTTTCACACAGTGCAATTCTACTCTAGCATTTGCATGACTGGAAGCTGAAGCACAGCCCTCTCCTCAGCATGGACCTGTCTGTTCTTAAATAGACACATGTAGCACCTGGAGTCTGCATTAGGCGCCAGAACAACAGGCAAAGCAGGACATGGGCTGTTGCAGGTTTTTCCACAGCTGAAAACTACAGAAAGTTTACAGAATTAATTATACTCTGCGGGGTGAAGTGAAAGTGACAAGCCACAGCTGGACGAAATGTTTACAAACAAATCATCCATTTTCCAAATCCTGCAAATGAATTCATGAAACCACTTAAACTGATCCAGGCATGACAGCAAGACTGGTATTCAAGAAATATCCCCATCAAGAAAGGTACAGCGCCCCCACTTCCAAGACCGAGCTGAGGGCGGCCCACCTGCAGAGTGAGACCTTTGCATGCCTCCTGAAAGTAACACGTGACCAACCCTCTCTACAAATAGGAAGTGACACCTTACGGTTTACCTTTTCCCTAGAGAGAAGGCGGCTGCAGAAGCATAGCAAATGCCCAAGGGCCGAGCAACTGCAACTGCATTGCCCCCCTGCACTACCCACCCAGGAGGAAGGCAGTGCCCTAGAGTGGAGTGGAACACCTGCTCAATAACATGCTGTCGCCACATTCATCAATCAACACAGGAAGTGCAGCATTCGCCCATGCAAGACACACTGAGAAGGAACTACACATTAAGCGATACAAGGACTTAGCGGTGCCGTAGGAGCAGGAACTTCAGTGCAGGACGGCAATGTTATTTGCAATCTCTGGCACTCACAATACTGACCTGATATAATCGTGTGTGGTTCCAGAATCAAACTGCAAGAGTTACTTGAGGATATTCTGCAAGCTAATGTATGAGCTGATGTTGGCTCTTACAGCTGTGTTGTAGAAGTCCAGAAGCCTGGTCTCCACCATGCCCGTATGCCCCCCACGCTGGATGCCAACTCAGAGATCAGAACACCTAAGTCCACACACCCTCCACGCCACCTGAGGCTCAGTGATCTGCTCCCCACCGTCTCCTCCCCTGGGTGCTTGTAGATCCCTTGCTGTCAATTGCACTCCCTCCCCTGTTAGCTCCCCGCTCCCCTTTTCTGTGTCCCTCACTGTGTTCCTCCCCCAATGATTGTAAAGTGTTCCGTTGCTTCCTGAAGCTGGGTCCGCGCTCAATAACTACTATAATAACACGCCGTAAGCGGCTTGTTATAAATGAATAGGAAAATCGGCACCAGAAGCTGGGTGCACGCTCTACTCTTGCAACATTGTTTCTATGCTCCGTACACCACAACTGTATTTTAATGATTTTAGTCATAACTTTTATTCTTCATATTCCTATTGTGTTTATTTGCTTCTAAATTGTGTCTTTACGTCGGTAGTCCTCTAGATTCATTCTGTGCGATTCAAAGCAGAGCTTTTACAAGTCTCTAAACACATGGGTTAGAATGAACTACAGTTCCCTACGCTACCTGTAGTTCTTTGGTGTTTATCTACAGGACGCAGGCGCGACCGCACCTGGCGCGAACGAGCCAGTTTGTGCCGGTTCGTGCTCGGGAGTGCAGGGACTGGAGTAGGATAGGAGGTCGTAACTGAAAGCCGTCTGGGGACGTTTTTCCTTCCACTTAGTCTCTTCCCTTGCAAGCCCTAAGGTAACTTTTGATCCTCCTTCGTTTCGTATTGATGCTGAATATGACTACTCAATCTAGATTGTGTCTGCAAATGGGAAATAATATTACATTGGGAAACATTGCAGACACGGACACTGGGGTAAGCACTGAACTTTATGATGTGGTGAACTCCGAGGGGATACCACAGCGTGACTCTGGCTGCGTCTCTCCATTAGCGCCCACCCCCTCCCCCTCTGCCTAACTGTGAACTACCAGGAAGTATTCGATTGGAAGATAATTCCAATAAAGGCAGCACCCTACACTTGGAATCTATAGAACCTATAAAGAGCCAAGTGCATGTCTTGCTACTTAACACAGGCTCATTGGTAAAGCACTCCTTTGAGATTAAAGATTTTATTTCTACTCATGATATTGATATCCTTGCTTTATCAGAAACGTGGCGATGAATGAACGTTCTACCTAATAATAATAAAAGATGATTTTGACAAGGATGTCAGCGCTGACCTTCCTAACAAAGACAAAAACCCCAGGCTTCTGGAAATTGTCGCTCAATGTATATTACATGGACCCTGGGTATCTCCTAATGCAGCATCCCCTTGAATGAAGTCAGAAACCCGCTGTAAAGGATTCCCAGAAGACTTCAGTGAACAAACCAAGTAGAACGTCAATGGATAAGCACAAGGAAGGAACAGCACATGGAAGGAACAGCGCAAGGAAGGAACAGCACAAGGAAGGAACAGCACAAGGAAGGAACAGCGCAATGAAGGAACAGCGCAAGGAAGGAACAGCGCAAGGAAGGAACAGCACAAGGAAGGAACAGCGCAAATTGGGAAAAAACGCTGACAATTAAGAAGTAGGTCATTACACTCTGAAAGCAACAAGAGATTCATTGCACCTATTAATGCGGGGGTGTGGATGCTATGTGTCGCACCCAGTAGAGTTTGCTTACACACTGGATATCTCATATTTCCGATGAGCCGTTGCCAACCAACATTACCCGTAACCGGTCTGAAAAGAGGACTTTTCACAGATACTGTAGAAAGTGTATCTCCGGGCTGCCAGAGTTTCAAAGGCACCTTTGCCACCACTCATGCTGTGTGCACAGCAGTAAGAGGAACCGTGTGGAGTTTGCAGTTATTCATTCTTACTAACACCAACAACTATCAGATTATAGGAGCGCTGCAGCTCAGGACTTTCATCATCACAGAGCAGGTTCATTGCAGCTCAATGCTGAGCAGTGCAGCAGCAGTAACAATGTGCTGGCTACAGTGTGATCCACTCTTCCTCGACTCCAGTGTTGTTCAGTGTTAACTCCATTATCTGCAATGTCATTATTGGGTGACTTGGCTTCAGTTTACAATTGAAGCATGTATCTGCTGCAGTATAATAACAGTGGGCTTTAACTGCCATTCAGTATAAGGCAGTTTATTGGCCTTGGAGGTATAGAATAACTCATTTGTTTATTGGCCATGATGTGAAGCATTTCTATAAAGCAATGTGATATTAGTGTAACTCAATATTTAATATGTCTTCAGTGTAAGCACTGGGTATCTCTTCTGTAATGTAGCAGTGAACAGTGTTTTGGCAGTGTACGTGTAGGGTAAATAAAGAATAATTTAGTATTGAAACTTTGTTTGTTGCAGGGTAATTAAGTCAATGTTAGTGTTATTTAATATTGAACAGTGCTATTTCACACTGAACAGTGCTTCAGCAGTACAAGAAGAGTCAGATGAGGACACATTTGCACTGGACTTGTACAATGCAAAAATATTTCATTTAATGTTTAATGCATGTTATTAGTTAAAATTAAAGTTCATCAAAGTGTCTACATGTTCATGTGTTTCGGCCCATGCAGGGCAAGATGGATATCACACTGAAATAAAGCAGGAATTGAAGCAAACTTAACTATAGGTAATTGGAGAAATGGATATACACATTGCAGCTGATCAAACATTGAGTTAAAAGAACATGTGTACCTGAGTCTCAGCATTACATTCTTTAGCCTGTGTCGCTTTGATCACAATGGTTGAGGCACAAAATGCCTAAACATAGCGGCAATAAAGAACTAGACTGCTGACATTTGTTTCCGTAATGTCTCCTAACAATGCGCCATATTGAAAAGGGCAAGTGCTCAGCACTACTAATATCCAATACCATAATCAATAAGTAACAAAAAAGGGATATCCTCAAATAAAAGACATCAGCAGTACCTTTGAAACCAAATTACCAATCCATGCTGGCTAGAGGGTAACTGGCCACCATCACAATTAATGACTAATGCAACCAGTTAGATTCTCACATCGTAAGTAGTGGGAGCAAACAAATTCATTTTACGGTGTACTGAGCTCCCATTGTTATTCGGCCCTGAGGAATGCATGCAGCTCAGAATCAGCGTTTAGTCATATAACGTCCAACTCCATTAATGTATGTTGCATCCCACCTCCTGAGCACCCATTTATAGAGCCCCCGCCCCCTCCGTAGGGTTCGGAGGTGAGTATTCAATTCCCCAAATCTCTATGTGGCTCAAATCTTCATTCTGATGGCAATTGTGCCAAGCAGTTACAGTGGGTCTGAGAGATTGTGGATAGCGATTGCTCAGATATTTTCTACCACCGTACCTTTTAGTGGTCCTATAGTGCTACCAAAATATACACGTGTACAAATGCAAATGATAATGTACAATACAGAGTTGGTCAGGCAGTTTATGAAACTCCTGATGGCAAGACGCTTGCCATTGTGATGGAAACTGTTGGTCCCTTTCTTAGCATGAGGACAAGGTTTGCGTTCACGATGCTTATAATATCCATAAGGTAATGGCGGTGACCACATGAGATTATTGTTAACGGTTTGGGGTGGAGATTGGCTAACTATATCCCTAATCATAGGCGTGTATCTAAATGTAATGGCTGGTCTCTCTGTGCCAAACTTCTCGAGATCCATTAGCTACCCAAATAATTTAATTTGAATCTTTGTACCCATTTCTCCAATTACCGATAGTTATATTTGTTAAATTTTGTGCTTTATTTTTGTATCACATCCATCCTACCCTGAAGATGTGCTCAGGGACGAAACATGTGAATGAGTAGACGCTTGGATGGGCTTACATTTCAACTGACAACAAGGATCACACATCAAATTATTTATTTTCCATTCAACAAGTCCAGCAAAAATCTTAACATATTGCACTCTTTTTTATAGTGTTTTCTAATGTACCTAAGCAAGATAAGGTCCTGAGGTAGTTGCAGTAAGCATTCCATACTTTTTTAACAGAACAATAAAGCAGATGTGTTCGCGTATCCTTTTGCAAAGTGTTTTGGAAGTGTGTGTGTATGGTAATTCTATTGTAATTCAGTATTTAACCATTTACCTCTGGGGTAAATATGGTGTAACTTCAGGTTCTTTCAGTGTTGCACTCTGAAGTCTAAAGTACTTAGCTTTGGTAATGTTCTTTCCGATGGACATGATCTCGCTTCCATGGAGGCGTCATCACTTCAGATAGCTCCAGTCACAGATCAGATCTCGAATCGTTAAGCAGCCACTGCAGGCGCATCAGTGTTGCACCATGGCCAGCTCCGTCACAGAGTCATGGGAGTCACTGTCATCATATGTGACATAGCTTGCATTCGAATGGAATGGCATATGCCGCCATGCTTCATCTCCACCCAACTTCCTGACATAGAAGAACGATATGACTGCCGCCAAAGGAGCACAACGCAGATTGCAAGCAATGATGGTCTTCCAGTCAGTTGCTAGATTGTCGGGAAGTTGACTAGGAAGCATCGGAAGGAAGTTCTGTTCTTCTAGTGCATGCCTTTCTCTAGTGGATTCCTTGTCTGAATAAAAACTTCTAAAGTAGGACTATGAAAGAGGATGGCGGGCAGGGAATCATAGGCTAGTTTTGTATGTAATGTAATTTATCGTGTAAATGTTAACTTTGACTTTGTATCTAAGTGTTTTACATTCATTGCTATTACTATTTTATGATCAATAGTTCATACTGATTATTATCTTGTAATTAATTGTAATTATAGTATGTTATTGTCTTGTGTATAAACTGTGCAAAAGGTTTGTTGTATTTATAACCAAATGGATAAATAAAAAATCATAAAATTCAATTAAAAAAAAAGAATCAACACCACAGGTGATGAAAAGAAGATCTATCCAACATGGATGCCCCCCCCACCCCCCCACCTCATATTCCAGGCAGTAATACTTGGCAAATGTATGCAAAGCTAGCCAAGTGGCAGCTTGGGAAATGTCCAGCAATTGAATACCTCTCTGTACAGTGGGAGTAGCGCCTGACCCCTGGTACAATGGGCTCCGGTGCCATCAGGAACCTCCTCCTTCCCCAGTTCATAGCAAGAGCTGATGGATGCACATGGCTGTCCATTAAGCGATGGATTGTCACTCAAAGAACAACTTCCTCTGAAATGTCAACATCCCTAGTACACAAGACACAGAGAAAGCTGAAAAGGCACTCTTTGAGGTATTAGACTAATTGAAAATGAAACAACGTGTCACTGAACCCACCCATAGCAACGACAATACACTTAAACTGGCACTCTCCTCAAACCTCTGCTGCCCACCCAAAGACAATACTCTTGACCTGTTACTCTATTCAAACTTCCGCGACCTACCCAAAGACAATACTCTTGACCTGTTACTCTCCTCAAACCTCTGCTGCCTACCCAAAGACAATACTCTTGACCTGTTACTCTATTCAAACTTCTGCTGCCTACCCAAAGACAATACTCTTGACTTGTTATTCTCCTCAAAGATCCACTGCCTACCAATAGCAAAGACAATACTGTTGACCTACTACTCCCCTCAAACATCCACTGCCTACCAATAGAAAATACAATGGGCCACATTACGACTCCGGCGGTAGCCGTGCCGGTAAAAATGGCAGGCTGCCGTCGGAGTCATGTTTTTTTCCGGCGCCTGGCTTTGGGGAATCACTGGGGCATTACCCCCCATTCCGTTCAAGTCCCAAAGGACTCAATGGGAATGGGGAGGACGGAAGCGATGGCACTGTGTGCAACAGTGACGGTGCTTCTGTCAAAGTCTACAAGTGGGTGCTGTTCCACCCAGCAGGTCAGACATGGGGTGCGGGATGGCACCTACCCGCAGAACTCAGTGTGTGCTGATCCGGTAACAATGGTGCCGGTAGCTTACTGGCACCGTTGTTACCGGACCGGCATGCTCATAATGAGGCCCAATGCATTTGACCTGCTACTCCCCTCAAACATCCACTGCTACCAATAGAAAAGACAATTCATTTGACCTGCTACTCCCCTCAAACATCCACTGCCTACTCAAAGACAATACTTTTGGCATGCTACTCTCCTCAAACATCCGCTGCCTACCCAAAGACAATACTCTTGACCTGTTGTTCTTGTCAAAAATCCACTGCTTGCCAATAACAAAGACACTGGGTTTGATCTGCTACTCCCCTCAAGCATCCACTGCCTACTCAAAAACACTACTCTTGACTTGTTACTCTTCTCAAAGTTCTGCTGCCTACCCATAGGAAATGCAACACTCTTGACTTAGTACTTTCCTGAAACATCCCCTTTCTAACCAAATCAAAGACAAAACTCTTGACCTGGCACTCTCCTCAAACATTCACTTACTACCTCCTCTATCACCAGACTGAGTGAATGCCGCCACACCTACCCAGCTTCTGCCAACCACCGCAAACCGAGCCAAGTCACTACAGCAGTCATTCAAGATCGTTCTCCTGGTTACATTCGAAAACAACTCTACTTCTACGGCTACCCTCGACCCCTCAGAAGCCGTCACCCAATCTCATCTTGTGTATTAGTAGGCACGTTATAAATGCCATATCATATCATATCCTGTTGATCATAGTCAACAGCGAGACACCACCATAGCTTTGCCACAAAAGAGCAAAGCTTTCTGCACAGTGATAGTCAGAAAAACTCACCAACAGCAAATGCGCTTCACAAAGTCGCTTCATTAAGTCTGCTGTTATGCTGCCGGAACGTTGCTGGGAAAGTTGCCCTCTGGATTTTGGAGTTCAATCAGGAAAAACTCCACCCACTTTACCCAGCTTCCCTACAACTACGTGAATGCTGCGCTTCTCGAGCGCGCGCTTCACGAAGTCGCTTCATTAAGTCTGCTGTTACGCTGTTAAGGGTGTCAGCGTGCGGCTTCTGTGCTTTATCCCTTTTGCCTTCGACACTTACTGCTGTCATATTTAATTTGAAAACTTTGAATGTATACACTCAAAACAGGGATGCCGGTCCATACAGTTGTATCCAGCGCTTCCTTACCCACCACTCCGAAACCTTTGCCCACGATAGCACTTAAACGCAAATTAAGTGGTCATCCTTTGCTTGCTCCTGGTAAGAAAATGGCTTCCGCTGACATCTGCGACTTTTATGCCATATGCCAGGACTCTGCGCGTGGTATTGAAGGTGAGCATAATGTAACCAATGCCCCTGACATCATGGCGGCCCCATGTGTTGATTTAACCTGCTTGTCTACAAATGCTCTGAACAATTGAATAACTGATTTCCAAATTATAAATAACTCTGACCACCCGCTTCCTGATTCATCTGTGCCTATAGAATCCTCTGTGTCTCCAATGACTAACAACACTGATCACGGTACTAAACCAATCTTGATTCCTGATGATGATTCTAACGTCCAACCCTTTCAATCTTTAGATATCACAGCTGCTTCTATAAAGGACTTGCATGAAAGTGACACTATTGCTCCAATTGTTGTGGCTTCCCCTTGTTCTCCTCCAAATAAAATACTCTGTGGATTCAGTGTGCACGTCCCCTGTAAATTCTGAAACGTCCAAGACCCATAATGATAGTCATTACCACTCCCCCAGCTTATTTGAGCCACAACACAATAACTCTATTGCCCTTTCAGCGTCTTTTTTACATCCCACTCCCCGGAGACCGTCTACGTCCCTGTCCTGCCCTCATTTGGTCTGGCCGCTCCTAATCCCTCAAACATGCTAATAGAAGTTGCACTTAGTGCGATTAACTCTTCAGTTATTTCCATGCTCAAATTATTTGAAACTTTGGATACCAGAACCCAACAACAATCTGTACAGTTGAATACACTTGTATCTTCTTTCAACAAAAGGAAGGTAACACAAGGTACACAAACAAGTGACTGGGCCTCATTACGACCCAGGCGGTAAGGGGTTTACGGCAGCGTAAACAGCGCCGACCCTTACCGCCTGATTCCGAGGTCCCTTAGCGCCATGGCGGATTTAACACCTGCTTTAAAATCCATGGCGCTAAGGGACCTTGTTGTTAATTACGCCACCGTAATTTACGGTGGCGTAATTAACGCCTTCCCCACTCCCATTATGCCCTATGGGGCAAAAATGGGAATGGGGAAGGGTAAATGGGGATTGGGGACTTACCGCCCCGCCGACCTCGGAATGGGGCGGTAAGTCCGCCAACCACCATGGCGTAAACGTAGTTTACGCCATGGTGGTAAAGGTACGACCCAGGCGGTAACTTACCGCCTGGGTCGTAATGAGGCCCACTGTCTCCTTTCTCCATTTGAAGTGAACTCTAGCTGCTTTCTTGTGAATGCAGCTAGAACTCCTCCTGATTCTCGACGTCGATGTACAACATTACCTCTTTACCATCATTCCCAGAAGTAATTCGACCAGTTGAATCAGCAGAAGCACCTACATTGGAGTCTTTTCCATCTGGAACTGAACTGACTCTCATTATACGATTCAAACAACCGCTTTATCTGGTCTTTATTGATCTAAGAGCCGCTTTTGATTCGGTTTCGCGAGAAATTCTTTTACAAAAACTTAAGCTCACAGGTTGTCATGTATATTCAATTTCATTAATTCATTCCTTATATACTGAGACAACTGTCCAGATCAGACTTACCAGTGAAGGTGACTTAACTAGTCCTATTAAAACTTGTAGGGGTCTGAAACAAGGATGTGCGCTAGCTTCCTCAATATTTAACTTTTTCTTAGCTGATATTGGCGCCATCTTTGTACAAACAGTGGGAGATCCTCCAAAACTTGCTCTTAAACCAACTCCAGCCCTGCTTTATGCAGATGATCTTGCTTTGCTCTCGAAAACCCCTTCTGGACTTCAAAACTTACTTGATGCAGTCGCATCATACACCCAGTGAAATGTGTTGTCTATCAATCTACAAAAAACTAAAATCATAACTTTTGCACCCAAGCAGAAAAAGATGAGAACGTCCTATCATTGGCACATTAATAAGGTTGAAATTGAAATAGTCAATCAATACACTTATTTGGGTGTGACCATCTCTAATTTTAGATCCCAGTCTCATTGGCTTACCATCAATGAAAAACTGGGCCAGATGCTTTCTCAAGTCAAGATCATCCAAGCAAGGCTGGGTAAATTCTCTATTACACCGGCTGTAATGTATTATTGCCAAAAGGTTACTCCGATTCTCCTTTACGGTTCTGAGACCCAGGGATTAATGCCAGAACATTGCTGGAATAGATTGGAGAGCATTTATTGGAGGCGCTGCTTAGGATTGCCAAATTGTGTACCAATTCCCTGGATTAGACATGAGTTAGGTCTAATTTCTTTATACCCCCGACATTTGTGGCTCATTGTTAGTTTATTTTGAAAATGTATAATGACTACGGATAACTTAATGCTGATAGGTACATTGTCTAATCATGTATTTACAAGTAATGATCCCACATGCATTCAAATGGCGGCAAATTGCAATCAATGCGCTAGCTGAGGCTGATGTTTCCTTGCAGACTTTATTTTAAAATCCTATGAAAGCTAAAATCAAGATGTTTAATGCCGACTGGATTAGAACCCGAGCACATTGTGTAAAATTATGTGATTTTAAAGACTACTTCCAATCACATAAAAAAACGGGTATAATGGAACCATATCCAAATAGATCACCCTCAGTGTCACATAGAATAGAATTCTCTAGATTAAGGTTTACCCTTTGTCCAACTCGTGAAATATTGATAAGACGTAAATTGTCAACCACGGCTGATAGTGATTGTAGACAATGCCAAGAGACAAATCAGAAAGAAAAATTAAAACATTTGCTTACTGAATGTGCGTTTCTTATCAAGAAGCGAATACGGTTTCTCAAACCATCACTCATAGAATATGTTGAACTGTCTCCTAATCTACTGTGGCAAATGATACTTGAAGGTAGAAACACCTCTTTTAGAATCAATGTCATTCGCTTTCTTCATGATTTAAATTTACTAGAGAATCCTATTGATGAAGTCATTGAGTAATTGAATTTCATATTCCAAACCCTAATATGTGATAAAGTTTAGTTTGAGAACAGGATTCATCGCTTACCTTGTGATGTGAATAGTTGATCAACAAATTTAATTGTAATTTTAACTATTCCTTGTGACATGGTTTGGTACTTTTTCTTTATTCTTTTCTCATCATATTTTATTGTTAACAATTCAGAATGTTTTAGGTTGTGTATTTTTTTTTTAAAATTGTGTTAAAGAAACAAAAGATTGTTGTATTCCATCACTCTGTATAATTGATGAATTCCTTGAATTTTGTATGTTACTTTGTTTTTAAAAGTTGATTAAATTCAGGTAAATAAAATAGTTAATAAAAAAAGTGCGCCACCCACAGGCAATGGCAGATATGGTGGAAATCATAAAATAATAATATCATAGTTGTATAGGGCACGTTTATTGACTTTGGAATTATGAGGTGCTGAGTAGGCCTTGCTGAGCTTTGGACCTATATCCTGCTGGCTGAACACGGATGTCTGAGGTAAGTGCCTAACTCACACACCTATCTTGCAAGCATAACAAAGAGAGGACCACATCACCCAAAAAGCTTGTCACTCAGCGTGCAGGAAATTCATCACTGCAGCCAAAGCCAGCTACAACTCGTCCACCGTTGCCAAGGCACCCAACAAACGCAGCCTTCACCAAAGCTGCCAAACACTGCAGCAACTCTTTAACCAGAACTAACAACGCCACAATCCACCAATAAGTGCAACACCATCAACAAGTTTTCCACCGATTAAATGAGATCAGATGTCACAGACAGCAGCGACCTCACTTTGGAAATCCCACCTAATCTTCCATGCAGTATCTCAAAACGCACCTAGCTCAGAAACATCACCCTGAAAGACCTGACCAACACTCTCAACGCCCTCAAACCCACCCCTGACGATGATGACATCTTACCGACCTCCATGGTTAAAGCTATCATAGAAGAAGAGCTCACCCTGCTTCTATGGGTCACCAACTTCTTATTAGAATAAGGCCTCTTCCCAGATGCCCTGAAGACTAGCAAGACCCTTCCACTGCTGAAAACCCCCAAACTTCACCAAGAGCACTCAGCCAACCACTGTTGCCTCATGGATCTACCATTTGTTTCAAAGACCATTGAGGTCTTGGAACATAACCTGCTCCCTCTTTTCCTCTCTCTCTCTGGCTGCCCACTATGGGCCCTCTTCCTGCTCCTTCCTGTGAGGCTAAAAACCTTGGTGTCATCTTCAACTCCACGCTCTCCTTCTGTCCTCACATATCTAACGTCTCTAAGAAGTCAAACTATGAGCTGCACCTCCTCAGAGGTATTCTTCCTTTTGTCACTTTCCCCCAGAAGCTCACTGTCGCCATAGCTCTTGTCCTCTCTAGACTGGACTACTGCAACAGCCTCTTTTTAAATTCTTCCTGCCTCTACTCTTCGACCTTTACAATTTATCCAGAACAGAACTGTGAGACTTATCATTGGCCTCAAGCCCAGGCACTGTATCTCTCCAGCTCTGAAATCTTTTCACTGGCTCTCTGTGGCTGCAAGGATCAACTTCAAGACCAACTGCATTGTCCACAAGGCTTTCTGGTGCCTGGTACCGCTCTACCTTCAACTTTCTCTTCCAAAACATCTTCCTTCTCTAGCTCTACGCTCATCCACCTCCAACTCTCTTGAGGGTGAGAGGCTTCTTCAAGCAGAGAGTTGGGGCAGATCTATCTCCTCGGCTGGGGCTTCCCTCTGGAACAGCCTCCCTGCCTCTCTCAAACTTGAGCAGAACCACCTCTGGTTCCGGAAGCAACTCAAGACCTTCCTTTTTGCTTCTGCTTTCACTCTTCCTCTTCCCTGCTGATGCACCTGACTGCTGTGCGCTGGTCACCTGGTCACGCTCTGAACTCGGCCCCAGGCTCCTGCATGTCCAGTTGCCCTTGCATTGCCTCCGGGCTCCCCAGCACTTAATTGTCTATATCTGCAACCCTACAGTTCCTTCTCTCTGCAGTTATGAGCCACCCGCTGCCTGCACTTGTGAGTTAACTGCACTTCCCCATTCGCCTCCCCCTGGCACTTCTCCCCTCCCCTCTTCCCCGCACTTGAACGATCTGAATGCCACAAGGCCTAATAAGATTGTTATTTTGTCCTCCCTTGTTTCCCCCTCCTTGTCTGGTCACGCCTAGAAACACTTGTTTACAGGCGCGTTATAAATGCCATATAATATCAAACCACCTTCAACAATACCAACCCCGCTTCTGATTGATTTAGCACTGAGAAAGCCAGCATCCAGGCCAGAGAGGACACAAGTCACACCCTTGACAAAAAGAAATGTGTACGAAAAAAAATGAAAAGTTTAATATACAATTTAGGCCAAGGGATTAAAAAAGATAAAAGAATATTATTGTTAAGAATCTAATTAGGAAGTGTTCTTTCAATTTGGCATTAATATAATTTATTTAGTCAAGTTTATTTTGTTATCTTTCAAAAAACAAAAGGAAAACAGAAAGAAATGGCAAGGCATCGTAAGTATAGGAATTTAGCAAAGAAATGGACACACTACGATACGAGAATGTGATTGCAATTAACCCAATTTTCAAATTGTGTTTTGTGCCATTTTGATTTACATATCATTTATTCTGTTGTTGTCAATGCACGACCAATGTCTACTTAATTATGTTTTTCTTTTCAAGCAACAAAACAAGGAAGTAACAGGAAAGCCTATGTTCAGTAAATATTTTAGAAAATAAATTTGAAAATGAGAAAATGGTTGTTGCAAATCCAATTTGCAAGATGTGTTTTTCTTTTTAGAGCCAGGATATCCTGAACATACTTTGAACTCTGGTATTATTTATAATAAAACTGATGAAAGTGTATACCAGAGCTTAATTTCTAAAAATAAATTACTGCCAGGGCTTAAATATTTTCTAGCACTCCTGTGCCACCATCCATGGCTGCTGCCCACAGTGTCGGCATATTTGGGGTTACACTAAATCTTGCACCTGCTCATTGTGTTTGATGGATGCACTGACTATCAGCACTTCATTATTAAATTGAGTTTGAAGCAATAAGTGTTGGGGTGCAAAAATAAGTACCAGGTCTGAGCCCCGGCAAACACCCCCACAAATTAAGCAGTGGCACATACTCAAGATGGGTGCCATTTTGAGACTCGTAGGGAAATGGATGTGTTTTCACTGCCAAATTCATGTGCCTTACTGAAATGAAGCATTCCTTTGTTGTTTATGAACATGGAGGATTGATACCACATTAGAACTATGCTCCCTTTCAGAAAGGGCCTGTTTGCCCGAAATGCACGTTGGTGTTTTTGTCAAATGAGTTTGTATATTTAATAAACATCATAACATTACACATGCAGAAGATGGTAGCTTTCAATTCAGGGTTTTAGTGCTTTTGATTTAGTCTTTAAAATATAGACAGAAACATTAAAAAAAGTCCTTGCTACATTGAAATATAATAAAAAAGAACTTTAATTAATGAACATCATAAATGGTCACGCAGCACAGGGTTAAAGAGTAAAGTGAAAACGTGCCATTACATATCATCATTAAAAAACACCAACAGCATTGCTAAGTGTGGTAACTAGATACCTGAAGCAACACCCGGACCAGCAGGTAAGTTACAAGTAGGTCTATTGCAGTTAGTTGCCAGGAACAACATTGGCATGTCCCCTCAAGCCAACCTATCTCTAACTGTCCAACATGGAACCCAGCTTCAGAGAATAACACCCCAACACTCCACTCATACTGACATCACCACATTCCAAGTTACAGTGATTTCACCACCTCACCTTAGATGCACATATTAACACCTCTCCCTCCTTTCTTTTCTTGAACAAGAAGAAATTCCACTAAATCCACCACTAACATAAACCCCTACACATAACGTGTGGCCAGCACGTAATGTACCAACTTACCAACTCCACTGGCGACAAGAAACTGCCAGCCGTAGCTTACCTATAACCCTGAACACTCCAAGAACACTCCAGATTTATGACACTACGGAATGTGCTCAACCAAGGAAAACAACAATACCTACATGGCAACCCCAAGAATTACTATCTAACTGTGCCACCAACTAATTGGACAGTATAACAACCCGTGTGAAGTAGGCGAGGGAGACTAATGGAGCTAATTAACTTATTTTATTTACTATAATATTTATACCGGCGCCCTTCACTGCGTCTCCTCTCATGACTTGATCATCTCCTACCAACGGTCTCCACTCGAACGTTCCGACTCACACACAGCATTCTACCACATTCCAACTCACGCGCAGGCGGGGAGCCAAAGGAAATACATATTACACATTTTTCTGGATAGACAAGATTACTACATCATCCCCCCCTTTCACAAAGTTGTACAGGAGAAAAGATATATATTCCCAAATTTAACACATCTGTGCAAAGTACATGTAGTCAAAACATTTCCAACATAACACGTGTGCAAAACGCACCCTAGTATAATCACCTTAAAATTCTTTACCAAAACCTCCCTTATGAAAGGAAAATTGTTTAACTCTGCATGACATAATCTCTAGACCAAAACGGTAACTTCCTTTCTCTAGAACTATGCACACTCCAATCTTCATAAACTCTCTCACCTTGCTGAGTGCTTGCATCCTCAACCTGTCTCATCACATTACCATTCAAATTTGCATTTTCAACTCCACTTTGAATATGATCATCTTCAAATAATTCAATCGCTCTTCTTCCAATTTTAAGTTGCTTGTCTCCTTTATTCATACCCCTCCACATCCATTTACTAACCCTGTCCATATTCCATACCGATCCTCCCGCAACTCTTACAGCTCTCCTGAATACTTGTACTACTTTAACAGGACTTCTGTACTTAGAGTCACCCTTTTTAACATTGCATCCAAATTTGATTCGCACAAAATCTCCTGGTGAAATTCTCAATTTACTCTTTTCTGGAGGCTTGAATTTTCCTGTATACCTACTGTACCTATCTAGATTTTCATCAGGATTTTGTAATCCGATACTAACACTTCTCCTACAATTAACCCATTCAGGATTTAGCACAGTATTTGGAGCCCTTCCCCTCATTAATTCAAAAGGAGATACCTCCATTCCTTTCTTGACAGATATCCTAGTGCTCCATACTCGCTCCTTAAGGACTTCATCCACCGGCATATTGTTACTCAAGGCTAACTCTACAGCCTCAACAATTACACGATTATATCTCTCCACTAACCCATTGGTTTGTGGGTGATATAACGATGAAAATCTCCACTCAATTCCTGTTCTTTTAGCAAATTTGCTCATTTCTTTACTTCTGAATTGAACTCCATTATCCCTCAATATTATTTTGGGAAATCCTTCCCTTCTTCAGATCTGCATTATGAATTTAATTATTTCATTAGTATCAATTCTACTGACCGCCTTGACTTCCAGCCATCCTGAATATTAATCAACTAGAACTATCAGAACATTTTCTCTCCAATTAACTTCACATATGGTCCAATGATATCTATTCCTACCATCTACCATGGCGCATTACCTTTGTCTATGTTAATTGGCTTAGACTTCACTATCTTGCAGCTCTTGTCACTGTTCTGACATGGCCAACAATTTCTAATAAACCTCTCAATCTTGAGATCCATGCCTGGCCACCAGTATTTCAAACGCACATTGTTCTTAGTGCCAGTAATACCAGGATGACCCTGGTGCGCTTTCTCAATAAGATCATTCCAAAACTTGCGTGGGGGAATCAACTTGTCTCCCCTCACTAAAAATCCATCTTCCATGGACAATTCATCTTTAACTTCCCAAAATCTCCTACAACCTTCGCTGATTGCCCTTTTCTCAGGCCACCCTGACTCAGTGTACCTCCTTATCTCTTGCAATTCATCATATTTACCCAATTCCTCAATCCACATCTCCTTGGACGTAACCTCAAAAACGACCGCCACCATTTCTTCATCCAGATCCACACTTGCTTCATCACTCCTTAATGGCAATCTAGATAAATAATCAGCAACAATATTCCTTTTCCCTGGCACATATTTCACAGAGAAATTGTAATCCTGTAATTTCAGACTAAGCCTGGCTAACCTGGGAGAAGCTTTACACATTCCTTTCACTGTGAGAACTTCAATTAATGGCTTGTGATCTGTCTGAATTACAAATTTGCTTCCCCACAAATATTTCCTAAAGCAATTCACCGCCCACAAACAGGCTAATAATTCCTTTTCGATCACAGAATATCTGCTTTCTGTTTCCGAAATAGCCCTAGAAGCATGACTGATCACCTCCTCATATGCATCATAATTTATTTGTGTTAAAACTGCTCCTATAACACTCCCACTGGCATCTACCGTAATCTTCATCAGCCTTCCAAACTCGAATCCTCTCAATTCCAAAGAGTCACAAATTTCTCCTTTTATACATTCAACCGCCTTACTACATTCAGCACCCCATGTAAATTTTGCATCCTTCTTTAACAACTTTCTCAATGGTTCTGTTATACTCGCAAAATTTTTCACAAACCTGTTGTAATATTCACATAACCCTAAAAACGATCTTAATTCATTTTATTGTTAGGATTAGGTGACTCTCTGATTGCCTTCATAGCATCTCTTTTGGGCTTATAACCTTTACCATTCACTGTATGCCCTAAATATTCCACTTCTTCCAACCCAAATTTGCATTTGTTTTTCTCAACTTTCAACCCGACTTCTTGCAATCTCTTTAACACTTCTTTCAACCTCCCATCATGTTCCTCAGATCCCTTACCAAATACAATTATATCATCCTGATATACCATTGTTCCACTTAAACCTTTCAGCACATGCATCATAATTCTTTGAAATACTGCTGCCGCAGACGCTAATCCAAACAGCATACGTCTATACCTAAACAGCCCATGTGGCGTTATAAACGCTGTAATGTCCCTACAATCCTCTGTCAAAGAGATTTGATGGTAAGCGCTCGAAAGATCCAATGTAGAAAATACATCACCATTACCAATACGATTTAACATTTCAGATATAATAGGGAGTGGAAAAATGTCAGTTATGATATTCTTGTTGACGTCTCTCAAGTCTACTCAAATTCTGAGTTTGCCACTTTTCTTCAATGCAACCACAATGGGGCTCACCCATTCAGATGATTCAATTTTTTCTATTACTCCTTCAGACTCCAATGATGCAAGTTCTTGCTCAACCTTATCAGCAATTGCAAATGGAATTGGTCTGGATTTCGTGTGTTTAACAGGTATTGCTCCCTTCTTGAGACGAATCCTGTGCGCAAAGTTTTTGAACAAACCCAATTTTAATGTCTCCACTTCCCCTTCTCTAACATTCTCATTACTTTGCGCTTGGCTCCCGTTTACCACTAGGATCTGTTCTTCTTCACATGGATCCAACCTGATCCTCAGTCCAGCTTGGTCTCTCCAACCCAGTACATTCACACCCTTTTCTGCTACGTACACCTTCACTTGAGACCGTCTGTCTTTAAACTGAACAATACACGAAAACCATCCAATCATCTTGATCTTGGATCCTTCAAACCCACCAGGATTTGGTATGTCTGACATCTCCATCCTACTTTTGAGACCAAGTGTCACTAAATTCTTCCATGTTTTCTTGGTAATAATCGTCCAAGGTGAGCAACTGTCAACCTTCACTTTAAGTTTCCAATTATCAAAAATTACTTCACAACTCGGGCATTTAAATTCTCCAGTTGGTGGCTCACGTATCAAAAACACTCTCTCTTTCTCCGATTCTTCCTCTTCTTCCATAATAGCAGATACTTTCTTCCTCCTTCTACATGTGACCGCGAAATGACCTCTTATGCCACAATTTCCAAATTTTTGCCCTAATGCTGGGCACTGTTTAGCGTAGGTATAATGACCCACTCTGCTGCAATTATAGCATCTGTCTCCTTCCCTCGGTTGGGCATTCTGAAATCTATGTTCATATTGGACTCTTGGTTCATTCTTTACCCAGTTCTTTCCTCGATTTGAACTTCCTCTCTGCTCAAAGTTCTTCATTTTGTTATTTCTTCCTGCATTGATTTCGACTTTATCTTTGTTTTTAACGTTTGCTCCACCTCTGTCCTTTGACCGTAGTACGTTAACCTGGCCTTGTTCTTCTGTTTCTTTTTCCTGTATCTCTTTACTACTATGCTTCTGCATTATTTGCACAACCTCCTCTTTCTTACTCTTCATTTCCTTCGAGCACAACTGACTGTGTTCTACCTGTTTAGCAATCGCTATGGTTTCCGGTAGGGATGGATTGCCAACCATCCACAGTCTTGGACTTAATTGTCCTTAGAGTGAATAATGATCTGATCCCTGATTAACTCGTCAAGGGTGATACCATTGCCAAATTTGCAAGTTTGTGACAACACTCTCAACGCCGAAACATATTCTTCAATGCTTTCATGTTCTTTTTGTACCCGTGTATAGAATTTGTATCTATTTATGGCTACATTAGTTTCTGACGCATAGTATTTGTCCAATTGCCTTATGGCCCTATCATGCTCATCAGCATCTCCCGCCTCATCTTTAGTCAATTCTGGTAGCTCTCTGAACTTCCTTTGCCCTTCCATACCTAGTGCATGCAGTAATAATACCCTCTTCTTCCTAGACGTGAGATCTTCATGTTCAACTGCTTGGATGTAGTTTAACCAGAATTATTTCTATTCTGACCATATAACTACAGGTTGGCCTGGCGCCAGAAGAAAACTTGCTGGCGGTTGAATATTGATACCTTGCATAGCTCCGTAGATTAGTGGTCCTTCGTGATCTATTATCAACAATATTTCAATATGTGCTTGTAAACTTCAATTCTCCCAAACTAGTGTAGTATGTTAGATCTCACCAATTGCAGAATATGTATTTACTGTTGCCACAATTTTTCAATCTCCAAAAAGTACTGCTACGAAAATGAAGAGATCACTGTCTCCTCTTCATTTTTCACCAATTGCAGAGTTTTATTTGAAAGTACTGTGACGAAAATGAAGAGATCACTGTCTCCTCTTCATTTTGTCTGGGCCAGGTCAGGCGTGTCACGTGACTTGTAGACTTCCTGGCGGGTCCTTTTCTCTAACCTCCAATGTTACGGCCTCCACCGTGTTCTGAATACACTTCCCGGAGCCGTAACCAAAAATGATGCACACACCTGCACAAACTAACGTGAAATTACGCGCTGGTTCGGAGCATCTGCTCTCCCCTGCAGTTCATCCGCGGACCGGGACCGGGACCACACACTGGCTCGGAGCTTCTGTTCTCCCTTTTGCCACTTCCTTGGGCCGCGATCAGCACGAACCCACGCAATGCTGCGTATCGGCTTGGAGCAACTGCTCTTGGCCCCACTCCTCTTCGCGGGTTCTCAGGGCGCCGGCATCCTCGTCGCCATTTGAAGTAGGCAAGGGAGACTAATGGAGGTAATTAACTTATTTTTGTTACTATAATATTTACTACTATAATATTTATACCGGCGCCCCGCACTGCATCTCCTCTCATGACTTGATCATCTCCTACCAACGGTCTCCACTCGAACGTTCCGACTCACACACAGCATTCTACCACATTCCAACTCATGCGCAGGCGGGGAGCCAAAGGAAATACATATTACACATTTTTCTGGATAGACAAGATTACTACACCGTGGCAACCAAGACACCCAACTCCAATTCCACTCGTCCCTCTACAAACAAAACAGTGAGGAACCCAACGCAATCTAATAAGGGCTACCTCCTCCCATAAACAGAACTGGAAAATACCCTTGAGAAACAAAAACAATAAACTAAGCACTTCCACCTGTTCCAAGCTGCCCCTTGCAACCTAGGTCCTGCCACGACCCAGCGTCCACACAGATAAACTACCTAACACGCCTAATCCTCCATGCACAAACAACCTTCCGCCCTAGTCTGCCCCCTAGGACACCAGGGCTGCCACCCCCGGGCACAAACCCAGATCAACAAGAGCAACAACAAGCACAACAACCGCAGAACAGTTCACCACAGCACCCCTACAGGGCACCCCAACACCACAAGAAACCTAAGAATCACAATCCAAAGGATTGCGCCAAAACACCCAGCGTAAACCAACACAACCGAGTACACATACCTCCTAGGACCCCTAGTCCAGCCAACTGCATAAACTGCAGTACAACCACACACACACCATGGACCCATAGTCCAGCCAACTGCACCACTGCAGTACACCTACACACAAACCATGGACCCCTAGTCCAGCCAACTGCACCACCACAGCACACCCACACACACACCTTGGACCCCTGGTCCAGCCAATTGCATGACCACAGGACACCACAACACCACCAAGGACCCCTAGTCCTAGCCAAACTGCGACATTGCAGCAATACACTAACGCTACCACTACGGACCCCGAGTCCAGTCTGACTGCCTATGCAGCAACACCTACTCTCACCACGTGGAGCACCTGGCTAAATGCCAACTGCATAACTCAGTATTCCACACCCTTGCGCCAACTCACACACTACACCCCCACTCACTGCCTTCACATTGAAAACTGAGACAACATTGACAACAAAAGCCAATATCATCGCTACAGTTAAAAGTCTGTTAACATTTCACTGAGTGACTTTCCCCCAAGTCACACACTCGCAAGTCTTTTTGGGAACCAACCCTTAGTTAACCCCACCCGCGAGTCCAGGTCAAAGACCAATCAGGCCACACCTGTAAGGAAAAATACATGTTAGTTTCAATGTACACTTAATTAAAACATAGGCACAATATCAAATCTCAAATGCATCCGCACCACGAGTACCAAAACCCAACTAAACACACCTGCAAGAAGAACAGGTTAAGCAAGGAAAAATGCAATTAACAATGAAAAAATCATGAACACTCTCATTGAAATACACAATGCCACTACATAAACATATACACCCATACTGGCCCTACAGGAAACACACATAAAACAGGCCACTACATCAACACAAGACACCATACAAACCGGCCCGACAGAACTGCAGCCTCCAACTGTCCCCACAGGAATAAAAGTAGTCTTACTCAGACCTTCCAGGATTTTGCGGCATGAAATGGCAAATTTTGCGGCACAAACCTTTATTTATTGTGGCATTTTTGAGGGACATTTTGTATTAACTGGAGAGTGTAAGATTGCCACATTGCAGGAAATAGGCAGAGTGCAAGGCTACAAGAGAGCCAGGGTATCACTATTATGTATCTTTTGTATTAATTTAATAGGAAGAGTCCCAGATGTCTCTAGCTTGGCAGAACAGTGTTTGATTTGGTTACATTTGTGGTTTAATGTTCATGCCTATTTAATAGTATTAACTAAATTGATCATTATCAATTGTAATGCTGAACATATTCCCCTTCTATCTTCTCCAATCCCCCAAACACCCACACACCTCTCTCACCAACACACATCTCACCAACTCTCCATCACAACTTACATTCCTTAACCTCTCACTCTGTCATACAAATACTCACGTGCTATGTCACACTGTCAAGTCACGATTTGCACTGCCCAGCCCCTGCCACACTCCAAATCAGACTCCCAACTCACACCTTTACACTCTACAGTTCCTCCTGCAAAATACAGTCCTTTATTCTTTTGTGCTGCTTCTGCATCTTGCATCCTTTCTCCCATTGTATCGCACTCTTCCCTCATCCTTTTTCCCAATCTGCAGCTCACTTTTAAAAAAAGAACGGAGGATATGCTATTTTTAGACGACCCATTTTTGGAAATGAGCAGGTCACTTTATTCTCAAAGGTGACTGGAGCATTTCCACAGGCTTGAGCTGTAGCGCAAATTGTGTGCTGGACAGCTGCCTAGAATGGTGTTCTGGGTTGTTTGACCGAAGTGTAACTATTTGCGGCGGAATTGCTGCGAATTGATTTGCACTTCAGCCAAACAACCCAAAATGTACCTTTCACCACCACCCCATCCCCTCCCCTACTTAACTACTTGGTCGCTGCCGCTTCCCCTGCAACCTTGCGGTGCCAGATCCGTCCCTCTAACGTGGGTCGGATCCGACTCCGCAGGGTCCCTTTTTCGTTATTTCTTTTTTTTCTGTCCCCACCTCCAATTTTGAGGAAAAAGGGGAAAACACTTCTGCAATCACCCTAGACCAAAAATACTGAACATGGGGAGCGGGTGACACCTCCGCACACATGTTCAGTATTTATAAAAATCAATCTAATAGTACTGGACGAAATAGGTCACATTGTAACATTCGATAGATTTTTGTCATCAAAATGGGCAGTACTTTGAATAGAAATGCTCTCCAAACAGTGTTCTACAAGCTGCCAGCGCCTTTCACAGGGACAGGCCCTCCAGGTGCCTGCCGCTGTAAAATGCAACCCAAAAAATGAATTGTTATCCTGTTTCAGGAACAGAAATGTAAGAGACACAGCAGCGGTTCATACCTTAAAAGAAATGCATGACAGGGTCAGGAAAGACCCTCTCATGCAGTGGTAGCCCCACATCCCGTGCGCATGGGGTTGCCTACAATTTCTGCACATTTAAAAGTGCATCTTGCTTGGAAATGAGGGATGCACTTTTAAATTGACAGAAACGCCACTTTATTTGATCAAGGAGGTGAAAAAGGCCCTCTGAATGGGCGCGCATATAAAATGTGCCCATTCATGTGTCCCTTGTGGATTGGGCTGCACTTTTTTGGGGTGCAAGTGATGAGATGTGTTAGTGCATTTCTTGTGTAAAAAAAAAAAAAAGTTGAGAACCTGGCACCCTGAGTATTATTTTTTTTAAAACAGTCATTTTTGCAGATTACTTTAAAAAAAAATGGAAAAAAAAATACTTTTTTTAAAAAAGATGCTGTTTTTGCGCAAAACGGCCGTTTTTGCGGTATTTTGCGCAAAACGGCCGTTTTCGCGGCATTTTGCGGGATCGCAAAATCGCTATAAGCTGGAGGGTCTGCAAGAAGCGCTGCTCACAAAAATGACACGACTCTTCCGTCGATTCAACAAAAATACTTTAGATGAAGCACCAGTAACGGTAGGCAAAGTGAATGTTCACACACAAATAATGGAGTTATACAGTCCTCACTCCAAACGTTCTGCCCTTCGTAAGGGAAAATGCGCTCCTGCTCTCCTTGACTCTTCCCCATGCACCACAACTGTGATCTGATCCATAACGGATGAAACAGGATTGCCACTTCACTGCAAACGTTCTGCAAGTCGTGAGGGGAAAGTCCGCTCCTGCACTCCTTGACTCTCCCCCATGCACCACAACTGCGATCCGATCCATAACGGATGAAACAGCACTGCTGTCAACAAGAACTGGACAGGCTTCTCTGCCTTCTGGCTCTGACTTAGCCACGTGTACCATACTAGCGTGCTGCGATCGTTCTATGCGTTCCAGCCCCCCTTGACTGGAACGCAACGTGATGACTACACAACGTCATCATTCCGCCTTGGGCACTACAGGGCATGGAAGTCCGCTCCTGCTCCCCATAGTCCACTGCGACCTCCAACTGCACCAGCAAACAGGGAAACCACATCCGAGGCGCCTTCCGTCCCCACTGCCAACTGCGTAGAGAACACGGGCTGGAACAATGCACGGGAGCGAAACCGCTACATCCAGCACCACCCGGCTTGCTGGCCCGCTTCGACGCACCTCTCCATACCCTGCACACAGAGATGTGTGCTCGCCAGCCACTCGGCCCACATAGCCAAGCAAAGCCAAAGGCCACGGTGCTCCGGGACACAAGCCAACGCTGTCTCCTTGCCGGCGTCGCACAGCAAGATGCTCCCCTGCACCGAACTGCGCACTGACCCTGGCAAAACCATAAGCAGGCTGAAGCGCAGAGGACCTCCTCAGCTGAGGCACTCGACCAGATGCCCCTCCATCACCGCACACCGGCACGTGTGCCGATCAAATCCTCTTATCAGCACCACCCAGCCTGCTGAAAAAGTATCAGCAGCCCAGTTAAAACAGCACTGGACTCAAGACTGCTGACAGCTTCTTCATAGGACATGGATTCACTGGAGGGCAATGTTTCCTTGTTCCGGACTGTCCCCTCCACAACAGGATCCCATCCTCGTCGCCAGTGTGGTAACTAGGTACCTGAAGCAACACCCGGACCAGCAGGTAAGTTACAAGTAGGTTTATTGCAGTTTAGTTGCCAGGAACAACATTGGCGTGTCCCCTCAAGCCAGCATATCTCTAACTGTCCTGCATGGAACCCAGCCTCAGAGAATAACACCCCAACACTCCACTCAAGCTGACACCACCACATTCCAAGTTAGTGATGTCACCACCTCATCTCAGATGCACATTATAACACTAAGTTAATAGTCTTTTGCCACCTGCTTCCAATGCAGTGGTCTCCCAGCACTGAGCCTTGTCCAGAAATGTGTAAGGGTCTATGCCTGGAGCGTCCCAACCTGGAACTGACGTACAAGGAGGAAAAGGTTAGGGGATGGAGAGGGCGATGTGGGCCAGGAGCAGGAGGAAGGGGCAGTGGTTAGGAGGAGTAGGAAGACGGGGGTAGTGCTTAGCTGTGTTTTGGATGCCTGGAGTCTTGACGTAGTGTGAGTAGCCACTTTCCAAGTACTTCATGAAGAAATTGCAAAGTCACGTTATCCATTTCAGGAGTCGTTTTACAGCCCACTGACCTACAGGACAGCAATAAAACATTTTAAAGGCTTTCTGCACTATAGAAAGGCGCTGCAGGGCGGCCGAAGTCCAAATAATGTTCATGCAACAAAGTTCTCATTCTGAAATAGTGTCTGTAAAATGGCTGGAGAACCAGAAACGTTTGTGGAAATTTTTTTTTTTTTTTTTTTTTTTATTTATTTGTTTACAATTCAATGAAATGAATTTTTACAAACAGTTGAGAGCGACAGCAACCCTTAATGAGATGCGCCGCGAGCTTTCATGTAGTTATGTCAGATTCCTGGTGAGAATAGGATTACCTCTTCCAGGTCAATGTAATGTTTAGATGGAGTTGGTTGGGCTCAAGCAGACGTAAAGGGCCGAATGCGTAAAAGATACCAGAGGAAGCTTAATCTCCCTGATTACCATTATGGTGATAAAGTGGTGGCTTTGGAGGTATTGCTCTCGTTCGTGGTTTGTGAACTGGAACTGATCATTTCAAAGGCAGACTCCAGGATTTTGACAGTCGCGATTGTCCATCTGGTTTTTTCTCCCGACATTAACCTGTTCCACCACATAAGTTCTTCTTCCTCTCCGAAAGATGTGTGTTCGCAGACCAGTGTCGATAGGTAGGTGGCTCGAATTTTTCTCACCATAGGACATCTGAGTAAAAGATGTTTAATTGATTCTGTCGTAGTGGGATTGTGGCAAAGGCGACAGATAGTGTCAGTTGAACTGGATCTGATTGCTAAAATTTCTCTCGTCAGCAGGAGGTTGAAACGAGCTCGCATGAAGAATTTTCTTAGCTGTTGACTTGGGAACTTCGAGCAGTATGGGATAGGTACGTTGAGTCTGTTAAAGGTGGGTGGGAGATTCATGGTCAGTTTGTTTGTTTGAGCTTTCGATAGAGTCAGGATCCAATCAAGTTCCTTTAACTTTCTTTTAACTCTTTCCGGATTGTGCTTCAGATCTTCGACTGAGCATGCTATGTCTGATAGCTTTCCTTTTAAGTTATCTGACCATGCGGTTAAGTTCGTTGTTCGCTGCTTTGCGATTTCATCAGCTACGATTCTGTAGATTGATGGACTGTCTGGTATTAAGGTATTTCTGAAGAGAGTGAAAGCGTGTAGCATCACCGTTGATTCTAGCGACTGTAGGCCCAAGTCTCGTCTGATGAGGTCCATCGAGGTGGAATTTGGTAGACCTAGAGCTGATTTCCAGATTAAGCTTTCTAATCGGCGCCAGATGCTGTTTGGTATGGTCAAAGTTGCTCCCATACCGTATGTGAGTGTGGGCACCACTTTTCCTTTATAAAATTCGATCGCTGGTTTGAGTGAAAATTTGCCAAATCTGTTGTTAACTGTTTTCATCTGGGCTGCAAGATTGCGCGCTTTGTCCCACAAGGCTTGTTGCATCGTGGCCTCCCTAGCTGAATGGTCGATGTGTACCCCTAGGTACTTAATGCTGGTAACCACCTCGATAGGAATTGAGTCCATAGTCCATGTGAAATGTGGATTGATCTTTTTTCCACCTTTTCCAATTATCACGATTTTTGATTTCTCTTTGTTGATTTTCATGTTGTTTTCTCCCATGTATAGAGTCAAGTTGGATAGTTGGCGTTGAAGTCCGATCTGAGTTTGATCTAATAGAATTAGATCGTCGGCATACATGAGACGTGATATGTGCTCGTTGCCCAGCTTCGGTGGTGCCATCTTGATGCCCGCTTCTGTATCTTTCATGTCACCTAAAAAGGTGATGAATAGTTGGGGGGCCATCGGGCAGCCTTGTTTGACCCCTCTCTCTACGAATATCTCTCTTGACAGGAGACCTTGATTATTTAGTCGGATTCTTAGTTTGGTGTTGGTGTGAAGAGCCATCACTGGGTCTAGTATTTCGGGAGGGCAATGCCATTTTTCCAGTTTGACCCAGAGCTTTTGCCTGTCGACTCTGTCAAAGGCCTGGGACAGATCAACACGTTTGTGGAAATAAGGATTCAAGACAAGGCGTGAAAAGACAGAAAATGGCGGGAACTAGCAAAAATGGTAGAGGGCGGAGCCGACACTTGGTGGAGACCTAGAGCCACTTCTCGGTTCTGGAGGGACATCCGCCTTTTTTTTCTTTTTACTGTGGCCATCGCTTCATGAGATTTATTTATTTATTTATTTACAGGAGGAACAATTCTCATTTGATCACAAAAGAACGTACAATAGAAAAGAAACCAGATTTTACAGGAAGCAGGGAGCTTCTTACAATGGGCTGAGTTTCAGGGACATTCTGGCCTGGCTGTGGAGAACATTGGACATTTTTAAGTGCAAGATGGCGTAGTCGCCCACTTCTGATCTTGCAGTACTCTGTGTGGCGGACCTAAGGTGAAGCAAGAAGGAAGGGTCTTTCTTATATTGCCTTTCAAAGGTCTGTGGATGACATGTGGATAGATTGACCTCCAAGCGGCCCCTGAGAAACTCATCTCAAATGTATTATTTATTTCTTCAAGTGTAGCCTACATGTCAGATTGGGCAGCTTAATGGTTGTTTCTGAGAATAAACCATCTGCCCTAGCCAGCATAGCCAGCATAGTCAATGGTGAGGGATCATGGGAGCCATAGTGCAAACGTTTTGAGAGCCACGGGTTGGGGACCTCTGCATGGGTTATACCTAGAGTGTGGTAATAACTGGATTTGTGCACCTTTTCGTGGGCTATCCCTGCCCCAGATGTTATATCGCAATCGCAGGGACCTCCCCACTCCTATCCAGCCTAGTCTTCCCTCCTACCCCACACCCAATCAGTAATCCCCTGGTGTGTCCCTTACGTACAGCGCTCCATTGCTTCCCAGGTAGGTGTGTGCTTTATAAATCCCATGCATGCGTGCAGGGTGGCCTCGCAGTGATTCTTGAGGTAAATCACTTCCAGTCCCTGCTCCCCGTGCAGCGTCCCACAGTCTCCAGACTGTACTGTGTGGCTGCAGCCTCCAGCTGCAGTGGTGTTGTTATAGTATTGTTTATGTTAGCAGGTTAGAATGGGATATGGGGTTTGGAAGGAGCAGTTGCAGCTGCTGAAGGGAAGATGACGGACTGGTGTCCATGGGGTCTCATGAACGATATATATTAAAAGATACGGTAACCACCAACCTGATTTGACCCCTTATTTCACCAGCCTCTGCACCTTATGCTGTGTCCATGCAGTCTCCAGATACGTAAAAGGGGTAGGAGCACTACCCTGCCTTCTAATGTAAGAATATTTTTAGCAGTTACTATTGTTTCAGGTGCACATGAGTGTGGTCCCCAGGCCTAAGGAGAAAATTGAAAAGAGAAATCAAAAAGCCTGTGGTTACCCACAGGGAACCCGTGTGCACTCTAATTGGACCAAGTCCTTCTATACCCATCTCCAAAGTGTTCTTAAGCTTACCCTCGTGTGTAAAACACAGATTTGTATTATAACAAATTCAACAAATTAGCACACAAGTAATGGTTACAATTTGGCCCAATCGTTGGGCTATCAGTGTTCCGAGGAACAGAGTTACATAGGTTTTCCTTAAATCAAACACATTCAAGAATGCAAAATCATAACACCAGTGTTCAGAATTCACACTTAAATTGTTGATATGTAATTGTAGCTACAGTCAACTCAAAGGATTATACATGTTAGCCGACACGTTTCGGATATTACACTATATCCATCTTCAGGGCTTTGAGTTGTCTTTCTGACTCAACTGTAATCCTGTATTTTCATCTGTTCACCTGAAAATGTGTGATAGATTATAGTTAGCCTAGGGGCACTCTCCTTTCTATGTAGCTCAAAATCCAGATACAAGACAGTACATAACTAACCTCAGCACGTGGTCATGTCTAGGTCTAACCTGCAAGAGAAAATGTTGTATTACTCTTACACTCATAACTACTACACCATCTACGTTCTATAGGTACCTCCACCAAAACACCCAACTCAGTCTGTATTTGAATTACCCAATGCACTCGCCCAGCTTCTAACGGCACTAGCTTGCCAGGTGTTCAGAAGTTCTCAGAAGAATCTGTGTGGTATCCCAAAAAGGATAGAGCTGTCAACAAAAAAAGCTGATATCTCTCTTAGTCCAAATCCCCAAGTCACTCAGTATGCCACACCAAATCCATTTTAAGTGGCACTCTTGTGTAGTAACATTATAAACCGCACCATTCAAATAGAATCCGGCTCCATGAGAGGGAGATACAAGTCCTATGTCTTGGTAATGAAACGTTCGAGCATCTAGGCTCCTTCATATTGGGGACCAATTATGATCATGACACCCAAAGTTGTAACTATGCGCCATCGCGTGCTTCACAATATTACAGTAGCAGAGGAAAAATAAAGCAAGGCCCCATAGTGACCGCCATCCTTCTCACTTAGTTCTTAGCATATAGTCCACAGTTTGTGAGGCAGGAGACCGGTGTAGCCGGTCGGGTGTGCCACGGCCGTGTTTGTAGCAGCAGTCACCATGGTAACGGGCATTGTGCACATGCAATGGCGTTGTGCCACGGCAGCGACCAATATAACAATTTCAAAAAGGAAAAATAAATAAAGTATAGCCACGGGGCGGCTCACTTCCCTCACACTCACTCTTTAACACTAAATCCACGGTGCGTGAGGCAGGAGACCGGCACTACCAGTCGGGGGCCCCACAGCAGTGTTTGTAGGAAAAGTCAGCATGACAACCCGCATCGCGCATGCGTGACGCTGTTGTGCCAAAGCGGCGGCCATCTTAGAATGGTCACAAGCATCTTCTAGACAAAGGCTGCAGGGTGTCCAATGGATAAGATCAATGTCTTTTTCATCTCATCACCAAGTACCAACCTAGTCGCTAGGGGGGTCCATGTCAAAAGAGGGGTCGATCCTGGCTAAAATTTTACATTCATAGCAATTTCTCAAACCGTATGTCCAAAACCTGGAAAAGGAATATCTACTAAGCATATAGTCCAATAAATTAAAAAAAGCCTTACCATGTGAGTTTCTAACTACCTTGTAGGTAATGCCTGTGTATATTTTGTGTGGTGTAATACAGCAGCATGTCCCCACAGTCAACACGTACCAGCTCATGGCCATAGTGACTCTATAAATATTGCTCCTCTTCACATATTAATTCATAGTCCAACATAGTATCTTACTGATTGTACAGATGAGTATAGATTCTCTCAGAGTTATCTGCTCTCAATCTTAAACAAAGCACATAAGGTTCCATTCACAGTTCATGCCCATCAGGGTGAGTCCAGTTGTTCTACCCATGCTACCTCCCTCTGTAATAGTCACATGTGAAGGTCCCGACCCCTATTGTGTGGTGAGACATGTTCCAATAACACACATAATAGTTGTGCTATGTTATGTCTGGCCTCTAAGAAGTGTGTTGCCACCAGCGATGTCAGGTTTTTTGTTCTTATATTGGACTTGTGTTCGTTCTGTCTAGTTTTGGCCTTCCTCGTGGTCCTACCGACGTAGTAATACCCACAAGGGCACCTCAGTGCATACGTTGCATTTGTGGAGTCACATGTGCATTAATGCCTCAGTTCTATTTTCTTCCCTGAGTGCGGGTGTGTGATCGTATTCCCCATGATAATGCTACTGCAATGTTGGCAATTGCAGTATGGGTGTGTCCCCACATGTCTCTCTTTGGGTTTTTGGGTTGCTCTCTGTCTGGGTTCACTAGGGTGTTGCAGAGGGCCTGACTGCTCCTGTAGGCAAACATGGGAGGTTCAGGAAAAAGTCTCTGTAAGATGGGCTCTATCCACATCATTTCCCAGTGTTGTTTAATATTCCTCTTTATTCTGATGCTCTGAATAGAGTGTGTTGTCACGTACACAGGGAGGGATTGGTCTTTGGTGGTTTGGTTGCTCTAGGTGTCTTTTCCACTTTCTGTGATATCCCTTTAATCAAACCCTTGTTGTATAGCCTTTTCTCAAATGTAACCTGTAACTCTTGTGCTTGTCTTCTGTACTCATCTGTGTTTGAAATATTTCTTTAGTACCTGAAGAACTGACTCAATGGTACACTATCGATGGTACTCTTGGGGTGGAAGCTGGTGGCAAGTAACAAACTCTTTCTATCTGTAGATATTTTAAATATCCTGGTGTTGAGTTCAATATTCTCACAATAGATCTCTACATCCAAGAAATTGATTTTATTGTCACTGTGTTGAGTGGTGAACTTGATACTTTGATTAGTCATTTCAAATAAGTTATTAAGTTCCTGCGTGGGTCCGGTCCAGATTCCAAAAACATTGTTGATGCAGCGTTCATAGACCGGCAGGTGCTTCATCCACCTAGCTGAATTCAGGATGTGTTCCATTTCCAGATAGAGCATAAATGTATTTGCATAGCTGGAGCCATTGCTGCCCCCATACTGGTTCCTGACACTTGTAGAAAGTACATCTTCCCAAACTTTAAAAAGTTATTCATCGAGACCAACTTCAGGAGGGTGAGAACACAGATCTGGTCCGCCTTGCAGTATCGGAGTTCAACAGAAGCCACTCCATGGCTTTTAAGCTTGTTTGTGCACAAAATCTGTGTATAGAGACGTGACATCGATGGTGAACAGTATGTCCTGTCCTTGAACAATATTGGTGTTATTCAAGATGGACAGAAAGTGGGTAGTGTCCTTTATGTACGTGGTACTGTCTTGTATCAATGGTTGTATTAGCTTAGCAAAGTATTTAGCGAGTGGTTCCAGTAAACTGCCCATCGCCGCAATGATGGAGTGGCCTGGTGGGTTCACCAGACTCTCGTGGATCTTGGATGAGATATAGAACACTGGCATCACTGGGTATGTGTTTTCAAGGAATTTCCTGGTACGCCAACAGATAACCTTTCGACTTTCAGCCTCATCCAGCACTTCCTTGATGAGTGCTCTCACCTTCTCCGCTGGATCGAATAAAGTCTCCTGGTACGTCTCTCCATCCATCAGTTGACTCTAAATATCTTTCAGGTAGTCTGTTGTGTCCATCAGGACCAGGGTACCACCTTTATTTGCTGGTTTAAAAATCAGGTTTTGATCATCTAGTAGTACCGTCAGCACCTGTCTCTCACGGTTTGTGAAGTTCCCATGTTTTTTCAGTTGGAATGGTACTTTCTTCAATCCCTCGAGTACTTGTTTCTTGAAGGCCGTCAAGATCGTATTCTGTACTGGTGGAAGAAAATTACTTTGGGAGCCATTTCCAGGTACTCCAAACCTTCATCGTTATCACTTGAGTCTTCTAATGAGTCAAAGTAGACTTTCAATTTCAGTTTCCTCATCAGTTTTAAAAAGTCAATCTTCTCCCATAGGAGAGTGCTGCTATGCTGTGGCATGAACAACAATCCTTTCTGTAACACCTTTAACTCAAATCTAGAAAGTAGGTGTGTGGAGATATTCACTACTAGGTTCTTGTTACACTCACCTGGTCTCTGCGGAGGAGTTGGGGCACGGTTGCAGCCCTCCTATGGGAGAGGTCGCTTATGTGGTGACTGGTGGTAATAGGTGATGCTGCTCGAGACTGCTCCTGAGTGGCGAATAGGGGGTGTGAGTATGCCAGCTTGTGCGCCTGATCCCCTTCCAGATCCCTTCTACCAAACCGTGGTACTCGTGGGATGCGCTGTCCCTGGAAAGCTCACCTGTTGATTCATTTTGGCGAGCACTCTGTCCTGCTGCTTCTGGTAGGGGCGCTTGTATGATCTGGACCGAGATCCTTCACTGGTCCCTTCCACGTGGTAGTCCAGTCCTGCTGCGACTAAGCCACTATACTTCAGGTAAGTGTTCCTGTTTTCCTTTGTCTTTCCTCGTCTGTTTTTGTTGTATTGTAAAGTTTGTTGTCTTGTATTGTTCCATTTTTGATGTTTGCTCTTTTGCTTTCTTCCCTTGCAAGTGATGTTGCCGGCCCGGCAGAAGCTGCGGAGCTCTAGGCGGCAGCCAAAGGGAATGAGGAACGAAGCTGCAGCAGTACAGTAGCTGATAAGTTGTTAACTAGGGGGGGTTCAAATGCGGCGCGGCCCTAGGACAGATGTTCTAACCTTGTCTTTCTTCTTCACAGGGTCCAAATTCGTGGATGCAGAGTGCGATGCTGCGCCGTCGGGATCAAGATCACTGGATGTTAGGAGATGAGTCTGCAGATGAAGCGATGAAGCACTGGTTTCCTCGAGGTGAGTATGCAGGAGAACGCCTGGTTTCAAAGGTAAGTAAACTGGTCCAAGCAGCAGCGAGCGTCACGTTGCACGTGAGTGCACAGTAACGCGAAGCACCGACCTTAAGGATGGAGCAGCTTATATAGCTGAGCTTCTGAAGCCACGCCCAACAGGTTCAGCCTGCCTGCCACACCCTGCCACACCCGATGAGTCAGCACATGAAGACCAGGCCTAGGGAGCCACACCCGATGAGTCAGCACATGAGGATGTTCTCTGGAATAAAGGCTTTCAGCTCCTGGAAAGTTCATGTAAAATAAAGCACTCCTGCACTGAAATAAAGTAAAAGCACTCCTACACTGAAATAAAGTGTTCCTGCTCATATCTCGATATGAGCCTGGCACCAAAGGTGCCAGGACTGAGTCCAGCCAGGGCCCCTGTGTTTATGGGTCCCAAAGGGACATAAGTGAGTCAAGTGACCCATTGCCCCCATCACTAGATGGTGTGTTTTTTGTGTTCTGGGGCCTGTGGCCATGACAGCTCTCTTGGTTATTGCCATCTTCCTTTGCAGATTTATTGTTCCTCCCCCTTCGGGCTTGTCCCTTTCTAAAAAATGTACTTGTTTGCTAGCAGTCGAACTTGATGGTGCTGCGGAAGCATCCCCTCCAGTCTCTGAGGTTCCCTCCAATTCCACACTTGATGCATCTGAAGGTATCGTCTCTGTGTTGGATGTTCTTGGTTTAGGTATATTTGGTTGGTTCTGTTTCTGAATTCTATGTCTGTAATATTCTTGCCACGTGTACAAAATGTCTAGTTTGTAATGCTTGTGTCCCTCCTAAACCTCCTTATTATTTTAGTTTCTAATTCTTTTTTGTATTTATCAAGTTTTAGGTTAGTCTCTTCAAGAATTTGGTGGATTTGTTCTTGGGAAAGACTGCTGCTCAGAGAAACCTTAATGCTCTCAAATTCCTCATCCAGAGAACTGATGTTTTGCACCACTTCTTCAATCGTTAATAAAATCAAGTCCAAGGAGCATTTATTAAGGATCTGTTGCCAGCGTTTAACAAAGATAGGGTTGTCTTTGCAAAGGGTTGGTTCTAACAAGACCCTTAAGCCACGTGGTATCCTCTGTGCCCTGTGGTACTGTGCTAAGGTAGATGTGTGTAGTTTTTAATTAATCTCTTTACGTATGACCCATTCCAGCTGTCTGACCAAGGCTTACGGTTTATCTGAAGTTGTCACCTCCTCACTCGTTGCTTTAATCAGTCCAAGTATCCTGCAAGCTTCCTCCTCACTAAAGCCAAGCACTTTGGCTCGTTTGTTGGTTGTTGAACCTATTTTCACAAATAACATTCTAAAGCATATGGGTTGTACTGGTACCTTATGTGTGCTACCTCCAAAAGTGGCCTCAATGGAAATTTATAGATAAGTAAAATGGGGAGGAGCACTACCTTGTCTTCCAAAGCAACCACTACCTTGCCCAATCTGACATGCAGGCTACACTTGAAGAAAGAAAGAATATTTCTGAGAATAATTCCTCAAGGGACACTTGGAGGTCAGTCTATTCACATCACGTGAGGTTATTCAACAAGAGCTCTTACTCAAAAGCTCACACCCACAACAATATTACCACGTATAATGCACACGCCTTTGAAAAAGACCCATGTCGAGTCGAAACACATGTCAGCTCTAGGTATGTAATAAATCACTGTTTTATCCTAGAAACAAGTGACAAGACTCCCCATCAATTGCTTGACAATTTAAGTCAAGTCACAACCAATATTACCAGTATTCCAGCACCCAGGTGAACAGGGTTCTAACCAAAAACCCACTGCGTCGACACAATTGCCATCAGAATGAAGATCTGAACCGCATACAGATTTTGGAAATTGAACACTCGCCTCAGAACCCATAGCGGGGGGCACTTTATCAATGGGCGCTCAGAAGGAGGGAGGCAATGTATATTAATGGAGCCATGAATTACAGGACTTACACTGATTATGAGCTGCATGCGTTCCTTGGGGCCTAATATCAATATTTGCTTAGTGCACTGTTAAAGGAATTTGTTTGCTCCCACTATTTATGGTTCTATGTGAGATGCTCGCCGTAAAAATTACACGGCTCAAAATGACTACATTTGTTTTTAGGTTGCACTTTTCTATGCATTTGTATGTGGAAGGAGACCCCCACATTCCTCCGCTTCCACTAAAGTATTACCCTAACCCACACCCAGAGGCGTTGCTAGGGGGGCTAAGGGGGCTATAGCCCCGGGTCTTTTGGTTGTAGCCCCGGATAGAAGCTCAGGGGCTACAACCAAAAGGATATAGCTAGCCCAGAATCCCACTATCCTGACATTAGCTTAGCCCCTGATCTTTTCCAGGCCTAGCAACACCCCTACCCACACCACATATAATTGGCGGCTATATCACTGGACACTCTATTTATGATGTGAGACCCTAACTGGTTGCATTTTTCCTTCATTGTAATGGTGACCAGTTACACTTAAGCCAGCATGGATTGGTAATGTTGTATCAAATGCACTACTGCTGTGTTTTATTTGTGGATATCACTTTTTGTTACTTTTTTATAATGGTAGTGCTTAGCACTTCCCCTTTTCAACATGGCAGAGTGTTAGGCAACATTATGGAAACAAATGTCAGCAGTCTAGTTCTTTATTACCGCTATGTTTAGGCATTTTGTGCCTCAACTATTGTGACTAAAGCGACACAGGCTATGTTTGATCAGCTGCAATGTGTATATCCATTTCTCCAATTACTTATAGTTAAGTTTGTTTCAATTCCTGCTTTGTTTCAGTGTGATATCCATCTTGTCCTGCGTGGGCCGATACATGTAGACACTTTGATGAACTTTAATTTTAATTAATAACATGCAATAAACATTAAATTAAATATGTTTGCATTGAACGCGTCCAGTGCAAATGTGTCCTCATCTGGCTCTTTTTCTTGTACTGCTGAAGCACTGTTCAGTGTGAAATGGCACTGTTCAATATTAAATAACACTAACATTGACTTAATTACCCTGCAACAAACAAAGTTTCAATACTAAATTATTCTTGATTTACCCTACACGTACACTGCCAAAACACTGTTCACAGTTACATTACAGAAGAGATACCCAGTGCTTACACTGAAGACACACCATTCAATATTAAATATTGAATCACACTACAGTCACATTGCTTTATAGATATGCTTCATATCATGGCCAGTAAATAAATGAGTTATTCTATACCTCCAAGGCCAATACATTGCCTTATACTGAATGGCAGTTAAAGGCCACTGTTATTATACTGCAACAGTAACATGATTCAATTTTAAATTGACCCTAAATTACCCAATAATGACATTGCAGACAATGGAGTTAACGCTGAACAACACTGGAGTCGAGGAAGAGTGGATCACACTGTAGCCAGCACATTGTTACTGCTGCTGCAATGTTCAGTATTGAGCTGCAATGAACATGCTCTGTGATGATGAAAGTCCTGAGCTGCAGCGCTCCTATAATCTGATAATGCTTTGTGTTACTTGAGAATGATTAAATGCAAACTCCACACAGTGGGCCTCATTACAAGTATGGCGGTACGGTAACAACGGTGCCGGTAAGCTACCGCCACCGTTGCTGCCGTGCTGCAATACTATGAGTTCTACGAGCGGGTGCCTGTCTGGCCGCCAGGTCAGACCCGGTGGGCGCACCAGCACCCGCGAGCAGAGCATGTTGGATGCATCGGCACCGTTTACAACAGTGCCAGTGCATCCGTCCTCCCCATTCCCATTGAGTCCAATGGGACTCAAATAGGAATGGGGAGTAATGCATTCCGGCACCCGGCAATGGGAAATTACTAGGATTGCCGCAGCTGTAATGCCCTGGTGAGTCCCCATTGCCGGGTGCTGGAAAAAAATGCCTCCAGCGGCGGCCGCCGCGCCGGTTTTTCCGGCATGGCTACCGCCGGACTCATAATGAGGCCCGGTGTCTGTTATTTATAATTTATTTATTGTGTCTTTGGTTATCATTCAAACCTTACACAACCATTTAATACATTGAACATATCCAAAAGACATATATTCCCTAATAAATACACCTCTCTTAATAATACCCATCTTAAACATGTTCTCAATCACAAAAGATTTTTAAAAATTGTTTAAATGTCCCACATCCACATTAAATTGTATCTGTATAAAAATGGTATCAGTGTATTCAGTATTGCAAAGGAATTAGAACTAAACAATCTTTCCCAAAATAATTCCCAAGAGAACAATCCCATATTTCTCACACAAATGTATCAAAACAAATGATTTCTTTTGGTTTACAATATAACATTAGGTGTCTTAAGGTCTCTGCTTCTTTGTAACAATAACGGCATATGGAGCTTTCTCAGACTTGCCATTTCCACAGATTGCAATTAACTCTGGTTGGTAATAAATTAAGCCAAAACCTCATAATCGACTCTGCAAATCTCGGTGGTGGATGTCTGATTAAATATGATGCCTAGACAGTGCCTAGTCTTTTATGAATTATTGCTAAGTCTGTATATCTCTTGTAATCCCTTAAATCTTTGCATGTTTTACACCAATCCTGCCTCCATAGGATTTTGTATGTGCAAGTAGGTCGTTTATAACCTCCTGTAAGTCAAGTCCAAACCTATTTTTTAAGCAGTATTTCACAATCAGCTACAAAGAAAGTACCAATATCTTTAAATAAACATTTCCATTAAGCTAGTCCTGCAGTAGTTCTACAAACGTTTGGCATAAAAACAAACATTTCCACAGCACTCTCATGTTGAGCGAGACGATGCCCAATTCGAACCGAACTGCAGTCATGGGAATGGATTGTGGTAAAGATAAGGTTCCTTTCCATAACAGTCCTTTAATAAATTGGACAATTGGTGGTAGATCTCAAGACAATAGACAATTGAAGGCGCAACCTTGTCTTCATAGAACTTGAGAACAGGCAACAAAGGGAATTTCCCCAAAAGGTATTTAAAATGTTTACTTTGCATAAGCAAATGCTTAACTTTCTATTTCAAATATTGAATTAGTGTCACTTTGTTCTGCTGTGTATAGATTTTAAAACGCAGATATTTCATCTCGTTCACAACCTCCAATTTCTGGCCCAAAAGCCACCAACCATGTCCGTCTCTATTCCTACCCGCTGAAAGTCTCAAAACCTTGGTTTCATTAGTGTTGATGGCAAGATCATTTACATTTATATATTATTCAATGGCATTTATTAATCTGTGTAAACCTACCCAGATGCAATCAAGTAAGATGATATCATGCGAATAGGCTAGCCATGATAATTTACTGCCATAGATATGTGGGGGTATAAAGGAAGCTCCCCTTAACACCTCATCCATATCAGAAAGATATAGATGAAAAGAACATACACCGTTGGCGCAGTTCCCTAAACGTTGGGATTTCCCTTGAAATATCCCCCTGTAGATGTTATCTAACTCTTCGTACCTTGTCAGTGTGTAAATGAATACAAGTATTCAATAAATGACTCAAAATTCCCCAAGATCTTAATTTAGCCCATAGGTGATTATGGTTCACTGGATCAAAAGCAAGGGATAAGTCCATACTCACCACATATATAGTAGGTATCGCGTTTTGCCAAGTTAACATAGTCTATGACCAAGCCAGCTAGTACTGCTCCCACTCCTGATCAAAACCCTACCTGATTTCGTTGTATTATCTTGTTTACAGAGGACCACTGATTGAGTTCCCTCAGACTCAAGGACGCAAACATTTTTGAATCTAGGTCTGACAACACAATGGGCCTGCAATTCGTCGGATCCAGTTTTTCCCTTTTTTGAAAATTGGGAAACCGTGTGCTGACTTCCAAGTTGATTGCATCCATTTTTCCAATATGACCGACCTGAATAACAAAAGCCATGTGTGCCCAGTGCTCGTGACATACTGCTCTTCTTTATTACAATTTCTATGTCTTTAAGGTCAAAATTTAATAACCATGCTCCTTCTATTTCCTTGGCTAATTCCATTCTTAAGGGAGCTGCATACAAATGTGCACAGTGTAGCATTAGTGCTGATTCAGCAATAGGGTCTTCCTGACTATAAAGTTGGGTATTTCCCATGGAATTTGCCAGTTTCCAATCATTTTAATCTGATTTGTTTGAAATACAACTCAGCATATCCTCTCCTTCCTTTTGATTAATTTGAAATCAGAAAGTTTTAACTTTATTTTTATATTTCTGCTTTACCTTCTGAATTAATTTCGATTTAAACTCCTCTTTATTAATCTTACTAATTTCCTTGGCACTAGTTTTAAATTTGTGTTTTATTTCTTGTCAGCTCCTTGTTGAAAACCTAACGTTGCGAAAAATAACATTTGGTAGCTTTTTTTATGTATTAAATAATTTTTTATAAACGCGGGGTAGTTCGCAGAGGTACTTATGTTCCAATTATTTTCTAAATTTGTTTGATCCAATTCCCCCTTCAATTGTGCATTATAACTATTGATAATGTAAGGCGTTCATATCAACCTATTTTTCCCCATTAGAAACTTTACCGAAGGAATACGACTTTCCTGTGCTTGTTGGTTATAACCTGAATACCTAGCACGTAAAATATGGCGGTCACTCGGCGCTCCATATAACACTGAGAAATGCCTAAATGACTGATAATTTCCCTGACACAAAAATAAAATCAACCCTAGAGTGCTGGGCTCCATGGTGCCAGGTATATTCACCTTCTAAATCACTCAATTCCACTATGTTAAATTCCTTTACCACGACTTCCCAATCATTTGCTCTTTCTAACCGTAGTCCCCCTTGGTATTGTTCTTTGCGCGTATACCCATTTCCTTTCCCAAACAATCTGCATTAAAATCTCCCCACATTTACAGGTATTGTGCCAATTCAGCAACAGTTCAGCTAACTTAGTGGCAAACACCTTTTGGGAAGTTTCTAAATAGTTGCAGTAAACATTGATCACCAGCAAGTCGGCTCCCTTTTCTTTCGTTTTTACATGGGTGGCTAATAGACCTGGCACCGTATCATCCAATACTTTCATTTCCCAGGCCAAGCCAAAGTTTACTGCAACTTATAAACCACCTTGTGGTCTGCCCATGTATGATGGTTTGAAATCCATCCAGAGACACTTCCTCTTTTAGGAACATTTCTTGTAGTAGATTTATCTCAGAGCTACATGAAGTTACACACATTCTTCCTTCCTTACTTTCCTTCAAACCCCTGGAGTTCCACGTGGAGATGATAAAAACCAGGACGTTTTTACAACCCTTGTGGATTTTAAGCCATCCTAGAACCCGCCAACCATGACCAATCTTCGATATACTGCCTTTGATTCGAAACTGACTCTGACATTGTTAATGGAACCCCGTATGGAGGCCCTATATGTCTTGATGTAATTATGCACAGATTTGGGGTATCATACAAGATTACTATGATTTCTTTTGGTTTAGTATCACCTACTCTCTACTCAGGAAAACTGATTCCATAATTAATCTGGGATTTTTTTACATTGTTTTTTTGTACCTGTTTGATTTATAGGAATTGCAGAAGAATCAAAATAATTTGCCCTTTCTTTAACTCACTACTTGGATGGCTGATAACTGGAGGTTAACCAAAAGCTGTTGATTCGCTCAATCAAAAAAGCACGTTAGAGGTTTCCCCTGATTGTTGTGCATTGCGAACCGCAGACTTAACTTCACACTTTGTATTGTCAACAATAGGATTTTGATCTTCCACAGTTGATATATAACTGTCTTCCACTGTATGTTCTTCCAAAGGGATTAAGTTTAACGTTTGGGAGCCAGCCTCCGCTGATAGTATCTCTGTGGCCGCCAAATCCCGTATTCCATTTCCTCCGGTGTCATTTCCACCTATCCCACCTTTTATCCCTTATTTTCCAATCGATTTTGAGGTTTTAGTAAATATTGGTGCCGTTCTTCCTTGCACAGATGATTTTTGTTGACATTGCTGTCTGTTTTTACCATTTTGCTCGACTTCCTCAACATCTTGAATATTCAAATAACTAATACATTTCAGGAAGGAACTTCTATTTGATTTTTTACATTTCTGACTTTTAGTTTTCTTTAATTGTTTACCTTTATTGTTATTGGCATTTTTCCTGCATCTACCTTGTTGTTCATAAAGAGGGGTACTAAATTCCACTACCGAATGCAGGGTATCATCCTCATTCACACATGGCAGTGCACCCAACCTTTCAAATTCTTTCTAAACCTCCTTCAACGGCAGGGCTATCCGGATCGAATTGTAACTCCGCCATAATGATTGGTTGTTCCTGTGAGGCCACACAGCAACTATTGCTTCTTACCCTGGTTTGGGTGAAACAAACCTCTAAGTTTTCTTATATCATATACAGTTGTGCAGTATGTAATTTGACCTTCTCTTTTATCAAATTGTAGACTTTAGCAAATGAATTCAGAACAAAATTTAATGCAGCCAAAATGGGGACATTCACATACTTTGCCGGAATGGGCTGTCGAGAGTATTCGGTCGAGCAAGTTTGCACTGAAGACTCAGTTGATCAATTATGTGGGTCGGGAGCTTGAGTCGCAAAAAGAGCCAGCGTGTCAGACAGTGAGCAGAGAGAGCTCGTAGCATCATTACTCTTTTCAAGTCATTTCCACTCTGGTTCAAAACCTGAACTATCTCTCCTTGCAACATTTCCTGATTGCCACCGAGACGCCTTGTTCCCCTTAAGTGGACAATTGGAGAGCCAGAGAATATTTCAAGTGGCGTGTCTCAGACTATGGCACTCCTATTCCTTTGAAAAAAGTCAGTCATCTTTCGTTTTATATTTGTAGATGTTTATGTAACTCATGAACATTCTCGGTAAGTGGTTGAACCCCGTTCACTGATTTGGCAATCTCCCTTTCCTGATGATTTTCCAGTGATTGAATTGCTGTATTCGGGGGTCACAAGGAAGTCCGACTGCAGTGGCAGCGAGCGTGGTCATGTCCCCCTCAGCATTGAACCCTTTACTCCAGGGATGGTCTGGCTGGCCTGTATGGAACCCTGGAGATCTCCTGGTAGGCCTCTACACCATGGACCTCTTTTGTGTCGTATTTCCAAATGTTGCCATAAGAAAAGGTTTGGCTTGCTGAAAATGAGTAACATGGTCATGGGGCCACTTTGAAAATACTTCCAGGACCTCTTTTGGTTCCTAGTCCAGCCCTGCTTCAGTCAAGCTTTTACTCCTAAATAATACATTGCCCGTAGTATTTCCAGGCTGCATTCAACTGCTTTCAAGTTAAGATTGTAGCGACCTTACGCCCTCGCTCCTCCTCCTCCTCCAATTGCCAGTAACTGCGCTAGGCCGCTTCGCTCGCCCGAGTTTATTGGGGCCTTTCCAGGCACAGGCCACAACCCATTCTCACTCCCGAACGGGCTCCTTCTGCCAGGGCAAAACGCCACAATGCACACGGAACAGAAGCAGTAGCTCCTGCTGGTAACTGCATTTGCCAGCGCTTCTATGCACACAGCGTGAGGGGCAGCAAAGATGCCTTTTAAACTCTGGCAGCCCTCAGACACACTTTCTACGGTATATGTGAAAAGTCCTCTTTTCAGACCGGTTACGGGTTATGTTGGTTGGCAGTGGCTCATTGGAAATATGAGATATATCCAGTGTGTAAGCAAAATCTACTGGGTGTGACACACATAGCTCTCAACCATTTGTGTTGCAAAGGCGGGTGAAATCACCCGATTTTGTTTTTGGCGGGTGAGACGCACATTGGAATGAATGGGCGTGCAGGAGGCTTGGCGGGTGTGTCAGCCTTTTACAAGGCGGGTGACACCCGCCAAAAGCGTGTGAGTTGAGAGCTATGGACACATACCAACATAGCATCCACACCCTCGTATTGATGGGTGCATTGAATCTCTTTGTGTGTTGCAGGTTGCAATGACCTACTTAACGACTGTCTACGTTTTTTCCAATTTACGCTGTTCCTTCCTTGCGCTGTTCCTTCCTTGCGCTGTTCCTTCCTTGCGCTGTTCCTTCCTTGCGCTGTTCCTTCCTTGCGCTTATCCATTGAAGTTCTCCTTGGTTTGTTCACTGAAGTCTTCTGGGAATCCTTTGCAGCAGGTTCCTGCCTTCATGCAGGGAGATGCTGCATGAAGAGTCACCCAGGGTCCACGTGCCATACATTGAGTGACAACTTCCAATAGCCTGGGAGTTTTGTCTTTGTTAGCAAGTTCAGCGCTGACATCCATGTCAAAATCATTTTTTATTATTATCATTACAGTATTTATTGAGCACGGTCCAGGCTTCAGGAAGCAACAGACCGCTTTACAATCATTGGGGGAGGAACACAGTGAGGGACACATAGAAAAGGGGAGCGGGGGGCTAACAGGGGAGGGAGGGCAATTGACAGCAAGGGATCTACAAGCAACCAGGGGAGGAGACAGTGGGGAGCAGATCACTGAGCCTCAGGAGGCGTGGAGGGTGTGTGGACTTAGGTGTTCTGATCTCTGAGTTGGCATCCAGCGTGGGGGGCATACGGGCATGGCGGAGGCCAGGCTTCTGGACTTCTATAACACAGCTGTAAGAGCCAACATCAGCTCATACATTAGCTTGCAGAATATCCTCAAGTAACTCTTGCAGTTTGATTGTGGAACCACACACGATTATTATCTTTTCGTTGTGAAAGAAGGTGAGTGTTGCTGTGCTGTCTGATCGTCCTCTGCCCTCTAAATCCTAAATTGTAATGTTATATTTGCCAGCCCCCAGGCCACCTTGTCCTCGCATCTTCTTCTCTTCCCTCTGCGCACCCCTTCCTGATTCCCTCTACCTCCTGCCTCCCAGTCCGCCCACCGTCACCCATTGCCTAATTTCTCTGTGTTGATTTGGTCTAGTGTCCTGTGTTAGCGTTTGCTCACTTCTTTTCATTGTGAAAGACGGTGAGTGTTGTTGTGCTGCCTGATCGTCCTCTGCCCTCTAAATCCTAAATTGTAATTTGATATTTGACAACCCTCTGACCCCCTTGTCCTTGCATTTTCCTCTCTTCCCTCTGCGCACCCCTTTCTAATTCCCTTGACCTCCTGCCTCCCAGCCCACCCACCGCCACCCATTGGCTCTCCACCCAGGTCATAACTGACCTCTCCAGGGCAGCCTCTGCCTGTGCAACCCCTGTGGCTAAGGGCCCCGAGGCAAAGGGCGGCTCCTACGGAGATTACCTCAGATCGTGTCTGCAGGTATCCGCAGGGGAAGCCAGTGGCCAGTCATCAACCGGCAGCAACCAGTAAGGCAAGTGTGGCTAAGATGGCTACCACCTTACAAACTATCCAATCTCATTATTTGTTAGCCTACGCCACTCCTTACTGAACAATTGAGACTGCCCTGTGATAAAACTGTATATTGTGCAAGTCTTAAATGCTTACAAATGGTTCCTGTTAGCCTATCTCACATCTAAATAGAGCGCCCAAGAGATTACTGTGTTGTTTTCTGCCTGTCACACACACTTAGATTTGTCGTGCCTTAGTCACCACTGTGTTGTATTCTGCCAGTCTAAAACGCTTAGAAATTGTATCTCTTAGCCTATCTCGCATCTAGATAGTTCACCCGAGAGATTACTGTGTTGTATTCTGCCAGTCTAAAACGCTTATAAATTGTTCCTGTTAGCCTATCTCACATCTAGATAGTGCGCCCAAGAGATTACTGTGTTGTCTTCTGCCTTTCACACACACTTAAAATTGTGCCTGTTAGCCAGTCTCGCTTCTAGGTTGTGCGCCCAAGAGACTACTGTGCTGTATTCTGCCAGCCTAAATTGCTTAGAAATTGTTCCTGTTAGCCTTTAGTGCGCCCAAGAGATTACTGTGTTGTGTCCACCAGTTTTCTACCAGTCTAAAATACTTAGAAATGGTCCCTCTTAGCCTGTCTCACATCTAGATAGTGCTCCCAAAAGATTATTGTGTTTTTTCTGCCTGTCACACACACTTAGATTTGTTGGGCCTTAGTCACTACTGTGTTGTTTTCTGCCAGTCTAAAACGCGTAGAAATTGTCCCTATTAGCGTGTCTCGCATCTAGATAGTGCACCCAAGAGACTACTGTGTTGTTTTCTGCCTGTCACACACACCTACAATTGTGTCTGTTAGCCTGTCTCGCTTCTAGATAATGCGCCCAAGAGACCCCTGTGTGTACTACTAGGTGAGTACTCACATCTAGATGGTGCGCCCAAGACATTACTGTGTTGTTCTCTGCCTGTCACACATACCTAAATTGTTCCTGTTAGCCTGTTTCGCATCTAAATAGTGCAACAAGATTTTGCTATCTTAGATTCTGCCAATCTCAATCACTGAGATGTCATTCTGCCAGCCTGTTCCACATCTAGATAGTAGACCTTAGATCCTTAGATATTACTGTGCTGCATTCTCCAACTCCCAAACATTGAGAATTACTCAGGTTTAACCTGGAACATTTACTCTGTTTCGTACCCTGAAATCACCCCCTAAGGTGGCACTGTGATTTACCTACCTACGCTTCAGAATTAAATTGCTTTCACTCATCCCCTACAACTACAAGTGCCGCCTGAGATAGTACTGTAATTCACTTGCTTACATTTTAAGCGCCCCTTCCTCATCTAGACCTCCATCCTATCTAAACCACTTTAACCCTCTCCCAGTTCTATGGTGTCCAGATCTTAGTCACAGGCTTAACATCCAAGGCCCATCTACCAACACTAGTTCTTCAATCCCTAGCTTCCCAACACCGGATGGAGACACCGGCTCACAAGAATCCCCCTCTCCCACCTGTCCCGATCCCTAGAATCCCCCATTCCCTCCCCCTCCTCACTCACCCCTCACAGCACCTGGCCAGCGCTCTAGCACCCACCTTCTCATGCCCCCCCACTATACACCCCCTGAGCACAACCATACACACCTCCCCTCGCACTTCATTACACCCTGATGCCGCTCCCCCACTCTCCTACCACCACCCCGCATCCAATTCTAAAATCAGAGGTGCACTCTGGCGCCCCAATCACCTCTCTCCTCAGATGCCTATTCCCCACCCCCTTCCCACCCAAACTCATTGTCCTCCACCCCCCCTCTGACCACTATTGAGAACTCCCTGATACCCCACGCAAGGACACCATGCCCCCTATCGAACTCCCAAGCCAGAGGAGCCTGCTGGTGCTCCAAACAGCGCAATCGCACCTCTTTCTCCACTCCTCCTTTTCACCCTCCAATGAACATCCCTCCCTCCCTTTCGCTCTACCCATACTCCCAAGCCCTCCCCCTAACCCACCAGAGAACTCACCACCCACTTGCCCCTCCTACATCCCCCCTTAACCACTTCTCGACCCCTGCCAACAAATCTCCCCCTCCATATCCCTTCCCCTCTCTGAAAACAGCATGCCTCGCCCTCACAGGAACGGTAGCTTCATCTCCATCACCCTCCGACCTGCCTACCCTCTCTCACACCCCTATAGCACCAAAACCCACGAAATGTTGAAAACGAGACTGGTGCCCCTCCTTGACTCTCTAGAGCTCACTACTTCTACCTCAACCCGTCCTCCCAATCTCTCCCTCCCCTACCCCTTCACACTCCCCCCTGCCCTTGCCCTGCTTCCACCCCCTCTCTCTCGATTTCTCACCCTGCACACCGAATCCCCTGAATCCTTTGAGACTCACTCCAATTTCTAGCCCCCCAAACCTGCCTCCACTGATGTAACCCCATCTCCCATCACTCAAAATCCGCTGACACCATGCCACCTCACTATCCCTCCTCTCCCTGTCGCAACGACCCAGAATGTTCCACCCTTCACCCTCCCCCCCTCCAATCTCCCAAGCTCCTCTTGCTCCCACCCTGATGACATCCTCTAAGACCACATCCCCATCAAAGTCAACTGCATCCTTTTTAATGCCCGGTATGCAGCGAAAAACAGACACAGCATCTTCAACCTCCTGTCCCCTGGCAAGCCCGACCTCGTCTTTATCACCGAAACCTGGTTCTCCAACGACTTTGCCCCTGTTGCACATGAAGCCTTCCCCCCGGCTACTCGCTCATCCCGCACAATAGACCCTCCAGAGGGGGCGGAGTGGCAGTCCTCTTCAATTCTCATTCTCTGTCTCACTCGTCGAATCTCAGACATGCATTCCATCATGTGAATCCCTTCTAGTTAAACTCTCGCTACCTCCGACTTTCTCACACAGCTTCCTACTCATCTACAGACCCCCTGGGTATGACAGACAGACATTTCTCCAACAACCTCTGTGATTCTGTAGCAACCATTCAAGTAAATCACCCCTCTCTGACTCTCCCTGGATATTTCAATATTTGGTTAGACATTCCCACCAACCCCATGACCCATCCACTGGTCGACAGTCTTGATGCGCTCAACCTCTCCCTTCATGTGAATGGTCCAACTCACTCAAGGAGGCACACCCTTGATGCAATCTTCAGCTCCCATGACCTGATTTATTTACCCCCCCAAACCACTCATCTGGACCGACCACTTTGTCAACCCTTTCTCCATTCTCACCCCTGCCCCTCCCCCTACACCACCGCCCAGGCCTCCCCCCATGATCTCAAAGGCTGTAACAAAGAAAAGATCCTTCCTGACCTTGCTGAAGCCCTACTTCTTAGATCCCCTTCAACACCCCCCCCAGACAGATCCTTAACCATTGACTCTTTCGCCTCTTGGCTCAATTAATCACGAATTACTCTCACCCCCTCGCGCCCCGCTTCCTCTCGCAATGGACCATTCCCCAAAAGGTTCACGCCCGAACTGAGGAACGCCAAAAAACAAAATAACTCTCTGGAATGCAAATAGTGAGCATCAAAAACCGATCTCAGCAGATCCTTTTTCGCCCTGCACCATCATAACTACAATGTTGAACTCCGAAAAGCCAAAAAAGCCTATTACAACAAACTAACTGTGGAAACCGCAGCAAAGAATTCCATAGAATCATATCTGAATTCATCAAACTCACTTGCACCTCTACCCAATCAACCCCTTCTCAATCTCTCTGCGACACCCTCACCCTACACTTCTACACGACCGCTCTTGACAGGACAACCTCCCTTAACAACAAACTGCCCCTTCTCTAGCCCCCGCCCCACAATCAACCAATCCAACAACCCCCCTCTCCCCATCGCCCCAAACCCCAATTCCCCCACGTTCGACTCCTTCAAACCCATCTCCAGAGACGAGTTTCTTGACCTACTATCTGCCTGCAAACCGCCCGGCTCCCCCCTCGACCCTGCCCTGCTTCTGTCGTAAAAGAAATATTCTGGTCTACCTGCACAGGAGAACATGCAAGAACCATACTAAATGACTCCCTCAGCTCTGGCATTTTACCCGTTGCCTTCAAAATTGCGCATATCAAGCCTCTTCTTAAAAAGCCATCCCTCGACCCCCCTCACCCCAAAAACCACAGACCCATCTTGAACACCAGATTCCTTGCAAAACTCATCGACCGAACTGCATACTCCCAGTTAAACATCTTTGTAGAATCCAATAACCTCCTCGAACCCGCACAATCAGCCTTCAGACCACTACATGGGACAGAAACCACTCTGACCTCGATCTGGGATGAGCTTAAAGTCACTGCTGACTCTGAAGGATGCGCTGCACTAATTCTCCTTGATCTCTCTGCAGCCTTTGGCACGCTTAACCACTCAATCCTCCTTGACCGACTCCACTCCCTTGGAATCCGTTGCACTGCTCTCACGTGGATCGCCTCCTTCCTCAGCAACAGGAAACAAATAACCCTCCTCTCCCCTTTTGTATCAGCTGCTCGCTCGGTTAACAAGGGAGTACCGCAAGACGCATGCCTATCTGCTCTCCTATTCAACCTCTATATGTCCACCCTTCCGGGAATCATCCGCTTGCACAACATCTCGTGATACAACTACTCTGACGATACCCACATCATCCTAAAAATCCACAATTCAGGCACCAACCCCCAACCCGACCTCAAAGCCTGTCTTCATGATATTGACCGATGAATGACAATAAACCACCTCCTCTTAAACCCCAACAAAAACAGAAATCATGGTGTGCAGCAGCACTGCCCTCCTACCTCATCTGCTCCCATGGCCCCCGACCCCCTCCGACACAGTAAAAAATCTAGGCTGCACTATGGACTCTGGCCTAACCCTCTCCCGTCAGAACAACAATGTGTCTAAATGTTATCACTACCATCTCGGCGCTCTATAAATAATTAAATCAATCAATCAATCAATCTCAAACTTCTCAGACGCATCTTTCCCTACCTCTCCTTCCCGAGCAGACTTGCTGCAGTTATGTCTATTGTAAAGTCGAGACTGGACTATGCCAACTCCCTATATCTAGGAGCCCCCGCATACCATCTTAACAAACTCCAAAGAGCACAAAACGCTTCTGCTAAACTGCTCCTCGCCCTGGCTCCAAGAGACAACACCTCTCTAGCTCTCCAAACCCTCCACTGGCTCCCAGTCAGACGAAGGGCCACCTTCAAGACCCTGTGCATCACTCACCGTGCAGTGCACAAGACCGGCTCATTATACCTGCAAGAAAAGTTAAAACCTTACCTCCCATCCCACACCCTAAGATCAAGCACCTCCCTCCGTTTAGTGATTCCAACCACTAACTCTGACAGGATCGGAGGATCCGCCTTCTCAGCCTTGGCCCCGACTCTGTGGAACTTGCTTCCCCCACATATTAGACGCACCCAAGACTATATGACATTCCGCAAAGCTCTAAAAACGTGGCTCTTTCCATAATACCAACCACGACCTTCCGAAGCGATTGAAACCATAGCAACCCAATGACTAAATACACAATGGAACTCGCAACAATATCATCAATGAATACGCCCATTAATTTGGCTATAATCAATAAAGGGGCACATAGCGAGATCATGGGGACTAGAGGGGGTGGGCCTACAGTGACAGCACGGGGACCAGAGGGGTCCCCCGTGTTGTCCCCTCCACCGCTGCCTTCTGGTCCCCTGTGCTGTTACCCTATGCCCAGCCCCCTCTGATCCCAGTGTGCCCCTTTATTATCACTCTGTGCACCCAAGCCCCCGCAGGCATCTCATGATGCTGCTGTGTCCCAGCACCTGTGTTGTTGCTGTGTACCCTGCCTTCCGATTCCCCGTCATGTCGCTGCACTCCCCTCTGGTCCCTGTGCTGTCGCTTTATGCCCAGACCCTCTCGTCTCTGCAATGTCACTGCATACCCTGCGTGCCCCCAGCCTCCTTTGGTCCCCCGGGTTACCGCTTTGTACCCACCTACCCTCTGCCTCCCTATGTAGTCACTGTGTTCCCCTCTGCTCCCCTGTGCTGTCACTGTAGGCCCAGCCCCTCCACTCCCTGTGATGTCGCTGCATATCCCTGACCCTGTGGTCTCTCGTGATGTCCCTGTTTGCCCCGAGCACCACATCTTCCCTGATGTCGCTGTGTACCCACAACTCCTCAGCCTCCATGTTTCACTCTGTGGCCAGACCCCCTGGTTCCCGTCTCGACACTGCGCCCCACCCCGCTCTCGTATCCCATGCTGTCCTTGTATGCCCCAACCCCTTCTAGTCCCCCTGATGTCGCTGTGTACCCCACCCCTCTGGTCCTGTGATCTCTCTATGCCTCCAGCACCCTCTAGCCCTCGAGCTTTTGCTGTATGCCACCAAACCCCTTGGTCCCCTACAATGTCGCTATGCCCTGTGCCCCCAGCACCCTCTGGCCCTCGATGCTGTTGCTGTATGCCCAAACCCCCTGGTCCCCTGCGATGTCACTGTGTGACCCAACCCATCCGGTCCCCTGTACCATTCCCTCCTGTCTGTGTCTTGGCACCTGCACTGTCCAGGTGTCGCTAAACTGAGTGCAGTAGCCAGTCTTCACTTTCTTGCTGTTCATGGCCGGTGAGAGTGTTTTTGCGTACTCCCTTATTCCTGCCCTTGTCGGCGAGCGCTTGAAGCGCATGTTGTGTGGGCACTGTGTGGATGGACCATCATATATCATATCACTATGCTTACTCTCTACTCTACACCATCACACAATTAGAATGCAGCTAGACCCCTCGATCAATTCGGCCCAGCTGCCCACATACGAACACTATCCCATAAACACCTCATCATTCTAATAAAAAACAACTATAGCCCACGAAAAACCGGCCTAGCTGCACACATAAGCGTCTCACAGGCCTAACGCAGCCAGAACCCAGTCTTGATGTCCACCGGCCAGACTGCACACATTGCACCGATATCAATACCACCACACCTAATGCTAGCATGCATGCAGCTACCCTCAAGCTACTACATCAGCTACACACTTCACTGGTGCACCCAAGCACTTTTTGACACTCTACTCTTTCAGCTGACCTAGACTACAGTCTCTGAGGGCGTTCAACCTACCAGCGCTTTGAGGTCATACCAATATTATAAAGGGTGCTATATGAATTGCAAATAACATAACATAACATATCAGGTCGGTATTGTGAGGGCCAGAGATGGCAAGTAACATGTCCTTCCTGCACTGAAGTTCCTGCTCCTGCGGCGCCCCTCAGTCCTTGTATCGTTTAATGTGTAGCTCCTTCTCAGTGTGTCTTGCATGGGCGAATGCTGCACTTCCTGTGTTGATGCATGTGGCGACAGCATGTTATTGAGCAGGTGTTCCACTCCACTCTAGGGCACTGCCTTCCTCCTGGGTGGGTAGTGAAGGGGGGCAATGCAGTTGCAGTTGCTCGGCCCTTGGGCATTTGCTATGCTTCTGCAGCCGCCTGCTCTCTAGGGAAAAGGTAAACCGTAGGGTGTCACTTCCTGTTTGTAGAGAGGGTTGTGCACGTGTTACTTTCAGGAGGCATGCAAAGGTCTCGCTCTGCAGGTGGGCCGCCCTCAGCTCGGTCTTGGAAGTGGGGGCGCTGTACCTTTCTAGATGGGGATATTTCTTGAATGCCAGTCTTGCTGTCATGCCTGGATCAGTTTAAGTGGTTCCATGAATTCATTTGCAGGATTTGGAAAATGGATGATTTGTTTGTAAACATTTCGTCCAGCTGTGGCTTGTCACTTTCACTTCACCCCGCAGAGTATAATTAATTCTGTAAACTTTCTGTAGTTTTCAGCTGTGGAAAAACCTGCAACAGCCCATGTCCTGCTTTGCCTGTTGTTCTGGCGCCTAATGCAGACTCCAGGTGCTACATGTGCCTATTTAAGGACAGACAGGTCCATGCTCAGGAGAGGGTTGTGCTTCAGCTCCCATTCATGCAAATGCTAGAGTAGAATTGCACTGTGTGAAACCATCTCAGAGATTGGGTGCTTGCGGGGTTACTTGTGTCACTAGGTTTTCCTTAAGTGTAATTTAAGTTTGTCTTATAGAGCCCAACTTCCTCCATTGGGGCAGGAGCTTCTTTTGAAGGTGCCATAGACACTGTCCACTGTGACAGCACTGTGTGTTGTTATGTCCTGGCCTGCGGTCACATAGACCAGGCTGACCACGGCTGGGGGGCACCCAGCTGACATGCTGGGGGCGCCCAGCGACACACGGGCTGCGTTCACGCAGCAGGATTGCAGGCAGGGATTACCCGACATGACATCACGGCTGGGGGCACCCAGCAGACAGCTCTGGACTGGGGGCACCCAGTCAGCCCGTGAGCACACAGGGCCCTCCTAGGCCTGGGAGCACCCAGGCTGTCAGCCCACCCGCATCGTTATGCGTGGGCCGGCCGCCGTTGCGGCCGTTACGCGACGACGTCCAGGACGTGACGTCAGGGGAAGGGGAGGGGCGGGAGGGGAAGTTCGGCAGTTGCCGGATAAGTTAAATAAAGAAGGTTGCAAGTCACCTCGGCTCCCCGCGTATCATTTACAGCGAGGCCCGCGCTGCGCGAGGTACGCCCCAGCTGTCCCCGGCCGTGTACAGGCCTACGACAATGGCGACGAGGAGATAACGCGGCCCACGTGTGCCGTTGGGAGGCCCGCTGTCGTGCGGCTCGGCGCGTCGGCGCACCTCCACGACGGTTGGGAGCTGCCGGCGCCGGACCACACGTGCAGACGCCCCGCGAACACAGCAGGGGTGCTGCACCGGCAGGCTCCGCCCCCACGGCCGCAAGAAGAAAAAAAAAAAAAAAAAAATCCCTGCCCCACGGTCACAGCAGGGTCACGAGGACGGCCAGCAGATGACGCTGGCGTTGCCCAGCAGGGGCACAGGCCTGTCAAGGTAGAGTTGCCCAGCAGGGGCTCTACTAACATGGCCGAAAGCCATGAAGGACAGTGTTGCCCGGCCGGGCATTGTCATGGTAGAGGGCCCTGCAGGGTAGGCCCTCTGCCAGCTATGCAGCACCAGCATGGTGCTGCACAATTACGACACAGCACAACATGTTCGCTTACACTGGTGGCCGCTCATTCTTTTTATTGATTACAGTCACGTGGCTAATGCCACGAGCCCCTGGGAGATACCAAGCTGCCCAGGAGGGGTGACACATTACATGTGTGTTTCTTTGATGTGTTATTAGGTCAGTCCTCCCATTTTATCCCAGACAAAGGTGCATTGACCTGCTGGGCTACCAACGTTGTGTTCATCTACTTTGATGCATATTGCTTGATTGTCAGCACCAGGCTGGTTCATCTTGTCCTTTGTGTCTTGCTTTCTCGCTCTGATTGAGTGTTATCGCTAGTTTCTTTCTACTGCTGTGTCGTCTCCTCTTCTTTGATCGTCTCTCCTGCTCTCTCTATTGGGTGTAATGTTTAGCCAAGCTCTTCCCTTCACCATGACTTCCTGAAACTGGGACTGCTGCTGAAACAGCTTCCCAGGCCCTGTCGTGGTGGGGCAGTGACCGCATGAGCTGGAGCCTGCGATAGCTCAGCGCGATGGGTGGCTAGGGTAGCTGAGGCTCTGGCCGGTGGCAGAGGGAAGCGAGGAGGGTCGGTGTGCCTGTGTATTTAGAGGAGGTGCACGGGGTCAAGTGTGTGTGCGAGGGTTGGGGCCAGTACCCCTGCCTGGTGGCAGGTGGATGGTTTGAGCTTCACTCTCTTAGTCAGGGGACGCGCCTGCAATTAGTGTCTGGTGACAGAGCCTGTGTCGTGTAGTGCCATTGAGCTGCATGGTACCGTTGCTGGACTGACTCATCGATCTGGGATGTGACTTTCTTTCTAAATGTGACATCTCTATGGTTAACGTTCTCTCTCTCTCTCTCTCCCTCTCTCTCTCTCTCTCTCTCTCTCTCTCTCTCTCTCTCTCTCTCTCTCTCTCCCTCCCTCCCTCCCACTCTCTCAGTTTCTCCCCCTCCCTCTGTCCATCCCTCCCCCTCTCTCTCGCCCTCCCTCCATCTCTCTCTCTCTCTCTCTCTCTCTCTCTCTCTCTCTCTCTCAAATGGCTACAAACACCATCTCTGATATCTGAAAGTTGAAAATGTTGCTCCAAACGCTTTCTTTTTCGTGTTCTTCTGACTGGTGGTTTGCTGTAGTGTTGCTCTGCTGCGATCTGGTGGTGAAAGTGTGAATTAATGTTTTCACAGTCATCCTAAGTGTTTTATATGCACAAGATATGATAGCATTAGGAAATGTCAGGCCTGTGGCTACTTCTTCCTGTATCTGTAAACATGTTTGCATGAAAAAGCCCCAGCTATGAACGTTCACCTCTTTTGAAATGTGTGTTTATTTTACAAAGGGCATTAAGCAGCCAGCCCAGAACTTCTAGGTCATGTGGCTGATAAGAAACTCGCGTAGAGCCAACCTTGGCACTGTGAGTCACTCACCTCACGCAATGTACCAGTGAAAGCCTAACAAGCCCAACACCCATGGGATTGCAGTAGTTTACACTCAACACACACTGAATATTGAATTTCATCAGGGCTGTACTACAAATAAATGGCCAAAACAGCACACAGGCTGAACTGTTGGACACGCTCACACCCCACACGTGCACACCGTGGCACGCTTGGTGAATGCACGTGGGCACAGAGACACCGGTGGTGGGAGGGAGCTGATCTCCCCAGCTCTTACTTTAGAAAGTTGCCCACCGTTCTCTATTCTCCAGCTTGTCAACGACTCATCCTACGTTTGTGTGACGCGAAAGTTGTAGGTAACCAATAGTAGGAAAGACCTCTACCCAGTGCTCCCGATAACATTTTGAAGTGGTGGGAGTATTTTACACCCTATTTTTTAAAGTTGGGAGTAAAAGGATTTTTTAGGGAGTAAAAAAGTACGTTTTTTGAATGGGAGTATTTTATAAGCGAGAAAAAATGTTTTGCGGTAAAACAGAAAAGTTTAGTCTAATAAATATTTCTTTGCACGTAGCTATTCATGCGCATGAAAAGGTACGTGTTTGCCTCTTCGGATCGGACAGCAAGGATTCGGGGTTCCTCCCTTGGCACTGTGGGCACTACTGGACCAAACATATCCATGGAGCTCTGCGGGGATTGTAGGGGGCATGCTCTCCTATCTGCCTGTCCCCCATGTTTCGTTGGAGCATTTTTACTCCCTGGATTTCTTCTCTGGGAGTGTTTGCCTATTTTCAGGGAGTAAAAGTGGCTGATGCACCCCTTATCGGTTGGGGGGGCCATCAGAGATGTGTTCATTTCAGATAAATATTAGCAGGGCAGGAGGGGAGGGAAATGTGATGAGCATTGCAAATTCCTACAGATGCACTAGACAGACCTTCCAGGATATTGCGGCATGAAATGGCAAATTTAGCGGCACAAACTTTTATTTATTGCAGCATTTTTCCGTGGCATTTTGTATTATCTGGAGGGTGTAAGATTGCCACATTGTAGGAAAGAGGCAGAACGCAAGGCTAAACGAGAGTCAGGGTGTCTTTATTATGTATCTTTTGTATTAATTTAATAGGAAGAGTGCCAGATGTCTCTGGCTTGGCAGAACAGTTTTTGTTTTTGGCTACATTTTTGTTTTAATGTGCATGCCTATTTAATAGTATTAACTAAATTGATCATTATCAACTGTAATGCTGAAACTATTCCCCCTTCTATGTTCTCCAATCCCCCAAAAACCCACACACCTCTCTCACCAACACACATCACACAGCTCACCAACTCCCCATTACAACTTGCATTCCTGAACCTCTCACTCTGTCATACACATACTAACGTGCAATGTCACACTGTCAAGTCACAAATTGAACTCTCCCGCCCCTGCCAAACTCCAAATCATACTCCCAACTCACACCTTACACTCTACAATTCCTCCTGCAATATACAGGCCTTCATTCTTTTGGGCTGCCTCTGCATCCTTTCTGCCATTCCATCGCACTCTTCACTCATCTTTTTTCCCCAATCTATAGCCCACTGCCTCTTTCCGGCCAACCGCTTCCTCTCTGCTTTCTGGCTCACTGCTCCCTCTGACCACACACTCCCTCTACTTTCTGTACCTCCGCTCGCTCTAAAATTTCTGACCCACCGCATCACTGCTTCCTCTGCTCTCTTGTGCAGCGCTTCCTCCTCTGACCCACTGCTCTCCCTCTGCTTTCTTGCCTATCACGTCACATCTCACTCATCACTCTTCCTCTCTCTCCTTTCCCTTTGATAGTGTGATCATTTTTTTAAAATGTAGATTTTGACCATGATCCTCAAAAAATGGGACATTTAAGCTGAGAATATGCTATTTTTAGATAACCAATTTTTGGAAATGAAGAGGTCACCTTATTCTCAAAGGTGACCTGTGCATTTCCACGGGGCTGAGCTGTAGTGCAAATTGTGCGCTGGCCAGCTGCCTTGAATAGGGTTCTGGGTTGTTTGACCGAAGTGGAATTATTTGCGGCAGAATTGACCGTAGTCAATTTTGCCGCGAATAGATTTGCACTTCAGCCAAACAACCCAAAATGTACCTTTCACCACCAACCCACCCCTTCCACTACTTATCCGCTTGGTCGCTGCTGCTTCCCCTCCAACCCTGCAGTGTCAGATCAGTCTCTCTAACGCAGGACGGATCTGACGCCGCAGGGTCCCTTTTTTAGTTTTTTTTTTTTCAGGCCCCCACCTCCAATTTTGAGGAAGCAGGGGACACACCTGCAACCCCCAAGGCCAAAATACTGAACATAGGGAGCGGGTGACACCCCCGCAACCCGCGCTCCACATGTTCGGTAGTTGATCGAATGGTACTGGCGAAATAGGTCAAATTGTACCATTCAATCAATTTTTGCTGGTCAAAATGGGTAGTACCTTGAATAGAAGTGCTCTACCGACAGTGTTCTGCCAGCTCCCAGCACGTCTACTGTAAGCAAGCACTTATATCTAGGTGCACTTGCAAGCACCTATGCAAACACAACAGAATGCGAACACAGGACAAATACTAACACTAAGGATGGGGGTGTCACTGTGGTAAGAGGGAACCCTTTTACAGAGGCAGGGATTAATTTTTACCCTCAATAGGACAGTTCACAGGGTGACCTGATATGTTTAGTACTATCAGTAACACCAGACCCCCAAGAGGAACCAAGAGACCCCCAAGAGAAATCAAGGGTTGATGTGATGATAAGAGGCAAATATTTTTCTTTTCTTGTTGACACTGGGGCGACTCGCTCTTGTATAAGGGAGGGAAAATACCCAATGTCAGATATTGCTATGAATGCCCAAGGGTTTTCTGGAGCTATGAATTTAGTTCCTTTTACTGATAAATTACCTGTTTCTATAGGGGAATGTGACATGTCTGTCCCCTTGTTATATTCACAACAAACACCAGTTAACAATCTGGGTAGAGATTTAATAACAAAACTTAACATGACAATTTCATTTACTGATCAAGCAATAGTGTGGTCCACTCCAGGAATACACTATTTAAATATAGGAAAGTTTGTACTGGCATTTACAGGACAACTAGCTCTACGAGGAGTTCCGGTAGATCCGGAAGACTTCATGTACGGGCTGAGCAGTTTATTAACATGGCTACCTGGATTAGTAGGGGAAATTGTGAGGATACCTGATGAATTTATATTTAGACACAAGTACCTATGGATGAGGAAGAAGGGCAGACTATTCTTCTAAAAATGGAAGCAGCTATAGTACGAGGGGAAATAGAAATGCTTGAAGGGGTAGATGACGAAGACAGATCATGGAGAAGAGTGATAGCTCTTGAAGAGGGATGCAGATTAACTGACATAACAGATGAATATATGTCCAGAGATCAATGTATAGAAGAGGAGGTAGTGTTTTTTATAAGCATTACATACTGGATAAAGATTGAGAAAAGGGAAGTCCCACAGAGAATGACACTGATGCAGCAAAGACCAGCATTCATTCAGGAAGACCTAGAAAAGGTGCCAAGTGTCCTTTGGACTACGGGCTGATATGACGTGGGCATATTGAAGGGAATAGGAGAGGTCAAAATAAAATTTAAGCCAGGAGCAATTTTACCCTGAGCAAAGCAGTACCCCATGTCTAGAGAAGCATATGAAAGCATATTCAATGCTATTTCAATATTGATGAATCAGCGAATCTTAGTGCCATTAGAGTCCCCTTGCAATACTACAGTGTATCCAATTAAGAAATCTAAAGGGGGGGTTATGAAGATGTATCCAGGACTTGCGCCCTCCTAATCAGATCGTAGAAGCAGAGTTTCCATTTGTTTCTGAATCCTGTGACAATATTGTGTAGCATCCTGGTTGAAGCTAAGTACTTCAGGGTGATCAATTTGAAAAATGTGTTTTTCTCGATCTTGTTTGTGAGAAACCTAAGGGTATTCTCCCAAGTAGACCTCGAGAATCCTTTATTCATGTGGGGAGGGCTGGCGCTCTCAGATCCCAACCCTGGCGGTGGATGAGCGAGGGAGGATCACCTGGGTAGGGGAGCCCGTGGTTGTGCTCGAGGAAATACCCCAGGTGAGGTGCGGTATGATGCAGAGGAAGAGGGAAAGGAGGATGAGAACCCGGAGGCCTCTCTAGGCTATACGACATCTACCTCCCTTCCTCGCAGTGAATTTCTCAGGCCCAAATCAGAGAATCCTTTTTGTTCTGTTGTCCACCCTAATAATCCCAGTCATTTCCATTTGTTTAGCAAACCCCACCAATCTCACCCTCCTCACTTTACCAACACCCCTAGGATGAAGAGTATAATTTTGCGTGACAATCCCCCTTTTCACAATATGAACACTTTTGCATATTACGAAGGACGACGGACTAACACCTGAACCAATTACCCGACATATCCCAACACAAGGGTCAAGCAAACTCAGGCAATTAACCAGAATCACACACACACATGACGGCCCTTTCCCTTCCCCACAGGAATAAAAGGTGGAGCACGAGAGCACAAGATGAGCAAGGCAGACCGCAAGTTGAGAGAGCTAACTCAGCACAGCAGTTCCAGAGGAGGAGAAAGACGGCACAAACTGAGAAGGTGACAAGGAGTGAAGCAACCTTGCCCTTTCCGACCAAGGCCCATGAAATCTCAGCAGGAGGAATCGTAATACCGTGAACAATTGCCAGCGTGTGTTGTAGCAGATATCAACGGTACACGGGACCCTCCTCTGCTGATAACCAAGCTGGGGAGAGACACTTGTCTCCGTGGTACCAACCTTGACTCCAGAGAGAAGAAAAGCCAAGGGGTTCATCACAGCCGGTGAGTCGAGGGTAGAGCCGATAAGAAACCGAACTGTGTTGAACGAAAAGTAGCAAACGGCTAATTGAACTGTGAAAGTACAAAGAACCATTGATACAAAAGGGGTAAAACCAGCAACAGAGGAGTCTGGCACCACGTGGGTGCTTACTCCAGAAACTCTGGGCAATTACCCGATCGTTGAAACTACCATTACCAGAAGACCTTGGGAAAGGTGAGGAAGGGGGGGTCAAAATGGTCAAACAGGGATCCAGTAAAATCCTCTGAACAGTTGAAAACCTTTGACCGACAGATGATCGTGAAGCTAAGGGAAGTGAATCCCGCCTCATAAAAACTGATGACAAAGTTGGCAAGTGTGAACCCGAAGGATGGATGCCGATAAACAGTCCCGCTATACAGTGTGTTGACAAGAGTGAACCCGGCAGAGGGATGTTCACAGTGAACTGTTTAAAAAGACATTAAGATTTGTGAATGTCACTGAAGAAACTGTTTTGAGAAAACCATAGTGAACCTGACGGAGGGAGACAAACAATCGAGTGGGATCTGAGCGTGGAAGGGGGGGGGGGGGAGTTCCAAGTGTGAGATGCCAACACCCACCAACTCGTGAATGCAATAGAGAAAAGTGCAACAGAGAAAGTCTTTTGAACGCATGCCAGAGGGAACCCAACAGAGGGAACCTGATATTCGAGAGGGGTCTGAGCATCTGAGCCCAGAAGAGGGAGGACCAGGGGTGAAGAGCTATCACCCAAGTCCAACCAGAGAAGGACTTTAGAACTTTTTGTTAACCTTTTGTTTGTTATTTTGAATCTGTCAGACCCTCAGAACTAAGAAACCTAACTATCGAAGGTCCTGATATCGCTAAGAACCTTTGATGGATCTGAGCGCAGAAGAGGGGGATCCAGGGGTGAAAGGCATCACCCAATGTATATACGGAAAGGAACTGTTGTTTATTATTTTGAAACTCTTCAGGCCCTTGGAGGCCAGAGACATTTTGTAACAAAGAGACTTAACCACTGAAGGCACTGATTGCTGGGTTCAGAACTTTTGGCTCGTGGTGGGAAAGCTCAAGCGTGTGCTGTGCGTCAGAATCCTACCCTGTCCCTTGCTTAAAAAGTGGGGAAGGGAGACCCAGACTACCGCATTCTGACTTATAATTTGTGAACACTTCCTTCTTTCTTAGGAACATTATCCCACACTTCTTTTGTATTTAGCGTAAGGATTGGCAATATGTTTTTCTTAGTATAGTCCCTTTTATTTGACAAATATACCACTAGGACTGCCTTATTATTATTTAGTGGTTGAAGCTTACTCCCAACTTAGATTTTGGTTTAGAATAGGCGTTTTTCCAACTTACCTAAACAGTTTAATAAACACCATTGAACTGTGATCACTTGTGTCTGTCTTTACTGTTGCCACCATGGGTTCCTTACACGTTGCACAAAGACTCACAGGGCCACTATTTAAACAAAAGAGATTAAAACATACTTGTTTACCTCAAGGGTACCTTTAACAGGGTCCTACAGATGGATATAGGTAACATTGAGCTCAAGAGTGTGGTAATTCAGTACGTAGATGACATATTAATCTGTAGTGAAACAGAGAATAAATGTAGGCAGGACTCTGTTCAGTTAATGACTATATTGGCAAACAAGGGATACAAAGTGGATAAGGAGAAATTACAGTACGGCCAGGAAGAGGTGTTGTACATAGGCCAGTTAGTTTCACATGAAGGAAAGAAGGTGACACCTGAGCGAGCTGAGGCTATCATAAAGACACTAAAGCCAAAAACAGTGAGGCAAATGCAGCAATTTCTGGGCTGTTGCAATTATTGCAGAGCCTGGGTATTCGACTGAAGCACATACACAAAACTGCTGCTGCAAGCATTTAAGAAAGCATAAGTTGATAAGGAAAAGATAGAACAGACTGAAGAAATGGAGGAAAAATTTGAGGAATTAAAAATGGCAATTTGTACAGCTTCAGTTTTGGGAATCCCCAATTATAATGAAGAATTGTATTTGTTTTCACACACTAATGGGTCAGTAATGACAGCAGTACTCACACAAAGAACAATACTAGGGTATACACCTTTGGCATATTACAGTGGGATTTTAGATCCAGTCATGGAAGGACATTTTCCATGCGAACAATCTTTGACTGCTGCTGCATTTGCAATTGAGAACTCCACAAGTATTACCATGGGTTGTGCCATGGCGTTATACGTGGATTGATGACACAAAGAGCTTCTGCCTATGAAGTGATAAATTCTAATCCAGCGATTAAAATTGTAAGGTGTGAAATAGTGAACCCAGCCACGTTTATAGCTGAACCTGTAAAAGAAGGTGATCATGTGCATGACTGTGCTAATTATGTCGAATTTTATGATGATATACCCTATGCGAAAGAAAATGCTTTAGCGGGAGGAGAGATTCTCTTTATTGATGGTTCTTCAAAAATTGACCAAACTAGTGGGGAGAGGCATTCGGGATCCGCAGTTGTAAGACACGGATTACATGGTGAATTTGAGGTAGTGGTGGGTGCAAGACTACCATCCCATTTTTCGGCACAGGTGGCAGAATTGGTAGCACTTATTGTTGCGCTCAAGAAACACTGGGATCAGGAAGTGACGTGTATAGTGACTCCTCCTATGTGACGTCAACCATACATGCAGGGCTTTCGCGCTGGAAAAGGAGGGGTTATCTCTGTGCAGACGGCACTCCAGTGCAACACGCGTCTTTATTGGACAGAATTATTAAGGCACTACAACTCCCAGTAGCCATAGTGGTCATAAAATGTGTACAGCATATTAAACGAACAGACGTTATCTCTCGTGGAAACGAAGCCGCAGATGTAGAAGCCAAAATGGTTGCATAGTCCTCAGATATTTTTCGAGTTACGAAACTGAAAATATTAAAGAAGTATTGAGTAGAAGCATGCTGGTACGAGAGGGATTTAATATGCTGTCAATTATGCAACTAATAGAGATACAAGGTAGAGACCAACAAGAAGAGCAGGAGCTAGGGAGTCGTAGGGGTATTCATTATCCCCCGTGGAAGCACTATGGAGACAGGAAAGCACTGGAAAGCCAGTGATGCACTTGAGCAGCTGCATTGCCCTGCGCATATAACCTGAGAAAGTTTTGCTGCCACCATCGGAGAGGACAGGTTTGTTCCCAATCTATTGGAACACGTTGCACAGTTCATTGTGAATTGCATCGTGTGTCAGAAGTTCATGGCTGGGCATACGCTAAGAGCAATCAGAGGAGTAATTAACCCGTCCAAATGGCCAGTTTCAGCATTTGCATATCAACCACTTCGATATGCTGCAGACGTGTAATGGATTTAGCTATCTGTTAGTGGTGGTGTGTCGATGGATCGAGGCAGGTCCTTGTACACATCCTGATGCCACGTGCACATTGAAGTTTCTAGTGCATGAAGTATTTCCAAGATAGGGTGTGTGTCAAGTATTGAGGTCAGATAATGGGCTACCCTTTGTCAATGAGCTGTTTGAACAAATAGGGTTTCTATTGAGCATGATATGATATGATAGAATGAAGCATATGTTTTCTTCTGCTTATCACCTACAAGCAAACGGAATATGTGAGAGGCTCAACAGCCTCCTTAAGGAAAGGATAGCAAAGATCAGATTACATTTGAAAAATGGATGGCTATATTGCCTACCCTTAGCCTTGTATGCCCTTCGAAATTAGCCAGGTTCGGACCATCACCTTACGCCCTATGAACTAGTAACAGGGCACCTCATGAGGATGCCCCTTATGCCCCCATCTAGAGTCAGGAGTGATGCCCAGAGTGTAGCGCAGACTATAGGTGATGAGATGCACGATTATTTGATATGTATGACTACCAGAGTTTGTTTCATTCCAGATCAAGTCAAGCATTGGAGGGAGGGGTCATTTTCACTATCATTGTCACAGCCCATGTTTCTCTGGAGGAACTGCTGCCGGAGGTGGCCGCTCTAGGCGGTGCGGCCTGACGTAGCTCTCTCCCTGAGCAGGGTCCCTTCCTCGAATCCCGCGCGGCAGTGGAGGAGTGAGATCGGCCGTGGGGCTGCAGGGATATCGGACATGGATGGTGTCGCTGATGGTGTTGGACCATATCATTCAACACCCTTTGAATCCCCTGAGCCCATAGCCTCTTCCCTCAGCCCGTGGTAAACGTTAATTTACCAATGCTATAGACCCAAGCTAACCCCAGGATTACTCGAGCTACTCGAGTCGATTCCCGAGGGTTTGCCCTACAGCCCACTTCGAAGGAAAACCTGCAGCTTTCCACGTTGCACCTCTTAGCTGCCTGCCTAGTGGTCCGATGGGCTGAGCGCAGCATTTGCAGGTAAGCACCTGTCAAGCACCTGTTATTTCCTGCCTCCAGCTGTACTTTGCCTTGTTTTACTTTGGCTTCTGAAATGTCACCCCCTCTTGGTGGTATGTCAGCTAATAATCTGTAAACCATGTCTAGCAGTGTCAAGGGTACAGACCGGCCTACTACACCCAAAACTGCCTCTAGTCATGGATCATGTCCCACCAGCACTCAGTATGGTGGTGTGGGTTGGGTGGATCCTTCCCTACAATCACCACCCCCGGCTCTTCATAGAAGAGGCAGCCACCTATCAGATGTTCTAGCACTAAGTGCTAAGAGGAGACAAAAACTTCAGAAAGAGAATCTTTTACTCACTAATCTCCTGCTTACTAACAAAGACCTCAAGAGTGTTGCATGCCCCCTTCTATCCACCTCCATGCAATTTTGTCTAAAGGTACCAGACCCTCTTGCTGCCCATGCAGGGGTAAATGGGGCGTTACTTGAGGTTAACAAATTATTGGGCGCCCGGACTCCGTTGGCTCAGCAGCTAACAAACAAAGGGAACACCCAGGTGAAGTAACTGTAGAAGGAACTGATAGGTGTTTAGTGGAAACTGAGGCACCAGAAAACTGGTTGTCTCTTAAAGAACACATGCTGCGGGACCTTGTGCATGCTCTGCTCAAACATTGAAGAACTCCAGTCTTGGATGGTCTCTGTGGGCCCAAAAAGACCTTTGCCACACTAGTCAGCTTTGCAGAAGCTTAGTCAAAAGGACCTCAAAGGAACAGAAAAGGCTTTCCAAACTCCTCCCCTTCAGAAAGGGTCTCATCAGAGCTGTGAAACAGACCCCATAGAGTTCTCCCAAAAAGGTCTGTCCTTGCAGGCGAAAGTGGCTCTCTCTGCTCTCTGTCCAGAGGGGGAAATTCTACCGCAGGGTACTTTGCCTCCTTCCAAGCCGGTTACTTTATCGGCTTTTCCCCTCTCCAAGGATATTCGACGAAAAAAAGGAACAATAGCTAAGATTATGGACCCTAACCCACAGCTTTTTGTTCTGGACTCGAGAAATATTATCATTACTAACGTTGCCAAGCCAAGTCACCCTCAATCAAGGGAGGCATTGAAGAATAACATTTTAGCTTGGCTCAATCAAAAGGCGGGGCCCAATTGTATTAGAACTCAGGACTTGAAAGTCCTCCGTAGAACTCAGATTGACAACTGGTGTTCCACTGATAACACTGACTGTATTATTATAGGTTGTGGTTTCAGTAGCCTACCTATGTTCTTGAATAGGATTGCAAAATTGCAGGACTTGCACTCGTCCACCAAGTTAAAAATTGTCCTGAATTGATCTTTCTTATTTGTTTGCATATTTTTTTTATAATAGTTGTTGTTTTCATTATGTTTTTGATATTGTCTAAATTGCCCCTGTTTATAGATTTTGTGTTTAGCATTTGGCGATTAATTTTTGTATTTGTTTGTATGTCGGGCCCTTATGCCTCAGTGTCAATGGTGTGCGATATAAATAAAAAATCTAATCAAATCAATTAGAAGAGGACGGCCCAGTAACCAATTCGAGCAAATTATTTCACCACTGAAATTATATGTTGGAGACCAAGTGCTTATTAAAAACTTCACCCATAGGTGACATGAGCCAAGATTTAACTGACCTTTTTATGTAGAAGAAGTTTCCCATACTGCAGTTAAGGTATCTAGAAGAAGAGCTTGGTTACATTTGGGTGATGTAAAAATCTACAAAGGCCAGACCCTCCCTCTAGTACCCGCTGACCAAGAACAAACAACACGGGAATCGGGAAGGAGATTTTTGAAATTAAGGAACACAAATCGCACCACAAAACATCTACAGCCTTTGTGGAATACGCTCCTTCAACAGCAATAGAACTTACCTGCAACACTCATAGAGGAAGAGGAGGTTCCGAGTGATCTTCCCCATTTAAAAGGAAATCGCCCATCCTGTCACCAATTTGTTTGGTGTGCATAGACTGTGGATTCTTTTACCACACTCTAGAAGGATTCATCATTGTTGAGGAACTGACAGAAAGAAAGTGATAGGAAAGAAGAATTATCACTAGAAATACACAAGCAATTTTACCCCTGATGAATGTCCTACATTTGTCTGTGTTTTAAGGACAGAAACCTGTAGAAGTTGGGTTTGAGAAATATACCAATTGCACTTTAGAATTTGACAAATTACTCCAGTGTGAATTTTCATACGGAGAAATGTTGCAATTATTACAACAATTAACCCACAGTACGTGTTTTCCTTGTGTCTTGTAAAGTGTATGTTTTACATGTTTTATGCATCGTGTTTGATATTGAGTTTTATGTAATTTGATCATTTTAGGAGTTTTTACTCTACACATTTAATAAATAAAAATACCTTTTAATGTGATAATTTGATATATCATTGGTTCTTCTTGTCCTGTTTTGTGGTATAGACACCTGTTTAATACACCTTCCTTTTGAATATCGTATATCTTATCCATGTGGTAAGAAGTGTGTGATCCCCAAAGCATGGCATATGCCGTTTGAGAATAGCGTTAATTGAAAACACAGCACCTGTGATATTTCCCAGTATGAATGCAAATGATGAAAATTTCTTTGACCTGTTTGGGCATGTCAGACGACATAGGAGGGATGCAGAAGAAGATAACCAGGGATAAATACCTATCTTGATAATTCGGCTCACTTGGGGAATAATATGTGGTACCAACATATGAAAAAGATGGGGGAGAGAGCATCTGATGAGCGTCTGCTCTCTCATCCCGTATGCCATGAGTATGCCAGTGCACAAGGTGGTGAAAGTGAACAATGAGTGCCTAAAGTCATGGGCCGAGAACTCTAAACTGCTCACATTGGTGGATGACGAATCAGGACCAATGGCTGTAGTCCCATCGATTAATGCAACAATGTGCTTTCGAAGCAATGGTAAAGTCCAAGTTGGAGAAAATAAAGGATGCAAGAACATAATTGACATCCCAGGAATGAAGAGAGGGACTGCTGTCCTAATGGATTGATATTGGGCCTGTGGATCCAGAGGATATATGAAGTTGCCCAGGAACTGGGGAGGAGTGTGTTCCATCGTTCTCATCCATGTTCCAGCCTTGGTGATTCTCCAGAGTGACCTGAATATCGAGGGATTTCCATAAGTGGATGAGCACTTGTGAAAAAGAAGGCCACTTGTACTCTGTCGGATGAAAAGAGAGAACTATTTCTCATCAAAATCAATGAAGGCTTATGAAGATATTCCTGATGAACACAAGTTGTTCAGCAAGACTGTATGATAATGGCATCTATATTCATGCCTGCACTCCAAACAGTAGTCAATGTCAAATGGCTACAGATTACCAGGTGGGAGCTGTTACAGACAATCAATGCTACTATAAAAGGATTCAACACCATAAAGGAAGAATTGAGGGCCATAAGGCTGATGGCGCTACAGAACAGGTATGTCCTTGACATGATTACAGCAATGGAAGGAGATGTTTGCGCCATGGTCGGGCCTTCTTGCTGTACATTCCTACCATTGCATAACAGTGAGAACGGGACTCTGATGGATGCTATAACCATGTTGACAGAATTTCACAGGAAAATAGAGGAGGAGACAGAGGCTATTGGAGATGACGATTTCTTCTCATACCTGTTTTCATGGATTCCCGATTGGATGGTGAGTATATTCAAGTTCCTTGGAGCAATATTGGTGATGATAATGTTTGGATTCTGCATTATAAGGATAATAATTGGACAATGCCAGAAAACAGCAAAGAAAGCAGAAGGAATGAAGATCATGATTGATGTGAAGGGTGAAAACAGAAGACAACGCTCAGACTGGACCGCATAAAAGCCAGTATTGTGGCACCTGAGGGAATGAAGTTCATGTACCCAAGAGATCCTAAGAATTACATGGAACGTTGGGTCTTCTGTACCCCAAGTGGAGAATGTAGTTATATGACCTGGAGTGTGGACGAACACATAAAAAATGAAGGCACCCTGAGGGGGGTGACGAAGATATGGATACCAAAGAAACCTTTCTTCAATAGAAGATTCAAAGAAGCAGGAAACCCTGAGGAGGTGGTCAAGGACTCAACCAAAGGGGGGAATTTAGAGGAGCAGACATACATATCCGCAGGAGATCTTACCCCCCTACCTCCCCTGTATTGAAGCCATGAGACCATGCCCTGTCTAACCTCAGCTACTGTACCAATAGTACAGCGAGAATATGGAAGATGGTATCCATTAAGACGGCCATATTGAATGTACCCTCAAGTTGATGACAGCCTACAGGAGGAGCTCCCTGAAGGAATATGAGAAGGAGCTAGGAAAATGAACTGATGACGTTATACGAAGGAGTGCACAAAGTCCTGAAATATTAAATGAATACAATGTATGGATCTTAGAGACGAAATGACAAAGTAAAGAATCACTTGAACCTTAAAGTGTAAAAGAAGAAGATTGCACAGTAAAAAGTGCTGCAGAAATTATAAGTATGAAGAATGTACAGACGCTGAAACGCAAGATAGATCAAGTCATCACATAGACTAGATATAAGTAGTAAAGAGAATGCAGGCTGAGACACCATTGTACAGAAACTGGGAACTGGTATCATGAAATAAGTATGGCAAAGAATCATGGAGAAAGAATGAAACACTGTGTTGCAGTAGAATAGCAGGTTATTGAAGCTGCGTTGGGAGGCTGTCTTGCCTGAAGTCAAGCACTGAGAAGTCGAGGTCAGATATCTACGCTGAAGAGTAACGTGTGTGGGCAGGATGAATCCTTGCACGTTAAAGTGCAAGAAAGAACACAAAAGATGCCAAGTCTTAATTCATTTAAAACATTTAAAAGCTTGCAGAATGAGCAGAATCGTGGTCTCTTGTCACATGAGTAGAGGATGGAAATGATATGATATGATATGGCATTTATAACGCGCCTACATACAAGTGTTTCAAGGCGCGACGGGCAAGGGAGGGAAACAGAGGGAGGACAAGGCCAAGTGACATTGAGATCGCGCAAGTGCAGGGGAATGGGAGAAGAAAAGTGCCAGGAGAGGGGTAAAGGGAGGAAGAGCAAGTGCCGTACACAGGTTCAAACAACATCAGAAGTGCGGCCAGCAGGTGGCGAGTGCAAGGGTTAAGTGTAGACAGCAGTTGTCAAATAAGTGCAGGTAAGGGGACTGTAGGATTACAGATACGGCCCCAAGTGCAAAGGTTGCCGGAGGCAGTGCATGTGTGCAACTGGGCGGGCAGGGACCTGGGCCAGAATTCAGACGGTAGCCAGGTGACCAGTGAAGTATCAGACAGGAGATCAGCAGGAGAGAGGAAGAGAGAAGGCAGAAGCAAAGGAAGGTCTTGAGATGCTTCCGGAACCAGAGATGGTTCTGCTCAAGTTTCAGAGAGGCAGGGAGGCTGTTCCAGAGGGAGGCCCCAGCCGAAGGAAGAGATCTACCACCAACTCGTTGCTTGGAGAAGCAACTGTCCCTGGGGGAGTTGGAGATAGAGGAGCGAAGAGCTTGAGTAGGAAGATATTTCCAAAGAGAGAGTTGGAGGTAAAGAGTACCCAGGCCCCAGAAGGCCTTGTGGACAATGCAGAGGGTCTTGAACCTGATCCCTGCAGCCACTCGGAGCAAATGAAGAGATTTCAGAGCTTGAGGGATACGATACCTGGGCTTGACGCCAATAACAGGTCTTGCAATCCTGTTCTGGATGAGTTGCAGAGGGCGGAGAGTAGAAGCAGGCAGATTTAGAAAGAGGCTATTGCAGTAGTCCAACCTAGAGAGAACCAGAGCTCTGGAGACAGTGAGCTTCTGGGGGAAGGTGAGGAAAAGAAGAATACATCTGAGCAGGTGCAGTTGGTAGTTTGACTTCTTAGACATGTCAGAGATATGAGGAGAAAAGGAGAGTGTGGAGTTGAAGATGACCCCAAGGGTTTTGGCCTCACAGGTGGGAGCAGGAAGAGGGCCAAGGGAGGCCAGCCAGAGAGAGACAGGAAATGAAGGAGCAGGTGTGCCGATAAGGAGGATCTCTGTCTTACTGGCATTAAGGCACAGATCATTACCAGCACACCACTCCGGAATTACAGACAAACAGTCAGAGATGAGAGAGGGAGAAGAGGTGGCAGAGGGGAGCCTGAAGACCAGCAGAGTGTCATCCGCATATCACTGAAAGTTGAAGCAGAGAGCAGCAATGTAGTGGTCAAGAGGTTCCAGGTATTGGTTGAAAAGCCAGGGAGAGAGGTTAGACCCCTGGGGAACACCACAGGTAGAGAGTGAGACAGAGAAAAGGAAGGCTTGAACTTGGCATTCCAGATACAATAGTGAATGCCCTCACTCCCATTGCATTCCCAGGACGAGAATACTCTGCAAGGCCAAGTACAAAGAGAATTTCATGGCAGAAGGTATGGGTGATGAGAGATGCTCGGCTAATTGGGTGGTCGGGCAGCCTCATGTCCTTTCTACTTGCACCTGGGTCTTAGCTTACATGTTGCTAATTGAACCGAATATTCCAGAAATGGCACAAGCGTGCCAAACCAATTGTATTAGTCCGTATAACGAAGGACCTTATAGCTTAAGAAACCAATGAAACACTGTGTAACTGATATTTCATAAATGACACGTATGAAGAGGTAGGCATACATTTTCCACCTGATATCGGACAGCCAATAACAAACCAAGCCCCTATGTGATTGTATATCTAGATGTGTCCCTTGACCAATCCCAACCCTTGATAGGTTTTAACTATTGCCAAGTAGCATGACATCATTCTGACGCATAAAGAAGTATATAGTTGTATTTTTTGTGGAAATCGCTGAGCGAATGAGAGTATGTCCGTTGATGTTCGTTGTACACTCCTTGTTTTAGATAAATGGTAACAAAACAGCAACTTGTCATCTTCTTAAGTTTGTCCAGTGATTTGGACATCCAGCCATAAATGCACGTTCCAAGGGCCATAAGCTCAGTTGGTACACCCAGGATGCAGTTAGGTCAGTTGCCCACGAAGGATACTTCAGGGCCCACAGTTGGGTGGATTAAGGTTTGGCTCTCACGCACAACTACATATTCCTTTGGCATCCAACGCAGTCTGTTGTATCTGACATTTATATAGCCACCCCAGTTGTATTCTGGTGATAAGAGCTTGGTGGGCTTTGTGTGTAGGAGATATCGGTTGAGGTGGCTTTCATCATGCCAGATAGCCTCTAGTCCATTGTTCTTGTCCTTCTCAATGCCTTCCAGGCAGGCACGGGCAAGCTTTTCGACCTCGGGCACCACCCCGCCAAAGGTGGCTGCATGATAGTAGTAGTCGCCCTCTCCAGGGGCGATGTAAGCTGCAGAGGCAGGGTTGGTCTCATATGTGAAGAATATCCTCCACATCATGTAGCGTGCGGAGTGGAGCTGGGCCACCAATTCGCCGAGGGCCTCAACTCCATAGTGAGATGTGAACTCCTGATCCACATCCATGCAGAAGAGAAAGTTCACCTCCTGCTGCGCGCGAGGGACCACCAGCTCAATGATGTCCCTCATGCGCATCATGCTGACATCCTGCCAGCGGGCATACTTCTTGATCTTGGTCACCACCATGGTCCTTCTGGGTGCCAGAGGGAGTTTGGGCACTAGGGAGATATCATCCACCAAGACGTAGTAGACAACAGGGTGGCCAATCATGAAGTGGCGCTCAGCCGTTTCCAGGAAGTGCCCCAGATATCTTGGAAGGTACCTGAACACAGGGAAGACACGGGCAACATGAGAATGTGTCAGTGCAGTGCCAGCGGACAAAGGATGCAAAGAGAGAGCGAGAGAGACCACCCCTCCTTACTACCTGCCACAAACCAGTCACTACTACCCAAGTGATTGGCACTCCTGTCTGCCCCTGATTCTGCACCCAGCACCACCCACGCACAGGGCTCTATAACAAAAATTAATATCTGCTCCTGCTAGTCTGATCAACTGATTTTCATACATGTTCACCCGCCTGCCCCCTGATTTCACCACATGCCTGTGCACCTGCCCCCTCTATACACTGACTCAGCCGAGAGTCCCAGCGAGACAGGCAACGCTGATCGCAGCTTGACTACATAGCTCAACTGCACACCAGGTAAAAGTGGTTGCCTGATCGCATAGCCAGCTGTCCTCTTGTACAGCACACCCTGACATCTTGCAGATTCCCAGACAATGTTGCCCACCTGTACACCAGCCATGCCATTTTCCTGCACATCAGGTCCTGCTGCATCCCTACAACCTGCTCATCACACTGTACCTCATTGCCAGTGACCAAGCACCTGGGCCTGCTGCCTTACTGTGTCCATTTCCCACACCTACACATCTGGCTCCTTTGCCCAGCTGTCATGGTGTTGCCCAATAACAGGGATCTTGGCACACCCTTGAACTTATCCCCGCTCCCACACAGTGCTGTAAATAAAGCAGACACAGCAGGGTAGCATAGAACCAATTTTACTCGTCTACTTCCAACTCCTGACTGACTCCTCGTTTTCTGGCTGGCCCGCAACCCATGCCCTCAAGCCCCCTACCTTCCCACGTGATGCTGATCATTGCTTCACAACACAACAACCTCCCCCTTTTTAAACAGTTAACATTCAATCAATTTCTTCAATGAGTCTATGAGGTATTTTCTTGGCCTTCTGAGGTCGACCAGGATGACTCACCTGCACCCTTTCTGGTCTGAGGCCAGCCGGGTGGGCCCACATGTCACGGCCAGACTCTTCCCCATCTCCTTCATAGGGGTCTTCAGACTCCACTGGGTCTGTCTCTTCTCGCTCTACACAGGTATCTTCCTGAAATGTGAGGAGTTCCGTGTCACGTGCCGTCGTTCATCACCGGCTGTTAAGAGAGACCCCTTTACTTTCATGATATTGGGCACTGTTAAATGCTGCCGTATGCTTGTGAGTGTGAGGTTGTCTTTTGATGATAGTGTCCCCCTCCTTCAGGTTTGTCTCATGAGCCTGTCTCTTGGCATCAGCCTGACGCTTCATCCCCTCCTTCGCTCGGGCATCTTGATCCATCATGACCCAATCATCCACGTTGGCTTCCTCGGATAGGGTAACATGTGGCAGTTGTGTTCTGATGTTATGCTCAAACATGATTTCCAAAGGGGCCTTGCCTGTGGTGCTGTGTGGAGTATTTCGATAATCCCTCAAGAGTTGATAGAGCACTTTCTCTACTGGTTGTCCAGTCAGGTGAGTGATCTGGATGTTTCTTTTGATGTTGCTCATAAAACGCTCTACCCTCCCATTAGCATGGGGCCATAAGGTTTTTTTTCTTCGGTGTTGGAATCTCATGTATTCGACAAATGTTCTTGACCTGTAAAACGTTGTCAGACTTCACTACTCTCGGAACACCATAGGCCGTGAACATCCTGTCGAGAGCCAGTATGGTGTGATATGCCACTGTGGAGCACACAGGCTGTAACTCTACAAATCGGGAGTATTCGTCCATAGCTGCTAGCACGTAGTCACCCCTGTCAATTGGACCAAAGAAATCAATGGCGATTTCGTCCCATGCCTTCTCTGGTAGTTCCATCAGTTCCAGGGGTTCAGGTCTGGTATGCGTTTTAATGACGGTGCACGTGGGACAGTCTTTGAGGAGTGCGTCGACTTGACCATTCAGGAAAGGGAACCAGACGTTCTGTCGTAGAAGCCGCTTTGTTGATACTATGACCCTGTGTCCCTCATTCGGGTTCTAGTATCCTCCATCTTAGTGTTTGAGGGATAACAATCTTTGTCCCTTTCGAAAGCAATCCCTCCTCCGAACAAGTTAGTTTGTCATTGATGAGTAGCATTTTCTCAATGTCTCATTGCACCTCGGGGCAGACACACTCCCCACCTGTTTTTCTTGTTTCCATCTTTTTGACCCCAGACACATGAGGAGGATCTGGACTGCCTGGTCGTTCTCTGTCTCTTGAATGATCTGGCTGATGTCAACCCTTTTTGGGGCAGCGGCCTGTACCACGTAATGAATGTACTGGTCCACGATCATCGTACCTGTCACCACAGAGGCAACAGGATGGCGAGATAGGAAGTCTGCACAAGGTTCTTCATTCCCAGGCTGGTGTTTTATTTGAAATCTGTAGTGTTGCAATCCTGAGAGGCATTTTGTCTTGGGGGTTGCTGTACATGAACAGTAGGGCCTGGTGGTCCCTCACTATTGTGAAAGACTTTCTGCACAGGAACAGATGGAAGTGTTTGCAGGCCCACACCACAGCCACACCTTCCTTCTCGGCCTGTGAGTAGGCCTGTTCTGTCTTAGATAGACTCCTGCTGGCGTATGAAACAATGCGCCATTTGTTGGGTGATTCCGGGTCTACATGTGGAAAAATGGAACCCAGTCCCACCGGCCTTGCGTCGACTGTGAGTTTGGTGTCTCTTGCTGTTTTGAAGTAGGCCATGTTATCTGCGTACGATATGCACTCTCAAATAATCTCAAAAGTTTCCTGGCAGGCCTCACACTACACAAATGAAACCTGTGTCTTCATGAGGGCTCTGAGCGGTTCGCTCATCAAAGCACAATTCTGAATGTAGCGGGTACAGTAACTCACTAGCCCCAGGAATGAGCGCAAGTCTGACGCAAGTCTGATAGGTTGGTGGGCAGAGCAGTGTTGTTGAATGCTGCCACCTGATCCGGAAATGGAGTCATGCCCTGGGCTGAGAACAAATGCTCAAAGAAACTCAGAATCCCATTCCGAAACTCAAATTTCTCCTTGTTGAGGATGAGGTGGGACGCTTCTAGGGCCATGCAAACCCTCGGAAGCATGTTGTTGTGTTGGTCCTGATCTTTCCCAAACACCAGTATATCGTCGCTATAGTTCAGACAGTTGGGGATATGTTTGATGATATTATAGATCTAAGCCTGGAAGATCTCTGTGGCTGAGGAAACTCCAAAGCTGAGACGCTTATACCTGAAGAGTCCTAAACGGGTAACAGAAGTACTTATATATCTGAATTCCTCATCAGCTCCAGCTGTTGGTATGCCTTATTTAAGTCCAGCTTGAAGAAGAGTTAAGCACCATTGAGGAGGTAAATCATAGCAGTGATCCGCGGGGCTTGATACCTCTCCCTCATAATCGCCCCACTTGGTCTGTGCATGTCAACACCAATTCTGATGGCATTGGATCCCTTCTTAGGGACTGGGACTATGGGTGAAACCCAGGGGGTGGGTCCGGTTGTTGTCTCAGTGAATGATATCCTGTTCAAGTAGTTTGTGCAACTCTTCTTCTACCTGCAGTTGAATGTTCATAGGGTAGTGATGAGCCACAGGGTGCACCTCTGGGGATATGTACAATTTTATTTGTCTGTTTTTCAATTTTCCAAGTCCTTTGAAAAGTGCGGGGAAAATCTGTTCTGTTCTCGCTGTGGAGTCTATGTATTTTCCTGCCATAAACCGATACAGCACATGGATCAGTCCCATGTCCAGTGCTGCCTTGATGCTCAGGATGCAGCCGCTTTCCGCCGCTGTCTCCAATAGATGAATTAGTAATTCCCTGGATTGTCCCTTGTACTCAGCCATGAAGTACCCCTTGCACGGTAGTGGGGTCCTTGACCAGTAGGGGTAGATGTTCACCTCTGCCGGCTTGAGTCTGGGGGCATGTGGAATTCTGCTGTAGGCCTCTCTACTGATGATGTTGACAGTCGCCCCTGTATCTACCAGGAACTCAGCATGCAGATCATTTACTTGTAGCAGCAAGATGGGGCTCTACTCCTTGGCTCTAGGTTTTTCCAACAAGTATAAGTAATCCTGTTTCCTTGGTCCTTCTGCGGATGAATATCTGGAGCCGCTGTCCAATGGAGATTGCTCCACTAAGTACAGATGCGTTGTTTGGATCTCCTCTGAGACCAAGAAGTGGACGAGTGGTGAAAGTACCATTCCGGCATGGCTTTCTAATGATGGTACCCCTCCTCCTTCCTTTGTTTGTGTCATCTATGTGCGTGTTCATAGGGTGTTGGCTCTCCCATCTGGTACGACCTTGCCCTCTCCTTTACGTGTCTCATTGTGGTACTTGCTCCTCCCCCACATGCCTGGATTTACGACATTCGGCACACTGCCTTGAAATGGTTCTCCTCCCAGCATGCCGCACATTTCTGTCCAACGGCAGGGCACACGCCCTTTTGCAGGGATTCATACCCACATCTGTAGCAGAAAGGGTCACTGTTGCTTTGATGTGCCGGGTATGTCACTACCTTGTTGACCGACTCTGATTGTGGGGTTGACACTTTAATGTTGCTCATAGCCTCGACCTGCATTTCCAAGGCTGTGTTCGATCTGGGCAGTTGCAGTATTTTGTCCCGCAACCAAGGTTTCTGTAGTAGACGTTTACGGAATGTTGAGGATTCACAACCTGCAATGATCTGGGATTGTAGGGCTTCCTCATTGGAGTAGTTGTTGAAATCACAGTGCTTCATGTGGATGCATATATGCAGTACAAAGCGTCCATCGCTTCACCTCTGTTCTGCTTAGTAGTTTGGAACACGTGGCGCTCGTAGTCCACATTGGTGTGCGGGGTAAAATATTCTGTGAGCGCCACCCACAGACCAGCATACGAATCTGTTGAATCAGTAGGGAACTCGTCTAAGATGTCCCTCACGTTGGTCCCTATGGCCAGCAACAGCAAGCTGTGCTTTCTGTCATCATCCAGCGGGCCTATGGCCATAATGTAGGTGTAAAAGTCTCTGGCCTGCCTTGTCGATCTGGGCCCCAAGTTGCTGGTCTCCATGATGTCGAAATGGCTAGGCAGCTGCATGGCTAGGTTGAGTTGTAGGCGCGATAGTAGGCCTTCTTGTGGCGTGGCGGGGACCTTGAGGGTCTCAGCATCAGACATGTTGCTGTAGGTGCAGGCACTGCACGCGACCGTATCTCTCTCTTTGGGCTGCTATGCCCCTTCTCTTGCAGTGATGGGCGGATATTTTGTATTTTTATTTGTATTTATTGATTTATAGAGCGCTTTACACCAAAGCGCTGTACAATTGAACAACTTAATACATGAAAACATAAACAATAGAACGGTAGAAGCAAAATTACAATATGAATCAATCAACAAAACAGTGAGAAGAGCAATTTACTGCGGGAGACAGGGAGAATAGTGGAGTAGGACTGGGTGGGGGGAGGGGAGCTGATGATATTGTCTTGCTAGGCTTACAATCTTGGGTCAGCTACTGTCCTGCCCAGTTGTCTGCTGGCAATATATTGTCTGTGATGCCCCTGCCTAGGGCTGCTACTGCAGGAACACAGCTCCTTTCCTCTTGTTCTTGCCAGCCCTGAGGGAGCACAGTTCCTCTACTTTTGCACCTGTCAGCACTAACGGATGAGTGTATGGACCATTAAAGCGGCCCCGGCACTTCAGCGTGTGTGTTGTGCCCTGGGCTTGCAGCCCCTTTTCCCTGGCATGCAGGTACTTTGCTGCTCTACGCACCTCTTTGCGCACGCGCATGGCTCACTGTAGTCTTACCGCCGCACTCCGCATTCACTCTGCCTTGGGCCCGGCATCACGCTGCTCCCTTGCAGCCGCCTTCTGATGCATAGTGGGTCCGCCACTCCTTAGTTGCCAGTTTGGGGTTGCCCAATAACAAGGATATCGGCACACCGTTGGACTTATCCCCGCTCCCACATGGCGGTGTAAATAAAGCACAGACGCAGCATGGCAGCATGGAACCAACCTTACTCATTAACTTAGAACTCCTGACTGACTCCTCCCTTTCCACCTACCCCGCTCCTCGTGCCTTCCGGCCCCCTCCCTTCCCATGTGACGCTGGTCATGGCTTCACAACACCACAACCATGCACCTATATTGGAAACAGTCACCATGCCCCACCTCGAGGCCTGGCCTTCATGCTAGCCTGTGCGCATGCCCTGAAGTGACACTCACTTTCCCACTGCAAAGACAGACAGCCCGATAACTGTGCCGCATGCCCGGTGCATCTCATCATCTATTGTCCGGTTGAAGGTTCCTTCCCAAACAATGGGGGCCCCCCACGCAGTCACGCCTGGCTCCTTTGGGAAGAATCTGAAAAGGAAATGGAATAGAGAGCAGTGTGAATTCAGTTTTCTGAAGTGATGTTGCATCAAGTTATTCGTTTTTAAGAAGGCTGTCACAATCTGTTACCAAATTCCTGGAGTAATGTCACAAGCTATTACCAAGTTCCTGGAGAGATGTCACAATCTATTGCCAAGTTCCTGGAGTAATTTCACAAGCTATTACCAAGTTCATGAGTGGTGTCACAATCTGTTAACAAGTGTCTGGAGTGATGTCACAATCTATAATCAAGTTCTTGAGTGATGTCACAATCTATTACCATGTTCATGTAGTGGTGTCACAATCTGTTACCACATGCCTGGAGTAATGTCACAATATATAATCAAGTTCTTGGAGTGATGCCACAATCTATTACCATGTTCCTGTAGTGGTGTCACAATCTGTTACCACATGGTTGGAGTGATGTCGCAATCTATTATCAAGTTCCTGGAGAGATGTCACAATCTATTACCAAGTTCCTGGAGTAATTTCACAAGCTATTACCAAGTTCATGAGTGGTGTCACAATCTGTTAACAAGTGTCTGGAGTGATGTCACAATCTATAATCAAGTTCTTGAGTGATGTCACAATCTATTACCATGTTCCTGTAGTGGTGTCACAATCTGTTATCACATGCCTGGAGTGATGTCGCAATCTATTATCAAGTTCTTGGAGTGATGTCACAATCTATTACCATGTTCCTGTAGTGGTGTCACAATCTGTTACCACATGCCTGGAGTGTTGTTGCAATCTATTATCAAGTTCCTGGAGTGGTGTCACAATCTGTTACCAATCAAACTTGGGGCTATTCACTTTCCACAAAATAGGTATACCAAATATCCATCGCCTTTTCCCAATAAGTAACACATTCTTTGTATGTATGTTTCAAGGTGTATATTCTTAATCACTGTGCAAAGAGTTTGAAGTGACCTGGCTCTTTCAGGTGACGCACCATGCTGAACACACAGTTAAGTACGAAGGTAGGTTTGTTGTACAATTCCAAAAGGTCACTTGGGATACATCAGGCAAGCAAATGGGGAGCAACCACTCGTCCATCCACACCCCAGCCGGCTCACTGTCCGACCCAACATTCCATACCAAGATTCCACGCGTGCACTGCGACACCAGCTTGCACACGAAGACAGGCAGGCCACAACACAGTTCGGGCAAAGCAAATCAGGTAAGACCTCTTTGCAATGCGATTCAGTCTTAGAATCCTTCATTAAGAGAACATATCTGGAAATAACAATAGTAGGCAAACTGGACTTTTGGTATAGGATATCCTGTGCTACCTATTAGTAAATCTTAACTACAGGACCTCTCACCTGCCCAAATGGTCCACATTTCTTTGCAGTCACTGACTCTAGTGGCTATATGGGTTAGTCTGACGTCATGTGATACGGTCAGAATCACGTGGTCTTACCCAGGCAGGCTAATCATTCTTCAGAATGCATGAATCATAACACTGCTCAATATGGTGTATTGATGAATTCAATGCTTCGAAGGATACCCTGTACCATCCTCCCTTACTCCTGAGGTAGGTCCCCAGGTCTTCCCTGTCTATTTCCTCTTTGTGATGACTCTTTGCATACTGCAACCTTCCCATCTGAAGTTAAGCGGGCTATTGTCGTGTGGGAGGATAGCTCAGGGACAGTGCAGTGCGTTGGTCCTGAAAGCAAACTAATGCAGAATAGCACAGGTTCGAATCCCAGTCTGCACTTGGAAACTGGTCTCTGGTATTAAGTGTGTTTTAAGATAAGAATTATTTCATTATCATCCCCATTCTTAAATGAAACAATCTTGACCCATTTCCCTTCTGGCTATTCCTGGATTTTATCTTATCCTGACCATCCCGTTCTTTTACCGCTTTATCAATCTGGCTTTCGTCCCTACCCCTCTACAGGAACTGTGCAGCTCTTTTATTAATTCATAACTCTCTGCACATCTCATTAAGCTCTCCTCAATAATTCTTAATCTTAGGGTTCTCTGGCTCTGTTCTTCAGTGGTTTTGTGCTCATCTCACTGATCGCAGCTATTCTGTCTCTCGGGCTGGCCAGCGCCCCCCCTCTTCCTCTCCAATGTGGAGTCCCCCATGGATTTGTCCTTGGCCCACTTTCTGTTATTTCTTTGTACTATTCCCTTGTCTGCTCCCAGCTTGTCTTTTAATCTTCCGTGTCATTTCCGAGTTGATGATTCCCAGATCGGTCTTTCTTTTCCTTCCTTCTCGGACTCTACTCGCTCTACTCTTTCCGCTTGCCTACTTTGTAGCCAGCCTTCAATGGCCAATCATTCTCTTCATCTTAATTCTCACCTTTCCTCCCTCTCAACTTTCACTCTCCTCTACCGCGGAGTTACTTTGTGACTCTACACACTCTTTTTTTACTTCACATTTCTAATACTGCCTGTTCTTGTCGCTTTCATCTTCATAATGTCCGTAAAGCTTGTCCTTTTCTATCATTGCGTCACTTCCTCCTTGATTTGTTTTTGTCTCTACTATTGCTCTGCTCGCTTGGTCGGTCTTCATGCCTATTAGTTGGCCACTCTTCGCTCAAACTCGAATTCTTCTATTCTTGTTCTTTTTTGCCTTTCTCTTCGTAATTCCATCCACGCTCGCCTGTTTCTCCTTCCAGGCTCCCCTTTGATACTCATCTTCTTTTCCACGTTCTTTGTATTGTTTTTAAGTGCATTCATGGCCTGGCCCCTCTTTACCGGTCTCTCTGATCCCCGACTCACTTCATTCTGGCAGTTCCTACACCTCCTTGTGCCCAGTCTCGTGTCTACTCATTCTCCCTTCTGGCTCCCGAGCACTGGAATCAGCTGCCCCTCCCCCCTCCTTCCGCTTACGGCCTAAGCAATACTTTCTTTCTCTCTCTCCGCAGTAATATTTGACCTTTACTGTATTTATTGTCATTCCTTATTAGTGCACTGCCTACTGTTATGTAGAGCAATTTGGCAAAAGGGCTATATAAAATCAATAAAATGCAATTACAAATACAATGCAGGCTTTGATGATGAGCTAAGATCTAATGGAACTGCACTATTGAACTAAAACCATAGACAGACTTAGGGGGTTATTACAAGTTGGGCGGTAAGGGATACCGGGCACCGGTAAGGAGACCGATGCTGGTAATCCCTTACCGCCCAATTCTGAGGTCCCTTAGCGGGAGCCTCAAAGAACGTGTGGTCTGGTCCTTTACGGGTCCCGGTAAGGGACCAGGGTGCTAATAACGGTACCGCAATGCGGTACCGTTATTAGCTACTTCCCCATTCCCATTGAGCCCTATAGGGGCTCAAATGGGAATGGGGAATGGTTGGTTCAATGGGGATTTACCGGTCCCTCCAGGGTCAGAATGCACCAGTAAATCCCCATTGAACCAGACCGGTGCCGGACCCGTTATTGGAGGCAGCCATGGCGCAAATAGTGGCATGGCTACCTCCAATCTCTCAATGAGGCCCTTAGTAATGTAACATGGTGTGGTGTAATGACCAAATCGTGCGCAGGCATGCAACGTGCTGTACTAGCCACATTGTGCATAGGCATACAGCCTGCCAAGGTAGGATATAGGGTTAAAAGCCTATCGAAGCACACACTGAATGCTTGCAGTGTTTAGATCTCTTTATCTTTTGCAAGCGATGTTCCATGGTAAACAGGTACGAGTTTGCACAGGAAAATCAAGCTGAAGTGCAAGCCGACTCACTGAGATGGGAGGTGTGAAGAAGGAATGGGAAGGCAGGTGTCCAGCAGTGCCTTTCCCTAGACAACAAGTTAGCAAACCTTCGGGGGGGAGGGGGGGGGGGGGAAAGAGAGAGAGAGAGAGAGAGAGAGAGAGAGAGAGAGAGAGAGAGAGAGAGAGAGAGAGAGAGAGAGAGAGAGAGAGAGAGAGAGAGAGAGAGAGAGAGAGAGAGAGAGAGAGAGAGAGAGAGAGAGAGAGAGAGAGAGAGAGAGAGAGAGAGAGAGAGAGAGAGAGAGAGAGAGAGAGAGAGAGAGAGAGAGAGAGAGAGAGAGAGAGAGAGAGAGAGAGAGAGAGAGAGAGAGAGAGAGAGAGAGAGAGAGAGAGAGAGAGAGAGAGAGAGAGAGAGAGAGAGAGAGAGAGAGAGAGAGAGAGAGAGAGAGACACACCCTGGTCTTTGCTGTAATACAACCTGGGGTATGTACGATTGTGCTCTGTGTCACCTGTAACAGGTAACTTGCACTGTTTCTCATTCTTGCTAAATCGACGCCCATATGCAATTTGTAGTGGTTACTTGCCATGTTATCTACTCATTGCTAAATAAATGCCAAGTAGTATACATTTGACTTCCTCTCCGGAGTGTGTTCATTGCTTCTGTAAAACAGCAAATCTGTAATATAGTGTGCACGTCTGCGTTGGACCAGTCCCCCAGGGGTAAACGCACACCGGCGTTACACACACGGCAAGAGATGTCAGACTAAAATAGATGTATTTATTTTTATTTTATTTTATTTATTGACTTGTATATAGCACTTTACGCCAAAGCGATTGCAAGCCGTTGGGTTTGGTGTAGGGGAGCAATGGCCACGAGGCCCTCCTCACCTACAGCTTCCTCCCCAGACGGGGACCATGACTCGGTGGGCGCCCCCTCATGCCACCCGGGCCCAGGTGGAGGAGGATTCACCCGCCGACGACATTGCCCACACGCACCCTGTCCTTGCATTTACCAAAAATTAAGTTAGGCCTAGACGCCATCTTGCCTAGCAAACATGGTGTGAGTTCAGCACACTGTAACGAGGCCCCCACCTTTGGAGGGCCTTTCATGCATCTCTGTCGCCTCAGCAGCCCTGACAGATCCGCTGCGAGTGCGTTCCCATGAGAAAGTCGGAGATGAGCTAAACCCGAGATGCCAACACGGCAACATTATATTAGTAACAATGTGATATTGCACCCCGTATGACCCGGACCGCAAGGCCGGGGTAGCGAGGAAAAAAGCTGAAGCATCACTATCTGAAGAAGGTAGAAAACAATTCAAGTATTGGTATTAATGAACTACTTCTGTTTAAAATGTGAATAAGCCATAAAAATGTAACGTTATATGATATCCCTCCAGGTCTGGACTAATGCTGCTATAACCACGGAGAAAGATGTTGACCAAACGTGTAACCTCTATCTGTAAAAGTGTTTTTCAATAGTATGTAGAAACTTGAACTCATATATGTTTTTTAATTCACCCAAAGCGGCGAGCATCAATCTCTGTAGGCCATAACCTAGATATCCCTCGTATAACGTCTAATGTACATACAATACGCACACAATGTAGTGAATATAATGTTAGGTAATGAAAAGGTACTGGAACCGACTGTATTAAAGAAATGTGTAACGAAATTGAAGTATATATATATATGTGTCTAAATAACGTCAAAATAAGGCAGAACAGTATAGAACTTCTGCATCCACTGATCAGCAACGCACGAGGAAAATACCTTTGTGGATATATGCAAGGCCATTCCCTCTCCCACCCCACCAAGCCTGCCAGATAAAAAAGCTAAGACTTGTGCCGCGCTCCCTCACCTCCCCCAACCAAGCTGGCGTTACTTCAGAGAGTCAGAGGCCCCGGCGCCGCAACCAAGGCCACAGCCCGCCACCTGTGTTATTTACAGCACGGTAATAAACCCACGGATGAACCCACTGATCTACCAGCACCCTCTCATAAATCCCACGAACCCCCCAAGAATCCTGACCCCGTGTAAGGACGACCCCCATCATTGGGACAAGACACAGAGACCCATCTATATAATAACTTCTAACGCAGCAGACAGACATGTATCATTCGGCCCAGGCCCCAGAGCCCCGTCCCGCGACCTAAAATACCGGTCAATAGGACACAGGTAAATCTCACCCCAACCGACAACCACCAGACCTCTCATGAGGTGCATTCCTCGTGTGTTGTGTTTATTTTATAAGATAAGCTGCTGAAGCGATTTATTAATGAACTTAAATGTCATTTTCTGAATAACTGCAGTGTGCATGGCCTAGGGCAAATGAGACAGGAAAGGTATTCGTCATTGTCACAGGCTGCCCCAGCACATCAACACCGCACGGATGACCTCAAGCCGGCCTGCCAGGCCCAACCCAACCCACGAGGCTGACCAGTGACGTCGTCCCGCCAAGACCAACCCCGCTGCAGCAACACCTATAGTTAGTCGACGCCACCCAATCCCAATTGACTTGTGCCCCCTATAGTGTTTAGGTGTTGATGACGTTTTTTGTATTAGAAATACGCCTGTCTTTGCTATTGTCAGGCAGAGCGCTCTCGTAGGTTGCAGAGTTCTTTGCATGCCTTATTCTTGGATAAACTCCCACTTACGCTCACCCGCACTCTGTCTTGGCCTTATTCCCACTACGGGAGAGTCCCTTATTGTCTCTCATTGCGGGGAGGATCGTGCTTAATTGGGGGCGCTTCCCTTCAGTGGTGACCCCGATAGCGTGATATCCCCAAACTATTTTTCCTAACTCCTTCTTAACGACCCCCTTGTGGCACGAGAATCTCCGGTCAAGAAGGGATACGCACGGTGAGCCGTCTCCGGGAGGCCGCCCGCCAACGGCGACCGGCACAATAAGAAGTGCGCACTCAATGAGAAAGGGTACGGGATCCCGATTGGAAAAAAATCCCCTTTGAGTGCCGCTCGCCGGAGCCAGGGGCTGACCGTTGAGTTACCGGTGACGCCGCCTGGACGGACCCAGTTTCGGAGAGTATCGGTTCAAGACGGGCACGTGAGTACCGAGTGCGAGTGATCGTCAAGGGGAAAAGAAGGGGAATTGGGAATAAAAAAACGGGGACAGGTAGAGGAGAAGAATATCGGGGGTCTACTACAGACGGGTCTTGAAACTTTCTTTATTCTTTCTTTTGCATATGGCCATTAGGAGTAAGAAATAAGTGACGTGGTAGAAGTGACGGAAACCTAGCTCCGAGAGGGGGTGGAAGGCGGCGCCGCATAGTGCTATCTAGACTAGTACTGGGAATATACGAAGAAGTGAGAAATAAGTTATTGGTGTCTAGCAAAAGGAGACACCGGGAATATTTTTTAGTGATTGTGCTCTCTCTCTCTGTTTCTTCTTTTTCCATTTCCACGGGGTAGGGGGCGAAAATGAGAAGGGTATAAAGAAGTTAGAACATCTTAAAAAGTGGGGACTCAGTAGTGGCACGTACAGACGTGAACATAGTAACCTTAGCAGGAAAACAGGGACAGCTGGCTAGGGAGGAAAGGGAGGAGAAAGACAAAAGTGTGAGTGGAAAGCATTGTGAAGGGTGCGCGCACCGTACGAGTGTTGGAGACGAACGGGTGGCCGCGAGGTGGTGTCAGAGAGTGTGGCCATAACCAGTACTTGATCAATTACAAGTGAGATTACATAAGAGTGCCTGGGAATGGGAAGGAGATGAGATATGGTGAGTGAGAAGAGATTTGTGCAGTGAATAACAGTGGGTGCTAACTTTGAGAGGTCCGCTCTTGTCTGTGCCATAAAGGTATACATACGCATATTTACACCTAATAAAAAGTAACGAAGGCGAACGCGGTAGCGCTAGCGATTTAGAGGATGGGGGCTGAAACTCCCTTGTCACACATTTGTAAGAGCTTGCCGGGATATGCTGAACGCATAAATAAATATCATGATCAATGGTTAACAGAATTGAAAGGGGAGGGGTTGCCCCAGATTTGGCCAGAAGGAGGGTCTTTTGACAAAAGCGTTCTTGATATGGTATGTACATGTATTCGCCTCAAGTATAAGGGAAAACAATGGCAGAATAGGAAGGAGATATTAGATCTTTGGAGATTGTTTGAGGAAGTACCCCCACCCAAAGCTCCAGCTCCAAATATTGATTTACCTTCCACCACAGACAATCCACTAATGATCCCGCGAGAGGAAAAGGAACAGTTAAGTACAGAACAGCCTGCGGAAGTGGTTATGTTGTACCCAATATTACCTAAACCAGCCCCTGCAGCAGGATATAGCGACCCTATTTATGTGCCTCCCCCTTCGACCAGCACGCCACAAAGACCAACTGCACCCCCACCATACGAAAACACCAGAGAGCGCGCCCAGGGAGGCACACAGAGGGTGGACATAGAGAAGTTAACGAGTGACTTAGAGTCGAGGCTTACAGTGGCAAGAGATGAACTCTCAAGAATAAAAGACATATGTGAACGCACAGCATGCGCCCCCACACAATCTGGACGCACGTCTAGAGCGTCGAGCGAAAGTAGACAAATTGAGGAGGGATGGAAAAAGGGGGAAATACTGTTCAGAATTGAGGAAGAACCGACCAGGATAATAGAAGTAGGGACAGCAGAAGGAAGCATTGGTGACGTCTCGCGAGAGAGAGGGATCAGAGAGGATTTGTTATGTGATGTCAGAGGAGGGGGGGATGAGAGTGATAGATTGAGCATGACAGTAGGAGGAGACGGCGAGGAGCTAGATGGTGCATGTTCACTGGGGACTATAGAAGATGAATGGATGGGACGACTAAGAAATAGGGTGGGGAAGATGGCGTCATTAGAGTCAGCAGTGACTAAGGAAAAGGAAGCTGCAACGGCAAAAGGGAAATTACAACTCCCATTACTCCACAGGGGGGGCGGGAGGCCAAACTATATACCGTGGGCTCAAATGGACAAGGCTAATTTAATGAAATTACTACCACAGCTGTCAGGAGGGGCAAGCAAGTGGATATATGCATTTGAGAAACATACCGCTGGTATACCGCTGGCAGTAGGCGATGTGAAAAGCCTACTAGTGTCCGCAGTAGGGGATCAGGCAGATAGAGTATGGGCTAAAGCAGGTTTTCCAGCTGTAACTTTAGAGTGTGATCGCCATGATGGGGCTTCTTTTAACACCGTGCGAGCAAGGGTGTGGGACGCACTGCGGGAAACCTTCCCAGATACCCCTGATTTGCAGTCAGTAATGCAATGTACCATGAATGACAGGGAGGACGCTATGGATTACATTCTCCGGGTGCAGGAGATGTGGAGAGCGGAAACGGGTACGCCCTGGCACCAATCCACGTCTCTATTTTACTTCATCATTAAGAGAGGGCTCCCAAAGGAAGTGCAAAAGGCACTAGATAAAATAGCAGGTGTTGAGGCAAAAGGCTGGCCGGAGATCCAAAGCATAATAGTACACCATTGTAAACGGATCAAAGAAAGAGAGAGGGAAGTAGCACAGAAAAGGCTGGCGGATGAGGCGAAGTTGGTGCAATCAAAATTGGTGAAGGTCGCAGCAGCGGTAGCGGGACTCCCACTCATACGGGAGGGAGAGGAAGGAGAGGAGGGGCAAATAGCAATACAAGGAAGAATAGCAGCGAATTGGGCAGGACAAGGGCAACGACAGTGGACAGAGCAGGAGCAGAACGGAGGTCCAACGTGGCAAGAGTGGGCCCCAAGAGGAGGAAGAGGTGGGTACAGGGGTCGAAGAGGAGGACAAGGGTATGGAGGAATGGGAGGAAATGGGTGGCAGGGTCCCAGAGGTCCACAGGGGAGCTGTTGGAATTGTGGGAGATGGGGGCATTACTCAAGAGAATGTAGGAGCAGACAAAACAACGGTTTCCAAGAAATAGAACAGTACGGACACCCCCATCCAGGAAGCCCCTACGGCCTCCCCATGGGACAATACCAGCAACCAGACAATGTAGTACAAAGGAGTAACGCACAACTACACGGACATCAGTACCGAACACAAACCAGCCCACAGAATAATGACAATGTGCACTACACGCCTGGTAACACTTTCGCCACAGTAGCTAATGGGGCACCCGCCCCCGCACCTTACAGTGGAGTGTCAGTAGTTTCGGGGAACATTTTCGATCAAGGGGGGGCAATGAGACACCCCGCATAGGACAGCCCACAGAGAGCACTTGCGTGTCCAGTACTGTCTACGACCCACAATGCATCAGAGGAACCATTGATAGGAGCGCAGATAGGAGACAAGCAATTCATATTCATGGTGGATTCGGGAGCGGAGAAATCATGCATTAGAGAGGGCCGGTTCCCGTTATCTAATAGAACGTTAGAGACGCAGGGGTTCTCTGGGGCTGTAATTGAAGTTCCTTACACAGAGGTATTGGATGTGACAGTGGGGGGGAAAACAGTGAAAGCACCCTTACTGTACTATGAAAACTCTCCCATCAACTTACTGGGGAGAGATCTCTTGAGCAAACTAAACATGACAATATCATTCACAGGGAGCGGCATCGTATGTTCAACGCCAGGCATATGCCCCCTCCGTATATTAGCAGTAATACACGGCCACACAATCATGAAAGAGATCAGAGGGGTACCAAGAAATGAGGAGATGTTTGTTGAAGGTATGAGAACATTGGCTCTCATAGTACCAGAACTAAAAAGGGTGGAGTGGAGGATCCCAGCAGAATTCCTTTTCCGTCCCATAGCAAGCCCTGACACTGCTCTTGGGGCAGTACTATCGTTGGATTTGCATGCAATACATGTATCAGCAAACAGAATATGTGTGATTGGTATTGACATGGAAGGGTGTGAGTGGCGGACAGTATTGTGTACAAATGCAAATATCCCGCTGAGAGAGCTCTCGGACGAGGAGCTATTTTCTGACACTGAGGGAGATGGTGAAGTAGTGATGGAACTGGCAATGCCCTGTGACATTGTAGTTACAGCCAGACAAACTAAGGTTGAACTAATGGCGGTAGTAGGAGCACCGCACACATTTTTTGATGAAGACATGAGTTCAGTACCCACTAACTTATGGACTAATGGCCCCCACGATGTAGGGTTGCTGCATGAAGTTCAGCCTGTGGTGATAAAAGTAAAACAGGGAGCAATACTACCCCGGGTGAAACAATATCCACTGTCGCGAGAAGCAGAAGAAGGGATCAGAGAGACAATAGAAGCACTGCTAGCACAGGGTATAATCGTGCCCTCAAACTCCCCATGCAACACATGCATTTACCCAATCAAGAAAGCGAAGGGGGGTTCATGGAGGATGATACAAGATTTACGCCCACTGAACGATGTGGTAATGAAGGAGTTTCCTTTAGTCCCGAACCCGGCGACAATACTGTGCAACATTCCAAAAGTAGCATCACACTTCACAGTAATTGACTTAAAAAATGCATTTTTTTCGATTCCCTTAGCAGAAGAGAGCAGGTACTTGACAGCATTTACATTGGGAGGAAGGAGGTTCGAACACTGCAGACTACCACAAGGATATTGCGAGAGCCCAAGCATATTTAACAGGGTACTACATGAAGATCTAGGGAATTTGTCTGTAGAAAGCACAGTGATTCAGTACGTTGATGATTTATTGGTTTGTGCACAGGCTGAGGAAGAGTGCAGACAGGACTCGATAACACTCTTGACATTATTGGCAAATAAGGGGTACAAGGTGGACAAGGGGAAGTTACAATACTGTCTGACAGAGGTCCTATACTTGGGTCAGTTGATATCAAAGGATGGCAAGCGAATTATACCAGACAGGGCACAGGCGATTAGAACAATTGGGGAGCCCAAAACAGTAAAAGAGATGCAGAAATTCCTGGGTATGTGTAACTATTGCCGAGCATGGATATTGGACTATGCGGCGTACACAAGGCCCTTGCTACAGGCACTGAAAGAAGCACAACAAGAACACAAACACATAGAATGGACAGAGGTGATGAACACAGCATTTAACTCACTAAAAGAACTGATATCAAGCGCTCCAGTACTAGCAAATCCAGATTATGGGCGTGAATTCTTCTTATTTTCACACTGCAAAGGAACACTGATGACAGCAGTACTGACACAGAAAACATCTTTAGGGCACAAGCCACTCGCTTACTATAGCGGCACCCTAGACGCAGTAATGCAAGGTCATTTCGCGTGCGAGCAATCCCTAGCTGCAGCCGCGTTCGCAATTGAAAAAAGTGCCACGATAGTGATGGGCTGCCCGGTGACACTGTTTGTGGAACACTCACTTTTTGCAATATTAGAGCGAACAAAGAGCACATTGACAACACAACGCGCCACAGCATATGAGATAATACTGTCCAGCGCTAACATCCATATAGTAAGATGTAAAACAGTGAACCCAGCCACATTCATCACAGAGGCATGCACCGTAGAGGACATGCAAAACCACAACTGCGCCACGTACACAGGTGACGAAAGTAAGGATCAAGTGATTTTTGAAAATGCCCTGACCGAGGGTGAGGTGTATTTTGTGGACGGGTCAGCATCAATAGACATGGAGACAGGAGAAAAGCATGTGGGTATGGCAGTGGTACGATTAGAGGAAGATGAATATGAGATACTAGTACAACACCGCCTCCCATCACACTATTCAGCGCAAGCAGCAGAACTAATAGCGCTAATAGAAGCATTGCAGGCCGCCAAGGGGTGCGCAGTGACCATATATACAGACTCAGCATACATGACAACAACAGTTCACGGTGGGTTGGCCCGGTGGGGGCGGAGAGGGTTCCGACGAGCAGACGGAACGCCAGTCCAGCATGCAGAATTATTGAAAGAACTGATTGAGGCCCTGCAAGACCCCACGGCAGTGGCCATCGTAAAATGTCAAGCTCATACCACCAATACAGATTTTGTATCTTTGGGGAACGCGGCAGCAGACGCCGCTGCCAAAGCAGCTTCATATCTACAAAAAGGTGAAATAGGAGAGTACATGTTGCACCACACAGTAAGCCAAGAGGTCCCCACAGGATACAACATGATGTCCACACAGGAGATAATAGAGCTGCAAGAGGGAGCTAGTGCAGAGGAAAAATTGCTGTGGACTAAGAGAGGATGCAGCAAATCACCGACTGATTTATTGTGGCGACAAGAGAGTTCAGGAAAAGTGGTAATGCCAATTACGCTGTTAGAAATAGCATTTCAACAACTACACTTTCCCGCACACAACACAAAGAAACACATAATGGCAGAGATACAAGAAGATTGGTTTGCACCTTGCCTCCAGGAACACGTCACAAGGTTAGCCCTAGAATGCACGACATGTCAAATTTACAACTCAGGTATGACATTGCGTACGCTAAGGGGTACGATACCAAAACCAAGTGGCCCATTCAGAGAGCTCCACATTGATTATGTAGACATGGGAGAAAGGTGTAACGGGGCTCGATACATGATTGTGGTTGTATGTCCATTTTCGAGGTGGGTGGAGGCAGGTCCATGTGCCCGCCCTGACGCGAGGGGCGCCGCGAAGTTCCTAGTGCGGGAAGTGTTTCCGCGCTGGGGAATTTGCGACGTTATTCGCTCAGATAACGGGACGCATTTCGTTAATGAATTATTTAAAGAAGTGACTACATTATTGGGGATAAAGCACAAATTATGTTCGATTTATCATCCTCAAAGTAATGGCGTCGTGGAAAAGATAAATGGCCTGTTAAAAAGCAGATTATCAAAACTTTGTTTTTCCCTTAAAAAGACTTGGATGTACTGCCTGCCTTTGGCCTTGTTTGAACTACGAAACCAGCCAAGTAAGGATCACCATTTGTCCCCGCACGAGATCGTCACGGGAAGAAGAATGCATACAGCGCATTCGCCTCTCCGTGAGCGTTCTGATGCACACAGAAGCTCAGCTATATTGGGGGAGGAGTTCACAGAATATCTGCGAAAACTGACACGGGCAGCGCGCGTAATTGCAAAGCAACTAGCCCCCCCCTTGACAAGAGAGGAGGGGAACGCGACTGAACCAAACAGGTTGCCTGAAAAACCACTACAGCTAATGCCTGGCGACCTTATATATGTTAGAAGTTTTGTGCGGAGGTGGAACGCACCACGTTTCCATGGCCCCTATGAGGTAGTGTTTTGCACGCCTACAGCAGTAAAGGTTAAGGGCCTGCGATATTGGGTGCATTTGACAGACGTACGTAAAGCTTACAGCGCTGCGGAGAGTGAGGTGCAGGACGAGGCACAGGCAACAGCGGACGATGAAGTTGTGCAGAATGAATGATTGGAATTTTGTGTGCATTATAAGATGAACAGTGAACACAATTAGCGCGCAACAAATGTCCTGGACTAAAACATGTACATATGTGTATGCAAATTTTCTTTTTATTACAATTTTTGAAAGTTTTGCGCGGGGTTCTTTTTTTTTTTTTTCCTCTCCTGTGCTCTTTAAGATGTTTTTTTTTATTATTGTTGTTTTTAAACTGTCATGTTTTTTATTATTTATATATATATATAGTAAGGTACGAATAATGATGCTTGAAAGGCTACCTTGTCTGTCAACACACCCCCTCCCTCACCCAACCCTATATTTTATCACCGAAACGTTACAACGTGGAAATGTTTACATGTTTGTATTTAATGAACTCTTGTGTCTCAAACAGGATTTATCATGGCATCGAATGGGCAGCCTGCAACTAATAGATATGTTAGATTTAGAGAAATGTTAGTGGCTAGATTAACATATTCATTTGAATGTGGTTTATCAATGTGTGCTATCGTGTTCTTCATCTCAATGTTTTGTCTAGTATTACACTGGGTTATAGCGTTCATCTCTACCGGGATGAACGAGGGGGGAGGGGGGAACAACACCACCCTTGCCCCTGGAACGAAAACAATTCCGACTGTAGGTATCAAAGAAGGTGATTTCTTGATCTGGGATGGATCACACTTTGTGTGGGGATACTATACTACACCACCCACTGCTGTCCTGTCACAATCGAGAACCAAAGATGTAAATAATGACACAATGTCCCAACCTGGAACATACAACAACCACACGATCCCTCCCGCCCCAATTTCAAACAACGATCTCTTGTTTATTAAGGAGGATGGAAAAGTGATTATGATGACAGAACACAAGTCCCTATATGAAGAATTAGAAAAGGGGGGTGGGAGGGAGGAAGGGGGGCCTGGTTCTTCACCTACTATAACGAGAAGGTACAGAAGAAGGGAGAAAAGTAGGCGGAGAAGAGAGACTGGTGGAAAAGGGTATGATGAGTATTATGGGCTAGGGTTAGACAAAATGGAAGACCCACGACACCCTCACCAAGCAAATAAATGGTATGCAGATATGAGCACAACAGCCAAACAGACAACCAATGAGAGCTGTTATGTCTGCTCACTTATCCCCCATGCATCAGGCACACCTAAAGTATTGTTGCCACGAGAATTGCCCATTGTGGATGCCCAATGTCTCCTTCATCTCACGCTGTGTAAAATAAAGAACACTTTCCAAGCACACGATGTCTCTTTCAGAATGCTACAGAACAACAAAACGTGCTATTCGCAAGCGTCTGGAGTGATCTGTCTTAAAGAACCTTTCTTTGCAATACAAGGGACACTGTTTTCCGAAAACAAATGGAAAGACGAAGAAGTGCTGTGCAAGGCAGAAGCACTGAAAGGTGTCCAACCGGACAAGTTGCGGTGGATGGAAAGAACATGCTTGCCAATATGGAAAGAACACATCCCTAAACTAACATGGGTAACAGCGATGGAGAAACCCTTCAAGCTACAAAGTGAAATACAAAACGAACTATGTTTCAAGGGAGAAGGAAAAATGGCAATGGGAACGAACAAGAACTGTAACAAAACTCTCACCATCCCAGATATGAAAAAAGGAACAGCAGCACTAATGGACACCTACTGGGTATGCGGAAACAAGGCGTACCTGCACCTTCCTCAATCATGGAGTGGTAGCTGCTCAATGGCCACTTTGCATTCAACACTAATGGTGATTCCAGAAAGTCATATTGACAGAAGTAACATGATGAAAGGAGGCTTGAACCAGAATGCAGCTTCTCCAACTACACAAGCGCACCTTTATGTCCTGTCCTCCGGAGGGAAAGGAGAAGAGCTCTCAAGGAACAAGCGAGCCTCGAACTACATATCACAAGCATCATCTGATTTATTGGCACAGATTCCAGACAGGTATCGCCTGTTCAGCTCCGTGGAAACATTCTTTGCTTCGCTAGTATCAAGTGTCCAAGCAAGAGCAAATGCAAAATGGCTCCAGATCACACGGTGGGAACTGATCCAGTTGGCCAATGACACTGAAGAAGGGTTTAACATAATAAAGGTGGAACTACGAGCTCTGCGATTAATGACCATGCAGAACAGGTATGTTCTAGACCTGTTAACAGCAATCGATGGAGGTGTTTGCCGAAAAATAGGAAGTGCGTGCTGCACGTTCGTACCTTCCGAAGACGCAGAAAATGGGTCCCTGTCCCACGTTATTGAAGCAGTACATAACCTGGGCGAGAAGATGAAAATGGAAGGTGGAGCTGAGGATAGCTCGTGGTTCGACAATATCTTCTCTTGGGTTCCCTCATGGCTTGGAGTGACAATGAAGTTCCTGATACCAATAGTGGTGATCATCCTTGTGATGTTCTGCCTGTGCCAGGTGGGCCTCCGATGTTGTGCTAACGCAGTTCCTAACGGTGCAATGATGATGGTGACAATGGGCAACTCCGGTGGTACAATTAAAGCAACACAAGAAGTACATGTGCAGACAGGAGCAGATAACACCCCCAGGTATCAGTTAGTGCCTATGTGCCGTGATAAGTACATAGTAGATAAACTATGGCACACCACTATCAAAGAACCACGAGACGTAGAACTGGAATGGTATGAGGAGGTCTGGGTAGACCTGGAAGAAACTGGCGACTGTATATATTTAACATGTACACCAGACGAGTATGCTAGGAGAGGTGAGAGTTTAAGGGGGGTGTGCAGAGCATGGATGCCTATAAAAGGAACCCCTGCATGGGATGACGCAGTGATAGAGGAACAAGAATGTAGACGATTGGAAGAGCTAAAGAAATTCGTTACTTTAAGTAACGAAAGGGGGGAAATGTAGGGGAGCAATGGCCACGAGGCCCTCCTCACCTACAGCTTCCTCCCCAGACGGGGACCATGACTCGGTGGGCGCCCCCTCATGCCACCCGGGCCCAGGTGGAGGAGGATTCACCCGCCGACGACATTGCCCACACGCACCCTGTCCTTGCATTTACCAAAAATTAAGTTAGGCCTAGACGCCATCTTGCCTAGCAAACATGGTGTGAGTTCAGCACACTGTAACGAGGCCCCCACCTTTGGAGGGCCTTTCATGCATCTCTGTCGCCTCAGCAGCCCTGACAGATCCGCTGCGAGTGCGTTCCCATGAGAAAGTCGGAGATGAGCTAAACCCGAGATGCCAACACGGCAACATTATATTAGTAACAATGTGATATTGCACCCCGTATGACCCGGACCGCAAGGCCGGGGTAGCGAGGAAAAAAGCTGAAGCATCACTATCTGAAGAAGGTAGAAAACAATTCAAGTATTGGTATTAATGAACTACTTCTGTTTAAAATGTGAATAAGCCATAAAAATGTAACGTTATATGATATCCCTCCAGGTCTGGACTAATGCTGCTATAACCACGGAGAAAGATGTTGACCAAACGTGTAACCTCTATCTGTAAAAGTGTTTTTCAATAGTATGTAGAAACTTGAACTCATATATGTTTTTTAATTCACCCAAAGCGGCGAGCATCAATCTCTGTAGGCCATAACCTAGATATCCCTCGTATAACGTCTAATGTACATACAATACGCACACAATGTAGTGAATATAATGTTAGGTAATGAAAAGGTACTGGAACCGACTGTATTAAAGAAATGTGTAACGAAATTGAAGTATATATATATATGTGTCTAAATAACGTCAAAATAAGGCAGAACAGTATAGAACTTCTGCATCCACTGATCAGCAACGCACGAGGAAAATACCTTTGTGGATATATGCAAGGCCATTCCCTCTCCCACCCCACCAAGCCTGCCAGATAAAAAAGCTAAGACTTGTGCCGCGCTCCCTCACCTCCCCCAACCAAGCTGGCGTTACTTCAGAGAGTCAGAGGCCCCGGCGCCGCAACCAAGGCCACAGCCCGCCACCTGTGTTATTTACAGCACGGTAATAAACCCACGGATGAACCCACTGATCTACCAGCACCCTCTCATAAATCCCACGAACCCCCCAAGAATCCTGACCCCGTGTAAGGACGACCCCCATCATTGGGACAAGACACAGAGACCCATCTATATAATAACTTCTAACGCAGCAGACAGACATGTATCATTCGGCCCAGGCCCCAGAGCCCCGTCCCGCGACCTAAAATACCGGTCAATAGGACACAGGTAAATCTCACCCCAACCGACAACCACCAGACCTCTCATGAGGTGCATTCCTCGTGTGTTGTGTTTATTTTATAAGATAAGCTGCTGAAGCGATTTATTAATGAACTTAAATGTCATTTTCTGAATAACTGCAGTGTGCATGGCCTAGGGCAAATGAGACAGGAAAGGTATTCGTCATTGTCACAGGCTGCCCCAGCACATCAACACCGCACGGATGACCTCAAGCCGGCCTGCCAGGCCCAACCCAACCCACGAGGCTGACCAGTGACGTCGTCCCGCCAAGACCAACCCCGCTGCAGCAACAACTATAGTTAGTCGACGCCACCCAATCCCAATTGACTTGTGCCCCCTATAGTGTTTAGGTGTTGATGACGTTTTTTGTATTAGAAATACGCCTGTCTTTGCTATTGTCAGGCAGAGCGCTCTCGTAGGTTGCAGAGTTCTTTGCATGCCTTATTCTTGGATAAACTCCCACTTACGCTCACCCGCACTCTGTCTTGGCCTTATTCCCACTACGGGAGAGTCCCTTATTGTCTCTCATTGCGGGGAGGATCGTGCTTAATTGGGGGCGCTTCCCTTCATTGGTCCAACCACAAAAGGAAGCTTTCATCTTGTGGATGACGCGATAACTTAGGGACCACTAAGAAGAAGTAAAAAAAGAACGAAGAAGTAGATTTTGACGTATAAGAAGCATACAGTGAATGGTGTGGGCTATGGCCATGAAGAATTGGCCAGGAAAGACATCCATTAAGATATTAGTTTACATTTTTTTTTTGGTGTACACCTAGGGAGGAGCAACGAACAGACATTAGGAATAATTATGACAGTAAAGTATGAACGTGGGACGGGGGCGGCCAGAATCCAAGTTACACCAACGTGCTTTTAGTAGAGCTCCTTGCAAGCCAGTCTAATTTTCAGTCTGGTGATGGCCTTACTGTGTGATGACCATGCACTAGCCTATGTTTTTAGTTTGGCCATGAGACAGGCCGGCATAGAGGCAGTGATTGCCTTGTAGGTGAGGCATGCAGTTTTGAACTTGATCCTAGCCAGGCTGGGGGGGGGGGCGGTGTAATTTGCACAATGTGGGGGTGATGTGGTTTCATAGAGCCGGTCATGAGGCTAGACACAGGTTTGTGGGCTGCTTTGAGTGGGGACACCTAAACGGCCAGGAGACCTGCGAGGAGGGTGTTACCCCAGTCAATATGTGAGCTCACTAGGGTCTGCGCCACCGTTCAGAAGTCATGGGGTGGGAGGAAGGGTTTGATCTTGTGGAGTGGAGAGATCTGTTACCAAGCTGTTTGTGCATTCATCGCAATGCGTTGTTCGAAGGCTAAATTGCTATCCACAATGAAGCCTAGGGATTTTGCTGAGCGAGTGTCTTGAGGATTGAACCCGTCTTACCTCCTATCCAGCCACTTTGGAGGGGGTTCCTGCTTGGCGAGGGGGCCCAGGAATAGGAATTCGGTCTTCATGGGGATAAGCTTTCAGCGGGCATTTGTCATCCACGTTTGAATGGTTTCAAGGCATGAGCGAAAAACAAGCGATATTGTTTGGGGCCTTAACCTTTAGGTAAAACTGTACAGCATCTGCGTACTAGTGTAGCGCAATGTTGGTGCCTTCTATGAGGGAGCCCAGTGGGTTCATACAGAGTTTAAAGATGACCAGGGAGAGAATGGAACCCTGAAGGACAGGTGACAGGGTGGCGATCTGTCCTTAGGGAGCCTATTTGGGCAGTCTGGTGTCTGCCAGAGAAGTAGGATGGAAGCCAGCTCAGGGCGGTCCATAGAAGCCCAGGTTCTAGAGTGTGTGATTCTGTCGCCAGATGGCAATGCCCAGTGGGTCCGCTTGCCGGGTCAATATAGGGCAGTTTTGTCTGCAAATGTATGTCAGTTTGATTACTTCATTTTGACAAATGTCACTGACCCAATGTGCTTTAAAATGCACAATTGTACACACATTTTCCTATAATGTAACCCCAGGTATTACTTATACTGTAAAACATTTGGAATGTGATCTAACTTATAATACATATGACTCTCCAAATACTTTCCAAACGCTTTGCTCAAGTTGACGCGATGGTTGGAAGAGTTTTTAGTGTCGTCCTCACACTGTACAATCCTTGGTTCAAAGTATCTAGGTACACAAAAAAGCCCCTCCTTACTCTCCACCACACCCCTACTCTGCATCATCAACGGCCTCCTCTCCTGCTGTTTGGCAACCTCTTTCCAGCTTCCATTCTCCCCTCCATCTTCCTCTGCTCTCGCCTCCAGCCTTCTCCAAAACCCTGGGGATCGCTTTCGGTTCAAGAGAAAATTGCACAGAGGCGACCACCTCCATTTGAACTCAAGTACAAAATATCCCCACGTTTCTCTTTTCCATAGTGGAAAGCGAGGAGTAGAACATGGGTGAAATCAATGTCACTTTTCACTTTGCCACTCTGTCGGTTGACAGATGTAAATGCTTCCCGCAATAAACTATAGCGGTAGGGATTTTGTATGGATTCCTATGTAATCCACATGCTTTTACCAGGTGGTCCTCTGAGGCGGATTCCATAGGAATCGATGGCATTAGCTCCAGCATGGAAATCCAAACTATCCCTAAAGCAACATCTCTAGATCCAGGCTTAATCCTAACTGAAATGGAGATAAAAATTGCTCTGTGCTCAAAAAAAGAGGGGAAAGCCCCCTGGCCCGACTCGACTCCGGTCGACTTTTATGCAACTGAGCCGCTAATATGGGTCCCCTATTTGACTAAAGCTTTTTAAAGAAGTCATATGTACCGGCAGAGTTCCAACCTCCTGGACGAGGCTATTATCATCCCAATATTCAAGAAGGGCGATAGACATCTGCCAGCCAATTACAGGCCAATCTCCCTTCTTGACGCTGGGGGAAAATCTTTGGCAAAAACACTCTTGGTGCATTTGGAAACATGGGTTGCTGAGACAGATGCCCTGAGCCACTTGCAGGCGGCGTTCCAAAGAGGCGTTAGTAATGTTGACCAATCATTAAGGCTCTCATTGATCTTTGACAAATATGTCAAGCTAAGGAAAATGGCCATCTATTCGGTGTTTATTGACCTTCAGACTGCCTTTGACACTGTCCCTAGAGCTAGGCTGTGGACCATCCTCTCAAACCTGGGCATTCCCCCATCCCTTCTTAGAGCAATCATGCTATTATATAATGAAAATGGGGCCAGAATACGCTATGGCACGGGTGGGGCGCTATGCAACAAAGTGAGTGTTAATATAGGCGTCAGTCAAGGATGCGTGTTGGCATCAATTTTGTTTTGTTTGTTTATACATGGTCTCATTTGCAAATTGCTGTCTCTGTCTACGGATGCCCCCACATTTGCCCATGACATAATTCCAGTCCTAATGTTTGCTGATGATGCCCTACACTTACACCCAGGGGACTACGTAGCCAGTTGGAGATTTTCTATGCCTTCTGTGCAAAAATATGGCTTGATAATCAATATTGATAAAACCAAGGCAATTGTTTTTAGGTGCTCCCAAGGGAAAAAGCGTCAGAAACTGCATTTGACTCTAAATGGAACACACATTGAGCAGGTGGATAAATACAAATACTTGGGAATAAGAGTGCATGAAAATTGCTCCTGGAGTGAGCAAATAAATGTAAAACTGAACTCTTCAACTAGCGTACCCTAGTCTCTCTCCGCTGACTCACCATGCACCCACCTGTTGCTTCTTGCCCTCGCTAGTCGCCCATCTCTTAACTAAATCCCACTGCCTGTATCCTCGCAATACTTCTCACCTGTCTTGCGACGGGTTCAATGTAACCAGGAACCACATGCAGGTGACACTGTCTTTGTCTCTTCACTGTGTAACTAAGTAAGCATTCTTGTAACAGGGCCACAATGCCCCAGGGCTGCCATGTGTGCTTTATAAATTCAAATAAATAAATAAATAAAAAAGGACCGAGCTGACACTGGTCAGATATGGTGGGTCCACTGCCAACTTTGCAAAGTGCATGGGGGAGGTGCTGTTTCTGTGACACTAGAGGCTTAGAAGTCCCAGGCCAGGCAGGCTGTTGTATTTGGTGCTGAGCTATGGAGTTGGACAAATCTTACTCAATTGTCTGTGGGTAAAAATGGTTTTCTTAAAAATGTTCTGGGACTCCCAACAAGTGCCCCAACTTTCCAGATCTTTCTGGAATTAGATCTCCAACCCATTAGACATATATGTAGAGCAAAGCCACTACCCTATTTGATAAGCTTGCAGAAAAACGAAAACCTTTTAAAATACCGGGCAGCCCTAAAAGATGTAACGCAACAGGAGTGGCCACTATCACTTCCTTGGGTGCAGCATGTAAAGTCCGAGTTGACAATTCTGAATTTAGAGGAGCTATGGACAAACCCAATGACTATTAAAGCATCGTCAAAAGATAAAATCTTGCATGAGTTTAAGGGGGCGAGATCAAAGGCGATAGTAGAGAGAGTGGCTATGTGTCGGCCGTTCAGCAAATACTTGGCCCTTAAGGAGGCCCAGGGCTACGAAGGATATCTCGACACTATGAGCCCAAAGGTAATGCGTTCTCTCTTCCTTAAGGTTCGCTTTGACATTCTCATTTTTTCTACTGGTGTCCCTTTTACAGTGCGCCAACTGAAAGGTATTTTCTTGAGAGATTTTTTTTTTATTCTACAATAATCACTAATGATCCAATCTGTTGTGTTACTCTTTGTATTTTATTATTACAGTTCCACTTCACTCACTTTAATTTCTCTCTCTTCACGTGTTTCACCATGGTTAGTTTCCGTAGTTCATTGTCTTGGGAGGATAGCTCAGGGGCAACGTGCATGCCTTGGAAGTAAAACAACACAGGTTCGATCCCCGGGTCGGTGCTTACAAACCTCTGGGTATTAAGCATGCTATAAATAACATATAATATCAGGAGAGACTCTAACAACAAAAATTAAATCATAGTCAAACTGAAAATTTTAAATATTCACAAACCATTTAAAAAAAACATACCAGCTTTGACATTCTACCTTTAGCATCGATCGAAGCACATTTGGAATGTTAGTGTGAGCCCGAATTGTCCTTTTTTGCCCAGGGGTGAAGGAAGAGTGTATACACTTCCTGTTCCTTTGTCCGATGTATATGAATATAGGAAATATGTTATTAAGGCATCTGTTTCTCCAATTACATGTTTCAACAGTCAATGGGGCCCTTGCTCTTTGCTTGAGCAATACGGTGTCCCTGGCTACATTTACGATGGGTTGGTTTTTGATTCGGGCTGGGATCAGGAGAATAAAGATTAGTAATAGCATCACTCTGTGCAAATTGAGGCACCCACATCATCTTAGACCATCGTTGGATTGACCAACTATGAGTTGAATACCATGATGCTCAAGGATCACGTTAGACATATTCACAGTATGCACTGATGCATTACATGCACCAAAGCACTTTTTGCTCGTTGGGAGTTTAGCGATCCTTAACAGGCATTGCTACCTAGTTCTTATTTGAGTGTAAATTCGGTTGTATGTACTGTGTACTTCTTTTTGTATTCTGACTGTATTTTAATATGTATATGTATGGCTTTTATGGTAAATTCTTTTTACCGAAATAAAGTGATTGATGATGATGATGATTACCTCCCCTTTCTGCCTGTTTTGGGTGCTATAACCACCGGCGGTAATAGCTCCCCTCAACCCAATGGACCCAATGTGAATGGGGACTTAGAGCCCTCCCCCCCGCCCCTGAAACTCAAGATCCGGTGCAAAGTGCGCCAGACCAAGTTGCGGTAACGCTAATTGCATTGGGCGGTATCCCAGTGCAATTAGTGCTGGGATACCGCCTAACTCATGATGATGCCCCATGTCTTGTGAGACCACTAGTTAAGAGGATCTGTGGATGGCATGTCTAGGGCCATGTGACAATAACCGCAAGGTCACTTTGTCACAGTGCCCACTTCTATTTGGTGCCCACCCGACCCTGGCTATCACTAAACTGGCTCCAGCTAGAGCACAGGGTTTACTTTATCCATATGTCCGGCCCTGTGGTGTTCGCTTGCTTTTTGTTTTGTTGAATCCTTCCTGAAGACCAGTTGGGATTTTCCCAACATCTAAACCCACTTTACTTTTAATTATGCCTCTCCCAGGAGCCAACACCAGAGCCCCAGGGGCCTCCACTCTGCCCATTCACATGTGTCATATTGAATCCTGGCATAGGATGACCCCAGCTCTGGATGTCTGGGTTAACTGGACACAGACATGGCGCCTCCCCTTAGTGTGCTCTATGTTAGGAAAGATTTCCATTTATGGGTAATTTTTCCTCCAGTTGTAAACCCCCCAACCTTTTGCATTTGTCTGACGATTTTAGCTTGACTTTTTCCAGTGGAGCCCAGCCTTCAGCTGAACTCCCCTGGGCTTTTGCTCATCTTGTTATTGGGAAACGTACATGCCCTTCAGACTGTTAGTACTGGGAGACTTTGTTTCCCTTAATCTTTCACTTTGTTGCCATTTATTGGTAACATTTTATCAGTGCACAACGTACCTTCAAGTACAGTACGCTGGGGTCTTTTTTCCATGTTTAAGCCCCTAGACACCCTCAAAGGATTTGGGTGAATGTACAAGTGTGCCCAGAACAGAGCTGGTGGCAGCAGTTACTATTACAGCATTTTTCATTTTTTTCAATGGCCCAAACCGTGTTTACTGCGTTTGGCCCAGGACAGTGGCCAGTGCCTGAAATGTCCATTCCACGAGGTCCTTTGTTCGGTCCTGTGGCCATTTTGTCACTTTGCCTTCCCCAGGTTGAGCAGACCCAGGAAATTCCTTATTTGGTCATGCAGACCCCCATGCAAACCAAAGCTTTCACAAGCTTCTGCATGCCTTGTGTGTGTGTGCACAGGATATGGGCTGGAGCTGTCTAGTTCCAATACACATCCTGGGTGCCAGGATGACTGGTGTGCTGGGATGACTGGGACCACCGTTGTCTGTGATTGGTCCACGTCGAGATGCTGAATGTGAGCATATCTCCCATTGGTTTCTCTTTGTTTTGGCATGAAGGAGACTTCGGATAAGAGAAGGCACTCTACCTATTCCAGGTCGATCTTCTGAGTTCACACCAAACTTAGTAAAGGAGACAAGTATCCTGAACCGAAGAAGCAGATCTGTGGAACCGCTGGTGACCCGCTGGAAGGTTTGGCATCCTGACCCCGCTGATGTCCTGTCGAAGTCCCTGTTTCTCATCGATCATAGAAGACCTGCAAGGGCACTTCGACCCGTTGGAGTAGTGGACTAACTACTCTCGGCACCTTCTGCTTAACCTGCAAACAAGCCTTTTCGGAAGTGTTCCTGGACAGCCCAGTGTACAGACCAGCTCGTATGGGACCTTTGCCTTGTAACTACCGTCATCTCGAATTCAACTTTGGGAACCATAAGCTCTTGGCAGAAGGCACTCTCCCACCGAGTTTCGTACACCTAGCATTCCTAGGTCTGGAATGAGGAGAGTCCGCCTGAACACAAGCCTACGCGGTACCCGTGTCGCCTGCTGTGGTGACGCGCTTCGTGGGGCCTTGCTGCTGTGCCCTAAGATGAGCTGCAGTGGAACTGGTTCGATCCCTTAACCAGAAGCGGAGAAAACGCCACTGTGCCCCCACGGACTGAGGACCTGGAATGCAGCCCCTGAAAGCCGGAGGGACGTGCAACTGTTGGACTTGAACCTGCAAACCGGACTTGACTGGTGAACTTTGGTCCGGATTGCGTTGAGGGTCGGTGAGTACTTGCAACACTTACCGGTGGCCCCTGGCGCATCCATAGACTTTTAAGCATAAGTGTCCCCCAAGAGCCACTCTCCTTTGTTAGGGTAGCCTGTGCTACCATCCTATTTTCGATTCCTGGAAATCGCTCTGCCCTCTTGTGGAGACCCTCTTGAATAGTGAAACTTTATTCTTCATCACCTCACCCACCTTCCTGAGCCACTACAGCCCCTTGAAGAGACACGTTTTGTACTTAAGCGCACGATCGAATGCTCCCACGCTGAATGTACTTTTGAGCACAAGGCTCCACACTTCATAGGGACTGGACTGCCTATTAGTTAGGGTTCGAGTTGTTGAAGGACTGCCTAAAGTATATTTGCACTGTATGACCTCCTTCTGTTTGAGGTTTAGGATCTCTTCTTGTTGAATATTACTTTAGACTATAGTTACTGTATATATGTTTCCTACTATAGTGTTGTGTTAGTATTGTTAATATTGCTGTGGTTTTACCCTGTGTTTGAGTTAAAAGGCCTTTCACTTGACAGAGTAATTTGTGGTTTTGTTTACTGTGTGTGCTCATTGTGGGCTTTCGATCACCCTCACCCCTCCTTAGACCTAGTCTTGAGCGCTGCCAATGCTACCTTGATTGGTCTGGCTTTTCCAAAAGGTTACCCTGTTCCAAGAAACTAGGCTGGCCTCCTGAACCTCTGCCCACCATGTCAGAGTTCAGAAATCCATCTTAACACTCTATGTGGCAAACAGGTTTTTCATCTGCTATGCATGCACATTCCTGAAGCCTTAAGGTGTCCCTTGATGGCTGTGTTGCACTAGTGGGCAAGTCATTCTTTTCTTTTGTTAGTCTGCCTGTAGCTGATTGGCTGCAAGTTAGGTAGCAGTTCAATGCTTGCCACCGTTTCCTTGACTTGCTAACACTGGTGTCCCTGATTCTTACACAAGGTGGGCCACTTCCTCTTTATGTCTACTTTGTCCAGGAGTTGCTTATGCAGCAGCAGGAGCAGGCAAGTGACTCCAAACACAGGGGAGCAGGTGCAGATTGGACAGCTGACTCACGTGACTCCCAACCTTCGGTAAGCATGAAGAAGATTAGTCGGACAAAGCGCCAACTGAAAAATAGTTCCAAACCAAACATGCCAAAAATTATGCAGCTTTCGTGATGCTCACTGGGCTGGATTTTCCAGCTCCCATTGAGAAAAAATAAGGCTGTGACGTCAAGCACACCTCCCTAATGCCTTACATGGGGTTGCCTTTCATAGAATACGTCGATTTTTTTCAAATGCAAAGATTACATACCCATTGTGGAGGGAATGAAACGCAATCGCTCCATAGTGAAAATGGAAAAAAGTCTGTGTTTTTTACAATTGTTTCAGGTCCCTTTTTTCGGTTCCCAGAGGGTACTGAGAAACAGTGCCTGGCACCCCTTATTGGCCGAGTGGGAATGAAAGAGAGAGAAAAGACTGGCTGCTGACTGCAGATGCCTGTAATAGGAGTGCAGGTAGAAACCATGTTTGCATTGTTTTGCCTTTTAATGCTTTGCTACCGTACTTGACATTGGGCCTCACTACAAGTCCGACGGTAACCCGCCGGTGCTACTAGCGGCTTGCTGCCGGACTGTAACACTGTTTCCCCCGCCTGAGATCCTGGTGCCACCGGAACATTACATTCCCGGTGGTCCGGGATATCAGACAGGGGAAAATGTTGTGCCGCATTCACGTGGCGTCCCATAGGACTCCATGGGAATGGGTGCACGGAAGCACCAGCACCATTGTCAGCGGTGCCAGTGCTTCCATGGCAACCCTGCCTACCGGGGCCGATGCGCCTGGAAGGTCAGACCTTCTTGGCACATATGCCAGAGCAGGCATAGTTGTAGTCTGCCGGTCCGGAATGGGTCCCCTTACGTTGCTACCCACACCCTTATTTCCGGACCGAGGGACACATAATGAGGCCCATTGACCTTTGTAATGTTGCTAGACATACGATGGGCCCTTTCTGAAATATAAGACCCTTTGTCTGAGAGGTGGAAACCAGCCTCCAACACATTTATTCCTAGGCCTAAAGGCAAACTAACTGCACTGCTCCACTCTTTCCACGATGTGGCAGTAGAGGCAAATCACACTATCTTTGCACAGGGCTTTAGCCAGTACCAAATAAATGTTAAATGTTGCATTATCCACTGGCCAGCAGAGTAGGCACTGAATGGCAGCTGACATATAGGGAAATGGGTATATATTCCTAATAGGATTGTGCCACTGAAAAGCTGGCTAAAAGAAGCACCATCACATTTTCAGATGTCCCAGTCGGGTGTGTCAGTCTCCGGATTTCCTGATAGGACAGTCTGCTTGCAACGTCAGAAATACTTACACTGGTTGAAAGCGCCAATAACAGAAGAGCGATACCGGCAGCATACAGCAGGTGAACAGAAGCAAAAACATTTTCCTGTGGAAACGTGCCAGCATCTTCGACTTGTGGACGAATCCCTGGAGAATAAAAGGAGAGAAGTCTTTAATTATTTTGCTGATCATCACATCATCATTTTCTTGTTTAAGATCTGACCTTTCTCACACTTAAGAACTTTGGGGTTTCCCATCTCACCAAAGGGCAGTGTACTGTGCCCAACACAGGAGTTCGAGTTAGACCATTGTTCGCTGTCAAGATCTATTGGCAAAATAGCCACAGGCCTCAGCGGCCATGTTGGATTGGAAAAAGGAGAATACTAAAGAAGATAATGGGGAGAGGCACTCAGCAAGCCTCAGCCCTCCAGCCAACCACGTTCTCCACTGCGACAAACCACCCACCAAGCCAATGGGTTGCTCGCTGTGGAAGGTGTTCACTCAAATGGAAGATATCAGCAAGGAAGTACATGGGGAAGTAGTTCCAGGTCAGGAGGCATATTCCACAGGGAGAGGACATAAGCAAGGAAGAACATGGGGAATTGTTTCCAGGTCAGGGGTGATTTATACATTAATTTGCTGATGTGATATGATATATGTAGGTTATACCACACGTAAAGTATCTGTCAGACTCGCAGAGCATCGTTCCAAGATTAGAACAGGTACTGCATCTAGTACTATCATTAAGGAGGAAGGTGATTGAAAGAGCAAATATATCACGTAGGAAATGCGATAGGACTACCTTCCTGAAGAAAAGGGAAGCGTATTGGATAACACTCACTGATTCAGTCAGAAAAGGACTCAATGATCGTGAAGAGCGTACTGTCATTTAGCGTCAGTTTAGTACTGATTAGTACATTGGAATACACCGGTCTGAGTAAGACGTAGAGGAAGACTGGGAAGCCCAAGTCTAAATGGAACTAATAGGTCAGGAAATCCTGCTCCCAATAATGCAAAATAGTCAAAGTAAATGGCAAAACCTGCTTTATTAACAATCCACATAAAGCAGGGACAGCATATAATCACACACGTCTCAAAAGCTCTCAGAGGTTGTCTTAGAGAACTGAAGAGGAAGTGCCAAACACGATTCGCACTTCAGCCACCCCTTTTGAAGTACCAGGAACATTCATGCCGAAATATTTGACGTATGATGAGCAAATAAACCAGCAGAGAGTCGCAGTTGGGCTCTGTCCAGTACCTGTCAGAATAACAGCACCTATTGAAGTACCGACACCTAAGAAAACCTGGACAGTAAGGTACCCATTGAGAAAACCATATCGACAAGTGCGACAGAATGATGATTGTCAGAAGGTGATACCCAAAGAAGCTAAGAAGATACTGAAGGAAGACGAATGGTGACGTCATAAGAACCCAGACTGACTCACATTTAGAAGATATAACGACCTGAGAATGATGACAAAAGAGACGAAATACCATGGATAAGTGACATCTTGAGCCTAGGGTGAAACAGTTGATGTCAAGATGAAGAAACGTAGGCCATGTGCATGATGAAGATATTCAGTTAGTTTAAACGTATACAGATGCAAGAAACTGCAAGAAGCACAGAAATCGTGAGGCTTGCTTATGCTTAGTAGTAAGATAGATTGCGGCAAGCGCCACCTATACATATATCTACCTCAAAAAAGCACTTTATATAAGTATACTTCCACTACGCACAAGAGAAGAATCAACCAAAGGTTACTAAAGGTCTCAAGAGGAGAGTTTCGTAGCAAACAAATTGAGAATTAAAGACGGAGAGAAACTCAGACGAAGGTAACCATGCCAAGAAGCCAAGGTCGTATCAGCTGGAATAGGCCAACAGTAGATACAATTAAAGAGAAGAAGAACAGAGTATCCTGTTCAGGGAAGGTCAAGATAAGCCACAGATGGCAGACGACTGGCAGAATTAAATCAAGTATACGAAATTGCATGAAAGAAAGGCCGATTTCACGGTGTCGGAATCACGTGACCAGGCAAGCAGAAAGGGATGAAACTTTCACACCTACGCATAGACCTTCGCCATACCCAGACGCCTTAACTTTCCCAGACCAAGAAGCAGAATTGAGGCCAACTACAAAGAAATAATTGACACATGACCACTGAGGTGATGATTGATTGCAACAATAATTGGAGGGAAGCTAGGGTGCAGACAAACTCCTTGCACCTGGCCGCCTATTCTGCACGCTGCTAAGACAAGTGGAAAAGTATGAGTGGGGTTGATGCAAACCCAATCATAGTGGACCGTGTAATCTAGGGTCCTATAGTTAGTAGAACCAATGAGACATCATACTTTTAGTGACGTTTACAGTAGTCATTTTGAAGGAAGAGCTTAGTTGCCTCACCTGACATTGTTTATCCAAGCCCCTCTCCCCGTTACCATATACAGATATAGCACCTATATAAAAGTTACCTTCCTAGAACCAATCAAGTTGCATGCTACGTTTTAAGAGTTACATGTCAGTGATGATGAGTTTTTGGTAAACATTTTATGTTTTTTCTGAAATTAATTGGAGTTGAAGTGAGAAGGAAGATCGAGCGATTGCTGATACTCATTGAACTCCCCATTTTTTGTATTTATCATTAAACAGACTCCCTTTGCCAAACTATTGAGTTGTCATTATTGATTTGGTGCAAGAGTATGAATCTGCATCCCCATCCATCTCAAGGGTGCTGCTGCTCATCTTAAAGTGCTGTTTGGAAACCCCCAGTCCTATGGGCCGGCTGGGGTCCATCCTGCACAGAACAACAAATTATAAATGAAAAACACCTGATTACTGACGTCATACTATGATCTTGGTTACAGAAACCTACGGGGTGAGGGATTGGTTAAGGGAATTGTATACATATGGAAGATATAAGGGTTAGTCTTTTCATTGGTTATAATTATCTGATGTCTCCACTTGAGATCATCCCTAAATTGGAAGTGGGGCTGCGCACCTTATGTCTGTCCCACTCTGATCTGTTGTTCAGTGAATTTAGCAAGTTGAACTTACCTGCAGCCTCAGAGCTTCCCATTCAGTCCAAGGCAGCTATGCCGTCCATTTTTGAAAAGATGGCCACTCATCACTATTAGATTTCTACCATATCCAGCTATATACATATCTTTCTTGTGTTGCATTTCAGCATATACATTTCTTATGTTATGTTCTTTGTATCTTCATGGTGCAAGCAATTTTCTTTGTGTCTAAATGCACGTTTGACCTAATGTTCATGTTTCATCATGATGAGTGCATATTTTCTTCATGTCTTTTGTATGTATGTATGTTTCTATCATGAGTCTGGATCCTTTCATCATCTTTAGATTCACATTGGTTCTGTCATTTGCTGTACATCCTTGGGGTATGGATGGTACATCTGTCTCAGTGAATAATATTTTTAGTCTTTATAATATTGAGGAAGGGGAGGGGCCGTTGCCATGAATGATGTATTCATCTGTTTCTCAACATTCCCCCTCTAGTCGAGTCCTCGACCACCCCCTCATTCTTACCCTCCTCCACATAAGGTACCTTGGGTATCCATATTTTAGTCACCCGTCTCAGGTCACCTGCACATCTTATGTGTTCATCCAGACTCCAGATCATATTGTAGCATTTGCTGCCCCGTTTGCAAAATACCCATCATCCAGTGTAATTACGAGGGTGCTGGGGATATGTGCATTTTGATCCTGGAGGGATCATAGGGCTCTCTCTTACGTGGATATGGGGTAGGTTATCGGTTTGTCTGTATTCATGTACTCGAGCATCCACGTTTAACACTATTTTCATTCCCACCCCCTTTTTGCGCTCTAAAACACTTGTGTACGAGTGCGATAGAAATAAAATATCAATTTAATTCCATTCTTGAATTGGTTTATAGCTATTCTCAAGGTGCAAAATCCTAATAATACTAATACCAGTATAGCTATTAGTATTATTTTAATGCATTGGCCAACGAGGAGGGGATGCAGGAAAATAGGTAAGAGAGCCAGTCATCATTTGGAATGTCCTCTACCTCCTTGTTTATTTTTGAGTGTGGATCTGTTAACATGTTATGGCCTCTGTGCGGGTCCCATTTTCCTCATTGCGGTTGGGTATTTATGTGCAGCAAGACAGGAAAATTTTTGCACATATGCCACCCTCAATGGCCATTATTAGATCAAGGACATACCTGTTCTGGAGGGTCATGAGTCTTATTGCCCTCAGCTCCACCGTTATGGCATTATAACCCTTCACAGTTGTGTTCATTGTTTGCAACAACTCCCAACTCGTGATTTGCAGCCATTTCGCATTTGCAGTGGCCTGCGCTGTTGGAAGAAAATAGCAGAGAAAATCACTGCTGTTTTGCCAAACAATTTGTGCTCCCCTGGTATGTTGTTGTAGGCATCTTCTGATTTTGCAGAGAAATAGTTTCCCCTTTTCTTACAGGTAGGAGTAAGGGACCTCTTTCTTCTCAGATGTGCATCCATCTTAGGGAAGTTAACAATTTGTATGCCACTCTGAGGAACTACAAGAACTGGTGTGCCTACCGTTACCAAAGAACATTGTCTTCCCCAATTCAGAGGCAGTTTCATATAAGCTCTCGAACCACAGGCACAATGGTCAATTTGTACAGCTGTTCCTAGATTAATTCATACATTTTCGTACACCCTTTATTTTCTCCCACCTTTACTGCTCCTGTATTTTTTAATACATAAGGACATGTTTTTCACTGAAAGTATTGTAGGGGGCCTGCTTCATCCTCCACCCATGTTAGCAGCTTGATGTATTTATCCCAGTCCTTATGGCATTCGTCATTTACTTTGCAGACAACCACTTGTGGTTGCTCAGTAAGTACTTTTGTTATTTTAGTGAAAAAATTGTGCTCCTCAGTTATTACTTCCCCTCTTCTCAGGCATGATAATATATATTGTATTACATTGTGTTGTTTCTAACATCGCTTGTCGAGGATACTGCTTTTATCAATGTATCCCCCTGTGGAGAATCCTCCTTTGTTACCCAAAGCATTGAGGCCTTACTGCCTTAAATCTGCCATCTTATCATACATGTTGAGAGATAAGTCAGGCAGTATGCCAGGTGTACAGGTATTTCTGTAGCTACAAAGGTTCTGGAAATGCTCATGGAGAAGGGGAAAAGGCAACACATGTAGCCGCTATCATCAGATGTTCCTCTCCTCGCTCGGCTCATGTGCTTATACCACAAATTGTTAGTGAGGTGATCAGCATAGGGCATATAGCTACTCATATCTACAGAATCTTCCATTATAATGCGTTTCACTCTCTTTATCTGAACACTTGTTACATGAATGTTTCCTGCCACCACATCATCCTTCATTGCGACTATGGATGCACTTTGATAAGCCATTTGGTGACACTAAAATGTGTCACTGCTCTCACAACCAGAAGAAATAAAAACATACAAAATGTAAACAATATTGCAGTAAGCCTGACAGCAAATGAGTCTACTCTTTGAAAATATAAAAGTATTATTTCTTCTGAAAGATAAAAGCGAATATCTAACTGAATTAAAAAATCATTTTTTTCTTCTTTCACAGAGTATTCTTCAAAATGTTAATGTTTACAAGAAAAATTAGATTAGTATAGCAATAAAGAACTTTTTCCAAAATAAAGCACATTTTGGGATCCTTCAACAGCGCAACAAGGTTTGCGTTTCTTAATCTTAACGCTGGATATGTGTCCGCTACATAAGTAAAAAGCATAAAGAGTATGATTTGCAAAGAAAACATTTAGTGTATCTACTTTTCTTCTCGTGAAAGTGCTTTTCTTTATTGTGTGCAGGTAAAATTGTTAGAAAAAAAGGTTCACTAAATTCTCTCCGTTTGCTATTTATGGACAATCAAAGATAGTCTATCTCATTCATCTGGCTGCTTGCTTCTGGTAGCCAACCTCATTTGAACCCATATCATCTCTTCTTCATCTTCAGATACAGGGAGCTCCGGCAGGCAGGTCTCTCCTTTGTAGGGTTTGATGCAACCAAGGTGTGGCCAGGCTCTTCATCCTTGCACCTTCACCGATGTGGGTGTCACCTCCTCCACAATATGCGATGCAGGGAGGAAATGCTATCTCAAGTAGGACACTGACACAATGGATAACATTTGTAAAACCTTTATTGAAAATGTTGGGGTTGGAGAAATTCTTAGTTTGCCCTATAACTAACATGGGAGTAGTCTCGACCATCAAACAATAAACAAAACAGTCCTAGTGGAGTCCGTCAAATCAAAATGGCCTATGCTAACAAAAATGTAATGCCTGCCCTATCTCTTGTACAAAAAAGTATAAAAAAGGAGAAATGTATGCAAAGGAAAAATCAGTGTTCAAAAGAATAAAGGTAGTTAAACCAGCTCTCCTACTCACATTAAACTTCACTGAGTAAGGCTGTCATTTTAAGCAAGAGGGCACACGTTGGCTCTCTTTCTGACACTGTAAGCAGTTCCAAACCATGGATTGTGGCCCACCTGGCCTTCCATGTTAAAGTCTCTTTCTTGAGTTTCAAAATTGTATTCCAACATAAAGTTCACAAAGGTCCCCCTCTGCCGGACACAGACCTTACAGCACACAGATCACAGAGGTCCCCCTTTGTCAGGCTCAGACCTCTCATGTCACAGTTCAACACAAACTTGCTGGGGGTTTCCTTCCCCAAGTTTATTGTACTTCAGATCTCCCCCAATCGGGCTCAGACCCCTTCCGGATGTCGAAGACTTTCGAATGTGCGTGGCTTTCTTTACAGACCACGGCAATACCACTTTGACTCAAAGTTCATGTTTACTCTCACTTAATTCCAAACACAAAGGTGGGGAACCCCTACATGGGCATCTGGGGTGATTTCAATATATACTAAACAAAAATATATTTTTAATAAGAACACATTCTCTGGTCCTCAGCATCCATTTTCTGAAACAGCTTTATTGAGTTTTTCAGCACATAGGGAATCCTATTTGTTTAGTATACTCTCACTTAATTCACTTTTGCTGTTTGTCCGCTTTATAGCTTCAAACAGTGTACCTTTCACAGAGACTTTTGAATGGGCTACTTCCTTTCGCTTCACCTCTCTGATACTTAGTATCGCTGATCTCACAGCTGCCTTTTACTTCAAAGTTCATTCACGGGTCTGTCTTTCTTCATGTCTCATCCACACACGTGCAGCCTTCGCTTGTGATATAATGTTGCTACTTCATTCGCTTTAACACACACCGGTCTCTCAGGTTGCTTGCCAAATCACTGGCTGTGTGTGCTTCTTTCTTGTTTTGCTATTTCAAATTCACAAGTCAAGGTTAGTACCACAGGCTTGGCCTCGCCTCCCCAACTTTGCTGTTCACCCGGGAGGGTCGCTGGCATCCTTGAAACAAACTGCAATCTTCACTTGTGGGATCTGGCATTCTCCACGTGTCTTTTGTGGTCTGTCGGAGGCAACAACCTCCAGTAGGGAACCTTTGAGTTTTTCAGCCTGCTGCTCTCATCCCTTGGTCTGTTGCTCTACTCCAGTAAGTGTGCCTTCGTCCCGGAGGTTCTGCTTGTACTCGTGTTCTGCCTTGCTCAGAGTGTGTCATTAGGTGTTGCCTTTTAGCCGTGTGAGGAGAATGAACTGGCATCAGGTGTATGCACTTAATATAAAGTACCTGACTTTGCCTGACCCAACAAATGGGACATGTCCAGTATGATATGAAAGAGTTAGTCTGGTTACTCTCAGTCACCCTCTTCCTCAGCCCAGTATTTGTGTAAAAAGGGGGGGGGTTGGGACTTTGGAAAACCTACAAAATAGGATGGGGTAGATGAACAAACAAGGTTGTACCATCAGCTGTCTCACCCCCACTTCCCAAAGACCCCTCACCCAGGTGATCCTCCAACACTGGTCCACCCCCAGGGTCTGGATCCAAAGGTGATGGCCGTGCCCTGGCCACCTGAGAGAGAGAGATCCCTGGGGAATAGGGGGAGAGACAACCTCTGGTTTCTCACAGCAGACCTTCAAAACGTGGCTTGTGCCAGTGCCATGTGAAGTTCTTAATGAGCACTTGATCCCCCTGATATAAGACTACACACTGTTGCGGGATCAATTTGTGTTCCCCTGCTGTGTACAAAGCTGTTGAGACATAAAAGGCAACACTCGCCGTCAAAGCAGTCAAATAATCATGCATTTCATTTCCCAGTATATTTGACATGCTATGGGCATCAGTTTGCACTCGTATGGGAGGAGAAAGAGGCACACACATACAGTGTCCTGTCACCAGATCATGAGGCGTCAGGTGATGGTCTGAGCCTGGCTGATTGCATAATGCAAATAGGGCAAAGGATAGGCAATGAGCCATCCTTTTTTCAGACTCACTTATAGTTTGGCAATGCGTTCTTTGAGGAGGCCATTGAGGTGCTCACAAATACTGTTTGCCTTTGGGCGATAAGCAGAAGAGAATTTGTGCTTAATACCCAATAATATTGTGATGTGCTCAAAGACTAATTTACAAAATGTGGTCCATTATCAGATCGGAGCAATTCGCATGCTCCCCACCTTGGCAAGACCTGACGTACAAGGAACTTCACAGCACATGTGGCATCAGGATGTGTGCATGGACTGACCATGAATATAGCAACATGCTCTGCCAGTTCGGGTATGAACCAGTCTTCCAAGATCGTAGCTGCAAGACACTCTTGTGTTGTAAGTGTTGAGTGGCGTAGTTGATCTAATACTAATGTAAGCAATCCCAGGGGCATAACAGGTTTTCCAGTGCTGTCCTGCCACCACGTTGCATCTGTGGGGGATAATGAGCACTCCTTCTCTTTCACAACTCTTGCTCTTCTGGTAGGGCTCGTCCCTGTAACTCAATAATGTGGTCTATGGTAATGTATTAAAGCCTTCATTCATTATCATGTTCCCTGCACGTATGTATTTATTGGGTGCTGTGTCATATTAGGCTATTTCAGGAAAATACGCTGCTTTTTTGGCTTCCAAGTCAGCGACCTTGTTGCTGTGAGAAATCAAGTCTGCACCTTTAGTGTGCATTGCACACTTCACCATGGCAATGGGCGATCAGAGTTGTAGTGCATTTATAAGCCTGTCCAATAATGGCGCATGTTGCACTGGCATGCCGTCTAGGTGTAAGAAATCATGCCTCTTCCAACATGACAGTCCTGCATGTACTGTTGATATCACATAGGCAGAGTCAGAGTACACTGTTACCGCTTCTTCTTTGTGCGCTTCAAGTGCCACAATGAGCGCTACCAATTCTGATGCTTGAACTGAAAAATGCAAAGGCAGTCTCACACTTTCCACTGTCTCAAAGTTGCCATTCAGTTTTACTTTGACCACTGCTGTCCCCGTGTATCTTTCACCTGTAATCTGATAAATTGACGTTGATCCATCAATGAAGAGGATTTCCCCCCTCCTGGGGCATTTTCTTTGATGTGCGGTATTTCATCATGATATTCAGTATACTTGGTGTACTCATGCACCATGTCTCATTCTTCTACTGGCTCTGCTATGAATCTTGATGGGTACACTACTCTGCACCCGACAATCTTGATCACTGGAGTTGATATAATCACCTCATACCCAGACGCTGTCTGTATGGTCAATGTGCTTTTAGGCTTTTCAAGGATGGCAAACAGGACATGCTCAACATATAATGTTACTTTACAGCCGATTGTAATACTGGCACATTTTTCAATTGCAAAAGCTGCTGCCGCCAATGAGTGTTCACATGGATAATGACCTCTCATTACTGGATCTAGGATCTTGCTGTTATATGCTAGTGGTTTATGTCCCCGTGTCATTTTTTGCTTAAGGACTGCCATCCTTACTACTGGAATTGTACACTGTAATCAGGAATCCTTAGCACAGGTGCTGTGCATATTGCCATTTTTAACTCATCAAAAGCTTCTATCATTTCACCTGTCTGGGCTATGTCACTGTTATCCTTCTGTGTTTCCTTGAGTCATTTTAAGAGGGGTCTGACATACATATGTACTATAGTCAAAGACCCATCCCCTACAATAATTGCAAGGACCCTGAAATTGTTGCAGTTCCCTCACTGTTGTCATGATCGCTTCTGCTCTTGCAGGGGTCACTTTACTTCCTTCTTGAGATATTAATTGACCTATGTATAACACTTCTTTCTGGCAGTATTGTAATTTCTCCTTGTCTAATTTATAGCCCTTCTCTGCCAAGACTGTCATCAACTGCATTGAGTCTTTTCTGACCTGTTCCTCTGTCTCACTGCACACCAAAATGTCATCCACATTTTGTTTCACTATGCTGTCAAGGTGTACATTTCCTAGGCACACCTGGAGCACTTGGTTGAGGATTGAGGGGGACTCACAGTACTGCTGAGGTAACCTTGTAAGTTTCCACTTGCTTCTGTGATCGCAAAATGAAGTCAAGTCTTGTGACTCCTCATGAAAGGGGATTGAAAAGAAGGCATTCTTTAAAGCAATCACTGTGAAATGTTGAGCGCTGGACGGGATGTTGCACAATATCGTGGCTAGATTTGGGACCAATGGGAATTCTGCTTCAACAATGTTGATCAAGGGGTGTAAATGCTGAATAATTCTCCACGACCCCCCATACATTTTTTTCATGGGGTACACCCTTGTGTTACACGGGATCCTGATGGCACTAGTGTGCCTTGTTGCACTACAGCAGAAATGGTATCATAAACACCCTCATCTGCTTCCCTTGACATACGGTAATGTCTCACTCACTGCAAAATAGCTCCTGGCTTGAGTTTAATTTTGACTGCACCTACTCCTTTTAACAGTCCCACATCATAGGGACTACTGGTCCTCAATGTTACTCAATAACATTCTTTGCTGCACTTCTCTACTCTCAATTTCTAGCTGATAAGTGAGACTTATGTTAAACACTACTTTGTCTTCTGAGTCCTCGTCTGTGAACAACTCTTTGTATGTCAAATCGGTCAACCTGTACTCCCTGTTGAGGGCTACTACTGTGCTCCAGTTTATTCCCTCATCATCCACCCCATGTAAAATCACTGGGTCCTCTCTCACTATTGCTACTGCTAACTCAATTGCAATCACTTGCCCTTCTTCCTCATCTATAGGTACTTCCGGTCTGAACATAAATTCTGTGAGTAGTCTCAACAGTGTGCCTGGGATCCTGTGAAGCCATGCCAACAATATGTGTACTCCATAAAGGAATACTTCTGGGCCTAATCGCATGCCCTTTTGTGTTTTTTGGCTATAGAATGCTGATATAAATTCCTGTGCATTTACATAGTGAATCCCTGGAGTAGAACAAAACAACATATCATTCCCTGGTCAGTGAAGAATACTGTCATGTTGAGTTTGCTCATCTAATCTCTCCACAGTAGGTTGGCAGGGGTCTTGCGGGAGTACAAGAGTGAAATGGAGAGGTTGTGTTCTCCTATAATGATAGGTAAGTCGTCAGTAAAAGGAACCGTACTTGTCGCCCCAGAAAAATCTTTTGCATTCCTGGCCATGCCTGACATTGGGTACTTCCCCTGCCTAACACAGAACCTGGTCATCCCTGTATCAAAAAGGAAGGAAAATGTCTTGTCGCCTATTGTTACTCCAACCCTCTGTTCCTCTTGTGGGCCTGATGTAACGGATAGGATGGAACACATCAAGTATTTCTGTAGGCTGTCGTATTGTGGATATATGTTCATCCCTGTGCTGATGAAAGGGTTCTCTCCCACCACGGTCACACGTCCTATTCTGGGAGTAGGCATCTGGGGCCCTGCTTTGCGTTCCAAGGATGTCATTGTATTCTGTTGTACAGGTGCTTGTGGTGGCATCAGTATTTGCTTTGTCTGCATGGGGGATTGCTGTGTTTGCATTGGTGCCTGTTGCATTTGTACTGACCTTCTGTGTTGTGCAGGTTGCATTTGTGACGCACGTGCCTGATACTGTGTGTGATCCTGGGCATAATATTCAGGTAGCTCTCAAGTATACAGTGGATGATATGCTGCCCCCCCCTCTTGGATCTAGCCAGTTTTGTTGCATCCTTCCCCTGCTTCTACATGCTCAGGAAATATGCCCCATTTTTCCCCCCATGTCCAGCATTGTTGAGGCTGTCCCCCAAACCTAGGTTGTCCCCCAATTAATCCTCCTCCCTGTGTAACCTGAAATCCGAACCCTCTACCTCTAGGTGCACATCCTCTCCCTCGCAGAAAATAATTATATTCTCCTCTTCCTGCAACATTCCCTCCAGCCATTGGCTGCACCTGCTGTGCTTCTTGTGTAATCACTCCCTCTACACTCCTTAATACTGCTCCTTCCACTTTGATAACCTTTTCTGAACTAGTTTTGCTTCCTCCAACTTTCTTTCTTCACGTTTCTTTCTGGCTTCCTCTTGTTTCAACCGACAATGGTGAGCTATGCTGAACTGAATCTCTGGCCATAGCTTTGCTTCCATTCCCACTATCCCTTTCAACTGTCTCTGCACTGCTTCGGGTAGCCTGGCATAATATGTGATAAAAAATAGATATGTTATTATCCCATGTTTCAAGTCGCTGTTTTTCTTGCATCTCTTGAATGTAAGCAAACAGGTCTTTGTCATCACACATTTTGCATTTCATACTCGCACTCATGTCTGACAAATCGGTATACTGTACTCTAAGTGCTCTTCACACATTTTTGATCACACACTGTGGGCCTAAAAAGACATTTTGCAGCTGCTCTAGAATGCGCCAAGACCAATGATCTTGTAATGAACATGGCTGGTAGACTTGTATGACAACAAAAGTCCCTGGAGGAAAGGGGGGGGGGGGTTTAAGAGCCAAAGGGGAGCAAGAGAAGGCAATGCACAGGGACTAGGTGTGTGGCCATATTGCAGAAGTGTGGGGGGGGGGCGGAAAAACAGAGGAGAAACCGCCTACCTGGATGCTCTTCTTAGTGCTCTAGGTTCCCTGTGTAGGGATGCAGGGAAAAATATGAAGGGAGCGCTGCTGCTTGGGAAGCTATGCAGAGAAACTAGAGGGAGGGGTGTCGGAAGCCACCTTGTTGACTGGTATGGATGGGTGTGTGCAGCCTGCTCTCGGAAGGACGCCAGTAGCGTCTGAGGGCCTCTGTGGCAGTGAAATGGGATCCGCTGGCGTGCGCGGAAAACCGGTCGACCTGACCTGTTGTGGCTCCTCCACAACACCACACCATACCCCCCAACACCAACGGGGGACTATCCTCAAAACCAACCAGGAACCCAAAGAGCACAGGTTTCTCTAGAACACCCCACTACTTGGGGATTGTATGCCTCTTAGCCTATTTGACGACTTTCATCCTTGTTGAAATATTTTTATCATTTTTTTCTCCGGCAACCACCCACATGAAAAGACCATTGAGCATCAGGGTGAATAAAAATAGAAATTCCCGATGCCTCTAGCCTATACATGGTAACCCAACTATTTTTGGCTCATGACTACGAGATCTAATCTCCATCTCACACTCATCCACAATATTGTTGGTTGCCCCACCCACCCTTTTTTAGGCTGTTAGGGATAGAACTGTATGTGGAACCCAGCCAAGCCGCATGGAGCTAGAAGCCAGTTTCTGCTTTTGTTCCCCCCCCAACCCTCCCAGACAGGCGTTGCACTATTCACTGTCCATAGGACTGGCTATCCTTCCCGGCCGGGTTAGGGTGCCTTCCGAGAGGGTCAGCCCAGCTCACCATCTTGTGTCCCATGCCTAGGACTACTTCATAACCAGCATGATTATTCTTCTCCTTGCCTTCATTTGCAAGCAGACCAATAATTCCCCTAAGAACCGTCTTTTGTGTACTGTGGATAAATATATGCTATATATGGGCAACTTTTTAAATTAAATTGAGTGATTTCAGGTCGGAGGAATTTTGGTTCCGATGTCTATCTGGGTGTCGATTGTCACTTACTTTAGCCATAATAAGATTATGGCAAGTTGTAGAAAAGGAATTGAATTAAACTGCAATATTTGCACGTGCAATAGCGGCGGAATAGGAGGTAAATAAAACATGTGGGATTAGTGGTATAATTGAATAACAATCAGGCCTGATGGGTGATATTCATTCTCTATTGTAGATGGGATTTAAAAATGATGCACTAATCTGTAAACGTTTTCAATTAGCTGTGATGAAGTAATAGAATCTTAAATTTGATGTTTTAATCTTATATGATTTGATTTTAATATTGTAATTAGTTTATTTTATCTTCTTGTGTAGTATATTTATTAATGCTTCTCTTTTTGTTAGTATGTGTGAAAAGTTAATGTAACTATAGCACACTAATAAAATAATTAAAAAAATAAATCACCAATACATTTTAAAAAATGCTGCTCGCTTGGTGGCGGGTTGGGCACTCACAAATCCAGGCATGCGTCGCCAACCAGTGGACACTACTTTGGCAGCCCCTTGAGGCCAGAATGATGTTCAAATATGAATATTTAGATTTGTTCCAAGTACATGCCCTGGCATTAACAGAACAGCTATAATAGCATAACAAAAATTTTCAACATGTACATGCTGAAATAACAAGATTTATTTCATGGTCAATCCTAATTATATCAACACGTGTTTCGACCAAGGCCGTCTTTTTCAAGGCACAATAAGTATTTACATGTTGCCGTTAACTCTAGTCATTACGGTTCCGCCTCGTTAGCGACCCTGCCTTTGTCTGGCCTGCTATTATAGCTGTCCTGTTAATGCCAGCGCATGTACTTGGAACAAATCTAAATATTTGTTTTGGTACACTAGGCAGGGGTAGCCTAGCGTTCCACCGTCTGCAGCTGTCAACTGATTTGACACACCTCTTTTCATTTTAGCCACAGCGCCCTTACAACTGGTCACCCCAAACATACTTATCGCTTTTGATGTTCAAAGATGGTTGTCTAGCTTTCTAGGCTGGTTATTTTACTCAATTATTTAGTAGACTAGTTATGGTAATTCAGGTGGTGCAATGACTTCCCCCAGCCGTTCTATCTTGTCGTTAGAAACTTCACATTTCATCAAGTCGAAAACACTGTAGGCATCTTTCACCAGGGCACCCGCGTCTACGGGAATCCTCTGCCACCTAATAAGAGCATGAATTTAAAGTATCCTGTTTTCTGGAAAAAATTGAGGACGTTCTTATTCAATGTATACCTACAAAAACAAGATTCTGATTGCTATGCCAAAGGTTTGCTTATACAGTGCTGTATATTTCTATGTGTGTTGTAATCGGTGTTATTTATATCTAATAAACCAGAGGAGTCATCCATCAATTTTTACTATTATTTCTCTAGCTGTGTTTGACCTACCTGCATTTGGCTGTGCCAAATATTTATTATAGAAAAATAATTAAAATAAATTAATTAATTGCTTTATTTATTACTCGCCTTCCCAGTCTGTCCATACATCCTCTGCAGTCAGGCCCAGGGACTCCCGGCTGCTCCCGTCAGCCATTTATCTCGCCCCAAAACTGGGGCCAGGGGCACAGGGCCGAAGAATCCTTTATGGTATTTCAATTGGTCCTCAGTGTCCCAATCAATCTGGTTTATCTTTTAAATCACTCTCTTCCCCTCTACAATTGTACAGCTGTTTCAGCAACACTTTGATTTGTTCTGCCTTCTTCAGGATCCAGACTGCATTTTCAGCTTATACTGCACATCTCAGAACCTCAATAAGAGCGCCTTCCACCTGTTGCAAATATTTGTATTTTTTTATTTCTCATCAGTTTGTTGTTTTTTAAATGACCACAAAACAAAGAAAGAGTACATCATAAACATCAAAACAGTGGATACATCTTAATTACATAGTTCTTCTAACTTAAACAATCTTATTCAAAACTAATGTCGTATCTACACTACCTTATACTATCCACTATAACTCATCAACTATATTACCATAATATTCTGACACATATTACACAACCAAATAATAAAACACCATAGACAAACATTGACTAACAACAAATAGACAGTAAGTCTCAGTCTCATCACATTTCACGTCTTATTTTCCACCACAAAAGTCTGTAAACCCTATCATCAACCAAACAATTTGTTAAATGGCCCCCATATTTCCGAATAAGAGTCCTCTCTCATTTGGTTTTTAGCATTACTTTCTCGTAACTCGATAGTGTTCGCAATCCAACAACCATCCCTCCACATCTGGCTTTTTCCTGGTCTTCCATACCCGTAAAATCCGTCTTGTCGCTACTACAAGCACTCTGTTCATCCATCTACTACACTTACGAGCCACTTCACATCTCTCTTCGTTAGAAAACAGAATAGTTGAATACGCTGTTCTTGGTAGCAGAACTCCCTGTGATAAATCCAGTCTGCTCAGCACGTCCTTCCAAAAATCAACCACCTTTGAACACCCCAAAGCATATGTAATGTAACAAATTAGCTCCACTACAGCCACAGCCCAACATAAATCATTATCAGTCATACCCAAGCCAGCCATTTGTGCAGGGGTCCAGTAAAGTCAACACAAAATCCTTTGTCTTACATATCTCAAATTTAAATCCATCTTCGAATGAGTCCCAACTCTCGCCAGAATGTCCCACTTTCTTACCGATGTATTTTTGCCTAACATATATTCAAATATTTTCTGGATCATGGTAGGCTGTGAATTCAAATGTTATATGTCAAATATCACATATCAAAGCTACCCCATGATCTCTATGTAGCAATATAATCCCCCCGCTCTTCGTGCGGTGGAGAGCACATGGGTTTTAGACATTCGCTTCTGACATGGGGCAAGCTCAGAAGTGTGAATCCTGGTCGGGCCGGCTGAGCCCTCCATCCTTCAAGGCCGATAAACTGAGGGCCATTACCATTGGGCATTAACACCAACTATGGCATTATGTGCCAGTGCATTTCCTGTTCCTGCTCTGCAGCATCCTTGTTTCACAACTAAACAAGATCTCCTGCTTGGACCTTTCGCCAGCGCTGTCCTTTGCCCTCCTCAGCTGGATCTTTCAGACAAGGGCAGGATAAAGCGAATGCTTTTCAATGCTTCCTCTGCTCTCTCAAATGCACTCATCGTCACTGCATTACCGAGAGCTGGTTCAAAGTTTCCTATGACCCAGTTTTAGTTTTTTTGACGGTCTTGCTGTCATTTTTTAATGTCACTTTAAATTCCAGATTTTAGATTCTTTCTTTTTTACCCCATTGGAGTATTTGTCACTTTGCTTTCAACATTCCCCAACTTCTTCTTTTTCTTCTTCTTCTTATTATGTTCTGCAGATGAGGATCAGGTGCAAGTGGGTCTAGGTCACCTGTACTAAGCCCCGCCCACCTGGTGCCTTCTGCCTGCTGCTCTTTTCCCCCACTTAGCAAGTCCCGCCCATTGGTGCCTTCCTAGTTGCCACTCTTTTCCCTACTTAATGAGCCCACCAGCCTCTTTACCTTTGTATATGGGAGCAGGTGCAAGTGGATCTAGGTCACCTGGCCTAAACCTTGACCACTTGGTACCTTCCTGCTTGCCGCACGTTTCCCCCACTTAGCAAGCCCCACCCACCTGGTGCCTTCCTGGTTGCCGCTTTTTTCCCTACTTAAGGAGCCCTCTGGTCTCTTTTCCTTTGCAGATGGGGAGCAGGTGCAAGTGGGTCTAGGTCACCTGGTCTAAGCCCCGGCTTCCTGGTGCCTTCCTGGTTGCCGCTCTTTTCCCTACTCAAGGAATCCTCCAGCTTCTTTTCCTTTGCAGATGGGGAGCAGGTGCAAGTGGGTCTAGGTCACCTGGCCTAAGCCCACCCACCTGGCGCCTTCCTGGTTGCTGCTCTTTTCCTCCACCTAGCAAGTCCTGCCCACCTGGTGCTTTCCTAGCTGCTGCTCATTTCCCTACTTAAGGATCCCTCCAGCCTCTTTTCCTTTGCAGATGGGCAGCAGGAGCAAGTGTGTCTAGGTCACCGGACCTAAGCCCCGCTCACCTGGTGCTTCCTGCTTGCCACTTTCTTCTCTACTTAAGGAGCCCTCCAGCCCCTTTTCCTTTGCAGATGGGGAGCAGGTGCAAGTGGGTCTAGGCCACCTGGACTAAGCACCGCCCACCTTCTTAGCCCTGCCTCTTCCTTCCTGCTCTTAACTCTTAGATTAGGGGCGTCTCTCGCCCGGGCGTCCGAAGTGACGGGCAGATGAAGAAAAGGGCAATTCCTGTTTGGACCAGGAGGACCCAGGGCCCGACCCCCTGCTCAGACAGCAGGTAAGCATGCACCAACATGTGTTTACTCCCTCTGTCCCCATCCCCATCCCCTCTGGTCCCCCTGTGATGTTCCCTTGTGCCCCCCTTCTCGCACACAGGTGTTGCTTGTTTTGTTTGATTCTTCTACCCTGCCCCTCCGCCCTCCAGCCTGCTTCTGCAGGGTCTATCCTGATACATTCTGGTTTCACCATCACCGTCTTGTGGTCAATGCTGGATTTGACCTTTATGGACTTCACTGATTCACGGTGCGTCACCCTTTCTCAACTCTCATGCTGGACTTCCTTTGCATCTTGTACTCAAGGTGGCCCTGAATCATGCTGTTCCCATCTTCATCTTGTATCCTGGCTTGCAACACTATGTGTTACCACTGACTTCTGCAATTGTATTTGCTCTCCTCTCTTGCTACTCCACTCTTTTTGACTGCTGTTCTCTCCTTCTCTCCCTTTCTTCCTTTTCCCTATCTCTGCCCCTCCTCCCCTTACTTTTTTCTATGCACTTACTCTATCAGAATTGTCCCTGGCCCTAGTATGATAGCAACCTCGTCTGTCTCCTCCCCCCACCCCTTACTTGTTTTTTTTTCCTCCCACACCTCCTCCAACACTATCTGAAATGTCATCAGGCCTAGTACGATAGTCGCTGGTTTTGTTCCTCCCCTCCCTTTCTGCACCCCTCTCCCTCACCTTTTGTTTTTCTCCGGCTCTACCAGAAATGTCATCAGGCCTAGTACGGTAGTTGTCTGTCTGTTTCCATTTCCTTCCCACTCTCCCCCTCCCTACCTTATCTATGTCTTTGCTCTTGCACTATCTGAGTTTGATAGCTCATTTCACATCCTTACTGTTCATGGCCTGTAAGAATGTCATTGTATTTTCCCTTGTTCCCTCCTTCCCTTAAAGCACTTTGAAACACATTGGGCCTCATTACGACCCTGGCGGAAAGTGACTGACCGGACCGCAACAGCGTAAATAGCGTTTCCGCCATTGCACGAAGGAGCAAAGTGCGGCTAATTACGACCCATCGGGCACGAGCATTACGCCATGGCGGAATCCGAAAGGCTGCGATGGCGGAAATGACCCCAAAACGGCCCTTACCGCCGCCGTACGCTGCACCAGGTGCAATACCGCCACCCATCTTAGCGGTCACCGTAATGAGCGGTCACCGTAACGAGCGGGCACCGCAAATTACGGGCACCGTAAATATACGGAAACGGAAGTAAAAGCATGTGGCCGGAACGGGAAACAGCACGCCGCACAACTATAAAATCCGAATCCCAACACAACCATTAAAAATCCGACCCTGACACACATCCCAACCCGTTAGCAACCCCAGTTAAAAAAATAAATATGGGAAAGGTAGCCAAGAAAGCGTGTGACCGCAAGCGGCAGGTACACTTCTCCCGAGAGGAACTGACCGTGCTCACCGAGACCCTCCAGGAAAATGCCGCCGTCGTCTTCTCCAGTCAAATGACCAGGACGGCCCTTGCCAACAAGAAGGCCATATGGGCCCTGGTGGCACAGCGCGTAAGTGCGGTGGGGACAACACCCCGCACGCCACAGCAATGTCGCAAGCGGTGGGACGACCTGCGGATCCGCGTACGCAGCATACTTTCTGCGAACAGGAACATCGCCACAGCTACCGGGGGGGGTTCAGAGTCGCCCATCAAGTTGACCCCCTGGGAGGATATCTGCGCCTCCACCATAGGAATGGAGAGCATAGAGGGAGTCGGAGGGATGGAGAAAGGAGTGCCGACATCCGGAGAATCAGGTAGGTTGGCCAAGAGAAACAATGCGAAATCCACAAACCACGAACATGTGCAGTACCATGTGACCCCATAGTGCAATACATACTTTGCCCTGACAGCGCCCTCTAAAAGTCAGAATGAATAAACAAATCAATCAAGATGCCATAAACAACCCCTACATGTGCAGCATGCACCCCCTAACTGCAGGCAGCCAAATGAATGCCTCCTCAATCCACACGAAAATGAGACCACCTCCAAGGCCCAGTCCCAAATCAGCCTCATGTACCACCCCAATGCATTTGATACGTTGCCATTCCAAATCCGACAGACCCATAACTAACGCTCGCCCCTCTTTACTCCACCACAGGGTCCGATACCAACGACGAGCTGCAGGACACCCCTACCAGCACGCCTGCAAAGAGGGCCAGGACCAACGTCCCAAGAGCCTCCACCTCAGGTGCAAGGATCAAGACACGGCAGCAGCAGGAATCAAGTGGCAGCACACTGGAGGGGACTGCAACAGGCACCCCAGCAGCCAGCAAGTCCACAACCCCAGCACCACAGGTCCCCCCAAAGAACGTATCTGATGGCACTGCCTCTGGTGGTAGCAGCACCATAGGTGACACAGCTGTCATGCCAGCATGCTCCGACACGGAAAACAGTGCTGGCGACGTAGGTACCATCCATGACCTTTCCCAATCCCCCTGCATGTTCCATCCCCTACACCATGACGAAACCACGCAGGGGCACCCTGAAGACGACGACTGGCCAACCCCCACAAGTCCTGTGCCAAGGCAACATGTGTTGAGCAGCCCCCCTGTCACACCACCGCAAATGTCCATGGCCCAGCAGAGGCAACAGTCCCTCGACCTGCTGATCGAGCAACAGCAGGAAGTGTCCACGCTACTCAAGGACCATGCAAATGAATGCGGGGGTTCCAGGGCAGCCATGGAAACATCCACCGAGACACTCAGGGCACAAATAGAGAAAAGTAGTGAGAGCCTCAGGGGAGAAATGGAGAAAAGCACCGAGAGCCTGAGAGCACAAATGGAGAAAAGCACCGAGAGCCTGAGAGCACAAATGGAGAAAAGCACCGAGAGCCTGAGAGCACAAATGGAGAAAAGCACCGAGAGCCTGAGGGGGGAACTGCATGCGACGTCCAAAGACGTTTGTGCTGAACTTGCTGCTGTGCGCCGTGTGCTCTCGGAGCTCTCACAAACCCTCAGAGACATGCATGGACGCGAGCAGGCAGAGACATCATCCGTGGCAAGTTCCGTCCAGGGCAGCCCCCAACGCAGATCTGGCAGGAACCTGCGCTCCACGGGCAGGGGTGCCCCTGATACCCGTAGAGGGGGCTTGCAATAGCGTCCAACCACGGACAGCATGCATATTTGGACACTGGTGTTGGGGGGGGAGGTAGTAGGGTGGAGGGGGTGTGTTGGGCTTCACTGGGTGGCGGGTCCATAGGGTGTATAAATCAAATCACATTAACAATACAGCATCTCATTATCATCCAATGACATGTGTGGACATTGATATTTGCGTACGAGGCCTTCATAGGCGTACAGTCCACAATGTGCCTGTACTACACACACACAGTGCCACAGGTCCCCTTTCCGTGCAATAGGCACCATGCGTGGTTGCTAGAAGCATGCATCTATGATGCTCTGTCGGATTGCACGTGCATCCTGTGCCTCATGGACTCCTTGAGGTGCCTCCACATCCCCACCCTCATCATCATCATCATCTTCAGGTGCATGCAGTACAGCGTCAGGGGGCATGGGCACATTCCTACGTATGCACATGTTGTGCAGCATGACACATGCCATGACCATCTTAGAAACCTTCTCATGGCTGTACATGAGTGCCCCGCCAGACCTGCTGAGGCTGCGGAAACGAGCCTTCAGTAGGCCGAATGCCTGTTCAATGACCACACGGGTACGTGAGTGGGCATGGTTGTAGTCCTCCTCATGCTCGTTCTGTGGGTTCCGGATTGGTGTAAGGAGCCATCTCTTCAGTGGATACCCGGCATCACCTGTATGATACGAATAAAGGGTGTCAGTGGAATGATAGTGCTAAGTAGCCCCCCCCCCCTCCTGCAAGGTCATTGACGCATCAAATGGGCCACGATGTCATGCATGGAATGAGACTCACCGAGTAGCCAGGATCTGTGCCCTGCGTGTCGCTCCATGTAGCGTGGTATTCTTGTGTTCCTCAGGACCATAGAATCATGGGTAGATCCTGGAAATCTGGCACAACAATGCGTAAATATCTTGTTGGAGTCACACACCATTTGCACATTGATTGAATGAAATTGTTTCCGGTTGCGGTACTGGACCTCCATGGCATGTGGGACAACCAATTCAACATGGGTGCAGTCGATGGCACCAATGCAACCCGGGATGCCGCCAAGTGCATGGAATCCCACTTTTGCGTTGGTAATCTCCTGGTACGTGCGTGGTAGTGTGATGTGGTCGTCGGCGTGCTTCAGGAGGGCATCGTGCACTTGGAAGAGTGTCCGTGAGAACAGTGGCTGTGAAATGCCATGCAACTGTCCCACTGTGTGCTGGTAGGTGCCTGTGGCCAGGAAGTGGAGTGCAGACACCACCTTCAGTAGGGGTGGGATGGCGGTTGGGCTATCTATCATGCTCACGAGGTCAGCATGTGTCATGTCCACAATGGCGATTATGGTGTCCCGGTCCAAACGGTAGAGGGTGTGGATCTGCTCAGCAGTGAGGTTGAACGGATCGGCTCGGAGGCGTGGGATTGCGGGCCGCCTGCGTGGTGGTAGTGGCAGTGCTTGTGGGCCTTGCTGACCCTGCCTTGCCCTCCTCCTCCTCCTTCTCCTCCGTCTCCCCTGTGCGCCCGGTTGTTGTACCTGTTGTTGTTCGTCGTCTTCTTGTAGTTGTAGCACTTGCAGTGCTATCTGGTCCCCCAGGCCCAACATCGCTAGTCCTGCCGGTAGCATTTTGGAGTGGGAGTGGTTGTGGGAGGGGTTTGGGTCTGCTATATATGTGCTGTCGGCCTGTATGGCCTCCACCTGTGCTGATTGAATGAATCTGTGGCAGATGCAATCCCTTCTGGCCGAGCACGTCCCGCACGTAAGGCTGCATTTGGCCGCATGGCATCTTGGGATTGGAATCATGTATCAAATCCCGATGGCAGTGTGATGTACTTTGACTGATTTTCATGCTATGCTCCCATTGTTACACATGCTATGATTGCAGCCGCTTACATACCTGTGAAGAGTCAGTGGTATGTAGGGCTCGATCGATGGCCGACCCTCATGCAGCACAGTAACGTACTTCACCGACGGGCGTGGCGTCCCATTTGTGATTGCAGCCAGTTAGCATTATGACACACAGCCGCACTACATTGATGTAATTGTGAATGCAAGCGTTCACAGAAGCCTTTTCGACGTAATGTTGCAAGTGAGGAATTCGAAGGCCAGCATTTTTGGTTTTGAAGTAGCGGCGAGGATACGCCCACAGGTCTGGCTGGAAATGTAACGTTCTATTGTAGAATGTCCTTGGGACATGGCCCATAACGAGCAGGCAATGAATGATATGAATTGAATGGGATGCGCAATAGCGTAGTGGACGATAAGGCAGGACGTTCCCAAATCCATCTTGCTTCACAACACTACAGATCCGGCCAGGAGCACAGTGGTTTTTGCAGACTGCATTACGCACAGACGCGATGGAAGTTTCACATATTATGTGAGTGAATATTCATGCGTTTTCATTGCGGGATGAGGGAATGATGAATGGATGCATGGACTGATGATTCCGTTTAGGGTCTGCCATGTACATGGGTTTTTTGAATCACTCCCCTTCCCCTGCGCTATGTGATGCAAGGCTGCCATAGTGGGACTTACGTCTATCTGCCCTTGTCGGATCCTCCCTGTCTCGACGCGCCTTCATACACTTGTGTCTAGGCACGTTACTAATCCCATGTCATGGGTTCTATCTTGACGGACGCATGCACAGTAACCGACGTTGCCAATGGTGTATTTACCTCGATTGATTTCGTTATGATTCGATACTGATTTAGGGGTGTGTATATTCCTTTGGAGTGGGCTAGCATGCATATGGGTGTGGATTTGGTGTGTTGAATGAAGATTGTAATGCATCATGAGTCCCGTAATGCAATCGGTTAATTTGTGTTTCTTTTGGGTGACAGGTATCTCCTGCCCTATTGCAGATGCCATCTCTACGCCACTCCTCCAGATGGTTTTTACTCTCGACTCCTGCAGCTTCGGGTGAATCAGTGGAGCACCATTTCGATCTTATGGGACGATCGCCAATGGGCCACATGCCCTTACGCTGTACTGGTGGCTAGGTGCAACATTTCGGCCTTTCAGCTCGACTAGTGCCTGCCTCATGGGACGGACCTGCGGTTCTTGCCGCTTCCATGTTGCCTTTTGGAACGTTGATGTAGGCCCTGTGTGCCATGATGGTACAGGGCGTCACACAAGTGGAAGCTGGTCAATTATTGCAGATGCAGCCCTCGGTGATGATGGTTGTTTTGGTGTTATTTTGCAAATTGCTGTGGGGCCTTTGTCATTTGGATGTGCATTTAAATTGTATTCCGATATTTGTCGTGTTGCGTTGTTCTTTGCAGGTGATGTGGCGATTTTCGATTTGTGGCGGTATGTATTGCGAGATGATCTGCATTGTGTTCCGCCTTCTGAGTTGAGTTGTGTGGTACAGTACTGGCCGCGTTTGCCTACGTAGCACAGTATGGTCACGGATAGGGGCTGCCATTGTGACTGTTTACATGATGTGCTGTTCAGGGGCGGGGGATTGGCTTTTGGCCGACTGGTGCCTGTCAGCCAGGTCGATTGGTGGAATGATGGGATGTTCAGAATGTGGCTGGTCACAGGTGACTGTGTTTGCGTGCGTTTGTTGGAGGGGGACTGGGGTCATGTCCATTGGAATAGCTTCTGTATTGATGCCATCTGTGCCCTGCAGCTCCCATCGGCCCCTCTTGGGATGAGCCTGGCTGCTCAGTCATTCTGCCAACTTGTGTGGTACATGCTTCTGCTGATGGTTGGTTTGTTTACTGGCAAGAGTACAGGGCTGGTGCAATCCCCCTCAGGATGCTGTTTTGGATGTTGCCTTGCGCTGGTGGCAAGCGATGGGGGACTACTGTTGTTTTGTGTCATGTGTTCTTGATTTTCATTTTGATGTATTGTACCTTCACATGCCTGTGCTGCATCAGTACGGCTATGGTGACATGCCGTACATGGATGCCCACTCACGGGGCGCTTTGAGCCCCTGCATGCTTTTCTACGTTGGCATGCGTGGGTGAATTGTAGATTTCACTGGTTGCATAGTGTGAGTACATTGCGCCTGCCAGGAGTTGTGCAATGTGGCCAGGGAGTGGAGTACAGGCACTCAGTGGGCCATTTACGGTTGGTTCACGATGCCGTATTTCTCGCCATGGCGGAATGGTACTTTACGACGTGCTTGATGGCGTTCAGTACATGTCCGCTAGGGTCAGAATTCGCGTACCGTTGCGCCATGGCGGTGATTCCGGTTTTGCAAGGCGCGCGTGCGCGTACTTGGTGCAGTTAGCGTTGCCGTTCACTGCGGTGTCGCTAATGGCATCGTACTTTACGGTGACGGGTCATAATCGCAACGAGCGGTGTTCGATGGCGGTATTGCATTTCCGCCATCATTTTTCCATTTCCGCCAGGGTCGTAATGAGGCCCATTGTGTATAGGCGCTATATAAATAAACTATCATATCATATCTATTGATGTGCATTAGTTTGTTGTTCCTCCACAGTCACCAGTATTTGAAATGAATGATTCCTTCTAACTGCACTCAATAGTCCTAAAATAAATGTCCTGGTTATTTTAACCTTCCCTAATATTGGAAGGAAGATCCGAGCATTATTTCTCCATAATCTACTCTTTCACACCTTGATCTAGCTCAATGAGCCTTTCTCCCCGCTCACACTCTTGGAAATGCTTTGGACCTGGTCATTTCCTCCGAAACCTTTCTTCTTCTTTATGAGTGCCTTCCATCGATAGCTTGGTCTGATCATCTGGCCATTCCTTTTATTCTTTTCCCTTCCTTCTAAAACCCCCCACCGTTTCTTCTTCAAACTTGGCCCATACAGCTAGATCTTTTAAAAATGTTACAACAACTCTCATTGGTGACACTTTACCTCCCTTTCTTTCTCAAGGTTCCCAATTCAACTACTGTGGATGTTAACTCTCATTCCTCAAATGTTCTCCTAATTGCTTAGCAAATTGGTGTTCAGCTTGGGTCTTCTGGCTTCAGTCTCAATCATCTGCTCACTGGTTCTATCCCCAGTTAAGAGAAGACGTGTTCTGGCCTTACGGCTAGAACTGCTTCCAATGCGCTCCCGCACAGGTGCGTGGATAGGACTTGCATATGATCTCAGATCGTGTAGGCTGTGCAATCAAGGTGTTGAAACTCCTAGACACAATTTAAGAAAAAGGTTACGGAAGGTTGAGATACAAATTTATGAATCTAAACTTTGATCATGTATGTGCCTATATATACTCAGGGAGATCAATGACACTAAATGTTGCGGTCTACTATATCTGGACAAACATTTTAGAGCCGTTATAATTGCTATTGAGAACGTTTTTTTTATATTGTTTGATATCAGCAAAAAAAACTGTATAATGAAGATATATAGATCAATTTATTGTACACGTGCACTGTGTATTTTACTTAGTTTTTTTAATACATTTTAATGCTCTTATAATGAATGCATTGTTACTATTATAATGATTTTTGTTTCTCAAACAGTTATATTTTATTGTATCTGTGTTATAAGGTTTATTTAACCAAAACAACACAATAAAAAAAAGAAAAAAAAAGACGTGTAAACTCACCAATTTGAAAAGTCCTTTTAGAATCCAGCATTTCGACCCACGATTGAGAAGAATATTGTCAGTAAAGGGAACAAATATATAAATCAAAATAGGGCACATAAAAGTTGAAAACGTTGAATAGGGGAGAGGGTGTAAAAGGGGGAGAAGGGAAGGATGTTGAAGGGGTGGCAATGGATAAGTGGGTGAACATCCCCCTATTTTAGACAAAGGGCAAATAAATATTTCTCCAAAAAAAGAAAAACTAAATGATGGGCACATGGAGTGACTTCTTTTTAAAGGCCAATTCGATTTTTTATGACGTATAACCCAAGAAGAAAAAATACTCGTCAGATGCACTGAGAAAACTTGGCGCAACTCTCATGTTCAACTTGGCTTCCTTGGTCGATTGTCCAGGGATCATATCCATGCTGCTAAATTACATTATTCAGTTTCACAAATGTCCTCTGATGCTAATCGCCCCAAGTCTTCTTGACCTGACCAATGAGTTTTCTTCTTTGGTTGATTCTTTTAATCCTAATTTTCTCGATAAGTATCAAGAAAATTCTGTTCTCTCTTCTGTCTAAAGTGCCTCATTCTTCTTTGCCCTCTTCTGTTCTCCCCGTGAGAGATTCCTATGGGGGGATGCTTTCTCCCCCATCTCTCATTCGGATGTTTGCTACTTCATGTCTTTCATGAAAATCTCCTCGTAATCCTGCCAGCCTATTCCCCCTACTTCATTAAACCGATCCCCCATATAATTTCTCTATCTTGGTTTTCTCTCATAAATTCCACATTTAGTCAAGAATCTTTTCCTAACAATTTAAAAACTGGCCAAAGGCCTCTCCTGTTACTAAAACCTGTGTTCAACCTAGAGGGCAAATGCAGTAAAACTGGTGTAAATTCTGTTACCACCAAGCAAATGGCAGTAACAGAATTACTGCCACTTTATTTACTGCACCACCAAACTCATGATGATGCCCTTATAAATCCTTTAAAGATGGGCCTCATTACAAGTTTGGCAGTATTCCGGTGATAAATCTGCTGAGATACCGCCAAAGTCAATTACCGTTACCGCCATTTGGTCCCATGTTACCACAGCATTACAAGTGGTAGTAATGCCAAATGTTTGGAGTACATAGAACTCCATGGGGATTTTTTGGCAGATTTACTGTTGGTGGAATTACTGTGTGGTAAATCTGCTGATTTTTTTTAAAGGTAAAGTGGAGGATTTACCTCCAGCAACAAGCTGGAGGTGAACCTGCCACTGTTCCTCTGAAAATCTGGATTTTGCCATGCAGTAATTCCACCAAAACCAATATTTTAGCGGTGAGGGAAACGTGGCGGTAACAGAATGACTGCCCCTTTCTTCCTGCACCACCAAACTTGTAAAGAGGCCCAGCCTCATTATGAGTTTGGCTGTAAATCTGCTGATTTACCACCCACATGTTTGTACTCTTACCGCAACTGGGTCCCATGGCATTACGAAAGGATTACGATTGGTGGTATGGCGGTGTAAATCCCCATTTGTGGAATCCATACGACTCCTTGGAGATGTGTGGGGGATTTACTGTGAGCGTTAATACAGCACTGTAAATCTGCCGATTATTTACCTTAGAGTGGAGGAATTGTTCCCTGAATGCTACTGGCGGTAAATCATCCACTTCAAAATCAAACTTGGAATTCGGTGGTGCAGTAGAAGCACTTACGTTACCACCAAAACAAAGTGGTGTTAACCAGTGGTCGAATTGTACGAAAAGAAGTAGTGGAACTGTGTTCCCTACTGGCCTGCACCGCTCCCCACAGACCCCCATCGCCGCGCCCCTTCACATGCACAATAAAAACCCTAACAAACATGTGCCTGCTCTTCAAGGAAACGTCCTGTGCAGTGCACTGAAAGTGCAAGTTTCAACTTCTCCCTACACTTTTATTTTAAAACGAAAACATTCTGGAATGGTTTCGTTTTAAAATAAAAGTATAAGAACGGTAAAACTTAATTAAAAGAAGTAGAGGAACACTGCTCCCGGCCGCTCCCAGCCGCTCCCGCCCACTTCGACCACTGGTGTTCACAGAATTACCACACTGCCAAACTCGTAATGAGGCCCTGAGTTTCTTCTCACTCTTTTTCTTCCACACTTTTTTTCAGGAGTGGCTTACGCTGCTCTGTTCTTCTGGAATTGCACCAATCCTGGCGCCCTCTGTGGAGTCTCTTGGCTGCCCTCTTGATTCTAATCTAAACGCTATGTTTCATATGCCGTCTTTCCACTACCAGTTTGGGTCCTGGAGCAGAGTGTTTTTGCCATCCTGCGTCACGGCCCTGGTTCTTTGGCTCCTTGAAGTCTGTGCTTTACTTTGCTTCTTTTTAGGTTCTTCCTAAAAAAACACTGAAAACTTTGAAAACATTCCTCGTCACTGCAAGCGTGGGCCTGGACGTGCAGGTCTTGTGACAGCCCAGCTATCGAAAGCTTTTTCTGTGGCTGCGCCTCATTCCTGGACCTCCCTTCCCCCCTGCTCCCAGGGCTTTCAGAGGGGGGGGGCATCGTTTGAGGCTGTGGCCTGTGGGATGGGTGCAGTGGTTGAAGTGAGTGGGAGCAGTCGGGAGCGGTGCTCCTCTACTTTTTTATATTACGTTTTACAGCTCTTATACTTTTATTTTAAAAAGAAACTGTTCCGGAATGGCTTTGTTTTAAAATAAAAGTGTAGGAAGATGTTGCAGCTTGCATTTTCAGTGCTTTGCACTAAACGTTCCCTTAAACAGCAGGTCATGGGCAAAGCTTTATTAAAGATGGCTTATATTGTGTACTTTACAAGCCATCTTTTATAAACTTCGAAATATGTCAAGGAATCCCAGGTTCGCCTAGGGTTAAAGATGCCTCTACGACCTGGGGAGGGGGGTAGGAAACAAAGGGACAGTAGCTTCCTCTGGTGACCCCTCACGTGAGGCGTCAACAGAGGAATTTACAGTGGCTGACAGAAGTACCAGCCAGTCACAGGCTATGGCCGAGTGGGATAAATGTGTCCTGCCAGTGTTGTGGTGGGACAGGGGCCCAGCAGGGCCCTGGCTGAGCACCACTTTTTGGAGACTGCTGTGGTCCGGCCCAGGCAGGCTCTGGCCCACTTAAAGCACTGCCTGCACCTGAAGTTGGACGTCAGCGCCTGCTGCTGAGCAGGTTTGCCGGTGGCGTTTACACTCAGCCAAGCGGACGGAGGACGGGGCAAGGCCGCGTGTGGCTGGGCACGGGTAGCGCCAGGGAGAGCAAGCGGCTCTCTGTCTGCCTAGTGCAAAGATCCATTGGGAGGAGCCGCAGCCCAGCAGTGCAAGTGGAAGGCCCGGAAGAAGGTGCCGGGAGCAGTCGCATTTCTGGTTGCTTCAACGGGCTCCAGCAACCTGCCAAGTCGGCGAGGCAGGAAGGTTTAGGTTACTTACCTGTAACTATCGTTCTCCAGCATGGGTCTGGCATGGATTCACATGCTCATGAATATTCCCGTTGTCAGGCTGGGAATCCTCGGTAAAAGAAAAAACAGTTTCATTTTAAAACTGTATTTCTCTTCTAAACTTGTACTCTGGGTCATACTGCCCCCATCCAATAACAGTCCTCTCCCTAAGCTCCGCCCCTGGTTCCCATCTTCAGATTTAGTAAGCAAGTAAGGGCAGTATGAACCAAGAACAGCCACAGAGGGGACAGAGGGAGGGTTCGCATGTGAATCCATGCCAGACCTATGCTGGGGAACAATAGTTAAAGGTAAGTAATTTAAGCCTTCACCAGCATGGGGTCTGGCATGGATTCACTTGCTCATGAATAACGATTACACAGCAGTACATATACACAACCACAGGTGGTGGCAAGGCTCAACAGAAGCAATAAGACTCATCTCTGGAACAGACTCATCTCAAACAAAGAGGTTGCGTAGCTCCGCTTGGCCGACTCTGGACTCCTCCCTGGAATTCCCTGTCGACACAGTTGAACCTAGTGAAGGTGTGTATGGACCTCCACGTATCTGCCCTGCAGATGTCGAGCAGGGGCACAACAGAGAGAAACTCTGTCGGTGCTGCGATAGCTCTGGTGGAATGGGCTCTCAGTTGGCGAGCAGTTGATGGCAGTGCATGATGCAGCCGGAGAGCCACCTGGAGATGGAAGCCTTCTACAAGGCCTTCCCCTGATTTACAGGTCCAAAGTTGATGACCAACTGAGAAGTTTCCGAAAACTCTTCGTATGTGCCACGTAGAACTTCAAGGCATGAGCAATGTCCAGCGAATGCAAATCCTGTTCCGCCGGCAACGACGCATTCAGAAAAAAAACTGGTAACACCAAAGGCTCATTGAGATGGAATTCCAAAAGCATCTTTGGCATGAAGGTGGGGTGTGTACAAAGCACCACTCTCGAAGCGTGGAATGACAAGTAAGGCTGCTTGCAGGAAAGGGCCTAAATCTCCCCAACCCTTCTGACCGAGGTGATAGACACAAGGAAATCTATCTTCCACAAGAGAAACTTGAGCGGGGCCTGATGCATAGGTTCAAAAGGCGCTTCCATGAGCTTAGTTAGCCCCACATTGAGCTCCCACGCCCGTGTAGGAGCCTTTACCGGAGGAAAAGTCATGAAATGTCCCTTGAGGAACTCCTTGACGAGTCTGTGGGACCACAGTGAAGGTCTGCCTGGAGACCTAGCGTACCTGGATATGGCAGCGAGATGCACCTTGATAGAGGCATGAGCCAGCCCCGCTTTTGCCAAGGAAAGCAAATATGGCATCAGTTTAAGGGCTGACGCGCAGCGCAGTAATCCTCTGAGTCCTGCACCACACAGAGAAGCACTTCCATTTATGCCCGTAGCACTTCAATGTTGATGAGGCCCTGGCCAGGATGTCCTGACATTCGTCGGGTAGAGCATAACCCCCAAACTCTAGGGCTGCAGGAGCCATGTCCTCAGGTTCAGAGACCCTGGGTCTTGATGCAGAATCGATCCCCACTCTCTGTCGAGAAGGTCCGGGGACAGTGATAGCCTGATGGATGGGGCCACTGACAGACGCAGCAGGTCTGAATACCAGATTTGTCTCAGCCACGCTGGGGCGATGAGTATCATCCTGCAGTGGCACTAAGTGTGTTCATCAAATTTAGTAGGAGAGGAGACAGTGGAAATGCGTACAGGAACTGTACCAACAACGGGAAGGAGAATGCGTCCCCCATGCTCTTGGGCTGCAGGAACCTGCTGGCGAACCTCTGGCACTTAGTGTTCACTACCCTCATGAAGAGATCAATCTGGGATTGTCCCGATTTGTCGAACAGCAGATCCACTTGGTCCTGGCGAAGTTCCCACTCATGGAAAGAATACAATTGCCTGCAGAGCGAGTCGGCAATGGTGTTCTTGACTCCCGCCAGGTGAAACAGAACGAGAAACATGCCTTGACAAATGGCCCACTGCCACAAGTCCTGGCCCTCTTTGGACAGTGCTGGGGACCGGGTACCCCCTTGTTTCCGGATGTATCACATAGTCGTGGTGCTGTCTGTGAAGATCCTCACTACCTTCTCCGTCAATGATGGCAGAAAAGACTTGAGGGCCCAGAATACGTGCCGAAGTTCCAGGACGTTGATGTGTAGGTCCCTTTCCTCTGGTTGCCAGAGGCCTGTGGTGTGCAACTGTCTGGTGTGGGCTCCCCATCCCTCTAGAGAGGCATCTGTGGTGACCGTCTCGTGGTAAGGAGGAACCTGAAATGGAGTCCTTTGACGAGATGCTGCCAAACACCCCCCCCACCATATCGCCTGATGGAACTCTTTGCTGAGGACGATTTTGTCCGTAAAGTTCCCTGACACTTGCCTCCACCTCGCATCCAGGAATTCCTGGAGAGATCTCATGCGCAATCTGCATAGGCGACCGAGGTTGATGCAGGTGTACAACATGCCCAGAAGTGACTTGATGGTCTGCACCATCGCTGCCTTGGCCGCCGACAAACGGAGCACCTTGTCTTGTATGGCTTTCACCCTCTCCTCCGAGGGAGACACCAGGCTCATCACTGGGTTGAGTCGCGTGCCCAGGAATAGAGCATTTTGAGATGGCTTTAAGCAAGACTTCGGATAGTTCATGGAAAACCTCAGCTCTGTCACCAGACCTACGGTTTTGGCCGTGTGTTCGCTTGCCAGCTATTGCGAGCATGAACGCACTAGCCAGTCATCAAGGTAGGGGTATACGTGGATGCCTTGAAGATGAAGATGTGCCTCCAGGGCCAGGCATTTCGTAAACACCCTCGGGCCGACTTCAGGCCGAAAGGCAGATTCTTGAACTGGTAGTGTTTACCCTGAACTACGAATCGCAGGAACTTGCAGTGCTTTCTGTGAATGGGGATGTGGAAGTAGGCGTCCTCCAGGTCCAATGACGTCAGAAAATCTCCCTGTTCCAGCTGGCCGAGCATGTGCTGCAACGTGACCATCCAAAACCTTTGGGACTTTAAGTAGTTGTTGAGACAACATAGATCCAGAATCGGCCTCCAACCCCCTATCTTCTTTCAAACTAGAAAGTATCTGGAATATACTCTGGGGCCCCAGAGCCATTGAGGGTGGCATCTATTGCCCTTTCTGTAACATGGACCGCACCTCCTCCCAATGCTGCAGCCCCTGTAGTTCTTGCCACTGAATCAGAGTGATACGAGGACATCTGCGTTGGGACGCCAAGGTGTGCTCCTGTCCGAGAGCGTCCAGCACCCATCTGTCCGTGGTGATCTATTCCTACGTGCTGACAAACTTCGCCAGTCAGACTCCCACTGGGGTGCATAAGTACGCACCCAGAGCCAGAGACGTTTAGGCCTGCTTGGCAGAGGGTTGCTGCCTTGTGGGCAGCGCCGCCGCTGACCTCTGTGCCTTGAGAGCGGGTGTTGATGAAAGGACGTTGTACCACCCCTGTACGATTCTTGAGTGGAAGAGCACGAAGGCTACCTGTAAGGGGTACTATAACCCTTTGAAGATCTTCCTGACTTTACTCTGGAGGGGCGAAAGGAGGAGGATCGTCGATGTTGTAAAGTTCACAGGGAACGTGCGGTCTCTGTGTCTGTCTTTATTGCCTGTAAAGACTCATCAACCGTCTTTCTGAAGAGGTTCTCCCCATCGAACTGCATATCCAGCACCTTAGTCTGAACGTCCTGGTGGAGGTTTGTAGCCTTCAACCAACCTTGACACGCAGAGACACTCCGTTCCCCATCTGGGGAAAACCTGTGTCTGTGATGTCTAACACCACTGTGATGGCGTGATTTGAGGCCACTTCCCCTTCCTGAAAGAGTTCCAGTGCCTCAACCTTCTTGTCTTCGGGCAGGAAGTCCAGGATAGAGCCCAGCTTGTACCAGAGTTCCCATTCATAACGGGACAAAATGGCTAGGGCGACTGCCTTGATGGTAGAGGCTGCCGTGCAAATTATCCTCTTGCCCATCGCATCCAGCCTCTTCCCTTCCTGGTCCACCGGTACCATGGCTGTTGATGACGGGTTCGCCGAGCGCTTCCTAGCTGCAGCCGAGACCACCAAATCTGGTGAGAGCTGAGACCTTAGGCAACTGGGAGCTGAATCGGGCACCCTGTACTTCTTTTAGAGCCTGTCCCGGTTGGTTAGGTCGTAGTTGGATTTTTCATTAGGGCTCGGCCCTCCTCCCTGATGTCGTCCAGGAAGGGAAGGGATTTCGGTGACCAGTGTGTGTGTAGGGTTGATAGAATGTTCAGAGACACGTCCCTAGATCTAGGGGTAAATGGAGCCATCGGAGTGGGATCCGGGCTAATGCGTCTCCTCTTCCGTACCGGAGACTAAGGTCCTCCCTCAGCACCTCCCCCTCTGTGGTCTGAGCAGCACCCATCGTCTTCGTCTCAAGTTGAGTAGATCTGCTCCGGTCCATCCTCAGTGGCCTACCAGTCCGCATACATCGGAGGCTCAACCGGGGTGACCGTTTCCCTCTCCCTCTCCGGAGGTTTCTGACAGTGGATGAAGATCTTTGCCGGTCTCTTTCCTTAGTCGAAGACGATAAAGCAAAAATTCATAAAAGTTGAACTATTTTGTAAAAATGTTACAAAAAACTCGGAAATTAGCTCTGAGAGCAACTTGAGGACTCCCAACACTGAAGCATGCAGTAAAAATATGAAGATGGCCGCCAGGGGTGGAGCTTAGGGAGAAGCCTGTCATTGGATTGGGACAATATGACAGAGTACAATGATTGGTTTAGAGGAGGAATACAGTTTTAAAGTGAAAGTGAAACTGTTCTTTCTTATACAGAGGATTCCCAGCCTGACAATGAGAAATATACATGAGCATGTGAATCCATGCCAGAGCCCATGCTGGAGGAAGAAAGGAACATTGGAACGTTGCAGCTGCTTACTCCTAAGGGAAGGAACAGAAGGAAGTCAGGATCTCCCACTCAGGGGCACTCGCACACTTTTCATTCATGAAGGTTTTCCCTGTGAACAGTCAAGAGGACCTGTCTGACCCTGCACACCTCTACTCAACCAGAAAGGGTGAGGTTGAAACAAAGAAAGAGAAAAAAAAAGAAAAGAAACTTGGCTGGGGTAAAAGGACAGAGCTCAGTTAAAGCACCAGAAGCATCCAGCAAATTTAACAGAAGTGCCCGGACTGAGCAACAGGATGGAAGGCTAGGACCATCCCAGTTCTACCTTCTGTTAAAACACTAGGAGTCCACATTGACGCATCACTCTCCATGGACAAGCAAGTCAACTCCATTGTCTCTGCCTCCGCCCTGAGCACTAAGCTCATTAATGCAATCAAACCATTCCTAACTAAAGATAACTGCCTATCCATTGCCAGAGCCACCATTGGAGCCAAACTAGATTATTGTAATGCGCTACTGGCTGGCACCTCCAACTCCAATCTCAATAAACTCCAAATAACACAAAATAATGCACTAAGAGCAGCCCTCAATATACCTAAAAGGGACCACATCGCGCAAACCAGAAGAGAAGCACACTGGCTACCTGTCAAAGTGCGCATTACATTCAAAATACTTACCACAGCACACAAATGTATTAACCTGTCTGCACCTTCATACCTGTCCGACACGCTAGTCAGATCTCACTCCAATAGACCAATGAGACAATGCCACACCAACCAACTTAGGGTCCCACGCATCAAGCGAGCTAAAGCAGGTGGAATAAGCTTCCCCTACATCGCACCTAAACTATGGAACGCATTACCTAGCACGCTCAGAGCAGAAACCTCTCTCACTGCCTTCCGAAAAAAACTGAAAACCACCTTGTTCAACTAACTCCTCCAACTTTTGTCTTCTGACTCTCTCCTCTCTTCTCTCCTCCTCTCCTATAGCTACTACTTTTCTCTTGCAACTAAGTTATGACTTTTCTGTATGTATAACAAGTCATGTTCATATCTGTAACGAGCGCCACGATGCCCATGGGCTGCCTGTGCGCTTAACAAATGCGAATAAATAAATGATAAATAAATAAATAAGACCAGGTGCAGGCAAACCCAGGCCCTGTGCCAGGAGGTGTGGCACAGCAGCTAGCGCAACAGTTATGGAACTCATTCCCCATACCAACGCTGCTCCCTTTTGATATGCCAGACACGTTGAATCTGGGGCCCAGGTGGTCTATATGGATAAGGGAATTTGATGTATACCTAGACGTTCTAGGTCCCCAAGATGACAAGCGAATTAAAGAGCTCCTCGCGCTTACCGCAGGCCCTAAAGTGAGAGACATTATTTTCGAGCAGCCTGAAGATGTGGATTATACCTATCCAGCGCTCAAACGTATCCTTAATGAGCTCTTTGCAATACACAAACATTTTGATTACGAGCGCCACATTTTCCAAACCACCATGCAGTGTGAGTCCATGGAAATATGTGTAATGAGACGGAGGTCCGAAGGCCAGGAACTGTGATTTTCACTGCTACTCAAATGAGGAAGCAGTCCGCTCACAGATGATTTCAAGATTCCTCTCCATGACATTCAAAAATAAATTGTTACAGAAGAAACACACCCTAGCGGAAATACTGGTGCAAGCAAGATCCACCATGGCACTAGAGCACTAGGTATTGATGCTGAGCAAGCAGCAAATAACACCTGTGGTGGCCGTAAAAGAGGAAGTGGTGCACAAGCTCACTGCTCACGCCACGCTGGTGAGAGAAGACAGGCAGGAGAAAGAGCACTGTTGCTGCTACGGATATGAGTTTCCCGGTGAAGGCTCATGTCTGGCATTGGAGCAGGAGTGCTCAGCGTGTGGGGGCAAAGACCATTTCAGATCAATGTGCAGGGAACAGAAAGGTGTGGGGACATACCATGAAGAACACTGGTCATATCGACACAAGTCACCTGCCCGGCAGCCAAGAGAGGAGAGACATAAACACTCTGAAATGAAACATGCATCCCAGGAACGACACAGATTCAAGTCGAGGCATTCCTGCTCGCCTGAGGCCTGCAGCTCAGGAAGGGTGCAGATACATCATTTATGTACGACAACCATTGACGAGTGGATCTGACACGCCGTCAAGCACCGAGAGACTCAAGGGTTACCTGTATGCCATGCCCTGGGCAAACGTGACGACCCACAGCCCAACATTGCTGTTGATGATACTTGGAAAGACACACAATTTCCTCAAAGATTCAGGTGCGACAGTGAATTCAATGCCTGAGGACGTGTTCATGAGGCTGAGTAGGCCACCACGTTTGAAGAAAGCACGAATAGAGATATATGCCTATGGTGCTAAGGAACCTTTGCTGTGTAAAGGGACATTTACCACTACGTGTCACTATAAGGACAAATCTGATCGCATCACTGTCCATGTCATTGCGGAGAGACCGTGCGTGGATGCATACTAAGTTTCTAGTCAGCCATTCAGATGGGACTAATCCATATCCTATACCGCATCATGGCCGACAAGAACGTCACCCCAACTGTAAAAATAGAGGCAACCTTCCTGTACTTGCACAAAGGGATAGGCAACCTAAACGGATGACAGATAAAATGATATATCGACCCTTCCATCAAGACGGTGGCACAACACTATAGGGTCACTATACTTGGCCCTCTTCCTGCTCCCACCTGTGAGGCAAAAAACCTCAGGGTCATCTTCGACACCACACTCTCCTTCTCTCCTCACATCTCTGACGTCTCTAAGAAGTCACACTGCCTGCTGCACCTCCTCAGAGGTATTCTTCCTTTCCTCTCCTTCCACCAGAAGCACACGGTCTCCAGAGCTCTGGTTCTCTCTAGGCTGGACTACTGCAACAGCCTCTTTCTAAATCTGCCTGCCTCTACTCTCTGCCCTCTGCAACTCATCCATAACAGGACTGCAAGACTTATCCTTGGCCTCAAGCCCAGGGATCGTATCTCACTAGGACTGAAATCTCTGCACTGGCTCCCAGTGGCTGCAAGGATTAAGTTCAAAACCCTCTGCACTGTCCACAAGGTCTTCTGGGACCTGGGGCCATATTACCTTCAACTCTCTCTTCCTAAATATCTTCCTTCATGAGCTCTTCGCTCATCTGCCTCCAACTCCCTCAGGGCCAGTCGCTTCTCCAAACAACAAGTTGGTGGCAGATCACTCTCTTCGGCAGGGGCTCCATCTGCAACAGCCTTCCTGCCTCTCTGAACATTGAGGAGAACCATCTCCGGTTCCGGAAGTACCTCAAGACCTTCCTCTTCGCTTCTGCTTTGTCTCCTCCTCTCCCCTGCTGAACTCCTTGCTGAAACTGAAACTGCACTGGTCACCTGGCCACCCTCTGTTCTCGGGCCCAGATCCCCTCACCGCCAGTTGCACACCTCCACTGCCCCCCTGGCAACCCTTGCACTCTGGGGCTGTTTCTGTATCCCTACAGCCCCTTACCAGCACTGGACACCTCATGTCTGCACTTACCATTGCACCTGCCACCAGCTGGCCGCACTTCTTATTTATTGTTCCCATTAATTGTTTTCTATTATTTACTGTTTATCCTATGTACTGCAATTCCCCTCTCCCTTCCCCCTCACACTTTTCCCCTTCCCCCCTCCCCTGCACTTGCGCAATCTCAATGTCACCTGGCCTAGTAAGATCGTTGTCTCTGTCTTCCCTCTGTTCCCACTCCCTTGCCTCGTCGCGCCTTGAAACACCTGTGTAGGAGCGTTATAAATGCCATATCATCATATCATATCATACCCCTCAATATTCAACCACAGGTGGATAAAGAGCTGCAAATGCTCATGAGAGAGGACATCATTGAGCCAGCCTCAGGACCCACTCCGTGGATAGCATTTGTGGTCCCAGTGACCAAGAAAGGCCCAGAGGGGCAAATTCGATTATGCATAGAGATGAGGATGCCGGACCAAGCAATCCTAAGAGAACATCAAACACTGTGCATCACGGATATGATGCATCTATTGAATGCGGCAACAATCTTTTGGCTAGACCTAACGAAGGGTTACCACCAGATCAAGAAAAGTGAAGAATGTCTCTACATTATGATGTTCACCACTCATTTTGAACTGTTTCGTTATAAATGATTGAGATTCGGAATATCATCAGCCTCAGAGATTTTTCAGGTAGAAATACAGAAGGTAATATGCCACATGCCGGAATGTATAAGCTATGGTGACGGCACACTGATTTTTGGCAAGTCACAAGAAGCTCATGATGCCACAGTTCTGAGGGTGTGTAAGCACACTGGAGGACACAAACTTGACACTAAATAGAGACTAGCGCGAGTTCAACAAGTCCACCCTGAAGTTCTTCGGGCATATCTTCTCAGCAAAAGGAATAGAACTGGACCTTGACAAAATAAGAGCACTTACAGAGGTCCCACGTCATACAAATGTGGCTTAAGTGCGTTAATTTCTGGGGCTTGCAAGTTACTGCATGTGCTATCTCCCTGTGTTTGCGTCCGTCAGCACGCCTTTGTGCACCCTCACAAAGAAAGACCAACAATTCTCATGGGACGCTTCGTGCCAGACTGCGTTTGACTGCATCAGGTAAGATATCGCAAATTTTGACCCAAACTTGACAACAAAACTGACAGTCGACACCAGCCCCGTGGGGCTTGGTGCCATTCTTGCTCAGCAATCTGGCAATGATCATGCACCGCATAAGAACGGCTGTGCACATCTCAGACATCATGCGCAAGCTATTGGAACAGACAATCTATCAACTCTTGCGCGATTACAGGAACACGCCGCACAGTTCCACCGGGACGTGCCCAGCAGAACTCATGTTTGGACATGCCGTGCACACACGTTTGCCCCGCACCCATGCCCTAAAGGGCGTGAGGACAGTTATGTGGAGGTAAGAGCCAGAGACAAGGCCAAAGAGAAAATGAAGGAGTACGCGTATCGACGCTGCAGGGCTCGCCCTTCTGATTTCTGTGAGGGAGAAAGTGTCCCTGTGCAACAACCGGTGATATAATCCGGTGATATAAATGAGTCGACAGATGAGGGACCTGGGAAAAGAGACGATTCCGAAAGCGAGATGGTCCCAGTCACTGTGGAGCGACCATGCAGAGTCTTATTCACTCGACCAGATCCACTCAACCTGGAGGGGGCGTAGCCCTGATCTTTCCAGAGTGGATTCCTGCCACTATCATTCCCATTCAAATGTACTCCTCTTTTGAATGCCTTGTCTGCAGGCTCTCAATCTCCCCTAACCACTCTCTTATTGTTGCTACTCTCTACCGGCCCCCTGGGCAAATCACCTCTTTTCTCTCTGAGTCGGCTGACCTCTCCTCCTCCCTCCTGGCCTCAATCACTCAACTCCTCCTCCTTGGTGACCTCAACATCCACCTCGATTCTCGCTGTCACTCATCTCTGCTCTTTCGCAACCTCTGTGATTCCCTCTCCCTCGCTATCCTCCCCTCTGGCTCAACGCACTCTGCAGGACACACACTTGATATGATATGATATGATATGATAAGGTATTTGTAACGCGCCTATACACAAGTGTTTCAAGGCGCGACGAGGCAGGGAGGGAGGGAAACAAGGGGAAGACAGACAAACGATCCTACTAGGCCAGGTGTCATTCAGATCGCGCAAGTGCAGAGGAAGGGGAAAAGGAGAAAGTGCAGGGGGAGGAGGTGGGGGGGAAAGTGCAGTACAAGGTAAGTAGCGTAAATAAATAATAAATAATAAATAATAAATAAAAAGGGCCAGCTGGTGGCAAGTGCGAGGTAAGTGCAGAGCTGGGAAGGGGGCTGTAGGGATACAGTGACAGTCCCGCAGTGCAGGGGGAGCCAGGGAGGCAGTGCAAGTGGAGAGTGGCTGGGCCCTGGACCGAGGTTGCTGAGAGTGGCCCAGATGCAGGTATAGTGCAGAATTCAGTGGGGAGTTAAGCAGGTTTAGCAGGGGAGAGGGAGAGAGAAGGCAGAAGCGAAGAGGAAGGTTTTGAGGGGCTTCCGGAACCGGAGATGGTTCTCCTCAAGTTTCAGGGAGGCAGGAAGGCTGTTCCAGAGGGAGGCCCCTGCTGCGGAGAGAGATCTGCCCCCAGCTCGTTGCTTCGAGAAGCGGCTGACCATGAGGGAGTTGGAGACGGATGAGCGAAGGGCTCGTGAAGGAAGATATTTAGGAAGAGAGAGTTGAAGGTATTTAGGCCCCAGGCCCCAGAAGGCCTTGTGGACAATGCAGAGGGTTTTGAACTTAATCCTCGCAGCCACTGGGAGCCAGTGAAGAGATTTCAGTCCTGGAGAGATACGGTCCCTGGGCTTGAGGCCAAGGACAAGTCTCGCAGTTCTGTTCTGGATAAGTTGCAGAGGGCGGAGAGTGGAGGCAGGCAGATTAAGATAGAGGCTGTTACAGTAGTCCAGCCTTGAGAGAACCAGGGCTCGGGAGACAGTGAGCTTCTGGGGGAAGGAGAGGAAGGGAAGAATACCTCTGAGGAGGTGCAGCTGATAGTGTGACTTCTTAGAGACGTCAGATATATGAGGAGAGAAGGAGAGTGTGGAGTCGAAGATGACCCCGAGGTTTTTAGCCTTGCAGGTAGGGGCAGGAAGGGGGCCAAGGGAGGCCGGCCAGAGAGCTGCAGGGAAGGAGGGAGTGGGTGTGCCGATGAGTAGAATCTCAGTCTTACTGGCGTTAAGGCAGAGGTCGTTGGCGGCACACCATTCCTGGATAGCAGACAGACAGTCGGAGATGAGGGAAGGAGAGGAGGAGGCCGAGGGTAGCCTGAAAATGAGCTGGGTATCGTCCGCATAGCACTGGAAGTAGGGGCAGAGAGTGGCGATGCGGTGGGCAAGGAGTGCCAGATACTGGTTGAAAAGCCAGGGAGAGAGGTTGGATCCCTGGGGGACACCACAGGTGGAGAAAAAGATGTCAGAGAGGAAGGAGCCCATTTGGACCTGGGAGGGTCGACCGGAAAGGAAAGAGGTCAGCCATGCCAGAGCCTGACCAGTGATACCCAGGTTATCACGGAGACGGTTGAGCAGGATGGCATGGTTGACAGTGTCAAAGGCAGAGGAGAGATCGAGCAGAATGAGAACACAGGGAGTGTTGGAATCGAGGTTCAGGAGCAGGTCCTCACGGATGTTCAGGAGAGCAGTTTCCGTGCTTCTGGCCGCTCTGAAGCCGGATTGATGGTCATGAAGATTACCAACAGATTCAGCATGGAGGTTAAGCTGGGAGATGGCCAGTTTCTCCAGGAGCTTGCCCAGGAAGGGAGTAATGGAGATTGGGCGATAGTTGGCCGGGCAGGAGGGGTCGGGAGAGGGTTTCTTGAGGAGGGGGTGCACAAGGGAGTGCTTGAGGGGGGATGGGAAGACTCCAGAGGCGAATGAGTGGTTGCAAAAGTCAGCCAGGGCAGGAGCCAGGGAGTCGATGTGGTCCTTGATGGTTTTGGAGGAACAGGGGTGAACCTGTTTAGACGAGGCTTTCATAGATCGGACTTGTCTGGAAACCTCATCAGCAGAAAAAGGTCGAAAAGCAGAGAAGGAGGGCGGAGGGGCGGCTGCAAGAGAGCAAGAGGAAGAGCCGGGAAGAGAGGGAGGGAGGAGAGAGGAGGAGAGCGAGGACAGGATGTCCTGAGTTTTTGAGATGAAGTGCGAGGCCAGTGCAGTGCAGAGGGCCTGGGAGGGGACAGGAGAGGTAGAGACTGCAGCAGGGTGGCCAGCTCCTTGATGTCTTCATCTCCCCTGGCCTCCCCTTCTCTATCCCCCTGACCACTCCTCTCTCCTGGAGTGACCACTGCCTTCTCTCCTCCCATCTCTCACTCTCTTCCCCCCAAGCCAACCCCACCCCAACACTGCCACTTACTTTCTCGGACATCCGACCAATGAAGCGTGTGTCAGCTGAGGCTTTCGCTGCTACCTTCTCTCCCCCTCCTCTCCTCCGGCTGAGTCACACCCCGACGAAACCCTGTCCCTTCTCTACACTTCTATCTCTGATACTCTTGATGCTCTTGCCCCTGTCATGAGGATCCGCTTGAAGTAAAAAGCCAAGTGTAATTCCTGGTATGACTCTGACCTAGCTACACTTAAACGTAAGTGTAGGGCGCCTGAGAGGACATGGGGGGGTAACCCCTCAGGGCTTCTTGCTCATCCTCTGAAAAACTGGCCTGTCGCCTGCTACAAAGGCAATAACGACTCTCTGTCCGCACTAAGAAGAGAGCCCACTTTCAAGCCTGTGTCTCTGCGGCATCTAACAACTCGGCCGAACTCTTTAAAACCTGCAAGGAGCATGCCAACCCTGAGGCAGTCTCCACCCCTCCTCTTGCCTCCCAGGCTCTCTGCAATGCCCTTGCCTCACACTTTATCTCAAAAACCCAGAACATCCTGTCCACCCTCTCCTCCCCTGCCCCTCCCATTCCCTCTCAGTCTGTGCATGCAGACCCCCCCTTAATCACCCCCACCGTCCTTCTCTTCCTTTCCTATTTTCTCCCCTGACGAGGTCGCTAGACAAGTCTGATCTATGAAAGCCTCATCAAAACAGGTTCATCCCTGCTCCTCTAAAACCGTCAAACTTCCTACTGCACCTCCTCAGAGGTACACTGCCTTTCCTCACCTTCCCTCAGAAGCTGACTGTCTGCCAAGCCCTGGTTCTCTCTAAGTTGGACTATTGTATCAGCCCCTTTCTAAATCTACCGGCCTCTACTCTCCGCCCTCTACAACTTATCCTGCGAGACTTGTCCTTGGCCTCAAGCCCTGGGATCGTATCTCTCCAGCTCTGAAATCACTCCATTGGCTCCCAGTGGATGCAAGGATTAAATTCAAAACCCTCTGCATCGTCCACAAGGCTTTCTGGGGCCTGGGTCCAAAATACCTTCAGCTATCCCTCCGCAAATACCTCCCCTCTCGAGCTCTTCGCTCCTTTACCTCTAACTCCCTCCGGGTCAATCGTTTTTCACGTGCTGGGGGTAGATCTCCATCTTCGGCTGGGGCCTCCCTCTGGAACAGCCTCCCTGCCACTCTAAAACTTGAGGAGAACCATCTCCAGTTCCGGAAGCACCTCAAACCCTTCCGCTTTGCTTCTGCCTTCGCTCCCCCTCTCCCTGCTGATCTGCTGTCTCTTGGCACTGTGCACCTGGCCACCCTCTGTCCCCTGGGCCCAGGTACCTGCTCACCCTGCCACCGTCCTGCACTGCCTCCCGGCCACCACTTGCACTGCGGACTGTATCTGTAGCCATACAGCCACCCCCCATTGTTTCATCTTTTTCTGCACTTATCAGACTTCCCAGACTGCTGCCTTAAACACAGCACTTGCCACTTTCTGGCTGCACTACCACTGTTTACTGCCTCAATGTTCTATTTATTATTATTTATTCTGCTCTCCTGTGCTCCGCACTTTCCACTCTCCCCCTTCCATGCACTTTTTCCCTTTTTCCCTTTCCCATGCACTTGCGCATTCTCAATGTCACTGGGCCTAGTAAGATTGTCGTTGTTTTGCATAGCTCTCAACAAACACGCTTTTGGCGGGTGTCACCCGCCTTGTAAACAGCTGACTCACCCTCCAAGCCTCCTGCACGCCCATTCATTTCAATGAGCCTCTCAACCGCCAAAAATATAATCGGGTGTTTTCACCCGCCTTTGCGACACAAATGGTTGAGAGCTATGGTGTTGTGTTCTCCCCTGTTCCCCTCCCTTGCCTAGTCGCGCTCTGAAACACTTGTGTACGAGCGCGATACAAATAAATGATCATATCATACCATACAGCATCCTAAGAGGTGGATTGAAGACATGGGATGAGACTGTATTTCATTTTGGGGGGAGTTTGTAATGCTCTGGTGCACGTAACACGTGCACACGTCTGGTCATGTGACCAGAGGTGGCGTTGAGAGGGAGGTGCTCTCAATAAAGTTAGTTCCCTGTTGGAAGCCGCTGTGTGGAGTCCGTTATTGGTCCTGGTGCGAGTGTGCCAAGCAGGGGCCTGCAGGCCGAGGTTCCATATCCAAACCTGATATTAATATTGCACTCTCACAGAAGACCCCCACACAGGATCATGGAACCCCTAGTCCTCCTGCACAGGGACACTTTCTTTTCCAGATTATCATATATTAATACGGTCGTTCAGAAGATTAGCAAAGGTTTTTCTGATCACTATGTTTGTAAATATAGAGTGACCTTTTGGTTCTGACTGATTACAACCCCCAGAAAAACCTTGTTGGGATAAACGGTATTTTTTTCTCCTACTTATCAGCAATCTCAACATGTTCTAGGAGGACTGCTATAAAAGATAGACAAACTCCGGACCTAGAATAGGGGGAGAAAAAATATCGCTTCCACAACAATGTTTTTCCTTTCAGGGTTATGGCATGCTATTTCTACACATGTCTTTGTATCTCTTTATTTCAACATTCGTATGAATTATGCCACAAGAACACTGCAGGGAAGCTTCTAGTGTAATGTCACTGCAGCGAGGAAAACTCCCACTGTAATGCCTCTGCAGCGAGGGAAGCTCCCAGTGTAATGTCACTGCAGCGAGGAAAACTCCCACTGTAATGTCTCTGCAGCGAGGGAAGCTCCAGTCTAATGGGACTGCAGCGAGTAAAACTCCCACTGTAATGCCTCTGCAGCGAGGGGAGCTCCCAGTCTAATGTCGCTGCAGCGTGGGAAGCTCCCAGTGTAATGTCACTTCAGCGAGGAAAACTCCCACTGTAATGTCTCTGCAGCGAGGGAAGCTCCAGTCTAATGGGACTGCAGCGAGGAAAACTCCCACTGTAATGCCTCTGCAGCGAGGGGAGCTCCCCGTCTAATGTGACTGCAGGGAAGCTCCCAGTGTAATGTCACTGCAGCGAGGAAAACTCCCCACTGTAATGCCTCTGCAGCGAGTAAAACTCCCACTGTAATGCCTCTGCAGCGAGGGGAGCTCCCAGTCTAATGTCGCTGCAGCGTGGGAAGCTCCCAGTGTAATGTCACTTCAGCGAGGAAAACTCCCACTGTAATGTCTCTGCAGCGAGGGAACCTCCAGTCTAATGGGACTGCAGCGAGGAAAACTCCCACTGTAATGCCTCTGCAGCGAGGGGAGCTCCCCGTCTAATGTGACTGCAGGGAAGCTCCCAGTGTAATGTCACTGCAGCGAGGAAAACTCCCCACTGTAATGTCTCTGCAGCGAGGGAGGCTCCCAGGCTAATGGGACTGCAGCGAGGAAAACTCCCACTGTAATGCCTCTGCAGCGAGGGGAGCACCCAGTCTAATGTGACTGCAGGGAAGCTCCCAGTGTAATGTCACTGCAGCGAGGAAAACTCCCCACTGTAATGTCTCTGCAGCGAGGGAAGCTCCAGTCTAATGGGACTGCAGCAAGTAAAACTCCCACTGTAATGCCTCTGCAGCGAGGGGAGCTCCCAGTCTAATGTCGCTGCAGCGTGGGAAGCTCCCAGTGTAATGTCACTTCAGCGAGGAAAACTCCCACTGTAATGTCTCTGCAGCGAGGGAAGCTCCAGTCTAATGGGACTGCAGCGAGGAAAACTCCCACTGTAATGCCTCTGCAGCGAGGGGAGCTCCCAGTCTAATGTGACTGCAGGGAAGCTCCCAGTGTAATGTCACTGCAGCGAGGAAAACTCCCCACTGTAATGTCTCTGCAGCGAGGGAGGCTCCCAGTCTAATGGGACTGCAGCGAGGAAAACTCCCACTGTAATGCCTCTGCAGCGAGGGGAGCTCCCAGTCTAATGTGACTGCAGGGAAGCTCCCAGTGTAATGTCACTGCAGCGAGGAAAACTCCCCACTGTAATGTCTCTGCAGCGAGGGAGGCTCCCAGTCTAATGGGACTGCAGCGAGGAAAACTCCCACTGTAATGCCACTGCAGCGTGGGAAGCTCCCAGGCTAATGTCGCTGCAGCGTGGGAAGCTCCCAGTGTAATGTCACTTCAGCGAGGAAAACTCCCACTGTAATGTCTCTGCAGCGCGGGAAGCTCCCAGTCTAATGTGACTGCAGCAAGGAAAACTCCCACTATAATGTCTCTGCAGCGAGGGAAGCTCCCAGTCTAATGTGACTGCAGCGAGGAAAACTCCCACTGTAATGCCTCTGCAGTGAGGGAAGCTCCCAGTCTAATGGGACTGCAGCGAGGAAAACTCCCACTGTAATGCCTCTGCAGCGAGGGGAGCTCCCCGTCTAATGTGACTGCAGGGAAGCTCCCAGTGTAATGTCACTGCAGCGAGGAAAACTCCCCACTGTAATGTCTCTGCAGCGAGGGAGGCTCCCAGGCTAATGGGACTGCAGCGAGGAAAACTCCCACTGTAATGCCTCTGCAGCGAGGGGAGCACCCAGTCTAATGTGACTGCAGGGAAGCTCCCAGTGTAATGTCACTGCAGCGAGGAAAACTCCCCACTGTAATGTCTCTGCAGCGAGGGAAGCTCCAGTCTAATGGGACTGCAGCAAGTAAAACTCCCACTGTAATGCCTCTGCAGCGAGGGGAGCTCCCAGTCTAATGTCGCTGCAGCGTGGGAAGCTCCCAGTGTAATGTCACTTCAGCGAGGAAAACTCCCACTGTAATGTCTCTGCAGCGAGGGAAGCTCCAGTCTAATGGGACTGCAGCGAGGAAAACTCCCACTGTAATGCCTCTGCAGCGAGGGGAGCTCCCAGTCTAATGTGACTGCAGGGAAGCTCCCAGTGTAATGTCACTGCAGCGAGGAAAACTCCCCACTGTAATGTCTCTGCAGCGAGGGAGGCTCCCAGTCTAATGGGACTGCAGCGAGGAAAACTCCCACTGTAATGCCTCTGCAGCGAGGGGAGCTCCCAGTCTAATGTGACTGCAGGGAAGCTCCCAGTGTAATGTCACTGCAGCGAGGAAAACTCCCCACTGTAATGTCTCTGCAGCGAGGGAGGCTCCCAGTCTAATGGGACTGCAGCGAGGAAAACTCCCACTGTAATGCCACTGCAGCGTGGGAAGCTCCCAGGCTAATGTCGCTGCAGCGTGGGAAGCTCCCAGTGTAATGTCACTTCAGCGAGGAAAACTCCCACTGTAATGTCTCTGCAGCGCGGGAAGCTCCCAGTCTAATGTGACTGCAGCAAGGAAAACTCCCACTATAATGTCTCTGCAGCGAGGGAAGCTCCCAGTCTAATGTGACTGCAGCGAGGAAAACTCCCACTGTAATGCCTCTGCAGTGAGGGAAGCTCCCAGTCTAATGTGACTGCAGGGAAGCTCCCAGTGTAATGTTACTGCAGCGAGGGAAGCTTCGAGTGTAAGGTCACAGTAGCGATGGAGGCTCCCAGTGTAATGTCACTGCTGTGACAGAAGCTCTCAGTGTAATGTCACTGCAGTGAGGGAAGCTTCCAGTGTAATGTCACTGCAGCGAGGGAAGCTCTTGGTGTAATGTCACGGCAGCGTGGGACGCTCTCAGTGTAATGGCACTGCTGTGACAGAAGCTCTCAGTGTAATGTCACTGCTGCGAGGAAAGATCCCAGTGTAACATCGCTGCAGCGAGGGAAGCTCTCAGTGTAATGCCACTGCTGAGATGGAAGCTCACAGTGTAATATTACTGCAGCGAGGGAAACTCCCAGTATGATGTCACTGCAGCGAGTGAAGCTTCCAGTGTAATATCACTGCAATGAGGGAAGCTCTCAGTGTAATGTCACGGCAGCGAGGGACACTCCCAGTGTAATGTCACAGCAGCGAGGGAAGCTCCCAGTGTAGATCACTGCTGGGATACTCCCAGTGTAATGTCAACGGTCAACGCAGCAAGGAAAGCTCTCAGTCCAATGTCCCTGAAGAGAGGGAAGCTTCAAGTGTAATGTCACTGCAGCGATGGAAGCTTCAAGTGTAATGTCACTGCAGCAGGGGAAGCTTCAAGTGTAATGTCACTGCAGCGAGGGAAGCTTCCTGTGTAATGTCACTGCAGCGAGGGAAGCTTCCAGTATAATGTCACTGCTGAGATGGAAGCTCCCAGTGTAATGTCACTGCAGCGAGTGATGCTCCCAGTGAAATATCACTGCTGCGAGGGAAGCTCCCAGTGGAATGTCACTGCAGCGAGGGAAGCTCCCAGTGTAATGTCAACAAAGCAAGGAAAGCTCTCAGTCGAATGTCCCTGAAGCGAGGGAAGCTTTCAGTGTAATGTCACTGCAGCAATGGAAGATTCAAGTGTAATGTCACTGCAGCAGGGGAAGCTTCAGTGTAATGTCACTGCAGTGAGGGAAGCTTCATGTGTAATGTCACTGCAGCAGGGGAAGCTTCCAGTGTAATGTCATGGCAGTGAGGGAAGCTCCCAGTATAATGTCACTGCTGCAGGGAAAGCACCCAGTGTAACATGACTGCAGCGAGGGAAGTTTTCAGTGTAATGCCACTGTTATGACAGAAGCTCTCAGTGTAATGTCACTGCTGCGAGGAAAGCTCCCAGTATGATGTCACTGCAGTGAGGGAAGCTTCCAGTGTAATATCACTGCTGCAAGGGAAGCTCCCAGTATGATGCCACTGCTGCGACGGACGCTCCAAGTGTAATGTCACTGCTGCAAGGGAAGCTCCTCCCAGTGTAATGTCACTGCAGCAAGGGAAGTTCCCAAGGTAATGTCACTGCAAGGATGCTCCCAGTCTAATGTCACTGCAGCGAGGGAAGCTCTCAGTGTAATGTCACTGCAGCGAGGGAAGCTTCCAGTGTAGATCACTGCAGGGATGCTCCCAGTGTAATGTCAACAAAGCAAGGAAAGCTCTCAGTGTAATGTCACGGCAGCGAGGGCAGCTCCCAGTGCAATGTCACTGCAGCAGAGGAAGCTTCAAGTGCAATGTCACTGCTGCAAGGGAAGCCTCCAGTGTAATGTCACTGCAGCAAGGGAAGCCTCCAGTGTAATGTCACTGCAGCAAGGGAAGCCTCCAGTGTAATGTCACTGCAGCAAGGGAAGCCTCCAGTGTAATATCGTGGCAGCGAGGGAAGCTCCAGGTGTAACATCACTGCTGCGAGGGAAGCTCTCAGTGTAATGCCACTGCTGCCACAGAAGCTCTTAGTGTAATGTCACTGCTGTGATGGACGCTCCAAGTGTAATGTCACTGCGGCAAGGGAAGCTCCCAGTGTAATGTGACTGCAGGGAAGCTACCAGTGTAACTTCACTGCAGCGAGGGAAGCTCCCAGTGTAGATCACTGCAGGGATGCTCCCAGTGTAATGTCAACAAAGCAAGGAAAGCTCTCAGTCCAAGGTCCCTGCAGCGAGGGAAGCTTCCAGTGTGTTTTCACTGCAGCAGGGGAAGCTTCCAGTGTAATGTCACTGCTGCAAGGGAAGTCTCCAGTGTAATGTCACTGCAGCGAGGAAAGCTGTCAGTGTAATGTCGCTGCAGTGAGGGAGCGGGCTGCTGCGGCGTCGGGTTCAAGATCACTGGATTTCAGGAGATGAGTCTGCAGATGAACTGATGAAGCACTGGTTTCCTGGAGGTGAGTATGCAGGAGAACGCCTGGTTTCAAAGGTAAGTAAACTGGTCCAAGCGGTGGTGAGCGTCACTTTGCACGCGAGTGCACAGTAACGCGAAGCACCGGCCTTAAGGATGGAGCAGCTTATATAGCTGAGCTTCTGAAGCCACGCCCACCAGGTTCAGCCTGCCTGCCACACCCTGCCACACCCGATGAGCCAGCACATGAAGGCCAGGCCTAGGGAGCCACACGCAATGAGTCAGCACATGAGGATGTTCTCTGGAATAAAGGCTTTCAGCTCCTGGAAAGTTCTTTTAAAATAAAAGCACTCCTGCACTAAAATAAAGTAAAAGCACTCCTGCACTGAAATAAAGTGTTCCTGCTCACAGCTCTATATGAGCCTGGCGCCAAAGGCACCAGGACTGAGTCCAGCCAGGGCCCCTGTGTTTATGGGTCCCAAAGGGACATAAGTGACTCAAGTGATCCATTGCCCCCATCACTAGATGGTGTGGTTTTTGTGTTCTGGCGCCTGTGGCCATGACAACCGCACAGACACGTGTCATATAACAATACTCCTGATTGGGAGAAAATATGTTCAACCAGCCACTATTGGATTACATCCACATAGTACAACAGGAATTAACACTCTGTGCATTGGCAATTGTATGGCACAGCATTTCCAGTTGTGATGCCAACTACAAAGACTGCTTCTTGGAACCCCTCTGTTCTTGTAGCATGTGTAAAATACTGCCATGCCTAGAAAAAGTGGGGCAGAGGAGGGGGGGGCTTTTCAGACAAATGGGGCTTACAGTCAAAAGAACCAGAGGTTGAGTGTGAGGGAGCACTTCGAGAGCCCAGTGAGAAGGCATACCCTTACCCTTTCCCTATGGTGTCTCCAGGTGACCCCCAAAACCAACCCCCATGGTTACATTTACCTACCAGTGCAGCGCTATACTAAGTGAGAGGGGGAGAGAACTGGGGCCTACCAAGTGAACATCCTTTCATTTCAAGAACCCAACTATTTAATACTTAAGTACCACTTTTTCAGTACCCTAATTATTGCGCTCATTTGTTATTTTCCTATTTGTAGTGCACTCGACTACAACTGTACACGTATAATATGTGTACCTATATGAGTTTGCCTTGACATGTTCTCCAACTCAAATGTGGGGTTTAACCAGAATTTAATTCCCATATTTTCATTATATACATTTATAAAACACACACACACAAGATTTGGCTATCGTTATTTCACAGACCACAGGTGTGCCACAACTCCTCATTCACAGGACCGACAACTTCACAGTGAATTCTCAAGAGCCTTCCTAGGTAGTGAAAGCCTCAGCAATGCTTTTCTCACAAATAGGCTTTCAAATGCAAGACCCTCTGCATCATCCACAAGGCTTTCTGGGGCTTGGGACCCTGCTACATCCAACTGTTTCTCTCTGAATACCTCCCTGAGAGAGCCCTCCAGTCTGCTAGCTTCAAATCTCTAAGTAAAGAGTGGGGGGTAGACGTCTCTCCTCGCAGGAGCTTTCCTCTGGAATGGTCTCCCTGCCCCTCTCAGGCTTAAGCCAGATCTTCTTAAGTTCCAGAAGGTTTTCAAGACCCTTGTTTTCTCCACCTCCTTCTCTCTCCCCCTCCCCTCCTAATTTCTTCCTCTTCTCTATGACTGGCTGCCTGGTTCCTGCTGAGTACTACAGTGTCACAGGCCCCCTCTGCCCAGACCTCCCCCTTACTTTCACTTACTTGCTTTCCATGCAACTTGCCCTTTGGCCTCCCCGTAACATCTGCACTTCACCCCTTCTCCCTTCCTTACCCACCTTGGCACTTAGTTTCACGCAGACCTGCACTTATCCTCTCCCCCCTCACACTTCTTGTTCTGAATCTGCATGTCACAAGGCATAGAAGAACCGTTATTGAATCTTTCTCCATTGCCCTCCCCACCCCTTTTCTTGTCCTGTGGGTGGTGCCTTGAAACACCATTTGGTGAATAGGCACCTTACAAATATCCAATAAATAAATAACATTCACACGAGCACCCATCACCATACACTACTCATAACCCAAGCATACATGCATCCATACACATATGTAAATACAAAATAAATTAACATAAACTTACCTTCTGCCCTGGTCCTGAAGTTTCCTTCTCAGTGCTCCAGCTCCTGCATCATGAACAGGAATCGGGAAGCAAGAGCTCCCTGGTTCCTGCACATGCGTTCAGGGGCCTGAGCGTGCGTGCTGAAATGCCCCGCTCCAGCCTGCTCTGTCTGTACGTATGAGGAGGTGCAGGAGCCCCCCCTCGCACATACAGACATGCAGTTCCCCAGCCAGCATTTCCAACGAGCTAGGCAAGGCTGGCAAAGCAAAACGCCCTCAACCTTGCTTGGTTCATTGAGCATGTGCGGCCGGGGAACTGAACTGTCAAAGTGAAATAGTGTTTCTCTTTTACAGTTCAGCCAGCACAGGAGCGTACCCTCAGCTGAAATAAAAGCGGCTAAGGGAGCGATCAGTGTTTCACTGGGCTGGCTTCTACATAATGGGCAGGGGGCCAATGGGTGGATGACCCCTGGCCCATTATGGACGAGCCACACCCTGCCCACGGCTCCCCGCTGCCCTGTTTTTTCTTTTCTCCCTATAAACAAAAAGAATGTTACCCATTTTTTTCCATTTCAGGATGGGGTCTGCCCTCCCTACCCCCACATGCAAATGGGGCGGCAGCCCCAAAATTTGAATGCCTCTGACCTGTGGTGCGCCACTTGTTTTACATGTATGTATACATTACGTGCACAAAACAAAAATCAATAATAAAGGTAGAACAAAAACTCAGACCTGAAACACATAGAGCAGGTAGGGTGTACCAACCCGAATAAAATCATAACCACAATGCCATGGCAATTGAATAAAAAGTTACCAGAAAATACATTTGAATTAAACATAAGGTAAAACTCATATTACCAATGGATTGCGGCATTGTTTGTCAAAGGATATCAGGTTAATAAAGAGAAATAGAAAAATAAATAAAAAAACATTAATTGAGGAAAGAGAATTGCAATGGTGATCAGCCAAAAAATACATCGGTAAAGCCCGAATTGCGTAGGAGTGCCATAATCTTGGTTAATCTGCACATTTTGTGCTATGGGAAATAATTGCGCAATGAATTGAATATAAGTCAAAGGTTAGGTAGAATTCCATAAAATGCATAAAATGCGAAAAACTGTGCCAAGAGTAAAAGGCTTATCAGGTGTTGAACCTTAATTAGAAATGAAAAGTAATACTTGGGCTCCCTATAAAACAAGAAGATTTATGAGTGCCTGTTAGCAGATCTGATGAGCAACAATAGCACATCAATAAAATTAATAAGTAAAAGCAACATACCAATAACTTGCAGTTGCACGGAGAACGTTGTAGTAAAATAGAGCAATGCTGAAGTTTGGCCGGAATCCAAGTGGTAAACATCCCGTAATGAAAGAGAAGAGCAAAAGAGAGACATCAATTAGCTAATTGAATGTTGCCTCCGACAGTCGTCTAGACTAACACAGAATTGATTTAAATCCCTGCATGGACTAGGGTTCATCTGCAAACTAACTGAGCGCTGCCTTACAAGCGCGTCCGCTGCTCGATGAAGTGAGTGGAGCCGCTCGCGTGAGGTTCTGTGTCCATAGTTGAATGGAACAGAGAAGGGCGGCAACAGCGAAGACGGCCGTATGCCGGCGGATTAGGAGTATGGCAAGGGGGACGCCATGTTAAACTAGTGTTATACTATGCAATTGTACAAGAGAAAAGCAATGGAAAAGATTGTATGTGAAAAATGTGGCAATAGCCACTGGTAGTATTTGGAAATGTAACCAAACAGCCAATGGGGGGAAACATTTGACTGGATAAATACTTAGGCGCATCGTGTGCGTACAAAAGTTATAATTGGAGGGCTGAATATAAGCAAGCGCGTGTGATGCGCGTATGAAGGTGACAATTGGGACATACGGAGAAGGGACCGGTCCGTGTTGTGAACATTTAGATTACAGACATTTGATACAAGTGACAGGCTCCGGAGCCAACATGCAAGAGGAGGAGCCAAATAGCAGATCCTGCCCCGATTCTGTGATAGTTAACAAATACATAAGCAAATCAAAAATAAAGGTTGAAGAATAGTGTGCAAACACATGTATTGATTGACTGATCTCCATTGTTACAAGTATATAGTGGTTTAAGCAGACCTTTAATTAATGGCATATAGCAGAAACCCATGAGCTACACATACAATAGGGTTCTGAAATATATGTGATCACAAAAAGACGGATAGTTCATGGTCTGTGTTTAGACCAAAATCAACAGTACGGTATTGGCAAATTAAACGGGCTTCTAATTGCTGGAGTTTCAATACCAGGTTGCCTCCACGCTGCGGGAGTGAAACCTTCATGATCCCAGCAAATTGGATCATTGATTTGTTGTCCATTTGATGGACACGTTGCCAGCGCATGGCTAAGGGGTATTTGGAATCTGATTGTGCAATAGAATAAAGATGTTCCCTAATGCGGATTTTCAATGGGCGAATCATACTGCCAATGTAATAAAGACCACAAACACATTTGATACAATAAATGCAGAATTTAGAGTTGCAATTAATAAAAGAATTGATCTTGTGTGTACCTAAATGTCCAAAATCAATGGCCGTGGTCTCGAGTGCATGGGAGCACACAGAGCAGCCCCCACATTTGTAAAAACCTGGGCGTGGAGGTTGGTGTAACCAAGTTTTTTGTTGTTGTGATGATGTTGCCATGAATGAGGGGGAAAGAATATTCTTAAGATTGCTTGCCTTGGTATAAATAAAACTTGGTGTGCTCTCAACCCAAGGAGAAATGTCACGGTCGAGTTGTAAAATGTGCCAATGTCTTTTGATTGTATTGTAGAGTACTGAGCTATCCGAGTTGAATTTGGTGATAAATTTCAGTTTCTGGGAGTGTATGGTCTCATTCCCTACTTTCGGTGTGAGTAGATTGCACCTCTTCATGACTCGTACTTCTTGCTCTGCTTTAGCTACTGATCGAGAGTCATATCCTCTAGCAAGAAACCTCTGACGTATTATTGAGCATTCCTCATTGAAATCTGTGTTCAGACAATTACGTCTAGCCCTGATAAATTCACCTTTTGGAATGTTGGAAATTACAGTTTTCCTGTGACAGCTACTAGCATGTAGAACTGCGTTAACAGATGTAGATTTTCTGAATGTTTTAGTCACAAACTGATTATCTGAAATGCTGATTGTAAGATCCAAAAAATGGATACTCGTATAACTGTATGTATGTGTAAACTGGATGCCCCAATTGTTTGAGTTAAAGTAAGTGACAAATTCATTTAAGCATTCAATAGAATCCTGCCACACCAAAAACACATCATCAATATATCTCTTGCACATATAAATATGTGTTTTAAAAGATTGGTTGGAAAAGACAATTTGTTGTTCGTAGTTATACATAAAGATATTTGCAAGGGCAGGGGCATAGCTTGCCCCCAACGCAATTCCAATATGTTGTCTATAGTAGGTGTTGTTAAACAGAAACACATTATTGGAAAGAGCAACTGTTAGTAAACCTTTAATCATTTCTATGTGTTCAAAGAACGAAGCTGAGTGTGCTCTGAAGATAGAATCAATGCTACTGATTGCTTGTTGGTGGTTTATAGACGTATAAAGGGCTTTAACATCAAGTGTAGCCAAGACCAAAATGGGTAGCATAGGTAACTGATCAAGCATCTGAAGAATATGCATAGTATCACGGATGAAAGTTGGTATAGTGTTCAGTAGTGATGAAATACACTCATTGATATAGAGGGAGGTGGGCTCTAGGATGCCACCACCGCCACTTAGGATTGGTCTCCCTTCTGGTATTTTGGTAAATGTTTTATGAATTTTTGGCAGAAAATATGCGGTTGGCATTGTCGGCCCTTCTGCAATTAAGAATTGTCTTTCCACATCAGTTAGCAGTCCTGCTGTGTGCCATTTGTCTACCACTGATTTAATGGTTAATCAAAGAGTGGCCATGGGGTTGCCAGGTAGGGTTTCATAGCAGCCCGGGGAGTTTAAATGAGTGCGACCCATTGTAATATCCATGATAACAACGTTACCTCCCTTGTCTGCCTCTATGATAGTGTCAATTGTGACCAAATTATGTAAAGCTTGTTGTTCTTTACGCAAGAGGTTGAATTTGTTACTTTTTCATTTGACTGAATCTTGGAGTTTGTGAATGTCATTGATTACTGCTTGATGAAATGTATCAATTAAGTTATCCTTAGGAAATACAGGAGTAAATTTGGATTTGCTTGAGAGTTCTTTAATTTTCAAACTCTGTTGTTGGATATTCAAGTCATGCAATAAGTCCATGACATTTTTATTGCAGTCAAATTCACAATCATCAATAGACATCAGTACATGAGTGCTCAACATAGTTTGTAATGTAATGTTGGATGGTAGGGTTTCTTGGGGCTTACTTTTGTAGTACTTGACTTGTGTCGCAAAGAATGTTTTTTAATTTTAATTTGCGAATAAATTTGAATGGGTCTATCTGAATTTGGACATATTCATTGAATCCCGTTGGTGCAAAGGAAAGTCCTCGATTGAGGACTGCACGTTCATCAGAGGAGAGCGAATAGCTACTCAAGTTATGAATTAAGTCTATCTGGTTTGATTCCTGAGAGTTTGTTGGTACGATGCCCATGTGACTCTGCGTTGGGCGAGTGGGGCATTTACGCCTGGTTGCTTGGCCACCCCTTGTGCCCCGAGGCTTGGGTCTGGGGTTGTAGTATTGGCGGGTGGAGGTAATTGGAACCAAACCTTTTTGGCTGCTGCTATTGCGGCTTGACGATTGCCTTTCTTGTACCTGCGAATTTGTTCTAAAAAAGGCATAGGCTGAATAATTGGCATTTGTTTGCCTTCTGTTGACTCCAAATCATCAGAGGGATTAATCTCAGACCCAGCTGAGGCTGCATCTGGATCTGTTTCAGAATTGAGTTTGTCGCCATCACTCTCGGCTTCAGAGCTCACAGGGGATGATGCTAAGCTACTTGTGCGGGAGCAAGAGACTTGGTCATATTTAGGTTGATAGGTGTACACCCTATTGTCGCGATAATCCGCTGTCATCATGTGAGAACTTACGTGATTTACGTAATTTAACTTCATCTTGGTGTTTACATAGGCGGGTGTACAGGGTTTTGCAATTCCTGTCTACAGTGGCACTTGGTGCATCAAAAAGGGCAATTTCTTCTTTCAAGGAATCAATTTGAACAACAATTCTATCATGTTCTCTCTTAGCATGTTCTATAAGTAACTTTAACATGTTATTTGAACTGGTTGTTAGATTGTTTTCCCAATCTGTTGCTAAGTCGTTATCTAGGGTGTCTTCAAAGTCTGGTAGGAACAGTATACGAAGACCCCTAGGTATTTTGTTTTCTTGTAGGTAATGACTGAGAGTGGTCTTCTCCCAAAATGTGTTAATCTCTCTGATGCTGAGTCTTTCTAGTTTAATAAATTTGGATCGGAGATCCTCTGATTCAGGTGTCATCCTCTTAAAAGGATTCAAAGTTGAGCCCATAGGGGCAAATAAAGCTTTGATGTCATCATCTCTTGTCAGCAAATATTCTGCAGTTGCGGCCATATTGGCTATGAAGAGAGTAGAATATATACAGAGCTGCCATATCTGCTGCTGTACCACTATGGTATGGACAAATTCAACCTTCCACGTAAAGAACAACAAGCTTTACATAATTTGGTCACAATTGACACTATCATTATAAAGGAGGCAGACAAGGGAGGTAACGTTATCATGGACAAAGCTGATTATATTACAATGGGTCTCACTAATTTAAACGCCCCGGGCTGCTATGAAACCCTACCTGGCAACCCCACAGCCACTCTTCTGTCAAACTAGAAATTATATTGTGCCTCCTATTGCTATGAATATATGAATATTGGCCTACGCCAAGCTGCTAACAAGCTGCTTATAAACTACATGTGAATAAACTCGCATTGCAAGGTCCTGACCTTAGAAACCATGTAAACTGTCATTTTGGGTCAAGCCGCCATTTTAGGTTTTCTTGCTCTATAAAGTCACCATGTGAGCTACAATGGTAGCCTATGTTATTCAGAACAGAACTCGATTGTCATGACCTCTGTACAGCTAATGTATAACTTGCCTGCAGGCCACTTGTTAGGGTCATGAGCTGAGACCTTGTCCTTCTGCTGACCTGTGTGCAATGGATTACCTGTATCACTGAAACTGATCTATAATTGAATGAGAACACCTGCTTAACTATATTGTATAAATGAAGTCCCGCATTGTAATGTTAGGCCTAGAGCATACATTGTTACCATTTCTTCTTGTTAATGTATAAACCTAAGATGAACTAGATTTGACCTGGAAAGGGACCCTAGAGCAGAAACCTATTTATGGAATGGTTAACCTGAAGAAAGCCTGGACAACAGGCTGGAGAAATGTATAAAAGCCTGGCTGTTTCAATGAATATTTGCACTCACTGAGCACACCGAATCACGCCGGAGTTCGCTGTGTTGTACTGAGGGTCGATAACTATCTGAATTTTGTTCTGTTCTTTTGTAACTGGATTCAGTATAAAATAAAGTACTTTGTATGTTCCTTTGTAACCTGTGTTTGGTGTGTTTCCTTTTTGGTTACCCTGCCTCATATTATTTCCTTGTTTTCACAGTTGGCGCCCGAATAGGGACCCTCAAGATTGATGCTGGATTATTGAAGGTTGACGCACGCTATCGGACCGGGATCGGATGGTGTGACATAACGGGCCCGACTGAACGAGACGCGACACCTCAACAGCGCTGCACGATCCATTCCCTGGACGATAGCCGTGTGGTCTGAGACGGCATCTTGACGAGGGTCCATTTTTTGAGGCGGGCAGATTTGCCGAAATCACCATACACAAGGTAAAATTTGTTAGGTAAGTCCTTTGTAAACCCATCGGTCCTCCTTAGGTTTGGTCAGGTGAGTCGTTACCCGACTCTTAATTCAACCCTGACAATTTGAATTTGGCGCATTGTATGTGCAGACACAATTATTGACCAGGTAACACTGAGTATTTGAGAAATGCCTGGGAAATTGTCTAGCTGCTTTAGGGCATTATTCCGCAGCGATAGACAATCTTTGGAATTTAGCCATCCGGCACCACAGGAGGGGCCACCGGCATGTACTATGTACTGTAAGCATGGCATTGGAAGTGTAGTATTTAATAGAATTTGGCACAGACAAACCAGACATGCCTCCGAACTTCAGTGGCCAGTCAATGGTAGTTTTGAGATCCCTCGTATTGAATATTTAGAGTCAGTCTTGTTAAAAAAAGAAGGCCAGACATGCAGCATTTGTTTTGCAAAATTGGAAAAGAGAAGCGTTGCAGCAGCTTAAAAGTAGGGAAAAACATGTGCGCCGTCATAAAACAAATGCTGAAAAGGCGTTATTATATGATCAGGACAAACAGTCTGAGTCTGTTAGGAATATGGACAGGGCTTTCTCACTCGGTATTCAGAAAATCTATCCTTCTAAAGATCTTCATGTTTCTGATGAGTTTATCGACAAATTGTTAAATGAACGAAGGTCTGGTGCCTCTGCACCACCTCCGTATGTTCCTCTTCCTCCTGCTGTACCTCTTCCCGCTGTTATTCCTGCTCTTCCTGCTCAACCTGTTGTTCCTATTCCTCCGGTTGTTGTTCCTCCACCTGCTCCTCTGCCTCTTCCCATTGCACCAGTAATAGTACCTCCATTGAATTTGCCTGCACCCTCACTCCCAAGTAGTTCTGTACCGCTTGTAGTTGATCAGGGTGCAGGGCCGAGGATTGTTACTCGTAATACTGTTCCTACAGAAAAGAAACAGGATTTGTTTGCATGGGCTAAGCATTGTATGGAGAGAGATGATCGAGCTAATGTTCTTGCCACACTTTCTAATATGGATAATGTTCCTGAGAAAAATGTTTTCATTGAAGGTTTAGGGATTCATTTATGTGTAATGTGGGGTAAATTAAATAATGCAGACCTCCCACAAGGGTTGAGGGACCTGAATACTTTAGCGTTTTCAAGAGACACTGTGGAGAAGGTACATGAGCATGTTGAGAGGATATTTGAGTATAGGAAGGAGTTGGAAAGGTTACGGAATGAGGATGACGAAGAAGAAAGTATGTATGTACAGAAACGATTTCTTCTGTGTCGTAAATCGACATCTGAGGAGGCGCGAATTTGTACAAAAGATGCGATTAGATGGATTTCAGACATATCGATAACTCCAGTTGAGGTATATGACACATACAGTCAATATACGCTAGAAAGTGATACAGGTAATGGTAGAGTACCTGCAGGATGAATGTTTAAAGAGAAAGGTTAGTTGTCCCACAGAGTTATTGAGCATTTATAAGAGAGCTTTTTCACCTGACACTTCTTCAACTGCTTTAGCGCTCGACTTAGCTCTGTTGCTTAGTAAGCGTTCGGAGTTGCCTACATCTCAGTTGCCTATGAGAGAGGTTCCTCTGACATTTGTCCCAAAGGTTGAGATTCCTGCTAATGCTGCAGCAGGTACACCTGCTGTGGACATTCCTGCACATTATGTATCACAGTTTGTTCACGTCCCGTTTTCACGATAGGAAGTGAATACTATTAGACAAACTATTCCTGACATTAGGAAACATCCGACAAGGTTCTATAAAGAGATAGAGTCCGTTTTGCAGTCCGCAGTGTTTACCCTAGGCGACATTGATTTGTTATTCCCTGTACTCCTGCCTGTAGATTTGTGGAAACAAGTAAGAACTATAGACGATGTACCAGGGTTGGGAGATACATGGGCTAACATAGTTAGGCTTAATGGGGAAAGGCCAGCTGGTGAGAGACCACCTCAGGTGATACTAACTTTGCCTGACAGAATCATTGCAAAACTGAAAACTATAATCCCCGAAAAGAGAATTATTTGGGACAAGTTTACGGCCTGTGTCCAAGGAAAATCTGAGGGTGCTACCGAGTTTTTTAATCGGTTCGAACAGGTATTCTCGGATTTCGGTGGACAAGACTTAGGCACAGAGTCTGGGAAAAGATTATTTGTGGACACATTTGTGCATGGATTGCTGCCTGACATCCAGTCACAAATTATGTCTTTTGAGAGCGCTTGGCAGGCGAAATCCCAATCAGAAGTACTGCACATGGCTCAGTACTACGAGAACCGTGTCAATAATGAAAAAGATAGAGTCGAGAAGAGAAAAGGTGATTTGAAGACTAAAGTATTGTTACAGCAAATTGTTAGAGGCCCCAGAGGGGGTAGTTCGCAGATTAGAGGTCAGTATGTTCCACAAGGGAATGTGCCCTTGGGTCCTGTGAATATTAACCAGTGTGCCTATTGTCGCCAGGAGGGTCTTTGGCGTGCACAATGCCCGTCCTTCGACAGAGGTCGAATAACACTTTTGGAAATATGGGTAGACGATCCAGAGGTCGCCCGGGTGTAGGGGGCCCTGGTAGAGGCCAGTTTTTGCAGGATCCCCAACAACCTTTTTCACAGGATAATCAGACTTCGAGTGTGAATACTAGAAACATATTTGATCATCCTTCTGCTGCATATCTATCTGAAGAGCTTCCTTTTGATGATATTTTGTTTCATTAGGATTGCCCGAAGCAGGGTTTGAAACCTACACCTATTCCCGTTATTCAGAAAGCTCCCTACGTTGAAATGGTAGTGGGAAATAGGAAACATCAATTTTTGGTAGACACTGGAGCACAGAAGTGCTCCATTGATCATTCTCGGGTTCCAAACATTCCACTGTCAGGGCAAACCAATGTTTCCGTAGGGTTTTCTGGCACACCAGTTGTTTGTCTGGTTTCTTCACCGGTACCTATTTCTTTGGGTCCCTTTACGGACCACTGTCCATTTCTCTTGACTTCGAATTGTGGAGAGAATTTGCTGGGGTTGAATCTGTTGAAGGAATTTAATGCGGTAATTCATTGTTCTTCTGATGGAGTGCGTTTGACGATTTCACCACAGCAATGTTCTGTTTCGCAATTCTTGACTAGACCTTGTCTTTCGCCGCCAGAATTCAGTAATGTACCAGAGTGTTTGTGGGCAGTTGATGACAATGATGTCGGTGTTTTGCAGATTGAGCCTGTTAAAATAGTTTTGAAACATGGAATTAAGATGCCCGGGATTCCACAGTATAAGATCTCAGTTGAAGGCGAGCGAGCTTTGAAGAGCATTGTTTCCGATTTTGTGCATCGTGGGGTGATTGAGGAGATTGCAGGAAGTTTGTGCAATAGTCCGATTTTACCCGTGTACAAAAAAGGTGATAATGCAATTCCATTTCATTTTATAATTGATTTTCGTGCCATTAATGAAGTCGGCGCTCCGCAATTTCCAATTGTGCCTGATGTGACGACAATATTAACCATGATTCCAGCTACGGCTACTCACTTCAGTGTTGTGGACCTAAAGAATGCTTTCTTCAGTATTCCTATACATGAGGATAGTAGATACTTGTTCGCGTTCACCTTAGGGGGACGCTCATTCACATTTACTCGTGCACCTCAAGGTTATACTGAGAGTCCTAGTATTTATAGCAGGGCTTTGAAAGAGCAGCTTGATACCCTTGGATTGCCCCCTACTTGTACGTTGCTTCAATATGTTGATGATTTGCTTTTAGCCGCTGACTCTGAGAGCTCTTGTAAAGAGGGCACTGTGTTGTTGCTCATCCATCTAGCTAAGCATGGTCACAAAGCTTCGCTCAAAAAGTTTCAATATTGTTGCCAGGAGGTCGCCTATTTAGGCTATCTCCTGTCAAAGGAGGGAAGAAGATTGACACCTGAAAGAATAAAACACATTTCAGTCATGTCTGTCCCAAATACACAAAAGGAAGTTAGAGCCTTGATACGTATGGCTTCTTACTGTAGGTTATGGATCCCAAACTTCTCACTAGTGATAAAAACCGATGTTGGCCTTGACGAAGAAGGGTATTTCTTCGCCATTGCCATGGAATACGGAGCATCAACATTCATTTGAGTTGCTCAAGACTGCATTATGTTCGGCGCCAGTTTTGGGCACACCGAACTATGAGAAGGCCTTTGTGTTGTTTGTGCATGAATGTGATGGATGTGCTTTGGCTGTATTAACGCAGGAAAATGGAGGGAAGAATAGGCCATGCGGTTACTACTCTTCCGCCCTTGATCCTGTTGCATGCGCTTTGCCAAAATGTTTGCGCGCTGTCGCTGCTGCTGCATCTGTAAAACAGAGTGAGGGAATGGTCCTAGGCCATGATTTAACCCTAATGGTGCCTCACTCTGTAGATATTCTATTGAACAAAACCCAAACGCAACACCTCACTTCCGCACGACTGACAAGATATGAATTAATCTTGTTTGCTCCCCACATTCAAATTAGGAGGTGCTGCGTTCTTAATCCGGCTGAACTCCTACCTTTCCCGCAAAATACTGTTTGCGGTGACGAAGAGTCACATGACTGCCTGTACACCACTGAACAAGATACAAAAGGCAGAGTTGATTTGAGGGACACTCCTTTGGATAACCCACAAAGGAAGCTGTTTTGTGATGGCTCCTGCTTCAAACTACTGGATGGTACATCCACAGCTGCTTATGCAGTCACTACATTAAGTACGGTTGTGGAGACCAAGAGAATTACGCATAACTCTGCGCAGGCCGCAGAGATTATAGCATTGACTCGAGCTTGTGAGCTTTCCGAAGGGCTAACAGTAAACATATATACCGATAGCCAGTATGCCTTTGGGGTGGCTCACAACTTTGGGAGACTTTGGTCAGAGAGAGGGTTTTTAACTTCGCATGGCACCAAGATCCAACATGGCTTCCTGATAGTACAATTGCTTTCAGCGCTTCCGCTCCCTAGTCAGTTAGCAATCATTAAGTGCGCAGCACATCGCAAGATTATAGATGATGTAGGGAAAGGGAATGCTTTCGCTGATCAAATAGCTAGACAAACTGCCTCTGATCTCTTCACAGAGATGTATGTTTCAAGGGAGACTGTAGATGCCTATGCAATGGATGAGGGTGTTGGGTCTGTACGGGATATCCAAGCCGATGCCACATTAGAAGAATCCAAGAGGTGGGCTGAGGGCTTGGGGAAACTCGATGATGATGGGTGTTGAGTGGACATGGTTGAAGGGAAATGGTTGCTTCCTAATGCCTACACAGTAATGATGGTTACCATGGCACACGGTCCCACACATGTGTGCGCTCAACAGATCACGAGAATGTTATAGAAAGTCTGGGTAAATGATAAGATTTCAAAAATTGCCCAGCATTATGTCCAAAATTGCATGATTTGCCTACAACACAATGTGGGAAAGGGGACAGCAACTCCAAGAGGTAGCTTTGGGCCTCCTTCTGTCCCGTTTGAAGTGATTCACTTTCACTTTATTGAAATGGAGTGATGTAACAATCTAAAATATGTCCTTGTGGTCATTTGCGCCTTTAGTAAGTGGGTCGAGGCTTTCCCTGTTAAAGACGCTACAGCCATGACCACTGCAAAGACCATGTTAAAGGAATTCTTCCCACGGTTCGATTTGCCGAGAGTTATCTGGTCGGATAATGGTCCGCATTTTATCGCTGCTGTAATTCTACAGATATGTACGGCATTGTAAATTGACAAACAATTCCATTCGGCCAGACATGCTCAGAGCGCCAGATTAGTGGAAAGACACAATGGTATCATAAAAAACAAGCTTGCTAAGACGTGTGCCGGCACCAAACTAAAATGGCCGGACGCCTTACCAATCGTGTTACTTTCAATGCGGACAACCCCTCAAACTAAGACTGGGCTCTCTCCCTTTGAGGTGGTAATGGGGAGACCTGCTAATATTTGGGGTTTGCCTAAAAGCTGCGCATTGCGCGATGTAGAAAATGTACTTCTCTCCGACTACTGTAACCAGTTAACTAAAAACCTGTATTTCATTTATCACCAGTTGTTTTCAGCTTTACCTGTACGGTTCACTGGCCCAGGACACGATATACAGCCTGGAAGTTGGGTCCTAGTGAAGGCCTACGAAAGGTCTTCCTGTCTCGCTCCTCGTTGGAAGGGACCCTACTAGGTGCTGTTGGTCACTCGGACAGTAGTGTGGGTGACTGGAAAGAAACACTGGATCCACGCGACGCATGTCAAGAAACTTCCTCACCCGACGCCACACGTTACAGAAGAAGCAGAACCCCTCGCTGATGCTACAGTCCCTCATCTTGGAGTAGCAAACAGCGCTGTGAGTGCATCGGAGAATTTCTCTGAGCCCGTGGAGCTTGGGGAACAGTCCATTTCGTCTCCGCACTCTTTTGAAAAATCACTTCTGGAAAATACTGTTTCAAGCTCTGCGACTTCCGTCGCCTCCGATACGTCGCTTCCCTCAGGAAGTGACGACACCTTATTTTCGGACCAAACAATCTTGGGTACCACCAGGTACAACCTTCGACGAAGAAAATAGAACTACGGCACGGGTTTTTCCGTGCATTTGAGAAAGAGAAGTGATCGAAAGTTTTCCTTTTGTATAAGAAAGTTTCTGTTGAACAAAAGGGAAAAAAATGGATTCTGCTGGCTAGGGTTGGGAAGGACTAAGAAATCGCGCGACCGTAGCGTCGCCAGCAATGAACATTGGGGTCGTCGATTGAGGAACTACAATGCCTGCCACCTCCACTGCTGCTCCCCGCACTGGACTTGTGAATAAGGGGGTGACCAACTTGGACAATGAACAATGTGCCTGAGCCCCGAAAACATACTGCTGTGTTTTGATAACGATAATTGTTATTTTTGCAATTACTGCTGTAGGACTTTGGTACTTTGAAGAAATCTATCCTCTAAAACCTTTACTACTGACCGAGATTGTACCGACTGCTTTGACTCCCTCTGTACACCTTCACACTCTGTCTCCTAGAGACTCCCAACATAGATAAAAGTATCATAATAACACTCTAATGATAGTAATGAATGCAACACATGCCATTTTTAATAAGAGTAATTGTTGGATTTGCACTCATTTACCGCAACATGGGAACAAGGGACTGGGATGGTATATTCACCCTTTACCCTTAACTACTGCTTGCTATGCCTCTCTTAGAGCACTATTCTTTGGCCGTTGGAATGATAGCATCTCAGGGAACTTTGATGGAACTAATTTGAATGATTTCGAGAAACATGAATTAACTCCCCTGGGATGCTCGCTTTTTGCAAATAGAAGTAAACCTAATGTCGCTTCTATTAGGCCGTCTGATAAACTCTCTTTCTTTTCAAACTTTAATTTCCTTTAAAATGGCTCCGATAGGCAATAAGGACGCCGTGCCTCCTTCTTACTCTATAAATCATAGCCCTGACTCGGTCCCCTTTTGTGTACAAAGAAATGGCACTCGGCCAATGGGAGATTTTGAAGGTTGTATGAACATTGTAAATTTGACTGGAGAAAACAGGCCTCTGTATGTAGGGCGGCCTGTTTATTTTGTTTGTGGTAGTTTAGCATTTCCCTGGTTGCCCAAGGATTGGCAGGGAACCTGTTATTTAGGAATCCTGTTACCCGGGGTATTTGTAGCTAGTACATTGGAGGTTTCTAAGGCTCGCCCACGGCGAGACAAGAATGGAGATACCCCTGGGCAAGTATTGGGAGATATAGCAAAATCAGTTGTGCCCTTTTGGGGACAAATAACAAACTCTGAGAACATTAGGGGATTAGCAAGGGTACTGGAGAGAACGATCAACCGGACCACGGACATACTCTACAATATGACACTAGAACAAAAAGCAATAAGATTGGTAGCACTCCAAAATCGGATGGCATTAGATGTCATTCTGGCAGAACGAGGTGGAGTATGCAAATTAGTGGGGTCCGCTTGCTATGTTTTCGTACCAGATTCCTCGCCGACAATTTTTAAGGCAATACAGAATCTGCACATTATTAGTTCAGAAGTGCATGTTCCCGAGAGAAATTGGGATCTTAGCGCTTGGTTCTGGGACTTCTTGCGGTCTTGGGGTTGGAAAGTGCTTTCAGTCTTGCTGATTATTTTGGGAATTCTGCTATTTCTTTGTTGTTGTATCCAATGCCCACCAAGTATATGTTCAATGCTAGGGGGATGTTGCGCTCAGGCGATAGGTACAATAGGACATAAAGTGTATGCCCCTGATAAAACCTCCAAGGAGTATGTACTGAAAGAGATCTTAGTAAAAGATCTAATGGCGATAGATATTTCTGACAGCTATTCAGGGTGTATGGACGATGACACATGGAGTTATTTGCAGGGAGATCAGAAGTAGTTTAGCACTTGTCATAGGCCAAAAGGAGGGTTTGTCAAGCTAGAAATTATATTGTGCCTCCTATTGCTATGAACATATGTATATTGGCCTACGCCAAGCTGCTTACAAGCTGCTTATAAACTACATGTGAATAAACTCGCATTGCAAGGTCCTGACCTTAGAAACCATGTAAACTGTCATTTTGGGTCAAGCCGCCATTTTAGGTTTTCTTGCTCTATAAAGTCACCATGTGAGCTAAAATGGTAGCCTATGTTATTCAGAACAGAACTCGATTGTCATGACCTCTGTACAGCTAATGTATAACTTGCCTGCAGGCCACTTGTTAGGGTCATGAGCTGAGACCTTGTCCTTCTGCTGACCTGCGTGCAATGGATTACCTGTATCACTGAAACTGATCTATAATTGAATGAGAACACCTGCTTAACTATATTGTATAAATGAGGTCCCGCATTGTAATGTTAGGCCTAGAGCATACATTGTTACCATTTCTTCTTGCTAATGTATAAACCTAAGATGAACTAGATTTGACCTGGCAAGGGACCCTAGAGCAGAAACCTATTTATGGAATGGTTAACCTGAAGAAAGGCTGGACAACAGGCTGGAGAAATGTATAAAAGCCTGACTGTTTCAATGAATATTTGCACTCACTGAGCACACCGAACCACGCCGGAGTTCGCTGTGTTGTACTGAGGGTCGATAACTATCTGAATTTTGTTCTGTTCTTTTGTAACTGGATTCAGTATAAAATAAAGTACTTTGTATGTTCCTTTGTAACCTGTGTTTGGTGTGTTTCCTTTTTGGTTACCCTGCCTCATATTATTTCCTTGTTTTCACACTTCGATTAACCATTAAATCAGTAGTAGACAAATGGCACACAGCAGGACTGCTAACTGATGTGGAAAGACAATTCTTAATTGCAGAAGGGCCGACAATGCCAACCGCATATTTTCTGCCAAAAATTCATAAAACATTTACCAAAATACCAGAAGGGAGACCAATCCTAAGTGGCAGTGGTGGCATCCTAGAGCCCACCTCCCTCTATATCAATGAGTGTATTTCATCACTACTGAACACTATACCAACTTTCATCCGCGATACTATGCATATTCTTCAGATGCTTGATCAGTTACCTATGCTACCCATTTTGGTCTTGGCTACACTTGATGTTAAAGCCCTTTATACGTCTATAAACCACCAACAAGCAATCAGTAGCATTGATTCTATCTTCAGAGCACACTCAGCTTCGTTCTTTGAACACATAGAAATGATTAAAGATTTACTAACAGTTGCTCTTTCCAATAATGTGTTTGTGTTTAACAACACCTACTATAGAAAACGTATTGGAATTGCGATTGGGGCAAGCTATGCCCCTGCCCTTGCAAATATCTTTATGTATAACTACGAACAACAAATTGTCTTTTCCAACCAATCTTTTAAAATACATATTTATATGTGGAAGAGATATATTGATGATGTGTTTTTGGTGTGGCAGGGTTCTACTGAATTCTTAAATTAATGTGTCACTTACCTTAACTCAAACAATTGGGGCATCCAGTTTACACATACATACAGTTTTACGAGTATCAATTTTTTGGATCTTACAATCAGCATTTCAGATAATCAGTTTGTGACTAAAACATTCAGAAAATCTACATCTGTTAACGCAGTTCTACATGCTAGTAGCTGTCACTGGAAAACTGTGATTTCCAACATCCCAAAAGGTGAATTTATCAGGGCTAAACGTAATTGTCTGTTGAACACAGATTTCAATGAGGAATGCTCAATAATACGTCAGAGGTTTCTTGCTAGAGGATATGACTCTCGATCAGTAGCTAAAGCAGAGCAAGAAGTACGAGTCATGAAGAGGTGCGATCTACTCACACCGAAAGTACGGAATGAGACCATACACTCCCAGAAACTGAAATTTATCACCAGATTCAACTCGGATAGCTCAGTACTCGACAATACAATCAAAAGACATTGGCACATTTTACAACTCAACCGTGACATTACTCCTTGGGTTGAGAGCACACCAAGTTTTATTTATACCAAGGCAAGCAATCTTAAGAATATTCTTTCCCCCTCATTCATGGCAACATCATCACAACAACAAAAAACTTGGTTACACCAACCTCCACGCCCAGGTTTTTACAAATGTGGGGGCTGCTCTGTGTGCTCCCATGCACTCGAGACCATGGCCATTGATTTTGGACATTTAGGTACACACAAGATCAATTCTTTTATTAATTGCAACTCTAAATTCTGCATTTATTGTATCAAATGTGTTTGTGGTCTTTATTGCATTGGCAGTATGATTCGCCCATTGAAAATCTGCATTAGGGAACATCTTTATTCTATTGCACAATCAGATTCCAAATACCCCTTAGCCATGCGCTGGCAACGTGTCCATCAAATGGACAACAAATCAATGATCCAATTTGCTGGGATCATGAAGGTTTCACTCCCGCAGCGTGGAGGCAACCTGGTATTGAAACTCCGGCAATTAGAAGCCCGTTTAATTTGCCAATACCTTCATGATTTTGGTCTAAACACAGACCATGAACTATCCGTCTTTTTGTGATCACATATATTTCAGAACCCTATTGTATGTGTAGCTCATGGGTTTCTGCTATATGCCATTAATTAAAGGTCTGCTTAAACCACTATATACTTGTAACAATGGAGATCAGTCAATCAATACATGTGTTTGCACACTATTCTTCAACCTTTATTTTTGATTTGCTTATGTATTTGTTAACTATCACAGACTCGGGGCAGGATCTATTATTTGGCTCCTCCTCTTGCATGTTGGCTCCGGAGCCTGTCACTTGTATCAAATGTCTGTAATCTAAATGTTCACAACACGGACCGGTCCCTTCTCCGTATGTCCCAATTGTCACCTTCATACGCGCATCACACGCGCTTGCTTATATTCAGCCCTCCAATTATAACTTTTGTACGCACACGATGCGCCTAAGTATTTATCCAGTCAAATGTTTCCCCCCATTGGCTGTTTGGTTACATTTCCAAATACTACAATCTTTTCCATTGCTTTTCTCTTGTACAATTGCATAGTATAACACTAGTTTAACATGGCGTCCCCCTTGCCATATTCCTAATCCGCCGGCATACGGCCGTCTTTGCTGTTGCCACCCTTCTCTGTTCCATTCAACTATGGACACAGAACGTCACGCAAGCGGCTCCACTCACTTCATTGAGCAGCGGACGCGCTGGTAAGGCATCGCTCAGTTAGTTTGCAGATGAACCCCAGGCCATGCAGGGACTTATCAATTCTGTGTTAGTCTAGACGACCGCCGGAGGCAACATTCAATTAGCTAATTGATGTCTCTCTTTTGCTCTTCTCTTTCATTACGGGATGTTTACCACTCGGATTCCGGCCAAACTTCAGCATTGCTCTATTTTACTAAAACGTTCTCCGTGCAAGTTATTGGTATGTTGCTTTTACTTATTAATTTTATTGATGTGTTATTGTTGCTCATCAGATCTGCTAACAGGCGCTCATAAATCTTCTTGTTTTATAGGGAGCCCACGTATTACTTTTAATTTCTAATTAAGGTTCAACACCTGATAAGCCTTTTACTCTTGGCACAGTTTTTTCACATTTTATGCATTCTTTTGGAATTCTACCTAACCTTTGACTTATTTTCAATTCAATTCATTGCGCAATTATTTCCCATAGCACAAGATTTGCAAATTAACCAAGATTAAGGTACTCCTATGCAATTCGGGCTTTACCAATGTATTTTTTGGCTGATCACCATTGCAATCCTCTTTCCTCAATTAATGTTTTTTTAATTTTTTTTCTATTTCTCTTTATTAACCTGATATCCTTTGACAAATAATGTCGCACTCCATTGGTAATATGCTTTTTACCTTACGTTTAATTCAAATGTATTGTCAAGGGTTTTGACCCATGTTGAATCAATAGACTGGCTAGATGTGGGGTATGAGCTGTCGCCGGCCACATTCACGCCAGAACCAAGAGAACCGCGCAGTTTTGCGCACAGCAAAATGGTCCCCTGACCTGCCACCCACCAGTGCGAGCGTGAGGGGCCAGGAGTGCCATGAGTGAAATGGGGTGCCAAAGGAATAACACCAATGCCATGTTAAGCAAGGTTTATATATTATCAAGTAAAATCCCCCTTTTTGGAATGCATCAATTCAAGAAAGATCCCAAAAATGGGTGCAGTACCAGCTTTGTCCACAAACCGGCGCTAGCGGTCTAAACTCTGACAAGAGAACTGCTACTTCAGAAGCTAATCAGCCTCCTGAGACAGCTGGAAACTTCAAAGGCCTGCTGGTTAATTAAAACTCTTAACCACCTGCTGTTCCCAGAGACAATCTGATTGCATTAACAGGCCAAGAGGCTGGGAAACCTTCTCACCTCAGAGAGGCACACAACAGCCCAGGAAATCACAGGTTCCTGTTAATCAAATGCAGAGTGGCCCCCTGGTCTGTTGACCTCAGCCTGCCGGACACGACACAATAGACTCTTTCCCTTGAATGGGGTATGTTGATTTTCAGTGTGGACTGTAAACAGAGCCCTGCCTGGGAGAGGAGAGACATGTGGTACTCCCAAGTTTCTGGGGGTGGACTCAGACACTTTTGTGGAATCATATTGCAGCAAATATTTGCTTAAGTTAAATGCTTCTAAAATATTGTATTAAGCTCACAAAAATGTGCAATTTGGAGAACCTTCATCTAAGAAATGTACCCACAATTCACGACTTCATTCAACTCTGTACCATGTTCTAGGACCAAACCCCGCTAATTATTAATACGCAGACACTGTGCTTATGCTAGAGACCTAGTAAATTAATGGAATATGGGTAGGAAGGAGGGTGTACATTTGTGTAATTTTTGATACAGATTTAACATTGGTAAACCAACTAAAAATGAAAATAAGTTGTCATTTTTTAATACAAGCCCCCAGGAAGATCAGAGTTGAACAAGCATGCACCATAAGTAATCTGTAATATGTACATGTAATGTCAAACAACTGTGTATCTGGGAAGTATGTGTAATTATGAAAAATGATTTCCTAAGCAAAAGTAAAGGGGCGTTCTTCAATAGATCATAAATGGCTGACATCACTCTGACACTCCATTTCCTTCCCCCAATCAAGGAGGAGAGGGGAACTTGGCCAATGATAAGTCGTGAAGGGCAGGCTTAGCTATGCCCAGGCACTCACCCACTTTCTAAACACATAAAAAGAGCCACTGGAAGCCAGATAGGGCTTTTCTTTTTCACTTTCTGCGGAGCATTTTGACAGACAACTCCACATCCTGATTTCAGACTTCACATCCAGAAACTCCAGGAACTCTAGAACCCAACAGCTGAACTCCGATCAGCAGGCCTTCAAAACCTAGCAACCAAACCAAACTATTCAGACAGCCGGGCTGAGCTGTCTGATTCTGGCTAAAACCCTGTGCCAGAAACACCCAGAAAGCAGAGCTGTACCCGGAACCAGAGACCAGACTGCCGTGCAGTGCCAAGAACTTTTGTCAGAACCAGAGATCCAGACCGCTGTGCAGCACCGCTAGCAGAGCTGACCCAGATCGCTGTGAGCAGAACCAGGCAGAGATCGTCCGTGGCGAGAGAACCGCCAGGAGTCCAGTCCAACCGGTTGACCCGATCCGTGACGAAGTCGCATTCCTGTCCAAAATCTAGTGTGAGTACCCCGCTAGCACTGTGCCAAAACCAATCTCTTAGTTTAAAATAATCTAATCCAAACTATTTTAAACTATTAGAACTGCCACCTAGAACCTTCTAGAACCGTGTCATTCTGTCATCTTTAAAACTGAAAACTGTCATCTGTCATTCTGAAACTGATTTCATTTCTGAAAAACTACCTTCACGAAATCGTCTGCATCTACGGAACCGGAGCAAGTTTTAACTGTCATCTTAAAGCTAAGATTCTAAGCTTTCCAACAAACCTAAAACCGACTTGCTACCCCTAATAGTGCCTCTGTAAACGCGCCCGACGCACTCGGAAAATTTGCCGCGATTTGACATTTTGCTTCATTTTAGCCACGCGTAAAAATATTTGTCTTTGCTTCCATCCCTGAAATCTGTTTTCAACCTAATAACCATCCCTGAATCATTGATAGGGCTGGCCTGAACTGATTCAAAGTATCTATCACCTACCCTCACTTAATTGCAACCACATCAAAGTATATTGCCTGTGTTTAAAACTCCTACCTGTTTTCCTCTAAGCTTGCTAGGGGGGGGAAGTGAATTATATTTGATTGCATTCCTGAGAACTATGCGCTTTCCTTCCATATCTTTAAACTGCATAAGGGGGGGGGGGTGAATTGTCAAAGAAAAGTGATTACATTGTCTTTTGTTAAAGTCATATCAAGTTTATTTTCTGTACTGCATTTCATTCATCATTGTATTGTCTTTGAAGCCATATGAGCATTCTCAGCTACTTTATCCTCTCTATATCAACTTCTAAGCCATCAAAAAGAGTGTACCACTGTAACATTATCCATTGTTGATCACTATCATCTTCACAAGTGTGCTATCAAATATTAATTTATTATAAAGGTGTGATCTATATATATATATTGTTTAATTTTCAAATAAACCTTTTAATTTGCAAAACAAACCTACTTCTTGGCTCAGTGGGGTCAGGGGGATTCTAAGAGAGGGGTGTTATATAAGGGTTGTCATCCAGAGTAAATGAACTGGACATAAAAATACATCAATAAGGGCTTCCATCAGCATCCCAGACTAGGCATTGACTTAGCTGTAGTGTTGAATTGAAGTCGCTTACAGTATTTTCTGGTAACTTTTTATTCAATTGCCATGGCATTGTGGTGGTTATGATTTTATTCTGGTTGGTACACCCTACCTGCTCTATGTGTTTCGGGTCTGGGTATTTGTTCTACCTTTATTATTGATTTTTGTTTTGCTAATTGGTTTTGTGCAACAATTATTTTTCAAAATTATGTCCAAGCAGCCTCAGTAGAAGAGCATGAAGCTCGAAACACATGTCAAGCTGCAACATTGTTGATTAAAATCACTTAATATAATCAGCAAATTGTGTGTTCTATTTGATATTGTGTGCGCAGTGTGAGAGAAAACCCATTCTTCCCTCATCTTTCATTCTGTGGTAATTTGGCAGGTTCCTGCTACCGCTCTCAGCCGCAGCCCATTAGCAAGCACCTAAACTCGCCATCCATGCGCTGCACCCTGTAGGGTCCTCTCTCTGCCACTTTTCTTGTTTCACATTACGTGCACACACAGATATATGTGGATGTATTGGGGTACACATATGCAGTGGCGACTAACATTGTCTATTTTAGAAGAGAGCCCCACAGGGTACTCGAAAACACAGACAGAGCCCTGAACTGTTGGTTTTGCGTCCATGTACTCTGTTTAATAGCCGGTGTGCGATCTGATTTCGGTGCAACTCAAGGCGCTAGAGTTTGTATGTTCGGTACACACCTCAAAGACATTTCAGACCCTTTATGCTGTTTTCTCGAGAGACCACTCACAGTCTGGCAGCCGTGGCCCACGTGTGCCTGCCCCTAGGGACAGAACGGGCACCAGCAGACACCCAGACTTGCTGTCATCCTTGAGGAAGAAGGAACACTATAGTGCCAAGATAGCACCTAGATTCATAGGCAGCAGAGGCTGACGTCGCCAACACAGAGGGGATTTTCCCAGCGAGAGGAGGTGAGCTGCGTATATGGGGCATTATAGAAATGCAATGCAGCGCATTCACTCATTCATTCATTCATTCATTGAACCGCCCGTCCATACTGGTGAGACAGCTTGCTGAATCAGGAGCTTACTAGCCAGATCTGCGACAGGACGACTCAGCTTTTCATCTCTGTGTGTTTTTGCTCTGAGCAATAGTAACACCTGCTCTATACAATGATGGGAAAGAGTATGAGTCGTGGCAACAAGCAATATTTGAAGAAGGTCAGCAGACATGCACAGTTTTAACCCGTCAGCGTTTGACTCAAGTTTTTTAAATATGCTTGTCAAAGCTTGGCACCTCTTCCCTTTTACTCACCCCTGACATCTTCCTTTCCTACCCCATCCTCCTACCCTTCTGCCCCCGTGGCGCTGTGAAATGGGATCATTGCGCTGTAAAGCGCAATACAAGCCATCAAGCATAGCCGGAGAATGAAGCCCTACCCTTACCACTAAGCCTGCAAGGCACAGAACAACCAAAGTGCTTTCCTCCACTGACTGGCAGACGTGGAGGCGTCAGACACCTTCTCTCTCTATACGTCTCAATGCCTCACAAATCTCCAAGGCCACGTCCTCCCCTGCCTCTTTTGAATTCACTGTCTCGGCTATTGCTCTGCCTCGATCGCCTCGATCGCCTCACCTCGTCTCCATCTCTCGCCCTCCTGGTCCCACTGGACCATTCTTTGATGTTCTTGGGTGCCTCCTCGATTCTCTTTCCAGTAAACATCACCTCATTCTCTTCGACGACTTTAACCTTCCCTCTCCAACCACTTCTCAGAAATCTGCACCAGTCTTTTCTTAGTGGCCAGGCTCTCCCCTCTATCCATAGCCTACCCATCCACACAGGGGGTAACTCTTTGGATCTCTTAATCATCTCCACCTCTCTGTCACACCATCCACATCTGATAACTCAATTGTTTCCATTGCCATCTCCTTTCTGCCCTCTGACCTTTCCTCACCACCTTGCCAGCTCGGCCTGGGTGGCTGGCAGGGACTTGGCCACCCCTACCTTCCTTCGTATTGGCAAAAATGTACACACGCATTTGAAACTCCTTTGACAAATTTTCCGCACCTGTACTTGGGTCCCCCGAGGGCATTCAACCTACAGTGCATTGAGACCATACCAATGGTGAAAGGCACTATACAAATGGCCATTACATTACTGACAGTTCTCCAAGCACACCATTGCAAGACACCATATTGCCACCCTACAAGGCCTTAACCGATCATAATGCACACATCAAGAGATAAAACATGTGAAGCTGGTTGCTTAATTTCCTCTGGGTCCCTCCTTAAAATCTGCTCAAAGAGCTGGAAGGAGGCAATATGGTGCCAAGCAGAATATTTTTTATAGCGCTTATATTGCAATGGGAACATTCCAAAGCGCTCTGGCGAACAGGGGAAGCCGAATGGGCCGTTTTGGAGAGGGAGAAGGGATAAGGTTGACGGGGAGAAAGAGTGAGAAAGAGTGAGAAAGAGTAAGGCGGGGACGGTGTAAAGTGAAGAGCGGGCGGGCCCGACAGAAAGGAGTGAGAAGGAAAGGCCAGGTAAGCAGGGCTAAGACATCAGATGGTTCAACTGACAAGCATCTGCGGAATTTCAAAAGGCCTTTCCCTGTCAGGGTGGGTGGGATTAAGGAGTTACAGTAAGGGACCTTTGTTTGTCATTAATACTGTTAAGCGGTACACATTTCATCAAGATCGGTATGATGAAATGTAGAGTGCAGCGGAAACATTAACTTACTGAGCTAGCTCACCAGTTGATCTAAAGCTTTCCGTGTGTTTCAATGCCACCAGTGCACATTCACTTTGCCCTTTATAAACGCCACCCGTATATACATCAAGAGGCATAGAATTATCACCTATAATTATAATGATAGGAGCCGAGACAATGTTAGCGTATTGTGACAGGATGCTAGAATGGAAAGAGAAAATGCGAGTGCCGGCAGTGACCATCCCGCCCCCGCCCCTTCTTCATAGCTGCCGTTGCATGTGTATATTTCAGTTTGAGCAGTGAGCAGACGTCCCGGTTTTCCCGGGACAGTCCCGGGAAATCGACCTCCGTCCTGGAATTAATTTTACAAACCTCGTCCCGGGTTTACAAGGGTGGGGGGCTACGGCCCCAGTTGTTGCCGGGACCCAATTCCGGGACTGTCCCTACAAAACCGGGACACCTGGTCACCCTACTTTGACGCTCTTCCGGTGAGATTCACTTCGAGTGACCCACGTTCATCTTCCCACCAGCAGAAAGCCTCTGAAATGCCTGGAAACTCACCGGGCGTGGCTGTGCCTGGGGCCAATGGCTGCCCCCGACTCTTCACCCCTGAGGGCCCGTGGCTGGGGTCTGTGCTGCACCGCCAGGGTTTCCAAATGCCTTAAACTCGGGCGCATTCCACATGCCAGGCGTCTGCACTCTGCAGCATTTTATGCAGGGGGCAGGCGGGCGAGGCTTGACTAACTCCTGCCAGTAAAGTCTGCTCACTTCTGGCCTGTGATGACCTGTCACAGGAGGGTGGTTGCAGGGCGAGCGCTCCCTGGCTTTTACATGCATTTCATCCAGCCCCCGGGGTGTGGCCCCACCCACTTCGCCGCTGAGCCCAGTCGGATATCCAATGCGGCTCCTGCCTCGCCCACCGAGGTTTGCCCATGTTAAAGCTCCTTTTGTTTGCCCCAAGTCAGATTTCTGATTTGGCTTCGTTGCGCTGAGCGTTAGCTGATAACGGCCTCGCCCACAGATCTTTTGTGCAAAAACCCAGACTCGCTTCAAAGTGGAAAAGGTCGCAAATAAACGCTAACCTGGCCCCTGGCCTTGCAGACTAAAACTAACCGCTTTAACAATTTGCCAAAACATTAAATAAACAACTCTTTATGCCCGCGACAATAAATAAATAATTAACCACAACTACCTCCCTACCCATCCCCAGGCCCTTACCATCCCCTTACCATCTACTCAAACCTTCGTTCCCGCTTTTTGGCATCATCTCCCCGGGGCCATGCCCCTCCATCTTCAAGACCTGCTCCCCTCTCTGCACCCCCAGGGTAGCCCATTCGTGCAAACAGCACCACCCCCATCCTATACCCACGCTATTCCCCCCATCGCTTGCCTCCCCCCACATCCAAAGGGGCCATGCCCGCCGGCACCATAAAAAAACCTCCCCTGAGTTGTTTTTTTCTGCCCCACCTCTTAATAGCGCACTACCTCCAACCCTTCACCATGTCCTCTAATAACACCATCAAATCCAACAGATAGTAGCTGTTTCCAAAAACTGACAGGTGAACCCCCATCTTCCCTAAAAACTTCAAAATGCACATATACAATCTCCTAATGCTCCAAAACTCGCACTGCTGCCAAACCACAAAACTTGATAATTTCCCTGTTAATCTTCTTCCTCGTTCGCTCTACCGCACCCTCACTTACCGCACCTCTCTAAACTCTCCTCGGTAACAACTAAGTCCATATCAGACTTACCTTAGACCATATTTCCCTAAGCCATGCCAGATCCCTTTTCATCTTCTTCAAAAGAGCTACTCCCGTATCCCGCACCAAATAATTCTCCCCAGCATGAATGATCAACCCGTCCGGGACCCCGAAACGCTCCTTCATCCCCGCCAGCATGGGCAGCAGTTGGTTCCACGCAACCCCCCACGTCCTGACCACCTCACAATCCCCACTTGAAAGCTGCAACCCAACTGCATGCCAAAAACCCTCTTCTCTGCCTCTCTACCCGCCCATTTCACGATTGAGTGCCCGACGATCCAGATCTGCCGCATCTGCCCCGGCCTCCTCGCCGTCTCTGAAAAAGAAATCATATTGTCACCTCACCATCCTAACCCCCCTTCCCCCCATCACAAACCCACTGCCCCCCACTCAACCAGTCCCTTTCCCCAGCTCCCTAATATATCCCTTATACTTCCCAGACCTCCACCTGCCCAAGCTCTTAACTTCGTCCTCCGATAATCCCAAGCGGTTACCCTCAGAAGCCGCACCCATTCGGAATGAATGCGTCCCATATTCCTCTGGTTTCTCCCCCACTACCTCCAATGCCTTCCTCAGTACCCCCAACACCTGCGCTGCCTACACCCTTGACCCCCCTTCATGCCGGAAGACCATCCCCGACCTCCCTCCAGATAGCTCCTTCCACGCCAAACTTGCCTTTCCCGGGCACAGCTCTTTACTCCCCCACCCCAGCGACACCCAGCAACCCCTTCCCCTCTGGTCTCTCTTTGACCTCCCGATCCTAATATCTACCCCCAAATCCGAGAAATGGACATCCTCCCACTGCAACCCACCAGCTCCCTTTTTAACCCCCACAAGCTCCGATATGCGGAAGGCCCCCGAAAAACAACCACGTAAAGCAGACTTGAAACATAACTCCTTCCCAGGCCGACCAGCAAACTTCTTCCAAAACCCTGCACAGGCTGACCAACAGCGTTGCCGATACCGGTTGTCTGCTATCCTTCTCCTTCCCCCTTTCCCTCGGCCATCCCTCTAACATCCTACTCGCCATCTCCCCGCCACTAGGTGGGAATCCCCAAAACCATTTGCCATAGAAAGCTATTCCCGCTAATTTCCCAGCTATGGTCGCTTTCGACCAACCCTTATCCATACACCATAACAGAAAATTGACCACATCCTCCCTCCTGCATTCCTCAGCATCCTCCCTAGCCTTCCAGCTACGTGCCCCCCCTTTATGAATTCTTCCCACGCCCTTCTGTAAGCTGCCTTAGATGCTGGGGCCAGAGAGCCCTCCACTAACGACAGGGCTGTCAACTTCCTAGCTTCCACAGCTCCTCTGGGATCCGCTGCCCAATCTGGTCTGCTCCAGGTGCCAATCCATGGAATCTCTGCCGTTAAAAAAGAGATGATGCATCAGTGATGCCATTATCCTTACCCGGCACGTGCGTTGCCCTGAACAGCACATTCCATTCCATGCATCGCAACACAAACTCCCTCATCAGCCTTACCACCCTCTGGTCCCTTGCCGACTGCCTGTTGACTACATTGACTACGCACTTGTTGTCCACATTAAAATTCACCTTCTTGTTGGAAAACTCCCTGCCCCACAGTTCCAACGCCACCAACAAAGGAAAGAACTCAAGGAATGCTATACTTCTTCCCTCTTCCAACCACTGTGGCGGCCGCCTCTCCGCACACCATCTGCCTTGCCAGAAGACTCCGAAACCACCCGCACCTGCTGTATCTGAAAATATCTGCACCTCCCAACTTACCGGATCCCCCTGAAGCCACATTGACACCCCATTAAAACCTTCCAAGAAACGCAACCAGATCCTACAATCCTCCCGCACCGCCCCTGAGACCCTCACCCGATGATGCGGGCATTTAGCTCCCACCATGGCCCACGACATGTTCCTACAAAAAGTCCGGCCCGGAGCCACCACCCTGCATGCAAAATTCAAATGCCCTACCAACCGCTGCATTTCCAGCAATGTCATCTTCCGTGCCACCACCAATTTCTCCAGCAGACCCACTAAACGACTCACTTTGCCGTGCGGCAAGCATGACGTTATGGTCCTGGAATCAAGCTCAATCCCCAAAAAGGTCAAAACCACAGCCGGCCCTTTCATTTTATCTTCCGCCAAAGGCACCCCAAATTCCTGCATCAATGCCTGAAAAGATTTCAGCATGTTCCTGCACTCTGATTCATCCTCCGCCCCGCCGATGAACAAAAAATCATCCAGATAGTGCAAAACCCCCTCCGCACCTGAACTAAATGTAAAAGCCCACTGCAAGAATGAACTAAAACGTTCAAACAACGCACAGGATAGTGCACACCCCATCGGTGGAGCCTTATCCTCGTAAATGCGATCTTCAAATTGCATCCCCAGCAACCAAAAAACCTCCGGGTGCACCGGCAGCAACCTGAATTCTGCCTTGTTATCACATGGCCAAAAATGCTCCGCTACCCACCTTCCTTATCAACTCCACTGCCTGATCCACGCTCGCATATGACACCCCACAATCCTCTGGGGCAATAAAATCATTGACGGACAAGCCCTCTGGCCAAGATAAATGATGAATCAGCCTGAATTCCAACAGCGCCTTCTTGGGCACTACCCCCAATGGCGATATCACCAAATCGCCCGGTAGATCTATAAAATGGACCTACCAACCTCCCTGCCTCCACTTCCTTGAACAACTTCACCCTAACCACCTCCCCATTCTCTTTGGCTGATTTCAAATTTTCCGCCCATCTACACACCCTCTGCCCTTGATACCCCAGCCTGAATCCCTCCCAAAAACCGACTCCCAGGATCTCCGCCCCTTCCCTATCCGTATAAAAATTGAGCCACCTCTCCAGAACTTCAACTTTAACTGGAGTAAAAGCTTTTCCCCACAACCCCTCGACCTGCTCCCAACCCTCGATCCCCTTGCTGAAAGCACTGTGTAACCGGGTGCCAACCTGCACATCTGGAGCACTTGTGTCTGAACCTGCACGCTGTCCTCGTGCAGCCCTCCTTATTGAAGCCCCAACACACTGCCAACTGCTGTCCCCTGCCTCCTCCACCCACCCCCTCGTGGGTGGGGCGACCAAGAAAGGGCCGGTAAGGCACAGGTAAGCCACTCGCCGTGTGCACTGTCGGGGCAGGCATTGTTGGCGCCATCCATTGTAGCCAGATGGTCCACATCACTCTCCCCCATACCGCCTGGCTGTCTTCCGCCAGTCTAGACCTAAATTCCTCATCGTATCGCACCCACGCGAAACCTCCAAAGCTCGTAAAAGCCTTCCTAATCACATCCATATACTTCCACAGTGCTACACACCTCTCCGGAAATTTTTCGCAATACACACTGGCATATATGATAAACGTCGACGTCCGGGTACTGCTGGGCGCATCGCTAATTCCCTCTCCTCTTCCTTGGGGCCCTCCTTGGCTCTGACCTCCCTGTGTAATAGCTTGAAAACATCCACAAATTCACCCGCCCAGATCCTTTCCTTTGTAGATGCCATCAAGTGTGCTCCCAATGGCTTAGTGATGCCCATATAGGGTAACTTCTTTTCTTTTCCTTTAACCTCTCCATCCTTTTCCTTTGTTACCTGAACCTCAGTTTCCCCGGGCTCAGTCGCCCTGTCAGTATGGACCTCCACCAAGGACACTTTCTTCTCCTCGCCCACAGCTCCCACAACCTGCATGCCCACCTCTCTCATTACCCCTTGCACCAACACCTCTTCCCCGTTTGCCCCCAACCTCCCATCCCTCCTTCCCCATGCCGCTGACATTCCCTCTCCTGCTCACCTCTCTCTGCCCCGCTGCTGCCCGTCTGCAGTCTTGCCTCAACCTCAACGCTCCGCATCTCCCTCCTCACTGGGCTTCTGCTGCGAGAAGAAAACATGTCAACCTTCTCCCGATAATTGCCCAGCCCCCATCCTTGCTGAACACCTTGCCCTTCGTCATCCCCTTCACTCCGTAACCCAAAGCCTCTTTCCCCCCCTCCCAGCCTCATCGTCCCCCACGCCATACCAGGGCCATTGCAAGCACATGCTCGGGCCGGGCAACTCCTCCTCTTCTGAACTCAGGGCGTCCGCCCCGCCGCTCCTTCTTGTTCTCTGCAGGGCCGTGACAACCCCTGCATGATCTTCTCTTCTTGGGCGAGGGGTCCTCACTTTCACCCGTTGCTCCTCCCCGCTAGGGGCCATGCTGCGCCTTCTAGGCTGCTCCCTGATGACTTGTAGAGGGGCCGTTTTTTAAGCCCTCTCCTGGCTGCGCCTGCAGAACCGTGGGGGCCGCCCCAAGCCCTCCAACCGATGCCCTCCTCGCTGGGGAGGTCGTTCCGCACCTCTCCCTCTCCTCGCTGCTCTCAGGTGACCGCTCCTTCCTTCTACCTCTGGCACTCTTCTGCAAATACTTACCGCCCCTTCCTCTCCGCCCTAACGTACCCCCTGCCCCTCAGCACCCCCACTCTCTTCCTCCCCCCTGCCAGCACCCCTGTACACATTCCCCTCACTTCCTTCCTCTCCCGCAACCTCCTCCCCCGAAACCCTCCCCAATCCATTCCCCACTACCCTGGACCTCTTTGATGCCCTCCTAGGGATATCCCTCCTGCTACGCCTACCCCCCACCTCCCAGGCCCCCCCTTTTCCCGCAGCAGGGCTGCATGCAACGACCGCCGCCAGTGCCCCGTCTGCCGCCGCTCGCCGCTGCAGCCTTCCCCCTTCCCCATCACCCCCGCCAGTAACCTCTGCCACTACCCCCTCCAACTGTGTTTTGGAGGCCCTGCTGATAATCGCAAGGTCCTCCCACAATGCCTTGGCGTCAACCAGCCCTTTTTTGCTTGCCCCACGGCCCCCCATCCTGCCCACCCTCACGCAACACATGCCAACCTACGATTGCTAGCACCGCCCCTGAAACCCCTTTTTCTTCAGCCTCTTGCCCCACCAACCGCTGCCAGGATCCTCTATCACAGCCCCCAGCCCAGCAAACGCCCATGGTTACCCCAAATCTTGCACCCCCTCTCACACCCAACGTACTGTTGCCCCCCCCACCCTGTGTATTAACTATGGGCTGTCCCGCCAATGCCTCTACTAATCCTTCTCGCCCTCCTTTCTTTCTCCTGTTTTTTTTTTGTTTTGTTTTATTAGCCCCCCACCCTCTACTAATCCCTTTATAATCCCTTATTTATATTTATATTTTACCTAACTGTCCTACCCCCTAAATTGCCCCCTCTCCCCCTACCCGCCCCTTGGGCCCTGAGAGGCAGCTATGCCCCTCTGAAAACCGAGGCTGTCCCAACCCTCTCTCCCTGCCCCACCTTCAGAAACCTCCTGCCCCTTGTTCTGATCACCACACTCGCGTATGCTCTTCTCCAACGTGGCCCCTTTAAGGCACGCACTTCAAGCCCAGCCCCTCCACGCTGCAGCCTCTCTCAGCGAGCGCCGGCCGCACAAGCTCGAGCGCTCGCCGACCCACAACAGCCTTCCCCCTGCCCCAACCGCTCACCGGCCGCACCGCCCCACGGCAGCGGCCCGCTCCACACCGACGACGACCAGGTCTCGCCCCAGGTAAGGAGGGGGTACCTTATCTACAGTACCCCCGCTATTCCCTATTCCCCCCTTTTTACTATATTCTATCTTTTTTTTCTCTTACCCACCCCTAAGCCCAACACTCGCTCAACCCCCACCACCACCTACTCAGCTAACCCTCCCTGCTCACCTCCGCTACCTAGTAGGCTCCGAGGCAAGGAAAGCTCGAGAGCAGGAGACCCTGACAAAAAACGTGCCCTTAACGGTCTCCTGCTCTCGAACATTCCCAGCCCCTTAAATACCCCCTCCCCGCGGCGTGCTATGCGCAGGCCAGCTCGCTGGCCTGTGCAGCGCCCAAAACCACCCCAGGGGGAAACGCTGCATGTTCTCCCTGGGGCCCCCCTTGCCCACGATAATAAGCCTGGAAATGGTTTAGTGTGGGGGGTAGGGGGGTCAGGGGGGAGGCATGCCTGTGACACAAGTAACAGTGATGACAGGGATGACAGTAATGACAATGTCTGAAAGGAGGGAGGCCAAACGAGTTGTGAGGTGGAAAAACTTTGGCCACAAGCTTTATTTTCACACAAGCCATGGGAAAGAAAACCAACCATAAAAAACATCATAAGAAAATAAACACAAATATATAGTTTGGGGAACAGAGGTATCAGGTGAGTGGGCCCCTACTTCCACGTAGGGCCCGCTCGAGGCTGATCCCTGCCACCCCTCATGCCCAAAGCTTGGGACGTTGGATGGACCCAGCATGTGAGCCGTGTCCGGTTTTTCTTCCGAAGGATGGGGAAGCTCCCAGTGTAGGTTACTGGAGGGATGCTCGAAGTGTACTGTCAACGCAGCAAGGAAAGCAATCAGTCCAATGTCCCTGCAGCGAGGGAAGCTTCAAGTGTAATGTCACTGCAGCGATGGAAGCTCCAAGTGTAATCTCACTGCAGCGATGGAAGCTTCAAGTGTAATGTCACTGCAGCAGGGGAAGCTTCCAGTGCAATGTCACTGCAGCGAGGGAAGCTTCCAGTGTAATGTCACTGCAGCGATGGAAGCTTCAAGTGTAATGTCACTGCAGCAGGGGAAGCTTCCAGTGCAATGTCACTGCAGCGAGGGAAGCTTCCAGTGTAATGTCACTGCAGCGATGGAAGCGTCAAGTGTAATGTCACTGCAGCGATGGAAGCTTCAAGTGTAATGTCACTGCAGCAGGGGAAGCTTCCAGTGCAATGTCACTGCAGCGAGGGAAGCTTCCAGTGTAATGTCACTGCAGAGATGGAAGCTTCAAGTGTAATGTCACTGCAGCAGGGGAATCTTCAAGTGTAATATCACTGCAGCGAGGGGAGCTTCCAGTGTAATGTCACTGCAGCGAGGGGAGCTTCCAGTGTAATGTCAGTGCAAAGAGGCAAGCTCTCGTGTAATGTCATGGCAGTGAAGGAAGCTCCTATTGAAATGTTACGGCAGCGAGGGCGGCTCCCAGTGTAATGTCACGGTTTATAGTCATAAAATCGAATGCAAAAATGTCGAAAGTCAGAAAATCGAAAAAAGAATGTCGAAAAAAATCTATTTGAATTTCTTTTTTAATACGTTTTTTATTCGAAATGTGGGGGTCCCCCCTAGCTCCCCCTTTTTTTGATCTTTTTTTTTACATGCAGAACCCCCCAAAAAAATATAAAGAATTCGATTTTTTTTTTCGACGTTAAGTTTTTGAATTTATTGTAATTTGACATTATTTTTCTCAATATTATGACTGACCACCTAATGTCACTGCTCCCAATGTAATGTCACTGCTGCGAGGAAAGCTCCCAGTGTAACATCACTGCAGCAAGGGAAGCTCTCAGTGTAATGCCACTGCAGCGAGGGAAGCTCCCAGTATGTTGTCACTGCATTGAGGGAAGCCTCCAGTGTAATATGACTGCTGCCACAGAAGCTCCCAGTGTAATGCCACTGCTGCGATGAATGCTCCCAGTGTAATGTCACTGCTGTGAGGGAAGCTCTCAGTGTGATGTCACTGCAGCAAGGGAAGCTCACAGTGTAATGTCACTGCAGCAAGGGAAGCTTCCAGTGTAATGTCACTGCAGCGAGGGAAGCTTCAAGTGTAATGTCACTGCAGCAGGGGAAGCTTCCAGTGTAATGTCACTGCAGCGAGGGAAACTTCCAGTGTAATGTCACTGCAGCGAGGGAAGCTCTCAGTCTAATGTCATGATAGTGAGGGAAGTTCCCAGTGTAATGTCACAGCAGGTAGGGAAGCTCCCGGTGTAATGTCACTGCAGGGAGGGAAGCTCCCAGTGTAATGTCAACGCAGCAAGGAAAGCTCTCCGTCCAAAGTCCCTGCAGTGAGGGAAGCTTCCAGTGTAATGTCAACAACCAGTCATCAGCGGTAGCCAGACATTTTAAAGAAAATGGACACTCAATTACACAATTACGTCTTTTGGTATTAGAAGTTGTACAAATCAAAGGTTATAACACAAGAACGTGAAAAAACTGAGAGCGCAGCAAGAAGCTTTTTGGATAGATAAGCTCAATTCACTGTCCCCATGTGGAATTAATGAAGAGTTGGACTTGAGTTGTTTTTTTATGAATTCATTACTATTGATAGATTGATAATCCTGTTTTTATGATTTGCCTCACATATTCTGTTCTCTGGTCATTTTGGAAATATGATTTATGTGCACTTTTTGTAGACAAGCTATCAGTTTGAAGTAACCATGACAATGGAAGACCTGTGCAGTACATCACTATCTGCAGTTGTTTATGAATGGAAATATTGGTGTTAGCATACGCTATATATTACCACAATATTCAGAATACTATATGGCTGATTGAAACACCATTTATAATACCTGCATTACATGGGAATCCAACTTTTAGAATATGTTTTGAAGTATTCTTATCACCTAATTTTGTGTAACTATAGTGACTTACACGCACTTACACAAGCGTAGTAATGCCCATCCATGGAATTAAGCAAGCAGTACTCGAACATTCACCGAAACAATTACCAACCACTAAAATACTGAATATTAGTATAGGCAACAAGTGGAATAGTAGACATAATAGTGATGCAAATCGTGCTTGCATTTTAACAGTGGCAACGAGATTGAGTGCCTCCAGCAATCAATAAAGTAAGTGGGTTCCCGTTTAAATATCGGATGAGCATATTCAAAATTGAGATGATTTATATTTTAGCAAAGAGAATCATTTATCAACAAAAAGGAAATTAAGTTATCTAGAGATCTTGGCAGTAGACCACGACAATTAATCAGCAGCCGCCTAGTCATATGCATATAACACCATTCCAAGATGGCCGACCGCCATCCGGTACACCTCTGGAGGTATCCATGACAACCATCTAAACAAATAGAAGTGCATTAGGAACACGCGCGCTCCCGTGGCGTTCTGTTACACGAAATCTCGGACTAGACAAGCTTAGTTTGATTCTACACCTTATGGTTTACCTAATGGATAAGTATTACCTAGAGAGTGCAAACTTGAATATAGATGCTATGTCAAGACTTGGAGGTTCAGATTATGCTCACTCTTCTCTTTACTAACTCAAGCAGCATTCAAACAACAGACATGAAAAACGAATAACCAATAAAAAACTACAAATCCCAACAAAACCATCTCATTTGTAGTCCGTTTTTCATAGGTTGTCCCAATCACGTGATTTCCTCATGAAATACACTTCTCCTATCCTGTATAACACTAACTGCCCCCATAGTCCTTCCTCTTTCTTTGCTGCTCGAGCAGCCGAAATAAGTGCTTTGATTTTATCTTTGTATTAATTGTGCTTATGTGTATGATGAATACTTAGGAGGTGCGCGTTTAGGCTTATGAGGCTTGCCGCGCGTTAAGGTCATTTGGCAGAGCATATCCGCGACAGAGGATGCAACAGGGTATTTGCTCCGGCGCCATTCACTCGTTAGGAGGCACTGCAGAAACGTAAGTTTGCAAAGGCGCAACGGGACTCTGCGGGTTCCAGCGCCGTTGAGAACTTACAATGTTGAAGAGCGGGAGCATCGGTACGCGCAGGAAAGGATCTATTGCCGTTCCGAATGAATTTGAGCAGCCGCATTTTTGAAAGGCTATTGAAGAGTGAGAACCCTCACTGGAGAGTCTGCGAGCGCCACCTGGTGGTCGGAAGGGGAACCGCAGACTGAGATAGACACTGCTCCACAGAGAACGGGCCTAGCCCAGGTAAAGAAGTAGACCCCTCATTATTCTGCCTGCTCGGGAGGAGATATTAAGGAGATTGTCAATATCTCATTGACGGGCTCAGTCCCAAGGGAAAACTGCTAACAGACACTGAGACTCGCCAAGCTACAGTTAAAAATATATATATATATTTTTTTAAAACTCTTTTTATTACTGAAGGTCAACACAGATTAAACTCATTGCACACGCATACGTCGGTACATACAATTCAGTAGTTGTCAAAGGCATAAATCAGAAATCATAAAAACAATTTACACAGGCATTTCCTCATCAGAGGCCATTTCGCATAAGTACATTCTGAACGGGGCCCATATGTCCTTGGGGCGACATCTCATTGTCACAATCATGGTGTATTGTTCCTCACATTCGTTTATGTAGGCCAGATCAAGAATAAAATGTTCAGTTCAGAGATGTACTTGTCCAACATTTCAGTAGACACCGTTTGGCCACAGCACATGCTACATTGAATAGTCGTCCGATCTTTTCACCTTGTTTGCCTATATCTTCGAACAAATATTTCGGTGGATGCATGTCCGCGGGGATTTGTGTAATGTCTTCAAGCATCTCTGCCACTTCTCTCCAAAATGTAGCAACAGGGGGGCATTCCCAAAACATGTGATATGCTCCCGCTTGGCTAGCCTTGCACTTAGGGCAGTCCCCCGATTGAGTCGTTGAGAGCTTGGCCATCTTTGCAGGAGTGTAGTGCAGTCTATTTAAGATCTTGAACTGAACAAGTCTGAGCCCTGCGTTCATGGATATAGCTTTAGTAAGCATACAATATTTCGCCCATTTTTCTTCCGGGATACTCAAGTTCGGGTCTTCCTCCCATTTGGCTTTTACCTGGTTTGTGGTGGGTGTACGTAGTTGTACCAGTGCATAAAGTTTAGAGACTCCCAGCCCTGTACCAGATGTGGCGGCTTGTGTGCAGGGATGGGATGGTGGCTCGTCCGGGAAGAGTGGCCAGCGTGCACTGAATGCAGATTTCATCCTATGGTATTCAAGTGTTTTGGTTGCCCCCCCCCCTAATGCCTCCCTGATTTCCTCGAGCGTTACAAATCTGCCATTCGGGAACATGTCCCGCATCTTGATTTCCCTGTCTGGGTCCCAGTGTCTTTGTATCGTCTTATCCAATGTGGGTGGTATGCCGGGGTATTTCCAAAGGGGTACATCTGGGTCATACGGGGTATATATCTTCAGTTTTTTATATAATGCCTTCCATGCACGTACCGTGGTCCCGACTGGATCGAAGGGACAAGGATCTTTGTATTGAGAATAAAATATTATAGAACGGAGGTCTATGGGATGTGCTGCAAACTTCTCAAGCCATATATGGGGCGATCTATCCTCAGGGTCATACCAATGCTTCGCGAACTGCGCCTGTGCTGCAAGATAGTATAGCTCGAAATCCGGCACGGTTAGCCCCCCTGTACAATAAGGTTCAGTGAGTTTTTCCCATTTCATTCTAGGGGTTTTCCCGTCCCACACAAAGGAGACCACCATTGATCTTATTTTCTCAAAAAAGGTTTTGCCTGGCCAGATTGGTATATTAGTAAATAGATATAGTAACTTAGAAAGCACAACCATTTTAAGGATCGCAACCCTGCCATTTAGGGATATGGGTAGCTTGGCCCACGTTTGCAGTTTTGCCTTCAACGTCTGCATTATCGTTTCATAGTTGTCTGCAAAGAGTGGTTTTTTGTCTCGAGACACTAGCACACCTAAATATCGGATGTGTCCGGTTGCCCACTTAAGGTTTCCAGTGGATCCCGGGCATGTGGTTTGAGGTGTCAGTGGTAGTATTTCGGATTTTTCGTTATTTATTTTATATCCCGAGTATTTAGAAAATTCATTTATATCTTGCATTACAGGTGCCAGAGTGGTCTCAGGGTTCCTAAGGTACAATAAAGTATCGTCCGCATATAAAGAGATCGATTGGGGTGGGCCAGACATTCTTATTCCTTTATCCCCGTGTTTTAACGTAATCATTATGGCTATTGGTTCAATAGTCAGTGCAAACAATATTGGTGAGAATGGACAACCCTGCCTGGTACCTCTGCCCAGTGCAAAGAACTCAGAGATCACAGTGTTTGTAAGGACCCTCGCCCCGGTTTTTTTATACAGTAATTTAACATAGCTAATGAAATTGGGACCCATTCCAAATCTTCCCAACACTTCAAATAGGTACACCCAGGACACCGAATCAAATGCTTTCTCGGCGTCCAGTGACACCGCCACAGCTTGAGCCTCTGGGTCGATCTGGGCCATTATTGCAAATAGTCTGCGCAAATTGAACGCAGTGGATCTTGTAGGGATGAATCTGTTCTGATCTGGATGAATCAGTGATGGCATGCTTGGTAATAGTCTATTTTCCAGGACTTTGGCGAAAATTTTAGCGTCGACGTTAATGAGTGATAATGGCCTGTACGATGACATGTCCTGTGGGGGACGGCGGGGCTTCAGTAATACTGTTATTACAGCTTCTCGCATGGATCCGGGGAGCTCCCCAAGTTCCAGCGCTTCCTCCCATACTTTTAACAAAATTGGGGCAAGTTCCTTTTCAAATTCTTTGTATAGTTCCACCCTCAGCCCATCAGATCCCGGGGCCTTTCCCGAATGCAATGCTTTTATGGCTTCTATGATTTCTTCCTCCGTGATTGGGCTATCAAGGGCCAGTTTTGTGTCTGGTGGGAGGGTCGGGAATTCCAGGTCATTCAAGTATGCCTATATTTCCGGTACAGTTTTCTCGTCTGCATTTGAGTACAGTTTCTGGTAAAATTTCAGGAATTCAAGATTGATGGATCTACCCCCGGTCACCATCCCACTCTCCGTGCTTTCAATGCATGTTATCGGAGTGTGTTGGCGATCCACTCTGATGATGTTGGCCAGAGCTCTTCCCGCCTTGTTCCCCTCCCCGTATCTACATGTCCTGGCTGGGGCTGCTATGTATTGTAGTTCTCTCGTGGCCAGCTTATTAAATTCCTTTAGGAGATGATTTATTTCAGCTAACGTATCCTTATTTCGGGTCTCGCTATAAGAGTTCTCTAATTGCCGAAGTTGCGTTTCTGTTTCAGTTAGTTCCAGTCTCACCGCTTTAAGCAGTCCCGAGGATTTGGAGATCAGAGTTCCCCTAACCCAGACCTTGAAAGCCTCCCATACTGTTGAATATTTATCCACTGTTCCCATATTATTGTTGAAGAATTCTTCCATTTCTATATGTAGTGCCTCCGCGACATTAGGGTCTTTGAGTATATGTGTGGGCATTCTCCATCTCTTCTGCGGTTTTGGGACATCCCCAAACATCAAGTCCAGGGATACTGGGGAGTGATCCGATAGTGTTCGTGGGTATATTTCACAGCTTTCTAGCCATCCCAGCATGTCTTCCGACACCCACCAATAATCTATACGAGATTCCGAATCATGTATGCTCGAATAGTACGTGTACTCCTTCGCATCCGGATGCAGTGCCCTCCAGGCATCCCGTAGCATCAGCTGTGGCATAACCTGATCTAGGACTATAGATGCTTTAGACCGCACCCACTTGGCTCTGGAGGATCTGTCTAGCTTTGGGTCTAGTATTAGATTGAAGTTTCCCCCCCCAGACAATACTAGTAGTATCAAGTGTAATCAAGTGTAATCAGTAATTCCAATATATTGAGATAAAAGTCCGGGTCATCTATATTGGGGCCATAGGTGTTAACCAATGCGATCGATTTCCCCGCAACCTCTTCCCAGATCAGTACATATCTCCCCAGGGGTTCTTCTTTGTGTCCTTTGGTCTGGAATCCCAGTGATGGATGTAGTATGGTTATGACTCCTCGTGCCTGGGTGGAATATTCTGTGTGGTATCTTTGCTTGCCCCATGCGGCCAGTATACTTGTGTTGCTGGGGCCCTGTGTATGTGTCTCCTGTAACATGACTATATGGGGTGAGTGTCTATTAATGTAAGTTCCTATTTTCCTAGTTTTGGAGGGTTTGCTCAGCCCCCTGACGTTCCACGACAGCAGTCTGATTTTAATCCCTTTGCCATTGTCAGTGCCACCCGCCATCGTATCTACTCACCATTACAGTGTTATCCAAATACCGTGCAACATGTATGGCGCAATTATCTGTTCGACCTTCAACAAAACAACTTTTCAACAAAAGGTCCATTTTCTCCCCTTCCCCCCCACCCTCAACCCCATCATCCACCCCAACTGGATGATTTAATCTTACAAACTGTTGGAGATCTCCTGGGGTTGCCATGTTGTCGCTGTGTGGCCGCCCGCTCGAGCTCACAGTCCGACTTCCACATTTTCCTGTGGCGCACCACCGCTTATTTTGTCTCATTCCTGTTTTTGTGGCATGCATGTGCTTTGGTTCCCCCTGCATCAGGGTATCATCGGTCCGCCTCAGGACGGGGCCCGCCAATTTGATCCGGGCTCCAGCCCACTGGGGGAAGAGGTATATGTGACTCGATATAGGCCATTGCAGCCGCCGGATTGTCAAAAAAGTGTGCTCTTCCTCCGTGCTGAATACACATTTTGGCCGGGAATATTAATGCATACTGGACCTGACGTGCTCGTAAACGTTTTTTCACTGGTTCGTAGGATCATCGGTTGGCCTGAACACCTGCCGAAAAGTCCGGGTATATGTGGATACGGTTCCCCTCATAGTGTAGTGTGCCTTGCTCACGGGCTTTTTTAAGAATCGCATCTCTGACCCTGTAATTTAGGAGGCGCGCTATGATCGTGCGGGGCGGCGCCCCTTGTTTTGGTGCCAGAGCCAGTGTGAGATGTGCCCTTTCTATCAGAAAGTGTTCCGAAAAGGTTTCAGGTCCGAAGAGGGTCCGTAGGAGAGCTTCTACTTGTTGTTCCATAGCTCCTTTGCCGAATTTTTCGGATACTCCAACAATTCTTATGTTATTTCTTCTTGAGCGAGATTCGAGATCCTCGCATTTAGACTGTATTCGGAGAAAGTCTTTTTTTAATTGCGTTATGTCTCGAGCATGGTTTGCAATAGTGTCCTCGTTGTTACTAATTCTGCCTTCGGCCTCTGTTATTCTGGATCTTTCTTTATCCACTCTTGCCTTCAATGACCCAATAGTTGAGACAATGTCATCCAGTTTCACGTTTATCGCAGGAAGCCATTTTGTACAATCGTGGTTAACTTGTCGACCTCACTTACAACTTCAGTTCCGACGTTGGGGGCAGCGGATGTTTCTGCCATCGACTCCGTCCCTTGGCTGCTGGTGAACAAGTCCATTGGGCCCCTTTTCCTAGCCCCTGCTCCTTTCGTCGGTTTATCAGGCATTAGTGCTGTCCTCGTGGCCTGGGCCAGCAGTCTCCACCGCACCATCTCCTCCCCGAAGCCCTCACAATACGTAGCTTAATGGCGGGTTACTGTGCCGTCTATACTCCTCACCCGTTCCTGCCACACCTTCACTGTTCTTCTTCCCACCACAGACACGTTGCTCGCCTCAGCTTGTGGGAAGCGGCCTGGTTCATTCGCTTGTCGGTGTCGGATCGCCGGACCTCTATGGTCTGCCTGCTAGAGCTTCTGTGGCTGCCTCCAACATCCGCGTGGATCTGAGAGGCAGCCCGCGTCCCCTACTCCCACCGCCAACAGTTGCATGCGCTCTATTTCTGTCCTACAATAGCGTTTTTCTTTCGGATTTCTGCCGTTGAGTGCAGGATTGTTCCGCTGCAGCCTCCAATCTTCAAAATCATCCACGGGGTGCTCCAAGTTAGGATCATTTTATTAAGGATATTTGTCGGAGCGGAGCTCGCGCTCTGGGCGGCCATCTTGTATCGCGCTCAACAGCGCCCCCCAGTTAAAAATATATTTTGACGGGGGCACATGGGCGTAGGACATGGGGTGGACAGGGCGGACATATCCCCCCCACACGTTTAAGTGGGGGGATATAATCACATTTATCCCCCCCCAGAATAGTTCTGTGTTGTGCACAGTGCACTGTGTCTCTGCCACTGTCTGCAGTTGCATGCAGCATGTAAAAATAGTTCTGCAGGCTGTGCACCGCTGAGAAGTGACTTTGCATTGCTAACACAAACCCTGATTCATGGAACTATGTAAAGTGCATTTTCGGCGTGCAAAGTCAGTGCAAAGCCATGTTTGCTGTACAAAATGACATTGCACTGCAAAAATACACTTTGCACGGTTTCATGAATCAGGCTTTGGGTCGGCATTGCCAGTGCAAAGTCACTTGTCAGCAGTGCAAACTTGCAAAGTCACTTTCGACTGTGCAACAAAAATTTCATGAATCGGGCCCAAAAATGCGTCTTTACATGACAACGGCAACGAGTCAGGATCGACACTTCCCTGCTGTCACAAAACTCTGTAATGACTATCAGTGCAAAATGGCACAACCCTGCCGCAGTTTCTGCCACACCCAGGTAAACTAGCTATTTCTTGGAGCATATGGCATAGCTGTGAGAAACTACATAGCTTGGTATGGAATTTAAACGAAAGACTGCCAGATGGCACACCACCAACCCCCACTGAAGATTAGGATGTATATCAGTATATGCTAAAGCCATTACATGATAGAAAAGTGATTTGGGAACAACCAAAACATGCTGGGGCAGAGGACGCACTGCACACAGGCAGGTGTTCCGAGTGCAGAGGGCAGGAGTGGCAACGCGTACTCTTCTTCCGCCCCAGTGTCAGCATGAAAACCATATCACATAATCAGTTTATCATTTTTAGATATTCTCTGATTACATTAAGTAATCCATGGAAGTCATTTGGGGATCACCAGGGGTCGCAACTGCAACCCCGAGGTCTCTCTTGCTACCCCTGTGGTCTCCCTTGCTACCCTAAGAAAATCTTTTAAAAAAGTGTTTCAAATTATTATTTTTTTTTTTAATTGAGGCTCGTGGGCTGTGGCCAGCAGCATGTGGCTGTTTGTTTCTGGAGTGGCTGGTTTTCTGATAGTCATAGCCAGTAAGATAGCTAAGTGGATTGAGCGCTCGCTTGCTGCAATGTGTGTGTCACCTGCAGGTTGCAGGTTTGACTCCAAGCAAGGTCAACTCAGCCTTTCATCCTGCTGAGGTTGAAAATTGAGTACCAACACAGGTTGGGTAATATTGTATGTGTATTTGTTCTATATGAAGTACTTAAGGATAAGTGCCATATAATAACGCATCATTATCGTGTGGCAGTGATTTAGTAACATGGGCCTATATGCACCAATATTAATGATACATATGGTGATCCATTCTTTTATGAAACGTATATCACTTTACAGTGATATCGTAACCATATTTTTGGTAGTGTATTTGGAAACAATGCTATGTGATGCCACTTCCAGTTTTGTCGAGGGGTGAAAGGTTGTGTTCCATCGCTTCCTGTGATGTCACTTCTGGGTGGGGTCAAATTACATCACGTCCTGTGATGTCATCGGAGGTCAAGCGTCGTGTGATGTCACTTCTGCTACCCCCTGGCATTTTGGTGAAATTACGTCCCTGAAGTATGCTCGAATAGTACGTGTACTCCTTCGCATCCGGATGCAGTCCCCTCCAGGCATCCCGTAGCATCAGCTGTGGCATAACCTGATCTAGGACTATAGATGCTTTAGACCACACCCACTTGGCTCTGGAGGATCTGTCTAGCTTTGGGTCTAGTATTAGATTGAAGTCTCCCCCCCAGACAATACTAGTAGTATCAAGTGTAATCAGTAATTCCAATATATTGAGATGAAAGTCCGGGTCATCTAAATTGGGGCCATAGGTGTTAACCAATGCGATCGATTTCCCCGCAACCTCTCCCCAGATCAGTACATATCTCCCCAGGGGGTCTTCTTTGTGTCCTTTGGTCTGGAATCCCAGTGATGGATGTAGTATGGTTATGACTCCTCGTGCCTGGGTGGAATATTCTGTGTGGTATCTTTGCTTGCCCCATGCGGCCAGTATACTTGTGTTGCTGGGGCCCTGTGTATGTGTCTCCTGTAACATGACTATATGGGGTGAGTGTCTATTAATGTAAGTTCCTATTTTCCTAGTTTTGGAGGGTTTGTTCAGCCCCCTGACGTTCCACGACAGCAGTCTGATTTTCATCCCTTTGCCATTGTCAGTGCCACCCGCCATCGTATCTGCTCACCATTACAGTGTTATCCAAATACCGTGCAACATGCATGGCGCAATTATCTGTTCGACCTTCAACAAAACAACTTTTCAACTTTTCAACAAAAGGTCCATTTTCTCCCCTTCCCCCCTCACCCCACCCCCATCATCCACCCCAACTGGATGATTTAACCTTACAAACTGTTGGAGATCTCCTGGGGTTGCCATGTTGTCGCTGTGTGGCCGCCAGCTCGAGCTCACAGTCCGACTTCCACATTTTCCTGTGGCGCACTACCGCTTATTTTGTCTCATTCCTGTTCCGTTTTTGTGGCATGCATGTGCTTTGGTTCCCCCTGCATCAGGGTATCATCAGGGTATCATCGGTCCGCCTCGGAAACCTTTGCCACAACATTTCAACTTTGTATTTATTGAAAGCTCCTTTGCAACACAACACTTGCATTGGTGTGTTTACAACAACAGGGCCTTTTCAGCTCCTGCATTTGTGCATCATTTATAGAATGCTTTGCTGGGTGCATGGTGTCATGGGAACATAGCTATTTATTTATGTATGTATTGGGTATTTAAATAACACCTAGACAGAAAATGGTGTTTCAAGGCGCCATAAGACAAAAAACGGGCCGTAGGACAGGGAAGAAAACACCAAGGGCAGTCCTACTAGGCCTTGCTGTTAACAATATAGCAGCTGGAAGCTGCTGTCTGTCAGACGAAAGTGAGATAATAAGTCAGTAGTGCCTGACCCTTATTCACATATCCTGATTCCGTCTCTTAAAATACCTCGGTGAAGCAACTGCACATGCACATGTTTGGGCAACCAGTAAGGCTCGAAATAGAGAAGTACCCAAAGTAACCTTCATTTTAAATTCCACTTAGCCTCATGGAACCCCACCAGTCTGGAACCCAGGGTCTTTAGGTCCTTTAATCACTGCTTACTCAGTTGACGTTCTGTCCCATTCAGCTGCAGTATGGCCCAGAATGCTGCCAAAACATGCTCGCCTACACCAGCCTACGCCAACTCCCACAGATTGTAGGCACACAGCTGAGAAATAGATGTTGCCGCTGCCAATGCTATATTGGTGTAATCAAAATGTCGTAACCAGGTTCGTGCTCAGCCACTTGATTTATAAGCACTATGTGTGTCCTTCACTGAAGTCCTGGTCAAAACAAACATTGGCAAAGCCAGCAGTTTTGGCTTGTGTACAAGTATTAGGCATTTGCCAAGCACTGCTGTTATATGCCCAGGTACTCACACCAGAAGTGACTTTGCTGGCACAAAAGCCCAAACCGTTGGCATTGCCAAGGCTTGTTGTTTTTCAAATCAATTAGGATAAAATCAATAGAAGAAGATATTGTGTGAGTATATGTACTCTATTGGTGAAAGTAAGATGCAAGCACTTAGACCTGGGACTTCAAAAATAAGTTCTTAACAGTAGCATAAACATCTGCAAAGAAAAACATATAACAAAAGAAGCTTTATATATTGTGAGATAGGGGTTGCCGATATAGGGGAACCTGAGGCTGAACAGGGCAGTTCCCGTATATGGGAAACCCTCGCAGCCCTAGTTTACGCGATGCTAATGCAGGTTTTGGCTAATGGGTGGCCTGATGCATTCTGCTCACAGGTGTGGGCAACAAGAGGCCTGCAGTGTAGGAAATTGCACTATCCTGGACCATGTGTTTTGGTTTGAACCCGCTAGCACAGGAGCCGAGATGGAAACCAGCTGCAGTGGTTCATCCACTACAGTTTGGTGGTGCTCAGGCACCTCAGAGGAAGGGAACTTTTATTTTTATATGGGAGCACAGCTTTTTGTTATTTTGTGGACATAGAATACCCTATAGGGTCGGGACTCTGCATTTGACACCCTTCTAGGAAGGACCTGAAATGAGGGAGCCACATGATCTCAAGCAATGACAAAAACACACACCTCCTCTTCGTACACATATTTGAGCGATGTCTCACATGCACTTTGACCACTTGTGAAGGTGCCACATGGTATACATCAAAAAAAGTCCCTGCAGAGCAAGTCTCAGCCTCATCTCCCAGCAACCATCAATCCCAGACTCCCATGACCTTGTGTGGAGATTGGTGCAATCAACCCACTCTTTCATGGATTGCCTCCTTCTTGTCCACATCACTTGGACTCGCCATTTGCACCACATCCATCAGGCAGGGATTAACACTTTCCACCACCTCATTACTTTGGGGAGGTACAGCGCTGTCCTCCTGTGTTTTATACATCATTGTCCAAGATACCTTTCTACCTCCTTAGTCATAAACTGTGGACCGCTGTCGCACAGTGCACTGGCTGGCTGGGTTGGGCTGTCACCGAAAGCACACAGAGCTGTCACTCCAACAGCCCGCTGCAAGCCCTGTTCCGCAATTCAGGAAAGAGGGCTGTTTAATGCTTCTGCATGGCCTGGTGCCACACCCAATAGACACTGTGCCAGGTGAGGGTATGCCTTCAGTCCTACCCCGATAGTTTGGTACAAACTGCAGTACATGCTGTTAATGGCCTCTGGTATTCACTAAGCCATGCTTAGAGCACGGAGGGCCTGATTCTAAAAGATGTTCTAACATTGGGTGTCTGTCTTAAGCCACCTCCCCAATATTCACATCACACATCCCCTCCTTTAGGGGATATGGATTTTTGAACAAACGCTCATAATCATCACTCACTACAAAATAATTGGCAGATCATTTTACTCTGTGGTTTGTGTCTGCAGCAAAGTCCCCGTTAAGAGGGCTGTACAGCTCGTGAGATTTGTGGACAAGGAATAGTGGGTGGACACTCAATCTTTTTGAGACCAGCCATGAAGCCTTTTAACCTGGGAAGTGCTAAAATGTTTACGCGAACTGAGCCTTCAGAAGTGAGACGTTAAATTGAAGGATTTTATACTCTGAACTGCTTTTCTTTTTCTTCATTTTCCTTTCTTCTTTACTCTTGTTTTATACAGTGATATGTGTAATTTAATACGTACTGCTATTTTAATTTTAATTTTGTGAAAAGTCGAGTTCTTTGACTAAAAAACAATAAATAAAAAAATGTAATGTCCCCAAGGTGTCCCCTGTGTCCCCCAGATTTTATGTGTCTCCTACGCCCCTGCCGGGGCAGCCCAAGCAAAACTGCAGATACATTTATAAGGCACTATAAAAAGATGAGTGACTACTCAGAAGGATCAGAAGGTCCTCATGTAAGTGGCTTGCGCATGAGCGAAGCAGTGCAAAGAATGGAAAGTGCAGAGAGGCACCGTAGGGAGAGGGGCATGTTACGAGATCTGGCTGCTTTGTCGCAGGGCAAGGCGCACAGGAAAAGAGGAGGAAGTAAGTACAAAACCCGCAGGGACCATAGCGGCCAGACCCTCTCGGGTTCACCTCGCAGATCAAGAGCGGGGAAAAGGAAGGCAAGGTCTCGTGAGAGGCAAGTCACAAGCTCAAGTGAGTCAGATGACGATTACTGCAAAAGCAGTTCAAGATCTGAAGGTTTCAGTACATCAGAACCTCAGACCTCCCCAGACGAGGATGAATGGGAGCCTAAAAGCAAAAGAGGCAGGAGGGAAGATGAGGACCCATTGAAGGATGAGTTTGACCCAGATGACCTGGTGCATCCAAGTTCCAATGTGTGGGAACCTCTGGAAGCAATTGGAGAATACAATAGGAGACGGTTGAGGGCACCGTTGAGTAGACAAGCAAGAAGCAAAATAAAGGCAGAATGCCCAAGTCCGAGGGTTCCGGACGGGGTAGCTGAGACCCCTGAAATTGATGACAGGATCCTCATGTTTCTGGGCAGATATGGCAGGGACGTGAAGAAGGGCATTGACAGGTCATGGAAGTCCTGTCAAGATAAATTGTTGGACATGCTGGGGCCGATTACGCAAATCTGGCAACTGGCAGAAGAGACAAAAGCTAAGAAGGAGCCCATGGATCCGGGCATTGTAGCTGCTTGGGCACAGAGGACCCTCTGCCTGTTGGGCAATGCTAATACAGTGCTGTCCACGGAGAGGAGAAGGTCCATATTGATGAAATTGGATGCCAGGCTGGGTGAGATAGCGACATCAGAACAGGCGATGGCAGCGAAGGGCAAGCTATTTGGTGACCTGTTTATTAAAGATATGGCAATGTTTGCCAGTACATATGTGTCTATGGACAGAGCTCAATCCTCTTTGAAGAAGATATATGGCCGAAGAGTTTTTGACAGGGCTGGAGGAGGAAAGGGCCGCTCCTCCAGCCGCGGGTAGTTTAGAGGCTCCTATAGAGACAGATCTAATTGGAAACAGGAAGACCGGCGGTCCAACCCCTTCTTCCCTTCCAGGGGAAGAGGCAGGAGTAGAGGTTGGAGAAGCAATAATAGGAAACAGCACCAGAATAATTCAGATGAGAGAAGTAAAAACAGTGGGAAAGGCGGATATGAGTATTCCTCCAGTAGGAGGGAGAGTGGAATTGCATGTTGAAAGATGGGAGGAGTTGTTCTCAGATGCAGACTGTGCGAGGTTTCCTGTTGGAATTCTGGCGAGAGCCCTATCAAGTAAGGTTGCCAAGGCAAATAAGGTTCAGCAATCAGGACAAAGAGCTTCTAGAAAAAGAGGTAGAATTGCTCAAGGTAAAGAACGCAATAGGTCCACCCTCAGAAGGTCTGGGAGGTTTCGTAAACAATCTGTTTTTAGTGAAAAGGAAAAACAAGGTAAAACCGGTGATAAATCTGAAAGGGTTGAATTATTTTCTAGTGTACAGGCACTTCAAGATGGAGAGGATTCATCTTTCAGGAGATGTCCTCCAGAAGGGAGATTGGTTGGCAAGGATAAATCACAGAGATGCATACTTAATGATTCTGATTCACAGAGATCAGAGGAAGCTATTGTAGTTTATATGGAAAGGACAGAAGTGGGAGTTCAAATGTCTTCCATTTGGCGTCAGCTCCGTGGTGTTTCACCAAGCTGTTGAAACCTGTGGTAAGATATCTGAGAGAGTAGGGGGTCAGGATGATCATTTATCTGGACGATATCTGTCTGATGTGTCAGGACAGGGAGACTCTAGTAGGACAGGTTCGGATAACTACTGTTTTGTTACAGCAACTGGGGTTTTTGATAAACTGGGAGAAGTCGGAATTAGAGCCAGTGAAGGAGATGGAATTTCTAGGATTCAGTTTAGAGACAATGCAGGGTGTTCTCAAATTGCCATTAGAGAAGGTGAATTGGATAAAGAAGGAGATCAAGAGTATGGTGGTAAAGCAGGAGATTTCAATCAGGGAAATAGCGAGAATGGTAGGCAGTCTGTCATCGTCAATTCAGGCGATATTCCCGGGACCTCTGCACTACAGAGCATTGCAGAGGCTAAAAATAGATCATCTCAGGAGAGGTCTATCTTACGAGCAGAAGGTAGTCGTATCGCAGGAGGTGAAGTTGGAACTGGAATGGTAGTATTACCACATGGAGGTATGGAATGGCAGGGCAATATTTGGCTCATCCCCAGACCTGGTGATAGAGTCGGATGCCAGTTGATGGGGATGGGGAGCCAGATGTGGAGACCAGTCGACAGGGGGTAGATGGTCGAGCGAGGAGTTGGGTCTCCACATTAATTGCCTGGAGCTTCTGGCGGGATCCTTCGCAGTCCGGTGTTGGACTCGGGAAGGAGTGAAAGGTGCCATTCTGTTTAAGATGGACAATGTTTCAGCAGTCAGATGTATAAATCGACTGGGCGGAACGAGATCAAAGAGCTTGACGGAGATGGCCAAAGAGTTTTGGCAGATATGCCTCCAGAAAGTAACAAGCGTGAGAGTGGAGCATCTGCCTGGGTATCTCAATCTGGTAGCAGATTGGAATTCGAGATACTTGAGGGACTCCAGTGATTGGCAGTTGGACAACTGCAGGGGTCCGTGTCAGACAGATCTGCTCGCGTCCAGACTGAACAGGAAGATCTCCAGGTTTTACAGCTGGAGACCGGATCCGGAAGCGACAGCAACAGGTGCATTTCTCCAGGTCTGGGGACCATCAAGAGAATACGCTTTACCTCCGTTCGCCATGATAGCACGTACAGTGGCGCATGTCAGGTGACAAGAAGCCACTATGGTTCCGATAACACCAGACTGCAGAGGTCAGGCTTAGTTTGCAGACCTTCTGGAGTTCTCTTACGAAGCTCCAATTCGGTTACCAAGCAGAGAGGACATATTGTTAAATCCTGCAGGTGAAACTCACCCCTTGGTGAGGTCAGGGAATCTGAACCTCATCGCTTGGGCGATTTCAGGAAAAATTGGTCTAAGCCAGGACTTTCAGGGACGGCTCAGGAGTTTATTAGAGAGTCATGGGCCCCTGCTACAGGGAAGACCTAAAGAGTGGCATGGAGTAAGTGGAGTGATTGGTGTATGGAGAGTGAGGTTGATCCCGTACGAACCAATGTAGTTCACATAGTGAATTATTTAGCAGCACAAGCGGCGCAGGCAAAGGCTTACAGGACTATAAATAATTATAGATCAGCGATATCGGCAGGTCATGTGTACATTGAGAGTAAGCCGGTAGGTGAGCACCCTCTGGTATGTAGGCTCCTGAAAGGGATCAGATGCATGAGACCGCCCACACCTAAATACTCTCATGTGTGGGATGTGAGTGTGGTGTTAAAGATGTTTGAGACTTGGCCAGACAATGAGTATTTGTCTAGGAAAGCGCTGTGGGCCAAGTTAACTACTCTATTATGTCTCATTTCATGTAAGAGAGTGTCTGATGTGAAGGCTTTAGAGGTAAATAGGAAATCCTTTTCACCTTCAGGAGTAGTATTTTACGTAGAAAAGAGAGCAAAGACAAACATTAAATCGGTTGAGTACATGGCCTTTCCTGGGAAACCAAAATTGTGTCCAGTTAGATGCTTGAAGGTATATGAAGAAAGAGCGAGTAGGGTGAGACCTGATCAGGAATATCAATTGCTGATAGCTATTGAGAAACCTTTTAAGGCGGTAGCAGCAGCCATTTTGTCTAGATGGGTAAGGTGGTGCATGGCAGAGGCAGGTATAGATGTAGGTCAGTTTGGGGCACATTCCACAAGGGGTGCTATGGCATCATCTGCTTTTATGGCAGGAGCCCGTCTGGAAGATATATTCAAGGCGACAGACTGGTCTAATGAGGAGACGTTTAAGAATGTTTATTTTAGACCAGTAAATCAAGTAGTGTCGTTGGTGGTAAGTAAGCTTTAAACAAGCATAATCTGAGCCTCCGAGTCTTGACATAGAACACAGATTTTCCACACATTCGTTACAGAAAGTCATGATTCTATTAAAGACTCGGAGGTGAAAGATTATTCCACCCAATTTCAATTGCTACAATGATATGTGTATATATGGCATTTGGAAGATAATGTGATATTGTAGTTGATAGGGTGATGTTCTTGTTATGCGATTGCCCACCCATTCATGATGAGATTGGTAATGGTGTATATTTGTTTCAGAGATCGGAGCAGAAAACGTCGCCTTTAGAAGGAAACCAGGGGAAGTTAAGTCGTCTACCGGTTGGGGCGCACGTTTGGATTTCATTCGGCAAAGAAAGAGGAAGGGCTATGGCAGCAGTTAGTGTTATACAAGATAGGAGAAGTGTATTGGATGAGGAAATCGCGTGATTGGGACAACCTATGAAAAACGGACTACAAATTAGATGGTTTTGCTAGGGTTTGTAGTTTTTTATTGGTTATTCGTTTTTCATGTTTGTTGTTTGAATGCTGCTCGAGTTAGTAAAGAGAAGAGTGAGCATAATCTTTCACCTCTGAGTCTTTAATAGAATCATGACTTTCTGTTACGAATGTGTGGAAAATCTGTATTATTGTTCATTTACAGGCAGTGAATCCACGAGCCGAGTCAATCTCGGAACATTGAGCGTGAAGTTAGTCACGCGATCTCACAAACTGCGTGCAGAATGGGTAAGAGTAACTAGGGGATGGTATACGCTGCATCTACCATAAGTGTCAGTATACAATCATGTGATGTATTCTTCACTATTGTTCTATAGATTTAGTATTGGGAAAAACAGCATCAGGTCAGTTCTCAATTAGTTTCCTTTTCATTGTCATGGAAGATGGTAGTTATGTGCAGGTGACTGAATGATGGAAATTCTTTCTTTTATTTTCTCCTTTTTTACGTTTCGTTACACACCGCTACGTTCACACGAAATATCACGTATGTATGCTATGGCAATGTATCTTGCGATATGTGATTTATGTTGTGGAAATATGCAATTTAAATACATTCACTATCATGTTATGTTTGGAATTCACACGATGGGGTTTTGTACAAAAATAACTACATGATATGTGAATTCTGGCAATTTGTTATGTTGTATATGTTTGACAATGTGGTCAAACACAGGAGTTTCTTACCACTACTATTAATTTCTGGTGAATTTATATTATTGAATTATTTGTACTATGTGGCTTTCGGGAGTGCAGCCCCACACCGTTGGGTACACAGCCAAGGTCTCGTTTTCAGTTGTCATTGTATGGCCATTTCACAGAGGCACCTCATCAGTGGGTTAGCACCCCATGCAAAGAAAGTAAAATACAAAAGAAAGAAGTAAGGTACATAACATAAGATTTGGTTGTACACACTCACCTCTCCTCAGAAGCTCTCAGTGGAATGTCACTGCAGCGAGGGAAGCTCTCAGTGTAATGCCACTGCTGTGGTGGAAGCTCCCTGTATAATATCACTGCTGTGTGGGGAAGCTCCCAGCGTAAGGTCACTGCACTGAGGGAAGCGCCCAGTGTAATGTCACTGCACTGAGGGAAGCTCACAGTGTAATGACATTGCACCGAGGGAAGCTCCCAGTGTAATGTCACTGCACTGACGGAAGCTCCCAGTGTAATGTCACTGCACTGAGGGAAGCTCCCAGTGTAATGTCACTGCACTGAGGGAAGCTCACAGTGTAATGACATTGCACCGAGGGAAGCTCCCAGTGTAATGTAGGGAAGCTCACAGTGTAATGACATTGCACCGAGGGAAGCTCCCAGTGTAATGTCACTGCACTGACGGAAGCTCCCAGTGTAATGACATTGCACCGAGGGAAGCTCCCAGTGTAATGTCACTGCACTGAGGGAAGCTCACAGTGTAATGTCACTGCACCGAGGGAAGCTCCCAGTGTAATGTCACTGCACTGAGGGAAGCTCACAGTGTAATGACACTGCACCGAGGGAAGCTCCCAGTGTAATGTCACTGCACTGACGGAAGCTCCCAGTGTAATGACATTGCACCGAGGGAAGCTCCCAGTGTAATGTCACTGCACTGAGGGAAGCCCACAGTGTAATGTCACTGCACCGAGGGAAGCTCCCAGTGTAATGTCACTGCACTGAGGGAAGCTCCCAGTGTAATGTCACTGCACCGAGGGAAGCTCCCAGTGTAATGTCACTGCACTGAGGGAAGCTCCCAGTGTAATGTCACTGCACTGAGGGAAGCTCCCAGTGTAATGTCACTGCCCTTTATGCTGTTTTCTCGAGACCACTCACAGTCTGGCAGCCGTGGCCCACGTGTGCCTGCCCCTAGGGACAGAACGGGCACCAGCAGACACCCAGACTTGCTGTCATCCTTGAGGAAGAAGGAACACTATAGTGCCAAGATAGCACCTAGATTCATAGGCAGCAGAGGCTGACGTCGCCAACACAGAGGGGATTTTCCCAGCGAGAGGAGGTGAGCTGCGTATATGGGGCATTATAGAAATGCAATGCAGCGCATTCACTCATTCATTCATTGAGCCGCCCGTCCATACTGGTGAGACAGCTTGCTGAATCAGGAGCTTACTAGCCAGATCTGCGACAGGACGACTCAGCTTTTCATCTCTCTGTGTGTTTTTGCTCTGAGCAATAGTAACACCTGCTCTATACAGTGATGGGAAAGAGTATGAGTCGTGGCAACAAGCAATATTTGAAGAAGGTCAGCAGACATGCACAGTTTTAACCCGTCAGCGTTTGACTCAAGTTTTTTTAATACACTTGGCAAAGCTTGGCACCTCTTCCCTTTTACTCACCCCTGACATCTTCCTTTCCTCTCTCATCCTCCTACCCTTCTGCCCCCGTGGCGCTGTGAAATGGGATCATCGCGCAGTAAAGCGCAATACAAGCCATCAAGCATAGCCGGAGAATGAAGCCCTACCCTTACCACTAAGCCTGCAAGGCATAGAACAACCAAAGTGCTTTCCTCCACTGACTGGCAGACGTGGAGGCGTCGGACACCTTCTCTCTCTACGTCTCAATGCCTCACAAATCTCCAAGGCCACGTCCTCTCCTGCCTCTTTTGAATTCACTGTCTCGGCTATTGCTCTGCCTCGATCGCCTCGATCGCCTCACCTCGTCTCCATCTCTCGCCCTCCTGGTCCCACTGGACCATTCTTTGATGTTCTTGGGTGCCTCCTTGATTCTCTTTCCAGTAAACATCACCTCATTCTCTTAGGTGACTTTAACCTTCCCTCTCCAAACACTTCTCAGAAATCTGCACCAGTCTTTTCTTAGTGGCCAGGCTCTCCCCTCTATCCACAGCCTACCCATCCACACAGGGGGTAACTCTTTGGATCTCTTAATCATCTCCACCTCTCTGTCACACCATCCACATCTGATAACTCAACTGTTTCCATCGCCATCTCCTTTCTGCCCTCTGACCTTTCCTCACCACCTTGCCAGCTCGGCCTGGGTGGCTGGCAGGGACTTGGCCACCCCTACCTTCCTTCGTATTGGCAAAAATGTACACACGCATTTGAAACTCCTTTGACAAATTTTCCGCACCTGTACTTGGGTCCCCCGAGGGCATTCAACCTACAGTGCATTGAGACCATACCAATGGTGAAAGGCACTATACAAATGGCCATTACATTACTGACAGTTCTCCAAGCACACCATTGCAAGACACCATATTGCCACCCTACAAGGCCTTAACCGATCATAATGCACACATCAAGAGATAAAACATGTGAAGCTGGTTGCTTAATTTCCTCTGGGTCCCTCCTTAAAATCTGCTCAAAGAGCTGGAAGGAGGCAATATGGTGCCAAGCAGAATATTTTTTATAGCGCTTATATTGCAATGGGAACATTCCAAAGCGCTCTGGCGAACAGGGGAAGCCGAATGGGCCGTTTTGGAGAGGGAGAAGGGATAAGGTTGACGGGGAGAAAGAGTGAGAAAGAGTGAGAAAGAGTAAGGCGGGGACGGTGTAAAGTGAAGAGCGGGCGGGCCCGACAGAAAGGAGTGAGAAGGAAAGGCCAGGTAAGCAGGGCTAAGACATCAGATGGTTCAACTGACAAGCATCTGCGGAATTTCAAAAGGCCTTTCCCTGTCAGGGTGGGTGGGACTAAGGAGTTACAGTAAGGGACCTTTGTTTGTCATTAATACTGTTAAGCGGTACACATTTCATCAAGATCGGTATGATGAAATGTAGAGTGCAGCGGAAACATTAACTTACTGAGCTAGCTCACCAGTTGATCTAAAGCTTTCCGTGTGTTTCAATGGCACCAGTGCACATTCACTTTGCCCTTTATAAACGCCACCCGTATATACATCAAGAGGCATAGAATTATCACCTATAATTATAATGATAGGAGCCGAGACAATGTTAGCGTCTTGTGACAGGATGCTAGAATGGAAAGAGAAAATGCGAGTGCCGGCAGTGACCATCCCGCCCCCGCCCCTTCTTCATAGCTGCCGTTGCATGTGTATATTTCAGTTTGAGCAGTGAGCAGACGTCCCGGTTTTCCCGGGACAGTCCCGGGAAATCGACCTCCGTCCTGGAATTAATTTTACAAACCTCGTCCCGGGTTTACAAGGGTGGGGGGCTACGGCCCCAGTTGTTGCCGGGACCCAATTCCGGGACTGTCCCTACAAAACCGGGACACCTGGTCACCCTACTTTGACGCCCTTCCGGTGAGATTCACTTCGAGTGACCCACGTTCATCTTCCCACCAGCAGAAAGCCTCTGAAATGCCTGGAAACTCAACGGGCGTGGCTGTGCCTGGGGCCAATGGCTGCCCCCGCCTCTTCACCCCTGAGGGCCCGTGGCTGGGGTCTGTGCTGCACCGCCAGGGTTTCCAAATGCCTTAAACTCGGGCGCATTCCACAGGCCAGGCGTCTGCACTCTGCTGCATGTTGTGCAGGGGGCAGGCGGGCGAGGCTTGACTTACTCCTGCCAGTAAAGTCTGCTCACTTCTGGCCTGTGATGACCTGTCACAGGAGGGTGGTTGCGGGGCGAGCGCTCCCTGGCTTTTACATGCATTTCATCCAGCCCCCGGGGCGTGGCCCCACCCACTTCGCAGCTGAGCCCAGTCGGATATCCAATGCGGCTCCTGCCTCGCCCACCGAGGTTTGCACATGTTAAAGCTCCTTTTGTTTGCCCCCAGTCAGATTTCTGATTTGGCTTCGTTGCGCTGAGCGTGAGCTGATAACGGCCTCGCCCACAGAGCTTTTGTGCAAAAACCCAGACTCGCTTCAAAGTGGAAAAGGTCGCTTTAATGTGACAGGCCAAAGCTCACAAATAAACGCTAACCTGGCCCCTGGCCTTGCAAACTAAAATTAACCACTTTAACAATTTGCCAAAACATTAAATAAATAACTCTTTATGCCCGCGACAATAAATAAATAATTAACCACAACTACCTCCCTACCCATCCCCAGGCCCTTACCATCCCCTTACCATCTACTCAAACCTTCATTCCCGCTTTTTGGCATCATCTCCCCGGGGCCATGCCCCTCCATCTTCAAGACCTGCTCCCCTCTCTGCACCCCCAGGGTAGCCCATTCGTGCAAACAGCACCACCCCCATCCTATACCCACGCTATTCCCCCCATCGCTTGCCTCCCCCCACATCCAAAGGGGCCATGCCCCCCGGCACCTGAAAAAAACCTCCCCCGAGTTGTTTTTTTCTGCCCCACCCCTTAATAGCGCACTACCTCCAACTCTTCACCATGTCCTGTAATAACACCATCAAATCCAACAGATAGTAGCTGTTTCCAAAAACTGACAGGTGAACCCCCATCTTCCCTAAAAACTTCAAAATTCACATATACAATCTCCTAATGCTCCAAAACTCGCACTGCTGCCAAACCACAAAACTTGATCATTTCCCTGTTAATCTTCTTCCTCGTTCGCTCTACCGCGCCCTCACTTACCGGACCTCTCTAAACTCTCCTCCGTAACAACTAAGTCCATATCAGACTTACCTTAGACCATATTTCCCTAAGCCATGCCAGATCCCTTTTCATCTTCTTCAAAAGAGCTACTCCCGTATCCCGCACCAAATAATTCTCCCCAGCATGAATGATCAACCCGTCCGGGACCCCGAAACGCTCCTTCATCCCCGCCAGCATGGGCAGCAGTTGGTTCCACGCAACCCCCCACGTCCTGACCACCTCACAATCCCCACTTGAAAGCTGCAACCCAACTGCATGCCAAAAACCCTCTTCTCTGCCTCTCTTCCCGCCCATTTCACGATTGAGTGCCCGACGATCCAGATCTGCCGCATCTGCCCCGGCCTCCTCGCCGTCTCTGAAAAAGAAATCATATTGTCACCTCACCATCCTAACCCCCCTTCCCCCCATCACAAACCCACTGCCCCCCACTCAACCAGTCCCTTTCCCCAGCTCCCTAATATATCCCTTATACTTCCCAGACCTCCACCTGCCCAAGCTCTTAACTTCGTCCTCCGATAATCCCAAGCGGTTACCCTCAGAAGCCGCACCCATTCGGAATGAATGCGTCCCATATTCCTCTGGTTTCTCCCCCACTACCTCCAATGCCTTCCTCAGTACCCCCAACACCTGCGCTGCCTACACCCTTGACCCCCCTTCATGCCGGAAGACCATCCCCGACCTCCCTCCAGATAGCTCCTTCCACGCCAAACTTGCCTTTCCCGGGCACAGCTCTTTACTCCCCCACCCCAGCGACACCCAGCAACCCCTTCCCCTCTGGTCTCTCTTTGACCTCCCGATCCTAATATCTACCCCCAAATCCGAGAAATGGACATCCTCCCACTGCAACCCACCAGCTCCATTTTTAACCCCCACAAGCTCCGATATGCGGAAGGCCCCCGAAAAACAACCACGTAAAGCAGACTTGAAACATAACTCCTTCCCAGGCCGACCAGCAAACTTCTTCCAAAACCCTGCACAGGCTGACCAACAGCGTTGCCGATACCGGTTGTCTGCTATCCTTCTCCTTCCCCCTTTCCCTCGGCCATCCCTCTAACATCCTACTCGCCATCTCCCCGCCACTAGGTGGGAATCCCCAAAACCATTTGCCATAGAAAGCTATTCCCGCTAATTTCCCAGCTATGGTCGCTTTCGACCAACCCTTATCCATACACCATAACAGAAAATTGACCACATCCTCCCTCCTGCGTTCCTCAGCATCCTCCCTAGCCTTCCAGCTACGTGCCCCCCCTTTATGAATTCTTCCCACGCCCTCCTGTAAGCTGCCTTAGATGCTGGGGCCAGAGAGCCCTCCACTAACGACAGGGCTGTCAACTTCCTAGCTTCCACAGCTCCTCTGGGATCCGCTGCCCAATCTGGTCTGCTCCAGGTGCCAATCCATGGAATCTCTGCCGTTGAAAACGAGATGATGCATCAGTGATGCCATTATCCTTACCCGGCACGTGCGTTGCCCTGAACAGCACATTCCATTCCATGCATCGCAACACAAACTCCCTCATCAGCCTTACCACCCTCTGGTCCCTTGCCGACTGCCTGTTGACTACATTGACTACGCACTCGTTGTCCACATTAAAATTCACCTTCTTGTTGGAAAACTCCCTGCCCCACAGTTCCAACGCCACCAACAAAGGAAAGAACTCAAGGAATGCTATACTTCTTCCCTCTTCCAACCACTGTGGCGGCCGCCTCTCCGCACACCATCTGCCTTGCCAGAAGACTCCGAAACCACCCGCACCTGCTGTATCTGAAAATATCTGCACCTCCCAACTTACCGGATCCCCCTGAAGCCACATTGACACCCCATTAAAACCTTCCAAGAAACGCAACCAGATCCTACAATCCTCCCGCACCGCCCCTGAGACCCTCACCCGATGATGCGGGCATTTAGCTCCCACCATGGCCCACGACATGTTCCTACAAAAAGTCCGGCCCGGAGCCACCACCCTGCATGCAAAATTCAAATGCCCTACCAACCGCTGCATTTCCAGCAATGTCATCTTCCGTGCCACCACCAATTTCTCCAGCAGACCCACTAAACGACTCACTTTGCCGTGCGGCAAGCATGACGTTATGGTCCTGGAATCAAGCTCAATCCCCAAAAAGGTCAAAACCACAGCCGGCCCTTTCATTTTATCTTCCGCCAAAGGCACCCCAAATTCCTGCATCAATGCCTGAAAAGATTTCAGCATGTTCCTGCACTCTGATTCATCCTCCGCCCCGCCGATGAACAAAAAATCATCCAGATAGTGCAAAACCCCCTCCGCACCTGAACTAAATGTAAAAGCCCACTGCAAGAATGAACTAAAACGTTCAAACAACGCACAGGATATTGCACACCCCATCGGTGGAGCCTTATCCTCGTAAATGCGATCTTCAAATTGCATCCCCAGCAACCAAAAAACCTCCGGGTGCACCGGCAGCAACCTGAATTCTGCCTTGTTATCACATGGCCAAAAATGCTCCGCTACCCACCTTCCTTATCAACTCCACTGCCTGATCCACGCTCGCATATGACACCCCACAATCCTCTGGGGCAATAAAATCATTGACGGACAAGCCCTCTGGCCAAGATAAATGATGAATCAGCCTGAATTCCAACAGCGCCTTCTTGGGCACTACCCCCAATGGCGATATCACCAAATCGCCCGGTAGATCTATAAAATGGACCTACCAACCTCCCTGCCTCCACTTCCTTGAACAACTTCACCCTAACCACCTCCCCATTCTCTTTGGCTGATTTCAAATTTTCCGCCCATCTACACACCCTCTGCCCTTGATACCCCAGCCTGAATCCCTCCCAAAAACCGACTCCCAGGATCTCCGACCCCTTCCCTATCCGTATAAAAATTGAGCCACCTCTCCAGAACTTCAACTTTAACTGGAGTAAAAGCTTTTCCCCACAACCCCTCGACCTGCTCCCAACCCTCGATCCCCTTGCTGAAAGCACTGTGTAACCGGGTGCCAACCTGCACATCTGGAGCACTTGTGTCTGAACCTGCACGCTGTCCTCGTGCAGCCCTCCTTATTGAAGCCCCAACACACTGCCAACTGCTGTCCCCTGCCTCCTCCACCCACCCCCTCGTGGGTGGGGCGACCAAGAAAGGGCCGGTAAGGCACACGTAAGCCACTCGCCGTGTGCACTGTCGGGGCAGGCATTGTTGGCGCCATCCATTGTAGCCAGATGGTCCACATCACTCTCCCCCATACCGCCTGGCTGTCTTCCGCCAGTCTAGACCTAAATTCCTCATCGTATCGCACCCACGCGAAACCTCCAAAGCTCATAAAAGCCTTCCTAATCACATCCATATACTTCCACAGTGCTACACACCTCTCCGGAAATTTTTCGCAATACACACTGGCATATATGATAAACGTCGACGTCCGGGTACTGCTGGGCGCATCGCTAATTCCCTCTCCTCTTCCTTGGGGCCCTCCTTGGCTCTGACCTCCCTGTGTAATAGCTTGAAAACATCCACAAATTCACCCGCCCAGATCTTTTCCTTTGTAGATGCCATCAAGTGTGCTCCCAATGGCTTAGTGATGCCCATATAGGGTAACTTCTTTTCTTTTCCTTTAACCTCTCCATCCTTTTCCTTTGTTACCTGAACCTCAGTTTCCCCGGGCTCAGTCGCCCTGTCAGTATGGACCTCCACCAAGGACACTTTCTTCTCCTCACCCACAGCTCCCACAACCTGCATGCCCACCTCTCTCATTACCCCTTGCACCAACACCCCTTCCCCGTTTGCCCCCAACCTCCCATCCCTCCTTCCCCATGCCGCTGACATTCCCTCTCCTGCTCACCTCTCTCTGCCACGCTGCTGCCCGTCTGCAGTCTTGCCTCAACCTCAACGCTCCGCATCTCCCTCCTCACTGGGCTTCTGCTGCGAGAAGAAAACATGTCAACCTTCTCCCGATAATTGCCCAGCCCCCATCCTTGCTGAACACCTTGCCCTTCGTCATCCCCTTCACTCCGTAACCCAAAGCCTCTTTCCCCCCTCCCAGCCTCATCGTCCCCCACGCCATACAAGGGCCATTGCAAGCACATGCTCGGGCCGGGCAACTCCTCCTCTTCTGAACTCAGGGCGTCCGCCCCGCCGCTCCTTCTTGTTCTCTGCAGGGCCGTGACAACCCCTGCATGATCTTCTCTTCTTGGGCGAGGGGTCCTCACTTTCACCCGTTGCTCCTCCCCGCTAGGGGCCATGCTGCGCCTTCTAGGCTGCTCCCTGATGACTTGTAGAGGGGCCGTTTTTTAAGCCCTCTCCTGGCTGCGCCTGCAGAACCGTGGGGGCCGCCCCAAGCCCTCCAACCGATGCCCTCCTCGCTGGGGAGGTCGTTCCGCACCTCTCCCTCTCCTCGCTGCTCTCAGGTGACCGCTCCTTCCTTCTACCTCTGGCACTCTTCTGCAAATACTTACCGCCCCTTCCTCTCCGCCCTAACGTACCCCCTGCCCCTCAGCACCCCCACTCTCTTCCTCCCCCCTGCCAGCACCCCTGTACACATTCCCCTCACTTCCTTCCTCTCCCGCAACCTCCTCCCCCGAAACCCTCCCCAATCCATTCCCCACTACCCTGGACCTCTTTGATGCCCTCCTAGGGATATCCCTCCTGCTACGCCTACCCCCCACCTCCCAGGCCCCCCCTTTTCCCGCAGCAGGGCTGCATGCAACGACCGCCGCCAGCGCCCCGTCTGCCGCCGCTCGCCGCTGCAGCCTTCCCCCTTCCCCATCACCCCCGCCAGTAACCTCTGCCACTACCCCCTCCAACTGTGTTTTGGAGGCCCTGCTGATAATCGCAAGGTCCTCCCACAATGCCTTGGCGTCAACCAGCCCTTTTTTGCTTGCCCCACGGCCCCCCATCCTGCCCACCCTCACGCAACACATGCCAACCTACGATTGCTAGCACCGCCCCTGAAACCCCTTTTTCTTCAGCCTCTTGCCCCACCAACCGCTGCCAGGATCCTCTATCACAGCCCCCAGCCCAGCAAACGCCCATGGTTACCCCAAATCTTGCACCCCCTCTCACACCCAACGTACTGTTGCCCCCCCCACCCTGTGTATTAACTATGGGCTGTCCCGCCAATGCCTCTACTAATCCTTCTCGCCCTCCTTTCTTTCTCCTGTTTTTTTTTTGTTTTGTTTTATTAGCCCCCCACCCTCTACTAATCCCTTTATAATCCCTTATTTATATTTATATTTTACCTAACTGTCCTACCCCCTAAATTGCCCCCTCTCCCCCTACCCGCCCCTTGGGCCCCGAGAGGCAGCTATGCCCCTCTGAAAACCGAGGCTGTCCCAACCCTCTCTCCCTGCCCCACCTTCAGAAACCTCCTGCCCCTTGTTCTGATCACCACACTCGCGTATGCTCTTCTCCAACGTGGCCCCTTTAAGGCGCGCACTTCAAGCCCAGCCCCTCCACGCTGCAGCCTCTCTCCGCGAGCGCCGGCCGCACAAGCTCGAGCGCTCGCCGACCCACAACAGCCTTCCCCCTGCCCCAACCGCTCACCGGCCGCACCGCCCCACGGCAGCGGCCCGCTCCACACCGACGACGACCAGGTCTCGCCCCAGGTAAGGAGGGGGTACCTTAGCTACAGTACCCCCGCTATTCCCTATTCCCCCCTTTTTACTATATTCTATCTTTTTTTTCTCTTACCCACCCCTAAGCCCAACACTCGCTCAACCCCCACCACCACCTACTCAGCTAACCCTCCCTGCTCACCTCCGCTACCTAGTAGGCTCCGAGGCAAGGAAAGCTCGAGAGCAGGAGACCCTGACAAAAAACGTGCCCTTAACGGTCTCCTGCTCTCGAACATTCCCAGCCCCTTAAATACCCCCTCCCCGCGGCGTGCTATGCGCAGGCCAGCTCGCTGGCCTGTGCAGCGCCCAAAACCACCCCAGGGGGAAACGCTGCATGTTCTCCCTGGGGCCCCCCTTGCCCACGATAATAAGCCTGGAAATGGTTTAGTGTGGGGGGTAGGGGGGTCAGGGGGGAGGCATGCCTGTGACACAAGTAACAGTGATGACAGGGATGACAGTAATGACAATGTCTGAAAGGAGGGAGGCCAAACGAGTTGTGAGGTGGAAAAACTTTGGCCACAAGCTTTATTGTCACACAAGCCATGGGAAAGAAAACCAACCATAAAAAACATCATAAGAAAATAAACACAAATATATAGTTTGGGGAACAGAGGTATCAGGTGAGTGGGCCCCTACTTCCACGTAGGGCCCGCTCGAGGCTGATCCCTGCCACCCCTCATGCCCAAAGCTTGGGACGTTGGATGGACCCAGCATGTGAGCCGTGTCTGGTTTTTCTTCCGAAGGATGGGGACGCTCCCAGTGTAGGTTACTGGAGGGATGCTCGAAGTGTACTGTCAACGCAGCAAGGAAAGCAATCAGTCCAATGTCCCTGCAGCGAGGGAAGCTTCAAGTGTAATGTCACTGCAGCGATGGAAGCTCCAAGTGTAATCTCACTGCAGCGATGGAAGCTTCAAGTGTAATGTCACTGCAGCAGGGGAAGCTTCCAGTGCAATGTCACTGCAGCGAGGGAAGCTTCCAGTGTAATGTCACTGCAGCGATGGAAGCTTCAAGTGTAATGTCACTGCAGCAGGGGAAGCTTCCAGTGCAATGTCACTGCAGCGAGGGAAGCTTCCAGTGTAATGTCACTGCAGCGATGGAAGCGTCAAGTGTAATGTCACTGCAGCGATGGAAGCTTCAAGTGTAATGTCACTGCAGCAGGGGAAGCTCCAAGTGTAATCTCACTGCAGCGATGGAAGCTTCAAGTGTAATGTCACTGCAGCAGGGGAAGCTTCCAGTGCAATGTCACTGCAGCGAGGGAAGCTTCCAGTGTAATGTCACTGCAGCGATGGAAGCTTCAAGTGTAATGTCACTGCAGCGAGGGGAGCTTCCAGTGCAATGTCACTGCAGCGAGGGAAGCTTCCAGTGTAATGTCACTGCAGCGATGGAAGCGTCAAGTGTAATGTCACTGCAGCGATGGAAGCTTCAAGTGTAATGTCACTGCAGCGATGGAAGCTCCAAGTGTAATCTCACTGCAGCGATGGAAGCTTCAAGTGTAATGTCACTGCAGCAGGGGAAGCTTCCAGTGCAATGTCACTGCAGCGAGGGAAGCTTCCAGTGTAATGTCACTGCAGCGATGGAAGCTTCAAGTGTAATGTCACTGCAGCAGGGGAAGCTTCCAGTGCAATGTCACTGCAGCGAGGGAAGCTTCCAGTGTAATGTCACTGCAGCGATGGAAGCGTCAAGTGTAATGTCACTGCAGCGATGGAAGCTTCAAGTGTAATGTCACTGCAGCAGGGGAAGCTTCCAGTGCAATGTCACTGCAGCGAGGGAAGCTTCCAGTGTAATGTCACTGCAGAGATGGAAGCTTCAAGTGTAATGTCACTGCAGCAGGGGAATCTTCAAGTGTAATATCACTGCAGCGAGGGGAGCTTCCAGTGTAATGTCACTGCAGCGAGGGGAGCTTCCAGTGTAATGTCAGTGCAAAGAGGCAAGCTCTCGTGTAATGTCATGGCAGTGAAGGAAGCTCCTATTGAAATGTTACGGCAGCGAGGGCGGCTCCCAGTGTAATGTCACGGTTTATAGTCATAAAATCGAATGCAAAAATGTCGAAAGTCAGAAAATCGAAAAAAGAATGTCGAAAAAAATCTATTTGAATTTCTTTTTTAATACGTTTTTTATTCGAAATGTGGGGGTCCCCCTAGCCCCCCCTTTTTTGAACTTTTTTTTTACATGCAGAACCCCCCAAAAAAATATAAAGAATTCGATTTTTTTTTTCGACGTTAAGTTTTTGAATTTATTGTAATTTGACATTATTTTTCTCAATATTATGACTGACCACCTAATGTCACTGCTCCCAATGTAATGTCACTGCTGCGAGGAAAGCTCCCAGTGTAACATCACTGCAGCAAGGGAAGCTCTCAGTGTAATGCCACTGCAGCGAGGGAAGCTCCCAGTATGTTGTCACTGCATTGAGGGAAGCCTCCAGTGTAATATGACTGCTGCCACAGAAGCTCCCAGTGTAATGCCACTGCTGCGATGAATGCTCCCAGTGTAATGTCACTGCTGTGAGGGAAGCTCTTAGTGTGATGTCACTGCAGCAAGGGAAGCTCACAGTGTAATGTCACTGCAGCAAGGGAAGCTTCCAGTGTAATGTCACTGCAGCGAGGGAAGCTTCAAGTGTAATGTCACTGCAGCAGGGGAAGCTTCCAGTGTAATGTCACTGCAGCGAGGGAAACTTCCAGTGTAATGTCACTGCAGCGAGGGAAGCTCTCAGTCTAATGTCATGATAGTGAGGGAAGTTCCCAGTGTAATGTCACAGCAGGTAGGGAAGCTCCCGGTGTAATGTCACTGCAGGGAGGGAAGCTCCCAGTGTAATGTCAACGCAGCAAGGAAAGCTCTCCGTCCAAAGTCCCTGCAGTGAGGGAAGCTTCCAGTGTAATGTCAACAACCAGTCATCAGCGGTAGCCAGACATTTTAAAGAAAATGGACACTCAATTACACAATTACGTCTTTTGGTATTAGAAGTTGTACAAATCAAAGGTTATAACACAAGAACGTGAAAAAACTGAGAGCGCAGCAAGAAGCTTTTTGGATAGATAAGCTCAATTCACTGTCCCCATGTGGAATTAATGAAGAGTTGGACTTGAGTTGTTTTTTTATGAATTCATTACTATTGATAGATTGATAATCCTGTTTTTATGATTTGCCTCACATATTCTGTTCTCTGGTCATTTTGGAAATATGATTTATGTGCACTTTTTGTAGACAAGCTATCAGTTTGAAGTAACCATGACAATGGAAGACCTGTGCAGTACATCACTATCTGCAGTTGTTTATGAATGGAAATATTGGTGTTAGCATACGCTATATATTACCACAATATTCAGAATACTATATGGCTGATTGAAACACCATTTATAATACCTGCATTACATGGGAATCCAACTTTTAGAATATGTTTTGAAGTATTCTTATCACCTAATTTTGTGTAACTATAGTGACTTACACGCACTTACACAAGCGTAGTAATGCCCATCCATGGAATTAAGCAAGCAGTACTCGAACATTCACCGAAACAATTACCAACCACTAAAATACTGAATATTAGTATAGGCAACAAGTGGAATAGTAGACATAATAGTGATGCAAATCGTGCTTGCATTTTAACAGTGGCAACGAGATTGAGTGCCTCCAGCAATCAATAAAGTAAGTGGGTTCCCGTTTAAATATCGGATGAGCATATTCAAAATTGAGATGATTTATATTTTAGCAAAGAGAATCATTTATCAACAAAAAGGAAATTAAGTTATCTAGAGATCTTGGCTGTAGACCACGACAATTAATCAGCAGCCGCCTAGTCATATGCATATAACACCATTCCAAGATGGCCGACCGCCATCCGGTACACCTCTGGAGGTATCCATGACAACCATCTAAACAAATAGAAGTGCATTAGGAACACGCGCGCTCCCGTGGCGTTCTGTTACACGAAATCTCGGACTAGACAAGCTTAGTTTGATTCTACACCTTATGGTTTACCTAATGGATAAGTATTACCTAGAGAGTGCAAACTTGAATATAGATGCTATGTCAAGACTTGGAGGTTCAGATTATGCTCACTCTTCTCTTTACTAACTCAAGCAGCATTCAAACAACAGACATGAAAAACGAATAACCAATAAAAAACTACAAATCCCAACAAAACCATCTCATTTGTAGTCCGTTTTTCATAGGTTGTCCCAATCACGTGATTTCCTCATCAAATACACTTCTCCTATCCTGTATAACACTAACTGCCCCCATAGTCCTTCCTCTTTCTTTGCTGCTCGAGCAGCCGAAATAAGTGCTTTGATTTTATCTTTGTATTAATTGTGCTTATGTGTATGATGAATACTTAGGAGGAGCGCGTTTAGGCTTATGAGGCTTGCCGCGCGTTAAGGTCATTTGGCAGAGCATATCCGCGACAGAGGATGCAACAGGGTATTTGCTCCGGCGCCATTCACTCGTTAGGAGGCACTGCAGAAACGTAAGTTTGCAAAGGCGCAACGGGACTCTGCGGGTTCCAGCGCCGTTGAGAACTTACAATGTTGAAGAGCGGGAGCATCGGTACGCGCAGGAAAGGATCTATTGCCGTTCCGAATGAATTTGAGCAGCCGCATTTTTGAAAGGCTATTGAAGAGTGAGAACCCTCACTGGAGAGTCTGCGAGCGCCACCTGGTGGTCGGAAGGGGAACCGCAGACTGAGATAGACACTGCTCCACAGAGAACGGGCCTAGCCCAGGTAAAGAAGTAGACCCCTCATTATTCTGCCTGCTCGGGAGGAGATATTAAGGAGATTGTCAATATCTCATTGACGGGCTCAGTCCCAAGGGTAAACTGCTAACAGACACTGAGACTCGCCAAGCTACAGTTAAAAATATATATATATTTTTTTTTAAAACTCTTTTTATTACTGAAGGTCAACACAGATTAAACTCATTGCACACGCATACGTCGGTACATACAATTCAGTAGTTGTCAAAGGCATAAATCAGAAATCATAAAAACAATTTACACAGGCATTTCCTCATCAGAGGCCATTTCGCATAAGTACATTCTGAACGGGGCCCATATGTCCTTGGGGCGACATCTCATTGTCACAATCATGGTGTATTGTTCCTCACATTCGTTTATGTAGGCCAGATCAAGAATAAAATGTTCAGTTCAGAGATGTACTTGTCCAACATTTCAGTAGACACCGTTTGGCCACAGCACATGCTACATTGAATAGTCGTCTGATCTTTTCACCTTGTTTGCCTATATCTTCGAACAAATATTTCGGTGGATGCATGTCCGCGGGGATTTGTGTAATGTCTTCAAGCATCTCTGCCACTTCTCTCCAAAATGTAGCAACAGGGGGGCATTCCCAAAACATGTGATATGCTCCCGCTTGGCTAGCCTTGCACTTAGGGCAGTCCCCCGATTGAGTCGTTGAGAGCTTGGCCATCTTTGCAGGAGTGTAGTGCAGTCTATTTAAGATCTTGAACTGAACAAGTCTGAGCCCTGCGTTCATGGATATAGCTTTAGTAAGCATACAATATTTTGCCCATTTTTCTTCCGGGATACTCAAGTTCGGGTCTTCCTCCCATTTGGCTTTTACCTGGTTTGTGGTGGGTGTACGTAGTTGTACCAGTGCATAAAGTTTAGAGACTCCCAGCCCTGTACCAGATGTGGCGGCTTGTGTGCAGGGATGGGATGGTGGCTCGTCCGGGAAGAGTGGCCACTGTGCACTGAATGCAGATTTCATCCTATGGTATTCAAGTGTTTTGGTTGCCCCCCCCCCTAATGCCTCCCTGAGTTCCTCGAGCGTTACAAATCTGCCATTCGGGAACATGTCCCGCATCTTGATTTCCCTGTCTGGGTCCCAGTGTCTTTGTATCGTCTTATCCAATGTGGGTGGTATGCCGGGGTATTTCCAAAGGGGTACATCTGGGTCATACGGGGTATATATCTTCAGTTTTTTATATAATGCCTTCCATGCACGTACCGTGGTCCCGACTGGATCGAAGGGACAAGGATCTTTGTATTGAGAATAAAATATTATAGAACGGAGGTCTATGGGATGTGCTGCAAACTTCTCAAGCCATATATGGGGCGATCTATCCTCAGGGTCATACCAATGCTTCGCGAACTGCGCCTGTGCTGCAAGATAGTATAGCTCGAAATCCGGCATGGTTAGCCCCCCTGTACAATAAGGTTCAGTGAGTTTTTCCCATTTCATTCTAGGGGTTTTCCCGTCCCACACAAAGGAGACCACCATTGATCTTATTTTCTCAAAAAAGGTTTTGCCTGGCCAGATTGGTATATTAGTAAATAGATATAGTAATTTAGGAAGCACAACCATTTTAAGGATCGCAACCCTGCCATTTAGGGATATGGGTAGCTTGGCCCACGTTTGCAGTTTTGCCTTCAACGTCTGCATTATCGTTTCATAGTTGTCTGCAAAGAGTGTTTTTTTGTCTCGAGACACTAGCACACCTAAATATCGGATGTGTCCGGTTGCCCACTTAAGGTTTCCAGTGGATCCCGGGCATGTGGTTTGAGGTGTCAGTGGTAGTATTTCGGATTTTTCGTTATTTATTTTATATCCCGAGTATTTAGAAAATTCATTTATATCTTGCATTACAGGTGCCAGAGTGGTCTCAGGGTTCTTAAGGTACAATAAAGTATCGTCCGCATATAAAGAGATCGATTGGGGTGGGCCAGACATTCTTATTCCTTTATCCCTGTGTTTTAACGTAATCATTATGGCTATTGGTTCAATAGTCAGTGCAAACAATATTGGTGAGAATGGACAACCCTGCCTGGTACCTCTGCCCAGTGCAAAGAACTCAGAGATCACAGTGTTTGTAAGGACCCTCGCCCCGTTTTTTTTATACAGTAATTTAACATAGCTAATGAAATTGGGACCCATTCCAAATCTTCCCAACACTTCAAATAGGTACACCCAGGACACCGAATCAAATGCTTTCTCGGCGTCCAGTGACACCGCCACAGCTTGAGCCTCTGGGTCGATCTGGGCCATTATTGCAAATAGTCTGCGCAAATTGAACGGAGTGGATCTTGTAGGGATGAATCTGTTCTGATCTGGATGAATCAGTGATGGCATGCTTGGTAATAGTCTATTTTCCAGGACTTTGGCGAAAATTTTAGCGTCGACGTTAATGAGTGATAATGGCCTGTACGATGACATGTCCTGTGGGGGACGGCGGGGCTTCAGTAATACTGTTATTACAGCTTCTCGCATGGATCCGGGGAGCTCCCCAAGTTCCAGCGCTTCCTCCCATACCTTTAACAAAATTGGGGCAAGTTCCTTTTCAAATTCTTTGTATAGTTCCACCCTCAGCCCATCAGATCCCGGGGCCTTTCCCGAATGCAATGCTTTTATGGCTTCTATGATTTCTTCCTCCGTGATTGGGCTATCAAGGGCCAGTTTTGTGTCTGGTGGGAGGGTCGGGAATTCCAGGTCATTCAAGTATGCCTATATTTCCGGTACAGTTTTCTCGTCTGCATTTGAGTACAGTTTCTGGTAAAATTTCAGGAATTCAAGATTGATGGATCTACCCCCGGTCACCATCCCACTCTCCGTGCTTTCAATGCATGTTATCGGAGTGTGTTGGCGATCCACTCTGATGATGTTGGCCAGAGCTCTTCCCGCCTTGTTCCCCTCCCCGTATCTACATGTCCTGGCTGGGGCTGCTATGTATTGTAGTTCTCTCGTGGCCAGCTTATTAAATTCCTTTAGGAGATGATTTATTTCAGCTAACGTATCCTTATTTCGGGTCTCGCTATAAGAGTTCTCTAATTGCCGAAGTTGCGTTTCTGTTTCAGTTAGTTCCAGTCTCACCGCTTTAAGCAGTCCCGAGGATTTGGAGATCAGAGTTCCCCTAACCCAGACCTTGAAAGCCTCCCATACTGTTGAATATTTATCCACTGTTCCCATATTATTGTTGAAGAATTCTTCCATTTCTATATGTAGTGCCTCCGCGACATTAGGGTCTTTGAGTATATGTGTGGGCATTCTCCATCTCTTCTGCGGTTTTGGGACATCCCCAAGCATCAAGTCCAGGGATACTGGGGAGTGATCCGATAGTGTTCGTGGGTATATTTCACAGCTTTCTAGCCATCCCAGCATGTCTTCCGACACCCACCAATAATCTATACGAGATTCCGAATCATGTATGCTCGAATAGTACGTGTACTCCTTCGCATCCTCCAGGCATCCCGTAGCATCAGCTGTGGCATAACCTGATCTAGGACTATAGATGCTTTAGACCGCACCCACTTGGCTCTGGAGGATCTGTCTAGCTTTGGGTCTAGTATTAGATTGAAGTTTCCCCCCCCAGACAATACTAGTAGTATCAAGTGTAATCAAGTGTAATCAGTAATTCCAATATATTGAGATAAAAGTCCGGGTCATCTATATTGGGGCCATAGGTGTTAATCAATGCGATCGATTTCCCCGCAACCTCTCCCCAGATCAGTACATATCTCCCCAGGGGGTCTTCTTTGTGTCCTTTGGTCTGGAATCCCAGTGATGGATGTAGTATGGTTATGACTCCTCGTGCCTGGGTGGAATATTCTGTGTGGTATCTTTGCTTGCCCCATGCGGCCAGTATACTTGTGTTGCTGGGGCCCTGTGTATGTGTCTCCTGTAACATGACTATATGGGGTGAGTGTCTATTAATGTAAGTTCCTATTTTCCTAGTTTTGGAGGGTTTGTTCAGCCCCCTGACGTTCCACGACAGCAGTCTGATTTTCATCCCTTTGCCATTGTCAGTGCCACCCGCCATCGTATCTGCTCACCATTACAGTGTTATCCAAATACCGTGCAACATGCATGGCGCAATTATCTGTTCGACCTTCAACAAAACAACTTTTCAACTTTTCAACAAAAGGTCCATTTTCTCCCCTTCCCCCCTCACCCCCACCCCCATCATCCGCCCCAACTGGATGATTTAACCTTACAAACTGTTGGAGATCTCCTGGGGTTGCCATGTTGTCGCTGTGTGGCCGCCAGCTCGAGCTCACAGTCCGACTTCCACATTTTCCTGTGGCGCACTACCGCTTATTTTGTCTCATTCCTGTTCCGTTTTTGTGGCATGCATGTGCTTTGGTTCCCCCTGCATCAGGGTATCATCAGGGTATCATCGGTCCGCCTCGGAAACCTTTGCCACAACATTTCAACTTTGTATTTATTGAAAGCTCCTTTGCAACACAACACTTGCATTGGTGTGTTTACAACAACAGGGCCTTTTCAGCTCCTGCATTTGTGCATCATTTATAGAATGCTTTGCTGGGTGCATGGTGTCATGGGAACATAGCTATTTATTTATGTATGTATTGGGTATTTAAATAACACCTAGACAGAAAATGGTGTTTCAAGGCGCCATAAGACAAAAAACGGGCCGTAGGACAGGGAAGAAAACACCAAGGGCAGTCCTACTAGGCCTTGCTGTTAACAATATAGCAGCTGGAAGCTGCTGTCTGTCAGACGAAAGTGAGATAATAAGTCAGTAGTGCCTGACCCTTATTCACATATCCTGATTCCGTCTCTTAAAATACCTCGGTGAAGCAACTGCACATGCACATGTTTGGGCAACCAGTAAGGCTCGAAATAGAGAAGTACCCAAAGTAACCTTCATTTTAAATTCCACTTAGCCTCATGGAACCCCACCAGTCTGGAACCCAGGGTCTTTAGGTCCTTTAATCACTGCTTACTCAGTTGACGTTCTGTCCCATTCAGCTGCAGTATGGCCCAGAATGCTGCCAAAACATGCTCGCCTACACCAGCCTACGCCAACTCCCACAGATTGTAGGCACACAGCTGAGAAATAGATGTTGCCGCTGCCAATGCTATATTGGTGTAATCAAAATGTCGTAACCAGGTTCGTGCTCAGCCACTTGATTTATAAGCACTATGTGTGTCCTTCACTGAAGTCCTGGTCAAAACAAACATTGGCAAAGCCAGCAGTTTTGGCTTGTGTACAAGTATTAGGCATTTGCCAAGCACTGCTGTTATATGCCCAGGTACTCACACCAGAAGTGACTTTGCTGGCACAAAAGCCCAAACCGTTGGCATTGCCAAGGCTTGTTGTTTTTCAAATCAATTAGGATAAAATCAATAGAAGAAGATATTGTGTGAGTATATGTACTCTATTGGTGAAAGTAAGATGCAAGCACTTAGACCTGGGACTTCAAAAATAAGTTCTTAACAGTAGCATAAACATCTGCAAAGAAAAACATATAACAAAAGAAGCTTTATATATTGTGAGATAGGGGTTGCCGATATAGGGGAACCTGAGGCTGAACAGGGCAGTTCCCGTATATGGGAAACCCTCGCAGCCCTAGTTTACGCGATGCTAATGCAGGTTTTGGCTAATGGGTGGCCTGATGCATTCTGCTCACAGGTGTGGGCAACAAGAGGCCTGCAGTGTAGGAAATTGCACTATCCTGGACCATGTGTTTTGGTTGGATTGAACCCGCTAGCACAGGAGCCGAGATGGAAACCAGCTGCAGTGGTTCATCCACTACAGTTTGGTGGTGCTCAGGCACCTCAGAGGAAGGGAACTTTTATTTTTATATGGGAGCACAGCTTTTTGTTATTTTGTGGACATAGAATACCCTATAGGGTCGGGACTCTGCATTTGACACCCTTCTAGGAAGGACCTGAAATGAGGGAGCCACATGATCTCAAGCAATGACAAAAACACACACCTCCTCTTCGTACACATATTTGAGCGATGTCTCACATGCACTTTGACCACTTGTGAAGGTGCCACATGGTATACATCAAAAAAAGTCCCTGCAGAGCAAGTCTCAGCCTCATCTCCCAGCAACCATCAATCCCAGACTCCCATGACCTTGTGTGGAGATTGGTGCAATCAACCCACTCTTTCATGGATTGCCTCCTTCTTGTCCACATCACTTGGACTCGCCATTTGCACCACATCCATCAGGCAGGGATTAACACTTTCCACCACCTCATTACTTTGGGGAGGTACAGCGCTGTCCTCCTGTGTTTTATACAACATTGTCCAAGATACCTTTCTACCTCCTTAGTCATAAACTGTGGACCGCTGTCGCACAGTGCACAGGCTGGCTGGGTTGGGCTGTCACCGAAAGCACACAGAGCTGTCACTCCAACAGCCCGCTGCAAGCCCTGTTCCGCAATTCAGGAAAGAGGGCTGTTTAATGCTTCTGCATGGCCTGGTGCCACACCCAATAGACACTGTGCCAGGTGAGGCTATGCCTTCAGTCCTACCCCGATAGTTTGGTACAAACTGCAGTACATGCTGTTAATGGCCTCTGGTATTCACTAAGCCATGCTTAGAGCACGGAGGGCCTGATTTTAAAAGATGTTCTAACATTGGGTGTCTGTCTTAAGCCACCTCCCCAATATTCACATCACACATCCCCTCCTTTAGGGGATATGGATTTTTGAACAAACGCTCATGATCATCACTCACTACAAAATAATTGGCAGATCATTTTACTCTGTGGTTTGTGTCTGCAGCAAAGTCCCCGTTAAGAGGGCTGTACAGCTCGTGAGATTTGTGGACAAGGAATAGTGGGTGGACACTCAATCTTTTTGAGACCAGCCATGAAGCCTTTTAACCTGGGAAGTGCTAAAATGTTTACGCGAACTGAGCCTTCAGAAGTGAGACGTTAAATTGAAGGATTTTATACTCTGAACTGCTTTTCTTTTTCTTCATTTTCCTTTCTTCTTTACTCTTGTTTTATACAGTGATATGTGTAATTTAATACGTACTGCTATTTTAATTTTAATTTTGTGAAAAGTCGAGTTCTTTGACTAAAAAACAATAAATAAAAAAAATGTAATGTCCCCAAGGTGTCCCCTGTGCCCCCCAGATTTTATGTGTCTCCTACGCCCCTGCCGGGGCAGCCCAAGCAAAACTGCAGATACATTTATAAGGCACTATAAAAAGATGAGTGACTACTCAGAAGGATCAGAAGGTCTTCATGTAAGTGGCTTGCGCATGAGCGAAGCAGTGCAAAGAATGGAAAGTGCCGAGAGGCACCGTAGAGAGAGGGGCATGTTACGAGATCTGGCTGCTTTGTCGCAGGGCAAGGCACACAGGAAAAGAGGAGGAAGTAAGTACAAAACCCGCAGGGACCATAGCGGCCAGACCCTCTCGGGTTCACCTCGCAGATCAAGAGCGGGGAAAAGGAAGGCAAGGTCTCGTGAGAGGCAAGTCACAAGCTCAAGTGAGTCAGATGACGATTACTGCAGAAGCAGTTCAAGATCTGAAGGTTTCAGTACATCAGAACCTCAGACCTCCCCAGACGAGGATGAATGGGAGCCTAAAAGCAAAAGAGGCAGGAGGGAAGATGAGGACCCATTGAAGGATGAGTTTGACCCAGATGACCTGGTGCATCCAAGTTCCAATGTGTGGGAACCTCTGGAAGCAATTGCAGAATACAATAGGAGACGGTTGAGGGCACCGTTGAGTAGACAAGCAAGAAGCAAAATAAAGGCAGAATGCCCAAGTCCGAGGGTTCCGGACGGGGTAGCTGAGACCCCTGAAATTGATGACAGGATCCTCATGTTTCTGGGCAGATATGGCAGGGACGTGAAGAAGGGCATTGACAGGTCATGGAAGTCCTGTCAAGATAAATTGTTGGACATGCTGGGGCCGATTACGCAAATCTGGCAACTGGCAGAAGAGACAAAAGCTAAGAAGGAGCCCATGGATCCGGGCATTGTAGCTGCTTGGGCACAGAGGACCCTCTGCCTGTTGGGCAATGCTAATACAGTGCTGTCCACGGAGAGGAGAAGGTCCATATTGATGAAATTGGATGCCAGGCTGGGTGAGATAGCGACATCAGAACAGGCGATGGCAGCGAAGGGCAAGCTATTTGGTGACCTGTTTATTAAAGATATGGCAATGTTTGCCAGTACATATGTGTCTATGGACAGAGCTCAATCCTCTTTGAAGAAGATATATGGCCGAAGAGTTTTTGACAGGGCTGGAGGAGGAAAGGGCCGCTCCTCCAGCCGCGGGTAGTTTAGAGGCTCCTATAGAGACAGATCTAATTGGAAACAGGAAGACCGGCGGTCCAACCCCTTCTTCCCTTCCAGGGGAAGAGGCAGGAGTAGAGGTTGGAGAAGCAATAATAGGCAACAGCACCAGAATAATTCAGATGAGAGAAGTAAAAACAGTGGGAAAGGCGGATATGAGTATTCCTCCAGTAGGAGGGAGAGTGGAATTGCATGTTGAAAGATGGGAGGAGTTGTTCTCAGATGCAGACTGTGCGAGGTTTCCTGTTGGAATTCTGGCGAGAGCCCTATCAAGTAAGGTTGCCAAGGCAAATAAGGTTCAGCAATCAGGACAAAGAGCTTCTAGAAAAAGAGGTAGAATTACTCAAGGTAAAGAACGCAATAGGTCCACCCTCAGAAGGTCTGGGAGGTTTCGTAAACAATCTGTTTTTAGTGAAAAGGAAAAACAAGGTAAAACCGGTGATAAATCTGAAAGGGTTGAATTATTTTCTAGTGTACAGGCACTTCAAGATGGAGAGGGTTCATCTTTCAGGAGATGTCCTCCAGAAGGGAGATTGGTTGGCAAGGATAAATCACAGAGATGCATACTTAATGATTCTGATTCACAGAGATCAGAGGAAGCTATTGCAGTTTATATGGAAAGGACAGAAGTGGGAGTTCAAATGTCTTCCATTTGGCGTCAGCTCCGTGGTGTTTCACCAAGCTGTTGAAACCTGTTGTAAGATATCTGAGAGAGTAGGGGATCAGGATGATCATTTATCTGGACGATATCTGTCTGATGTGTCAGGACAGGGAGACTCTAGTAGGACAGGTTCGGATAACTACTGTTTTGTTACAGCAACTGGGGTTTTTGATAAACTGGGAGAAGTCGGAATTAGAGCCAGTGAAGGAGATGGAATTTCTAGGATTCAGTTTAGAGACAATGCAGGGTGTTCTCAAATTGCCATTAGAGAAGGTGAATTGGATAAAGAAGGAGATCAAGAGTATGGTGGTAAAGCAGGAGATTTCAATCAGGGAAATAGCGAGAATGGTAGGCAGTCTGTCATCGTCAATTCAGGCGATATTCCCGGGACCTCTGCACTACAGAGCATTGCAGAGGCTAAAAATAGATCATCTCAGGAGAGGTCTATCTTACGAGCAGAAGGTAGTCGTATCGCAGGAGGTGAAGTTGGAACTGGAATGGTAGTATTACCACATGGAGGTATGGAATGGCAGGGCAATATTTGGCTCATCCCCAGACCTGGTGATAGAGTCGGATGCCAGTTGATGGGGATGGGGAGCCAGATGTGGAGACCAGTCGACAGGGGGTAGATGGTCGAGCGAGGAGTTGGGTCTCCACATTAATTGCCTGGAGCTTCTGGCGGGATCCTTCGCAGTCCGGTGTTGGACTCGGGAAGGAGTGAAAGGTGCCATTCTGTTTAAGATGGACAATGTTTCAGCAGTCAGATGTATAAATCGACTGGGCGGAACGAGATCAAAGAGCTTGACGGAGATGGCCAAAGAGTTTTGGCAGATATGCCTCCAGAAAGTAACAAGCGTGAGAGTGGAGCATCTGCCTGGGTATCTCAATCTGGTAGCAGATTGGAATTCGAGATACTTGAGGGACTCCAGTGATTGGCAGTTGGACAACTGCAGGGGTCCGTGTCAGACAGATCTGCTCGCGTCCAGACTGAACAGGAAGATCTCCAGGTTTTACAGCTGGAGACCGGATCCGGAAGCGACAGCAACAGGTGCATTTCTCCAGGTCTGGGGACCATCAAGAGAATACGCTTTACCTCCGTTCGCCATGATAGCACGTACAGTGGCGCATGTCAGGTGACAAGAAGCCACTATGGTTCCGATAACACCAGACTGCAGAGGTCAGGCTTAGTTTGCAGACCTTCTGGAGTTCTCTTACGAAGCTCCAATTCGGTTACCAAGCAGAGAGGACATATTGTTAAATCCTGCAGGTGAAACTCACCCCTTGGTGAGGTCAGGGAATCTGAACCTCATCGCTTGGGCGATTTCAGGAAAAATTGGTCTAAGCCAGGACTTTCAGGGACGGCTCAGGAGTTTATTAGAGAGTCATGGGCCCCTGCTACAGGGAAGACCTATAGAGTGGCATGGAGTAAGTGGAGTGATTGGTGTATGGAGAGTGAGGTTGATCCCGTACGAACCAATGTAGTTCACATAGTGAATTATTTAGCAGCACAAGCGGCGCAGGCAAAGGCTTACAGGACTATAAATAATTATAGATCAGCGATATCGGCAGGTCATGTGTACATTGAGAGTAAGCCGGTAGGTGAGCACCCTCTGGTATGTAGGCTCCTGAAAGGGATCAGATGCATGAGACCGCCCACACCTAAATACTCTCATGTGTGGGATGTGAGTGTGGTGTTAAAGATGTTTGAGACTTGGCCAGACAATGAGTATTTGTCTAGGAAAGCGCTGTGGGCCAAGTTAACTACTCTATTATGTCTCATTTCATGTAAGAGAGTGTCTGATGTGAAGGCTTTAGAGGTAAATAGGAAATCCTTTTCACCTTCAGGAGTAGTATTTTACGTAGAAAAGAGAGCAAAGACAAACATTAAATCGGTTGAGTACATGGCCTTTCCTGGGAAACCAAAATTGTGTCCAGTTAGATGCTTGAAGGTATATGAAGAAAGAGCGAGTAGGGTGAGACCTGATCAGGAATATCAATTGCTGATAGCTATTGAGAAACCTTTTAAGGCGGTAGCAGCAGCCATTTTGTCTAGATGGGTAAGGTGGTGCATGGCAGAGGCAGGTATAGATGTAGGTCAGTTTGGGGCACATTCCACAAGGGGTGCTATGGCATCATCTGCTTTTATGGCAGGAGCCCGTCTGGAAGATATATTCAAGGCGACAGACTGGTCTAATGAGGAGACGTTTAAGAATGTTTATTTTAGACCAGTAAATCAAGTAGTGTCGTTGGTGGTAAGTAAGCTTTAAACAAGCATAATCTGAGCCTCCGAGTCTTGACATAGAATACAGATTTTCCACACATTCGTTACAGAAAGTCATGATTCTATTAAAGACTCGGAGGTGAAAGATTATTCCACCCAATTTCAATTGCTACAATGGTATGTGTATATATGGCATTTGGAAGATAATGTGATATTGTAGTTGATAGGGTGATGTTCTTGTTATGCGATTGCCCACCCATTCATGATGAGATTGGTAATGGTGTATATTTGTTTCAGAGATCGGAGCAGAAAACGTCGCCTTTAGAAGGAAACCAGGGGAAGTTAAGTCGTCTACCGGTTGGGGCGCACGTTTGGATTTCATTCGGCAAAGAAAGAGGAAGGGCTATGGCAGCAGTTAGTGTTATACAAGATAGGAGAAGTGTATTGGATGAGGAAATCGCGTGATTGGGACAACCTATGAAAAACGGACTACAAATTAGATGGTTTTGTTGGGGTTTGTAGTTTTTTTATTGGTTATTCGTTTTTCATGTTTGTTGTTTGAATGCTTCTCGAGTTAGTAAAGAGAAGAGTGAGCATAATCTTTCACCTCTGAGTCTTTAATAGAATCATGACTTTCTGTTACGAATGTGTGGAAAATCTGTATTATTGTTCATTTACAGGCAGTGAATCCACGAGCCGAGTCAATCTCGGAACATTGAGCGTGAAGTTAGTCACGCGATCTCACAAACTGCGTGCAGAATGGGTAAGAGTAACTAGGGGATGGTATACGCTGCATCTACCATAAGTGTCAGTATACAATCATGTGATGTATTCTTCACTATTGTTCTATAGATTTAGTATTGGGAAAAACAGCATCAGGTCAGTTCTCAATTAGTTTCCTTTTCATTGTCATGGAAGATGGTAGTTATGTGCAGGCGACTGAATGATGGAAATTCTTTCTTTTATTTTCTCCTTTTTTACGTTTCATTACACACCGCTACGTTCACACGAAATATCACGTATGTATGCTATGGCAATGTATCTTGCGATATGTGATTTATGTTGTGGAAATATGCAATTTAAATACATTCACTATCATGTTATGTTTGGAATTCACACGATGGGGTTTTGTACAAAAATAACTACATGATATGTGAATTCTGGCAATTTGTTATGTTGTATATGTTTGACAATGTGGTCAAACACAGGAGTTTCTTACCACTACTATTAATTTCTGGTGAATTTATATTATTGAATTATTTGTACTATGTGGCTTTCGGGAGTGCAGCCCCACACCGTTGGGTACACAGCCAAGGTCTCGTTTTCAGTTGTCATTGTATGGCCATTTCACAGAGGCACCTCATCAGTGGGTTAGCACCCCATGCAAAGAAAGTAAAATACAAAAGAAAGAAGTAAGGTACATAACATAAGATTTGGTTGTACACACTCACCTCTCCTCAGAAGCTCTCAGTGGAATGTCACTGCAGCGAGGGAAGCTCTCAGTGTAATGCCACTGCTGTGGTGGAAGCTCCCTGTATAATATCACTGCTGTGTGGGGAAGCTCCCAGTGTAAGGTCACTGCACTGAGGGAAGCGCCCAGTGTAATGTCACTGCACTGAGGGAAGCTCACAGTGTAATGACATTGCACCGAGGGAAGCTCCCAGTGTAATGTCACTGCACTGACGGAAGCTCCCAGTGTAATGTCACTGCACTGAGGGAAGCTCCCAGTGTAATGTCACTGCACTGAGGGAAGCTCACAGTGTAATGACATTGCACCGAGGGAAGCTCCCAGTGTAATGTAGGGAAGCTCACAGTGTAATGACATTGCACCGAGGGAAGTTCCCAGTGTAATGTCACTGCACTGACGGAAGCTCCCAGTGTAATGACATTGCACCGAGGGAAGCTCCCAGTGTAATGTCACTGCACTGAGGGAAGCTCACAGTGTAATGTCACTGCACCGAGGGAAGCTCCCAGTGTAATGTCACTGCACTGAGGGAAGCTCACAGTGTAATGACACTGCACCGAGGGAAGCTCCCAGTGTAATGTCACTGCACTGACGGAAGCTCCCAGTGTAATGACATTGCACCGAGGGAAGCTCCCAGTGTAATGTTACTGCACTGAGGGAAGCTCACAGTGTAATGTCACTGCACCGAGGGAAGCTCCCAGTGTAATGTCACTGCACTGAGGGAAGCTCCCAGTGTAATGTCACTGCACCGAGGGAAGCTCCCAGTGTAATGTCACTGCACTGAGGGAAGCTCCCAGTGTAATGTCACTGCACTGAGGGAAGCTCCCAGTGTAATGTCACTGCACTGAGGGAAGCTCCCAGTGTAATGTCACTGCCCTTTATGCTGTTTTCTCGAGACCACTCACAGTCTGGCAGCCGTGGCCCACGTGTGCCTGCCCCTAGGGACAGAACGGGCACCAGCAGACACCCAGACTTGCTGTCATCCTTGAGGAAGAAGGAACACTATAGTGCCAAGATAGCACCTAGATTCATAGGCAGCAGAGGCTGACGTCGCCAACACAGAGGGGATTTTCCCAGCGAGAGGAGGTGAGCTGCGTATATGGGGCATTATAGAAATGCAATGCAGCGCATTCACTCATTCATTCATTGAGCCGCCCGTCCATACTGGTGAGACAGCTTGCTGAATCAGGAGCTTACTAGCCAGATCTGCGACAGGACGACTCAGCTTTTCATCTCTCTGTGTGTTTTTGCTCTGAGCAATAGTAACACCTGCTCTATACAGTGATGGGAAAGAGTATGAGTCGTGGCAACAAGCAATATTTGAAGAAGGTCAGCAGACATGCACAGTTTTAACCCGTCAGCGTTTGACTCAAGTTTTTTTAATACACTTGGCAAAGCTTTGCACCTCTTCCCTTTTACTCACCCCTGACATCTACCTTTCCTACCCCATCCTCCTACCCTTCTGCCCCCGTGGCGCTGTGAAATGGGATCATTGCGCTGTAAAGCGCAATACAAGCCATCAAGCATAGCCGGAGAATGAAGCCCTACCCTTACCACTAAGCCTGCAAGGCACAGAACCACCAAAGTGCTTTCCTCCACTGACTGGCAGACGTGGAGGCGTCGGACACCTTCTCTCTCTACGTCTCAATGCCTCACAAATCTCCAAGGCCACGTCCTCTCCTGCCTCTTTTGAATTCACTGTCTCGGCTATTGCTCTGCCTCGATCGCCTCGATCGCCTCACCTCGTCTCCATCTCTCGCCCTCCTGGTCCCACTGGACCATTCTTTGATGTTCTTGGGTGCCTCCTCGATTCTCTTTCCAGTAAACATCACCTCATTCTCTTCGACGACTTTAACCTTCCCTCTCCAAACACTTCTCAGAAATCTGCACCAGTCTTTTCTTAGTGGCCAGGCTCTCCCCTCTATCCACAGCCTACCCATCCACACAGGGGGTAACTCTTTGGATCTCTTAATCATCTCCACCTCTCTGTCACACCATCCACATCTGATAACTCAACTGTTTCCATCGCCATCTCCTTTCTGCCCTCTGACCTTTCCTCACCACCTTGCCAGCTCGGCCTGGGTGGCTGGCAGGGACTTGGCCACCCCTACCTTCCTTCGTATTGGCAAAAATGTACACACGCATTTGAAACTCCTTTGACAAATTTTCCGCACCTGTACTTGGGTCCCCCGAGGGCATTCAACCTACAGTGCATTGAGACCATACCAATGGTGAAAGGCACTATACAAATGGCCATTACATTACTGACAGTTCTCCAAGCACACCATTGCAAGACACCATATTGCCACCCTACAAGGCCTTAACCGATCATAATGCACACATCAAGAGATAAAACATGTGAAGCTGGTTGCTTAATTTCCTCTGGGTCCCTCCTTAAAATCTGCTCAAAGAGCTGGAAGGAGGCAATATGGTGCCAAGCAGAATATTTTTTATAGCGCTTATATTGCAATGGGAACATTCCAAAGCGCTCTGGCGAACAGGGGAAGCCGAATGGGCCGTTTTGGAGAGGGAGAAGGGATAAGGTTGACGGGGAGAAAGAGTGAGAAAGAGTGAGAAAGAGTAAGGCGGGGACGGTGTAAAGTGAAGAGCGGGCGGGCCCGACAGAAAGGAGTGAGAAGGAAAGGCCAGGTAAGCAGGGCTAAGACATCAGATGGTTCAACTGACAAGCATCTGCGGAATTTCAAAAGGCCTTTCCCTGTCAGGGTGGGTGGGACTAAGGAGTTACAGTAAGGGACCTTTGTTTGTCATTAATACTGTTAAGCGGTACACATTTCATCAAGATCGGTATGATGAAATGTAGAGTGCAGCGGAAACATTAACTTACTGAGCTAGCTCACCAGTTGATCTAAAGCTTTCCGTGTGTTTCAATGGCACCAGTGCACATTCACTTTGCCCTTTATAAACGCCACCCGTATATACATCAAGAGGCATAGAATTATCACCTATAATTATAATGATAGGAGCCGAGACAATGTTAGCGTCTTGTGACAGGATGCTAGAATGGAAAGAGAAAATGCGAGTGCCGGCAGTGACCATCCCGCCCCCGCCCCTTCTTCATAGCTGCCGTTGCATGTGTATATTTCAGTTTGAGCAGTGAGCAGACGTCCCGGTTTTCCCGGGACAGTCCCGGGAAATCGACCTCCGTCCTGGAATTAATTTTACAAACCTCGTCCCGGGTTTACAAGGGTGGGGGGCTACGGCCCCAGTTGTTGCAGGGACCCAATTCCGGGACTGTCCCTACAAAACCGGGACACCTGGTCACCCTACTTTGACGCCCTTCCGGTGAGATTCACTTCGAGTGACCCACGTTCATCTTCCCACCAGCAGAAAGCCTCTGAAATGCCTGGAAACTCACCGGGCGTGGCTGTGCCTGGGGCCAATGGCTGCCCCCGCCTCTTCACCCCTGAGGGCCCGTGGCTGGGGTCTGTGCTGCACCGCCAGGGTTTCCAAATGCCTTAAACTCGGGCGCATTCCACAGGCCAGGCGTCTGCACTCTGCTGCATGTTGTGCAGGGGGCAGGCGGGCGAGGCTTGACTTACTCCTGCCAGTAAAGTCTGCTCACTTCTGGCCTGTGATGACCTGTCACAGGAGGGTGGTTGCGGGGCGAGCGCTCCCTGGCTTTTACATGCATTTCATCCAGCCCCCGGGGCGTGGCCCCACCCACTTCGCAGCTGAGCCCAGTCGGATATCCAATGCGGCTCCTGCCTCGCCCACCGAGGTTTGCACATGTTAAAGCTCCTTTTGTTTGCCCCCAGTCAGATTTCTGATTTGGCTTCGTTGCGCTGAGCGTGAGCTGATAACGGCCTCGCCCACAGAGCTTTTGTGCAAAAACCCAGACTCGCTTCAAAGTGGAAAAGGTCGCTTTAATGTGACAGGCCAAAGCTCACAAATAAACGCTAACCTGGCCCCTGGCCTTGCAAACTAAAATTAACCACTTTAACAATTTGCCAAAACATTAAATAAATAACTCTTTATGCCCGCGACAATAAATAAATAATTAACCACAACTACCTCCCTACCCATCCCCAGGCCCTTACCATCCCCTTACCATCTACTCAAACCTTCATTCCCGCTTTTTGGCATCATCTCCCCGGGGCCATGCCCCTCCATCTTCAAGACCTGCTCCCCTCTCTGCACCCCCAGGGTAGCCCATTCGTGCAAACAGCACCACCCCCATCCTATACCCACGCTATTCCCCCCATCGCTTGCCTCCCCCCACATCCAAAGGGGCCATGCCCCCCGGCACCTGAAAAAAACCTCCCCTGAGTTGTTTTTTTCTGCCCCACCCCTTAATAGCGCACTACCTCCAACTCTTCACCATGTCCTGTAATAACACCATCAAATCCAACAGATAGTAGCTGTTTCCAAAAACTGACAGGTGAACCCCCATCTTCCCTAAAAACTTCAAAATTCACATATACAATCTCCTAATGCTCCAAAACTCGCACTGCTGCCAAACCACAAAACTTGATCATTTCCCTGTTAATCTTCTTCCTCGTTCGCTCTACCGCGCCCTCACTTACCGGACCTCTCTAAACTCTCCTCCGTAACAACTAAGTCCATATCAGACTTACCTTAGACCATATTTCCCTAAGCCATGCCAGATCCCTTTTCATCTTCTTCAAAAGAGCTACTCCCGTATCCCGCACCAAATAATTCTCCCCAGCATGAATGATCAACCCGTCCGGGACCCCGAAACGCTCCTTCATCCCCGCCAGCATGGGCAGCAGTTGGTTCCACGCAACCCCCCACGTCCTGACCACCTCACAATCCCCACTTGAAAGCTGCAACCCAACTGCATGCCAAAAACCCTCTTCTCTGCCTCTCTTCCCGCCCATTTCACGATTGAGTGCCCGACGATCCAGATCTGCCGCATCTGCCCCGGCCTCCTCGCCGTCTCTGAAAAAGAAATCATATTGTCACCTCACCATCCTAACCCCCCTTCCCCCCATCACAAACCCACTGCCCCCCACTCAACCAGTCCCTTTCCCCAGCTCCCTAATATATCCCTTATACTTCCCAGACCTCCACCTGCCCAAGCTCTTAACTTCGTCCTCCGATAATCCCAAGCGGTTACCCTCAGAAGCCGCACCCATTCGGAATGAATGCGTCCCATATTCCTCTGGTTTCTCCCCCACTACCTCCAATGCCTTCCTCAGTACCCCCAACACCTGCGCTGCCTACACCCTTGACCCCCCTTCATGCCGGAAGACCATCCCCGACCTCCCTCCAGATAGCTCCTTCCACGCCAAACTTGCCTTTTCCGGGCACAGCTCTTTACTCCCCCACCCCAGCGACACCCAGCAACCCCTTCCCCTCTGGTCTCTCTTTGACCTCCCGATCCTAATATCTACCCCCAAATCCGAGAAATGGACATCCTCCCACTGCAACCCACCAGCTCCATTTTTAACCCCCACAAGCTCCGATATGCGGAAGGCCCCCGAAAAACAACCACGTAAAGCAGACTTGAAACATAACTCCTTCCCAGGCCGACCAGCAAACTTCTTCCAAAACCCTGCACAGGCTGACCAACAGCGTTGCCGATACCGGTTGTCTGCTATCCTTCTCCTTCCCCCTTTCCCTCGGCCATCCCTCTAACATCCTACTCGCCATCTCCCCGCCACTAGGTGGGAATCCCCAAAACCATTTGCCATAGAAAGCTATTCCCGCTAATTTCCCAGCTATGGTCGCTTTCGACCAACCCTTATCCATACACCATAACAGAAAATTGACCACATCCTCCCTCCTGCGTTCCTCAGCATCCTCCCTAGCCTTCCAGCTACGTGCCCCCCCTTTATGAATTCTTCCCACGCCCTCCTGTAAGCTGCCTTAGATGCTGGGGCCAGAGAGCCCTCCACTAACGACAGGGCTGTCAACTTCCTAGCTTCCACAGCTCCTCTGGGATCCGCTGCCCAATCTGGTCTGCTCCAGGTGCCAATCCATGGAATCTCTGCCGTTGAAAACGAGATGATGCATCAGTGATGCCATTATCCTTACCCGGCACGTGCGTTGCCCTGAACAGCACATTCCATTCCATGCATCGCAACACAAACTCCCTCATCAGCCTTACCACCCTCTGGTCCCTTGCCGACTGCCTGTTGACTACATTGACTACGCACTCGTTGTCCACATTAAAATTCACCTTCTTGTTGGAAAACTCCCTGCCCCACAGTTCCAACGCCACCAACAAAGGAAAGAACTCAAGGAATGCTATACTTCTTCCCTCTTCCAACCACTGTGGCGGCCGCCTCTCCGCACACCATCTGCCTTGCCAGAAGACTCCGAAACCACCCGCACCTGCTGTATCTGAAAATATCTGCACCTCCCAACTTACCGGATCCCCCTGAAGCCACATTGACACCCCATTAAAACCTTCCAAGAAACGCAACCAGATCCTACAATCCTCCCGCACCGCCCCTGAGACCCTCACCCGATGATGCGGGCATTTAGCTCCCACCATGGCCCACGACATGTTCCTACAAAAAGTCCGGCCCGGAGCCACCACCCTGCATGCAAAATTCAAATGCCCTACCAACCGCTGCATTTCCAGCAATGTCATCTTCCGTGCCACCACCAATTTCTCCAGCAGACCCACTAAACGACTCACTTTGCCGTGCGGCAAGCATGACGTTATGGTCCTGGAATCAAGCTCAATCCCCAAAAAGGTCAAAACCACAGCCGGCCCTTTCATTTTATCTTCCGCCAAAGGCACCCCAAATTCCTGCATCAATGCCTGAAAAGATTTCAGCATGTTCCTGCACTCTGATTCATCCTCCGCCCCGCCGATGAACAAAAAATCATCCAGATAGTGCAAAACCCCCTCCGCACCTGAACTAAATGTAAAAGCCCACTGCAAGAATGAACTAAAACGTTCAAACAACGCACAGGATATTGCACACCCCATCGGTGGAGCCTTATCCTCGTAAATGCGATCTTCAAATTGCATCCCCAGCAACCAAAAAACCTCCGGGTGCACCGGCAGCAACCTGAATTCTGCCTTGTTATCACATGGCCAAAAATGCTCCGCTACCCACCTTCCTTATCAACTCCACTGCCTGATCCACGCTCGCATATGACACCCCACAATCCTCTGGGGCAATAAAATCATTGACGGACAAGCCCTCTGGCCAAGATAAATGATGAATCAGCCTGAATTCCAACAGCGCCTTCTTGGGCACTACCCCCAATGGCGATATCACCAAATCGCCCGGTAGATCTATAAAATGGACCTACCAACCTCCCTGCCTCCACTTCCTTGAACAACTTCACCCTAACCACCTCCCCATTCTCTTTGGCTGATTTCAAATTTTCCGCCCATCTACACACCCTCTGCCCTTGATACCCCAGCCTGAATCCCTCCCAAAAACCGACTCCCAGGATCTCCGACCCCTTCCCTATCCGTATAAAAATTGAGCCACCTCTCCAGAACTTCAACTTTAACTGGAGTAAAAGCTTTTCCCCACAACCCCTCGACCTGCTCCCAACCCTCGATCCCCTTGCTGAAAGCACTGTGTAACCGGGTGCCAACCTGCACATCTGGAGCACTTGTGTCTGAACCTGCACGCTGTCCTCGTGCAGCCCTCCTTATTGAAGCCCCAACACACTGCCAACTGCTGTCCCCTGCCTCCTCCACCCACCCCCTCGTGGGTGGGGCGACCAAGAAAGGGCCGGTAAGGCACACGTAAGCCACTCGCCGTGTGCACTGTCGGGGCAGGCATTGTTGGCGCCATCCATTGTAGCCAGATGGTCCACATCACTCTCCCCCATACCGCCTGGCTGTCTTCCGCCAGTCTAGACCTAAATTCCTCATCGTATCGCACCCACGCGAAACCTCCAAAGCTCATAAAAGCCTTCCTAATCACATCCATATACTTCCACAGTGCTACACACCTCTCCGGAAATTTTTCGCAATACACACTGGCATATATGATAAACGTCGACGTCCGGGTACTGCTGGGCGCATCGCTAATTCCCTCTCCTCTTCCTTGGGGCCCTCCTTGGCTCTGACCTCCCTGTGTAATAGCTTGAAAACATCCACAAATTCACCCGCCCAGATCTTTTCCTTTGTAGATGCCATCAAGTGTGCTCCCAATGGCTTAGTGATGCCCATATAGGGTAACTTCTTTTCTTTTCCTTTAACCTCTCCATCCTTTTCCTTTGTTACCTGAACCTCAGTTTCCCCGGGCTCAGTCGCCCTGTCAGTATGGACCTCCACCAAGGACACTTTCTTCTCCTCACCCACAGCTCCCACAACCTGCATGCCCACCTCTCTCATTACCCCTTGCACCAACACCCCTTCCCCGTTTGCCCCCAACCTCCCATCCCTCCTTCCCCATGCCGCTGACATTCCCTCTCCTGCTCACCTCTCTCTGCCACGCTGCTGCCCGTCTGCAGTCTTGCCTCAACCTCAACGCTCCGCATCTCCCTCCTCACTGGGCTTCTGCTGCGAGAAGAAAACATGTCAACCTTCTCCCGATAATTGCCCAGCCCCCATCCTTGCTGAACACCTTGCCCTTCGTCATCCCCTTCACTCCGTAACCCAAAGCCTCTTTCCCCCCTCCCAGCCTCATCGTCCCCCACGCCATACAAGGGCCATTGCAAGCACATGCTCGGGCCGGGCAACTCCTCCTCTTCTGAACTCAGGGCGTCCGCCCCGCCGCTCCTTCTTGTTCTCTGCAGGGCCGTGACAACCCCTGCATGATCTTCTCTTCTTGGGCGAGGGGTCCTCACTTTCACCCGTTGCTCCTCCCCGCTAGGGGCCATGCTGCGCCTTCTAGGCTGCTCCCTGATGACTTGTAGAGGGGCCGTTTTTTAAGCCCTCTCCTGGCTGCGCCTGCAGAACCGTGGGGGCCGCCCCAAGCCCTCCAACCGATGCCCTCCTCGCTGGGGAGGTCGTTCCGCACCTCTCCCTCTCCTCGCTGCTCTCAGGTGACCGCTCCTTCCTTCTACCTCTGGCACTCTTCTGCAAATACTTACCGCCCCTTCCTCTCCGCCCTAACGTACCCCCTGCCCCTCAGCACCCCCACTCTCTTCCTCCCCCCTGCCAGCACCCCTGTACACATTCCCCTCACTTCCTTCCTCTCCCGCAACCTCCTCCCCCGAAACCCTCCCCAATCCATTCCCCACTACCCTGGACCTCTTTGATGCCCTCCTAGGGATATCCCTCCTGCTACGCCTACCCCCCACCTCCCAGGCCCCCCCTTTTCCCGCAGCAGGGCTGCATGCAACGACCGCCGCCAGCGCCCCGTCTGCCGCCGCTCGCCGCTGCAGCCTTCCCCCTTCCCCATCACCCCCGCCAGTAACCTCTGCCACTACCCCCTCCAACTGTGTTTTGGAGGCCCTGCTGATAATCGCAAGGTCCTCCCACAATGCCTTGGCGTCAACCAGCCCTTTTTTGCTTGCCCCACGGCCCCCCATCCTGCCCACCCTCACGCAACACATGCCAACCTACGATTGCTAGCACCGCCCCTGAAACCCCTTTTTCTTCAGCCTCTTGCCCCACCAACCGCTGCCAGGATCCTCTATCACAGCCCCCAGCCCAGCAAACGCCCATGGTTACCCCAAATCTTGCACCCCCTCTCACACCCAACGTACTGTTGCCCCCCCCACCCTGTGTATTAACTATGGGCTGTCCCGCCAATGCCTCTACTAATCCTTCTCGCCCTCCTTTCTTTCTCCTGTTTTTTTTTTGTTTTGTTTTATTAGCCCCCCACCCTCTACTAATCCCTTTATAATCCCTTATTTATATTTATATTTTACCTAACTGTCCTACCCCCTAAATTGCCCCCTCTCCCCCTACCCGCCCCTTGGGCCCCGAGAGGCAGCTATGCCCCTCTGAAAACCGAGGCTGTCCCAACCCTCTCTCCCTGCCCCACCTTCAGAAACCTCCTGCCCCTTGTTCTGATCACCACACTCGCGTATGCTCTTCTCCAACGTGGCCCCTTTAAGGCGCGCACTTCAAGCCCAGCCCCTCCACGCTGCAGCCTCTCTCCGCGAGCGCCGGCCGCACAAGCTCGAGCGCTCGCCGACCCACAACAGCCTTCCCCCTGCCCCAACCGCTCACCGGCCGCACCGCCCCACGGCAGCGGCCCGCTCCACACCGACGACGACCAGGTCTCGCCCCAGGTAAGGAGGGGGTACCTTAGCTACAGTACCCCCGCTATTCCCTATTCCCCCCTTTTTACTATATTCTATCTTTTTTTTCTCTTACCCACCCCTAAGCCCAACACTCGCTCAACCCCCACCACCACCTACTCAGCTAACCCTCCCTGCTCACCTCCGCTACCTAGTAGGCTCCGAGGCAAGGAAAGCTCGAGAGCAGGAGACCCTGACAAAAAACGTGCCCTTAACGGTCTCCTGCTCTCGAACATTCCCAGCCCCTTAAATACCCCCTCCCCGCGGCGTGCTATGCGCAGGCCAGCTCGCTGGCCTGTGCAGCGCCCAAAACCACCCCAGGGGGAAACGCTGCATGTTCTCCCTGGGGCCCCCCTTGCCCACGATAATAAGCCTGGAAATGGTTTAGTGTGGGGGGTAGGGGGGTCAGGGGGGAGGCATGCCTGTGACACAAGTAACAGTGATGACAGGGATGACAGTAATGACAATGTCTGAAAGGAGGGAGGCCAAACGAGTTGTGAGGTGGAAAAACTTTGGCCACAAGCTTTATTGTCACACAAGCCATGGGAAAGAAAACCAACCATAAAAAACATCATAAGAAAATAAACACAAATATATAGTTTGGGGAACAGAGGTATCAGGTGAGTGGGCCCCTACTTCCACGTAGGGCCCGCTCGAGGCTGATCCCTGCCACCCCTCATGCCCAAAGCTTGGGACGTTGGATGGACCCAGCATGTGAGCCGTGTCCGGTTTTTCTTCCGAAGGATGGGGACGCTCCCAGTGTAGGTTACTGGAGGGATGCTCGAAGTGTACTGTCAACGCAGCAAGGAAAGCAATCAGTCCAATGTCCCTGCAGCGAGGGAAGCTTCAAGTGTAATGTCACTGCAGCGATGGAAGCTCCAAGTGTAATCTCACTGCAGCGATGGAAGCTTCAAGTGTAATGTCACTGCAGCAGGGGAAGCTTCCAGTGCAATGTCACTGCAGCGAGGGAAGCTTCCAGTGTAATGTCACTGCAGCGATGGAAGCTTCAAGTGTAATGTCACTGCAGCAGGGGAAGCTTCCAGTGCAATGTCACTGCAGCGAGGGAAGCTTCCAGTGTAATGTCACTGCAGCGATGGAAGCGTCAAGTGTAATGTCACTGCAGCGATGGAAGCTTCAAGTGTAATGTCACTGCAGCAGGGGAAGCTCCAAGTGTAATCTCACTGCAGCGATGGAAGCTTCAAGTGTAATGTCACTGCAGCAGGGGAAGCTTCCAGTGCAATGTCACTGCAGCGAGGGAAGCTTCCAGTGTAATGTCACTGCAGCGATGGAAGCTTCAAGTGTAATGTCACTGCAGCGAGGGGAGCTTCCAGTGCAATGTCACTGCAGCGAGGGAAGCTTCCAGTGTAATGTCACTGCAGCGATGGAAGCGTCAAGTGTAATGTCACTGCAGCGATGGAAGCTTCAAGTGTAATGTCACTGCAGCGATGGAAGCTCCAAGTGTAATCTCACTGCAGCGATGGAAGCTTCAAGTGTAATGTCACTGCAGCAGGGGAAGCTTCCAGTGCAATGTCACTGCAGCGAGGGAAGCTTCCAGTGTAATGTCACTGCAGCGATGGAAGCTTCAAGTGTAATGTCACTGCAGCAGGGGAAGCTTCCAGTGCAATGTCACTGCAGCGAGGGAAGCTTCCAGTGTAATGTCACTGCAGCGATGGAAGCGTCAAGTGTAATGTCACTGCAGCGATGGAAGCTTCAAGTGTAATGTCACTGCAGCAGGGGAAGCTTCCAGTGCAATGTCACTGCAGCGAGGGAAGCTTCCAGTGTAATGTCACTGCAGAGATGGAAGCTTCAAGTGTAATGTCACTGCAGCAGGGGAATCTTCAAGTGTAATATCACTGCAGCGAGGGGAGCTTCCAGTGTAATGTCACTGCAGCGAGGGGAGCTTCCAGTGTAATGTCAGTGCAAAGAGGCAAGCTCTCGTGTAATGTCATGGCAGTGAAGGAAGCTCCTATTGAAATGTTACGGCAGCGAGGGCGGCTCCCAGTGTAATGTCACGGTTTATAGTCATAAAATCGAATGCAAAAATGTCGAAAGTCAGAAAATCGAAAAAAGAATGTCGAAAAAAATCTATTTGAATTTCTTTTTTAATACGTTTTTTATTCGAAATGTGGGGGTCCCCCTAGCCCCCCCTTTTTTGAACTTTTTTTTTACATGCAGAACCCCCCAAAAAAATATAAAGAATTCGATTTTTTTTTTCGACGTTAAGTTTTTGAATTTATTGTAATTTGACATTATTTTTCTCAATATTATGACTGACCACCTAATGTCACTGCTCCCAATGTAATGTCACTGCTGCGAGGAAAGCTCCCAGTGTAACATCACTGCAGCAAGGGAAGCTCTCAGTGTAATGCCACTGCAGCGAGGGAAGCTCCCAGTATGTTGTCACTGCATTGAGGGAAGCCTCCAGTGTAATATGACTGCTGCCACAGAAGCTCCCAGTGTAATGCCACTGCTGCGATGAATGCTCCCAGTGTAATGTCACTGCTGTGAGGGAAGCTCTCAGTGTGATGTCACTGCAGCAAGGGAAGCTCACAGTGTAATGTCACTGCAGCAAGGGAAGCTTCCAGTGTAATGTCACTGCAGCGAGGGAAGCTTCAAGTGTAATGTCACTGCAGCAGGGGAAGCTTCCAGTGTAATGTCACTGCAGCGAGGGAAACTTCCAGTGTAATGTCACTGCAGCGAGGGAAGCTCTCAGTCTAATGTCATGATAGTGAGGGAAGTTCCCAGTGTAATGTCACAGCAGGTAGGGAAGCTCCCGGTGTAATGTCACTGCAGGGAGGGAAGCTCCCAGTGTAATGTCAACGCAGCAAGGAAAGCTCTCCGTCCAAAGTCCCTGCAGTGAGGGAAGCTTCCAGTGTAATGTCAACAACCAGTCATCAGCGGTAGCCAGACATTTTAAAGAAAATGGACACTCAATTACACAATTACGTCTTTTGGTATTAGAAGTTGTACAAATCAAAGGTTATAACACAAGAACGTGAAAAAACTGAGAGCGCAGCAAGAAGCTTTTTGGATAGATAAGCTCAATTCACTGTCCCCATGTGGAATTAATGAAGAGTTGGACTTGAGTTGTTTTTTTATGAATTCATTACTATTGATAGATTGATAATCCTGTTTTTATGATTTGCCTCACATATTCTGTTCTCTGGTCATTTTGGAAATATGATTTATGTGCACTTTTTGTAGACAAGCTATCAGTTTGAAGTAACCATGACAATGGAAGACCTGTGCAGTACATCACTATCTGCAGTTGTTTATGAATGGAAATATTGGTGTTAGCATACGCTATATATTACCACAATATTCAGAATACTATATGGCTGATTGAAACACCATTTATAATACCTGCATTACATGGGAATCCAACTTTTAGAATATGTTTTGAAGTATTCTTATCACCTAATTTTGTGTAACTATAGTGACTTACACGCACTTACACAAGCGTAGTAATGCCCATCCATGGAATTAAGCAAGCAGTACTCGAACATTCACCGAAACAATTACCAACCACTAAAATACTGAATATTAGTATAGGCAACAAGTGGAATAGTAGACATAATAGTGATGCAAATCGTGCTTGCATTTTAACAGTGGCAACGAGATTGAGTGCCTCCAGCAATCAATAAAGTAAGTGGGTTCCCGTTTAAATATCGGATGAGCATATTCAAAATTGAGATGATTTATATTTTAGCAAAGAGAATCATTTATCAACAAAAAGGAAATTAAGTTATCTAGAGATCTTGGCTGTAGACCACGACAATTAATCAGCAGCCGCCTAGTCATATGCATATAACACCATTCCAAGATGGCCGACCGCCATCCGGTACACCTCTGGAGGTATCCATGACAACCATCTAAACAAATAGAAGTGCATTAGGAACACGCGCGCTCCCGTGGCGTTCTGTTACACGAAATCTCGGACTAGACAAGCTTAGTTTGATTCTACACCTTATGGTTTACCTAATGGATAAGTATTACCTAGAGAGTGCAAACTTGAATATAGATGCTATGTCAAGACTTGGAGGTTCAGATTATGCTCACTCTTCTCTTTACTAACTCAAGCAGCATTCAAACAACAGACATGAAAAACGAATAACCAATAAAAAACTACAAATCCCAACAAAACCATCTCATTTGTAGTCCGTTTTTCATAGGTTGTCCCAATCACGTGATTTCCTCATCAAATACACTTCTCCTATCCTGTATAACACTAACTGCCCCCATAGTCCTTCCTCTTTCTTTGCTGCTCGAGCAGCCGAAATAAGTGCTTTGATTTTATCTTTGTATTAATTGTGCTTATGTGTATGATGAATACTTAGGAGGAGCGCGTTTAGGCTTATGAGGCTTGCCGCGCGTTAAGGTCATTTGGCAGAGCATATCCGCGACAGAGGATGCAACAGGGTATTTGCTCCGGCGCCATTCACTCGTTAGGAGGCACTGCAGAAACGTAAGTTTGCAAAGGCGCAACGGGACTCTGCGGGTTCCAGCGCCGTTGAGAACTTACAATGTTGAAGAGCGGGAGCATTGGTACGCGCAGGAAAGGATCTATTGCCGTTCCGAATGAATTTGAGCAGCCGCATTTTTGAAAGGCTATTGAAGAGTGAGAACCCTCACTGGAGAGTCTGCGAGCGCCACCTGGTGGTCGGAAGGGGAACCGCAGACTGAGATAGACACTGCTCCACAGAGAACGGGCCTAGCCCAGGTAAAGAAGTAGACCCCTCATTATTCTGCCTGCTCGGGAGGAGATATTAAGGAGATTGTCAATATCTCATTGACGGGCTCAGTCCCAAGGGTAAACTGCTAACAGACACTGAGACTCGCCAAGCTACAGTTAAAAATATATATATATTTTTTTTTAAAACTCTTTTTATTACTGAAGGTCAACACAGATTAAACTCATTGCACACGCATACGTCGGTACATACAATTCAGTAGTTGTCAAAGGCATAAATCAGAAATCATAAAAACAATTTACACAGGCATTTCCTCATCAGAGGCCATTTCGCATAAGTACATTCTGAACGGGGCCCATATGTCCTTGGGGCGACATCTCATTGTCACAATCATGGTGTATTGTTCCTCACATTCGTTTATGTAGGCCAGATCAAGAATAAAATGTTCAGTTCAGAGATGTACTTGTCCAACATTTCAGTAGACACCGTTTGGCCACAGCACATGCTACATTGAATAGTCGTCTGATCTTTTCACCTTGTTTGCCTATATCTTCGAACAAATATTTCGGTGGATGCATGTCCGCGGGGATTTGTGTAATGTCTTCAAGCATCTCTGCCACTTCTCTCCAAAATGTAGCAACAGGGGGGCATTCCCAAAACATGTGATATGCTCCCGCTTGGCTAGCCTTGCACTTAGGGCAGTCCCCCGATTGAGTCGTTGAGAGCTTGGCCATCTTTGCAGGAGTGTAGTGCAGTCTATTTAAGATCTTGAACTGAACAAGTCTGAGCCCTGCGTTCATGGATATAGCTTTAGTAAGCATACAATATTTTGCCCATTTTTCTTCCGGGATACTCAAGTTCGGGTCTTCCTCCCATTTGGCTTTTACCTGGTTTGTGGTGGGTGTACGTAGTTGTACCAGTGCATAAAGTTTAGAGACTCCCAGCCCTGTACCAGATGTGGCGGCTTGTGTGCAGGGATGGGATGGTGGCTCGTCCGGGAAGAGTGGCCACTGTGCACTGAATGCAGATTTCATCCTATGGTATTCAAGTGTTTTGGTTGCCCCCCCCCCCTAATGCCTCCCTGAGTTCCTCGAGCGTTACAAATCTGCCATTCGGGAACATGTCCCGCATCTTGATTTCCCTGTCTGGGTCCCAGTGTCTTTGTATCGTCTTATCCAATGTGGGTGGTATGCCGGGGTATTTCCAAAGGGGTACATCTGGGTCATACGGGGTATATATCTTCAGTTTTTTATATAATGCCTTCCATGCACGTGCCGTGGTCCCGACTGGATCGAAGGGACAAGGATCTTTGTATTGAGAATAAAATATTATAGAACGGAGGTCTATGGGATGTGCTGCAAACTTCTCAAGCCATATATGGGGCGATCTATCCTCAGGGTCATACCAATGCTTCGCGAACTGCGCCTGTGCTGCAAGATAGTATAGCTCGAAATCCGGCATGGTTAGCCCCCCTGTACAATAAGGTTCAGTGAGTTTTTCCCATTTCATTCTAGGGGTTTTCCCGTCCCACACAAAGGAGACCACCATTGATCTTATTTTCTCAAAAAAGGTTTTGCCTGGCCAGATTGGTATATTAGTAAATAGATATAGTAACTTAGGAAGCACAACCATTTTAAGGATCGCAACCCTGCCATTTAGGGATATGGGTAGCTTGGCCCACGTTTGCAGTTTTGCCTTCAACGTCTGCATTATCGTTTCATAGTTGTCTGCAAAGAGTGTTTTTTTGTCTCGAGACACTAGCACACCTAAATATCGGATGTGTCCGGTTGCCCACTTAAGGTTTCCAGTGGATCCCGGGCATGTGGTTTGAGGTGTCAGTGGTAGTATTTCGGATTTTTCGTTATTTATTTTATATCCCGAGTATTTAGAAAATTCATTTATATCTTGCATTACAGGTGCCAGAGTGGTCTCAGGGTTCTTAAGGTACAATAAAGTATCGTCCGCATATAAAGAGATCGATTGGGGTGGGCCAGACATTCTTATTCCTTTATCCCTGTGTTTTAACGTAATCATTATGGCTATTGGTTCAATAGTCAGTGCAAACAATATTGGTGAGAATGGACAACCCTGCCTGGTACCTCTGCCCAGTGCAAAGAACTCAGAGATCACAGTGTTTGTAAGGACCCTCGCCCCGTTTTTTTTATACAGTAATTTAACATAGCTAATGAAATTGGGACCCATTCCAAATCTTCCCAACACTTCAAATAGGTACACCCAGGACACCGAATCAAATGCTTTCTCGGCGTCCAGTGACACCGCCACAGCTTGAGCCTCTGGGTCGATCTGGGCCATTATTGCAAATAGTCTGCGCAAATTGAACGGAGTGGATCTTGTAGGGATGAATCTGTTCTGATCTGGATGAATCAGTGATGGCATGCTTGGTAATAGTCTATTTTCCAGGACTTTGGCGAAAATTTTAGCGTCGACGTTAATGAGTGATAATGGCCTGTACGATGACATGTCCTGTGGGGGACGGCGGGGCTTCAGTAATACTGTTATTACAGCTTCTCGCATGGATCCGGGGAGCTCCCCAAGTTCCAGCGCTTCCTCCCATACCTTTAACAAAATTGGGGCAAGTTCCTTTTCAAATTCTTTGTATAGTTCCACCCTCAGCCCATCAGATCCCGGGGCCTTTCCCGAATGCAATGCTTTTATGGCTTCTATGATTTCTTCCTCCGTGATTGGGCTATCAAGGGCCAGTTTTGTGTCTGGTGGGAGGGTCGGGAATTCCAGGTCATTCAAGTATGCCTATATTTCCGGTACAGTTTTCTCGTCTGCATTTGAGTACAGTTTCTGGTAAAATTTCAGGAATTCAAGATTGATGGATCTACCCCCGGTCACCATCCCACTCTCCGTGCTTTCAATGCATGTTATCGGAGTGTGTTGGCGATCCACTCTGATGATGTTGGCCAGAGCTCTTCCCGCCTTGTTCCCCTCCCCGTATCTACATGTCCTGGCTGGGGCTGCTATGTATTGTAGTTCTCTCGTGGCCAGCTTATTAAATTCCTTTAGGAGATGATTTATTTCAGCTAACGTATCCTTATTTCGGGTCTCGCTATAAGAGTTCTCTAATTGCCGAAGTTGCGTTTCTGTTTCAGTTAGTTCCAGTCTCACCGCTTTAAGCAGTCCCGAGGATTTGGAGATCAGAGTTCCCCTAACCCAGACCTTGAAAGCCTCCCATACTGTTGAATATTTATCCACTGTTCCCATATTATTGTTGAAGAATTCTTCCATTTCTATATGTAGTGCCTCCGCGACATTAGGGTCTTTGAGTATATGTGTGGGCATTCTCCATCTCTTCTGCGGTTTTGGGACATCCCCAAGCATCAAGTCCAGGGATACTGGGGAGTGATCCGATAGTGTTCGTGGGTATATTTCACAGCTTTCTAGCCATCCCAGCATGTCTTCCGACACCCACCAATAATCTATACGAGATTCCGAATCATGTATGCTCGAATAGTACGTGTACTCCTTCGCATCCTCCAGGCATCCCGTAGCATCAGCTGTGGCATAACCTGATCTAGGACTATAGATGCTTTAGACCGCACCCACTTGGCTCTGGAGGATCTGTCTAGCTTTGGGTCTAGTATTAGATTGAAGTTTCCCCCCCCAGACAATACTAGTAGTATCAAGTGTAATCAAGTGTAATCAGTAATTCCAATATATTGAGATAAAAGTCCGGGTCATCTATATTGGGGCCATAGGTGTTAATCAATGCGATCGATTTCCCCGCAACCTCTCCCCAGATCAGTACATATCTCCCCAGGGGGTCTTCTTTGTGTCCTTTGGTCTGGAATCCCAGTGATGGATGTAGTATGGTTATGACTCCTCGTGCCTGGGTGGAATATTCTGTGTGGTATCTTTGCTTGCCCCATGCGGCCAGTATACTTGTGTTGCTGGGGCCCTGTGTATGTGTCTCCTGTAACATGACTATATGGGGTGAGTGTCTATTAATGTAAGTTCCTATTTTCCTAGTTTTGGAGGGTTTGTTCAGCCCCCTGACGTTCCACGACAGCAGTCTGATTTTCATCCCTTTGCCATTGTCAGTGCCACCCGCCATCGTATCTGCTCACCATTACAGTGTTATCCAAATACCGTGCAACATGCATGGCGCAATTATCTGTTCGACCTTCAACAAAACAACTTTTCAACTTTTCAACAAAAGGTCCATTTTCTCCCCTTCCCCCCTCACCCCCACCCCCATCATCCGCCCCAACTGGATGATTTAACCTTACAAACTGTTGGAGATCTCCTGGGGTTGCCATGTTGTCGCTGTGTGGCCGCCAGCTCGAGCTCACAGTCCGACTTCCACATTTTCCTGTGGCGCACTACCGCTTATTTTGTCTCATTCCTGTTCCGTTTTTGTGGCATGCATGTGCTTTGGTTCCCCCTGCATCAGGGTATCATCAGGGTATCATCGGTCCGCCTCGGAAACCTTTGCCACAACATTTCAACTTTGTATTTATTGAAAGCTCCTTTGCAACACAACACTTGCATTGGTGTGTTTACAACAACAGGGCCTTTTCAGCTCCTGCATTTGTGCATCATTTATAGAATGCTTTGCTGGGTGCATGGTGTCATGGGAACATAGCTATTTATTTATGTATGTATTGGGTATTTAAATAACACCTAGACAGAAAATGGTGTTTCAAGGCGCCATAAGACAAAAAACGGGCCGTAGGACAGGGAAGAAAACACCAAGGGCAGTCCTACTAGGCCTTGCTGTTAACAATATAGCAGCTGGAAGCTGCTGTCTGTCAGACGAAAGTGAGATAATAAGTCAGTAGTGCCTGACCCTTATTCACATATCCTGATTCCGTCTCTTAAAATACCTCGGTGAAGCAACTGCACATGCACATGTTTGGGCAACCAGTAAGGCTCGAAATAGAGAAGTACCCAAAGTAACCTTCATTTTAAATTCCACTTAGCCTCATGGAACCCCACCAGTCTGGAACCCAGGGTCTTTAGGTCCTTTAATCACTGCTTACTCAGTTGACGTTCTGTCCCATTCAGCTGCAGTATGGCCCAGAATGCTGCCAAAACATGCTCGCCTACACCAGCCTACGCCAACTCCCACAGATTGTAGGCACACAGCTGAGAAATAGATGTTGCCGCTGCCAATGCTATATTGGTGTAATCAAAATGTCGTAACCAGGTTCGTGCTCAGCCACTTGATTTATAAGCACTATGTGTGTCCTTCACTGAAGTCCTGGTCAAAACAAACATTGGCAAAGCCAGCAGTTTTGGCTTGTGTACAAGTATTAGGCATTTGCCAAGCACTGCTGTTATATGCCCAGGTACTCACACCAGAAGTGACTTTGCTGGCACAAAAGCCCAAACCGTTGGCATTGCCAAGGCTTGTTGTTTTTCAAATCAATTAGGATAAAATCAATAGAAGAAGATATTGTGTGAGTATATGTACTCTATTGGTGAAAGTAAGATGCAAGCACTTAGACCTGGGACTTCAAAAATAAGTTCTTAACAGTAGCATAAACATCTGCAAAGAAAAACATATAACAAAAGAAGCTTTATATATTGTGAGATAGGGGTTGCCGATATAGGGGAACCTGAGGCTGAACAGGGCAGTTCCCGTATATGGGAAACCCTCGCAGCCCTAGTTTACGCGATGCTAATGCAGGTTTTGGCTAATGGGTGGCCTGATGCATTCTGCTCACAGGTGTGGGCAACAAGAGGCCTGCAGTGTAGGAAATTGCACTATCCTGGACCATGTGTTTTGGTTGGATTGAACCCGCTAGCACAGGAGCCGAGATGGAAACCAGCTGCAGTGGTTCATCCACTACAGTTTGGTGGTGCTCAGGCACCTCAGAGGAAGGGAACTTTTATTTTTATATGGGAGCACAGCTTTTTGTTATTTTGTGGACATAGAATACCCTATAGGGTCGGGACTCTGCATTTGACACCCTTCTAGGAAGGACCTGAAATGAGGGAGCCACATGATCTCAAGCAATGACAAAAACACACACCTCCTCTTCGTACACATATTTGAGCGATGTCTCACATGCACTTTGACCACTTGTGAAGGTGCCACATGGTATACATCAAAAAAAGTCCCTGCAGAGCAAGTCTCAGCCTCATCTCCCAGCAACCATCAATCCCAGACTCCCATGACCTTGTGTGGAGATTGGTGCAATCAACCCACTCTTTCATGGATTGCCTCCTTCTTGTCCACATCACTTGGACTCGCCATTTGCACCACATCCATCAGGCAGGGATTAACACTTTCCACCACCTCATTACTTTGGGGAGGTACAGCGCTGTCCTCCTGTGTTTTATACAAAATTGTCCAAGATACCTTTCTACCTCCTTAGTCATAAACTGTGGACCGCTGTCGCACAGTGCACTGGCTGGCTGGGTTGGGCTGTCACCGAAAGCACACAGAGCTGTCACTCCAACAGCCCGCTGCAAGCCCTGTTCCGCAATTCAGGAAAGAGGGCTGTTTAATGCTTCTGCATGGCCTGGTGCCACACCCAATAGACACTGTGCCAGGTGAGGCTATGCCTTCAGTCCTACCCCGATAGTTTGGTACAAACTGCAGTACATGCTGTTAATGGCCTCTGGTATTCACTAAGCCATGCTTAGAGCACGGAGGGCCTGATTTTAAAAGATGTTCTAACATTGGGTGTCTGTCTTAAGCCACCTCCCCAATATTCACATCACACATCCCCTCCTTTAGGGGATATGGATTTTTGAACAAACGCTCATGATCATCACTCACTACAAAATAATTGGCAGATCATTTTACTCTGTGGTTTGTGTCTGCAGCAAAGTCCCCGTTAAGAGGGCTGTACAGCTCGTGAGATTTGTGGACAAGGAATAGTGGGTGGACACTCAATCTTTTTGAGACCAGCCATGAAGCCTTTTAACCTGGGAAGTGCTAAAATGTTTACGCGAACTGAGCCTTCAGAAGTGAGACGTTAAATTGAAGGATTTTATACTCTGAACTGCTTTTCTTTTTCTTCATTTTCCTTTCTTCTTTACTCTTGTTTTATACAGTGATATGTGTAATTTAATACGTACTGCTATTTTAATTTTAATTTTGTGAAAAGTCGAGTTCTTTGACTAAAAAACAATAAATAAAAAAAATGTAATGTCCCCAAGGTGTCCCCTGTGCCCCCCAGATTTTATGTGTCTCCTACGCCCCTGCCGGGGCAGCCCAAGCAAAACTGCAGATACATTTATAAGGCACTATAAAAAGATGAGTGACTACTCAGAAGGATCAGAAGGTCTTCATGTAAGTGGCTTGCGCATGAGCGAAGCAGTGCAAAGAATGGAAAGTGCCGAGAGGCACCGTAGAGAGAGGGGCATGTTACGAGATCTGGCTGCTTTGTCGCAGGGCAAGGCACACAGGAAAAGAGGAGGAAGTAAGTACAAAACCCGCAGGGACCATAGCGGCCAGACCCTCTCGGGTTCACCTCGCAGATCAAGAGCGGGGAAAAGGAAGGCAAGGTCTCGTGAGAGGCAAGTCACAAGCTCAAGTGAGTCAGATGACGATTACTGCAGAAGCAGTTCAAGATCTGAAGGTTTCAGTACATCAGAACCTCAGACCTCCCCAGACGAGGATGAATGGGAGCCTAAAAGCAAAAGAGGCAGGAGGGAAGATGAGGACCCATTGAAGGATGAGTTTGACCCAGATGACCTGGTGCATCCAAGTTCCAATGTGTGGGAACCTCTGGAAGCAATTGCAGAATACAATAGGAGACGGTTGAGGGCACCGTTGAGTAGACAAGCAAGAAGCAAAATAAAGGCAGAATGCCCAAGTCCGAGGGTTCCGGACGGGGTAGCTGAGACCCCTGAAATTGATGACAGGATCCTCATGTTTCTGGGCAGATATGGCAGGGACGTGAAGAAGGGCATTGACAGGTCATGGAAGTCCTGTCAAGATAAATTGTTGGACATGCTGGGGCCGATTACGCAAATCTGGCAACTGGCAGAAGAGACAAAAGCTAAGAAGGAGCCCATGGATCCGGGCATTGTAGCTGCTTGGGCACAGAGGACCCTCTGCCTGTTGGGCAATGCTAATACAGTGCTGTCCACGGAGAGGAGAAGGTCCATATTGATGAAATTGGATGCCAGGCTGGGTGAGATAGCGACATCAGAACAGGCGATGGCAGCGAAGGGCAAGCTATTTGGTGACCTGTTTATTAAAGATATGGCAATGTTTGCCAGTACATATGTGTCTATGGACAGAGCTCAATCCTCTTTGAAGAAGATATATGGCCGAAGAGTTTTTGACAGGGCTGGAGGAGGAAAGGGCCGCTCCTCCAGCCGCGGGTAGTTTAGAGGCTCCTATAGAGACAGATCTAATTGGAAACAGGAAGACCGGCGGTCCAACCCCTTCTTCCCTTCCAGGGGAAGAGGCAGGAGTAGAGGTTGGAGAAGCAATAATAGGCAACAGCACCAGAATAATTCAGATGAGAGAAGTAAAAACAGTGGGAAAGGCGGATATGAGTATTCCTCCAGTAGGAGGGAGAGTGGAATTGCATGTTGAAAGATGGGAGGAGTTGTTCTCAGATGCAGACTGTGCGAGGTTTCCTGTTGGAATTCTGGCGAGAGCCCTATCAAGTAAGGTTGCCAAGGCAAATAAGGTTCAGCAATCAGGACAAAGAGCTTCTAGAAAAAGAGGTAGAATTACTCAAGGTAAAGAACGCAATAGGTCCACCCTCAGAAGGTCTGGGAGGTTTCGTAAACAATCTGTTTTTAGTGAAAAGGAAAAACAAGGTAAAACCGGTGATAAATCTGAAAGGGTTGAATTATTTTCTAGTGTACAGGCACTTCAAGATGGAGAGGGTTCATCTTTCAGGAGATGTCCTCCAGAAGGGAGATTGGTTGGCAAGGATAAATCACAGAGATGCATACTTAATGATTCTGATTCACAGAGATCAGAGGAAGCTATTGCAGTTTATATGGAAAGGACAGAAGTGGGAGTTCAAATGTCTTCCATTTGGCGTCAGCTCCGTGGTGTTTCACCAAGCTGTTGAAACCTGTTGTAAGATATCTGAGAGAGTAGGGGATCAGGATGATCATTTATCTGGACGATATCTGTCTGATGTGTCAGGACAGGGAGACTCTAGTAGGACAGGTTCGGATAACTACTGTTTTGTTACAGCAACTGGGGTTTTTGATAAACTGGGAGAAGTCGGAATTAGAGCCAGTGAAGGAGATGGAATTTCTAGGATTCAGTTTAGAGACAATGCAGGGTGTTCTCAAATTGCCATTAGAGAAGGTGAATTGGATAAAGAAGGAGATCAAGAGTATGGTGGTAAAGCAGGAGATTTCAATCAGGGAAATAGCGAGAATGGTAGGCAGTCTGTCATCGTCAATTCAGGCGATATTCCCGGGACCTCTGCACTACAGAGCATTGCAGAGGCTAAAAATAGATCATCTCAGGAGAGGTCTATCTTACGAGCAGAAGGTAGTCGTATCGCAGGAGGTGAAGTTGGAACTGGAATGGTAGTATTACCACATGGAGGTATGGAATGGCAGGGCAATATTTGGCTCATCCCCAGACCTGGTGATAGAGTCGGATGCCAGTTGATGGGGATGGGGAGCCAGATGTGGAGACCAGTCGACAGGGGGTAGATGGTCGAGCGAGGAGTTGGGTCTCCACATTAATTGCCTGGAGCTTCTGGCGGGATCCTTCGCAGTCCGGTGTTGGACTCGGGAAGGAGTGAAAGGTGCCATTCTGTTTAAGATGGACAATGTTTCAGCAGTCAGATGTATAAATCGACTGGGCGGAACGAGATCAAAGAGCTTGACGGAGATGGCCAAAGAGTTTTGGCAGATATGCCTCCAGAAAGTAACAAGCGTGAGAGTGGAGCATCTGCCTGGGTATCTCAATCTGGTAGCAGATTGGAATTCGAGATACTTGAGGGACTCCAGTGATTGGCAGTTGGACAACTGCAGGGGTCCGTGTCAGACAGATCTGCTCGCGTCCAGACTGAACAGGAAGATCTCCAGGTTTTACAGCTGGAGACCGGATCCGGAAGCGACAGCAACAGGTGCATTTCTCCAGGTCTGGGGACCATCAAGAGAATACGCTTTACCTCCGTTCGCCATGATAGCACGTACAGTGGCGCATGTCAGGTGACAAGAAGCCACTATGGTTCCGATAACACCAGACTGCAGAGGTCAGGCTTAGTTTGCAGACCTTCTGGAGTTCTCTTACGAAGCTCCAATTCGGTTACCAAGCAGAGAGGACATATTGTTAAATCCTGCAGGTGAAACTCACCCCTTGGTGAGGTCAGGGAATCTGAACCTCATCGCTTGGGCGATTTCAGGAAAAATTGGTCTAAGCCAGGACTTTCAGGGACGGCTCAGGAGTTTATTAGAGAGTCATGGGCCCCTGCTACAGGGAAGACCTATAGAGTGGCATGGAGTAAGTGGAGTGATTGGTGTATGGAGAGTGAGGTTGATCCCGTACGAACCAATGTAGTTCACATAGTGAATTATTTAGCAGCACAAGCGGCGCAGGCAAAGGCTTACAGGACTATAAATAATTATAGATCAGCGATATCGGCAGGTCATGTGTACATTGAGAGTAAGCCGGTAGGTGAGCACCCTCTGGTATGTAGGCTCCTGAAAGGGATCAGATGCATGAGACCGCCCACACCTAAATACTCTCATGTGTGGGATGTGAGTGTGGTGTTAAAGATGTTTGAGACTTGGCCAGACAATGAGTATTTGTCTAGGAAAGCGCTGTGGGCCAAGTTAACTACTCTATTATGTCTCATTTCATGTAAGAGAGTGTCTGATGTGAAGGCTTTAGAGGTAAATAGGAAATCCTTTTCACCTTCAGGAGTAGTATTTTACGTAGAAAAGAGAGCAAAGACAAACATTAAATCGGTTGAGTACATGGCCTTTCCTGGGAAACCAAAATTGTGTCCAGTTAGATGCTTGAAGGTATATGAAGAAAGAGCGAGTAGGGTGAGACCTGATCAGGAATATCAATTGCTGATAGCTATTGAGAAACCTTTTAAGGCGGTAGCAGCAGCCATTTTGTCTAGATGGGTAAGGTGGTGCATGGCAGAGGCAGGTATAGATGTAGGTCAGTTTGGGGCACATTCCACAAGGGGTGCTATGGCATCATCTGCTTTTATGGCAGGAGCCCGTCTGGAAGATATATTCAAGGCGACAGACTGGTCTAATGAGGAGACGTTTAAGAATGTTTATTTTAGACCAGTAAATCAAGTAGTGTCGTTGGTGGTAAGTAAGCTTTAAACAAGCATAATCTGAGCCTCCGAGTCTTGACATAGAATACAGATTTTCCACACATTCGTTACAGAAAGTCATGATTCTATTAAAGACTCGGAGGTGAAAGATTATTCCACCCAATTTCAATTGCTACAATGGTATGTGTATATATGGCATTTGGAAGATAATGTGATATTGTAGTTGATAGGGTGATGTTCTTGTTATGCGATTGCCCACCCATTCATGATGAGATTGGTAATGGTGTATATTTGTTTCAGAGATCGGAGCAGAAAACGTCGCCTTTAGAAGGAAACCAGGGGAAGTTAAGTCGTCTACCGGTTGGGGCGCACGTTTGGATTTCATTCGGCAAAGAAAGAGGAAGGGCTATGGCAGCAGTTAGTGTTATACAAGATAGGAGAAGTGTATTGGATGAGGAAATCGCGTGATTGGGACAACCTATGAAAAACGGACTACAAATTAGATGGTTTTGTTGGGGTTTGTAGTTTTTTTATTGGTTATTCGTTTTTCATGTTTGTTGTTTGAATGCTTCTCGAGTTAGTAAAGAGAAGAGTGAGCATAATCTTTCACCTCTGAGTCTTTAATAGAATCATGACTTTCTGTTACGAATGTGTGGAAAATCTGTATTATTGTTCATTTACAGGCAGTGAATCCACGAGCCGAGTCAATCTCGGAACATTGAGCGTGAAGTTAGTCACGCGATCTCACAAACTGCGTGCAGAATGGGTAAGAGTAACTAGGGGATGGTATACGCTGCATCTACCATAAGTGTCAGTATACAATCATGTGATGTATTCTTCACTATTGTTCTATAGATTTAGTATTGGGAAAAACAGCATCAGGTCAGTTCTCAATTAGTTTCCTTTTCATTGTCATGGAAGATGGTAGTTATGTGCAGGCGACTGAATGATGGAAATTCTTTCTTTTATTTTCTCCTTTTTTACGTTTCATTACACACCGCTACGTTCACACGAAATATCACGTATGTATGCTATGGCAATGTATCTTGCGATATGTGATTTATGTTGTGGAAATATGCAATTTAAATACATTCACTATCATGTTATGTTTGGAATTCACACGATGGGGTTTTGTACAAAAATAACTACATGATATGTGAATTCTGGCAATTTGTTATGTTGTATATGTTTGACAATGTGGTCAAACACAGGAGTTTCTTACCACTACTATTAATTTCTGGTGAATTTATATTATTGAATTATTTGTACTATGTGGCTTTCGGGAGTGCAGCCCCACACCGTTGGGTACACAGCCAAGGTCTCGTTTTCAGTTGTCATTGTATGGCCATTTCACAGAGGCACCTCATCAGTGGGTTAGCACCCCATGCAAAGAAAGTAAAATACAAAAGAAAGAAGTAAGGTACATAACATAAGATTTGGTTGTACACACTCACCTCTCCTCAGAAGCTCTCAGTGGAATGTCACTGCAGCGAGGGAAGCTCTCAGTGTAATGCCACTGCTGTGGTGGAAGCTCCCTGTATAATATCACTGCTGTGTGGGGAAGCTCCCAGTGTAAGGTCACTGCACTGAGGGAAGCGCCCAGTGTAATGTCACTGCACTGAGGGAAGCTCACAGTGTAATGACATTGCACCGAGGGAAGCTCCCAGTGTAATGTCACTGCACTGACGGAAGCTCCCAGTGTAATGTCACTGCACTGAGGGAAGCTCCCAGTGTAATGTCACTGCACTGAGGGAAGCTCACAGTGTAATGACATTGCACCGAGGGAAGCTCCCAGTGTAATGTAGGGAAGCTCACAGTGTAATGACATTGCACCGAGGGAAGCTCCCAGTGTAATGTCACTGCACTGACGGAAGCTCCCAGTGTAATGACATTGCACCGAGGGAAGCTCCCAGTGTAATGTCACTGCACTGAGGGAAGCTCACAGTGTAATGTCACTGCACCGAGGGAAGCTCCCAGTGTAATGTCACTGCACTGACGGAAGCTCCCAGTGTAATGACACTGCACCGAGGGAAGCTCCCAGTGTAATGTTACTGCACTGAGGGAAGCTCACAGTGTAATGTCACTGCACCGAGGGAAGCTCCCAGTGTAATGTCACTGCACTGAGGGAAGCTCCCAGTGTAATGTCACTGCACCGAGGGAAGCTCCCAGTGTAATGTCACTGCACTGAGGGAAGCTCACAGTGTAATGTCACTGCACCGAGGGAAGCTCCCAGTGTAATGTCACTGCACTGAGGGAAGCTCCCAGTGTAATGTCACTGCCCTTTATGCTGTTTTCTCGAGACCACTCACAGTCTGGCAGCCGTGGCCCACGTGTGCCTGCCCCTAGGGACAGAACGGGCACCAGCAGACACCCAGACTCGCTGTCATCCTTGAGGAAGAAGGAACACTATAGTGCCAAGATAGCACCTAGATGCATAGGCAGCAGAGGCTGACGTCGCCAACACAGAGGGGATTTTCCCAGCGAGAGGAGGTGAGCTGCGTATGTGGGGCATTATAGACATGCAATGCAGCGCATTCACTCATTCATTCATTCATTCATTGAGCCGCCCGTCCATACTGGTGAGACAGCTTGCTGAATCAGGAGCTTACTAGCCAGATCTGCGACAGGACGACTCAGCTTTTCATCTCTCTGTGTGTTTTTGCTCTGAGCAATAGTAACACCTGCTCTATACAGTGATGGGAAAGAGTATGAGTCGTGGCAACAAGCAATATTTGAAGAAGGTCAGCAGACATGCACAGTTTTAACCCGTCAGCGTTTGACTCAAGTTTTTTTAATACACTTGGCAAAGCTTTGCACCTCTTCCCTTTTACTCACCCCTGACATCTACCTTTCCTACCCCATCCTCCTACCCTTCTGCCCCCGTGGCGCTGTGAAATGGGATCATTGCGCTGTAAAGCGCAATACAAGCCATCAAGCATAGCCGGAGAATGAAGCCCTACCCTTACCACTAAGCCTGCAAGGCATAGAACAACCAAAGTGCTTTCCTCCACTGACTGGCAGACGTGGAGGCGTCGGACACCTTCTCTCTCTACGTCTCAATGCCTCACAAATCTCCAAGGCCACGTCCTCTCCTGCCTCTTTTGAATTCACTGTCTCGGCTATTGCTCTGCCTCGATCGCCTCGATCGCCTCACCTCGTCTCCATCTCTCGCCCTCCTGGTCCCACTGGACCATTCTTTGATGTTCTTGGGTGCCTCCTCGATTCTCTTTCCAGTAAACATCACCTCATTCTCTTCGACGACTTTAACCTTCCCTCTCCAAACACTTCTCAGAAATCTGCACCAGTCTTTTCTTAGTGGCCAGGCTCTCCCCTCTATCCATAGCCTACCCATCCACACAGGGGGTAACTCTTTGGATCTCTTAATCATCTCCACCTCTCTGTCACACCATCCACATCTGATAACTCAACTGTTTCCATCGCCATCTCCTTTCTGCCCTCTGACCTTTCCTCACCACCTTGCCAGCTCGGCCTGGGTGGCTGGCAGGGTCCTGGCCACCCCTACCTTCCTTCGTATTGGCTAAAATGTACACACGCATTCGAAACTCCTCTGACAAATTTTCCGAGGGCGTTCAACCTACAGTGCGTTGAGACCATACCAATGGTGAAAGGCGCTATACAATCATAATGCACACATCAAGAGATAAAACATGTGAAGCAGGTTGCTTAATTTCCTCTGGGTCCCCCCTTAAAAGCTGCTCAAAGAGCTGGAAGGAGGCAATATCGTTCCAAGCAGAATATTTGTTATAGCGCTTATATTGCAATGGGAACATTCCAAGGTGCTCTGGCAAACAGGGGAAGCCGAAGGACCGATTTGGGTGAAGGGATAAGGTTCACGGGTAGAAGGAGTGAGAAAGTGTAAGGCGGGGACGGTGTAAAGTGGAGAGGGGGCCCGACAGAAAGGAGTGAGGAGGAAAGGCCAGGTAAGCAGGGCTAAGACATCAGATGGTTCAACTGACAAGCATCTGCGGAATTTCAAAAGGCCTTTCCCTGTCAGGGTGGGTGGGGCTAAGGAGTTACAGTAAGGGACCTTTGTTTGCCATTAATACTGTTAAGCGGTACACATTTCACCAAGATCGGTATGATGAAATTTTGAGTGTGCAGCGGAAGCATTAACCTAAGCTCACCAGGTTGATCTAAAGCTTTCCATGTGTTTCAATGGCACCAGTGCTCGTTCACCTTTCCCTTTATAAATGCCACCGTATATACATTAAGAGACATAGACGCCGAGGCAATGTTAGCGTCTTCGTGGCAGTATGCTAGAATGGAAAGAGAAAATGTGAGTGGGGGCAGTATACCCCGCCCCTTCTTGATAGCTGCCATTGCATTTGTATATTTCAGTTTAAAGGCCCTTAACGCGCCCAGAAGTAGCCAACAACGCTATATCTGCATATAGTTAATGTCACCCCCGAAGCCAGGGGTATGTCTATGGAGGGCAGAGGCGAGGAACCAGAATGTGAAACGCGCATACTCGAGGAATAGCCTGCCCGCAGGGAGCGCCCAGTGGGGCCCGTAGCTGGAGTGCGCGGGCTCAGAGGCCGATAGCGGGGCAGCAAAGCAGCGGCCTCCCAGTTCCAGCCATTCCCTGCAAAGAGCCCACACCTTCTGGCTGGAACTGGGAGGCCTCTAGGAAGGACCATTTATAACCCAAGGCCTTGCCACTTGACCACGTATTTAGAGCTTGTCCAAACCACGCTGGGTGACCACGGATTCAAATATGGGCCCACTGCTTTACTCCTGCTCTAAATAACTCCAGGAATGGGGAGTAGAAAGACAAGCCGTCTCCGTCTCAAAAAGACGGCAAAACAAAAACAACGATGCAGCGCCATCTTGAAGAACTCATTAAAGCACATACAATGGCAGAGGGACATGAAAAAACAAGGCCCAGCTGGTGGAAGTTGCCATGCCAACGCCATGCACTGGCCCCGAACTCCCTTTTCTCCTCTCTCTTTTACAGCACCAATGTTTTGGCAATATTTGGTGGCTTATGCCAGCAGAAAGCGCCAAAGCCAAAAAGAGGAAGAAGGGTCCAGACTTTGAGGGTGTTAAGACAGCGCTCCAGAGGGTCCGTGGTGTTGCAGAGAGAGAGGAGAAGAAGGTGATACAGAGAAAAGCACCAGCGTGGTCTAGCCACACAAGCCACATATTGGAGGAGCTAAAGAACAGACACACCAAGGTGCATTCAATTTGCCAGTGACCCTCGTTTTGAACATCCAACCAACATTTTAGATCCTATTTCTTCTAAAAATGAGAACCCAATAGTACAATGCCTTTCAGGGGGCACATAAAGTTGAACTAGTATTTTTGATGTCAAGGTACCCACAGTAACCCTTTGAAAAGTTAATCTGTACATACATCATGTCAGCACATCATGCCACCCTTCGCCCCTCACCCCTCTGACAGCTTGTGCTCCCAGCCTGGCAATGCCCCAGCCCTGCCTATACATTCTCAAGGACCAAAATCTCACCTCTGCCAGGCATCCACTCTAATCCCTTCAGCAGCCAAGCAACCCCGGGTCCTTGCTTCCGGATCCCTTGAGCCCAGGGGAAGGCGGGACTGCACAGGAAGAGACCGAAGGTACACAGGGGGCTGCTTTATGGGCATACTCGACCTTGGCACTTAAGGGGGTAAGTGCCAAGGCGCGGGACAGGATTGTGAAATCGGAGGCACTGATGGGCTGCCGGGAGTAGTTTACTGCTTGATGAGCTGCCTGGAGTAGTTTACTGCTTGATGGACTGCCTGGAGTAGTTTACTGCTTGGTCCTGGTCACATTTAAGCAAAAGGCAGAGTGTGGAAGGTGCGGCGAGCAATCATACCACTCACGTGACAGGAAGAACAAGTGGACTTTGTCGCAGTGTGGCACTCATGACCCCTCCCTCTTATGTGAGGTCAATGGGAGCAGGTGGTGGGGTCGTTGGCTGTGCATTTCTGGAATACGCAGGAATGAAGGCTCTCTGGGTCTAGGATGTGGGGCACGGACAGAAGCGTTGCTAGGGCGGGCTAAGGGGGCTAGAGCCCCTGGTCTTTCGGTTGTAGCCCCGGATATAATCTCAGGAGCTACAGGCTAGCTAGCCCCTAGTCTCGACAGTTCTGATATCAGCATAGCCCCGGGTCTTTTCCAGACCAAGCAACACCTCTTGGCACGATGAAATTAGGCTGGCATGGCTGGCACAAGAACAATATGCTCAGTGCTGCCCATGTTTTCTTTTTTTATAAAGAGCTGTAGACGAGATATTTGAGGAGGTATGGCAGAGTATGGCAATGCCTCCCTCTGGCCATAATGATTACAGCCCAACTTTACGAAGGGGGGGGGGCAGAAAATGTGCAACATCTCAGGCATAACTCAGGGGGCTGGGCATATGAGTCAGACCTCAGTATCTCCTGGGAAAGCACGCTTGTCTCTGGCGCAACCACTCCTCGCCAAGAAACATGTGAAAAGCAGGCCTTGTCCAAGCTTGGCTCCACTGCCAGATTGTCAGACCTGTGTTTCATGCACTGACAGAGCACCGTCAAGAAAGCAGAGATAGCTGTTGGGGAAGGTTTTGTCCAAGGCCCTGAGGTGAGGGGTGCAGGAACACTTATTGTAAGTGAATAAAGGGTTTGCGCGACAGATAATACAAGCTCTTTCCATGGGCAGCTTAGCAGAGCAGCCGGGCTTGAATCAGATGGTCGAAGGCTCATAAGTAGGAAATGCTAGACCAGACAGATTACACCAAAGAGGTGAGCACACAGGTACACTGAAAAGAACCACTCTATTAAAGGGTTAAACAGGAAGGTGTAAAATAAGTATATGCATATTTATTTAATAGAATGTTGATCCAGTAGAAAACAGCAATTCAAAACTTAAATTAGGCTAACAAAGTTGTTTATTTTGCAAGTTTGCGAGCTTTTGTGGAATGTCTCCACTCCCTGAGGCAGAGATGAAGTGAGGCACTGGAAAAACACCACAGCATTACAGCTTTTGTAGCCCCTCCTGCAGATACCCCGTTATCTGTGCCTGTCTGTACCTGATTTGTAGTTTTGCTCAGAAAGACATGTGGATGTTCAACTCCCCCACACATTCCAATCTTCAAGGCCTTAATGGTACACTGTGTTAAATAGGGCAAAGTGGAGAGCAGGGAAAAGAAATGAAAAAACAGCCCAGCCTGTTGGTGTGCTCTCAGGAAGGCATGGGGAGTTGGTTAGGTGTCAGTCATTGTATGTGCGGTCCAGTTAAAGCTTGGTATGCCAGGCCAGTCCCTTTACAAGATCAGTGGTAGCACAATCATCAACATAGCAGAGGTCGGAAAGAGGGGATATACAGCCAGTGTATGTGTTAGGCCTGTGACCCGCAGAGTCCAGTGTGGTAACTTTGTGTCAAATACTGTATCGGGATTGTGGTACATTCCAATCAAGAGGAAAGGATAGGGTTTGATTAGGGACAAGGGCCATGGAAAGCTTTTGTCAGATGGGGCTGGGGTGGATGGATTTTCACAACAATGCATTGCCTTACAGAGGCTGGTGGGGCTGGTGCAGTGCCAGTTGAATGTCTGTGAATGGCTTTGGAAAAAATGATGGAAAGTGTCAGTTAAGGATGTTGTGATCCCTGTATCTCTATGAGTGAATACGGTGAAAGTCTGTTAGTTGGAATAGTTACTCATGAAACTGTGATGTCTGTTCAAGGCCCCTGCCAGTGTATTGAAAATGTGCATGCATTTGAATTCATAGGTCTTTCTGGCTTTGTCAGTCCTGAAATTACCCCGGAGTACAGAAATCTTGAGATCATCAAGGGTATGATTAGTTTCTGAAAAACGCTCACCCACTGGACTCTCGTTAGTACATCGCTTCACGCTTTGGTGACGGAGATTCATGCGTTTATGTAGAGGTTGACCAGTTTCCCCAACATAGTAGCCACGTCCGGGACATTTCATGCACATACTCAAGCAAACAATATTGCTCAATGCACATGTAAACTGCCCCATCATTTTATAGACCTGCCCCGTGTGGGGTATTTTGACTGTGTCGGAAATGTTGATGTGCGAACATGTTAGGCATCTTTTGTTTCTGCAGGGAGGCACAGTTCCACACTCTGTGCTAGTTGTGTGTAGTTTGCTTCTGACCCTCTTTCCCTTCAGATTGGCTGGTTGTCTGAAAGCGAGGAAGGGCATCTCTGGAAAAAACTTCCCTCAGACATTCCTCTTGTTGCAGGATGGGTTGGAGTTCCTTAGCAATCTTGCGGAGGGCTTGGTAATTACGGAGGAAGAGGGGGGTAACAAGTGAGAAGTAGATGGTAGAGTCTGAGGTGCATGCAGCAAAAACTGAGGGGGGGGGCGTTAGAGTCTGAGAAGAGGCTGGTAGATCCTGAGCAGGATGTGGCAACAACTGCAGGGAGGATGGAGCCAGCAGGAGGAAAAGAACTGAGAAGAGTGAGGGCACCAAAAGGTCAGGTTGGGCAAAGGCAGCTGAGCAGGAAGGAGGAGGGATTTGACCCAGGCAGGAAGGACAGGTGTGTAGTCAGAGTGCTGGAAGTAGCCCCCCCCTCAGCCCCGAGATCGGAGAGTGACAGGGACAAAGTGCCAACACGTCAAGGCGATGACCCAGGGCCATCCATATCCCGATGGAGATACTGTGGTGCTACAAACAACTGGTCCCATAGACTTTACACTTCCTTGGGAGACTTTGCATGCGTGAGGAACAAGGTTGTAATAAAGGGACTGGAACCCCCGGGGTAACACGCAATGCCACTGGGAGGTGGGACGTTATCACACCGAGTGTGCAAGACCACACTTTTAGTTGACTGTTTACCCATCCTGGTAAATATATTAGTGCAGGTTTCTGTACATTCCCGCCTGAGTCCTTCTGTGCATCCTCCGTAGGCCTCCTGACAGTTTCTAGTAGAAACCTTCCTGCCAGGGGTAGACAGGGAAGCGGGGGCAGGAGGTTATTTGCACAATGGGCTGGCAGGGCTGTTGTTTCCCAGGCCGGCAGTGCTGGATTCTATGTCAAGACCGGAGGCTTCATATTATGCATCATTATACCAAGCGCCAGCAGCAAAGGAAACAAACTTAACAAGGAAACAAGTTTTGTTTTAAAAGGACATTTTCAGACACCAACTTTATGCTATGGGGCTGACCCCGATCTAAGATGGAGGAGGGTCATTCCCTGGCAACAACCAAAAGGCTAGGGCCTGCCACCATATATGTAATTTCCTCTATGCTGACGGCCTATTCTTTGCTGCTGACGCCATAAGCTAAGTTTCACTTCCTTTCTTTCAGTCTAACTGTATTCTGCGACATTGTGATATTTGTATATTCTGTAACATTGTGAAGTATTTTGGTTACGTTGTTGCGGGGTGCTCACATTGTATTCCCTCGGTGTGAGGAGTTTAGCTTTTCCCTCAGAACTGCCGCCTCTGGCGGTAGCGGGACTCGCGCTTAGTGTGTGTGTTGTCCCACGCTTACTTCAAAGTTTGTCAGGGGGGCTTTAGCGTCGCAACGGTGCAAGTGTTTCGACAGACCGTGCTTCCTCCAGGGTCTCCCAGCGCAGAGTTTTTTCACCATTTCTGCCCCCGGCAGTGCTGAGGCGCTGTTCTCCTTTTTTATCAGGCGGCTTTCCACCTGTGTGCCTGCTCGGCAGACTAACAGGGTAATTCATAGAAATGTGCACAAAAGTGGCGCACGCGGCTGGCGCACAGTGTTCCCGTGCGAATGTCTGCGCCAGCCGCGTGCGCTAAAATCGATTTCCGCGCACAGCGTATTTATGGATTTTGGCCTCCAAAAGCAGCCGTGGCGGAGAGTGGTGCAGCGACCCTGCAGCAGCGCCAGTTACGCCCCCACGAACGCCCTCGCGCAAGGAAAAGCCATCAAAATCCCCAATCCAGCGCAAAGGGCTGCTCCAACCCTGGACCAGTTTACCGGACTGCCAAACAGCAACCGCCAAGCAGGGAACGTGTATTACGGGTTTCGCGGTAAGTTCCTCACACGAAAGGGCCTGTGCGAGTGGGGTACGTGTATAACTATTGTTCGTGTGAATTTTTACACGCGATTGGCCTGGGTACGTGTATTCCAGGGGTGCGTGGGAAGTTTCACACGCAATCGGGCCTGGGGGAGCGGGGTACGTGTATTTCAGAGGAGCGCGGCAAGTTTCACACGCGATTGGCCTGGGTACATGTATTTCAGGGGTGCGCGGGAAGTTTCACACGCGATTGGCCTGGGTACGTGTATTTAGGGGTGCGCGGGAAGTTTCACACGCGATTGGCCTGGGTACGTGTATTTCAGGGGTGCGCGGGAAGTTTCACACGCGATTGGCCTGGGTACGTGTATTTCAGGGGTGCGCGGGAAGTTTCACACGCGATCGGCCTGGGTACGTGTATTTCAGGGGTGCGCAGGAAGTTTCACACGCGATTGGCCTGGGTACGTGTATTTCAGGGGTGCGCAGAAGTTTCACACGCGATTGGCCTGGGTACGTGTATTTCAGGGGTGCGCGGGAAGTTTCACATGCGATTGGCCTGGGTATGTGTATTTCAGGGGTGCGCGGGAAGTTTCACACGCGATTGGCCTGGGTACGTGCATTTCAGGGGTGCGCGGGAAGTTTCACACGCGATTGGCCTGGGTACGTGTATTTCAGGGGTGCGCGGGAAGTTTCACACGCGATTGGCCTGGGTACGTGTATTTCAGGGGTGCGCAGGAAGTTTCACACGCGTTTGGCCTGTGTACGTGTATTTCAGGGTTGCGCTGGTAGATTTACACGTTAATTGGCAGTGTGGGTCCTCCCAGGTGTCCCCTCTACCCCCTCCACAGCCCCTGCAGGCAGCCCACACCACAGGGGACTACCCTGCACCCCTGGTCATGTCCCGCAGGCAGCCCATTCACCATGGGCATGCCCCTCAGCCAAGCCACATGTCACGTTGCAATATGATCACCAACTCATGTCTCCCAGCACCCCCACCCCCCAGCAGTCAGGGGCACCTGCCAGCAGGCCCCCACTCATGTCCCACTCATGTCCCCCCCAACATGTCAACATGACCCACAATCATGGCCCTCATGTCCACCAAAATCCCACGGCACGCCACCCCTGCCCAAATAACTAACCAAGCATAACATACACCCCACATTGAAATGCCCATTACATGAAACAACCCAAATGGCATGTATGTACATCAGCACATGTCTGTCACACACACACAATGGGTGCCAGTGAATGTGAACACCCACATCGTGACATGCATGAATACCACACATTGAAGTACGGGAACAAATGTATTGAACAAAAAATGTGGTGAAAAAAATCAAATACCAAACAATGGACATAAGGAAAACAATGTAGAATGTCACATAATGATAAAAAAAGGAAATCAGAATCCAAAATATATGAAATCAAAAATGTCTTCAAAGTCTCCTTCCAACAAAACAAATCCAAACCGAAATGAAAAAGTAAAATCCATTGCTCCATGGAAAATTAAAAAAAGAAAAAGCCGACAAATGCACACTCCAACTATTTACAAGGATGAAATCCTGGGTCCATGAGCCCAACTGTCCAAAGGAAACCTACAAAAAAGCCTACAGAATAAACATCTATATACAAAAATGTGGGGCATAGTCCATGCGCCCCAAAGGGAAGAAAAAAAGAAAGGAAACTTAACACTAATGAACAATATACAATGGCGGCGGGCAAGTCCAACGGCTCACTGGTTGATGTCATGGGCCAGGGCATCATCGAACACCTGTTCAATGGCTTGGAGGCGGGCATGTTCACTGGCCCCGAGGTCTCGCAGGGATAATGCGGTGTCCAGCTCCAACTCCCTGCGAATACCCTCGAGGCACTCAGCCCGCCTCAGCTCCCTGCGCATGGAGTTCTCCGCCCTGACCATTGTGAGCCGTTCCTCCTCTGCCCGCCGCCGCTCCGCACCTATCTGCTGGCCCAACCGCTGCCACACGGAAGACACTCCCATTCCAGGGCCCTCCGGCCGATGCCTGCCCCTCTGATGTAGATGGCCCCGAGCCATGATGCCTCCCACATCGAGCCTGCCGCTGCCTCCGACGCAACTGCCTCTGCCAGCACGACGGCATCCAAGCTGATGGAATCCACCAACGCTGTCGTGCACGTGCCCTGCCCAATGATGCCGGCACATCCTCCATCTGCTGGGGTCCAGTTGCTGGTGTGTCCACCCCTGCTGGACCTCCGACTCCCGACTGTGGCAGGGATGGGAGCCCCACCGAGCTGGCTGCGTTGGTCGGGGCAGGTCCACAGGGGGCCCCGGTGGCATCTGGGCCGGAAGACGGCATGGAGAACGACTGGCGCATAGCCTCCACAGAGGAGGAGAGGGTCGCCAGAGTGGCCGACACATGTACGAAACCCCCGACCATGGTCGCTCCCAACTGGGCCATGTTGGCACGCTGCTCTTCGAGATGACGTGCTTGCTCCCCCCGGAAAGCACGCACGTCATCACGAATGATACCCGTGCGCAACGCGACACCAATCAGGACCTTCTCCATACGGCCAGGGGTCCCCTCGTCCACAGGTAGAGGAGTGTCAGATGACATGGACATCCCCACTACCTGCGGACGGGCCTGGGATGGGGCATCCCTGCTGGTGCATGGTGGTGCAGTCACAGTGTCAGGGATAGTGACATGCACAGGCCCCTCCAGGGCGACCTGTGCTGCCTCCTGCCCCTGGACTGCACCACTTGCACCAGTGGTACCACCCCCACCAGGCCCCATGTGCAGCTCAGTAGCGGCCTCCTCCTCCTCTGTGGAAACCACCAACCTGAATGGCTCCACACCGTCTTCCGCCATTGCAAGCCCCTGTGGGGGCTCACCCACCCCTTCCACTGCAGCCGTGGGGGCATCCCCGCCGCTTTGCTCCACAGCGCCGTCTCCGCCCTCTTCTTCACTTGCCGCTGTGTAGAGGGAGACATAGAACACAAGCATCAGGGTACTGTACAATGGCCCCCTAGACAGGAAGCAATGGCAGATGAGTGACACTGTCAAACATCACTTCCATCATGTCCCTCCACAACACATGGGTCAGTGCAGGCAAAACACATTCAGTAACAGGCATTCAGTGACTGAAGCTGGTGGCCCTCTGCCCCTCTGGTCGGGGGACGCCAGTGGTCTCAGATGGTGTTTGCCCCGACATGGCGACCCCCGAGGCAGGCGTGGGTGGGCAACTGGGTCCTGGGGCTGGGCTGTGGAGCGATGGTATACTGGGTCCTGGGGCTGGGCTGTGGAGCGATGGTATACCAGTCGGGAGTCTTCTGTTCCAGCAGGGGTGGACACAGCAACTGGACCCCTGCAGATGGCAGATGTGCAGGCACAAAATGGCAGGGCACGATGGCAGCAGGCAGGCAGGCAGCAGCAGATGGCTCGTGTGAGGCTGGTCGGGGCTCTGGGGGGCAGTAATTCGGCCTTTTGGGCAGGAGCGTGGTTTTCCGTGTGTTTTCGCGTGGCCAGCTTGATACGGAGTGATTTGGCACGTGAAATTCTTGCACGTCAGCGTGTAATTCGAGGAAAGTCCCTTAGCGCATAGGCGCGTCAGCACGCATACGCAATTTCATTGGACCAAAGGCCCTCAGCGCGTAAGCACGTCTGTGATGTATCGCACACGGGCCTGTACGTGCTTTACGTGCGGTGCGTGTGTTTTCCAGGCATTGGGGTTCACACGCTATTACTTCACAGCGGGTGGGTGTTGGTTACGCGCTCTTCTACACGCAAGGCAGACGGTGAGTGGTACCCCGCTCGCCCATGCCCAATCGCGTGTGAAACTTCACGCGTACCCCTGAAATACACGTACCCAGGCCAATCGCGTGTGAAACTTCACGCGCCCCCCTGAAATGCACGTACCCAGGCCAATCGCGTGTGAAACTTCACGCGCACCCCTGAAATGCACGTACACAGGCCAATCGCGTGTTAAACTTCACGCGCACCCTTGAAATGCACGTACCCAGGCCAATCGCGTGTGAAACTTCACGCGCACCCCTGAAATACAAGTACCCAGGCCAATCGCGTGTGGAACTTCACGCGCACCCCTAAAATACACGTACCCAGGCCAATCGCGTGTGAAACTTCACGCGCACCCCTGAAATACACGTACCCAGGCCAATGGCGTGTGAAACTTCACGCGCACCCCTGAAATACACGTACCCAGGCCAATGGCGTGTGAAACTTCACGCGCACCCCTGAAATACACGTACCCAGGCCAATCGCATGTGAAACTTCACGCGCACCCCTGAAATACACGTACCCAGGCCTATCGCGTGTGAAACTTCACGCAAACCCCTGTAATACACGTACCCCGCTCCCCCAGGGCAAATAGCATGTAGAACTTCCCGCACACCCCCGAAATACACGCACATGCTATTTTTCACACAGCGGTTGACCGTGTTTGTCGCGTACCCCTTTGCACGTCATTTGTCCTAGAGGCCCACAGTATGGGACATTCTACATAGCTGTATATACCTGCTTTTTGCGGGCACACATTTTGGCGCACATTTCTTTCATGCGCAGGGACGCGACCGCCTACCTTCGTGTGGCGGACGTGTTTAGGCCTGTACGCGTCTTTGCCCGTGCGCTGTTTTGCCCTATTCGATTCCATGAATACGTGTTGTAGGCGAGCGTGTGGGCGTTCTGCGCACTTGCCTCCTGTACTTCCCCTGTGACGCCCACATTTTCACGAGTTGTTTCCCATTCTGCGTGTCACGCCCCATGTTCCGCGTACTTTTGTTATGTGCGCCGAGCTATGTGCGCTTTTGCTGTGACCTTAGTGCACGCCGTTAGATGACCTGTGCGCCGGTGTGCGCCGCGCACTTTTTCAGCGCACATCCCAGATTTTACTTGCGCACGGACTTCCATGAATAGATGTGTGCTGGTTTCCCTGCGATATTCGCACTTGCACTGTGATTTTCGCTCTTTCACTGCGAATCGCACGTTTTCCCACGTTTGCGCCGATATTTTCAGCGCACATTAATTCCATGAATCGGCCTGTAAGGCTTTTCAGCCTCAAGGAAAGGCGAGGTTTGTTGCTCGCGGATGTGCGCACACTCCAAGTGGGTCACGTACCTTGCCACCAGCGAGTGTGCCTGTAGGCAGGGTTCCTTGCACGACACCTGCACGATGTTGCTAGTAACCATGCCTCAGCTCCATAGCTGTTACGTTGTGTCGCAGCACTGTTTAGCCTTTATATATTTTTGACCAAATTTGAGGTTTTTTTCTCCATAGTTTACTTTAGTTTTTCCTTTATTTTAATATCAGTGATGGTTGCCACTAAAGGGGTTGAGAGCCACCCCTCTGCAGATGAAAGCACTCAGGTTATGCCTTCAAAGAAAAGAGAAAGAGAAGTAGGGGTGTGCCCACAGATGATATCCCTCTTAGGGGGTCAGGAGAGGCTTCCCTTTCAGCCCCTGCATCTGTAACTGGGGTTATTCAAGATACCATGGATTCTGCTCTGCAAGAGCTTAACTCCACTCTAGCCTCAGCTTTTGATAGGCTTATGAATAAGATGGCAGATGTCCACTCTCATGAAATCCTGGCCCCTTTGCCCCCCCCTGCTCAAGCTCCCCAAAAATCTGCAGCCAAGTCAAAACATTTAGTAGTTCAAGAAGATCAGTGTCTGGGTTCCCCTTGCCAGAAACTCTGCCCTAGAAGGGCGGTAAAACACAAGTTGGTGGAAAAAGGACTCACTCATAACCTCCCCTCTTGGCCAAGCCAGTGCAGGGTGGGAGGGGGTTTCAGTGTAACCATCCAGTTCCAGTATTTTCGCATGACACCTCCGAATATTGGGACTGGTGGATAAAGCCATAAGGTGTTGTCAAGACAAGTTGCTTGATGTATTGGGTCCCATCACACAGATTATTTTGATGGCTGAGGATGCTGCGCTCTTTGGCACTCCCCTAGATGTGCATGCCCTGCGGGGTTGGGTGCAAAGAACGATTTTCCTGCTCGGTATTGCCAATGCCTCCATATCGAGAGAGCGCCGTAAAGGGATACTCATGAGAATAGACTCCAAACTGTCCGTAATGGTGGAGGGAGAGCCAGGCCCGAAAGCTCAATGGAATCTTTCGGGGGAAATATTTATAAAAGACGTGTCCGCTTATGTCTACACATTCACTGCCTTGGAAAAGGTGCAATCCAATATCCGTAAAGTTTTTACCCAAACATTTTTTGACAAGGCCGGATTAGGTAGAGCCCACTGCTCTGGCCGTCTCTCCCAGGGTTCAATCCGTCCCAACCAGAGGTGCTCAAGCCACCTTTTCTACCCAGAGGGGTAACCAATGGAGAGGATGTGGCGGCAGAGATTTTGGGAGAGCAAGAGCAGCTCCAGGTAATTCCACCTGCTTTAAAGGTTTCTTCCTGCAAAGGTTTGGGGAAGGTTGTCCAGGTTTCTTCCACAGTGGGAGGCCCTCACATCAGACCCTTGGGTTCTCCAAACAGTACAGCGGTTTCACATAGAGTTTTACTCCCCTCCATGCAGTTAGCCAGTCCGTTCCCCTCTCCTTTGACAAGGTCAAGCAAAAGTCAGGCGACTTGGAGGTCCAGGATCTCATGTACAAGGGTGCAGTGGTTCCCGCCACCTTCAGGGCCTCTCAATTCCTCAGCATGATTTTCTTGGTTCCCAAACCAGAGGAGGGGTTTTGGGCGGTCATAAATCTCAAAGCTCTCAACTCCTTTGTAATACATCGCCATTTCAAAAGGGAGGGCATTCATCTTTTAAGGGATATACTGTTGCCTGCGGACTGAATGGTCCTTGGCACCATTCGCACTTGGCAGTTTGCGACTCTCCCGTTCGGCCTCTCCTCGGCTCCATGCTGTTTCACCAAGATAATGTGGCCTGTCATGTCCACCTCAGGTCCATGGGGATAAGAATCATCATTTATCTGGACAACGTGCTTCTGATGGCTCAGAGCTTCCAGATGCTTCAGACGCATCTGGAAGCCACAGTCCCTCTCTTACAAGCATCAAGGTTTGTCATAAATGCAAAGAGGTCCATCTTCCAGCCTACGCAATGTATCCAGTTTCTGGCCTTCAGTATAGATTCCAAGCAGCGCATCCTCCTGCTTCCTGACATCAACTGTCCCAAATCCGGAAGGCGATTCGGCTTCTCCTTGCAAAGGCACTTAGTCAGGGTAGTGGGTATGCTATCAGGGTCCTTTCAAGCTAACATTTCAGCCATGCTTCAGCACAGAGCCTTGCAGCATCTAAAATCCAAGCATCTTTGCAAGAATCTGTCATACTCTCAGCTGATGGATCTCTCTCTCGAAGCCAAGATAGAGCCTCTTTGGTAGCTCAAGCAAATGGACGCTTAGAATGGCAGAGCAATTTGTGGTCCATCTCTGGATGTGATCCTGGAGTCAGATGCCAGCAAGAGGAGCTGGGGGGCCAGGATAGGACAGGTGTCTACTGGGGGAAAGTGGTCAGAACAGGAGAGGTCTCTTCATATCTACTGTCTGGAACTCTTAGCGGGATCCGTTGCAGTCAAAAGCCTTCTGAAAATCAGGGTAATTGCTATGTCCTCCGGTGGAGGGACAACGTGTCGACAGTTTGTTATATCAATCACCTGGGGAGCACTCACTCCAAGGCTCTGGCAGAGCTTCAATGGGACTTGTGGTACTATTGCCTGGACAGGAATATGCTGTTAAAAGCGGAATATCTCCCGGGGTCCAGCAATGCAGTGGTGGACTGAAATTCCAGGCACCTGCAAGACAGGAGCGACTGGAACTTGGACACAAATGTCTTTGCCAATATTCTCTCTCTCTGGGGCCTGATTCACATAGATTTCTTTGCCGCCAGCCGCAATTGTTAAGTGCCACACTTCTACAGTTGGCGACAGACGCTTTCCTTCAGAACTGGTCAAGTGCGACGGCATACGGTTTCCTGCAGTTTGCTATGATAGCGAGGGTCCAAGTTCAAGTTCGCAGGCAGGCTGCAACATTGGCACTAATAACTCCCTGTTGGCCATCCCAGATATGGCTTCTAGCCTTCTTGGAGTTGGTGGCAGATTTTCCCTGTCTTCTTCCTCTTCATCCTCACATCATCAAAGATCCTGCAGGTCTCCCTCACAATCTGGTCCTTCAGGGGCATCTCTCACTTATGGCCTGGAAGATTTCAGCTCTTCCTGGTGCTTCCAAGGACATTTGCAGGATGCATTTTGTATCATCAAGGACTCGTGGGCATCCTCCACCAGGTCTAGAAACCAGTGGGTGGGCTGGTGCATGGCTCAACACATCAATCCCGTTTCTGCCTCTCCTGTAGAGGTGGTTAATTTTTTTGTTGCATTATTCAAGGAATGCAAAGCCTACAGACCAGTCAATGGGTTCAGGTCAGCCATTTCCACAGGGCAAGTTTTAGTGAAAAGGGGACCAATTTTAAGCCATTTTTTGATGTGTAAAGCTCTTCAAGTCCATTCACATCAAGTTCCCTTCTATGGCTAAATATTCTGTTGTGTGGGATGTTGATTTGGTTTTAAAGTCGTTTTACGGTTGTTTCAGTCTCGGCCAGGCAACCGCTGTTTTGTAAACTTGCTATGTTGTTGTGCCCCATTTCAGTCAAGAGTATCATATGTTGGAGCATTGGATGAAGACAATAAAAGGTATTTCCCTCAGGGGGCTACTTTCTTTGTCACTAGGAGAACGAAATGTATGATTTTCTCTATTTCTTCTCCTTCGTTTCCGGAGAAGCACAAACTGTGTGTGGTTTAATGTCTAAAATGATTTGAACAAAAGACGGTGGGGCTTAGGACCCCGGGCCGCCCAGCCGCTCATTTCTTATCGAAAACCCCTTTGGCCAGTGTCCCCGGCCACTCTAGCCAGGTGGATCATGAAAGAGGCTGGTGTTGATGTTTCTTTGATCAGGGCTCATTCAGTAAGGGGTGCCATGGCTTCTAAAGTGTTTTTTTTTCTGTGCGGGGGAGGGTGGGGGGGTTTGGAACACATCTTGAAAACAGCTGATTGGTCCAAAGACTCCACGTGCAAAACCTTTTATCATAAGCATGTTGCTATTGATGTTATGCATGGCTTTAAATGTGCATAATAGGAAGCCCCCGGTCTTGGCATGGAATGACTAATCCCCCTCACTAGCGTGAGAGGGGATTTAGATTCTATTAAAGGAACAAAGGTATCCAAGCTTTCAGGAATTACACACAGAGAAGACAGAAAGCTTGCCTGATGTACAAATGTCTCAATGGGCTAGCTCCAGACTATTTTACTGCTAGGGTCTGTCTGTATCGTCCGATTAGAATCCTACGCTCGGGAGACAAATTACTTTTTTGTGTACCATGTTGCAAACTGGTATACAGGGGGAATAGAAGATTTGGAGTGTTTGGCCCCAAATTGTGGAACCAGCTCCCACTTGAAATCAGAGCATGTCAGTCCTTAAAACTGTTCAGAAAGATGCTAAAAACGCTTCTGTTTAGATAAGTAGTCTCAATCCCAGATCACACACACTGCTCATATACTGTTCATTTCGTTTTGATAGTTGTCATCTGCGCCGGAATACAGTTGAGTCTGTTTGGTGTGCTTTATAAATTACCAAAATCAAAATCAAAAAGCGGAAAAACAGAAACAAGCATGACAGAAAGCCACAGCTGAACTATATGATTACGTTTTAACCGTGTCCCCGAACTGAAGAAGTTTGGACATGTCCCATATTTCAGCGGGTATGGCGTCTGCGTTTATTTCGTCAAAGCAAATAAAAGGCCTCTTATATAGCCTTTTCACAGAACAATTCATACAACTGATTGCGAGGAAAGGAAAATTGGCACGAGAGGGCACAGTAAAAAGATGTTTATTGAGCAATGAAAGTCCCAGCTGTATGCAACATACCCCTACACCAATGGGCTGAAAGCAGACAAGATTGTCTTCAGAACGTTTCGTAAGGATTCTGCACTAGGGCACAGATAGAGATGGCTGACATAGATCTGAAATACTCGCAATGAAGTCCTTGAATTGCTCAAAGAGCTGCACAAACAAACAAGCCCTTATTTTAAGAGCTCCAACATGGATGAAAAGGTGGCCTTGGGCTAGAGAAAGAAAGAGGCCAAGAGGTTGGAAACATGGATGAAAAGGTGGCCTTGGGCTAGAGAAAGAAAGAGGACAAGAGGTTGGAAACATGGATGAAAAGGTGGCCTTGGGCTAGAGAAAGAAAGAGGACAAGAGGTTAGAAACATGAATGAAAAGGTGGCCTTGGGCTAGAGAAAGAAAGAGGACAAGAGGTTGGAAACTTGGTAGGTAGCGAGGGGGCAGGAGAGTTGCCGAAACATGGCATGATATAGAAGAGGTTCCACCGCTCATTATTGCCCATGCGAGGGGGTAGCAGAGTGTTGAAAAGAGAAGTAGGGAGAGAAAGAGGGACTGAAAGCATGCACCAGACAAATAGGACAAGATTCTCAAAGCTGTTTTGGAATTAGTGATGAGATGTGCACCATAAAAAGGAGCCGGCCATGCGCTCCTTCAGATGCACTTTTTCACCCCTTTGCATATTTGCACAAATCAGGGGGCATTTCTGCACATCTAAAAGGGCATCCCCAAATTCAAAAATCGGGTGCGTTTTTGAATGTGCAGAAATGAGGTTCACTCAGTGCACGTTTTGGGAACAGGTGCAAAAGGGAGGCGCAAATCATGACAGGGTTATTTTTTAACCAGTAATTAATGTTTCGTTAAGTGTGACAGCTCAGCTGAGGCTGTTTCAGTTGCAGTCCCAACCCCGAAGAGGAAAATCGTTTTTTTTCTTTCTGTGAAATGTGCTCCCAGCAAGCACCTGGTCATATCCTCACACCACAATGTCCAGCCCCTCCAGAAATGCGCAGGTCACCTTTGAGAATAAAGTGACCTGTAGATTGGTAAAGGTAGCGCAAATGAAACCAGTGCATTCTCTGCTTGTCTTTCATTTGCACTACTTTTTGAGGATCTGTCCCAAATAGAGAGGCGGTCGACCCAAGTGAGAGTGAAGAGTTAAAAACGAGCCTTTTAACATAACATACGGAGGGGGACAAATAGACGGTGTGAGAAGCTGGGGAACATATAGAGTGGGACAGAGAGAGATAGAGAGGCGAGAGGGGTAGGGACACACGGAGTGGCACGCAGACAGGTAGACAAATTGAGTGGAACACAAATAGGGGCACACTTAGAAAGTGAACGAGGGTGCCAGTGGGCGAGCATGAGAGTAACAGGGGAGGAAAATGAAGAGAGGAAGAAGAGTGAGAGTGTGTGAGGGTGAGAAGAAGTAAACTGAAATACAAAGGATGGGGAAGAGAGATTGAGGAATGAGTGAGAGATAGAAAGTGGGGTGCAAAGACAGAGGAAATGAACGAAGAAGGAGAAGAATCAGAGAAATGGCAGTGAGAGGGGTGTAGAAGACAAAGGGAGAGAGTGTGTGATTGTGTGCATACGCGTGCATGTGGGCACACAGGGTAAAACTCCTACTAATCCCCACACTGCGCGATATGGGATGTTTTAAGGGGATAAGCTGTGATGGGATGGAGATTTGGGGATGGCTATATGGTATTGGTAGAAGTTTTTTCTTGTCTCATAACTTTGATTCTCTTAGCTCTGCCTCTCTTTTATCCAGAGATTAACCTAGCAAAATACCAAGGGTTAGGTCCTGAGCCCGATAAAAGGGGGGTACTCAAGAGGGTACAAGACCTTGGCTAGCATATAACACATGGGTGGCTAGGGAAACAGTATAGGGAGAGGGTATGACCCAGAATTAAATAGGGACAGGCGGATGATTGCACGGTGAGAGTCCCTATCCCTGTCAGGCCCACATGCGCAGTGTCTCTGTTTGGTAAACATAAGTCCCGTCCCTCTCAGGACCACTAAGGGATGGAGTCAAAGAACACATGCAATAGGGGTTCCTGGGGAATGGGTCAAGTGATGAGTGAATGCAGATTTAAACAGGGAAAGGAAAATAGGCAAATGGAGGGAGCCCCACAGTAGTCGCCTGCCCATCATATGTTAAGGCAGTTTAACAATTTGTCTTGTGATTATTTGGACTCATGGCACTACTTGACTCGACGTAACAGACCGACTCAATTTCTAATTGAGGGGATGTTTAACTCGGATAAGCTGGGAGCCCTTAGAAGGGCTCTGGAGGTCAAAGGTACTAAGATACCAGCAGTACAGTAGAAGAGGCAACGGCCAGGAGGTATGAAAGGAAAATAAGAGGACTGAGGGAGATCAACGATCGTCTGAGGGGACAAATCAAGTTTGAGAGGTAGAAGGGGAACAGCACAGGCTCAAATGTGTCCTCAGATAGTTGAAAAAGAAAAAGAAATATTTTATTTATTTATTTATTTATTGCATTTGTTACTCGCCCAGACCCTCAAGTATCACGGCGAGGTTACAGACAGCTTGTAAAACATCTTAGACATGGTTACAGGATCGGGATGTACAGTTAGCCAGCCGGCTATGAATACAGAGAGTACAGAAGGAATGTGCAAATTAGAAAATACAGGAAAGCTTACACAAGAAGATGAGTTTACACTTAATGGTTACATTTGTGGCACATATACTTGAATTCTTTCTTTGTTTTAATTTGTATTTTACAGTCTACTTTTAATACATGTCAAACCTTTTGAAACATACGTCCAAAAAAAGAAATTTCACAAATAATCATGGTCAAGAAACATACAACAGCAGTCATATAAAATCCTCCAGGGCCATTCACATAATAGCAGGCTATATCAAGTGGTTAGGATGGCCAAGATCCTTGCAATCATTTTCCAGAAGACCGTCAAGTGGGCCATACAAGCTTCATGGGAGACCTCCATGTAGAGTGATCGGGCGTGTCCACTCTCAGGCCAGCTGATCTTAGTGAGGCTTCTCATGTGACCAGAGCTCATTATCGGGTGTGTGCACTCTCAGGCCAGCTGATCTTAGTGAGGCTTCTCATGTAGAGTGACCCGAGCTCCTTGTCGGGTGTGTCCAATCTCAGGCCCGCTGATCTTTTTGAGGCTTCCCATGTAGAGTGACCAGAGCTCATTTTCGGGTTTGTCCACTCTCAGGCCAGATGAGGGTTCTCACGTAGAGTGACCAGAGCTCATTATCGGGTTTGTCCACTCTCAGGTCAGATGAGGCTTCTCATGTAGAGTGACCAGAGCTCCTTGTCGGGTGTGTCCACTCTCAGGCCCGCTGATCTTTGTGAGGCTTCCCATGTAGAGTGACCAGAGCTCATTTTCGGGTTTGTCCACTCTCAGGCCAGATGAGGGTTCTCATGTAGAGTGACCAGAGCTCATTATCGGGTTTGTCCACTCTCAGGTCAGATGAGGCTTCTCATGTAGAGTGACCAGAGCTCATTATTGGGTGTGTCCACTCTCAGGCCAGCTGATCTTAGTGAGGCTTCTTATGTAGAGTGACCATCGCTCATAATCAGGTGTATCCACTCTCAGGGAAGCTGATTTTAGTGAGGCTCCTAATGCATTGTGACCAGAGCTCATTATCGGGTGTGTCCACACTTAGGGCAGCTGATCTTAGTGAGGATTCTCATGCAGAGTGAACAGAGCTAATTATCAGGTGTTTCCACACTCAGGCCAGATGAGGCTTCTCATGTAGAGTGACCAGAGCTCATTATCAGGTGTGCCCACTCTGAGGGCAGCTTATTTTAGTGAGGCTTCTCATGCAGAGTGACCAGAGCTCATTATCGGGCGTGTCCACTCTCAGGCCAGCTGATCTTATTGAGGCTTCTCATGCAGATTGTCTGGGGCTCATTATCGGGCGTGTCCACTCTCAGGCCAGCTGATTTTATTGAGGCTTCTCATGCAGAGTGTCCGGAGCTCATTATCGGGCGTGTCCACTTTCTAGCCAGCTGATCTTATTGAGGCTTCTCATGCAGAGTGTCCGGAGCTCATTATCGGGCGTGTGCACTTTCAGGCCAGCTGATCTTAGTGAGGCTTCTCATGCAGAGTGTCTGGAGCTCATTATCAGGTGTGTCCACTCTCATGCCAGCTAATCTTAGTGAGGCTTCTCATGTAGAGTAACCAGAGCTCATTATCGGTCGTGTCCACTCTCAGGCCAACTGATCTTAGTGAGGCTTCTCATGTAGAGTGACCAGAGCTCATTATCGGTCGTGTCCACTCTCAGGCCAACTGATCTTAGTGAGGCTTCTCATGTAGAGTGACCAGAGCTCATTATCGGGTGTGTCCACTCTCAGGCCAGCTGGGCATAGTGAGGCTTCTCATGCAGAGTGACCAGAGCTCATTATCGGGTGTGTCCACTCTCAGGCCAGCTGAGCTTAGTGAGACTTCTCATGCAGAGTGACCAGAGCTCATTATCGGGTGTGTCCACTCTCAGGCCAGCTGATCTTAGTTAGGATTCTCATGCAGAGTGACCAGAGCTCATTATCGGGTTTGTCCACTCTCAAGTCAGATGAGGCTTCTCATGTTGAGTGACCAGAGCTAATTATCGGGTGTGTCCACTCTCAGGCCAGATGAGGCTTCTCATGTAGAGTGACCAGAGCTCATTATCGGGCGTGTCCACTCTCAAGCCAGCTGATTTTAGTGAGGCTTCTCATGCAGAGTGACCAGAGCTCATTATCAGGTGTGTCCACTCTCAGGCCAGCTGATCTTAGTGAGGATTCTCATGCAGGGTGTCCGGAGCTCCTTATCGGGTGTGTCCACTCTCAGGCCCGCTGATCTTAGTGAGGCTTCCATGTAGAGTGACCAGAGCTCATTATCAGGTGTGTCCACTCTCAGGCCAGATGAGGCTTCTCATGTAGAGTGACCAGAGCTCATTATCGGGTGTTTCCACTCTCAGGCCAGATGAGGCTGCTCATGCAGAGTGACAAGAGCTCATTATCGGGTGTGTCCACTCTCAGGCCAGCTGGGCATAGTGAGGCTTCTCATGCAGAGTGACCAGAGCTCATTATCGGGTGTGTCCACTCTCAGGCCAGCTGAGTTTAGTGAGACCTCTCATGCAGAGTGACCAGAGCTCATTATGGGGTGTGTCCACTCTCAGGCCAGCTGATCTTAGTTAGGATTCTCATGCAAAGTGACCAGAGCTCATTATCGGGTTTGTCCACTCTCAGGTCAGATGAGGCTTCTCATGTAGAGTGACCAGAGCTAATTATCGGGTGTGTCCACTCTCAGGCCAGAGGAGGCTTCTCATGTAGAGTGACCAGAGCTCATTATCGGGCGTGTCCACTCTCAAGCCAGCTGATCTTAGTGAGGCTTCTCATGCAGAGTGACCAGAGCTCATTATCAGGTGTGTCCACTCTCAGGCCAGCTGATCTTAGTGAGGATTCTCATGCAGAGTGTCCGGAGCTCCTTATCGGGTGTGTCCACTCTCAGGCCAGCTGATCTTAGTGAGGCTTCTTATGCAGAGTGACCAGAGCTCATTATCGGGCATGTCCACTCTCAGGCCAGCTGATCTTAGTGAGGCTTCTCATGCAGAGTGACCAGAGCACATTATTGGGCATGTCCACTCTCATGCCAGCTGATCTTAGTGAGGATTCCCATGCATGCAGAGTGACCAGAGCTCATTATCAGGTGTGTCCACTCTCAGGCCAGATGAGGCTTCTCATGTAGAGTGACCAGAGCTCATTATCGGGTGTGTCCACTCTCATTCCGGATGAGGCTTCTCATGCAGAGGGCCTGGAGCTCATTATCAGGGGTGTCCAATCTCGGGCCAGCTGAGCTTAGGGAGGCTTGTCATGCAGAGTGACCAGAGCTCATTATCGGGTGTGTCCACTCTCAGGCCAGCTGATCTTAAAGAGGATTCTCATGCAGAGTGACCAGAGCTCATTATCGGGCATGTCCACTCTCAGGCCAGATGACCTTAGTGAGGCTTCTCATGCAGAGTCACCAGTCACTCACCCCCTCTCTGCACTCACCCCCTCTCCGCACTCACCCCCTCTCCGCACTCACCCCGCTCTATGCACTCGTCCGCTCTATGCACTCGTCTGCTCTATACACTCGTCTGCTCTATACATCCATCCGTTCTATACATTCATTCATTCTATACATTCATCTTCTCCAGCGATCTACATACTCTCCGCACATCCGAATTCATCCGCTATCCACACTCATGTTCATTACTTGCTTCTCTTGCGGATACCTGCAGATACGACCTGGAGCTGTCAAATGCTCTACATACTCATCCGCTCCACATATTCATCTGTTCTACACACTCATTCGGATTACGCTCATCCATTCTGCACATTCATCTGTTTTACGCACTCCTGAGTTCTACTCGCTTCACTGTATTTACACACTCATCCGTGCTACACGCTCGTCCACTCTACACACTCATCTGCTCTATACACTCATCCGTTCGAGATGCTCATCCATTCTATACACTTATCCAATTTACTTATTCATTCGATTTCCACACTCATTTGAACTATGTAGTTATCTGTTCTTCCATTCATGCATTCTTCCACTCTGCGCGTTCGTCAGTTCCACCTGCTTCATCAATTCTAATTATCTCATCTGTGCCATTCATTTCGTTCGCTCCTTATGCATTCCGTCCATTTCAGCAGTTTAACTCTCTTTACTGTTTCCGTGTGATTTATTCTTATTGGCCCTTTTACTGCTTTGATCTACTTGATTCGTTTAATTCTTATTGGCCCTTTTACTGCTTTGATCTACTTTATTCGTTTAGTTCTGTTTGTCCTTCTAGTTTATATTAGGGGTTATTAGCTGTCAATTTCTCAGATCAGGTAGTTTGTTGGATTGGTGTCATTGAGTTGTTGTTAGACTGTTTGGTTAGTATGGTACGGTTGGTTTTATGGGAAGAGCCAGGTTTTCGGCAGTTTGCGGAAAGACATTAGGTCCTCAGTTAGGCGGATGTGGGGTGGGAGTGAATTCCATAGCGTGAGGACCAAGGCTGAGAATGATGATCCGCCTAATCTGACAGAGTTTGTCTTCGGTATGACTAGGAGGCCGGCTGCGCTCGATCTTAGGGTTTGTGGGGGGTTTTAGGGTTTTAGTTTGTCTTGAAGATATTGAGGTCCGGTTTTATGCAATGCTCTATGGGAGATGCATAAGGTTTTGAAGGTCACCCTTTGGGCTACTGGAAGCCAGTGCAGCGTCTTAAGGGCCGGGGAGACGTGGTCTCTCGGGCCAAGCGCAAGTAGCAATTTGGCTGCCGCATTTTGTGCTCTTTGGAGTTTATTCAGTTGGTACGCATGGACTCCGAGGTATAGGGGGTTTGCGTAGTCCAGTCTTGATATAACGATTGATTGGACCGCGGAGAGTCTGTTGGGAAAGGAAAGATACGGAAAGATGCGCCTAAGGGTTTTAAGGTGGTAGTGGCAGGACTTTGAGACGTTGTTGACTTGGCGAGAGAGTGTTAGGTCAGAGTCCAGGGTGCATCCAAGATTTTTCACTGATTTGGCGGCGGTCGTTGAGTTGCCCATGGCGGGTGGCCATGGTAGTGGGTGCGGAATAAGTTCTGTGTTGCCACATATCATGATTTCCGTTTTAGAGCGGTTTAACAGGAGGTGGCTTTGGGTCATCCAGAGTCCTATGTAAAGGAGGCATGAGGCCAGGTCAGGTAGGGAGTTGGGTTTTGAGTTAAGGAGTTTTAGAATGAGTTGGGTGTCGTCGGCGTAGTTGTAGCACAGGATGTTGTGTGAGCGAATTATTGGTGGGAGGATGATCAGGTAGAGATTGAACAGGAGGGCAGATAGGCATGCTCCTTGTGGGACTCCCGTGTCGACTGGTCGGGCTTGGGAGGTATAGCTGGAGAGTATCATTATTTGGTACCTATCTTTGAGGAAAGAGGCTATCCATTTAAGAGCGGTTCCACAAATTCCTAGGGAGTGGAGGCGGTCTAGGAGGATTGAGTGATTGATCGTGTCAAAGGCGGCGGATAGGTCGAGAAGGATTAGAGCGGCGCATCCCGTGGAGTCGGCCGTCATTTTAAGGTCGTCCCAGATCGAGGGTAGGGTGGTTTCAGTTCCGTGACGTGCTCTGAAACCTGATTGGGTGGGGTCTAGGAGATTGTTGGCTTCGACAAAGGCATTTAGTTGGGAGTAGGCGGTTCGGTCAATGTGTTTGGCAAGGAACCTGGTGTTTGCGATGGGGCGGTAGTTTTTGGGCTTGAGAGGGTCGAGCGAAGGATTTTTAATTAGAGGTTTGACGTGAACCGTTTTGAATGCGTCGGGAAAGATACCAGAGGAAAGGGAGGCATTTATGATAGATCTTGCGTATTCTCCTGCGCAGGTGGAAGCGAAAATTTCTTTAAGAGTTGTGGCTGGGCAAGGGTCCAGCGGTGATCCAGATGGTTTGCGGGCAGAAAGAAGTTTGAGAAATTGCTCCGGTGATATTGGACTAAAAGATCCGAACGTTGGTTGCGTGGATGTCGCAGCTGATGGGCTGGCTGGTATGGGGGAGCATTGCCTGGTGGATGTAAGAGAGCTAGTTTGGTGGTTAGAGTTTTTGTCCTTTCGATAGCCATGGTGTAAAAGTGGAGGGAGAGTGAGTCGCACAGTGATTGTGACGGGGTCGGGACGGTCGTGGTACAAGCTGGATTGGTGAATTCGGAGATGATTTTGTGGAGTTCTTTGCTTGGGTTTTTGCAGTTTAGGATTCGGGTATTGTAGTGGGCTTTTTTTGCTTTCCGGATTTCGGCTTTGTACTGGTACAGGTGTCGGGCCAAGGTGGCCCTGCTCTCCTGGGTTTTGTCTTTCTGCCATTTGCGTTCTAGATATTTGTATTGTTGTTTAGTTGTCTTTAACTCAAGAGTGAACCATCTGGGGAAGAGGCCACGGCGGGTTGATGGTTTGCAAGGGGGTGTGAGCCGCATCAGAGATGCGTTGAGCCATGAATCAAAGGCCTCAGGTGTTAGTGGGTTGTTGAGAGGGCAGGTAGGTGGTGGTGACTGTAGGAGTGCCTCAGCTAGGTCTGGGGCGATTATTAGTTTTTTCCAGCATTTGCGTAGATTCGAAGGTTCAGATACGAGTACGGGAAGAGGGTCGGGTGAGCGAATGGTGAACGAGAGAATGAAGTGATTGGACCAGATGATAGGGGTGGGGGGCTTTAAATGAATGAGGCTGTTGGAGCTAAAAATGGCATCAAGAGTATGTCCTTTATAGTGAGTCGGGCCGTTTATGTGGGGTTGGAGATTAATTGCGTCTAAACGATCAACCAGGGAGTGTGTCATAGGGTTGGTGTGAATTGTCTATCGTAGCCAGGGGGCCTGTAGATTATTGGGAAGCTGTGTGAGAGCGACAGGGAGAGGGATAGTTTAACGAGGAGAGATTCACAAGACGGAATGGAGGGTTGGTTGTCGATGATTGAGGTGCGGAAGAGAGACTTGAAGACGAATGCTACCCCCCCTCCTCTGGAAGGACGGTTCAGTGGGATGAGGGAGTAGTCAGTAGGAAAGGCTTCATTAGAGATTGGGGCGAAGTCGTCAGAGAACCAGGTTTCAGTGATGAAAACTAGGTCTGGTTTGACAGAGGCGAGGAGGTCATAGATGCAGTGTCTGTTTTCTGCTACGGATCGGGCGTTAAATAGGATGCAGTTCACATCGGCAGGCGAGGTTGGTCTCGGTGCTGGAGCGGGAGGGGGCGGTGGCGGAGAGAGTGGAGGGGGAGGGGTAGGGTGGGTGATGCAAGATTGGAATAGTGGGCGAGCAGAAAATTTGGCAGGCTTCGGGCGGGGGTGGGTGGCTGCGTGTGATAAGATGATCGGGTTTGGTTTAGGGGATTTGAAGGTGGGGTGTGGGCGGTTAGGAGTTTCAGTTGCAGTTGATGAGAAATCAAGGGAGAGGGGATTCAGGAAGGGTGAAGCCACGGGGGAAGGAGGTGATTGCGGGAATGAGGTGGTGGGTCGAGACAGGGGAGGCGAAGAGTGCTGAGAGATTGAGGGGGACCAGGTATGTTTCCTCTTTAGTTTCTTTGTTGCGATTGGTGTGTGAGAGAGGGTAGGGGGTTCAGAGAGGGAGAGGGAAGCAGCTTCGGTTCTTGCTAGGGCTAGGCATGCAGTTTCTAGGGAGGGGAAAGGGTGCGGTCGGGGGGAAGGTGGCAGGGGTTTCAGGGCAAGGCGGGGGGTGGATGATTGCAGGGCGGGGTGTGCCAGGTATGATAGTGAGGGGAGCGGGTATGGTTAACGTTGGCTGGTCAGTGGTGGGGGTCAGGGGTGGAGTGGTTTTAGGGCGATTGGCTCGCCATCATGCCCCCCTGGCTTGGTGTTTGGAGAGGGGAATGGCAGGGAGTGCGAAGGAGGGTGGGGTGGCTTGGGAAGGGGGGGATGGGAGGGAAGGCAGATCGGAGATTGGGGGCGGTCCACGGGGGTCGTTTCCAGCAGACTCTGGTGGAGTGGGGGCACTCATGTTTGGTGCGAGCTTTTAGGTGGATTTAGGAGGGCTTTCTGATTGTAGTTCTAAGTTCAGAGGTGGCAAGCTTTTAGGCACACTTCCAGGTTCAAATTGCTCAGAGACGATACTGGACTATTTGGTGCGTTTCTAGATTCTATTGTAGACAGAGATGATATTAGTCTATTAGGTACTCTTAGGTACACTTCTAAGTTCGCCTGTCTACAGAGAAGATATTAGGTCTACCTCTAGATTCAATTTGAATAGAGGGGGTATTTGTTTATTAGTCACCGTTTTAGATTCTACATTACACAGCTATACTGTTAGTTATACTAATAAGATTAATTAGGGCACGCTAGTAGGTGCACTTCTTTCAATTCAACTTTATAGAGGGAGGGTATTAGGCATGAATCTAAATCAGCTTTGTACAAAGAGGTTATTGGGGAGATTAGTCGGTTCGGCCCGGCATGGTATTATACTGTTAGGATATTGGGCAGACTTCTAAATGCAATTTTCACAGAGAAGCTATTGTGCTCACTTCAAAGTGCAACTTTCCACAGAATGGGTATTGGGAACATTTTCTAAAATCACACAGAGGCTAATGGGCTTTCACAGAGGCTAATGGGCACACTTCTAATGCAACTTTCCACAGACAGGTTATTGTGCACATTTCTAAATTCAACTTTCCAGAGTGGCTATTGGGAACATTTCTAAATTCACTGAGAGGCTATTGGGCACTTCTAATTCAACTATCACAGAGAGGCTGTTGGGCACTCTTCTAAATGCAACTTTCCACAGACAAGCTATTGGGCACACTTCTAAGTGCAACTTTCCACAGATAGGCTATTGGGCACACTTCTAAATGCAACTTTCAGAGATAGGCTATTGGGCACACTTCTAAATTCACAGAGAGGCTATTGGGCACACTTCTAAATGCAAGTTTCAGAGAGAGGCTATTGGGCACGCTTCTAAATTCACAGAGAGGCTATTGGGCACACTTCTAAATTCACAGAGAGGCTATTGGACACACTTCTAAATGCAACTTTCAGAGAGAGACTTTTGGCACACCTCTAAATTCACAGAGAGGCTATTGGGCACACTTCTAAATGGAACTTTCACAGAGAGGCTATTGGGCACACTTCTAAATCCACAGAGAGGCTATTGGGCACACTTCTAAATGCAACTTTCACAGATAGGCTATTGGGCACGCTTCTAAATGCAACTTTCCACAGACAAGCTATTGGGCACACTTCTAAATTCACAGAGAGGCTATTGGGCACACTTCTAAATCCACAGAGAGGCTATTGGGCACACTTCTAAATGCAACTTTCAGAGATAGGCTATTGGGCACACTTCTAAATTCACAGAGAGGTTATTGGGCACGCTTCAAAATGCAATTTTCAGAGAGAGGCTATTGGGCACACTTCTAAATGCAACTTTCACAGATAGGCTATTGGGCACCCTTCTAAATGCAACTGTCCACAGACAAGCTATTGGGCACGCTTCTAAGTGCAACTTTCCACAGAGAGGCTATTGGGCACACTTCTAAATGCAACTTTCACAGATAGGCTATTGGGCACCCTTCTAAATGCAACTGTCCACAGACAAGCTATTGGGCACACTTCTAAGTGCAACTTTCCACAGAGAGGCTATTGGGCACACTTCTAAATGCAATTTTCACAGAGAGGCTATTGGGCACACTTCTAAATTCACAGAGAGGCTATTGGGCACACTTCTAAATGCAATTTTCACAGAGAGGCTATTGGGCACACTTCTAAATGCAACTTTCACAGAGAGGCTATTGGGCACGCTTCTAAATGCAACTTTCACAGAGAGGCTATTGGGCACGCTTCTAAATGCAACTTTCACAGAGAGGCTATTGGGCACGCTTCTAAATGCAAGTTTCAGAGATAGGCTATGGGGCACACTTCTAAATGGAACTTTCACAGAGAGGCTATTGGGCACACTTCTAAATTCACAGAGAGGCTATTGGGCACACTTCTAAATGCAATTTCCAGAGAGAGGCTATTGGGCATGCTTCTAAATTCACAGAGAGGCTATTGGGCACACTTCTAAATTCACAGAGAGGCTATTGGGCACACATCTAAATGCAACTTTCACAAATAGGCTATTGGGCACCCTTCTAAATGCAACTGTCCACAGACAAGCTATTGGGCACACTTCTAAGTGCAACTTTCCACAGATAGGCTATTGGGCACCCTTCTAAATGCAACTGTCCACAGACAAGCTATTGGGCACACTTCTAAGTGCAACTTTCCACATATAGGCTATTGGGCATACTTCTAAATTCACAGAGAGGCTATTGGGCACACTTCTAAATGCAAGTTTCAGAGAGAGGCTATTGGGCACGTTTCTAAATTCACAGAGAGGCTATTGGGCACACTTCTAAATTCACAGAGAGGCTATTGGACACACTTCTAAATGCAACTTTCAGAGAGAGACTTTTGGCACACCTCTAAATTCACAGAGAGGCTATTGGGCACACTTCTAAATGGAACTTTCACAGAGAGGCTATTGGGCACACTTCTAAATCCACAGAGAGGCTATTGGGCACACTTCTAAATGCAACTTTCACAGATAGGCTATTGGGCACGCTTCTAAATGCAACTTTCACAGATAGGCTATAGGGGCACGCTTCTAAATGCAACTTTCCACAGACAAGCTATTGGGCACACTTCTAAATTCACAGAGAGGCTATTGGGCACACTTCTAAATCCACAGAGAGGCTATTGGGCACACTTCTAAATCCACAGAGAGGCTATTGGGCACACTTCTAAATGCAACTTTCAGAGATAGGCTATTGGGCACACTTCTAAATTCACAGAGAGGCTATTGGGCACACTTCTAAATTCACAGAGAGGTTATTGGGCACGCTTCAAAATGCAATTTTCAGAGAGAGGCTATTGGGCACACTTCTAAATGCAACTTTCACAGATAGGCTATTGGGCACCCTTCTAAATGCAACTGTCCACAGACAAGCTATTGGGCACGCTTCTAAGTGCAACTTTCCACAGAGAGGCTATTGGGCACACCTCTAAATGCAACTTTCACAGATAGGCTATTGGGCACCCTTCTAAATGCAACTGTCCACAGACAAGCTATTGGGCACACTTCTAAGTGCAACTTTCCACAGAGAGGCTATTGGGCACACTTCTAAATGCAATTTTCACAGAGAGGCTATTGGGCACACTTCTAAATTCACAGAGAGGCTATTGGGCACACTTCTAAATGCAATTTTCACAGAGAGGCTATTGGGCACACTTCTAAATGCAACTTTCACAGAGAGGCTATTGGGCACGCTTCTAAATGCAACTTTCACAGAGAGGCTATTGGGCACGCTTCTAAATGCAACTTTCACAGAGAGGCTATTGGGCACGCTTCTAAATGCAACTTTCAGAGATAGGCTATGGGGCACACTTCTAAATGGAACTTTCACAGAGAGGCTATTGGGCACACTTCTAAATTCACAGAGAGGCTATTGGGCACACTTCTAAATGCAATTTCCAGAGAGAGGCTATTGGGCATGCTTCTAAATTCACAGAGAGGCTATTGGGCACACTTCTAAATTCACAGAGAGGCTATTGGGCACACATCTAAATGCAACTTTCACAAATAGGCTATTGGGCACCCTTCTAAATGCAACTGTCCACAGACAAGCTATTGGGCACACTTCTAAGTGCAACTTTCCACAGATAGGCTATTGGGCACCCTTCTAAATGCAACTGTCCACAGACAAGCTATTGGGCACACTTCTAAGTGCAACTTTCCACATATAGGCTATTGGGCATACTTCTAAATTCACAGAGAGGCTATTGGGCACACTTCTAAATGCAAGTTTCAGAGAGAGGCTATTGGGCACGCTTCTAAATTCACAGAGAGGCTATTGGGCATACTTCTAAATGCAACTTTCACAGAGAGGCTATTGGGCATACTTCTAAATGCAACTTTCACAGAGAGGCTATTGGGCACACTTCTAAATTCACAGAGAGGCTATTGGGTACACTTCTAAATGGAACTTTCACAGAGAGGCTATTGGGCACACTTCTAAATTCACAGAGAGGCTATTGGGCACACTTCTAAATGCAACTTTCACAGACAAGCTATTGGGCACACTTCTAAATGCAATTATCACAGATAGGCTATTGGGCACACTTCTAAATGCAACTTTCATAGATAGGCTATTGGGCACACTTCTAAATGGAACTTTCACAGAGAGGCTATTGGGCACACTTCTAAATTCACAGAGAGGCTATTGGGCACACTTCTAAATGGAACTTTCACAGAGAGGCTATTGGGCACACTTCTAAATTCACAGAGAGGCTATTGGACACACTTCTAAATGCAACTTTCAGAGAGAGACTTTTGGCACACCTCTAAATTCACAGAGAGGCTATTGGGCACACTTCTAAATGGAACTTTCACAGAGAGGCTATTGGGCACACTTCTAAATCCACAGAGAGGCTATTGGGCACACTTCTAAATGCAACTTTCACAGATAGGCTATTGGGCACGCTTCTAAATGCAACTTTCACAGATAGGCTATAGGGGCACGCTTCTAAATGCAACTTTCCACAGACAAGCTATTGGGCACACTTCTAAATTCACAGAGAGGCTATTGGGCACACTTCTAAATCCACAGAGAGGCTATTGGGCACACTTCTAAATCCACAGAGAGGCTATTGGGCACACTTCTAAATGCAACTTTCAGAGATAGGCTATTGGGCACACTTCTAAATTCACAGAGAGGCTATTGGGCACACTTCTAAATTCACAGAGAGGTTATTGGGCACGCTTCAAAATGCAATTTTCAGAGAGAGGCTATTGGGCACACTTCTAAATGCAACTTTCACAGATAGGCTATTGGGCACCCTTCTAAATGCAACTGTCCACAGACAAGCTATTGGGCACGCTTCTAAGTGCAACTTTCCACAGAGAGGCTATTGGGCACACCTCTAAATGCAACTTTCACAGATAGGCTATTGGGCACCCTTCTAAATGCAACTGTCCACAGACAAGCTATTGGGCACACTTCTAAGTGCAACTTTCCACAGAGAGGCTATTGGGCACACTTCTAAATGCAATTTTCACAGAGAGGCTATTGGGCACACTTCTAAATTCACAGAGAGGCTATTGGGCACACTTCTAAATGCAATTTTCACAGAGAGGCTATTGGGCACACTTCTAAATGCAACTTTCACAGAGAGGCTATTGGGCACGCTTCTAAATGCAACTTTCACAGAGAGGCTATTGGGCACGCTTCTAAATGCAACTTTCACAGAGAGGCTATTGGGCACGCTTCTAAATGCAACTTTCAGAGATAGGCTATGGGGCACACTTCTAAATGGAACTTTCACAGAGAGGCTATTGGGCACACTTCTAAATTCACAGAGAGGCTATTGGGCACACTTCTAAATGCAATTTCCAGAGAGAGGCTATTGGGCATGCTTCTAAATTCACAGAGAGGCTATTGGGCACACTTCTAAATTCACAGAGAGGCTATTGGGCACACATCTAAATGCAACTTTCACAAATAGGCTATTGGGCACCCTTCTAAATGCAACTGTCCACAGACAAGCTATTGGGCACACTTCTAAGTGCAACTTTCCACAGATAGGCTATTGGGCACCCTTCTAAATGCAACTGTCCACAGACAAGCTATTGGGCACACTTCTAAGTGCAACTTTCCACATATAGGCTATTGGGCATACTTCTAAATTCACAGAGAGGCTATTGGGCACACTTCTAAATGCAAGTTTCAGAGAGAGGCTATTGGGCACGCTTCTAAATTCACAGAGAGGCTATTGGGCATACTTCTAAATGCAACTTTCACAGAGAGGCTATTGGGCATACTTCTAAATGCAACTTTCACAGAGAGGCTATTGGGCACACTTCTAAATTCACAGAGAGGCTATTGGGTACACTTCTAAATGGAACTTTCACAGAGAGGCTATTGGGCACACTTCTAAATTCACAGAGAGGCTATTGGGCACACTTCTAAATGCAACTTTCACAGACAAGCTATTGGGCACACTTCTAAATGCAATTATCACAGATAGGCTATTGGGCACACTTCTAAATGCAACTTTCATAGATAGGCTATTGGGCACACTTCTAAATGGAACTTTCACAGAGAGGCTATTGGGCACACTTCTAAATTCACAGAGAGGCTATTGGGCACACTTCTAAATGGAACTTTCACAGAGAGGCTATTGGGCACACTTCTAAATTCACAGAGGCTATTGGGCACACTTCTAAATGCAATTATCACAGATAGGCTATTGGGCACACTTCTAAATGGAACTTTCACAGAGAGGCTATTGGGCACACTTCTAAATGCAATTATCACAGAAAGGCTATTGGCACGCTTCTAAATGCAACTTTCAGAGATAGGCTATTGGGCACACTTCTAAATGCAATTATCACAGAGAGGCTATTGGGCATACTTCTGAATTCACAGAGAGGCTATTGGGTACACTACTAAATGCAATTTTCAGAGAGAGGCTATTGGGCACACTTCTAAATGCAACTTTCAGAGATAGGCTATTGGGCACACTCCTAAATGCAACTTTCACAGAGAGGCTATTGGGCACACTTCTAAATTCACAGAGAGGCTATTGGGCACACTTCTAAATGCAATTATCACAGAGAGGCTATTGGGCATAATTCCAAATTCACAGAGAGGCTATTGGGCACACTTCTAAATTCACAGAGAGGCTATTGGGCACACTTCTAAATGCAATTATCACAGAGAGGCTATTGGGCATAATTCCAAATTCACAGAGAGGCTATTGGGCACACTTCTAAATGCAATTATCACAGAGAGGCTATTGGGCATACTTCTGAATTCACAGAGAGGCTATTGGGCACACTACTAAATGCAATTTTCAGAGAGAGGCTATTGGGCACACTTCTAAATGCAACTTTCAGAGATAGGCTATTGGGCACACTCCTAAATGCAACTTTCACAGAGAGGCTATTGGGCACACTTCTAAATTCACAGAGAGGCTATTGGGCACACTTCTAAATGGAACTTTCACAGAGAGGCGATTGGGCACACATCTAAATGCAACTTTCCACAGACAAGCTATTGGGCACACTTCTAAATGCAATTATCACAGATAGGCTATTGGGCAGACTTCTAAATGCAATTATCACAGATAGGCTACTGGGCACACTTCTAAATGGAACTTTCACAGAGAGGCTATTGGGCACACTTCTAAATTCACAGAGAGGCTATTGGGCACACTTCTAAATGCAAGTTTCCACAGATAGGCTATTGGGCACGCTTCTAAATGCAATTATCACAGATAGGCTATTGGGCACACTTCTAAATGCAATTTTCAGAGAGAGGCTATTGGGCACACTTCTAAATGGAACTTTCACAGAGAGGCTATTGGGCACACTTCTAAATGCAACTTTCACATGTATAGTACACAGTTTCCAGGTGCAAATATATTTCAGATATAACGAGTTTATAGTGGTGCTGCTTTGTTAGATGAGTGGTTGGGTAGTATGGCGTGAAGTAATTGCTTCTGACCCTGCCCTTGCCACACTTACTTATTGTCGGCTTCTTGCTTCTCCTGCGGATACCTGCAGATACGACCAGGAGCCGCCTTTGTAGGAGCTGTCCTTTGCCTCACGGTCCTTTGCTGATGGGCTGCCGGACAGAGGGCTGCTCTGGGGGGGTCAGAGATGAGCTGAGTAGAGGTTAGCTGGGCCAATTGGGGGAGGTGGGCGGCTCAGTTTAGGGCTGGGAGAGGGAACCAGGAAGCGGGAAGGATTGCGAGGGATGCGGGCTAGAGGGACACAATCGGGCCAAAAATGGGGGGTTTGCAAGTTTAAAACACACGGAATGGGCACACAGATGGGCTCACCTGCACACCTTCAGCAGTTACGGATGGGATTGACCAGAGCTCATAGTCGGGTGTGTCCACTCTCAGGTCAGGTGAGGCTTCTCATGTAGAGTGACCAGAGCTCATTATTGGGTGTGTCCACTCTCAGGCCAGCTGATCTTAGTGAGGCTCCTAATGCAGAGTGACCAGAGCTCATTATTGGGTGTGTCCACTCTCAGGGCAGCTGATCTTAGTGAGGATTCTCATGCAGAGTGAACAGAGCTCATTATCGCGTGTTTCCACTCTCAGGCCAGATGAGGCTTCTCATGTAGAGTGACCAGAGCTCATTATCGGGTGTGTCCACTCTGAGGCCAGCTGATCTTAGTGAGGCTTCTCTTTCAGAGTGACCAGAGCTCATTATCGGGCGTGTCCACTCTCAGGCCAGCTGATCTTATTGAGGCTTCTCATGCAGAGTGTCCAGAGCTCATTATCGGGCATGTCCACTTTCAGGCCAGCTGATCTTAGTGAGGCTTCTCATGCAGAGTGTCTGGAGCTCATTATCAGGTGTGTCCACTCTCAGGCCAGCTAATGTTAGTGAGGCTTCTCATGTAGAGTGACCAAGCTCGTTTTCGGGTGTGTCCACTCTCAGGCCATCTGATCTTAGTGAGGCTTCTTATGCAGAGTGACCAGAGCTCATTATCGGGCGTGTCCACTCTCAGGCCAGCTGCTCTTAGTGAGGATTCTCATGCATGCAGAGTGACCAGAGCTCATTATCAGGTGTGTCCACTCTCAGGCCAGATGAGGCTTCTCATGTATAGTGACCAGAGCTCATTATCGGGTGTGTCCACTCTCAGGCCAGATGACCTTAGTGAGGCTTCTCATGCAGAGTTACCAGAGCTCATAATCAGGCGTGTCCACTCTCAGGCCAGGGGATCTTAGTGAGGCTTCTCATGCAGTTACCAGAGCTCATTATCGGGCATGTCCACTCTCATGCCAGATGATCTTAGCGAGGATTCTCATGCAGAATGACCAGAGCTCATTATCGTGTGTGTCCACTCTCAGGCCAGCTGATCTTAGTGAGGATCTCATTCAGAGTGACCAGAGCTCATTATCGGGTGTGTACACTCTCAGGCCAGCTGATCTTAGTAAGGATTCTCTTGCAGAGTCACCAGAGCTCATTATCGGGTGTGTCCATTCTCAAGTCAGCTGATCTTAATGAGGCTTCTCATGCATAGTGACCAGAGCTCATTATTGGGCTGTCCACTCTCAGGCTAGCTGATCTTAGTGAGGCTTCTCATGCAGAGTGACCAGAGCTCATTATCGGGTATGTCCACCCTCAGGCCAGATGAGGCTTCTCATGTAAAGTGACCAGAGCTCATTATTGAGTGTGTCCACTCTCAGGCCAGATGATCTTAGTGAAGCTTCTTGCAGATGCTTGACAGAGGTGTAAGTGACCAGGAGATATTTATCTGACTCCAATACCCTGTTCCCACACAATCTACAGTTCCTGGAAGGTCTGGGGATTTTTTGACACGCCCCTTGGATTTCCAATGTCTTTACTATATTGAATTTGATTTTTAGATATTGCCACACCAGCGTATTGCCCAGAAAATGATGTATGTACTTAGGAAAAAGAATCCCTCGTCTGAAAATACTCAATAAAGGAAGAAGCAGAGCTTTTGCAAGCCAGATTAACAATCATCTGATCCTTGCTATCAGCACGTAGGATAGATTTCAATGTGTGCTTATACCTCGGTAATGACATTAGAAGGATATTTTCCGGCACTAGACCAAGCCACTTGTCAGCGACAGATTTAATGTTTGCTATGGCACTAGGAAGTATACGATGAGCTCTAGTCTGTAAGACACCATAGACTAAGTTGTTCAGGGTGCCATCCGCCACATTTGCCAATGTCCCAAGAAGCCTCTTTAGTGAAGCAGATTCCAGTTTAGACAGTTCAGTGGAAATCAGAGGCGCCCAGGTCTCTGCCCCATAGAGGATAATTGGCAACATTTTTGCCTCATACAGTCTAAGCAAGACCCCAGTGGAGTAGCCAACCCCCACACTGGATAAGGTTGAAATTGCACCGGCAATCTGGGAAGTTTACAACTTAATACCATCAAGGTGAGTGATGCCCCATAGTCTACAGTCCAGCTGAATACCAAAGTACCTGTAATCACCAACCACCTTGTTGAGGAGAAGTTAGACCCCCATCAGGGCTTCTGGGGGTCCCAGCTATGGGAGGCCCCAACACCTCCCATTTTGCCCAAAGAAATGCAGCAGAGTTCCAAGCAAGCAGAAACATGTTCCAAACTGCGTTTATTTCTGGGCAGCAAAAAAACCCCAGAGGGCTTCGTGCACAGCGAAAATCCAGGCACCATCTCCCCCGGGGCTGGCTTGCAAGCCAGCTTTGTAACACACTGCAGGCTGACATCACAGAATTGGACCAGCTCCCAGAAACCTATCTCATCCTGAGATTGGCTGCTAAGTGATTGGTCACATATAGTCCCCTTATAGGAAGCCTGATCATTGGACATTTAGACCTTGGTGTCAGTGGGCTGGCTTAACTGCTCCTCCCCTATTACCTAATTCGAAAATTGTTGCATTGTGAATTTGTTCCCATTCGTTTTAGCTTGAACAGGCTTTTCGCCCCTGGGCCCTCTCCTTACTTTAGTAGCAGTCTTTTCCTCACCCTCTGACACACTAGGTCTTCCTGCTTGGGTTTGGGAATGTTAGTAGGGGGTACAGCGGTAATGCTCACTTTTACATATGATTTTTAAATGACCACCCCCCATTATTCCGTTCATCATTAACAGTCCCATCATGAGGATAAGTGTCCTTATTGGCTTGCACATAACCACTTACGCTGCTGGGTCCTTGCAGCTGATGAGATGATAAAGTTGCCCGCCTGAAAATTGCAAGAAAGGCGTTAATACGTTAGTACTTGTTAGTAACCTGAAGCTCCGCAAACTAAACAATCACTGAGGGCAAAAATGAAACCTCCCCCCGGACATTTCTTGTTTAGTGTTTCTCAACGTGGGTCGGACAGTATATGCACTGTATTCAAGTTGGGGAAAAGTTTGGGCTTTGTATTCAATAGAAGCAAGGAAATATACTTCAGGGAAACGTGCTCTAAGGGGTCTGGGTTTTCTGATAGAGTGGGAAAATTGAGCGGGAAAGGCTTCAGAATGGTTGAATGAGTAGGCCTCAGGGTGATGAGTGGGAGGTAACATCAAGGACATTTCCTACATAATTCTAATAACACACACATACGCAACAACCTGCATGTGCGAGGAAAAGAGAAAGAACAAAACAGTGTTACAGCTGTCGGGTGCACAAAACATCATTTGAAGCCTATTTTAGCATGCTATGCACACTGGGGTGTTGGTCCCTATTCTAGCTGCTTGTGTGCGTTGGACCATATGATGGCCAGGTTTCCCTAACTCGAGAGAGTTGTCTTGTAGTTCATGAAAATCTGTTGCGTTGGCCCTTTTGATTGTTGCTCCTTCTTTGCCAGGGTGGCCACCGCTTTGTAGGGCTTGACGCCTTACACATCTAACAAAGTCTGTCAGGAGGGCAAAATGTCCCACTCTAGTCCCTAGCCATTGGAATTTAGGTGTCCCTTGTCTTCAGGCCTGCCCTGGGTCCTTTGTATCTGCCAAGAAATTAAAAAGAAGCGCTTGAGACCTGAGAATTGACATGTTCTTCAATTTCTTGACCTAACCTCTCTACACTACTCTCACACTATTCAGTGTCCTAGTGGGAGGAGCCAAGAGTAAATTTATGCACCGTCCTGTCACCATCTGGTGGGCGTTCAATGACGGTCGGACCCTAACTTGTTGCATAATTCGAAATGTACCTGGAAAATGGGTAGACAACCACTGTACTGTATCTGTATCCTTAACACATCTGGATCATCTGCACTTAATTTAGGTGAAGATATTCATGACACACTTGGATCACATACACGTAGTTTAGGAGGTATTGTACAAATGGGCCTTTGAGTCTTTGTATTTACTGTGCTTTACTTTAAGCTATTTATATTGCGCGCCTTTGTCCCGGGGCATTATGCGTTGACAAGCTAACCAGGGAAACATCAGGGTGGTAAATCTGTCATATAGGGTGGCTGTGTCTCTAAATTAAGAGCATCATGTTCCTTAATTAAGAGAATTGCAGGGTTTTTAGATCTTTCTTCTATGGCTCTCACAACTTCTCAGGGCGTGCCCCGCAGGGAACTGCAGGCACTTTAAGCTGGTACTAATGAAATTTGCTACCAAGTATTCGCTACCTGTCCCCCCTCTTTTTATCTGTTTTTTCTTTTTGTTTTTGTTCTCTATCAATCCCAACCATCACAATTTACTCCCATGCTCTGTATCCCACCCCATGTCCACTTGTTAAACCCTACTCTGTTAATTACTCATTTAAGTCTAGCATTGTATTACTCCACTACTTTAATTACTGTTGCAGTTAGACAATATATTTCTCCCCTCATGATCTACTCGCACATTTTAATACCACCATTATTCTCCAATTCGTGCAGCAATTACCTCTTCCCCTGTGTGTGTTGGATAATGCATTTGTGCCAGTGCTGTGTTCAAAAGCGCTAGTGGCATTACTACTTGCACTGTGTTATTTTGTCGCCAAAGGGTGTCTGTTGGGAACATGGATCATCCACCCCTTACCCAGAGTTCTCTCCTCCCGGGGTGCAGCTCCCCGCAATTCCATGATGTGTGTCTCTTGTGTATTGTTGCACCCCACTCACATCAGCATGTTCCTCACTCCTCTCAGGGCAATGTGTCTCTCCTTCAGTTTTCTGCACTGTGTTCTAGTGCCAGTGTGAGAGCAACTAATTTTGCTGTGTTTGTTTAATAATTAGTTGGCAATCGTGCGCCCCTAACCTTCTCACTTGTCCTGCCTTCCATCAGTTTCACTACAGCATTTCCTAACCTCTTGACCCCATCAGTTTGTTACTTATCACCACCCCTATGCAATTGTCCTCTGAAGGATTGAGTGTGCGTGAATGTGTGTGGCAGAGTGAGACAAATCAAGTTTGTCTGGGGCTGTCCTATTAAGAGTATAATGTCAATCCATTTCCTTTGAAAGGGTTGTTCCCCACCAAGATGACCCCTCCCAGTCAACTAACCGGTACTGTTGCTATTGTGTCAGTGTTCTGTATGTGTGCTGACTGCTGTGCAGTCCCCCCGGGTTGTGATGCTTGTAAGTCCTGGGGTAGTGGTGCTGTCATTTGTTGTGTCTGTGTCTGTACCTGTAGTTAGTGACAGTGCCTGTGTTGGTGCTTGTTGTGTATGCTGAAATGATCCATGTATCTGTCCTTACTGCTGCTGGCACTGGGCATAATAATTTCCCTGTGCCCCTGCATACTATTGTTGTTCCTGACCCCCCCATTTTGCTTTGCTCCCCCAAAATGGCAGCTTCTTGAAACATGTCCTAAATTCCCGCAGATCCAGCACTGTAGTGACTCCCTCCCCCTGTCCTAAAAACACCCCCTGGAATGTTTCCTGCATTCTGTGGTCCCTGCTGTCCATAGGCCCGAATTCCTCTCTGATTGTGGTGCATCTGTGGTCCAAACTCGCGCCCTCCTTGGAGTTCCCCCTTCTTTGAACCCTTTCTGGAGCCCACCCTGCCCCGTGTATCCTCCCCTCATGGGCAGTGTGTATTGTGGTGGTTGCCGATACTGCTATTGTGATGTTTGTGCGTGTGAGTTGGGGCTGGTTTTACCTGCCCCTTCCATTGCATACTTAATCATTTATTTTGTACCAACTTGGCCTCATCTGCCTTTCTCTGCCTCTGCTGTTTGTTTAACCGTCTTCTCTTGCCACAATCTACAAAACACACAGTCAATTTCTAGCATGCTATACTTGCTGCCTCCCTTCCATAACCCCTTGCATACTGCACCACTCCCTACTGCGCCTCTATCATGTTTGGCTGTGCTGTCTTGTTCAGTCCTTCTCTCCTCCTCCCATCTCTTCCTTTCCCATTCCAGTGCAACCCACTCACTGACCGGTTGTATGGCCCGCTCATCCTCCCACTTTTGTACCCATTCCCTTGCCATCTATCCCTTCTCCACGCTCTTTTCCCATAAGCTCCCTCTCTTCCTTCCTCCTCCATTCCCTTTCTTCCCTTTCCAGTTCCCCCGCTCTCTTCCTGTCTCTCTCCTCGCCTTGCACTTTCATTTTCCGGTCTCTCTTCCTTCTCTCTTCTCCCTCCATTTGCTCTGCCCAGTCAAGCTTTTGCGCTCCTTCTCCCCACTCTCTATTGCTGTGGTTACTCCTTGCACCCCCCGTTATCTTCCCTTTAATTTTGAAAAAAGAATACTTGTGCTGCTATTTATTCCTCTATACCCGTGCCTTCAAATCTACTTCCATACACTTCAGCCCTCCCTTGCTCGCTCCTGTGCTGCTAGTGGGTTGTTCTGCACTTTCCTGTTTGTTCTCTTTAGTGTATTGTGATGGTTTGTATGCTGTGTTTAAATGTTCTTCTGCTGCTTTCAGTTTTCTCATGAAATGCATTCCTTGCTTACCATCTGTGTCATCAAATATTACACTCCCGGATGTGCAGAAGGGTGACACCCCTCTTCCCTCTGCTTGTGCTGGTTCAGCCATGGTCTTATTTATTTGCCTCCAGTACTTTTGAATCCTTGCACACTGTGGTTTACTAACTTATCTTGGCATGGAAGCTGTGTGCTACATAACAGTTGAAGAAGAGTCATTTCTCCTATACCCATAAATGCATTATGCTTTTACCTCACCTCAAGTTGAGAATTTCAATAATCCGCTGTTCAAGGAGCAAAAGTTAGAAAATAATGTAACATTTCTCTTTTCTTTTTCATTAAATTTCTATGAGCCTTCTTGGCTCTGCACCTTAGCCAGTGCACTCCACATGCAGCCCATCTTCACCAAACCATTGCCTTCTCCGGCACCCCCCCACAATCTTGCGCATGTGCCTTCCACACACCGCCTCTGGGTCACCTCTCCTTCCTCTCCAAATCCACACCACTAGCTCCTCACCATCAAAAATCAGTATCCTATGCATCAATCTAAAGGTGACGTCACCAAACTAAAAACACAGTACAAACGAACAGACAAATGTGCAGACACAGAACAATAACCCATTGCTTCCAATCCCACACAACCCCACAAAAATCCCAAAATAAAACCCCACAATCCCCATAGCTGTCTTCCCACTCACCAGGGTGGAGTATCCATTAATCAATTTCAACCCGCTGCGTCGCCTTGCGTGTGATATGCTCCCTCACCAGGGGAACTTAACCAGCCGATTATCTTCTGCAATGTGAGGCAGCCTCTAGCTATCTCCTGCGGGTATCCGTCATCTATTACCAAGCTAAAACACTCAATCAATAGGAATCCTCATCTACTCATCAAACTATAACGCTGACTCACAGGAATACCACACCCCGTACATGTAATCGCCATCCAGAACAACCAGCGTGGCACTCCGTCTGACACGTGGGGAGTCACTACCCACCCAATATCCTCATAAGCACTAGAAGGGACCACTACCTCCGCTCCAATCCTGACTACAATTCATATGCCGATCACCACCGAATTTCACGACAACGTATAACCACCCGCCACCCTATTTACAATGCCTCCGCCCAGTCCCTATCCAGACAATACAACTTAAAATTTCTGCAACATACTGATCAACAATACATCCTAATACTTAAAACATTTTTTTTTAACAAATTTTCTTAATTTTTTGATCAAACCAAACAACAATACAACCAAACACGCAGTGCATTTTACAACAAAACAATTATATTAATACTCAATATTGGACACTGCTCCTCCCCTCCCGCCCCCCTTCATGAGTCCGTCTGTTCCTTGTATTCTGTATCCGCCGCACGTGGCGGGGTCTCGCTTCCCATAGATTCTGTCCGATCCTGTATTGTCCCAAACAATTCCGCTATTAATGATTTCCATGCCATCAGGGTACCTGTCTCTTCCTCCCCCCCTGCAGTGCTCGACTCTTGCCATACCATTGTTTCTGCCTCTGCCCATTTCTGTAACTCCTTCCACCACACCTCCACCCGTGACCTGACAAGACTTCCATCCCGTAGCAATCCTTCGTTTAGCAAGCACATATGCCAAGTCTATCAGTTTACCAACATGTTTAAGTTTTGATGATCTGGGGAACCCACCCAGCAAAAAGGCCCAAGCTGTATCTATGATTATCGTGACCCCCTTTTCTGCTAGTTTTTGTGCCACTTCTCTCCAGAAACGCTCAATTACTGGGCAGGACCAAAACATGTGTGTCATATCAGCTTTTTCCTCGTCACATTTGGGACACGCTTGTCGTCCCGCGTTTTCAAACTTGGATATCCTCATAGGTGTCATATATGCTCTGTGCATTATATATAGTTGTATTTGTTTTAGCCTTGCTTTTCGTGACACTTTCTTATGATATCCCAGGGCCCGTTCCCACATCTCATCCTCTATCGGGGTTCCCACTTCCGCTTCCCAATCTATCCACAATTGTGTTAAGTCCTTCCCGACCTTGGACAGCACCATCTCCTACAGCCTAGAAATCTCATGCCCCCCATCCGATATATCATATATTGCCTCTATGATGGCGTCTGGTTCTTCTTCCAATGCAGTTTCAGGCCACGTTTTATGAATTCTCTGCACCATTCTGTGATATGTGATGTACTGGCCCGCATGCAACCCCATTTCCTCTCCAAGGACTTCAAAGTCCAAAATGGTCCCTGCTTGCCAGACGTCTCCTAACGTTACCAGCCCCACCGATTCCCAATGGGTCCTGATTATCGCCCTTAACTGCATATCTTCCCCTGCCAACGCGACCAGCGGTACCTGCGGGGAGCATGGGAATGGGTTCTCCATCATCCGGCATGCCCGACGCCACATCTGCCACCCAAGCACCATCATCCTAGGGCGCTCTCTCATTTCAGACTTGGGCAGCCAGATCACCTCTTTTAAGTGAAATGGCGCACAATCATGTTCAAATAGCCTAAATTCAGGGGTCGCTTCATCTGAAAGCCACTTAGCCACATATTGCAGCTGACTTGCCACATAATACACCTCAAAATTGGGCAGTTTTATCCCCCCTTTTTCATAGACGTTCTGCAGCTTCCACAGCGCCACTCTGTTCCGGGTACCATGCCACAAGAAATCCCTGCACATAGTGTTCAGTTTGGCAAAGAACTTCTTAGGTATCATGTATGGAATATTGCTAAAATAATGCAGAAGCCTATGGAGGACCACCATTTTTAGCATTGCGCCCCGTCCCATCATCGCTAGGGGCAACTTCACCCAGAATTGCATACACTTCTTAATTTTCTCAAGTGCCACCTCGGTGTTATGCGTGTGCTCCTCCTCCACCGTGTGGTACACGTCTATCCCCAGGTACCGGAAAGAACTAACCGCCCGTGGTATTTGTAACACTGGTAGCCGTCTCTCAGGGATTCCCTTATAGACGCCCAGCGGAAACATACTAGATTTTTGGGGATTCACCGCTATCCCAGACAGCCCTGCATACCTCGCCATCACCTCCAGTATGTACTGGAGGTTTTCCTCTGGATGCCTTAAGTATAGCAGCAAGTCATCTGCATATAAGGAGATCAGGTGTCGTTCTCCCCCCACTTCAATACCTATCGTATCATATTGTTGTCTGAGGTATACTGCCAGGGGCTCCAGGGCTAATATATAAAGCATCGGGGGCCAAGGGCACCCCTGCCTAGTGCCTCTACTAAGTTGCCACCTCTCAGATATTACTGATCCCGTTCTAACTCTGGCCAGTGGTTCACTATATAGCATCTTAACCCACCTCATATAACCGGGCCCCATACCATACCTCTCCAAGGCTGCCAGCAACCATGGCCACTTGACTGAGTCAAAAGCTTTGACCGCATCTAAGGACACGACCGCCATTTCGCCTTCAGTCGTACTACCCCATTCAACAACCCGTCTGAGTCGTCTGTGATTATGGGTAATATTCCTATTCGCGACATAGCCCGTCTGGTCGGGGTGTATTAGCTTACTAATCACTCTCTGCAATCTGTTCGCCAGGACAGCCGTCAATATCTTGCTGTCCTGGTTCAGCATCGAGAGAGGTCTGTAAGAGCCACAGCTGTGTGCAGGTTTATTAGGCTTGGGAAGCGGTATTATGACCGCCTCCCTGAGTGATTCCGGCAACCGTCCCACCTCAAACGCTTCATTGAGCATTTCTAACATCGGGGGGAGCGCTTCCTCCCTATATGTCTTATAGATTTCACTAGGGAGCCCATCCGCCCCTGGGGTCTTGCAGGTAGGTAACTGCCTCACCACTTCTTCTAACTCCTCCAGGGTGATTGGTGCATCTAGCTCCTCCCTTTCCCCCTTACTTATCATGGGTAGTCCTATGTCTTCTAATGTTTCTAGTATTTCCTCTTGGCTGCCACCCTTCTCGTCTGCGTACAGCACTTTATAATATTCTGCGAACTCCCCGTTGAACCCCTCTTGGGTGTCCACTACGCTGCCATCTTCCTTTATTATCGTTCTAATCGTAGGTCTGGGAGCCTCGCTCTTGTATAACCACGCTAACAGCCGTCCTGTTTTATCTCCTCCCGCATGCTGTCTCTCTATGTACTTTTTGTAGTTAAGGTTGCAGAGCCTTTCCCAGTGTTCCACACATTTCTGCTGCAGCCCAAGTACCCGCTCCATGTCTTCGCATCCGCCCTTTAATGCTCCCTCCAGTTCCTCTTCCGTTTGTCGTAGGTCAGCCAGAACCCCGCCCTGCAGGCCTTTTGATTTTGCTATGGCAACCCCTCGCATTACTACCTTAAAGGCTTCCCATAATGTACTTGCTGAGTCAACGCTACCCGTATTCTCCTCAAAGTAATTAGCAATCTCCTCCCGTATGTCTTCTCTAAAGACTGGGTCCTTGAGCGCCTCTGCTCGAAGGCGCCATGTCGGAATCCGTGTCCTCGGGGGGTGGTACTGCCACCCCAGAACCAGTGGTGAGTGATCTGAGAGGACCCTTGCCTTATATTCCACCTGAGTAACTCTGCTATCACATCCCACGTGGCAAAGACGTAGTCCAGCCTCGTATGTAGCTGCTGAGGGGCGGAGTAATGTGAATATTGACTTTCTTGGGGGTATTTCATTCTCCACACATCCGCCAGACGAAAGTCATCTAGCAGTGTCTGTAGCGCTTTCGCCGCCGGGGAAGGTCTATCAACCTTGCCATCCGATCAGTCTACGTTGGGATTCAGTACACAATTAAAATCTCCACCCTAAATCACCGCGCTACCCATACATATGCCGAGGTTGGCACACTGAGTCCTGAAATATGCTGCTGTGTCCCGATTAGGGGCATATGTATTTCCAATGCTTATCTCCTTATTCTCCACCAACCCTCTCAGCATGACCATCCTCCCATCCGTCTCCGCCACCTCCTGCAATGGTCGGAACGGGACGTGCGGCGCCACCTAGATTAGTACTCCGCTGGCATACGCCAAGCATCTCGAGCCCACCACCACCCCTTTCCATTTCTGAACAATCAGCTCCATCTTTTCCCGTGTCAGATGCGTTTCCTGCAATAGCGCAATATCTATTTTTTGCCTTCTTAGGTATAGCATGACCTTATTCCTTTTCAGGTAGCTGTTAAGTCCCCTGACATTCCACGTGATTATTTTAAGATCCCCCATGGCTCATTACCGTCCTCCTTGTCTACCTCTAACAGATCCCACCTTCCCGCGCGATACAGATTCAACCATCCAATTCTTCTATATAGGCTCATGTTCAAATTTAAACTCCCAACAACTATATACACCCCAAACTTCCCGCTCCCCCCTGACCCACCCCCCATCCCTTACCCAAAAACAACTGTTGCCCAGCTCCATCCCTGGATCTCAGGCTCCCCCGCATCTAGCTCTTTCTGGCTCACGCCTATACTCGAAGCTCCGCAGGGCCAGGGCGCCCTAGTGCCGCACCTACTACTACTACAACAATAGATCGGGGGGTAGGGTGCTGTCGCCCAGCCGCTCCTACTGAGCTTAAAGTTGACTACACATTGCTACACAGTTTGCGTATGTACTCGCGCTACTATATTGAAGTCCTTCAAATACATTGCATTGGCGGCAACTTATCAAAAAAAATCAGCAACATTTTGCCACACCCATTAATCAACGTTTTTAACTAATCACCCCCAGAGTGCCCATCTTACACCATGACAATGTGTATACAATGTCCCAGTCACTTATCCTGTTCCTCTCGGGCATCCTCCGCATCCCCTTCCGGGCAGCCCTGCAAATCCAGCCATGTTGATGCGTCCTCTGGAGTGTCAAAAAAGAACATTTTACTCTTGTGCACCACCTTCAGTTTAGCCGGGTACAGAAGCATATACTTCATCCAAGCCGCGCGTAGTCTCCTTTTGATAACCACGTAGCTGTACCGTTGTCTCTGGACCAGCATCGTGTAATCCGGATACACCGTGATGGTGCTTGAAGCTCTCTCGATTGTCCCACCTTTTCGGAAGTACTCCAGTATCTTCTCGTGGTCTTTATTGTTCAATATTTTGGCGATTATAGCACAGGGAGGGGCCCCTGGTCGCGGTTTCCTCATGAGGGCTCTGTGTGCACGTTCCACTGAGAATCCTTGCGAGAGTTTTTCGGCCCCAATTCCCAGTAGGAGTAAGTTCTCAACATAGTCCGTCGGGTCTCGTACTTCCTCTCCCTCTGGCAGGCCCACCACGCGAATGTTATTCCTTCTTGCTCTCCCTTCCACTTCCTCCACGCGAGACTCCAAATTGGCTACCTGTTGTTTGAGCACATGGATCTCATTTGCATTGCTGGAGCTGGTATCTGTGTTGGACTTCACCGCACTTTCCAAATTGCTTGTCCGGTCTGCCAGACCCCTGACATCTTGTCTCAGCAGGGTGACCTCTATGCCCACCGCGTCTATCGTCTATCCTAGCCTCCAAGGAAGAACGTAGGTCTGACATTGCTATCCCCCATGAGTCTTTTAGTTCCGTGATAGCAGCCAATATGTGATGATTTTCCGTTGCCGCCGCACTCACAGCTGGTGTCATAGAGTTTATGGACGTTGTAGCTGCGGGAGATTGTTGTGTTTTAGCAAAAGTGTCCATTGTGGCTTGCTTAGTCTTGCTTTTACTGGCGACCCCTCGCGCCGCCATTCTGAGACCTGTGTCCTGCGCCAAAGGTTGCCGGAGCCACGGTGTGGCAGTCCTGCTTCCCTGTGTCGATTATGAGCCACTGTGTTTTTCCCAGCAGTGAGGTGATTACGGAAGAGTAGCCTTTATTAAGAGTGGTTTGTGCCCTCCCACGTATTAAGTGTCTTACAGTGTCTCAAAGGGCACTTTTTCAATTTATGGGGGTGTATATCGAATTTGCCCTCAGTTCGTGTGGGCTAAGCCTCCCCTCCTCAATAGTGCATGGAGGGGTGCGATAAAGGTACCTCCACTTCGGTTTTAATCAGCCGTGTCCCAGTTGGGAGCAGTGCGGTCACGTTGATGTAGGCAGGAAGGAGATGCCTCTTGTTATTCAGTGTCCCCTCTGCAAGATGTTGCACGCCTGCAGCAGAGACACTCGTAGCGATCCTCGCCGGGTGCTCCGAAACCTCACGGAGCCCCGGACGGCTCCCGCTGCTACAAATGTAGCCGCCCGAGCAGCTTCTGTTCGAGCGGAAGCTCGCCGCCACCGCTCGCAGCCCCCCCGCTCCGCAATCACTATATGCAAAGCTTTGCTGCAAGCGGATGCCCGCCGCCGCCGCTCGCAGCCCCCCGGCTCCACAATCACTGTATACAAAGCTGCGTTGCAAGCAGATGCCCGCCGCCACTGCTCGCAGCCCCTCCACTCCACGATCGCCGTGTACCAAACTTAATATCAAGCAGATGCCTGCCGCGGCCGCTCGCAGCTCCTCCGCTCCGCTTTTGCTGCCAATGCCGTGTTAATATTCGTCAGTGCCGCCGGCTCTGCAATGCGAGCGCGTCTTCGCTCGCAGCCGGCAGGACCCTGCACAAACCCGGACTCGAGTCCTCACTGGCCAACTTTCGAGTCCTAAAGTTCGAGTCCTTTGTTCGCCGCCATCTTGTGCTGCCGTCTTCCGGAGAAGTCGCAGCAAGCAATATTATTTAAGCTGCAATGAGGCTTCCTCTCATCATGATAATATCTCCGTATTGCGGAGCATATGCTCGAACGCATTTGCCTCCATTCCTAGGCGCCTTTGGTTGTCTGAAGCGTGTGTTTTCACGGATCGATCGCAGATCCATAGGAGCAGCTACAGAAGACGCGTCCTACAGCATGGCTGGCTGGCCACGCCCCCCCCCAATACTTAAAACATTTGCCCATTGTTACCCCAAACAATCACACCCTCCCCTCAAAGCCCATGTTGCTGGTTGCTTGAACTTGTACTTACATTTCCTATGCTGCACTGGCACTTGCTCTGCTACCGGACCCCCCATCAAGGCGCTTCACCGGACCCCTTCTTCTGCAGGGCTCTCACCTGCCCTTAAGCGGGGTATTTCCGAGTGGCACCTGATGCCTTTACCCGGTTACGTGTTTTCCAATGGTCTTCAGGTGCAGGCTAGGGTCCCACAGCTTCTTTGGGTCAGCGGCAGGGAGGGCAGTTCAGTGCAGGGCTTGTGCAGGCAGTGCCCATCCACCAAGGGCCTTACAATAAGCAATGAGCCTCAGAGAGGGCACCAACTTGTTGGGGAGAAGTTGGTCCCCCACCAGGGCTTCTGGGGGTCCCAGCTATGGGAGGCCCCAACACCTCCCATTTTGCCCAAAGAAATGCAGCAGAGTTCCAAGCAAGCAGCAACATGTTCCAAACTGTGTTTATTTCTGGCCAGCAAAAAAAACACAGAGGGCTTCGTGCGCAGCGAATATCCAGGCACCGTCTCCCCCGGGGCTGGCTTGCAAGCCAGCTTTGTAACACACTGCAGGCTGACATCACAGAATTGGACCAGCTCCCAGAAACCTATCTCATGTATGGCAGTGGCACCAAACTTGGGAGGAATAGCAAGTGCGCTTGCAAGTTCTTTATTTAAATCCCCCAACTATATATTAAAAAGCATAGGTGCGAGGTTGCATCCATGCTTGAACTACTTTCTAGTCTGAAAGCAGCTAGTTAGAGTACCACGCTGATCTAAACAAATTTTGATCCTTGTTTGCTGGTGGAGAGCAATAATCATTTTTAGGTTGCCGCACGGGATGCCCCAGGCATGCAATTTTCTCCATAGCCCACCCCTGTCCATTGTATCAAAGGCTGAACTGAAGTAATTTACACCACGTGGGCAGGGTTTTTGCGGGTGGTCCAGGACTGTTGTATGATAGTGGCAAGGGCCAGGCAATTGATGGAGGTGTTCGAGCCCTTGCAAAATCCTGTTTAGTATGAGACCGCCTACAGGGCTGAGACCAGAGGAGGCAGAGCAGGAGGCACCTGTGCTGGAAATGTCTCCTTTTGTGCCCTATACCCCCAGGATACCGGGGCCGAGTGGGGTGGGTTCCGCTGGGACACAGGTGTCCAGGGGACCGCCTCCCTCATATGCCCCCTCTCTGTCGAGGGGAAGTATGATATATGGAAGGAATTCACACCCTTTTCAGGCTCCCATCAGCCAAGTACCATCTGGTCATGAGGATAGAGAACAACATCAGGGTTTGGTTACGGTCCATGTACCCTGGACACCCGGGCACCATGCGACATTGGCGAAGGCACAGGGGCCGCCCTGGTGCAGGTGAGGCAAAGGATAGTGATGGCGGTTACAGAGGTGTGCCCTAGAAAGACAGATTGGTCAAAAATATCGAACTGTAAACATAACAAGGGTGAATCTCCCACCGGTTACTTGGACACATTGAGGGTGGTGTTCACTCGGCACTCTGCTATTATAAAGCCAGAGGAGACAGCTCAGGATGGCGAAGCAATCTCGTTTGTTTCTGGCCTGCTTACGAAAGGAACAGCTTAAGAATGTGTGTAGAGGCTGGCAAACAAGGCCATTAGCGGAGCTGGCGAATCACTGCATTGCATGCCAGGAGCAGAAGGAAGAAACATTTGAGAACAAACTCATGACGGTACAGATATAGCCAGAGGTGGAGGTCTGGTGGGTCTGCATGTCTACCAGACTTAGCAGGGGGGATATATGTGACAGTTACAGCAATCAAGACAATGGGAACAGTTTGATAAACATCAGGTGCGGGCAGCAGAGGGTCAACGAGTGCAAGGAAATTGGAATATTTAGACCACAGAGGCGACTGTGCAAGGTAATACTATTCCTCATAATGTCCAGATGCCACAGCAAGGAGGAAAGGTCAAAATGCAGACAGTTCTAACTGGGTACTGGGAGAAACCAAAGAGTGCCTCACATGCTAGTCCCTGAGGATCTCTCTCTTAGGTGGCCAGTGCACAGCGATCACCTTGGGATCCAGACCCTTGGGGTGGACAAGTGTGGGAGGATCACCTGGGTGAGGGATCTTTGAGGTCTGGGAGTGAGACAGCCAGTGGCAAGATGCAGTATTCCTCCCTTTCCCGTACCCACGATCCCTACTATTTGATAGGAGTCTACAGTGTCCCAACTCCCCCTTTCCCACACAAACACTGTGCCGAAGAAGAGGGCGACTGAGAATAATAATGCTAATTCTTATAGATCACATTGGATGTGTCCCACTAATTTGGTTAGGCAAAGTCGGGCACTTGACACTAAGTGCATACATCTGATACCAATTAGCTCTTCTCACACGGATAAAAGGCAGAACATGGAGACACACTCTGAGCAAGGTGGAACACGAGCAAGAGCGGAGCTTCCATTGCAAAGGCAAACCTACTGGAGCAGAGCAATGGACTGTGGGACGAGAGCCACGGGTGGAGAACCCCAGGAGTTCCCTGCAGGAGGTCATTGCCTCCAAAAGGCTGCAAAAGATACGTGAAGAATGCTGTGTCCCAAACAAGAAAGCTGCCCTGTGTTTCAAGGATGCCAGCGACCCTTCCGGTTGAACGGCAGAGCTAGGGAGGTGAGGCGAAGCCTGTGGCACTAACCTTGACTCATAAACTGGGAGAGAGTAAAGACAAGAAAGAAACGCACACAGCTGGTGAGTTGGCAAGCGACGTGAGAGACCGGTGTGTGCTAAAGAAAGATGAAGTGACAACATTCTATTGCACAATTGAAGGCTGCACATGTGTGGATAAGACGTGAAGAAAGGTAGACCTGAAAATCAACCTTGAATTAATGACACCTGTAAGTATCGGAGTGGTCGGTGAAAGGAAGTAGCCCACTGGAAAGTCTCTGTGAAAGGTAAAATGTTTGTAATGATAAAGTGAATGAACTGTAAAAGCAAAGTGATTGAAATTGACCCTGAGAAAAGGGGAAAGTAAACTGTGAACGTTGAACTTTGGTATGTAATACAGTGAACAATCCAGACCAGAACGCACTGTGGCAAATAACAAAGGAGTGTGTGTTGGAAGCTGGAAAGTTGAAGTGGTCCTGCAGAGGTCTGTAGAAAAAAGCCATGCACATTTGAAACTCTTCGACAACAGGAAATGGTCCAAGACCAAAGTTGTAATAAGTTAGCAGAAGGGAACCCCTAAAGGAGGCGAATTAAGCCTGGGGAAGGGAACCCATGCAAGTGTTTTTCTTTTGAACATTTTGCTTTGAAAGGTCCAAGCCCGACTGAGGGAGACTGATGTAAACATTTGTTGTGAAAGGTCCAAACCCGATTGAGGGAGATAATGTGTTTGTGTGCTGTGAACATTCCGAGCCTGAGACCAATGTAAACTTTGTGATGAAACTGTGTTTTGAAATGGGAAAAAAAGACTTTAACGTGGAAGGCCTGGCAGGCCTCAATCCACGTCTTTAACTGTCTTTGTGTTAAGAGCCTGAGCCAGAGTGCGTCATCTCGCCTACAGTGACCGCCTTACTGCATGCTGTCCAAAGTGGAGGGGAGAGCTGACTCAGCCACATTAACTCTTTATATTTGAACACTAATTTTGTTTTGCATACATATTTTCCTTTTCACATTTTTGTACAAGATATATGGCAGGCATTAGGTTTTTTTTAGTATAGGCCATTTTGATTTGACGGACACAACTAGGACTTTTTTATTTATTATTTGATGATCTGCCATTTTAGCTATAGGGCAGAGTAGGAGTTTCTCCAACTCCATTGAAACTTCAATAAAGGTTTTACAAATTGTACCTTTTGTATCAGTGTCATACTTGTGATACCATGCCTCCCTTACAGTACAAAACATTAGAAGACATTGCGCATATGCAAGATAGTGCACCATCTAATGAGAAGGACAATTGGATCAAAAAGGGTTGCCTGTTGCATAGTAACTCTTTGTGGTGCGGTTGATTAGTGGCTCCAGGAATACTTGTGTCACACCATGTCAGGCTGTGCCATGTGCAGGTGCATGTTAGTAGAGATGGAATGGCAATGCTAGTGGGCTGTTATTGCTTTTCACCAGAGTTTACCACTATGGCCCACGAATACTGTCAAAGATGTGTAATCTGTTTGCAGAATAACATGGGGAAAAGTGTGACGATCAGACAAGGGGCACATCCTTCCCCTTGCGGGCCATTTGTAGGGTTACAGGCTCATTTTCTTCAACTACCAAAGTACAATTAGTGGCAGTACCTGCTAGTGACAGTGGCCGTGTTCTCGGGGTGGCTGGAAGCATACCCGTGTAGGAAGGCAGATGCACTGACTGTCGCAAGAATATTAATTCGGGAATTTGTACCCAGGTTTGGAATACCTGTATGTATTAACAGTGATCAGGGAAACCACTTTGTCAATAACATCATTAAAACATTGTTATCCACAGTGAATATTCAGCATAATTTGTATTGCCCTCACCACGCCCAGTCAGTAGGGGCAGTAGAGGGACAAAATGGGGTCTTGAAGGATACATTGGCCAAACTCTGTCAGGATACTGGGTTGAAGTAGCCAGAAACCCTCCCACTGGTTCTATTTAGTAGGAGAAGTACACCTAACAAGAAAACTGGTTAACATTGTATCTTATGAAATTCTCTATGGAAGACGTATGAGATTGCCTGTAGCACCACCAGTGAAAACTGCACCAGATAATTTGCAATTGTCGGTTGATCGATTGTTAGAATATGTCAAGGCATTAATGTCTTCTGTCTGTTTCATTCACAATCAGGTTCAAGCAGCTCTGCCACGGAAACCAGACTCTCCAGGTCACCGTGTACTGATCAAGGTCCGCCAAAGAAAGACAGCTCTAGCCCCCAGGTGGAAGGGGCATACCTCGTACTCCTCACCTCAAACTCTGCTGTACTGGTTATGGGGCACCCAACCTGGGTGCATGTGAGTCACTGCAAACGGCCGTGGCCCCAGCAGTGTAGTTCCTGTTGCTTTGCTGATTTGTCTATCGGTGCTGGCTTGCACTAATGAAGTTGTAAGAGGGCATGACTCTATTGTGCAAACTATACTTACCGTGAAAAACTTGACTAACGTTGTGACATCGGCTGATGTCAGGGCCTGGCCTGACAGAAAATAGAGAAAGGGCCAGGGCACAACAAATGACTGCAAGCCTAGCCAAGAAAATCAAATCTAATTTCAAAGGATAACACGGAATCACAAAAACATTCATACGAACACATTTGCTAAAGAATCAACCACTAATTTGATATTGGAAGAAACGTTGGACACGTTTTTGTAGACCCTCAAAATGTCAGGGGCTTTGTTTCTTCCGCAGCCCACGACTATGCAGTCTATAATCGCCCCTGAGCACCATACATCTACTTGAACCCCGCGAAGGACCTTTAAATCACAAGTTCTTATGCAACAACCCCCAACCTTCTGGGGTAAACATGACAGAACTTTATTCCTTGAAGCCTCTCTTGACTCAGTACACACTGGTGTTTCGACGTCAGTCATTATAGTATTCCTCTTATCCAAGCAAAACCCTCTCAAGTTCTTATCAGAGATTTCAGCCATTTTCGATTTACTAATACGAACATCACTTGAACAACAGGTTTTGTTTTTGACCTCCTCTATTGGTATAAACAATGGACAGGAACCACAGTGCTGACAGTGCAAAAAGAATGTGGTGGTGATGTTAGTGTAGCTCCAGATTCGGTAAACTTGCCCATGGATGTACACAGAGTGGTGGTGCCAGGGTATTGTGAATTGGAGGACCTCAGCGCTGTAGTGGGTAAAGGTAAGGAACGCCCAGTATGTTTTGAGTGTTATTTGCTAACAATATTGGACAGAGCAATAGTACTAGGTCAGTGTAGGTGTGTTTGAATTCCACTTATGCCAATTTTCAGACAGTGTAGACAATAGAACGCTCACTATGATTCAGCATTTACATTCTCCAGAGATGGACATAGGAGAGTTTATGAAGTATAGCCAAGTGTATAATCAACGATTATGGTACAACGCGGTGTCGAATCCAGATAGATGTGGCTGTAGATATATGGTGTTAAATGTAACTGCAGCCATGGTTTGGTTTGCTGTTCCTTTATTTGCTTTCCAGGTGACTACCCATTATCATAATTGCACAAAGGGGGCTGGAATCCTTTTGGCACAACAGTGAGAGGAGTTGTTTGAAGGACAATAGAAAAGGGAAGTGATGGATAAAATGTGGAATGTGGCTAATACTGCGCTCAAAACCTGGGGTGTATATAAATGTACACATTTAGAGGGCCGAGTTGGCCTGACTTTAGAAGGCCACCGGGCTCATATCTGGGGCAGAGGTTACAGGTAGCAAGGCACCTATTTGCGAGCTCCATCTAATAGGAACCCTCAGTCAGAGACTGCTGGGTGGCTTGCTGAGCAGGATGGAACCAAGAGTAGGACATGGCATGGGAACAAGTGCAAGACTCACTGAACACCTAATTAATATCGATCGGGGAAGATGTGCAACATAATGGTTGGCCAAGACTGTTGACGAATGTCTCGGGGATACCGGAACATCTATGGCAATGGAGGAACTTCTAGAAGTACAGTGGCTGGCACTGTGAAGATAAAGAGTGTTCATTTACAGCGCATGGACCTATCAAGGGACCATGGGAACTGGCCAGCAGAGTACTGCCTTGACCATGGGTGGGATGTAACTGGGAGTGGGTGACGGATCATGAAGTATGGGAAATCAAACCACCCATCAACGCCTCCCGATACCTGATTTCTGCCCCGGGGATGACCACTGATCTGTGGTTTACTCTGGGTTCAAAATGGGATTTATGGCCTTTGCAGACCCCTTCATTGTGATTTATGAGTAAAGCAAGTGAGGGACAGATAGTGCTGGTTGGAAACAGGGTATGCTGGGAAGGCGAGGGAGCTGGACATAGTTTGGTAGGGAGTGTTTCAGGGGAAGGATCGTTGTATAGAATTAGTAGCACCGCTGGAGTCTGACGTGCATTTCACTGTTCATACAGGCACTAAGACGTTGACTGTTTTCTAGCCAGCTACAGAGAGAAGGACAGGCAAGGTGTATGTTGAGTTTTGAAGGGGTGGCCCAAGTTCAGGATTTAGAGGAGGTAGAAGAAGCATTGAGACATGTAACAGATGTGACAAAGAGTTTGCAGGTGCTGGAGACGGTGCTCAATAACGGGAGAAAAGCATTTGAAGTGGCCCGTCGTACAGCCGTGATATATACTGTAGGAGATGTTTTGTGTCCAGAAAGTCAGCAGGTGTATGAACAGCCTTACATTACCACCACAGTATGTCTCACAGTAGTCTCTCTTATATTGGTTCGAGTAATTTGGTGTTGTAGAAGATGCTGTCACCAGTTATGAACTGTGTTAATGCAAAATGGCCTCTCCAGCTCGCCTCCTCTTCGGTCGGCCCCTGCCCTTAGCCCCTCCTTCGCCCACCTAGAAGTACTGCAACCCGAGCTAGAGGTGAATAGTGCTGGTGCCTGCATAAAATGTTACCTCACGGTGCGTACAACTGGCACTAACACAGCATACTTGTTTACTATTTATTGAGTATGCGCACTATCTACACAATTCTATAAGTGCACACCCACAGGTGAATATACGGTGAATATACCAGTAGAGCTAGTATGACATCATACAACCCACCACAATGAACACTAACTGGACAAGAGGAGCACTGAGCATTTGAATGTCTTACAAATTGAACCTGTCCTTGGCATTGTTCTCTTTTGTACCTACAATTTGTTCTCTAAATGTTGCTGATTTTGTTGTTTTTGACTTGTGGCCTACTGTGATTTATGATTTACGGTTATCTCACTTTAGATTTCAATATGTTCATTTTCATGTGATTTCATCTAATTCTATGTATTATTCTTTGGTGTGGTATACTGACCCTTGATTTTAGATGATTCTAATTGTTACACCACTATCCTTCTGGTTGATGCTTTGTGACATTGCTTTAGTACTCACCCTCTTTATAAATACATACATTTTTTGGGAACGGTTGACAATTATGGTGGCATATGGATGCGGGAACCTATACCGAGTACATGATTCCATTTACAAATTCCTTTTTGGTATTTTCTGATTGATTCATTTGCGTTTCGATATAATCATGGCTGATATGAATGGTTGACATTGTGATGATCAGATTATTGAGTTATTTTTTTTTAATTTTTAAAGCGCTCACACAGCCCGCGGGCATCGAGGCGCTGTTACAGGAATTGTTTGTTTTCTTAGTTGCGTAATTGTTGGGGGTTTTTTGTCTTAGTTTTATAACGCGCTTAAACACCCAGAGGTTTCTAAGCGTGGACCCGGGGATCGAACCTGTGTTGCTTCGTGTCGTCTTGCTTCCAAGAAGCGCACGTTGCCGCTGAGCTATCCTCCCCGGAACTTAGTTATGCCCTGATGAAGGACTATGCTAAAGTGCGAAATGCATTGGCACTCTGTGCACCTGCACGAACATGGAACTGAATAAATATCATTTTTTTTCCAATAATTGCAATTAAGAATTCAATTTGACAACTCATTACTGTTATTGAAGATGAATAGGTACTTTTGAAGTTTTCAGCAAAACCACTAAGTGGATCTGAGGGAGTGCAGCCCTCACAGACGGTTAGATAGCCTTGGTCCTTTTTTCACAGCACGTAGGCACGAATCAGAGGGTTGGCACCCCACTCACACATTGTCTTAATTAAGGAAAGAATTTATTGAAAACGTTGCTTCTAGAGACAGTGGAAGAACTTAGTGGTGCCCACTCCCCAACTTCACATTAGTGATAGATGGTTTAGCTGCACAAACGAAAAACAGGAGTGGACCATAGTCAAGGGAGGAATAGAATACAATTCCTTGTGCAAAGGAAACACAGGTGAATTGGGAATTAGTGCAGTGGTATAAGAGCTGTCTGTGAATGTTGCTGAACCCTGGGTGAGGGGAGAATGAGATTTACATTCTGATAAAGGAATGAGATGATGAGTGATCATAAATGAGAGTAACCAATGAAAAGCGAGGAGTCTGGAAATGTATTTGAATACCTAAAATGTCACTCTTTTTATATATGCCCGAGTGGTTATTTTTTTCTTTACATCCTAGAAGACATTGGATAGGGAAATCACTGTGTATTGACTCGAGGCAATACTTGCCCAGGGACTCTATAGAAGGACATGTGCTGTAGGACTGCTGAGACAGCACTTTCAGTAGCTCTCAGGGGGACTGGGTGAAAGTCACCTTGACGCCATTTATGGATTTGTTCGCTCATACTGGGTTAGCCGATGGAACCTTATTAGTTGCCGGAAGTGCGTCAGAGGGCGTTGGCCCTACGCCCCTCACCTGAGGAGGTGGATGCCAAGAATTCTCAGATCAGATCAGAGCGACCCACCGGAAGCAGAGGATTACGTGATTACGAGAGAAAAGATGTAAACCGAAGACAGACTATGGAAATATACAAGAAGTACTATTGGTATGTCATGGGGCGGGAGAGGTCAAACGAAAGTATTGTAGGGGGCTAGACCACGCGGAGATATAAGGGGAAGGCAGGCTGGGTTAGCTTGGGTAGTGGGTTAATGAGGTGCTATCCCTTTATTTGGTTTGCAAACCAACAATAAAGGGTGTCTTGCCTTGTCCATTTCCAATAAGACTCCTGAGTCCTTTTGTTCTGTTTGGTGTTGATACTACTAACACAGTGCTAATACATCAGCAGTGATTCCAGTCATAGAGGTGAACCAGGCACAACCTGACAGGTACAGACAGATACTGACAGGTATACCATCATCGCCTCTTTATGGTAACTTGAACCAAGGGCAGGCTCTACCCTTCAGAAGAGATTTGAGCTTCTACAGAAAGAGAGAAACATTTTTTATTTATTTATTTATTTATTCATATTTATAGCGCACGCAACAGCCCAAGGGCATCATGGCGCTTGTTACAGAGAGTGATCAGAACTTAGTTACATATAAAAACAGACAGGCATACTTATTGTACAATTTGCGTAGAACAGTTTGTAAAGCACATAGATTGGGCGGAGGAGGGAAGGAGTGGGAAAGTAGAGAGCGGTAAGTTAAAGAGAGCAGTTTTAAGGTTTTTTTTCGAAATGCAGGGAGAGAAGTTTCTGCTCTGAGGGCAGTGGGGAGCGCATTCCAGAGCTTTGGGGCTAGATATGGGAAGCCTATCCCTCTTGCTTTGGCGCTGTTGATGCGCGGTAAAGTGAGTTGGTTGGTGTAGCAGGTTCTAGTAGGCCTGGTTGAGATGGCTCTGGATAGTGTGTCTGAAAGGTAGGAGGGTGCTGTGAGGTTAATGCATTTATGTGTAGTCGTGAGAATTTTGAATGTGATGCGGTCTTTGACTTGGAGCCAGTGAACAGTCTTTCTTGAGAGATGTCTCTTTTTGGAATGCTTAAGGCTGCTCTTAGTGAGTTATTTTGGGTGATTTGGAGTCTGTTTATGTTTTTTATGGAGGTGCCGGCTAGGAGTGCATTGCAATAGTTAAGCTTGGCATCTATGGTGGCTCTGGCTATTGAGAGACAGTTGTCCATTGTTAGGAAGGGTTTTATGGCGTTGATGAGTTTGGTGCTTAGGGTGGAGGCAGAGACAATAGCGCCGGCTTGCTTGTTCATGGATAATGTAGCATCAATGTGGACCCCTAAAGACTTAACAGAGGATAGGACTGGGATGATGCAGTTGTCAATGTTGAAGTTGGAGTAGAGACAGTCTAGCTTTGCTAGAGTGGACTTTTAGCCAAGAATAAGAATCTCAGTCTTGTCCCCGTTGAGGCATAAGCCTTTTGTGGCCATCCAGGCTTGGATAGTGGAGTAGATTTGCCTAAGGGCTGTAGCGTCTTGGTGACATGAGCCAGTTATAGGAAGGAGCACCTGAGTATCATTAGCATAGTTTGTGTATGCGATCCCAAGTGCATCAGGTTTATCAAAAAGGGGCTTTGTGAAGAGATTTTATAGCGTAGGAGCAGTACAAGATCCCTGTGGGATGCCACAGGGAATGATGGTGGGGGCTGCCTTTGTTATGTTTGAGAAGATTTTCATTGCTCTGCCTTCTAAGAAGGAGGTGATCCAGGAAGCTGCTTGGTCAGAAAAGTGCACTGCATGCGTGAGGTGTGCGGTGAGGGTTTTATGATCCACAAGATCGAACGCTGCTGAGAGGTCTAGGAGGAGGAGGAGGGCGGGCTTACCATCATCCAAGATTTGAGTGATTTGATTTTTTAGATCTAGCAGGGCGGTTTCGGTTCCGTGCCCTTTACAAAATCCCAACTGTCTTTTTCATAGGATGGTGTTGGTTTCTAGGTAGAGTTGGATCTGGCTGTGGGCGGCCCTGTCTAATATTTTGAGAAGAAACGGGACAGTTGTTATGGGCCAGTAGTTATTAGGCTGGGAGGGGTCCAGTGTTGGTTTTTTTAAGAGGGGACGCACCCAGGCCTCTTTAAGGCTGTCAGGGACAATGCCTGTTTTAAATGAGGAGTTGATGAAGGTGGTCAGGAGTGGAGCAAGTGGCTTGGCACACTCCTTGATGACCTTGGTGGGGGGGAATACATCGCCCTTGCATTGCAACGGCTTAAGGTGTTTGAGGATGTCTTTGACTTCTGTTTCTGAGATGTCTTTAAATGCGAATTTGGGGAAGTTGATAGTTTTGCCGATGGGCAGGGCCTGTAATGCCTAGTTCTGGTTCAGTAGGGCTTTGCAATGGTCTACAATTTTGTTTTGTAGAAGGTCTATTTTTTTTAGCATAGCAGCTTGTATGCTAGTGCACCATGCTTCATCTTTAACAATCTCGTCAGTGGAGATAGGAGGATCTGCGAGTTCATTAAAGATGGCAAAGAGTTCTTTGGATTGAGAGTTGGCGTCGGATATTCGGCGTTTATACGCTTTCGATTTGGCAGTGAAAATGGCGTCTTTGTACTTTTTGGCAGTTGATTTGAAATTTTCTTTAGCGGCGTCACAGGGGTTTGCCTGCCAATTTTTGAGCGCCTAGCGTTTGTTATTACGTAAGGTTGGAGCTCTTCTGTGAACCAAGAGTTTGAGTGGAATGCCTTCTTTTCTTTCTTGTCTTCCAGTGGGGCAATGGTGTTGACTGCGTGAGTAAGGGTGTCCTTAAATATATCTGCTAAGATGTTTGGGTCTTGCAAGAAAAGAGGTGCTAGGCACGGGATGTCAAGATAGGATCAGAGGTTATCCGCAGTTAGCTTTTTTGCACTTCTTGCTAGAGTAGCAGGTGCATGTGTGGTAGTTTTAGTACTTGGGGCTTTGGGGATGGTGAATTGTATACAATTATGGTCAGTCCAGGGGCAGACAGTGTTAGTAGTGATGGCAGAATCACAATTATGGTCAACCACCAAGTCCAGGGTGCGGCCTTTAGAGTGGGTAGGAGTCATAATTTTCTGGGAGACACCCATATCCTTGAGGTCCTTGGTGAATGAGGTAGCGGCTTTATCATTGGGTCATTGAATCCTAGGTTGAGGTTGCCTAAGAGTAGGGTTTTTGTAGTTTTTGAAAAATATTTTCACTGAGTAAGTGGGTGACGTGTCCTTGGAAGTCTGCAGGGAGTTCCGGGGGCTGGTAAATGACATGAATATTTATGGTGTTTTTGATGAAAGTGACAGTTTGGCCATTGGATGTCTGCATTACGCTCCCAAGGGTGGGATATAGGCCTGAAAGGTAGGGCATCTTTGAAAATTAGAGCTACCCCCTCCTAGTTTAGAGGGTCTATCCTGTCGGAGGATAGAGTAACATACAGGTTGGGCTAAAGTTATGGTCGGCCCAGATGCCTCGTGTAGCCATGTTTCAGTGATGGCTAATATATCTAAGTCCTGGCTTAAGATGAGGTTGTTCATTTCAAGAACATGGGCGGTAAGAGAGCGGACATTGAGCAGGGCGCATTTGTAGTGCGGTGCAGGGTTATTTCTGTTTAGTCGTGGCTGCTTGGCGGCTTTATGTGTGGAACTATGTGGCTTAGTAGGGTTGAGAGAAGGCTTTATGTTGGGTGGCAGCGTAGTGCTGGAGTTAGGGGTGTGCAGGCTATGGTGATGAGTGTTGAGTCTAACAGAGGTGCGAGCTCCTGGTCTGAGGTCTCTGCGTGTTGCATGTGTAGGAAGGGAGGTGATGAGCATGGGCAGAATGCGTGTTCTGAGTCTGAGGAGTCTGGAGCGGCAGTTGGGTGCGTGAGTGAGTGCATGCGTAGTGTAGTGAGTGGGATGGTCGGGCCTGAGAATGTTAGTCATAGTACGATTAGTTAGGTTGAAGGAGTCTAGACAGTTGAAGGGATATATCCTGGCATAGAGCAGTGTGATGTTCAGGATGAGTAATTTCCCTAGCCTGCTAAGGTAGTGGAGCGTGGAACACATACTGAGAAGGAGATTAGGGTTACAGTTAACAGTTAAGCTATTTCAGAACGTGCTTAGTTAATGACACTTGGGCTATTTAATAATCCGCTTAGCAATGACAAATAAGCTATTTCAGAACACGTTTAGTTGAAGACAATTGGGCTATTTCAAACAAGATTAGCTAATAAGAGGTAGGCTATTTCAGAACACTCTTGGCAAAATGACAATTAGGCTATTTCAAAACACGTTTAGGTAAAGACAATTAGGCTATAGGCATAATAGACTAGTGCAATCAGGCCACAGTGGGCTAGTACATTTAGGCACAATAGACTAGTTCAGTGAAGGCACCGTGGGCTAGTATAGTCAGGCATAATAGGGTAGTGCAGTAAGACACAATGCTAGTTATTTCGATAGTGGCATAATAGGCTAATACATTCAGTGGTACACTAAGCTATATTGCTATGGTCACAGATTGAGACCCTTCAATACAGGTTGCAACAAGAGGCACGCTCAATTACCTATGCGTGGATGATAGGAGGCAGAATCATGGATGAGCAGAGGATAGCAGTATAGATTGCACATAGTTAATTGAGGCGAGTGAGCGACTCGACAAAGAGAGAATGAGCATACGCTGTGTACTTGTGGTGAGTTGGAGAATTCACAAGTCCAAGTTAGTTCGTCGGGCGATCTACTTACAGTAAGTCCAAGCAGGACAGCGACATTGGAATAGGACAATGAGCCGCGGCTCACCGTGGCACATAGGGGCAAACAGGAAGAGTACTTTCTCTCACGGGCCTTCCTGGCGAGGGCCAGCTTCTGCCTATCGGCGGCCTTCTGGGGGGATAAGAGAGGGCGTTGCTAGGCAACGCAATCAACAAAGTGGCCGGCGGCCATCTTATCGGGCATCCGCCTCGTGGATGCGGGTTTGTATTTCGGCCGATGGGGGTGCCTAGGCACTGAAGACACTGGAAATGTGACTACTACAGTGGGCAATGTGAGATTGGCTCACCTACTGTAGTGCCGGGAGTGCTCCGCGGGGCTGCTCCTGCAGCGCGGGGAGAGATGCAAGGCTGCTCCTGCGAGCCTTGTTGATGTCGTAGCAGAAGATCCTTCTCGTGGTGCTCATCAGTCGAAGGGCTCCTGCCCTCTCGGGGGCAATGGCTGCAATGAGGCCAGGGGCAAACAGAAACAGGAAGGGGCCTTTTCTATCGCGGCCCTTCCTGGCGCCTACCGGCGGCCTTCTGGCCTATAGTACTACTGTACCAAAAACAAAAAGAATGTTCAGCCAAGGTTCTGCAAAAATAGGATACTTTAAATAAACTAAAAATACAAGCAAACTAATCATGAACACTATAACAGAAACCTGTACGAGAACACACAGATTCTGCAGACCTTGTAATGAGAGGGAGCACTCTGCTTCTGAAGATGGGGGTGCAAAGGTAATAATTCCAGCAAAAATGTCAAGTTCACTCAAGAGATCTTTCAAAAATGTGGCGCGAGGTCTTGCCGCTGGGGCCCTTTCAGTCAGGCCAGGGGGACAGAACCCCTTCAAGTATCTTTAACGCTTGTCCATGGGGCTTCTAGATTCCAAGATGGCCGCCGTCCTTTGAACACCGTGTCCCTGGAGCTCCTGTCCGGTACACTGTCCGAAATGGCTGATTGTGAATAAATTGCCCTCCCCGGCGTTCACATAATGGCGATATCGGCGGGGAGTTGCACCCAGGGTGGAGAGGGTGTATGTCGTCAGAACGGAGTGCTGCGAAGCGGCAAAGAATTGACCCCGTGGCTGGAGATCGACGGCCGGAGAGGCGAACGCTGGGATTGGAGGAGCTCCCGGGCAACTGCCGCCACCCATGTTGGAGATGCCTGGAGTGATCTCCGTGCTGCCGTCCGCCTGACCTGCGGATCGGGGGCCGCGGGGTGCAGAGCCTGCCGGCCGGTGCACTTGGAGGAGGTCAGAGAACCGGTTTGGGGGTGTCCCCCGTGCCCCCTCTCTCTGCGGCAGAGGGCGGAGGAGGAGCCGGCCCTGCTGTCGAGGCCGCGGCTGGCAGGCCGCCCGCTCGCTCGAGGACCGCTTTGGGGGTGTCCGCCGTGCCCCCTCTCTCTGCGGCGGAGGGTGGAGGAGGAGCCGGCCCTGCTGTCGAGGCCGCGGCTGGCAGCCCTCCCGCTCGCTCTGGAGGCGGCTGATCCCTCTGCTTGGGCTCGGATTATCCGCCGTGGAGACTCTCGACCTGAGATTTAGCACTGCTCCAGAAGCCAGGAGCGGTAGGAGGGGCATTTCAGCTCGGTGGAAAGGAGGACGAGAGCCGGGCTGAAACGCTGCATATTCTCGGGGATGTTACGGTGGTAGCCGCGCTTCCCTGGAGTGTCGGCTGGAGAAGCGGGGAGGCTTGGAGAGTCACTGCAGAGGTGGAGGCTGTGCTGTGGTGAACTGGGGGGTCCTTCTTGATCCGACCCCCAACGCTGGCTCTGGCCACTCCTTTCCAGTGTTGGATTGCGGCAGACAGCAGATCCCGCCTGGGGCATCCAGTGCCAACTTTGAGATTGATTGGCCATTGTAACTTCGGTGGGCCAGCCCTACGCCTTGGCTGGGTGGCGGTTGAGGAGCGGAAAGGGCGCCCCAGGAGACGTATTGACGGACGGGTGCAGGAGGTCACTGACCCGAGGCGCAGGGTCCGTGGCTTGTTGGAATTGGACTGTGGAGAACCCTGGGCCGGGAGGAGCTGCAATCTCCATTTATTGGACCGCGCATCGATGTCGGCAAGGAACTGGAGAGGGTGAGCGGGTGCTCCGTGGGCTGGTAAAGAGGCATGACGCCCTCTAGGTGGGGGGCCCGTCTGCACCCGCTCGGGAGACCTGGCACAGACTAAGCACAGTGGGGGGACGGTCCACAGAGCCCCCTGCCCCTTAGGACTCTGTGGGGTGGAGTGGTTTTCCTATTCTCCGAGGTGGAGGTTTGAGCTGGTGGCTCGCCATGTCCAGGAATAGGCTCCGCGACCCCCCCTCCACCTCCAAGAACACGGCGAGGAACCACGAGACCTCCTTGGCCAAGCTCTGGGCCAAGGACCAGGATCAGGAAACCCATCATCGGACTGAGCTCTCAACGGAGGATGGCGAAGACAGGCACAGCGAGGGTTCTGCCTCTGATCGTCAAGAAGGGCATGTTACCTATCCGGCTCTTAGGCAGCTACTTGGCGAAATGGTGGATAAGATCACGTTGGCGAGCCAGCAACAAATGGACACTTTGAGGGAGGATCTGGCCGAGGGCCTGAAAGATATAAAGCGGGATGTCCATAAGGTAGAAGAGCGCGTAGACACCAACAAACGGGCTGTTCAAGAGCTAACAGAGGATACCCGCAAAGCTGAGAACCTACTGGAAACGTTGGCGCAAGCTACACAGAACTTGGAGATTCAAGTAGAAGATCTGGAAAATCGCTCCAGGAGGGGCAATATAAGGCATTACCAGAATCTGTCCAGAATCAGGATCTGCCGCAAACCCTTCAGATGGTCTTCAGAGATCTCCTTGAAGGGAATACATCCGCAGACTTTCAGATTGACAGGATCCACCGGGTGGGCCCTCCTCGTTCGGAGCCGGGGGCTAGGCCGAGGGATGTGCTTGTGGCCTTCCACAGTTTTGCGACAAAAGAAAAGGTTCTTGGAAAAGCGAGGGAAGCTGGGCATATATTCTACAACGGTGGTGAGATTTTTTTATTCCAGGACCTGTCCCAAATCACCCTCAACAAAAGGAGGCGGATGCGGCCAGTCTTGAACTTCTTGCGGGAGAAGCAGATCAGGTATAGGTGGCTCCATCCCTTTGCGCTGGTCTTTGAGTGGGAAGGCCAGCAACGTAAAATCACAACATGTGACCAAGGCATGGAAATGCTGGGTATTGAAGAACACTCACTGGCGGACCAGGGGGGCCCTCCTGTTCGCGACAGACCGGGCAAACCTTGGGAGTGAGCCACGGTCAAGCGGAAGCGGTCCAGGAGGCGCTCTGCCCGGAGGGTGGATCGTGGCTCACCGGAGGGGCTCCGTTCGCACACTCAGTCTCTCTCTGCTGATATCCCGGATGGAACTCGGGTTTTGAACTCATAGAGGCCCAGCAAAGGAAGTCCAGGGAGGGCACCTGCAGCATTCTTTTGGTTATAGCCATTTGATAGCAAATATATTTGCAAAGGTTCTAGACAGGCGGGGAGGGGGAGTGCCTCTTAGGATGGGATTGGGATATCCTGCGTTGGGGAATACTGGGTTACTTTTGGGGCTCAGCTCTCATCTCTTGAAGAGGAGGGGGGCATGTTGCCAGCTGAGCCCGCCCAGGGGGTGGTTTGGATGTTGGGGAACGGGATGGGGGGGTTCTCAGGAGCAGTGAGGAAGATCGGGCAGGCTACCCTGCAGACCCGGTATAAGAGGCCGGGTACCACAAAGTGTAAGAAGCATAGCGCTTGCGACCTTGTTTGTTTGTTGAGCAACACCTTTATCTAACATGGATCAGCTGAAGATAGTTTCATTAAATGTGAATGGGCTTAATTCGCCGGTTAAAGGAGAAAGTTAGAACTCTACATACGAAGGGAGAACCCACATATAGTGGCTCTGCAAGAAACCCACATCCAGACACGAGATCAATGGAGGGTTAGGCTCTGGGGTTATGGACGGCTCCACCAGGCCACGCAGTCATACAAGAAGGGTGGAGTGATTCTCGCCCTGAAGGATGGGCTCGACCTGTCGATCAAGTCTATACAGAGGGATAATCAGGGCACATACTTGGCACTCCTGCTGGAGGGCAGGGGAGAAGTCTATACCGTTGCTACGCTGTATGCTCCCAACACTGGCCAAGATGCAACTGGCCAAGATGCATTTCTCTGGTCCGGTTAAAGGGTTTTGCCAGGGGGCGTATAATCTTAACTGGAGACTTTAACATGGCTTGGGTTCCACCCAGGGATAGAAGCAGGGACGTATGGTGTTCGGCGGTCGGGCCCTAGAGAGACCTTAAAAAGAAAATCCAGGATTTGGCTTTAGTGGATGCTTGGAGGGAAACACAGTGGGAGGACAGGGGTTACACATTTTATTCCTATGTTCATAGATCCCACTCCCTTATTGATTACATCTGGATCTCGGCCTCGCTTCTGGGGCTTGTTGCGGAGCTCTCTCTCGGCCTCATAGCATTATCAGACCACGCCCCTATGACACTGCTTCTTCGAATCATCGCGGGGCCCTCCAGGTTTGTGGAGGTGGCGATATCCCTTGGCACTGTTTAAGGATCAGGTCCTGGTCAGGGAAGTAGATAGAGAACTGGAGGACTACGTGGAAAGGAATGCCTGGGGAAGATACTTCTCCACAGATATGGTGGGATGCTCTTAAAGCAACGATAAGGGGGAACATTTTGGCAATTAAAGCCAGTAGAGAGAGGGAGCTGAGGAGGGAAGAGGAGATGGTGGGCGAGAGACTGAAGGAAGCAATGGCAAGGTTAGCCGTTAAGCATACGCCGACTGCTGCTAAGGAAGTTTGTATATTGAGAGGGCAATTGAGCCTTATCCAAACTAGAGCGGCCGAACGTAGCTTACTACGTCTGCGGCAGGTACAGTACATGAAAGCTAATAAGGCCGATAGGCTCCTAGCGTGTATGTTTCGGAAGAACGAGCAGCGTAGGATGATCCTAGCTATAAAGGGGGAGGGGGGCCAAAGACTTACAGACGCTGCAGAGATGGAGAGAGAGTTCTGTCGATTCTACTCCGCCTTATATAGATCAAGTACTCCTGACCCCACACTGCAGCAGGCTTATGTGGATAGAGTTGAGCTCCCGGCCCTCTCGAGGGATGAGAGCGATCAGCTGGAGGAGGAAATAACCACTGATGAAGTCAGGAAGGCGATCTCTGAGCTTGCTCCAAATAAATCCCCAGGGCCCAACGATTTCATGGTCAAGTTCTTTAAGAATCATAAAGAGATCCTAATCCCACATCTAACTAGGCTCTTCAATTATGTTGGTGGGTGCGGTGTCTTACCGACCTCCATGGATGAGGCCAGGGTGATCCTTATATATAAGCAGGGCAAAGGTCCAGAGGAGTGTGGATCCTATCGACCGATTGCACTCATAAATGTCGATGCAAAGATCTATACGAAGATCCTGGCTTCCCGATTAGGTTCCCTCATGCCCAAACTGATACATAACGATCAGGCGGGCTTTATAAAGGGGCGTCAGACGGCCAATAATGTGCGGAGAGTGATTCACTTGATTGAGAAGTCTCAGATTAAGGAGATTCCCGGCCTTCTTTTGGCAGTTGACTCGGAAAAGGCTTTTGACCGAGTGGAGTGGAGCTTCCTCTTTGCCACCATGGTTAGGATGGGGCTTGGGCCTAAATTTCTGGCTCGAGTGCAAGCGGCCTATCGTAATCCATCCCTTCGGTTAACGATCAATGGGCGGGTATCGGCTCCAGTGCAAATTGGAAGGGGCACAAAGCAGGGCTGTCCCCTGTCCCCGTTACTCTATGCGCTCCACTTAAAGCCTTTTTTGGAGGCGATAAGGGAGAATGAGGGGATAAAGGGCATGGTGTTTGGTGGAAAAACCCATAAGGTAGCCGCATTTGCAGACGATATCTTGCTCACATTGACTGACCCTATACCTTCACTAGCGGCACTGCAAGAGGAAGTAGATAGCTTCGGGCGGATAGCGGGATTGAAAGTGAATACCAATAAGTCAGAGGTCCTGGGCTTGAATCTGTCAACAGCAGCAGAACAAAGTCTCAAGCAGGGCCATGCCTTCAGGTGGGCACGTAGAGGACTTAGATACCTAGGGATCCACCTTACTGAAACAGTAGACGAGCTCTATAGGGCAATCTACCTCCCACTGTTAGAGAGAATTAAGTCCAAGTTGATTGACTGGGGCCCGTTGTATGTCCCGTGGTTGGGGCGTATTAATGTCCTTAAAATGGCGGTGCTGCCGCGGTTGCTATATTTTTTTGCAGCTCTCCCGGTGGTGGTCCCTGACTCCTTTTTTAGAACCCTGCATGCTCTTACTAACCCTTTTCTTTGGAGCCGCAAAAGACCCAGGGTGTCCGCGACTCTTATGAGGGCTCTCGTCTGACGGGGGGGGGGCCTGCGGGAACCCAATTTTGGAATATATTATTTAGCGGCCCAGATGAGGGTTCTTCGGGATTGGCAGAAGGATGACCGGGACAAGCCGTGGAGACCTATAGATAGGGCGGTGGTAGCCGGAAGTCTGGAGGGTGCACTCTGGCTCCCGAAAGCGGATAGGCCCCCTCAGATGTACAGGAGCCAAATCACTTTGATGGTAGGACGGGCTTGGGATGCAGCAATCAGGATGGCGCATATAACTACTTTTCCCTCCCCTTACACACCATTCTCTGACTATCCGCGATTCTCACCGGGCTATAAAACCTTGGCATTCGAAGATTGGCACGGGGGGGGGATGTCGTATGATTCGAGATATGTTTGAGGGGGATAAGCTGAAAGACTTCCAGCAGTGTAAGAAGGAGTTCGGGCTGAGGGAATCCCATAGATTTGGATATGTGCAGCTGAGACATTGGTTGTCCCACCCAGTCCAGAAACAAGCAGGCACACGGCCCTTGACTCTGTTTGAGAAGTAACTAGATACACATGAGGGGGATAGGGGCCTCATAGCATCCATTTACAGGGTTATTAAAATGGGAGGGGACACATCACGTAGAGCATATATGGAGAAATGGGAGGAGGCCACAGGCGTTGTGATAGATGAGGAAGAATGGCAGGAACTATGGAAGCAGATCCCGAAATTAACTAGATCTCTCCAGACCCGGGAGATGTGGATGAAGCTGATTCATCAATGGCACTTAACTCCAGTCAGACTTGATAAAATGCTGGCGTCCACCTCATCGCTGTGCTGGAGAAACTGTGGCGAGTGTGGATCGTGGGCCCATATTTGGTGGGAGTGCCCGAGGTTGGCCGCTTATTGGGGGAGTATTCACCAGGCCATTGAAAGGGTACTAGATATTAAGCTCAGTGGCAACAGAGGTCTCTCTATGCTATGCCTCAATCGGAGCCTGTTGGACATACCTAGGAAGTCTGGCCGTATAGTATACGTCACTATGATGATGGCGGCAGCAATGGCAATGGCGCGCAAGTGGAGATCACATGAGCCTCCCCAAGAGCACGAATGGGTGGCAAGATTGTGGTCAGTCGTGGCTATGGAATGGCTCTCGCACTCTTTACAGGGCCGACATGGGAAATTTCTGTCTGGCTGGTCTCCCTTGTTGAACTTTTTGAAAGAGAGAGCACGTAGAGCCTGGTGCCCTAGAAGCATGGAACTACTTGGCATCGTACTCCCTCAAGAAGACACTGATCTAGGAGTGAACTAGAGTCTAAAGGGAGTGGTTGCCTGAACTTAGATATGATGCTATGTTCTTCTTTATCCGAGTCTCCATTTCTCTACTACAAAGACGCTTGGCTTCGGTACTTCGGCTCCTGAGTTTCTAGAGAGTGGGGAGGGGATTTTGGGAGGGGGGGGGCTGGGAGTTTTCTTCTTTTGTAGCATCTCTGGTTTTTGGTGAATTGCTACTGACTGTTTTCCTGGTTGTGTTCGATGCTTATCTCTTGTTAAATACCAATAAAAATTAATTGCAAAAAAAAAGACATTTAGAGTCTGTTGTTCCCAATGAATTATGGGCATCGAGGCAGTAGAATCGGCTGGAGGCTGTCCAGTGATGCAGTCTGGTCTTGTGCGGGTTGAGGACAGGCAGGTAATAGGTTCAGTCACTGCCTCAACTCAGTCAAGCCAGTGGCGATCAGCTCAAAAATGACTGGAGGGCAGACAGGCAATGGGTTGAGTCAGTGACTCGACAGTGGATGATTGAAAGCTGCGAGTGTGAAAGGACGCTCCAGGTGTTTGGGGTGGCTTGGATAGTGTCTTGAGATGGTCAAACCGGTTAAAAAAATTATCAAAGCTGGAAAAAAAATTCCAGAGCTGTTACTTCACTTCTGGTTGCTGGGGGACACACCCGGGGTCTCCAGCAGCAAGGTAAGTAGTTTGATGTGTGTTTCCCAAACATTAAGGTTTATAGAGAGCACTTGCAGGATCTGTCACCTCCAGTGCACAGGTTCCGAGGTACCAGTGGTTTTCGCATGCAGTAGAACTTGTCCAGGTAGCAGTTCACCCCAAATGTGCCTCTGCAATGTTTGAGGGAAAAGGCTTGCCCATTTCTTGGAAGTCTGTCTTCTCCTCTATGTAAGAGGACTTTGGAGCAGACTGGACCCCAACAAAGTTCTAGGTATAAACCTTATCTTTCAGTAGTCCAAACATGATTTCACAGAGTGGGTGATTTCACCCCTTTAAATACGCAGCCTTCAAAAGCATATCGGTGACGACTGGCCTTCTGTAAGGAGTCAAATCCTGGATGCAGTTTCAGAGTCTTCTGCCTGGTGATGTCATACCCAGAATGCTTTGTCTTGTCTGTAGTAGGTGGGGGGAGGGTATAGGATGTTTGGGAGCCCTGGGAGAATCTAAGATGGTGGACCCCTCTGCTGAATGGTGCTTCTATCCTAGCTACTCCACCTCTGCCCTCTTCTGCTGTCTACCCTTATCAATGGGTCTCTGCTCATTAGCACCCTAGTGTGAGCTGTCCATTGTAGTTGCAGGGATTTCCTTTAAAGCAATGGTTCCCAGCTAATGCCCAGTGAAATTCCCTATCCCCTGGAGCGAGTGTCCAAGCTTCTGTGAGAGATCAAAAGGGACTTTCCTGAGATTGTCCCATGTTATTATTGTGGAGGAAACCCAGTTCCGAGACTCTGATATCCATAATAACCTGTCAGTCACCAGCAACCAGGCTGCTAATAATATAAACCCAGCAGGCTTTGGCCAGTAAAACTGTATATTCGGAGGAGCCACCATGTGAAACCAGACATAGTTAATATCTAGTTATTAATCAACTGCCTTCAGGCCCTCAGGGTACACAATTATATATAATTTGGATCAGGCATGTCCACGATTAAAAAGGGCAGTTATTGCAACTTTGGGTTCCAGCAAGCTGTCTGTAGGAATGTACAGGCCACCCTGTGACTGCCACGTTGCCACTACAGGGCAGCTGTGGTGGATGTCAGTAGATTGTCCCCGCAGAGTTACATGTTTGCATTATATTTTTTAGCAGGGAACATTGAGAAAGTGAGGTCTGATTTGCAGATAAATCAGATCATACTTTCAGAGATAGAATTGCCAGTATCATTTTATATTAAACATCAATATAAACATTTCGTTGACAAAACTCAGTTTTAACTGTGTAAAGTTCAATAAAAAAAAAAAAAAAATTAAACATCAAAAAGGCAAAAGCTATTTTGCCCTCACCTATGGCATTCTGGCACAGAGAGGGTGTCAGTGTGGAAGATGGACAAGAGAGAATGTGACAGAGAGAAAGGGAGGGGAAGATCACGGCTAGGGGCAAAGCACAATGATTGCACATGACAACCCGAGAGAGTCATTGATTAAAGACTGACCCTCAGAGAGAGAGAAAGAAAAGGTCAAACAGAGAGACCCAGGGAAAAAAGTGGGATGGTAAGCATGTGTTTGAAAACATAGAGAACAGTTGAAAGGGATGCTTAAAGAAATAAGTGCTGGCAAAGCCAATAGTTTTAGCTTTTGCAGCTGTGGAGTGAATTGTTATATTTCTAGGCATGAATTGGCAACAGATCCATAAAGAATGGGCCCATCTCAAAGAACACGCAGGATGAAGGGCCAGTCATCACGTGACTATTATTATGTGAGCTATTAACGTATGCTGGCTGATGACATACTGCTAATTTTGTACATCAGCAGCTAAGGCAGGAAGCCTCCAGCCTACAGAGCCCGCGGTTAGTGATGCCCAACAGAAGTGTTACCTTTAACAATATGTTCACTACAGGGCCGAAAGGCAGTTTCTTCTGGCAATGAGCACTTAAAACTGGTTTGGTTAACACCCACCCATGAAGGAGTGCCAAAGTGTAAGCTGGAAAGAGGGTTATACGTGCAAGGAGCACAAACAGTACTTGGAAAGCCATGCACCAAAAACATCCCTAAAATTCACCACATACAAAGGAAGCCCCCTCTCATACCTCAAAGTAACCCTCGTTTTGGGCGCATCAGCCTGATTTAACCCCTAATGGTTGACTAAAGTAATGGCCACATTCCAACTGCACCCCTTCAAAATATCCACTCAATCCAACACGTTTCATCAGAAGGTTCAAGTAGGAGCAGAATCGTAACCCTCCTCCAAACCTTGACAGCTCAAGATCTAGGACCTCCTGGTGCAAGGAGCAGGAACCATTGAGAGTAATCAGTTCAAGTGATCCTTTATATATAATGCAGGTGGCACACCGCATACCCTACCTGGTGCATCAGAGAGGCGTGTATCACTATATTCTACTGCATATTTGTGGAGCATCATTCTCACTACAAATCACATGTTTATGCTAGAGGTCTGCAACCCGTGGTTTAGGACTGCGACTCCCATGATCCCTAAGCATTGATTGTGCTGAATAGGCCTCATGGCATTTGTAGTCCAAAACATCTGAGGAGTCAAAGGTTGCAGACCTCTGGTCTAAGGAAGCTACTACCCGAAGACACAGGGTCCTGCTGGCCCAACCACAACACTGCCTTTCACATACTATACGCAAACACCAACAAACACATGCAACATCCCACACACAGCCCTCCCTCCCACACAGCCTCGCACCACATACACCCCATGCCCACTCTTGCTTTCCTCTCCTCCCCTTCTCCACATAATAACTGAAGGTGATGCAAGGGGCTGAAAAAGAAGCCGGCAGGATGGGTCCTAAGAGTCAAGACCATGCAGAATGAGCCAATCCCAATCCAGGGCAGGTATCCACAGCTGGGTAGAGTGGCCTATCACTAAGGTGAAACTTCTACCAATAACTGCCACATTCGAGGCAGTGCTTCTACCTAACTCACTTAGCATTTCACAAGTTACGGCAGCAGAAGCCCCTGGATATTGCGCTGCAACATGGGCTATGTTGTGTGCTCTAGCACCTTGAAGCGTCTCTTGTGCTAGATGGAATTACCAATAAAGATCTCAGACCGAAATAACCAGACAGACTCAAAGAATATGGCAAAGTATTACTTTATTGTTGGCATCAAATAAAGTAGGGCAATCTGGCGAACATCAGATCGAAGTCCACACACTCACACACAAACTTGATTATACAGAGGTTTTATACCCCAATGTGCATCACCTATGACATGATCCTACGTGACAAACTATAAAACCTATCGGAAGGAGGGATTGGTTAGGGGAACATATATGTTTTCAACTTCTGAATCACATGTGAGGAGACCGCAAATGTGTCAATTTCAACCTTTCATTTACTGCTATTTGATTCAATTATACTAGGTGTCATTGCTCCTCTTGGCCCCTGGAGACTTGCACACTCCACCTTGTATAGGCTTTATACACTTTTAATTGTCCAATACTTGGCTTTTGCAAATGTTTCTTCTTTTCTTAATCTAAGAAAAATTTGTCTTAAGTCTTATTCCTTGAAATCGCATCCTTGATCCCAGGTCAAACAGACTCCTCTTTGTTTTGCACACAAAGCTGTTTTCCAACATCTCCTGACTGTGCAACCCTGGTCTCTCTCTGAGTTAGCTTGAATGGTTTTAATACGAGTCCGGGGTCCATCTTCCCATTATGGCTGTCCTAACCACGTTATATTTTCCTGTGATAAGCTTCTATATGTCTCATTTACCTTGCGTGTCTGCATATATGTACACTTTAGGGGTGTACCGAACTTCGGCTTCGAGTAAGTATTCGGCCAAATTCTGGCTGAAAAAAAGCTATTCGGCTCCGGCCGAATAGTTTCTTGCTATTCGGCTCTTGCCGAATACTTTGACGTTCTCATTTGAATACAATGCAACATGAAATCAGAAAGGCAAATATAGACTTCAGTTTGCAAAACTGAATAGAATTAGACCAGACAAATTGCTATCACACAGCTGAAAAATATATTATATTGTAATCTGCTCTTTAGGGCATGTTTTGTTACAGATTCTTAGACATAAAAGGTGCTCATCTTTTATACTTAGCCTGCAACAATACAGGAAAATCTTTTCTTTTGGCGAATGTTTATATGCATTGGCCACTTTTTTCAGTTGGAAAAGACAAAGGGCCTCATTCCAAGATTGGAGGTAGCCATGGTGCTAATAGCACCATGGCTGCCTCCAATACCGTGTCCGTGTCCGGTCTGCTTGAATGGGGACTTACCGGGACATTCCGACCTGTGCAGACCCGGTAAGTCCCCATTCAACCAACCATTCCCCATTCCCATTTGAGCCCCCGTAGGGCTCAATGGGAATGGGGAAGGCGCTTATTACGGGCCCACGAATAGCAGGCCCGTAATTAGCGCCCTGGTCCCTTAGAAGGGACCCATAAAGGATGTGTGGCCAGACTACACATTCTCTGCGGTTCCCGCTAAGGGACCACGGAATTGGGCGGTAAGAGTTTACCGGCACCGGTCTCCTAACTGGTGCCCTGTAACCCTTACCGGCCAAATCAGAATGACCCCCAAACAAAGAAATGTGCAAAGAAACTTTCAGTTCCTGTCATGTCACTCCCCATTGCATGCATCGTAGTCCCCCTTTTCTTTTTTTAACCTCTTAAGTGCCATTGAGGTTCCCCCCCAGTGCCAATGGCTTTTTTTTTAAAATCGCGGTATTCACCGCCCAAACCCGCCAACATTTCCCCCCTCATTAACCCCTTAAGTGCCACCGACGAGCCGGCTCGTCGGTGGCAACCTGGAGCGGTTTTTACCGACGAGCCGGCTCGTCGCTGGCAATTAAAGGGTTAAGGACTTGAGTCCTGAGTTTAACATTATCTGATATGTTCTCAGGAATGATAAGTTGCATATGTTTGGGTATTGACGAGAAAGAGTGGCTAGGATAAGTGAAAAGTGAGCAGCATTTTTTTGGGTGGGGTGAATAGTTGTGAGATGGAGTTCACACATTTCAGATTTCCTCTTGACTTGTGTCCTGCATAAGCCGACATGAACCATTTTTTTCTATGTGAGCTGCAAAGAAGTTTTGAAACTCGACCACATTGAGTTTGCAACTGGATAGAGAATGCAATGCATCTGATTCACAAAGGCAGTCCTTTTGCATTTGTGAAGCCTCCTACTTTAACTGGCACTGAATATGCAACAATCTTCTGTACAGTTGGTCCCTTCATTTGGGTTAAATCTACTTTATTTCTGGCTTTTACTTTAAATAAAGATGCTACATTAATTACAATGAAGAGAAATTAAAAGTATAGAATGCATTTAAAATGGTGCTTTATTTGTTTTTTTAATAAGTGTGTTTTTTGAAGTTTGGAACATGATTTATTAAATAAAGCAACTATTTGGCTTCATATTCGACTTCGGCCGAATAGTTGACAAATTATTTGGTATTCGACCGAATGCTAAATATGCTATTCGGTACAGCCCTAGTACACTTATTGGTCGGAAAGTTACTTTATCTTCTTTGCATACATGAATTCTTCATCTTTAAGTACATGTTTCTCTTGTTGCTTCAGTTACATCTTTATTCTTGACTATTTTCACATCGTTTCAGTGGCCCTCTTTACGACCTTGGCGGAGGACCATGGTGCTATTAGCACCATGGTCCATGGCGCTAAGGTTGCAATTCCGCCATGGTGGTTGGCGGACTTACCGCCCCATTCCGACCTTGGCGGGGTGGTAAGTCCCCAATCCCCATTTACCCTTCCCCATTCCCATTTTTTCCCCATAGGGCATAATGGGAGTGGGGAAGGCGTTAATTACGCCACCGTAAATTACGGTGGCGTAATTAACTCCATGGTCCCTTAGCGCCATGGATTTTAACACCTGCTAAAAGCAGGTGTTAAATCCGCCATGGCGCTAAGGGACCTCGTACTCAGGCGGTAAGGGTCGGCGCTGTTAATGCTGGCGTAAACCCCTTACCGCCTGGGTTGTAATGAGGCCCAGTGCGTCTTCGTATGTCTCCTTCATGACGTCATGTTGCCCTTGTACAATTTTACTCATTGCACCATGATGTCCAATGGTGCATACTTACATCCTTCCACTCTCTCAGTGCATTCGATACGGTTGTCTGAGTGCATCGCGCCTCTCATACACTAGATGTGGCAATGGAACGATACATGGTGTCCCATATAGGGCTTTTCTCCTGCTGCTCCAATATGATGGAGGTGAGGGGGCACAAGCTAGGGCTATTGTGTCCACCTGCTCCTCTACATTCCTCCCTCTGGTTCAGTGCTCAACCATTTCCTCTTCTTTAATTTGTTCATACATAAGTTTCTTCGGGATCCATATTTTCATCACCCCCATCAGGTCACCTGCATTCTCAATATGTTCATCAATACTCCAAGTCATGTGACAGCATTCCCCATTTGGTTCACAGAATACCCAACATCCTACATATTTCTTATGATCCTTAGGACAGTAGAACCTCATTCCTGAGGGTACCTTGGGACTTTTCATGAGTGGTATCTTCAGTCTGTTGTGTATGGTCTCCATTCACATCAGTCATCATCTTCATCCCAATAGCTTTCTTGGCGGTCTTCTGGCATTGTCCCAACACAATCCTTATGAGACAGAATCCTATCAATACCAACAGTAGTATTGCTTCAAGTAGCTTGAAGGCATTTGGCAGCCAGGTTGGAATACACGCAAACAGAGACGAAAACCAGTCATCTCCAGCTGTCTCCTTAACTTCATCCCCCATCTTCATATGCAAAGTTCTCAACATAGTTATTGTGTCTGTCATAGTTCCAGTTTCTCCATCATGGGAAGGTATGAATGTACAGCAAGAAGGCCCGAACCTTGGTGCACACACCTCCTTCCATTGCTCTGATAAAGTCCAGGACATAGCTGTTCTTGAGGATTATCAGCCGGATTGCCCTGAATTCTTCTCTGATTGAATCAAATCCTTTTATTGTTGCATTGATCGTCTGCAGCAGCTCCCATCTGGTGATCTGCAGCCACTTGGCATTCACTACAGCCTGAAGTCCTAGCAAAAATATAGATGTCATTATCATTGCTGTCTTACTGAATAATGTATGCTCATCTGGAATATTGTTGTAGGCCTCTTTTGATTTTGATGAGAAATAGTTCCCCCCTCTTCAGCCGACAAAGGCTGAGTGAACTCTTCTTCCTATGTTGATAATTTATCTTTGAAAATTCATCAATATGGAGGTCACTTTGAGGAATCACTAATGCAGGAACGTCTATTACTACAATGGAGCATACTTCTCCCCAACTTTTGGGCAGCTGCATATAAGCCCTGGATTCACAGGCTCAATATCGATCCATCAGTGTGGCAGTTCCTCCATTAATTCCTGGAGCGTCGAGTATCTGGTCACATCCTTTGTTTTCTGCTACCACAACCAGGCCTTTATTCCGGAAGCATGTTGTTGCATTCTTTGGTGGTATTATAGTGTGAGGGAGGAAGGAGAGAGGAGTGGAAGATGACGCCAAGGTTTCTGGCGTCATTTGAAGGCGCAGGTGGAGAGCCCAAAGAGGAAGGCCAGAGTGAGGGGAAAAAGGAGTGAACAGGGGTCCCTATGGGAAGGATCTTAGTTTTACAGGCATTGAAGCAGAGATCGTTAGAGGCGCACCAGGACTGGATGGCAGATAGGCAGTCAGGGATGATGGAGGGTGCATGAGGGTCAGCAGGGAGTTTGAAAAAGAGCTGTGTGCCATCTGTGTAACACTGGAAGTTTCAGGAGAAGGAGGCGATGAGGCATGCAAGGAAAGCAAGGTAGATGTTAAAAAGCCAGCGGGAGAGTATAGATCCCTGGGTGACGCCACAGGCGGAGAGAGAAGGAGGACAGGAGAATGTGCCCAGGATAATTTGGGAAGAGCGGTTAGTGGGGAAAGAGGTCATCCAGTGCAGTGCCCAATCTGAGATACCAAGGGTATCATGGAGCTTTTATATGAGGATGGAATGGTTGACTGTGTCAAAGGCATAGGAGAAATCGAGAAGGATAAGGACAGCTGGGCAGTTGGAGTTCAGATATGTGAGCAGTTCTTCAACGGTGTTCAGAAGAACAGTTTCCGTGCCTCTGGATGCTCGGAATCCAGACTCATGGTCGTGGAGACCACCAACAAGTTCAGTGTGTGAGTTGAGTTGGGGCAAGGCCAGCTTCTCAAGCAGTTTCCCCAGGAAAGAGGTGAGGAAATAGGGCAGTAGCTGGCAGGGCAAGTAAGGTCTGAGGATGTTTTTTTCAGGAGTGGGCAAATAAGGGAGTGCTTAAGGAGGAGGGGAACGATCCAGTGGCAAAAGAGTAATTACATGCGTTTTTTACTTGTCCAACCCATTCCATTTTCCATCCTCTTTGTTTTCACATAAGTATCTTCATATGGAAATGTTATCCTTGATCGCCATCGTAGGGTTGGCAATTTTCCTTCAAATAGCCCTCTGGTTGTACATGCTGCTAGATGACTGAGACACTTTGCCTCGTTGTAATAAATGTTCTTGCTGCGTTCATGGAATACAGGATGAAAGAACATACGTCGCAGCTTTCATCCGACGTTATTTCTCCCACCTCCTTCATGTGCTAATACCATAGATTATTTTTTAAATGAGCTGAATTATCAAGATATGTATTTATATCTTCGCAATCTTCCTCAGCATCTCTTTTAAGCTGAACAATGTGTTTAGGAAAATTAGGAAAAAATGCTGCTTGTGCTTTTATTGGGAAAGATAATAAATGTTTCATTGTCCCCGACTGTATCTGCATTTCTATTCATTACATGTCTGAATGCCATGATTATAAGGAGGAAAACACAAATCATAATACAGAATGATAATACAATTATTATTCCATGAAAACACATCGATTTTGTTGATGGCAATGACCATCTTACATTCTGAAACCTCCTTATTTTATTTTGATTTTTTAATATACAATTCTGTCATTCTTTATGAATCACACTTTTATGTAACAACATGCAAGGTGATGACTACAATGATTCTGAAAACAATGGGATTGTTTTTAGGATTGCAGAGAAACATTACAATGTGCACATTTCTTCTTATCAGAGCTTGATAAGACTGTAATATATAGGTAAAAACAGCATACAAGAATTAGTGTAATGTTATTACGATTGGCAGCATATGAGATGCAGTGTTGCTTCTTTTCTTTTTGGCTCCAGCACATCAATACATCATCCTTTTAACCTATCTAAAAAGGCTCCAGGATAACTGCAAATACATTAATTCCATGACAAATTTAAAATATGTTGATCCTTAGTTCAAAGTGTCCATATCTTCCTTATTCTTGCTCCTGGTCATCGAGAAAGTCTGCATGCGCTGGACTTCTTCTCTTGCTTCACTGTCAGTAGATGCAGGAGGGGTCAAGGTGTCTCCTTTATATGGCTTGGTGCCATGCAAGTGCAGCCATGCTCTCCTTCCTTTTAGTTTGACAGCTGAGGGAGTAACTTCTTCCAACTCATAAGGTTCTTCAAAGCGGGGTTTACTCCATGTGTGAACAAACCTTTGTACCAGCACCTCGTCCCCCGGGCATAAGTAGGGTTGCTTTAGTAAATCCTCTGAATCAATGGGTTGGCTGTTTTTGTCGCTCCTCTTTGACCCCTCCCTCCGGTTCTTGACCCGTTAAAGACATAAACAAAACACTTGCCTTCATTGTTTTCAGGTAATTATGCATCACATCACCTAATGCATCTGACTACACTATGGGCATCAGTTGCTAGCCTAGTTGGAGGAGCAAGGGGTGTTCTCATGTGGCGTCCAGTCACCAATTGATGAGGAGTTAGGTGGTGATCTGAGCCAGGCTGATCACGTAAAGCATACAGCGCAAGGGGTAGGCAATGCAGCCATCCCTTCTTTAAAGTCATCTTAATCTTAGCAATCCCTTCATTTAGCAATCCGTTTAATCTCTCACAAATACCATTTGCCTGTGGTTTATAGGCTGAGGAAAACCTATGCTTTATGCCTAATAAAAGAACTATTTGTTCAGACAATTAATTTACAAAATGTGGTCCATTTTCAGACCACAGCCCATCTTGGAAATACCTCACACACGAGGAACTTGGCAGTGCACATGTCCTGTGAAGTTGACTGACAATAGGCCTGACTTTCAGGCACAATGCAAGACTATCAGTGTATTCTTTTCAGACAAGATCAGTGGTATCCGGCAGGCTATTACTGATAAGAATCTAGCCCCCAGGGACAATGCCCAGAGGGCTAGTTACCCAAGAGAGCCTGCTATATGTATTCCTGCTGGTGTCTTCCAGCTAGAACCCATGAATTATGATATTGTTGCTAGGGCTATGAATCTACTTAAATCATCCTCCCCCCTTGACTTTTTTCCCTTTCATATTTTAAAAGTACTCCAGATGAAAGTTATCCCTTTATTTACAGCGGCTTTGCCACACTCATTTTCTTCAGAGGCGATTCCAGCCTCCCTGAAGCATACGCTGGTCACTCCTCTTTTTAAAAAATCGCATCTTGACCCTACTCTGGTTGAAGCTAATGGAGGCAGTGATCACTCCACTCTTCTCCCATTTTTTTGAAGCTAATGATTGTCTGCATCCATTTCAATCAGGCTTTAAGCCCCAAATGGGCACAGAGTCAGTTATGATCTCTCTCCTGAATGATCTCGCACTTCTTCAGGACTGTGGATGGGTCGCGGTATTGATTCTCCTTGACCTCTCCGCAGACTTTGATACAGTGGACCATGGCATTCTTCTGGCACGTCTGAAGCAGGCGGGAATCGCAGGGGCATTATTGGCATGGTTTACTTAATTTCTTGTGGAGTGAACACAAACTGTTTCTTTTCACACCTGTCATTCCCCTCTGTCTGCTCTTCCTTGCAGTGTCCCCTAGGGGTCAGCTTTGTCACCTCTCTTGTTTAATTTATACCTTTGTCCATTGACAGGCCTTATCGTGGAGTCCAGAGTTTTATTCTACACCTATGCGGATGACACACGGTTGGTGTTTGGCTGGACTCCCCTATGACCGAGCCCCGTGCTAAACTGAGAAACTGTCTCTCCATGATAAGCAGATCTATGTCTTCAACCTGGTTAAAACTCAATTGGGAAAAGACTGAATTGTAAGGAGTTCCCAATTTTGGCCTGACTCTCTTATCCCTTGCCCGATACCTAGTACCTCTGTGAAAAGCCTAAGGGTAAGGCTTTTGGTTAACAGCTCTCATGATGGGCAGGTTGTGGATGTCTGTAATACTGGTTTTTGCAAACTTAGAGTTATGAGAAAAATTCTGCCACTGCTACCTGCTGACAGCTGGACCAAGGTAGTTACTTCAGCAATTATGGAATCATTGGATTACTGCAATGGAGTCTACCTGGGGAAACCAGAATATATGTTACATCGGCTGCAGGTACTTCAAAATTCAGCAACCAGGCTGACCCTGAATGCCCCTAGATTAACCCCCTCTTCCGGTCTGTTGCATCAACTCCACTGGCTACCGGTGAAGGCCCGAGTTCAGTTTAAGATTCTGTATGTTACTCATCAGGCTCTTCATGAAATGCAAGATGGAATGCTATCATCCCGTTAGATGCCTTCGTTCACCCTCGCTAGTGCTCCTTGAGGCTCCAAGATATGAGCAAGCTCGGGTAGAGGGACGCTCCTACTTGGTGCTTGCTCCGACCTTGTGGAATTACCTCCCTCTGTCTTTGAGAGCTATGGATGACTTTTTACATTTTCATAAGGTTCTCAAAACCTTTCTTTTCTAACGGCTTCTCTTCTCTGCCCCCCCCATAATGTCCGCCAAGTGTTGGGCGTCAAGACGCCTATGGCCATAGATGTGGTTTATACATTTTGTTACAATACAATAAAATACAATCGGGGTACATACAAGGACCTGCCTCGATCCATCTAGAAGGACATACTACGACCAACATATACCTAAAGCCATTGCAGGTCTGCAGTATATCTACATACTCTATATGTAGATGCTGAAATGGGCCATTGAGTCTAGTGATGGCTCCTCTCACTGTTTGCAAAGTGTGCCCTGGAGTAAATTTGTGGCACACAATGCAATTTACAATAAACTGTTCCACGTGTTCTAATAAATTTGGTCTGCAATTGTAACAGCAAGACTCTCTTGACTCATATGTGCGGGGTAGTGAAGCTGCTCCACCGCCACTCTCATTAATGCTAGAGACATAACTGGCTTTCCAGTACTATCCTGTCTCCAAATTGCCTCAGTGAAGATAAAGAACACCCTCATTTTCTCAATAAATCTTGCTCCACCTGTGAGGCTCGATCTTGTATCTCAATTAACTGAACAATACACAGCATGTTAAAGCCCTCCTTTACCAACATGCACCATCCTTCCAACTGTTTAACATGTTTTAATTCAAAATCAGACATGTTTTGGAAATAGGCTGCCTTTTTGGCTTCTAAGTCTGTGGCTTTGTTTCCGCAAAAAATTATGTCTGTTCTCCTAGTATGCACTGTGCATTTTACGACTGCGATAGCCAATGGGAGTCTTAATGCCTCAAAAAGATTGTCCAGTAGGGCCGCATGTTGCACTGGAGTAGCGTCTGTGTGGAGAAGGCCCCTCCTTTTCCAGCATGATGAACCTGTGTGTATAGTTGACATCACATAGGCTGAGTCAGAGTATATCATCACTTCTTCATCTTCATGTATTTGGAATGCGGCATTAAGTGGCACTAATTCTGCAGCCTGTGCTGAGCAATGCGAAGGCAATCTCACGCGTGTCACTACTTCAAATTCACCCTCTCGGTTCATCTTCACTATTGGTGATCCAGAATGCCTTTCGCCAGTCGTTTGGTCAATTTCTGAAGAACCATCAATAAAGAGAACTCACCCCGCCCCACCGAGAACATTTTCTCTAACTTGGGGAATATCATCATAGAACTCGTATACGTTGTGCAGTCATGTACATAATCATCTATCCCTACTGGTTCTGCTATAAACATTGCTGGATTCACTGTCCTGCATCTAGCAATTATGATTGCAGGGTTTGAGATAATTGCCTCATATCCTGATGCTCTTTGTGTGGTTAATGTGGTTCTGGGTTTCTCTAGAATGGCAAATGATGTGTTCTTCATAAATAGTGTTACTGGACACCCCATTGCTATACTTGAAGCTGTTTCAATCGTAAATGCAGCAGCCGCTATGGGTTGTTCACAACGGTAATGTCCCTTCATAACTGGATCTAAAATACCACTATAATAAGCCAATGGTTTATGTCCATGTCCTAATGTCAATTTCTGTATGAGCACTTCTGTCATAACTTCTCCATTTGAATGAGAAAAAAGTACAATTCTTCATGATAATCGGGAATTCCTAACACAGGGGCTATACTGATTGCCTTTTTTAATTCCTCAAATCCTTCAGTCCTCTCATCTGTCCATGTTATTTTACTCTTGTCTACCTGTGCTTCTTTGAGTCCTTTTAAAAGTGGTTGGATATATGTACTGTAATCGAAAACCCAGGCCCTGCAATAATTACATAGGCCTCAAAACGGTTGCATTTCCCTCACTGTTTTAGGTTCTGAAGTCTTCATAATCGCTTCTGCTCTTTCAGGGTTCACCTTCCTCCCTCATTGAGGGATCAACTGTCCTATATACAAGACCTCTTCCTGACAGTATTATAGTTTTTCTTTGTCCACCTTACACCCTTTCTCTGAGAGTATGGTCATAAGCCTAACTGAATCTTCTCTGCATCTTTCTTCTGTCTCAATTCTGTAAGGGAGTCATGGTATCACAAGTAGACACTAACACAAGAGTTACAAGTTTCAAAACCTTTATTGTTAAATTCAAGGGGTTTGGAAAAATTCCTGTCTGGCCCTATAACTAAGATGGGAATAATCTTGACCATCAAATAATAAAGAAACAGTCCTAGTCAGTCTTAGTCAAACAATAAAGGTCTATACTAAGTCTAATGCCTGCCCTCACTCTAATACACTCTAATTTGTTACAGGGATATCTATCTACAGAAGGAAAAATTAGTGATGAAACAAAATGTCAGAATGGCAATATAAATCAGTATTAATTCTCGTCCCCATGTTGTACAGCATGGGGTTAGGTGGAACACTTGATGGATGAACACACTTTGGCTTGCGAAGACAGTTAGGCAGCTGGGTCTGCCCTCTAGAGCCTTCTTTGCCTTTCAAGTCTGGGTCACAAGTTCAGAGGTTTAACCTCTTGGGTTTTTCTCACCCAAGTCCAGGTCATCCTTCAAGCTTCTACACAGTTTCAGTGAAACAGTTTCTAAGTATAGTATTTGGTCATAGTTCACTATAGGTTCCCCTCAATTGGGCTCAGACCTTTTCTCCTTGGTGGGGTTCCCTTCCCCAAGCTTCTTCACATTCCACACTATAGGTTTCCCTCAATAGGGCTCAAACTTCCTTTCGTATTTTGATTTAGTTGTCGAAGACTTTCGAAACTGGGAGAATTTATTTTCGCTCGAACCGCCACATGACCACTTCGACCCACCTTTCTTTCTTTACTTCCACTTTACATATTCTCCTTCAGTTCCAATGTCTTTTGGAAAATGTACTTGTTACGTATGACTTGGTTTTCAAACGAGTCTCCCTCAGTCAGACTAAGACCCTCCTTTTACTTTTACAGACTGGTCTCCCTCGGATGGGCTCGGACCCTTCTCTTGTTTTTCACACGGGTCTCCCTCAGTCGGACTCAGACCCTCCTTTTGTTCTTGTGCCAAATTCAACAAAACAAAGTTAAACAGTTTGTGAGATCTTCACTTAACGCTCATCTCTCACTTCGTGCTACCTCTACAGCTTTAAAGCATTTCACAGAGACTTTCGATTGGGCAATCTCACTTCGCCGGACTGCTGTGCTGTGTGATTTTGTATTCACAGTTATTAACAATGGATTCAATTTCTCTCGCAGCTTATCGGCGCTCCCGTAACCTTCATCCCTTGGATACTGTTGCAAATACCTTCAACTCGCTCTTCCCAAATATCTTCCTTCTCGAGCTCTTCGCTTATCCGCCTCCAACTCCCTCAGGGTCAGTCGCTTTTCTAAGCAACGAGTTGGTGGTAGATCTCTCTCATCGGCAGGGGCCTCCCTCTGGAACAGCCTTCCTGCCTCCCTGAAACTTGAGGACAACCATCTCTGGTTCCGGAAGCACCTCAAAACCTTCCTCTTTGCTTCTGCTTTCTCTCCCTCTCTCCCCTGCTGAAGTCCTGGCTGAAACTGCACTGATTACCTGGCCACCCTTCCTGATCTCACACCCAGGCCCCACCATTTGCACACCTGCACTGCCTCCCCGGCAACCTCTGCACCTGGGGACTGTTTTCTGTCTCCCTACAGTCCCCCTACCAGCACTTATGTCTGCACTTACCTTGCACTTGCCACCAGCTGGCCGTTTTTATTTATCTTTTTTATTCTACTATCTTCCCATTTACTGCACTTTCCCCTCTCCCTTCCCCCTCAAACTTTTCCTTTCCCCCTTCCCATGCTCTTGAGCGATCTGAATGACACCTGCCCTAGTAAGATCGTTGTCTGTCGTCCCTTTTTTGTTCCCCCTCCCTTGCCTCGTCGCGCCTTGAAACACTTGTGTATTTCAAGGTGCGTTATAAATGCCATATCTTATCATATCAAGCATTTCAATTAAAAACAGGCCAGGCTTTCTTTACTTCCTTCAACTCACTGGTTGTGTTAAGATGCTTTCTGTCTTTTGCACCTTTTATGTAGGAGTCAATGTTGTTACCACTACCGCTTCTGTGCCTCCCGAACTCTGTTGATCACTCGGGAGGGTGGCTGGTAACCTTGTAACACGCAGAAGACTCTTTCTCCCTTTAAGCTGGGCTGTCATGCACAATCCTCAAGGCCTTCAGGTATAACAATCTCTCACTGGGGGAGTCTCTGGCTTCCTACCCCTTTAGATTAATCCCTCGGATTGTCGCTTTACTTTGCCTGGTTCACCATAGCCCTGGAGGGACTGCTCCTTCTCGTGCACCACCTTGCTCAAAGTGTGTCTCAGTGTTCCACCTTTTAACCATGTGTGGACAGTTAATAGGAATTAGGTGTACGTGATTAAAGTTAAGTGCCTGACCCTGCCTGATCCCGTTAAAGGGACATGTCCAATATATTGCATGGGTGGTAATGCTTTCAGCTTTAGAGCTCCTCTTCCTCCGCTCAGTGTTTGTGTAGGAGAGAGGGGATCTGGGAAGTTGGAATATCCCATAAAATAGGATTGGATAGGGGTATTGGAATGGTGGGATACTGCGTCTCGCCATTGGGTGTCTCTCCTCCACTCCACGAGGACCCCTCACCTAGGTGATCCTCCTGCACTTGTCCACCCCCAGGATCTGGATCCAAAGGCGATGACCATGCCCTGGCCACCTGAGCAAGGGATCCCTGGGGTCTGGGCAGTGAAACAACCTCTTGTTTTTCACACTGCACACTAAAATGTCATCTATGTACTGAATGATTACACTTTCAAGCTGAACATTACCCAGATCCATCTGGAGGACCCTGTTAAAGATTGAGGGGGACTTATAGTACCGCAGGGGCAATCAAGTATGTTTCAGGTGGATATTACTAGACGAGGAGGAAGTCAAATCTTGTGAGTCCTCATGAATGGGAATTGAAAAGAACACATGTTTTAAATCTATGGGCCTCATTACAAACATGGAGGTCCGGGAACTACGGTACCGGTAAGCATGCTTGTACCGTAGTTCCGGGACCGCCATACTACGTGCTCTGCTCGCGGGTGCCGTTTCACCCGCCAGGTTTTTCCTGGAGGGTGTAACAGCACCTGCAAGCAAAGCACGTCAGATGCATCGGCACAACTCTGTATGTGCCGGTGCATCCAACCTCCCCATCCCATTCAGCCCTATGGGGCAGAATGGGGATCGGGAGGCCCTTGATTCTGGCACCCGCAAATGGGCAATTACCGGGTCTGCCAAGCTCGGCATGACCCGGTTCTTGCCCATTCGTGGGTACCGGAAAAAATGTAACTCCGGCGGCAACCGTGCCCTTATTAAGGGCACGGTTGCCGCCAGAGTTGTAATGAGGCCCTTTGACTATGAAAAATGTAGCCTTAGATGGGATATTGCACAATATTGTAGTGGGATTTGAAACTAAAGGAAACTCAGTTTGGACTATATTATTTAGGGGGTGAAGATCCTGTATGAATCTCCATGACATCCCAGTTGATTTCTTCACTTGGTACACAGCCGTGTTACATGGAGAATCAGATGGCACCAACATGCCTTGCTTCATTAAAGCAGAAATGGTCTCAAATATACCTTCATCCGCTTCTCTGGACACGGGGTACTGCTTTGTTTGTGGCAAAATGGCTCCTGGTTTAAGCTTGATTTTAACTGATCCTACTTGTTTCAATAGACCCACATCATATGGACTTGTGGTACATAAAATATTTGGCACCTTCTCTAAATCTTCCTGGAAAAATAACTGTTTCTTTTTTTTTCATCGCTGTTCCTTGCAGTATTTCTCTATTCTCTGCTCTAACCCAATAAATGAGATTTATTAAAAAAAATACTAGTTCAGCATCTGAGTAATCATCCCTAAAAAGCTCCTTGTCTGTCAAGTCTGTCAACCTATATACTTCACTGAGGGCTATCACTGCTCTCCATCCTCTTCCCTCATGGTCTGTTCCAGGGAAAACCACCCTTTCTTCCCTGATCACTGCTGCTTCTAACTCTAAGGGGATAACCTGCACTTCTTTGTCATTCATAGATATGTCTGGTATAAACAAGAACTCATTAGGTATTCTCAATAGTTTACCTACCAACGTGGGTAACCACGATAATAAGACCGTTATTCCATATAAAAAATAATTCTGGATCTAAGGGAACTCCTTGTAGACTGTAAAGGCTAATATAAGCTCTTTCACATTCATATAATGTATTCCTGGAGTAGAGCACACTATTCCTTTGTCAGTACAAGATAACATCATGTTGAGTTTTGTCATTAAGTCACTCACTAGTATGTTAACTGGTGTCTGCCGTGAATATACTAATGGCGTAGAAATGTTGTGTTCTCCTGTAGAGGTAATTTGTCTGTAAAAGGAACTAAGCTCATTGCCTCAGAGAATCCCTGCACATTCATGGCAATAGGAACAAGTTGCTTCAGTGGCTACCTGAAATGAAAATGTCTTGCCTCTGATCTGATCGTCACCATGACCCTTGGTTCCTCTTGGGGGTCTGGTGTCATTGATAGTACTGAAAACATCAGGTCCCTCTGTGGGCTGTCCTGTTGTGGATGTAAATTCATCCTTTTTCCTGTGATGGGATTTCCTACTATCACGGTCACACTCCGTAATCTAGGTGCGGGTGCTTGCAAGGCTCCTATATTCGTGTTCCATTGTGGTACCATGGCCTGTTGTGTCTGCGCTTGCTGGTCTTGAATCTGTTGTGTTTGCATGGGCACTTACTGGGGTTGCCCTTGTGGTGATTGCATTTATACTGGGGGCTTGCTGTGTCTGCTGCGATTGTAGCGCATATGTCTGAATCTGCGTGTAATCTTGGACATAACTCTCTTGTGGTTCTGTATTATATTGCGGAACATAGACAATCCCCCCCTTGGAGTTTGCCAATTTTGCTGCATGCCCACTCTATTTCTACATGCTCTGGCTATGTGTCCTATTCTTCTGCTATTCCAAACCTGTTGCAGATGTTCGCCATTAAATCCTCCTCCTCTTTGAGGGTTCTGAAATCCACCACTCTCTCCCGCTCTAGGCCCATTCCCTCTTCATCTTGGCCAAAAATGATACCCACTTCGGTCCATAGGAAACACTACGTTGCTTTGCTGCACTGCTTGCATCTCTTATGTCACCACACCCTCAGTACTTGACAATACCGCTCCCACTATCGCTAGTTTTGATAGCTTTTTCTGAACTAACTTCACTTCCTCCTGTTTCCTACTCTTGGCTGTCTTCTTATTCTTTTCCATGATAGTCAATTGTATTTCTGGTCATGGCTTCACTTCCATTCTGACCCGCTTCTTCTTTTGCTGTTAGGCTCGGGCAGTCCTTGACACAAAATGTGGTAAAATAATGCCACTGTTTTGTCTCAAGGCTCTCTCATCTCAAGATGCCATTGCTCTTGAATGTCTTGAATAAAAGCGACAGGGTCTTCATCCTCCCCCATTTTCCTAGTCATAATTGCACCCATATCTGATGAATTTGCATATTGTATTCTGAGCGCCGGCCACACATCTTCTCTGCAATTATTAATTGCTGCTCCATCGTGTGCCGTGTTTTGTGCAGCCACACCCGCATACCCTGCTCGCTTCCAAATGTCGTCAACTCTCTCTCCTAGGATGGTTGCTAGCAGGCCTTTTATGTCACCTATTGCTAACGTCATTCCGGATGCCATTCTTTCTATCTCATCAATCCATTTTCCTGCACCGGAAGTTAAAATCAGTAATTTACATTTTAAATTGTCCGTATCCATTTGTGGCCACGGAATATATTGTGGTCGCCCTCCCCATTTCTCTAATAATGGAAATTGTGAAAACCCTGATCCATAATCATACCCACCTACACTTCTCGTTTTCCAGTCGGGGCTGGTCTCACCTGTTTGTCTCAGTCCTGGTAGTGCCCTTAACCTGCTTACATAAGGCAGGGATACATCCCCTGCACTACACGATCGTGCTTGTGGTCGCTCAGTGTGTAGTGCCAATTCTGGTGTTATGCTTTAAGGTCCTCTAAATCTGACCATTGTATCCCTTTTTCTAGACTCAACTCTTTTTAAAATCCGCATGAGCCCTCTCTTCATGCTCTCTCATTTTGTTCCCTTTCTTCATCTGCAAATTTACAATGGGGTCCTGGGAGTCTCTCTGCCAGAAATTAGTCCTGGGTACGAGAGACTTACCCAGAGTCTTTAGCTCACTATCTTTCACAGAGAAGAAATATCCCAAACATATCAGTCTTTGTCCTGCCCTGGGGCAGTCCAGCACCGAAATGCTAGGCAATTCTCCTCTGAACAAGAGTACCAACAGCATCCCCAGACATGAGTTTCGGTCTGGTTGGATCTCATCAGTAGGGAGGAGCTGTGCCTCTCTAAGAATAGTGAGCAAGGGGTCCACGTCTGGATTCCCCTAGTAACTTAGGGTGAGACCCAAAGTTACTAGAATATGCAAAATTACAAGGGAGGTCCTGGGAGTCTCTCTGCCAGACATTAGTCCTGGTTATGAGAGACTTACCCAGAGTCTTTAGCTCACTATCTTTCACAAAGAAGAAATATCCCAAACATATCAGTCTTTGTCCTGCCCCGGGGCAGTCCAGCACCTAAATGCTAGGCAATTCTCCTCTGAACAAGAGTACCAACAGAAACCCCAGACACGTGTTTCAGTCTGGTTGAACCTCATCAGTAGGGAGGAGCGGTGCCTCTCTAAGAATAGTGAGCAAGGGGTCCACGTCTGGATTCCCCTAGTAACTTAGGGTGAGACCCAAAGTTACTTGAATATGCAAATTTACAAGGGGAGTCCTGGGAGTCCCTCTGCCAGCATTTCGGTGCTGGACTGCCCCAGGGCAGGACAAAGACTGATATGTTTGGGATATTTCTTCTCTGTGAAATATAGTGAGCTAAAGACTCTGGGTAAGTCCCTCGTAACCAGGACTAATGTCTGGCAGAGGGACTCCCAGGACCCCCCTTGTCAATTCCCTTTCTTCATCTGACATCATTATGCCCCGAATTGATTGACTGTTATCCTTTTCACATCATTAAGATCTAGTCTACTTAAAGACAGTGTTCTGTGCTCGCCTGTTATGCTGTCATCTGATCTACCTACTGTTCCCCTTGATAGAGATCCTCCTACATTCTCTTGGGTTCCATACATGTCTTTACCCCCCATTTTCCTACATAAATCCCCAATCCTTTGCCCTATGTTTTCTGCCTCATGCTCGTCAGCCCATGTTTGCATTCTTAGTATTCCTTGTTATGTTATGTTATGTTATTTTTGCTTGTACCGCGCAGCACCTTATTGAGATGATTACCTCCCGCTCTGACGCGGGAGTGAGGCGGTTTTCATTCGAATTCCAGAGATCAACTCGCTGCTCAGGCGCCGGAGCAAATAAAAAATGGGTACCCCCCTCCGCATTGACCAGGAGCACACGGGGATGGGGATTTTTATTAAACCCACCTGGGGCGCTGCCACCGCTAGTGTGTGCTTGAGGTGCAAATACAGTGCCTGTGTAAGACTGTGATTTGCATGTACAAAACTGTGGTTGGATCCTCCCACCAGTCTAAATGCAGATTTGGGGTGGGGGCATGGTAGTAAAGAGGCTGAAATCAAGGGACTGGGAGATGTAATCATGAACAGTGTGATCCTCTGCAAACCACTTGACTCCTTTTATATTACTTCCTATGATACAACCGTAATAACCAAACACACATTCTCATCGTCCATAGGTATCTCACAGAGTGTTACCCGCCCACTCACTGTAAAGCCCAGTAGCCAACTGGAGGCAATTAATGAACTGTGCTACATGTAGAGACAAACTGCCCTTTGCGGCACACGACTCGTCTCTTGTCGAGCCTTGTGATTCAACGTTCTAGGAAGGAGGTGGTCTCCTCACGCCATCCCCCAAAAAAACGAGAACGAGCCTCATTGATTCCCCAGGGAGAGACGAGAGGATTTTATTAACGTCAACCCGGCTGTCACATGGTATGGTTAGTACATGGCCACAGGTCAATGAAACAGCTCATTAAGAAATATCTCCAAGAAGACATACCAGAAACAACATTGCAGATAATGGAAACCAAAGCTAATCGAATTAGCAGGCATGTTTCCACAATAAAAAACAAGCGCTACGGCAGTCCCCCGACTGCCCCCGGCAACGTACCCAGCAAAACGCCTTGAGGAAATACATGCTGCCTCTCCATATATCCGTGGTGCATAAGGACCAGCCTCTTGCGGGCTTGCGTGTCTTCTAAGCACACCTGTGTGTTCTGTGGTGCCTCGTTATGAACACATGACACCAATTTTCTGTTAATCACCCACGCTCCGTGATCGTAGAGACCCCCAGCCCACCCGGAAATGTGCATGAACAGCACACGCGCCGTACCCCTAATATATGCAAAGCGCTTGGGCCCATTCCTTAAAACAAGGCACAATTGCCAGAGCCACTTGAAATATGCTACGGGGCAGCGCCATAACTGCAATGCTGTAACACTATTCTTGCATTCACAGTACACTGTGTGCTGTACCCCTCGAAAACAGACGAGGGTTGCAAAGAGGGCAGGCCCCAGACCTCTCCATACCATTTCCCCATGAAAGGCACAAAAAATTTAAATCAGAACTGCTGCTCACTACAAAACCTGACTGATGACTCCGTCGCAGGCAGCTCACTCCAGAACAAAATGCCTCAGTAATTATTTCTTCCAGCGGGAAGAGATGTCCAAGAGGGGCGTTTAGGTAGGTGGTTCCAGCAAGGTTTCGTTCGGCCATGGACCCCCTGGTCAATCCGCCGAAGGAGGGGGTCAGCATGCACCACCACATCATTGAAGGCGGCCAGCTCCAAGTAGCTTTAATAATAATGGTATGCCTTCCATTGCTGAGTATGACCTTACTCTATCTAGCCGACCCATATACTCCTCCAATCCATACCATCACCCCCCCCACAATTACAAAATGCACTATTACAAAAACATTCAGGATGTGGGGCTGCCACCAAATAAAGGAGCTGGCCTAATCATAATGCGCCACCCGCCACCAACTGCAGATCGTGTGTCGCACAAAACGGGAAAGAACAAAGCTGCTCCTCTTTGGGAGAGGAAAATTACATAGGGCCTCATTAGGACCATGGCGGAGTACCATGGTGCTAAGCTGCCAACTCCGCCATGGTGGTTGGCGGATTTACCGCCCCATCCCGACCTTGGCGGGGCGGTAAATCCCCAATCCCCATTTTACCCTTCCCCATTCCCATTCTTGCCCCATAGGGTATAATGGGAGTGGGGAAGGCGTTAATTACGCCACCGTAAATTACGGTGGCGTAATTAACAACAAGGTCCCTTACCGCCATGGATTTTACCGCCTGCAAAAAGCAGGCGTTAAAATCGCCATGGCGGTAAGGGATCTCGTAGTAGGGCGGAGGGGTACGCCATGCACTACGCCGGCGTAATACCCTCTCCGCCAGGGTCGTAATGAGGCCCATAGTGTTCTTGCAACTCCTGGGGCTGGCCAGCCTCTAAACATGAAGTGAAAGGCTCCATCAAAACGCAAACGCAAGCCGACACTTCCAATCTCACCTGCGACTGGAGGACCACAGGGCTCGGAGAGATCCAGTTATCTTCGGCTCGAAAACAGATCACTCTGTACCGGACTTTAAACATAGTCCACATGAGTTTAAGTGACGAAAAGCATTGGTGCATACCAATGAAAATAATAACTGGCATATAGTTAAGTGCAGTCATTTTGCCCATACTTTGGAGCGTGCACGGCTCCCCGGCAACAGCATCAGGCCGGCAGACGTGAGCGAGAGTGTCAAGTCCCAGATAGTGCTTTGGCCATTTCATCGCCACAAGCTGCAGGTTGCCAAGCCAATGCCATACACTGCTTCCAAACTCCTCTTTCTCCTTTTTTCGCAAGGGTGTGTAAAGCTCCCACTCCCGTGACCATCCCCAGAGGACCCAGCAGGATGCCCAGTGACAATACACAACGACAGAGGCAAGTGGCGATTGTCGAAAAGGAAGCACCAAGTCAAGAACTGGCGGAAGAAGAAGAGGAGGAAGAAGAGATCTTCTTCATCTCAAGCATAGACTCAATAAAGAAGAAAAGGAGACAACGCATGTGCACAGTGTCTGTGAACGGAGAAAAAGCGCCAGTACTTGTAGACACAGGAGCGTCAGTGCGTGTAATGGCTACCTGCCACTACGATGCTCTCCGGACCTCCACTGCTGTCGGAAACCAGGGCTAAGATTTTCACATTTGGCGGCGCCCGACCAATGCTGCTCAAAGGCATGTTCATTACAAAAGTGGCCCATGAAGGGAAGGAAATTAGGGCCAGGTTTTTCATCACAGACATAAGTGCCCACTCACTACTGAGCTGCGCTGCAGCAGAGGCCCTTGGAATTGTGCATTTTCGCCTTTAGCGTCTATGCCGAAGATATCAAAGAGCTCCTTGAGAGGTTCAAGACAGTGTTCAAGGTTGTTGGCAAACTACGGGGTGACCCTGTCAAGCTACACATTGACGAAACGGTACGCCCGACTGCACTGAAACACTGATGGATCCCTTTTCATCTCAGGCAGCAGGTAGAACGGAAATTACACAACCTGGTGATGCTTGACATATTCAAAAGAGTTGAGGGTCCTACCCCATAGGTAGCCCTCATCGCTGTGGCGAGCAAACCCAAGCAACCCAGGTCGGTGCGTATTTGTGTCAACATGAGACTTCCCAATCAGGCTAATAAGCACGAACGACACATTACCTCAACTCTGGACGATCTAGTAGGGGAACTAGAAGGTGCAAGGGTGTTTTCAAAGCTGGATCTGCGGTCTGGGTAACATCAGCTTGAGCTCCACCCAGACTCATGGTACATCACAAACATTACGACCCACCAGGCCCTCTATCAATCACACCATTTCATTCCAAAAGGAAGTTACGTTCAGTGGATAAACTCCTCATTTGTAGTTTACGAACTAAGTTTGTAACTAGAGGAGACAGAAGCTTTGGAGCCTTTGGCCCCAGAATCTGGAATGAACTACCATTTGAAATTAGAATGTGTCAGACTCTTGACATCTTTAGGAAGAAATTGAAAACGTTCCTATTCAAATAAAGGAAGAAATTGACAGAACCAGAATTCCAATATTGTTCGTTTCTTTGGCTGTTCAATTCTAAGTCTAGTTGCCATCTGCACCCAAATATGGTTCACTCAGTCTGGTGCGTGTTTAAAAATGTATCAAAATCAAAATCAAAGAAAGGTTTGAGCTTCGGTGTCCCTTCCACTGAGGAAGTATTCCAGAACATTATACGCAGAGCATTGGCAGGTCTTGATGGGGTCATCAATCTCAGCAATTACATCTTGGTCTACGCCACGTCAGAGGCTGAACATATGACAAGACTCAAAAAAACACTAGAAAGAATTCAGCTCCTTGGACTCACTTCACAGCATAGATTTCTTCGTATTCGTATTTTACCAGAATGGCATCTCCCCAGACCTGCAGAAAATTTGTGGCATCCAAGAGGCAAGCCCGCCCGAGAATGTGTCTGAAATCAGGAGATTCTTGGCAATGGTGATATATTGCGGTTGCTTTATAACAAACCTGGCGACTCCCTCCCAGCCCCTCAGGCTGCTGAGAAGAAAGGACAGAGTGTTGGAGTGGACCGCAAAAAACAGGATGCTTTTGATACCCTCAAACGGGCACTCACGGGAAAGGAGTCCATGGCATTCTTCGATCCGAGGAGAGAGTCAGAGATTGTCGACGCCAGCCCAGTTGGGCTGGGAGCGGTTCTGTTGCAACAGGATGGGCAGGGTCAGATGAGACCAATTGCATATGCCAGCAAGGCGCTAACCAACACCGAGCAGCACTACTCCCAGATCGAAAGGGAGGCCCTGGCCATCCTATGGGAATGCCACCATTTTCCTGTTATGGTAGTGACTGACCACAAACTGTTACTTCCCATCATGGCAGGGTCATCGTCCAAGCCCCCCCCCCAAGAATTGAACGATAGATGCTGGCACTAATGGAGTGCGGGTGGTTCTAACATACAGACCTAGAGCACACAATCCTGCGGACTCCCTCTCGCGTCACCGGAGGAGAGGAGAAGGACAAGAAGACACAGAACAGGTGGCGATAGAAGAGCATATTCATCTGGCAGTAGATGCTGTCTGACCTGTTGCACTCACTGTTCAGGAAGTGGCAGACGCATCGACCAGTGACGGGTGTTTTGAGGTAGTCAAAGCAGCCATGTCGAGTGGTGATTGGAAGATTGTCCGGTCCAACCCTAACCGCAGGAGTCGAAGCACACAACAAGAGTTGGAACAGATGTGGGGGTGAGGCACGAGCTGTCAGCAACTGAAGAAGGACGGATCTTACGAGGACACCAGCTGGTACTCCCCCAGGCACTAGTAAGCAAAGGGATAGAGCTAGCGCACTGTGGCCATCAGGGAATGGCCAAGACCAAATCGAGGCTAAGGTTGAAGGTCTGGTTCCCGGGTCTGGGGGCAAAAGTGGATGAGTTTGTCGCGAACTGCATCTGGTCTCAGGCAACCACCCCAGTCAACAAGAACCGAGGATAGAGTCCATGCCTTGCAGGGACCAGTCGTGAGATGTTGTCCATGCAGACTTTGGGTCCACGAGCGGGGGGGTGTACTTCCTTGTGCTGATGGATCAGTGAGCTTGGTATCCTGAGGTCGAGCTGATTGAGTCCACATCATTTGACCAGGTGGTGTAGGTCTTGGAGAAGATGTTTGCGACACATGGCTTCCCAAGGATAATGTGCTCAGACAATGGACCGCCATTTCAGGGGAAGAACTTTGCAGGCTTCATGGCATATTGTGGAATTATACACCAGAGAGTTACTCAAGTATGGCGCAGTGCCAACGGGGAGGCTGGGCGCTTTTGGAGGAAATGCAATAAAATATTCTGCATAGCGCAAGGTCAGGGACATGAACTAAGGGGAACTCTGTACCAATTCCTGAGGGAATACAGATCCATGCCGCACCAGTCCACAGATGTGGCCCAGCAGAGGCACTCTTCAGGAGATGCCCCCGAGGACTCCTCCCAGAGATAGGAGGATGACCCCCACGGACATTCGATGATGAGAGAATGTCAGAAGATAGGAGAATGCACAATGATGAGGAAAACCTCTGCAGGCATCTCAAGCCTCCAGACATTTCCATTGGGGACCCTGTGTTGGTGCATAATCATCACCCAGAAGGGAAATTATCCCTCACCTACGAGCCCTCCCCCATGGGGGTGGTTCAAGTTAAAGGGTTGATGGTAACTGCTGCCAATCGAAGGGGAAAAGTGACTCGAAACTCCAGGTTCTTTTGGAACATTTGATGAAAAGGAGGGACTAGGAGAACGAGAGGAAGACGTTCCCCCGATGGGAACCTCAGGTGTGGAACCAACATCAGGAGGTAGAGCGGAAGACAAGATGCCAGCGTCAGGCGGTGGGGAAGATCTTGTCACAGAGGAGGCTGGCGGGAAGAGATATCCCAGCAGGGTAGGTAGAAGATGCCCTGCACGATTTTGAGACACATTATGCAGATGATACGCAAATACTCATACCTATCGCAGGCTGTTATGACACTGACGTCAACAGCTCAATAAAATGTACCTTGCCATCCAGGCTCGGATGGCTCAAAATGCATTATGCCTCAACGATGAAAAGACTTAGATGTGTTTCCTATTAAGATTAACTAAGTTAAATAACCTATCAAAACAATACAAATCTTTCAACATTGATGGCAATACTGTCAATGTCGCCAATGAAATAAAAACACTGGGGGTCTACATTAACTCTACCCTCACCCTAACCAGACAGGTCAACGCCATAGTCTCTTTTACACACAAAGAGTTTCACAAGCTGTAAAAAATAAATTTATTTAAAGGGCTGCAATTCTAATTAACTTGGTATCCAACAGGGGATATCCTAATTATTCTAACTTGGAACTACCCAAGGGTGAGAAACATAGAGCAATGTGAAGTCACACCAAAAAGTCTCATCAGCAGCCTACACATCTAAATTTATTAGATCTAGTAGACCTTTCCTCTCGACAGATAGCAGCATTACTCTAGCACGAGTATTGATCCTCTCAAGGATAGATTATTGTAACTCTCTATTTGTCGGGTCTAGTACTAGAATCATCAAAAAACTTCAAATAGTACACAATAATGCCATCAGAGCTGTGTTGAATATACCCAAGAATGAGCACATTTCGTCAATCAGACGACACATCCACTGGCTTCTGGTCCAAGATAGGATCAAATTCAAAATCCTCGCTCTCACCCACAAATGTCTCTCCAGCAAAGCCAGCAAAGCATCAGCATACCTCAAAAACCAAATTGTCAAAACTCAATCTAATAGACCCGCTCGAGCCTCATATGCCAACCTCATTGCTGCACCGAGATTTAAGAGACAGAAAGCAGGTGGGTCTAGCTTCCCGGTAGTAGCAGCCAAACTGTGGAACACCTTGCCACTACAACTAGGAATGACCCATCCCTCTGGTCATTCCGAAAATGTCTGAAAACCAGACTTTTCAGCCTTGATTCCCCGTATTGAGACACCAGGCCCAGCCTAGACAGTCCACTCCTAACCAACCACCCAATCCCATAAAGAAGATTTGTAGGCACACCTACCTACTTATCAATACCTGCTACCCCCAGTACTATTTGCCATGAATAATAATTACTTACGCGGTAACTAGTTACGATACATATGTCATGCCTGCATCGTATATCTGTATATCTGTATTCTGTAAACTTTATGTTGTAGTGCAACTGTTACCATGTTTGCAATGTTTAAGACTGTCCAGTGTACGGTGATTACTTTGTAGAATGTTAATTTCACTATTATGAAAAAGGAGGAATGTGATGTGGTCACGTGGCGACGGCAACGTTCTGCTGTCGCGCACTGTTCATAAAACAAAAGGGGGCGGTCCCGTACGGAAGGCAGTGTGCACCGGGTGCCCGATACGGCAAGACCTGAGTCTGTGTGTTCCTTTCAGTGACGGGTGGGACAAAGCCTCCTTGAGGTGGGGCCCGGCGCAATGCATATCATAACAATGGGCACTGCCAGCCCAGGGGTGCCCAGGAAACTTAAAAACGAAAATCAGGGCATTCAGAGTACATTTAAGTAAATAAAATAGGACTTACCACAGGCCAACACAAAATTGAGAGAGATGACCGTGTTGCTGCCTGCCGCTACATTGGGCCTCATTACACGGAAGGCGGTAAACCAAGGTCCATGCCGGTAAATTACTGGTACCGCCATGGAGGAAAGACGAATTACCACCCTATTCCAAGGTTGGCGGGGCGGTAATTCCCCCTTCCCCCATTGCCCTTTCCCATTTTTGCCCCATAGGGCATAATGGGAATGGGGAAGGCGATAATTGCAGTACCGCTATTAGCGGTACCGTAATTATCACCAAGGACCCTTTGCGGGTCCCTACTTTAACGGCTGGTCTACACCAGCCGTTAATGTCGGGTCCCACAAAGGGACCTCGTAGTAAGGCGGTAAGGGTTAACGGTCACCGGTACCATTACCGGTGACCGTTAACCCTTACCGCCTTCCGTGTAATGAGGCCCATTGTGTGGAGTCATGATTTAGGCACACGGCACAGAAAGCCGGCTCTGCAAGGATAGAGCAGGGCGGGGTCAATGACTCCTCGGCTATTCCATGCCTCGCCCTGTGTTGATGTCATTGTCAGCACACAGGGCGAAGCCTTGAATCGCCCCACTAAGACATGATTTGCACGCCTTCTACGGGGCCACCCAGTCCATCGGATTTGTGCATGTGGGGCAGGGGGGATGGGCTGTTCAGAAAAGCGCCCCCTTCCACCCCACAAGCACTACTGCAGACACTCTCAGTCAGCCACACCTGGCTGGCCCTGCCAATCTGCTGGCAGTGACAGAAGCGGAGCCCGACTGACCCTGGAATGGGAGAGAGAGCAGGGAAGGAAAGGAGGGGCCGCTGTGTCGCAGCTAGAATGACCGGCCATTTTCTTTGCATGGTGACATGTTATGGACGGTGTTGGGTTGTTGTGGGTCTGTCATTGCAGTGGTCTTTATCGTTCAGACATTGATTACAAGGGGTCAAGTGGATCAGATCACACATGGGGGGAGAAGAAGGCCTGGGGGGTAATGTGCAGATGAGGTAGGACCTTGAAGAAGCCACGCGCAAGGATGAAGCACTGGCGTGTGTCTGCCTCGTGCTTGCATCGTATGAATACCTATTCTGTCGGCGGCGCTAAGCTTGCCATATCACTTTAACACTTTTTGTCATTTGTACAAACCTAGAATGAACCTCAAATTCTACCCCCTTCATTGTTCGTACGTTTACCAGCTTGAAATACCACCCCCCTATATTCTGCCCTTTCTCTTTTCAACACAACATCTCTCGGTCTGGTTACTGTAGGGGTGAGCCCAGTTCGTGTGGCACTCTGGGTAGACCTCAGCATCAGGAGACCACTACGGTGGTAGCCGGCACAGTACCAATGACTCTTTACTTCCTTACTTGATGGGGGAGGGGAACTTTGCGGCCCCGTCAGGTGCAGGCAACTGGCACCTTCATCTTCTTAGCGACGCAAAGTCTGGAACTCTAGGGAGGGAAGGTGCGCTCCTCTGATGTTTGGCGACGCTGGTGTACCCCCTGTCTTCACTAGGCCACCCTGTGTTCGTCTTAGCCCCATGCTTTCTGTGTGGTGCTTGGGCTGACCCAAGTTCTCAAGTAAGGTTGTCTGTCTTCCATCTTTTGAAGACGATGGGGTGGTGCCAGAGATCAGTGTTAATGTGCTTTCCTCTTGCCTCTAAGCACTTTGTGAGTGGTCTGCGATCCACTGTGGGCTTGAGCTCACTTCCGTGGAGCAGCTGAGCTGCCTCCTGTGAAGGTTGTGCTCGCCTCTCTGGAAAGAGGGACTGGGCTGCCGCGTGTGAAGGTTGGGCTTGCCTCTCTGGAAAGCCGGGTCGCCTCTCTGGAGGGACTGGGCTGCTTAGTGTGAAGGTTGGACTTGCCTCTCTGGAAAGCCGGGTGTGTGAAGGTTGCGCTCGCCCCTCTGGAAAGAGGGACTGGGCTGCCTCCTGTGAAGGTTGCGCTCGCCTCTCTGGAAAGAGGGACTGGGCTGCCCCGTGTGAAGGTTGCGCTCGCCTCTCTGGAAAGAGGGACTGGGCTGCCCCGTGTGACGGTTGGGCTCGCCCCTCTGGAAAGAGGGACTGGGCTGCCCCGTGTGAAGGTTGTGCTCGCCCCTCTGGAAAGAGGGACTGGGCTGCCCCGTGTGAAGGTTGTGCTCGCCTCTCTGGAAAGAGGGACTGGGATGCCCCGTGTGAAGGTTGGGCTTGCCTCTCTGGAAAGCCGGGTCGCCTCTCTGGAGGGACTGGGCTGCTTAGTGTGAAGGTTGGACTTGCCTCTCTGGAAAGCCAGGTCACCTCCCTGGAGGGACTGGGCTGCTTAGTGTGAAGGTTGGGCTCGCCTCTCTGGAAAGCGGGGTCGCCTCTCTGGATGGACTGGGCTGCCCAGTGTGAAGATTGGGCTTGCCTCTCAGGACGGACTGGGCTGCCCAGTGTGAAGGTTGTGCTCGCCTTTCTGGAAAGCCGGGTCACGTCTCTAGAGGGACTGGGCTGCCCCGTGTGAAGGTTGGGCTTGCCTCTCTGGAAAGCCGGTTCGCCTCTCTGGAGGGACTGGGCTGCCTTGTGTGAAGGGTGGGCTTGCCTCTCTGGAAAGCCAGGTCCCCTCCTTGCAGGGACTGGGCTGCTTAGTGTGAAGGTTGGGCTTGCCTCTCTGGAAAGCCGGGTCGCCTCTCTGGTAGGGACTGGGCTGCTTAGTGTGAAGGTTGGGCTTGCCTCTCTGGAAAGCCGGTTCACCTCTCTGGAGGGACTGGGCTGCTTAGTATGAAGGTTGGGCTTGCCTCTCTGGAAAGCAGGGTCGCCTCTCTGGATGGACTGGGCTGCCGAGTGTGAAGATTGGGCTTGCCTCTCTGGAAAGCCGGGTCACGTCTCTGGAGGGATTGGGCTTCCTCGTGTGAAGGTTGGGCTTGCCTCTCTGGAAAGCTGGTTCGCCTCTCTGGAGGGACTGGGCTGCCTCATGTGAAGGTTGGGCTTGTCTGTCTGGAAATCCAGGTCCCCTCCCTGCAGGGACTGGGCTGCTTAGTGTGAAGGTTGGGCTTGCCTCTCTGGAAAGCCGGGTTGCCTCTCTGGACGGACTGGGCTGCCCAGTGTGAAGGTTGGCCTTGCCTCTCTGGAAAGCCGGGTCACCTCCCTGGAGGGACAGGGCTGTCCAGTGTGAAGGTTGGGCTCACCTCTCTGTAAAGTCAGGTCACCTCCCTGGAGGGACTGGGCTACTTAGTGTGAAGGTTGGGCTTGCCTCTCTGGAAATTCAGGTCACCTACCTAGAGGGACTGGGCTGCTTAGTGTGAAGGTTCGGCTCGCCTCTCTGGAAAGCCGGGTCACCTCCTTGGAGGGACTGGGCTGCTTAGTGTGAAGGTTGGGCTTGCCTCTCTGGAAAGTCGGGTTGCCTCTCTGGACGGGCTGGGCTGCCCAGTGTGAAGATTGGGCTTGCCTCTCTGGAAAGCCGGGTCACGTCTCTGGAGGGACTGGGCTGCCTCGTGTGAAGGTTGGGCTTGCATCTCTGGAAAGCCGGTTCGCCTCTCTGGAAGGACTGGGCTGCCCCGTGTGAAGGTTGTGCTCGCCTCTCTGGAAAGAGGGACTGGGCTTGCCTCTATGGAAGGTTGGGCTTGCCTCTCTGGAAAGCTTGGTCGCCTCTCTGGAGGGACTGGGCTACTTAGTGTGACGGTTGGGCTTGCCTCTCTAGAAAGCCGGTTCACCTCTCTGGAGGGACTGGGCTGCCCCGTGTGAAGGTTATGTTTGCGTCTCTGGAAAGCCGGGTCACCTCTCTGGAGGGACTGGGCTGCTTAGTGTGAAGGTTGGGCTTGCCTCTCTGGAAAGCCGGTTCACCTCTCTGGAGGGACTGGGCTGCTTAGTATGAAGGTTGGGCTTGCCTCTCTGGAAAGCAGGGTCGCCTCTCTGGATGGACTGGGCTGCCGAGTGTGAAGATTGTGCTTGCCTCTCTGGAAAGCCGGGTCACGTCTCTGGAGGGATTGGGCTTCCTCCTATGAAGGTTGGGCTTGCCTCTCTGGAAAGCTGGTTCGCCTTTCTGGAGGGACTGGGCTGCCTCGTGTGAAGGTTGGGCTTGCCTGTCTGGAAATCCAGGTCCCCTCCCTGCAGGGACTGGGCTGCTTAGTGTGAAGGTTGGGCTTGCCTCTCTGGAAAGCCGGGTTACCTCTCTGGAGGGACTGGGCTGCCCAGTGTGAAGGTTGGCCTTGCCTCTCTGGAAAGCCGGGTCACCTCCGTGTAGGGACTGGGCTGTCCAGTGTGAAGGTTGGGCTCACCTCTCTGTAAAGTCAGGTCACCTCCCTGGAGGGACTGGGCTACTTAGTGTGAAGGTTGGGCTTGCCTCTCTGGAAATTCAGGTCACCTACCTAGAGGGTCTGGGCTGCTTAGTGTGAAGGTTCGGCTCGCCTCTCTGGAAAGTCGGGGTTGCCTCTCTGGACGGACTGGGCTGCCCAGTGTGAAGATTGGGCTTGCCTCTCTGGAAAGCCGGGTCACGTCTCTGGAGGGACTGGGCTGCCTCGTGTGAAGGTTGGGCTTGCCTCTCTGGAAAGCCGGTTCGCCTCTCTGGAAGGACTGGGCTGCCCCGTGTGAAGGTTGTGCTCGCCTCTCTGGAAAGAGGGACTGGGCTTGCCTCTATGGAAGGTTGGGCTTGCCTCTCTGGAAAGCCTGGTCGCCTCTCTGGAGGGACTGGGCTACTTAGTGTGACGGTTGGGCTTGCCTCTCTAGAAAGCCGGTTCACCTCTCTGGAGGGACTGGGCTGCCCCGGGTGAAGGTTATGCTTGCGTCTCTGGAAAGCCGGGTCACCTCTCTGGAGGGACTGGGCTGCTTAGTGTGAAGGTTGGGCTTGCCTCTCTGGAAAGCGGGGTCCCCTCTTTGGATGGACTGGGCTGCCCAGTGGGAAGATTGGGCTTGCCTCTCTGGAAAGCTGGATCACGTCTCTGGAGGGACTGGGCTGCCTCGTGTGAAGGTTGGGCTTGCCTCTCTGGAAAGCCGGTTCGCCTCTCTGGAGGGACCGGGCTTCCTCGTGTGAAGGTTGGGCTTGCCTCTCTGGAAAGCAAGGTCCCCTCCCTGCAGGGACTGGGCTGCTTAGTGTGAAGGTTGGGCTTGCCTCTCTGGCAAGCCAGGTCGTCTCTTTGGACGGACTGGGCTGCCCAGTGGGAAGATTGGGCTTGCCTCTCTGGAAAGCTGGATCACGTCTCTGGAGGGACTGGGCTGCCTCGTGTGAAGGTTGGGCTTGCCTCTCTGGAAAGCCGGTTCGCCTCTCTGGAGGGACCGGGCTTCCTCGTGTGAAGGTTGGGCTTGCCTCTCTGGAAAGCAAGGTCCCCTCCCTGCAGGGACTGGGCTGCTTAGTGTGAAGGTTGGGCTTGCCTCTCTGGCAAGCCAGGTCGTCTCTTTGGACGGACTGGGCTGCCCAGTGTGAAGGTTGGCCTTGCCTCTCTGGAAAGCCGGGTCACCTCCCTGGAGGGACTGGGCTGTCCAGTGTGAAGGTTGGGCTCACCTCTCTGGAAAGTCAGGTCACCTCCCTGGAGGGACTGGGCTACTTAATGTGAAGGTTGGGCGCGCCTCTCTGGAAAGCCGGGTCACCTCCCTGGAGGGACTGGGCTGTCCAGTGTGAAGGTTGGGCTCGCCTCTCTGGAAAGTCAGGTCACCTCCCTGGAGGGACTGGGCTACTTAGTGTGAAGGTTGGGCTCGCCACTCTGGGAATTCGGGTCACCTCCCTGGAGGGACAGGGCTGCTTAGTGTGAAGGTTGGGCTCACCTCTCTGGAAAGCCGGGTCACCTCTCTGAAGGGACTGGGCTGCTTAGAGTGCAGGTTGGGCTTGCCTCTCTGGAAAGCCGGGTTGCCTCTCTGGATGGACTGGGCTGCTTAGTGTGAAGGTTGGGCTCGCCCCTCTTGAAATTCAGGTCACCTTTTTGGAGGGACTGGGCTGCTTAGTGTGAAGGTTGGGCTCGCTTCTCTGGAAATTTGGGTCGCCTCTCTGGTCGGACTGGGCTGCTTAGTGTGAAGGTTGGGCTCGCATCTCTGGAAATTGAGGTCACTTCCCTGGAGGGACTGGGCTTCTTAGTGTGAAGGTTGTGCTCGCCTCTCTGGAAAGAGGGACTGGGCTGCCCCGTGTGAAGGTTGTGCTCGCCTCTCTGGAAAGAGGGACTAGGCTGCCCCATGTGAAGGTTGTGCTCGCCTCTCTGGAAAGAAGGACTGGGCTTCCCCGCGTGAAGGTTGGGCTCGCCTCTCTGGAAATTCATGTCACCTCTCTGGAGGGACTGGGATGCTTAGTGTGAAGGGTGGGCTCGCCTCTCTGGAAAGCCGGGTCACCTCTCTGGAGGGACTGGGCTGCTTAGTGTGAAGGGTGGGCTTGCCTCTCTGGAAAGCCGGGTCACCTCTCTGGAGGGACTGGGCTGCCTCGTGTGAAGGTTGGGCTCGCCTCTAAGGAAAGCCGGGTCACCTCCCTGGAGGGACTTGGCTGCTTAGTGTGAAGGTTGGGCTCGCCTCTCTGGAAAGCCGGGTCACCTCCCCGGAGGGACTGGGCTGCTTAGTGTGAAGGTTGGGCTCGCCTCTCTGGAAAGCCGGGTCACCTCCCTGGAGGGACTGGGCTGCTTAGTGTGAAGGTTGGGCTCGCCTCTCTGGAAAGCCGGGTCACCTCTCTGGAGGGACTGGGCTGCTTAGTGTGAAGGTTGGGCTTGCCTCTCTGGAAAGCCGGGTCACCTCCCTGGAGGGACTGGGCTGCTTAGTGTGAAGGTTGGGCTTGCCTCTCTGGAAAGCCGGGTCACCTCTCTGGAGGGACTGGGCTGCTTAGTGTGAAGGTTGGGCTCGCCTCTCTGGAAAGCCGGGTCGCCTCTCTGAGGGCGCAGGGCTGCCTGTCCTCAAGGGTGAGGCTTTTTGTATATCTTTAGAATTCCTTCCCAGTCTCTAGCCTCTCTGTCGGGGCAGGCAGATGCTCTTGACTTTCTGCTGTATCGGTGACTCCAGATCGCTGGCATGGCTGGGCCGGCTCGTTTCAAAGCATTTGCTCAGACTGTTCCTAGAGGATATTGGGGCTACCTCTCTGGTGTCTGTAGGCCATCCTGTCTCCAGGGTGAGTTTGGTCCCTCATTTCAGAATGACTGCAATGCCTCCAGGGGGCCTCAGCCTCATCTGTGGTTGTGAATGAGCGTGGTCGCGCTCCCATCAGTAGTGACGTTGACCTCACCTCTCTACGCTAAATGACCTTCCACTCGTCCGGGAGGAGGTCGGTATTCCCTCTTGGGCGGGCTTGGGGCTGCCTCAATGTGTGGGCTGCCTCTGGTAGAGGGTAGCCTCACCTCTGTACATTGACGAGGCTCCCACTCATCTCCAAGGAGGTTATCAAACAGTCCATGTCTTGCTGACATGACCCCAATTCCCAGTGTCCTCGATGACAGCTTGAAATGAAACAGACACAGTGACCACTTATATTATTTAATAGGGGAAATGCCCTCAAATAGCCCATTGACCACATGCGTTGAATGAGAGAAGTTAACACTGTTGGGTTATTCGCCACGTGCATTCTGCAAAAGGATGCAGTGTAAAGATCTAGTGTCCCGCTTCCACCGTGGCCTCCTAGGAACCAATTTCCAAAACCAATGTCCTATGGGTTGGCCTGCACAAAGCTTTCTTCACTGGTTGCTGGTTTCTGATTTTTCTATGCTTTAAGAATTTCCTGAACAACAGAGGTGTGAGTGTAATCGCCTTTTATTGGCATGGCTTGGCACTCTTGGAACATACAGAAATGTGATTGGTTCTTCCCGTCTCTCAGGGGATTCAGATCCGTCTAGAGGCCATCTTGGAAATTCTATAGGAAGGACCGGGTTGTGTTCAGTTGGATAACATTTGGCTAGATCCCGTTCAGTAGACCAGGACTCCTGTTAGTAGCACTCGCTGTTGGCGTGGTGATTGCGTTCTCCTTGGTTCCATGATTAAGCATCTATTGGAAGCCGCCAGATAAGAACGAAGGGTGGTCTCGCCTTTTAGTGTCTGGATTTGGATCAGGTCAGAAGGAATTGCCCTCTTTAATTGATTAATCAGTTAATCTTTGTTCAAAGAAGGTATTGTGGGGTACTAGGTGAATGTTTGGGGACAAAGCTGACTTTGGTTAGGGGGAGCTTGGACTGGTTGGTTGAATAGCAAAGTCAATGGTAGAGAAGTTGTGGCAGGCTTGCTTAGTTCTCTGATTGGGAGACGACAGGCCATTAGTGGGCAAGACAATGTTAGTCTTTTCTAAGCTTGTACAGTTACTTGAGCTTTCAGTATGTTGTGGTGGTGGCATGTCCATTTAGAGGCAGGGCCTGCCTGGTGGTTAGGGGTCAGCATTGGCCGATCTTCTGTTGGAGGACAGCTCACGTTGGACTTGTTTAGGGCAGGATTTTACTCCATGTCTGGCCTATTGTTGGTTGAGGGAATCCACGGTAGGGCTGGGTGCTTGCACCTCCGGTCTTATGCTACGATGCGGTAGTTTGCGTGAATCTCAGGTTTCAGGTCGCACACAAGGGTGAGCAGCTGACGGAGAACCCGCTCCTTGTTCCTCTGATGGCTGGTCTGCATGACCTGGATCTTCTTCCGTGTCTGCTGTTCCACCTCAGTAGACAGGTTCCCCTGTGAGCCCATGACCTGAAAGGCAAAGGAGACCCTTAGCATCGTATGAACAACATGGGCACATTCTACTGGGCGCTGACCTATGTGCCTCAACCATGAATACACCACAATGACCGCTGATAGGTCGTTTCTAGGATACAGATCTTGGATGGCGGCAAGGATGCTATAAAAGCCTACCTTGGCCAATGTTGGGATTTACTGCGGTTACTATGGCCGAGAACATCAATAAGGGTGGATTTTAAAGGTGAATGTGGTGGATCTTTTGTAGGAGATGTTTCCAATAAGGACTTACTACCCAGAATGCATAGCACCAATAATGTGCAAGCTGTCAGCCTTGGAGCATGCAGCTCCACCTCACACAGATGGCATGCAGTCAGGGGTATCGCTCTACCTCTGACGCGCAAAGGCTCCTTGCACAGAGAACAAACGATTAACACTTTTATACAAAAAACAATGGGTACTCCTCAGGTTGAGAGCCCCACTAGCAATCACACACTACCTGGGTATAATTCTCTCATGTCAATCGTGGGCAGTAACACTGCACACTTCACTCCTACGCCCTGACACCCCTGTGCAAACCTTTCAACCGTTATCACTCCTGGACACTTCCGGGGCACAACTAGACCGTATCACTCTAAGGACACCCCTCTCACGGCCTACCATCCCAGGCCACAAGTGCACTTCTTCAGCTCCCGGACACTCCCAGGGCACAGTTAGGGCCTACCTCTTTCCTTCAACCAGTCATGGCGAGTCCAAGGGATACCACTCACTGTCTGCTCACCATAGACACTGTTGGGCACCAGACCTGTCACATTCTTGGATTCCAGGTCTGATTAGTTCTCAATTTGAGATTGAGGAATACTCACACTTTCCTTGAGGAGCCGACCCCTCACCCAGGAGTACTTACCTACCTTGACAAAGCTCCCAATTTCCGCTTAACCACAGAGCACCAAAACCCAATAAAGAAATCCCACCAATGAAGCTTCTTGTAGTGACAAGGAGACCTGTGGCTCATTGCATGGGGCAGTAAAATATAGAAACTTAAATTAACTGGTACATCTGTCCATTAAACTTTTAAAATAAAGGCAGCAGGGCTTTTAAAGGGAAAGAGCTGATGCAGAAGGCCAAATGTCCCGGATCATCCACTCACGTCCCGGAGAGAGTCGGGATATGTCTACAACAGAAAACCTGGAATGGTGGTGAACCTGCTGGGAGTGCAACCCCTTGAGCTTCCAAATATTATTAAGACTCTAAGAAGAGGGCAAGTTACAGCAGATATTGATGGGGTCCAATATCAATGATATCTGATCGCGCAGGGTTACTGAATGCGGCCATCATTGGGCAGCCACTGAAAATGGTCACCTATGCCCTGCAGGATATTGTTGCATTTCCCTAAAGAATATGGCCATGCTTGTGCCAGAGACTATTCCCATCATGGTGCCAGGACACTATGACCACCATTCCACCAGAAAGTATGACCCCACTGCATCAGAATATATAACCACAATTATGCCAAAGAATAGGGCCTACGATTGTAATGTGCCAAAGAATATTTACATTTGTTCCAGAGTCTACTCTATGCCCTCCTCTTTTGTAGGAAAAAATGACCGCCATTGCATTAGATGGCATGGGCATCACTGCCTTTATACCAAGGATTATAACATTGTGCCACAGTATGCGAACCACTGTGCCAGATTATATGGCCACCATTGCGCCGGACAACAGGTCTGCTACCGTGGCAGAGAACGCCCCTATCTTTGTTCAGTTGATTGTGCCATATTGTGCCACGGAATGAGTTCACCACTATGCCAGAGAAGGTTGCCAACTCTTCCAGAGAACATGCAGTATTGAGCTGGAAAAAATGCCCCAGTTGGGGCAGAAATGAGGTCTAAGTCTGTCAGAAAACATGGCCAGTTGTGCACGAAAACACACCCACATTTAGAAGACAAATGAACTATACTGACCCAGATATGCAGGTATCTAATTACCCAAGGGATTTGCCACACACTGAGGTAAGTGGTATATTAATATTGGAACAGTTTTGCATTCCTTATTTTGCGTGTTCATTATTCTGCAGATAATCAGCACTCACCCATTAACGACAATATACGACACCCCCACCAATAGTTCGTACACCCTTATTCTTCCTAGATGTTTTGCTGTATCAGCACCTGGTCACGAGGCCGACAACCACGGCCAATATACATTGCTACTATGGGTTTTTCACCATTCAAATGTTACCCTCCCTTCTCCTTTGTTGGGGTGCAATTGCAACGTCCCACAAAGGCGAAGAGATTGAGGCTCTGCAAAACATAGTAGCAGGCGGCCTAGTGCTAGCAGTTCTCGTCGGGCGTGGCAGAATGTGCATGTATCCATTTGTAGTTAGCTTTGACACATATTAAAAGCACCATCTAGCAATACATAAAGATCGACAATGTATACACGTTGCAGTTGCAGAGGTTAAAGACAGGGTGATGTATTTTGTATTTAGCGGTAGTATGCAATGGTATGTTTTAAGAGATGTCCTAGGAGGTAGCTGACCTAGGTAGGCATGTGAGATGGAGTCAGAAGTGTTCCGTGAAAGGCGAGGTCCAGAGGTTAAGGTAGCAGGTGTTCCACCATGTTGGATTTCAGGGCATATTACAAGATGTGCTCATGAAAGTATGAGAAACAGGCCTAACGTGAGGCTGCGGCTCTGCCCAGTTGATTCAGAGACAAGTCCCCTTCCATGCCCCAGCAAGAAGTTATGCTGCCAAGGCCACAGGCAGCCACGCTGTGCTGATAAACGCTAATTGAATGCAGCTGCATTGCTCAGAGGAGCTGGGAAAGGAATGTTAGGTCCAGGGAGGAACAGTGGGGGTGTGTCCTTTGAAGGTTGAATTCATGTGAGCAGGCCGTGGGATTTCTTTGATGCCAAGAGGCCTGGTGAAGATTTAGAGCACTAATGCCCTCACCCAAAGAGCATTCATCCAATTTGAACTACAGAAGCTGAGCTATAGGGATCCATCAATAAGCAAAATCAAACATAAGAGTGGTGCCTTGATCACGTAATTCATGGGCACCTGGGTTCCCAGAGAGATAAAGGGAGAGACGTTCTAGGGCTGTACCATGATTTGGGATGGGAGGAGCAGAGGTGAAGCCAATACCTTTATCTACAAGGGCATGGAGCTGTCTGTGTGTGCCACCGTGCCTGGTGTAACGAGGAGGGCCATTGCATTATGCAAGCAGAGTTGACCTCGCTATTCATACTTTGATCAGGCTTTGACGGAGTGGTGCACATCACATGATGGCCAGGAATATTTACTCATTAAAGCAATATATTATGGAAACAATGTAACTGGTTGTCAATCAACTCCTGAGTTTCGTAGTGATGATGTAGTAGGTCACGTGTTTAGGGGAATGTGTTTTAGATAATGTGTGACCAATAGGGTACTGGACTATATGAGATAATTAGAATTGTACATAGGTGTTAGCCAACGTGGAGTGTGGGATCATGTGGTATCAGATAATAAAATTGTGGCAAAAATGTTGCTGGTAAAATAAATTGTGGCAAAAATACTGTGGTTTGACCCGGTAAAGGTGTACCCCATTATACCATTTAAGGGGAGCGGGGGTTGTGGGTGTGTCCCCCACCCCCTTTAAATGGTATAATGGGTCCAGGGGTTTCGGGGGTGTCCACAGCATCCTTTACATGATTGTGGCGGCAAAACCACAGCATTTTTGCCACAATTTTATGTATTCACTGACATTTTTGCCACGATTTTAAGACATGGAACCGGATCATGTAATCTTTATTATGCATATTCTTGTTAATTTGCGGTTTTACACGATAAAAGATGTAACTTCTTTGGGTGGAGTGAGCTCTGTGTTAGTTCGATTCTATGGGACAGTCTGCTACTTTTTGCATGGAATAAAACTGTGTTTTCCTTGCTAACGGTGCATGAATTATTTTGCCTACTTGGAATTGTTTTTTATTGTTCGGGTTTTGGGTCATTCACCTACACTTTCACTGAATGGTATTATAATCAGCAAGGGAGTCGACACCTTACAACACAAACCTCCCCTCTGATGTTCAATCATATCTCCTATGTTCTCTGACAAAGTTCTTGCCTGACTCCTGGGGCAACTGGTGGGGCGACTACCAGGGCCAGTTGCCTCCCTGAGCAAGTGGATGATTGGCCTGAAAGCAGTATAAGGGGGATTCCCTGGTCACCCCCACTTAGTCCCAGACATTTAGCAGGGGACCATCACACGGAGTGTCACGTCCTATTCCCAGCGGGGGTCCCCACAATAAAACTCAAACCTCCCACCCAAAAAGATCTTGGTCATCACATACACCCCCAAGATGAGGCATTACACAAAGACTCTGGAGCTAACTTTCAACATTAGTGGTCCTTCCACATTAAGATATAAATCATGGGGGGGGGGCAGAAGAACCAGGGCTGCATAATCCCATGCTCCAAACTACAGGGCCAAAAGAAGGTTTTTTGTGTGGTTAATAAGTCAGGGAAACCATAGGCACTGGCCCATTTAGTGAAGTGAATTACATTTTTAAAAAAACAGACTGGTAGCGAGGAAGACTGCTTCCCTTCAAAATGGCAGCCAAACATCCGACTAGACCCCATCGGAACCCTCCAGTTTTCAATGGCACTAGTCCAGTAACCCCTGCTCAGACATCAGAAATGCTTGACATTTTCCTTAGGCCTTCGTCCAGTGGTTCCGCTCGGGCATTAGAGGCCCACCAGCATTTCCTGCAGCATTCCCATAGGAAACCCACAGCCATATCAGAGACAGTGTGAGAAATCATACATGGCCCAAGCATGCACAGACAGTAGTACTGTGCTTTCCTTCTCAGCAGCACTCTGCAAGTCCACTGAGTATCCCGATATTGTATTTAATCTGACCTCAAAGCCCAGACCGTCGTGCAGGAGGTTGGAATAGGCCATGGAAAAAGGAATTTGGAAGGGTTTGGAGAGAAAGGAAGGCGGATTGAGTGAGGAGTTTGGAGATGGTTGTAGAAGGAGGAAGATGTTTGCAGAGGTTGCAGAGAAGATGCTCGAGGAGGTAGGGAACTAGAGGGGGAGAAGGAGGTAGTTGGAGGTGAATATCCGGAGCAGGGGGTATAGATACCTTAAAATAATGAGAGAGAGACCCAAGCAAGTAGATTAGGAAGGCCCAATGCCATGAGTTAGGGGGGAGACCCTGATCTTAAGAGCTCCAACCCACAGTGAGAGGAGAGACAAGCATGGGCATAGTGGCAAGGACAAGAAAGCCCAGAGCAGGAGTAGAGAGGCTGTGAAGAGGACAGGAGTCTGGACCCCCATGCCAGGAAGGTGACAGAGGCCCTCTTAAAGATCAGTCAGCGAGAACTCAAGCAAGGCACACTCCTGTTGTCTCAACAGCCGAGTCAAATACAGGCGAAGGCGATCAGAGAAGAAGGGTGCAGAAACCCTTCACACATAGGACTGACACCAAAGACGAAAAGACTGAGGAGAAGGATGGAGGAAGCCCTTTAAACCCAGAACTGAAACATCAAGCAGAAGAGACCAAGGCAAGATCAGAGTAGAAGTGTAATGGAATCGCTTTAAACTTGAGACTGAGAATTCGGGAGAAGAGACCTCAAGAAGCAAACAGAACAAGAGTACGGCAAACCTTCAAGCCTAAACTGAAATTACAGGGAGGCTTTTAGGGAAAAGCTAGGGACCCCTTTAAGCTCTGTGATTAGATCACCAGATGGGTGATTCAGGGGACAAGGTGCTTCCATGAGCCACTGGATGATGGCACCTGTGGCAGTATAAAGAGGATTCCCTGGCCATTCTCACTTGATCCCAGGCACAGGTCAGGCGATAATCGCAGGAAGCCAGTGCGAGACAGTCCACGTCACTCAGGGAAAGTCGTGATTGAGTTGATCCACCACAATAAGTCAGTGTGGGAAAGTCATAGATTTTCCCCAGAGAGAGAGAGATTCAGCTTGGGAGAGCCACAGTTCGCCAGCAACAGAGGTAGAGAATTATTGACTCTGCCCTGCACGCCAACATTGATGCTCCCCAAATGAGAAAATCTGAAACCCTCTCTGGGCAGATTCAAATTCCTAGATAAAAATAACAAAGGCTACACGTCAGAAGTAGTCAGTTGCACGCACACAGTTCTTGTAGCATGCCTTGCACTGATGTTACCAGTGAATCTCTAGGAGCAGTAGTTCATTCAAAGCTCTGGAAGCCTCCATTACATTAAAGCCTGCATTAGACGCAATGTTGCTAGTTCACTGTTTTCTGACCACGGGTTAAACCATGAGTTATACAATCTTACCTGTCCATTGTGTAGGGGAGGCATGGTATCACAAGTATGACACTGAAACAATGGATACACTTTGCAAAACCTTTATTGAAAATGTTGGGGATGGAGAAACTCCTACTTTGCCCTATAGCTAAGGTGGAAGTAATCTCAAATGATACAATACAGTCCTAGTGGAGTCCGTCAACTCAAAATGGCCTATTCTAACAAAACCCAATGCCTGCCCTATCTCTTGTAAAAATGAGAAAATGTATGTAAAGGAAAAGTCAGTGTTCAAAAGAATAAATGTGGATGAACCAGCTCTCCTCTCCACGTTAGACCTCACAGAGTACGGCTGTCCCTGCAGGCAGGATGACACACCCTGGCTCGGTTTCCAATACTATAAACCGTTCCAAAGCGAGGCCCGCCTGGCCTTCCACATTAAAGTCTCTTTTCTTGACTTCTTAAATAATACTTCAACACAAAGTTCACAAAGGTCCCCCTTTGTCGGGCTCAGACCTTTCACCACACAGTTCACGTAGGTCCCCATCTGTTGGGCTCAGACCTCTCACGACAAAGTTCAACACAACCTTACAAGGAGCTCCTTTCACCAAGCTTATTATACTTCGGGTTTCCCTCAGTCTGGCTCGGGCCACTTTCGGATATCGAAGACTTTCGAATGTGCGTTGCTTTCTTTACAGACCACAACAGGACCACTTTGACTCAAAGTTCACATTTACTCTTGCTTACTTCACTTTTGCTGTTCATTTGCTGTATTGCTTCAAATAATGTATCTTTCACAGAGACTTTTGAGTGGGCTACTTCCTGTCACCGGACCACTCTTACTTAGTATCGCTGATCTGACAGCTGTCCTTACTTCAAAGTTCATTCATGTGACTGCCTTTCTTCGCGTCTCATCCACACGCGTGCAGCTGTTAAGCAAGGCGTATCACAGGCGCTTAGTACCTGATGTTCCTGGTGATGGTGGAGATAACGCCAGACTGCCATGGGATTTGTAGACAGGGCAACAACCTGGGACAAGCAAGAAGGCTGGGGACACAAGGCAAAACAAGAAGCAGAGGAAAGGTCTGGAGGGAAACACGACTACAAGTGCACATGTTAAGATGCGATGCACTGTGTTTCCCTGGGTGCCTTTAAGGGAACGGCGTTATAACGAGGTTTGCAATGTAGGCCGCCGTTGCCCAGGGCTTGCAAAGCCGCACATGCATGGTATCCCACAACAGGACCAATCCGGAAGCGCAATGCCCCCAGTCCATGTGACTGACGGAGCAGCCAACGCGGATAGAGATGCCAGGTCCCCGCTATCAAAGAGGGAAGCCCGGGGACCCACCCCTGTGAGGTAAGTAACGGGGCATCTGCTGGGCTCCGGAACGGGTGGTGGGAGGAGCCACGCAGCGAGCGGCGCATGACACTATACCCCCTCCCAAGGAGGTCAGAAGCACCGGGCCTCTCCGGGTGCCGAAGGAAGACCCTATGCATCAGTCTGGGGGCATGGACATGCGACCGTGGCTCCCAGGTACGATCACTAGCTGGGTATCCCTTCTAAGCAACCAAAAACTAAAGTTCACCCATGCCTGATGCGAGAATCGCAGATTTCCTGAACCTCATATTCAGGAACTCCATGACAAAGAACAGTAGTTGGGCGGGTATGGGACCTCCCAAAGGAATCAGCAACAAAAGGTTTCAAAGGGGAAACATGAAAGACAGGATGGGTGTGCCATGAAGAAGGGAGCTGCAATTTGTATGCCACTGTGGACAAACACCGAAGGATCCGAAAAGGACCCAGAAAATGAGGAGCCAGCTTAGTGGGCAGGTTCCCCAATGGGAGTTTCCTAGACGATAACCAGACCCTGTCCCCAACAGCCAACACAGGACCGGGTGTACGATGCTTATCCGCCTGCTCCTTCATTTGATCCCTGGCCATATCCAGGAGTTCTTTGGCTAACTGAATCCCAGCAACCAAAGCATCTGCCGATGGAACCAAACTGGGCAGGTTTGGCCAGAAGGGGACCAACTTCGCATGCTGTATCCCAGCAACCAAAGCATCTGCTGATGGAACCAAACTGGGCAGGTTTGGCCAGAAGGGGACCAACTTCGCATGCTGTCCATAGGTACAGTATAACAGGCTGCAATGGATAGAGGTATGGTAAGAGTTGTTATAGGCCACCTCCGATACATCCAACATAGAGAACCAATTGTCTTGAGCAGCATTGGTGAAGCAACACAGATGTTGTTTGAGCGTCTGATTGGTTCTCTCAGTCTGGCCATCGGTTTGCAGATGATACCCAGAACTCAACACACGATGTACCCCCAAATGCTTGCAAACCTGTGTCCAAAAATTTTAGAGGAACTGAGATCCACGATCAGACAAGATCTTCTCTGGAAGGCTGTGTATCCGATAAATGTTATGCAAAAAGGCCTTGGCCATCTGGGCTGCAGAAGGCAAACCAGGAAATGGAATGAAATGCGCCAGCTTAGAAAAACAATCGACCACCACCATGATGCATGTATGTCCCTGGGCGGGTGGTAGTTCCACAATGAAAACCATGGCTTCAGCAATCCCAAAGGCCTTCTGTGCTCAGTCTTAGTTTGGGCACATACATGGCATGAATTCACATACTCCTTGACCTGACTTGCCCATCCTGGCCACCAGAATTGATGAGCAATCTGTTCCTGAGTCGCCTTAACTCCACAATGCCCTCCAACCCTAGAATCATGGAATCCTTGTAGTATCGCCAAATGCAGATCCGAAGTGGGTATGTACAGGCGATCCTGATAAAACAGCAAACCACCTCTCACTGTAATCTCCCTCTTACACAAGAGGCAGGACCTAGCTGGATCGGGTAAGGTGTCACGTTGCAGACTATCCAAATGGGATTCCAAGGTTGCCATGAATGTCTTGGGGAGATGACTGGTGTGTCGACCGTCTGTGAAGGCCTCAAGTTTTCCACAGACCGGGACAAGGCGTCTGCCTTTCGATTCCATACCCCTGCAATGTACCAGATGGTGAATCGTAGTGGGAAAAAAGGGCCCAACAAGCTTGTCTAGTGCTCCGACACTGAAGTCAATGCAGGAATTGTTGGTCGGTCCGATTCTCCCCGGGAAGCGTCCCCCCAGAAGATGTCTTCACTCTTCGAAAGCTGCCTTAATCGCCAACAATTCTTTTTCAATGACAGTATAATTCCGTTCACTGGGGGGACAGCGTTCGGGACAGGTATGCAATAGGATGTTCTATTCCGGTACTGAGAATCTTCTGTAGGAGAACCTCTCCGATGGCAAAATCTGAAGCATCGGCTTCCACAATGAATGGTAACTCCTGAGTGAAATGATGGAGAATGGGTGCGGAGATAAAGGCTTTCTTCAATTCTTCAAACGCTGTGTTGGCATCGGAATCCCAGACATTTGGCACTTTAGTACTGGTGAGTCGTGTGGAATGGAAGCAAGACGGAAGAAGCCAGGGATAAAGCGACAATAAAAATGAGTGAAGCCCAGGAAGTGTTATGAGGACTTGAGATCACTAGGGGGTTTCCAATGGAGAATGGCCTCTATCTTGGCGGGATCCATCTGTGTGCCAGAGCTGCTGACTACATATCCCAGAAATTCGATTCTGTCCTGATGAAAGAGGCACTTCTCTGCTTTAGCATACAGATGATTCTTGGGTAAATGAGACAAGACTTCCTGGGCGTGTAGGATATGTTCCTCCAAAGAGGTGGAGAAAACAAGGATGTCATCCAAATAAATCCAGACATTCAAGCCAATCATGTCGGAAAAGATAGAGTCCATAAAACGCTGGAAAACCGAGGGGGCGTTGCATAAGCCGAACGGCATCACTCTGTATTCAAAGTGGCCAAAAGGAGTTTTGAAGGCCGTTTTCCATTCATCGCCCGTCCTAATCCGAACCATAAGGGAAAGCCTGCCAATGATCTTGAGGGTGCTATATACCCCTTTGCCAAACAGTCATTCAGGTAGGTCTGTAGGGCTTCCATCTCCAGCTGAGACAAAGAATAGGTCTTTCCATGCAGTATCTCCTTGTTGGGTACAAGGTCGATTGAACAGTCAAAGGCCCTGTGTGGATGCAAAGGAATCTGTTCTGGGTCAGAGAAAACGTGGAGAAACTGATGATATACTTCTGGTACAGAGTTCAAAGAATAAAGCTGACGAGTCATGGTGACCACAAAGGGTCTTAACACGGTAGGTGCAGGTTCGGGGACAGGTTCCCCAGTACAATGCTGCATACACTGACTGGAAGCGAAAACCAAGGTCCGTTTTCCCAATTCACATGAGGGTTATGATGTAATAACCAGGGCAGACCGAACACCACTGGGTAGGTTGCTGTTTTATCACATCGAATGAGACTTGTTCCATATGATCGTCTATTTGAACAATAAGACATCCGGTGTGTTGACAGACTGGACCGCAGGAGAGTGGTGTCCCATCGATGACTTCCACTGGGGCAGCCACCTCCTTCTGGATTACCGGAATCTTTAGCCGAGAAACGAAAGCTGCATCGATGTAGTTGCCTGATGCCCCACAATCTAGCAATGCTGTGGTCACCTCAAGACGGTCGCCCCAAGCAATCAGGATCCTCAGTACAAGTAATGATGCCGGCTGCATCGGTTCCACAGGTAGAAGGGCTGAAGTAGTGTGCCGGCTTGTCATTGCCTTCTTTACTGATGACAAGCCATCTAGTTTTCCGAACGCCTGGGAGGAAGTAGTGGGCAAGTAACCAAGTAATGACCAAAAGCTGCACAATATAAGCAAAGGCGATAGACACGTCAACGCTGCTTCTCCAATTTGGATAATAGACCTTGCAGAACACCCAACTGCATGGGTTCCGGAGACGGTTCTGTGAAACCGGATGGAACGACTGGATGGACCAAAGGTCTGGAGTGCAAGCGCTCAGTTCTCCTTCGCTCCCCACTCCTCTCAGTCAAACGGTGGTCGATCTTCAATACCTGTTCGATGAGAGCAGCCAAGGTTCCTGTTTCAGGTATATGGAGTAACTTTTCCCTATATTCGTCTCTCAGTCCCTGGACGGAACAGGGTCTTCTGAGTAATTTCCGGTCACTGAGAATCCGCTGCCAATTGCTTAAATCGATGTAGGTACGTAATGATGTCGCTACCCCCTGTCGAATCTCAAGCAGCTGATTTGAGCTGTGGCAGCCAAGTTAGGAGTCTGAAACACTTCCATAAAGGTCAGTTCAAACACAGTGAAGTCATCCAAAATGGGACTATTGGCAGCAACAGAGGGAGCTGCCCAAGCCAAGGTGTTTCCTGTCAGATTTCCAAGAATGTATCCGATCTTGGCTTTTTCTTGTGTAAAATGTGAAGGCCAAACTAGGAAATGGACTTTGCAGTGATTACAAAATTCCACCAAACGCTGAGGATCCCCGTCGAACTTCATAGGAGACGTATGTGCCAGGGCTGCTTCGGCTTGAGGTGCGGCACTTGCTCCCTGGTTACCTGTGATTTGCATGTACAAAACTCTGGTTGGATCCTCCCACCAGTCTAAATGCAGATTTGGGGTGGGGGCATGGTAGTAAAGAGGCTGAAATGAAGGGACTGGGAGATGTAATCATGAACAGTGTGATCCTCTGCAAACCACTTGACTCTTTTTATATTACTTCCTATGATACAACCGTAATAACCAAACACACTTTCTAATCGTCCATAGGTATCTCACAGAGTGTTACCCGCCCACTCACTGTAAAGCCCAGTAGCAAACTGGAGGCAATTAATGAACTGTGCTACATGTAGAGACAAACTGCCCTTTGCGACACACGACTCGTCTCTTGTCGAGCCTTGTGATTCAACGTTCTAGGAAGGAGGTGGTCTCCTCACGCCATCCCCCAAAAAAACGAGAACGAGCCTCATTGATTCCCCAGGGAGGGACGAGAGGATTTTATTAACGTCAACCCGGCTGTCACATGGTATGGTTAGTACATGGCCACAGGTCAATGAAACAGCTCATTAAGAAATATCTCCAAGAAGACATACCAGAAACAACATTGCAGATAATGGAAACCAAAGCTAATCGAATTAGCAGGCATGTTTCCACAATAAAAAACAAGCGCTACGGCAGTCCCCCGACTGCCCCCGGCAACGTACCCAGCAAAACGCCTTGAGGAAATACATGCTGCCTCTTTATATATCCGTGGTGCATAAGGACCAGCCTCTTGCGGGCTTGCGTGTCTTCTAAGCACACCTGTGTGTTCTGTGGTGCCTCGTTATGAACACATGACACCAATTTTCTGTTAATCACTAACGCTCAGTGATCGTAGAGACCCCCAGCCCACCCGGAAATGTGCATAAACAGCACACGCGCCGTACCCCTAATATTTGCAAAGCGCTTGGGCCCATTCCTTAAAACAAGGCACAATTTCCAGAGCCACTTGAAATATGCTACGGGGCAGCGCCATAACTGCAATGCTGTAACACTATTCTTGCATTCACAGTACACTGTGTGCTGTACCCCTCGAAAACAGACGAGGGCTGCAAAGAGGGCCGGCCCCAGACCTCTCCATACCATTTCCCCATGAAAGGCACAAAAAATTTAAATCAGAACTGCTGCTCACTACAAAACCTGACTGATGACTCCGTCGCAGGCAGCTCACTCCCGAACAAAATGCCTCGGTAATTATTTCTTCCAGCGGGAAGAGATGTCCAAGAGGGGCGTTTAGGTAGGTGGTTCCAGCAAGGTTTCGTTCGGCCATGGACCCCCTGGTCAATCCGCCAAAGGAGGGGGTCAGCGTGCACCACCACATCATTGAAGGCGGCCAGCTCCAAGTAGCTTTAATAATAATGGTATGCCTTCCATTGCTGAGTATGACCTTACTCTATCTAGCCGACCCATATACTCCTCCAATCCATACCATTACCCCCCCCCACAATTACAAAATGCACTATTACAAAAACATTCAGGATGTGGGGCTGCCACCAAATAAAGGAGCTGGCCTAATCATAATGCGCCACCCGCCACCAACTGCAGATCGTGTGTCGCACAAAACGTGAAAGAACAAAGCTGCTCCTCTTTGGGAGAGGAAAATTACATAGTGTTCTTGCAACCCCTGGGGCTGGCCAGCCTCTAAGCATGAAGTGAAAGGCTCCATCAAAACGCAAACGCAAGCCGACACTTCCAATATCACCTGCGACTGGAGGACCACAGGGCTCGGAGAGATCCAGTTATCTTCGGCTCGAAAACAGATCACTCTGCACCGGACTTTAAACATAGTCCACATGAGTTTAAGTGACGAAAAGCATTGGTGCATACCAATGAAAATAATAACTGGCATATAGTTAAGTGCAGTAAATTTTGCCCATACTTTGGAGCGTGCACAGCTCCCCGGCAACAGCATCAGGCCGGCAGACGTGAGCGAGAGTGTCAAGTCCCAGATAGTGCTTTGGCCATTTCATCGCCACAAGCTGCAGGTTGCCATGCCAATGCCATACACTGCTTCCAAACTCCTCTTTCTCCTTTTTTCGCAAGGGTGTGTAAAGCTCCCACTCCCGTGACCATCCCCAGAGGACCCAGCAGGATGCCCAGTGACAATACACAACGACAGAGGCAAGTGGCGATTGTCGAACAGGAAGCACCAAGTCAAGAACTGGCGGAAGAAGAAGAGGAGGAAGAAGAGATCTTCTTCATCTCAAGCATAGACTCTATAAAGAAGAAAAGGAGACAACGCATGTGCACAGTGTCTGTGAACGGAGAAAAAGTGCCAGTACTTGTAGACACAGGAGCGTCAGTGCGTGTAATGGCTACCTGCCACTACGATGCACTCCGGACCTCCACTGCTGTCGGAAACCAGGGCTAAGATTTTCACATTTGGCGGCACCCGACCAATGCTGCTCAAAGGCATGTTCATTACAAAAGTGGCCCATGAAGGGAAGGAAATTAGGGCCAGGTTTTTCATCACAGACATAAGTGCCCACTCACTACTGAGCTGTGCTGCAACAGAGGCCCTTGGAATTGTGCATTTTCGCCTTTAGCGTCTATGCCGAAGATATCAAAGAGCTCCTTGAGAGGTTCAAGACAGTGTTCAAGGTTGTTGGCAAACTACGGGGTGACCCTGTCAAGCTACACATTGACGAAACGGTACGCCCGACTGCACTGAAACACTGATGGATCCCTTTTCATCTCAGGCAGCAGGTAGAACGGAAATTACACAACCTGGTGATGCTTGACATATTCAAAAGAGTTGAGGGTCCTACCCCATAGGTAGCCCTCATCGCTGTGGCGAGCAAACCCAAGCAACCCAGGTCGGTGCGTATTTGTGTCAACATGAGACTTCCCAATCAGGCTAATAAGCACGAACAACACATTACCTCAACTCTGGGCGATCTAGTAGGGGAACTAGAAGGTGCAAGGGTGTTTTCAAAGCTGGATCTGCGGTCTGGGTAACATCAGCTTGAGCTCCACCCAGACTCATGGTACATCACAAACATTACGACCCACCAGGGCCTCTATCAATCACACCATTTCATTCCAAAAGGAAGTTACGTTCAGTGGATAAACTCCTCATTTGTAGTTTACGAACTAAGTTTGTAACTAGAGGAGACAGAAGCTTTGGAGCCTTTGGCCCCAGAATCTGGAATGAACTACCATTTGAAATTAGAATGTGTCAGACTCTTGACATCTTTAGGAAGAAATTGAAAACGTTCCTATTCAAATAAAGGAAGAAATTGACAGAACCAGAATTCCAATATTGTTCGTTTCTTTGGCTGTTCAATTCTAAGTCTAGTTGCCATCTGCACCCAAATATGGTTCACTCAGTCTGGTGCGTGTTTAAAAATGTATCAAAATCAAAGAAAGGTTTGAGCTTCGGTGTCCCTTCCACTGAGGAAGTATTCCAGAACATTATACGCAGAGCATTGGCAGGTCTTGATGGGGTCATCAATCTCAGCAATTACATCTTGGTCTGCGCCACGTCAGAGGCTGAACATATGACAAGACTCAAAAAAACACTAGAAAGAATTCAGCTCCTTGGAATCACTTCACAGCATAGATTTCTTCGTATTCGTATTTTACCAGAATGGCATCTCCCCAGACCTGCAGAAAATTTGTGGCATCCAAGAGGCAAGCCCGCCCGAGAATGTGTCTGAAATCAGGAGATTCTTGGCAATGGTGATATATTGCGGTTGCTTTATAACAAACCTGGCGACTCTCTCCCAGCCCCTCAGGCTGCTGAGAAGAAAGGACAGAGTGTTGGAGTGGACCACAAAAAACAGGATGCTTTTGATACCCTCAAACGGGCACTCACGGGAAAGGAGTCCATGGCATTCTTCGATCCGAGGAGAGAGTCAGAGATTGTCGACGCCAGCCCAGTTGGGCTGGGAGCGGTTCTGTTGCAACCGGATGGGCAGGGTCAGATGAGACCAATTGCATATGCCAGCAAGGCGCTAACCAACACCGAGCAGCACTACTCCCAGATCGAAAGGGAGGCCCTGGCCATCCTATGGGAATGCCACCATTTTCCTGTTATGGTAGTGACTGACCACAAACTGTTACTTCCCATCATGGCAGGGTCATCGTCCAAGCCCCCCCCCCCAAGAATTGAACGATAGATGCTGGCACTAATGGAGTGCGGGTGGTTCTAACATACAGACCTAGAGCACACAATCCTGCGGACTCCCTCTCGCGTCACCGGAGGAGAGGAGAAGGACAAGAAGACACAGAACAGGTGGCGATAGAAGAGCATATTCATCTGGCAGTAGAAGCTGTCTGACCTGTTGCACTCACTGTTCAGGAAGTGGCAGACGCATCGACCAGTGACGGGTGTTTTGAGGTAGTCAAAGCAGCCATGTCGAGTGGTGATTGGAAGATTGTCCGGTCCAACCCTAACCGCAGGAGTCGAAGCACACAACAAGAGTTGGAACAGATGTGGGGGTGAGGCACGAGCTGTCAGCAACTGAAGAAGGACGGATCTTACGAGGACACCAGCTGGTACTCCCCCAGGCACTAGTAAGCAAAGGGATAGAGCTAGCGCACTGTGGCCATCAGGGAATGGCCAAGACCAAATCGAGGCTAAGGTTGAAGGTCTGGTTCCCGGGTCTGGGGGCAAAAGTGGATGAGTTTGTCGCGAACTGCATCTGGTCTCAGGCAACCACCCCAGTCAACAAGAACCGAGGATAGAGTCCATGCCTTGCAGGGACCAGTCGTGAGATGTTGTCCATGCAGACTTTGGGTCCACGAGCGGGGGGGTGTACTTCCTTGTGCTGATGGATCAGTGAGCTTGGTATCCTGAGGTCGAGCTGATTGAGTCCACATCATTTGACCAGGTGGTGTAGGTCTTGGAGAAGATGTTTGCGACACATGGCTTCCCAAGGATAATGTGCTCAGACAATGGACCGCCATTTCAGGGGAAGAACTTTGCAGGCTTCATGGCATATTGTGGAATTATACACCAGAGAGTTACTCAAGTATGGCGCAGTGCCAACGGGGAGGCTGGGCGCTTTTGGAGGAAATGCAATAAAATATTCTGCATAGCGCAAGGTCAGGGACATGAACTAAGGAGAACTCTGTACCAATTCCTGAGGGAATACAGATCCATGCCGCACCAGTCCACAGATGTGGCCCAGCAGAGGCACTCTTCAGGAGATGCCCCCGAGGACTCCTCCCAGAGATAGGAGGATGACCCCCACGGACAATCGATGATGAGAGAATGTCAGAAGATAGGAGAATGCACAATGATGAGGAAAACCTCTGCAGGCATCTCAAGCCTCCAGACATTTCCATTGGGGACCCTGTGTTGGTGCATAATCATCACCCAGAAGGGAAATTATCCCTCACCTACGAGCCCTCCCCCATGGGGTGGTTCAAGTCAAAGGGTTGATGGTAACTGCTGCCAATCGAAGGGGAAAAGTGACTCGAAACTCCAGGTTCTTTTGGAACATTTGATGAAAAGGAGGGACTAGGAGAACGAGAGGAAGACGTTCCCCCGATGGGACCCTCAGGTGTGGAACCAACATCAGGAGGTAGAGCAGAAGACAAGATGCCAGCGTCAGGCGGTGGGGAAGATCTTGTCACAGAGGAGGCTGGCGGGAAGAGATATCCCAGCAGGGTAGGTAGAAGATGCCCTGCACGATTTTGAGACACATTATGCAGATGATACGCAAATACTCATACCTATCGCAGGCTGTTATGACACTGACGTCAACAGCTCAATAAAATGTACCTTGCCATCCAGGCTCGGATGGCTCAAAATGCATTATGCCTCAACGATGAAAAGACTTAGATGTGTTTCCTATTAAGATTAACTAAGTTAAATAACCTATCAAAACAATACAAATCTTTCAACATTGATGGCAATACTGTCAATGTCGCCAATGAAATAAAAACACTGGGGGTCTACATTAACTCTACCCTCACCCTAACCAGACAGGTCAACGCCATAGTCTCTTTTACACACAAAGAGTTTCACAAGCTGTAAAAAATAAATTTATTTAAAGGGCTGCAATTCTAATTAACTTGGTATCCAACAGGGGATATCCTAATTATTCTAACTTGGAACTACCCAAGGGTGAGAAACATAGAGCAATGTGAAGTCACACCAAAAAGTCTCATCAGCAGCCTACACATCTAAATTTATTAGATCTAGTAGACCTTTCCTCTCGACAGATAGCAGCATTACTCTAGCACGAGTATTGATCCTCTCAAGGATAGATTATTGTAACTCTCTATTTGCCGGGTCTAGTACTAGAATCATCAAAAAACTTCAAATAGTACACAATAATGCCATCAGAGCTGTGTTGAATATACCCAAGAATGAGCACATTTCGTCAACCAGACGACACATCCACTGGCTTCTGGTCCAAGATAGGATCAAATTCAAAATCCTCGCTCTCACCCACAAATGTCTCTCCAGCAAAGCCAGCAAAGCATCAGCATACCTCAAAAACCAAATTGTCAAAACTCAATCTAATAGACCCACTCGAGCCTCATATGCCAACCTCATTGCTGCACCGAGATTTAAGAGACAGAAAGCAGGTGGGTCTAGCTTCCCGGTAGTAGCAGCCAAACTGTGGAACACCTTGCCACTACAACTAGGAATGACCCATCCCTCTGGTCATTCCGAAAATGTCTGAAAACCAGACTTTTCAGCCTTGATTCCCCGTATTGAGACACCAGGTCCAGCCTAGACAGTCCACTCCTAACCAACCACCCAATCCCATAAAGAAGATTTGTAGGCACACCTACCTACTTATCAATACCTGCTACCCCCAGTACTATTTGCCATGAATAATAATTACTTACGCGGTAACTAGTTACGATACATATGTCATGCCTGCATCGTATATCTGTATATCTGTATTCTGTAAACTTTATGTTGTAGTGCAACTGTTACCATGTTTGCAATGTTTAAGACTGTCCAGTGTACGGTGATTACTTTGTAGAATGTTAATTTCACTATTATGAAAAAGGAGGAATGTGATGTGGTCACGTGGCGACGGCAACGTTCTGCTGTCGCGCACTGTTCATAAAACAAAAGGGGGCGGTCCCGTACGGAAGGCAGTGTGCACAGGGTGCCCGATACGGCAAGACCTGAGTCTGTGTGTTCCTTTCAGTGACGGGTGGGACAAGGCCTCCTTGAGGGGGGGCCCGGCGCAATGCATATCATAACAATGGGCACTGCCAGCTCAGGGGTGCCCAGGAAACTTAAAAACGAAAATCAGGGCATTCAGAGTACATTTAAGTAAATAAAATAGGACTTACCACAGGCCAACGCAAAATTGAGAGAGATGACCATGTTGCTGCCTGCCGCTACATTGGGCCTCATTACACGGAAGGCGGTAAACCAAGGTCCATGCCGGTAAATTACTGGTACCGCCATGGAGGAAAGGCGAATTACCGCCTCATTCCAAGGTGAGTGGGGCGGTAATTCCCCATTTGCCCTTCCCCATTCCCATTTTTGCCCCATAGGGCATAATGGGAAGGCGATAATTACGGTACCGCTATTAGCGGTACCGTAATTATCACCAAGGACCCTTTGCGGGTCCCTACTTTAACGGCTGGTCTACACCAGCCGTTAATGTCGGGTCCCACAAAGGGACCTCGTAGTAAGGCGGTAAGGGTTAACGGTCACCGGTACCATTACCGGTGACCGTTAACCCTTAACGCCTTCCGTGTAATGAGGCCCATTGTGTGGAGTCATGATTTAGGCACACGGCACAGAAAGCCGGCTCTGCAAGGATAGAGCAGGGCGGGGTCAATGACTCCTCAGCTATTCAATTCCTCGCCCTGTGTTGATGTCATTGTCAGCACACAGGGCGAAGCCTTGAATCGCCCCACTAAGATATGATTTCCACGCCTTCTACAGGGCCACCCAGTCCATCTGATTTGTGCATGTGGGGCAGGGGGGATGGGCTGTTCAGAAAAGCGCCCCCTTCCAGCCCCACAAGCACTACTGCAGACACTCTCAGTCAGCCACACCTGGCTGGCCCTGCCAATCTGCTGGCAGTGACAGAAGCGGAGCCTGACTGACCCTGGAATGGGAGAGAGAGCAGGGAAGGAAAGGAGGGGCCGCTGTGTCGCAGCTAGAATGACCGGCCATTTTCTTTGCATGGTGACATGTTATGGACGGTGTTGGGTTGTTGTGGGTCTGTCATTGCAGTGGTCTTTATCGTTCAGACATTGATGACAAGGGGTCAAGTGGATCAGATCACACATGGGGGGAGAAGAAGGCCTGGGGGGTAATGTGCAGATGAGGTAGGACCTTGAAGAAGCCACGCGCAAGGATGAAGCACTGGCGTGTGTCTGCCTCGTGCTTGCATCTTATGAATACGGTCGGCGGCGCTAAGCTTGCCATATCACTTTAACACTTTTTGTCATTTGTACAAACCTAGAATGAACCTCAAATTCTACCCCCTTCATTTTTCGTACGTTTACCAGCTTGAAATACCCCCCCCCCCCTATCTTAATTCTGCCCCTTCTCTTTTCAACACAACATCTCTCGGTCTGGTTACTGTAGGGGTGAGCCCAGTTCGTGTGGCAGTCTGGGTAGACCTCAGCATCAGGAGACCACTACGGTGGTAGCCGGCACAGTACCAATGACTCTTTACTTCCTTACTTGATGGGGGAGGGGAACTTTGCGGCCCCGTCAGGTGCAGGCAACTGGCACCTTCATCTTCTTAGCGACGCAAAGTCTGGAACTCTAGGGAGGGAAGGTGCGCTCCTCTGATGTTTGGCGACGCTGGTGTACCCCCTGTCTTCACTAGGCCACCCTGTGTTCGTCTTAGCCCCATGCTTTCTGTGTGGTGCTTGGGCTGACCCAAGTTCTCAAGTAAGGTTGTCTGTCTTCCATCTTTTGAAGACGATGGGGTGGTGCCAGAGATCAATGTTAATGTGCTTTCCTCTTGCCTCTAAGCACTTTGTGAGTGGTCTGCGATCCGCTGTGGGCTTGAGCTCACTTCCGTGGAGCAGCTGAGCTGCCTCCTGTGAAGGTTGGGCTCGCCTCTCTGGAAAGAGGGACTGGGCTGCCGCGTGTGAAGGTTGGGCTTGCCTCTCTGGAAAGCCGGGTCGCCTCTCTGGAGGGACTGGGCTGCTTAGTGTGAAGGTTGGACTTGCCTCTCTGGAAAGCCGGGTCGCCTCTCTGGAAAGAGGGACTGGGCTGCCCCGTGTGAAGGTTGGGCTCGCCCCTCTGGAAAGAGGGACTGGGCTGCCCCGTGTGAAGGTTGTGCTCGCCCCTCTGGAAAGAGGGACTGGGCTGCCCCGTGTGAAGGTTGTGCTCGCCTCTCTGGAAAGAGGGACTGGGCTGCCCCGTGTGAAGGTTGGACTTGCCTCTCTGGAAAGCCGGGTCACCTCCCTGGAGGGACTGGGCTGCTTAGTGTGAAGGTTGGGCTCGCCTCTCTGGAAAGCGGGGCCGCCTCTCTGGATGGACTGGGCTGCCCAGTGTGAAGATTGGGCTTGCCTCTCAGGACGGACTGGGCTGCCCAGTGTGAAGGTTGTGCTCGCCTTTCTGGAAAGCCGGGTCACGTCTCTAGAGGGACTGGGCTGCCCCGTGTGAAGGTTGGGCTTGCCTCTCTTGAAAGCCGGTTCGCCTCTCTGGAGGGACTGGGCTGCCTTGTGTGAAGGGTGGGCTTGCCTCTCTGGAAAGCCAGGTCCCCTCCTTGCAGGGACTGGGCTGCTTAGTGTGAAGGTTGGGCTTGCCTCTCTGGAAAGCCGGGTCGCCTCTCTGGTAGGGACTGGGCTGCTTAGTGTGAAGGTTGGGCTTGCCTCTCTGGAAAGCCGGTTCACCTCTCTGGAGGGACTGGGCTGCTTAGTATGAAGGTTGGGCTTGCCTCTCTGGAAAGCAGGGTCGCCTCTCTGGATGGACTGGGCTGCCGAGTGTGAAGATTGGGCTTGCCTCTCTGGAAAGCCGGGTCACGTCTCTGGAGGGATTGGGCTTCCTCGTGTGAAGGTTGGGCTTGCCTCTCTGGAAAGCTGGTTCGCCTCTCTGGAGGGACTGGGCTGCCTCGTGTGAAGGTTGGGCTTGTCTGTCTGGAAATCCAGGTCCCCTCCCTGCAGGGACTGGGCTGCTTAGTGTGAAGGTTGGGCTTGCCTCTCTGGAAAGCCGGGTTGCCTCTCTGGACGGACTGGGCTGCACAGTGTGAAGGTTGGCCTTGCCTCTCTGGAAAGCCGGGTCACCTCCCTGGAGGGACAGGGCTGTCCAGTGTGAAGGTTGGGCTCACCTCTCTGTAAAGTCAGGTCACCTCCCTGGAGGGACTGGGCTACTTAGTGTGAAGGTTGGGCTTGCCTCTCTGGAAATTCAGGTCACCTACCTAGAGGGACTGGGCTGCTTAGTGTGAAGGTTCGGCTCGCCTCTCTGGAAAGCCGGGTCACCTCCTTGGAGGGACTGGGCTGCTTAGTGTGAAGGTTGGGCTCGCCTCTCTGGAAAGCCGGGTCACCTACCTAGAGGGACTGGGCTGCTTAGTGTGAAGGTTGGGCTCGCCTCTCTGGAAAGCCGGGTCGCCTCTCTGAGGGCGCAGGGCTGCCTGTCCTCAAGGGTGAGGCTTTTTGTATATCTTTAGAATCCCTCCCAGTCTCTAGCCTCTCTGTCGGGGCAGGCAGATGCTCTTGACTTTCTTCTGTATCGGTGACCCCAGATCGCCGGCATGGCTGGGCCGGCTCGTTTCAAAGAATTTGCTCTGACAGTTCCTAGAGGACATTGTGGCTACCTCTCTGGTGTCTCTAGGCCATCCTGTCTCAAGGGTGAGTTTGGTCCCTCATTTCAGAATGACTGCAATGCCTCCAGGGGGCCTCAGCCTCATCTGTGGTTGTGAATGAGCGTGGTCTCGCTCCCATCAGTAGTGACGTTGACCTCACCTCTCTACGCTAAATGACCTTCCACTCGTCGGGGAGGAGGTCGGTCTTCCCTCTTGGGCGGGCTTGGGGCTGCCTCAATGTGTGGGCTGCCTCTGGTAGAGGGTAGCCTCACCTCTGTACATTGATGAGGCTCCCCCTCATCTACAAGGAGGTTATCAAACAGTCCATGTCTTGCTGACATGACCTCAATTCCCAGTGTCCTCGATGCCAGCTTGAAATGAAACAGACACAGTGACCACAGATATTCTTTAATAGGGGAAATGCCCTCAAATAGCCCATTGACCACATGCGTTGAATGAGAGAAGTTAACACTGTTGGGTTATTCGCCACGTGCATTCTGCAAAAGGATGCATTGTAAAGATCTAGTGTCCCGCTTCCACCGTGGCCTCCTAGGAACCAATTTCCAAAACCAATGTCCTATGGGTTGGCCTGCACAAAGCTTTCTTCACTGGTTGCTGGTTTCTGATTTTTCTATGCTTTAAGAATTTCATGAACAACAGAGGTGTGAGTGTAATCGCCTTTTATTGGCATGGCTTGGCACTCTTGGAACATACAGAAATGTGATTGGTTCTTCCCGTCTCTCAGGGGATTCAGATCCGTGTAAAGGCCATCTTGGAAATTCTATAGGAAGGACCGGGTTGTGTTCAGTTGGATAACATTTGGATAGATCCCGTTCAGTAGACCAGGACTCCTGTTAGTAGCACTCGCTGTTGGCGTGGTGATTGCGTTCTCCTTGGTTCCATGATTAAGCATCTATTGGAAGCCGCCTGATAAGAACGAAGGGTGGTCTCGCCTTTTAGTGTCTGGATTTGGATCAGGTCAGAAGGAATTGCCCTCTTTAATTGATTAATCAGTTAATCTTTGTTCAAAGAAGGTCTTGTGGGGTACTAGGTGAATGTTTGGGGACAAAGCTGACTTTGGTTAGGGGGAGCTTGGACTGGTTGGTTGAATAGCAAAGTCAACGGTAGAGAAGTTGTGGCAGGCTTGCTTAGTTCTCTGATTGGGAGACGACAGGCGTTAGTGGGCAAGACAATGTTAGTCTTTTCTAAGCTTGTACAGTTACTTGAGCTTTCAGTATGTTGTGGTGGTGGCATGTCCATTTAGAGGCAGGGCCTGCCTGGTGCTTAGGGGTCAGCATTGGCCGATCTTCTGTTGGAGGACAGCTCACGTTGGACTTGTTTAGGGCAGGATTTTACTCCACCTCTGGCCTATTGGTGGTTGAGGGAATCCACGGTAGGGCTGGGTGCTTGCACCTCCGGTTTTATGCTACGATGCGGTAGTTTGCGTGAATCTCAGGTTTCAGGTCGCACACAAGGGTGAGCAGCTGACGGAGAACCCGCTCCTTGTTCCTCTGATGGCTGGTCTGCATGACCTGGATCTTCTTCCGTGTCTGCTGTTCCACCTCAGTAGACAGGTTCCCCTGTGAGCCCATGACCTGAAAGGCAAAGAAGACCCTTAGCATCGTATGAACAACATGGGCACATTCTACTGGGCGCTGACCTATGTGCCTCAACCATGAATACACCACAATGACCGCTGATAGGTCGTTTCTAGGATACAGATCTTGGATGGCGGCAAGGATGCTATAAAAGCCTACCTTGGCCAATGTTGGGATTTACTGCGGTTACTATGGCCGAGAACATCAATAAGGGTGGATTTTAAAGGTGAATGTGGTGGATCTTTTGTAGGAGATGTTTCCAATAAGGACTTACTACCCAGAATGCATAGCACCAATAATGTGCAAGCTGTCAGCCTTGGAGCATGCAGCTCCACCTCACACAGATGGCATGCAGTCAGGGGTATCGCTCTACCTCTGATGCGCAAAGGCTCCTTGCACAGAGAACAAACGATTAACACTTTTATACAAAAAACAATGGGTACTCCTCAGGTTGAGAGCCCCACTAGCAATCACACACTACCTGGGTATAATTCTCTCATGTCAATCGTGGGCAGTAACACTGCACACTTCACTCCTACGCCCTGACACCCCTGTGCAAACCTTTCAACCGTTATCACTCCTGGACACTTCCGGGGCACAACTAGACCGTATCACTCTAAGGACACCCCTCTCACGGCCTACCATCCCAGGCCACAAGTGCACTTCTTCAGCTCCCGGACACTCCCAGGGCACAGTTAGGGGCTACCTCTTTCCTTCAACCAGTCATGGCGAGTCCAAGGGACACCACTCACTGTCTGCTCACCATAGACACTGTTGGGCACCAGACCTGTCACATTCTTGGATTCCAGGTCTGATTAGTTCTCAATTTGAGATTGAGGAATACTCACACTTTCCTTGAGGAGCCGACCCCTCACCCAGGAGTACTTACCTACCTTGACAAAGCTCCCAATTTCCGCTTAACCACAGAGCACCAAAACCCAATAAAGAAATCCCACCAATGAAGCTTCTTGTAGTGACAAGGAGACCTGTGGCTCATTGCATGGGGCAGTAAAATATAGAAACTTAAATTAACTGGTACATCTGTCCATTAAAATTTTAAAATAAAGGCAGCAGGGCTTTTAAAGGGAAAGAGCTGATGCAGAAGGCCAAATGTCCCGGATCATCCACTCACGTCCCGGAGAGAGTCGGGATATGTCTACAACAGAAAACCTGGAATGGTGGTGAACCTGCTGGGAGTGCAACCCATTGAGCTTCCAAATATTATTAAGACTCTAAGAAGAGGGCAAGTTACAGCAGATATTGATGGGGTCCAATATCAATGATATCTGATCGCGCAGGGTTACTGAATGCGGCCATCATTGGGCAGCCACTGAAAATGGTCACCTATGCCCTGCAGGATATAGTTGCATTTCCCTAAAGAATATGGCCATGCTTGTGCCAGAGACTATTCCCATCATGGTGCCAGGACACCATGACCACCATTCCACCAGAAAGTATGACCCCACTGCATCAGAATATATAACTACAATTATGCCAAAGATTAGGGCCTACGATTGTAATGTGCCAAAGAATATTTACATTTGTTCCAGAGTCTATGCCCTCCTCTTTTGTAGGAAAAAATGGCCGCCATTGCATTAGATGACATGGGCATCACTGCCTTTATACCAAGGATTATAACATTGTGCCACAGTATGCAAACCACTGTGCCAGATTGTATGGCCACCATTGCGCCGGACAACAGGTCTGCTACTGTGGCAGAGAACGCCCCTATCTTTGTTCAGTTGATTGTGCCATATTGTGCCACAGAATGAGTTCACCACTATGCCAGAGAAGGTTGCCAACTCTTCCAGAGAACATGCAGTATTGAGCTGGAAAAAATGCCCCAGTTGGGGCAGAAATGAGGTCTAAGTCTGTCAGAAAACATGGCCAGTTGTGCACGAAAACACACCCACATTTAGAAGACAAATGAACTATACTGACCCAGATATGCAGGTATCTAATTACCCAAGGGATTTGCCACACACTGAGGTAAGAGGTATATTAATATTGGAACAGTTTTGCGTTCCTTATTTTACGTGTTCATTATTCTGCAGATAATCAGCACTCACCCATTAACGACAATATACGACACCCCCACCAATAGTTCGTACACCCTTATTCTTCCTAGATGTTTTGCTGTATCTGCACCTGGTCACGAGGCCGACAACCACGGCCAATATACATTGCTACTATGGGTTTTTCACCATTCAAATGTTACCCTCCCTTCTCCTTTGTTGGGGTGCAATTGCAACGTCCCACAAAGGCGAAGAGATTGAGGCTCTGCAAAACATAGTAGCAGGCGGCCTAGTGCTAGCAGTTCTCGTCGGGCGTGGCAGAATGTGCATGTATCCATTTGTAGTTAGCTTTGACACATATTAGAAGCCCCATCTAGCAATACATAAAGAGCGACAATGTATACACGTTGCAGTTGCAGAGGTTAAAGACAGGGTGATGTATTTTGTATTTAGCGGTAGTATGCAATGGTATGTTTTAAGAGATGTCCTAGGAGGTAGCTGACCTAGGTAGGCATGCGAGATGGAGTCAGAAGTGTTCCGTGAAAGGCGAGGTCCAGAGGTTAAGGTAGCAGGTGTTCCACCATGTTGGATTTCAGGGCATATTACAAGATGTGCTCATGAAAGTATGAGAAACAGGCCTAACGTGAGGCTGCGGCTCTGCCCAGTTGATTCAGAGACAAGTCCCCTTCCATGCCCCAGCAAGAAGTTATGCTGCCAAGGCCACAGGCAGCCACGCTGTGCTGATAAACGCTAATTGAGTGCAGCTGCAGAGCTCAGAGGAGCTGGGAAAGGAATGTTAGGTCCAGGGAGGAACAGTGGGGGTGTGTCCTTTGAAGGTTGAATTCATGTGTGCAGGCCATGGGATTTCTTTGATGCCAAGAGGCCTGGTGAAGATTTTGAGCACTAATGCCCTCACCCAAAGAGCATTCATCCAATTTGAACTACAGAAGCTGAGCTATAGGGATCCATCAATAAGCAAAATCAAACATAAGAGTGGTGCCTTGATCACCTAATTCATGGGCACCTGGGTTCCCAGAGAGATAAAGGGAGAGACGTGCTAGGGCTGTACCATGATTTGGGATGGGAGGAGCAGAGGTGAAGCCAATACTTGTATCTACAAGGGCATGGAGCTGTCTGTGTGTGCCACCGTGCGTGGTGTAATGAGGAGGGCCATTGCATTATACAAGCAGGGTTGACCTCGCTATTCACACTTTGATCAGGCTTCGACGGAGTGGTGCACATCACATGATGGCCAGGAATATTTACTCATTAAAGCAATATATTATGGAAACAATGTAACTGGTTGTCAATCAACTCCTGAGTTTCGTAGTGATGATGTAGTAGGTCACGTGTTTAGGGGAATGTGTTTTAGATAATGTGTGACCAATAGGGTACTGGACTATATGAGATAATTAGAATTGTACATAGGTGTTAGCCAACGTGGATTGTGGGATCATGTGGTATCAGATAATAAAATTGTGGCAAAAATGTTGCTGGTAAAATAAATTGTGGCAAAAATACTGTGGTTTGACCCGGTAAAGGTGTACCCCATTATACCATTTAAGGGGAGCGGGGGTTGTGGGTGTGTCCCCCACCCCCCTTAAATGGTATAATGGGTCCAGGGGTTTCAGGGGTGTCCACAGCATCCTTTACATGATTGTGGCGGCAAAACCACAGCATTTTTGCCACAATTTTATGTATTCACTGACATTTTTGCCACAATTTTAAGACATGGAACCGGATCATGTAATCTTTATTATGCATATTCTTGTTAATTTGCGGTTTTACACGATAAAAGATGTAACTTCTTTGGGTGGAGTGAGCTCTGTGTTAGTTCCATTCTATGGGACAGTCTGCTACTTTTTGCATGGAATAAAACTGTGTTTTCCTTGCTAACGGTGCATGAATTATTTTGCCTACTTGGAATTGTTTTTTATTGTTCGGGTTTTGGGTCATTCACCTACACTTTCACTGAATGGACACCCTTACAACATAAACTTCCCCTCTGATGTTCAATCATATCTCCTATGTTCTCTGACAAAGTTCTTGCCTGACTCCTGGGGCAACTGGTGGGGCGACTACCAGGGCCAGTTGCCTCCCTGAGCAAGTGGATGATTGGCCTGAAAGCAGTATAAGGGGGATTCCCTGGTCACCCCCCACTTAGTCCCAGACATTTAGCAGGGGACCATCACACGGAGTGTCACGTCCTATTCCCAGCGGGGGTCCCCACGATCAAACTCAAACCTCCCACCCAAAAAGATCTTGGTCATCACATACACCCCCAAGATGAGGCATTACACAAAGACTCTGGAGCTAACTTTCAATATTCCTTTCAGCATTAGTGGTCCTTCCACATTAAGATATAAATCATGGGGGCGGGAGGGAGGGGGGGGCAGAAGAACCAGGGCTGCACAATCCCATGCTCCAAACTACAGGGCCAAAAGAAGGTTTTTTGTGTGGTTAATAAGTCAGGGAAACCATAGGCACTGGCCCATTTAGTGAAGTGAATTACATTTTTAAGAAAACAGACTGGTAGCGAGGAAGACTGCTTCCCTTCAAAATGGCAGCCAAACATCCGACTAGACCCCATCAGAACCCTCCAGTTTTCAATGGCACTAGTCCAGTAACCCCTGCTCAGACATCAGAAATGCTTGACATTTTCCTTAGGCCTTCGTCCAGTGGTTCCGCTCGGGCATTAGAGGCCCACCAGCATTTCCTGCAGCATTCCCATAGGAAACCCACAGCCATATCAGAGACAGTGTGAGAAATCATACATGGCCCAAGCATGCACAGACAGTAGTACTGTGCTTTCCTTCTCAGCAGCACTCTGCAAGTCCACTGAGTATCCCGATATTGTATTTAATCTGACCTCAAAGCCCAGACCGTCGTCGGAATAGGCCATGGAAAAAGGAATTTGGAAGGGTTTGGAGAGAAAGGAAGGCGGATTGAGTGAGGAGTTTGGAGATGGTTGTAGAAGGAGGAAGATGTTTGCAGAGGTTGCAGAGAAGATGCTCGAGGAGGTAGGGAACTAGAGGGGGAGAAGGAGGTAGTTGGAGGTGAATATCCGGAGCAGGGGGTATAGATACCTTAAAATAATGAGAGAGAGACCCAAGCAAGTAGATTAGGAAGGCCCAATGCAATGAGTTAGGGGGGAGACCCTGATTTTAAGAGCTCCAACCCACACTGAGAGGAGAGACAAGCATGGGCATAGTCGCAAGGACAAGAAAGCCAAGAGCAGGAGTAGAGAGGCTGTGAAGAGGACAGGAGTCTGGACCCCCATGCCAGGAAGGTGACAGAGGCCCTCTTAAAGATCAGTCAGCGAGAGCTCAAGCAAGGCACACTCCTGTTGTCTCAACAGCCGAGTCAAATACAGGCGAAGGCGATCAGAGAAGAAGGGTGCAGAAACCCTTCACACATAGGACTGACACCAAAGACGAAAAGACTGAGGAGAAGGATGGAGGAAGCCCTTTAAACCCAGAACTGAAACATCAAGCAGAAGAGACTAAGGCAAGATCAGAGTAGAAGTGTAATGGAATCGCTTTAAACTTGAGACTGAGAATTCGGGAGAAGAGACCTCAAGAAGCAAACAGAACAAGAGTACGGCAAACCTTCAAGCCTAAACTGAAATTACAGGGAGGCTTTTAGGGAAAAGCTAGGGACCCCTTTAAGCTCTGTGATTAGATCACCAGATGGGTGATTCAGGGGACAAGGTGCTTCCATGAGCCACTGGATGATGGCACCTGTGGCAGTATAAAGAGGATTCCCTGGCCATTCTCACTTGATCCCAGGCACAGGTCAGGCGATAATCGCAGGAAGCCAGTGCGAGACAGTCCACGTCACTCAGGGAAAGTCCTGATTGAGTTGATCCACCACAATAAGTCAGTGTGGGAAAGTCATAGATTTTCCCCAGAGAGAGAGAGATTCAGCTTGGGAGAGCCACAGTTCGCCAGCAACAGAGGTAGAGAATTATTGACTCTGCCCTGCACGCCAAAATTGATGCTCCCCAAATGAGAACATCTGAAACCCTCTCTGGGCAGATTCAAATTCCTAGATAAAAATAACAAAGGCTACACGTCAGAAGTAGTCAGTTGCACGCACACAGTGCTTGTAGCATGCCTTGCACTGATGTTACCAGTGAATCTCTAGGAGCAGTAGTTCATTCAAAGCTCTGGAAGCCTCCATTACATTAAAGCCTGCATTAGACGCAATGTTGCTAGTTCACTGTTTTCTGACCACGGGTTAAACCATGAGTTATACAATCTTACCTGTCCATTGTCTAGGGGAGGCATGGTATCACAAGTATGACACTGAAACAATGGATACACTTTGCAAAACCTTTATTGAAAATGTTGGGGATGGAGAAACTCCTACTTTGCCCTATAGCTAAGGTGGAAGTAATCTCAAATGATACAATACAGTCCTAGTGGAGTCCGTCAACTCAAAATGGCCTATTCTAACAAAACCCAATGCCTGCCCTATCTCTTGTAAAAATGAGAAAATGTATGTAAAGGAAAAGTCAGTGTTCAAAAGAATAAATGTGGATGAACCAGCTCTCCTCTCCACGTTAGACCTCACAGAGTACGGCTGTCCCTGCAGGCAGGATGACACACCCTGGCTCGGTTTCCAATACTATAAACCGTTCCAAAGCGAGGCCCGCCTGGCCTTCCACATTAAAGTCTCTTTTCTTGACTTCTTAAATAATACTTCAACACAAAGTTCACAAAGGTCCCCCTTTGTCGGGCTCAGACCTTTCACCACACAGTTCACGTAGGTCCCCATCTGTTGGGCTCAGACCTCTCACGACAAAGTTCAACACAACCTTACAAGGAGCTCCTTTCACCAAGCTTATTATACTTCGGGTTTCCCTCAGTCTGGCTCGGGCCACTTTCGGATAGCGAAGATTTTCGAATGTGCGTTGCTTTCTTTACAGACCACAACAGGACCACTTTGACTCAAAGTTCACATTTACTCTTGCTTACTTCACTTTTGCTGTTCATTTGCTTTATTGCTTCAAATAATGTATCTTTCACAGAGACTTTTGAGTGGGCTACTTCCTGTCACCGGACCACTCTGTTACTTAGTATCGCTGATCTGACAGCTGTCCTTACTTCAAAGTTCATTCATGTGACTGCCTTTCTTCGCGTCTCATCCACACGCGTGCAGCTGTTAAGCAAGGCGTATCACAGGCGCTTAGTACCTGATGTTCCTGGTGATGGTGGAGATAACGCCAGACTGCCATGGGATTTGTAGACAGGGCAACAACCTGGGACAAGCAAGAAGGCTGGGGACACAAGGCAAAACAAGAAGCAGAGGAAAGGTCTGGAGGGAAACACGACTACAAGTGCACATGTTAAGATGCAATGCACTGTGTTTCCCTGGGTGCCTTTAAGGGAACGGCGTTATAACGAGGTTTGCAATGCAAGCCGCCGTTGCCCAGGGCTTGTAAAGCCGCACATGCATGGTATCCCACAACAGGACCAATCCGGAAGCGCAATGCCCCCAGTCCATGTGACTGACGGAGCAGCCAACGCGGATAGAGATGCAGGTCCCCGCTATCAAAGAGGGAAGCCCGGGGACCCACCCCTGTGAGGTAAGTAACGGGGCATCTGCTGGGCTCCGGAACGGGTGGTGGGAGGAGCCACGCAGCGAGCGGCGCATGACACTATACCCCCTCCCAAGGAGGTCAGAAGCACCGGGCCTCTCCGGGTGCCGAAGGAAGACCCTATGCACCAGTCTGGGGGCATGGACATGCGACCGTGGCTCCCAGGTACGATCACTAGCTGGGTATCCCTTCTAAGCAACCGAAAACTAAAGTTCACCCATGCCTGATGCGAGAATCGCAGATTTCCTGAACCTCATATTCAGGAACTCCATGACAAAGAACAGTAGTTGGGCGGGTATGGGACCTCCCAAAGGAATCAGCAACAAAAGGTTTCAAAGGGGAAACATGAAAGACAGGATGGGTGTGCCATGAAGAAGGGAGCTGCAATTTGTATGCCCCTGTGGACAAACACCGAAGGATCCGAAAAGGACCCAGAAAATGAGGAGCCAGCTTAGTGGGCAGGTTCCCCAATGGGAGTTTCCTAGACGATAACCAGACCCTGTCCCCAACAGCCAACACAGGACCGGGTGTACGATGCTTATCCGCCTGCTCCTTCATTTGATCCCTCGCCATCTCCAGGAGTTCTTTGGCTAACTGAATCCCAGCAACCAAAGCATCTGCCGATGGAACCAAACTGGGCAGGTTTGGCCAGAAGGGGACCAACTTCGCATGCTGTCCATAGGTACAGTATAACAGGCTGCAATGGATAGAGGTATGGTAAGAGTTGTTATAGGCCACCTCCGATACATCCAACATAGAGAACCAATTGTCTTGAGCAGCATTGGTGAAGCAACACAGATGTTGTTTGAGCGTCTGATTGGTTCTCTCAGTCTGGCCATCGGTTTGCAGATGATACCCAGAACTCAACACACGATGTACCCCCAAATGCTTGCAAACCTGTGTCCAAAAATTTTAGAGGAACTGAGATCCACGATCAGACAAGATCTTCTCTGGAAGGCTGTGTATCCGATAAATGTTATGCAAAAAGGCCTTGGCCATCTGGGCTGCAGAAGGCAAACCAGGAAATGGAATGAAATGCGCCAGCTTAGAAAAACAATCGACCACCACCATGATGCATGTATGTCCCTGGGCAGGTGGTAGTTCCACAATGAAAACCATGGCTTCAGCAATCCCAAAGGCCTTCTGTGCTCAGTCTTAGTTTGGGCACATACATGGCATGAATTCACATACTCCTTGACCTGACTTGCCCATCCTGGCCACCAGAATTGATGAGCAATCTGTTCCTGAGTCGCCTTGACTCCACAATGCCCTCCAACCCTAGAATCATGGAATCCTTGTAGTATCGTCAAATGCAGATCCGAAGTGGGTATGTACAGACGATCCTGATAAAACAGCAAACCACCTCTCACTGTAATCTCCCTCTTACACAAGAGGCAGGACCTAGCTCGATCGGATAAGGTGTCACGTTGCAGACTATCCAAATGGGATTCCAAGGTTGCCATGAATGTCTTGGGGAGATGACTGGTGTGTCGACCGTCTGTGAAGGCCTCAAGTTTTCCACAGACCGGGACAAGGCGTCTGCCTTTCGATTCCGTACCCCTGCAATGTACCAGATGGTGAATCGTAGTGGGAAAAAAGGGCCCAACAAGCTTGTCTAGTGCTCCGACACTGAAGTCAAGGCAGGAATTGTTGGTCGGTCCGATTCTCCCCGGGAAGCGTCCCCCCAGAAGATGTCTTCACTCTTCGAAAGCTGCCTTAATCGCCAACAATTCTTTTTCAATGACAGTATAATTCCGTTCACTGGGGGACAGCTTTCGGGACAGGTATGCAATAGGATGTTCTATTCCGGTACTGAGAATCTTCTGTAGGAGAACCTCTCCGATGGCAAAATCTGAAGCATCGGCTTCCACAATGCATGGTAACTCCTGAGTGAAATGATGGAGAATGGGTGCGGAGATAAAGGCTTTCTTCAATTCTTCAAACGCTGTGTTGGCGTCGGAATCCCAGACATTTGGCACTTTAGTACTGGTGAGTCGTGTGGAATGGAAGCAAGACGGAAGAAGCCAGGGATAAAGCGACAATAAAAATGAGTGAAGCCCAGGAAGTGTTATGAGGACTTGAGATCACTAGGGGGTTTCCAATGGAGAATGGCCTCTATCTTGGCGGGATCCATCTGTGTGCCAGAGCTGCTGACTACATATCCCAGAAATTCGATTCTGTCCTGATGAAAGAGGCACTTCTCTGCTTTAGCATACAGATGATTCTTGGGTAAATGAGACAAGACTTCCTGGGCGTGTAGGATATGTTCCTCCAAAGAGGTGGAGAAAACAAGGATGTCATCCAAATAAATCCAGACATTCAAGCCAATCATGTCGGAAAAGATAGAGTCCATAAAACGCTGGAAAACCGAGGGGGCGTTGCATAAGCCGAACGGCATCACTCTGTATTCAAAGTGGCCAAAAGGAGTTTTGAAGGCCGTTTTCCATTCATCGCCCGTCCTAATCCGAACCATAGGGTATACCCCCTGAAGATCCAGTTTAGTGAAAACCTTTGCTGTGTGAAGGGATTCCAGTATGGTGTGTATCAAAGGCAAGGGATAACGGTCTTTGCGTGTTATTTCATTCAGTAGCCAGTAATCAATACAGGGTCGCAAGGTGCCCTCCTTCTTCTGTACAAAAAACAAGGGAAAGCCTGCCAATGATCTTGAGGGTGCTATATACCCCTTTGCCAAACAGTCATTCAGGTAGGTCTGTAGGGCTTCCATCTCCGGCTGAGACAAAGAATAGGTCTTTCCATGCAGTATCTCCTTGTTGGGTACAAGGTCGATTGAACAGTCAAAGGCCCTGTGTGGATGCAAAGGAATCTGTTCTGGGTCAGAGAAAACGTGGAGAAACTGATGATATACTTCTGGTACAGAGTCCAAAGAATAAAGCTGACGAGTCATGGTGACCACAAAGGGTCTTAACAAGGTAGGTGCAGGTTCGGGGACAGGTTCCCCAGTACAATGCTGCATACACTGACTGGAAGCGAAAACCAAGGTCCGTTTTCCCAATTCACATGAGGGTTATGATGTAATAACCAGGGCAGACCGAACACCACTGGGTAGGTTGCTGTTTTATCACATCGAATGAGACTTGTTCCATATGATCGTCTATTTGAACAATAAGACATCCGGTGTGTTGACAGACTGGACCGCAGGAGAGTGGTGTCCCATCGATGACTTCCACTGGGGCAGCCACCTCCTTCTGGATTACCGGAATCTTTAGCCGAGAAACGAAAGCTGCATCGATGTAGTTGCCTGATGCCCCACAATCTAGCAATGCTGTGGTCACCTCAAGACGGTCGCCCCAAGCAATCAGGATCCTCAGTACAAGTAATGATGCCGGCTGCATCGGTTCCACAGGTAGAAGGGCTGAAGTAGTGTGCCGGCTTGTCATTGCCTTCTTTACTGATGACAAGCCATCTAGTTTTCCGAACGCCTGGGAGGAAGTAGTGGGCAAGTAACCAAGTAATGACCAAAAGCTCCACAATATAAGCAAAGGCGATAGACACGTCAACGCTGCTTCTCCAATTTGGATAATAGACCTTGCAGAACACCCAACTGCATGGGTTCCGGAGACGGTTCTGTGAAACCGGATGGAACGACTGGATGGACAAAAGGTCTGGAGTGCAAGCGCTCAGTTCTCCTTCGCTCCCCACTCCTCTCAGTCAAACGGTGGTCGATCTTCAATACCTGTTCGATGAGAGCAGCCAAGGTTCCTGTTTCAGGTATATGGAGTAACTTTTCCCTATATTCGTCTCTCAGTCCCTGGATGGAACAGGGTCTTCTGAGTAATTTCCGGTCACTGAGAATCCGCTGCCAATTGCTTAAATCGATGTAGGTACGTAATGATGTCGCTACCCCCTGTCGAATCTCAAGCAGCTGATTTGAGCTGTGGCAGCCAAGTTAGGAGTCTGAAACACTTCCATAAAGGTCAGTTCAAACACAGTGAAGTCATCCAAAATGGGACTATTAGCAGCAACATAGGGAGCTGCCCAAGCCAAGGTGTTTCCTGTCAGATTTCCAAGAATGTATCCGATCTTGGCTTTTTCTTGTGTAAAATGTGAAGGCCAAACTAGGAAATGGACTTTGCAGTGATTACAAAATTCCACCAAACGCTGAGGATCCCCGTCGAACTTCATAGGAGACGTATGTGCCAGGGCTGCTTCGGCTTGAGGTGCGGCACTTGCTCCCTGGGTTACCACCAGTTAGTATAGGGCAATGGTCTCCTGTCGAAGGGTTTACATTTCCTGGCAGAGAGCCCGAAGTTCTGCCTGTATTTCTTGATCGGGATCCATGTCTGAGCTCGAGGATAGGTGTCTTAATATGTTAAGCAGGGCGTCGCGCTGGCACTTAGTACCTGATGTTCCTAGTGATGGTGAAGATGCTGGCAGACTGCCTCGTGTTATGTAGACAGGGTGACGCAAGAAACAGACCCAAGACCCACCAGGAATGAGACTAGGAACTCCTGGGTTAGTTCCCCACGCCACGGGACATCACTTCCCTGATTTATGTGGTGCAGGAACAGTGCATGCACTGGCATGGAAGGCTGATGATGTTGTCAGAGTACAGTCCAAGTAGAAGTCCAAGTCACTGGTCGAGCAGATGATAACCAACAGCAGTTTCAGGACACCTTGACTCCGGTTGAAAGCAGCAGGCAGACACTGAGAGCAAAGGATCCTCACCAGTATCACAAGGTAAGTGAGGAGCAAGGGAAGGAAGGAGCAAGCAGCACAAGAAGTGAGAAGGAGACCCAAGGGGGAAGTAATGGCAAGACAGGGAGAGGGATCAGGAATAGAGAGGGGTCAGGTCCAAGGAGCAAGAACCTGGCACCAGCAACAAGGCTGGGGACACAAGGCAAAACAGGAAGCAGTGCAAAGGTCTGGAGCGAAGCACGAGTACAAGTGTACACGTTAAGATGCGATGCACTGTGCTTCCCCGGATGCCTTCATGGGAACGGCATCATAATGAGGCTTCCAACGGAAGCTGCCATTGGCCAGGGCTCATAAAGCAACGCATGCGCGGTAGCCCACAACAGGACCAACCCGGAAGCGTTGTGCCCCCAGTCCGTGTGATGGATGGAGCCACCAACACGGATAGAGATGCCAGGACCGCGCCGTGACAGAGTTAAGCCCGGGCACCCACCCCTTTGAGGTAAGTAACGGGGCATCTGCTGGGCTCCGGAACGGGTGGCGGGAGAAGCCACGCAGTTGTTCGGCGCATATAATATTGCTACTTCAATCGGTTTAACACTCACCCGTCTCTCAGGTCGCTTGCCAACTCAGTGGCCGTGTGCGTCTCTTTCCGGGTTTTGCTATTTCCAAATCACGAGTCAAGGTTAGTATCGCAGACTTGGCCTCGCCTCCCCAAATCTGCCGTTCACCCGAGAGGGTCGCTGGCATCCTTGAAACCCAATGAGGTTTTCACTTGTGGGATCTGGCCTTCTCCACATGTCTTTCGCGGCCTGTCGGAGGCAACGACCTCCAGTAGGGAACTCTTGGGGTTTTCGGCAAGCTGCTCTCATCCCTTGGACCGTTGCTCTGCTCCAGTAGGTATGCCTTCATCCCGGAAGTTCTGCTCGTACTCGTGTTCTGCCTTGCTCAGAGTGTGTCTTTAGGTGTGGCCTTTTATTCATGCGAGCAGAACTAATTGGTATTCGGTGTATGCATTTAGAGTAAAGTGCCTGGCTCTGCCTGACCCGAATAACGGGAAATGTCCAGTACGATGCGAGAGAGTTAGTGTGGTTACTCTCAGTCACCCTCTTCTTCAGCCACTGTTTGTGTAAAATGGGAGGAGGGGGAGTTGGGACTTCAGAAAATCCTAAAAGATTGAATGGGTCACCATCGGTTGACTCACCCCCACTTCCCGAAGACCCCTCACCCAGTTGATCCTCCTGCACTGGTACACCCACAGGAACTGGATCCAAAAGCGATGCCCATGTCCAGGCCACCTGGATGACAAGTCCCTGAGTGTTAGCAGGTGAGACACCCTTTGGTTTCTCACAAATGTTTCCTAGCAGAGAGTTCGCTCACATAGATCAAAAGGTTGCAAGTTGACCATAAAGAAGGATTCTGTGCAAATTCAGGGGCGTTAAACAAATCACCAAGAGATTTTCCAGCTGCCTGTTCACATGCTGGGGAAATGGGAGATCTGGGTCCTACCCAGAGAGTGTAAGGCAGTAGCAGGAAGGCGGAAGACAATCTTAATATGGCAGCCAGGCCTAATGAAGGCGTGGCCAGCCCCCCTGGGGGTTCCCACGTGTAGAACGCAGGTGCAGACACTCATGGAGAATCCAACCTATAGGGAGGGAACAGAACCCCAGTCAGTCAGTGTGGGTTGCATGAGCAGGAAGCTCGTGTTTGGAGGTGGCTGTAGATTAGACAGCATTGAAGAAAGAAGAGATTGTAGAGGCAGGGGAGTCTGGAGAAGCGGCAACTGTGGGGAGATGGTAAGACAAAGAAGGGTGGGAGAGGTGGTAACGTAAGCAAGAGAAGCTGGCAGTCTTGAGGTGGTGACATCAATCAGTGATGGCAGAAGGGTAAAATCATGAAGGGAGGAGCCGCTGGTAACACCAGGAGGTGAAGGTGGTAGTCAGAAAGAGGGGGTAGCATTTTGAACGAAGGAGTGGTAACCCGGAAGGTGAAGAAAGTGGTATTGAGGAGGAGGGGGTAACATCACAAGTAAATGAGGGGGGATGCTAAGAGGTAAAGACAGTAGACAGGATGGGGTGATAATATCAAGGGGAGAAGAAGATAGTAATGAAAGGGGGTGGAAGTGGGGAAATGGAGGATGCATTAATCGGGAGTGATAACAGCGAAGAGGAGAAGCAGAGTAGTCCCACAGTTAGACAGAACTGGAAGGATATGCTGGGTGAGGTCAACCCTAGGCAAGAGCAGAAGGGGGGTAAGAAATGAACGAGAGTGCGCCCGGGCACATGATAAAATCAAAGTTGAGGGACGAGAAGAAGGGAGTGTCCTGGACAAGGCAGGTCTAAAGTGATAACTTCCTCCCTCCCACTGACCCATCTGCTGGCAGCACGATGCACTAGAGTTAGACTTGGGGAGCAAGCCCATGGATAGCCACAACCAGTCAGTTATCTGAAGAAGAATTTGGGAACTCCTAGAGCCACAGATGCCCAGAGATCAGAAAGGTGTAAGTCCACCCCTTTCGAATTGTGAAGGAACTGGGCGGGACATTCAGGATCGACAAGAAGCTGGTACAGCCAAGATCCCCAGAGTGAATGGGGAGGACCAGTGCTTAATTTGTGCCGGTGTTTGCCGGTCCCCAACACCAGCACTGGTTTTTTGGCACCGGAACACTAGTGGCCAGGCCGAAATCATGAGGAATCCCTGGGGGCCGGTTCCTGAAGCCCATGTGGGCTTCAGGAACCGGCCCCCAGGGCCTCGCAGGATGCCTAAATTGCAAAGGATCTGTAACTTACAGATCCTTTGCGGCCCCGCCGGCGCCTGCCCGCTGCATTCATCAAAAAAAGGTGGTAACACTGAAGTGTTACCTTTCTTTGATGAATGCCGCAGGGCGCGACACCATGGCGCCAGCCCAGCAGCCAGTGTTACAAAACTCTGCGCTCTCTGCTTGGCCAGCGCCTTCAGTTCCAAGAGGCCAAAGTGTGAAAAGCGTGCCAGAGATACGGCCAAACTGAATGTCTGCCGCCGCCGCCGCTGCTTAACCGGGGCATCGTGTTTAGAACAGACACCAAGGCAGAGTGCGCTCTGTGGGCAGAGTATGTGCGGGGCTCACGGGTGCAGTGTTCGTTTGCAGCGGACCCCGAGTTGGGGGTGCTTTATACGACGCTCCGGTTTCAGAATAAAAAGTACACTTTTTGCTTTTGGCGATAAGATTATTTTATAGTGTGTCACCCTCTCTATCAGAGGGGCATTGCCTGACCATCAATGTGCGGTGGGTGAAGGCAACGGCAGGGCCTTTGTTAACCATGAAGCCATTGCGCCGCTGTTTAACGTCTGTGTCCTGTTGTGTTCAGCCATGGCTCGTTGATCAGCCTGGTTGCGTCAACGTAGCCCAAAATGTCAGGGTGGTGTGTGGGGGTGTGTGGGTGCTGAAGCCCGGTCAGCTCAATGGTGTTACGCCACTGCCCCCAGACCACGAGATGCACGCCACTAAATGAAATCCCCATCACAAGGCTCTTATCACAAAGAAAGTTACAACATAGGGGGCTTTGCTTTCGTTCTTTCTGCACCATCTGGCAACTGATCAAAGCTGTCAAGCTCAGAATTACACTGGCAACGCCATCAACCCTGGTGCTAACTCCAGGTGCCCCTTTACAAATAGTTTTTACTGGATCCAGTTACTGGCATATAGACTTTGGATATCGATTGACCTTCTATGTTGGACGATTGATTCGAGCAACTCGCAACTGATGCTTAATGCATTTCATGGGTTTCTAACCTGTAGGATTTCCCTTAGACTTTCTTTCGCTAGACATGTGGTGTAACAACGTCCTATCCACATTCCGCCGCGCCACGGAAGCCAGTAGAAATCTCATGTAACTGGTCAATGGCACTTTCCACCAGGGCGTACCACTATTTCATGTTGAATGCCTGACTTTACCCTCCACTCCCTCCCAACTCCCTCTTCTTTTCCCCTTCCTCCTGCCCGTCCACCATCTGACATGGCTTAATCCTGCCAACGCCTGGCCCGGCCTGGTTGATCCTTTCTCACCACAAACCATCAAAGAACTTATTGCCTGGGATAGGTGCACCCCTGGTCCTGCTGCTCTCCCAGCGGCTGTCTCTCAAGGCTCGGTACTGGGTCCTCTGCTTTTCGCACTCTACACCTCCTTCCTTGGCCAACATAGCTCCTTGTTCTCATGCCACCACTTTACGAGCAATACCCACATCTTCTTTTTTTCTCTCGCCTCCTTGTCATCCCCAGACCAGTCCCTGGTTCTCCTGCTTCCTCCTGTGTCCAGAGGGAAGACCTGTGTTCCCATGTTTCATTGCATTGCATTAGCTGGGGCTGTGGTGTGCAGGGAGGTGTAGTTTACATGTTTGATGTCTGCTGGGAGGAATATTACATTACTGTGAGCGAGTGGATTCCCTAATCTGTGTGTAGTGTGAATGAGCATAGAATTTGACACCGTTAGCAGGGAGTGGTTAGTGGAGGGCACGACTGGCAATTAAGTGTCCCTCCTAAGTGTTGCTGCTTTCCCTATTTTGCCAACCTCTGAAGCCTGAAAGTAGATGCATGCAGGCTTGGCATGCGCCAACTTTGCACCAGACCTGCAGATGAACTTAACTGGTCTGCTTTTAAATCTCAGTCAGTAGTTTAATGGTATCCACTACAGAATAATTACTCATTTTACCATAGCCGATTGATAGCTCTGTCGGTTGAGTGCTCGCTGCTGCGATGTGTGTGTGATCCGCAGGTTGCAGCTTTGAATCCCCAGCAAGGCCAGCCTTTCATCCTTCCGAGGTCGATAAAGGAGTACCAACACAGGTACTTACGCCATTACCCAGCTATTGCCATCTTATGGTTGGGTACCACCTTTATGGCAGTACCTGGCAAATGTCTATCCCACTGAACTAACCCGGGCCGCCGTTGCCCGCTGGCTCTGGGGCCGGCATTATGGGGCCAAGATTTTTTGGGCACTGGCACTTATTATTTTACAAATTAAGCACTGGAGAGGACATTATGCGACCTCCCAGTGATGGAGAGGCCCAATTAAGATTGAGGAGAAGAACCATCCTGAGAGATTTGGGGTTTTGGAAAATCCATTTTTACTTTAAGTGAGCTTAACTTGTACATATTTCCCTGAATAAAATCTTGAATTTGAAGATTTGGTCTTGGCAAACTTCTTGGTCCCAGGCAACCACGTGAAGACGCAGATTTGTGACATGAAAAGATTCTTTTACTTTTGCCAATTTGCATTAGAGAGGTCCTGTTTGGTACTTTGGCCCGGGACAGTACATACATGTGAAACCACATTAACATCCAATGTGACTACTCTTACATGCTATCATTCCAGCATTACGCATTTTCCAAGTACCAGTTTCAATAAAGTCCATGTATTAGGCTTGTCTAACATTGTGAAAGGGGCTCTTTACACATCTTCACTTCCTTAGACAAGTGCTTGGATTTCTACCCACTCACACAGCTCTTCCAATCAGAAAAGGCTCATTGTATTCTCTAACACTTTGATCTGAATCTGCTTTCCACAACTATACATACATTCGCACAGTAGACCATGCTGAGCGGGACCAAGCCTGATTTGCATATGGTGTGTCTCCTTGTGTAATGGCTTGGCCAGTGAAGAACGATCGATGGTCTGGAGGGTTGCCCAGAGCACTGCCAGAGGTAAAGATTAATTCTAAACCTTCCAGCCATTACCTCCTTTGTTTTGCTGATGTCACCCCAAGTGCGACGGGTATGGCCAGACATGGGTCCCCTGCCTGCTGGGCCTAGAGACCCAAGCTACTGCTCACTAATGAGGCCCAACAAGGCCGAAATATGTCTGGGGATGCGTGAGGTCTCATGCAGAAGGGATGTGAAGAAAAGGTTCCGGCTGGACTGCCCCTTTTTGAGGGTGGGACCAAGCCTGATTTGCATATGGTCTTTCCCCTTTTGTAATGGTTTGGCAGGTGAAGAGCGATGGGTGGTCTGGAAGGTTGCCCAGAGCAATGCCAAAGGTTAGGATTAATTCTAAACCTTCCAGCCGTCACCTGTTTTGTTTTGCTGATGTCACCCCGAGTGTGATGACTATTCCCAGACGTGGGTCCTGAGCCTGCTGGGCCTAGAGATCCAAGCTACTTCTCAATCATGAGGGCCAATGAGGCTGAGACATGTTTGGGGACGCGTGTGGTCTCGTGCAGAAGTGATGTGAAGAAGCAGTTCGGGCTGCACTGCCCATTTTGGGGGTGGCACGAAGCCTGATTTGCATATGGTCTTCCTCCTTCCTGTAATGGCTTGGCAGGTGAAGAACGGTGGTCTGGAGGGTTGCCCAGAGCAATGCCAAGGGTTAAGATTAATTCTAAACTTACGGTTCCTTTGGCAGGGAGGCAAACACAGGGTGGCGCTGGACACACTCCAAAGACCCTACGAGAGGGGAGGAATCAAAGTCCCCAATTTCGAATTGTACTACCTGGGAAGCCAACTAAGGCATGTGATGCGATGGATGGCTGACGAGACCTCCTCGGACACTAGGCTCCTCCAACCTGCATTGCCCAACCTCCTCCTGAGGGACCTACTATGGGTCCGGAACAGACACACACAGCCCTTCCCATACCTAATCAAACTTGGAATAAAGCTCTGGAACAGAGCGTGCAGAACTGTGGGGCCAGCCGATCCCTTCTCACCACAGATCCCCATCGCGGCAATTATGGCTTATCAGCCATGGGGCTCTCTCGAATCACGCACCCAGTGGGAACCCTACGGAGTGGCCACCTTGGGAGACCTAACAAGAGACCAAGAGATCATACCCTTCCCTGACCTTGCTGAGACTACGGGATTACCCGCTGGCCAATTTTTGCTCCATAGGGCAGTGACACAAGCCATAATGGTCAGATGGCCAGAGGCTACCACCCCAAAGACGGAAAACGTGGTCATAGAAACACTATTAAACATAGCCGAAGGCGGCCATGAAACCTCGCGATTGTACGAAACCCTGCTCCAGGGCACGACAAACAGCGAGCTCAAAAGCAAAGCAAAATGGGAAATCGAACTTGGCCAAGACTTTGCAGATGCCGAATGGGAGAAAATAACTCATTACCACAAAAAAGTTTCCAGGAATGCCCGTTTGCAGCTCATTCAATTATACATCACCAACAGAGCCTACGTAACACCAGAGGCCATATCCAATTTCAAAGGAGCTGAGGCCCCGGTATGCCCCAAATGTAAGGAGCCGAGAGCGGGTATGACGCATATGTTCTGGGGCTGCCCGGAGATACTCCACTTCTGGACACAGGTTCAGGAGAGGGTGGCGGACGCAGATATTGAGCTAGAAGTGAACAACCCGCAGCCTGCATCCTGGGCAGATGCAAACGCAACCACAAAAATAAACCTCTAAACAAGCTCAAAGATCTGATTTACATAACTGCGAAGAGACGCATAGCCATGGGATGGAAGAGCCCAAGGGCCCCGTATGAGGCACTGTGGTGGGGGGACCTGACGAAATGGATAACGGCGGAGACCGGCGCGTGGGAAACGGCAATCCTTGAACTGAGGCTGGACTCCAGTGGAGAACTGCATCGTTGGGTGGCTTTGACAGAGCCTCTACTGCATCCTAATAACTCTGACGATACCTCGGACGGTTCGGACTGTCCTAGCCATCAATCCGGCCCATCATAATTGGAAGATAATGTTGACTGTGGTCTTGAGTTGGGGGTTGGGGGGGGATACGTAATTCTCTGATTAACGTCTGATATTACAAGTGATGCATACTTTGTTTGTTAAACTGTTAAAACCAATAAATAAAGTTTTAAAAAAAAAAGATTAATTCTAAACTTTCCAGCCATCACCTCAATGCTAAGCGCCCATATACCCCTTGGTCAGGAGCGCTCTACAAATAAATAAACTAAACTAAACTAAACTAAACCTCCTTTGTGTTGCGTGTAAGGTCTTGGTCAGTGGCCCAGCAGGCAAAGGCTCATTCCAGCAGACAGGATACATTGTGCAGCCAGACAAATTCCCTCGCCAGTGTTTGGGGGGGAAAGTATTTTCTGCCCAATGGGCAACAGTTGGGATGTGCTAAGAGAAGGGCGGTCTTATTAGCGGACTGGGTTGCTTAATTTATGGGAAGAGGTAGAAGCAAACTGGGCTTGATTGTAAATAAAGAGCGCTTGGAGGCATAAGCAAGTCTTCTGCAAAGCAAAGCACTCCATGAGGTTGGACGTGCGTATCAAGGGGCGTGCCATACTCACCGCCTGCTGCTTGCGCTGGAACTCCTTCTCGCGCTCCATCCTGTACTGCTCAATCTCTGCCTGCGCCTCCTCCTTCGCCTGCTTCAGCCTGCGAGCTTTGCCTGTGCGGGGGAAGGGGAGGGAGGGGCAAGAGTATAGGGAGAGACAAAGAGGGGAAGACTGTGAAAACAAGACCTGACAAACCTGATAGGTCTAGTTATGTGTACTCAGGAGGATAGCTCAGGGGCAACACGCTTGCCATGGTAACAAGCAGGGGTGGACTGGGAACTAAAAGAGGCCCTGGAAATAATTACTGGGGACCAAAAGAGGCCCTGGAAATGAACTTCAAAGTGGCGCTATGTTAGACATTTTCAGCAAGCCCAATGCTTTTCCTATGAGAAAATTTGGAAATACCACACAAAAGAGGCCCAGGGTGCAGAGGCCCACCGGGAAATCTCCAGAGTTCCAAATAGGCCAGTCCACCCCTGGTAACAAGGCGATGCAGAGCAACACAGGTTCGATCCCGAGTCTGCGCTTACAAACCTCTAGGTATTAAGTGCGTTATAAATAAACAATTAAATAAAAAAATACTGACACACTGTGTGTACCTGTGCTTTCCAGGATTTTTGCCCGATGTCTTGCAGTGGAGAGGTGCAGGGCCCTTCCTGCCTGAAGACTGAACTGTGCAACTTTGCATTAGGCAGTGGCGTGTCCAGACTCGGGGTGACTGGGGAGGCCCAAGTGGGGCACAGACTTATGCGGGGGTGGCATGAAGTACGAGCGCGCACACACATAATGATCATAGTTTAGGATAATGGGGTGGCACCTGGGGTGGCCAATCAGATTCCAGGGGTAGCACGTGCCTCTCCAGGCCCCTCCCTGGACACGCCACTGGCAATAAGGGGACGGCGCGCAACCCACCACACCGCAACATCCCATTGGATATTCAGAATGATCCAAACACTATGAAAGTAACCTCGATTGGACACACAAAAAATAAAAAGAGAGAGGGAGGGCGAGAGAGTGTGATAGAGAAAGACAGTGTGAAAGAGAATGAGAAAGAGTGAGAGTGTGAAATAATTTAAAAGATAGGGATGGAGGGAGAGAGAGCGTGATAGAAAAAGACAGTGTGAAAGAGAATTAAAAAGAGAGGGAGGCAGATTTAGGAGGAGGGAAGGAGACGTGAGAGAGAGAGAGAGAAAGACTGTGAAAGTGAATGAGAAAGGGAGGGATGGAAATAGATACTAACATACTCTACGATTTTGGGGGTGGGTGTTAATCCATGTTAAAATGGTAGAGGGGTGAGCAGGGGAGTCATGGTGCAAAAGGGACAGACTTGTAAAATGTGTTAAAAAAAAAAACACAGTTCTAAAATAACCCTTTTAGGGCAATGTGCACCAATGCCATAAGCCACTCGTGCAACAAGAGTCTGATTCTGGTGCCAGGTTCCCATCCTGAATGGAACCCTGGGATTACCAGTATGCAGAATAACCTGAACCTAAAAACATGGCAGTGTAAGAGCATGCACCTGCTTGTAGTCATTGCGTCAGGCTGGGTGCAGTTGGATGCATTCATCCCGTTTCTAACCACCTACAATTCACACCCCACCCATAAGCGAAAATAAACACCCCAAATGTCCCGCTGGCTGCTGGGACTGCAGGCATCCAACGTTCATGGAAATTGAATGGGCTTCAGTTCAAAACAAAACAAAATATTTAAAAGTTCCAGCCGGGGGCAGAGACTCGTGCGCTCGGAATGTCTCTGGGCCTGAGCGAGGGGCAGCTGGTCGCCGTGGATGCCGTGCTGTGTGGAAGGCCAGGAAGTCGGCTCTTGGTTCGCCCATCTTTGAAATCCAGGGAGGCAGTTTATGCCAGATTTCAAATATGGGGAAATCCGACCCTATTTAGCACCGGGCAGGTGAAATGATCACATCTACAGGACTGTTTCAGCACCTGACTATGCTCGTCCTTTTTGCATAGACTTGCATAATAGCCTGGCAGCTAAGGGGTTAAAACATGGCCTACGCTTGAGTGCCGCAGGACGCCCCCTGCTTGGTCTATTTCGATGGTCGCCTGAGCCTTCATTTGGGGATCAGAAAGGCTGTGTTGGCAGAGCTGTGCCCATGCCGGGCACACCGATTCACACATACACCGAGCACTAGAGCCGCGAAACGTCCACACACGCGAGAATGCCGGGCACACCTTGTCCTGGGCCTGAGCAGGGCAAGGCTGCAGCACTCGCGTGAGTTTGGGTGCTCGACAAAGTGAAAGTAACGCGTGCCTTGAAGCTGTGCCCCTGGCCACCACCCCAAACTCTTCAAAGGTACATATATGATAATGATGTGTTGTTATTTATACAGCGCCTTAATCCAAAGCGCTTTACAGAGCACATATTTACAGACAATGTCACCCAACCGAAATTGGTATTCATTTATCGACCTCGGAAGGATGAAAGGCTGAGTTGGCCTTTCCAGGATTCGAACCTGCGACCTGCAGATCACGCTCAGATCGCAGCAGCGAGCGCTCAACCCGCTGAGCTATCTTACCGACCTGCTCAGCACCTTATTGTTATTAAATGCGCCCCTCCGCTGCGGACACTTTTAATAACAAAAGGCGCCATTAGCTCCCCACCACGTCAGCTCGGGGGAGTCTTTTAAGGGCTCCCCCGAGCTGGCGTAGTGGAAGTAGGCATGGCAGGCGCCTCATTGTTATTAAATGCGCCCATGGCGGCGGAGCACATTTAATAATATTCCTCGCCGGAGCGTGGAGGTTAAAAAAAAAAGAAAAAGGTGGCACATCCTGGCCCCCGCCACCCCCTCCTCCCTGCCCCGCCCCGCCCTGCCCCCTGTTGACCAAGGGGGCGTGGAAGGAGGGGGGGTGCCGATTCGCCCAGGGCGCTGCTGCCCCTAAGGCCGGCCCTGAGCCTTGCTAGTAAATTGCGGCCCCATCACATTGGATGCGGATAGCAAGGCCTTCGCTGTATTCATTTTAGAGAAATTAGAGGCATAGGTGAAGAAAAACAATATTTTAAGTACATTTCAGACAGGTTTTAGGAGAAATATGGGGACATACATTTTGATATATGTTGAAAGGTATATGGTGAAATACGTTGACATTTTTCTTCTTCCATCCTTATTTCTTTTTATGATATTCTATTTTTTACTGGATAATGAATGACACTGATGAGTGAGTCATCTGAGGAATTATTTGCTGTAAGATTGTTTTATCAAACGTTTTTGTCTCCGTGTGTCTTGTTAATTGATGTTTTTCTTTTGCTTTGTTTTTGTGGAAAAAGTCAAACTTTGACTGTGTCACAATAAAAAAAATAAAAAATGGGGACCGACTGCAACGTTTTTTTAATGCTTTGTATACAAAAATTGGTTTGGGGCGCCGCAGCCGCCCCTATATTTGCCGCCTCCCTCAACTAAACTACTGTTTTTGCCGCAGCGGACGGAAACTTGCTACGGTCCAAATCGGACCGTTTGGCGTTGCCGTGAGGGTTACTCAGCCTTTTGCTGTATTTACATCAGAGGACCTCCATTCAGGTTAAATGAAATAACCTTGGTTCTATGTCGGGGGTAATAGAGACATACTCAGGATTACGGCAAGGGTGCATTTTAGCACCCTGACTTTTTAACCTGTACATTGCAGACATCAGGGAGTTTTTAGGAAAAATCACTTTCATTCCTTCGGGCATGGATAAGATCAAATTATCCTGGGTTGCCTACGCTGATGACTTTATTCTTTTGGATAAAACCCCCATTTTAAAAAAAAATCGTAATTGTTTTTATGGCTAGACAAAGTTAACCTTTAACAAACAAACCAGGTTAGAACACCCCCATCGGTTTACAACACTTAGTAAGAGTGTTTGAAAGTTATATGAACATAAATATGTTGAAAATTGATCCTAAAAAGACAAAAGTGCTAAAATACTGTCAGAAAAATCAGAGCTGTAAATTTGCTTGATATCTTAACAGGATACGATTAGAGACCACAGATAATCTTATTTACCTGGGGATACCGATCTCAGCATATCCACATAAACATTTTTTGTGATCTGTTAAAAAAAAAAAAAGTATATCTTTGGCCGCTCAGATGAAGTACATACATAGGAAGTATGGGAGACATTCTTTTGAATCCGTTATAAAATGTTATGACGGCAAAGCTTTTCCCACGCTTCTCTATGGGAGGGAGGTACTCCCTATTAGGCTGGTGACGGAAATAGATCAGTACGTAGCAATACCGTGGAGGAGGGTTTTATCTCACCTCCCGAACTGTGTGCCATTGGTGGGAATAGGGACTTCACTCGCTACTGAGCGGGGTCCAATGGAAGCAGCTGGCCTTTTTTCGTAAATTGGTATGCCCGTCCCAAGACTCGACGTATTCACATCTGGGCGCAGTGGGTCTGTCATCTAGTGGGAATCCTGTAAGCAAGCTTGCAGATTGAATATTGTATAGAGCGACTTGCTGACTTGGATCAACTATTGGAAGCTCTAGAATCCAATCCTGGGAAAATCAAATTGGCTGTACGTCTGAGGGGTGTGGAGAGGAAATAGTGATGCATAAGTTGTATGGTCAACTTTGTTTAATGCTCAAGAGGGCAGGGATGGTGGAACTGTATGTGCTTAGATTTCCAGATACGAAGCAGCGGAATGAATTTCTGCGGTTCTGTTTGAATGTTCGGATTACTAACGAAATAACATGTATATTGAGAGCTCTTTCGAAGGACTTAGCTTTCTGTCGATTTTGTAAGAACCAGGAAGTGATTGAAGATCTGAAGCATTTGCTGTTCTTTTGCTCTCTCATGGTATTGCCATTTTGGGCAAGTTTGTTAATAAGTTGGCATGGGTGAATGTGGAGAACCTTTGGCTGGCCATGTTGAGTGGCAGCATTGTTGCGTTAAACTTGGCAGTTAATAGATTCTTTAAATTGTGCAACCTTTCTTAGTAAGAAGAAGGATGTAGCTAATCTTAGGTTTGTACATGTTGTTTAGGGCATGATAGGTTTCCTTTTAGAATTATATGTCTTTTGGAAATGTTAATATGAGAATATATTATGGATTGCAACCTTATTTTATGGAAGCATCACATGGGAATGTTCTATGTTGGTGCATTGTACAGTTTTGATTTTAAAACCATGCACAATAACGTGTTGATTGATAAGTTAACACCTGGAGGACTTTCTTTGGACAGCAAAAGCACATTTAAAGTGATAAGGTCTTTAATTAGGAAGACAGGTGCCTGCCAGGGGAATATGCACAAACTAGTAGCCCTCCTGTGCAGGAGGTTAATGGCTACAAACTATCACTGGACAGGTAGGAAGCAGTGGGGGCGATACCCTGAATGAGCACTTAAGAGAAGCTCTTAAGCACACTGGGCCCGGGTCATTTATTTACAGTGTGAAAGTGATTTACTCATTTGAATTGTTTACAGCCAAAGTAAGAAGGGAGTGTGTTTTCATTCACATGCAGTACTTTATTTAGAAACTGAACCAGGGGAGCTTTATTTACATTATGCAAACAATACCATCTGAGGCAGTGTTGAGTGACCCAGAATGCATGCCATCGTTTGGGACAGATGGCACTGGCCGAAGCCACACGCCCCTCCTCCTTTAAATGACAATTTGAACACGCGCTCTTTCCAGAATCCCCCCCTCCCCACACAAACTGATTCGATGTTGCATTCTGTTGCCCCCTTACTGGGTTTATCATCTTGTATCCCCACCTTCTCCAGCACCCACTGGGCACCCCTGCCCCCCCCCCCCCACATGAACAGACGGGAGGGTCATCGCTCGCTTATTATAATCCACGTCCTCGCCACTAAAACCACTCTCCCCCCTCCCTCGCCGTCTTGCCTCTCTGCCCCCGCACCCCATCCAGGACCCTGCCGGCAGTGTGCACATGCCGCATCATGTGGGCACCGCAAATGATGTCCACACGGCACAACACACCAGGACAGACACGAGCAACAGCACAACGCAGCGTCACGTCCCTCCCGCCCCATGCTGAAAAACACCAGCCGGCCATTCAAGATGCATAGCGGGCAATAACCCCATCTTCGTGCCCGCTTGCTGTCGGCGTCAACGCTGTAGATGTGCTTTTACCAGGCACCTCAACCGCCCCCCCCCCTATCTGCGCCATGCACAGGGCGTGCGTCGTTTCCTCAAATCTCCCCACAAGAAGCAGGGTGTGGAGTCGGGGTCCCCATCTCCCTTGAGATGACAGTCGCCCTCCTTCTCCTTGGACCCCCTCCCCCTCATCTTTGCTGTTTTCTTGTCCACCCACCGCCTGGTCGCCCACATCTCTTCTTTCGCATCACCTTGGCCCCCGCCTTCCTTCTCCCACAGCCATGGGCTCCCTAGCCACGGTGCCTTCCTCTCCCCACCCGTGGGAGACCCCCTTACGTTTGCGGGCCTCGGCCACCTTCTCCGCGGCCCTCTTCTCGGCCTGCAGCAGCTGCTGGATGCCCTGGGACTGGCTCGCCATCTTTGCTTCTCTGCAGCCTGGGTACCAGAGGAGGCAAGGATGCAGGAGGAGAGGGGAGGGGGCGGAGGAGGATGGAGGAGGGGGGGCTTGTAGTGGGAGGGCCCAGGCCGTGCGACAGGCAGGTGACAGGCTCCCTGTGTGGCTGGCTCGCAATCTATGCAGCCAACTACACACCTCGAGACCGCGCTATAAGATATGCATCGATACAAAACACTGCCCTTCAGAATCGCAAGAACGACTCCCAGCGGATGCACCCATCCGCCATCACAAGAAACAGAGAACCGTGAAACACACACCTCCCTAAACATCCACTGCCTCACAAGATGCACACACAGCACGTACGCACGCGCGAGAAACGCACACTCGCACAGATATCCTGTACAACAAACACAGACGTCTCCCCACAACGCGCACGCCATCCCAACAGACACATACCCCGCCTCAAGAATACACACAAGACCAAAATAAACATGCAAGTTTCCACTCACAAATGCTCCCCACATCCAATCCCGCAAGGCAGACATCCCTCACACACACACACTGCATGCACAACACCACAGCATAGTGATACCTTTAATAACATGTCCATTCACCCACTTTCCCTCATCCCTCTGGAACAGCCTCCCTGCCTCTCTGAAACTCGAGCAGAACGGTCTCTGGTTCCGGAAGCACCTCAAGACCTTCCTCTTTGCTTCTGCCTTCTCTCTTCCTTTCCCCTGCTGAACTCCTGCATGATACTGCACTGGTCACCTGGCTACCCTCAGAACCTCAGGCCCAGGTCCCTGCCCCCCCCCCCCCCAGTTGCACAACTGCACCGCCTCCGGGTAACCCAGCACTTGGGGCTGTATCTGGTAACCTACAGTCCCCTTACCAGCACTTCCCAATCAACTGCTGCCTGCACTTAACCCTTGCACTGCCACTTGCTGGCCGCACTTCCTTTTGTTGTTTTTGTTTTGATCTTTATCTTTGACCCTACGCCCTGAACTTCTCCCCTTCCCCTTCCCTTGGCACTTCTCCCCCTTTCCCCTCCTTGCACTTGCGCGATCTCAATCGCACTGGGCCTAGTAAGATCGTTATCTTGCTTCCGCTGTGTTCCCTTCCCATGTCTCGTCGTGCCTTGAAACACTTGTGCATAGTCGCGCTATAAATAAAATATCATATCCCCAAAACATACTGACACCCCCTTAACATATGCATACAATCAACCCCACAACACGAAAAGCACACCAAAGTAACATATTCACTCCCATTCGGCATACACGTGACATAATAAAGCGCACGCGCCAACACGCACCCTTGTCACCGACTGGTGAATTCTTTCACTGGAGGGGAATAAACAATTGCCACCAAATAGCTCCCGACCATGAGTACACAGGCCGTCCCAAACAACCACAGGGTGGTTGTGTGGAGGGTGCTGCGCTACCACGCAGCGCCTCGCTGCTCTCCAGCTAGGTCTGCGCTTTAAACTATAAAGTCAAAATAAAATAATAGGGTGCTCGCCCCCTGAAATATTTTAACATCATGCAGTAAAATGGTGCATTTATTTATTTATTTATTGCATTTGTTACACGCCCGAAACCAAGGGTATCACGGCGTTGGTTACTTACAAAAATCGTGGTTGGTTACAATCATAGGGAAAAGGTTACATACATACGTAGATTACAGCATAAATACTTAGATAGTTACGATCATAGGTCCTGGGTACATATATACCTAGGGTGTCAACATGATAATGATATTAAGAGTCTTAGAGGTAGGCTACTTACAAATCATTAGAATTCCGTAAATTAGAGAATTCAACAAACTTGGTTTAGGATTTTAGTCGAATTTGTTGAAGGCATTGGTAGTAGTGTTGTGGTTACAGAGTTAATTTTAATCGTAAGTCACTGATTCTGCTATTGATTTTAAGTAGGGTTAATATTGGTTATCCTACCTGTCTAATCAATAGTAATTTAGCCTTTTTACATTCATTTGAATCATTTTGTATAAATGTATAATTTGTATAACTTTTGTATAATTTCGTGTGTGAAAAGTTATATTAACGGTTCCATGTGATTTCATCACCTGCTGTTTCATCACAGGTTTTTTTGGGGGGGGTTACCCCCCAAAACCCTCATCCCCTTTAATTATTTTTATGTCCCTGTACACCCACACCAAATTTATATAATTTTTTAAACCCCCCCCCAAAAAAATCAAAAAATGTGATGATTATTAAAAACAAAAAAATCTGCGGCAAAAAAGCCTGAGAAAAAACATCCGGCGATGAAATTACGTCATACCATATTAACTGTAGCACACATACAAAAAATAAAAAATCATTTAAAGCATACTTTTTGTGAACAAATAATTGGTAAACCAACCCATGCAATTTAAATCAAAATAAAAGAAAGACTTCATTTCGAAGACAAAATGTCTTCATAAAAGGCACCAAATAACATCTTAACAAGCATCCTAACATGAGACTAAGGGCCTCATTACACGGTAGGCGGTAAGGGTTTACCGGTACCGGTATTTTACTGGTACTGGTAAACCCTTACCGCCTTACTACGAGGTCCCTTTGCGGGTTGGGGAATTTAACGCCTGCTTTTTGCAGGCGTTAAAAACCTACCCGCAAAGGGACCAGGGAGCTAATTACGGTACCGCAATTTGCGATGCCGTAATTAGCACCTTCCCCATTCTCATTATGCCCTATGGGGCAAAAATGGGAATGGGGAAGGGCAATGGGGAAGGGGGAATTACCACCCCACCAACCTTGGAATAGGGCGGTAATTCCCCTTTCCACCAAGGCGGTGCCGGTATTTTACCGGCATGAACCATGGCGCTAATAGCATCTTGGTCCACCGCCATCCGTGCAAAGAGGCCCAAAATCTTACAAAGCCAATACCAAAATAATCAAGCCACAAAAATAGCCAACGTCCCAGTCTAAAACAGACCAAAAACACACTGTTACAATGCCTTGCATTCTTCCCTAATAGATAACATGTTTTGAGCAAAACAATGCACAGCAAAGATAGTGTGGATACCAGGAAGAGATATGAGATATAATAAAGCAGACCTTGCCCGCTTCATTCCAATGGACCTCAAAACGGGGGCCAAGTACTTCCTTCTTAGGGAAGCCTCTATTGGGCAAAAGCAGAGAGCATGGAATAAGTCTTCATTGATCAGCACATGGACAATAATGTCTTGAGGATCGATGTTCTCCCCAGCGATCATCTGCCAAAAGTAACATGTGTGTTCTCAAGCTAAACAGAATCCTACACTGGAAAGGCTCTTTGAACCAGGTCAAGTATCCCTCACAAGCGTCAATGGCTTCACGCAATACACAATGGTTCAAAGAGATCTCGATCGATTCGAGAATTACTCTTTTCTGAGACAGACGTGAGAGGAAGGTCTGCACCATGACCTGGATGTTTATTCCAGATGGTTTAGGGGGGGGGGGTCAGAGAATGCTAAAGAAAAGCCCATAGCAGAAAACGTATGTGTAACAAATCTCAACCGGCGGCATTGTGAAGCCACACCAGAATTCAGGAGATCAAGAACAATATCGTCCGTTCCATTCCAGTTATCATTGTTTCATAAACGAAGGCATGAACACCGACAGTGACACGTTAATTAGATCTGCTACACACCTCAATCCACACTCTAGGAGGGCGGGAGAAGAGGGGCACCACGTGGCAAGCCCAGAAGAGCATGCAAGAATTGACTCTTCAATTGCAATCTGTCATGGCTAAGTATTCAGGATGTCCCGTGCATTTGCATAAGCATGGTTTTGTCGGCAGAAAACCATCTTATATATCAGGCTACAAACAAAGTGCACGTAAGGTATTGCCAACGTTTAGATGTGCTTTGCAGCCTAGGGGTTTCCGGAGGACGTTTTCCCCTGGTGACTGGAGGTTGCCATGGAAGCTCAATAGGCCGTTGCTAAGGGGGAGGATCCGACGTTCAGCACGTCTACGGCAGGGTCATGTGTCCACTCCTACTTAGTACCGCCTCTGCTAACGCTCTTTGCTTCTGATTAGCATTTTGGCTTTTGCTTCTGAAGTTACGAACTTCCTTGACTCCTGTTCTACCTTGCTCTTATTTTGGAATTACCCTTATCAGTGCATTTAACCTTGGTTTCCTTTCAGCCTCTGCTTTTTCTGTCCCTCTACGAACTGATTCCTGGCTTTTTCATTGTTTGCTCCTCCAATGGTTTATCTGATCTTCGACTCAGACTGCTAACTGGATTGCTTTTGTTTCTTCCACGGCTACTCTCCCTGAACTGCACGGCGATGACTTGGACCGCACATCGGATTCTGCTTTTGTTTGATCCACAGCTACGTTAGTTGCTTGCCATGACTAGACCCGGACTGCTTCGGATCTCGTCTCCGCGAAGCTCCACAGCTTTGTACCTCGCTCTTCAGCTTCATGACCCCACACGTTGGTTTGGGGTGCCTCATTGCTTCATGAACTTTTGTACTGCTAATTCCCTGAACAACATCAGACTACCTTGGATATCACACACGGACTAGAGACTTCCTTTTGTGTGTGTGTTAGGTGTCCACGTTCCGTTGGGTCAGCCTTTTTTGGGACTCATTAGGCATACACGTGCCATCGGGAATAGTCTGTTTGGGATTGTGCTATTTACCACAAACATTACATCAGTCTATGGACTTCCTTGAAAGCAAGGGTCACTCCTGGTAAAATTAATATCTTTTACCCTTGTTTACCTACACTTTTGCTACTATTCTAATAGTAACTCCTCCTGTATTTTGTTACAGAGTGTTTACAAGGTGACTGTATACTTGTCAGATATTAGGAAGTATTGGGGTTAACAGCTATCATTGCACAGGTTAGTGGATTCTTGACTTAGTCTTTGTTCTAATCTATTGGTATCCTTCAACACTAACCTGTAGTATTTTCTTTGCCGCCATCAACGTCACTGAGATATTCCATCTTTCAATTAATTGATCCTTCTGCATGTTATTATTTACACTCAGAGGGTTACATTAGTAGGAAGAATATTCATCTTCACAGCGAGGTCAAGTTTTGGAAGGAGATTTCTGCCAGAATCAAATTAGCCTTTGTGTGCCCCCAGACTTCAGCACCCTATCTTGCATTGGGGATCAATTTGGCTATACAAATGCAGAGGCATGGATCAATCGAGAGATTTCTATGTGATTTGGTCAAATTATTTTTGTCGAATTCCATTTTATCAAATGTGTTTTCTTCTTTTTTTTATATTTGGCTGCAAATATATGTGGGGGGAGAACCCCACATTCCCCCCAACGACCTCCCCCATTCTTTATCATCACAATTACCCACACCCCCACATATATTTGTGGCCAAATTCGTCTACAAAATGCAACAAATTCGAATTCGACTAATTCTGCTGAAATGTAATCCCCCTATCCCGATCAAGAGGCCTCCCAAAGTTCTATCAAATCTAACCAGCACCCCATTCACCTGGGCCAGCATTAACGCTAGGGCATCCACATCGGTAGGTAACTTCAGGTTGGAAGCAAAGAACGAACTATGCCCAAATATGTAAAATGCTTAACCCACATCAAGGGTCCTCCAGCTACCTTTATTGGGGAGAGGCTTCGGGGGAGGGTCCTGACGCACCTCAGATGTGATTTATTGGTATTCAGCCTCTGGTCCCGCGCAGCCATATACTCTTCACAGCACTTAACCGGACAGTGCAAAGCTAAAGGTGTACAAGTCAGTAGGATCACATTGCCAGCCTATTCCAGCCCAGGGGTATCCCACCTTCCTATTCTTGGGGTGTCTTTAGTTATTCCATCCCTAAAGGATTAACATATAAATGAAATAAAATGGCACCCGACTCCCCAAGGCACTGGGAAAGGAGCTGAATAAACAGCTATTTTTCCATAGCAAACTCTAGGTGTAAAAGATCGCACTGCATATCCGAGGGAATTCCCAGAAATGCCACAGGGAGACTATGGCTTTGTCAGATTAATGAATCAACAAGGGAGATGGGATGGTAACACATAGGATCCTTTTGGTCACCCTTCTTGAAGACTGGTACAATATGGACCTGCCTCCAACTTGAAGAAAAGTTGCCATTGGAAGTTACTTCATTAAAGATGATAGTAAATACCAGCACCCTAGACCTTTCTCTCAAACGTAAACAAGTCCTTGGGTCTACAATTTGCAATCAGTAAAATTACAATAGAGGTCAGGTTTCCAACAGTAGACAGGAGCGTTTTCCAACACATTTCCATGATGTCTCTACCCATAATATGCTCCAGCATTGTCACTGAAAAACACTTCATATTGCCCACAATATATGCCAGTGTTTTATCACTGGGAGAAGACATTTTGATGCTAACTGTGCCAATATCTTCGGGTAGCGATACTAAGAACGCATTTCGGGTTGTTGTGTCAATAAGGCCTGTATAGACATTGCAAGAAGACACTTTCATGCTGGCTGTGCCAATATATGCAAGTATTGGCATTTTAAGAACACACAATGAATAATACCAGTACTTCCACAGTAAGACATACATGTTTGTGCTCAGCAATGTCAGTATTTGCGACTGCAAGAACGCTTATGCTGGCTTGCTCGGTAATGTCAGTATTTACCAAACTAAGGACTCTTGTATTTGGCTTTGCCCAATAATGTCAGTATTTTCTACTGCAAGAACAAGAACATTTGTGTTGCATGTGTGCACTAATGCCAGTATTTGCCACAGTAAGTACACTCATGTTGGCTGTGTCTGGTAATGCCCATCTTGCAGTGTAACCTTCATTTCCATTACATGCAGCCTGTCCCTGACCCTGCCAAAGGCATGCTGGAGAGAAGACTGATGTGCACGATGCAAAGCTCTCACAGTCAAACACATTAACTCACCCCGTCTTTCCAGTCCCCACTGCACACGCTTCCTCTCAATACACATGCATGCCCCCTCATTCAAACAATCTCTCTCTCTCTCTCTCTCTCTCTCTCTCTCTCTCTCTCTCTCTCTCACACACACACACAGACACACACAGACACAGACACACACACACACACATATATATATATATATATATATATATATATATATATATATACATATATACATTATGCCTTTGTACTAGTTAGGGTTAAGTCAAATTCTCCATGGAGTTTAAAAAAAATAACTTTGAATAACTTCTGAACCCTTCCATGAAAACAATCAGAAAATATTCCAAGGTAAAATGTCGAGGTAGCCGCCCCTACTCTGATGAGCGTGCCTTATCTGGGTTGAGGACCACCTGCGTTCAACGAAGAGGTAGGGTCTATCCTTTCGGGAGGCCACCTCAAAACCTGATGGAACAGGGAAAGGAGGGGGCTTTCCCTAAGGAATAATCCTGAAAAGAGGGAAAAGCACGAAAGGGAAAAAGCCCTCAGGACGCATGAGAGGCAGATGAGGCAGGACTTCAGCAGCTGAGGCAGCATAAGCAGGATAACAACAGCTGAGGCCGCGGAGGCAGGATAACATCAGCGGAGCACAAGGAGAAACTAGGAAGCAGAATCCAGAAATGCAGTAAGGAGAAACCAGCGAGCAGGAGCATAAGGAAGGAAATAGGCAGGATGCAGGAGCAAAGTGGAAGGACCAAGAGACAGAAACTAGCATCAGCAAGTTGCGATGTATAGGCTCTCCAGTCTGGCAGTCTCCTATTCCGGTGAACGTCGCTCTGATCGTGGCAGAAGGATGTCACATTTCTGCTGTTGGAAGGCCTTGTGGCCATCTTGGTCTGGTCACTGCGGTACACAGGTGGTGTCATTTTGGTTGGGGCGCAAGCCGCCACGAGACCAGGCAGGGCGAACAGGTCGCCTTCTGACATTATGCCCCACCCAAGACTCAGACCACTAGGCTTAGCGGGGTGAGGCAGATGAAAACGTTATACCAAAACAGGAGCATGACCATCAGAGGCACTTTCCCACTTTGCAGGGAGAATAACCCTTCCAGTCAGTAAGATACTGCAAGGTGCACGATGGCACGTAGAATCACATATCCGCTGTACTTCATATTCCTCTTGCCCATCCTTCAACGCGGAAGGCGGGATTCCAGGCGTTTTATGCAGAATAGCATCATTGCGAAAAGGTTTAAGTTGAGAACAGTGAAAAATAGGATGGATCCTGCTCCATGAAGGGAGCAATCATAATCGAAAGGCCACACAATGGATTATTTTCTCAACCGTAAAGGGCCCGAAGTATTTGGGTGAAAACCTACAGGGTGTGAGGTGAGAAGGTAAGTTATGAGCGGCTAGCCCTACGTTTTACCCGGCTGAGTAGCTGATGGTCTGTAAACGGTGCCTATCCGCAAAAGTTTGATGTTGTTCCTGCGTTTACGAAGGTTCTCCATGGCAACTTGCTTCATGGTGTTCAGATTCTTCATAAACCAATCAAAGGAAGGAGTGTTGGATCCAGAAGAAAGATTACCAGGAAGCCATGTAGGATGGAAACCATGGGCGCATCAGAACAGACTCATACCCAGTGAGGTGTGTAAGGAGTTGTTATATGAGAATTCCACTGTGGGTATTAAGCGCATTCCGTTCTCCCGTGAGGCTGTCGCAAAATATTGTAATTACTGTTCCAACATTTGGTTAACCCATTCTGTTTGGCCATTGGACTCAGGGTGGCAACCAGAGGCTAGATTCCATTGGATTACCAATGGTTTGCGCAGTTCCGTCCAGAACTTTGAGGTATTTGGGCTCCTCTGTCGGAAATAATATGTTCTGGCAAGCCATGTAATCGAAATATGTCTTTCAAGAAGACACAGGCTATCTGAGCTGCGGAAGGGATTTTAGTCAGAGAAAAATGAGCCATCTTGGCAAATTAATCAATCGTCACCATGATTGCAGTATGTCCTTCAGATGGAGGGAGGTTGACAATAAAATCTGTTGAAATATATTGCCATGGCCTAGAAGGGGCTTTGGCTTGATCCAAATATTCATCAGGTTTCCTTCTAGGTGTCTTGCTCTGAGCACGGACACATCACATGGCCACAAAACAATACATGCCCTGGTAGAGACTTGGTAACCAGAAATGGCAGGTGTGCAAAAGTGGTGTTGCCTCCTCTATGTCCAGCAACCGGGTGTCATGGTAAAGTAACAGAAGCGAGAGGCATGTCTTTTGCTGATGAAGGAAGAGATGATTGTTTCTGTATAACAAGCCAGCCTTGTATCTCAGTTTCCATTCTTCACAGAATGCATGTGCAGGAGGGTTCTTTGTAAGTTGTCGTCGAAGCCAAATCTGTAACAGAGTTACTCTATGGTCTTGATAAATATTGCCTTGGACAGCATCTTCTCTCCTTGAGGAATCGAGTTTCTTTGCTCGTGAACCCAGTGTGAAAATATATCGGCCACAAGATTCTTTGTGCCAGGAATGTAAGTCAGCGCAAAACGATACTGGGAAAAGAAGTGAGCCCAACGGGCCTGTCTACTATTCATACAGTCGAAACCTTGCAAAAGCGGAAGATTTTTGTGATCCGTGCGGCTTTCAATAGGTTCCGGGGCTTCTACAAAAGATGACGCCATTCGGTGCAGGCTAATTGATGGCACGTAATTCTTTTTCTAGAGCTGAGTAGTTCCATTCTGAATCTGTGAGTGTTTTAGAGAAGAAACAGATCAGATTTTCTTTTGCATCATTTTAGCATTGTTTCAGGACCGCCTAATAGCATAGTCCGAGGCGTCTGTCACAAGAATAAAAGATTTCATGGTGTTAGGTTGTGCCAAAACTGGAGCTCTAGCGAAGGCTTGTTTAAGGGTCGGTGGGGCCTTCTCAGTGGCGGAATCACAAAGAAAGGTTCCAACCTTTTTTAACTGGGTTGTTAAAGGCAAGACTTTTCTAGCAAATGAAGGAATAAACTTGCGATACAAATTATGAAGCCCCAGGTATTGTTGAACTTCCTTCACTCCAGTAGGAGCCTTCCAGTTCAATATGGCCCTTACTGTTCGTGGAGCCATAGCTACTCCAGCTGAAGATAGAATGTATCCTAAATAGGGTACTGTGGTGACATCAAACATGCATTTTTCAGGTTTAGCAGCTGTTAGCATGAGCCTTGCCTTATTGCCCGAACACGTTGTAGGACTTCTTGTACATGTTTCTGGTGTTCATCTAGTGATTTAGAAAATATCAAGATATCTTCCAGGTAAGCAATTACTGAGTGATTTAATAAGTCAGAGAAGACATGTTCCATGAAGTGTTGTAAAACCATTGAAGCGCTGGCAAGACCAAATGGCACTACCCAATACCCGCAGTGGCAAAAAGACGTTCTGAAAGTGGTTTTCCATTCATCACCGCTTTTTATGCATACCAGGTGATTGGCGCCACGAAGATCCAATTTGGTAAAAAGACTAGCATCACAAACTACTTCTAAGATGTCAGCAATCAGGGGTAACGAATACTTCTCCTTAGGGGAGCTTTGGTTAAGTCTGCCATAGTCAATGCAAGGCCGCAGTTCATCGCTGTCTTTCTTGGCCACAAAAAACAAAGAAGCTCCAGCAGGGGCTTTGGACTCACAGATCAGCCCATTGGCTAGGTTTTCCACCAGGTAGATCTTCGGGCGTTGTTTTGCAAAGGTGAAAGAATGGCGGAGCTGAGTCCAGAAGAAGCACTATGCTGCAGTCTTCGGGGCGATGTGGTGCCAAGGCTTCCATGAAATCAATCTTAAAATATTCCAAAGTAAAATTTCAACGGTAGCCGCCCCAACTCTGAAGAGCGTGCCTTACCTGGGCCTTGGACCGCGCGATGCGTTCAGGGACGAGGTAGGGTCTATCCTTTTGGGAAGCCACCCCATACCCTGATGGAACAGGGAAAGGAGGGGGCTTTCCCTAAGGAATAATCCTTCAAAGAGGGAAAAGCCCAAAAGGGAAAAAAACAGGAAGAATGAGAGGCAGATGCACAGGGCTTCTGCAGCTGAGGCAGTGTAAGCAGGATAATAACAGCTGTGCTGCGGAGGCAGGATAACAGCAGTAGAGCACAAGGAAAGACAAGTAAGCGGAATCCAGAAATGCAGTAAAGGAAGGAAAGAGGCAGGATCCAAGAACAGAGTGGATGGAACGAGAGACAAAAACTAGCATCATGGCACCAAAAGCCAAAGTTGCGACACAGGCACACCAGTCTGGTAGTCTCTTATTCCGGCGAACAACGCTCTGATCATGGCAGAAGGATGTCACGTTTCCGGCTTTGGAGGCCATCTTGGTGTGGTCGCTGCAGTACACAGAAGGCACCATTTTGGTTGGGGCGCAAGCCGCCACTGTGTCCAGGCAGAGCGAACGGATCGCCTTCTGACACCTGCATCGATTATTTCAGAATTTTTCATGGATAGCTTCATATTATTTTAAAATGCTAGTTTGGTTGTGTTTTGAACAGCTTTTAAAATGATGTTTTCTCATAGAGAAAAAAAATGTCCAGCCCAAATAATATATATATTTCGCATTTATCTCAAAATCAGCCGCTTGGATGTTCAAGATTTTGGTCCCAGACCTTGATATGAACACAAATGGATGAACAGGAGAAAAATATTAAAATCGGCCTGGCCAGTTTTGTGATATTACATTTTTTATGCTTACCTATGTTTGACGCATGTTCAGAATGAACAAACTGTGCAGAGGCGTATGAGTGTCACCTCAAAATGTACATCTCCCAAAAACTCACATGAAAGTCAAGACTGACTTTGCTGTCAGTTTTCCAGAGCTGTAAATTGCATACAACTACGAACTGTAAAAGTCGTATACGTCTCTTATATACTCACTTTAGATTTAGAGTTCAATTTACTGTGAGCGTTCATACATATAGGGGGTATACAATGCATAAGCAGGATGAAGGTACATTTTATATCTAAGCTACATGTACATGTGAGAGATCAGCGACATTCGCTCCTGCAATGGCACGAGCAACCTCCGGTGTTCACCAGACGGAGGCTCTATTGGCTCACTCTAAAAGGAGCACACCATGCCAGTATAGTCTGTTTCCATGGGGTTTTTACTTGAGACTGGGGCAGGCCCTGCTTTCGCAGACCTTCGAAAGTGTGCCTCTTACTATTTCCTTTACAGAAGTCTTCTGTGTAAGGACCATCTTCAGCAATCAGGGTTTGCATCTCCGGCGGGCCCTTTAGGTCGCACAGTCCAGCACCTACAGACTCCTCGGCGTCCTCTTTCTCAGGCTGGTGGGTGGCAGTCAGACTTAACCATCACGCAGGGCATTGGACCGCTCTGCTTCTGCACCAACACCCTCTTGAACAGGCTGTCCCTTTCAGGACTGTGAGTAGGTGTTCATAGCCCCAAAGAGACATGGGTCTCCAACAACCAAGACCATGGCCCATGGCTACACACCATATTCCTAGCAAAACCTACACAGGAACACTTTGATGCATACTAGTTTGTGCAAGGTTCACCTTGTCTTCAATTTGGAGTGGGCCATTAGCTATCCTAGCATTCTTAAGAGGACCTGTTCACAGTTGCTCGGGGAATGAGACGCGTCCGTCTCGTGCTGTGACATTAGCTCTAGTGTCCCTTAATGCAGAGGGATTTGGGTTGGAAGACCGTGAGCTGAAATGTTGGAGGGAGAAAAGACCGAAAGTTATTTTTCTGAAAATAACTTTCAGTCTTCTCTCCCCTGAACATTTCAGACTTTGCCCTTGCCCTTGCCCCCACCCCGCTCCTCATGTCTGGTATTTTCTCATTTGTACGAATGGTACAGGCCTTTTTCGGTCTATTGTATCATTCGTACGAATGGATACAGTCTTTTTGGATGTTTCCCATGCAGAGCACTAACACCACCTTAGAGTGTTCACAGGGATCTCTTCCAAGACTTCCTGGTGATGTTCCCATGCTCCCAGGGACAATAAGACTAATTTTGAAGCAATGCTTATGGGTTCTGCTATAGTGTGAAAGTCACTTAGGGCACATGCCCGACCCAACCACATTTGGATTCAGCCTTACAACAGGGTACCTCCTTCAGTCGGTGTGGATCCCAGCAATCCCAAAACACTTAGAGATGGTGGTGGCTCTCAGCTGTACCACCCCTCACTGTCTGGGATGTGCTACCCTGCTGCAGCTTGTGATGCTCCTTTTGATTTACTCTGCAAGAGTGCCACTGGTCCGGTGCCACGGCTATCCAATTGAGGGTGGGAGGGAGTTGAACACTTGAAGTCAGAAGAAGCCGACACCTTCATGGGACAAGCAACTAAAACATGTTTGAACATGATGACGTTACAAAGCCAGCCATAATCATACGCTTTGCTCCCCACAATTCATTTATTAGGGGTCTCATGGATCAGGCTTTCCAACTCACCGTAGCAAAATTACTTTACGCGCCTCTTTCATTGAGTTACTCTTTTTCTTTTGACTCTGCTTAGACATCACCACTTCCACTCGCATGTAATGGCGACTAAAGAGGCTGCTTTCTCTTCCTGTTTAGCTCTTTGCTTAGTGCAAAGCAGGTCAAGCAACTCTAACCAAGAACAAGTGCTAGAACCAACGACATACACTTGTACATATTCATTTGGGGGATGGGAACGGAAAGGGAGGTCTGCGTAATAACAGCAGGTCTTTGGAGTGGTGCCTTGGTTCACTGGCTTGGCTGCTTCGGTTCCAGTTTTGTAAGCTCCATCTGGCCTGCTCTGCCTTTTTCTTTTTTTGGTGAGATCAGCTTCCCATTTTCTCTGTTCTCGCTCCAGTAATGATCTGTCCAGTTTTTGGGCTAGCTTCTGTCCGGCATGCTGAGCTCTCTGGATCTCAAGTGCTTTGAGGTGAAGGATGTCTCTCTCTGCTGGGCTTGTTGCAGACACCGGTGGAGTAGGTTATCAAGTCAAGGCGGAGATGACAGCTATCGCATCCTCAAAGTCCATCTCTTCTTCTTCATCCTCCTGGCAATGCTGCCTTGTTCGGGCTGACGGTCTTGAGCTTTCCTGCTCTTCAACCTTCCTTCAGCTCATCCGCCCTCCTGGCGATTGCCAAGGGAACCAGGTCAGCCTCAAACTTCGTTAGTTATTTGTTAGTCCTCCACCGATTGCTGGGAAGACCATATCAGCAGCTACTAAAACCTACTCCACCGCTGCCACCAGATTGTAGGACTGATTCTTCCCAGCGTTTGGAGGGAGGGTGGGCGACTGGCCCAAGATTTGGAAACATGGGTCTGCTCTCACAAGCTTTGCCCGGCTCATCTCACAAAGCAGAGTAGGATCAACACGAGGCTGTCACAATCCAATGTATATAATGTGATAACAGAAAGAGGCAGGGAGACTCTGTACTCTGGACCAGAGTATTAATATAAATCGCAAGTCTGAAGAAATGTCCAGAGAGCAAAACTGTATTACTCATGAGTTTATCAAATATTATTCACCATGATACAAAAGCATTTCAGAAAAATCAATTAATTACATATTATTAGACATAGCATCATTATATCACATAACACGACAACATGGAAGTACATAAAACCTGGCTAAAATGAGTCCATCACAACAACCATTCATAGTGCAGCATTCAAACCATACATCAACCACGCAACAATACCTAAAAAAACATTTACAAAATTGATTAACAGTGGGGTAAACATTCCTCACGTCTCGTCTGATTATTTTAATATTTGAAATTTATCAAGGACAACAATAGACACAAATAGAAGCCATCTATCGCGAGTATGGATCTAGAGAGAAGAATGTTGTAGAGATTACATCCCAGAGGTAAACTCAACCGGTTTCGACGTAGAGTGTTTATTGAACAGCGTCTTCATCAGGAGATATAACGCGAGAAAGCTGCAGAAAATGAGCAATACTGCATAATTATGCGGCAGTGCTCTATCTAAAAACTAGACTCAAAAAAAAAAATTGTGTAACCACCATGTGCCAACTGTTACAGACAAAAAATGGAATGAGTATTTGTGCTAGAGAAGTGGTGAAAAATCAGAAAGAACACCCCAATAACAGAGTTTATTAAAACCAGAGGTAGAGAGGTCAACCCATGGAGGCGTGCTAAAACACCAAGTTGGAGGCACCATGAAACACCTATGAATCCTGCCTATGAATGAGGTCAGTTGTGCTTGCGTAACTGTGCATGGTTTCTACTAGTTGAGTGCACTATTTTCATTCTGGCCACTCAAACCTTTTTGTTCTAATGGTGTTTCATGGTGCCTCCAACTTGGTGTTTTAGCACGCCTCCATGGGTTGACCTCTGTACCTCTGGTTTTAATAAACTCTGTTATTGGGGTGTTCTTTCTGATTTTTCACCACTTCTCTAGCACAAATACACATTCAGTTTTTGGTCTGTAACAGGTGGCACATGGTGGCTACACAATTTTTATTTTTTTAGTCTAGTTTTTAGATAGAGCACTGCCGCATAATTATTAGGGGTGTACCGAATAGTACATTTACTATTTGGCCGAATACCGAATAGTTGCAGAACTATTCAGCCGGAACCGAATAGTAAACCGAATAGTAGATGGAGGGAGCGCTGGATATTTTAAATTGGAGAAAGACAAGCGGAAGTCAAGAACGTTTAACGTTTCCCACACAAAGGTTAAGTTGGCATGTTTGTCCTTAGAGAATCATATGCAGCATGACAGCCTGATAGCATGTTTGTCAGGGTGGTATTCAAAGATCCGGGTACTGATGTTACACTCCTTTCCACGGAAAATGCACACACGTCGCAGTGTGGGGAAATTGACTATATAGGGACTTATTTGCAATGGAAAGTAGTTTCTAGCAAATGCAGCTGGGTTTTCGCTTTGGAGAACGGTGTAGTATTGGTCTTTAAAAGCACTTGTCTACCTCAGGGAGGGGCTTTATTTTATTGCATGTTGCCAAGGAAGAGAGCACAATATACAGTGAGTCGTTCTGGCACTGTGTCCCGTCAATGGCTACTCCCTGCTGTCCTGGCTGCCTGGAATCTATTTTTACAATCTATTGTTCGTGTCTGAACAGCTAATGCCTCTGGGGTGTTTCTGTGGAATTTGCGAGCTGCTATAGGAACTACCAGGCTCCAGATGTGAGGCCATGCAGCCCCCACCCTCCGCAGCCTCAATCTCCTCTTGAGACTGCCCAATGACAGGGCAGAGGGTCAACAAGGCCACCACCCAGGATCGTCTGCCTTGGCGAACAATGGGCAGTAGGGGCCTTGCCCATTTACATGCAAATGCCTAGCCCTGCCGAGAAGGCAGCTTTGAAATGCTCAATTTGTTTGGGACTGCTGTGGTGTTTCAGTGGGAAGACTGTGATCTGCCATGGGGTTTTCTCAAGCCAGGGTGTTTCCAGACTGCACTGAGCCTCTAATATGCTGATGGCTGTGGCCATTTGCATGCAAATCTGGAGCTGTGTGGAGGATACGGATTTGAAATGCTCATGCTAATCAATACAGCTGGTGCCTTGGCTTTGTCTAACTTTAATAGGGTGCGTGGACTTCCCTTGAGAAAGGGGGGGTGGGTTAAGAAAGTGTACTACGAGATTAGAAGAGCAGACGGACTGTATGTACTACGGCAGTTCCACAGTTGCAGAGTCATACCACAAAGGCCCGTGAGGTAATCACGGAACAACCGTGCTCAGGGAATTTCTCTTTTAAGACAAAGTCAGACCAGAACTAATCCCAGGAATGTCAAGGACAGCCGAGCAACAGGAGGTGATCCGGCCAATGCTCCCGTGCGTGCTGGTGCGTGCAAATACCGCACTCGCTCCATCGTTCATAGCCACTGCCCCCAGTTTTTTCGTGAACACTGAATAGTCATATATACCCGGCCATTGTTGATTTCAAATATGCCCGTGGTTTTCTTGTGTGAATGCTAGTACATTCTAAACATACGTTTAATAATAATATTGGCGCACTTCTCTGTTAGCTGAGTCTCAGAGCGAGGTGATGTCAGAGGAGGTTTTGGCTCATTCCACTGTAGTCGCAGGGATGAACGTTTTTTTTTTAAGATGAATGAAATTGATAGCGCAATCCAATGGAAGTCTATCCGATGAATTTGGCTTGTTTAAATGATGCACTATCCAAGTAGGGCGACTCTTTCCACACGAGATATCTCAAAGCCACCATTGATCATTTAAAGCTCACGTAGAAATGTCTTTTGGTTCTCAAACATTTCGCACTGATCACCATCTCCCAGCGGCGGGTCTTGCAGAGGTTTCCCTTGAAACATTGCTGCAGTCATTAATGGCCATTACTGCTTTTACTCGACTCTCAGAAAAATACAGTTCTTGTCCTTTTCTCTGTGTCTTTGGTGGCAATTTGTATTGCAACTATAACACTCTAGAAAGTGTAAAAAAAATGTGCGTAAAGTTTATTTGAACTCTATCAGGCGTTCATTTAAAAAAGTAAGTAATACGTGAGCACACGAGGAGCGAGAGGGAGCTTCTGCTTTTGCTGAAAGTTGTGCTATCTGAGAGGTGGCGCAGCAGTGGGTGGGTTCCATCATTCATGTATTGTAGAAAATGAAACAAATAAGAAGTCTCTGGCATGCATTGGCTTTACCTGTACATGTAAATAAAGAACTGCAGGGCAGGACGGTGTCAGCCAGAAACACTCCCTTGTGTGGCAGTGTCTACACGGCATATACATATGGCAATGCTGCCCTCCGGTGACTGGAATGCAATACTGCACCCTACGAGCACCGAATAAAAATGGCAAGCTGATGTGTATTGAACTTCGGCTACGGGTAAATATTACATTAGCTATTCGGCCAAAAGCCGAATAGCTAATTTCAGCCGGAATTCGGCCGAATGTTTACTCGAAGCCGAAGTTCGGTACACCCCTAATAATTATGCAGTATTGCTCTTTTTCTGCAGCTTTCTCGCGTTATATCTCCTGATGAAGACACTGTTCAATAAACACTCTACGTCGAAACCGGTTGAGTTTACCTCAGGGATGTGATCTTCACAACATTCTTTTCTCTAGATCCACCCTCGCGATAGATGGCTTCTATTCGTGTCTATTGTTGTCCTTGATATATTTCAAATATTAAAATAATCAGATGGGACGTGAGGAATGTTTACCCCACTCCCACTGTTAATAAATTTTGTAAATGTTTTTTAGGTATTGTTGTGTGGTTGAATGTCACTGACTGTGATGTATGGCTTGAATGCGGCACTATGAATGGTTGTTGTGATGGACTAATTTTAGCCAGGTTTTATGTACTTCCATGTTGTCGTGTTATGTGATATAATGATGCTATGTTAAATAATATGTCATTAATTGATTTTTCTGAAATGCTTTTGTATCATGGTGAATAATATTTGATACACTCATGAGTAATACAGTTTTGCTCTCTGGACATTTCTTCAGACTGGCGACAATCCAATGTATATTCAAACAAATATTAAGGTTATTTAAAGGGATGGGCCAAACTAAATAAAATCAACCTAAATCCTCAACAACATAGTGGCTCCCCTCACATTTAATAGCTGTTGGCATAGCTTTCAATTATTAATATGGGGGTTTCTCCCCAATGCAATAGTCACTCCCAGTCATGTTAGTTTTTAGTGCCCTCGGCACTTCTTCCTCGTCTCCTCTGTCAATTAACTTTGCTCGTCTGCTTCCCTTCGTTGCTTCCCGGAAGATTCCCTGCCCTGGATCTCAGTGCCCAGATGTGCCTGCATGCCTACGCCTGGACAAGGGTGGAATCTAGGGCAGAATAATGGTTGGGGAAGCCCTGGAATTATAAACAAGGTCTGGTGGAGGCTTGACCGCTGCTTGCTCGTCACTTCCTTGGCTCAGAGCTGACTTGTTCCCTGTAAACCACTCCTCAATGGGCAGCCATGATCTCGTGCCTAAGGGAGCCCTTCCTGTCCCTCTCATCCTCTTCTCCACAACCTAAATCGCCTCCTGTACCTCCTTAACCTCCTAAATGCTCCACAGCGACATGCGCGTACCTCCACCCTCCACGCTCATCTTTGCCGCACATTGGGTATATCTCATGCTAATCCTATTCATGCTTGTTCGAGGTAATTTTTCCCTCTCTGGTGCCATCTGCCTCCTCTAGTCTTCACGCCTCCTGGCCTTCCACCTTTGTATTTTCTCCCTCTTCTCTTTTTGTCTCCTTCTACTTCCCGCGTTTATGTTCCTTCCTTTCCTCGCTTTAAGGTCGCTTCCAACAAACTCCTTGTCTCCCCTATCAACCTCCTCCTCCTCCTCGTCGTGTTTCCTGCCATCCCCCTGATGGTCTCCCCCGTTCCATCCCCACACCCTCCCTTATATTATATTAATTCACTTATTGGATATTTGTAAGGTGCCTACACAACAAAAGGTGTTTAGAGGCACCACAAGAAAAAAAAGGGGGAAGGCGACAAGGGAGAAGACACAATAACAGTCCTACTAGGCCTTGTGACATTCGGATCGTGCAAATGCAGAACAAAAAGTGCGAGGGTGGTGGGGGTATGATATGATGTGATATGATAAGCTATTTATAACGTGCTTAATACCCAGAGGTTTCTAAGCGCGGACCCGGGGATCGAACCTGTGTCGAACCATGCCGTCTTGCTTCTAAGGTGAGCACGTTGCCACTGAGCTATCATCCCGAGGTAGGGCCAGCCTGCGCAAAAACGTAGGCACGGGTAGTGTAGCTCAGTGGCAACACGCTCATCTTGAAAGCAAGATGGCGCAGAGCAACATAGGTTCGAATCCCTGGTGCAGACCTGGGATTCGAACCTCTTCAGTATTAAGCGCGTTATAAATAAGGTAGGAGAAGGGAGAAGGGAGAAGTGCGAGGGCAAAGGGGAGGCTCTTGCCTCCACTCTCTCCCCCTCTTCTGCTGCTTGTTCCCATCTCCCTTGAGTCGCCCCTCTGCAGCTTCCTACACTCATGCTTATGCCACACCACTCACTGTTCTTATAAGATCCTAGCCCCTCCTCTTGGGCTATCTTAGCCAGGAGTGGGAACACCTGTGGTCACTCATTGGTGCTGTCCCGGGATTGGGTCAGCATTACCATATTGCGTTTCCTCTCCCCAGCAGTGCAGCATGCAGCAAAACAATTCCATTTCAGATTTGGTCGCCAACTTCGATGTGACAAGTGTCCAGGATGCCTCCAAGCAGACACTCTCACACAAAGCAGCAGTGCCAGCCCTGCCGGGAAATCCCTAGTCAAGCCACCACACTCATCAAGGTCAGGCTTGCAAATGTTTCTCCCAGTCTAGCTTCCAGGGGGAGATGAGGGAAGCCTAACTAGCAGGGCCTGCATTGCATTGGTCCAATCGCTCCACGTGAAGACACCTAAAGGGGAAAAGAGATTGAGGTTGTGCGGCTAGTGACAGTCACCAGGAACCTATACCCACTCCAACCCCTAACCCGAGTGACAGGGCGGGCAACTAATCACATATTTACCCACCCTTAGCCCCGTGATGGGTGTGGAGAGGTTGCCCGCTTAGAAAGTGAACCATATCCGGTCAGTGGTGCTCCTTGTGAGCTATTACCAAGGTGGAGGGTTGCAGTGTGAGGAAACACCTTCACACCCAGCCTTGGAGTCTTTGCTCCTACTGAGACACATGATCAGTGAGCAATTTATACTTGCATCATGTCCAGTTATACCCGAAGGCCTGGGAGGCCCAGTTAATGGCCAGGCATTAAAGTCCCAACTCTGTCTTCATGCTTTCTCAGGGCAAGAGCTTCTGACTAATATCCAAGATGCACAGTTCAGACTGTTAGCAGCGGATGCTGCTTCAAATAAACACAGAAGCCAGCGGGTGCCATAAAACGTCTTCTTTATTTAAATTCCCAACGATACTGAAAACCCCCTCCCCTTCCTGCCTCATATCGGAACGTCACTTATATATGTATATTTGAGCATGTTACAGGGTTTGGGTTTCAGCCGAGTTGATGAGATCACCGTCTCGCGGAAGTATGTTGACCAGGCCTAGATGTGACACAGTTTTGTAACTCAGTAGACAGCGCCATTTCGTGGGGCTTCTGATACTATGAATGACGGTGGTGGTAGATTTGTCGCCGAACGTGAGCCGTCTTTTGAACGATCCTATGCTGCACAGGGGTGTATCGGCACCCCATTAGTATATTTTGGACGTCGTCTGAGTTAGCATAGGTTTTCTGTAGAGTTGTTGGAACTCCTTTTCACACATGTTTACCATCGCCCCAGAGTCAATTAAGAAGCAGAATTGTTGGTTGCAGATATCTACTTGTATCCTGGGTGCTTCACGTGCCACTTCTTCATCCATGATAAGATTTACGAATTCGTGGTGGTTGTGTGAGTCATATTGATCTTCTTCGTACTCTGGGTAGCTTTGTGCCAACACGTACGAGACTTGTCTTGACGGCGGCGGACCGTCGTACTCATCTCGCAGTTGTGTGTTGGGCTCCGGAGTCTCATACTGCGGGTAGTCATCTTCCGGATATACTTCTTCCACCACTCTGACGTACCTCCGTGGTCCCTGTTGCTATGGGCGAGTTTGGTATGGTTGATTGGGCGCAGGCCGCTGGAATGGTCTGTACGATGTAGTAGTGGCCATGCAGGGTGTGGGGAAAGGTCTCCCTTCTCTGCACACAATTTGGAAGTGTCCTTCCCTGCCACAGTTACCACACTTTTGTGTGAGGGCAGGACATGAACCGGCATGGGGGAACATCATCCCGCATCTGTAGCATTGTTTCTGCATTCTTGGGTCGGCTATGTCACTCGATCCACTGGTTTTCTCTTGACGTTGCCTGCCTGGATTGCTGCTATGACGTCACTTTTGTCTTGCTTAGTGGCTGCAGTGTTGGACATGTGTGTGGCTTGCTTGTCCACTCTCTCGAGTATTCGGGCCAGCTCACTCACTTCCTCAATGGTGATGGGTTTCTTGAGTAGCTGTTTTTTCAACGCTGGTGAGACACATCCCTCAATCACTCTTTAACGGATGGCTTCATCCAGTGAAAACGCATCGAACTGGCAGTGTGAGCCTTTTATCCTGAGTCTTGTGATGAACTCATCAACAGTTTCTTCAATGCGTTGCGTGCACTGATTAAATATGTACCTTTCGTAATCCCTATTGGGGGTGATGACAAGCCGTTTGTTAAGGCAGTTCTTAAGCTTGTGAAGTCAGGGAGTTCTGATGGGGGAATGGTTTTGATTAGCGTTTTTATTTCAGTGCCTGCCGTGTTAATGAACATGCTGCGCAGGCGTGGGGAGGTTTCTTCGCCTGCCGCATCTATGAAATTGTTGAAGTCTTCAAGCCATTCCACCCATCTTGCCCCTTTGTCAGCCTGGGGTGTCATGGAGAACGGGGGAGGCATGCGCCATGCCGTCGCAGTTGATCTCGTGACTGGTGCAACTGGTGGCGTGCTCTGGCCTGCTTGGTTGGCTGACGTGCTCATGGTGGGTTTGGGCAGGTCCCTGGCAGTCTGTAAAGGGTATGCTGTTTTGGTTTCCTGTTTTGGCGGGTTCTGCACAATCACAAGTCTCTCGGTGGTGTCATGGAAGGGGTGTGACCCACCTGTGGACCGCCGGTGGATGGCGCGTAGCCTTGGAAGTGTTAAGCGCTGTGCTGCAGTGGGTGCTGCCCTGGTTGCTCAGTGGGCTGCTGGACTTCTTATGGTGGCGGGTTTATATTGTCCCTGGTGCGCACACTTTTATTTCCCTTTTTTTTTTGGCGGCCCCCTGCAGGAGGCGAGGGGGGGCTGCGACAGGATCACGCAGCTGTTGGTGGACGGTCGCGGGTGGAAGCTGGAATGCGGAGGCTGTGTGAGGAGGGCCTCCGGGCAGCGGGGACGCCTCATTCTAGGAGCGCTGTGTGCTGGGATCACCAGCAAGCGAGGAATGCGGAGGCTGTGGAAGGAGGGCCTCCGGGCAGCAGGATCGCTGCGGACTGAAGGCACCACGTGGTGGGATCACCAGCGCACAAGGAGGACCGCGGGACAGTGCGGTCACTGTCTGGGTGCGGCGGCCCCTTGGTGGGATCACCCGTGCGTCCTAAGGAGGACCGCTGACTTGGAACGGTCCTCGTCGCCAGATGTTAGCAGTGGATGCTGCTTCAAATAAACACAGGAGCCAGTGGGTGCCATAAAATGTCTTCTTTATTCAAATTCCCAACAATACTGAAAACCCCCTCCCCTTCCTGCCTTATATCGGAACGTCACTTCCCATGTGACGTTCCTTCGCTCTGAGGCTGCCTTAAAGGGGCAGACCGCAGTAACACAGACCCATTCCATTCTTGGGAAAGAACTGCCCAAGCCCACTCTGCGAAGAGACAGCATGCGGAATGAAGGTGTGGGTCAAGTCTGGCGGGGTGAGTAGCAGTGGATGGAACGGTGAGCTCTTCACTAAGACATAAGATGTCCTGAGATGGTTAAGAAATGGGGAATGAAGCAACTGTAGAAATTGACTATTCCAGAAAAGCTGCTTATTCCTTCTTGGCATTATTGATATTGATATTTTATTTCTATTGCGCTCGTACACAAGTGTTTCAGGGCGCGACGAGGCAAGGGGGGGAACAGGGGAGAACAAAAACAATGATCTTACTATGCCCAGTGACATTGAGAACGCGCAAGTGCATGGGAGAGGGAAAGGGGAAAGTGCATGTATGGGGGAGAAGTGGAAAGTGTGGAGCAGAGGAATAAAAATAAATAATATAAAATAACTGTCAGAATGCAGACCACTTCGACCTCTTGAGGTTGCAGTCTCTTTGCCCAGCCTCATATCTAAAGCACCTTAGCGGGTGAAGCCAGGTAGCTCTTGTCGGGATTTGTTTTGAGCCCAGCTTTTCTTAGGCTTTGGGTTGCCTGATACAGACTGTGCATGGACGGATGCAGATGACAGCATGGTTGTGGTGCACCCCTGCATACTCCTGGTGGGGTTGAAAACTCAATCCATAACCCTTTAGAACGTTGCTCAGGATGTGTCCATACCAAAAGAGTAGAAAAGCCAAGTGAATGCAGCCAGATGTCGTTGAGAAGGCAGTCTTCTGCCTGTCCTCTGGACCCACGGGGGGGAGTCTTTTAGTAGCCTCTGGGCAAGTCTAGAGTGGAGCTGCATGGCACGTCTCAATTCTTTCAGTCATCTTGGCTATGATGAGCATAGGGTACAGATCAAACCTAGAGATCTAATATTGTTAAACTTATGGAAGTCTATGAAAAACCGCCATGTTCCATCCAGCTTAGCAACCAACACTATGGGTGAAGACCAATGGCCGTCAGGTCTTGAAGACCCTTCACCCACGCCCCACTGCCACAAAGGTGCAACATCTTCTGCACCTCAGAGTGGACTGCCTGGCATTGGGCTTCTCGCAACCGATAAGGCAAGGTGAAGTTCCCTGTAGGGGCATTGCCGTGATGTAAGCATTGGGCCACCCTTCCAGGTTTGTTGCTGAACATATCTGGGAAGGGGTTTCGATAGCCTGGTGAGTCGCTAGCCTGATAGGCCATCAAGTTATCCAGGATATTCTTCCTCAGACTGACGGACAAACATCAGTACTGACCGCAACTGCAGGGTTTTCCAGGTCCTCCTCTGCTGTCAACCAGTTGATGTACCCTCACAGTCTTCTGGTTGTCCCACTGGTGTAATGGTGGACCCTGCACCCCCCGCCCACCTGGGGTGCACGGGCCCTGCAACCAAAAGTCCTGGGAGGGGGGCCGGCCCCCTTGGACAAAACATTTTTTTAAATTAAAAATAAACCTTTTTTGAAATCTGAGGGCTCCCCCAACCCCATGACATGGAAGTCCCTAGGCTGGAGGCCTCCATGTCACGGGCTGGGGGAGCTCTATGACCTCAAAAAGAAATTGTTTCTTTTTGAAGTCACTGCCTTCATAAAGAAATTATTTTCATTATGGTTCGGTCCTTAACGGATATCATTTCTTTATGAAGTCGGAGTGACTTCAAAAAGAAACCATTTCTTTTTGAAGGAATAGGGCTCCCCTCAACCCCATGACGTGTGTGAGTGTATGGTGAAAGGGTGCACACTTAAATGTATAGGTGGCTGCCTGGGTGTGTGTGCCTGTATGTGAAAGGGCATACACGTAAATGTATAGGTGGCTGCCTGTGTGAGTGTATGGTGAAAGGGTGCACACGTAAATGTATGGGTGGCTGCCTGGGTGTGCGTGTGTGTATGTTGAGTGGTGTATGTGCTTGTGTTCAGGGGCACAACAAAACCTACATTTTGGGGGGAGGTGCTAACTTCACGGGTGGTGGGGGAGGGGCAAACTTATTTGTGTGGGGGCATCTAACTTCTTTATGCATTCTAATGAGACTATTCTAGTGCAGCTTCAATGTTACAAGCAGTTAACTCTCATTTAAGTCTGAAAGCACCCACTTATGGACTGCTGTGAGAATAAGTGGTCTCCTGTCCCCTCTCTACCCTTCCAATCACTCCCCTGGCATGCAAGTACTAAACCCACACCAAGATTTCAATTGCCTAAATAATTATGCATTTGAATGCAGGTACTAATAGTGAAATGCTTTATGTTAGTCATTGCTGGGCCTTTGTTAAAAGCGAAACCCAGGTGCCGTTTAACATCTGTGTCCTGTTCTGTCCGGCAATGGCTATGTAGGTCAGCCAGGTCGAGTCAACATAGCCCGAAATGTCAAGGGGGGGGTGGTGGGAGAGAGGACTGAAGCCCAGCCTGCTCAATGGTGTTGCGCCACTACTTGTGTTTACTCCCTTGTTTACTTATTGGTAATCTCCATTACTCATAGCCATATTCTTCTTCGTCCCAGTACTTGTGTATGGGCCGCTTTGACTCATAAACAAGTACTAGGATGAGGTAGAGGGACATGGGCTTAGTTATCTGTAATCTTCATTACTCCTATTCCCACTCTTACTCATCCCAGTACTTAGCCCTGAGGCAAGGAGCCTCCCATGTAAGCACTGGGACAAGGAAAAGGGTGTCAAGGTAATTCTGGGCTGACAAGGTGATGTTGGGGGTGGGAGGGAGAGGAGATGTGTTGCAGATGTGGCATGGTGGGGATTGTGCAATAAATAGTAAGGGTCATCCATGTCCAGGCTAAGCAGGCTTGCTATGTAGAATTAGTGGCTAGAGAGGCATCTTGGTGCAGCCCGGCTAGTAATTTATTAGTTTGGCTTGCCTTTTTTTTAACTGGGCCTCTCTGATAATGTAGTCCTGCTAAGTGTAATTACCTAGCTAGACTGGCATTTGGGTGCTGCCAGTCTAGCCGTTTCTTACTGCAGCATTGTATATTTTTCGGGCATCTGTGATAAAATAACCATGATAAGTGTTATTGCTTCGACTGGCATTTTGGTGCAACCCGTCTAGGTATGTCTAAATGTGGCCTGGCATGCTTTACTGTAATATGTTATTATGTGCAGCCATTTGGACATGTTTTCATGGGGGAATGGCATTTTTAATAGCAACGCCTATTCATTAAAGCCTTAATGTTCCTGTGCACTGTTGGTGACTTGCATGTATTTTTATTTTTTTTATTGTTGAAATGTAATCAAATAATTGATTATTACAACATCTTCAGTTTTCTTTTATGTCCAATTTTGTCACTCTAATAGGAGTTTATCTCTTTGGAAAACATGTAGTGTTGCTGGCGGTTAAAGAAAAGTAGTGGAAGAAAAGTCTTAGTTAGTTTCATTTCGTTTAAGCTCCAGTTTTTCCATTAGCTGTTGCAGGATTTTGAAGGTGGCTAATTGCCAAGATGTTCTAGCTCCACTGATCATCCTTGCCCACCATATATCTTCGTCGAACATTGATGATTATCGGAGAAGATATTTCATGTAAAGAAGCCGTATCTCCGTCGTACCTGGCCAAGACAGTATTAGGTGGCAAATAGTCTCTTTGTTCTTATCACAGAATCTACAGGTGTTAGTCAGCGACAAACCTCTAATGTGACGTATTTCATTAGAGTCAAGAAGATTCAGTCTTTCTCGCATTATAAGGTTTCCTGCCGCTCGACTAGGGAATTGTTTGATGTAGTTCTGAAGCACATTTAATTTCCTCCATGTCGGAGGCAAATGAGATGTATATTTTATTACTAGTTGCTGCAGTTAGGGTGCGGATCCAGTCCATCTCTTTTATTTATTTAGTTATCCTTGTTGGATTGCAGATCAGGTCGTCTTCTGTGCACTCTATAGTTTTTAGTAGTGCTAGATTTTCGTTTTTCCATAGGTTGAGCATTTTGCAGTTTGATGCTTGGATTTCTTTAAGCACCAGACTGTGAAGGAAGGAACAATTTGTAAGAATACATTTCCGGTAGAGCATAAGTGTGTTGCAGTCAACAGTGCCCTGGAGAGAGAGCAAACTTCGTTCTCGTCAAATCAGTGCGACCGGAGTTGAGTTTGGCAATCGAAAAAAAACGTCCTCCAAAAATAGGCCTCCAATTTGAGCCAAAGTGCTTAGGGTAAGCAGGGCATGGCCTTCGAACCATAGGTCACAGTGTGAACCACCTTTAATTTATAGAAATTTAAGAGTGGGATGGTAGAAATTTTGCCACATTTTCTGTCTATGGCTTTCCCTTTTGTTGCCAGACTTCAGATTTTTGTTAAAAGAGCTTCTTGCATGGCCAGCCCTTTTGTTGAGTTGTCTAAGACCACTCCCAGGTATTTAAACTTCTTGACTTTCTCAATTGAGGTCTTGTCTAGTGACCAGTTGAATTTTTCCTGCTTCTTGGTCGGCGTTCCATAACCATTCTTTTTTTCTTTTCGATGTTAATTTCTAGGTTGTTTTCAGTGGAGAATTTGTATAAGTTGGCGAGTTGACGCTGTAGACCTATGGGCGTCAGATCAAGTAGGATAAGATCATCTGCGTATAATAATCTGCTGATGTTCGTTTGCGCAAGTTTAGGTGGAAATGATCTAATAAGTTCTTCTGTATATTGATAGTCCCCCATATAAGCAAGAAAAAGGGCCGGGGTCAACGGGTACCCCTGTTTAACACCTCTTTTTGTCTCGATTTGAGCAGATAGAGATCCTTGTTGGTTTAAACGCACTTTGATGTTGGTGTCTGTGTGTAGAGTTTTAATCGGGTTGAGGATGTTGTTAGGACAGTCCCAGGCTACCAGTTTCTCCCAGAGTCTGGTACGATCGACTCTGCCGAAGGCCTGGGAAAAGTCTATAAATGCTGTGAATAGTCTAGGGCTACCCTCCTTCACTTTACTTTTTAAGATGTTTAGCAGGAAGATGTTAATCACAGTTCCTAAGGTTTTTTTAAAGCCCGTTTGGAAATTATCATTACATGGCGCTTGAGAGGCCCAACTTTGGAATTTCTTCAGCAGAAGTGATCCGAAGACTTTTCCTATTTGGTCCAATAAGGCAATTGGATGATAGTTTGTAGGATCTTGTTGATCTCCTTTCTTGTATATGGGAACCACTATTGCAGAAAGCCATGAAGGAGGGACAGATCGGGAATCCGCACATCTAGTAAACACAGATCTTATGAATGTTGCCCATTCATCCGGGAAAGTTTTTAAATCAAAATTGGTGATACCGTCAGGGCCCGGTGCTCGAGACTTTTTAAGTTTTCGAAGGATGTCTCTTATGTTGTCAAGATCGTCCAGTTTCGTCCATCGTTGGGTCCGGTTTGGGCCTTTAAGGTCGTCCCTGGTTTTCTGCAAAGAGGTACACTTGCATGTATTGGATTTTTAGATTGGTGCTCAACCCTACTAAACAATTGGAAATGCTCCGACCTTGTAGCCAATTTTTCTCAGTAGGTGTGCTGTATAACACATTAACACACATATTTATATCTTTCTCCTAGTGCAGTGTGTGGCATACACCTGCAGCAGTACCTTTGTGCAAATTCGGTAAGCGTGGTAATCTAGGCCGGCCCAGTGTGGTGCGACCTGTGATTTGTTGCTGAGTTAGGGGGCTGGGGGCCCTCAGCATGTCTCACAGGGGGTGGAGGGCAGATTTTGTGTTACACCTCTGGGTTGTCCCCCTGCTAAACACAATAAATCAAGTCTGTTGGAGCACTAATTAAATCTCTTGACTAAGCAATCCATTGGAAGCCCGAAAAAGGGGGTGCACAGGGTCTCTAAATCTAACAGATTTTTAAGTTTGGTCATCAGCTTACACATGAACATTGACCCCTGATCCATCAGAATCTGGCAAAAGTAGCAAACTAAATGTTTATCCTGGACCAGAAGAAACTTCTAAGCATGTGTTCTTGTAAATGAATCACCCCGATAACCTGCTGTTGGGTGTGAACCATACAGTTCTTCTAAAGGGGGGTGTAACAGGAGCAGCTTATCAGGTCTCGTGGTCCCCCTTTTACAGCATTAAGGCCTCTCTTTTCTACAAAGGAAGGTCCCTTCGCACCCTAATTCCAGTTTGGTCTACGACTGGCCAAGAAGATGGGTCATTCCACTGTGCTGAAACAAACCTGGGACTCAGGAGGAAGGGCATCCGCTGGTTCTACTTTAAATTTTGGTATCAACTGTGGATGGGATGACCCCCAAAACCCATTTTATCTGCTGGGAATGCTGGGCAACTTGATAATTTCTATCAATACTTGGCTCGATAACAAAAATTTGCAAACATTGGGCCACTGGATCTCCCTCCTCCACCATAAATTTGCCAACAGCATGATTACACAGCAACACTTAAAACCACCCTTCGATAATCCTCATCCACTATTCCAGTCCACACATTTGTTCCATAACTGCAACCCACTTACCTGGCAGGGGAGACACCATGATCACTAAGGTGGTTCTCCCAGGGTGAGAATTTTTTATTATAGAATCTTGCAGACACCCCGACATTAGGATAGTGTCAAGAACTATATCTGTGGTTGGAGCCCCTTTTTGTTCTCCATAACTGCAACCCAGACAATCAGCCCATGAACCCCATTAGGGAGCTGGAGTTTCAGACCAGTTAATCTTAAGGCTCAACCCGTTGCTGAAATGTCTACTGCGTCTTTAATTTACAGGTCAACACTGATTCACCCAGAGCTGGACTTAAAATAAAACATAACACAAGACACCAAGAGTGGCAATGGCAACACTAACGGCGCAGAAGAATGAAGGAAGGCTAACACTCCCCCACTTTAGGAAATACTATGAGGCGGCACAGCTAAGGTTTATAGAAGAGTGGGTCGCGCAGCCCCATCAACATATATAGGCAAGACAAGATGAAGCGGTTGCCGGGGCACCCTTGTCGGACCTACTATGGTGGGACAAGAGATACAGACATCCTAACACCAGAATAAGCGAAATTATGGGGGTGGGATTAGAAGCATGGGAGGCAGCCACCAAAAGAGGGAACCCGACAACATACCCGTCACCCTTCACCCCAATGTTTGGAAATCCGGACCTCCAACCAGGAATGGACTCCAAAGCATATATCAGCTGGATACCAGTAGGATGTACGAAAATATGCAACATGTATAAAGGGCCATCGGTCAATTCACTCCAGGAATGCATTCAGGAGGTAGGAGTAAAACTGACGGAAAAGAATCAGCATCTGCAGCTTGTACACTCGCTCTCGTCCCCCGCCACGAGACAATTAACCCGGTTGGAAACTTTCATGACAACGGACATGGGATCTCACAAACTGATATTAAACCTGTACAAACTCCTGAATGAACAAGGGGAGGAGATCCAGTGGAGATACATGAAGAGGTGGGAAAAGACGCTGGGGGAACCAATATCGCGAGACCAATGGAGAGAGGTATGGAACAAAATTCCCAAGTTGACATGGTCTAAACAACTAAGAGAAATGTGGGGAAACATCTTTCTCCAGTGGCACCTCAATCATCAAAGACTCCAAACAATGTATCCCACCACTAGTGAGAAATGCTGTCGAGATGTCCAACAATTAGGGGACTGGAAGCATATTTGGTGGGACTGCCCGGTCATAACAAAATATTGGAAGGACATAAAAGAGCAAGCGGGGAATATGATACAAGGCGCTGAAGGACTAGAAGATAGGATATGGCTGGCGGGCATGTGGGACCCAACCCAGAAAACGTACACCAAACGACAACAGAAAGGGGTGATGACACTGATCATAGCCGCATGGCTGACAATAGGCCAACACTGGAAGCAGAAAGACCCACCTATACAAATACACTGGCTCCAGAAAGTATGGAAATGTGTATCACTGGAATGGATGACATGTAAGATCCAAGGAATACCTTCAGTCTTTCAAGAAAACTGGGGAACTATCCTGTTATACCTTCAGAGCGACAACAGGTTGGGGGGAGGAGGGAAAGGAAGTTGTGGTTATTGATATGTAGTTATGTAAAACCAATAAAAACATGTTTTAAAAAAAAGCGTATCTCCTCCAGAGGCCCCCACAACCTTTAATGGTTGGGGATTTAGCTTATTAGGGTTACTGGTCAGTCCCAATTGATGCCAGTTCAGACATTGTATGTCACGTAGTCAAGTAGAAGCAAAATTAGGTGACACAATCAGATATGTTTAAACTAAGCTTTATCAGGGCTTTTTACAGTGTTGGGACAAAGTATACAATGGAACATAAAACAAACAGAGAAATCACCCTGTTGAACAGTTTCGATCTTAGATTGCAGGTCTCAGTCCAAGTTTCCTCCCTGACTCACAGTCATACATGTTTTGAGTGTCTCTCGCACATATGGCCTTGGTCAATGAACTCAGATCGTCTATTACTCATGCTCCATGTCGTGCTACTAGGTCTCTGGGCCCATGTGTGTGTGTCTGCAAGCTTAGGCTGGCAATGGGGTGGTTAGGATACAGTAGAACACAAATCACATTGTCAACACAAGGATGCCATGAAAATTGAATATTTTCTGGGAAAGTAGGACTGTGGTGCAGGTCACCAGTAAGGACACTTTGGAAGAGAAGAGCCTTTTAGTGTTCTCGGCTCATGATTCCATTAGTAGGGGTCACTGCAAATTGTGATGATACAGCGGATACTCTGAATGCAGATTCTCACCATGACTCAAAGTGCTCTTCTATCTGTTTTTCACAGTAGTTCTTATGAGCCCTTCTAGTTCCCCCCAGGCTTCTCCGAGAGCTCTCTTGAATGTATCACACTCTTTATCTCTGGTTTTAACAGTCTTCTTCCACTTACTGAGACGAGGGCTACTGCTCCCCAGGCTCTGTTCACTTTGGTTACTGTTAGAACAGTTATCAAAATGAAGGAGATTCTTTTCAAGGCGTTCTTACCAACTATTCTTATTACTGGGACGAGGGAGATTACTCCAGAGGCTTTTTTCACAACTCTTTTTCTCAAGGTGTTTACTGAGATAAGGAAGATCACCCCCAAGGCTTGCTTCACATGCCCCAACCCCCTACCGGGTCTACCGTAGCTCCCGTTACCTTTACTTTGGTCGGAGCATGTCACTGGTTCTTCCTGGAGTGTGGGGCCTCTGCATTCCCGATGAACCCTTCTGCGGCTTCGCTCTTCTCTCTCTGTGATCCCGCTGTGTCTCTGCAGCATTCCGGGCAAGCGGTATCAGCATAGTTGTGGGACCACTCAGTCCAGCTTCCCAGGGTCATGCCACCACCTCCCTGCTTCCAGCTCGGCTTGCTCTCGCTCAGCCATGGAAGGGCTCTTCTAGTCTGCGGCCAGCGTCCTCTCAGCATCTGGGTTGCTCTTGCAACATCCCGTCTTCGCTCCCGGTTCGAACTTTCTGGGCTGACCAGGCTTTGCCTCGGTTGCTCCTCTTGCTGAGTCCTTATTTGCTTTTTATCTTGTTGTGCTGGCACCTCCCCAGCGGCGTGCCATAGTCTGTCGTCGGACTTGGTTGTATACTCCTCTTGCCTCGTCTGGGCCCTCTCGTCCCAGTATCTTTCACAGGAGTGTTCTGCATGACTCTGTGAATGCTCTTCTTCTTCACAGTACTTTCATAGTACAAATCCTGTTTAGAATGAGTGTTCGTATTAATGGTTTAAAGATGTCTAATCTTCCAGGAAGAAGAGAAGGAATATCATAATAGTAGACAGTAGTACTGTCAGCCTGGACTTCGACAGATCTTAAGGGTTTCATCGTTTTTAGGGAAGGAGGATTAGGGTGTTCCATCATGGAATTTGAGTCCTTGTCCCCATATGGGGAATCTCTCCCTGTGAGGTCCTCCCGCTTTTTCCCACTCCTAGGGGGACGATTGGGTAGCTGCCTCACCTCCCTAGCCTCACAGGGAAGGGCTCTCCCTTGGGGAGAAGTGACGTGATTCCATGAATCATCACAAAGTGCGCAGCTCATGTCTACACAAAAGTCAAAACTCTTGGCTTGGTCAATGTTTGTATCCCATTCATGTCAGCACTAAAAGCAATGTTTAGGAGCTGCACGCACATTACTGTACAGATGTTTCTTTCTACCCTTATACCATATGGGAGTAATGCCTAGCAGGGACCTGCCATCATGAGCAGAAGCCCACCCCTGCACCCACATCAGTGCTGTAAGCCAATGCATAGCTAAGGAACAGCTGTGTGGCCAATGATAAAGGGGGCCGGGCTACCACAGGTTGCAAACACAGGACCGGAGTATTGTGCAGGGCTGGTCTTACCTCAGCAAAGCAAAGAGCAAATGTCACAGATGCAGACTTAGCCATTTGTGGATGAAATAACTATATAAACATGTGGTGGACAGAGAAAAGGTGCAAGATTAGTGCCGGACCTTCGCAAGTGACATTTGCTGCCCCCGTCCACAGGGCTACATCTGCCACCCATAGGGCTACATCTGCCACCCACAGGGCTACGCCTGCCACCCACAGGGCTACATCTGCCACCCACAGGGCTACATCTGCCACGCATAGGGCTACATCTGCCACCCACAGGGCTACGCCTGCCACCCACAGGGCTACATCTGCCACCCATAGGGCTACATCTGCCACCCACAGGGCTACATCTGCCACGCACAGGGCTACATCTGCCACCCACAGGGCTACATCTGCCAACCACAGGGCTACATCTGCCACGCATAGGGCTACATCTGCCACCCACAGGGCTACGCCTGCCACCCACAGGGCTACATCTGCCACCCACAGGGCTACATCTGCCACGCATAGGGCTACATCTGCCACCCACAGGGCTACGCCTGCCACCCACAGGGCTACATCTGCCACCCATAGGGCTACATCTGCCACCCACAGGGCTACATCTGCCACGCATAGGGCTACATCTGCCACCCACAGGGCTACATCTGCCAACCACAGGGCTACATCTGCCACCCACAGGGCTACGCCTGCCACCCACAGGGCTACGCCTGCCACCCACAGGGCTACATCTGCCACCCACAGGGCTACATCTGCCACGCATAGGGCTACATCTGCCACCCACAGGGCTACGCCTGCCAACCACAGGGCTACATCTGCCACGCATAGGGCTACATCTGCCACCCACAGGGCTACGCCTGCCACCCACAGGGCTACATCTGCCACCCATAGGGCTACATCTGCCACCCACAGGGCTACATCTGCCACGCATAGGGCTACATCTGCCACCCACAGGGCTACATCTGCCACCCACAGGGCTACGCCTGCCACCCACAGGGCTACATCTGCCACCCACAGGGCTACATCTGCCACGCATAGGGCTACATCTGCCACCCACAGGGCTACGCCTGCCACCCACAGGGCTACGCCTGCCACCCACAGGGCTACATCTGCCACCCACAGGGCTACATCTGCCACGCATAGGGCTACATCTGCCACCCACAGGGCTACGCCTGCCACCCACAGGGCTACATCTGCCACCCATAGGGCTACATCTGCCACCCACAGGGCTACATCTGCCACGCATAGGGCTACATCTGCCACCCACAGGGCTACATCTGCCAACCACAGGGCTACATCTGCCACGCATAGGGCTACATCTGCCACCCACAGGGCTACGCCTGCCACCCACAGGGCTACGCCTGCCACCCACAGGGCTACATCTGCCACCCACAGGGCTACATCTGCCACGCATAGGGCTACATCTGCCACCCACAGGGCTACGCCTGCCAACCACAGGGCTACATCTGCCACGCATAGGGCTACATCTGCCACCCACAGGGCTACGCCTGCCACCCACAGGGCTACATCTGCCACCCATAGGGCTACATCTGCCACCCACAGGGCTACATCTGCCACGCATAGGGCTACATCTGCCACCCACAGGGCTACATCTGCCACCCACAGGGCTACGCCTGCCACCCACAGGGCTACGCCTGCCACCCACAGGGCTACATCTGCCACCCACAGGGCTACGCCTGCCACCCACAGGGCTACATCTGCCACCCATAGGGCTACATCTGCCACCCACAGGGCTACATCTGCCACGCATAGGGCTACATCTGCCACCCACAGGGCTACATCTGCCACCCACAGGGCTACGCCTGCCACCCACAGGGCTACATCTGCCACCCACAGGGCTACATCTGCCACGCATAGGGCTACATCTGCCACCCACAGGGCTACGCCTGCCACCCACAGGGCTACATCTGCCAACCACAGGGCTACATCTGCCACGCATAGGGCTACATCTGCCACCCACAGGGCTACGCCTGCCACCCACAGGGCTACATCTGCCACCCACAGGGCTACATCTGCCACGCATAGGGCTACATCTGCCACCCACAGGGCTACATCTGCCACCCATAGGGCTACATCTGCCACCCACAGGGCTACATCTGCCACGCATAGGGCTACATCTGCCACCCACAGGGCTACACCTGCCAACCACAGGGCTACATCTGCCACGCATAGGGCTACATCTGCCACCCACAGGGCTACGCCTGCCACCCACAGGGCTACGCCTGCCACCCACAGGGCTACATCTGCCACCCACAGGGCTACATCTGCCACGCATAGGGCTACATCTGCCACCCACAGGGCTACGCCTGCCAACCACAGGGCTACATCTGCCACGCATAGGGCTACATCTGCCACCCACAGGGCTACGCCTGCCACCCACAGGGCTACATCTGCCACCCATAGGGCTACATCTGCCACCCACAGGGCTACATCTGCCACGCATAGGGCTACATCTGCCACCCACAGGGCTACATCTGCCACCCACAGGGCTACGCCTGCCACCCACAGGGCTACATCTGCCACCCACAGGGCTACATCTGCCACCCACAGGGCTACATCTGCCACGCATAGGGCTACATCTGCCACCCACAGGGCTACGCCTGCCAACCACAGGGCTACATCTGCCACGCATAGGGCTACATCTGCCACCCACAGGGCTACATCTGCCACCCACAGGGCTACGCCTGCCACCCACAGGGCTACGCCTGCCACCCACAGGGCTACATCTGCCACGCATAGGGCTACATCTGCCACCCACAGGGCTACATCTGCCACCCACAGGGCTACGCCTGCCACCCACAGGGCTACATCTGCCACCCACAGGGCTACATCTGCCACGCATAGGGCTACATCTGCCACCCACAGGGCTACGCCTGCCACCCACAGGGCTACATCTGCCACCCACAGGGCTACATCTGCCACGCATAGGGCTACATCTGCCACCCACAGGGCTACGCCTGCCACCCACAGGGCTACATCTGCCACCCACAGGGCTACATCTGCCACGCATAGGGCTACATCTGCCACCCACAGGGCTACGCCTGCCACCCACAGGGCTACATCTGCCACCCATAGGGCTACATCTGCCACCCACAGGGCTACATCTGCCACGCATAGGGCTACATCTGCCACCCACAGGGCTACATCTGCCAACCACAGGGCTACATCTGCCACGCATAGGGCTACATCTGCCACCCACAGGGCTACGCCTGCCACCCACAGGGCTACATCTGCCACCCACAGGGCTACATCTGCCACCCACAGGGCTACATCTGCCACGCATAGGGCTACATCTGCCACCCACAGGGCTACGCCTGCCAACCACAGGGCTACATCTGCCACGCATAGGGCTACATCTGCCACCCACAGGGCTACGCCTGCCACCCACAGGGCTACATCTGCCACCCATAGGGCTACATCTGCCACCCACAGGGCTACATCTGCCACGCATAGGGCTACATCTGCCACCCACAGGGCTACATCTGCCAACCACAGGGCTACATCTGCCACGCATAGGGCTACATCTGCCACCCACAGGGCTACGCCTGCCACCCACAGGGCTACATCTGCCACCCACAGGGCTACATCTGCCACGCATAGGGCTACATCTGCCACCCACAGGGCTACGCCTGCCAACCACAGGGCTACATCTGCCACGCATAGGGCTACATCTGCCACCCACAGGGCTACGCCTGCCACCCACAGGGCTACATCTGCCACCCATAGGGCTACATCTGCCACCCACAGGGCTACATCTGCCACGCATAGGGCTACATCTGCCACCCACAGGGCTACATCTGCCACCCACAGGGCTACGCCTGCCACCCACAGGGCTACATCTGCCACCCACAGGGCTACATCTGCCACGCATAGGGCTACATCTGCCACCCACAGGGCTACGCCTGCCACCCACAGGGCTACATCTGCCACCCACAGGGCTACATCTGCCACGCATAGGGCTACATCTGCCACCCACAGGGCTACGCCTGCCGCTTGCAGGGACAATAAAAGCCCTTCACTTATGGAGCCCTGCAAGGCCTTCCACTGACATTGCCCTGGCCCTGAGGAGAGGTTCATTGTGGCAACTCTAAAACATTCTAGAGATTAGAAGCTGCCTTTAATACTTGTCACACTGTAAAAACAAACTAGGATGCTTATCAGAATGGTTAAAGGAAGGCGAGAACAAAGATATCAGCTCCCTGTGGCATTGCGCGCTGTATAAACCTCATTTGATGCAAGCAGTGCTTAAAAGTCAATTGACTATCACAGCTTTTGTAAAATATTGAAATGTCTTGAGAGACAGTGAACCACAGAAAATGACCTTAAATCTGGAATGAGATTTTAATATGGCTTGCACCCCTGCTGTGGGGGTTGGGGGGACACAACCTTTAACGGCCCCCAGCCCGAGCCCCTGTAGGCCGGAGCAAAGCGATGGCTTGTGTGAGGGCTTAGGGCTGTTAATGGCCATGTCCACTCCAACAGTGGAGGGTGAAAGCCATTTGTACCCTGGGGTTTAACCAGGGTGTGAATGGTTTATTTTATTTTACTCCAGAGATTGGTTTGGTGCGCAAGCGATGCAATTCTCCGGAAAAACAAAAAAAGGGAAGAAATAAAGATGGCCACTACTGACTAAGTCCCTTTTCCATTTCTATGGCAACCAGGAGCGGGAGGAGCTCCGGTCCAGCAGGTAAGTGGGCGGCAGGGGGTGGGAAAGAGGTTTGTATTGTTTTGGGGAGGTGGGGAGGCAACATGGAGAGGTTCCCTGATGCCTCCCCACATTAAAACAATTCTTTTTAAAATGTTACCACTCAAAGATGGACCTCGGGAAGGTGGAACAGCAGTTGGGAAATGCGTGTTCTCGCCTGCTGTTCCAGCCACCTGATTGGCTATTTGTACTGGCATCACAAAGGGGGCAACGTTTTTTTTCGTTTTCTTTTTTAATCTGTCCAGTTGCATTCTCTTATCGGTCAGTTTTATTTTTTAGTGATAAAAACAACTGAATGAAATACAGTAATGGAGAATTCCCTGGAATCATTTCTTAGCATTACTCATTTCTCCCATGCTGAGAAAGTGAAGCGTGAGCGGGTGCGTCTAAGGAGCAACACCATTGTGGTGCCTGTCCCTTTAAGGGCACACGCGCGGCGGAGTGACGCAAGTCCGCCGCCTGTGCACGTAATAAACGGGGCTGCCGTGCCACCACCACAGATGTTTGGTGTTCGTGGGAAAGTGTCGGTGAAGGTTGATGCGGGGAGTCTGGAATGGAGGAGGGGGGAGGAGGTGATGCTGAATCGGTTGAGGATAGGGCACGTGGGGCTGAATGACTGTCTGTTTCGAGTGGGGAAGCGTGAGTCAAGGGACTGTGCGGTGTGTGGGGTGCCTGAGACTGTGGGACATTTTTTGCTTAGGTGTGAGAGACATGTTGAAGAGAGAGAATTGATGAGGGTTCGGTTGACTGCGCTGGGTGTGGCTGAGCTGAGTGGGAGGGCTTTGCTGGGAGGTGACGGGGTGAGAGGCAGGAGGAGGAGCAGTGTGATGTTGGATTTTGTGAGGCAGACGGGGCAGTGGGAGGAGTTGTGAGTTTATGTGTGCTAGGTATTGATTGGTGGGTCTGGTACACATCATCCTTTAGGATGGGGAAGCGCCTGCGTGGGTCCGCCCACGCCTCCGATAATTGAGAAGAAGAAGAAGATCACCAGTGCGACCGTGGAGCCCGGACAGAGAACACAGTGTCGCGTGTTCCATTGCTCAGGGGTTTACAGGTCGGAGGGGCACACCAGCAACCATCAACAACCATGGCTTCCCTTTCTGTTAAATGTCAACTCTGTTAAAGACCTGAAAGTGCAATTCCTGTAAAAAAAAAAGGCCAGGTGGCGTTTTTTACAGGCACAACAATCAAAAGAAAAAAAAACACCAGACATGATGCTGACACCTTGTAGTTGGTCAGCACCTTTTTCACATTTTATTTGGAACAGCAACGTGATTACTCGTGCGTTTATGATGCATTCACCGACTTGCACAATTTCCAGGATATAGGCCGGCACTAAAGCCCCTTTACATAAAGCCAAAAGTAGAATAATTATTAACACTGCAACAATGTCCCAGCAGAAATGATAATAATTTGCTATTTATATAGCGCTTTCCATAGAACATATTTACATACTATTATCACCCAACAGGAATTGGCACACATTTATCACCCTCGAAAGGATGAAGGGCCGAGTTAGCCTTGCCGATATTTGAACCAGCGACGTGCAAGTCACAGCAGCAAGCTCTCAACCCACTGAGCTATCTTACCAGCGCTCTATTTCAAGTTTTCTTCTCGGTACGTTTTATTTTTTTTAGAAGGCAAACTGACTGGAGAACTGTACACAAAAAGACATGTTCCCGAACGAGAAGAGTACGCAATTTCTATGTTTTTTCCTCGTCTTTAGTTGTTGGTTTGGATCAAATTGCACTGCCAAGCTAAGCATATTAAAAGAGACTACATTATTGCACTCAATTAAGAAGTTTTTTGTTCTGCTTTTTATATAGTTCTGAAATGCTGTTCCCAAGGATTTGGAAAGAAACCAGCCAACAGTTGTAGCTTTTGTGCAGGCGTGGGACAGGCATTTGCCAGGCATTGCCTTAATGGTCCTACCCAGCTATAACATGGGAACAGCCAGAACATAGGGTGATTACCAATGCACATGATAGCATTGCCTGGACATGCCTACCTAATACTACACACAAGCCAACAATATTGGCTTTGGCAACGGCTGTTGATAGGACTTCAGTGCAAGGAACCTACATAAATCAAGTGGCTGAAGGCACACTTGGTTAAGACATTTTTATTACACCATTAGTTCCTTTACAGCTGCAATTAAGCCATGAACTCTCAGTAAGCTGCTTAGAAATGGCACTGGCAGACCAATGATTGATGTTACTGCTTGATAGAGCTAGGTCAAAGAGATCCCAAGAGGATTTGTTTGGGGAAGGTAGTGGTGGGAATGGCTCTAGTGATTAGCATGGCCATGGGCAGTCAATGGGTAGGTAAATAACCAAGCAACACCCACAAGCTCTGTGTCCCTCCTTGCACATCTCCCTCCTAGCTGTACTCCAATGCACTAGTTTCAGCTTGCAGCTGGTGCTTTAGCGTAACCTAATAGCCAAAACTAACAAGGTGCTAAGACGGTTAAAAAAGGGCACACCATGTATTTATTTTACATTTTCAAAGCGCTCACGCAGCCTGCGGGCATCGAGGAACTGTTACAGGAATAGATTTTTTTTTTTTGCGTAATTGTTTTCATCTTTGTTGAGTATTTATAACGTGCTTAAACACCCAGAGGTTTCTAAGCGTGGACCCGGGTCGAACCTGTGTTGCTTCGTGTCGCCTTGCTTCCAAGGAGAGCACGTTGCCACTGAGCTATCCTCCCGAGACGACATATTTATAAATGGCAAAAATACATAGCTGCAGGATTTCTAGATGGATGGATAACTCCTCGAGTAGCATCCACATGCTTCTTCCTCCAGCGCAGATGTATCCCACACTAGCAAATATTCATCCGGTAGCCCTCTTGGAGCACGCGCAGTTGCAGCTGCACCCATTGCCTTATATTCAGTATAGAATTACACCTCTTCTGCACTAGAAGACGTACACCAAATCCCTATTGCCTTATAACCAGAACATGGTGACGGGCTTCCTAGCCAGATACATCCCTCTGCACTTATTATAACCTCGTCATAGTTTGTCTTCTACGATAAGCAGCAGCACCGCTGAACCCACTGGCCTAATACCCATAGTGGCATTCCTTATGCTGTATGAAACATGCCCCTGCACCCATTCCATCCTACTACATAGATTAGCCATGGCAGGCATTCCCAGCTCAGTGTTGGCCTGGTTCAGCTGCTTTCTTGTTTTTCATTTTCAAACTCTTTCTTTGCTTCCTTACACTTCGTTGCCCTGTTCTGTCATGCGTGGTGATACCCAGGGACCTGCTCTTTCACCTGTTCTTCTAAATGTATATATGTCCAGCCACTCGCAAAACGTATTCAGTCTTTTGGCTTTCACTGCTATATGTATGCCGACGATACACAGATCGTGGTCCCCCGTGTTATATTCTAGTTTCTTATTATGAATCACAGGTCAGCCACGAATTGACATCTTCACTCCTTTTATTTAATCTCTCAACTGATTTCCCCTAGCTTAACATTCTCATATTCTAAATTCTATACATTGTACCACCATATAAGATGCTACACAACACCCCCCCCCTTACTTATCATATAACTGCTTATTAACATTATCAAAATTATTGACCATTACATATGTTCAATAAGTCTCGCTGGTTTGCAAATAACTCTTTGAGATCTGCTTGTCATATGTCCACCATGCGGTTCATCCCCGATGTCCATGTTCCTCGGATTCTCACCAACATCTGAGTTTCTCCCTTCATCTTCACGGTCTATCCCTCCAAAAACACCCCCACCTCCATTAACTTCTACACCTACATTGCTTGAAACCAATTCCTCGCCCCCATCCAACAGTCCATCATTTATTTACATATAGCCAAGTTAAATCAATATCCATGTCACCACTCCGTGCTTTACTCTCCCCACATTTCCCACTCTCCTGCCCTTGGGGTATAATTTTTTTGAAAAAGGATACATTTCTCGTGACGTCACCATCGGCACTAGTCGCAGTGACCAAAGATCCCTTTACATTTGTGACTTTCAACCGGGTAGGTCTATACTTGGAGTCTGTTTTCTTTTGCTGCTTCTGCCTCACAATCACCATATCTCCCTCCTGCAGTACCATCTCAGCAGCTTTTCTCTTTCGATCCACCCATTCTTTAGTCTTCAATCGTTTCATCATATCCCTTTCTCTGATCTCTTCATCCTCCTCAGCGGTGTAATCCTCCAGCCGAGGAAGTCTGATTCGAGGCTTATAACGGATCATCAACTCCGCAGGAGCATGCCCCGTCATCTCATGGGGAGTATTTCGGTATTTCCTTAACATCTGGGAAACTGCTTTGTCTAGCCCTTTTCAAATTACTCATGAATCTTTCCACCATCCAATTTGCTTGCAGCCATAACGGTGTAATCTTTTGATGACGAAATCCCATATGAGTAGCAAATTTGCTAAATTCATGTCCTTCAAAAGGTGCCCCATTATCTGTTTTGACGATTTGAGGAATTCCCCACTCACTAAACAACTCATCCAATATTATCATTACATGATGGAACGCCGTGGATTGAACTTGTTTTACTAACGTAAACCTTGAGTATTCATCTATAGCCACCAGGAGATATCCACCTTCTTCTAGTGGGCCGAAAAAATCCAATGCCACTCGTATCCAAGGTCCAACGGGCAAAGGCACTATCTTCAGAGGCATTGCTTGAGTCATGGGAGATGTTACTTGGCAGGCAAAACAATTTTGTATCACGTCCTCCACAATCAGATCCATGCAGGGAAACCATACTTGATTTCTCCAAATGTTCTTAGTAATCACTATGCCTCTATGCCCTTCGTGAGCCAGCATCACTAAAGTTTTCCTCAAACTCTTAGGGGCTACCAGTCGACTACCTCTGAGAAGCATCCCATCTTTGGTTGCAGATAATTCACTGCTTACTCTCGCCAACTTCATTAAATCTTTCATATCGCCTTCCTCCAGATTCTTTTCTTGATCTGCGCACTGCCACCTTCCAGTCTCTGTGAGTTTAACTGCCACCTTGATCATTGGATCAGCTCGGCTTCTGTCCACAAACATCTCTTTAGTTATCGCCACCGGCAATGCATACAATGATATATATGAAATGTACTCTTCCGCCTCCTTTTCCATCGTCACATTCGCCTTGCTCACCGGGTGCCTCGATAAATAATCAGCTGGATTTGTATCCTTCCCTGGTCGATGTACTATCTTGTAGTCGTATTCTTGCAGCCTCATGCCCCAGCGCTCAATTCTCGGGGGCATTTTGATCCTAGGATTTCCGAATATCAAAACCAATGCCTGATGGTTGAAGGATTTTCCTATTATAAAGTGATTGAACCTCTGGCACTCCCACACAGCGGCAAGACTCTCCCTTTCCGCCTGCGAGTAAGCCCGTTCAATGTCACTTGAGGCTCTGCTCGCATATGCAATGATTTTCATTTGCTTGTTCTCCAACTACTCTTTAGGATCAGTTTGCGCAAGAATTGCACCCAATCCCACTGGACTGGCATCAGCTATCACCTCAGTATCCCACTCCGGGTTGAAATACGCCAACTGACTGTCATTTGCCAATTCATCCTTTATCCTTCTGAAATTTTCTTCACATTTATCAGTCCATGCGTATTCCATATCCTTCTTTAATAGATTCCTTAAAGGCTCTGTCAGTGTAGCATATTCTGGCATGCACCTTGCACAATATCCCACCATTCCAAGGAAAGATCTCAGCTCGGTCACATCTCTTGGGGCTTGTAGATTCAATATTATTTTCACTTTTTCTGGATCCGCTTTCATACCGTTCTCAGAGAATATGTGCCCAAAGAATTTCAGACTCTGTTTGTTTATCTCACATTTCTGTGTATTCAATGTCAATCCACTTTTTTGTAGCAACTCACACACTTGTCTCAATGCCTTGTCATGTTGGATTTGATCACTTCCGTGTACGAGAATGTCATCACTATAATTGAATGCATTAGACACTGGTGCTATCACTTTCCTGATGGATTCTTGGAAAACTTCAGCAGCCGAAGAAATCCCGAAACTCAGTCTCTTGTATCTATATAACCCTTCATGAGTGCTGAAAGTGGTTATTGGTCTCGATGCTTGGTCAATTACCAACTGGTGGTATCCCTGATTTAAATCCAACTTGCTGAATCTCCTAGCTATATTCAAACAAATGATCATGTCTTCTATGTTTGGACCTGGATGTCTCTCCCTCAAGATGGCCGTATTTGGTATTCTCATATCCACACAGAGCCGAAGTCGTCCATCAGCTTTGGGAACCACCACAAGTGGAGAGACCCATGGTGTCGGCCCGCTTTCCACTCTTTCAATGATGTCATTGTTTCTCAATTGTTCAAGCTCTTGCAACACTCTTTTCTGCAGTTGAAAACCCACACGCCTTGGATGTTGTGGAACAGGCGGAATTGAACCATCAATATGCAGATGCACCTCATTTGATTTTAACTTGCCGATCCCCTGAAATAATTTAGGGAATTCTATCTTCAGTCGCTCTAAATTTACTTCTTCATCTAACATATATCTTATCATCTGAGGTTCAGACAGTGTTCCTCGTATCTTCTCAGACTGATTGCATCTCACGTCAATGAGACCTAGCTTAGTCGCAGTCCTGCAGCTGATGAGGCATCTCCCAACTACTGAGCTCTTGATGACGTGTATTGTAGTCGTAACACACTTGCCCATATGGATTAGGTCACAATGAAACAGTCCTACGTTTAACAATGGTTGCTCCGCCCCTATTGAAAAATTGCAGCTTTTGAGATCCTTAGAGGGTATTGTTTAGCTATCCTTCCATATGCTTCTTCACTCATAACATTGACTGTAGCTCCCATATCTACAAGGAATGGTATATCCTCTCCATTCAAATTTACTATTACTCTTATTGCATTTTTATCGCTCTCATGTTTACTTATCAGCCTCACATTTCTCTGCTGTATCGATCATATTCATAGTTTCTCTGACCATTCATCAATTCCACTTCCTCTTCGTACAACATGTTCTGTATCGGTGGATTCTCATATGGGTCATCATATCTCATTATCGCTTAAGCTTGGGGACCATCGACAGTCACTGTTCCTTGCCCTGGATCCTGCATATTCTGATCAGTTTTCACAATCTGCAATTCATCCATGGCTCGTACAAATCTATTTTGAGCGGAATGTGAATTCATCCTCACCCCAGGATAAGGTCTAACATCCCTCTCTCCAAAATGTCGCCCTTCATCATTCCTTTGAACATTGTACCTTCTATTTGCTTTGACCTGGGAATTATTATTCATCACCGGCATGTTCATCCTCTCTCTACACATCGTTTGGAAATGGTTCTCTTGTCCACACCTCAGGCATAGTTGACCCATTGCAGGACAGGGCCCCTTGTGTGGAAATTCGAAGCCACAATGGTAGCACTGTCTCTCATTACCACCTCTGCGCATTAGGTTAGGCGATCCCATTCCAGGATGTCTTCTCTGCCATTGGGTGTTTCTATTCATGACAGCCACGGTTTCTATATTTTTGGGATTTTCCATGTTTGCCGCTTGCACATCTACCCTCTCATATATTCTGGCCAGTTCCAACACTTCTTTCATCGGGAGAGGCTTCTTTAAATAAGTGCTTTCAAAATTGTGATGACAGGCAACCCTCGATCACTCTCAGCCTTATTGCCTCATCATCATTAAAATTGCTAAATTCACAGAAGGTTGTTTTCTTCTGCAATCTCAACACAAATTGGGCTATAGTTTCGTGCGGACTTTGCTTGCATAGATTGAAAATATATCTCTCATAGTCTCTGTTCAATGGGACTATTATTTGTGTATTGATTGCAGCCACCAATAACGGATATGTCATTTTTTCTTATATTGGAATAGTTTTAATGATGCATTTTATCTCCTTTCCTACTAGATTCGTGAAAATGTCCATTTTATTTGGGGCATTTTGATCTCCTACAGCTCTTAAAAACTCCTCGAATTCCTCAATCTACTCTTGGCACCTTTGACCCTGTGTTTCCTGTGGTTCCAGGATGAATGGGTTTGGCCTTCTCAAATAATTTAATGGATTTGTCAACAATAATGTGCTCGTCCCCATCTGGGGAATATTTTGCTGTTCACTTGTACTGGGGTTTGTATTTGCATCTCCACCAGAATGGGCGTTGTCTTGCAACATTTTGTCCTTTCTACTTTTATTATAAATCTGCTTTATGTGTTGTTTTCACTCTCTTGTTTACTCTTCTTTTTGTGTTATATTATGCTTTGCCTTTATTCTCCCTCCTGCCTTTCGTATTTTTTTTATTTTTACTTTCAAACTTTTATTTGTGTTAACTCCATCAATATTATGCCTTTGTAGACTGTATATGTTCCCATTTTACTGCACTTCATTCCGCTTTGCGAATCCTTAACTCTGGATGTCTACACAACAGTAAATCCTTTGTTTCAGTACGTCCGTTCGTTACGGCCGTAACACTCAATTGGCAACAAATTACTGTCCCCAAGATGGCGGCACGTTTCTTTGACGCCCGCAGTTCCTTTCCTCAAGCTCCACACACGCTTCCTGATTCATGCGTCACAAGCCAACATCACTGTTTTGCTGCATGCGTGTCGGCTCGCGCCCTCGGGTATGCAGTCTCCTTTTTAAAAGACGCGCTGCCTGTCCTCACGCGCTCGGCAAGTTAAAGTCTTTCTCACTTCACAGCATTGTATCTCAATTCACCACCGCTTTCCTACCTTGCGTGCAGCCACTTTATGAATTGTACGTCATTTCCATTTTCCGTTCAGCCTCTCACACGCCAATCCCTCCGTTGCCTTCACTCTCACAACGCAATTGTCTGCATATGTCTACAACCTTTCCACTATTCTGCTTCATTTCATGCCCAGTTCATCCTCGTCACCAAATGTTATATTCTAGTTTCTTATTATGAATCACAGGTCAGCCACAAATTGACATCTTCACTCCTTTTATTTAATCTCTCAACTGCTTTCCCCTAGCTTAACATTCTAGAGTTTTTTACTTAACATTCTCATATTCTAAATTCTATACATTGTACCACCATATAAGATGCTACACAACACCCGGTTACCTCAACAAACCGTCGGCGGCTGCTAAATTTAACAACTGTTTGACATCTGATGTGGCAGAACTGGCTTAAGCTTAATGATGACAAATACAGAGGTGTTGAGTATTTGCTCTCCATCGGCTTCTCCCTCTGGGCGCCTGAATTCTGGCCTGCATCTTTGGGCCCCTTTCTGCAGCTCGCATCGGTGGTCAAAAACCTTGGAGTAAAAATATCTGGCTCCCTCTCCATAGAAGCGCAAGTTGGCTCTGTTTGTCAGCAGGGTCATTTTCTGTAATGCACTATACCTGGCCCTACCTGCATACATGTTAGACAGCCTGCAAGTTCTGCAAAATTCAGCCGCTTGTGCGGTTTCTGGTTTATCAGATCACAATCACATTTCTCCAACTTTACATAGCTTTCTTTGGCATCTTGCATAAGCAGCCCAGCCAAAGCAAAGACTTTGGGGCCCCCACGCACTGCTGCTGCCTGCCCAGAAACAAGAACCGCTTTCCAGAACCAACACAAGAGAGCTCAAGACACAGAAGAACATCAAGAAAGAGCAGCAGCAATTACCTTGAGACAGCCCCGGCCACGCTCTCTCCGAAGTAAGCCATTTTTATGTATAGTTTTTGTACAGTACACCACTGTATGGACTTTGCATATATTTAAGGACTGTTTACATTTTAAGACCTCGTTATATTTTTAAGATTTAGTTATGCAGTTTTTTAGGTTATTTGTATATAGTGTCTTGCATTTCCCTTTTTACATTTATTTTTTTACAAAACTCCTAAAAAAAACCTTGTGTACCGGAAGAGAACAGTAAATATAAGCAAACAACTAAAGGAACCATACACCAGCATTCCTTTTTCCGCCTGTCCTTTTGTGTGCCAGTTACTTTAACTTGGTGTCTTTTTCCTTGGGGATATTTGGGGAAAACCCTGTCCAAATCTTTGCCTTTTCATCCCTTCCCTATGTCGCAGCAGGGCTCACCGGGGTGATCTTGGACCCAAGTAAGCGAAGTTCGAGACAGGTAAGAGGCGGGTCAAGTATTCAGTAAAGGTATACAAGTATATTGTGTGCACACCTACACCGTGCCCCCTATAAAGGTGCATAGTACAATCCCCCTTCTACATAAGGGTTAGATTTGAAGAACAGTGTGCAGATCTGCAGACTCAGGTATTTATTTGTAGGATTAGGATTTGGGTTACTAGTTTGTAGATTGAGGCTTCGGGTGTGGACTTTAGAGTTTGGATATAGGTTTGGGAGGTGGGATTTAGACAGAGGGATTAGTCACCAGTTTTTTATTTAGCTTTAAGGGTCACGAGGGAGTAGAGGCCTGCTTAGGGGGTGTTGAGACTTCCGTTCAAGGTTTTGAGTTCAGCTGTGATTTAGAGGCCTAGGTGAACAATAAAAAAGGTTTTAGTAGAGTAGCTTTAGAGGGTGGAGAATTAGCACTTAAGATTCAGGAGCTGGGGTTTGGTTTGGGTTTATGAGTATAGGGCATGTTAAACTTTGACTTTAGGGTTGACGGAAACCTCTTAAAGACAGGTGCTGAACTAACGAATCTTGGGATTGGCATTTGGGTTGATTCCAACACAAATTACTTAATTCAAAATGATTCAGTCTGAGAGGACAGGGGGGTGCATCACAAAGAATGGATCTAAGGGGACAAAGTCTGGTGGGAAGATGCAGGAAACGTGTCTCTTCAAACAAGGCAAGTGCTGGCCAATTTGGCCATATCAATCACCAAGGGTCAAAAAGTTACTGATTCCATATGTAGCATCGGCAAAGAGTACACTATGGTGAAGTTGCATGTTTGCGGTTAGTAGAAACAACTGAAGTCATTGAGGTTAGGAGACCCACCTGTTCTTGCACATAGCGTCTAACCCAGCTCTGCAATCCTCCTTTCCCCCTAAAGGATTTTTATCCCACCCACCTTTGTTGGGACCACAACTAGGATCAGAAGAAAGCAAAGCGTTTAGTAAACAGGTTTGTCTTGAAGAGTCGATGCCAGAGTTGCTAGTCACCCCTTGACAAGCACTAAAGAGTACAAAGCATCACAACCCCTGGAAAAGCAGCCTAGCACACCACAGCCAAATATACACCCATGGTTCAATGCACAGAGACCTCAGAAGATAATTAAAGACTTCCTCACACAGGCCTGGGAGAGGAGCACTTGTGAACGAGCAGATGGTGACGGGCAATCGACTGGCAGCCACTTTGAGGACCAATGATATCCGTGGGGAGGATTTGACCAACTGCAGATGACCCTCTAAGGGTTTGGTCCACAGATCCGCACAGAGATGTACCGTCCAACCAGGAACAGCTGAACTCCAGAGACAATCCCCCCACTCAGCTTGTTTGGCTCTACACCCAAACAGGATCCAGTGTTGCGGAACCAGAGGGAGGGTCCGTGAGAATGAAAACAAGCTCAGCACTTCGTGCCGAGTGAGGGTGTTCTGAAGAGAAAGGCTTTGGCTTTTCAGAGCAGGGAGGAGAAGAGAGGCAGAGAGTGAAGAGAGAGCTGAAGGAGTGCAAAGACCTGAAGCTCGAGAAAGTAAAAGGAGGTAGGGGGAAAGAGGTAGGGGAGATGAAAGACCTAGAAAAGGAGATACATAAAGGGGAGGAGGAAGAAAGGTAAGTAGAAGTAATTGCAGAGGAAGCAAGAAAAGGAGAGAACTGAGTGGAAGAGGTTGAAAATCAAGCTGCATGTAAAATGGAGTGGAAGCAGGAAGAAAAACGAGGGTAGATGGAAAGGGACAAAGAGGGCAAGAGATGGAGAACAATTCAAGAAGTTGGGAAGGAAGTACAGGAGCTGAGAGGCAAAAAAGATGGGATGTGAATTGGGCTCCATCGCTGATGTGCATCGAGGAACCAGGACAAACTACAAGAGGAGGAAGGAGAAGAGAGGCAAGACAGAGGTTTCCAAAGCTACCCCGTGGAGAAGGCGCCTGACCACCCAGAGGTGGTGGAGACTGCAGCAGAGTCTGCAATCGGCATACTGGCACTTGTGCCACAATCTACTCAGGCCTGTGATGCTGGAAATGCATTGGAGGGACAGGGTGTCACGGCCGCCAGCGACTGGCGTTTGTGGCGAAGGTGGACGCGAGGACGCCATTAAAATGTTCCATTACGTTCCTCCTCGTCTATCAGACGCGGTCTAGTTGTTTTCAAGATGGCCGCCGCCGTTTGTATATATCTCACTCGGCTGCCGGCGGTTCGGCGCGTTGCAACTGTGTTTATTCATCGCCCTGTTGCTTGCGCTAGTTTTCCCTTCGGATAGTCTACTTGCTATCTTCCTGTTGTTTCTCCACCTCCCGTTCCTTACGGGCCCCCCCTTTCTCTGTATCCTGTTTGCCTTCTCCTGTGTTTCTGTTCCCGTGTTGAATCTCTGCTGAGAATTTCTTCGCTCTAAGAGACACTGCCCTCGGATTTCTCCGTTCACTCTTGTCCTCCACCCTGAGGGGTACCTACCTGTAAACTGCCATCTCCTATTCCCTCGATTCGCGGAATCGCCAACCTTACCATCATCTGGGTTTTCGGCGAAGGATCATTCAACCTACGACTGTGCTGACTACTCCCACAATCTTCACGTCTATATTGGATCCAGGGGTTTTTTGCCGTTCCAGTGGCTTTTTCCCCTCTGGCTGTCGCGGAGGGGAGTCACCGTGGGGTTTCTTTGTCTGAGAGTCACGGTGGCTTCTTTCCGAGGTAGACCATATCTTCTAAAAAAGAAGAAGCCGTACACAGGACTTACCCGCCGGAAGAAACTGGACTATTCAGGTGAGGAGGAAGAGACAGGGGAGGGTTACAAATCGAGTGAAGACGAAGATATAGCTGATCACCTAGCAAAACCCGTAGCCAATATTGCCAGTCCTGATAGTTTGCAACGCCTAACAGAAAACATGGCTACGCCACAACAACTGCAAGAGCTGGTGACAGCTGTCCAAACCCTCAACGTAGAGGTCCAAACACTAAAGGCTGACAACGTGGCGCTCCAACAAAGAGTAGCTGCAAGAGAACAACAGACAACTGATTTACCCCCACTACCCCTGGTGTCAGGTAAATTCGACGGCTCGGAAAGAAAGGTTAAGGAATTCCTGGAGGCCTGTAATATTCACTTCACCTTCCGCAGAAATGCCTTTTCCACAGATCATTCCAAGGTGGGTTTCATGATCACGCACATGACGGGAAACGCCTTGGCATGGGCTACTCCATTGGTATCCCTATCAGACCCAGTGTTGCAGGACTACGCGGCCTTTAAAGAACTGCTGCGACACACCTTTTTGCGAACCGAATGCTCACACGTGGCTAGCGAAGACCTGCTGGATATACGTCAAGGGAGTACCGACTTACTATCCTATATCTCCACTTTCAAGAAACTTGCTGCAGAGGCAGGTTGGCAAGAGCAGGCCCAGTATACCATATTCCGCCGGGGCTTGCGAGAAGAGCTCAAGGATGAGCTTGCCCGGATCCCGCGCCCAGACACCTTTCTGGATCTTCAAACTGCAGTTCTAAGAATCGATTTCCGCCTGTTGGAACGAAGAAACGAAAGGAAGAAGGTCCGAGGTCCACAATCTTTCTTGGATATACCCCCCGCCTCCTCCTCACCTGTATCGCGCCACGCCAGAGAGGAACCCATGCAGATCGGAAGCACCAGATCTCCGTTGACTGCCGAAGAAAAGAAGAGGAGACGTGAAGGGAACCTTTGTTTATATTGTGGGGGAGCCAACCATTTGCTGAGAGACTGTCCCGATGTGCCCCCAAGGAGATCGGGAAACGACCGCCCTCGATAGTCAGTGGAACGGACTATCGAGGGGCTACACCTTGTTCCTACACTACACTTTCTGTGGCCTCTTCTCAGATGAGCGAAGATGTGCGTCTCATGGTGATAGCCATCAAACTCCGCTTCCGGAATAGAGAGGTAGAGACGCAGGCTCTACTGGATTGTGGTGCGGCTGGAAACTTCCTTGACACTTTTTGGGCTGATAAGATGGGTCTGCTAAGAATTGAGAAAAAGGAGGACCAAAAGGTTGAAGGAGTGGATGGTACACCCCTATGTTCAGGACTCATTACCCACACCACTGAGGAGATTCAGGTGTCCATACACCAGCATTCTGAAATCATAAAGTTTGATATTATACGGGTGGCCCATTTCCCTGTCATCTTAGGAATAGGCTGGCTCAGGAAACACAACCCAACGGTGGATTGGTCTAAGAACCTACTAAGTTTCCATTCCGCCTTTTGCCTAAGAGAATGCCTTCCAGAACCAACATTCACAACTGTGAAGACCATGTCTGCTGTTGAAGGCAGTACAATCCATTGCATCCCAAAATGTCTTTCAGAATACAACGAAGTCTTTCAGGAGCAGACCCCCATTAGACTCCCTCCACATCGCCCAGAGGATTGTGGTATCGACCTAGTGCCAAAAGCGTTGGTCCCCTTTGGGAAGATGTATTCCCTCTCAGTATCGGAGAAGGCTGTACTCCGATGCTACCTTGATGATAATTTAGCCAACGGACTCATAAGACCTTCCAAATCCCCCGCTGGGGCCTCTCTGTTTTTCATACCCAAACGGGATACCAAGGAGCTACGGCCCTGTATCGACTATCGGGGGTTAAACAGAGTGACCATAAAAGACCGATACCCTATGCCCATTATATCAGAGATCCTAGAGGCTGTCCAAGGCTCTGTTGTGTTTACTAAACTTGATCTACGGAATGCGTATCATCTACTCCGCATAAGAACAGGAGATGAGTGGAAGACGGCGTTTCGCACCCCCTATGGGTTGTTTGAATACCAAGTCATGCCGTTTGGCCTAGTAAATGCACCATCTATTTTCCAGAGATTCATGGACCGATTGTTTTCCGACCTTCTTAACCTTAACACAGTGGTTTACCTGGATGACATTTTGGTCTTCTCACGGAGCCAGGAGGAACATACCCGACATGTCAAGGAAGTTCTGCGCAGACTACAACATCACAGTCTTCTGGTAAAACCTGAGAAATGTGCATTTGCTCAATCCTCATTGTCTTACTTGGGATTTATCCTATCCGACAAGGGGGTTACTATGGACCCCAGGAAGGTGGATGCCATCTTGTCATGGCCATCGCCTTCTTCGGTTAAGGACATTCAACGTTTCCTAGGGCTGGCAAATTTCTATAGGAAGATCATTCCAAGTTTTTCCTTACTCACTCTTCCTATTACATCCCTTCTCAAGAAATCCACAGGCCCTTTCATCTGGTCTAGTGAGGCTGAAGAAAGCTTCCTCAGCTTAAAGCACAAGTTCTGTGCAGCTCCTATCTTGAAACAACCAGATCAGCTACTACCCTTTATCCTGGAAACTGACGCTTCTGCAGCAGCCGTAGGTGCTGTTCTTCTTCAGAGAGTCAAGGACCTAGAGCATCCGGTGGCATATTTCTCAAAAACTCTAAATCCTAGCCAACGAAACTACTCAGTCATAGAGAAGGAATTACTTGCTATGAAATTGGCTTGTGTGGAATGGAGGCATTTGCTCCGAGGGAGCCTACACCCGTTCCAGATACGAACAGACCATAAAAATCTGCAAATACTCAAGCAGCAAGAGTGTTATAACACCCGCCAGGCCAGATGGGCTCACTTTTTCGCCCAGTTTGATTTTGTCATCACATTCATCCCTGGCTCTCAAAACCTAGTTGCTGATGCTCTCTCCCGCAGAGACGATGTTATCTTCCCTTACAGAAAGGAGTTTATGTTTCCTCGTACCCGGATCATATCTACAGTGTCTAACTTCTTGGATGAAGTACGAGGAGCCTGCCTCCAAGAACCTGCTCTCACTATGGGAAATCAACCGGTCACCACTAAGGACGGGTTGCACTTTATCCACGGAAGACTGTTTATTCCTTCCAGTAATCTCAGAAGACGAGTCACTCAGTGGTGCCACGATTCCAAGACCGCTGGTCACCGAGGAGTACGAGGTACTCTGGAACTTCTCCAAAGGGCTTTCATCTGGCCGAACATGAAGGCTGACACGCAAGTCTATGTTAAATCCTGTATGGTATGCTTACAAAGCAAATATTCCACCTCGAAACCTATGGGGCTGTTACAACAGGAGCCGGTTCCACTTGGCCCCTGGAAATGCATTTCTACGGATTTTATTGTAGAGTTGCCGGTATCCCGAGGCTGTACCTGCATTATGGTAACCATAGACGCTTTCTCGAAACTTGCACATTTTTCTCCATTGACAAAGATCCCATCCGCCTCGGTCATGGCTGACATATTCCTAAAGGACATCTTTAGGTTACATGGGCTTCCTCAAAAGATAATATCAGACAGGGGCAGCCAGTATACCTCCAGATTCTGGGCAGCATTGTGCAATTCATTGGGCGTGGAGAGAGCTCTTTCGTCAGGGTTTCATCCCCAAACAAATGGACAAACCGAGAGGTTAAACGGTACCTTAGAGCAATACTTAAGGTGTTTCATAAATAAACAGCAAGACAACTGGGTGGACCTGCTTCCCACAGCAGAGTTTGCATACAATAACGCTGTCCACACGGCTACAGGAACTAGCCCATTCTTTTGTACCTACGGATACAACCCGCAGTCCATAGTTCCGTGTTTCTGGGAGGAAACTAACGTTCCTACTTTGGAGAATACCCTTGCGCAGATCAAGGAGGCCCATAACACAGCCAGTCAGAGCCTCTCTAAGGCTAGCAGTCATTACAAAGAGCAAACGGACAAACACCGAAGTCAAGTTCCTGCCTGGGACAGAGGTTCCAAGGTCATGCTGTCCACCAAGTTCCTTCCTCGATGGGTTCGGCCTTCTAAGCTGTCACCCCGCTACATCGGACCCTTTGAGATAACTTCAAAGGTTAATCCTGTGGCCTTCCGTCTCAAGTTGCCAAAGGGACTCAGGCGGATTCATCCCGTGTTTCACTCATCTCTCTTACGCCCCTTTGAGCCAGATACCCGGAAACAAGCATCCCCCCAGCTGTGTACTTTGCCAGTTCCAGCTTCCGAGGAATATGAAGTTTCTCGGATACGGGACTCCCGTTATCATCGGGGACGTCTTGAGTATCTCGTTCATTGGAAAGGATATCCCTCCTCAGAAGACACCTGGGAACCACAGTTCCATATTCACTCTCCTCAACTGTTACACAAGTTCCACCGGCTACATCCAGAAAGGCCGGGTGGGAGAAGCCTTCGGAGGGGGCATACTGTCACGGCCGCCAGCGACTGGCGTTTGTGGCGAAGGTGGACGCGAGGACGCCATTAAAATGTTCCATTACGTTCCTCCTCGTCTATCAGACGCGGTCTAGTTGTTTTCAAGATGGCCGCCGCCGTTTGTATATATCTCACTCGGCTGCCGGCGGTTCGGCGCGTTGCAGCTGTGTTTATTCATCGCCCTGTTGCTTGCGCTAGTTTTCCCTTCGGATAGTCTACTTGCTATCTTCCTGTTGTTTCTCCACCTCCCGTTCCTTACGGGCCCCCCCTTTCTCTGTATCCTGTTTGCCTTCTCCTGTGTTTCTGTTCCCGTGTTGAATCTCTGCTGAGAATTTCTTCGTTCTAAGAGACACTGCCCTCGGATTTCTCCGTTCACTCTTGTCCTCCACCTGAGGGGTACCTACCTGTAAACTGCCATCTCCTATTCCCTCGATTCGCGGAATCGCCAACCTTACCATCATCTGGGTTTTCGGCGAAGGATCATTCAACCTACGACTGTGCTGACTACTCCCACAATCTTCACGTCTATATTGGATCCAGGGGTTTTTTGCCGTTCCAGTGGCTTTTTCCCCTCTGGCTGTCGCGGAGGGGAGTCACCGTGGGGTTTCTTTGTCTGAGAGTCACGGTGGCTTCTTTCCGAGGTAGACCATATCTTCTAAAAAAGAAGAAGCCGTACACAGGACTTACCCGCCGGAAGAAACTGGACTATTCAGGTGAGGAGGAAGAGACAGGGGAGGGTTACAAATCGAGTGAAGACGAAGATATAGCTGATCACCTAGCAAAACCCGTAGCCAATATTGCCAGTCCTGATACAGGGCCTCCCTGTCCTTGTCCTGTAGTCCTTTTTCATTTCGGTTCTGTATTGTTTTCTGCCCAGGAGTCCATGTGGAACTCCTGGCAGTGCAGCTTTTCCAGTTTTTGGTTTGGTGTACAGACCCATGGGATACCCTTATGGCACCCATGGGTGTGCCCCTAGTGTATGTTTATGGGCACCTGGGTGTGGCCAACAGAGCAGGGTATGGGCTGGTGGCAGCTCCATGCTGAATTTGACAGGAGCTTTGAGTATCCTCCATTTTGGGATACCCAGGCCCTGTCATTGGAATTAGTTGAATCCTGATAGGAAAAAAGATGGCCCCTGTGGCCTCTTTCTATTGCCTGTTACCTTGTTTTCCCAAAGTCCTGGGAAGCCCTGACTCTGTCCCTTCCCCAACTGGATGTTGGGTGAAAATACCATACATGGTGTTGTTGTGAAGTCCAGGCCAGACTGGCTGGAGCCTTCCCACTGACTGTATGTTGTGGGTACACCCTGTGGGTGGGACCTAGGTGAATGGAGTGTGTGACGAATATGCACTTCTTGTTGTGGATGTCTAGTTTCTGGTGTTTGACACAATGACTGAGACAGCCCTGCCCGAAACTGCTATGAATGCAGTGTGGAGTGTTGAATGGCTGGGTACTTCTCCCAATGCACATAACTTGTTGTGAGTGTCTGGAGAGAAGTGAATAGCCTGAATGCACTATGCACCTGATTAGCTGTCTGCCTGCCTGAATGCCCTTCTGAACGATTGGTTGCCTGAGTGTGACCCAGCAGAATGAATGGGAGATCAACTAGTATATCTGGGGGCCTCTCACTGCTAGAATTCGTGTTCAGAAGCTGAAGAGAAACTGGAGTTGAAGCTGCAGCTTAACCTTGAAGCCTGCTGGAAGAGAAGTATTGCTGCTGCTCTACTTCATCAATCTGAAAGCTGCTGTGTCTCCAAGGACTGATCCAGAGAGGACCTGGTCAGGCGCCCTCTTCCCGAGCTATGAGGGACCATCGTGCACCAGCTGATCATTGCCAAAGCTCCCCTGTAGACAGACCTACGACAGGCTGCCGACCGGAGACGGGGACCACCGCGGAATCACTAGGAGAAGCACCCAGACACTGTTGTCCATCACCGTCGACGACCGGAGCCGCCGTGCTCCCTTTGCATAAGTAACATTTCATCCAAGGACGCTCTCGCCTGCACCGTCGATCGATTTGTCCCAACGGAGAAAGTCAAGGCCGCTGACGCACCGAGGAGCATCCGCCGGTGGGTTTCCCACCACCTGACGACCGTAGAGACGCCGGACGACTCGACACCCTTGCTGGGCCACAGTTCTTCACAATCTCTTTGTGGTCCTGAACTATCGTCACCGAGGTGCCCCGCACGCCTCTTCTTTGCAGGACACCAACGCTCTGTCGTCGACGAGCACCGCTAGGAACGAAGCTGCCACCTCACCATCGTCGTTCAACCATTTTCCTCGTGGGATCTCGACGATCCGTGGCTCCTGCCTTAAAGGGAGCCGCTCAAGAATGATCCATCAACGACCCGACGACGAACTCTGCTATTCCAGGTACATTGGGGTTGTGGAACTATCTTAGAAGGAAATAAGACTTCTAGAACAATATATGGACTGGGCTTGTGATATATCTTTACTTTACAGGTTTCCCAGGTGGGGGAAATCTCCACACAGAACTGTCTAGTGGTAGGGGCTAGTATTCTGCCCATTGTTCTAACCAGCTGCTTTGTCTATTGTTGGTTGCCTCTATTAATTGATTTGTTTGACATTTAACCAGTGTACAGTTGATGCACTTTAAAGGAATCTAATAATAATTGTGGTACTACGTATATATTTGCCATTGTAGATTTACTGAGCACAAAGTGAGTTATTGTGTACATAACCTTGAACTTAATTATATAAAGACAGTGTTTTAACTAATACAGTGTGTGGACATTCCTTTGTGGGGTGCTTGGGGACTACACTGTACTTAACCAGCCTGCATCACCTCCTGAGAAGCTAGGCCTTGATTGCTCGACCAGAGCTACCCTTTAGAGAATCTTGGCTGGGGTCCTCTGTGCCTGTCCTCTGCCATATAGAGAGCAGAAGTACAGACACCCCCTCCAGTCTTTACACTGGTGGCAGCGGTGGGATGCTTACGGTTTTAAGAATCAGTGTATAACCGTGCCACTTACAAAATTTCTGCACTTTGTTAAATTGAGGTTTAGGTGTGTACAAGATAACTGCATTACAAGCAATGGGGTCTACTGCAAATGTTAAATTGACTAGGATGAGCTTAGAGGCTCTCCAGAGTGCTTGTGAAGCCAGGGAGTTATACTTTGTGGATAAGTCTAGAGCCGAGCTGATAGCTGCCCTGGTGGACTACCAGACTGATGGTGAAACTCTTGAACGGGGGGGGGGGCTGCAACCAATGAGGACTCTGCCCCTGGGGGTTCTACTGAATCTGATTCTGGGAATGCCACCATTCCTGCTGCCTCTGTTCCGAACCCCAGCACTGCTCTTCAGGGGGAAGCCCTGAAGATTGAACTTTTAAAATTGGAGCTACAACGGGAACAGTTAGCCTTTCAATACAAAAAGTTGCCAACATAAACTGAGTTGAAGAAAGAGGAGTTGGCACAGCAAGTTATACTCAAAGATGGGGATACTGAGCACCAAAGAATCCAGCTAGAGAAAGCTAGAGTGGAGACTTCAGCTAAACCAGTCGAGTGTGGCAGGTCCCCAGCCACCAAGTTTAGGAAAGATTTTGTTGGTGTGTTTGTGGAGGGTTCTGATATCCTCCAGCGGATTGAAGCGTTTGAGATGGCCTGTACAATTCATGATGTTGATAAGAGTTTGGGCTAAGTGTTAAGCAGAGTGCCTCAGACTGGATATGACTGTAGTCTGAAACTGAGTGTGGAAGAAAGGGGTCAGTAGGAGCGCATGAAGTCTGCTTGGATTGCCAAGTTTGGCAAGACGCCTACCCAATAACTTAAAAGGTTCAGGGATTTTAAGAAAAGTGAGAATGTGTCTTGGGCTGACTGGGTGAGTGCTGCACACATGAACATGATGGGGTGGACTTATGGATACAAAGTGAAAACGTTTGTTGAATTGTCTCACCTGTTGTATTTTGAGCATTTTTCTGAAGCCTGTTCACCAGAGCTGCGTCAGTATGTTGCTGACCAGAACATTTTGGATCCCTTTAAGATGGCTAGGTTGGCTGACAAGTAGGTCTCCCACTGGGTGTCCCCTAAGTACTCCAGTTGGAAGGACAAGGACAAACAAAAGGGGACCTCTCAGAAAGCTGAGGAGTCCCAGAAGCAATCACAGTCGGGTAAACCAAAACCATCCTCTCCTAAGACCCAAAAATCTAGTGGGGATAAGTCATCTGTGGGCGGGAATAAGAGTAGTGGTCCACCGGCTGCAAAGCAGGCTCCCAGTGGTTCCAGTACCGTACCCACATTCCTGGCACTTGTTGGGAATGTGGGGCTCTGGATCACAAGAAGGGTGACTCCAAGTGTAAAGGTAAGGCACTTGGATTACAAGCTGTCAGCCTGAGCTACCCTTACCCCTTGTCCGAGGTGGAGGCCATTGTCCTCCCCTCCTCTACAGGGATCACATTTGGTGCTCCTGTAGAGATTCTTAGTGTCCCTTGGGGCCTGGGACCAGTACGCAGAAGTACTGGTGACTATCCCATAGAACACCCGTAGGTTTTTGAGAAGTGTCCTCTTGAATGGCCAGCCTCCTACCGGTTTAAGAGACACTGGGGCAAGCAGGACAGTGGTGGACAGGACCCTGCTCAAGCCAGAGGACTATGTAGGTGCTCCTCTGAGAACCACCAGGTTAGCTGGTTGGCCTCCCAAATTATCACCTGTAGCCTTAGTCACACTCATGATTGGAGACAAGACAGCAAAGCTTCCTGTCCTGGTTCAGGACAATGTCCCTGCTAACATTCTGTTAGGTAATGATCTAGTGGAGTTGGGGTTGATCTCGGATGGTCTCCCCATGGCTACTGCTGCAGTCACTAGGCCACAGGTGACACAGGGTCTGGCTGTGTGTCAGGTACCCGAGCCAAAGGTGAGGCTTAAGGCAAGAAGACAGAAGAACAAGAAGGCTACCTCTGCAAAGGGGGCTCCTTCTCTTCCTGCTGTTCCTACAGCACCCATTGGGATCTATGCTCCTGACGGGCTGGGTCCAGTAGAAAACCCAAACTCCTCCTGAAGGAGAAGAGACAGAAGACTCCTGTGGGAGAGGTTCTCAACCTGGAGGACCACCCCGACCTTCAGTGTTTGTTGGCTGAAGGGGGACCCTTCCGGGCGGACTTCTGTAAGGGACAGAGAGAGTGCCACTCTCTCTCGAGCGTCTGAGGAAACAGGCCCTGTCCCAAGCACAAGGAGAAGTGCCTAGGACATTCCGGATCAATTGGGAGGGTGAGCTCCTTGTTAGTGAGCCCACTAAGCCTGAACCTGGTACACTCAAGAGGTTTACAGGACCTTCCTGCTGCAGTTGGCGCATGAAGTGCCCTTAGCTGGTCATCTTGGTACCAAGAAGACTAAGCAGAGGCTCTCTGCCCATTTCTACTGGCCCCGGATGGGAGTAGAAGTGGAGTCCCACTGCAGGACGTGCCCAACTTGTCAGTTGTCTGGCAAGACTGGAGGCCGTGTCATTGCCCCACTGCAACCATTGCCAGTAGGTGGCACACCGTTTGAGAGGGTGGGCATCGACATTGTCAGTCCCCTTGACCCTCCCACTTCAGGTGGACATCAGTTCATCCTGGTCTTGGTTGATCATGCCACCAGGTACCCTGAGGCCATACCCCTTTGGACTGTTACTGCCTAGGTGGTTGCCAGGGCTCTCCTGGGCATTTTCACACGTGTTGGATTCCCTAAGGAGGTTGTCTCGGACAGAGGATCCAACTTCATGTCTAGTTACATGAAAACCATGTGGAAAGAGTGTGGGGTAACCTACAAGTTCTCCACCTCTTACCATCCCCAGACCAATGGTCTGGTTGAGAGATTTAATGAAAATTTCAAGGGCATGCTAGGTGCTTTGGAAGAGCCCCTAAGGCGGAAATGGGATCTCCTCCTGCCATGCCTGCTGTTTGCTTACAGAGAGGTACCCCAAGAGAGTGTTGCTTTCAGTCCCTTTGAGTTACTTTTTGGACGGACACCCAGTGAGGGGGCCCCTTGCCTTGATCAGAGAAGGTTTGGAAGCCACCCCCTCCAGGTCCCGCCAAGGAAGTGGGGGGACTATGTGTTAGGCCTCAGACGGAGGATGACACAGATGATGGGTCAGGCAACAGCAAATCTCAAGGCCAGCCAAGAACTGAATAAGTACTGGCATGACCTTAAAGCCACGCAAGCGGATTGGACTCCGGGACAGGAAATCCTTGTGATGGAGCCTACCAAGCCTAGAGCTTTGGCAGACAAGTGGACTGGACCCTTCAGAATCATCTCCAAGATGGGCAAAGTCAATTATCTGGTTGACATGGGAGTCCCTGGGGTAGCCCCTCAGGTATTCCAGGTTAACAAGTTCAAGCCTTTCTACAGGCAAGCAGAAGTCTCATGTCTCTTGCTAGCTTCAGAGCAAGAAGAGGATGAGAGTGAGCCCCCTTCCTGATTTGCTGCATAGCAACCCTCAGGATGGCTCAGTGGAGGGGCTGCATCTGTCTCCAGATCTGACGACAGAGCAGCAGAGGGCCTGCAGGGCTTTAATCCGGCAGTATGCCTCTCTGTTTCCACTGACCAGGCCTTACAGCGTGGTGTAGGCACGAAATTGACACTGGTGACCGTGTGCCTGTCAAAAGCAGGTGCTACTGTATGTCAGATACAGTCAAGAACCACATCCAGGCTGAGGTTGCAAAGATGTTGGATCTGGGCGTTATTGAACCCTCAACCGGTCCCTGGTCCAGTCCAGTGGTCCATGTCCTCAAGGCAAGTTCCCAGGCAGGTACCAAGGAGTGAAGGTTCTGTGTGGACTACCGAGGAGTCAATGCCGTCACCAAAACTGTCACGCACCCATTGCCCAGGGCTGATGAGCTTGTGCACACCATAGGTGCTGCCAAATTTGTGAGCACCTTTGACCTTACCTCAGGCTATTGGCAAATAGCTCTGACGGACCATGCCAAGGAAAAGACGGCATTCTCAACATATGAGGGACTCTACCAGTTTAGGGTCATGTCTTTTGGGTTGAAGAATGCCCCTGCCACCTTCCAGAGGTTGGTCAATCATGCGCTCTGTGGGCTGGAGGCCTTTTGTGTGGCCTACTTAGACGACATTGCCGTCTACAGTTCCACCTGGGAAGAGCATTTGACACATCTGGATAAGGTGTTGCAGGCCTTGAAAAGGGCTAACCTCACTATCAAGGCCACCAAGTGCCAGATAGCTCAGGGGAAAGTCACGTATCTTGGTCATGAGGTAGGAGGGGGTCAAATCCAACCTCTCCCCAGTAAGGTACAGGATGTACATGACTGGGATACTCCCACTACTCAAACCCAGGTGAGAGCCTTTTTGGGCCTCACTGGGTACTATCGTAATTTTATGGCAGACTATGGAACCATAGCTGCACCACTGACAGCTCTGACTTCACCCAAACAGCCTAGGAAGGTTAATTGGACTGAAGACTGTCAGAGGGCCTTTGATGGCTTGAAAGAAAGTCTGTGAAGAGGACCAGTGTTGTGTGCACCTGACTACAGCAAATCCTTTATCGTCCAGACGGATGCCTGGAACACCGGAATTGGAGCTGTCTTGTCCCAGTTAGATGACAAAGGGAGGGAACATCCCATCATATTCATCAGTAGACAACTCATGGGTATGTTAATGTTAAAGGACATTTGTACCGCGCACTATCTTTTTTTTTTATTGTTTATGGTTTTACAAACCTTTACATATTAGATCTTCTAAAATCACAATGAACATTATTCAAAGGCAGTATAAATACATATTGCTCAGAACGTCGACATTAAACATGTACAATTCACACATATGAACAATTACCCGTAGCACCAATCTACCAACATACTAATTCATCAAATATAAAACATTTCAAAAATAAAAAATCGATATTTCATTCTGAGCAATCAATTCGCTAACCAGTAAAACAGAAACAAATCATCAAAGGTTACAATTCCTCATCCCCGGCCATCATAAACAATAATTATACTATTTCCCAACCCAAACGAATCATACATTCGTGAGCTAGATCTCCAAAACAAAAATTAATTTTAAGCTGATATACCCTACTTACTCACACTCTTCATCAACTAAGATTTTTGACTTTTCAGATAATTTTTCTTCAATAATTAGCAAATAGTTTGTTAGGCTAAGAATGAGCGTTTGGCTTATTCCCCACATACATCTTTGCCAAAGCGTCTCTCTGCTCATGGTAGAGTCTGTGTAGAGATGTTCGCCAAGTAGATGTTTCCTGTCAGATTCAAAATACCAACAGTGCACCGTAAGGTCTTTCAAGGTTTCGATTGTCATATTAGTATTGCAAAATCTGCATTGCCCTCTGATTCTTTTTTTTATATATACTGGTTCCATGACATTAGTTTCTCATTTGTGAGTAACTGATTCAAACGAAATCTCAAATAAGTTTTCCTAGCGTAATTACATGGGAAAATAATCTGATACTTTGGACAATAACCCCACTGCCGGGTACATTTGGCATATTCATAGAAGGCTTGATACTGATTAATCTTCTCAATCAACAAGCACCAATGGTACCGACAGTATTTAAGTTTGCATGACAGTAATCCTAGTACCAGGTCATCATGATTAATCATAGCGCTAGATAACAGTTCTTCCATCCTGTTCCTGAATTTCAAAAAGGAAGGTGGATGTCCTTTCTCTATCATAGTCGCTAGCTCTTCATATAATGAATCCTTAGGGGGAGATATAATTTTCCCATAATTTGTGAGTAAACGCCAATGCCATTTGACAGATAACGGTAATAAACCCAACTCATGACAAACAATGGCATTCGGCGTGGAGGATGCCAAACCCAGAACACTTTTCAACATTTTACCCTGGATAACATCTAGGATTCCATCAAGTTCATAAAGATATACATCCAGGGCATAAAGTAGAAGAATTGGTTCGATGTTTTGCAGATAGAATTTGAGCATAGGGACCATAGAGAATTTCCCCAAACGGTGGTGTATCAGTTTCATCTGTACAGTAAGCAGTTCGCTTTATTATTCAAGATCATCTTCCACCCATCAAGGGAGTATGTACTTGCAAGATGGTAACCTAAATAACGCATGGAAGGTGACCTGGGAATAGGGCTACCATTAAGGCACCATGTACATTTGGAGTATCGTTTCCGTCCTTCAGCAAATGTAATAATGAAGGATTTTCTACGGATTCATTTGTAGATTATGGTTACTGGCATATGTATGAAATAAGCTCAGCTTCGTCTGGAGCCCAAAAGGGGTCCGATCAAAGAACAGTAACTCATCGGCAAAGCTAAGCCAGTTAAGTGCTAATGCTCCCAATTTCACTAGGAAAATGAGGGCCTCCTTCCATTGCTCATCCAGATCTAATAGATATAAATTGAACAGGACTGCTGCCAGGTTACAGCCCTGTTTTAATCCGATTTCAGTGGGAATGGTGTCACTAAGCGCACCGGCTTTGGTAAGACGGATTCGATAAGTGGTTTGTTTATGTAGGGCAGCAATGATGGAAACAAGCTGAGCAGAAAAGCCAAATTGGATAAATTTTATCCACAAGAACTCTCTAATGACAGTGTCGAAGGCAGCAGTAAGATCCAAGGCTGCCATATAAACCGGCGCTGCATAAGATGATCTGGTCTACTGGTAAACATGGGCAATAATAGTGGCATTTAATTGACATCCCATACAACGCCGAAACCCAATCTGAAATTTAGGCAATAAATTAGACTCAGCGATATGCTGATGGATAAATTGCAGCAGAAGACTTGTAAAGATCTTTGCCGAAGCATCCATCAGCGCTATCGGCTTAAAGTTTGCCGATTCATTCATAGGACCCTTTTTGTAGATCGGAATAATAGTAGCCGAACACCAGGAACCCGGAATGTGCCCAAGGTAGTAAATAGCATCAAATTTAATTTTGAATATTCCCGCCCACAATTCAGGATTGAGTTTAAAAAGGCATGGTGGGATTCTGTCAGGTCCCGGAGCCCTGCAACCTTTAGATTTTATAATTGCCATATGTATGTCCTCGATGGTCCACGGGCAACCACCAGAGGTGGGACTGAATAAGGTCATATCTACACACTAACAAAACCCATGTGGCTTGGTAAACTTAGATTTAATATAGTTAACCCACGTAACAGCAGAGATCGCTGATTCTTCAATCATGTCTGCATTTCCAATCAAGGTATGCATTGTAGCCCAAACCGGTCTAGTATTTTTCCTTAGTAATAGAGCAATAAGATATTGATTATCCATATTAATTAACTCATGCTTCAGCATTTTTGTTTGTCTTTTGTAGGTCATAATAATTTGGGCCTTCGCCACATGAAACTCATAATCAGGTAAATCTCGAGAACCAAGTTGCCTAATCAGTTGGCGTTTCACTTTCCTTAAATCGACCACTTTTTGATTATAATGATATCTATGCGTGGTCGAACAACTAGAGTCATTAGAGATCATCATAAGAAACATATGTACGGCAACTCTTATGGAGTTCTGTAGCTCTGCCACAACACAAGATACTCCACTTAACGACTTGTTCAAAATGAGTAAAGGATCCCCATGAATATTAGTGCTCACTTTCTTGCATCTTTTAGAGGTCCACTTAACAGACAAGCGGACTCGATCAAATTCAATAGCAGATAAGATTGGAGCAACAACAAGGCTATCGATCTTCAATCTAAGATTGGCATTCAAAGCAAAATGATCTCCCCTCAATAAGTTGCAGATCAATATTGGATCAATAAGTTGTAACAATCTTGTGGAAGCAAAGATATAATCGATCAATGAAGTGCAGGGACCTCTCGCCCAAGTATAATGATATGTTCCTTTTTCAAAAGGAACCATTTGAATATCCCAAGTCATTAAATATTCCAGTCACTTCATACCATTCGCCTGAGATTTTTTCTTCAAATCGTGATTGCAATGTTTCCCATCCTTGTCTACGGATGCACAGGCGGAAGTAAAATCTCCCCAATGATTACATTCAAACTTAGTATGTGAAGCAATACCTGTTCAAAGATGATGTTCAGACGATTGGTGATCGTTTCAAAGGAAATTCTAACATCATTCCAATACAGGTTGACTACAAGAAAGCCCTGGCATAATGAATCTTTGCATAAAATTTCAACCACCAACAATGCCTCATCAGCCCACCAAACAGAGGATTCCAATCTCAAGTTTTTATCAATTAAGATAGCGAGGCCTCCAGCTGGGTGGCCTAATTTCCCTCTTTCAGCAGGCTGATGATAAGAATCAAACCCCTCCATCTCTAGATCACCCATCATCATAGTTTCTTGGATCAAGCAGATCCCTGGGCGAGTACAATTATCAAGCGAAGCATTCCATGACCTCAAGTTGGAGCTACCACAAGAGTTCCATGACAATAAGGTCATCCCAAAATTTGCATCCTCCTTTTATCCATTACGGTTGGAGTTGGAGGTGGGTTCAAAGACCCCATCCCATCATGCCTGATAAAGAAGCAGCAAAATTCATAAACTGGTTCAGTACCTCCTCATTAATCAACGGTAGAGTTCCAGCTGAGTTTGAGATCTGTGGAGGTTCTGGCAGGGTCGCAATGAAAATTTCAGCGAGTTCATTGTTATTAAATAGACAAGGGAATAAGCCCAATAGTTCTAGATCATTGCGTTGCGCCCAAATTAATCTTGTAATGATGTGTGAATGATAGCCACAAATCATTTGAGTTGGATTATTATGGGACAGACTCACCCAGTCAATATCATCGCTTCTGATGGTACGTAAGGCTGGGATCGCCTGAAAAGCCTTCAACATCGCAGAACGGTTTAGGCTCACTTTTACGGATGTTGGTTGCTTTGTTTCCCAGCCCATAATAGATGGCATCTCGGGGGTTAAAATCATTACCTCAGTCTCGGGCATAGGCTCATAGCTGTTAAAGTGTGATTCATGTGCCCGAGTCTGAGCTTCTGAATTAGGTCCATCCCTAGTCATATTTATATTGTTCCTACAACGGGGCAAACCTTGCACTTCCACTTTAATACCATCATCATTGACCACATTAGATACGAGTTCTCTCACCGCACTGTTGGGTGACACCTCCTGAGTGGACGAGTTGTTGGTCAGTTCACCGTCCTGACAAATATGTGGATTTAATTTCATCTTATTAGATCTAGATTGTATCGGTTTATTCACCAATATTTTGTTCAAAGATTTGCTGGGCCCGGCTACTTTGATTTTATTAGAAGCTTTCTTCATGTATAGGGCCGGAAACATTTTTACCAAATCAGTTTGCCTTTGTTTGACCACACAACGGTCTTCTGCCTGAGCGGCTACTCCAAACCCTTTCCCAGTAAGTTTGTTCACCGGCAACTTTCGCGTGGCAGCGGGGATCTGAGTAGCTTCAATATTCAATAAAGCCCTTGATTCTTGGTTAAATTGCAGGAGATCAATCTTCTCCTCTTCAAGCAAGGAATCCTTTACATCAACCTTTAGGGAATCTAATATACCCTTCAGTCGATTTTGTTTGTTCCTCGGTTTTAGATTTTTAGCTTGTTTGATCTTTCGTTTGGTCGCTCTCAACAGAAGTCTTTTTTGTTTCCTTGATAGTACCGGTTCATAAGTCTGATCCTCAACCGTTTTCTCTTTCAATAATCCAAACTGATGATGTAATTTCTGTGGATCATCATCTAAATCAATTAAGTTGGTCAATGCCGAGGGGCTATCTAGGAGTTCATCTATATTTGGACTAGGCACCTGTGGTAGTGATTCAACCATCACATCGGCCTTGAGGTTCTGATCTCCCGATAATTGTTCAATTGGGTTGGTCTTAGCTATACTTAGTAATATCTGTTGTATAGCCACTGCATTTGCCGATACCATCTCAGTTAACGGATTTGTTACCTGAGCTGCAGCCCTGTCTGCTTTGCTCAAGTCAGATGCAGTAACTGTAGCAAAGGTAGTCATTGCATTGGGCCCTATTCTTGAAACAGCTAGGGTTTGGGAAGCTTTGTTACACATTTGGGTAGTCACCCTTTGATGCCCCTTTGAGAGGGCAGCCACAGCATCACAAGTGAATAGGAGCCCCTCGATTTGGTTAACCTTATTCAGAAGCTCAGTAATCATACTATACGAGTAGATAATTTGCGCATGAGTATGTTCGTGTCCTTTATCAATAAGATTATCAATCCTAGACAGAACCGGAAAATCAACTCCGATGTCAGAGGACTTCATTAAGTTACATTCTGCCTCAACTTCGAGTTCAGATAGGCTCGTTTGTTGTTCAACAGGGGAGGACGGCATCACCGGAATAGACCCGGAGGCCGCATCTGCCAAATCACGAGTATTTTCTATTTCTGAAGGTGAGCTAGTCTCTAACGTTTTGAACCCCCTATTAGCCTCATTGTTTGCAGCTTGATTATCAAAAGAAGTGTGAACCTGGGCTTGCGTAGCAAGCAAATGACCAGGATCAGTGTGCACATGTACATCTGCCATACAGTATTTGTTAACTTTAACCGGAGTCGAGGGCCCTCTGGAGAATCGCATCCTCTTGTCCAGAAGTGCCTCAATAGCCGGGGCAATAATAGAAACATCTGTGAATCTGAGTTTGGTTGACCGAATACCTATCTTTGCTAATAGTTCTCCATTTGGCGGGGTTCCTAGACCCCCACACATAGCCCCCTTATCGAGATCTTGGTTCATCTCCTTGAATGTATAGGTTTCCGGTGCCAGTAAAGGATTAGTTTTAGAAGTAGTTTGCAGCGGCAATATTTCGTTGTTAAAATCCTTTACCTGTACCACCACACCTTGTGATGAATGACAGCTCAAATCACCCTGTAATTCCACAAATACAGACGTTCCCACCTCATTGAAAGATTCATTTCATTGTTAACTAATGCAGTCTTATCTGTCATGATAGTATGATTTCCTATCGAGTCAATCATGGCCTCACTAGTATTATCATAAATCTTACGCCCACTGCGAAGACTGTTAACCATGTTAGATACCTGATATATGCAATTCTGCAGAAGCTTTTGATACAATCATGCAATAAGACCAAAGTTCGCAGCCTGCGCCCCGCAGCGCGCACCGTGAACAGTCAACAGTACTTCTCGTACTTCACCCGGTGCGCATGCGGATGGGCAGGCTGCTGAGATTAAATAGAAACAGAAAAGGGCATCCAAGTCCAAGGGGGCGGGACCCAACCAGGAAGCCTTTACAACAAAAAGTGAAACAAACAAGTATTCAGTATATTAGCGCTTCGTAAGGACAAGTCACCACAATCAGCGCGCTGTGCACAGCGTACACGCTGGGCACACCCGTATAAACACAGTCACTTTTGTTTGTTTCCAATGAGTCAGGCAACAGCGGTGTTCACCGCAAAGACGTCCTCCTAAGGCCCTCCCAAGGCAGATACACAGCACTTCACTGCGGATGCAGAGTCAATGCCACAATCCAACTCCAAGTCCACAGATACGGCACTAGCAGCATGACGAGCCAGTCAACAGTACTTCTCGTACTTCACCCGGTGCGTGCGCGGGTGCGCATGCTGCTGAGATTAAATAGAAACAGAAAAGGGTGTCCAAGTCCAAGGGGGCGGGACCCAACCAGGAAGCCTTTGTTTGTTTCCAATGAGTCACGCAACAGCGGTGTTCACTGCAAAGACGTCCTCCCAAGGCAAATACACGGCACTTCACTGCGGATGCAGTCAATGCCACAATCCAACTCCAAGTCCACAGACACAGCACTAGCAGCACGACGAGCCAGTCAACAGTACTTCTCGTACTTCACCCAGAGTGGTCCCCTGGCGCTCTGGCGGCTCCGAAAGAGGGAGAGAAGGTGAGTTAGTGGGTGGAGGCTGGAAAAAAGTGCAAGAGTGCAGTGATGTGCTATTGGCAGCCTCAGCCCGGTGGGTCCGTCGGGGGGCCTGGGGTGTATGCGGCCGGTAGTCGTTGTGTAATGATGTGCGAGTCTATGTGTGTTTATTGTTTTGTTGTTGCAGTGTAGTGAAGTTTGTGCGGTTTGTTGTGCTGGAGGTTTGTGGTTGTGTTTGGATGAGTTTGAGAGGTGTATGCAGAGGAGGAAATTGTTAGTGCTATTGGTTAGTTGGCATCTCTATCCGGAATTGACCAGTTGGGCTCACGTAATTTCACCTGATGGGGTGCTTGGGCACCCTGTGCCTCTGAAGGTCCCTGCCCGTTTTGCATTCGAGGCCCCTTAAACATCTAGCTGCCTCCTCCGCCCGCTCCATCAACAACCTTGCATGTTCCCCACCCCCACCCACCTGGCTAGTGCACCTGCCAGTGTCCATACCTCGGTTAGTGCGGTGATTGGTGGTATCTCGCCAGTTCCACAACCCAGTGGTACCTAGTTGTAGCTAAACGGGCGGTTGGGGATGGTAATGTTTGGCTGGGGTTGTTGCCTCCATCTCCATGGGTCTCGCATGTGAACCAGTCTGTCCGGCATCATCCCTCCCGGTGCCCCGAGTGCTTCCCAGTCGGTTCTGGGAGCTTGTCAATGTCCTTTCCCGTCATTTTGTCTTAGTGTTGTTTCGGTTTTAGTCTCTGGTATTGAAGAGCTAGGTTTTTAGTAATTTTCTGAATTTAAGGTGATCTTTGGTGTTCCTTATTTCTTTTGGGATGTTGTTCCAGGTTTTTGCGGCTAAGTGGTAGAAAGCGGTTCCGCTGAGTTTTTTTCTTGATGTAAGGTTTTAGTTCCAGGCGGATTTCGTTGGTTTGGCTTGTAGATTGTTATTTTCTTTTGTAGGAATTCTGCTCCTTGTCCGCAGATTGCCCTGTGCGTTATGCACATTGTTTTGAAGGTGATACATTGTTTTACTGGGAGCCAGTGTACTGTTTTTAGGGCAGGTGTGATGTGGTCTCTTCTGGATAGTTTGAGTAGTCTGGCTGCTGTGTTTTGGATCCGTTCTAGCTTCTTCAGTAGGTATTCCGGTATTCCGAGGTAGAGGCTGTTTGCATAGTCGATATTTGACATGATCAGGGCGACGATATTGAGTGTTTTGTGTGTGAAGGAGAGGAAAGGTAGTATTTATCTTGCCGTGTGGAGGAGGAAGAAGCATTTCTTGACTGTTGCATTTATTTGTATTTCTAAGGTTAGGGTGTTGTCCATCAGGACTCCCAGATTTTTTACTACCTTAGACGGTGATGGTGCGTTTCCCATTTTCGTTGGCCACGGGATGGCGGTTTCCTTCTCTTGGTCTTTGGATATGATCATGATTTCGGTTTTTCCTGGGTTGATTTTCAGGTTGTTGGCATTCATCCAGTTGAATACTTCTTTTAGACAGTCGGTTAGGTTTGAATGATCGGCTTGGGTGTCTTTGATTTTGTACATGATTTGAGTATCGTCTGCGTAGTTGTAGCATGTGATGTGTTTCATGACAATTCTGATAACTGGGGTTTGGTAGATGTTGAAGTACAGTGGCGATAGTGAGGATCCTTGTGGCACTCCCCAGTCGTTAACCGGTTGGGTGGATTTGAAGGGTTTAATCCAAACGGTTTCTGTTCTGTCTGCTAGGAATGATTTAGTCCAGCGTAGCGCTGTGTCTGTTTTGCCTGTCTTCTAGTTCTTTGGTTAGGGTGACATGGCTAACTGTGTTGAAGGCTGCAGAGAGGTCGAGCAGAATAAGGGCTGATGTTGTGTTGGAGTCTGCGTTTGTTTTTAGGTCGTCCCAGATGGATAGTAGTGCGGTTTCTGTACCTCTTGTGGGTCTGAAGCCGACTTGAGCTTGGTCTAGCAGGTGGTGTTTTTCGACCTTTTCTTGGGTACCTCTTGTGGGTCTGAAGCCGACTTGAGCTTGGTCTAGCAGGTGGTGTTTTTCGACCTTTTCTTGGGTTAGTTTGTATACGTAGGTTTCGAGGAGTTTTGCCAGGTACGGGGATGTTAGAAATTGGTCTGTAGTTGGAGAGGTCATCTACGTCGCCGCTTGTGTTTTTCAGAAGTGGTTTGATGTAAGCTGATTTGAAGATCCTTGGTACGGTTCCTGTTGCTAGTGATAGATTTAGAAGGTTTCTGTAGTATTCCGCTGGCGTTCCTTGTGCGAGGATTGATTTGTAGATGTCCGGGGGACAGGGATCCATCGGTGAATCCGCTTTCTTGCTGTGTTTTACCAGCATTGCGAATGCCACTGCTGATATTTCAGGAAAGTTATTGACTTTGTGCTGCGGTTCTGAGATAGGTTTGTTTGGTTGTATGTTGCTGTTGGTTGGCCTCTGTTGGATGGCTTGTCGGATGTCATTGATTTTTTTTTTTTGAAGTGGTCTGCAAGGTCATTGCAGAGTTTCTCCGAGGGGGTTGGGGTGTTGTCACAGCGTGGTGGGTTTCTCATTTCTTTAATGATGTGAAACATTTCTTTTTGTGTTTTGGTGGCCTTTGTGATTCTGTCATCATAGTGCCTTCTCTTTGTCTTTAGAATGTCCTTCTTGTATGCACGGATTTGCTTCCGGAGCAGTGTTTTTTTGTCTTGGTTGTAATCTTTTCTCCATTCAAGTTCCATCTTGTTGTTTTTCGTTTTCATGGTGCTTAATAGTGGGGTAAACCATTTAGCCATTGCTCTCTTTTTTTTGATGGTGTAAATGATTTTTCCGGGGCTATCTTGCCAATTGTAGCTGCAATCCATTTGTGTAATATCTCTGCTTTCCCATCTAGATCAGCTAGCTCTAGTTCTGTTGTTGACGGTTTGGTTAACTCCAGTTGTTCGAATAGGTTGCTTTGACGTCTTTCCAGTTTCTTTTGTGGTGGTTGAGAGTTTAGGGGGTTGGATGCAAACTTGCTTAGGCAGAGTGATTACGAATGGGATGATAAGATGGTCGCTCCACAGTATTTGTATTGGTGGTGCCGTGGTGATGAGTTTTTCCTCGGCGAAAATTGCATCCAGAGTGTGTCCTGCCGAGTGTGTTGCCCCTTTTACTAGTTGTCGTAGTTTCATGGTAGTGAGTTGTTCAGTCAGTGAGCTTTGGGAGTTGGCGTGATTGTACTCGAACCAGATGTTGAAGGCCGCCAGGATGATTAGGTGTTCGTGGTTGATGGCTATGTTGGTGATGGCTTCTATGAAGTTGTCGACGAAGGATGTATCATATGTTGGAGGATGAATGTGATGTTGGTTTTTGGGCTCGCTGTTAGGTGCATGACCATGGATTTGCAGTTGAGGATGTTGAGTGGTTCGTCTGTTCTTATTTTTAGGTGTTCTTTGAATGCTATTGCGATGCCTCCTCCTCTTTTGTTTTTCCTCTTTATTTGAAGGCATTTGAAGTTTGCTGGAAGGCAGCTTTGGAGTGCGATTTAGTAGTTGTCATCCAGCCAAGTTTCTGTGATGAATAGGATGTCAATACCATTGTCATCGAGTAGGTCGAAGATCTCTGTAGAGTATTTTGACATGGATCTTGCGTTTATTAGATTGCAGTGGAGTTTGGAGGTGTAGTTTAGTTTGGCTTTTCTTGTTACGGTCGTCTTCCGATCTTGTTGAGGTGTAGGCTTCAGGTTATCAGCGCCCTCGAATAGTTCTTCTAGGTTTTGTCTTGGGTTTTTGTTTTTATTGGGTTCGTCTCCCAGGGGTTGCGGTTGTCGATTGGAGGTTCTTCTAGCTTTGGTGATGTAAGGTGTTATCACTTCGGTCGTGTGTTTGTTGTGTCTGGTGGTGTTCATCGTTCTTCTTCGTGATTTAGTTTGGTTGGTTCGGTCTGGTGAGCCGTTCTCAGAGAGGTATGGAGTTAGGTAGAGGGATTTGTCTCTTCTCTGAAGGTTGGTTCGATTTTTTATCCTGTCTGTGGGGGTGTGTTCTGTTGTTGCGGTTCTTAGTTGCAGTTCCGGAGTGTTTGTTCTTTCTTTTCTTTCCCTCGGGGAGGGTCGTTTGCGCGACATTCCACGATTCCGAGTTGTTTAGTCTTTAAAAAGAGTTGACTAAAAAGTCCAGTTGGTTATGTTTTGGTCTGGTTGTCTTGTGGTGTAGTACTTGGTGTGGATGCTGTCCTTTACTGGTTTTAGTCTTGGTCTGTAGTTGGTATTTCCAGCTGATGTTGCCTATTCGTTCAGTCGCGGTCTTGGTGGGGGTAAGGGAGCTGGTTATGGGTTGTATAGTTGGGTGTTAACGGTGGCTCTCTTTAGTCTGTGTCTCCCTGAACGTGGTTCACTGTGGTGAGTTAGCCATGTGTGTTTAGGAGGGACATGCACTGGCTGTGGAGTGACTTTGAGGGGCGCAGCTAGTATTTCCTCCCTTGATGTAGTCTGGGCATCGAAGCCTTGTTAGATTCTGAGTATCATACAGCGTAATTTGGAGACAGAACCCTAGCGGAACTTGAGACCTGTATAGTGGGAGGGAGGCCTATCAATGCCATCTGAGTATCATACAGTGCAATCTGGAGACAGAACCCCAGCTAAACTTGAGACCGGTATAATGGGAGAGAGGCCTATCAATGCAATCTGAGTATCATACAGTGCAGTTTGGGGACAGAACCCCAGCTAAACTTGAGAGACCTGTATAGTGGGAGAGAGGCCTATCAATGCAATCCGAGTATCATACAGTACAATTTGGGGACAGAACCCCAGCTAAACTTGAGAGACCTGTATAGTGGGAGAGAGGCCTATCAATGCAATCTGAGTATCATACAGTGCAATTTGGGGACAGAACCCTAGCTAAACTTGAGAGACCTGTATAGTGGGAGAGAGGCCTATCAATGCAGTCTGGGTATCATACAGTGCAATTTGGAGAGAGAACCCCAGCTAAACTTGAGAGACCTGTATAGTGGGAGAGAGGCCTATCAATGCAATCTGAGCAGCACACAGTACAATTTGGAGACAGAACCCCAGCTAAACTTGGGAGACCTGTATAGTGGGAGAGAGGCCTATCAATGCAATCTGAGTATCATACAGTGCAATTTGGAGACAGAACCCTGGCTAAACTTAAGAGACCTGTATAGTGGGAGAGAGGCCTATCAATGCAGTCTGAGAATCATACAGTGCAATTTGGGGACAGAGCCCCAGCTAAACTTGAGACGTGTATAGTGGTCTATCAAAGCAATCTGAGTATCCTACAATGCAGTTTGGAGACAAAAACCCCAGCTAGATGAGAGACCTGCAAAGGTGTGTACAGAGCAGTGGCTCGGAGTCTGGGGTAGAGTGGTTGCTCTGCTCCTGACCCAGGCCACACCTACCTTACTGGTCCTTGTAGTCGATGGTTGACGGCAGGCCACTGCTTCCCTTGCAGACACTTGTTGGCGCTTCGCAGAGCCGCTTGTGCTGCAGCTGCCCCGGGTCTTTGGCCCCTAGTCGCGGGCTGCTCGGGCAGAGGGCTGTCCTAGGGGGAGCGGTGATGAGGGCTGAGAGGACCAATGGATTCAGGGGGGGTGGGTTGGGTGGTGGGAGGAAGAGGAGCAAGAAGAGGGTGAGGGGTGGGAGAGGGTCTGCAAGGGGCTTCTGGTCTTGTGGAGTACACACAATGATCCCAAAAACCACTAGCGGTAGCCAGGGGCAAGGCTAACCGCGCTCCGATTAATGCAGCGCCCGGAGAGGCTTGGGGATCACCCCCTCACCTGCACGGCCCGGATGGCAGTGGCGTGCAGGTCGAGGTGGGGGCAGCACAAGGGCTCAGAGCAGCCTGTCAGGGCTGGTGGGAGGGAGCGAGGGCGGGCACTGGGGGATGCAGGAAGGACACGGCCTGCGCTGGGGACATGCGGGAGGCTGGGGGGCTCAAAGAGGAAGCGGGCAAGGGCTTGAGGCCTAAGGGGTCTGGGGGGCTCACCCACTCACCTGCACGGCCCACATGGTAGTGGCGTGCAGGTCAAGTTGAGATGTATGCACGGGCTCAGAGCAGCCTATCAGGGCTGGTGGGAGGGAGCCAGGGCGGGCACTGGGGGATGCAGGAAGGATGTGGCCTGCGCTGGGGACATGCAAGGGTCTGGGGGGGCTCTAAGAGGAAGCGGGCAAGGGCTTGAGGCCTAAGGGGGCTGGGGGCTCACCCACTCACCTGCACGTGCCCGAATGGTAGTAGCGTGCAGGTCGAGTTGGGATATATGCACAGGCTCAGAGCAGCCTATCAGGGCTGGTGGGAGGGAGCGAGGGCGGGCACTGGGGGATGCAGGAAGGACGCAGCCTGCGCTGGGAACACGTGGGGGGCTGGGGGGCTCTAAGAGGAAGCGGGCAAGAGCTTGAGGCCTAAGGGGACTGAGGGGCTCACCCACTCACCTGCACGGCCCGGATGGTAGAACTTAGGTGGGCTACTGGTGAAAAGGAATGTTTCAGTATAGTTTGGAGCCTTAGGCGTTTTAGGCCCTACCTTCAAGGTCCAAACAGATCATAAGCCCCTGAAGTGGCTTATGCAGATGAAGGGCAAGAACCCAAAACTGCTCAGGTGGTCCATTAGCCTGCAAGGGATAGACTTCACCATAGAGCATAGACCAGGGAAGTGTCACGATAATGCAGATGGCCTTTCCAGAAGGTATGTTGACCGTCTGGATGAGGGTGTCTATCTCGTGGGAGATTAGGCACCCTAACCTCATTCGGGGGTGGGGGTGGCGCGACTGTGATGCCTGAAATGCATTGGAGGGACAGAGCCTCCCGTGGGCAGGTCAGGGACAGGTCCTTGTCCGGTAGTCCTTTTTCATTTGTGTTCTGTATTGTTTTCTACCCAGGAGTCCATGTGGGACTCCTGGCAGTGCAGCTCTTCCTGTTTTTGGTTTGGTGTACAGACCCATAGGTGGGGGTGTGCCCCTAGCGTATGTTTTTGGGCACCTGTGTGTGGCCCACAGAGCAGGGTATGAGCTTGTGGCAGCTCCATGCTGAATTTGACAGGTGCTCCGAGTATCCTCCATTTTGGGATACCCAGGCCCAGCCATTGGAATAAGTTGATTCCCGATAGGAAACAAGATGGCCCCTGTGGCCTCTTGCTTTCTATTGCCCGTTACCTTGTTTTCCCAAAGTCCTGGGAAGCCCTGACTCTGTCCCTTCCCCTGACTGGCTGTTGGGTGGAAGTTCCATATATGGTGTTGTTGTGAAGTCCAGGCCAGACTGGATGGAGCCTTCCCAGTGACTGTATGTTGTGGGTACACCCTGTGGGTGGGACCTGGGTGAATGGAGTGTGTGACGAATATGCACTTGTTGTAGATGTCTAGTTTCTGGTGTTTGACACAATGACTGAGACCGCCCTGCCCGTAACTGGTGAGAGTGGAATGTTGAATGGCTGGGTACTTGTCCCAATACACATAACTTGTTGAGAGTGTCTGGAGAGAAGTGAATGGCCCGAATGCACTATGTACCTGATTGGCTGCCTGCCTGCATGAATGCCCTTCTGACAGATTGGTTGCCTGAGTGTGACCCAGCAGAATGGATGGGAGATCAACTAGTACATCTGGGGGCCTCTCACTGCTAGAATTCGTGTTCAGAAGCTGAAGAGAAACTGGAGTTGAAACTGAAGCTTAACATTGAAGCCCTGCTGGAAGAGAAGTCTTGCTGCTGCTCTACTTCATCGATCTGAAAGTTGCTGCGTCTCCAAGGACTGACCCTGAGAGGACCTGGTTAAGTGCTCTCTTCTCGAGCTACGAGGGGCCATCATGCACCAGTTGATCTTTGCCAAAGCTCCCTGGTAGACAGACCTACGACAGGCTGCCGACCGGAGACGGGGACCACCGCGGAATCACAAGGAGAAGCGCCCGGACACTGTTGCCCATCACAGTCGACAACCGGCGTCGCCGACCGGAGCCACCATGCTCCCGTTGCCTAAGTAACATTTGATCCACGGATGCTCTCGACTGCACCGTCGACCGCTTTGTCCCGCTAGAGAAAGTCGAGGCCACTGACCGGCCGAGGAGCATCCGCCGGTGGGTTTCCTGCCACCTGGCGACCTTAGAGACGCCGGACGACTCAACGCCCTTGCTGGGCCACAGTTCTTCACAATCTCTTTGCGGTCCTGAACTATCGTCACCGAGGTGCCCCGCACGCCTCTTCCTTGCAGGACACCAACGCTCTGTCATCGACGAGCACCGCTAGGAACGAAGCTGCCACCTCACCGTCGTCGTTCAACCCTTTTCCTCGCGGGATCTCAACGATTTGTGGCTCCTGCCTTAAAGGGAGCCACTCAAGAAGGATCCGTCGACGACCGGACGACAAACTCTGCTATTCCAGGTACATTGGGGTTGTGGAACTATCTTAGAAGGAAATAAGACTTCTAGAACAATATATGGACTGGCCTTGTGATATATCTTTACTTTACAGGTTGCCCAGTTGGGGGGGGGGAATCTCCACACAGAACTGAGTCTAGTGGTAGGGGCCAGTATTCTGCCCATTGTTCTAACCAACTGCTTGCCTCCTATGTCTATTGTTGGTTGCCTCTATTAATTGATTTGTGTGACATTTAACCGGAGTACAGTTGATGCACTTTAAAGGAATCTAATAATAATTGTGGTACCACGTAGAACTGTATATATTTGCCATTGTAGATTTACTGAGCACAAAGTGAGTTATTGTGATTGTGTACATAACCTTGAACTTAATTATATAAAGACCGTGTTTTAACTAATACAGTGTGTGGACATTCCTTTGTGGGGGATTGGGGACTACACTGTACTTAAGAACCATCCTGCATCACCTCCTGAGAAGCTAGGCCTTGATTGCTCGACCAGCGCTACCCTATAGAGAATCTTGGCTGGGGTCCTCTGTGCCTCTCCTCTGCCATATAGAGAGCAGAAGTACAGACACCCCCATCCAGTTTTTACAAGGCCCACCAAAGTCTGGCACCACTTCTTTCTGGCATTGAACCGAGATAAACGATTCAGGGTGCCTCAAGCCCCCTGACTGATGGAGGACCCAACTAGGAGACCCAGACCAGGCGGACAACAGAGGAAACCATCAGGCAAGGAGTGCAGTGAAAGTTTAAATCCAGAGACTGACTTTCACTTGCCCACCAGTAGGTGGAACCCAAGGGATGAGAGGGACGGACTACGTTCCTTTGACAAGCAGAAATTGCTCTTCATCGATCGCGTTCTTAGAATCATTACACCCTACAAACGCTTGGCACACTTCTGTTGTAAAATAAACTCTTTTGAACAAAACATTCCAATCTCGAGTTGCCTTACAGTCCACCGGCCGCAACATTTTGTAAATAAGCATCCAGAGGCGTTGCTAGGGTGGGGGGGGGGCTGAGGGGGCTACAGCCCCTGATCTTTTGGTTGTAGACCCGGATAGAATCTCAGGAGCTACAACCAAAAGGTAGCTAGCCACCAGTCCCGACAGTTCCGACATCAGCGTTGCCCCGGGTCTTTTCCAGACCTAGCAACACCCCTGCGTTACACAGATGGAGTGCAGAGAGCCCAGAGGGTTTTTTTCCAAAAATAGGACTTGTGGGCCGCATAGACCTTCCAGTGTTCACTTGTTGCCTCTCCCTTCCAGAAGGAGATCATAAAGGAGTGGCCTGCGCCGGCCCATCCGGGTCTGCAGACAGTCCTGCAGAATCTTAGTGCAAGGTTTTGAAGGCTGCAGACAAGTCCAGTGTGGGTTTGGGATCAAATTTGTTGGGTTTTTTGTAATTAAGTGTTATGGTTTACACAAAAACCTTTTCACTTAAATTACAAGAAAAATAAATGAAACAATGGGAAAGGAACTCGATGAGAATAAAAAAATCAAGTGCATCAAAAACTTTAAATTAAAACATTTCTCCATTACATCAGAGCTTACTCTTCATATCCATGAACTGAAAGTGATCTGTGATATTCTATGTCATATTCTACAGTAGCAGAAGAATTGCCACCTGTTGCCATGCATTATAAGTTGCCTTAGTGACAACCCTTGATGTTATACCAACTATGTGGCCCAAAATTGACCCCCCCCCCATATATCTTTGAATGAATACACACATGGGCCATAAATCTCCCCAAATCTGGGCATTGGGCGAGTAGATGCCTTGGAGTCTCCATTCCACCACCGCGCAATCTACAATTGCGTTCCATTCCAGGAAAACCTATCCTTATGCCCTTCACCATGAGGGAAGGTAGAAGATCAAATCTAAGCTTCAAACCAAAATATTTCGCATTGTTATCATTGAACAACAAGAAATAGGGACAGGGAACCAAATTGCTGAGCATACATTTTTACATTTTCTTCTCCAGATATTCTAAGCTTTGAATCCTGTCCCATTTATCCACCTTTTTTTTTTGTTTTAAGGACTTCTATTTTCAGACAGGTCCATATTCCAATCATTCACAGCAAGAGAATCCTTGCATGCCTTCACCAAAACCTTCCGTGCCAAATCAGTTTCCTGACCAGTTTCTCTCCCCCCCCCCCCCCCGCCTCCCCTCTATACCAGCTCATTTGGGTTTCCCCCTGATCAGTTCAAATCTGACATAAAAACAGACTTTGCTTCACCTTCAAATAAGTTGCCTAAAATACTAGGCCCACTTCCGTGCATATGGCCTCCATAAGTAGGCATTGCTGGAAACCCAACATACTTCTCCACAGTTTACCTTCACGCGCTTCAAGCCATTTCAATTCTCTTTCAGGATATAGTTCAAACTGTCTAGGAAACTGGATATTACACTGATGATATAAACCCAACACATTCCTTCTATGTAGTATCCCCTGCTTGTGCGTACAAAGCTCTTGATAAGACCCAATCTGCTTGCGGCTTTCAAATATCTATGCTCTTTCAATTGTCCAGCAGAGCAGGAAGAGGTCAATAGAGTTTCCGGGTATGCATACGTTGAAAACACTGCTAACACCCCATTTCCGATTTTCCATTAGAAATGTCTATATGTTCGCTTATTTCCCACTACCATGACCTTTATTTTCAATCTATCCATCTCCAGGCCATTTTCCTTTGGAGTAAAACTATAGCAAAGAGAGGGATTGCTGCAGACCTATAGGGGTCCTATCCAGAAGGACAGTATAGTCTGCATAAATCAGCCATGCAATCGCTTGTGAGCCAATCTCAGGGGGGAAAGTTCTTACAATTTTGAATAGCAGTTCTCATGTCAGCCACATGCAAATTAAAGAGCATGGCCGCAAGTACGCAGCCCTGCTTCAGCCCTTTTCAGAGCTCACATAGCTCGACATTAAACCAGCTTGATTAAGTAGAACTGCGACTGAGGTGCCTTCATAGGACTGCATTATAAGGGTTTAAAATCCCTGTGTTAAGCCCCCCCTCCACAGTACACAATTTTGCACAAATGCCCACCGTGATCTATGCAGTCAAACGCTTTTGTATGGTCTATGAAAGCAATATAAAGATTGGAGGTTTTCTGCAATAATGTGCGGCGGATTAAACAATGCAATGCCCTGAGATTGCTGTGCACACTCATACCCTTATGGAATCCAGTCTGTTGTAGGGAAAGCGTCTGGTTCCAGGTTAATTGTCCCAATGCCTACAATATAAAAGGACCAAAAGATCCTTCCGGTGAGTGAAGTATGGCTAATAACACGCAACTGTTAACGGAAACTGGCCAGGTTCCGTTGCCTCCCCCCACCCCCTCTTAAAAACCGGGAGGAGTAAGCATTTTTTCCAGGAGCTCAGTATGTTACCTCCAGTGGAAATTATGTGGAATAGATCCCACAAAATATTTGACCATACGTCCGTGTCCCATCGGATTACTAGATTAGATAATCCATCTAGGGCGCCCGGCCCAGATGGTTTAAGTCACAAAATCCATGTCCGCCACCTCAAATGTTCGGTCCAACAGGACCGATGCCATTACGACAGGACAGGTTTCATTACTGGACACCTCAGCGGGGCCATACAGCCCTTTGATATAAACACCCCAATCTTGCTCTGTAATAGGATTCATTTCTTGCGTAAAGGTCAAGCTGGATAGTCCTAACCAGCCTCCAGAAACGCTTGCTATTATTTGTCCTCAACAGATTGAACATTATGTGCCAACGTGCAGTCCAGGGTGAGTTTTTGTATGTAGAACCCCAATTCCTTTGTTTGGTGTGAATATTGGAGACCGGTTGGTTACTTTTCAAGGGGGAAATAAGAGCCTTCTTTGGTACTGTACAGGGAGGGCTTTCCAACACAGGTTGCCTTCTTATGGTTTTAGAGTTCTGTTCTGCAATCTTAAATATGGAGGTCAGGTTTCAGATTAATGTAAAACCCCTAGGCGGCTTTTATGGATCTGCATTGGGTAGCATTCAAAGCAGCACACCCATAGCAAGCTTTAGCTCGGAGGCTACTCAGTGGCACATTGCATAATGTAGGGGCAGGTGTCCTGCAGAGTACTACAAGATGGCTTACACCATTTATTAGATTCTATAAGTAACGATAATCCAGATAATACAAATGCTACTTGAACACCGCACGATTAGGGTGCAGCAATATTTTTGGGTGTTGGTTACAAAAGAGATGGCATGGAAACCTTTGTGTTTGGAACGCTGCAACTATACTCGGTGAATGAGAATAAAATGAGGGCTCAAGCTCAGTTGGGCATCTGGGGGACTCTAGAAGCGAGGAGTTGAAAAGCCCTGCACAGATTTCCATCCACAGGCCGCCAGATAAGTGTCATACAAGGCCTTTTTATGCATTAAAATCTTGTAAATAGGACACCTTTTATCTTTCCACGCGCATCAGTAGCGAACCAGCTCAGACTTACGTATATCTGCATTGGAAACAATTGCAGTCTTTGAGGCATAATTGCCAAACAGACATGTATTCTTGGAGATGCATCTATATGGTGTGTTAATACACAAAATATATATATATTTTATTTTTTGAGCAGAATAGAGGGTATTCCATGGGAAACTTCTTATTTGTTAACAACTCTAGATGTGGTCTCTCTCTATACCTCAATTTGACACGAAGATGGCCTTAAAGCTTGCGAGTATTTTTTGTATACCAGGTCCATGAACTACATGCAACATGGCACTATGATATTGGAGATGATCAGATTTTGCTTAACCAATAATTGTTTTCTGTTTGATAAGGAGTATTTTATTCAACTTCAAGGCACTGCCATGGGCACTACGTTTGCTCCTTCATATGCTAATTTAACCATGGGCTGGTGGGAGAAGTTTGTTGTCTGGCATTCAGGCAACACTTTATATACAGACAAAATAATCCTATGGCTGCGATATATTGATGATCTGTTTGTGATCTGGGATGGCAATGATCAAGAATGGCTAGACTTTGTGAGGATGTTAAACATTAATAATTTAAACCTCCAATTTACTGAGAACCATAGCAAGACTGAGTTAGTTTTCTTGGATATTGCAATTAAAGTAGTTAATGGAGAACTCACCAGCAGCCTACACAGAAAGCCAACCAGCTCAAACATACCATTACACGCAAAGAGTAGCCATCCCACAGTCCTAAAATGGAGCATTCCGTATGGCGAATTTATACGCATACGTAGAAATTGCTCAAATATTAACATCTTTGACAGTGAATGTGCCTGGATGGCCCAGAGATTTAAAAATCGTGGCTACCCAATCAAAATATTGGAAAGAGCATTTCTAAAAGTTAGAGACATGGACCGCTCCCTCTTACTGATTTCTAATTCTGTGCAAACGAAAAATACGGAGAACACAGATACACGTCTAATTTTGACTTTTGGTAACGGGGCCCGTAACATTCGCCAAGTATTACAAAAGCACTGGCATGTTCTAAGATTAGATGAACACTTGGGCGAGATCCTGGCACCCAAAGTCAATATTACATTCCGTAGATCACCTTCAATGAAAGATACCCTGGTGCCTAGTTTTATGAGCCCTCTGGTTAATCAATCAGGAGCCAGTTGGATGAACATCAAGAGACCGGGCTTCCAAAAATGTTCCAAATGTAAAGCATGCACCTACGCAGTTAATACTAGCTGTTATTTACATCCTATTTTAGGGAAGAACATTAAGATTGTGTCCAGAATAACTTGTGAAACTGAGTATGTGGTATATGTGTTGAATTGCCCATGTAACAAGTGGTATGTTGGTAGCACCAAAGGACAACTTAAATTAAGGGTACTACAACATATCAGGGCAATTAAGCATGCCGATCCAACTTACCCTATGGCTCTACATTTTAAGCATCAACATGGGGGCCAATTGGAGGGCTTTACTTTTTTCGGCATACATACAATTACCAAATCACTTAGAGGAGGCAATCGCGAGTTAGCATTACGACAGCTGGAAACCAGGTGTATTTTGGACTTAGAGACTAAGAAACCCAGGGGTCACAATTTAGATGAGGAACTATATACCTTCCTGGGAACATGAAGTTCAAGTTTATAATGTCTCTAATTTGCTCTTACCATCCAGTACATGTCCCATAGGCTAGTTCATTTCCTCTTTTCCCTCCTCTGTTTCCTTTTTCCCTCCCTTTCCCCTCTCTCCCCCCTTCTCCCCCCCCTTTCCCCCCCCTTTTTTCTGTTTCTTTGTTCCCTTCCCTTTTTTTGGACTCCTGATGTTATTAGTAAAAATGGAGTTATCACATGTTTATTTATGAAATATTGGGTTGGTACTTTGCTTTCATAGCTGTGATGCAGTTTTTAAACATTGGTTTTTAATAAGTAACCATATAGGTTTTTACTTTTAGAGGTTGCTATAATACAGAGATTTTTTAACTTGACTTTACCTGTTTTGTGGCGTCATACCGATGATAATCCTATACGGACTCTATAATAGAAAGGTTTTATCTATATTGTATTGCTGATACACTCTTTCCCCTATAAAAACTTTGATGCATATATATAGGTTTATATGAAAGAGACACATTTTTTACCTTTTATACGATCATATGGTTCTCTTTTTAGTATTATGAATTTGGATGTTTTATGCACTATGCACTTTATGATCTAGCAATAGTTTGCACGCACTTTGCACTTTATAAAGAGGAAACTTTTGCGGAATAATGAACAGAGCAGACGTCCATGCACATACCTCAGAACGTGGATAAAATCTAAATTTACAGAGATTCACTTTATTTGACATATATCAGATACTGTACCCATTTATTAAAGCATAAAGTTGAGAGGCTTATATGAATAAGAGAGGTATGTGCATGGACGGAGAGCACTATGCACTTTATTTTATTGCTGCTATGCATGTAATTTTGCTGCTAGAATGCTATTTTGCACAGACATCCAAATGTTTTATACTTGGCAATTTTGCACATATCATATACCGTCTATATGCACCTAGTCCGAGGTTTATTTGAGTACGCTAGACGCTACTTTGCATAGGTCACCATTGTTAATTTATGATCATGCAGCTAGGAGTTACATCAGACTACTTCCTCCTTTTCTGATGCATTGGTAAACGCATTCTTAGACATATAAATTATGTCTAAAACCATGGTATATTGCTGAAATTTAAAAACACATGATTGCTTTGTGAAAATAATGCATTTTTTGTTACATCACACATTTTGTGTTTTTTATGCATTTACAAATTATGAAAGTAATTCATGTGGCACATATTAGAGGATAAAGTTAGAACTCCTCCATGAGTAATCATATACTGTTGAACCGTTTCAATATGGCTGCCTTACAAAACATGATGAACGAATGGTCCATAGCAGGTGGACACTCTCTATGTGAAATCAGAGAGTCAGTCTGGGGATAAATTGCAGTCTATTCTCTGTGTTGTTGGCAAACCCACGTGATCAAGCGGTCTGTGCACCGCGAAACGCGTTGTTTTTGTTTTCCTTCCTGATGTACTCACACCAATAAAGAAAACGTGTTGCCAGGAGTGCTGAGGAGTTTCTTTCCACTTTCTTTTGCTGCAAGGATATTGGTTCTTGATTGCAGCTGCTCTCTGGAGTGCATTCCACTTGCTGTCTTTTTCCAAAAGGCATTTTTTTCATATATATATATATATATATATATATATATATATATATAGAAAAAAAGGACTGGGAACCAATCCGGATTACATCGGCACTCCGGCTGTGATCGAAGTGAAAGGCTGGATGTCTTCAATAAATCCACACGCAGACTTGTATTCCGTGCAGTCAAAGTGTCCTTTATTGTTTAAGATACATGGACAAAGGAGGCAGCAACGGTCCTAGGTGCATATATATATATATGAGAACGTTTTCCACAAATGTAATGCATAGTTTGAAACCAAGCATCTCTCCTGCACATCCCCGTTTCCTTTCTTCTGTGTTCTATTCATCTTCAAGTTTAGCCATGTTCTGGTTGCCTGTCGTATACTTTTTTTGTATGCTCTTGTGGAGGCAAATGATTTTTACTCTTACAATTTAATGTACTCTCTAATTATAAAAACAGTGTGTAAAATACTCCGACCTCAACACCTTATCTGTGGCACAGATGAGTATGCCACGTCTAGTTTAAACACTTAGTCAACTAGAACTTGGAATCAATGTGGTAAACGGTACTAGAACAGTACCTATTCTTTGCACGCAGGGGAAGCTCAGTGTGCTAGTGCTCATCGGTTCTATTGGTGAAAGGGCGCTTGTGCTACCGCGCCCTGTGCTTGACCTGTTAATTGTGAGGGGAAACCTGCTTTTCTGTCAGAATGTGGACCTCTGCCACATGAGAATGATTTCCATACAGTTTTAACTTTTTGCACGCATCATCTGGCGGTCACATGCTTTTTGCTCTCTGGCAAAGGAGAACACTCCCTTGAAATCAAATTTACTCTCAAAGTTTAAAGATAGGTCGTAAAATACTCCAACCTCAAAATCTTATCTGGAGCACTGACTGTACATAAACTAAACTGACAACTTGCAAAGAAGCCGCAGAACTTGATTTTATTTTTTAACAGTGGATAAGTGTATAAACAGAGGTTTTCTTGAGAGATCTGGAAAAATGGGTTGAAGGGGTGCAGGTCTTGTCGAAATTCCAAACAGGGTTCAGGAGTTGTCTGTCAACGCCCCTTAATGGGCTGGCCCTCAACCTGATTAGTGAGAAAACCAGGGTTACGGTTGAACTTCAGCTGTATGCGGCCTGGGTGGGTTTCTCAAGGGTACTTGATCAGGTCATCATGGAACCTCTTTGGGCCAAACTCAGGAAACTGGGGGCCCCAGAAGGTTTGCTATCAATGCTAAGGGAGCTGCATAGGGACACCACACAGAGTTCGCTTGGACGAGGAAGGACATCTATTGGACTCTAAGAGTGGAGAAGGGAGTCAGACAGCGGTGTTCGGAGCACCATTCTTTTTCAACCTGTATGTGGCAGACTTGGATCCCTATTTGCAGCTGTCGGCAATGGCCAGCCCAACGATCAATGCGACCAAGGTCCACTGGCTGGCCTATGCCGAAGATTGTCCTGGTGGACAACACAGCTGTGGGGTTACAACGGCTCTTAAAGAAGCTGAGTGACTATGCCAAAGAGAATGGGCTCACCATAAATTAAAGGATATCTAAAGTAGTGGTATTTAGGCACTCGCGCAAACAGGTCCACCTTTCCCAATGGGTACTGGATGGCCAGGTTATCCCTAGAGAGGAGGAAGTGATGTATTTAGGATACAAAATCTACACTTCTCCCTCGATAATCAAGGTGGAACAGGATATACAGAATAAAATCGATCAGCTGGTACCACAAATGAAAAAGATTCAATTTAAATTCTGCAAATTTTCAATTCTACCACTAACAAAATTTTACACAGCAAATGTTACTCGAGTGATCCTGTATGGGCTTGAAGCAAAACCCCATGTGAGACACAACTTGCAAAAACTAGAGGGCTCAGTTTGGAAGAGAGTCCTTGGGCTTCCAATGAGCCTTTCGATGCCTAGCCTTAGATTCGAATTGGGTTTGAAATCGCTGACAACTTTGGCAGAATGGAGAATGTCTCCCTTTATAGACTTATTATTACAGCCCAGAAAGACACGTTATATGAAGACATCAAGGCCCACTTGGAGTACCGTAAATCCAAAATATTGTCCTTTTTAGCACAATAAATAAATGAAACGTTTGTAAAAGCGGATACGGACATTGAAACCCTAATTTCCAATCCAATGAAAGTAAAAAAAAAAAAGCCCTTGAAATGAGGGATTGGATAGTGATGATTGAGAACATGTGGATAGTAGCCCGTCCGAACAGGTTTCTGGTAGTCGAAATAAAACCGGCCAACCTGCCAAGATACCTGATGAAGTTCCTAGATTCTAAAATTAGGGTGAATTTTTTGAGAAATCGCCTTAATCTTGTCCATACTCGGGACATTCTTGTTAAAAGGGGGAAGGGGGGCGCAGCTATCAAATTATGAAGTACATGTACTATCCCGGGAAACCAAAGATTGAAACATTTTTGGAATGCGAGGGTACCTGGCAATTGAGAGTGACTCACTTTGCTAGATTCACGGCTACAGAAGATGGCATAGTGTCAGAAATGTTCTGGGACAGAATGATATCGGGCTATGACAGGGCATTAACTACAGCCGTGGTTCAGGTTTTGGAAAGAAGCAACCTAATGAGCTGAAAACATCTTCAGTATACACTAACTGCTGCCTTGGGACGTATGCACCCATCCTACTTATTTTTCCTTTTTTTTTCTCTCCCTCACCTCCTCCTCTTTCAGAAGGATCTGAAATTCTAGTAGCTCCTCTGTATTCTACGACTCTTGTTTACATCATTACTCGTGAAAAGACAAGAATGGTTGAAAGAAAAAGAGTGAAATGTTTTTTCTGGATTGCAAGACTATGGTTTTTAATTTTAATATTTAACTTTTCTTTTTCTCTTTCTTTGAAAGGCCCGGTGCAGTTATTCCTGTTAATCCCAGATGCTCAAAACCAGGGTGTCATGGGGAGCGAGACTGGGGAAAAGCAAAGGGTACAACACCAGACTACACTCTGCATAGATACAGGTTTTACAAGTCTAAAGCACACAGGGTTAACATTTATGGTTTGGTGAGAAAGGGTAAAGTGCCTGAGCCAGGATTAAAACCCATCGGTTCAGGCTCTAAAATCCGGTCACATTAACTTCTTACATGAAATAGGCAAAGAAAGCAAAATGCATGGATTGGATTGCCGGGCAGCACATTTCAAGACGCTGATCCATAAACCTAGAACAGTTAAAAATGTGTGGGCATTGACTGCATCAAAATGGCATCAGTGGGGTTGAAATGGTTGAAAGAAAAAGAGTGGAATGTTTTTTCTGGATTGCAAGACTATGGTTTTTAATTTGAATATTTAACTTTTCTTTTTCTCTTTCTTTTTTAATCTCGATTGTTCAGTAACTTGAGTCATCAGCAGTGGTTGTTCTTTTCTAAAAGGTTTAGTACATGTTCACGTAATACTGCAACATAGAAGATCCTTCAGTCTCTCAAGAACTTTTTTTTGTAGCATATGAAATAAAACAGATCTAACTGGAAGGGGGCAGCAACGCACTCTATAGAGAACGCTTCCCATCACAGCAGCACGTGGGACATACAGTGCTGTGGATTGAAAGGCCCGGTGCAGTGATTCCTGTTAATCCCAGATGCTCAAAACCAGGGTGTCATGGGGAGCGAGACTGGGGAAAAGCAAAGGGTACAACACCAGACTACACCCTGCACAGAAACAGGTTTTACAAGTCTAAAGTACACAGGGTTAACATTTATGGTTTGGTGAGAAAGTGTAAAGTGCCTGAGCCAGGATTAAAACCCATCGGTTCAGGCTCTAAAATCCGGTCACATTAACTTCTCACATGAAATAGGCAAAGAAAGCAAAATACATGGATTGGATTGCCGGGCAGCACATTTCAAGACACTGATCCATAAACCTAGAACAGTTAGAAATGTGTGGGCATTGACTACATCAAAATGGCATCAGTGGGGGCAACAATAATAGTATGAAATGTGTATGATTAAGCGTATGGGTGCGAAATTATGATAGTGCACTTAGGCCACCAATAATATGTCTCTTAGTAGGCTGCGTCACCTGTTCAACAAGGTCCACTCATAAGGCCCTTGGAAAATTGAAAGGTGAATTATTGGATTCAGGTGAATCGTGCTCTGCTTTTTTTGGAGATAGATGGGCAGTAAAATGCGTTAACTCTCTAAAATTGATCTCTGGGAATGTACCCATTATTATAGCAGCATCAGCAATTGACAGCAATTAATAAAGTCTTATCAACATGAAGACTCAACATATTGATTTCAAATATAGAAAACATACAAGCACAAGGAACAGATACTTCCCCCCATGTGCAATTCACGAATTGCTCAAAGACATATGATCAACAAGGCCTTGAGGACGACCAAGGTCGAAACACGTGTCGGCTGACAACAATAAGATTAAATCATTCTTTTGGTTGACCTATTTGGAGGATTTTGGACTCTTTTTCATATCATTTCACTGCTCATCTATCTCCAAAAAAAGCAGAGCACGATTCACTCAAATTCAATTAATTCACTGTAGTATGAAACGTTAGTCACGTCTTTTGTGTTAGTGTACTGAATAAACAAAATTGAAATGGTCAGGTCTTGCTGATTAACCAAATTAGTTTTAGTGCTAAAAGTTCTTGTGACGCACCCACCACAAAATGGTCAATCTTGCTTATTTACATAATTGATTTTTATTAATAAAAATGGAGCGTTGTAATTCAGTTGTCTAAATCCCAAATACGTGTTGAGCTGTGGTTCATGTCTGCCAGCTGCATGCAGCAATCTTCATCTGCTGACTTCCTTCTATTGACCCAACTCTACTTTTCCGACTACAGGTATCAATTGTTATCCTTCTGCATACACGTATTAGAGAGAAATTCCTCTGTGATTTTGTTTCCGTGCAAGTGTGTAATCCCTCCACAATCCATGCTAGCTATTAGTCACAGCAGTTACACGGTGTACCTTTGACCAACGTTGCCCAAATCTCTGGTTTCCCCATTTATTTCACAGATATGTTGGATTATAAATGTGGAGAACCACAACTCAGCAACAATAAATATTTAGGGTTTAGACCATCTCTGGCAACCGAACCACAACACTAATTTTTATTACCAACAATCAATTCTGTAAATCAGCAAGATGGACCATTTTGATGCAAGCGAATAACACAAACAGTTTAATTTGTATCACTAAATAAAAAATTTGACCCAACCATTTCAATTTTGTTTTCAGTTCACTAACACAAACACCCCTTTTTCTTTTTTTACAGCATCATGGATACCAAGTACCACTGTGTACGCTTAATCTTGATTTATCAGTCGGGTTGCCCAGGAATGCCACACAGTTTCCCGCTTAGATATTCTAACATCACCTAAAAATTGTAACATCACCTATCACTACGATTCCACCAAAACGATTGTGGCCACTGCAGACTAACATGGAGAAAACGATTACACAATTCCCCAAAAAGACTCCAATTACATATTGGAAGAGTTGGATCACGTGCCCTGTGAAAGAATTTGAGACCAGCAGATACAAAGCAGGTTTGCTTGTGCAGGAGGAGGAGGTACATATTGCATACTCCAAAGGACAAGAAAAGTCTATGGATAGGAGTAGTAAGATACCTTTCATCAGCAATTAAGCTTTAGAGGTGGGGAATGCCCCATTAACATGGAAGTCCCACCCTTGTAGAAGGCCTATCCAGGAAGTGAGGTAGTGGTGGTTAACCGGAACTTAGGCCCTAGCAGTTGTTTTACCCCTGGATGTGACATCATAGGTGCTACCTGTGAGGCCCCCACAAACCCCATAGTCCCGAGGGGGGCCCCCCTGTGGTCCCTCAGAAGTCCAAACACGATAGGTGACCTATTACAAAGTGCCCTAGTGTGCTTTACCTGACACACTCACCTCTTTTAGGTTATGGGTATATGGCTTGACCATTCTGACTCGGATGTCCCCCCAAAGATCCAGAAGTGTGTTGCAGTTTTTGATAGTGTGCTGTGGTGCCCTGGAAATGACTGTGCGGGGCCCGCTTTAGGGGTGTGGTGTAAAGGGTATATATATATATATATATATATATATATATATATATATATATATATATATATATATATAATGAAAAAACGTTGTTAAAGCGACGTTATGTTTACAAGCAAAACCGAAAAACCTCAGAGATTTGCGAGTTACGGTAAGCTAAGCAACCATAACTCACGCCACCACCGTGCACTGCTAAGACTAACACCCAGGACATCAAAGATGACATCACATGTGAAATTAATTTGGATGAAAAGTCCCTACAAGGGGTTGTGTTTATAATGTTGGTAACAAGATGTCATGGGTGATCGGGAGACCAATCGTGAACTACTTAATTGATTAAAGAATGTACTCATCTAAACAACATTGTATTTGAGTGTTGTTAATACAGGAACCTATTCATATATAAAAATAGGCAATGGCTGCAGCATGCATCATAGAAGTACAATATTTATAATCTTGTAATTTTAGAAAGTACAATAATGAATGCTACCTTATGCGAGTTTTGAGTAATGTTAAACATGTAATAACTAGCTAACAAATCAAGACTCACTACACTTTTGCTAGTACAAACAAACAATACATATGACGAACCACAATGCATACAAATCAAAGGCACATACAGGGAAACTAAAGTAAGGAAGAAAGAAACAGCATCATCAGAAAATGTTAACAACATTAAAATTTATCTTCATGTTTACAAATGAAATGTGTGTTTGAGGCCTGCTTATTTCCCCATGCATGTGCACCATCAGCCGAGACTAAACCATATTTTATTTTTAAATTTATTTATTGGCATTTATCATTTTCACATTTGTAATGACATAAAATATGTCCATAGTTAAAGGATAATAAGCGTTTCGTAATAAGACATTAACAATTCAACTTTAACTGTCTCCAAGTGCTCCTTCCATCATGACAGAGCAGTCTGTCGGTTCAGGGGGGGTTAGGCAAGCCGGGGAGAGGGGGGAGAGGTGACTTGAGCTTGTAAGGACCCAGTGAAGTTTTGGCTAGTTGCTCTCAGGGTTCTGTGATATTGGTCGTGAATCCGTTTTCCATAGGTTTGTTTTTGTTCATGGGGGCTTGTCATCCGAGGGGTGAAACAGGGATCCTGTGAGTTCTTTCCAGGCCGCTAGGGTCATGCTCGAGGCGTCCGTGGATCTGGCAACACTGTCTTCCCATCCCTTTGTTTCAGCTTGTACCCAACGTTCCAATTCTCTGTACCATACTTTTTGTTGGGGTCCTGCAGGTTTTTTCCAGGACATTGCGATTGTCCTTTTTGCCAGTATGCACATAATATCCATTAATTTGGCCAGGTGTTTGGCCAGCCTGGGGTACATTCTCAGAAGGCATTTGTACCTAGTCAACCCTGCTTTTTCGCTTGTCAGCTGTACGGTGGTCCACAGGGACTGTGTTTTGGTGCACGACCAGAACATGTGAATCAGGTCCACATTATTCTCTCCGCACCAGGTGCAGTTAGAGTGTGGTGATTTTATTGAATTTCGCCAGCCTGGATGGGGTTAAGTATGTTCGGTATAACAGGTTCAATTGTATTTGTCTAAATCTATGGTTTCTGGAGACTGTTTAAGGGTACGCTAGAGCCCTCTCCCATTCTCCATCAGCTATTTCCCGGCCCATGTCCATTTCCCATCTTCTTTTCAGATCAGCACTTCGTGGGTTAGGGGTGTCACTCAGGTGGTCGTAGATCTGGGACACTGGTTTCCATCCCTCTCCCAAGCTGTACAATAATGTAATCAGGGGGTTTGATTCTGGTTCCTCCGGCCATGTTGTCCACTTGTTTCGTGCTGTAGTTCGTATCCTTTGATACCACAGGAACTGGCCCGTGTGGATTCCAGCTTCCTCCTGTAGCATTTCAAATTCCTTAAAAGTGCCATCGGCATACAGGTCTCCCCATGTATATATCCCTTTCTTTTCCCAGTGTCTGAGGTGTTGTCGGTCCATGTCGGATCTGCATAGGTCCGAGATCATTGGTATGTCTGGGGAGTACTGATGCTTTGCGTGGGCGAGTGCCTCTGCTCTGTGCCATACTTTTCGTCCTAGGGCAGCCAAGAAGGGGGCATTTCGCATCAGGTGGCTGGGGGCCCAGATAAGTTCCTTCAAATGGATCGGGGAGGCCAAGGATTGTAGCAAGGGCGTCTCAGATGTGGTGTCGTCTGCCAACCACTTGATCACAAAACTGAGTTGTGCTGCCAAATAATATTTCTCAAAGTTTGGAAGTTGGATTCCCCCCTGGCTGTACGGTAGGACCAAGGTGGTGAGTGCTATCTTACGTCTTCCTTTCCCCCATAGGAAATCACGGAGTATCACTTCTAACAGGCGAAAAAAGGAAGCATTGATGTAGTAATGTACATTTTGGAACCTGTACAGGAATCTGGGGAGGACAATCATTTTAATTATTGAGGCTCTGCCCATCATAGACAGGGGAAGTTTTGCCCAGAAGTTCATGGATTTTCTTAAAACGGGGATTGCTGACTTCGTGTTGTGTTCGTGCATCAGTGCAGGGGTGTGCATTATGTGTATTCTCAGGTATTTAAACAAGGTGACCTCCTGTATCCCCACAGAAGGGAGTTCTACAATATCCTTGCTCTTGAGGCCAGCCAGAGGGAAGAGGCAGGACTTTGTTCTGCTAAATTGTATGCCTGAGACCTTCACAAAGTTGTCTAAGACATCTACCATTGTGGGCACGTTATTGTATGGGTCCCTAACATATAGCAGTACGTCGTCTGCATGAAGTGAGATGATGTGGTCCACTCACCCAGACGTATCCCAGCATCGAAGAATTGTTTCCGAAAATAGATGGCAATAAGTTCCAGTCCTAGTACATAAAGCATGGGGGATAGTGGGCATCCCTGCCTAGTGCCCCTGCATATGTCCCAGACCTCATATGTATTTCCAGTTTTTACCCTAGCCCTGGGTTTTGTATAAAGTATCTTGATCCACCTAATGAACCCCTGGCCAAAGCTGAAAACTTCTAGAACCGGTACAAGCCATTCCCAATATATAGAATCAAATGCCTTAATGCCTTGGCATCAAGGGATAGCAGCACACATGCCTCCATGCTAACCTCAGTTTGGTTTATAACCTGTTGTAATCTGCCTAAATTCATGGTCGTGTTCCGGCTCGGTATGAAGCCACACTGATCCATGTCTCCCCTATTATTCTAGCCAACCTCTTTGCTAGTCAATATTTTCACATCGTAGTTAAGCATGGCTATTGGGCGGTAAGAGCCACATTTGTTGACGGGTTTTTTTAGGTTTAATGATCGGGATCAAAAGGGTCTCTCTCATTCTGTCGGGCAATATCCCTCTCCCATATGCTTCTTGAAAAACCTCATGTAATAAGGGTTCTAGGGCGGTCTCGTATGCTTTATGAAACTCAGTGGGTAGCCCATCATTCCCAGGGGTCTTGCAGGTGGCCAGCTATTCAATCGCCTCTGTCATTTCTTCGGTTGTGATGTCTGCATTTAGGGCCTCGGTCTGTTCAGGGGTTAGTCTGGGGAGTCCTATTTCCTCAAAGGTATCTGTGATTTGTTCTCGGGGAACTTGGTCCTTGTGGGAGTATAGGTGTGCATAAAAGCACTTGAAGGCGTCATTTATGCCTTGTTGTGTTTGGAGTTTATTGCCCTCTGCATCCTGTATCATGGTGATTGTGTGCCTGGGGTGTTCTTTCTTGCACAGCCAGGCCAGCATTCTACTCGGCCTGTTGGCCTCCGTGTGCGCCCTGTTAGTCTTGGTGGTGTAGTCGAATTTAGCTAGTCTATCCCATGCCGATGTGCATTTAACTCTGTGCTTTGAGGGTGTCCTCTCTCTGGTGAGTGTTCACCGGGGTGGCCTCAAGTTGCTCAATCTCTTGCTCCCACTGGTCTAATTCACCCTGCAGCTGTTTTCTAATGCCCCTGCTTTTGTTATGATTTCCCCCCCTTGTCACTACTTTCAGGGCGTCCCACATCGTGCTCAGGTGGTCGACACTTCCGGTATTTAGCTCTATAAAGTTATCTATAAAATCATGTAGCTCCACCCTGAATGCCAGGTCTCCCAGGGCGTCTATCGGCATTCTCCACATAGGAATAGGGGGTCTAGGGCCAGCATGGTTCCATTCTACTAGAAGTGGCGAGTGGTCTGAGATGGTTCTTCCCTAGGTGTTGTGCACTGTCTATTTGTGACAGGTGTTCTTTGCTTATGAAAACATAATCTAATCTCGTATGAAGGTCATGTAGGGAGGAGAAGTACGAGTATCCCCGGGCGTCGGGGTGCTGCTCCCTCCATGTGTCGGCAAGATCTAGTCCGTCTATTAATAGGGACAGGGCTACCGTTCCTGCTGAGGGACCTTTCGGGTGGGGCTGGGACCTATCAAGTTTGGGATCTCGTACACAATTGAAGTCCCCTGCCCAAAAAAAGATGCCGTGCCTGTATGGGGCGATTTTGGGATACATTGAGTTCAGATGTGCCGGAATATTGGTGTTGGGAAAGTAGGAGTTCACTATACATACCTCTTCCTGTTCTAATCAGCCCCACATTATTGCAAACCTGCCCTCCCGGTCTATCTCGGACTTAATTAAATGAAATGGGAGTTGGGGTGAATCCAGGTGTATACTCCTCTGGAATATTTGGAGTAAGTGGTTCCAATTCCTTGTCCTCCCCAATGCTCACCTAATTTGGCCAGAGAGTCCGCCGTGCAATGCGTCTCCTGCAACAGTGCTATTTGCACTCCCTTTCTGTTCAAGTAGGACTTGATTCTGTTCCGGCGTAGGTAAGTTCCCAAGGCCCTCACATTCCAGTCATTATTTTTATTCTAGTGGCCATGGTGGATTAATAGGAATTCCGCTGCTTCAGTCCGGCAACCGGCAACTTCCGCTCGCTCACCCAGTTGTGGCTTCCTCCGTCCCTGCCCATCTTCCCCGGCACCATCTGTTACACCTGTTGGAGACTTTTTAACTTGAATAACTCCCATTGTATGAATGGGGAAAACAACAAAACAACAACAAAACAACTCGAAGTGCCCCTAGCAGTTGCTTTCAACTTGCAGTGCTCAGGGGGTCCCGAGCCTTCCAGGCCACTCCTGGCCTTCCGGATCAGGTAGTGTGTAGGCGGACTGCCTGCAGTTTCCGTTGGGGTGGGTCGCCTTTCTTTCTCTCGTGTGGTCCTCCGAGCTCCTCTCCGATCTGGCTTACATCACAGTAGGACTCAATTGTAGTAGAATTGTCTGCTGTTTATATTTGTGTGGGGAAATCCCTTTACTCTTCTTGCCATGGCGGGTGCGTAGTCAGCCCAAGTCTGACCGTGGTGGTTCCTCCTTGCCATCAGCCAGGTTATTATGTTCAAGCCACATGTTTGCTGCAGCTGGGGGTCTCCAGAAATATCGCTGTTCCTTTATACAGAATCTTGAGGAGCGACGGGTAGAGCAACATGTATTTTAGGTTGAGCTTTCGTAAGTGTGCTTTTATTGGGATAAAGGATTTCCTTGCTCGTTGCACTATCGGGGTATAATCTGGGCACATGACTACTGTCCAGTCTTTTCTCTTGATCTCTCCACCTTCTCTAGAGTACCGCAATATAGTTTCCCGGTCGCGGAAGTTTAGAATTTTGGCAATGATTGGGCGTGGGTGTGAGCCGGTTGGGGGGCGTTTCTGGAGAGATCTGTGGGCTCTTTCAACGGAGAACCCCTGGATGAGGTTTCCTGGTCCAATTTCCTGTTGTAGCAGTGTTTCGATAAATTCTGTCGGGTCTGGGCCTTCCAAGTCCTCAGGAACCCCCAGTATACGAATGTTATTTCGGCAGGCTCGACCCTCGGCATCCTCGGAGCACGCCTCCAGCCTTGCCACTTTTTGTTCCAGGTCTTGGACTTTTATCTTTAGATCTTGGGTGCTCTCAACGTTGTCTTGCAGGGTCGTTTCTATCGCAGTGACCCTTTCAGTTAGGTTTCGGGCATCCTGACGCATGAGCTGTATGTCCGATTTCACCTCCTCTATCTTTCCTTCGATTGATGTGCGGAGGGCCGCTATTACTTGCAGGACTTGCGTGTGCTTGAGGTCCTCTTCTTGTTGGGGCGGCTCTTCCGAGGTCTCCCGGTCTTGTTGTGATTGTCTTTGGGGTCTGACTGTTGTGAAGGAATCCATCGTAACCAATTTCGGTTTGCTTTTGGGGGGGGGGGGGGGGGAGAGACATCCCCTGTTTCAGGTCCCACATTCTCTTATGCCGGGTCCAGTTCCGCAAATTATGCAGGCCTTTCCTGCGGCCCCTGGTTTGTGTTATAGTTTTTGTGTCTTTGGGCGGAGGGTAGTGGGTCCGTGGGTCGAGTTGGCAGCCCCCACTTATTGGTTGGCCGTGTGGGGTGGGGTCCGCTGCATGCCCGTGCCCCAAATCTGGGTGGAGAGGGGGGTCCCCGGCTCTTTTCCGCCTCACTTACTGTGTTATATGCTGGCCCACTGCGCCCACAGTTTCTACCATCTTCCCATCAGCTCCGCTCGACTGGCTAACCACTACTGCACCACGGGTGCGTCTCCTCGGCCCTCGTTCCTCCCGTGGCAGCGGCTAGTTTCCTGGTGTCCAGTGACCATAAGGCAGCCCCGCCCCGGAGTGCTTTTAGTGCCGGTATCGCTGGGCTAGAATTTCAATCCCTGCGGTTTCTCCGCTCGTCCGTGAGAGCCAGGGTGCAGCTGGGGAACGAGTGGCCCGCTCCGTCGGCTTCAGTGTGGTAGAGAGTCCTTTGTTGCCACGCTCCGCAGGGTGACTTGGGCCTCCGTAGCTCCGTTCTTATTCCGTGGTGGGTGCCGCCATCTTGTGGGTCCCAGGGGCTCAGCATCAAGCTTTGCGTTTTCAGCCTTCCTTGCCCCAATTCGCCCCAGGAACAGGGTAGAGTGTCGGTAATCGGTTCCCCTTCTATGTTGTTCGTTTTTTTTATGGTTGCAGACCAGTTATAGCGATATTAGCTCACTTTGCAAGGATCTCGAAACGGAGCTCCGTGGGAGACTGTCCTTACAGCATGCGTGCTGCAGACTAAACCATATGGACCGTACTTAAGAACATATGACAAGGTTAACGTCTAGATACAAAACCACCTGGCCTAGATATGTCCGTGGACAAAAAAAAAAGAAGAAAAAGAGTGGCCCATATATGTGAGGTCGGTTTATAGTCAAAAAGTCAAATCCAATAATGTCGAAAGTCAAAAAGTCGAAAACCAAAAGTCGAAAACCAAAATGTTGAATTTTTTTTTGGGTTGCTTTTTTTTCATAATGGGGGGTTCCCCCATCTCCCCCCCCCCACCCCCCTTTAATTTTTTTTGTTTTACCCCTTTTTTTTACCCTCGGAGGCCAAAAAAATATATATAAATAATTCAACATTTTTGTTTTCGACTTTTTGGATTTCACATTTTTGTAATTCGACATTATTGGTTCGACATTATGACTGGACACCTGTGAGGTCATCGGTGACATTTGCGATGTCATCTTTGATGTCCTGAGTGTTAGTCTTAGCAGTGCACGGTGGTGGAGCGAGTTATGCTTGCTTAGCTTACCACAACTCGCGAATTTCTGAGGTTTTTCAGTTTTACTTGTAACCATAACGTCGCTTTAACAAAAATTTTTCACTGAATTTCATGGGTTTTTACCTGTGCATGCTATTTTCCTACAATTTACTAATATCATACTTAGCCCAATATAACAACACTTCTGTCCAATTTACAATGTTTCACCTTAAAGCAAAAATTATCATCAGTCAGAGTACAGGGAGAGATTTAGCATCAGAGCCCCAAAGCACACCCCCGCCATTCGGAATAGACAAGTATTTGTTTTTTTTACAGAATATGGGGACATACCAGAGAGATCTACCAACATTTTAAAAGTGTTGAATACTATGAAATTTTCTGCTTTGTAAATTTAGATCAATTAAGATCTACCGGACAAGGTTTATTAATGATCAGAGGCAGTTGAAAGGCTAGTCGATGTCTACGTGATTTCAACAACTTTTTTCATGCGTGTTAGCGGGCCCGCTAGCTGTGGTAAAAGATATTTTACCCCTTAACAATGCTGAAGGAACAAAATAGGAGCATATGTAAATAACAAAAAGCCTATTGATTGTATTGTCTGTTGTAGTACCACTGCTGATTCTTTAATATCAAATCAAAAGTGAAAGGAGACATCTATTTATGCATGAATGCGACCTATCAGTATATAATATGTTATGTAAATATGTTTTGTTTTGTAAATAATGTATGATAGCAGAAATGTTTATTTCTTATTTTATTATATAAATATTTGTAAAGTTGTAATTTTCAACTAAATCAAATAAAAAAAAAAAAGATATTTTATTAAACAACTTCTAGAAAATGCCCACACAGTTATGACCGCCATACCAAATAACCTCATGGTTTTACTCTTGCTGGCAACCCTTGTATAATGAGCTGACCGCTAAAGTGCCTCACCTAAAATTTGTGGAGGGCTTCCCAGATTCTCCGAATGACGACCGCTTGCTATCGACAACCCTTGTCAACATGATCATCGTAGATCTGATGGATGGTGGGCATAGCGCTGAACTGGAAAAAGCATTCACTCCGTATTTGCATCGTCATAACCTTAGTATCTGCTACATTGTTCAGAATTACAAGGGCAATCATTCAATAACATTAAACACCATCTATATAGTTCTGTTTAAGAACCCAAGAGATAAACAACAGCTCACAGTCCTAGCGAGACAGTTGTATCTGGGTAACAGTTTTTTTTTTTCATTGAGGCCTTTGAAGACGCTAGCCGGAAACCTTATGGTTACTTCTTGGTGGATTTAAAAACAAATACCTTAGAGGACTACAGACTGTGCACACATCTTTTCTATCCTGATCTACCTGGGGTTTACATACAAAAGGCCTCTAGAAAACCCTAATGAAGGGAAAAACTTTCCTCATTAGTACAGTCACCATGACGACGTGTATACGTAGGAACTTTGCTCTCCTTAGAATGTTAGTAACAGCACCACCACAACAACAACGCATGGCCATTCTATGCTCAGCTTCTGATGATTTAGTATTGGCTATAGCAGAGCTTCCCTTCAACACCATAAAGGGAAACGTTACACTATCCAGCCGCCAGATAGGAGTCTAAAAAAAGAAAAAGCACATCCCCAAGAAGCTGGGTAACAAGAGGACCTCCATAAAAGCTAAAAGAAAACTTTTAAAACAATCTGATGGTTTCATAGGATCACTACTAGGTTTTGCATTGCCTCCGACCACCCGGCTTCTAGGGGGCGGTTAATGGAGTACAGTTAGAAGATGTATCTGGTTGACAAACACCAGATGGACGGCCTGAGTACCCAGAACTGTGAAGTATCCGATATTCAAAAATCAGCCACCCTAAGGTTTGATTTGGAAATGCAAGAGATCCTAAGGCATCATGATTTATCAGACTACGACAAGGTTTCCCTCTATTCAACTATTCTCCAAAAAGAAATAAGAACTAACATTGTAAATGCCCCCTGAAGATCCCACAAGTCTCGACAGCACAGCCCCTGTTCCCCACATAACTATTTCAGATCCTCTGGTGGCGTAAGTTCTTGACACCATTAACCGCCGCTATCGTAAAAATGCTGAACTATTGATGAACAAGATGACGAATGACAAGGGGGTGGCACCTTGGAACGAGAAGGGAAAATTTGTATATAAAGGGGTGGTTGTCAAAGGTTCAAACATCCACGATTTAGTTCACAGCATTACCAATCCTCAGACCTTTGGAAGACACAAAAAAAAAACGAAAAGTTGGGATCTGTTCATGTAATCTGCTGCTGATGTAAACATCCCTGCAGAAATATGGGTTATTGTGAACTGCTCAAAACCTTAAAAGACTCTGATGTTAAAACACTGTCAGACGATGTTGATTCTCTAGATAATGCATTTAAGAAAAGAGATCCAAACGATCGGACTGGTTTAGTGTGTAACGGTGTGTTTTTAGTTTTAAGAACAATGTTTAATAATTGTAATATATGTATGTGTATATATGTGTTTCTGTAAATGTTGTTTATAAGGATAACCTTCCAGGCTGTATAAGAAAGTGCTCTGTTTGTAATACACTACACTGATTAAGTATACCTACCAAACGTTTTCCGTCTAATCCTTTCAAACATGTCAAGCATTGCATTTTCTTTTTAAATAGTACTATAAATTACATAAGTAAGAAAGAGAGGCTTTTGTTTAAAATCACAAGATGTTTTTATTTGGACATGTGCATATCTCTAGGGTTTAGTAACAAGAGTGCATTTCTGACAGAAGCTAGATACATGTAAACGGGGTCTGCGATATTTGCTCTTGTTCACAAAGGCCACCAACATCCGATCATTTTGTATGCATTCAAGAGAATAAGTTTGCATAATGGCCAGCAAAGAATGTTTCTCAGACGTTTTAGATATGGTTGTATACGAATGACAATTGTTCGAATAACAATTGACCTTCTGCACAATTGACCAAATTTAAACAGTCAATTAGGATATATATGCGGGGGAACCCCACCCCCCCCCACGCAGCCTCCCCACCCAATCCACCCCACCCATTCCCCTTATATTATTATTACCCCCAACCCAAAATATATATATATATATATATATATATATATATATATATCCATACGGTCAATTGTGCAGAAGGTCGATTCGGACCACTGTTATTCGAACAATTGTATCATTCCAACAATTGTAAGCGAACAATTTGGGTAATACTTTAGATATAGGTATAAGGATTGTTGCCCACACGGCTTCAGAATGCTGCACCTGTGCTCCATTATAATGTAATACAGGTGATATATGTTTAATATAGTCCAATAGAGTGCCGCCGTATATAGCATGGCTTGGGAAGTACCCCAGGCTATCAAAGGCAATTATTGCACCATTGTCTATAAACATCGCTATCCAGTGTGTGCCTTCTTGATCCTGGGGGTTGGTGTTCACAACTAGGCTGACGGGCCACTCACCAGGTATACCCCTCGTAATGTTATCACACGAATACACGCTCCGAAATGTTTTCATAGCACTTTTGTCTTTACGTAGGAAACGCATTATGAACTGGTAGGTATCCATTACATATCGTACAACACCGGACGCCAATTGTTGAGTTCTATGACAGAGTCAAATAGAGCCATAATAATATTAACGGTGTTTGGTAAATTTGCAGCAAACTGTACCTCGATGCGTAAATTACCATTCCCAATCAGATTATAATGGGCGGATGATGCATTATCGGGTGTCAAATCAAAAGCCAACAGAGTGTAACCCCCGTCGTAGTCGTCACGAGGTATCACAAAGCCTTTATCATGCCTGTGCTTGCCACTGATGGAGAATAGACTCAGATACTCCCTAATCATACTTTTGTGTTGAAAACTGGGACTGTAGGCTTTGGCCGGTCTGACGACCCCGTCTGTAAAAAGAGCAGCGTAGTTAATGTTGTAATGTTTAAAATTACAAGGATTGCTGGCATACAATCCTCCCATGAAAAAGCAGTGTTAGCCACAAAACTAATGATCATTTTAGGTAGCTGTCCCAAGAATAAGTTATCCTGACTGGCGACACAACTGCACGCTGGTACACTTAAGATTTTCAAGGATGTCTTCTCCACAGGGTATTTTAAGTTAGATACTTGTAGAGAGTCGGCATGAGCGAGTCTGACCGTAGGTGCCACATTGACCCTTAAATAAATAAACTTGCTGATACCATTACCAGCTTACAAGATTCTGCATCATCGCTGTTACGGCAGAAGGAATCTTTATTTCAAGAGACTTTCATTTTCAGATCAACACCATACATTTCTCCTGTAAAAAATAGAGCTGTCTGTAAACCGTCCCCTGGTAAATTAACATTTCTGCTACCCGTCGCATACGTTTCTCTCTTAATAAAGCCTGTGTTGGCTCCATCTAGAGTATAATCCTCCATATGCACTGCTGTGTCCTTATAAGAAATTCCTGCAGTGAGTTGAGTGTCCAAAGCATCAATGCTGTAGTGCAGAATGCTTTCTATGTACGCTCTATAGGTGTACATGTTGTCACTCTGCTTAATCAGACGCTCGCCTAGTGTATGTCCACCTCATTGAAATGGGTGGCAACGGGATAGGCAACAATGGCGACCTTCGCTGCGGCTGTAATATTGGTCCCGTCGGCTTTTGATATTTTACAGGATAGGTAAAGTGTCATTCAAATCCAGGTATGTTTCTGTTGAGCCTGATATGTAAAGCTCCATGAGCGCTAAAGGAGATAATGCAGCTATGGGGTGCAACTTCCATGAAAAAACTGTTTTCAATGCTCGTCTGCGTTGGGAGTACGACAAACTGGTCTACTTCCGATTTCACACATTTCCCCTACCCCTACCCACCCCCACCCCCGAGGCACAGTGAATAAATGCCATCTGTTAGAAAATATTGAAGGTGGGTCTGTTTTTTTTTATTTCTCTTGTTCCGTCTGTTCTTCGGTGTGCGTTTTCTCTTCTGTGCGCCTATCGTTGAACTTTGTTTTTTATGCGGCTTCAGGAGGCCACTGTCTGTTCGAAGCACTTTTTTGCTAGGGTTTTACTCATGTAAACCAAGCCAGAACCCTCTTGTGTTGGTTGGTTGAAATGATATGCGATGGACGCTGTTGCAGTAGACACCACATCCTTAACAATATTTGTAGCAGAGGTTTTCATATGCGGCTTGGCCAATTCAAACCCTTTGCGCAGGAAGGGCATGGCCCTACGAAAAAGGCTTCTTAAAATACTTCCTAGACCCTCACCATACATAACAGGTGCTCCTTGGAAGTAGGGTTTATCACCATCGCTGGCTGGCCTGCAATATTAATCCCTATAAACGTGCGGCTCGCCGTAATTCTTCATGATTACCATGTTCTAGCGGTCTTTCTCCCGTCTAGGGCGCACATGTAGTTTCACTAGGACCTTCCCGTATTTAAATGAGACCAGTTTCCCCTGACCGTCCCTTAGCTGTAAATCGATAGTGTCAAAATTACACTTCAAAATGGGGATATAATCCGGTTTAATGTACTGTATATTAACAAAACCGTTATTTTCATCTCTGACTTGGGCGGTTCTCATCAGGGGGCATATGAGTCACCAACCCTTTGATATTTATTTTATTGATTTATTTGCATTTTTAAAGCACTCATACAGCCTGCGGGCATCGATGCGCTGTTACAGGAATTGTTTTTTTGCTTTTTAGTTCCGTAATTTTTTTGTCTCAGTTGCGTATTTATAACGCGCTTAAATACCCAGAGGTTTCCAAGCACAGACCCGGGGGATCAAACCTGTGTTGCTTCGTGTCATCTTGCTTCCAAGGCGAACACGTTGCTGCAGAGCTATCCTATTCTACTAGATCACTGTAAATCAGGAGGCTGTAAAGTCCACCATTAATATCAACGCATGTTCTGTCCAAAGCTTTATTACTTTTCTCATGTTGTACGGTTCCCAACAAACTAGAGAGTTTCACAGTACATATAAACTGTGTTGTAAGATCAGGCAATTTTAGAAATACTTTCCTCAGAGTAGTATCCAGAAACAGCTGTATATCAGAATAGCTCTCGATCTTTGCGAGCAACCGGTTGATAGCATCTACCAACGCTTATATGCTGGGGTAAAAGCTGTGCGGAAAACCCGCATTTAACAATTCAATAGGTCCTTCACGCTTGATGGTAAACTTCGCCTCACTTTTATTTACGGTGTCCCAGGTATGGGGATATTGACTCTCCATCAGCCCTGCATCTCAAACGCCTGGTAAATCAATGGGTTGAGCCATCTTCACAGAATAATTGGATATTTCTTTGTTGGGGAATGTATCTAAAGAGGCGTTACTGGGCAAGGTGATATAAAATCCGATGTTTTCCATCTTCTCAGGGAGCTCCTCTGCTTTTTCGATACTCTAGGGATGCAGCGTTGACCCAACTGTTACATTTCTCAGGCCATCCATTTTACTAGGTGGTGTTTCTTATCCCCGTTACCCTTACTCTGAATAACTTTCTCAACCCTATGAAGACATTGGGGATCGTCAGCCACCTTTTGTAACTCTCGGTATAGAAATTACTGCTTACAACTTCCCCAGCATAATCAGTGAACTGGTATATGTATACCCCGCTTTCACAGAGGCTTTTGCCACTATACAAATTTCATCAGTAAAGGGTTGATGGTACCCTTTTGTAAAGACACTTTGAAACTTTGATACTCTGACGTGGCCTCCTTCAAGTAAGGTTGTTTTCTTGATCTTCTCCAATAACCTTTCAGCATACAGGTTTCTCCTCACTGCTAATGAGTTTTCAGATGTTACAGACTTTGGAGTCATTTTAATAGACCGGTGATAGCTGGCATTATACACATCTATAAAAGACTGTAAAATGTCCACATAGTGTTGTGTATTATAAGCTGTGAATTATCTCCAAAGTTTAGATTTCAAGGTTCTATTAAAAATGTTCAACGGCGGCTTTAACCTCATTGTGTGTAACAAAATGGTGCATGCGTGCTGCTTCAGAAGGTTTTGGAGGGGTCTATTTAAATACTCCTTACCGGCATCAGTTTGCAATTTTACAGGTTCTCACCCCTTGCTTAAAATAAGCTTGAAAGCAGCTGTTACTCTTGAACCAGTCTTGTACCCCCAAGACCTCAGCAAAAGCATATTTTGATAAAACATCTATCACCATCAAAATGTATCATGCACCATTGTTGTGCTTTTCAAAAGGACTTATATCCACTAAATCAGCCTACCACTGTTGGTCTCGGTTAGATACCATGGTCATTCTTCTTTTAAAGCGTTTTCTAGCATTTTTATGAAGGGTATATGTCCCCGGACCAGATAGCCTTGCCATAACACCTCCTTGTGTAACAGGGTGTTTATCACGTTGTAATTTTAGATAAAGAGCATCAACACCCCCATAACTCCCAATCCTGCTTTTATCATAATAGATTTTATGCATTCTTGAACACTTGTTATCCATTGAAGCACTACAAAAAAAATAACCAGAGACCAGGCTGGTGGAAGACATTTAATTTTTAAAACGGATATTATACAGCTAGGGTTTGACGCAGGGTTACCAGCTGTGATATTTTTTTGCAGCATTATAAATCACACTAAACACGCCCTCCTGGACACGTCTATAACTGTATGGACCAGACACTCATAGCATTTAAAAGTTCAGATAGTTCCGGGGCCTGTAAACATAACCTTTAATGCGACAGTAGCCTACATACCATTTATCCACGATCTGCTGCAATACAGCTCTAGGGTGCGGGTATAAAAGATCTTACATCATATTGGAATACATGCCCATATTCATCCACAATAGACAACCTGATGCTGGTAAAGGTGTCACCTATACATGTGTGTATTTCTAGGAATGTTTTTGATAGAAGCCCCTCCACACTAGCATGTACACGCATCCTCATGGCTTTATGAACACCTTTAAGCATCTGAAAAACTTTATATGAATTCAACATAAAACATATGACATATTGCGCTAGCAGGATAATGCAGGATTAAACAATCATGAGCATCCTGCTGCGGGTCTTCACATTTATGCCCATAGCACCAACAGTAATAGTCACGCTTCAAGCATAGTTTCACTACAAAAGTTGCAAAAGCCTGAACAGTTAAAGACTCCAAAAGGGTCATAGTTTCATCTTCTACTTCATCAGAACTTTCAAAGCATTTTAAACAGTCACATTTCTTACACTTATAACGACCTTCAGTGTACTTTCGATAATATTTTTAGCAGCACACACAGTAAAGGTTGACGGTATTGAATGAAGAGCTCTGACTCCAAGCGCTGTCAGATTTATCTGGCGTTTTCTGTTTATCTGGCGTTTTCTGCAATAAAAAAAAAAAGTTTTTACTCTTGAATATGTGTTAACAGGTTACACACACACACACTTTATTACATACCATATTGCACATTTCAGAATCAGCAGCTTCCATCTCACAGGCGCAAGTGACGTCCATAAACAGCTTGTCTTCATTGGAAGATGGTTCTAGCTCACGAGTCATGGCTCTCTGGAAACAGCTCATCTAAAACGATGTCCTGTCATTTTATCGAATGTAAAAGTTTTGAAAAGGCAAACTTTAGCATTTTTTTGTCGAAATGCCATTCTTTTGAAAAAAAAAATTGAAAGTGCCGTCGACATGGGTTAGGGTTGGGGCTTGGGTTAGGTTTGGGGGTGGGAGGGTGGAAACCCCCCCCCCCCCCCCCCCCCACTAAAACCTTGAAACGTTACATGGAGCTGCCCAGGCTGAAATTACAGCACCGGACAGCTGCATCTAACGTTTCAACACTAAAAAAAAAAAAAAAAAAGCATTGAAATGCTACTTTTAACATGTAAAAGTGCATTTCAATTGAAACCAGCCCATGACTATTGTCGACGGATTGGTTTCGAAAGAAATGCACTTTGCATGTTAAATATAGCATGTCACAGATTTTGTTTTTGAAACTTTTGTTTCGAAATGATCACTATGAACCATCTAAAACACCCAGGTCCTCATACAGGGGCTCTTTAAGAGTCTTCATAGACTCATTCCCATCTATGTGGTCTGCATCTGTGTAGTCGGCATCCGTTATAACTGCATCTACACCATCCACGCATTCATCAGAAGCCTTGATAGGGGAAATAGCCTTTGACATACCATCAAAGCGTTCAAAGCTTTTCCATAGCAGCAGTGTAATCGGGCTCCCCATCAGCGGCTGAAGTTGTTGCTGGCGGACTTTCAGGGCTGTAGTACTTTTGAATGGTGTTCAAATCATCAATCCTTGGGTTATTCGTAGAGTAGTAACTGTAGCGCTTCATGATTCCGGGTATTGCGCAAGCAGGTTTTCCCAGGGCTTCAGGAGCAGCGTGTACCTCCCCCCGAAACACACATATATATATATATATATATACATACATACACACACACACACACTTCACGCCACACCCCTAAAGCTGGCCCTGCACAGTCATCTCCAGAGCGACTGACACACTTCCAGGCCTTTGGCGGGGTGGGGGGACCATCCGGGTCAGAATGGTCAAGCCACATACCCATAAACTAAAAGAGGTGAGTCTTTCTGGTGACGGTGAAGCACACTAGGGCACTTCAAGAATGTTTGCACTACCGGGGGGACCAAAGGGGGACCCCCTCAGGACTACAGGCTTTGTGGGGGGCTCACAGGTAGAACCTATGATGTCACATCTGGGGTAACAACTGCTGGGGCCCAAGTTCTGTTTAACCACCACTACCTCACTTCCGGAATAGGCCTTCCACTAGGAGGGGACCTCCGAGTTAACGGGGCATTCCCCCGTCAAGCTTAATTGCTGATGAAAGGTATTATCTTATACTACTGTTGGACTCATTTTAAACTCATGTTCCTGTACCCCATTTAATAGATCTCAACTTTTTTTCTCATTGGTTTAAAAATGTATCTTGGGGAAACGTTTTATACTGTCTCATCACACCCTAGGCGATTATTTCTTTTAATTAATCTACTTTAAGTGGACTAACCAGGTGTATACCTATACATTGCCTTCATGACCGCTGAATTATTAAGGCATTACACACTTGTTGGCTCAGGAACACTAGCAAGTAAACATCCACTTACTACACTGACCAGCTGTTGGATCCTTTTATTTAATTGAACAAACTTGCTGCAAGTGCCCATTTCTTTTTCGCTGACACAAATAAACACATGCCTGATTGGTCTAGTGCCAAGCTTTGCATTACGTACCTATGTACATTAATGCAATGGCATCTATTAGGAGATCACAATTCCAGGCCAGGTTATTTATTGCAGACAGATCAGACAGACTCATCTACTCTATAGGTTCCCAAGGCAATGTACGGCGTGAAGGATACCATCTAAACAGGATTCCTTTCTTCCAGAGTGCACTTTGAACCTCTTGCTAGAGACATACCTGTTCATATTCTTGGACAACAGACTTTGGGATGAAAAGCGATATGCCACATTTATATGCCGTTCCATTGGACAGTGTCAAAAGTTGATGGCGAAATATAAATCAATCTCAAAGATTAGGAAATACACCTCCAGAAACCTCACGTTTCCTTTACTAAGGGCGCTCGCATCTACAGGTAGAACACTTGATCATTTATAGACAAGGAGTAGGTCTCCTTTTTCTCAGCATAGTGGTCTAGGAACCATCGCAATGAACCTCAGACTAGTGCAGCTACTTGGCACGGAAACCTCTGCGACGTGAAGGCTGGCAAAAGCTGTGGCTCTCCGTAGGTGCCTTCCCAGGAGCCTGGGTGATTAGGGGTCTCTCCTTCCCTCATATCCCTGCAGCAGCGGGGGGCTTTCACTAGGTCCCATAATTAGATTGGCAATCCCTGGGGCCAGTGGCTTCATGCCTACTTCATCTATGGGTGCTGGGCATACAAAGATTAGATAGACCTGGCACTCATCTCAATAGCCTTACATTTACGGGAGGTAAAAGGACGAATGTCGTTTCTGGACACTGAGATTCAAACGTGTGCATGCTGGGTGTACATAGGTTTCTGCATGCATCACGCTAATCATCCTTTCACCTTGTCAACTGTCCAATCCGATTACAAACGGATAGCTGCTCTCGACTAAAAATCCAAACCAAATTCGATTTGGTCGGCATCAAGCAGCCCTCAACTCACAAAAACAATATATAGGTTTTGTCCATTTTGTTAATTTATTAAAAAATGTGTATCATTGATTGTGTGTGGTTTTTTAATCTTATTTGTGTGACAAAGAGGCAATGAGGAGTCCAGTCTCTGGAGTGTACAGTGCATTGGCTGGGAATCCTGAGAGGCTGCTTCCCTCCGCTCACCGCCTTGGAAGGTCACCAGCAGCCCACATATTTTGACTGGGGCCATGCACGTAGACTCTCTGCTATTGACCAACGCCATAGACAGTGTTGCTTTATTGCTCTTTATTGATGGCAACAGCCCATCCTCTTCAGGGAACTCACACCCTGGTAGCTGATGTCCAAGAGGCCGCTGAAGCTCCTTTGGAAGGTCAAAGCAGCCCATATATGTTGACCTTCGCCAAGGATATGGATTCGGTAATGTCGACACGGCCCTTCTCATAGATAATGTAGATATACTGCTCGTCGTCAATGGCACGGTCCAGTGAAGTCATCGAGGAGTAGCCACTGGCACTAGCCCATATCTGGGCAGTCTGCTTCACCCATGAGGTGCCATTGCAGAAGCTCCAGCGTAACGTCAGATTCACGCCTGAGGAGGAAAAGACATTGAGTGATCAGAACAGCACATTCTTCCACCTGCACTTCCAACACTAATTCCACCCCACAGTCATGCATCAGTGTACCCAGAGTTTTGGAAGTGCTGATTCCCTCTTTTTGAAAAGTCTCCAATCCTAAAGAAGTAGTATCAATGTTCTAGAGAAATGTGTTAGTTAATTCTGGGCTTTAAAATGGCTCCTAGTCTCAATAGTTAAGTGCTGGTCCATGCCCTTTAAAGTGCCACTAATCATACAGTAAATGCTTGCATTGTCCCTGTATAGAGTGACAGCCCTAAAAGTAAACACTAGTAGCATCCTTTTAAAAGGCCAACCAGTTCTAGAAGTGCAGGAACGTAACTTTTAAACACTCTTGTATCCGGAGAAGAGTTAGAAATGCCACTTTTAAAAGGTTAAGAATTCTACAGACATGCTTGTGCTAACAATTTACAAAAAAAAGACCCAGTTCTTCAGAAATGTGTTGGTAATGGCCTTTAAAAGCCTTAAAGTTCCTCAATATTGGAACATTTCAGTATGAGTGTTAACCTGCAGGTTGGGCCCTCAAGAAACTCCTGCTGGCTTTTTCTTCCCCACAGAAGATCGGATGACACAGCAACATCAGTTCCACCTGAGCTCAAGCTATGTATAAACGCACCACTCCGGTGGACATCTGCCGCAGGCACGGCTATCCATCCACGCACTTAAGAATGCAGCTACGACTACAACAAATTTGGTCTAACTGGTCACATAACTGCTTCGCACTGAAACACCAGTCTTATTGCACCAACTCTGCTATTAGAATACAGCGTCAACCTACGACAAATTTCAGGCTAGCTGGGTACATAGCGAGTCTCCTGCACTAGCGCGCTGTCGTGACCTCCCCCTCAGCACCCATCCACATGCCTGGCCTCTTGAGTTGCTTATTGGAGCCTAGCCGGCCCTCCCTAGGTCCCAATCTTGGCCAAATGCACACACGCATCTTTTCTTAGAACTTTCCCATACCTGCACTTCAGTCCCAGAGGGCTTTCCAACCACAAAGCGCCCTGAGCCCATACGAAATGGGAAAAGGCACTATATAAAGACGACAACAATGATGACTACAATCCAGGTTGGTTGTGGCTTTTGGGGTGTAGGTCCTTCCGCACCATTTAATATGGCTATGGATAGGGGGATACACAGGAACCTCCAGGGCCAATGAACGGGCATTCAGACAATTGGTCTTGAGTCTCAGAGGTCCAGCTAGGAGAAGGACCTCTTCAGCACTCAACTTGCGTTGCCTGGATCAGCCGCGGTGGTGTGAAAAGGGCAGAACTTCTCTTTCTACTTCAGCTACATTTGCCACTTCCCCCATTTTTCTCTATTTCCTTTAGTTCAAGGCAGTTGGTGGTGAGTGAATTTATCTGTGAAAAGTCCACTCAAATTCAGTAACTCACTGGATATTGGGGAAAACTGAGACAATAGGCCTCAAAGCCTTGGCGATATCCCGGTAGTAACTGCGCCGGGATACCGTCAATGCAAATAGCGTTACCGCAACTCGGTCCAGCACTATTAGCGCTGGATCCCGAGTTGCGGTACGGCTGTAAGTGCCCATTTTTTACGAGTTTAGAGATTCAGGCTGCAATCAGGAATTCATGCATTTTAGCAATGGGAGTTCAGAGGGGTGAAGGAAAAATTAGACTTCTGAACTTTCACTTCCCTGGCGATTTGTTGGGTCCTTCTTCTCCTGACAGAAGGGGGCGCACCCGAGCCTGAAGGACGATTAGGTTCAGAAATGGGAACATAATTGGCATTTATAGTCACTGTTTGGCATGAGCAGCGAGAACAACAGAGTTGCAAACATTTTCTGATTTAAATACATTTTTTTAAAAGACCGACTGCAACTTATTTTTCTTCTTATACAGTTGAGAATTTTCAAGGAACCTACCAAATGAAAAAACAACACCTGGAAACTCAATTTATCGATTTGGAATCTCATCGGAAAAATGAAAGTTAGTGACACATTGGCTGGAAAGACCCTGAAACATGGGGTTGGGATGAGTTTTAAACCATTAGGTAGAGCTCCTTTCACTGAACAAGTCTGATGGAGAAGTGCCTATTGACAAGTGTCCCTCAGCGTGGGGTGCCGACATGAAAATGCTCAGATAGTTGAACCTTGACGACAATTCACCCACATACCTCTACTCGACAAAGACAGGCCCAGAAAGGTAAAAAAAAAAATAAATAAAAATAAAAACATTAGATTTAGATTTCCGCAGTGCTGCTGCATGGGTAGGGAGATCTCTTCTCCTGTATCCAATGAAGCAATAAAACCTGAGGCGGGGGGGGGGGCATTACAGGTAGGGTAATGCCTCCATCTAGTCCATTCTCCCTTTCCCTGGCAGCCATTATGAAATATAGAAAATGGCCATCATGGATCAGGACGAAGGGACTATGTGTAGTCCATGCTCCCTTTCCATGACGGCCAGACAGAGAAAGGAAAGAAACAGCGAGGTACATGCGCCGCGTCCCTCGCAGAGGTAAGTCTTAACCAGACAGGTAATACGTAGCGAGGGCCAACCAACCAATCAGGTTGTCCCTCGCTGGGTGCTAATATTTGATGGGATTTCCATCTTTGTTGAAAGGGGCTTTTCTATGTTTTTAACCAAATGATTGATAGTGTCCCTGGTGTAGCCAGATAGTTAAAAAGTAGCTTCTAAAATGCCCTCATGCTCCAGGGTGTCCTACCACTTCGCCTGATGGCTGAAGGTGCCCTCCCCTGCCACATCCCCGATAGTGAAGGCTGGCCTCCTTACGGCTGTTAGCGTGGGCTGGGTTGGTGAAGAAGACTATGTCATTTTTGTACAGGGCACCAGCTGCCACAGCAGGGTCCACCAGTGTCTCGTCAAAGGTGACGTGCTCCAGCAGGAGGCTCTCGCAGCCATCAAAGCTTTGCACCACAATTCGGCAGTGGCAGTGATAGAAGTTCTGGTTTCGGGCGTTGATCACCACAGACCCATCTGGCAACTCGTAGGGCTGTGGGAAAAGGAAAGAGATGAAAGATAAGAAGGGACCTGAAATAGCACACTGCATGAAACAGGAATAACCAATCAGCTTCCTCAGGTTCTTACGTAATGGCCCACACATGCCTTGAATTGTAAATGGAGAGAACGGGTGCGTGAGTGGTAAAGGTACGAGCGTCGACTGGATGGAGGCCTTTAGTGACTTATGTGTGGGAGCCAGTGAGTGCAGAAAGAGTAAACACGGAGAATGGGGGAGCTGTGAGAGTCCGTGTTTATGAATGACAGCACTTTTGAATGAGAGATCGAATGAGTACATGAGTCAGTAGTTGGATAGTGGAACGATGGGTGGGTTGCTAAGTGCAGGACTGAATATGTGGGAAAAGATTAACGAAACTGGACAAGCAAGCGGGTGGGTCAGTAGGTAAGTGAGCAAAGTGTGCAGTTTTTCATAGTGCCACAAGCCGGCACATTAATTCTACACGGTATGGACTACTTGCGCAGCCTTCAATTGATTTCATCCATCCATCCATCCATCCATCCATCCATCCATCCATCCATCCATCCATCCGCGGAAGAGACTGCCCAGTGTACATGTTCATGCAATTGCAGACCTTTTCCATATCACAGAGTTTGAGGGGGTACTTTATGGTGGAGTCCTACGACCAGGGAAACCCCATCACTAACCTGGCACTCATCGGGGTTAAAGTCTTGAGCCTTCTTGGGTTGGTTGTATGGGATGCTCTTCAAACTGCCCCCGTAGCGCCAGTTTGCACCATGGTCATCACTCAGCAAGCAGAAGACGCCGTCCCCACTGATGGTCCCGTGGCCGCACACGATCAACCGCCCTTTACTGGGTGCTACCTTCTTCTGTGGAGGGGCAACAATCGGGTTTCCAATTACACAAAATCCTGCGTTAGTCAGATTATCAAATTCATGTACTATTGGGACTCGGTACCAAAATCAGTAGGCTAGTTTGGGTTATTTTTTTCTGTTCTTGGTTGTAAATACTCCATCAGATATGTGGTCATGAAATCCTGCAGTTTCAGTAAAGTGCTTAATATAAATATGATCAATGTCCCTTATAAATCATGCCGTTATGTGGCACTCCAGACACGTTTGCGTTTGGCCATTTCCCAGCCAGCAGGCTCCACCCAGACATTGTTGGTAAAACCAGTAAGGCCAACGTGGCGCCAACTAGGGCCGGTGGTAACCACAAAGCTTTCAATATCAAGGGTGTCAACCACAAAATCACTTAACAATCCGGGTCAACCAGTGCCAGTCACTAAACCTCATGTACACTTCCTGTTTAGCATTCTTACTGGACGTCTACAGTTTTAAACCTCCCCCGGCCCCTCAAACAAGGAAAGAAAAAGAGGATCCGGTTAACGTTTATGTCCTCAAAGGGAAGGTGGTGGGTGTGGGGAGTAAGCCAACAGCAGATGAGGACCACGGGGGGGGGGGGATCTATCTTGTCCAGCCAAAAGGCATAAAACGTGATAATACAGGACTTGAGCATTTTGGAAACCCCAAGAACTTTCAGCAGTCAACATCTGAAAGCCAAATTACTTAGGATTCAGAAGCAAAATATTGAAGCCCATTTGTGCGCTGAACACCAACAGATTTTGTTAGTCTGAATTTTCATAAACATATTCAATTTAATAAATATGAACACGTATTAAGAATCTCGAACAAACCATCCTGACTGCCAAATCCCTGTTACTTTGGTCGGCCTTTGATCCTGCAACTGACTTATCCGAATAGGTTGTTGAGTGTCTGTCGAACAATAAACTCAAATATTCATATTTCAGACACTAGAGGTAGTGTCAATATCTGCATGGGTTTGGGGGTGGAGCAAGCCAAGCCCAAGATGGTAGCGTTTTCTTTGTGCTTTTGGCACAGCGTCGGTCTTTGGCCTCCTCGTCCACCTCAAAGCGGCTGAATAATAGGGGGTGGGGGGCAGAGTGGGAACCACTCCCCCACATTTGTGCTGTGCAGGGACATGTGTGCATTGGATAGTGTGCAGTGCTCAGGAGCAGCTTTGAATTGAGGAGACCTTCGGGGGAAGAGGGGGATAAGAGCGCCTCTTGTCAATCCAGTTGGAGTAGTTGGACATACACCAGTCTGGCATCAGCGGCGAGTGGTATAGGTGGTCTTGTCCTGAGTAGAATGGCTTGCTGGAAGGGGTGGGGGGTTAGAAGAGGCAGAGAAACCCAACAGACAATGGGAGGGGTGAATCTGCATGGAGCACGTGACATCTACTAGGTCAGCCGATCCATAAAGGATTGGACAGAGTGGACTTTTTTCCAACTGGAATAACCTAGAACCATATGTTTAGAGGCGTCCTGGCAAAGATGGAGGATACAAATAAGTGAGAGCATGATTACTCTCCGACTCGGAAAAGGGATCATTGGCGACAGAATGCAGCCCTCCGGATCACTTGGAACAGGATAGCAAGATCTTGGTGGTATGCTAAGGGTTCCCACAGAAAGTCAGGAACGTGTGGATTGCGGCTAGTGTGCATGGTTTGAGACCTTCTGCACTCAACTGGCTGGCACAGCGCATAGAGCATCAACACTCAAAAATAAAACGACGTCCCTGGAAATGAATAGGAGCGATACCTCCAATGCCAAGGCACTTTCCAATTGAAGCGTGCAACTGCATGTGTGCAAAAGCGGGAAAATAAAGGAGTAGCTGCCGGCGGATAATGCAGGAGCTGGAGACTTGAGGATTCTGGAAATTCCATCCAAAGTTAAAGAGGATCACTCAATTCACTACGTGTAGAAAAAAATCGAGCCTGTTGAGTTGGGACTGGAGACTCATTTGGCATGAGTGGACTGCGTCGCGAGAGCTCAGAGCTTGGGGTTAGCCGATAAAGTGACAAAGAGGATCATTTGCGGTAGCAGACTTTATTCGTTTCCAGATTAGAGCGATGACACACAAGAGGGGGTACCGCTTTGGACAGTACTTTCTCCACTTGTAAATTGAGGATTGTATCTTAAGAGCTTTCGCCGACTAAACTGTTAGTCACTCAAAACCTTCACATTTATGCAAGTGGGGGTGGCACAGACCTTCATGGATGGCACTTCTGGAGAGGGCTGAATGAGTCTAGTATGTCCAGTGGTTGGAATGGGTGGGCCCAGTTGGGAGTGGTGCTCCTCTACTTACTTAAATCAAGTTTCACTGTTCCTATACCTTTATTTAAAAAATAAACCGTTCAGGAACGGTCTAGTTTTAAAATAAAAGTGTAGGAAGCAGTTCAAACTTGCACTCTTAAACAGCAGGCACGTGTTTGGGGGGCAGGGGGTTTGTATTGTACTTGGAAGGGGACGTGGTGATGGGGTTTATGGTAAGCGGGGGCTGGCCAGTAGGGAACATAGTTCCACTACTTATTTTTGTACACTTCAACAAGGCCCTTGGCCTTGGGCTAAGGGCCCAAGGCCAAGGGCGGCTCCGACAGAGGCGGTTCCAAGATGTGTCTGCAGGTGTCCGCAGGGGAAGCCAATGAAGCCAGCAACTAACAGACACCACCAAAACCGTGAGTGTGGTATGGGTAGGGTAGTAGAGCAATCACTCCACTCCAGAAAGCCCATGCCACTCTATCTTACCTCCAAATAACAGACTGCCATAATGTTAGCATGTCCACTCCTAGACGGAATTGTGAAAGTTAGCATGTCCACTCCTAGACGGAATTGTGAAAGTTAGCATGAACACTCCTAGATAGAACTGTGAAAGTTAGCATGTCCACCACTAGACGGAATTGTGAAAGTTAGCATGTCCACTCTTAGATGGAATTGTGAAAGTTAGCATGTCCACTCTTAGATGGAATTGTGAAAGTTAGCATGTCCACTCCTAGACGGAATTGTGAAAGTTAGCATGTCCACTCCTAGACAGAACTGTGAAAGTTAGCATGTCCACCCCTAGAGGGAATTGTGAAAGTTAGCATGTCCACTCTTAGATGGAATTGTGAAAGTTAGCATGTCCACTCTTAGATGGAATTGTGAAAGTTAGCATGTCCACTCTTAGATGGAATTGTGAAAGTTAGCATGTCCACTTCTAGACAGAATTGTGAAAGTTAGCATGCCCACACTTAAATGGAATTGTGAAAGTTAGCATGTCCACACTTAAATGGAATTGTGAAAGTTAGCATGTCCACTCCTAGATAGAACTGTGAAAGTTAGCATGTGAAAGTTGCATTTAGAAAGTGTGCCCTACAGCCGCTCCGTGAATTTTAGAAATGTGCCCAATAACCTCTCTGGTAAATTGAATTTAGAAGTGTGCCCAATAGCCACTCTGTGAAAATTGCATTTAGAAGTGTGCCCAATAGACACTCTGGAAAGCTGCATTTAGAAGTGTGCCCAATAACCTCGCTGTGAATTTAGTATTGTTCCCAATAAACACTGTGAAATTTAGAGGTGTACCCATTAGCCTCTATGAGAGTTACATCTAGAAGTGTGCCCAATAACCTCTCTGGTAAATTGAATTTAGAAATGTTCCTAATAGCCTCACTGGAAAACTGAATTTAGAAGTATTCCCAATAGCCTCGCTGGAAAATGCATTTTAATAGTGCGCCCAGATGCCTCTCGGTGGAACATTGAATTTAGATATGGGCCCAATATCCTCTGTGAAAGCTGCATTTAGAAGTGTGCCCATTAGCCACGCTGTGAAAGCTGCATTTAGAAGTGCTACCAATAGCATCTGTGAAAGTTGATTATAGAAGTGTATCCAATAGACACTCTGGAAAGTTGCATTTAGAAGTTTGCCCAATAGCCTCTCTGGAAAATTGAATTTAGAAATGTTCCCAATAGCCTCTGTATGGAAAATTGTACTTAGAAGTTCGCCCGATAGCCTCTCTGTGGTAAATAGAACTTAGAAGTTCGCCCAGTACCCTTTCTGGCAAAGTTGCTTTTAGAAGTTTGCACACTGAAAGAGCATATAACCATTCTTACCACACCCCACGCTTACTCGCTCCTTTACATCACCACTCAACTAGAACACAGAGATACTATGACACCATTCGGTATAACTGTTCTCATACGAACATCTGCCGCTTACTCCACATCATTCTATGTAAACACTGCTGGTCTCACACCCCCAGCCAGGCGTTTTCCTCAGGCCTAACGCAGCCACATCTGTTCCGGATAAATCCTGCCAGAACGAACACATTCTCCTGATCTCTCAACCACCACACCTACCAATAAGAATCAGCTATTACACGTATTACCGCACGAGCTGCACACATATCCGGTGCACACACGCACCTTTTGACTCTCCCTACTCTCTCCACTGATCTGAACTTCGGTTCCCAAGGGCGTTCAACCTACCAGCGCCTTCAGACCATACCAATGGTATATAAGGCGCTATATAAGTGCAAAATAAGAATAACAATAACTTCAACCACTGAGTAGGCAATCATCTTTTGTAGCCTTTGCAGTGGTCGAAGTGAGCAGGAACGGTCGGTTCCACTACTTACTGGTAACAGTCCCACTACTTTTTGCAACCATTTTCACTATTCTGGAACTGTTCTTTATGAAGTTAAAGCACACTGCTCCACTTAACTAGCTAATGGCAGTTACAGCTACGCTGAAAGCTGTTTCAACTCAATTGGCTGTCAGTTAGCATGGCGGCAACCCTTGAAAAATATGTTGCACAGTGCTCCCTTCCTGCCTACTATGTCCCCCGGCGGGGTCACAGTTCCACTACTTTTTTGGTATACTTCCAACACTGAGCCTTTGCCTTGTGTTAGCTGGATTTGGAGTTTCTTTTGCAGATAATACCGCAAGGCCAACTCTCACGGAGGTGAGCTGATGGGTCGAACGGGAAGTGGATATACTTCACCAGATCCATTGCATGGGGTCCCCTAGGAGGGGTGAAGATAGGGTCGCCAGACATCACGGTTTTCCCGGGACAGTCACAGGAAATCGCCCTCCGTCCTGGGAGATTTTTTATTTTATAAACCCTGCCCTGGGATTGGAAGGGAGGGTGGCTATGCTCCCGTTTTTTTTCCACAACCCAATTTCGAAATCGGGCCCGGCGCGTCTCTTCCTGATTGTGAAAGCTCCCACCCCGTCCCCCTATTTCCTACCCTTTCCCTGCTGCTCTCCTCCAATGAGGGGAGTGTGCCTGTGAGCGCGCGCGCACACACACACCGATCCCACCCACCACAGGCCAGTGACATAGAAGTAAGACTACAGTGTTGTGTTTACTTTCGCTCTAGGTCTATGGCCTCTCCTTTTTTTTCCCCCCCTCTGGTCTCCTTAGGTGAAGATTATATTACTGGTGCACACCACAGGTACTGGATGTCTTTCTTCATCTCCCATCCCCCAAATGATCCCCGTTTCCAGATCATTGCAAGGGAGCAAGAGCTTAAGAAGTGCTAACTGCTCATGAAGGATAGAAACATTCGCCCTAAGCATTCCCAGTAATCGAGGGCTTGTCTGTATTATGTGTGGTATTCTGTTGCTGGATAATGTTTGTGCGGTTTGAACTTTACTTCCACTGTGAGAGGTCACCTGCCCTGCATGGAGCGGAGCCTCCAGTGCGCCAGCACTCACCTGGATTCCATAGCCTGGCCCGGGGCTGAACATCTTGGTGCAGTTGAGCTCTCGGGAGAGGTTGCGGGGCGGGCTCCAGGTGGCTCCGTCATCCACACTACCAATGATCATGGTGCTGGCCACGCTGCAGTGGATGTAGTGGGCGCAGAGCGTGTACACCACAAACATGTAACCGGTCTCATCGTCGACCACCACAGCGCCGAGGCTCAGCCCGTCCAGGGGTGTGCCGTCATCCTGGATGAAGGTGGTGGGTTCCCAAGTGGCCCCTGTGCGTGGAGATGAAGAATGGTTATGAGCGAGAACAGGGTTTAATAAGGGGAAGGCGTAAGTGGGGTGGTGGGGAGAAGCTTTCGGACAAAGGGGAAAAAAAAAAGACAGAATGACAGATAACAAATGAGTGGACAGGAATTCTGAGCAAAAAAGGCACGAACGAAAGGTGGATTAGGGAAGGATGAAGCGAAAGGGACAGTAGGAGACTACAATTAAAGGGTTTGCAGCAGACATTTGTACAGGGTGAATCACCTTGGGGACAAGCCAAGAGGTGCGGGGGAGAAGCAAAAGAGACAAAGAGAGGGCGCGCCGTTGACGAACAGAGTACAACCAAGAACATTGGTTTCTGCCAAAGCTATTAATTCATTATTTTGAAAAATACTAACAGATACAGCACAACCCTGTTTCCAACGTGTTGGGGCACTTTCCATATGTATCGGCGCTGTGCATAGAACAGCCTGATGTGCGAGAATCAGTCGACACCATATATGACAGAGCAGGTGGTTTTACGGGAAGTGGGTGGGGCATTAATGTATTTAGGACAGCACTGTATGATTCATAGTAAAGTTATTTAAAATACATTTACATTACACTATTACATTTTTGACGCACAGGGAGATAAAAATTACCAGAAACATGTCATTGGTTTTGGTCAAGCGACCACATCCCCATCATTATGGTTATTACTGGTGCAGAAACAGGAGAGCTAGGCAAGGGAAAAAACAGGAGATGGAGAGCAGACCCAGATAAAGAACGGCGCAAAAGGGGAGAGCGCTCGCAGGAGGTAGAGCAAGGGATCTGGGGAGAAAGGATAAGTAGGAGTGATAAGTGTAGGGGTGAGAGGAAAGAACAGAAGGAAATGGAGAAAGGTGTCAAGGGACATCTGGCCAAGCAGGCAACAGTCAAGGAAGCGCTGGCGCCAGGGTCAGTGCCAGTTCTTGAGCTTGCCAAAGATTGCATGACGGCACATGAACATGTAGTCTTGGTGGGGACTCACAAGTGCCCCTGGTGACAAATTTGGAGGAACTGTGCACCAGTGCCTGTGTTCAGTCCGCAAGCTCTTGAGCCCTTTTACCATGGCTAAAGCCACCAACCTTCAGTTCAGGAAAGGGTAGCCATGGACAAAACGTCTCCCGCTACTACTCACAGACCCTCACATCCAACTAACGTGCACCAGCACGGACTGAACGTTCATGCCTCACTCAACTGCTCACCTTTATCCATAGAGCGCCTCATGGCCAGGAACTTGGGGCCTTGGTCGTAGGCGCCATCTTTCCGGGCCTCTGAGAAGGCCAACAGGTGGCCACGTGGGGTGTAGGTAATAAGAGGGATCCGGTAAGTGTCAACATCAGCGATCTTCTTGCCAGAAATCCACAACAGCTGCTCACTAACAATCAGTGGGCTGACCTGGTCCTGTAGAGGGCATTAAGAAAAACCAGTTTCCAAAACTGCTGCATTCATGGGCAGGAAAAGTAAGCCTCTTAAGCATGGTTTATGGTAGCAACAAGCATGAAGATCAGGGTTTGAGTTCACAGTACGAGGGGCAGCAGGAAATGTAGCCAGGTGGCTACATCAACATGTGGTCTAGTAGCTCGTTGAGATGGTGTGGTGGGTATGTTAAAATGCAGTTCATTGTCATGGTCGACTGGGTACACTCTGCCGTAATCTAGAAGCAAATTGGGGAGGTGGACTGTTGGCCATGTCAATAAGTGATCCGGTAGTTCCATGAAGACAGTCCAACGGCTACCCTGAGACGCGATCTAGTTATGTGGAAACTAGATCAAAAGCCTACCTTGAGGTGTAAACTAGTGGCTACAGTGCAATCTGTGGACCCAGACTACAGCGCCGATTCCCCTTCCCCACATAAATAAAATCCAGAGATTCTGGGAAAATCCAGTCAACTCCTGCCCCTGGTAATCCCTAGATTTCAGGTTTTATATTCAAAATTGCAATTTCAATTGCTGCAATCACGACCTTATTAAGTCACGTGACGCTCAGTGGAGGAAGTGATCACATGACAAGTAGCATGTTCTTCAGCAATCTCAAAGCAGGAAGGTGGACTGAAAACCTAAAAGAGCAATACTAGCGCCCTACCCATGTTTAGAGCCTTGAAAAGGTTCTGAATGCCCAGTTGACGTGTATTCTACTTTAATCATTTCTGATTGGTCAAGGGGGACAGCCAAGGACCTGCGCTGCCATCTAAAGGGAAAATCAACCCTGAGTCCCCAATCAAACTTCTGAATAGAATAGGTACGCCACATTGCTTCTAAATCACATAATCAATTCCGTTAATGTAGGCGAGCCTCTGAAGGATTCATTTTCCCCACCACACTTTATAGCTCTAACCCCCCCCCCACCTCCATGTATTGTATAGGAGTCGGCTATTAGGCTGTATAGGGGGCATCATATCGTACATTAATGCGTGCCCATCAACATTCAACACCTCTCTAAACAGAAAACCCTGCTCCACAGCAAGATGCTCATCTGAGCAAGCTATATCATCATTTATATGTATGCGTGTGAGCGCTTTCCAGTGTATTAAAGCAGCTCATGCTTGAAGTCTTTAAGGACCAGCCGGCTAGCAAATGTCTCCGTGATGTGCAAAGAAATAAATGAAGCGCCCCCCCCATTACTAAATTCCTGGTACGTTTCATGCTGCACACATCACCTTACAGTGAAGTGCGGTCTCCCTCTTGTTTTTATTAACGTGGTGGTTACTTGCATGATGTGTCCAGGACGGGCTGGTGGCTGCAGATTTTCTACTGCATTTAAACTTTCTCAAGTGCACTTTTGCTTTTTACCACAGAACACCTCTTAAGTGTGCCATATACTCTCGATTTTGCCTTGTTCTTCGGCCATTTGTATTTTGGACTTCTTCCTGCCCTCTCAGGGCTGGATTTGCCAGACATGGTAGCTCCTTTCCTGGGCAAAGCTGCGGTGTGCGTTTGCGGCCAGATGTGGGGGCTGGGACCCTCTGGTCCTAATCCACATCCTACCCAGGGGGCATCTGTTGCTGGGCAGAGGTGGTAGCCGGAGCCAGCCCCTGCCAGTTTGACTGGTGCAGATCCTTACAGTGTGTGGGCTTCGAGGGTGTGGGGGGACTCCAGCTAGAATTTAGGATAAAAGAAGGACAACTGGAGGCATTCTCCAGATTGTCGGAGGCAAGACCAGTGTGAAGAAGCGCATACCGCTGAAGACTGGATCACTGCAGCCAGCCAGCAGTGTCTTCACCCATCCCAGCGAAGCACTGATCCTTTTTGGATCTCCAGAAGGTCTTCATGAATGCTTCAACCCCTGAACCCTATGGAACAACCAGTCTCAAACCCTGCTTGAAGATCCTGCCCTTGGAACCTTTCAGAAGGGTCTCAGGACCACCCTGTGGACTCACCAGCTCTCGCCTTGGCTACCTAACTGCATCAGATGCTGCCCAGAGTTCAGACTTGGGACGCCGCAGTCCCTAGACTAGTGAAACCACAGGCTTCTCCCTGGCAGAGAGCAGAAGAACTTTGCTTCCTTTGTTCTTTATTACTTTGAGACACTTACCGCTGCCTGTGTATCAAAGCACTAAAACTAAAATAGATCTTGGACAAGTTTATCCGACAGCTTAATGCAACAGTGATACAATGAAAACCACAACAGGGTCAGTGTCCCCTTATGGCCATACCCTTACCCTTACCCTTGTTCCATAGTTCATGTCATTATAACACTAAAGCCATGGACCCGTATTACACCAGGCTAAAGGCAACACCATGGCCATACGATTCTATTATACCACAGTCAATGCAACAGTGGGGTCAGGGAGAGGGAAGGGGGAAGTGCAGCCAAGGCAGCATGGCTCTGGGTAGGTGGAAGGAGGCAGGGGACTGTGGGGTTACAGAAACAGCCCTCAAGTGCACAGTAGGCTGGGAGGCACTGCAGGGGAAGACTGACCATGGAGGAGTATGGTACCCAGTAAGACACTGAGGGTAGTCAAGCAACCAGTTGGCGCAGCAGACAGGTAGGTCAGTAGGTGCGAGAGAAAGCAGAGGAGAAAACCACGGTCTTGAGCTGCTTCCAGAACTTCAGGTGATCCGGCTCAGGTTTCAGAGGGGCACCTGCAGAGGAGAAAGATCTACCCCCCCCCCACTCTCAGCCTAGAGAAGCATCTGACCCTCAGAGAGTTGGAGGTAGGTGAGCTAAGGTCTCGAGAAGGAAGGTATTTTGGAAGAGAGTTGGCTGTAGTGCGAGCTCCGGCCCCATGAAGCCTTGTGGATGATGCAGAGGGTCTTGAACTTGATCCTTGCAGCTGCCGGAAGGTAGTGGAGAGATTTCAGAGCTGGAGATACGGTCCCTGGGCTTGAAGCCGACAGGTCTTGCAGTCCTGTTCTGGATCAGTGGCGGAGGGTAGAGGTAGGCAGATTGAGAAAGAGGCTGTTGCAGTAGTCCAGCCTAGAGAGAACCCGGGCTCTGGAGACAGTGAGCCTCTGGGGAGAAAGTGAGGAAGGCAAGAATACCTCTGTGGAGGCGAAGCTGGTAGTGCGCCTGCTGGGCCTTTTTGGCAAGGTCTGTGATGTAAGGGGAGAAGGAGTGCATGGAGTCTAAGACGACAAGGTTTTTAGCCTCACAAGAAGGCGAAGCAAGAGGGCCCAAGGAGGGCAGATGGAGAGGGAAAGCAGGGGTCCCAATGAGAAGGATCTCAGTTTTACGGTTACTAAGCCAGAGATCTTTGGAGGCTCACCAATCCTGAATCGCAGATAGACCATCAGGAATGAGAGAGGAGAGGAGGCTGCAGGGTGCCTGAAAGAGAGCAGAGTGTCATCCGCATAATACTGAAAGTTAGAGGAAAAGGTAGAAATCAGGTGGGTCAAAGGGACCAAGTAGACCTTGAAGAGCCAGGGGGAGAGGATAGAACCCTGCAGAACACCACATGTGGAGAGAGAAGTAGTGGAGAGAAAGGACCCAAGCTGGACCTGGGAGAGTCGGTCCAGGAGGAAGGATGTCAACCACTCCAAGGTCTGATACGTGATGCCCAGGTTCACAGTAGTTTGATCAGGATGGCGTGATGGACTGTCAAAAGCAGAGGAAAGGTCAAGGAGGAGGAGGAGAAGGACAGAAGGAAGGCTAGAATCCAGATTATAGAGCAGATCTTTACAGGTATTCAAGAGAGCAGTTTCCTCTGAAGCCAGACCGATAGTCATGGAGACAACCAACAGATTCAGCGTGGAGAGTAAGCTGGGAAATGGCCAGGTTTTCCAGTAGTTTGCCCATTAAAGGAGTGACCGAGATCGGGCGATAGTTTGCCGGACAGGTAGGATCGGCAGAAGACTTTTTATGGAGGGAGTGCTTGAGGACAGAGGGGAAAAGCTATAGGCTATAGGACAGCATTAGGCCATAACAACCAAGGGCAGTTCTCAAACTGAAAGTCCTAAATTGACAGAAAGACCTGAAACGTCAGTGTAAGGCAACCTTCTTGTACTTTACAAACTCACCAAAGAGGGAAACTGTGCACATGGTAGCTACTGAAACTCAGATTTTGCACGGTTATACTCTAAATTCCTTCAGGTGCTAAGGATTAAAACCACAGGCTCAACAATATTATTACATGTATGCAATTCAAACACAACCACCAAAATGCAATATGCTAATTAGAGAACAAAACCAGGCCTTGTGCACTTTTAAAACCGAGGTGGTTGGAAATAAACTAAAATGTATGGATACGTCAGGAAAGCAGGCTCCTCCTGGGGTGCGTGTATTAATCCATTCTGCCATATTAGTGTTAGCAAAGAGAAAGAAGGCGATCAGCCAGAACTGCAAGCTACTAGCCAGGCATGAAAAGCCACTCGCTCCAACACAGCGCCATTTATTTCATGACAAGATTGAACAGTCACTTGCGAATAGCAACTGCAAATGATCAGGCATGTATAAAACATAGTAAAATGGGTGAACAGCCACTCACATTTGGGCAGTAGATGGAGAACTTTGTTTTACATGTTAAACCCGGGTCAGCTTTCCAGACTTCGATGTCCTAAAATTGCTAAAACGTAGACTGAGCTTATTGCATCAGGGTACAACTTGCACCAAGTTGGGGTGCAGCACTGTACTGGAGCCTTCATAACAGTTTGATTAACCCTAAAGCTTCCACCCCTGTACGCTATTCATCACACGGCACAGGCACCCCCCTCCACCCCCTTCCGCGTTGATCAATCCAGCAAAGTCTTGAAGCACCCCAGGGCGGTGGTCCTTCCAGAGAAGGAGCAGCAGAATGCCATCTGCAAGCTTGTGCTGTCCCAAGCTTTTCAGATTCTGAACTGGAACCCGAAGATGGTTTATGCGCAGGAAAGTGGGATCCCCTAAACACAGTTTCCACATATGCTCTGTTGCTAAACCATAATGTGCGTGCTTTCCCCTGAGCACACCTTGGGCTCTAGGAGTACATAATCACAGCCAATCAAAGTGGAAGCAGGAATCCTTCTGCTGTGCACACTCCAAATACACACCACCAGCTGCAAGGCACATGACCACTTTCCAGATACTAAAACACCACACAACTTCTGCATTGGAAATATTTTGAAGCGGTTTCTCATGGTAACTCCATTTAAAAACCCAACGACACTGGGGCTAGAGGCAGGTTCTCATACAAGGGTATATTGACAGCTATACCTCTTAATGCTAAACTATAGTGTGGGAGGAAGTATGCCAATACTAAACTTCAGTGTGGGAGAAAGTGTGCCAATGCTAAACTAGAGTGTGGGAGAAAGCAAGCCAATTTTCTTTTTTTTTTTTTTTTTTTTTATTTGTTATAGTTGTCTAACAACTTTTCAAATGTAAAAAAAAATATATATATATATATACACACACATATACACACACACACACACACACACACACACACACACACACACACACACACACACACACACATATATATATATATATATATACAAAGGGTAAAAGATAACACATTCTTACAATTTCCATACTTATCGCATAACCAATAATTCATAACGGACAAATAAATCACATCAATTCATTCTATTTACAATAGTATCACCTGGTTGGTCCAGCTTGACCAGGCCTTGCCTCTTACGGCTAGTCATTTACCGAATAACCTTTATGGAGTAATACATTACTCGTTGAGCGACTCTAGACCAGGGAGCACAATTTGAAAGAACTGCACTATGGGCATCTGAATTCTTGGGCGAGAACTGGAAAACAGTGAGTGCCACCTTTCGTCACTCTCCATTGCTTGGTGTGTTACCGAGATGTTTGTGAAACATCTAGTTCGTACATTACAGAGTGCTTCGCATTCCACTAGCAGATGTTGTAAGGTCTCCCTTTGTTCTGGCACAGTACAATATCTGCAATAGTTGTTCTTTTGACAGCTTTTTCCTTTTGTAAAGGACATCTCTTGTGTACCATAAATTTAATCTGAATCTTAGATACCCCATTCTCACTTTAGGAGATGGACTTTTCAACAGATATTCTGACATCAGGCCATACTTTTTGACACCACATAAAAAGATAGAGATCTTTATATTAGGAACATCTTGACATGTTCTCTGCCCAATCCGCCAAATATATTTTTACTTTCGCTCTAGCTGGATTTGATAGCAGTATCTGAACTGTAATGTCGGCATGGGCTAATTTGTTAAATACATGCTTTCTCCATTTAGTAGCGAAAGGATTTGAGGATTTGAGGGGATGAGCTATCACTTTCAATATGTTACTTTGCCGTTCCAAGAGGCACTAACGGAGGAATGCACACCGTTTCCAAGTTACCTGAGCATACATGGAGGTCAATCCGAATTCATATCGCAAAATTGCGATATGAACAGTATTGGGTAAATTTAGGATCTATTTTCAGTAACTTGATTCCATACGATCCCAATAACACTTTTCTTTTGGCAAAAAAAACCTTCAATGCCATATAGCACAATCGGGAGTACCTTCATTTTGTAAAATAAGACAATATGTTTCATAGAGAACTTCCCGTATTTCCTAATCAACAATCGAGATTGTGAAATAAGCTGTTTTAGTTTGTTCTTCCTTACTACTTCTTAAGATAATCTATTTTTTATATTGCTGATTAGCAACCCCAAGTATTTGTATTGGGATACATTCTGTACATTGTCTTTCTGAATTTTCCAGGAGAACATACTACTCTGTGTAGATTGCTGTTTTTAGCATCTTAGTATTTGGGTCTTTACTTGTACATAGAGGGCCAAATTTGTTAGCATGTTTTGAAGGCCTTGTGGCGTTTGAGACAATAGCACAGGATCATCCGCGTAGAGCAGATGGAGATTTTTTTGAACTCCCAACTTAGGCGGGTCCCCAATGCAGTTGTTAAATTCGAGCCCTAGATCCAAAATAAAGAAGTTGAATAAAAAGGCTGCCAGAGGGCACCCTTGTTTTATACCTCTCGGTTTTAATTAGAGGGGATAGCTTGCCATCAAGGGAAATCCTAACTCTCCCTGACGTATTTGAGTGAAGCAAAATTATCAATGAGAGAAGGGCGTTCGGGAAACCATGCTTCTTCAATTTCATGTATAGCAAATTTCTATCTATTGAATCGAATGCAGCTCGAAAGTCGATAAACCCTAGGTATAGAGGCTGATTCCACTCGGCTTGTTGGGCTTGAATCATATTTACCGAAATAATATTCGGGATAGTGCCCATACCGGACATAAATCCAGCTTGAAAAGGATCGATCAGCCCTTTAGTTTTCACCCAAGCCTGCAATTGTTTGAGAATAATTTTGGAAAATAGTTTCCCAGGAAGGTCTAAAAGGGAGATGGGTCTATAGCTGGAAGGTGACGCTCTATCTCCCTTTTTATACATTGGAAATATAATTGCTTGAGTCCAGGACTCATGTAAGGGACTGCGTGGTATTCACCATGGAAAAAATCTTGAACAGAATCGAGGCCCAAATTGCCGGATATTTTTTTTAGTTGGAAATTAGACAGCCCATCAGACTCGCTGGCTTTAGAATTACTTGCGGATCTAATAAGCTCTAAAATCTCTGACCAATCAAATTCCTTGAGGAAAGTGGGGAGGGACTTCAAATGATCTGATAGTATATCTCCCTTCACAGGTGCATAAAGCATGCTAGAATGTTCAACCCACAGATGTAACGGGGCAGTCGTTGATTGCATGACTAGCTGGGGGGGGGGGTGTGACAGATTGTTTTATCATAGCCCACATTCTAGCGATGTTCTTGCTAGCTAGCGTTTTTAGCAGGTAAGAACCGTCCTTCTGAACCATTATAACTTGGTGAGACTCCAACCAATTTCTGTAACGCGTTCTAAGGGTATTTGTTATTTGTTGACGTAGAGGGAAAGGTTCATTTCTTATTCTCCGAGGTCAGCTCTAAGTTGCGCTTTACAGACCTTTATTGCTGGGTCAAAATGATGTAAATGTACACGCTTGGGATTTGCTTTATACCTTTGTTGTTGAATAGCTTGGATAAAGTCAGTATACACATATTTCGATTTACCAGGCCAAGTATCACGCAACTCAGACATGCCGCTCAGCTTGCTATCTAATTTAACTCAGACTCTGACCACCAGAGACAGTCCCTCCCCACCCCCGTGTTCACCACACAAGTACTTTGCATGAGTTCTATTTTTTTGGGTTCTGAGGCGCTCATCCTCCATTCAGTTGTCAACATGTTATGGTCGCTTGCATTTGTTGTTAGTACAGAGAACTTTATCATTAAAGGCCAAAGTTCTCTGCTCACATATATATAGTCGATAATCTACTTACTATCGCCCTTATGCCATGTCTCAACTGGTGGTATGTCCGGGGATAGAGCCCTATTAAGCATAAACAGCCCTCTCGCTTTAATTAGCGAATCCCAGTACCTTGCACGGTTTTTAGTTTCAGGGGGCTCTAAACATCTCTAATTTAAATCACCCACTAGAATCAATGCATTAACCCTGGTATCAATCCAGACCAAATCTAGTAGGGAATTCAGATCAAGGAAGAATTTGTCTTCAGACATGTCAATCGTGTTCCAGTACATATTTAGAACAGCCACTTCATCATTCTCAAACATTACTTTTATCAAAAGCATCTATTTATTCGGGGCAGCCCAGAATTGCGAGGTTATCCCTCTACCCATTTTTACTGCTGTAACAGTCCAGAGTTTGGACGTCCGCTAGTTGGATTAATTGCAGCATTTGTGTGGATTTCATGATTCTCCCAAAGTGGGGATTCTGAGAGCCACGTCTCTTGTAAGAGTACTATGTCCCATTTATTCAGCTGACTTTGATCATTATTAATCAGATGCTTAAACCCTCGCGTGTTCCAACTCACAAGAGATATTCTCTCTTCTATTCTTTGTTAATTCTGCATACGGTGATTGCAGCGCACACACACAACATTGTTTGGATTACTTTTCATACCAATATTAGCGTAAGCAGAAGGCTGACCCTCAAATCTTACACCCCCATATTTCAAGGGGAGCACAGGTTTTCCCGTTGTTTCTAGACTTGGAGCAAACCCCAATCTGGAAAGTTCTTCTTTATTTTGCCAAATTAGGTTTTGGACAACTCTAGATTTAATCCAAAGCCTTACACTGAGTTTAGGGATCCCTTCATTGAGAAATCAACCAAAGCAAAATCGGAGGACACAATATCCTCCAGTTGCAGAATTTCAGAGAATATAGCCATCACAGCTCTCCTATTCAGATCATATTGTGTAGTCGGAGGAGGCTTACAAGCTAGCACCAAAGAATATGGTGCAGGGGGTTTTCTATTAACATTCCTTCAGCCCCATTAGGCAAACTAATATTGGGGGCTGGTTGGTTTGGTGGCAAGTTCTTTGCCATCACTTTACAACAGCATTTTCTGTGAGGGTGATAATGGAGCTTGTTATATTCTCCTGCGGCCCCTCACAGTCACCATGGCAATTATTGTCTCGTACTTTCAAGGCTTCCTGTACAGGATCTGAGGGAGGCCCTAACCACTGCTTTTCTCCTTCAGTGCAGGCAGGTTTGCTCAACACACCCCCCGCTTTCACAGCTTCTTTCGGGCACAGATTTTTCAACAAGCACTTTATTAGCCATGGAGTGTTTTAACTGTAAAGCGCCCGCCACCTTCTCAACTAAGTCAGGGTTATGGGCAGCAACAACAGTCGGATTGCGAGTCTCTAACATGTATGCATCAACTGAATTCCCAATTTCAGCCCTTTGGGCCATTAGTTGAGCATCACTTTAATCCTTTTTCTGTAAGGGGGGAGGGTCTGGGGCATTCTTGAGGACCCTGTGGCTCCTGGCCAAGCCCAATCACTTTCTCAGCGTTCTCAACATTCAATACTTCCATTAGCTCTTCCAATGGAAGGTATTCCGTTGCCTGTACTGGGACAGACTTAAGGGTAACCATCCTTTTAGACTGTGCCAGTTGATGACATTTTCCTTTAATTGCTTGCAAAGTTATTAAAGTATTTCGTTTGGGCAAGATAATGGTTTTAAAAAAATGTTTCACCGATGCCTTGCCAGTGCTCTTTAGAGCCGGTTGGTTTTTAGGAAGTTTTTTCAGTGTTTCTTTTAATTTCTTCTTATTCTTTGCCTCGGGGAGGTCTAACACCTGAGGTTTCATTTGTGCTTTTTTACTATTCAGTATAATTTTGTTTTGCCCAGCTAATTCAGAATTCCCTTCTAATGCTTCTGTTGGTTCCATAGACATATCATAAATGATCTTTGGAATCCAGGGTGGTAGGGGTAAGGTGACTTCTTTTGGTTTTTCAAAGTTACAATTATTACACAGTTGAGAGGACCCCCTAGTTGTTCCTGTTTGGGTAGCTGCCATAGATACACCAATCTGACTCTTACTGACCTTGGCTTTGTTGTTGTTAACAAACCCATCCCTCTCAATTAACCATTGCAGTGTTTTCTCCAATTCTTCATCCAATGTAGTTAGTTTACGCTCACATATTTTCAACATTTTAAATCGGGCATGCATGGTTACATTCATTGATTGCAAAGTTATGTTCAACATATTGTTATTCTCTTGATGGTAAGTGAAAGATATATTTGTTCTATGATTAAGCATTAGAACATTAATAGGGGATGAAGATATATTAATTGGAGAGTGAGGCACATTTCTAGAGAAAGATTCCTCACAGCTTTGTTCACTGTCTGAAAACATTACAGGGGAGCTTGAAAGATTTGACATCAGACTATTAGAGAACACCAAATCATGTGGGTCTAGGTCAATAATCACCATGTCCGTTTTCGCTTGTTGATTTATTTCAGATGACTTAGAAGTCGGGCAAGTGCTAGGTAAAGATTTCAGGATGGCAGTATCTGTTGAGGACTGATCTCTAGGAAGGGGCTTATCACCAGCAACACTAGTAGGATCAGTTCTCTCATCTTCAGCAGGCACTGAGGTACTACTTATGCGTGGATCCATAGAGGGCATATCAGGCTCTACGGTTTCTGGGGGTTCGACCTCCAGTGTAGCTGCCTTGGCTCTGAAGGCAGATAAAGAGCCATTGCAAAATTGCTGAATATCGGCGTTCCCAAATGTACCATTACTGGTTAGACCCCCGTCTAGGAGTGGAACAGGCAAGAGAGGACAACCTATTTTTCATTGCCATCAGGTCTTTCTTCCTGCGTACAGGGCTTTACAGGTAAGCCAACTATCTGGGCACGGAGAATCATGGGCCCTTCTTTTCTCGTGACAATAGTGGGGTTTAGAATGTACAGTTTGTCAACAATCGCTCCTTACTATAGCTAAACCAGAACTTACCGCTTACAACCACTCAAAGAACAAATCCCAACAGTGTTCCGCCAACATACAATATAGATCGTATATAGCCCTACACCCGCGCCCGCGCCGTGAACAGTAAACAGTACTTGATTGTACTTGTCGGTGCGCTGGGTTATGGGTATTTGAGGAGGCCTGGGAAGTGACATGGGTCCAGGGGGCGGAGCTACAATCCAAAGAACACCTATTTCTTAAAGGGACCCTGGCGAAACGGTGCTGCAGCATAAACCGTCCAAGCGAATTCGCGGGCACACAACACCAAGCGATCCAAGCGTAGAAACTGCTCCACAAGTACAACAGAGCAGCGCAACAGCACGGCAGTAAACAGTACTTGATTGTACTTGCCGGTGCGCGACAAGTATGTCAAAACTAAACTAGAAAGTGGGAGAAAGTGTGCCAATACTAAACTAGAGTGTAGGAAAAAGTATGCCAATACTAGTGTGGGAGAAAGTATGCTGATACTAGTGTGGGAGAAAGTATGCCAATACTAGTGTGGGAGAAAGTATGCTGATACTAGTGTGGGAGAAAGTATGCTGATACTAGTGTGGGAGAAAGTATGCCGATACTAGTATGGGAGAAAGTTTGGCAATGCTATAGTGTGGCAGAAAGTGTGTCAGTGCCAATACTATAGTGTGGCAGAAATTGTGCCAAAACTAGTGTGGGAGAAAGTGTGACAATACTAAACTATGGCAATACTAAACTATAGCGTGGGAGAAAATATGGCAATACTAGAGTGTGGGAGAAAGCAAGCCAATACTATACTACAGTGTGGGAGAAAATATGCCAATACTAAACTATAGTGTGGGAGAAAGTAAGGCCTAAACTCAGCTGGCAACCATGTACATGAATCCAGACCCATGTGAACCCCCATTGCCCTTCCCAATGAATTCTCACATCTAGTGGCAGAGGGATGGCACCCTAAACAATGAATGCTGGGCAGCAGAAAGACATTCTACAAAGGAATATAATAATATGGTGTGTAGAGAACTGGGGTTCACACTTCAAGCAACTAGCCAGAAGCAAACCGTGGCTCGCCCCTCATTTATCGACATACACAAATCACATAATTTCTTACTCACCAAGAGTCAATCATCACCAGCCGGCGGCTAGTGGTGGGTGCAAAGTGAGGACTGGGAGAGAAATAAGTTAGAGCCCATCCCAACGTTACTATTTAAGTTTCCCAAGCCTGGTTGTTTTTCACCAAGATGAACTACGCCGGGGAGCATTACCCTCTGCCAAGCCGACACACACATGGGTCAGTGCCACTCGGGGTACCTTTGATTTGCCGCAAGTGAGCTTGCAACACCGCCTCTACATGCGGATGGCTAGTTTGTAAAGGCGCAGCCGAACCACAAGCAGAACTAGGTTTCTTGAAACGGGCGTTCTTGTATTTCTCCCCTTTAGATGGTTCACCAGGTGCAATCACCCCCGTCATTTGCCATAATGGGGGCAGGTTCCCCCATGCCCACCATGATACTAACTCCCCCCCCCCCCCCGACCCCCACACCTAAACGTTTCCACTCATTCCTTCCGAACTGGATATGGCAATCCAATGTTGCTCTAAGAAATATGCCCCCTCCCCCAGCCCTTCCCCTGAAGCAGTTCATCCAAGCCTCCACCCCCACTCCCCACCAAAAAAAGCTCAGATTCAGTACTGGTTCACCCCAGTGCAGGTCGATGCCAAAGAAAACCAGCAGCCGGCAGGAGTTCAGCTGAAGGGGTGCAGATGCCAGCAGGAGTTCAGCTGAAGGGGTGCAGATGCCAGCAGCCGGTAAGAGTTCAGCCACAGGGGTGCAGGATGCCAGCAGCCGGTAAGAGTTCAGCTGCAGTGGTGCAGATGCCAGCAGCCGGTAAGAGTTCAGCTGCAGTGGTGCAGATGCCAGCAGCCGGTAACAGTTCAGCTGCAGTGGTGCAGATGCCAGCAGCCGGTAAGAGTTCAGCCGCGGGGGTGCAGATGTCAGCAGCCGGTAAGAGTTCAGCCGCAGTGGTACAGATGCCAGCAGCCGGTAAGAGTTCAGCCGCGGGGGTGCAGATGCCAGCAGCCGGTAAGAGTTCAGCCGCGGGGATGCATGCCAGCAGCCGGTAAGAGTTCAGCTGCAGTGGGGCAGATGCCAGCCCCCTTTCTCTGTATGTCAAGAAAGCAGCAGGAGGCCTCGACGAGTCACCAAAATGGTGGCTTTATCCAGAGCAACTGGCCAATAGGATGGAGAGAGTGCATGCAGGGTCATTTCTATATGCGATTAGTCTCAAAGAAGCACATTTGGGCATTTTTAATGCCATGCCTGTGGCCAGTCATTTAACTGCAATGTCATTAAAAAAAAAAAAAAAAACAAGACAGGGGGCGGCCCAAAACCTATCTTGGGTGGTATTTGTGGAAGAAGGGGGAGGTGGGAGAGGGAGAGGTAGAGAAGATTCGACATGGGGGAGGGGTCTTCTTGAAAATTGAAGAGATTTTAAACAAACAAAAAACCAATTAAGGGACAACCACACTATTTAACTTTCATGAGCAAGAATTGCAAACGGCCACTCGATGGCAGTATTGCTCAATGCAAATGCTTTGGTAGAAGCCAGAGCAGCGTACCCCATTTTGCGGCGAAAACAGTGGTGCGCGGAGATCTTTTGGCGCCAGCATGTTTGTGTGGGACAAACAATACCCATATTAAATAAGGAGTCGGTCTCGGAGTCGGTCTCGGACGAGACCACAGAGATGTTATCGTTTCATGTGCACAAATTACATATATGAACCAGAGCTCATGTGGATGCTTTGCTTGCCTTATTCTGAAACATGACGCTAGGTGAGATATAGTGCTTTTGACCACGATAACATATCTACGGCCTTGTGGTTATGTCATTGGTCTTGCAGTCCAGCTGGCCTGGGTTCAAGACGGCAGCAATGCTTTATTTTCATTTCTTTCGAGTAATTGCTCATTAAGCATAGATGCCTAGCGACCTTATATGCCACGGTTTTCCAATCAATATATTTTTATTAGATTTGTAAAGCGCGCTACACAGCCCACGGACATCGAGGCGCTATAGATGGTGGTATGTATGCATTTCTAACGTTGAATGTTTTTCGATTGCATCGTGTATTATTAACGTCGACAGGAAGATGTGTATCACCATAGTATATCAATGTGTGATATTATTAAGAGTGTATACCGTTTAATTTAACAAAATGACACTTAAAAAAATAAAGCCTTAATATAGAGACTGTCCCATTGAAAAGGCATTTAAAATAATTCACCCGTGCTTTTAATTCCTTTAATGCAACCAGGCCAATAGAAAGACATGGCCTGCAAATTCCGCCGGCACTATTGAATGCGATCTCAGAACCCCCCATCCCGCTCCCCGTGCCGGGTGCTCGACCTCAGACCCCGCCCCCCAATCCCACTTCCCGTGCTGGGTGCTCGACCTCAGAACCCCCATCCCGCTCCCTGTGGTGGGCGCACGACCTCAGACACCCCCCCAAATCCCACTTCCCGTGGCGAGCGCCCGACCTCAGACCCCCATCCCACTCCGCGTGCTCGACCCGAGACCTCCATCCTGCTCTCCGTGGTGGGTGCTCGACCTCAGACCCCCGCCAATCCCACTTCCCGTGCTGGGCGCTCGACCTCAGACCCCCCCCCATCCTGCTCCCCGTGGCGGGCGCTCGACCTCATACCCCCATCCCGCTCCCCGTGGCGGGTGCTCGACCTCAGACCCCGCCCCCATCCCACTCCCCGTGGCAGGCGCTCGACCTCAGACCCCCTCTCCATCCCACTCCCCGTGGCGGGCACTCGACCCCAGACCCCCCCATACCACTCCCCGTGGCGAGCGCTCGACCTCAGACCCCCATCCCGCTCCCAGTGGCGGGCGCTCAACCTCAGACCCCCATCCCGCTCCCCGCGGCGAGCGCTCGACCTCAGACCCCCCCATCCTGCTCCCCGTGGCGAGCGCTCGACCTCAGACCCCCCCATCCTGCTCCCCATGGCGGGCGCTCGACCTCAGACCCCCATCCCGCTCCCCGTGGCGGGCGCTCGACCTCAGACCCCCATCCCGCTCCCCGAGGCGGGCGTTCGACCTCAGACCCCCATCCCGCTCCCCGTGGTGGGCGCTCGACCTCAGACCCCCCCATCCTGCTCCCCGTGGCGGGCGCTCGACCTCAGACCCCCCCTCCATCCCACTCCCCGTGGCGAGCGCTCGACCTCAGACCCCCATCTCACTCCCCGTGGCGAGCGCTCAACCTCAGACCCCCATTCCGCTCCTCGTGCCGGGTGCTCGACCTCAGACCCCCCCACCCCACTCCCCGTGGAAGGCGCTCGACCTCAGACCCCCCCTCCATCCCAATCCCCGTGGCGAGCGCTCGACCTCAGACCCCCCATCCCGCTCCCCGTGGCGAGCGCTCGACCTCAGACCCCCCATCCTGCTCCCCGTGGCGGGCGCTCGACCTCAGACCCCCATCCCGCTCCCCGTGGCGGGCACTCGACCTCAGACCCCCATCCCGCTCCCCGTGGCGGGCGCTCGACCTCAAACCCCCCCCCAATCCTGCTCCCCATGGCAGGCGCTCGACCTCATACCCCCATCATGCTCCCCGTGGTGGGCGCTCGACCTCAGAACACCCCCCCATCCTGCTCCCCGTGGCGGGCACTCGACCCCATACCCCCCATCCCGCTCCCCGTGGCGGGCGCTCAACCTCAGACCCCCATTCCGCTCCTCGTGCCGGGTGCTCGACCTTAGACCCCCCCATCCCACTCCCCGTGGCAGGCGCTCGACCTCAGACCCCCTCTCAATCCCACTCCCCGTGGCGGGCACTCGACCCCAGAACCCCCCATACCACTCCCCGTGGCGAGCGCTCGACCTCAGACCCCCATCCCGCTCCCCGTGGCGAGCGCTCAACCTCAGACCCCCATCCCGCTCCCCGCGGCGAGCGCTCGACCTCAGACCCCCCATCCTGCTCCCCGTGGCGGGCGCTCGACCTCAGACCCCCATCCCGCTCCCCGTGCCGGGTGCTCGACCTCAGACCCCCCCATCCCACTCCCCGTGGCGGGCGCTCAACCTCAGACCCCCCCCATCCCACTCCCCGTGGCGAGCGCTCGACCTCAGACCCCCCCATCCCGCTCCCCGAGGCGGGCGTTCGACCTCAGACCCCCATCCCGCTCCCCGAGGCGGGCGTTCGACCTCAGACCCCCATCCCGCTCCCCGAGGCGGGCATTCGACCTCAGACCCCCCCCATCCTGCTCCCCGTGGCGGGCGCTCGACCTCATACCCCCATCCTGCTCCCCGTGGCGGGCGCTCGACCTCAGACCCCCCCATCCCACTCCCCGTGGCAAGCGCTCAACCTCAGAACCCCCCCCCCATCCTGCTCCCCGTGGCAGGCGCTCGACCTCAGAACCCCCCCATCCTGCTCCCCGTGGCGGGCGCTTGACCTCAGACCCCCATCCCGCTCCCCGTGGCGGGCGCTCCACCTCAGACCCCCCCCATCCCGCTCCCCGTGGCGAGCGCTCAACCTCAGACCCCCATCCCGCTCCCGGCGGCGAGCGCTCGAACTCAGACCCCCCCCATCCTGCTCCCCGTGGCGGGCGCTCGACCTCAGACCCCCATCCAGCTCCCCGTGGCGGGCGCTCGACCTCAGACCCCCATCCCGCTCCCCGTGCCGGGTGCTCGACCTCAGACCCCCCCATCCCACTCCCCGTGGCGGGCGCTCAACCTCAGACCCCCCCATCCCACTCCCCGTGGCGAGCGCTCGACCTCAGACCCCCCCATCCCACTCCCCGTGGTGGGCACTCGACCTCAGACCCCCATCCCGCTCCCCGAGGCGGGCGTTCGACCTCAGACCCCCCCCCCATCCTGCTCCCCGTGGCGGGCGCTCGACCTCATACCCCCATCCTGCTCCCCGTGGCGGGCGCTCGACCTCAGACCCCCCCCATCCCACTCCCCGTGGCAAGCGCTCAACCTCAGAACACCCCCCCATCCTGCTCCCCGTGGCAGGCGCTCGACCTCAGAACCCCCCCATCCTGCTCCCCGTGGCGGGCGCTTGACCTCAGACCCCCATCCCGCTCCCCGTGGCGGGCGCTCCACCTCAGACCCCCCCCATCCCGCTCCCCGTGGCGAGCGCTCAACCTCAGACCCCCATCCCGCTCCCGGCGGCGAGCGCTCGAACTCAGACCCCCCCATCCTGCTCCCCGTGGCGGGCACTCGACCTCAGACCCCCATCCCGCTCCCCGTGGCGGGCGCTCGACCTCAGACCCCCATCCCGCTCCCCGTGCCGGGTGCTCGCCCTCAGACCCCCCCATCCCACTCCCCGTGGCGGGAGCTCGACCTCAGACCCCCCATCCCACTCCCCGTGGCGAGCGCTCGACCTCAGACCCCCATCCCGCTCCCCGAGGCGGGCGTTCGACCTCAGACTCTCCCCCATCCTGCTCCCCGTGGCGGACGCTCGACCTCATACCCCCATCCTGCTCCCCGTGGCGGGCGCTCGACCTCAGACCCCCCCATCCCACTCCCCGTGGCAATCGCTCAACCTCAGACCCCCCTCCCGCTCCCCGTGGCAGGCCCTCAACCTCAGAACCCCCCCATCCTGCTCCCCGTGGCAGGCGCTCGACCTCAGAACCCCCCCCCATCCTGCTCCCCGTGGCGGGCGCTCGACCTCATACCCCCATCCCACTCCCCGTGGCGAGCGCTCAACCTCAGACCCCCATCCCGCTCCCCGCGGCGAGCGCTCGACCTCAGTCCCTCATCCCGCTCCCCGTGGCGCTCTCCGTGGCGGGCGCTCCACCTCAGACCCCCATTCCGCTCCCCGTGCTCGACCTCAGACCCCCATCCCGCTCCCCGTGCCCGGTGCTCGACCTCAGTCCCCCATCCCACTCCTTGTGTCAGGTGCATGACCTCAGACCCCCCCCCCTCCATCCCACTCCCCGTGGCGGGCGCTCGACCTCAGTCCCCCATCCCACTCCCCGTGGCGAGCACTCGACCTCAGTCCCTCATCCCGCTCCCCGTAGCGGGCGCTCGACCTCAGACCCCCATCCCCGCTCCCCGTGGCGGGCGCTCGACCTCAGACCCCCCCATCCCACTCCCCGTGGCGAGCGCTCGACCTCAGACCCCCCCCCATCCCACTCCCCGTGGTGGGCGCTCGACCTCAGACCCCCCCATCCCACTCCCCGTGGCGAGCGTTCAACCTCAGACCCCCATCCCGCTCCCCGCGGCGAGCGCTCAACCTCAGACCCCCCCATCCTGCTCCCCGTGGCAAGCGCTCTACCTCAGACCCCCCTCCCGCTCCCTGTGGCAGGCGCTCAACCTCAGAACCCCCCCATCCTGCTCCACGTGGCAGGCGCTCGACCTCAGAACCCCCCCATCCTGCTCCCCGTGGCGGGCGCTCGACCTCATACCCCCATCCTGCTCCCCGTGGCGGGCGCTCGACCTCAGACCCCCCATCCCACTCCCCGTGGCAAGCGCTCTACCTCAGACCCCCCTCCCGCTCCCCGTGGCAGGCGCTCAACCTCAGAACCCCCCCATCCTGCTCCACGTGGCAGGCGCTCGACCTCAGAACCCCCCCCATCCTGCTCCCCGTGGCGGGCGCTCGACCTCATACCCCATCCCGCTCCTTGTGGCGGGCGCTCGAGCTCAGACCCCCCCCTCCATCCCACTCCCCGTGGCGGGCGCTCGACCTCAGACCCCCCCCCTCCATCCCACTCCCCGTGGCGAGCGCTCAACCTCAGACCCCCATCCCGCTCCCCGTGGCGAGCGCTCAACCTCAGACCCCCATCCCGCTCCCCGCGGCGAGCGCTCAACCTCAGACCCCCCCCCATCCTGCTGCCCGTGGCGGGCGCTCGACCTCAGACCCCCCCCCATCCTGCTCCCCGTGGCGGGCGCTCGACCTCATACCCCCATCCTGCTCCCCGTGGCGGGCGCTCGACCTCAGACCCCCATCCCGTTCCCTGTGCCGGGTGCTCGACCTCGGACCCCCATCCCGCTCCCCGTGGCGGGCGCTCGACCTCAGACCCCCCCATCCTGCTCCCCATGGCAGGCGCTCGACCTCATACCCCCATCCTGCTCCCCGTGGTGGGCGCTCAACCTCAGACCCCCCCATCCCGCTCCCCGTGGCAAGCGCTCGACCTCAGAACCCCCCCCATCCTGCTCTCCGTGGCGGGCGCTCGACCTCAGAACCCCCCATCCTGCTCCCCGTGGCGGGCGCTCGACCTCATACCCCCATCCCGCTCCCCGTGGCGGGCGCTCGACCTCAGACCCCCCCTCCATCCCACTCCCCGTGGCGGGCGCTCGACCTCAGACCCCCCCTCCATCCCACTCCCCGTGGCGGGCGCTCGACCTCAGACCCCCATCCCACTCCCCGTGGCGAGCGCTCAACCTCAGTCCCCCATCCCGCTCCCCGTGGCGAGCGCTCGACCTCAGTCCCTCATCCCGCTCCCCGTGGCGGGCGCTCGACCTCAGTCCCCCATTCCGCTCCCCGTGGCGGGCGCTCGACCTCAGACCCCCATTCCGCTCCCCGTGCTCGACCTCAGACCCCCATCCCGCTCCCCATGCTGGGTGCTCGACCTCAGTCCCTCATCCCGCTCCCCGTGGCGAGCACTCGACCTCAGTTCCCCATCCCACTACCCTTGGCGAGCGCTTGACCTCAGACCCCTCCCCCAATTCCACTCCCCGTGGCGAGCGCTTGACCTCAGACCCCTCCCCCAATCCCACTCCCCGTGGCGGGCGCTCGACCTCAGACCCCCCCATCCCACTCCCCGTGGCGGGCGCTCGACCTCAGACCCCCATCCCACTCCCCGTGGCGAGCGCTCAACCTCAGTCCCCCATCCCGCTCCCCATGGCGAGCGCTCAACCTCAGTCCCCCATCCCGCTCCCCATGGCGAGCGCTCGACCTCAGTCCCTCATCCCGCTCCCCGTGGCGAGCGCTCGACCTCAGCCCCCCATCCCGCTCCCCGTGGCGAGCGCTCGACCTCAGTCCCCCATTCCGCTCTCCGTGGCGGGCGCTCGACCTCAGACCCCCATTCCGCTCCCCGTGCTCGACCTCAGACCCCCATCCCGCTCCCCGTGCTCGGTGCTCGACCTCAGTCCCCCATCCCACTCCGTGTGTCAGGTGCACGACCTCAGACCCCCCCCCCTCCATCCCACTCCCCGTGGCGGGCGCTCGACCTAAGACCCCCCACTCCATCCCACTCCCCGTGGCGAGCGCTCAACCTCAGTCCCCCATCCCACTCCCCGTGGCGAGCGCAACCTCAGTCCCCCATCCCACTCCCCGTGGCGAGCGCTCGACCTCAGTCCCTCATCCCGCTCCCCGTGGCGAGCACTCGACCTCAGTCCCTCATCCCGCTCCCCGTGGCGGGCGCTCGACCTCAGACCCCCATTCCGCTCCCCGTGGCGGGCGCTCGACCTCAGACCCCCATTCCGCTCCCTGTGCTCGACCTCAGACCCCCATCCCGCTCCCCATGCCGGGTGCTCGACCTCAGACCCCCCCATCCCACTCCCCGTGGCGAGCGCTTGACCTCAGACACCCCCCCAATCCCACTCCCCGTGGCGGGCGCTCGACCTCAGACCCCCCCTCCATCCCACTCCACGTGGCGAGCGCTCGACCTCAGACCCCCCATCCCACTCCCCGTGGCCAGCGCTCAACCTCAGACCCCCCCCCCCCATACCACTCCCCGTGGCGGGCGCTCGACCTCTGACCCCCATCCTGCTCCCCATGGCGGGCACTCGACCTCAGACCCCCATTCCGCTCCCCGTGGCGGGCACTCGACCTCAGACCCCCATCCCGCTCCCCGTGCCCGGTGCTCGACCTCAGTCCCCCATCCCGCTCCCTGTGTCAGGTGCACGACCTCAGACACCCCCCATACCGCCCCCCGTGCCGGGAGCCCAACCTCCGAGCCCCCCATCCCACTCCCCGTGGCGGTTGCTCAACCCCAGACCCACCCCCCCAACGCGCTCCGCGTGGCGGGCGCTCGACCTCAGACCCCCCCCCCCCCATCCTGCTCCCTGTGGCGGGAATCCGACCTCAGATACCCCCCCCCCCCCACCCCTCCACCCCCATCCTGCTCGTTTCAGAAACGCCGCCTGAAAGTCGCATTTCTGCCGGGACAGCAGCCAGGAGAACGAGGGCTGCAGGCAAACTGAGAAAATGCGGAGCCCGCACCTCAGACAGGCCCGGGAGGGGACCAGAGGTCGCAGACAGACCGGGGCCAAAAGGGGGACGCTGAAGCAAGACCGCAACCCCATGAGCAGCAAAGCAGGCGCCCAGCGCCTCCATGCCTCCCCGAACCCCAAGCTAGCGCCTTCTCGGACCTGCGATAGACGAGAGGCACTTGCGGAACTCCTGAGGATTCAAAGGTGTTCACATGGATGCACGCGGCGCAGGAAAATACAAAGGCACCAGGATTTTTAAAACGAGCAAAACTGCAGAGTAAACGTCACAGGAGGCAAGTGAGGAAATAAAACAGAACATCTATACAATTACAAACACTAAGAGGCTTGTGTCTAAACGTTGAAAGGGGGACAGTTCCCTGGAAAGAAGGTCACACCCTTCGAGTCCAACTGGGAAAAGTATCATCAGGGGCTTTAGGGTGAGCCGGGACTGCAACCGAGCAGTCCCCATAAAATACCAATAAGCTGAGGTCCCGCAGGACTCTGAATGGCTTCCTCGACCTGGATCTTCCTAAAGTAGAGCAGCGACAATGCTGCTCTCCGCCACTTGGGATCACTTCGAGCCATGTGTAGATTCACATTCTAGTCATGGACATTTGGAATTAGGTAATTTTCATAACATTAAAATAAGTTACATAAAGAGAATACATATTCCGATTTTTGAAACCCAATATATTAAAGTGAATGTATGCGTTAGAATCACGCATTTCCTTCAAAAGAGCCGAGGGAGTGGACACGATTTTGTTTTTTTTTTTTACCCTTTATCCTAGACATCGTTTTAAATGCATATTAACGATATTAAATAAACCTCGTAAAAACGACTGTAACCCCTTTCACTCCAGTGATGAAAAGTGGACCTGCTCTGTTAGGCCACCAATTACCGGGCCCCCACGTCTTTTAAAGGGTCCTTATAGAGTGGGGATTTTGAGGCTTCGAGGAGGGGCTCCCGTTGGTTTCACGCAGTAAATTACTTTGTGGTAATTTTCTGCGTGTAAATTACTTGAACATTTTTTATATATATAAGAGCTGTGATAAGACATACACATTTCCTTAGTAGTATTTGTCTTACTTCTCAGGGTATCATTGTGTTCTGAGTGAATCCATTCAGCATACAGCTGGGGCAGCAAACAGCTTTTTGCTGCCTCAGACATGGCAGACCAGGCGGAAGCAAAACGAATGGCAGCGGCACTGATTCTCTTTGACCAAGACAAAGCGGCTACTGACCTCACTGGTGATAGTAGCCTACCCGCAAGCCTTACAGTGCAGCAAAAACTTGATAAGTTGGAGAGAGTTAAGAAAAAGGAGATTTCCAAGTGGTGGGAAGCCATGACCCTACAAATGTACTTGGAAGCACAACGCATTCCAAGGGGACTAAGAATACTAACAATACCCACATTTGAAGATATGGACCCCCAGCTCATAGAAGAGTGGACTACACACACAAATACCTGTTCATCTCGAATGATGGAGAGCCTTATCAAATATGCCAAATTGGATAGGCTCAAATTGATCAAGGAGATAGAAAACATGGAAGAAACCTTATTTTCCTCAGAAGATGGGGATGAGTGTAAGAAATGGATGATAAGAGTTGAAGAGAACCTTGAGAGATTTGAAGGAGAATTACGGCTGAGGAAACAGCTAAAATTCAAAAGAGACAGGTTGGACTATGAGCAGGGAAGAATATACACCTTTGCGAGAAGGTTTGATGGCCCTATCAAAGCAAGATTGGAGCAAATAATTCCCCAACATACCACAAACTGAAATGCAAGCGGAAGATCCGAGTAGTTCTGAAGTGGAGCTATCAGACACTGAAGGAGCATATTCAAAAAATGGAATTTTTTTAGACGAGTTCAAACTACTCCACATGGACAGCAGAATGGACAAAAGAGGACGGGGCCAACAAGCCAGTCGAGGAAGAGGACAAAGAGGAAGAGCAGGAAAAGTACAACCAGGCGAGGTAGTCGTGCCAAATGGGGACGATCAAACTGGAAGGGCAACAAGATCTGGGACCAAACCACGGGGGAGACCAAGGGGCAAGAAAATGAACAGTTGAAAATTTATAACATTTCGACAAGGACCCTTACTCAAATTAAAGAGTCAGTCCTGCTACTAGGTCTGTCATACAGCCCCCACCCACGCTTATGACTATACATCTGCCAGGATAGATCTTTTCAAATTTACACGCAAACTGAAATTGAGCAAATTTTATGCCACACAAGTTGGGGATACCAGACATAAAAGGATCAAGAGAAAGAAACTGCATCAATTTTGTCAGAGAGAGATTTGGGTACCCTGCTATGTTTAGATGAACTACAAGGGAATACTGATATATGCACTGGATATACAGATACTGTAGACAATGATACATTGGCCGAACAGTTTGGAATCAACGCTAATGTGAGCGGTTTCAGCAACTTTAGACCCAAATCGGTCTTTTGTCCAATTGATATCTTTGAAAAACTGGTAATTAAGGATTTGAAAGAATTGACAACCCTCAATTCTGATGCTATGAAATTTAAGAATCTGAAAACATCACAAATCAGCGCCTTGGAAACTCTGCGTAAAGACCATAATATTGTTATTCGACCATCGGATAAAGGGGGTAGCATAGTTATCATGGACAGTATCAACTATAACAAGGAAGCCATCAGACAACTGAGCAATACATCATGCTATGAAAAAGTTGACAGATCTATCCTTAATACCACTAATCAGGAATTCCACACTCTGTTACTTATTTGGAAAGAGCAGGATTTAATAAATGAGGATGAGTATTTCTATTTGAAGAACGTCCATCCCACTACTCCTCATTTATTTTAATCCCAAAATTCACAAGAGTCTTATAGATCCTCCTGGACGTCCTATTGTATCCTCGATAGGCAGCCTTTTGGAGAACACCTCGAGATTTTTAGACCATTTTCTCCAACCTTTTGTATTAAGTTTGAACTCATATATTCGAGACACTTCTGACTTGCTAACAAAGCTTAATGATGTTAATTGGGAATCTAATTTTCTTTTGGTTTCCCTAGATGTAGTCTCTCTTTACACTTCGATACATCATCAGTATGGGTTAAATGCATGTAAGCACTTGTTAGCGAGTAGATCTGTGAGCTATCGCCAACACAACCTCATGCTATTATACATGTTGAGATTCTGCTTGGAACACAATTACTTCCTGTATGATAATGCTATCTATAGACAAATACAAGGCACGGCCATGGGGTCATGCATGGCACCAACCTATGCAAATCTGTATATGGGATGGTGGGAAACGACAGTGGCATGGAGTGAGGAGATGGAAGAATTCACCAAACACATAGTGATGTGGTATCGTTTCATTGATGATTTGTTTCTAATATGGGACGGTACTGAAAATGAATTAGAAAAATACATCTCTATTTTGAATTGCAACCCATATAATCTGGAATTGACTAGTACTGTCAGCAGAAAAGAATTGGTCTTCTTAGATGTGTTGTTTAAAATAGAAGAAAACATGATAAAATCTACACTCTATAAAAAGGAAACTAGTTCCACTCTACCCTCCATGCCAACAGTCATCATCCCACATCACTCAAAAAATCCATACCATATGGAGAATTCTTGAGAGCCAAACGTGTCTGTAGTCGGGAGAAAGATTTCCAGGAAGAAGCCAAAAATATCGGCAGAAGGTTCATAAGCAGAGGATACTCTAAAAATACAGTGACAGAATGCTTTGAAAAAGCAGACAAACTTTCTAGAAGTATTCTGTTCAAACCTAAAATTAAACCTAAAGATGAAAAAATCAGGTTCATAACAGGCTTCAACCAACAAGCCCAACAGATAAGAGTCATAATGCAAAAACATTGGAACATTCTGACCACCAATAGAGATCTGTGTAGAGTCTTAGAGATAAGACTGAGTGTTACTTTCCGCAGAGCCCCCACACTAAAAAACATTTTGGCGCCAAGTATGGTAGTGACTAAGAATGAATCGTCAAGTTGGCTCTTAGGAGAGAACAAAATGGGTTTCAGAAAATGTTGTAAATGTAAAATGTGTAATTTTGTATCTAATAGACCATTTATTGGTGTTGATGGCAAACAATGGAAACACAAACATAGAATAACATGTCAAACGAAGTTCGTTGTGTATGCCATTACCTGTAGTTGTGGCCTGAATTATATAGGATCCACAATAGGCCCGCTCAAACTGCGCATCTTGCAACATTATAGGGCTATAAAAAAATGGAAATCAAACCTATCCACTGGCAACACATTTTGCTGAACAACACAGCAATAATGTAAAAGAAATGAGTTTCCAGGGACTAGCCCATATACCACAACATAAAAGACTTGGCAATAGAGAACTTAAGTTACGTCAACTAGAAGCCAAGCTCATATGCAAATATGATATTCTGAAACCCAATGGTCTAAATATAGACTCAGAGATGTATGTGTTCCTATATGAATGAGGAATTAAACATTGATATCCAGGTGCTAATCTATATTAACCAACACACCTTGATATGTCCAATCATTCTGCATATATGATTATCACAAGTTTACAAACTATTGTCTATAGTTATGATACCGATCTAGGTAGACCCTCCCTCTTATTGGCTGTGTGTATTATATGAATCAACACACTTCGATATTCATTTAAATTTATGGATATCTGGATGTTTTACAGCCATACTTTTGCACTGAATAGGAACTCAGGTCTCAGCTTTTGTCTTATATTGTATTTTAATGCATTAGTCACTTTGTTCGATATGGTGACTTTTCACCAATCGTGATATTGTTTTAATTTGTCATTGAGAATCAGACTGTCTATACCACAGATGCTCGCCCCGTGTAGTGAACACCATTGTTGTTTCTATATGGCCATACACTGGTATTGCCATGTTGCATTTATAGTGTGCATATATAGGGGCCTTTACTTGAAGGCTTATTTTACTATACGGAAGCGGGCATTGTGGTTTCAGGGCAGTAGCAGCACACATTCGTTTTAGGGCATTTTATGCCACTAGCGGGAAGAGAGCAGCACCGTGAAGACATTTTTTCTATCACGGTGCAGCATTAAATTAAATAGGCGCACTAGCGCTTTTACTTGTGGTCACTTCTTTTAACATTGTAAAGCAAGTGAAGGTGAAGGGCTGTTATGGCGTATCGTCATCTGGAATACACCCAGTATAGTAATGGGGAATTAGGCAACTCACAAATGTGGGCAACTCTGTATTTACACACTGAACAATGGCGGATTTGTTGCAATCAGAACCATAGAGTTCTAAACAATTAACTGTTAAGGTTATTTTTTTTCTCCATGTTATGTAACTGTCAACTTTTTTTTACGTTATGTAAGCTGCACAGCTGTGCAGACCCAATCACCTTCAGTGCAAGGGTATAAAAACACAAGGAAACAAACGTTTGGAATCATACTAGCCTGAGGAAGCTCGCGAGTCGAGCGGAACGCGCAGCGTTTTCCACCCGCTGTGGGTGAGTGCTGCATGACACCTGGTCAGCTTAGGTATTGTTATGTATGCTTTTTATACTACTATGTTCACTCTTTTTTGATAAATAAAAAACAATTTTGAACACAATTTGAAGTCTTGTGTGCTTGGGCATTTTTTGGTAGGTGTTTGTGGGAGAGCTTTCTCCTCCCCAGCACCTTTACCCTTCTGTTTGACATATATATATATATATGATACATTACTCACCGTAACCGTATTTCTGATGCTTGTATCTGCTTAGATTCACATACTGTGCATAGGCCAACATCTAGTGGAAGCTGCGGAGTATTACAGTTTGTTTTTCGAAACTCGAAAATGGGCGTCGACACAGGGCATGCCAGTAATACTATCCCTAGTGTGACGTCCACTGTACCCAAGATCCCTCACGCGTCTAGGATCCTCAGATTGTATTTTTTCTGACATGAGGTAGCATGAGGAGTAGCGCGAGTACAGATAATCCAAGCAGATAGACAGAAAGGTAAGACTACAAGCAATCATGCACCTTCTCTTGGAGGGGAGGAAGGGTGGGTCGCATGTGAATCTAAGCAGATACAAGCATCAGAAATACGATTACGATGAGTAATGTATCCCTTCTGAGGCTTGTGGAATCTGCTTAGATCACATGCTGTGCATAGATTAGCGAGCAGTACCAGAAGAAGGAGGTGGGATGTGAGAAGGGTCATGAGCAAATAAGTGTCTTAGAACCGCTTGTCCCACTTGTGTATCTGCCTTGGAATGGGTGTCAATGCAGTAATGCTGAGTAAAAGTGTGAATAGAGCTCCAAGTAGCTGCTTTGCAAATGGTGTCAAGGGGTACATTTGCAATGAAAGCCAGAGTGCCCCCAATGCCTCTAGTAGAGTGGGCCCTTGGCGTAAAAGGCAGAGTCTTTTCAGAGAGTGAGTAACACAGCTGGATACAGTTAATAATCCACTTCGAGATGACACCTTTAGAGACGCGATCCCCCTCTCTGCCTGTACCTACGGAGACAGATAGTTGATCTGTTTTCCTTAGCGGTCTTGTTTTATTTACATAGTAGAGGACCGCCCTACGCACATCTAGGGTGTGTAGTTTCACCTCAGCCGAGCTTTGCGGGTTGTGGAAGAAAGCCGGAAGCTCGATGGACTGGTTTACATGGAATTTTGATATAAATTTAGGTGAGAACCTAGGGTGTGTGCATAAAACCAGTTTGTCTTTATGGATAGTAAAGAAGGGATCCTGCACTGACAGAGCCTGAATTTCACTGACCCTTCTTGTAGAAGTAATAGCTACTAAGAAGGCCGTTTTATAAGTCAGGTGTTTGAGACTGCTTTTATGCATGGGTTCGAAAGGGAGGCCCATGAGCTTGGTTAGTACCAGAGTAAGGTCCCACCCTGGTGGTGGGTTTGAAATAGGAGGGTGAAGTCTCTTTACTCCTTCCATGAAGGCTTTAACTACTGGTACTTTCCACCACGAAACCTTGCTATGGGAAGTGGTGTAAGCCGAGAGGGCTGCCAGGTGTACTTTCAGTGAGTTAAAAACCAATCCTGCATCTAGCAGGTGGAGCATGTATGTAACAATAGTGGAAGGAGTGCAATCAACTGGGTTGATTTGTCTACTCTGGCACCAGATAACAAACCTCTTCCACTTGTCAAAGTAACAGTGCCTTGTGTTTGGTTTCCTTTAGGATGTCCATACACCTCTGTGGCAAATTGAGGTGTCCAAACTCTATGACCTCAGGAGCCATGCTGCCAGGTTCATTGTGTTGGGTTGCTGGTGCACTGTTTGACCTTGGTGCTGGGACAGTAGGTTGTACCAGGCTGGAAGTTTGATGGGCTCGCACACCACCATCCTGCGTAGGTGTGGGAACCACGGTTGTCTTGCCCACATGGGAGCAACTAGGACGAAAGTCATCGATTCCTTGTTCATCCTGTTCACCACTTTCCTGATGAGGAGTTGGTGGAAAAGCGTACGCAAACATCTCTGACCAGTTCATCCACAGGGCGTTCCCCTGGGAGTCTGGTTGGGGGAATCTGGAGGCAAATCCTGGGAATTGTCTGTTTTCGCTTGTGGCGAATAAGTCTATAGTGGGCAAACCCCACTGAGAGAAGAGATCTTCTACGACCTCTCTGTGAAGAACCCATTCGTGTTCCTCTGGGAGGGAGTCTCTGCTCAGAGCATCCGCTAGGGAATTGAGCTCCCCTGGAACATGTTGTGATGACAGGAAGATGTTCCGTCTGAGTGCCCATATCCAGATTTTCTGGGCAAGCTTGGACAGATTTGGCAAGCGAGTCCCTCCTTGCTTGTTCAGGTAGAACATGGCTGTAGTGCTGTCCGTCAGGATTAGCACTGACAGGTTTAGTAGATGGGGCTCGAACGCCTGAAGCGCTCTGAATACTGCCAGAAGCTCTAGCAGGTTGATGTGGTTCTTGGCCACTGAGTGAGACCAGAGACCCTGAGCTGTGTGGTGGAGATGGTGAGCTCCCCACCCCGTCAGACATGCATCTGTAGTGACTACTGCCTGTACTTCGGGATCGTAAAAGGGTTTCCCCTGTGCGAGATTCTCTCTTGTCCACCAGTGAAGGCTTTGTACCAGTGTTGGCGAAATGACCACTAGATCGTCCCACTGACCACTTGCCTGAGACCACTGTTTCGCCAACCATTCCTGCATGGGACGCATGCGCATGCACGCGTGGGGGACCAGGCAAATGCATGACGCCATCATGCCCAGTAAACGCATTGCTTTGCGTTCCCGTATTTGTTGACCGGACTGATAATGCGGAATTTGCAGTAGTATATTCCGAATTCTTTCTTCTGAAGGAAAGGTCAACCCCTCCTGGGTATCCAGGATTGCTCCTAGGAATTGTTTTGAGGTGCTTGGCACCAGGCTTGACTTCTTCTCGTTGATTTAGAAGCCTAACTCGTGTAGGAGGTCGATAGTCCTTTGAAAGTTTGTCCTGCAAATTCCTGGGGTTTCCCCCATTATGAGCCAGTCGTCCAGATAAGGGTACACTGGGATTGCCTCCCTGCGTAGGTGTGCAGCCGCCACCGCCAGTACCTTGGTGAATACCCTTGGTGCTGAAGCTATCCCGAAGGGCAGTACCTTGAATTGGTAGTGGCGACTGTCCACCTTGAAGCGCAAGTACTTTCTGTGCACTGGGAACATGGAAATACGAAAATAAGCATCTTTCATATCCAAGGTTGCCATGTAATCCCTTTTTTAGGAGGGGGATTACCTCTTGTAGCGTGGTCATACGAAATTTTTGGGGCTTGACATACTTGTTGGCAGGCCGTAAGTCCAATACTGGGCGCATTGTCAAGTCTTTCTTTGGCACAAGGAAGTAAGTTCAATAAATACCCTTGTTTACCTGGTGTCCCGGGACGAGTTCTAGCGCGTCCATTTGTAGAAGAATGGCGATCTCCTCGAGGAGAATCTTCTGATGTTCTAAGGAGTGTACTCTTTGTCGTGGAGGATGGTTCCGGGGACGCTGCAGTAGCTCTATACAATATCCTGTGGATACTGTTGACAGCACCCATCAGTCTGATGTGATCCCTTCGCAAGCCTGGGTGAAGTTTGAAATGCGTCCCCCTACTGGGGTTGCGTGAGAAGGGACCCTGAACTGAGCGTCACTGCTTTGGTGGAGGCGTGCTGCCTCCCTTGCTGGGGCTGCCTCTGCCTTTACCACGACCTCTCCTATTACCTCTGCCGTAACCCTGGGTAGACTGTAGGTTGTTGTTCCACTGTGTACCCTGCCCCTGGGAATAGTTAGATCCTCTCTGGGAATTTTGGCCGCGTGGGCGACGAAAATTACTATTCCCTCTCTGGTTAGGGGGTTTATTGGTTAACTGGCCAAGGGACTTGAGTGTCTCGTATTCGTCCTTGGCATTTTTCAGTGCGTCTTCGACCGCCTTACCAAACAACAGATCGGCTTCCACCGGTTTGTCCAACAATGATGCCTGTGTTTCTGCCTTAAAACCAGACTGCCGTAACCACGCATGTCTCTTGATAACAGTACCTTCTGCTATCAATCTGCCTGCGTTGTCCGCGGCGTCGAAGGTTGCTTTCAAAATGCAACCAGACACGGCTCTACCCTCTGTGGAAATCCGAGCTGATTGGCCCTTTAACGGTTCAGGAGCAGAGGCTATGAGAGCCGCGACTTCTTCCCACTGATGGCAGTTGTAGCTGGCCAACAGGGTGGTGGAGTTAGCAATCCTTGCTTGATAGGCGGACGTTGAGGCTACCATCCTGCCGAAACCGTATAGTTTTTTGCTCTCCTTGTCGGGAGGAGCTTCTGACGAAGACAAGGGTGTCCCAGCCCTCTTATGAGTGTTGGTGACAACTAGGGAGTCTGGCTTCAGATGTCCTCTTATATAGAGAGGGTCAGACTGTGCCGCCCTGAAAAGTTTTTCAACCCTGGGATTGACTGCTCTGGTGAGGTTTGGGTTCACCAGGGACGGATCTATTCTCCGCTGAATGGATTTAAGGATAGGGATGGTCTGAGCAACAGGCCTCCTTTCTCCCACTAACTCTTCTGCAAAGTCCCTTTCCTCCTGTACACCGTGGATGTCAATGTGGAAATGTTCTGCTGCGCGAGCGAGAACCTCATTTAGGAGGGGTTGGTTATCGACCGGGGAGTCGGTAACCGGGGCTTCGTTCTCTACCGGGGAATCTACTCTGTATGTTTCCGGATCATCCTCTTCTTCCTGGTCCTCATCATCCCCATAGTAGCCCGTCCCGGTTTGCTCTTCTATCATACCAAATTCTTGGTCTTCACAAAAGGAAGCCTCTCCTTGATACCGTGAGTATGGTGTTGCGTAAGGTTGTACCTCGAAGGGTTCAGACCTCATCGGGGTTTCAAACCGGGCCTTCTTACTCGGGGGGGATAGGATCAGTAGAGCCTGAGGGTGTGGCCCCTTGTGGATCATACGAGAGGAAATGTTCTGGATTTTTATCATAAAAATCAGCCAAAGAAGACATTCTTGACATGACCCTATCTATGTCTTCACTGGACCATTTTTTGGAACTGGGAATGACTCTCTCAGCAAGTCTATGGGATTTATCTTGAGTAGCTTTGCTGGTTGTGGACCTATCAGCAGACCTGGGCTTGTCTGTCTGTTTAGGGGGTGTGGAGTGTTTCACAGGTGTGGAAGAATGTACAGGTAGTTTCTTCTGCTGTTTTCCCCCCTCCCCGTGCGTAGAAAAATGTTTTCCCTGTCCCTTAGTGGATCCGGAGTTTTTCGACGCCTGGCGTCGAGAATCGGGAGAGGTGTCCCTGTCCTTCGAGCGTAGGGCCTCGCTGGCTTTAATTGCGGGCTCCGACTCCTGGAGCGCGGCCTGGGGGTGGAAGTTGTCTTCGTCTTCCGACGATCGAACTTCTGTTAGCCTAGGGAGCGAGGCACTCTTGGCAAGAGTGGATGATTGCCTGGAGTCATGCGGCGATCTTGATCGAGAGCGCCCAGAGGGCACCGAATCGGACCGTTCTGTCTGTGCCTCTTTCCGAGAACTCGACATAGTCGAGTCTCGGTTGGACTTAGTGTGTTTAGTGTGTGTAGTATGTGAAGCATTTGTGTCGCCGGGGGTCTTACCCATAGCCGCCCTGCCGGACGACCTTCCGAGGTCGGGGACCTGCGCTCGGCTGTCTTTCGACGCCGTAATGCCCTCGCCGCCCGAAAGTACGGCGTCGCTGCCATTGCTGAAGGCGCCCTCCGCTGCCATGGCCGCCTGCCTGGCGTGGTGGGCCAAACGCTTCGTCGAACAGTCCTTAAGTGTCTTAGGCTTAAACCTACTACACGCTCTGCAGTTCGCTTCGGGGTGGTACCTCGGCAAGCAGAGATTGCACGTGGCGTGCCTGTCGACCCAAGGGTATTTGCGATTGCACTTGGGGCAGAATTGAAAAGGGGTACCCTCCATACGCACCTTGAGGCAGCGGGTTGTTAAGTGTAGGAAATGTATAAGGTGTACCTATATACCAAGAGTGTAGAGTATGTACCACCCCCCACTCTCCCTACTTGCAGGGCCGAGGCCAGCGGCCTACCAGGCCCAAATCCGTTGTGCAGCAGCCGACGGTCGATTTCTTCTCCAGCTGGCGTCGAGTGTCGAAGTTCGACGTTGGAGTGGGGAAGGATGTCAATAGATTATTTTAAATTTTAGCAAAAGTATGGCTAAGGCCAGGGGACTCCGCAAAATGCTTCCGACCAGTATGGCGGAAAAAAACAATCTGAGGATCCTAGACGTGCGAGGGATCTTGGGTACAGTGGACGTCACACTAGGGATAGTATTACTGGTACGCCCTGTTGACGCCCATTTTCGAGTTTCGAAAAACAAACTGTAATACTCCGCAGCTTCCACTAGATGTCGGCCTATGCACAGCATGTGAACCTAAGCAGATACAAGCATCAGAAATACGATTACGGTGAGTAATGTAATATATATGTCAAACAGAAGGGTAAAGGTGCTGGGGAGGAGAAAGCTCTCCCACAAACACCTACCAAAAAATGCCCAAGCACACAAGACTTCAAATTGTGTTCAAAATTTCATTTTATTTATCAAAAAAGAGTGAACATAGTATAAAAAGCATACATAACAATACCTAAGCAGACCAGGTGTCATGCAGCACTCACCCACAGCGGGTGGAAAACGCCACGCGTTCCGCTCGACTCGCGAGCTTCCTCAGGCTAGTATGATTCCAAACGTTTGTTTCCTTGTGTTTTTATACCCTTGCACTGAAGGTGATTGGGTCTGCACAGCTGTGCAGCTTACATAACGTAAAAAAAGTTGACAGTTACATAACATGAAAGAAAAAAAACCTTAACAGTTAATTGTTTAGAACTCTATGGTTCTGATTGCAACAAATCCGCCATTGTTCAGTGTGTAAATACATAGTTGCCCACATTTGTGAGTTGCCTAATTCCTCATTACTATACTGGGTGTATGCCAGCTGACGATAAGCCATAACAGCCCTTCACCTTCACTTGCTTTACAATGTTAAAAGAAGTGACCACAAGTAAAAGCGCTAGTGCGCCCATTTAATTTAATGCTGCACCGTGATAGAAAAAATGTCTTCACAGTGCTGCTCTCTTCCCGCTGGTGGCATAAAATGCCCTAAAACGAATGTGTGCTGCTACTGCCCTGAAACCACAATGCCCGCTTCCGTATAGTAAAATAAGCCTTCAAGTGAAGGCCCCCCTATATATGCCCACTATAAATGCAACATGGCAATACCAGTGTATGGCCATATAGAAACAACAATGGTGTTCACTACACGGGGCGAGCATCTGTGGTATAGACAGTCTGATTCTCAATGACAAATTAAAACAATATCACGATTGGTGAAAAGTCACCATATCGAACAAAGTGACTAATGCATTAAAATACAATATAAGACAAAAGCTGAGACCTGAGTTCCTATTCAGTGCAAAAGTATGGCTGTAAAACATCCAGATATCCATAAATTTAAATGAATATCGAAGTGTGTTTATTCATATAATACACACAGCCAATAGGAGGGGGGGATGGGGGGAAGAGAGAGAGAGAGAGAGAGAGAGAGAGAGAGAGAGAGAGAGAGAGAGAGAGAGAGAGAGAGAGAGAGAGAGAGAGAGAGAGAGAGAGAGAGAGAGAGAGAGAGAGAGAGAGAGAGAGAGAGAGAGAGAGAGAGAGAGAGAGAGAGATTTGTGGGTCAAGGGATAAAGGGGTGTGGAAGTGAAGGGGGACAGGAGTCCCCCCCAATTAAAAAAACAATTTGGAATTAAACATTAGAAGTAACTTCGGCTACCCCAGGGTTTGGAGCGCATTATCAAACAATAAACTAAACTAAACTTCCAGGAAGGGAATTGCCAGGAAGTCCTTTATTTCGTTGAAATGACATGGAACCACGAGGAGATGCAGGAAGCGCACTACAGAGCCGGACGCTTTTCCTTCCAGCATTGAACTCAAAATCAGCCCTTGGGCAGTCAAAGAGAAGTCCTCCCCAAGACAATCTGAAGGCCTAGCACTCGGCCCACAGCGCCCCTCCTGGGGGCAGATGCAAACAGCAACCTCCCATTAACTCGCTTTGCCAGCCAGGGGAAAGCTTCATCTCCCCCTGTCCCCCTCCCAATCACTCAGAGGGAGGGCACCGCAAGGATGGGAGTGCTGCACAAAAAACACATTAACATTGAGCACATTGGAGGCCACCATTACACATTGCTCTGCTAAAGTAAAAGAGGAAGCAACCAGGAGGCAAAGGGGAGCAGTGGTACCCAGCGGCAGATCGAGGCGCCAGGCGGCAGAACAGATGACCTTTTGTGTAACAGCGCTGCCAGCAGCCTGGGGCCAACTTTACAGAATGCCCCAGTCGTTATTAGTGAGGCTCAGATGACATGGTCAATTCTGATCATCACGCCATGGTTGCGAGACTGGCTGAACGTGCAGGGCCCTTCCAGCGCTTGCTTATAGTGTAAGAATGCCCCCAAGGAGCCAGCCGCGTGGCTCTCGTGGCCAGCCCCACGCGTCCCAGCACATTTATTAATGGTGGGGCTTGTGTCCGTAGCACCTGTGCCTGCCGCCTGAGCAAGCAAGGGAATTTCCATGGATTCAGGCCTTTGGGGCGCGAACACTAGATGGACACCACATCTCCCTTTCCCCAAGTCGGGGATGTGGACCATGCATGGAATTGCACTGCTGAATGGCAGGCGGCTCCCCTGTATCTGCGCGCAGAGTTCCCGCGAAAAGCAGCAGGGGGCGACACAGTATTCTCAAGTGTACAGCGGCCAAAGCTCAGAGTCCTTCCAATATAAGACGAAGAAAGAATCCATTGGACGTGCTCTCGCCCAACAAAAAGATCCATTGACGCACTCTCGCCCAACACAAGATGAAGAAAGCATCCACTGGGTGCAGTCTCACCCAACACAAAGGGTCTATTGGACGCACTCTCACCCAACAAAAAGATCCATTCGACACACTCTCGCCCAGCTCAAGATGAAGAAAGAATCCATTGGACGCACTCTCGTCCAACAAAAAGATATATTAACCGCACTCTCCGCCAACATAAGATGAAGTATACACTGGGTGCACTCTCACCCAGCACAAGATCCATTGGTTGCAGTCTCATCCAATGGTTCACATGGAGACATGGCGCGCGGCCAGCTCAGTCACAAGTTTTGACAATCTCCTCCCTGAGGGCTACAAGATCTTCTCCGAGCCCAAAACCAACTGGCCCAGAGGTGGTGTGGCCCTGATCTTTCCAGAGTGGGTCCCTGCTTCTGTCATTCCTACGCAGGCCTACTCCTCCTTTGAATGCCTAGTCTACAGGCTCTCCATCTCTCCTGCCTCCCTCCGACTGTGGCCACTCTCTTCCTCTTAGAAAGGGCTGACTCTCTCCTCACCTTGCCTTGTCCTCTCAACTTCTCCTTGGAGACCTCAACATCCACCTAGATACTCAATCCCTCCTTTCGGCTCTTCCGCAACCTTTGCGACTCTCTCCCCTCTGGTCCAACTAACTCTGCCGGACACACCTTGGATGTTTGCATCTCCTCAGACATCCCCCTCTCTAATCCTCTCACCACCCCTCTCCCTAGGACTGACCACTTTCTGCTCTCTTCTCACTTGAAACTTCTTATCCCTCAAGCAAAGCCCACCCCATCACTGCCACCTTCCTTCTCGGTCATTCGGCCCATGAAGCGAGTATAGTGGATGACGGCCTCTACTTCCTCAGCTCCTCCCAATCCAGCGGCTGACTCGCACCCAGACACATCCCTCTCTAACCTGCATCTTTCTATCTCCAACACTCTGGATGTCTTTGCCCCGGTCATGAGAATCCGGCTGAAGCCTACCTCCAAGTGCAACTCTTGGTACGACTCCAACCTCGCCGCCAGGAAACGAAAGTGCAGGATGGCTGAGAGGAAGTGGCGGGCTTTGGGCGCATCCTTCGACAAACTGGCCTGTCACCTGCTCCAAAGGCCGTACAGACTGTCCTCTCCAAGAAGAGAGGCCATATCCAAGCCTGCATCTCTGTGGCCTCTAAAAACATAGCCAAGCTTTAAAATCTGCAAGGAGCAGGCCAATCCTACTGCAGCCTCCCCCTCTCCATCTCCCTCCCAGGCCCTCTGTACGGCTCTCATTTCACCACCAAAACTCAGGACATCCTGTCCTCTCTTTCCTCTTACTCTCCTCCTACCTCTCTCAGGCCCCCTTTGGCCGCATCTCCCTCTCCTCAAGTCCGATCTATGACAGTGTCATCCAAACAGGTGCTCCCCTGCTCCTCCAGAACCATAAAGTACTATATTGCCACCCTCCCCACAGCCAATTTCTTAGATCATTCTTTCGCCACTGGATCTTTCCTCTCAAGCACTCCCTTGTGCACCCCTCCCAAAAAAAAGGCCTTCTGTCAAGCCTACAAGTCCGGCAAACCATTACTCGATTTCCATCTCTCCTTTCCTGGGCAAACTCCTGGAAAAGCTGGCTATCTCCCACCTTAACCCTCCACACTGAATCTGTTGGCTGCCTCCAAGACCATCATCAGTCTGGCTTCAGAACAGCCAGAGGCATGGAAACTGCTCTCCTGAACACCTGCAAAGATCTGTTCTCTAACCTCGACTCCCGCTCTCCCTCTGTCCTCATCTTCCTTGACCTTTCCTCTGCTTTCGGCAGTCAATCATGTCACCCTGATCAACCGACTACAGGCGAACCTGGGCATCTCGCATCAGGTCCTGGCGTGGCTGACCCTTTTCATCATGGAACATCCCTCCCAGGTCCAACTTGGGTCTTTTCTCTCCTCTACCTCTCTCTCCACTTGTGGTGTCCACCAGGGCCCTATCCTCTCACCCGGCTTCAATGTCCATCTCCACCTTCTCTTTGAACTTTGAATGTTATGCGGATGACACTCCGCTCACTTTCAGGCTTCCCTCAAACACCTCTTCTCCCTCACTCATTCCTGAATTTCTAGCCACGATTGGTCTGCCTCAAAACGATCTTTGCCTTAATGTCAGTAAGACAGAGGTCCTTCTCATTGGGTCCCCTGCTCCCCCCCCCACAAGACAAAAAACCTTGGCGTCATCTTCGACTCCACTCCCTCCTCACCTCACAGACCTTACCAAAAAGGCCCACTTCCAGCTGCACCTCCTCAGAGGTATTCTACCTTTTCTCACTTTCCACCAGAAGCTGTCTCTAGAGCCCTGGTTCCCCACAGGATGGACTACTGCAACAGCCTTTTCTCAATCTGCCTACCTCTCCTATGCGCCCCTGCAACTAATCCAGAACAGACTGCAAGACTTCTCCTTGGCCTCAAGCCCAGGGACGAAATCTCCCCAGCCTTGAAATCTCCCCAGCCCTGAAATCTCCCCAGCCCTGAAATCTCCCCAGCCCTGAAATCTCCCCAGCCCTGAAATCTCCCCAGCCCTGAAATCTCCCCAGCCCTGAAATCTCCCCAGTGGCTGCAAGAATCAAGTTTAAGACCCTCTGCATCGTCCACAAGGCTTTCTGGGGTCAGGGTCTGCTCTACAGCCAACTCTCTCTTCTGAAATACCTTAGTTCTAGAACCTTTCACTCAGTTACCTCCAACCCTCTGAGGGTCAGACGCCTCTCCAGGCAGAGAGTGGGGGGTGTGAGGGGGTAGATCTCTCTCCTCTGCAGGTGCCCCCTTCTGGAACAGACTCCCTGCCCCTCTCAGATTTGAGCCAGACCACCTGAAGTTCCAATAGCAGCTCAAGACCCTCCTTTTCTCCTCCGCCTTCTCTCTCGCTCGCTTGCTAACTTACCCGTCTGTGCCTCCGATTGGCTTGCTTGGTTCCCTCAGTGCCTCACTGGGTACGAGGCTCCTCCAAACCAGAGACCAGTCTTCCTTGCACTGGCTCCTGGCCTACCGTGCAGTAACTAATCCGACCTCTACAGCCACCCTGCCCCCTTGCACTTACCCAGAGCCGCGCTGCACTTATTCAGAGCCATGTTGCTCTGACCGCACTTCCTCTCCCCTTTCCTCCACCTCGCACTTCCCTCTCCTCCCCCCTTGCACTTCTAGTGTTGCACTTGCACGATACGAATGACACAAGGCCTAGTAAGATAGTTTGTCTTGTTCTCCCCATGTCTCCCTACCTTTGTCTTGTGGCACCTAGAAACACTTGTGTACAGGCGCATTATAAATGTCTTATCCTATATCTGATCATAACAAAAGATCCACTGAGTGCACTCTCATCTAACAAAGGAACCATTGGGCGTGCTCTCACCCAACACACATAAAAGGAGTGATGGGAATCGGGCAGTGAATGTTAGGGGCCATCTTAAACCATGGGTTTAGAAATAGAACCTCCGACACTCCCACGGCCGCCATTAAAGAACCCAAGGGTAGGAGGCCAGAGCATCAGTGACACCAGAAGCACGGCGCAGGTAGATCCCTCCTGCCACCGCAAGGAGACCGTCCTGCTCATTTGCGGCCTTGCCTCGTCAGCCTGAAGGCCAGTCTCTGGAAAGTGTTGTCCCTTGGTCGCTTTGACAGATCATCAACAGGAAACCCAATCCTTCAGGCCTGGGAATAGAGGCATGTAGCTGGGGGGGGAATCGTTGCGTTCCCCGGGCAACTGTGATCCAGTAATTCCATCATCACCTTCCTGCAAATAATGCACACAAGGCAACGTAGAAAAAGACTACTCGAGATGAAAAGAATGTGATCTTTCATTTTAGCTGCATCTCCAGGGCCCGCTTCCTCCGTCCATCAGTACATGTTCACCAGATCTCTGGACCGGCCCGGCCTGCACACATCTCTTAAGATCCCCTTCTAGATCCCCCACCTTTCCAAACCTCCACCTGACTCGCTCTCCAAAATACAGGCGGCCACAGAGGCTCAGAAGTTATGCTTATGGTGTGCCCCAGAGAAGGGCAATGCATCTGGTCCTCTTGTAACCCTTCCCCCCGCCCCTCCCAGTAGGATATAAAGTAGTATTGAGGAACGTCCCCTCAGCGCTTTAGAAAGCATAACGGCACTCTATCGAAACAGGAGAGGGATACGCCCAAGTGCCAGCGCTTTCAATATGGCCGGGACACGCAAGATAACATGCTAAAACATTGAGCAGTTATATTTGCCATATTTATATAACAGGGAGTGCCCCCACCTGCCACAAGATATATTGAGGCCAGTAAATTCCACGGTTAACACCAAAGCATGCAAGAAACTGCAAAAATGTCGGTGCGGGGAGGAAGGTGGGGGAACAGTAACACAGACGGACCAAAGACCCAAACCCTTTGCGAGAAAAGGAAAAAGAAGAGGAAAAAAAAGGGAGAAGAAAGGTAAAAAGAAAAAGAGCGCAAAAGAGTGATAGTTGATTAAGAAGATAACTATATAGAATGGAGCATGAATCAAAATTCATGCTGACCTGCGCATTTCATGTAGTGGGAGACATGGGTCTATTGCACCAACTATCCCAGCTGTGCCGATTCTCCCAAACCTTTAGCTGGACCTCCAGGTAAAGAGGGGGCACTGCCACCGAGTCGGTGTATCATGCTGCAGGTAGCCCCACCGCTCACCTCTGAAACCCGATCACTCATTCTCTGCATAAAGGCAAGACCACCCAAAGAGGGACAGAGAACAGAGCAGGAAAAAAGTGGCACACTGCGGTGCAAGAAGCGCCAAGTAAGCGCCGGGGAGCCGGATAGGGAGCAGAATATCAGGATCACCTCTACCCCTGAGCACCTGGTGGGCACAAGAGCTTCACCACTACCATGAACACCCGTCAAATGCCACCCTCATTACGATTGCCTTCCCCAAAGTAAATAGCATAAGGGGCACTAAGGAGGGCAGTGAGTCATTTAAGGGGGTTGGGATTGGGGGGGGCTAGCAGTGCTAGCTGCAAGCATCTGTGGGACGCTAGTGATGGGTGGGGAAATCACATAAGGATTAAACAGTGGGCCAGTCGCTGGACACCCCAACACCCATGACTTCTAAGAAATCCAAATCGTTACAAGCGCTGGGTTTTGGTAGGACTTCCATTCCAGTGGTCACGGACCATACTCTAAACTCCCAAGAAATGGCACAGTACACATAAGAGGGTCTACCCACGCCCCACCCCCCCCCCCTTCAGCACACTCATAGGCTTAAAGAAGGGAACCCCACAGATGTTACAACATCTGCCTTTGCAGGTAGTGGGGCTCCCTCCAAAAGGCTAGGAGGAGAGTGCTACGGGAGTTTAGGAAAACCCTAGTTTTGATACATTGTAATGAGGCCCCGTGCTAAAACCCAGTGCTTCCGCCTTCTCTTAATAGAAACTCTCACAATTATCCAGTCAGCTCCAACAGTCAACATTCTCAACTCTCATTGGTTAGAATTCCCTCCCAGATGGCAGAATACTACAGTAAGCAACACTGTCACCTGCACACAAAAATGTGCCACAGCAACCAGTGCACAGGTGGACTGGCGTACAGGAAAACGGGTAGGCCCATTACCAGCTGCACCTCCTCAGAGGAATTCTTCCTTTTCTCACTTTTCCCCAGAAGCTCACTGTTTCTAGAGCTGTGTGTCATGGCCACAGAACACAAAAACCACACCATCTAGTGATGGGGGCAATGGGTCACTTGACTCACTTATGTCCCTTTGGGACCCATATACACAAGGCCCCTGGCTGGACTCAGTCCTGGCGCCAGGCTCATATAGAGATGTGAGCAGGAAAACTTTATTTCAGTGCAGGAGTGCTTTAATTTTACAAGACCTTTCCAGCAGCTGAATGCTTTATTCCAGAGAACATCCTCATGTGCTGACTCATCAGGTGCGTCAGGCAAGCTGAACCTGGTGGGCGTGGCTTCAGAAGCTCAGCTATATAAAGCTGCTCCATCCTTAAGGCCAGTGCTTTGCATTACTGTGCACTCACGTGCAACGTGAAGCTCATCGCCGCTTGGACCAGTTTACTTACCTTTGAAACCAGGCGTTCTCCTGCATACTCACCTCCAGGAAAGGAAACTGGTGCTTCATCTGCAGACTCATCTCCCGACATCCAGTGATCTTGATCACAACACTGCAGCACCGCACTCTGCATCCACAAACTCGGACCCTGTGAAGAAGAAGACAAGGTTAGAACATCCGTCCTAGGGCTGCGCTGCATTTGAACCTAGCGCGCCCCGTAGTTAACAACTCACCAGCTACTGTACCGCTGCAGCTTCGTTCCTCATTCCCTCCGGCTGCCGCCTCGAGCTCTCCAGCTTCTGCCGGGCCGGCAACATCACCTGCAAGGGAAGAAAGCAAAAGAGCAAACATCAAAAGTGGAACGGACAGGGTGCATGGTCAGCATGCGAGCAGAGTAGATGTGCACCCGTCGGAGCTCTGACAAATGCCATGGATATCCTGCTCAAAATCTTAACTCTGTGTACTTTTCTAAACGTAAAAATAACTGCCGTATAGGGGAAGACTAAGCGGCTGCCACGAGCAAAAGAAAACGACCCAGTGCGGCTATAAATCGGGAACGGAAAGTGTGATACGGTGGCACAAACCACGTCTCCAAGATGGCGGACATTGCCTGATCGTCCGTTGATCTGCGCCCGTGCCACTGCACTGACCCCGCGGTGAGAGCCTGTGCTTGTGGTGTTCCGAGGATCGGGGCTGCCCCGACACCAACCCACATGCGGGACATGTGAGGTGGATGTGAAGGAGAGCCCTGGGCTGAGGCAAACCCTGTGGCGTTGGTGCGGAGCGCTGTGCCCGTGAGATTGCGGCTCTGTTCCCCTGCGCCGGAGGAGAGAGACGGACATGCGGCCCCCTGGAAGGGGGCACAGCGACAACTGATGTGCAGCAGAGTCCCTGTGCCCCTTCGTGCCACATGAACGGTGGGCGTGGCTTGCCTTGCTCTCGGCAGCTGGGGCGCCTGTCCCGACGACGGGCCGACATAGCACCGCTGACATTAGGAGCGGCTTGAGGCTGAGCCCCGCAACATATGCCGCACTCACATTGGAGACCCCAACAGACCCTAAGGAGCAAGACACATGCGAGAAGGAAGCCACAACACACCTAATGACAAAAGGTGGGTGCTGGTGTGATCCGAATGTGCCCTGTATACGCTAATGATACGGATGTACGCAGAGTTGGTGTGACCACTGGGCTACTGTATGCCGCTTCGCGGGAACTGTATGATGCCGCCCCTGTAGCGCCATGCCCGTCAGGATGAAGGGAAAAATATGACAACATAGAGAGAAGGCCCTGGTACTCTACGTGTCACAAACTGCACATCACCGGCCCGGGAGCCCGAGACTGGCCTAGAGGTGCAAACACTGCTGGTAGGAAGGTTATGCTTGATGACTGACATTTCTGACGAACTGCCGCGCCTCGTTGGAAAGTCGATTGAACTGGAGACACCAAAACACCACTAGGAGCATCGTAACACCACTCCAACACTGGGCACACCAGGCCCACTGCCTGAGAGTAAAGTGACACGAACCTCGAGATAAGATACGCAAAAATCAACCCCTGCGGATAACGTGCCAGCGCGACGCAATCGCACCGGAGCACACAGACATCAACAATCTCCAGAAAGCACAAAAGAACCTGCGAACACCTAAAAGTTCTGAATTTATTTACCAGGGTGGGCTTCAGCAGACGCGCTAGAGACATTTCAGGCTAAAGGAAAGCACTGGGGCTACGCAACGACACACACATGTCGCAATTGCGGATATCCCCGAATTAGCACACTGAACAGTCTGACTCCCCACTGTGCAAAATGGGCAAGGACAAACAGCAGAGGACGACGACACAAAGCAGTATGGATCAATATGCGGTCACCAGCACCCCAGCACTGCTGAGCCACAACCCAAGACCGACTTCCCCCAATAACGAGGAAGCCCTCGCGCTACGAGACATAATGGCGGCAATAGCCAACTCCCGCTCATCCATGGAGATGAAAATGGACAGCATTGCGGCGGACGCGTCCTTCCTTCGCCACGATCTGCAGAAACTCACCTCCTGCACGGGAGAGGCGGAGCAACATATCTCAGGAGCAGAAGATAAAATTAGGGGCATCAACCAACAGCTGTCACAAGCCATAAATCGTCACAAAACCCCAGAAACCCAAGTGGACGAGGGAGAGGGAAAATCGCACCGCAACAATGTGCGCATCCTCGGCCTGCCGGAGGGGGAAGAAGGGCCCAGCATGGAACTGTTCCTGGAACAAAGGCTTATGGATATTTTCCCACCCCATGCCTTCTAGAAATTTTTCTCAGTACAACGAGCGCACAGGATGCTGTCCGGAAGACCGACACCAGGGGCACCACCCAGAACGGTCATAGCGAAACTGCTTAACTATCGGGACAGGGATGCGCTGCTACAATTGGCTTGCACAAAAAGGTACGATCTCCCATAATGGGTCCCGAATAGCGTTTCTCCCCCCCCCCCCCGACTACACCCGGGAGGTAAAGCGAGCAAGACAATCCTTCGAACCACTCAAAAGACAGTTATCCCTCATGAAAGTGAAATTTGGACTGTTGTTTCCAGCAAAACTTAAGATCTATCATAAAGGGGCCACGGTGCACTTCAGCGATCCACAAGAGGCCTGGAAATGGGCAGTGACGCATATCGAGGGCGACTGGATGGCACGACCACCACGCCAAGGCAGAAGACCCCGGCCTGGGCCAGACTGTGTCCCCCTTGGTAGACATCCAGAGGCTCGGGACCCGGCAGTTCCAGAACTAGCGATGCACCATGAGGAGCACTGAACCCAAAATGATCTGAGGTGGACAATCGCAGTAAAGGGCATGAGAACCCACCGCGCAGCCCCTTGACACATGACCCTGAAACGTCACGGAAGTCTTAAGAAAGCGGCACGAGATGTGGAGCCTGGGGGAAAAGAAAACTGCCCCCCCACCTTTTGTATGACAGTGCCGTCTTATAGGCAGCATTGGTGGGGAATTGTTCAAAGTCGGGAGTGAGTTGCAGTTATCTCCCTGACTAATGTTCGGGCGACAGATACTTCAAGTTGGGATGGAGTATGGGGTGGAGGGAGGTGGGGAAAGGAAGGTTTGGTTTACTCTACGGTTGCTGAGGTTATGTAAGGGTTGGGACAGGATGGAAGACGAGTTTGGTTGGTCATGGATCCATGGATTGCTGCACAAGCACTTCTTTAATTTAACACCACAACAGCGAATTGTAATTAAACAGACACACACACAATATATTAGAATAGGCAGTTTGTTTGTGGGAGGATCCACAAAAGCCCAGCAGACTTCCGCGGAGCGGAACGCGGAGCACGCGAAGTTCGCAAAGTTTGGCAGTCCTGCAGTCCTTGCAGGCAATGCAGGGAGCAAGGCCGCCTCTCCCGGAAGGCGGACATGGTGAACCAAACCCGGATCCAGAACGGGTGGATATACTGGAACCGTCACCCACGCCAAGAGTTCTGCGGAGCAACTCTAAATCAGCTCTTCCACGTGAACGGGAACAAAGATCCCCGGTGAAAAGAGGTAAGAACCTCGAGACTCCCATCTTATAGACGCTAAGCCCATGGCAGCCACAGCACCCGACACACCCCCCAGTCACAGTACGGGGAGGAAGTAATGCAAAGCAACGCCTGAGCAGAGACACGCCGAGAATTCGGTGGAGATCAATATGGCCCCCTTTCAGGAGACTGCCGACACCCCCCCTGCGCTACCGCTCAGATGAGGCGGACCTAACACAGGACCAGAGCGCCGCTTGGGCGAGAGGTCTTCCAGCTCAGCCTGCCGGAGGGTGGACTGACCTGGACCTTGCCCATGTCCTGTGTACCAACAAGAGCGGGGGGGGGGTGTTACGGAGCCTTATAAAGATCTGAAGTACAGAGAAAATACTCATATGGAAAATCCAGGAGTGAACACGACAGAGGAGCCGTTTCTACTGATTTCGGCATCAGCCAAGAATGGGCAAACAAAAACGACCACAACCTTGGAGAAAAGGGGAACTTGTCCCAATTCAGCCCGACCCCAAGCATAGACACCAATACTACAACAGTAGGCTCCGGACCAAATCCACACAAATACGTCCTCATCAGAGATTGAGAAGTGGAAGCCAGATCGAAATGCCCCACCAGGAGCAGCATTCCCAGACAATCTAAAATGGAGTTGTCGAAACCAGGCCGAACGAGATCCTTAAAAAAAAAAAGTCTGAGTACGCACTCCAGTGATGTGTTTATAGAGAGCACTAATATGGAAACGAACCCAGAGCCGGGGGAATGGGTGGATTTAAGCCACCCGGCAGGCGAACCTACCAAAAAAAGATTAATAAGACAAGTGCAATAAAACGACAATATACCATGAAACAAAGGGGAAAAGGTGGCCACCAGGGGGCGCAGGCAGGATGGTCGCCTGAGCTTCGAGCTCCGTACCCAGCCCCGGGTGAACGACGGTACTAGCATGGAACGAGGGTCCCACGAGCTGCGAGACCCCCACCATACACTGCGGGAACCTGTGGCCCCCCCGCTGCATCCAACTCTGGTGCCGATCCGACACCCCTGGGCCGAGTTCTACGGGCCTGGAGGTTCCCGCGGCCCCACCCCCACAGCTCGGTGCGCCGCACTGAAGGAGGCCGCAGCTCCCGCGCACACGCGGCCACTGTGGGAGTAAGGAAGCCGAGGGTGAGAAGGAGGCGGCGCTGCACGGAGGAAGACCCCGAGGCCGCACACCCGCAGCGCATCGGGGCTTCCCGCCCCGTCCCTCGATACTGGGCACGGATCGGGCAGAGTGCGAATGATGCGGCCCAACGCAGAAGAGGCCTGAATCAGAGAGGGCCAACAACCCATGGAACGGCAAAGCCGCCGGGGGGCCGATGGGGGACGGACATGGGTGCCAAATTGGCAGACCTCACAACTAAAGTCACCACCTTGGAAGATCGAATGGAGAGAGTCGAAAACAATCAGCTCTCCACAACCCTCCTTGAGACCCAAATGGAGATCAGATTCCGGGACATGGAAAGACACGAAAAAGAACTCCGACTCAAGGTGGACGATATGGAAAACAGGGAGAGAAGAAATAACCTGCGTATTTTTGGTTTAGTGGAGGCCGAGGGAGAAACCATACAAGGCCTTGACGGCAAAGTACATGACATTGTAAGGATTGTCTTGGGAGCAGACGCCGAAGGTGCGATTAAGTTTGACAGGGTCCATCGGGCAGGAGGAGGGGGCAGAGGCCCGCGCTCGGTCTTGGCCCGGCTGCACTATTATAAGGACAAAGCTAAAATTCTGGAGAAAGCGAGGAACCTTGGCAATATTCAATACGGTGACTCCAGGGTGTCCATCTTTCAGAACCTATCAGCTCTCACCCTGTCTATGAGAAGGAAATGTGGAAATCTCACAAGATGGCTTCAGGGAAAGGGGGTCCGATACCGCTGGGGCCACCCCTTCTATTTGGAATTTGAGTGGCTGGGGGAGAAACATTGCTTGGGGTCTGAGGAAGACATTTAAAGGGCCACGGACGACCTGGTTGGCGACCAGGCGGGCCACTCAAATGGCCAAGAAGGAAGAGCCCGGGACCCCCCCCCCCCCCTCCGAGGGGCCCCGACAGACTCAGACAGCTTAGCGCCAAATCTAAAGTCAAGGGGCCCAGAAATTTCGGAAAACCAGGCACCCGTCAATGACCTCCGAGGACCACCCGAAGCCATAACAGCATCGCCCTTCCGGAGGTCGAGGAAATCCTACAATGAGCATCAGTTCCAGGATCTGGCAGTAAGGGGTCCTGGGACCCAGAAGGGCCACGCCTGGGCACCGCGGCAGCGCGGCATGGGGCCTGCTGCTCTGGAGGGCGGGCAGAACTTTGTTAAATGTTAGTTGTTTTGTTGTGGTGACCCACGCAGAAAGTCTGAGTTTGGTGTTTACAAGCTGAAGCGGAGGTTCACGGTTCCAGAATTCCACCTCGGTCATTTGCACCGAGGATTTGGGGGGGTTGACCTACATTGATTTTAAGATTTGAGACTCCCTAATACAAAAATCCCGGGGCTGGGGTTAGAGTCCTTGGTGGTTCGTTGACCAACCCCGACACTTGTTGGGGCATGTGGAGGAACGCCTTACATTACAAGGGAAGGTGGGGGGAGGGGACAAAGGGGGAGGCCTGGGCTTGGGGGGGCAGGGGTGGAATGACCAGCGAAAGAGATAGGGAGGAAGGGAGGGAGGGGAACCAGTTCAAATCACAGATACTTGCTTGGCTGTGGGCTCTGAAACGCAGATGCTATGAGGGGTTCAAGGTGCACAACCTAAAAGACGATAATGATTGAAGGAAGGATAGACACGCTGAACGTCAAGGGTCTGAACTCCCAAAATAAGAGGTCCCTTACGAGCAATATGTTCCGAAAACAACATCTAACAGTCCTCTTCCTACAAGAAACGCATTACAAACGGGGAAGGGAATCCAGAATTAAGGGGAAGGATATTGGTTCCAACTACTGGGCCTCACATGCAAACTCCAAGAAAGAGGGGGTAGGTATTCTCCTGGGAAGAGCGTTCCACCTCATGGGGGTAGAAACCAAGAGAGGTTTTGGGGGCCGATTCTTAGGCGTCACGGGGTTCTGCGAGGGACAACGCATCACCCTGGCCACCTTATACGCGCCCAATTTGGGTCAAGTGCAATTCCTCACTCGGATCTTTAGTGTCATGGATGAATGGGCAGAAGGGGCCATGATACTAGATGGGGATTTCAACCCGATAGCTGACCCCCGTCTGGACTGATGGTCTGCCAAGGGAGGGGTGCCCAAGGGGATCTCCAAGGATAATCTGGCCCTGTAGGCCCTCCCGAGGGACCATTACTGGGTGGAATTCTGGCGCAAGGCATACCCGGGTCAGGGAGGTTACACCTTTTTCTCTCCCCCACATTGTACCTACACTAGAATTGATCTCATGCTAATCTCCGAAGAGGGGGACGGGGTGGTTCAACTGCCGAACGTGGTCGGCCCACAAATTGCTTGTGGCTGACTTGTCACTGCCTGTCGCCCCGAGATCCACCCGTTGGCAGTGCAATGACACGCTTCTTAGGGATCCCGCGTTTCGGGACTTTATGAAACAAGAAACATCGGCTTACTTTGAGACGAATGACAATGGTGAGACCGACATGTCCAAAGTATGGGAAGCTGGAAAAGCCACTTTTAGGGGTCTCCTCATAGCAGAGGGCTAGAGGCGTAAATAGGAAAGGGCCCTATTGAGGGCAAGCTCCGGGCGGAGTTGGGGGTCTTGCGGGCCAGACTGGGCGCTCCCGGGATAGACAGACGCACTTCTGGAGGAGATGCAGGGCAAAAGACAAGAGCTACACACGGTTCTTATAGGGGAGGTTATTAAGAAAATGCGGTACACCAAGCAAAGATACTATGAACGGGTAGACAGGGTGGGAACTCTTTTGGCACAAAGGTCCCGGGGCTGCAGGGTGGAAAGGGGGGTTGCCCAGTTTAGCGATGGGGAAGGTAGGACTCACAGGGGCCGGGAGGGAATAGCGGACTGCTTTGCTGACTATTACAGCAAACTTTATTCCAGGCAAGCAGACGAATCACTGGAGGATATCTCAGCCTACTTGGCGGAGCACCCGCTCCCCATGCTATCCGATGAAGACCTAGGGGCCCTTGAGGGGGAGATTTCAGAGGAAGAGGTGGAGAGCGCCATTAAGAGACTGAAGGCAGGAAAGGCACCGGGGGAACGGCTACACGGCCGATTTCTATAACCAGACCCAATCGATCTTGGTGAAGCCCTTGGCCAAACTGTTCAATCAGATTAGGAGCCGAAACTCAATTCCACCGGCGTTTCTGCAAGCCCTCATCACCGTCATACCCAAGTCCGGTAAAGACCAGACAGACTGTGGGTCCTATAGACCCATCTCACTCCTTAACTTAGATGCCAAGATTTGTACCAGAATCTTGGCCTCCAGGCTTGAGAACTGCCTTCCACGCTTGATACACCCTGACCAAGCGGGATTCGTCCTCAACAGGCAGGGCTCTGACAACATACGGAAGACACTCCATATACTTGCCACAGTGAGGGTCCGGGACGAGGGGGCTCTTTTACTGGCTCTCGATGCGGAGAAAGCCTTCGACAGGGTCAGCTGGGCTTTCATGGGGGAGGTTTTCGCATCTCTGGGGATGGGTCCTAGGTGGCTGGGGTGGATGGCCGCGCTTTACTCTTCCCCCTCGGCTAGAATGGTGGCAAACGGGACAGAATCGAGAGAGTTCCCCCTCCAATGTGGTACAAGGCAGGGATGTCCCCTGTCCCCGCTAATTTATGCACTAGTAATGGAACCATGGGCAATCTCAGTCCGCAATGACGAGGCTATTAGGGGAGTACAGATGGGAGACATGCAATGCAAAATCTGCCTCTTCGCGGACAACGCCCTACTCTACGTCACCAGACCGTCCCAAACAGTCCCCCGGTTATTACAGGGCCTCTCGCGCTGTGGGGAACTATCGGGTTATAAAGTCAATCTGGATAAGTCAGTGGCATTTATGAGTGGGAACCCGTCAGATCCGGAGATGGCCTTTGTGAAAGGGCTCCCCTTTAGACGGACTGAAGAGGGATTCCGGTACTTGGGAGTGCAGATTACCCGTGACCTTGAGGAACTGTACACAGCTAACTTCCCCCCCCCCACCCTCTGGTCCGCAATCAGAAGAGATGTGAAGAGGTGGGCGGGATCGGGACTCTCCTGGATGGCGCGCCTTAACCTCATAAAAATGGTTCTCCTCCCAAAGTTTTTATTTCTCTTCCAAATGCTCCCGGTGATAATCCCCAAGACTTTCTTTATAGAAACGAAGCAAGTCCTGCTCAACTTCCTCTGGTCAGGCAAAAAGCATAGGATTTCCTACGAAGTGTTGACTAGGGCTAAGGAAGATGGGGGAGTGGGGTATCCTGACCAGGAAACGTATCACAGAGCTTCTCAGCTGAAGGTTTTGGTTGATCACTTCTCCCCAGATACGAAAAAACAATGGGTTGCCATGGATAACAGGCCCCTTGCCCCGGTCACAATAGAGGAATGGCTTTGGGTCCCAAGGAAAAAGATCCCGAGAAGCGTCCTGAATCATCCAATCTTGAAGGTGCTGTGGTCCCTGCGGGGAGAAGGAGGTTACTATCGGTGGCTCACGACGTGGCCGTCCCTGTTGAGCTGCATCTGGGCCCCTCCCTTCCTGGCCAAAATAGCAGAAACAGCGGTGTATCAGTCGTGGTTTGAGGCAGGCTTTAGTAGGACCGGCCATCTGTGGGTGAAGGGTTCTTTCCTGCCCTTAAGTGATCTCGAGGAGGCTCTGGGAATTGGCACCCTGTCCCCCTTTCGCTACCTCCAGCTTAAGGGTGTCCTCACTGAGCCATCCTGGGGCGACACCCTCAGGAGGGATCTCACGGAGTTCGAAAAGCTTCTCCTGTCTGCGAGGCGTTCCTAGGGGATAATATCTCGCATTTACAAACTCTTCCTGTTCTCTGTCCCCAGGGATCCTCCACCGGCACGCACACAGTGGGGTAGGGACCTAGGAGAGGAGATTGATGATGAAAGATGGGCGGAGATGTGCAGGCGGGCCAACCGATCCACGGCCTTCCTCCAATATTGCCATCAAGCCCTCAAGATACTACACCGATGGCACTACCCCCCACAGAGGATTGCTAAGATAAAACCAGGATATGACCCACACTGCTGGAAATGTAGGACTGAGAGGGGGGACTATATCCACATGTGGTGGGGATGCCCAGTGGTCCAAAACTATTGGGAAAAGGTACTCGCCTGGATCAAAGGGGTGGACGGGGTTGAGCGGTCTCCCTGCCCTTGGCTCCTCCTCCTTCGAATCGACATTGGGGAGTGTCAGGAGGGCACTCAAGACCATATGCTCCAAATCATGTTGGTGGCAGCCAGATGCTGCCTTGCACAAAAATGGAAACACCCGGAAATGCCGGGGGAAAAAACGTGGGTGACGAAGGTGCGGGCCATATATGACATGGAGTTTCTCACACACCTACTCGATGAGTCCAAGTCCAACATCAAGGAAATCTGGCTCCCCTTTTTTGACAAATATGGCCGACCAACTTAACGCCCCGCGCCTGGGCCCGGGGTCTTCCCCCAGGGGCGCTGGACCATTACACTCTGACCTGATTGTGAACTTCTCCCAGTTGGACCCATGATCTCGGCACGCCAAGTGCACTGTGTAACGATACTACTGTCTCAGGAAAGTCCGTCAAACAAGCAACAAGCAACTAAAGAGAACTTGAACTGTAGAGGGGTGGGGTGTTACGATTGGTTGTTTGTTAACTCATGCTTACACATGCTATGTAATGTCGTACTACATTTACAAAACTTAAAAATTGATTTTAAAAAAAAACAAAAAAAGGGGAAAACAAACAACTCAAAGGTGCCCTGCAAAGCCTAATCGCCAAGATGAAGGAAAATTGAAGCAAAATCAGAACATCACAAGCAGCAAAGAAATAAAAAAACCAACGCGTGTGGTAGTCAAAAAACATGACGCAGGCCCGGGCACAAGTCAGAAATCCATATTATCAAATGCTGTATTTAACTTCTTTAAGACCCACCAGAAAAAACAAAAATTAGAGCCAGAGGACGAAATATCTGACGCCGATATTTTGGAGGTCATTGAGGGATCGCTCCTGGCAATCAAAGCAAGAAAAACAGAAACAGACATCGAAGAAACAACAAGACACGAGGAGAGGGTGCCATCGACTAGGGACACGCGAGGGATAAGCCCAAGGAAAAACGAACCGCATGAGGCAAACCAAGCTGAAGTAGCCACGCGAAATCACCTAACCCTTAAAGAAAGTGACACTCAGAGTCAAAAACAGACCGAACAAAAAGCAGTTTCTATCGATCAATCTATAGATGTCAGAGAAAGTCACATCAATATGGGAGCTTCAAAGGAAATGGATGAGGATACAAAGATCCCCCCCAAAAATAAATGAAGCCGATGGCCAACCCCAGCAGAGATTAGCGGAGGCCGCCCCGTGCCCGAAATCCACCAACATTGAAAATACCAATCCTTCAAGTCTGGAGGCCTCCTTAAGGAATGAGGCAACAGTCGAAATCGGCTTGCAGCCAGTCACAGCAAGAGGTGATCTCCCAACCTAAATCGGCGAAGACATACGAAAAACAGCTCCACTCCCCACGCAAGATGCCCGGAATGGAACAGATGGAGCTATAAGCGCCCAACGTCGGTGCGGGGCCAAATTTGAGACCTGAGATTCGTTGGGGAAGTGGAATAAACATGGAATCAATGAGATCACACGACCGTGACATAGGTGCAAAGATGCAAATGAGTGACCAATCGTGGACAAAAGCCCACCTGCAGCCTTTGGAAAAGGGTGAAAAGCAGAAAAAAACAGCCAAAGAAGGAATAACATCAAACTCGAACCCTTTCAGAACCTCGCTCAATGGCTCTAAACCATAAGAAGTCATAAATGGGAGAGTGTTTGGTGTAACCTCTACACAACAATTTAACACCTGCCCCAGTAGGGAACTTCAGAATACGCCGGGTAAGCACAGAAGATACAGTGAAATTGCATCTGACTATCCAAGACCATCATCAAACAATAAACAAGATATGACCACAATTATGGTGGCGCTTACAATTGCCCTTGCACCATTTTGTAAATTATATGAAACTATCGGAGATACAACAAAAGATAACACAACGATTCTAAGTAAGATCCTATCCAAGATGATTTTCTTAGAGGGATACATCACGGCAATAGAGGCAAAAACGAATAAACAGGAAACAAAATGGGCGGCAAAATGGGCCAACTTAGAGGCAGAAAGGAAAGAAGTTATAAGAGAAAAACAGGATGGTAAAAAAAGACTATGGACAGAGCATCCCAGACAATTCCACAAAAGGAGAGGGGAGAGATGGAACCAATCTTTATTAAACAGAAAACAACAAACCCAAGTGACCTGCCTGGGCAACAAAAGCAGAGTATCAATCTGGGAATAACAACCTCACCGGCAGTGACAAATCAAAAGAAAAAAAAACTGGGGTTACGACTGGTAAGCGACACCAACAAAGGTGAAACATATAGAAAGAAAAAACAGATCCCCCAATTCAAAAAAAGAAATCAAAATAATCAAACACAAAGTCCTACAATGCACAAGTGAAGTTACAGCGAAAAGTCAGCAACAGAAAAAAAAAAAAAATCGCCCAAAACAGCGGAGGAATTTATGAGAACAAGCTCACTGATGGACCTTTCAGTACACCTTGATACAGAAGCAAAAGAAGAGAACCTTAGGGTTCTAGAGGGACTGGCAGAGGAACAGCATGGCGATCTTGACGACAGAAGAAGGGAAATAAGAGGTAAAAAGGTGACAGCACCTTTAGAAGAGAAAGACTCGCGATCAACCTCACTGAAACAACAACTGCAGAGTCAGCAGGAAGATAATTTAAGGAGAAGGGATGAGCAGGAGACCAGGGCAAAGTCAGACAAACCACAGGCAGAGAAATCAAAGCCCTCACATAGCCCTCACAAGGAGCTAAGAATGTTTAAATTAGAGCAAACGTCATGTAAAACCAAATATATCGTGCTGAATAGGAAAACAGTACTTTACATACTAAGCAAAATCCACTGTCTGCAGCATCTAAAGTCGGAAGACTTCAAACTAATAGGACCCTATCACAGGGACCAAAAGGCCAAAACGTACCTTCACATTAAAATCAGGCAATAAAAGATATCACGGAGGAAGCATACAAAGACTTACAACAAGCAGGATACACCCTGACAGAATTACATATACCCAAGACAGACCGAAAAGTGCAGTCCACAAAGAACACTGGCGACCACAAAGTGCATTACATATCCCAAACTAGAGATCTATACAACAATAAAAGACAGGTACCGTTGTATCATACGAGATATGAAAGCAATCGCCACTATGAGTGGGAAAAACGAGAACCAAGGAATGAGATATACAGGAGGAGAGATCTTAAAGCCAGTGAAGATCTAAATGAAAAGCACTTGGAAAAGGGGGGTCAGTCACGGGATAGAAGAGATCGAGACAGAGCTGAATCTCCCACCAAGCGCCAGGCGAGCCGGACAAAGAGAGAAGTTTCAGAAAAAGATGGCAGAAAAGAAAAAGATAGAGAAGTAAAGAGTGAAAACACGCGAGAAAATAGAACACCAAAAGGACCATGGAACTGGCTGAAAGTGACGTTTAAGCCACACACTGAGAAATAGCAATCATCAGGAGGTGGGTCCAGAGATCTACCCCCTCCGACGACTGAACAAGATCATGAGCAAGAAACCACAACGCAAGATTCTGTAGCCATGGCCTCATGGAACACGAGAGGCCACCGGCACCTGACAAACCCGGAGAATCAGGATCTTGGGGCATATGATATTCTATGCCTTCAGGAGCACTGGCTAACTGAAAAGCCAGCTTTAGATGGCTTTGAAATTGCATTTTCACCAGCGTCGAAAGGCCTGTTTGGGCGACCGTCTTCAGGGCTCCTGATAGCCATAAAGTCGGGGATCGGAATAATAAGTGTAAAAACCATAGTGGAATCATATGGAATACTGAAAGTTCTAACGACATGGGCCCAGGAAGAAACTCGAGGAAAGGGATCTGAAAAAGCAAAAATCGCCCTTATAACAACGTACTGGAACCCGGAAAGAACCACGACAGCAGATTTTTGTAAACAAGTAGCCAAAATAATTGATGACATCGTGGAAGACCTGCTGGCACACAATAATCTGTGGAGATCTAAATGCTAACTGTACCATGGATAAGGGGACAACTCTGCTGAAGAAAACGAAATCTCCGGCAGAAGAAAGAGGAACATTGTGGATGAGGCTCATGAAATCGAGAAATCTCCACAATGTAGCAGCATTGAAATCTTGGATGGTAAAGATTCCCACATGGGAAAGGGGCATATCCAGAGCCGATATTGACTATTTCTTCATCTCGCATAGTCTACTGGCAAGTATAGAAGACTACTCGGTGACCAAAACACAAGAAAGTGACCACAATCTTGTGGCTATAAAATGGAATTCACGACGATCTGTACCCCAGAAGTACAACAAATCAATTGAACTGAACAACCAACAAACCTGCATTCGGCTCACTGCAGCAAATATTGAATGCATCACTGAAAAGTACAAAATTGGTATCCAGGCACGAGGAGATAAGAAACAAAGCCCGGACTATCTACCTCTCTTACTCCAGTACAGGATGAAGCCGCAGGGTAAAAACCAAAAGCTATGACAAAATATACATACTTACGACAAGGAGGTCGTAGAAAGAAAGAACCCTGAGAAAACTGAAGAGACAAACTATCAAGAAGAATTCGATAACAGCATGGAATACACTGAAACAGGAAAGCTCAAAATACAAAACTTGGATACAAGGTCATAGACACATAATGTATCAAAAAGACACAGAGGAAATGCTGTACGAAAAAAAAACAGTGATTTCTGGGCACTCATTAATAAACCCGAGAAGAAGACTGAAAATCAAATAGTAAACGCAGTGAGTGAAAGAGCTTGGGTGAAATTCTTTGAAAATTTGTTTAAGGCACAACCATATCAAATACCGAGGGCCGAAAATCCAGTTAAAACGCTTTGGATCGATATTTCGGCAACTGATGACATAAAGAACGTCATAATGAAACTAAAGAAATCCAGAGCACTGGGTCCAGACGGACTATCCAATATTGACTTAAAACACAATCCGGAGACTTGGGCTGCCTTTATCAGTATCATCTTTGAACAATGTAGACAGACAAGAACCCTCCCGGCGTCATGGGTAAGTGCGGTGGTGGTGCCGATTTTCAAACGGGGGAACCGAGAAGAACCGAGTAATTACAGACCCATCGCCTTACTCTACATAATAGGTAAAATCTTTGCAACGCTCCTTCTGACCCACTTTCGAAACTGGGCCAGATCATCACCGGCAAATGACCCCTTTCAAATGGGTTTCTTAAAGAAGGGAAGTACAACAGTCAACATCTTTATTCTCAACTTGATAAAAGCCAAGGTCAAGCAAGGGGCGCCAACTGTATACATGGCATTTGTGGATCTGTCACAGGCCTTTGACAGAGTTGATAGGCGGATACTCTGGAACAAACTGGAAAAATGGAACTGTCCGGGGGAACTGCTAGACCCTGTGATAGCTCTACATACTAACGCCAAGCTAAGAGTTCTTTTAAACAATCAAGGCCTTTTGTCGCAAGAGATACCGGTGGAGCAAGGAGTGTCCTCTGGCCCCGGCTTTGTTCATCGCTTTTTCATCGTCCAAAGTTTTAAATACTTAGGAGTCCACATGGATCACTCGGCAAAGGAAGTAACAATGCAGGAGATTCTATGGGAAAAAACAAAAAACCTTGCGGCCCAAATGAAAACCATAGACCGAAAATAGGGCAAATACTCCTTAGTCCCAATGATAGGAAGGTGGTGTCAACCTTGACATATGGCATGGGAGCTACGCTGAGCATGCCAAAGGACATCTGGCGGAAACTAGAGAGCCACATCTGGAAAACGGTCCTAGGACTGCCCAATGCTACCGAAATGGCACTTATCAGAAGAGACTTGGGTCTACTTTCCCTAGAAGCGACAGTGGGGCTAAACGCTATGCAACTCTGGAGGAACACTCTTATACAAGACAGCTTGCCAATCTATAAGATACTCGCTGACGAAATGACAAACCGTCACTTGGACATCTTAAATAAATGGACAGATAACCTGAGAGAAAAGCTTACTGAGATCGCGTGCACTGAAGAGGATCTAAAAAACAACCCCACGAGAGTGAAATCAAAATTGGAAGCTCAGGATTGCATAGAACCTTGGAAAAAGCCCAGATGAATAAACTGACAAATGATCTCCCACCAAATTTCAACAAATTAAAAGAACCAATGGGATACTGTAACAGATTTCCAAACAAGAAACTCAGAAAACTGTTCATGAGGGCGCGTTTCAATCTCCTTCCGACACGTGAAAGCCAAGCTATCAGGAGACAAACTAATGAAAAGGCTTGTCGTCTCTGCAACCAACCAGACGAGCTAGAATCGATAAAACATCTTCCGATATACTGTCCTTATCTAAGAAAAGCAAGAGCCACATACCTGACTAGTCTGTGCACAGATCGCTCGGGAATCTTAGAAGATGCAGACACAGCATGGTGGAACAGGCTGATGTCAGGGGAGAAAACAAAAAGGACTTTAGCAACTGTAAAAATCTTGGAAAGTGCATTTGAATATTTGAATTAATTTCCTCAAAAAACCCGATGATGACCGACGAGGTCCCTGATGCGGAGCAGGGACTTTAATAGGGGAGATTGGTCGGCCAGGGAGAAACCGTCCCCCGTCAGAGCCTCAATTGTCTGACTGTTGTACTTTCCATTTCATCGTGTGGCTCTTGTAAGATGACCAGCATCACCTTTGTAAAAATTGCTAAGGCAATTACACACGAATAAATAACATTAAAAAATATATATATATATATATAATAGATCACACTCCCACACACACTCCACATAGACTGAATGCACCCGACGGCAAGGAACGTACTCTCATATTACTAACCTGGAACGTCAACGGGCTGGGGAACAACCTTAAGAGGAGATTGGTCACACAATTCCTAAATAAACACACTCCAGACACAGTGTTCCTTACTGAGAGCCACTTGGCAGGTACGACCTGCAATTTATTTAAACGCACCAACTACCGCTCTACACTGCACTCTGGCTTTACCATGGGCTCACGAGGTGTACTCGTACTGTTGCATAGAAGACTCCCCTTTACCCTCTCTAAAGTGATACAAGATACAGGAGGCAGGTTCACATATGTAACAGGGACGTTATGGAACCAATCAATCGCCCTATTGGCAATATAATCGCCCCCTGCACTGCTCACAACATTAGTTAAATACATTACACCAGTGATCGCGAATGACACAGCAGATATCTTGGTACTTGGGGCGACTTTAACGATGTGATGAATGTAAAGCTGGACCGCACACATGTACGGGGGAGGAACCCAGGCGTCCAGACCAAACTAGCGGCAGTTTCTGATGCATTAGGCCTAAGGGATGTATGGAGAGACCTTCACCCGAACAAAAGAGCCTACGCATATCAAATTCCTCCCGAGGGGCATATCAGACCACTCCCGACTAGTATTGGAATAGGTGACGATGAGACCACTTCCTCCGAAATCATGGCGACATGGTTATTACTTGGGATTCCCGAAACTAATAGAGAACATGCAATCAGCTACTAAATCATACATGGGCTCTGTACAAAACCCTGTAACCTTATGGGAGGCGTATAAACCGGTGCTGCGAGGGGAAATTATCTCTTGGGCTGCTGCGGAGAAAAGGAAATACGGTGAGACAGTGGTAGCAGCAGAAAGGGAAGTCACACAGGCAGAAGAATACCACCTAGCCCTAGACCATCCGGAAACACACAGAGCGCTGATGGTTGCTCAAAAACACCTGCAAAACGTGGCATTAGACAACGCCAAACAAGCCCACAAAGTAACAAAGACAAACATTTATGAAACGGGTGATAAAGCGGGGAAGTTGCTGCCATGGTTAGAACGTAGGGAGGAGGGACATAGTCAAGATAGAGTGATCAGGCCGCCTGGTGTAGACCCACTCTGGACGGATAGAGAGACAGCTAAAGGGTGATGTTGTTTAAGATATCCATCTTAAACAACATCACCCTACCAGTACTGAGCGCTGAACAAAAAAAAAAAAATTAAAAAAAATAAAACAAAAAAAAAAAACTCTTCTGGAAACAGAAATCACAGAAGAGGAATTAATTGTAGCAATGACACAGCTCCAATCCGGCAAGACCCCAGGCCCTAACGGTTTTCCAGTCGAGACGTGGAAAAAAATAGGCCCGAGGGAACTGGCTCCACACCTGCTAAACATGTACCGGCACACCAAAGAACAAGGGTGCCTGCCAACAGACCTCAGGATAGCCACTATTATTGCGATTACTAAATCTGATAAACCCCCTGACCAATGCAGTTCGTATAGACCAATTTCCCCTAATAAAAAACGAGACAAAACTCCTACCAAAAATACTGGCTATTAGGCTCCAACGGGTCATAACATCATTAATACACCCCGATCAATGTGGATTCATGACAAATAGATCAACGCGCATGACCATACGAAGACTGCACTTAGCACTGGAGAGAACACAAGAATCCCAGGAACCCTTAGCGCGATTGGGAATTGATTTCGAAAAAGCTTTCGATTCAATATATTGGGAAGCAATATGGGAAATCATGCAACAGATGGGATTCGGCACAGAATTCATGGGCTGTGTACAGCTACTATACAGCTCCCCAGAAGCTGAAACTAAAGTGAACGGCTGGCCATCTGAACCCTTTAAACGAGGCAGAGGAACGAGGCAGGGTTGCCCCCTCTCTGCGTTGCTCTTTGAACTGGCAATAGAACCTCTGGCCAAGTTGTTGAGGGGGATGCAAGCCTGGGAGGGTTTTCCAGGGTCAACAAGCTGGGAAGATAGAATCTTCCTATATGCAGATGATCTACTAATATACCTAAAGAACCCGAGCACAGCTTGCCCCATAATAACTGACCTCCTGTAAAGATACAGTGCCTTTAGCGGCCTCAAGGTAAACTGGTCCAAATCCATACTGTACCCGGTTAGGAGGATAGAGAACGCAGTTCCAGTGAACTGCCCATACAGAATTGAGCACACACAGTTTAGATACCTAGCCATAGTGATCACCACAAAGCTAGATGAATACATAGAAAAGAACATACAACCAGTTATCGAAAGATTTATAGCGGATGCCCGCCACTAGACCTCCTTGCCCTTAACCCTGTTGGGGAAGGCAGCACTGTTTAAAATGATGGCGCTGCCTCGTTTCTTATATGTCCTGGAGAATGCCCCGCTCCATATCCCGGCAGATATATTACGCAGAATTGACGGAATACTGCAGAAATTGCTGTGGGGGTGGAGGGGGGGGGGGCAGACATCTGAGAATAGCACTCTGCACACGCCAAAGATCAATCTATCAATCTGGGAGGGTGGCATTGGGTTACCATGCCTCCAAACGTACTACTGGGCAAGCCAGGTGACAGTAGTAAATGATATTTTACACGGTAAGGCATCACTCCCAAATACCAAAGCCAAGCTATACGCGAGACAACAACCATCTCCACTAGGGAGCCTGTATCAGACAGTGCGCTGAACACCACCCCGCCGAATGACAACCCAATCGACACTAGTCTGGGCAGAAATACACAGGTTTATTGGATGGGACAAAAAGATTACCCCAGTGCAACCACTATGGGACAATGGGAACCTATCCGAGGTAGGAAAATTACCTAGATGGCAATGCTGGACAGCCAACAGAATAACGAAAGCGGGGGATGTGGTGGAGATGGGCAAACTGCGGTCGTTTGAACACTTAACTGAGAATTTCCACCTTGCCGAAACAGAGATCACCACACACAGCTTAAACATGCGCTACAGAGATACCTCCCTGCCCTATCCAACATGCCAGAGTCCCAACCTCCTTCGCTAAGCCTGAACTGTTGGGCGTGTGGGCAAAGTAGGAACGAGATGTAGGGGAGATATTGCCGGAAGACAAGGTCACGTCTCTGATGTACCCCCCGTGAAACAGCCATCTCATCCAGGCTCCGGCTCATTCAGTTAAAGATCCTGCACAGAGTGTATTATCCGAGAGTGGCCCTCTACCGCTGGGGGAAAAGTACAGACCCTAACTGCTTACGGTGCTGTCATGAGGAAGGGACCTTTTTTCCACATATTATGGGAATGCCCTAGGATACGACAGTACTGGAAACAGTGCTTCGATGTACTTTCAAAAGTCCTGGGTTGAACAATCCCTAGGGAGCCCAAATTGCTACTGTTGGGGATTGAGGGAGAGGGGGAAATGTCCCGGTACGAGAAAGCATTCTTTTCAACTGCAACTGCCCTGATCAAGCGGAACATTGCGATACTATGGGGTTCGGATACATTACCGCAAGTTGAACAATGGGCTGCAGACGTTGATGTGTGTGTTGCAATGGAGCAGAGAGTATATAAGGCCGGAGGCTGCATTGGGAAAGCTGGGAAGATGCTCGATGATATGTCTGCTCTGTCCAGTCTGACCAATGTATAAATCATGACAATGCGATGTTGTTGCGATAAGTGAGCTGCTGTGTGTTCGGTGAGCGGCATGTGGAACTAATGACCAACTTCTGTATGTTTTGTTATGCTCCGACTCTGTGAGAGTCTGTTGTTGTAGTGTTTAAAAGAAAATCAAAGTGTTTCATAAAAAATAAAAAATGTTAAAAATGTTTTTAAAAAAGTGGAACGGACAGCAATACAAGACAACGAACTTTACAATACAACAAAAACAGACAAGGAAAGAAACGGGAACACTTACCTGAAGTATAGTGGCTTAGTCGCAGCATGACTGGACTACCACGTGCAAGGGACCAGTGAAGGAACTTGGTCCAGATCATACAAGCGCCCCTGCCAGAAGCGTCAGGACGGAGTGCTTGCCAAAACTAATCAACAGGTGAGCTTTCCAGGGACAGCGCATCCGACGGGTACCACGGTTTGGGAGAAGGGGTCTGGAAGGGGATCAGGCACACAAGCTGGCATACTCACGCCCCCTATTCTCCACGCAGGAGCAGTACCGAGCAGCATCACCTATTAACACCAGTCACCACATAAGCGCAGAAGGCGAAGTCGGACCCGAGCAACCTCACCCGCTGGAGGGATGCAACCGTGCCCCAACAGAGACCAGGTGAACGTAACACCGTAGTTCGCTGTAGGCTGGACTACTTTAACAGCCTCTTTTTCAATCTGCCTTCATCTACCTCTCAGCCCTCTTCAACTAATCCAGAACAGGACTGCAAGACTTATCCTGGGCCTCAAGCCCAGGGACTGTATCTCTCCAGTCCAGTAATCTCTACACTGGCTCCCGGTGGCTGCAAGGATCAAGTTCAGAACCCTCTGCGTCATCCACAAGGCTTTCTGGGGCCGGAGTCTGCATTACACCCAACTCTCTCTTCCAAAATACCTTCCATCCCGAGCTTGTCGCTCAGCTACCTTCAACTCTCGGAGGGTCAGGCGCTTCTCCAAGCAGAGGGTGGGTGGTGATCTCTCTCCTCTGCAGGTGCCTTCTGGAATGGTCTCCCTGCCCCTCTCGAACTTGAGCCGGACCACCTGAAGTTCCAGAAGCAGCCCAAGACCTTCCTTTGCTCCTCTGCTTTCTCACTCTCCCTCCCCTGCTGCACCAACTGGTTGCCTGGCTACCCTCTGAGCCTCACTGGGTACCAGGCTCCCCCATGATCCCCTGCACTGCCTCCAGGCCTACCGCGCACTTAGGGGCTGTAACTGTAACCTCTTTAGTCCCCTGACTCTTTGCACTTAACCAGAGCCGCGCTGCCCTGGCTGCACTTACTCAGATCAATGCTGCCCTGATTGCACTACCCACTTCCCTCTCCCTGGCAATCCTCGCTCCCCCCTGCACCTTGCGTTATCACACTTGCACAATCAGAATGACACAGGGCCTAGTAAGATAGTTTGTCTTGTCCTCCCTCGGTCTTCCTTCCCTGGTCTTGTCGCACCTTAACACTTGTGTACAGGCACGTTATATACCAATAAAATGCACTCCTTGATGAGGTAACTGCTCAGGCAGGAAAGGAAGAGATTAGTCATCTGTCAACACTCCCAGCCCTAGATGCATTTAAACTGGCATCTGGTCCCACTGGCTACCTTCCGATGGTGGTCTGGTGGAAACTGAATGCAGGGGACCTCCCACAGGATGCAGCCTGCATGCAACAGAGATTCCCTGAAATAAATAACCCAGAAAGTGTCCTACACAAACAATTCGGCTGGTTCCTCACTGGCCCTTCAATGACTCCCTTATTAGAGTGTAAAGGCCCCTCCCATGAGAGCCTCCTTCCCCAAACATGTCCCTCATCTCCCAACGCGTCCCAGGTTCCTCTGTGTGTCCCTTTAGCCCACAATACATTGTGTTGGATTTGTATAGCGCACCGGTGCGATTTACCCAACTGTGGCGAGGAGGCTCTTGCTGACCTCCAGGTGTTGCGTCTCTCAGATATCGGGCGCCAGATGAGACCGTATAGGAACGTCTCCCATGTTGCATGCCACCACTCCTGGGCAACATGGTACCTCTCAAGGATCTGTGTGTGGTAACCATGTGACCAAGTCAATAAAAAGAACGCGCCGTTTCCGGCTCATCAGTCGATCCTATCCTGACTCTGGTGTTGTTCTTGTGTGCACCCGGCTGGTGCAATACCACGTGCAGTAGGCACAGGGATGGGGCACTGCACGAGGTTGGCGCCCCTGCTGGGCAACACTGTCCTCTTCAATGGTGCAGCCATGTGATCATGGCTGAGGGTGCAACCCCGGCCTGGGTGCCCCCAGCCACGTGGGCTCCTCCGGTGATCGGGGCGAGTAGGGTGCCCCCTGCTCCTTGGTTTGCTGCATGAGTGCGGCACTGGCAATCCATGTCGGGTGATCCCAACTCTGGCTGAGGCCCGCCCGATGACTCGAGGCGGGCCCCACAACAATGGCGATGAGGACGTTCCGCCCGCAGGCTGGAACTTGCGGCCTGGGAGCCCGTGTGTGGAGGTGGTGTTGGCCGCTCTGTGGTGGCCCAGGGCTCCGTGCTGTCTTTGGGCACAGGCTGCTTGGTATCTGCAGGTCGGTGTGCGGTGTCGGCCGCTGAGGGAGAGGCACGGTGGGTGTGCCGTGCAATGATGGTGCTGCTGATGTGGCCTTGGCAAGGAGGCGTGGCCGAGAGGATTGGGCATTGGAGGTGTGATGAAGAAGGGGGCCGTCAAAAGAGCTGAGGTGGCCCCCACGGGTGGCGGGCCCGTCACCACCTGGGCCCGTGATCCAGAAAAGAAAACTTTTTTTTGCAATCACCGGCGGGAAGCCCATGCTCCCCAAAGTGAACAATGGAATGGCGGAGGCGGAGCCCCCTCCAAGAACGGAGAAGATGGCCCTGCGGCCTCAGCCGCGTAACATGGAAGAGCGGCATCCGCCGCATGGAGGAGGTGGATCTGGCACCCCATCCCTACAAGAAAAAGACAATGCCTGGCGGCCCCTGCGCCACAACAGATGGGGAGGCGGCGTCGGCCAGCGGGAACAAAGGAATAGGGTGGGGCCAACCCTCCGTTGGACTCCCACGTGCAGGGGAGCAACGGGGGACTGGCCTGGAAGGGACAGATTGCCAGTTTCAAAACCCAGGCCGCACAATCAAATTTAATAGTAATCACAACTGGGTCCAGGACAGTGGTACGCCCAGAAAAGGGGGCGTGGCCCACACTGTAGCTCGCCCGCCACAAGACATAGGAAGCGGGGTAGCCTACAACACACGGCCGGGGTGGTGAAAGGGGAGAGGTGGCTGACCCCGCACAGGGCTGCACGGAAGTGGCCCAGCAACACCGGTCCACAAAAAAGAAAAAAAATTGGGAACATTGAATGGAGGCCGCCTAAGGAGCAAAAAAAGGTGGGGGCATGGCCTATGATAGACGAACCCGCGGCGCGGATACATCAAAGCAGTCGCCCGCAACAGAAAAGGGCTGCGGCGGTGCATGAAGAAAGAAAGAGCGTGTTCCCCCCTGCAACAACGTGGGGGGGCTGTGGGGTGGGGGAGGCTACGGACAACCTGGGCCTGCCAGGGTGAAAAGACCAACAGAAGAATAGCGAATGGAGGGTGCCACAGGTCCCAGACAACACAGCAGAGGCCGCAGGTACCCACCCCATCCCATCAAGAGTAAAGGGGGGGGCATGTGACGGACGCCGTCTACCAGCCCCTGAGGCCATCAGCATGCTGGTGCTGTCCGTCAGCCCATCCAGATCACACCGCGAGGAATCATCATGAGGGTTGCAGCTCTCATGAGTGCTTGTGCGCCCTCCCAGGCCATAGAGACTCCTGGTTCAGAAGCGGAGGAAGCCCACTGGTCCAGACAACCCGTCAACAGGGCCTCCTTGCCAGCAGCCCCGGAAAAGGATGTGAAGTGAGAGGAGTGGCACGTCATCCCGCCCCCAGTACCCTCCAGCGTCGAGCCTACACCATCCAGGAACAAGGCCGAGATGGGCCCAGGTGCGGCGTTGCCGGTCCCTGAATTTTGCAATCATCTGGTTACCGCCAGCATCCTGTCACAAGCGGACTAGGTCGATGTGGCCCCTGTTACCCCCAGGTGCGGCTTTGCCGGCCCTGAACTCTCATCTGGCCGCCAGCATACAGCCGCAATTGTGTTCCACTGTCCAGAGACTGGGCTGAGGTGGTCCCTGGTACCCTCGAGTGCGGCCTTACCCATCCGTGAACCCCGAGCTGTTCCGAAGACGTTCTTGATGGAAGTTGGACTAGTGACCCGCAGGCCTGGACTGGCCCGGCCAAACTATTGGGTGACACTAGCATTGTATTTGGGGGGGGGTAGCGGGGTGCCGGCCATGAGTGATGGTGTTGTGTCAGGGGTGCAAGAGCCCCTCACCCAAGTTAATAAAGGGTGTGCCTGATGTGGAATGTTAATGTGTCACCAGTAACTCACCACCCCAGACCGTCACCCGGTGGACAACTTCCGGCTCATCAGTCGTTCCTATCCTGACCTCGGAGTCGTTCTTGTGTGCACCCTGCTGGTGCAATACCGCGAGCAGTCAGCCCAGGGACGGGGCCCTGCACAAGGTCGGCGCCCCTGCTGGGCATCGCCGTCCTCCTGCAAGGGTGCAGCCATGTGACCATGGCTGAGGGTGCAACCCCGGCCTGGTTGCCCCCAGCCACGTGGGCTGCCGCCCCTGCTCCTTTGTTTGCTGCATGAGTGTGGCACTGTCCCGACACTGGATGAAGCCCGCCCAGGGGCCCGAGGCGGGCCCCCACAACACCCCATGTTACTGTCATCATCCGGCCTACATCCATTTTCCAAAACTAAAATTAACCAAACGTACACGTGCATTCGTTTGCTAAATGAAAGCACAACGGGGTCGCAGTGACCCCATCTGGTTTGCCAACTGGAATCGGATGTGGAGGAAAAGGGAAGGGGTGAGGAAGTCCCCCATTCGCACGCCCCACCCCTCCAAGCCACACCTCGTGGGGTGGAAAACATGTTTCCGAAACGTGTGTTGCTTTCGTGCAGATTGTTTCTTTGCATTAGAATGAAGTAAGTGCCACGTGACTGTGTTGACTAGACGAACCCGTGACTGCATCCCCGTGAGCAACCCACCACTGCGACACGTACTTCCTTCCTGGCGGTGATCAACACACACCCAGGCTCACCCACCGCACGGCAGCCACACGGGACTGAGACGAGGCGGAGCGTGAAGAAGCAGAGGCCAAGGAACCAGTTTACAGGTGGACTGGCCTACAGGGAAGGAAACGGGGAGGGCTTCCTGATAAGCGACGCATCCGATAAGCTGGGACAGTCGGCCACACGACAATCAAGCGATATATGTAAAGCTCCGCGTTTTTCCGTACCCATGCGTGAAAATGCCACACAATCATATTTTTGCTTGGAATTCTGGGACTTGTAGTTTTAAATGGTAAAGCAAAAACAAGTCCCAGAATCCAAAGGGAGGGAAAAACAGGACTAGATGGCCTTCTCACCTGGGGTGGACTGGGAACCAAAATAAGCCATGGAAATCATTTTCAAAGTGGCCCCATATTACACATTTTCAGCAAGCCCAGCCCTATTCCTATGAGAACATTTGGAAATAAAATAAGTTACCACACGACAGAGGCCCAGTGTGCAGAGCCCTGCTGGGCAATCTCCAGAGTTCCGTATAGGCCAGTCCACCTCTAGTTCTTGTGCATGGCCACGGGGAACGTGAGAGCTCTGTAAAACGATATGTGCATGCCAACAAAAAGGGCCGCAGAAGAGATGATTTCATGCCAATCTGCTCTAGGCAAATCAGAAACTGCCTAGCAAGCAGAAATCGCTGAAAGGCCAGTAGCGATCAGGATGGGACTTATCACATCAGGACTGTCCTAAAGGGAAAACGGGGCAAGCTAATACCTATGAAAGGCCAGTAGGCCTGGGAATGGTCAATAACTTGAGGACTGGCCCCTGAGATGCCCTTACATCTGAAAGGCTGCTAGAACTGGGGCACTGTCGTTTAGAGATCAGGACTGGCCTAAGATACATCATGAGATTTCCCAGCAGATGCTACCGAAAGACTGGGAGGTCCATAACATGGCAGGCGAACGCGCCAGCGAAGGTGACATGGCGGGCGCCGCCCCTTAGTGGGGGTTGCCCAGCCGACCTCCTCCCCCACTACTCAACCAGGTCAGGGGGCGGGGACGGGGGAGGAACACGTTAGCCCGCCCCCGGAAGCGGACGGGAGCGTGCGAAACGTGAGGGGCGGGGCAGGGAACCAAGGGAGAAGCAGGCCCCGTAAAGGCACGGGCTTTTCTAGACACTAACACATTCTCCCTCGGTTTCCTGCCTCACCGGATAGTGGATTTCTCCATCCTGCTCCCCGGGCTTCGTCGGCGTCGCGGTTTGTTCCAAGCGTGGTCCAGGAGTTGGAGACATGTCGATTTCGGGAGTTCCTGCCGCAGCGGGTTTAGGTTCCAGCCGGGAAAACTAAAGGTACGTTGAATAGTTGCGTGGCTCGATATTTGGTGGTCCGTGGTGAGTGTCTTGGCGGTTGCCGAACGGAAGTGTCATTTGGGGTGTAGGATGGTCGTAAGGGGAGTGGGGGTAGTGGCGGGGGAGGGGGGGGGTCGGATGAAAAAGAGGCCGGTTTAGGGAGTAGCAACAAGACGGGCGGCCTCCGTGGGAATGCTCGGGGGGATCTTTGGGGGAGGGGACGAGACCTTGAAAAGTAAGCATGAAGTCAAGTGTGGGTTATGTGATGGAAGAGACGGAATAGGGACATGATAGGGATTCTAAGGCGCGTGGTAAACCGAGGCGCGTTGCGGAAAGGGTGAAAGGGGTATAACCATGGGGGGGGGGGTGGGATGCGTGCACGGAGGGCAAGATGGCGTCGAAAAAATCTTTTTCATGGGAACGGACGAGACCGCGGCGGAGGGAGGGTGAATGTATTAGAATGGGGAAAGCAAGTGCATGGTGATTTGCTTTGAGCGGTTTCTGTCCGCGATGGGGCGCAGAGTTGGAGGGTCAACAATGCAGAAACCAAATAAGTTATTGCAAGTCATATGAAGGGGGTATAACCACAGTGAGGTGGGGGGGGCGCAGGAAGGAGGGAAGGATGGCACCGCAAAATTTCGCGGGAACGGATAGGAACCGAGGTGCGGAGGGAGAATTCGCTTTTGGGGAAACATCAGGTGCTTGCCGGCCAGGGCATAATGGGTTCAGAAACAAGGTGTTGTGGGGGGGGAGGGGACGGTTAAGGGTCGCCACATGTTTGTGACGGGCGAAGGGGGTTTTCTGGGTTGAGGGAAGGGTCGGAGTTAGTGATATTGCGCCTCCCTGCATGTTTGACATAGGGGTGGGCGGTTCTTGGTGCATTGGGGTTGTTGATGTTGGTTTCCCAGGCCGCCATCGTGGGGGCGGCGGGCTTTTGATGGGAGGTCACTAGTGTTGAGAGAATCGGTGACCATGGATCGTGGTTCACTGCTGGTTAGAGTGTAGTGTGGGAGTTTGTGTGGAGGAGGAGAGGCGATGCCGTGCCCACTTTCGGTGTTGTATGGGGCGGGTACAGGAGAGTATAGCCAATGTTGAGGGGTGTGCGGTGTGTACCCTGTATGTTCTTTTGGACTGTTGAAGTCAGGGGTGCCGTGCGTGGCGGGGCGCACGGGAGCGATGGTCTGCTGGTGGTTTTAGGGGCTCGTGCCGGGTGGTAGCTTGCGCTTGAGCATTGGGGTGTTGGCACGGGCTGCGGCCTGCCCGGAGCGCATTGCTGCCTTGGTGGAGGGGCGCCATTTCTTTTGTGGACGACCCAATTTGCGGGTCACACGCCATTGCCTTTCTGGGCAGGGAAGCCTGCAGGGCAGGGGGGGTTTTGATGGCTGGGGTTACGTTGTTCGGATGTCTGGTGCGTACCTGTGTCAATCGTCTGCCTGTTTTCTCTGTCGCGATTTCGTGCCCTGTCTTGAGATTGTCGTTGGAATTGTGGTTGCGTTTTGGTGTTTGGCGTTGCCGGTGCGGCGATCTGCTGCCTCCTTGGGGAAGAGTGAAATGCTTTGAGATTCCAGCTAGCTGTATGGCGAGTAAAGCACAGCAGCAGTAAGTGCTTAAACTGTTATAGGAACGCTGCGGGTGATGTATGTGTGTGTAGGCGGTACTGCGGGTTATAAACTTCAGTGGCTTTGCTCCATGGGATTTGGCGGGAGGTCGCTCTTGGGTGGTATACGTGCCGCATATTTTGTATACAGCATTTTCGTTTTGTGCACGCTGCAAGCAACCGCCGTGCAGCATAGGGTGGTCAACGTTTTTCTTATACAATACTAAAGGCCGCGGTTATGGGTAGACACATGGTTAATGGCGGCTTAGGGCGGCATGTAATGCGAAAATAAGTAGTTATGGGCATAGATTTTATTGGTAATAATAATAGACAGTGATAGTGAGGGGCGAGACCGCTTGTGTACGGGTGATCCATGCTCTGGTTCACGGTTTTGGGGGGGGTTTTACGTTTATATAAAGCCATCCACGTGTTTTATGGCCACTATGTGTTTGCCGGGTGACTTGCACAGTGAGCTATGAGGAAATTTTTGGTTTAAGAAACGCAATGTATAGGCCCTGTTCGATCGGCTTTATATAATAATTTGTAGCAACACGTTGCTGGGCATTACAGGAACAATGCACACTGGGTTCACCACTTCTCTGGCTTGGGGGGCTGTTTCTGCCACACGTACTGGGACCACGAAAGGGTTTGCTCGCATGAATGTAGTGCCAGGTGCAATACGGTATTCACAGTATGGATCACAGGGTCAGGGCGGGAGTGTGCGTTAGATCCTCATGTTGGGTCAAGGGGGCCGGCAAAACATTGCGAGTATTAAAGTCATTTTCAAGTCACAGGGGCAGTGGGGGCAAGAAGAAATTGTGCAGTGCATTATGGGCAATGCAGCTCAAATAAAGTAATATGGCGGGAAAACGTAGAGGCAGTGAGTTGGCGCGAGGCTCATGACCATGAAGGGACGTTTACGTCTGGCATGAATTATTTTAGGTCGATGGTAGATTGTGGGGTCCACTTCAGATATCAGGTCTGAGAGAGTCCCCTTTTGGCTCGGCAGATTAAGGGCAGAGACATTGTACGAGAGAGATGTCTTCTGGGGAGTGTGTCCTACGAGTTTGCAGGCGCTATGCAAAGCTAGTCTCGCATCGCAAATGACTACATTGTGCGCGAAGATTGGCTTTGTATTTTACAAATGCTTTGCATGTGTCATTAAGGGGATATTTATGTTTACAGCCGGGTTTCAATTTGAAGAACGTGTCCTTAGGTATTACATAGCCCCTGGGCACAAGGTTTTGTTAAAAACGGGTTCATTTTTGGGGGAGTAAAACGAGTTCAGTACGGCAAGGAGGCTTGTTTTCTCACAGCCTTCACGTCGCGGTAGCCTTCCAAGTCATTTCGGGGAATTAAATACAGGATATTTGTTTCCAGGGGCGCCCCCACGAGGCAGGTCTCTTGGTTGGGTGTAGCCGTGATATTGCGACTTTTTGGCGCGCTTGACCACGTTGCTGGCTTCAATGCCTTTGTTCAGGGGGATAGCTACAGGTGCAGCGGGGCAGGTGCAGGCACATGCTTGCTTTTATTTCACGTGGTATTCTTACAACAGGGCGGAAAGTGCATAATATTGGGGAATAAGGCTGTACCCAAACACGCTTCAAGTAAACTGTTATTTACGGCAGGGCTAGGGTCAAGGGGTTAAACAGGTAGGGGGGGAAGGGAGTTCATACATGCTTTCTTGGCATTATTTAAATTACTGTTTATGCTGCTGCTTGTTCCTAGATTCTTCGTTTGCTTTGAAATGCGGAGTACGGCAGCGGTAGAACAGCAATGGGGGGTGTAAGGAAGAGTGGGGGAATGGAGAGGTTTGGCACTTAGGGAACTAAGGGCTTTCTGGTAAGAGCCGCACTGAAAGGTTGGAACAGGGGCAGGGGGGGCGTGGTACCAACTTCAGTGAGGAGGCCCATTGATTTTGAGCTATTACAGAAGGTCATGACAGCAACTATGGGGGTGTGCTACTCTAAATACGTAAGCACCATGTTTAAAGCATGCTTCGCATTGGCCTTTTTTGGGGCCCTACGGATTAGTGAGCTAGTGGCTAAAGCAAAAAATGACCAGAGCTTCAGAGCCCTATTATGGGGAGATGTATTGCATAAGGGAGGGGGGATATTGGTCACCATCAGGATATCTAAAACAGACCAGCAGGCCAAGGGATGCGAGCTAGTGTAGGCCAGACTGGGACAGGAAGCGTTCTGCCCAGTAGAAAATATGACAGCATATTTTGAGATTAAGGGGGGGGGGAGCTGGGTTATTTGTTCTAACACGAGGACGGAACCCCACTTACCCAGTTCCAATTCAGGCGAGTCTTGGAGGGAGCCCTGGCGAGTTCCGGCGTGAATCCGGTTCAATATTCAATCCACTCGTTCCGCATAGGCGCAGCAACGACAGCAAGCAGGGAAGGCCTGGGGGAGGACAGGGTCAAAAAGATAGGGAGATGGGTATCCGACAAATACAAATTATATGTACGGTAACCAGGCCAATGCGGCCTGGGGGTGGGGGCTGGGCGGGGGGAGGGTGTGCGGGGGCTGAGGGCCCCGTGTGGTGCCGTGGGCACCACCTCTGCCACATATCTAATATGACCTCTCATGTCTCCACAGAAACCACCAGGGTATGGGGCGTGGGCCACTCCTTCGTGGCCAGGGCAGCTGCCAGAGCACGGACGGCGTTTTGGACCGGTAACCTCGGCCTCCGGAATACACAGATCAGTTGGATCGCCAAGGGGGGCTTAAAAAGCACGTTCTTATGGGATACATTGGAACAAGCAGCTCAGCAACACCCTTCTCCCGACATTCTGTTAATACATATTGGGGGCAATGATCTTGTGACGAAAGGGAGGAAGGATTTGACAGAGCTACTAAGAATAGGAAGGGCATTCAGGGAGTGCGAGGTGATGTGGTCTGAGATCCATGCGCTACGTCACTGGGCCATAGAGGAGGGGAGGAGGAAGACTAACAGTCGTATGGGGGGTTTCCTAAAAAGTAAGGGGATGGTATGGGTTCGGCACCCCCTTATTACCTTAAAGGTACCTGGTTATTTCGATAAGGACAAAACGCACCTGTCCGAGGTGGGCACAGCAATAATGTCATTAGAATGGAGGACGGCACTAAACAACGCGGGATGCACGTGATGGGGTACAGATCGAAAGGGCGTGGGTGGGGGGCAATTCCTCCTCTTACCACCCCCCTCCCCCCAACCCCGCTTTCCCCCCAACCCCCCATCCCCCAAACATCCACACGAATGAGCAGAAGGTGAGGTGCGGGGGCATGCTAAAGCAAAACTAAAACTAAGAGGGGAGTGCCCTGTGCAGGCTGGGGGGGGAACTCTCCGCCGCCGGCAGCCAGCAGAGAGTCTTGGAGGCGTCACAGGTCAATCCCTTTAACGAAGCACTGGCAGACCCATAGGGGAATGATCAGCCAACAGATTAGATTTACGGTGCCCCAAGAGTAATATGCTCGGGGGAGGCCCTGGGAAAAAGGGGAGGGATTTAGGGGACTTGGGAGCCAATTCCAAGCCCAAAATTGCAGGGGGGGGGGTTAGAACGAATAAACTCACAAACAAGGCCATCAAGGGACGTCGGTCGGGGGGGAGCAAGAGGAGACTACGGGGGGCTCAGATAACGGTGACAAAATAACAGCAAGGGGAAGTCTTCACAGAAGGAGGGGGGCATGAGGGGGGAGGGAGGTGGGGGATCCAAGACAGGGCGGCAAGGCGAATAGAGGGAACAGGGGGGAGGAAGCCAGTCCCAAGGAATAAGGGGGGGGGGGCGCAAGGACCAAAAGCTGGGGGACAGGAGACGGGGTACAGAAGAACAGGGCTGGGAAGTCTGCCTCTGGGGGGAAATGGAGCTAGGATATGGAGGGGCAGAAACGACAGGGAGGGGGGGTTTGGCGGGACCCAAAAAACTGGGGACCTAGCGAGTGGAGGAGCAAGCTTGGGAAAGGAAGGAAGGAGAAGGGATAGGATACCCGGAAGAAAGATTACGCTGGCAGGGAGGCACTGGGCCAGACTTCACAGGGAGGCCTTGGGGGGAGAGGGAACTGGGAAGTTCTTAGGGGCTCGGCAAGACGGAAGGGAGACATGGGGGTGCAGAATAGATAGGATTGGGCTTCCAGTACAAGCGGCAATTGGGGGACGAAGGGGGGACAGAGTAGAAAGGACTCAAAATAGACGGGCATCGCAAAGCGATGACCATATAGGCAGGCAGAAAGGTGTGGGCCGGCACCGGAGGGCGGTGTCGGCCTTAACGACGGATGTGGGATATGTGTAGCGTTGGGGCACTTGTGGTGGTGCCGGTATAGGAACCTGAACACTACCGAGGCACCGTGTGGCTGCCTGTTTTATGTAGACCTAGACCCAGGACACGGGGCAAGTGTCAGGGTAGGAGGGGGGAGGGCAGGGCATTCCCAACAAAGACCTAGAGCAAAAGGGGGGGCATATGGCAAAAGTCGGTCATGGGAAATCTACAAACGGCCCGGGGTAGAGAGGTTATTAGCAAGGGCCGGGCTGAACCTGAGGCGTCCACCGGACGAGGACGGTGAGGGAGGGGGGGCAAGGGATACCTAGGTAGCCGCACACAGAGTAGTATACCTGTGGTGGTGAATTGGTGAATTACGGATCGCCTGTAAGATAACTCCAAGACTTTATGCAAAATAAAGCTGCTGAGGCATTTTAATCTTCCAACTTTACAAGGTGTCAGAGTTGTTTTTTCCAACATGTGATGTATGACATATGCCGGGTTGCATGAGGGGAGGAGAGGGGGGAGGGGAGTGAGGGGCCAGGGCATGGGGGAGGACAAGGCACTGGGGTGCCCACGCTATGGCACACACACCCAGCGCTGGTCATTGGGCCGGAGTTTCTCGGATCCGACGCGTCTCGAATCAGAGAAAACTATTTGTGCCGATTACTGTAAACGATCTATGTATGTTCCCGAGACAGAGGGAATCGCACTCGGATCATCAGGACCGGACCAAAGGCGTGCCACTTAACCTCTAGACTACAGGAACCTCTGGAGAGAGCACATGTGAATATTCCTGTCATGATTGTGCTCTGCAGAACATAATGAAGCACAGCTGTGTTCATTTAAAAGACGTGCCCCTTTCCTAGTTTACTTGCAGCATTACAGAAAACGCCTCTTTGCTTTAACAATGTATTAATGAATCCCCTGCAATGTAAAAGTTTATTTATTGGGGAGGGGTTGTAGTTAAGACAATGTGTCACCTCCCACGTGTATTGCCCTTTTAAGGTGGGCCATGACTAAAAAGGAGCCCCGTCAGGCACGTGCACCAGAAAGGCTGCAGACTCCTGAAGAGGAACGACTGAGTCGGTCTCATTCATTTCATGATGCCATGGGACCCTCGTGCCGGTGGCAGAGGTCTGCATGGTCATGGCTCGCCCTGCCCCTACCCCAGATGGTGCCGATGCCCCATAGCACCCTGGGGCCTGCTGGAGGTCCATAGCACGCCCCAACCCCCAGAGGCACTGGGCCTCGATGAGGCCGATGCCCCATAGCACCCCGGGGCCTGCTGGAGGGCCATAGCACGCCCCAACCCCCAGAGGCACTGGGCCTCGCTGAGGCCGATGCCCCATAGCACCCCGGGGCCTGCTGGACGTCCATAGCACGCCCCAACCCCCCGAGGCACTGGGCCTCGATGGGGCCGATGCCCCATAGCACCCCGGGGCCTGCTGGAGGACCATAGCACGCCCCAACCCCTAGAGGCACTGGGCCTCGATGGGGCCGATGCCCCATAGCAACCCGGGGCCTGCTGGAGGTCCATAGCACGCCCCAACCCCCAGAGGCACTGGGCCTCGATGGGGCCGATGCCCCCATAGCACCCCGGGGCCTGCTGGTGGTCCATAGCACGCCCCAACCACCAGAGGCACTGGGCCTCGATGGGGTCGATGCCCCCATAGCACCCCGGGGCCTGCTGGAGGTCCATAGCACGCCCCAACCACCAGAGGCACTGGGCCTCGATGGGGCCCGATGCCCCATAGCACCCCGGGACCTGCTGGAGGTCCATAGCACGCCCCAACCCCGAGAGGCACTTGGCCTCGATGGGGCCGATGCCCCATAGCACCCCGGGGCCTGCTGGAGGTCCATAGCACGCCCCCAACCCCCCCCCCCCCCCGAGAGGCACTGGGCCTCGATGGGGCCGATGCCCCATAGCACCCTGGGTCCTGCTGGAGGTCCATAGCACGCCCCAACCACGAGGCGCACTGGGCCTCGATGGGGCCGATGCCCCATAGCACCCCGGGGCCTGCTGGAGGTCCATAGCACGCCCCAACCCCCCCTCCGCCCCCGAGAGGCACTGGGCCTCGATGGGGCCGATGCCCCATAGCATCCCGGGTCCTGCTGGAGGTCTATAGCACGCCCCAACCTAGCACCCTGGGGCCTGCTGGAGGTCCATAGCACGCCCCAACCCCCAGAGGCACTGGGCCTCGATGGGGCCGATGCCCCATAGCACCCTGGGGCCTGCTGGAGGTCCATAGCACGCCCCAACCCCCAGAGGCACTGGGCCTCGATGGGGCCGATGCCCCATAGCACCCTGGGGCCTGCTGGAGGTCCATAGCACGCCCCAACCCCCAGAGGCACTGAGCCTCGATGGGGCCAATGCCCCACAGCACCCTGGGGCCTGCTGGATGCCCATAGCAGGCCCCCCACTATGCAAAAGGGGTTCTAAGAAAAGTCTTGCAAGTTCTCCTGCACATTAACGTGCAACCCCCCTCTGCCCCCCCACGCGCACATAATCAAGCCCCCAGTTTCCATTCCAGCATTGGGCACACCCACATGCATACCACCCTAACCCCCCCTATCCCCCCAGGAAGTGGGATGCGCTGCATCTCAGGCAAACAGATGTCGAGTGCCTCAGGTCTGAGGGACCTAAAAAAGGCACGTCATCCAGGTGTGAAATCCAGCTGACCAGCTACAAATGGTTTCCATTTCATCCAGACATTCACCTATACAAGGTGAAATACCAACTGGCGCCAATAGACACCTGCCACCAGTTCCAAGCTGTAGCTGGAATTCAAAGGACATTATCCAGAAACCAGTGCACTTCGCAGAGATCCACTAGAAATTATGTGTAACTGGTCGCGTGTGCCGTCACAAGAATCAACCACCCGGTATTTCTTCAGGGTCCATCACAAGGTGACAGCAAGGTCCTGCAAAGCATTCTGGGGCTGTAACCCCCCCCTACCCTCACCCTACTTCTGCCAGTGGAAACTCAGGTAGAGTGCCAGAGCTTGCAGGGGTCAACAGCAATGGTGACCTCTCAGGCAATGACCCCAGCCCCTCAAAAAAGCCCACAACTATTGCATCAGTGCCATGAATGTATATGTTAACTCTCTGGCCTGAAGTGCCCGACCCCACCATCCATAGCGCTTTGGCACTATATAAAAAAAATTCACCGAAACAAGAGGACATGTTTTGGCCTCACTGGGCATCGCCAGTGAGGTGAAGCCTGGGTCTCTAGGTCCAGGCAACCAAGTAGTTACGATTCATTCAAAAAACATACCCGTGGTTGCAGTTTGACAAGCTTGATTTATTTTATTAATTTATAAAGTGCACAAACAGCCTGAGGGCATCGATTTGCCTAGGGTTTCCTCCTTCCCATGCCAGCAAAGTAGGCTGGAAATGAAAGGTTTGGAGGGGAGACTTGAGCAATGCCTGTGGTTAATTCAAAACCTTCATCCTTCAGTTAATAATTCTCAGGTCACATAAAATCCTTGCAGTAGGCACATTCACCTGCTGAGCCTTCACACCCGGGAAGAACATGCTCCCAATAGATAGTCATTTGGATCCCAACACCTGCAATGCTAGCTCAACCTCAAAAGGGATAGTTCACTCTAAAATTGTATTGGCTAAAATGATGGCCCATAATCAAAAATATTTTTCAACAAAGTTCCTATGTAAAGTTTTGAGCAAATGAGGCTCAAACTCAATATTTTCAATCACTAGGAGGCATTCATTTTGTGAAATGGATGAGCCTCCTGTGCTTGTCGCAATTCTGCCCATGCGGCACTAATGAAACAAAAGCCAGCCAGCTGTAATACACAAAAGCTAGCACTGGGTGGCTTTTGCTTCATTATTGCCAGAGAGCAGAGATTAACACAAGCTGCTGCTGGTAAGTGCTTTAAAATGTAATTCTTTTTTGAAAGCACTGCAAAATAAATGCTGCGGTTTTCTTTCCAACTTAGAAATAAAACTGCAGCATGTATAATGTATTTATGTTTGCTGTGGTTTCAGCTTCGCGTCTCCTGGGCTTCCCCAACCCGGGTTGGGGGAGCCCAGGAGACTCGAAGATGAAGCCACAGCAAACAAATACAACGTTGTTGCATTTATATATGCTGCGGTTTTCCTTCTACATTTCCTGGAGCCCGAGAAACGTAGAAAGAAAACTGCAGCATTTACAAATACAACATTGTATTTCTGACCGCGGCGGCTTTCGCTTTGAGACTCCTGGACTTCCCCGGGTACGTTGTTGTATTTCTAAATGCTGCAGTATTTAGAAATACAACAATATTGTATTTCTGACTGCAGCGGCTTTTGCTTCGAGTCTGCTGGACTCCCCCAACCCGACATTCATTTTACATTTTCGGTGCTACCCAAGCCCAGGGAAGCACAGAAAATGTAAAATGAAAAAGGCAAAAAGCAAAGCCGCCGCAGTCAGAAATACAACGTTGTTGTACTTGCGATTGCCGTGGTTTTCCAACCACAGCAATCACAAATACAACAAAATTGTATTTATAATTGCTGCGCCTTCGCTTTTTGCCTTTTCGTTTTATGTTTTCTGTGCTTCCCTGGGCTTGGGGAGCACCAAAAACGTAAAATGAAAGTGAAGGCAGCCTTCCAAGCTCATGTACAGCTCTGCTCTGGCTGCAGTAAGCAAAAGCTCCCAGTAGGGGGCTTTTGCTGCTTGTTTAGTGCCACCATGGCAGAGCTTAACATGAGCTGATGAGGCTGACAAAATGGATGCTCGCGTGTAAACGCTTTGAGCCTCGTTTGCTCAAAAGTTTACATAGGAACTTTCATTAAAATTATGTTTAATGCACGTTTTTCATTATTGCCCATCTGTTGGACAATAATAATTTTGAGCGCACTATTCCTTTGAAGACAGGCTGAAAGTGTGTCAACACATAAAAAGGCAACGATGTGAATAGTTTGCACACTTGACCTGAATCTTATGACAGTGCTGAGCAACTACACTTCTCATATAACGCAGATTTCCGGCATTGTATTGTACTTGTCATTTATATAGCACCTTTTACCATTATTATAGTCTCAATGCGCTGGTAGTGGGAACGCCCTCGGCGGCTTGAAGTTCAGAGTGTTGGAGGTAATGGAGTAAGATTAGGATGTGTGTGTGCACATTTGGCCCAAACTATTTGCAACAACAGGAGCACAGGATGTACTTCCTGGTTCTTCAAGGTGGACAGCGTGGCAAGTATACCCAGATATGGAGCGCTTACTGAGTCTTTTCAATTGTTACCTTTGCCATAGGTGGCCCCTCCTATAGTTCACCCCAAGCCAATCCGCCTCGCTTGCTCTCTGGCTTCATTGTGACACTCTCCCGTTACAGCCCGATCCCAAACAATGCCACCTCAGAATGATGTTTGGGTATGCCTAGTGACGGCCCGGGACTTGGAGAGGCTGCGATGCCCGGGAGTGAACCCCAGGTTATAATTATTTTTTTTAATAAAACGCACCCAAAACCAACGAGTAGTTTCGAAGCGCGGGATGGGGATTCAAACCCGGGTTGTGCTGCGTTGTCTTTCTTCCAAGACAAACGCGTTGCCCCCGAGCCATCCTTCCTCCCCAGGGAAGTGTACGTCTAGCAATCTTCACGGTGCAGGATTTGAAGGGGTATACCCAACAGCATGTAAGCCAAGCCCCCCCCATCCCCATTTACAGGAAATGTATCTGGCTGTGACATCCAGTGCTTTCTATGGTGCCTAATAGTAAACTGTATCTAAGCACCCCTAATATTGGCTGACAAGAAACAGAGGCTGAAAGAGTTAAAGGGTTTTCTCTGTATGACAACCATGTCATCGTTTAGTCAAAGATGCTCCGATTACTCACCAGTAATCATTAATACTAGTCCTACTTTTCCTCTTCACGGTACAGACTAAGACAGCCGCACTGCCTTCCAACAGAAAGCAACACAGGGACAGTGTTTTGGTTGTGTGATTGCTAGTAGTTAACATCCAGCGGTCCATCTCGACTGCGGCAAGAGCTTATTGAAGAGAGGTCCGATCTGTGCAGGGCCCTTAGACTGTAGGGGGATGAAGTTATACTGGATGGTTGTGACCCATGTTGTTTTGGTGTATTTGGAGTGACGGTTTTGAATAAGCCTATGCCTCCTTTCCCCCAAACCTCTGAGGTACTCGGTAGCAAGAAGAACCCGATTGGGCAACAAAGATGTTGTGGATATTGGTCCTATTCTGGGCACTTTGGCATCAGGCTCTGGTCATCTGGTTATTCAGCCCACCTGAGAAACGGCTCTTGGTGCTGCAGGCAGAATTGCTTGTCGATTATTGTTGAGGCAGCAACCCCTCGTCCAGAGGGCTTCCTCACGCCAATGACCATGGGCCCCTCAAAGAAAGGGAGGGTTGAGCAGCAGAGGTTAGGGTCTTGTGAGCCCCAGCCTCTCTTTCAGACTCTTGAGGAGTTCCTGCACTGGTGGTCAGTCATTAGCCCAGTCCCTGGCAGCTGTTTTGAAGTCCTTTTCTCAAGGTTGGACAGACGGCGCACTTGGACTACTGCGGGCCAATAGTTGGTAGGGGTACTCTTGGATAAGGTGTCTTTCTGAAGCTGACCAGCTACAAATGGTTTCCATTTCATCCAGACATTCACCTATACAAGGTGAAATACCAACTGGCGCCAATAGACACCTGCCACCAGTTCCAAGCTGTAGCTGGAATTCAAAGGACATTATCCAGAAACCAGTGCACTTCGCAGAGATCCACATCACCAGGGTTTTTGTCACATCCAGGTTGGTCTCTGTAAGGGATTTCCTTCACGCTTTGTTACCTCCTGGGGCGGGTTTGTGACTCTCCATGGAATGGCTACTCCTACCTACTGTGATGGGTCGGGAGGGCTAGGCCATTCCTTTTCGGTCCAAGTATGTGCCTGTCCTATGTTAATGTTAAAGGTATTTGTACTGCGCACCGTCACCAACGGAATTGGTCCCCTGGCGGATCTGCAAACGAGAAGGCGGGGTGGGCGAGAAGGGAGTAGGATAGTGAGATAAGTGGTGTCCTGTTGGCAGCTTCAGTTTGGTTAACACTGTGCGCTGAGCTTTGGTGCGAGTATCGGATCGATGTCAGTCCTCGTGTGCTGTTGGTGCGGCTTATGTGTTGTTTGTTGTTGCAGTGTAGTCAAGTACATGCGGTTTGCAACTGCGAGAGGTGGTTGTTTTGCGCGAGTTCAGTATGCAGAAATAAGAGCTTTTTGGTTAGTGGGGTATATATCTCGCAGCTAACATATGCAATTTGGGTAAATGCCTAGATTTGAGAGCATCGGCTAGTGGGAGAGAGGTCTGGTTTCTACAGTACAGAAGGTTTCAAATATAATATACACAGATGGAGGCTATGCCTCGATTTGAGAGTCCTGTATAGTGGGAGAAAGGCCTAGGTTTCAAATATAATATACAAAGGTGGAGGCTACACCTAGATTTGAGAGTCCAGCTACATCTAGCGCGAGAGTCCTGTATAGTGGGAGAAAGGCCTAGGTTTCATGTTTTAGGTTTCAGCATATACTAAAGTGGGTTTAGTATTATAGCAGACACATATGGTTTGTTATACCTATATTTGAGAGTATATGAACAATTTGGTGGGGTGCAATGCAGACTGGTAATCACAAGAGGGGTTTGTTTGCACCAACCTGCTAGCACTGAGCGACCCTGGATGCCATTTATCCTCAGTGACCGTGTCGCACTTGCAGGAGAGATAGAGGTACAAGACCCCACCTCTAAAGCTAGATCGTCATCGAACACACCCTCCTGCACACAAATGCGCCACACTTAAATTTCTGTGATTCAGAACCTGTTTCACATCCAGTTCTGGAGATACATCTTAATTTGCCCTATATTGGTGACACGTGTTTCAGCAAAATGTCATTGCCTTTCTCAAACCAGGGCTCATTTCTGTCAAGCAACAATAATGCTATTGCGGTCTGCGCACATCGTAATAGCTGGGTTCAAGCCCCGACAAATAAGCAGCTTGTCTAGTGTGTCTGTTAGGGCCTAACGAGCTGCTTATTTGCCAGGGATTGAACCCAGTTATTACTATTATTGTTGCTTGACAGAAATAAGCCCTGGTTTAAGAAATGTTTCGGCAATGACATTTTGCCGAAACACGTGTCACCAATATAGGGCAAATTAAGATGTATCTCCAGAACTGGATGTGATAATAAACAACAGTTTCTGAATCACAGAACTTTCAGTGTGGCGCATTTGTATGTAGGAGGGTGTGTTAGACGATGATAATCATAATACTATCACAGTGTGGAGCAGTCTAACATTGACAGTACTATCAGTGTGGGTTCATTTGCTAAGTGGTAGGGGCTCCAGAGTAGAGTGACTGCTCTATTCTTCAGCCAGAACATTCCTACCTTGAGTGTAGCTGCTGGTTAACGGCTGGCTACTGGCTACCCCGGCTGGCCACTGGCTAACCCTGCTGACACTATACTTCATAGGCTAAGTACTGTGACAAGGAAGACGGACATGGAGGTAACGGACGGAGTACTAGAAGTCTTGGATCGGATGATAGCTCCCACATTCAGGTTAAAAAAAAAACAGACACTTGTAACTTTACTTGTCCCATGAGAATGCAAAATCGCAGCTAAAAGAATGGAGAGAAAAACAATAGGTCTGGCTTTGGACAACTAGACCTCCAAGACTACAGGGGCCACAATGCAGAACAAGTTTGTAATTAAAGATAACTTTCCAGAAAAGTCAATTATTACCTAGTACATAGAGTGACCCCCGCCCCTCTCCAGCCCCCTCTCACTATCAGAATACAGGCCACAAATAAAAAAAGTGCTCCTGCCTCATAATGTTACAATACTCAAAGAGAAATTAAAATCCAAAAACATCTCCCAGTACAGATACTCAATACAACAAAAAACCCACGGTGCTATTACTCGTCTAAGAATGCTCTGTGCCAAAGACAAGGCAAACCATGTCACTGAACTATAAGCCCCAGGAGGCACTCTGCGGATGTGAGGCACAGTTAGTACAAAATATCCCAACAGGACATGCAGAGTAAGTTGTCACATATATCCACAAAGGACTACAAATACCAGAATGCAAATAAAGCATAGGAGGAGGGCGTGAACTACAACTGGAAGGGCAGAACTTTGAGGGCTATCTCTTTGTTATGGAAAACCCATCTCACCTGAGTGAAGGCTGCCGATCCCCGGGAAACACCGATGGCGAGGAGCAGTGCAAAGAAAATGGGTGCGAGAAGCAACGGGCACAGGTTAGAGGCAGGCACCGGGGAGTTCCCGGTGTCACCCTCACTCATCAGATTCCGGGTGCACCCCTGGCCCCCAGACACTGGCGGGTCCCTTGGATACACCACATCTGTCTCCATGATAAACTATGACGAAAGCGAACTGCAGAACAAGCGGCACAACACATGCACCGCTTCATCGCCCTCCGTTTCCCAACCTGTAGCCTTGGGCTTGATCAGCTGACCTGCACCAGGAAGTGCAGAAGGATGGGGAAGCTCGAGGCTCCGCCCCCGCGCTGCACGAACTTGGCGGCCATATTGGAAGGGGAATCCTGCACATGGAACTGGCGAATTGTGGAAAAGTGAAACTCCACAGGCAGCGCTGCGCGAACATAGCGTCCATCTTGGAAAGGAGTCACGTTCAAGACCCCTGCAACATATCTGTAACAATGGTAGCAGGGTCGTCAGGGCATCTTCAAGGGGCCCTCAGCAACTACCCCTTAGGCAGTTACTTTCTGTATTACTTTCTTTCTGGGGCTTTAAACGTGTGCTTTTCACGAGCTGCATTTGCTGGAATCCTTTGGCCTTCCCTACATCTCTTGAGTATACAGAAGTGTTCTTATCACTTCATTGCCTTTTAACACAGGTTCCTCCACATCAGCCCATTGCTGACAAAGAAGGATTTATATCTTTTCAGTTGCCATTTAGTGTTTCAGCTATCTGCTGGCTTGCCGACTTGCCATAATCAGCAGCTATTAAGTCATACCCATACATGCCAACATTCAGATGCACCTGGGAGGGAGATTTCCACAGGCAAATCGGGAGACGCATATTTCCCCATAGGAATGCATTGGGGCTACAGTTATTTTAGGCGGAAGACTGAAAAATAGCAATATTTTTCGCCTAAATCGGGAGGGTTGGCATGCATGCATACCTGTATTTTTCTGTCTCCAAATAATGTACCCCATGTGTGCCACAGACTGCTGTTTCCTCCCCAAGCAAGGGGGAATCCAAAACATCATGTTGCAATGGACCACCACGAGCTGTGACACATCATCAGCCGGTGTAACGTCACTTTTTGCTATCTGTCAGAAAATCCTATCGGTAGGAAAAGTGAGGTTACAACGGCAGCATGGTTGTCAGCCCACCCGCATCGTTGTGTGGGGGCCGCCATTGCGGCCGTAACGTAATGACGTACCGGATGTGACGTCAGGGGAAGGGGAGGGGCGGGAGGGGATTTCGGCAGTTGCCGCCATAGTTGAATAAAGGAAGGTTGTACGCACCGCTGGCTCCCGCGTATTATTGCCGCGAGGCCCGCGCACGCTGCGCCTTACTCAGGCTACGGCCTGACAATGGCGACGAGGAAGTACGGCCCACTAGTGGCGTGTTGAGATCCGCTATTGTGCGGCTCGGCACGTCGGCGCACCTCCACAACGCGTGACAGCTGGGAGCCGCCAGCGTCTGACTGCGGCGTCGGACCACGCCGTGACCCCGTACTGAGGATCTGCGCACCACACGGGCAGGCACAGCCCCACAGCAGGGGAGTGGGCACAATCCCACCGCCAGAGGCACGCCGGTCGGCGGAAAGTGGATCAAGATGTCGGACACCGCAAGCACGCCTGCCTCATCCACAGGAGGGGCAAGCACCGCAGCAGCCTCGCCAGGAGGTGGCGATGGTACTCAAGGCAACAATCTGCCCCCTCACACGGAAGGAGGAGCAGCGCAGTTGATGCATATGCCAAACCCCTTCTAAATTAGAGACACATCAAATCTGGGGCCCCGTTGGACGATATGGCTCAGGGACTTCAAATTCTACACGGGAGCGATAGGGCTAACCAATGATGCAAGGTTGAAGAACACGCTGTTCATGGCAGTCGGGCCAGCAGTGAGGGACATAGCCGGAGAGCTACACAACGTCGACACAGTAACATACGGTGAACTCCACGCCAAACTATCTGAATACTTCGCTCCACACACGAACGTCGACTATGAACGTCACGTATTCCACACGACCAGGCAAGAAAAGGGCGAATCCATCGACAATTTCGTGATGCGCCTGCGCATAAAACTAAAACACTGCGAATTCCACAGATATTCAAACAAAGAAGCTCTCAGATCGCAGGTGATCGCAGGCTGCCTCTCGCAACCTTTTCGTAAACAACTCCTGCAAAAACAAAGGTCACTTGAAGAGATCCTAGCACTGGCTCGCATGGAGGCCGCTGTTGATTCACAACTGGACAACCTGGGGAAAGTCTCCATACAACAGCCAGGAGAACCCGCAGAATCTGTCAACAAGCTCTACACAAGCCCCAGCCAGGGAGGGAGGCGCACAGAGACCACCTGCTACAAGTGCGGTTACGAATATCTGCATGCCGGGGAATGCCCGGCCCTGGGACAACAATGCGCCGCATGCGGAGGCATGGACCACTTCAGGGCCACGTGCAAGAACGCCCCAGTGACTGCACAGGGCAGACCCTGAACACAAGACAGACGCCGATATAGTCGGCAGAGCCCGCCCAAACCCAGAGGAGAGAGCGACAGGAAGCCGACAAAAAGAGAGGACAGCAGCAGATCCAGCCACTACTCCCGGGACGACAGGCGCTCGTCGGAGGACACGCGACGCTCCCACAGAAGACGCTATGTCCGCTACATAGAAACGCGATCCCCCACCAGCAGCGACACCCCATCCTCAGGGGATGACCAGAGGAAAAAGGGCTACGTGTGGGCCGTCAAGACTAACACGACAGCCACACAGCACAGTCCCACACTCACATTAAATGTAAACAACAAGCAGGTGAAATTTCTCATAGACACCGGGGCCACGGTGAACATCATAAATGAACAAACCTATGAAGCACTGACTCCACCTCCCAAAATCAAGAAGGCCGAGATAGACATTTACCCGTATGGGTCCACGACGCCTTTACCATGCAAAGGCACCATAACAGAGTGGTGCACCCACAAAGACCACTCCGCGAGAATCCCACTACACATCCTCAAAACGGAAGCCGATAGCGGCTGCATCCTAAGCTTCAGGACAGCCGTGGAGATGGGCCTGGTACACATTCTTTATCAGCTGATGGCCCACAAGTACTTTGCCAAACCGGAGATAATTGAACAGACCTTCCCTAAATTATTCCACGGCCTAGGAAAACTAAAACACCGGAAAGTACACCTGCACATAGACCCACTCATTAAACCAGTAGCCCAACACTACCGCGGTATTCCATTCAACATTCAAAGACAAGTGGAAGAAGAACTTGATAAACTGATCAAGATGGACGTTATTGAACCAGTTTCAGGGCCCACCCCCTGGGTCTCACCCATCGTCCCAGTCCCCAAAAAGACACCGGACGGGTCCATCCGCCTGTGCATCGACATGCGCAGAGCAAACACCGCCATCGAGAGAGAGAGACACCAGGCGCCCAGGATCACAGATATGATCCACCTCCTACACGGATCAAGGGTCTTCTCAAAATTGAACCTGACGAAAGGATATCACCAGATCGAAATTGCAGCCGAATCCAGATATATCACCACGTTTGTCACCCACATAGGGTTATTTCAATACAAAAGACTCAGTTTCGGCATCTCTTCGGCAGCTGAAATCTTCCAAGAAGAGATTCACAAAGTGATTCGGCACATACCAAACTGTCTGAACTATTCAGATGACGTCCTGGTGTACGGCAAAACGCAGGAAGAACACGACAGGGCGCTCCACAAAGTATGTCAGGCGATGGAAGAGGCCGGCCTCACACTAAACAAGGCGAAGTGTGAATTCTCCAAGGGATCGTTGAGATTCTTTGGTCACATCTTCTCAGGGAAAGGCATGAGGCCGGACCCGGAAAAAGTAGAAGCGCTGAACTCTGCCACCCCCCCCCCCCCCCCCGTGAACACAACGGATTTGCGCTCGTTCCTGGGCCTAGCCAGCTATTGCTCTAGATACTTAAAGGACTATGCCACGGTCAGCAACCCCCTTCGACTGCTCACGCTAAGGGACACACCATTCGTATGGTCAAAGGAGTGTCAAGAGGCGTTCGAAGCCATCAGAAGCGCAATTTCACAGGCAGAGGACATGGCGTACTTTGATGCCCGACGAGACACTGAGGTGATTGTAGATGCCAGCCCGGTAGGCCTTGGTGCCATCCTGACACAAAAAGGTCTAGAAGAACCGCGAAATGTCCACATAGTCGCATACGCCAGCAGGAGTCTGACAACCACAGAACAGGCATACTCCCAGGCGGAAAAGGAGAGCTTGGCGGTAGTATGGGCCTGCGAGTACTTTCACCTGTTCCTCTTCGGCAAGAGATTCACAATAGTCACGGATCACCAGGCCCTCCTGACCATCTACGGTAACCCCAAAGCTGTTATGCCACCGAGGATAGCCAGATGGGGCCTGAGGCTACAAGACTAGCAGTTCACGGTAAAGCACCAGCCCGGAAAGGAGGACAATCCAGCCGACTATCTCTCCCGTCACCCCACGGCATCCACGGTGTCTCAACCCTCCATCGCGGATGCGTACATTAACTATGTCATTCATCACCTACAGCCGCTGCCCATAGGATGGGCAGAGATAGCAGCTCAGTCGGAATCAGATCCCGCACTAAGCATCGTCAGACATTGCCTTCTAACAGACAAAAGGGCCCTCATGAGGCAGCAGGCGAAGGCGGAAGCGGACGAAGTCAAGGAAGAAGTTAAGGGGCTACATCTAGTCCGTGACGAATTGACAGTGGTGGAGGGCATGGTACTGCTAAAAGGGTGCAAGGTCGTCATTCCGAGGACACTCCGGGAGAGGACGATACACTTGGCCCATGAAGGACATCGCGGGATAGTGGCCACGAAACGGCTTCTCCGGCAGAAGGTGTGGTTCCCACAGCTTGACAGCCTAGTAGAAACCATCATAGGAGGATGCCACATCTGCGCACAGGTAGCTCCGCCGCCACACCCAAATCCGTTACAAATGTCACCCCTTCCCACTAAAGTGTGGGAGGAGCTAGCAGTGGACTTGTTCGGACCATTGAATGATGGCACGCACGTCGTGGTACTCATGGATGAACATTCAAGATACCCCGACGCCCAGATCGTAGAAAGCAGTGCAACATCGAGCATTATCCCCGCCCTCGACCGGATGCTGTCAGCATACGGGATCCCCAAAGTCATAAAGTCAGACAACGGTCCCACCTTCATAAGTCACGAGTTTCAAAAATTCGCACGATACATGAGATTCCAACATCAAAGGATAACACCCCGATGGCCTCAGGCAAATGGCATGGTCGAAAGATTCATGACCAACATCAAGAGAACACTACAGATTGCCCACATCCAAAACAAATCCTTCGAGCAGGCCCTCAATCAACTGCTCAGGGAGTACCGTCACACGCCACATAGCACAACAGGCATATGCCCGGCAGACCTGCTATTCCGGAGGCCGATCACCACAAGGCTACCAGAGGACCCAAGACCCAAGGGCGCGACAAGCCTTGTACGAGAAGCAAGAGGCAATGACGAGGGGAACAAAGCACAAATGAAGGAAGCAACGGACAGAAAGAGAAGGGTGCGAGAAAACCTCATGCAGCCAGGCGATGAGGTAGGGGTCAGACAACCCAAGCACAGAAAGGAAGAAGCGACATTCGCACCCAACCCCCTCGTCATCACTCATAAGAAAGGAACGATGGTCACAGCACAAAGAAGTGACTGCACGTCCATAACCCGAAATAGTTCACAGTTCAAGCGGGTAAGGCCCCATCATGGAGAGCGGTGGGAATGGGACAGAGACAATGACGGGAATGGCCCGTCAGAGGAACCATACCAAGGAGACGCCGAGGAGTCGGAGACGGAAAAGGACAGTGCAACCCCTGCCAGAGACTGTTCGACACCGTGCGGGGCGAGACGTCCTCAGAGGAGTCTGGGGTAAGGAGACAGGAGCACCCCGCATGTTAAAAAGGGGGGAGATGTCAGCCCACCCGCATCGTTGTGTGGGGGCCAGCCGCCATTGTGACGTCAGGGGAAGGGGAGGGGCGGGAGGGGAGTTCAGCAGTTGCCGCCATAGTTGAATAAAGGAAGGTTGTACGCACCGCTGGCTCCCACGTATTATTGCCGCGAGGCCCGCGCGCACTGCGCATTACTCAGGCTACGGCCTGACAATGGTAGTTTACATTTTTTTTTCCAGAGGTGTTTATTGAAGCAGTTGCAAGTATTCAAAAGCCCATATCCCAAATGTTGGTGTGAGAAGAATTGTTCTCTTGGTGTTTTGGTTCCAGTTTTTCCTTGACATTCTGGTTGCAGGCCTGAATTTCAAATAAATAGTATTCTCAGTAGTCATTGCTATCGTAGTTTTTTTTCTATTTTGTATCACTAAAATCAACAGATGTTCATATTATTAAAGTAATGAAAGGCAATGTCTCCTCTGCCGTTTTTGATGCAGCAGTTCGAACATCTGACACATATTCCCGTCAACTCACCTGCTATAGAGTAATTTCACTAATCCGCCAATCCAATTACCCCTCCATAGGAGTCAATGGAGCTCTCACCCACAAAAACAAAATCCTCCACTTTCACCCGCATTGGCAACTCAGATGGTTCACAGGTATAGAGACAACACCAGGGACAACCTGAGATGTGAGCTACTGGATCTTTTTTCCCCATCAAAAATTCCATACCTCTCAACTCACACACTTTTGGTGGAATCATTTCACTCACCTGCCAAGCCCTTACCTAGTCATACATTTCAATGGATTTTCACCCAAAACAAAATCTTCTATTCTATGTTAAGACCTGAGGCTCGGGTTATGCTTCTCTTTCATATTTACTACTCAAGCAGCAAAGACAAACCAATAATATAATATGGTAACAAAGTTAAAAAAAACCACAACTTCCATTGGAGATAGGGCCTTTGGTAGTCCGGATATTGGTCTCTTAACTGACCAGGTGAACAATATAACCAATCAGTCCAGTCCATAATCATGACCACACTGAAGATCCTCCTCCACTGTCTCTTTCTTTGCTGCTCGGCAGTGAGTTGAGTACACTTTCATTACTTCTCATATGTTAATGATTTAAACAGTATTTTGTTTACAGAGTTTAGCACACACGCGCGCAGCGTAGGTGTTTGACAGAGCATATCCGCGTTAGTGGGATTAGGAACAATGTTGCGACGGAGCTAGTGCTCCGGCAACCGCAACAAAATGTTGAGCCCCACAGAGGGCAGTACAGTTACGGAGGAAGGAGCGCGACAGGACTGTGTAGTTCCGGCACTTCCTTCGTTCCGGCGACCGGAGTGAAGGCAGTTAGTAGGAACAATCACTCCTGCTGTGGATTATATATTCTGAGAGCGAAGGAACATTCACTTATCTAAAGAGCACAGTGATCTCAGAGACACGATCGCGACCCACGATCACTGAAAAACAGCACCCCTGCAGGCCGCAGAGAGCCATCGCAGCTCTCATCTCTTGACGGGCACAGTCCCAGGTAAAACCTGATATTATATATATATATATATATATATATATATATATATATATATATATATATATATATATATATAAATATATGACAAAAGGAAGCCTTTCCAGAGAAAGGCTGCTAGTGGAGTGCACTCCCAAGAGCAATTGCAGTGGAGTAAAATATCCGTGCAAAAAATAAGAGCAAAAACAGACACCACAAGAATTCCTGGCAACAAATATTTCTTCTTTAATGTTATTTATGCGCAGGAAAGGGAAACATCCTGATAAAAAAGGAACAACGCGTTTCGAGGTATGCAAACCGCTTGATCACGTAGGTAACAATCAAGACAGATGATGGACTGCAATTTTAAGCTTTGACCACTCTATGATCGTAGGTATAGAGTGTCTACCTGTTGTTTGCCGCTTTGTCACGTTTAAGCAAGCGGACATCTTTAAACATACAAAAGGTACACGGTCAATGAGGGTGAGTACACATAGACTACATCTTTACATATAAAGAAAGACATAAAATGAAAATTAACTGATGCAATTGCTGTTTTTGTATATATATAAGAAGTTGACAGAAAAAATGTTGTATATAACATTTGTGAATGAGCGGACATTCATCGAAAACATTTGATTTTAACATACTGTGTCATGGTATGGCTAATGTTTAGCAGCATTGCTTCAAAATACTAATACTATGTGCCGTTTTGTAAAAATACAGCAAAGCAACTTAAGTAAGGTGCTCCTTAGCACTTATATCTGCCATCTGTTTAAGCAGCAAAGTGCAGCATTCTGTATATGGCTATTGGAAGTAAAAATGCTGTAATTATATATATACTCCAGCGGAATGGCAGTGGTATAATGGGAAAAGATACCTAGTGGTAGTATTGCCTATTTAATTAGGCTGTGCAAATATGCAAAGAAGCGAAATACATAAAAGAGTTTTTATATTATTATTATAGGTGCCAAGAATAAAATAGCACCTAAAGATTTTTTTGCGTATTATAAAGCAGCAAAGAATAGAATGCAAAGTGCTCTCCGTCCATGCATGTAATCCTACCATTAATATGGTGCTCTGTGAATAGATAATTTGTTATGTATACATGAATATAAATATCCTAATTATAATAAACTACAGAAAAATCTCTGCTAATTCGTTTATTTGACAGAGCCATCAATACATGCATGGGCTGCTTATTTGGTTTATTAAAAAAAGAGAGAAAAAGGAAAAAAACCTGTTTCCTCTTTTAATAAGGTGCCAAGTGCGTGCAAATATTGCATTGATCTAAAGTGCAAAGTGCATTGAGTATCCGTATTCTTAAAAAGATTTTTCCCATAAATCATGTTAAGTTAGTATTAGCCCAAATTCATGCATCATATTATAAAAACAATCAATTTTAAATGCAATTTTAAAATGACTATGTGTAACACCCATTAATGATGATTTCAGATTATAGCAGTTTAGGCAAATCAAAAGCAAGTCCAATAATCTCTGAGTTGAGAGGGCACTTAGAATAAGAGCCAGTACCTATATAGCTGACAATCTAAACAATTTTAAAAAAGGTGTAAAACACACTCTAGTCTGCAAGAAAAACAACTCTAAACAAGAAAGTTCACTTCAATCAATTCGACAAATAGTAAAAACAGAAAAAGCATACATGAGATACTCCTAATGAAGAAATTCATTTCATGTCTAAAGGAGCAACAGAAGTAAAGTTATTTACCCAATATCCACGTGGTGTTAAACTTAATTCAGATAATCAGAATGGAATACACATGAGTCCAATATAAAAAAAAGTACTAGAAAGGAGTTTTAGGAAAGAGGGGGAGAGGTATATAACTCATCATCGAGGTTGTGACCTCTGGGCTTTTTTGTCTTGAGGTCCAAAATACATTTAGTTTCCAATTGTCTGAGTGTAAGTTCACGGTTACCTCCTCTTGGTGGTTTAATAACTGCATGAATTACAAAAAATGAAAAACCTTCTAGTTTACCATCATGTTTGTTCTTAAAATGGAGGGCCACGGGGTAGGTCGGATCGGCATTCTTGATAGCCCTAGTATGTTGTAGCACCCTCAATTTCAGTTTTCCTTTGGTGCTTCCGACATACCACTTATTACATGGACAATTTAAGACATATACCACAAATTCAGTTTCACAAGTGATCCTAGAAAAGATCTTAATGTTCTTTCCTACAATAGGATGTTGGTAGCAGTTAGTGTTAACTGCATAAGTACACGCTTTACATTTTGAACATTTTTGGAAGCCAGTCCTTTTGGTATTCATCCAACTGGCTCCCAATTGATCATAGAGAGGACTCATGAAACTTGGTGCAAGGGTGTCTTTAAGTGAGGATGATCTACGGAAGGTGATGTTCACTTTAGGTGCCAATAGTTTACCGAGATGTTCATCTAACCGAAGAACATGCCAGTGTTTCTTTATCACCTGGCGAACATTCTGGGCACCCTCCCATAGGTTAAGATTAAACGTGTGTCCTCATTATCCGTGGTTTTAATTTGAACAGAGTTGGAAACCAAAAGTAGGGAACGATTCATGTACCTTGCTTTCAAAAATGCTCTTTCCAATACTTTAATTGGATACCCATGATCTTTAAACCTGTGAGCCATCAAAGCACATTCACTGTCAAAGGTGTTAATATTGGAACAATTTCTTCGTATACGAACAAATTCCCCATAGGGGATACTCCATTTTAGGGCTGTAGGGTGACTGCTCTTCGCGTGTAGTGGAATGTTGGAACTAGTGGGCTTCCTGTGTAGGCTGGTGGTGAGTTCGCCATCTGTTACAGAAACTTTAATGTCCAGAAAGACAATATCTGTCTTACTGTGACTTTCCGTAAATTGCAGGTTAAGCTCGTTAGAATTTAATACTCTTACAAAGTCCAACCGTTCCTGATCAGTGCCGTCCCAGATCACAAACAAGTCATCAATGTAGCGTAACCACAATGCTATTTTATCTGTATATTTGATATTTTTGGGATGCCAAACAACAAACTTCTCCCACCAGCCCATAGTCAAGTTCGCATAGGATGGGGCAAACGTGGTGCCCATAGCAGTGCCTTGGAGCTGGATAAAAACTCTTTATCAAAGAGAAAGCAGTTATTAGTTAAGTAAAGTGTGATCATCTCTAGTATCATTAGGCTGTGTTGTAGGTAGTTCATGGACCTGGTATATAAGAAATGCTAACATGCTTTAAGTCCATCAGAGTGTCTAATCGATGTATAAAGTGAGACTACATCTAATGTTGTTAATAGATAAGACGTTTCCCATGGTATACTTTCTATCCTGCTTAAGAAGTCTTTGGTATCTCTCAAGTAGGAGGGTAAAGTATTGACAAAAGTAACCAGTGTTTCATCTACAAAGCGTGAGAGATTTTCCAGCAATGCCCCACATAGTGTAACAATGGGTCTGCCTGGGGGTTTGGTTAAGTTTTTATGAACTTTAGGCAGAAAATAAATGGTTGGAATAGTAGGAAACTTGGGATGTAGAAATGTACAAATGTATTCATCTAATAGGTCTCTTTCTTTCCAGGTTTGTAAAAGGTTAGATAATAGAACACTCATGGCTTGTGAAGGATCGGTATGTAGTTTAGCATAGCAGTTCTTATCCATTAGCTGTCTGTGTGCCTCCTTGATGTAGTCACTACGATTCATAATGACTATATTAGTTCCCTTATCTGCCGGTTTGATTATATAATCCGACATCGCACTAAGTTGTTGTACTGTGCGTTGTTGTATTGGTGTTAAGTTTGTTCTCAAGGGGGCCCATTTCTTCCGGATCTTCTTAAGATCATTAATGACCAGGTCCTGAAAAGCCTCTATATGGCCTCCCGGATTAAACATAGGATTGAAACGAGATTTAACCTTGAGTGCTGTTTTCCCTGGCCAGTTGACATTAACGTTCATTGACTCGAAGTTTGGATCCGTGGTGTCAATGTGCTCAATGTTTTCACATTCCAGGTCTTCAAGAATGTGTAGGAGGTGCATATCCTGAATCGAAATGTCTGTGTATCCTGGATGGCAGACCTTAGGTCTTGGTTTAGGTGGATACATTGCAAAGAATTTTTTTAGCCTGATTTTGCGCATGTATTTATCGAAGTCTATGCGGGTTTCGGCATAATTGTAATTAGACGTGGGACAGAAGTTTAATCTAACCTTTAGGACTTGTATTTCAACTGGTGTTAACACATGTGTAGAGAGGTTAATTATAGACATGTCTGATGTTGTAGGAGAGGTTAGTCTTCTTTCTTTGTTCCAGAGCGTGTTAAGCGCTCCGGTTTCTCCACATTCATTGCGGATGCTACGCCTGCCTCTCCTTGCTTTTTTCTTCCTCTTTGGCCTGCTGTTTTGCCACGTCCTCTGCCTTTTGTTTTTTTGCCGTTGTTTAGTCTGCCTTCCATGCCCAGCAATCTCATCTCTTCTAAATAATTAAGTTTTCTGGAGGGTTGTTCGCTCTCACTCTCAGTTGTATCAATATCTGAGGATGATAGTTCAAGAGAGCTATGTCAAAACGTTTTGCAAATGTTAGTACTCTCCCTTGCTCGTAATCATTCTTATCTCTAATAATTTTCCTCTGCTTGCGTAGTTTGATGTCTTCTTCGAACACTTTGTATCCCTTTTCCATGCTAATACGCATGTTTTTACCCTCTTCACTTGCCTCTATATTTCTCAACTGCTCCTCAACTTCCTGTATTTTATCCAGTATTTTGTATCTGTCCATTCTGGCATATTTGATCAAGATATTAAGGAAATTTACTGAGCAAGTATTACTAGATTCTCCCCATTCTTGTGGCATGGCAGGGTCTTGTTCTTCGAATGAGGGTGTGGTGAGGATACGTAAACCTCTAGGGATGTGTCCCACATCAATATAATTTTGAAGAGAGAATTCCTCCCACCATTTGCTAATTTCTCTTTTTTGGAGTTTTTCCAATTCTCGTAAAAGTTTATATATGAACAAGCCAGGTTGACTTTAAAACAAGTCATATATATATATATATATATATATATATATATATATATATATATATATATATATACAATCCCAAGGAGATTAACCCATTAAACCTCCTGGCAATATTACAATCCCCAGTGTCTGTACTGACAGGAGTTCCTCCAGTGATGAGGGTATGGCTGGTATTAGCCAGAAGAGGAGTCACACAGAAATGACTGAGGTCCTCCAGAAAGCCCTGGGAGCATTGTTAGGGCAGGAACCTAAACAAATTGCTTTGAGGGAGGATTGGCTCAAGTTTTCACAGGGGCTAGACTAAAGGAAATCAAAGGAATGAAAGCACAGGAGAGAGTGAAAGGGGGCAGAAAAACAGCCAGCACGGCAGATGAGGCCCATAACCCCCTGGCACATCACCCAAAAAGAAGGGTGGTAAAAGAAGGAAACTGAGAGCCAAAGCAGGGCCTAGCAGGTGGCAGGATAGATCATCTGATACCTCAGAGGAGGAGGATAACGGTTGGGAGGATGACTACTCGGAAGAGGAGGTTAACTCAATATCATTCTCAGGTGAAGAAGGTCGTAAAGCGTCAAAGAAAAAGAAAGTGGATACTGATGACGATGGGGCAGGCGATGACTTCGACCCTGAAGCATTGATACACCCCTGATCTTCCGAATGGGAACCACCGAAAAAGACAGCAGCCTATCTTAAAAAACGCCTCAGGGCACCGCTGGCGAAAGAAGCTAGAAGCAAAATGAGGGCAGAATGTCCAAGACCACACCTCCCTGAAGGTGCCGTTGAGAAATGCGAGATAGATGAAAAAATGGTCACATTTATGAGTAAATACATAAAAGATGTGAGGGAAGGTCTAGATGGGTCCTGGTGCTCATGCCAGGACAAGATTCTTAGACATGGTGGGACCACTCACTAAAATATTACAGATGGGCGAGGAGGCCAGAGAGAAGAGCAAACCGGTGGACCCGATGATTCTAATCGGGTGGCCCCATAGAGCCATGTGTATGCTGTGTAATGCAAACTATGCTATTACCACAGAGAGGAGATCACTACTGGTGAAAATAGACCCAAAACTGAGCAAGTTAGCCTCCTCAAAGACAGCAACTGCAGCAAAGCGGATTTGTTCATCAAAAAACTAACAAAATTTGCAAATTCCTACACAGCGCTGGACAAGGCACATGTGTCTCTCAAAAGAGTGTTCAGAAGACACTTTTTCTGGGAGGGCCAGCAGAGGAATCGGTCTCTCTGCCGGCCGTTTCCCATTCAACAGATCCTACAATAGGACACAGTGGAGCGATCAAGAAGATCGGAGACAGAACCCTTTCTTCCCCTCCAGGGGTAAAGGAAGGGGCAGAGGCTGGCGAGATGGAGATCGTCAACAGAATTCCACTAGTGAGAACAAACAACTTGCGCTTAGTTACCCCAGCAGTAGGGGGGAGACTAGCAGAGCATATAATAAACGGGCACGTTATAGCCAGAGATACCTGGGTACTAGAGACTGTGCAGGGTTTCCACATAGATTTCCACATGATACCACACCAGAGGAATCCCCACAAGGAGTTTATGTCTAAACAAAGATGACATACAGTTATTAGAGGAAGAACCGAGAGGGCTGGAAAGCAAAAACGCTATAAGACAGGTAACAGACTCCACACTAGGGTTCATAAGCAATATGTTCCCGCAGTGGGGGAAACACAAGGTGAGACCAATCATAAATCTGAGGGGTTTGAACGAATTTGTAGCATACAGACACTTCAAAATGGAAGGGATACACCTTCTAAGGGACACTTTAATTCAGGTTAACTGGCTCGCCAGGATAAATCTGAAAGACGCATATCTGACAGTACCCATAACGACAGAACACTGCAAATTCCTAAGATTTATCTGGGGAGAGTCAGCATGGGAGTTTCAGTGCCTATCCTTCGGACTGGCATCCGCACCATGGTGTTTCACCAAAGTAATGAAACCAGTGGTGACTCACTAGGGGCAGGGAATAAGACTCATATTATATCTGGACAATATATGCATAATGTGCCAGGACAGGGAGACACTCCGAATACAGATGCAGACGACAGTGAATCTACTGCAGAATCTGGGTTTCCTGATAAATTGGGAGAAATACAAAGTACAGCCAGAACAGACAATGGAATTTCTGGATTTCATAGCAAATTCGATACAGGGATCCCTCAGTTTACCGATTGCCAAAGTGAGCGACATCAAGAAACAGATAAGACAAACCTTACCAAGGAGAGAGATGACCCTGAGAGACATTGCAAGGTTAGTGGGACGATTAACGTCATAGATCCAGGCTATATCCCCAGGGCCTCTACATTACAGAGCCCTACAGAGTTTAAAGATCAGACACTTCAGAAGGGGCGCATCTTATGACTCAAACGTTACAATCTCCCAAAAAGTAAGGGAGGCATTAGAATAGTGGCTACATCACATGGATGCATGGAAAGGGAGAGCCATATTTGGCTCATCCCGGACTTGGTCATCGAATCAGATGCCAGCAGATAGGTCTGGGGAGCCCGATGCAGGAATCTGTTGACAGGGGACAGGTGGTCGGAACAAGAGACAGCTCTACACATCAACTGTCTAGAGATACTAGCAGGGTCCTTCGCAGTGAAATGCTGGACTCAGGAGAAGGCACAATGTTGTGTCCTTCTCAAGATGGATGTCTCAGCAGTCAGATATATAAACAGACTGGGAGGGACGAGGACCAGACTATTGGCAGAAATGGCAAAGGAATTCTGGGAACTCTGCCTTCAGAGACAGGTGCCAGTGACAGGGGAGTACCTACCAGGCCATTAGAACAAAGTGGCCGACTGGAACTACAGCTAGCTCAGGGACCCCAGTGATTGGAATTTGGACAAAGAGGTATTCCGAGAACTGATGATTCGGTGGGGACCATGCCAAGTCAATCTCTTTGCATCGAGATTGAACAGCCAACTACCTTGTTTTTTCAGCTGGAGGCCAGATCCAGAAGCAGAAGCAACAGACGTTTTTTTCCAAGCATGAGGTCAACAAACAAATTATGAGTTTCCCTCCTTCTCCATGATTGCAAGGACGCTAGCCCAGGTGAGGAGGCAGAAAGCATCACTAGGTCTGATTACTCCAGACTGGAGGGGACAGGTGTGGTTCCCCAGCCTACTGGAACCATCATATCATGACCCGATAGCTCTACCCAGGTACGAGTTCATTGTACAGAACCCCAGAGGCCTCAGCCATCCACTAGTGCGAACAGGCAAACTCAATCTACTCGCATGGGTGATTTCAGGGGAACCTGGGCTACGCCAGGATTATCGAATGAGGCTGAACTCATCATTATTGAATCTTGGGCACCAGGAATGCATAGGGGTTACAAATCTGCATGGGCTAACTGGAATAGCTGGTGTATGGAGAGGGACACACAAAACAATAAGGGAATATGATTAGGAGTAACAAATGGCCTTAAGTGTTAGTTAAGTAGCTGTTTTAACACATAAAAACACTATCAGGAAAAGACATTTCTTGAAATCTTGTTTCTTTGAACAATAAATGTGTGAACTACCAGAATCCCTAAGTGGAAAAACACCCTTTCCCCGTGTAGGGTGCCTGTCCCTAGGTAAGAGGTGGCGGACAGCCTATCTAATAGGGATAGAAAAAAGAGAGCTATCCCTAAATCTACAAGGTGTGCTCATCAAGTGTGTTTCTTGGTGAGTGAACAGATATTAATCATATGGCTGGACCACCTCAACTTTCATTTCATCAACATTTCAAGGAGGAACTGTTTCCTAAGGGCTCCAGGGCCCTATATTCCTTTTATTGACCTTACAGGAAGTGCGTCAACTGTATTTTGTAGATCTGGTGGTGAATTGTGGGTAAGCCCAAACAATATAGAAAATCTTTTAAAATCTTTACAAAAAGATCATGAAAATATCCTGTGTGGACTGCAAACGTTGTCCTTTTGAGTATGGAAAATGTGCTGATTGACCACAATATGATGTTATTTCTCTTTTTCTATAAGGGGCCGATAGGCTCCCGGTTGAAAACAACTGTTTAGATTTTTTGCCAATTAATCACAGTTTTTCTGATGACCTAAGTGTAAATACTGTTAAAATTAATTAGAGAGAGGGATAAAATATGTTCTCCACTACAATGAGGTTAGTTGTATCCCGTATCCCATATCCCTTCAGGGGTATCGTCCACCTATGTGGTCGACCGGTTTCAATGACATTCTGACGTTTGTCATCTTCATCAGGACCTGTAATTTGCTGAGTCTGATTAGATCGTCTTCTCCATATGATATGGTGGTGATTACCACATCCACCTTAAACCCAGATGTCGATGGCTTGTGTCTGGGTGGTGTTGGAAGGACCCCGGTCTCTTTTTTTGTGAGAGATCCCAGGTATGTTGCTCAGCGGCCGGATCCCCATAGTTGTGGAAGATCCCAGCCCACACATTCGAAAGTCGCATTCTCAATTGCGCTCCCATGCCGGCAAACAAAACACAAGAGGGACATACATCCCGATGGAACAGATGTAGTCTACATTGACAATTTCCTAGCCCAGATGGCAGCTCAATGGAAAGCATATAGGACCATCAATACGGCCAGGTCCACAATATCAGCAGGACACCCCAGGATTGAAGGAATTGCCATAGGCAACCACCCCCTGATTTGCAGACTTTTAAGAGGAGTGAAAATGTCTAGGCCACCTAGAGAGAAATACACTCTATTGGATGTTGACAAAGTTTTGAAACCTTTTCTATTATGGCCAGACAAGCAGGAACTATCCAGGAAGCCCATTTCAGCCAAACTATCTGTGCTTCTATATATGTTGTCTTGTAAGAGATCTTCGGACATTAGAGCATTAGAGATCAACAAGAAAAGTATATCACCGAATGGGGTAACCTTCTTCACAACGAGAAGGACCAAGACAGGATTGAAATCTATATCTTACGACTCGATTCCAGGCAAGCCTTTGAAGAACACCATCCTCCTGTTCCAGACAGTAATGTGCCAGACTTGCTTGTTATTCCTATCAGACACTACAACTCCCACAATCCCTATTTCTCACTTGCTTGTCTAAGTACCGAGATGAAAGAGAACAAAGAAAGAAGAATGAAGATTTCCCATAGGAATAACAAGATCATGGTTTCCTATGGGAATCCACCATATTTTCACACTAATTAGGACAGGCAGAGTCAGGCAGGGCTGGGAAATTAAACACACCTGACTTCAATTAACACTCCCTGTCAACACAAAAGGTGGAACACACAGAGACACACTGAGCAAGGCTGGGTACCAGAGAGAACGTTTCTTCCACGGCCAAGGTAAACCCGGCAACACGAAGGGAGAGGCCAAGGGGCTGTTTGAGAAAGCAGAAACTCGAGAGAAGGCCAGACAGGAGTTCTCTGTGATTGCAAGGCTGTAAGAGTTCGAAGTAGAAAGCTGTGTGTAAGAGAAACAAGCTTCTGTTGGAAACCCAAGGTTGCCCTGTTCCCCTCCCAGATAATGGCTGAGTTGGGAAGGAAAAGAATGCTATGCAAGGAGCCTTGAACGCTATATGCAAGGAACAAACCAGAAGCGAGAAAGATATCATCCGGTGAGTTCATGAACTGAGGAAAAGTCTGGTTGTCAAAACAAGTGAAATTGGGACCGCAAGTGAAACTGTAATATTGGGGAAAACTGCACGTACGCCAACAAGTGGAATGCGTGTTTGAAGCTTACCACACGCATTAGAACGTAACAGAATGGTCCTGCAATGGGTCAAGCTAAAACCTGTGCCCAATCGAAAGACTCTGTAAAATCCCTTTCAAGTGTGTATTGTAGGAAAACAAAGTAAGAAAGCAACGTGGTCTTGAATAAAAACTCATTCAGAATGATATGAGTGCAAAGGAGTGAACAAAATGTGAAACTAAAAAAAGGCTAGGAGTAAGAAAACTACAAATATCAAGAGACATTGTTGAGAGGCTGTGAAAGCTGTGACAAAAGGCTTGATAAGATATTTCAGGCGATAGGCTCGAGCCCGGCTTTAGGAAGCCTATGTAAGAAAATGTGATTGTCGAAGTGGTCAGGCGGAGGTTTGAGTGAAACCCTTTGGCCCAGTCAAAAGTCTTCGATGTAAAAGGGTAATGTACAAAAACTGAACTGTGAACTCCCAAATAACCAGATCCGAACCCGACTGAGGGAGATTTGGTAGAACCGTCGATTAGCGACATCCAAGCCAGACTGAGGGAGATCTACTTTGACATTGTGTTTGAAATTTCACGATCCGAGCCTGACTGAGGGAGATCTAATTGTAACTTATGAAATACAAAGATCCGAGCCCGACTGAGGCAGTGTCATGATTGCCAGACTGGCTCAATCCACATCTGTGAATTCTCCTGCCAGGAGAATTAATGCTTTCCAGTCCAAACAGCACTTTGCAAGTAGAATGGTTGCCAGACTGTTCTATTCTCGTTATAGACTCTCTGGGAGGTTCCCATGGAGACTGCGCTAGTGCTGGTAGGCAGCTCCCTATGTCATGTCTTGATCGCAGAACTTGCACGTTACGTGAGTTCGTATCACATGGTTTGGGGGGCGTGGCTGTCTCCGCTTAAGCACCGTGGTGAATGAGCCCGGTGCTTCTGATTAGTGTTTCACCATTTTGAAGCTCTGGTTTTCCTCTCCAGACTAGCAACAGTTTCTCGATTGCTTCAGCCATTCTATCCGGCATTTGGACTTGTTTACTTGTCTAATAACGTTCCTGTCCAGCAGCGCGTTCCAGTTCTATGAACTCCAGCATCAGCTGCTCTATCAGCCGCTGCACGGAGCACACAGTCCCTTTCAGGGTCCCGCTAACGGCCGGCTGCCTTCTGCAGTAGAGCTCCCATTTACAGTAGACTTCATGTCAGTCCCATCAACCAGTCTTCAGTGACCTGGTCTCTGCGGTGGACTGTAGTCTTCCGCTGTCGCACGACCATTAAGGTCAATTTCACTCGCATTGTTCCGGCGATTGTTCAACACCAGCTACAGGTCACGCTACGGCTACCGCACCTTCTGTTAATGAAACCATCAAGTGAACATTCACAGTATGGACTTAAGTGCTGGGAAATGCCTTTGCAGCATTACTTACCATTTACTCTGTATCACTTGCTGTTTCCCCTTCTTACTGGATACTCCCTCCATTTGAACACTTGGGAATTTCGGGATTCTTAATACCTGGAATCTACTTTGGCTTCCTAATATCAACCGTGCACTGGACTCAGAGACGCTTTGCTGCCTTTAGTGCACGAGCCCGACACTAGTCCCTCGTGCCATCCGGGTTCTAGTCCCTAACTAGCCTTCCTTCCTACCTTGTTTTATTGGAGCCATCCAGCTCATCAAGATCCAGCTCTTTAACCCTAAGGGTGGAGAACCCTATGATTAGCTACCTATAGAGAAGTTGGGGGTTTATTGGTTAGAGTTCAATACTCAATTCAGCCATCTTCTTTTAGGGGAGAAGATTCCATCCAGCAGAACAAGCAGCACTACAACACTGGTTTTCCTCGTAATAGGGAAGGCCACGCCCTTCTCACTGATTCACCGCACTAGCTTTAGGTTCCTCTCAGCTAGTGGGGTTTATCATTATGAAGGTCTACTACATCAAAGGTTGTCATCACCCCAGGGCACCGCAACTCCACCCAGGATCATTGCCAGCCCGGTAAGCATTGTTACTTCCTCATTGAAGTTGAATTCTGTGGGTCCAGTATAACACGGAGATCTATTGTGTGTTGTGAATTAGACAGGTTTGAACCCAGACTGAGGGAAGCCTGTGTTCTGAACTGTGTTTAAGAAAAGATCCGGACTCGGGTGAAAAAAAGCTGAGGGGTCGAGTGAACGAAGACCTGAAGGATGTGTACCCAAAAGCCACAGTGTGTCTCTTAAGGAACAATGTGTCATTCACCTACCTTTATTTTATCAAATCTGATACCCGTGCTTCAAACGTGGGGAAGGGAGTGTTACACCATTTTCTGAAAGCCATTTCTGACATTTCCTTTTTGAAACACTCTTTTCATTTTTGATTATCCCTGTGCATATTAATTGCAATAGAGTGAGGGCAGGCATTAGGTTTTCTAGTCTAAATCTTATGATTTTGACTGACACTACTAGGACCGTTTTCTCTATTATTTGATGGTCGAGATTACGCCTATCTTAGATATAGGGCTAGATAGGCATTTATCATACCCTTGTTGAAGTTCAATAAACACCCTTGAACTGTGGTCACTTGTGTCTGTTTTACCACCGATATCATGCCTTCCTTACAGAACCACGAGATGTCTTAGACATGCTCCGGGAGACCTGGTAAGAAAGGGAAGAGGCACCTATTCCCCTTTTATAAACAGCTACCCGATTACAGGAGAATATGAACCTTGCTCGAAATCTAGTCTACACTCACATAGAAAAAGCTTGAGCCCAAAAGAAGCTCACCTATGGCAAGAAAGTAAATTTAAGAACTTTTTCAGCAGGACAAAAGATATTAGTCCTCTTACCTACCTCTGAAAATAAACATGTCTCAAAGTGGCATGGGTCATATGAGGTACTGGAGCAAACAGGGACCTCTACCCATAAAATAGCCCAACCTGATAAGAAGCAAAAGACCCACCCTTCCGAAGTAAATCTCTTAAAGGAGTGGAAAGAAAATCCTTCCACTGCCTCCACCTCGGTATTGTCTTGTTTGATAACAGAGGAGGTAGGGGAGATAGACAACTCAGAGCTTATTCCCCAAGAATAATCTAGACAGAAGCAAGAAGACTTAAACAACCTGGTCATGGCATTCCCCATTGTATTCTGTGAAAAACCAGGGAGAGTACATGGTACTTATCACTATATCAGAACTCGAAAGGGAAAAGTGGTCAATTTAAAACCCTACAGACTCCCAGAAGCCCGAAAACAAATAGTGGTAGAGGAAGTAAAATAAATGCTGACGCAAACATTATCGGGCCTTCTTCCAGCTCATGGTCCTCCACTATTGTATTGGTAACAAAACCAGATCATTCCTGGTGGTTTTGCATAGACATGTGGCAGGTTAACACCATCTCTGCCTTCGATGCCTAGCCCATGCAGCGCATCATGTTAATAGATAAACTCGGAAGTACCCTCTTTCTATCGACCCTAGACTTGACCAAGGGATATTGGCAGGTCCCCTTACATGAACCTGATCAGGAAAAGACAGCTTTCTCAACGTCCCTAGGACTATTCCAGTTTAAAGTCCTCCCTTTTGGCCTGCATGGGGCCCTAGCACACTTTCCAATGGCTTATGGACAGGATATTACAGCCCTACTACGATTTCTGTGGGTCTTATAGTGACGATATAGTAATTTACAATAAGACTTAGGAAGACCATCTTTTCCATCATTATACCATCACGAGAACCCTCAGAGAAGCCGGCTTAACTGCTAATCCATCCAAATGTAAGCTGGCCCAATCATCCATGAAATGCCTCTGATTTTTTGGAGGGACTGGCAGTGTCCTGCCGCAACAAGAAAAAGTGAAAGCCGTCCTAGATACCCCCACACCTAAGACTAAGAGAGACCTCAGGGCGTTCCCAGAATTGATTGGTTATTACCGTAGGGTCATCCCTAATTTCACAGATAAAACAGCTAGGTTAACCGACAAATTAAAGAAGGCTGAACCCCAGAAGCTTAATTGGACTGATGAGGATGATATATGCTACAACAATTTAAAACAAACCTTGTGCCAGAACACAATCCTAAGGGTGGTAGACTTTTCAAAGGAGTTCGTGTTACAAACTGATGCCTGTCTCACAGGGTTAGGAGTGGTCTTATCGCAAATGTGTGATGGATTAGAACACCCTATCCTATTCACTAGTCAAAAACTCTTCCCTCATGAAAAGAACTACTCTGTATTGGAGTTAGAGGCCCTTGCCATCAAATGGGCAATCACCCATCTACTATAATAGCTTTTGGGGAGGAAGTTCACCCTTGCACAGGCCACTCACCTTTCGTATGGATAAGCCAACAAAAGGACTCTAACTCTTGAGTCCAGGGGCGCCTCCAAGGGGTGGCCAAGGGGGGCCACAGCCACCCTTATAAAAGCACGCGCCCCCCCCACTGGCCCATTCATTTATGTATGTTTGTTTGGATGTGCCACCCCAAGACTTCAAGTGAGGCCACCCCTATGAAAAATGTCTGGGGGCGCCACTGCTTGAGTCATGCAATGGTTCTTAGACCTGCAACCCTACTGTTTCACTGTGGAACAACAAAAAGGATCACCTGGGTGAGGGGTCTTCGGGAAGAGGAACCCCGCATGACGAGATGCGGTGTCCCTCCCCATGTAACACCTTTACCCCATCCTACCAGGTAGGATCCCCTACCAGGTAGGATACATGGGAACATTACCCCCCTTTCCCTTCTCTGACACTTACACACAGAGAGCCCGCTCTGGGAGAAAAACGGCTCGTACTCAAGCAGCGTATCTGACATGTCTTGCTACTATGGACAGGCGAGGTCGGAAAATTACAGGCAATCACTCATACCTGACTTCCATTAAACTTCCCCACACAGATAAAAGGCTGAGCACCAGCGCACACTCTGAGCGAGGCAAAGCATACAAAGGTACAGCAGTTTTGAATTGGCAGCTGAACGAGGGGAGAAAGACAGCAAACCAAGAAGGGTTCGTAATAAAGGAATTACCCTTGGCCTTTTCGGCAAGACGATGTTACTTTCAAGAAATCTTCAAGGCAGAAAGCGCATGGCCAGGAAAACAGACTGAAGAATCCTGCATTGTGTGTCGAAGACACCGAAGGCCTTCCCGCATAAATGACCAAGGTTGGGAGGAGCAGCAGCAGCTGTCGTAGTATCGCCATTGGTTCCAAGAACAAAAAAGCACCAGAAAGATCAACACAGCCGGTGAGTTGGGGAGACTGATGTAAGACCGGTATGTGTTGAAGTCAAGGTTGCAAGTGGCAACATTGTATAATGACCGCTGGAACGAACATTGTTAAACACATGTGATAAAAGACACGAGTAAAGCTAAACTGCTGATGAATGTTTGAACTTGAGAAGGAAAGACACGAGACCGTTAACAGCGTGGTCCGGCACCGTGAATGTGCTCAATCGAAGTTCTCTGTAAGGTATCCCACCAAGAGAAACTAAAGTAGAAGATTGATGAGAACAATTGTGTAAAGAGAATCAAAGTGAACCTGCAAGGTTTAAGCAAAAACCCTCGCACATTCGAAAATCTTCGATTTTGATATCAAGAGTGTAGGATCCGAGCCTGAATGAGGGAGACCCAAATCAAGGGGATCCGAGCCCGACCAAGGGAGATCTATATCGAGGATCTGAGCCTGAATGAGGGATTTCCGTGATCCGAGCCCAAACAAGGGAGACCAAGTGTGAACACTGTGATAAAAAAGGGGGTCTCATCCTGAAGCAGGGAGACCCATAATGAAAATTTAAAGTGAGAACTTGTGCACACGAAAATCCTGATAGGAATGGAACTTTGAGATTTGTTTGTCACGACAGACCCTCTGCAGTAGGAGCCTGTTTTTGGAAAAGAGGCTTTGGCAGACTGCCCTGATGTTTGTTATTTGAACTGTATCCTCGTGGCCGAGAAGCCAGAGTGTGTACGAAGCTTGAACGTGCCGCCTTGGCCCGTGCTGAAAACGTGGGGAAGGGAAGCCAACGGCTCAACCATCCTGACATATTCTTTCTTGAACACTTTTCATTTGCATACATTGTTATCCCACACCATTTGTATTTAGAAGGATTGGTAATAGGTGTATTAGTATAAGCCCTTTTATTTGATAGAGACTTGACTAGAGCTGTGTTATTATTATTTGATGGTCGTAGCTTGCTCCCATCCTTAGATTTAGGTGCAGATAGGCATTCAACCAACCCATTTGGAGTTCAATAAACACCCATGAACTGTGATCATGTGTGTCTGTCTCCACTATTTGATACCATGCCTTCCTTACATCATCCATGTAATCAAAAGTTGTTGACTATGAAGTAACAAGAACAGATGTTGAGCAGGGAGGGAATAGAGGCCTCAAATATCTACGCCTCCATTGTCTTTATTAAAATTACAATTATTCTACACCGCAAGCTAAGAAAATTGGAAATGTAGGTCATGGTGTGAAGGCTGCGATTTTGCACAACTAAAGCTTTATATGAAAATAAAAACATACTTTAAAAGAGGACTCGCTGGACCACTCAGCTGCTCTCAATATATCTTAGCACAAACATCCTGCCAAAAAGGACTCGGAAGCCATAGCACCATGGAAGGAATGGGCCCCAAATATCAACAAATCAGTGCCAGCAAGGGCGATGACAGATAGGGCGCACCTGGCCATACTAGAGGGGGAGAACAGGGGGGCAAAGGTTTTTAAAAAAAACAAATCAGTAGTTGTGATGCATTGGATGGACCGCCCCAGATCAGCTGTGGACCTTTCATAATGTTTTAAACATTTGAGCAACATCTATTTTTCGACTGATCATATCGGCGCTCAGTTGGCGGACAAATGGATTGCAAAAAATTACAAATGTAATAAACTTAAGACTGCTTATAGAACATTTTAATTTGCAGTACTTACTTTATCTAGACCACGTGTTATTTAAGTAAAGGACATTTGCAAGTCTTTTAACTTCATTTGGCATTAATTGTGATATGGAATTGTGAAGATTATGACGTGCAACATTTAAGTGGAACTGGGAATGTTAGCATGTCCCACACTTATATGGAACTATGAAGATTAGCAAGTGCCATGCTTAAACAGAATGGTTAACATTATCCCGCGCGGCACCTGGATGGGATTGTGAAGCTTGGCAAGTGCCACAAGTAGATACAATTATGAAGATTACCAAGTGCCACACTTAGACAGAACTGTGAAAGTTAACTTGTTCAATGTCATATAACCCACTAACCAAAAAAGCTCAAACTTTCAGCATACCCAACTCACTCAAAAATGTACACAATCACTTCTCGCACAACAAACCGCACGCACTTCACCACACCACAACAACACATAAACCACACCAACTGCACACGAGGAGTGACACTGATCCGATACTCGCACCTAAGCTCAGCACCCGGTGTACACCGAGTTGAATCTGCCAACAGAACACCACCCCTCTCACTATCCTGCTCCCTCTTCACCTTACTAACCCATCCCACCTTATCGTTTACAGATCCGCCAGAGTGCCTGGGGACAAATTCCGTTGGTGACGGTGCGCTATTTAACATAACATAACATTTTGCAACACACACTTCTTGTCCAGGAGCAGCAGCATAACCAGCAGGGGTAGAACCTCATTTAGTAGGTCTGGTGGCATTAGAACATGCACTGAAAGGAGAGAAAGATCTGGTATTAATGGCCAAGACTCCCACATCAGAAGCTCTCATGCTCTCATGAAAGAGATGAGACAAAGCAGCACAGTCAGTTTTGCAGATAATTGTTTTAATGACAACTCCTCATTATGCAGCCAGGATAGCAAAAGATTACAAATGAAGTTCACATCCCACAGTGCAATGTGTCTGACCTGGGGGCTTGAGTACCTTCACACCTTTAAGAAAATTACATATCAAAAGGTAATTACTCATATATCTTGGGAAGATAGCTGAGGGGCAATGCGCTCGCCTTGGAAGCAGGATGACGTGAAGCAACACAGGTTCGATCCCCGTTCTGTGCTTAGAAACCTCTGGGTATTAAGCAAATAACCAATTACAATAAATAACCCCTGAAAAAAAACACGGCCAGCTGAAATGGGAGAGGAGATCTGGATAGATTAATGGTGAAAAATGTCTTGCTTCGCCAAAACGGACTACCGGAGGCGCCACAGCAGGATCGAAATCTCGCCACACACGAAAGTTCCAGGGGGGCCGAGTTAATGAGCGGCTGCTGCCGCGAAGAATGAGGGACCTCCCGCCGGGGAGAGAGAAAGTCGTGCTGCCCTCTCCCCCCTTCCCCCGCGGCATCCGCCGCAAGGAGAAGAGTAGAGCTGTCCCCCAGGGGAAAGTGAATGGAGTGCCGCTGCTGCCAACAAAAGGAGAGTGGTGCTGCCCCCCCAAGATAGGAAGGGGCAGCCGATGCATGGAGGAGCCCTGCCCAGTTCCTGGCTGGCTCCCTCCCTGGCCACATGAGCACCCTCGTTACTGAGGCCGCGGCCAGGGAGGGAGCCAGCCTGCAACTCCCCACGGCTTCATCCGCCGTGAGGGGGGGAACTGGTGCAGCCTTCTCCCTCCTCTCCCCTCCCACCAAGAGGGAGAAAAAAACCATGGAGGGACAGGGACGGAGCGGAGGCATCACAGGGGCTCTTCTCTACTCGTCGCCATTGTTGTGGGGCCGGAGGCTGTCACGCGGCCGGCTTCATTGGTGCTGGAGGGCCCAGCACCAAGCTGGTTGCCAGGGTCACCCGGTCTTACTGGATATTGCAGGGCAGGGCCCTGAGAGGCTGTGGGGCAGAGCCTGGGTGCCGGAGCAGCATGGATGCCTGGAGCATCCAGGATGGTGAGTGCCTGGGGTGGACCCAGGGCACCAGGCTGGTCTGGGGAGCCCAGACAAGCTAGGACCTGCAGGGCTGTGGTCACACGGCGTGGGGCCTGCAGGCCGGGGCTGCAGGACCGTGATCACATGGTGTAGGCCTGCAGGCCCACAATGAGAGACGGACACAGATGTTCCATGGTTGGAGTCTGCAGCCGTTCTGTTGCACACGCCTGCAGGGCTCCCTTTTATTAGCTTGGGCCATGACACAGTCATGGGCCCATCTTAAATGGGCAATACACATGGGAGGGTCATACATAACAAATGGAACCGCTAAAACCTTCCAAACCACCAATTGGAGAGATCTCTGAGGCTCTGAGCTCCTTACCCCTCTCTTGGGATTCAATAAAATATTGGGGAGGCGGGAGCATGGTCAAAAATCTATGGCTATTTCCAACAGTGTCGGATACCAAATCTTATGCGGCCATAGCGTTTCTACATTTGTTTTTCGTTGTTGGTTAAATCGTGTGCACTTTGTTTGTGCACTTTTGCCCGATCTCAACATCCGTCTTCCATTCTTATATTTCCCATCCTACCCCTCCCTTGTATGTTTCCCCATGACTACTTGCGTTGGTATTGTCAATAGTTTATGTTCTGGCTTGGCCCACTCATCAATACATAGAAAGGTAGGACACTGGTTTTTTGTCAACGGCTATTCACTCATCACAAACTACATATGTTTAGTACAAATTGTCAATTTTAATATAGTCTTATAAAAATCAAGAACATAATACATATAAAAAACATCATCAGACACTCTAAAAAGGTACATATATGTAACAGGACACAAAACATACAACAATTTCTAAGATATAGAGGTATCGATCATATCAATCTATGTACATACCTATGCTGTAATTCCTTATCAAAATAGGGGTTGTGATCCTGTTGGATCACTCACAGTTTTTCTCCCTCAGTCTAATGTTCAATTTAGATTGGGACAATCCCTAGATGGAATATTCAATACTATCATACAATTTAGTATTATTTCTAAATTGAGAACTCGACATGTTTCAGTCCTCCTAATTATTGTAGGGACTTTCTTCAGAAGTGGTCAGGGCAATAGTATTTTAGAGTAAGGACAGTTGGTCTGGAATCTTCTAGTGTTGAAGATTTATTCAGTGGAAGAGCATTAGCTGTTTTTCAGTAGAAAAGGTCCACAACTGTTGTTTAATAAAAGGGAAGGTATTCCTGTTTTACCTCGTGTGCAGTCTGATATTATGAGGCCGCAGTCAGATTAATTTGTGGGTTGGCTTCTGTGCATAGCTTATCAATTGCGTGACGTTATGTCATTGCGTGTTGGAATATGCAGGAAGCCGGTAAATATCCCGGCACGGTTGGTCCAAACTGCTGTTGGTTCCGCTATATTGCGTAGGGAGTGGTCTTATTATGGCGCCTCGTCTAGTTTCTTCTTCTTGTTAATCCGCTCTGATCCGGGTCTTTTGAGGTAAGAGCACCGTGAATCTTCCGCGAATCCACTGAAAAAACACCAGGAGCTTCCTGGCGTTTTTTGGGTGGATTCGTGGAAGATTCACGGTGATGTGGGGCGCTTATCTGGAGATTCACACCCACACAAAAAGCCAGATCAGGCCACCCACGCCCACGTACAGTTTACTGAGGCACCCCCCCAGAAGCTCCAGGGAAGGCATTTTCAGCTCCAGTCACTATATCCTCCCTGCCGTAGCCCCAGATTTCAGTCCCACGGGCCCTAGGTATAGTTCCATGGCTTCTGCAGGGATCGAAGCCCATCACCTACTTGCATATCTCAGGACACCATTCCCTACCTGAGCTAGAGCTGCCTCTGCCCTCACTCCGATGAGCTGCAGGCATGAAAGGAGAGAGGTGCTCCACAGGATCAAAGGCTGCCAAAATACCCATGAGGATCTGGTTACTACTTACATGGACACTGGTAACTACGCAGTGGTTGTTGAGAAGAGACTTAGTTGCTCTAAGCAGTGTGATGAATTGTAGGTATTCACCCCTTCTCCCTAAAGGGGATTCCCCCCCTGTTAGGCTAGGGAGGTGAGCCCGCTCCACAAAGCCCTCCCTAGGGGCCAAGGCAAGTGGGACTTCACCAGGAGAGACTCCTCCTTTGGAGACAAGGAATTATGTTCATGTGAGTAACTCTCTACACCAACACATTTAATGGCATACATGGGACTACCCGAAAAGCTTAGGATGTGGCATCCTTGTCTTTGGGTGAAGGCAATGCAACAGTAAATCCAATGGCACGAGAAAAGGACGATGTCTCTTTAATGCAAGATGCATATTTAACTGTGCCGAGGAGAGGGGAACCCAATAGACAGAGGAAGCCACCTGACATTACATCAGCAGGAGGCGGAACGCTAGCTAGTTACGGAACCCGTGACTTGTGGAGAGGAAGAGAAAGCGAGGCAGAACACTGAAGAACTGGCATGTGCAGATGCAGAAACAGTCTCAGGTCGACCAAGAGAGAAGTAAGCCACCCAGTGGTGGCGTGACCACAAGCTGGATGTGGTGGGCAGAAGGCCCCAAGAACAACACTGATACGGCCCATGAAGGAAGCGAGGCTCGCTTCCAACCAGCAGCATCAGTGCGAAGCAGGAGTTTGATGCGCACCCGTGAACATGAAGGCGAGAAGCCGAGAGAGAGAGAACAGTCCTAAGTAAGAGCCAAGCCCAACTACCGGCCCATATCAAGTAAGAGGTACCTGGGGGACTAGGAGAAGCAGGAGGCACCAACCCGGCTCTAGCGTGACCCTCGTGTCATTCGGGAGTAGCTTCCCTACTAACCTTCCCTCCTCCTAGTCGTTGCTTCTGGATTGGATTTATTTTTGTTCTACAGTACTGCAGTTCCTCCACCACAGGTTAGTGTGGGATATATATGGGCCTATAGTGTAGTTAGATATTAGACAAATATACTTATAGTTCTTTTCTTTTACAGGTTGGTGTTGTTCCATTTGGCCCTTTCCATTGATCACTTACTCTGTCTGTATAATTATTAGACAGAGTGCTTTATCAATTGGATGGTCTCTTATTGATCTTCTAACCATCTTTCCGATATTCCTACATGGTGGAGCACGGGATACAGCAGGCTCATCACGTATCCTTTATCAAGGTCTGATTGACCCATTGTATCCTTTACGAATATCCTGAGTTTGGTTTATATCGGATTGGTCTTGCATAACCCAGACTCTGTTTATGACAGCAGGTGGGAGCAGGAAGAGGGCCAAGTGAGGCTGTCCAGAGAGCTGCAGGGAAGGAGGGAGCAGGTGTGCCGATGAGTAGAATCTCAGTCTTACTGGCATTAAGGCAGAGCTCATTGGCGGCACACCACTCCTGGATGGCAGACAGACAGTCAGGGATGAGGGAAGGAGAGGAGGAGGCCGAGGGTAGCCTTCAAATGAGCTGGGTATCACCGCAGAGCACTGAAAGATGGGGCAGAGAGCGGCAATGCTGTGGGCAAGGAGTGCCAGGTATTGGTTGAACAGCCAAGGATGGAGCCTAGACCCCTGGGGGACACCGCAGGTAGAGAAAAAGATATCAGAGAGGAAGGGCCCAAGTTGGACCTGGGAGGGTCGGTCAGAGAGGAAAGAGGTCAGCCATGCCAGAGCCTGACCAGTGATACCCAGGTTATCACGGAGAAGGTTGAGCAGGATGGCATGGTTGACAGTGTCAAAGGCAGAAGAGAGATCAAGCAAGATGAGGACGCACGGGGTGTTGGAGTCAAGGTTGGAGAGCAGGTCTTCACGGATGTTCAGGAGAGCAGTTTCCATGCTTCTGGCAGCTCTGAGGCCAGACTGATGGTCATGAAGACAACCAACAGGTTCATTGTGGAGATTAAGTTGGGAGATGGCCAGTTTGTCATGAACTACAGTACACGCCCCTTATGGACTTCCTGGTCCTTGTCTCAACGGGGCTTAGACTCCCTTGTACTCCCAACATTGCCATCCACTGTGAAACACCTTCCTCGCTCTACACCTTGGACCTAGCGTGTTCTATTTATAGACCACGCCTCCCGCGGCTCTGCGCGTCTCAATGCTATTGCGAAGTAGCGACCAGACGTGTGCTCCGTAGCTCGCGGTATTGTTTTCCTTGCTTCTTTCCATCCAACCCCATTCCTAGTCCCTTTCCTTCCTTACTTGATTCCTGGACTCGTGTGCTAGGAGCGCACTCTGTAAATTTCCTGGATTCCTGGATATTTGCATCCCGGAACCTTGAACGCATGCTGGAGTCGGAAGAGACTCATGCACCCTTATTCAAGACTCGATCCGTCCGCAAGAAGGCATCAATCAAGAAATCCAGCAAAGATTGAACTCAGGTGAGAAGGGGGGGAACTCCTTGGCAGTTTGAGACGCCACCCAACTGAACTCGATATGGACATGGAAGCGGCCGTCCAGGACCTGATGCGTGGCATGCAAGAGCTATCAACCGAGGTGCAGAATCTAAAGGCGGAAAACGCTGCTCTCAAACAATTAGTTCTATCCCGTGATTCTGCCACAAAAGAAAGTGTGTTGCTGGGCGGCATAGTGGACAAATACGATGGGTCGGCAAAAACCCTTTGCAGATTCCTGGATTCATGTTTGGTCCACTTTACTTGTAAGCCCTACTACTTTTCAACTCCCAGGGCTAAGGTGGGGTTCATAATTTCCCACCTTTCAGGAAAAGCCTTAACCTGGGCTATGCCCCTCGTTAATTCCGCCGATGCTCTCCTAGATGACTATTATGGCTTCATACAAGCCCTTAAAACCATGTTTGACCGTCCAGAGCAGGTCTATAGTGCCCAGGAACGCCTGTTAGATTTTCAGCAAGGATCCCAGGATATGCTCACCTATGTTACCCAATTCAAGCAATTAGTCAAGGAAGCTGATTGGTCCCCTGAGGCGAGTTTTACCCTTTTCAGGAGAGGACTGAATGAGGAGATTAAGGATGAGTTGGCCAGAGTGGCTCGCCCAAACTCATTCCAGGCACTAATGGACCTTGCCATGCAAATAGATTTCCGTATCCAGGAAAGGAAGGCAGAGAAGAAGAAATCCAGAGGTAATCCTCCGAAGCTGTCCTTTGAGAGTACTACCAAGACGGACACAAACCCAGGCTCAGTCTCTGAACCAGAACCCATGCAGATAGGAGCCTTCTGTGGACCTATATCTCCGCAAGAAAGGATGAGAAGGATTCATACGGGGTTGTGCATGTATTGTGCCTCAGACAAACACTTGGTTAGGGAGTGTCCTCTAGCCCCTCCTCGGCGTTCGGGAAACGCCAGCTCCCGATCCTAGATGGAGCAGAGCTTCGGGAGAGAGATGTTTGCTCCACATCAATTCCATCCTTAAACTCTCCTGGACAAAACAATTTGGTGATACTACAGGCCTTCCTGTCGCCCTCCAAGAATAAGACCTATCCCATTCTGCCCTTGGTAGACTGCGCTGCTATGGGAATTTTCATTGATCAAGACTGGGTTGTTAGTCATCATATTCCGTACGAGACACGAAGCACCATGCAGCCGGTGGAAGCAATCGACAGAAGATCCCTCACTTCAGGACCCATAAGCCTGCAGACAAAAGAGATCCAGCTTTCCATAAATCATCACCAAGAGCGGATTACATTCGACATCATTGTCACGACCGCTGGGCGCTGGCGGCTGTGGAAGAGGTGGAAGCTGGGCCGCCATTAGATTGTGCCGTCACGTTTTTTCCCCTGACAGCACCAGCGTTCTAGTCTTTTTCAACATGGCCGCCGCCTACGCGTATTTATTTTCCCACGCTAGGCGGCTCGGCGCGTTGCAACTTCGGATTTTCCCTCTGTTGCTCTCGCTCCTCCATTGTTTTCTCCTTGGCGGTGCTCCGCCCGCGCTGTCCTATTTTTTCCCTGCCCTGGCTCTTTCATCCCTTGCTCGCCTCTCTCTTCCTGCTTTCCCAGTTTTCCTTCCCTTGTTGGGTACCGGACGGTTTCCTTTTCCTTGCTGTTTTCGCCTTGCTTCATCTCTGCCTACGGAGCTTGCCTTTCATTGTACTCTCACATACTCACCTTGCATTGGATCGCCAGAGTGTGCTTCACCGAGTAGTCCTGTTTCCGGTTTCTACTTGCTCCAGGACTCCGGAGGGGTTTTTACGCCGTTTGGCTTTTCCCCTCACTCCGTTGTTAGTCCGTCGTGGAGGGGGGTCACCGTGCCTCCTGTGAGGAGCCGTGGTGGCTTCCTTTCGAGGCCTACCTTACCTCTTAAAGAAGAAAAGACTTCCCGCTCTGCACGTCAGAAAAAAGAAGTTAAATTACTCTTCGAGTTCAGGTGAGGAGGAAAGGGAACCGGGGGGCGAGTTGAGTTCTACTGATGAGGAAGACATTACCGATCTACCTGATAAAGTGGTGAGTCCGCCAGCCCAGTTTGATAATCATTAAGTCAGCTCATTACCCCATGGTATTGGGTATGCCCTGGTTACAGAAGCACAATCCGTATATCAATTGGACAGCAGGATCACTATTCCTAGGCTCAGAGTTTTGTATGTCCCACTGTCTATTCCTAGATCCCTCCTCGACACCCCCTAAAGAACCACTAAGAGACCAGCAAACACCACTCATGGTTTCCAATATCATACAAGTCCGGGAGGCCTATCAGGGATATGCTGATGTATTTTCAACTGCCATAGTCCAGGCCTTACCCCCTCACAGACCTGAAGACTGTGCCATAGATACAGATCCCTCAGCAGTGATTCCCTTCGGCAGAATGTTTATCTTTTCCGAATCAAAGAAAAAGGCCCTCCGAGAATACCTGGATACCAACCTTGAAAAGGGCACCATAAGACCCTCAAAATCTCCAGCGGGTGCTTCGTTGTTCTTTGTTCCCAAGAAGGACACCAAGGACCTCAATGCACCCTCAAAGATCGGTACCCACTGCCCCTGATCTCGGATATCCTGGAAGATGTGAGAGGCGCCGTAATATTCACGAAGTTCGATCTCTGGGCTGCCTATCATTTGATCCGTGTCCGGGAAGGAGACGAATGGAAAACAGCCTTTAGAACACCCTTTGGTCACTATGAATATCTAGTCATGCCCTTTGGACTAGCTAATGCCCCCGCGGTTTTCCAACGTTTTATGGACAGGGTGTTTTCTGACATGTTATTCCTTTTTGTCATTGTCTATCTGGATGACATATTGATCTTTTCCAAGGATCCTCTAAAGCATGAAGAGCATGTAAAGGCAGTACTGCAATGACTTTGTGAACACAAACTTTTAGCCAAACCCGAAAAATGCTTGTTTCACGTTACTTCTGTTCACTACCTAGGATTCATCCTTAGCCCAGAAGGAATTGGTATGGACCCTTCAAAGGTAAAGGCCATACTGGCATGGCCCGCTCCCACGTCCGCGAAACAAGTTCAATCCTTCCTGGGGCTTGCCAACTTCTACCAGAAGTTCATTTCTACCTTTTCTGAGATCGTTCAGCCGATCGTTGATCTCTTGAAGAAAGACACCCCCTTTATCTGGTCTACACCGCAAGATAAGGAATTCCAACTTTTAAAGACAGAGTTCACGCAAGCCCCCATCTTGGCCCAACCCGACATAAATCGGCCATTCCTAGTGGAAACGGTGCCTCTAACTACGCCATAGGAGCGGTCTTGAAGCAGGAACTTGAGGATAAACTGGAACACCCTATTGCTTACTGTTAGGCAGAAACCTGTGCAGTTCCCTCTGGGACCACTGCAAAAGATTTAAGACTACAGGTGTTTGGCAGTAAACCCACTTGGTAGCAGTCTGCACCACACAGATTCACTTGGTAGCTGTGGCTGAGCAGTCAGACTTCCCTCAAGAAGAGTTAGGCAGTATACAGAGTATTCACAATAGGTCAAAAGAACACAGTAGAACAAGTAAATACTGACCAGAGCTTGGTGTAAAATAGATATAATTATTTATTTAAAACCACATCTAGTAAAACACACAGGCACTAATGTTAAGCAGTTCAAAAACACGGTTACTAAAAGATATACACTCCCTTAAAAGAATATTAGACAATTCTTAAGTAAAGCCCCACTTATTTTCAGACAGCGGTGAGCGCTTAACGCAGATGGCACTCTAATAATTCGTTTTAAAAAGGGAGAGAAAAGCAGAGTATAATTTGAAACAGATCCCAACACTTTCACAAGAACACAACAAGAGAGGAAGGCAAAGTAAAACCGTGAAGTTAGAGTTCATAAGGCCGGATCCACTTTAAGAGGATCAGAACGAAATGTGTCCAAGGTCACACGGTTGAAGTGCACAAATGTCACACGGTTGAAGTGTACAAAAGACTTGAAAAGGTTCAGAAAGAGTTGGACCAAAGAAAGGGACCAGTTAGATGGTCAAGGCAGCCAGCCCACTCCAGAAGGTTAAGGGATTATTATTACCTTGTAGCAATCTTTAGAAAGGGAGGCCTGGCGGTCATGGTACCTTAAAGTGGTGAGAATACTCCAGCGGGGGCAGTTGTTCCTGGCAGCGGATGCAAGTCGGTGCTTCGTCCGGGGGGAGAGAGGATCTCGTCGGGGAGGAAGACAGGAGTCCGTTGCACTGCCAGGGAAGAAACCAGCCGCGGAGTTCTCAGGTAAAAGGAGCGGTCCTTTTATTCGCGGTCCAGTGGTAAGTGGCTATCCGGTTGCCTGGGTGCTTGGCACGGGCAATTCGACCACAAGACATCCTGGGATGCGAGGAAAAGAAGGTAAACTGGTTGTGCCCACCAGTCAGGGGAAGAAGCCTCTCCAGCCGGGAGATCTTCTCTGTCATCGGGAAGTGGTGAGTCGGTTCCGCAGGGCTCCACCGGTGGTGTCGTCGTGGTAGGTCGGCTCAGCTTCTCCCTCATCGGATTCTCAGGTCCTGTGGCGACTTCTGAAGTTTCAGTCCCCAAAGCCCTGCTTTTATGCAGCACACCACCATTCACTCAGCCTAGCTGTCAATAAAACGTGCTAAGTGGTGAGCCGGCTGGCTCACCACTTGGGCCAATCACACAAGAGTGTGACTTGAGTTACCAAGGTAACTCAGTCCAGGATGCCTAAACCCCCTCCCACACCTCCTTTGGTACCCAGACAGAGTGGCACCACTTTTGGAGGCTTCTGTGGAGAAGCCCGCCAAAAGTGGAACAAAGGGCTCGACTTGGGTTGGAGTCACAGAAGAGAACACAAACGCCATTTTAGAATCGAGTCCTGGCAAAAAATACCAACTGGCGAATTAATATTAAATAAATAAACCGGCGGTATGTTCGAGGCTATGAGAATTAAATAAATAAAGCTGGTAGCCTCGAACAATGGGAAAATTCCATAGGAATATATTCGCGGTAGAATATAAAAAGTAATATCCACTGCCACCAGCCAAAACTCAATCAGGGGGGAAGAAAGACGTGCCCCCTCGACTAACAGACCCCGGGGCAATCGAATTGCCAAGACCAGTGCGTCCACAATATGATGGTTTGTACTGGTTTCTGTTCATAATTTAGGACTAGTAAAGCCAATGGTGACTTTACATGCCCTGGGAGACAGTAGTCAGTCCCAGGGTATGGAGTCTATGGTGGGGTGTCACTATGACACCCCTGTGTCACTGCACGGAGGGTGCTGTGTAACACACATAGTAAAAACACATGAGACCCTATGGAGTAAAGGACCCCATAGCCCATAAAACACATTAGCAGTCAAAGGAACACCATAAATCATGTCCAAGAGTGTGAGAAAAAGAGTCTCACTCTTGGCAGGAGAAAAGAACAAACTCCAGAAATCCAGCAAAGCTGCTGGGGGACTCACTAGGTTAGGAAATTCAGCCTAAAGAGAGAATTCTCCCTAACACTTACCTCTCAAGAACCCTGACTCACAGTGAGACACATTACTCCGTCCTGGAAAAGGAACTGTTAGTCATCCACCAAGCCCTCACTGAATGGCGACATCTACTTCTGAGTGCTAGATATCCAGTTCAGGTCCGCACGGACCATCGGAATCTTCAAATTCTACAGTCGTTGGAGTGCAGGAACAGTCGTCAGGCGCGTTGGGCCTACTTCTTTGCCCAGTACCAATTCCAAATCACTCATGTTCCCGGATCACAAAACCTGATTGCTGATGCCTTATCTCAATGTCCTGACTATGTAACTACTGAAGACAGGGCCTATCCTAAGATGTTTCCCCACACGATCTTTGTAGCTCAAGCAGTCAACCTCCTGGAAGAAATTCGAGTGCAAACCCAATCCTCTGACCTCTGGAAGGATATTTCAAGGAAGAATCCATGGAACCTAAGAGTTAAGGAAGGATATTTATTCAAGGACAATGCATGGGTCATTCCTAAACAGAAATTATAACAAAGAATAATAAACCTCTGTCATGATACCCTTCACTCCGGACATCGTGGCATAACCAACACCCTCCGTCTCATACAAAGACAGTTTTGGTGGCCTGGAAAGAAGACCAACATACAGCAGTACATCAAAGCTTGTACTATCTGCAGTCAAAATAAACATGATAACAAGAGACCAGTGGGTCTTCTACTGCAACCTACACTGCCAACAAGGCCATGGGAATTCATTGCTACAGACTTCATTGTGGAATTACCACCTTCCTGGAACATATATTCCGTTTACATGGATTTCCTTCCAAGATCATATCTGATCAAGGTCCTCAATACGTCTCTCAATTCTGGAAACATCTCTGTCGTATTTTGGGAATCCAACGGACCCTCTCATCTGGTTATCATCCCCAAACCAATGGGGCCACAGAACGTGCTAATCAGACCCTGGAACAGTATCTTCGATGTTTCGCCACCAAGGTTCAGGATGACTGGTCGCTCCTGATACCCGTGGCTAAATTCGCCTACAACAATTCCGATAATTCAGCACTTAAGACCAGTCCCTTTTATTGTAGCCAAGGTTTCCATCCATCAGTTCTACCCTCTGTTCTCCCTCATCCTACACCAGTACCTACTGTCGACTCCTGGATAGAAACCCTCATCAACGTACACCAGGAGGCCAAAGAAAACTTAGAGAGGGCCAGAACACAGACTAAGAGGTATGCGGATTCCAAAAGAAGACCAGGTCCTTCTTATGCAATTGGTGATCAAGTCTGGTTGTCCTCGAAATTACTACCCCGACATCTACGGCCAAACAAGTTGGCCCCTCGGTACTATGGTCCATTTCCCATCAAGGAATTTTATCAATCCAGTTTCATACCGGATCAGACTACCAGACTCCTGGAAGAAAATTCAACCAGTATTTCACACATCCTTATTAAAACCCTACACCCAATCCTCCCGGAAATCCTGCCGACCTCCTCCTCTGCTGGTCGACAACCAACTGGAATATGAAGTATCCCGAATATGTGACTCCAGGTATAAACGGGGTCAGCTTCAATACCTAGTTGAATGGAAAGGATATCCTCCTAGTGAAAGAACCTGGGAACCACTTTCTAATCTCAAGGCCCCTCGACTGCTCAGAAGATTTCACCTTATACACCCGGGCAAACCCAGAGGAACGGGTCTTCGGAGGAGCATGTTGTCATGAACTATAGAACACGCCCCTTTTGGACTTCCTGGTTCTTGTCTCAACGGGGCTTACACTCCCTTGTACTCCCAACATGGCCGCCACTGTGAAACACCTTCCTCGCTCTACACCTTGGACGTAGCGTGTTCTATTTATAGACCACACCTCCCACGGCTCTGCGCGTCTCATTGCTATTGCAAAGTAGCGACCAGACATGTGCTCTGTAGCTCGCGGTATTGTTTTCCTTGCTTCTTTCCATCCAACCCCATTCCTAGTCCCTTTCCTTCCTTTCCTGATTCCTGGACTATTGGGCTGGTAGCGCACTTTGTAAATTTCCCGGATTCCTGGATCTTTGCATCCCGGAACTTTGAACGCACGCTGGAGTCGGAAGAGACTTGTGCAGCCTTATTCAAGACTCGATCCGTCCGCAAGAAGGCATCGTTCAAGAAATCCAGCAAAGATCGAACTCAGGTGAGAAGGGGGGAACTCCTTGACAGTTTCTCCAGGTGCTTGCCTAGGAAGGGAGTGATGGAGATTGGGCGATAGTTAGCCGGGCAGGAGGGGTCGGCAGAGGGTTTCTTAAGAAGAGGGCGCACAAGGGAGTGCTTCAGGGGGGATGGGAAGACTCCAGTGGCGAAGGAGTGATTGCAGAAATCAGCCAGGGCAGGAGCCATGGAGTCTATGTGGTCCTTGATAGTTTTGGAGGAACAGGGGTGAACCTGTTTTGATGAGACTTTCATAGATCGGACTTGTCTAGAAACCTTGTCTGCAGAGAAAAGGGGAAAGGCAGAGTAGGTGGAGGGAGGTGGCTGCAGAAGGGCCAGAGGAAGAGCAGGGAGTAGAGGGAGGGAGGCGAAAGGAGGAGATTGAGGACAGGATGTCCTGAATTTTAGAAATGAAGTGAGAAGCCAGTACCGTGCAGAGGGCCTGGGAAGGGACAGTAGAGGTAGCCATTTTGAAGGTAGGGCTTAGATGTCCCACCTGACGTTATACAGTCAATGCCTCTAAAACAAAGCATTGAATGACAAAAGCATTGAAAAGAAATGCACTGACAAAAATGCATTGTTTTCAAAGGTAAAGGTTTAATTTTAATTGTAATGAGTTTTAAGGGGTAAAAAAACAGGGGTTGGCGGGGGGGACCCCCCCGGGGGGACCCCCCCATTTTACAAAGAAATGAGAACAAAATACATTTGATGCTTTCGTTTTCATTGCTTTGTCTTAGATGCCTTGGCATTCGATGCCATCACTATAAAACCCGCTGGCAGTGTTTACCCAATCCCTTACTCCGTTACCATATACAGATATAGCACCTATATTAAAGTTCCCTTTCTAGAACCAATAGAATTGCATGCCAACTTTTAAGCATTAAACATCAATGATGACGAGTTTTGAGTATATATGTTATGGTTTTTATGAAGTTCGTTGGAGTCGTGAAGCGAGAGAGAAGATCACGCATCCGCTGATATTCATGAGACTCCCCGTTTTTTGTAGTCGCCATTAAACAGACTCTCTTTGCCAAACCGTTGCATTGTCATTATTGATTTGGTGTTGGAGTATTAATCTGCACCCCCATCCATCTCACGGGTGCTGCTATCTTATCTTAAAGTACTACTGGGCTAACCCCAGCTCTATGGGTCGGTTGGGGGTCCCAGTGTACACATCCCTTCCCTACGTCGCAGCAGATCTCACCAGGGTGATCGTCGACCCAGGTAAGCAGAGTTGGAGACAGGTAAGAGGCGGGTCAAGTACTCAGTAAAGGTACACAAGAATATTGTCTGCACGCCTACACAGGGCACCCTATAAGGTACGTAGTACGATCCCCCTGCTGCATAAGGGTTAGATTTTATGAACGGTGTGCAGATCTGCAGATTCTGGCATTTATTTGTAGGATTGGGATTTGGTTTACTGGTTTGTAGATTTAGGCTTCTGCTATGGACTTTAGAGGTTGGATATAGGTTCAGGAGGTTAGATTTAGACGAAGTGATTAGTCTCCAGTTTTTGATTTAGCTTTAAGGTTCACAAGGGAGTAGAGGCCTGCTTAGGGGGTGTTTAGACTTTGGTTCAAGGTTTTGAGTTCAGGAGTGATTTAGAGGCCTAGGTGAACAATGAAAGTAGAGTAGCTTTAGAGGGTGGAGAATTAGCACTTAAGATTCAGGAGCTGGGGTTTGGTTTGGGTTTATGAGTATAGGTCATGTTAAAATGTAACTTTTTTTAAATTGTGATATAACCAAATTTAGTTTTTTTATACATAATTTCCAACATAAAATAACAGAGATAAAACAAATTCAATCATTTACATATAAGAATAAATCATTGTGCAATAAAAAACGTTTTAAACAATTCATGCATTAAAAGATTTTTTTAAACAAATTAATTCCAAAAAGAAAAAAAAAAGGCTGTGACTTTCTTCACAAAAGGAAAAAGTTACCAAAACTCCCCTGTGCGATAAACCCTGTCTGCTGTAAGACACTCTTACAACATTCAGTGTCAATTTGGTCTCATATCCTGAAATCTTTCTTTCCCAAAACATATTTAATGAAAGGCGGTCACTAGACCTGACAAACTTTGACTTTAGGGTTGAGGGAAACATCTTAAAGACAGGTGCTGAGCTAACGAATCTTGGGATTGGCATTTGGGTTGATTCCAACACAAATTACTTTATTCAAAATGATTCAGTCTGAGGGGACGGGGGGGTCACAAAGAATGGATCTGAGGGGACAAAGTCTGGTGGGAAGACGCAGGAAAGGTGTCTCTTCAAACTAGGCAAGTGCTGGCCAATTTGGCCATATCAATCACCAAGGGTCAAACAGCTACTGATTCCGTATGTAGCATCGGCAAAGAGTACACTATGGTGAAGTCCCATGTTTGCGGTTAGTAGAAGCAACTGAAGTCATTGAGGTTTGGAGACCCACCTGTTCTTGCACATAGGGTCTAACCCAGCTCTGCAATCCTCCTTTCCCCCTAAAGGATTTTTATCCCACCCACCTTTGTTGGGACCACAACTAGGATCAGAAGAAAGCAAGGCGTTTAATAAACAGGTTTGTCTTGAAGAGTCGATGGCAGAGTTGCTAGTCATCCATTGACAAGCACTAAAGAGTACAAAGCATCACAACCTCTGGAAAAGCAGTGTCCTGCAGCCTAGCACACCACAGCCAAATATAGACCAATGGTTCAATGCACAGAGACCTCAGAAGACAATTAAAGACTTCCTCACACAGGCCTGTGAGAGGAGCATTTGTGAACGAGCAGATGGTGACGGGCAATCGACTGGCAGCCACTTCGAATACCAATGATAACCGTGGAGAGGATTTGACCAACTGCAGATGACCCTATAAGGGTTTGGTCCACCGATCCGCATAGAGATGTACCATCCAACTAGGAACAGCTGAACTCAATCCTCCCCACTCAGCTTATTTGGCTCTACACCCAAACAGGATCCAGTGTTGCGGAACCAGAGGGAGGGTCCGTGAGAATGAAAACAAGCTCAGCACTTGGTGCTGAGTGAGGGTGTTCTGAAGAGAAATGCTTTGGCTTTTCAGAGCAGGCAGGAGAAGAGAGGCAGAGAGTGAAGAGAGAGCTGAAGGAGTGCAAAGACCTGAAGCTAGAGAAAGTAAGAGGAGGTAGGGGGAAAGAGAGGTAAGGGAGTTGAAACACCTAGAAAAGGAGAAACAGAGAGAGGAGGAGGGAGAAATGTAAGTAAAAGTAATTGCAGAGGAAGGAAGAATAGGAGAGAACTGAGCGGAAGACGGTGAAGATCAAGCTGCATGTAAAATGGAGTGGAAGGAGGAAGAAAAACAAGGAGAGATGGAAAGAGACAAAGAAGACAAGAGATGGAGAACAATACAAGAAGTTGGGAAGGAAGTACAGGAGCTCAGAGGCAAAAAAAAAAAGGGATGTGAATTGGGCTCCATCACTGACGCATTGAACTGAGATCACCGATTCAGGGTCCCTCAAACCCCCTGACTGATGGAGAGCCCAACTGGGAGACCCAGACCAGAGGGACAACAGAGGAAACTGCCAGGCAAGGAGTGCAGCGAAAGTTTAAATTTAGAGACTGACTTTCACTTGCCCACCAGTAGGCGGAACCCAAGGGATGAGAGGGACAGACTACGTTCCTTTGACATGCGGGAATTGCTCTTCATTGATCGCGTTCTAATAATCAGTTCACCCTACAACCCCTTGCCACACTTCTGTTGTAAAATAAACTCTTTTGAACAAACCATTCCAGTCTCAAGTTGCCTTACGGTCCAATGGCCACAACATTTTGTAAGCGTTAAACGATGGAGTGCAGAGATCCCAGAGAGATTTAAAAAGAAATAGGACTTGTGGGCCGCATAGACCTTCCAGTGTTCACTTGTTGCCTCTCCCTTCCAGAAGGAGATCATAAAGGTGTGGCCTGCGCCGGACCATCCGGGTCTGCAGGCAGTCCTGCAGCATCTTAGTGCAAGGTTTTGAAGGCTGCCGACAAGTCCAGTGTGGGTATGGTATCACATCTGTGGTATTTTTGATTAAGTGTTATGGTTAACACAAAATCGTTTTCACTTAAGTGCTTCAAAAACTTTAAAATAATGCTTACGGAATCTCCATTAGAGCATCAGAGCTTACTCCTCATCTACATGAATTGAAAGTGATCTGTGATATTCTATGTCATATTCTACAGTAGCAGATGAATTTCCAACTGTTGCCATGCATTATAAGCTGCCCGAGCATCACCTCTTCATGTTATACCAAATACGTGGCCCAAAATTAATCACCCCATATATCTTTGAATGAATACACAAATGGCCCATAAATCTTCCAATAAATGTCCCCCAATCTGGGGCATTGGGTGAGTAGATGCCTTACGGTCTCCATTCCACCACCACGCAGTCTAAAATCGCGTTCCATTCCAGGAAAACCCATCCTTATACTCTTCACCATGAGGGAAGGTATAAGATTAAATCTAAGCTTTGTTTTGATTCCTGTCCCATTCATCCACCTTTTTTAAGGACTTCTATTTTCAAGTTTTGCCCCTCAGCCTCTCCTCGATACCAACTCATTTGGGGTTCCCCCTGATCAGTTCAAATCTGACATAATAATAGACTTTGTTTCACCTTCAAATAAGTTGCCTAGGATACCAGGCCCAGTTCCGTGCATATGGCCTCCATAAATAGGCATTGCTGGAAACCCAACATGCTTCTCCACAGTTTACTTTCCAGCGCTTCAAGTCATTTCAATTCTCTTTCAGCATATAGTTCTAAACGGTATAGGATACTGGATACTACACTGATGATCTAAACCCGACACATTCCTTCTACGGAGTTTCCCCTGCTTGTGCGTACAAAGCTCTTGATAGGATCTAATCTGCTCGCGACTTTCGAATATGTATGGTGTTTCAACGTTCCAGCAGAGCATGCAGAGGTCAATAGAGCTCCTGGGTACGTTGACAACACCTCTATAACCCCATTTTCTATTTTCCATGGAAATGTCTATATGTTTGCTTATTTTCTACGACCATGACCTTTATTTTCAATCTATTCATCTCCTGGCCATTTTCCTTTGGAGTATGATTATAGCGAAGAGAGGGATTGCTGCAGACCTACAGGGGTCCTATCCAGAAGGACAGTATCGTCTGCATACATCAGCCATGCAATTGCTTGTGAGCCAATCTCAGGGGGAAAGTTCTTACAATTTTGAATAGCAGTTCTCAAGTCAGCCACATACAAATTAAAACGCATAGCCGCAAGTACGCAGCCCTGCTTCAGCCCTTTTCAGAGATCACATAGCTCGACATTAAACCAACTTGATTAAGTCGAACAGCGACTGAGGTGCCTTCAGAGGACTGCATTAGTAGTTTTAAAATCCCTGTGATAAAACCCCCCCCACAGTAACAATTCTGCACAAATTTCCATTGTGATCTATGCAATCAAATGCTTTTGTATGGTCTATGAAGGCAATATAAAGATTGGAGATTTTCTGCAATAATGTGCAGTGGATTAAACAATGTAATGCCCAGATATTGCTGTGTGCGCTAATACCCTTACTTTCCATACAACAGACTGGATTCTGTATCTGGTTCCAGGTTACCCATTGTCCCAATTCCTACAATATAAAGGAGCAAAAGATCCTTCCCGGTGAGTCACGCATGGCTAATACAATGTAATTGGCCAGGTACCGAAACAGGGAGAAGTAAACATTTTTTCCAGGAGCTCAGTATGTTACCTCCTGCAGAAATGTTGTGGAATAAATCCCACAAAATATTTGACCATAGGTCCGGCTGCCATCGGATTACTCGATTAGATAAACCACCTCGGCCAGGAGCTCTAGATGGTTTAAGTCTCAAAATCCTCCACCTCTAACGCTAGGTTCACCAGGACAGATGCCATTACGACAGGACAGGTGCCCTTACTGGACACCTTAGCAGAGCCATACAGTCCTTTTATATAAACTCCCCAATCTTGCTCCGTGATGGGATTCATTTCTTGCGTGAAAGTCAAGCGGGATAGTCATTTAACCAACCACCAGAAACGCTTACTATCATTTGTCCTCAAACGATTGAACATTATCTGGCAACTTGCAGTCCAGGGTGAGTTTTTGTATCTAGAACCCAGATTCCATTGTTTGGTGTGAATATTTGAGACAAATTGGTTACTTTGAGGGGGAAATAAGAGCCTTCTTTGGTACTGTACAGGGAGGGCTTTCCAACACAGGTTGCCTTCTGATGGTTTTAGAGTTCTGTTCTGCAATCTTAAATATGCAGTTCAGGTTTCAGATTAATGTAAAACCCCTAGGCGGCTTTTATGGATCTGCATTGGGTAGCATTCAAAGCAGCACACCCATAGCAAGCTTTAGCTCGGAGGCTACTCAGTGGCACATTACATAATGTACGGGCAGGGGTCCTGCAGAGTACTACAAGATGGCTTACCCCATTTATTAGATTCTATAAGTAACGATAATCCAGATAATACAAATGTTGTTAAATGTAGATAGGACACCTTTTATCTTTCCAAGCGCATCAGTAGCGAATCAGCTCGGACTTTGATGCATATCTGCATTGGAAACAATTGCAGGGTGTGAGGCAGCAGTGCGAAAACAGACATTCTCTGGGCTGCGTGCACAGAGCCTTTCAGAAGCAGCAAACAGGGAGATCAGGAAGGGTGCGATTCTCTTCATATACTGTTGTGTGTCTGTACAGGCTCAAGGGGAGAACCGTCATCCATACGGATGTATTTTTCTAGCACTTTATCAGTAATGAGATGGAAAACCGCTAGAATTGGCCAGTATCCTTTGGAACAAACGAATGATGGTTTTTCAGTAAATGCACAAAAGTATTTTTAAGAGTTCCTGTGTTGTGCGCATTAATCATAAAGATGCATCTATATAATGTGTTAATACAATATATAAGAACTTTTTCCACAAATGTAATGCATAGTTTGAAACCAGACATCTCTCCTGCACAACCCTGTTTTGTTTCTTCTGTGTTCTATTCATTTTCAAGTTTAGCCATGTTCTGGTTGCCTGTCGTATACTTTTTTTGTTTTTTTACACTTTTGTGGATGCAAATTATTTTTACTCTTACAATTTAATGTACTCTCTAATTATAAAAACAGTGTGTAAAATACTACGACCTCAACTACTTATCTGTGGCACAGATGAGTATGCCACGTCTAGTTTAAACACCGATTCAACTATAACTTGGAATCAATGCGGTAAACGGTACTAGAACGGTACCTATTCTTAGCCCTGTGCTTGACCTGTTAATTGTTAGGGGAAACCTGCTTTTCTGTCAGAATGTGGACCTCTGCCACATGAGAATGATTTCCATACAGTTTTTACTTTTTGCACGCATCATCTGGAAGTCACATGCTTTTTGCTCTCTGGCAAAGGAGAACACTCCCTTGAAATCAAATTTACTCTCAAAGTTTAAAGATAGGGCGTAAAATACTCCAACCTCAAAATCCTATCTGAAGCACTGATTGTACATAAATAAACTAACCTAACAACTTGCAAAGAAGCCGCAGAACTTGATTATATTTTTTAACACTAGATAAGTGTATGAACACAGTTCAACAGGTTCATCTAATACTGCAACAGAGAAGCTCCTCCAGTCTCTTAAGAGCTTTTTGTTGTAGTATGTGAAATAAAACTAGAAAGGGCCGGCGCAGTGATTCCTGTTAAACCCAGATGCTAGAAACCAGGGTGTAATGGGGAGCGAGACTGAGGAAAAGCAAAGGGTACAACACTAGACTGGACCCTGCACAGAAACAGGTTTTACAAGTCTAAAGTACACATGGTTAACATTTAAGGTTTGGTGAGAAAGGGTAAAGTGCCTGAGCCAGGATTAGAACCCATGAGTTCAGGCTCTAAAATCCGGTCACATTAACCTCTTACATGAAATAGGCAAAGAAAGCAAGACGCATGGATTGGATTGCCGGCAGCACATTTCAAGACACTGATCAATAAACCTAGAACAGATAAAGATGTGTGGGCATTGACTACATCAAAATGGCATCAGTGGGGCCACAATAGTAGTATGAAACGTTTGTGATTAAGCGTATTGGTGCGAAACTATGATAGTGTGCTTAGGCCACCAATGATATGTCTCTTAGTCGGCTGCGTCACCCGTTCCACAAGGTCCGCCCATAAGGTCCTTGGAAAATTGAACAGTGAATTATTAGATTCGGGTGAATCATGCTCTGCTTTTTTAGGAGATAGATGGGCAGTAAAATGCGTTAACGCTCTAAAATTGATCTCGGGAATGTACCCATGATTATAGCAGCATCAGCAACTGACTATGCAAATGACAGCAATTAATAAAGTCTTATCAAGTTGGAGACTCAACATATTGATTTCAAATATTGAAAACATACAAGAACAAGGAACAGATACTGTGCCCACATGCAATTCACAAATTGCTCAAAGATGTATGATCAACAAGGCCTTGAGGATGACCAAGGTCGAAACACGTGTCGGCTGACACCAATAAGATTAAATTATTCTTTTGTTTGACCTATTTGGAGGATTTTGGACTCTTTTTCATATCATTTCACTGCTCATCTATCTCCATAAAAAACAGAGAGCGATTCACCCGAATTCAATTAATTCACTCTAGTATGAAACGTTAAGTCACATCTTTTGTGTTAGTGTATTGAATAAACAAAATTGAAATGGTCAGGTCTTGGTGATTAACCAAATTAGTTTTAGTGATAAAAGTTAAACTGTTCTTGTGACACGCCCACCACAAAATGGTCAATCTTGCTTATTTACAAAATTGATTTTTAGTAATAAAAATGGAGCGTTGTAATTCAGTTGTCTAAATCCCAAATACGTGTTGAGTTGTGGTTTATGTCTGCCAGCTGCATGCAGCAATCCTAATCTGCTGAAGTCCTTCTCTTGACCAAACTCTACTTTTCCGACTGCAGGTATCATCAAATATTATCCTTCTGCATACACGTATTACTCAGAGAGAGAAATTCCTCTGTGATTTTGTTTTGGTGCAAGTGTGTAATCCCTCCACAAGACATGCTGGCTATTTAGTCACTGCAGTTACATGGTGTACCTTTGACCAACGATGCCCAAATCTCTGGTTTCCCTATTAATTGCACAGGCATGTTGAATTATAAATGTGGCGAACCACAACTCAGCAACAATAAATATTTAGGGTTTAGACCGTCTCTGGCAACCAAACCACAACACTAATTTTTATTACTAACAATCAATTTTGTAAATCAGCAAGATTGACCATTTTGATGCAAGCAAATCACACAGTTTAATTTGCATCACAAAAAAAAAAAATGTGACCTGATCATTTCAATTTTGTTTTCAGTTCACGAACACACTTTATTCTTTTTTTTTTTTTTACAGCATCATGGATACCAAGTACCACTGTCAACGCTTAATCTTGATTTATCAGTCGGATTGCCCAGGGATGCCACACAGTATCCCGCTTAGACATTCTAACATCACCTAAAAATTGTAACATCACCCATCACTACGATTCCACCAAAACGATTGTGGCCACTGCAGACTAACATGGAGAAAACGATTACACAATTCCCCAAAAAGACTCCAATTACATATTGGAAGAGTTGGATCACGTGCCCTGTGAAAGAATTTGAGACCAGCAGATACAAAGCAGGTTTGCTTGTACAGGAGGAGGAGGTACCTATTGCATACTCCAAAGGACAAGAGAAGTCTATGGATAGGAGTAGTATAAGATACCTTTCATCAGCAATTAAGCTTGACGGGGGGATGCCCCATTAACACGGAAGGCCTATCCCGGAAGTGAGGTAGTGGTGGTTAACCGGAACTTAGGCCATAGCGGTTGTATTAGACCCGGATGTGACATCATAGGTGCTACCTGTGAGGCCCCCACAAAGCCCATAGTCCCGAGGGGGCCCCCTGTGGTCCCTCAGAAGTCCAAACATGATGAGTGACCTATTCCGGAAGTGCCCTAGTGTGCTTTACCTGAAAGACTCACCTCTTTTAGGTTCTGGGTTTGTGGCTTGACCATTCCGATTCGGATCTCCCCCCAAAGATCCAAAAGTGCGTCACAATTTTGATAGTGTGCTGTGGCGCCCTGGAGAGGACTGTGCAGCCAGCTTTAGGGGTGTGGCATAAAGGGGGTATAAATATATAAATATATATAGACATATATACAGAGGGTGTTTTGGAGAGAGGTACACGCCACTCCTACAGCCAGGGAAAACCTGCTTGCGCAGCGCCCACTGTACCCAGAGTTATGGGAAGGTATACACACTGTTGAAGCCTTGGGTATCTTGCTGGCACGGTTGTTAAGCCATGTCTGAAGGTGTAGCTGTACAGATGTTAAATTGATCTATAATGCTTTGTAATCGGTAGGGTTTGGAGTGGGTTAAAGGTGGTTTAGTATTGAGCGAGGTTGTGTTTTTCTCTGTAATAAAACTGTGAAAGTCTAGCATTTATACTAATATTTTGCACACGAAAAAAACAATGGGTATACACAATGTTTATTAATCTGTATATATACACATTTTTAAAAAAATAATATGAATCTGTATATATAAAATAAAAAGTAATTAATAATTCTTCAAAATTTGTATTTACAATTAATTAAATCATTAATTTAAAAATAATAATGTGGTAAATTTGTGGTAAAGGGGTGTGCTAGTTCTGAGCACACCAGATTTTGTGAATCATTGCATGTGTTCTTTGAAAAGGCTAGATTGTGGTGCTCTGAGGGTATAACAGGGCTCCAAACGGCATGAGGACTCTGCTCACACCATCTAAGGCAGGGCTCTAACCTGCGCAAACTGTATAAGAAATGGGATGCTGGTATTTATAGCTGCGGCTGGTCCTGGCTGCGAAACAAGCCATTGATGTAATAATAATAATATTAATAACAATAATTTGGCATTTATATAGCGCTACGAACCCTCAGGTATCTGAGCGCTGCTTATTATTACCCACGGTGTGTGGTGCTCATTGTGGTGCTAATGTGCTCAGGTTACAGGGAGTGCAGAACTTCTGTGTTCTTACTAGGTTGCAGTTTTAAAAACAATCAGCTGTCAGCATCAGAAGTGCGTCCCTGGAAATATATGTGAAAGCTTTCCTTGAGCTCAAAGTGAAACCACAGCTCAGCGCATATCGCAAGCAATGTACGTAGGCCTAGGTCCATCTGGGTAATTATTTTACAAAACAGATGGTGTAGGACATGGTGATGCTCCATGGCCTTTATTCTCAGGAAGAGGTAAAAGCCATCCAATTCAAATAAAGTATAAATGCGGGGGCGAGAGGGCGGAGTGGAGGGGTGGAGGGGATTGCTTGGCTGGTCTTTCACATTTCTGCAGACGCTGGTGAACACTTTGGCTTTTAGAGACAATGCAGGATCTTAAAAATATGTAATTAAAGATAGCTTGTTAAACATACCGGCTGATTGTTTTATGTATTTTATTTAATTATTTAATTCCATAGGTGTATGCCGCACCAGGTTTTTATGACGCTGTAGATTATTCCCTGGTAAATGTGGAATTGTTTTTTTCTTTTTCGCCAGGGTTTATTATTTCTAGTTTGATATGTTATAAAATCTGTGTCTTTTGTAATGGCTGTTGAGAGCCGACCACGTTTATATTTAATACAGAGGCTGGGGGTAAAATGTTACTTAGAGGGCTTTATGTCCTCAAAGCAACATTTTACCCGCAGCATCCTAGCCCCCTTTATAACGAAACTGATTAATGCCTCCTTCTCTACTAACACCATACAAAGCAACTTAAAAGAGTCATGGGTTTTACCTCTCCTTAAGAAACAAATCCTAGACCCCTCCATCACCACCAACTACAGGCCCAAAACTAGGGTACCGTTCCTTCTCAAGATAATAGACAGAGTAACTTACTTGCAAATCCAGCGTTCTCTTGAATCTAACCAACTCCTAGGTGTCTGCCAATCTGGGTTTAGGCCACAACATGGCACAGAGACAACCTTAAAGGATAGTTCCGGGACTTTTTTTTTATTGTCCCTACGGTTCGGCCATGTGTTTTTAAGCATAAATCGGTAGATCGTAGAAAACTTTCCTATGGACCTTACCCGACTTTTCGTCCATTAACGCACTCGAAATCAGCCGCCATTTTCTGATAATCCTATCATTTCCCCCCATCGCCCTGGCTCACCTGCTTTTGCGGCACTAAATCAAATCCCCCGCCCCTGAAACAGACTTTATCAAAACATTCATATTCCCCGCCTCTATCCGTGCCGTGACTGAGATGCGTAGGCAAACGCGCCCAGGCGTCTTCTACGCGACTCCACACAGAACCAGGAAATCAACACAGATGAGCTCACACAACACAGCGCGCCACAATTGGGAATATGAAACTGTACTTTTAAATTAAACCGCAAGATTGTAAATTTGGTAAAGTACATTTATTTGACATCAAATGTTTTGAGAATATTCAGCGATTTGCATTTTTATTTGCTCACGTTCCAAAAAGTTCGTTTTGAGGCACGCGATGTTCCTTTGCTGTACACAGGGTCTTAGATCATCTCACAATACAGCGCCACAATTCAGAATATGAAACTGTGGTTTAAAAGCAAACGGCAAGATTGTACATTTGGCAAAGTACATTTATTTGACATCAAATGTTTTGAGAATATTCAGCGATTTGCATTTTTCTTTGCTCTCGATCCAAAATAGTTCGTCTTGAGGCACGCGATGTTCGTGTCCAGTATACAGGGTGTTGGTTTACGATAAAATAAGCTCTTCGGTCGCACTGATAATCACATGGCTGTTCCAACAACGAGGCACTAGGCCACCACAACGGTCTGTATGTTGCATCTAGCCGTTAGTACCGCGTAAGGGCATACTTGTACTTGGCGATCGTCCCATAAAATGGTCAGGGTGGTAACGTTGTTCACGCGGAGAAGCAAATGGCGGTTGAAAAACCCATCCGCCTGTGTCTGGTACTCGTGACACATGCAATAATGGATGATGTACCTGTTTGAAAAACATAAAAAATGAAATTAGTCTCACCATCAGATCTTTATTAAAATTATTCATTTTATATATTAGGTCGGGAAATTATTTCATAGCTAGGACAGTGCAACTGGGTATTATACGTCAAGGGGGGGCTGTAGGATACTGAGACAGTCCCCCAGTGCAGGGGTTGACAGGGAGGCAGTGCAGGTGGAGAGTGGAAGGGCCCAGGACCGAGGTCGCAGACAGTGGACCAGTTGTAGCAGGGGAGAGGGAGAGAGAAAGCAGAAGCAAAGAGGAAGGTTTTGAGGTGCTTCCGTAAAAGGAGATGGTTCTCCTCAAGATAGTGTGCGGTACAAAACAATATGCCACATAGAACGAACAAGTACAACTTAACCCGTCTTTAAAGCTACTGTATAGTAATTAAATTGCGGTATAAACTCATCTAAAGAGTTACTTACATTATATTTGCATTTTCCATTGTGTCTGTGCGTAGGGCAGCCCCAAAATACCACTCCTTCTATGCCGACGTTATTTCTTCTAATGAACGAACATTAAATGGCTTTCGTTTCTGAAATTATATTCATTATCGTTTCTTACGTTATTGCCCCACACCCCCAAAAAGAAGTCTTTCGGTATGGTCCCGGCCTGTCAAGGTCAAATAACAATAGAACCTTATACTGAGTCGTGGGCCATTCCGGCACCCGAGCAAAAAATCAAAGCAGCTGACCTTCACTTTGAACGAGCACACATTCCTAGTTAGCTACATTCAGTGTAAGGCCATCTCGCAGGACTTGAAATTTACACTCCATCTTTGCATTTTGTCTGCGTGCATTTGCAGCCCCAGAGAACCATAAATACGGAGACATTCTATATTTTTTGAAAAATGATTTATATTACTGTTTGGTTTAATTTAATGTGCAAATGAACAAGGTTGGATAGACACACTGCATGTACATTGAGCAATCACTTTTATTTACACAATACATAGTTACACATATTCAATGGGCCTGCAACATGAGGAGACTCCAGAGCAAAGTCACAGGTGACACCCGGGTGGTTCGCACAACTGCACGGTGAAGGGAGGGGCAACGGTGGAGAGACACATTGCATGTACACTGAGCAATCACTTTTATTTACACATTACATAGATACACATATTCAATGGGCCTGCGACATGAGGAGACTCGAGAGAACAGACAATCAAATTACAATCATTTAAACCGTGATGTGTATTTCTCAATGAGCTCTTCTTTAGGTGGACATGGAACAGAGGCAATGTTGGGTGGCAATGCAGTTGTCCCCTGCACAGGTTCGTTCACAACTCCATGTATGTGCCTATCTAGGACATCAACAATAAGTCTCTCAATAAAGTCATATTGCATATCCTCAAACACTGGTTTGATAACCCATTGTTTACTTCTTTTAGTGAAGGCCTTATTGTAGCGAAGCGTCCCTAAAGTTCCGGTCGTCCTACTTTGTTGACGGCCAACATTATGGTTATGTGCCAAGACCGCTAGAAGAGTCCGATTTATCATGCCCTCCATGCCAAAATGCAATCGTTTTGGCCTGTACTTTAGGCACATATTGTGGAACACCTCCAAATCTCCTGTGTGGCAGAATTCCGTGAGTCCCCTCAAATCTCTTGTTATAGTTTTATCAAATACAATCTTTTCAATGGCTTTGTGAGTGGGTGATGAAGGAATCAACCACTTCTTCTTCCGTGCCTCCTCTGTGGACAAATGGCCATGTTCACAATTGTGGAAATGTTGGTTTGTGTTCCAACGGTGAACGTTGGTACAGTGTAGCATTACTGACCGCCATTTTTCCAGTAGAACTTCCAACGACCCTCCACATGTTTTTGAGCTCCACCAAAGATGGTTGCTGATTGACTTGGACCACTGTGAAATACCTTGCATTTCTTTTTTTTTACCTGCAGCCGACATTTTTTTATTGATTGTTTTTGCAAGATGCCAAACGTCAAATTGGTGATTTATATTTTTGTACTCTTCTCTCATTGTCTTGGCAATTGAAACGTGTCTGTCCGTGGCTATCAGGTCGATCACCATTCCCCGCGATTGTAGTTCTTGCAATGATGCTACAAAGCCAACTTTCTCCATGGCCACTGAGAATGTACTTTGTGACACCTGCACGACCACCGAACTCACAATTTTCTTACTTTCCATGTCCTGAAAGTGGTAGGTGCAGTACTTGGCTGAAAATCCTCGGCTGTCGCACTGTCCATCACCGGCTAGCCTGAACCGTTTGCCCGCGAATGTACTATCAATAGACATTTTTTCCATTCTCCAAGCTTCGCTAATGGCTGGAAATAGATAATCGGTTTGGTATTTGTAGAACTGAGTTTTAGCAATGAAATGGATTCCCACAAACTGAAAGAAAGACTCTAACTTTTTAAAACTTGAACCACTAAAAAGTGCAGCCGCTGCACAAAGTAGATTGCCTGCTGGCAGTTGTCCCAGCATGGGTTGTGCAGACCATGAGAAAGGATATTTTGTACAGGTGGCATGTATTTTAAGGTTAGTGCCTCGAATTGCACGAGTCACATTAATCAATGGCTCCCCACATACTTCCCCACCTACCGAATGCCCACATTTCAACCGAATAAAAATATCAATCAAACAACTATCGAATACAATGAATTTGGCCTCTTTCCTTATACTGTCACTCTGCATCCCAGCTGGTTCGGCCTGTAACGTTGAGGACATGTCACTCACATGAAAGGTAGAATCTCTGATATCGTCTTCCGCTATGTTCAGTGATATTATGGTGTTTCATTGTAGTGCACTTCATTCTCTTCCATTGCAACATCTGTTCCTTCTCCGGCGATGGGTGAATAAGACAATTTCTTCAACTTTCTCGCGGTCTTAGTTTTTGCGGGTGTGGATTCTGTGAATTGATCTCCGACTGCATCCGAACTACCAGGAGGACATTCACTATCAATGGCTGGTGGTGGTATAGCTCCGTTGTCAATCACTTCATATTCTTCCCATTGGCACGATGCATCTCCAGTCTCAAGTCCCTGCCAAAAGGTTTGACAAGCAACATCTCTCGTTCGCTTCACTGTCTGTGTAGATCTAGTTCGTACACCCACTCGCAACTAGAGGACAGATTGGAAAAGGGATGTTCAGTTTAAACACAACTTACAGTATTGAACTATTAACAGTGAAAAACAACATAATATAGTGACCAGGACACTAACCTTCTTTTGCTTTCTTTTCTTTGAAACTTTCTTGCCTCGAACTTCAACATCAGGAAGCTGTTGCTCCGACTCGTGTGTGCATGTCTCCACTTCCTCTTGCGCTGCAACGACTATATTTTCATGATAAGCACATCCATCACGCACTGACGCTCCATCGACTCCCTGAAACATAGAACTTTCATTAGTATGTATAATAATATCGAAAACACAAAATGTACTTGGGGACCAATACCCACGTACATCTCAATAGCAAAACACGAATGAACGCTTTGTGTAGAACATTCAAACGACAATTATTCACGCATAGTTGATCTAGTTAGATGGAACTGTCAAGATCCATACCTTGTGCTCCTCATAGACTTCCATTGATGATATTATTGAAGATGATGCTTCAGTAACTCCCTGAAACACAGTAATTGCATTAGTATGGTTTTCTATTTTGATAAAAAGAACAGAAACTTTGTGCAGGCGTCAACGGCTCATCTAAATAGACCTGCACAAATGATCAGTTGTCTAAAATAAATAATGGATATCTAAATATGATTCGATTTGCTCGATCGTTGGAAGTGTCACCACCCAGAGATCTGCATCAACTACTAGGGGTGATGTTCTTGTAGAAGAAGCTCCGTCATCTCCCTGAAACATAGTACTTGTGTTAATAAACAAGGAAGTATAGCGGATGTAATCACGTCATATGATTTCGCTTCATCGAACTGTCAGTATCCATACCTCGAAATGCATAAGAACATCAAGGGACGATGTAACTGCGGTGCACACTTCTGCAAGCTGTTGCGCCGACCCGTAACTGCATGCTCCCCCTTCTTCTTGGACTAATGCTCCATCGACTCCCTGAAACATAGGACTTTCATTAGTAATGAACACAATATTGAAAAAAGAAGACACATAGGAGGGCGACGACAGAAGGACATATCAATGGCTAAAAACGAAAGAAACATTGTGTGTAACAATCACGCTACAAGAATGCAAGATCTGATGATCTCCATCGATGCAACTGTCCGGAAACGTACCTCGAGCATCTGAGTGACATCAACGGTAGTCGTCAATACGTTGGACTCCTCAGCATCTCCCTGAAAGACAGTACTTGCATTATTTTGGATAACAATAATTATAACTGAAAAGAAAGACTAGAGGACGAGTACAAGGGTGTACCATTAGGTAAAATAATTACACGATAAATTAAAACTATTGATTTACATGCCTAAAACAAGTCAGTGGCAGAATAGCCAAGTAAGATTACCTGATAGGCGCTTGAAGTGGCTGATGACTGCAATAACGACACGGATGGAGAATCTTCCGCCTTCATATTGAGTGGATACATAAATGGGGAAATTATTGTTAGCTAATGCTACACACTACCGCAAGGCCGAGAGATAAATACGTAAACTTGACTCACCAGTGGAGGGATGTGGACGAATAGAGTGGGAATAGCGGTTGAGAGCAATTTTCGCCTCGCTCGCGGTGTGTTCTTCTTTATTAGCAATGATGTGGAGTACATGTCAGAGGTAAAGTGCCTGCTGCAGATGCGGTATCGATCACCCCTCTTGTCCGCAAAGACTTCTAGGACTCTACTTTCAAGCTCAGACGGTGGATATCCGCAATATCGGACCCATTCTCTTATCTGATCTATTGTCTTAGGGAAAACATGCATTATAGTACCTTCAGATTTATTATGTGTCTTCGAAGGGCAACCGCCAATGGAACAGGCAGGCATTGTGGAAAGTTCTGAAAAGTAAAGATCAACAATTCTCTATGAATACCAATGTAAACTCAGAACATGTGACCAGTTCCTTGCATGTACTGTCTTGAACGAAAAGAAATTGGACGCAAAATGATTATGGTACATGGCCTTACCTTGACGAACAAACAGTTAGATGCAGGGATCAGAGTAGTTTCTTGTCGTAGAACAGGGAGCATTTCACAGGTTGCAAACTGAGGAGTTTCCTCGAAGTGGTCACGGAAGTTCACAGAGACGAAGAGCAGATAACCAGCACCTTCACGGGTTGACTAGCAAAGCGCAAAGAAGTGCTCATTAGAAATATGAAGTGGGTTATAAAGAATTCGAAACAGGGGTGTGTTTGTGAATGAATGACGTGTATATGTCGTGGCATTATGCGGTTTGCAGGGGGCCGTCCAGCGTGAGGGGGGATGCTTGGCAGGAGACACGGGGTCTGGAGGTAGACATGGGAACAACAACCCATGCTCTATAGACCACTTTGAAGTGTACATGGTCTTTGGCACCTCTTGGCCTTTATCGCTCCCTGACAGCTCCACTTGGAAGCGCAAGTACCCCGGTGCGAACTGTCTTTGATAGGGCGGGGGGTGGATTGGGGCGGTGGTCGTGCAGACAAGACACAGGAAGACTCGTGAATGGAGACACACTTATGTGGATTGCAGGGGGCCGTCCAGCGTGAGGGGGGATGCTTGGCAGGAGACACGGGGTCTGGAGGTAGACATGGGAACAACAACCCATGCTCTATAGACCACTTTGAAGTGTACATGGTCTTTGGCACCTCTTGGCCTTTATCGCTCCCTGACAGCTCCACTTGGCAGCGCAAGTACCCCGGTGCGAACTGCCTTTGATAGGGCGGGGGGGGTGTGGATTAGGGCGCTGGTCGTGCAGACAAGACTCGTTTGCCGCAGGGCCTCACCAAGGAGAGGCCATCTAACTGCATGTAAGAGGCAGGCTGAAGGATCTAGTACATGGAAGGCAGGGGGGTGAGTTTATAAATACCTCAGCCTCCCAGGAGAATATATGGGTGCAGTTCACCCTGGAGACCCTGGATGCCTAGGCAGTTAGTCAGCAGCAGGCTGGCCTGTGGTGGCAAAGCGGCACGGGCCAGAGGGGGTCATCTCTGTACCCGGTGCCCAAAAGGATGATTTATTATGATCAACCATATTGATTATTTACCTATAACCATGTTTTGTATCAATAAAATCCAACGGCCTTCCTTTTATTGCCAACGCTTGAACAAAGTGGAGACACACTAGATTCATTTAAAAAATCAAAACAACCATTGTTAAAATATATGTTGGGTTTTATTTTAGATCTTAATTTCAATTGAACATAAATAATAAACATTACACATTGTAAAGTTCCGGTTGCAGCACATCCAGGGAAAATCCGCGGTATTGTCCACTGTCGCTGGGGAAATGTTGTCTAATGGCAAGTACCGCACAGGCAGGTATTACTCTCCGAACGCGGTGTCCGAGCCTCCCGTGAAGCCACCAAGTGAAGCAACGATAGGCCACCAGCCTGTACCACCTGTGAAAATTAAAGATGCAAACTGTATTAAAATGACAAAACTTTCTTATCACTGTCGATTCAGGTAAAAAATGTCATTCTGCTTTGAAAAAAATTCTATCTAGAAAATGCACAATATGGAACCAATTTACATGCATTCGAACGATATGTAGATGTCATTTTATATGTGGGAGACGACCATGACATAGTAGTGGCATCACTGACATCACAACCAGAGTATACTTACTCGTTACTCGGATTACGCGGACGAACAGTGCCGCGAAGTTCGTGCATAAGCACCATCATCATCCTCAACACGGTCCGTGAGAGGCAGGCTTCCCTGAACTCTGGCAGCTCGGTGATGCATTGCGGACTTGGCTCGCCTTCCAAAATGTAGGCCAAGCACCCAGAATTTTCACGGCAGCAGCAGTTCTCCTCCTCAGTTGGCATTAGCTCGCACCGATTGCACGTGCACCAGGTGGAGACGCCGTCCATGCGACATGGTCCAGGCTCTTCATCCGTTGACTAGTTCTCCCAACTGCCGTCTGAATCCCCATCGTTTTCGCGTGCTTGCCTTTCCAGTAGTTCCTCCTCGGTGTACTCGGGCTCGTACATATACGGCATTATTGTAGCCATTGTGTGGTAAAGAAAGTAAAATAATTTACAGAGATGGTACAGGTGTTCACAAGGCCTAGAAGCAGCGAAGGTAGCTGACCAGAGCACAGAAACGAGTCACAGAATACTCAAAGTAACACAGAGAGAGGAATGGAATCGAAAATCTGCTGCTGTGTGTTGTGAAACGGTGTGTTTATACTTATTGAGGAAAGAGGCGTCCTGCCATTTCCATGGCGACACGTCATTAGCTGAGGCGCAGCAATTGTTGACACGAAACGTGCTTTGGCGTTGGGAAATGGGCAGTACGCGTCTGCTGATGTCAGGCTCAGGGGCGGGGGATTTGATTTAGTGCCACAAAAGCAGGTGAGCCAGGGCGATGGGGGGAAATGATAGGATTATCAGAAAATGGCGGCTGATTTCGAGTGCGTTAATGGACGAAAAGTCGGGTAAGGTCCATAGGAAAGTTTTCTACGATCTACCGATTTATGCTTAAAAACACATGGCCGAACCGTAGGGACAATAAAAAAAAAGTCCCGGAACTATCCTTTAATTGATCTCAAAACCCAAATTGATGAGCTAAACGACAAGGGAAACACTGCCATGTTACTCCTTGACCTGTCAGCAGCCTTCGACTTGGTGGACCACACAGTCTTGTGTAAACACTTGGCATCGGCGGCCCATTTCTAGCTATAGCTTGGGTCCAATCTTTTTTGGACAACCGAACTACGAGAGTTTTCTCCACATCGGCATCAGCAGATCCCATTAAAATAGCCTGTGGTGTACCCCAGAGTGCCTGCCTCTCACCGACCATGTACAATATATTTACCAAGCCCCTATTCGACAAATCGGACAGACTGGGTGTCACCTACACCAACTATGCAGATGACAACCAGATCCTCATTCCCCCTTCGGGCAATTTTGTCACCGATACGGCCTTGGTAAATGAAATATACCTCATCATTTAGGCTTGGATGGCCAATCATGGCCTCTGTCTGAATGATGACAAAACTGAAATCCTACTCCTCGGCTCTGCTGCTAACCTTAAGAAACTCGGCCCTAACTACTCTGCATTCAACATTGACAGCAACAAAATTACAGTTGCTAATGTAGTGAAAACATTAGGCTTTCACCTGGACTCTACCCTGACGCTGAGAAAACAGGGAAACTCCCTAGCATCCTCCACATCTTATACCTGCAAGCTCATCAGGACATGCCAAGCTTTCCTCACGCAAGCAAGCTGCATCATCCTTGCTAACGCCTTAATACTCTCTAAACTCGACTACTGTAATGCACTGTACTCGGGAGCCAACAAATACATCATTGACAAAATGCCAATCCTGCAAACTAACGCCCTGAGAATCGCCCTCAACTTACCTACTAGAGAACACACCTCTAATGTAAGAAGAGAACAGCAGTGGCTAAAAGTGAGCGACAGGATCTCACTTAAAATAGCCTCACTAACCTATAAATGCCTTAACAATGCAGCTCCCCCCTACCTTGCAGAGAGAATAGTGAGAAGAACATCCGCCTGTCCTACCAGAGCTTCCAACTCCTACTGCCTACAGACACCGAGATTCAGGCTACAAAAAACAGGCAGCAGTAGTTTCCCGGTTAAGGCAGCGCAGTACTGGAACTCTCTCCCACTTGACATCAGAATAGATCAACCCTATTACAGCTTCAGACGTAATAGTCTCAAATGGCTACATTACAATGACTCCCAAGACTAACTGCGACCCACCTCAGCCTTTGAACTCTGTCCCGACCTTAACCTCTATAATTGTACTTATGTATATTCCTTCACCTGATATGTTCAATTATTTATTTGCAAATGTTTTTCTTTTTCTTAATGTACCCTGTGCCTTACTCCCTAACTAAGCTTAAAGTATCCATGTACTCTGTTCTCTGTTGCACCCAGTTACCTTTGGGTTTGGTGCGCATTACAAATTAATAAACAAACAAGCATCTGTTTTATTTTAATGTAAACAGGGGGTGTTTGTGTGTGCCTAGTGCCCAAATGTGCATTTAAGTCGCTCCGGTTTCAGGGAACAGAGCTAATTAAATGCACATCAGATAGCCATTGTAAATGCTTAGCAGCGCTGCTGTGGGGATTCTCCTTACATCCTGCGACAGGTGCTTTGAAAATGTAATTTTAATGGATGCAAGTGGGCTTTGGGTTTTACAGACGGCTGACAGAGTTTTGAAATGCCGTCTTTAAAACACAAAGCCCTCTTTGCACAGTGGCGTCGCTAGGGGTGGAGTCTGGGGGGCCGGGCCCCCCCTGTTAAACCCTGTGCCCCCCCTACCTAAGACGAGCAGTGACCATGTTCTCCCCTTACTTTTGTCTGTGCCCCCCCTACTTTTGCCTTTGGCCCCCTCTGTGCCCCTCCTAAATTTGATTCCTGGCAACGCCACTGCTCTTGCATCCATTAACATACACGTGGCTCCCGAGTTTGGGAACGAAACCTTCAGCGCATCCCAGGGGCCAGTGTTGCCAACCTAGCGACTTTCTCGCTATATTTAGCGATAAAGTACGCCCCCCTAGCGACTTTTTCATCAAAAAGCGGCTAGCGAGAAATCTAGCTACTTTTTTCAATTGGTTTGGAGACTTGCTCATTTATGCAAGTTTCCAAACCAATTGAAAAAAGTGTGGTTATTCGCCCGCTTTCTAACGGGAGTAATGCAAAAACACACTGATAACTTAAAAGGGAGGTGTTAAAAGGGGAGGGGGCCACAGTAAAACACACTGATAACTTAAAAGGGAGGTGTTAAAAGGGGAGGGGGCCACAGTAAAAGCCATAAATCACAGGGGGAAAGAGGAGGTAATTATGCAAATTAGGCAGTGACGTCATCTCGCTATTTCTGGCGACTTCTAGGGGAGCCAATAGCTACTTTCTTCACTGAGGAGTTGGCAACACTGCCAGGGGCATCATTCTGGCTGCATTTCCAAACTACCGACGCTGTTTGTATTTTAAACACTGCCAGCAAAACTCGGGTTATACAAGCAGCATGCATAATCCGAGCTTTGCTCGCCACAGTGTTTAAAATACAAACAGCTTCAGGGGTTTGGAATTGAAGTATGCATTTCCAAACTTTGATGCCGCTTGTGTGTTTTAAAGGCTGCTTGGAAAGCGCGGGAATACATGCTTGCATAACCCAAGCTCTGCTCGCAGTCTTTAAAACACAATTGGCTTCGGGCAGTGGTGGAAATGGAAGAACATGGGAAGGGGGATTCCACAAGGGCCATGGTGGGGGTATTTCTGCCCCTGTAGTGAAAATCAAAAAGTTGGCACCCATGAACCCACCGTTTAATTTCTTAAAAACTGCTGTCAGCACAGCAGAAGCGTTTATGTGTGATTAACCAGTTTGACAAGCATATAACATCTTTATAAATATAACCTGTGATAAAACACAATGGGGCACACAAATTACAGAGCATGTGTGGTAGTCCCACAGTAAAAAAACATTTCAAAGAAAACTAGTGAATCCAAGCAGCATTTTTACATTCTGGAAATGACATTTGTTTTTCTATGAAAGTGTGAAATGCACATTTGGAAAACAATAGTGTGCCCAACATGTAGAAAGCCACCCCGCCCCTTCCCGGTTATATTCATGGCCCATTGATTCCCGTGGTGTCCCTTTCAGGCCGGAAGAAAGAAAACAGAGCAAACAGAGCCTGCAGACGCGGGAATGAAGGCCGGTGAAAGGAGCACAGCGCAGATTAAGTCACCGAGCTCACAGCCTCCCCTGGCGAAGCTAGGGGCTCGATTTAGCCTGGTCAGGGCTGAGGCTGGCCGGGTCCCGAGATCCGGCCAGACATCGGATACCCTGACACAGGAGCACAAAGACTACTGCATGCTGAGCCATTGGTACTCAGCATTAGACGGGCACTGTGTTCCTGTGCCAGGGAGCGGAGATAATTAGATGCAGAGCTGTGACCATCTGTTCATCTAATTCCGCGCGAGGCAGGCATTGTGCGCATCAACAAATGCCAGGGGTTGCGAAAGCGCCAGAAACTAGCATAACATGGTGAAATATGCTTTATTAAATGGGCTTTGCATAACCACCCCAAAATTGCACAGCCCGCACAGCAAGGACCATGTTTAAGCATGGTGTTGGAAAACCAGCTGCACGGTCACCTGCAATTTCATCCCCTTTAAAAGGTTGTGTATGCATAAGCTTGGGTCAAGTAAAACACATGCTTCTGGCAGGCAGGATTTTCGACCTGTTTGTTTATTTTGGCCTATGATGCCTTTTTCTTTGTTTTGACAAAATTATTCCAGCAGAGGTTTATGCGGCATGGGCAGCATGTCTGAATGACTGCTGTACCGGTACGGAATTACTGCTTGAGATTCCGGACGAAAATGGTATTCATAACAATGAGACTTATGGTGTGTATTATAATTCTGTATTTTTGAGTGAAAATAGCCCTTGTTTAAAGGTTATGACTGTATATTTTTAAGGTTTTTTTCTGTGGTTGTTTTCATTAATTAGTTGTAGCTAATGATTGTTTAGTTAAATAATTAGTTTATTTTAATAGTTTTTTTTTCCTTATGCAATAATGCATGTTTTTTTTATTTCAGAGCCCAGTGGCAATACACATGCCAATCTCAAAACAAGGCATCCGGATGCAGGGTTTTCAAAGGTTGGGATAGAGGCCGCCGTCATCGTAATAGGTCATGATGGTTGTCACTAGGGATATGCTTGTTAAAGGTCAACGGTCTAAAACCTGAATGTTTTTTTCTGTAGGCAGGTTTTTCCAAACTTTGGTCGTCTGTGTAAGTAAAATAAAGGAAGTAGTATGGAGCCACAGGTGTAAGCTATAGGAGTAAATGTTTATTTTTTCAGATTCAGACTCTAAAAGGAGCATTGCAGGTAGCGCAGTCACTAAAGCAGAAACAGCCCGAGGGGGATACACATTGTACGTTTGTATGCCCACTACCGATCTAAGCCCTTTTCCGCAGCTATGCCTGTTAATATTTGAATGTGGTGTTTCAACGCCTTAGACATATCTTTTTTTTTTGGTAGATTGTTGCTTATTCCTCACTTAACCTGGTATTTTTTTATTTTGTTTAATTTTAGGGTCTTGTGCTGCACAGGAGGAAGAAGGTCTAGCAAACGCAACCTCTGTGACCCTACCCTCGGACATTCCAAAGACTACATGTCAGGCACATACACAACAGCTGTATACCATATTCAGCTACGGTTATGTGGAAGTCAAGGGTTTACATAATGTGTTAGAAAAAGCTAGTTGTCTATTAATACGTTTCAGGGACCTCAAAGGGTTGAAAATGTTTTAAATACCGCTAGTCAAAAAACTGTTAAAGCCCACAACACAAACATAACACAGCCAGTTGAATCTTGTATACCGTCGCACAGCACTACTGTTGTAGACCCCATGAATGTTAGCCTTAGCACAGAGGCTCAGATCGGGGGTGCAATTATACAGCACCCTGCATTTCCAGTTGTGAGCTCCAGAACCCTTTTAGTCAGAGCCCCTGGTAGCCAACACCCACGGTCCCCCGATTCTAGAGAGATCACCCCACCACATGTGTTCTCACCAACAAGCCACAACACGGAGTTGCATATTGGTATTTCAGAAGATCTAGAGCGTCGGAGTGTGGAAGAGAGTACCAATGCAACCTTATATTCCGAGCATGTTATAATAATTACTGATTCACCCTTAAAAGAGCCGCTAAGTTATTTCAGACTCACCCTTAAAAATAGAGCCTCAGGATTTTGTATATGCCTCTGTTATCTGTGGATCAGGCTATGCTCTGAAACCCACTGATCTTTCTTACTGAAGACCCAATGGTGTAAACTAGCTGTGCCATCCAACTGTCATGTATTGTTCAGACCATAATAAACAGACCTTTAAAACCCCTTAAGTGCCAGGCTATCATGTAAGTCTATGCAAAAAGGACGAAAACCAACACAGTATGTCCCCACAGGTTACAGTTTATGGATGATGCGGAATCCAAATGACCTATACACACCTCATTTTCACTGCACAAAAAAAGCAAATGAATGAACAACCAAATAATTTTAAATAAAAGAAATTGCAAAGTAAAGGGTCACTGCTTTCTGGGTGGGCTAATTCGTAATTCCAGATAGCGTCCAAATTTTTCTTATATATTCAGAATAACATTTTGTATATAAATGGTGGCACACTCAATGCCCTTAACAGAAACATATCATTCAGTTTTGTCACTCAGCTGAACATAGATTCTAACCAGAAACTTCAAAAATACTTTTCTTCATTTAATATAAAGCATAAAATAGTCTTTTGTACAATAGCCTCAGCAGTATCTTACAAGGCAAACGAACATACTCGTCCTTGGCACTTAAGAGGTTAAGTCCTCGAAGTCTAAACACCTTAATACACTGAGCGTTTGTGTAAATACTCAAGACTCTATGTTGTTAAACAATTATTTGGGATACCCACTTTAAAAAGTCAAAAATGAAAACATGTATTAGGTCCACGTAACAAAGCTAGATTATGACGCAAGGCCTGTAGATTGAAAAATAACTGTTAAAAAATCTTTTGCAGCTATGCATAAGCGTGTTTCTAAGGCCAAGCACATCCTGTTCACCAAGGAATTTAAAAACAGGGTGTATATCCTACCTAAAAATTAATAAAAGACTTGACTCTTAAAACACACAAAAAAAAGAGTTGTTAAAAAATCTTATACAGGCCATGCCTGATTTTGCAGACCCCTTGACGTCTTTAAGATCTGGGGCAGTGCCTGGGTAGGATACAGATGACGCAGACTTAAGTGCCGATCCTAAGACACCAATGCAAGTGTTGGAGGATACAAGCACACCATCAAACCCTGTTAAAAAGCGGCATTTACCCCTTAAAAGGTTTGCCAGCCTGGCGTTTAAAATGGCTTCGAACCCGAAGGCAAAGGAAAATGTTCTTGAAACGTTTGAGAAAAGCAAAAATGATCATCAGTCAGCGTACAGGGAAAGATTTAGCGTCAGAGCCCCAAAGCACACCCCCCGCCTTTCAAAACGGAAAAGTTTCTGTTTTTTACAGAGTATGGGGACATACCAGAGAGTTCTACAAACATTTTAAAAGTGGTGAATACTATGAAGATTTCTGCTTTGTAAATTTAAATCAATAAGATCTACCGGACAAGGTTTATTAATGATCAGAGGCAGTTGAAAGGCTAGTCTCACAAATCCTTGAAATGGTTGGGCCTAATGATTTTGTACAGATCGGTTTAGACAGTACAGCGTTAAACCATCCTCTTTTCACCAGGCGCTCATTTCGTCAGACCTTTGATGGTTTGAAGTTTCTAGACAACATAGGAAAACTGTTACAAAGTAAGGCGGGGCTAGTCGTAACAGAGCCGTTGGAAGCTTGTGTCTGTGGCTGTCAGATTTAGAGAGGGCGGCATGTACATACCACTCAAGAAACACTTTACAGTACGGTTGTGGCCAAGAAGAAAGTTTCCTTAAACATATGTATGGCTGCAAGCATTCTAGGCCTGCTGTAGGCTAGAACGGTTACTGATGGCTAGATACAAAGGCTTTGGGAGGTTCACAAAGTACTGGGTATACCCCCCCGATATCATGGTTGGTTTTAATGAGCTGCGTTTACTTGAAGACTCCTTCGAAGTAGCAATTAAAATTCTGTATAATGAGGACAGGCTTTGGAAATATTTCCTGGCATGTGACAGCGCTAAGAAGAACAATGTATATATTTTACACCACGATCAATACTATTACGGTATCTTAAACCTTCAAGGATTCCTAGGGGCCAGAAATGTATGCCCTCATTGTTGTCAAATATACAGCAACAGGGTGGCTCCCAGTTGTCAATTCCACTGCAACATGTGTCTACATGGTGATCAGTGAAACAGACTTTAAATGTCCCAAGTGCAAAACATTTGCCAGGTCTGAAGAATGTCTACAAAAACACATCAAGAAAGCATCTCAAGGTTTAGCAGAATGTCATCTTAAAACAGACTGTGGATCCTGCGTCGGCTTTTATAAAGTTCAACCGTAAATGTAAGGGTAGGATCTGACCCCGATGTGAGGGGGAAGGTGCCTTGGTGGATAAACATATGTGTTATGTGACATCCTAAAAGATGTACCCAAGACCGAGAAATACGTAGTCTTTGACATGGAGTGCATGCAAGAGACAGGTATACACACCCCCACTATTTATGGCAGACATCTGACTAGGGATAAGAGTTGGGAATTTGAAGGCCCTGAATGCGTCAAGTCTTTTCATTACAACTTTTGTGGCTCAGAAATTCAGGTGCTATAGCCTCTTGGCTCACAACAGCCAGGGATATGATGGGTTCTTCTTAATACAGCAATTGATTAAAGAGAGAGTCGCCGTCAAGCTGATAACTCAGGGTGCAAAGCTGAAGCTCCTCGAGGTATCAGACCATAAAATCCACTTTATGGACAGCTTGAATTTTGTACCCATGAAATTAAGCAAGCTGCCTAAAGCTTTTGGTTTCCCGGGGTCCAAAGGTCATTTCCTACATTTCTTTAACACCGAACAGAATCAAAATTATGTGGCCCCATCCCCCCTGTTGAGTGTTATGGTTCAGAATTCATGATGCCTGCCGATAAGGAGGCATTTCTTAAATGCTATACAGAGGCCAGCAAGCATGTTTTTGATTTTAAGAGAGCTAAATACATACTGTTGTGAAGATGTAAATATTTTGAGAACAGCTTGTAATATCTTTCGAGACTGTATCATTGAAATGACCCGAAAGGAGCACGTTCTGCACCCGACACCACCGAGATGATAAAATGGGGTACCTACGGAGAACCCTTCACATTTATCACCCTGGCTAGCATGTGTATGAATATATACAAACAGAGGTTTCTAAAACCTGAAACAATATCCCTCACACCCCCAGACATGTACCACAGTAATCAAAAATGCTTCTCCACACCTTCCATCCAGTGGTTAATGTATGTGTCTGAGCAAGTCAAGATACCTAAACAGTACGCCCTGCAGGTAGGTGGGAAAAAGATTGGCCCCTATTTTCTAGATGGTTATGTTACTTTAAATGGGGATCCCCAGGCCTATGAGTTGAACAGGTGTTTTTTTCATGGGTGCCCCTGTTGCTATAAGAAATATGACTAAAACACCTTTACAAGGTGTACTTATAGAACACTTTTAAAAAATAATTTTCTTAAGACCCGGGGTCTGCGCGTTATCATGCTTTGGGAGCATGAATGGTCAGAAATGCTGAAAAACAATGCTGCGTCAAAGATTTTCTTAAACAGCAAAATCTAGCAGAGCCCCTAGAACCATGTGATGCTATTTTTGGAGGCAGAACTAATGCTGTTAAGCTCTATCACGAGACAGCCCCTGGTGAGAAGATACATTACTATGACTTTACCAGCCTCTACCCCTTTGTCAACTATTCAAAACACTACCCGTTGGGGCATCTCCGTATCATCTATGCAGATTTTGGGGATATTAAGCATTATTTAGGTCTGATCAAATGCCATGTGTACCCGCCTAAGAAGCTTTATTTTCCGGTGCTCCCCCAGAGGGTTCCTGGAAAGTTAATGTTCCCTTTATGTATGACATGTGTAGAGTCAAAACAGACTGTAAAATACACACATAGTGATGAGGAACGCTCAATTACAGGTACCTGGTGTACCATCAAGTTGGAGGCAGCATTGCAGAAAGGGTATCAGCTGGGAAAGATTCAAGAAATATGGCACTTTGATAAGATTACGGTAGAGCTGTTTTGTGGCTACATCAGTCTGTTCCTGCGTTATAAACAGGAAGCCTTAGGATACCCTGAGGATTGCAAGGGCCCCACCTCCCATCAGAAGTACATAGATGAGTATTACAAGCATCAGGGTATCCGTTTAAGACCAGACTTAATTGAGAATAACCCCTCCAGACGTCAACTAGCAAGGCTATGTTTAAACTCCTTATGGAGTAGGTTTGCTCAGAGAACCAATTTACCAAACACAGCCGTTATAACCAACCCTGACAAGTTGACAGCCTATCTTTTTGATGCTGGTTATGACATTTGAAGCCTACGGTTTATAGATGAGGAAACTGCATCCCTCTTCTGGAAGTATGTTGAAGAGTACCCGATGTGTTTCAACAATATAAACATATTTATTGCCGGTTTCACAACCGCTCTTGTCCGCTTGGAGCTGTTAACAGTAATGGGTGCTCTCCAAGAGCAGTGCTTGCACAACAACACTGATTCATTCATTTTTGTTAGGGCACCCGGGCAGGAGAACCGCCCGCTGGGTGATTACATGGGTAATTTAACAAGCGAATTAGCTCCAGGTGAGCACATTATAGAAATTGTTTCTGCAGGTCCCAAAACCAATTTGTATCGGACATCCATGGGGTAGGTCTGTATAAAGGTAAAAGGCACCACTTTGAACGTCAGCAACAGCATGAAAATCAATTTTGACAGCCTGAAGGAGTTAGTGCGAGAGTACGCTCTAAAATGCACGACCAAGACTATTGTGGTGCAGCAACCATCCATAGGGCATGAGAAAAAGCGTTGCAAGATTAGTACCGACACTGCAGAAAACCTTGAGGGTAGTATTTGATAAATGTTTGCTCACAAATGACTAAAAGACATTACCCTGCGGCTATTGAAAAGGGAGCATCGCGTATGATGTCCACGCGATTTCAACAACCTTTTTCATGCGTTTTAGCAGGCCCTGCTAGCTGCGATAAAAGCTATTTTATTAAACAACTTCTAGAAAATCCCCCCACAGTCATGACCGCCATACCAAACAATATCTTATGGTTTTACTCATGCTGGCAACCCTTGTATAATGAGCCGACTGCTAAAATGCCTCACCTAAAATTTGTGGAGGGCTTCCCAGCTTCTCCGAATGACGACTGATTGCTATAGCCAACCCTTGTCACATGATCATCGTAGATCTGATGGCGGGTGGGCATAGCAATGAACTGAAAAAAGCATTCACTCCGTATTTGCATCGTCATAACCTTAGTATCTGCTACATTGTTCAGAATTACAAGGGCAATCATTCAATAACATTAAACGCCAGCTATATAGTTCTGTTTAAGAACCCAAGAGATAGACAACAGCTCGAGGTTCTTGCGAGACAGTTGTATCTGGGTAACAGTGGTTTTTTCATTGAGTGTCAGAGGCTTGCTTGCACACGTAGTGTAGCAGTAGAATTCTTCTTGGCAATGTACCAAACTGGTTTATAGCAGTGTAAAACCAGAGCGGTCTATTAGCAAAAAGATAGGATACCAGGATCGATGAGTAGAACAACCACTGAAGGCAGATGGCAGTTGACGGCGCAGGTTACAGAGGCTGGATCAGGTCACAACTGCAAGGAAAGCAAGTGTTAACACAAGGCGGTTTGGAACAAGACGTTTTAATAATGAGCCAATAGCAACCCCTGACCTTGAGTCACTATAGGACCTCAGTAACAAAAGATGACAGGCATCCGACACCAGGGGTTGTTCTGAAACAAGAAGGCTCAATAAGTCCTCTAGCTACAATGACAAGGTAAACCAAAAGGCAGAAAACCAGATCAATGGGAGCTTACCACATAGATCCTATCTGGAGTCAGGCAGAACAGATGGAAGTCACAAGGCACAAGTATAGACAGCAGAAGATGAGGCAAGGAGGTAATTCAATCCACAGGTATTATTAGGAGATCACCATCACCTATTCCCAACGGCACGAGGACGCCTAGGAAGGGCACGCAACAAAGTCTCTACTCCACATACCCTGTTCCAGAGTTTCCAGAGAATCCAGAAGGTTGCAAGCCCTTTCCAGCAGTAAGTTCCAAATACGTAGGCAGGTCAGGTTCAGTTCCAGAGTCCAAACAGAAGGCGGGCACCAACTGTAGATAAACATTAGCAGAGCAGTTCCAGGGACGGTCCGGGTTCGTTAAGCAAGCAAGCAGATTCGTAGACACAAGAAGTCTGAATGCAGGCCAGGTCAGATCACCAGGAGATCAAACAAGAAATCAGGGGAACGGGAGTTGGGAAGGAAACGGGGTATCAATATCAGAAACAAGGCACAAGAAAATCCCGCCACTGTTACAGGAATCAGAAACATTAGAGAAGTGGGTGGGAGGTGCCTTTTAAGAATGTCACATGACAATCTTGCGCGTCAAGCGCCGCAGTAGGAGGAGGGGCCTGGCTAGACGTATAGGACGCCAGCATTGCCATGCCAACTTCCAGGCACCTGGCATTAGATTTCTTAAAGGGCCAGTCGCACGCTGTTTGTAGTGCAATCTGTTAGTGAAAGGCAAACTGTCGGAACGTGCTTGGTGCCTCCTACTACTCACTGCAGTGGACCCCCCCCCCCCCCCGACGCCTGACATTGAGGCCTTTGAAGACGCTACCCGGAAACCTTATGTTTACTTATTGGTGGATTTAAAAACAAATACCTTAGAGGACTACAGACTGCGCACAGGTCTTTTCTATCCTGATCTACCTCCGGTTTACATACAAAAGGCCTCTAGCAAACCCCAATGAAGGGAAACACTTTCCTCATTAGTACCTCCAACATGTCATCATGACAGCGCATATAGGTAGGAACTTTGCTCTCCTTAAAATGTTAGTAACAGCACCACCACAACAACGCAAGGCAATTCTGTGCTCATCGTCTGATGGTTTAGTATCGGCTATAGCCGAGCTTGCCTTCATCATCATAAAGGGAAACGTTCCACTATCCAGCTGCCAGATAGGAGTCTAAAAAAGAAAAAGCACATCCCAAGAAGCTGGGTAACAAGAGGGCCTCCATAAAAGCTAAAAGAAAACTTTTAAAACAATCCAATGGTTTAATAGGGTCGCTACTAGGTTTTGCATTGCCTCTGATCACCCGGCTTCTAGGGGCGGTTAATGGAGTACACTCAGAAGATGTATCTGGTTGACAAACAGCAGATGGACGGCCTGAGTACACAGAACCGTGAAGTACCCGATATTCGAAAAACAGCCCCCCTAAGGTTCGATTCGGAAATGCAAGAGATCCTAAGGCATCATGATTTATCAGACTACTACAAGGTTTCCCGCTATTCAACTATTCTCCAAAAGGAAATGAGAAGAATAAACTAACATTGTACATGCCCCCTGAAGATCCCAGAAGTCTCGACAACACAACCCCCGTGCCTGCCCCCATTTCAGATCCTCTGGTGGCAGAGGTTCTGGACACCATTAACACCCGCTATCATAAAAATGTTGAACTATAGATGAACAAGATGACGAGTGACAAGGGGGTGGCACCCTGGAACGAGAAGGGAGAATTTGTACATAAAAGGGGTGGTTGTCAAAGGTTCAAACATCCACAATTTAGTTTGCAGCATTAACAAACCTCAGACCTTTGGAAGACACAAAAAAAACTAAAGGTTGGGATCTGTTCATGCAATCTGCTGCCGATGAAAACATCCCGCAGAAATATGAGTCATCGTGAACTGCTCGAAACCTTAAAAGACTCTGACGTTAAAACACTGTCAGACGATGTTGATTCTCTAGATAATGCATTTACGAAAAGAAAAAGAAATCCAAATGATCGGACTGGTTTAGTGTTCAACGGTGTGTTTTTAGTTTTAAGAACAATGTTTAATAATTGAAATATATGTATGTGTATATATGTGTTTATGTAAATGGTGTTTGTAAGGATAACCTTCCAGGCTGTATAAGAAAATGCCCTGTTTGTAATAAAATACATTGATTATTTATACCAAACGTTTTGCATCTAATCCTTTAAAACATGTCTAGCATTGCATTTTATTAAAAATATTAAATATAAATTACTTAAGCAAGAAAAAGAGGCTTTTCACAAGATGTTTTTATTTGGACATGTACAGATCTCTAGGGTTTAGTAACAAGAGTGCATTTCTGACAGAAGCTAAATACATTTACACAGGGTCTGCGATATTTGCTCTTGTTCACAAAGGCCACAACCATCCGATCATTTTATATGCATACAAGAGAATAGGTTTGCACAACGGCCAGCAAAGAATGTTTCTCAGACATTTTAGATACAAAGTAGCAGCAGTGTTGTCCACATGTCACGGCTTCAGAATGCTGCACCTGTGCTCTATTATAATGTAATATGGGTGCTACATGTTTAACATGGTCCAATAGAGTGGTGCTGTATATACCGTGGCTTGGGAAGTACCCCATGCTATCAAAGGCAGTTATTGCACCATTGTCTATAAACATTGCTATCCAGTGGGTGCCTGTCACGGCTCGCTGGCACCGCCGTTCCCTGTGGCAACGCTGGAGATTGCGAGCACTTTCCGTTTCCCCTTCTTCCAAGATGGCTCCTCATTCTCTGGGTTACGGTGCAGTGATTTCACGTTCGCATGGCAGACATCCTCGGACGTCATCTCGTTCTCCCGTGGATTCCGGATATGGCACAGCAGAGCCGAAGCTCAGTGCGTCGCTACTCTCTACAGACGCTACGTGAGTTTGCAACTATGGTGTTTGATACTCAATACCTTATTCCTATACGTTCATTGGATCACACAGGGAAGACGCCGTATTTGACATAATAAAAGCAGCTCACTACCCTGTCATTTTGGGCTTGCCATGGTTAGGACTACATAACCCTTACATAAATTGGGCAGCCGGTTCCATTTTTTTAGGATCAGAATATTGTACCCAACACTGTCTGGTTGAGGGATCAGTCAGATTTTGTACTCCTCCTTCGAATCCTGTTGCCCCTCAAAGGATAGTAGATTTAATTAGTCTTGTTCCTCCTGAGTACGAAGAGTTTCAGGACATTTTCTCCTCTTCCAAATTTTCTGAACTTCCGCCTCATCGGAGAGACGATTGTTGCATCTGTCTACACTCCTCTCAGCCACTCCTTTTCGGAAAGATGTACATCCTTTCCGAGAAGGAAAAATTAGTCCTAGGACAGTATTTGGACACCCACCTCAGAAATGGTTTGATTGCAGAATCAACTTCCCCTGCAGGCGCATCATTATTCTTCATAGCAAAGAAGGACACAGATAAGTTACGTCCCTGCATTGATTATAGGGGTCTTAACAAGATCACAATTCCCGATCGATACCCCATGCCCTTAATACCAGACATCCTAGAAGCAGTAAAAGGGGCAACAATCTACACAAAGTTGGACCTCAGAGGGGCTTATCACCTTATCAGAATTAAAGAAGGGGATGAGTGGAAGACCGCGTTTCGTACCCCTTTTGGACATTTCGAATACAGGGTTATGCCCTTCGGTCTCGCAAATGCGCCTGCAGTTTTTCAAAGATTCATTGACCATATATTCTCAGACCTCCTTCATACGGTAGTGGTGTATCTTGGCGACATATTGGTGTTTTCCAGGAATCCTAAAGAACATCACCAACACGTGTGTCAGGTATTTCATCAGACTACAGTCACGTACCTGGGGTTCGTTCTGTCCCCTACTGCAATTTCCATGGATCCTCGCAAGGTGACCACTATTCTGGAATGGTCCTCTCCTGGTTCTATCAAAGAACTACAGAGATTTCTGGGGTTTTCGAATTTCTATAGGAAATTTATAGCAGGATTTTCCTCAATCGTTCTGCCCCTTACAAGATTACTCAAGAAGGGAAAGTCTTTTGAATGGACGGAAGACGCCCAGTCAGCCTTTGATACTTTGAAGACTCTCTTTACTTTCGCTCCACTCTTGCGAACCCCAGATCAGAGCTTACCGTTTATAGTCGAAACTGATGCCTCCCATTTTGCTTTGGGTGCAGTGCTCAAACAAGCTTTTGCTCAAGGACCAGAACACCTTGTGGCTTTTCTGTCCAAGACTTGTTCTCCCTCTGAGATCAATTACACTGTGCTAGAGAAAGAGTTGCTGGCTATAAAACGGGCCTTTCAAGAATGGAGACATCTCCTTTTGGGTTCACAACATCCCATTGAGGTTCGCACCGACCATCAGAATCTCAAGAGTTTACAATACGCTGAGACTCGCAACAGCCGGCAAGCAAGATGGGCCCATTTTTTCTCTCCCTACAATATTACTTTCACTATCATTCCAGGTAAAACTAATCTTCAAGCAGACGCTCTACCTCGAAGAGATCACGATTGCAAACCTGGTTTTCAGACCAAAAGATTGTTTCCTCATGCTACATTTATATCTATGGTTCAGGACTTCCTCCACTCTGTAGCAGCCCGAACTCATGTCTTAATGGACTCCATTAGACTTCAGGCAGATAAATGGGGACTATGTCTCAAGGATGGATGTTTCTACCGGGGTAATCAGGTGTACATTCCCTCACTCCAGCTCCGAACTGAAGTAATGCACATGTGTCACGATTCTATAGTAGCGGGACATCGTGGAATAGCCAGCACACAGGAACTCATACTGAGACACTTCTGGTGGGACACCTTAAGAAAGGACGTGACTGATTACGTCTCTTCCCATGTGGTCTGTCTGCAAGTCAAGGTTCCTCGCAGTAAACCATTGGGAAAGCTGGTTCAATTCTAGTCCAAATACCTACCCGTCCTTGGCAATTGATCTCCACAGATTTTATTGTGGACTTACCTGAGTCTAAAGATCATTCCACCATTATGGTCACGGTCGATTATTTCACCAAATTGGCTCATTTCCAGGCTCTACCCTCAGTACCGACAGCTCCACAGATGGCGAGACATTTCATAGACTCCATCTTTTCCCGGCATGGTCTTCCTGACAGCATAGTGTCAGATCGGGGTTCCCAATATATTTCCCAATATTGGCAAAAAGTCTGCTCTGCTTTAGGCATTAAAAGAGCCTTGAGTTTGGGATACCATCCTCAAACTAATAGACAGACTGAACGCTTAAATCAAACTCTGGAAACGTATCTGCGCTGTTTCGTATCAGCAGCACAGGACAATTGGAAGGATTTGGTAACTTTGGCAGAGTTTGCCTACAATAACGCTCCTCATGCTTCCATCAAAACTAGTCCCTTTCATTGTACCTATGGGTACGATCCTTCCTGCTATTCGTCCTCTTTTCTCAGATCTTTGGCCTTTCCAGATGCGGACGCCCTAACGGGCAACATTCAACAGGGACATCTTTTGGCCAGAACCACATTATTGGAAGCTCAAGAGCATTCTAAACGTTATGCTGACTTGCATCGTTCACCTTCTCCAGTGATTGTTCCGGGGGATTTGGTCTGGCTTCAGCAAAGTTTATGCCCAGACATCTGATTCCCTCTAAATTGTCTCAAAAATATTTTGGACCTTTCACGGTATTGGGAGCGAAAGGTTCTTTGGCTTTTGAGTTACAGCTTCCACCTTCTTGGTCCAGGATCTACCCAGTTTTTCACGTTTCACAACTCAAGCTTCATGTATCGGATTGTTTTGGTCGATCTACAAAGGCCTGCCCGCCTCCAGTAGCTACTACGGATGGTGCTGAGTTCGAAGTCTCGGGCATTTGTGATTCCCGTTATCAACGCGGTCGACTGCAGTATTTGATCCATTGGAAGGGTTACTCTGTGGCCGACCGTACGTGGGAACCAGCTTCAGCTGTCCACGCCCCCTTAATTGTTCACTGTTTTCATAGGTGTCACCCGGGCAAGCCGGGGGGTGTTACCCTCGGAAGGAGGCATACTGTCACGGCTCACTGGCACTGCCGTTCACTGTGGCAACGCTGGAGATTGCGAGCACTTTCCATTTCCCCTTCTTCCAAGATGGCTCCTCATTCTCTGGGTTACGGTGCAGTGTTTTCACGTTCGCATGGCAGACGTCCTCTGACGTCATCTCACTCTCCCGTGGATTCTGGATATGGCACAGCAGAGCCCAAGCTCAGTGTGTCGCTACTCTCTACAGACGCTACATGAGTTCGCAACTAGGGTGTTTGATACTCAATAACTTATTCCTATACTTACCTTTCCTGCCTGCTCTTTCCTACAGCCTTGCCTTGCCTTTCTGTCCAGTCATCCCGTTCCGCTGCCCACAAGTCTACAGGAAGCTCCGGTAGCCTCCCCTTCCAGACACGTTAGGTACACCAACAACCATTTACATTGATTCCTTTCGTACCTAGTTCCTTCACTCATCTCTTGTTTACTTATCCAGAATCCGGACTTCGACAGGATTCCGTGACCAGAACCAGAGATTCCTGAATCTTGAGGAGCTGCAGCCAGCGGACAACGCGACCGATCCAGCTCCACATCCGTTCCAGCAGGGTTTTTTCCCCCCCAGGAGGGTTTCCCTGGGATCCCTTGCACAGCCCTTCGTTTCCCTCTTAGGGAGGAGGGAGGTGTTAGGGGCGTCAGGGGACTCTCCATTTGCCTCGTTGGTTGCTGCACGAGACAGGTTAGTGTTGATTCATTACAGTGCCTTCTTGATCCTGAGGGTTGGTGTTCAACACTAGGCTGACGGGCCGCTCACCAGGTATACCCCTCGGAATGTTATCATACGAATACACGCCCTGGAATGTTTTCATGGCACGTTTGTCTTTAAATAGGAAACGCATTATGATCTGGTAGGTATCCATTACATATCATACAACACCGGACGCCGATTGTTGAGTTCTATGACAGAGTCAAATAGAGCCATAATAATAAGATTCACAGTGTTTGGTAAATCTTCGGCAAACCGTACCTCAATGCGTAAATTACCATTCCTAATCAGATTATAATGGCCGGATGATGCATTATCGGGTCAAAGCCAACAGGGTGTAACCCCCGTCGTAGTCGTCACGAGGTATCACAAAACCTTTATCATGCCTGTGCTTGCCACTGATGGAGACTAGACTCAGATACTCCCTAATTGTATTTTTATGTTGAAAACTGGGACTGTAGGCTTGGGTCGGTCTGACGACCCAGTCCTTAACAAGAGCAGCGTAGTTAATGTTGTAATGTTTAAAATTACAAGGATTACTGGCATATAATCCTCCCCTGAAAAAGCAGCGTTATCCACAAAACCAATAATGATCATTTTAGGTAGTTGTCCCAAGAATAAGTTATCCTGACTGGCGACACGACTGCCCGCTGGTACACTGAAGATTTTCAAGGATGTCCTCTCCACAGGGTATTTTAAGTTAGATATTTGTAGAGCATGAGCGAGTCTGACCATAGGTGACAAATTGACCCTTTAAATAAATAAACTCGCTGATACCATTACCAGTTTACAGAATTCTGTATCATCGCTGTTACGGCAGAAGGAATCTTTATTTCGAGAGAGTTTAATTTTCAGATCAACATCATTCAACATACGTTTCTCCTGTAAAAATAGATCTGTGTGTAAACCGTCCCCTGGTAAATTAACATTTCTGCTACCCGTCGCATATGTTTCTCTCTTTATAAAGCCTGTGTTGGCTCCATCTAGAGCATAATCCTCCATATGCCCTGCTGTGTCCTTATAAGAAATCCCTGCAGTGAGGAGAGTGTCCAAAGCATCAATGCTGTAGTTCAGAATGCTTTCTATGTACGCTCTATAGGTGTACGTGTCACTCTGCATAATCAGACGCTCGCCTAGAGTATGTCCACCTCGTTGAAAAGGGTGGCAACGGGATAGGCAACAGTGGTGACCTTCGCTGCGGCTGTAATATCGGTCCAGTCGGCTTTTCTTATTTTACAGAATAGGTAGTCATTCAAATCCAGGTATGTTTCCGTTGAGCCTGATATGTAAAGCTCTATGGACGCTAAAGGAGCGCAACTTCCATGACAAAACGGTTTTCAATGCTAGTCTGCATTGGGGGTACCACAAACAGGTCTACTTCCGATTTCACACATTCCCCCCAAGGCACAGTGGATAAAGGGCATCTTTTAGAAAATATTGATGTGGGTCTGTTTTTATTTCTCTTGTTCCGCCTGTTCTTCGATGTGCATTTTCTCTTCTGTGCGGCTCTCGTTGAACTTTGTTTTTTATGCGGCTTCAGAGGCCACGGTCTGTTCGAAGCCCTTTCTTTTTTACTGGGATTTTACTCACGTAAACCAAGCCAGAACCCTCTTGTGTTGGTTGGTTGAAATGATCTGCGATGGATGCTGTTACAGGAGACACCACATCCTTAGCAATATTTGTAGCAGAGGTTTTCATATGCAGCTTGGCCAATACAAACTCTTTGCGCAGGGAGGGCAGGCCCCTCCGAAGAAGACTTAATACTTCCTAGACCCTCACCATACATAACAGGTGCTCCTTAGAAGTAGGGTTTATCACCATCCCAGCTTGCATGCAATATTAATCCCTATAAACGTGCAGCTCCCCGTAATTCACGATTACCATGTTCTAGATGTCTTTCTGCCGTCTTCAAAATGGGGATATTATCCGGTTTAATGTACTGTATATTAACAATACCGTTATGTTCACCTCTGACTTGGGCGGTTCTCATCAGGGGGCATACGAGTCATCAACCCTTTGATGTTCTACTAGATCACTGTAAAACACGAGGCAGTAAAATCCACCATTAATAGCAACGCATGTTCAGCCCAAAGCTTCATTACTTTTCTCATGTTCCCAACAACCTAGAGAGTTTCCCGGTACATATAAACTGTGTTGGAAGATCAGGCAATCTTAGAAATACTTTCCTCTGAGTATTATCCAGAAACAGCTGTATATCAGAATAGCTCTCGATCTTTGTGTGCAACCTGTTGATAGCATCTACCAACACTTTTATGCTGGGGTAAAAGCTGTGCGCAAAACCTGCATGCAACAGTTCAATAGTTCCTTCACGCTTGATGGTAAACTTCGCCTTACTTTTATCTACGGTGTCCCAGGTATGGGGATATTGACTCTCCATCAGCCCATCTCAAACGCCTTGTAAATCAACGGGCTGCGCCATCTTCACAGAACAATTGGATATTTTGTTGTTGGGGAACGTATCTAAAAGGCGTTACTGGGCAAGGTGATATAAAATCCGATGTTTTCCATCTTCTCAGGGAGCTCCTCTGCTTTTTAGGTCCTCTAGGGATGCAGCGTTGACCCAACTGTTAAATTTCTCAGGCCATCCATTTTACCAGGTGTTGCTTCTTAGACCCCATTTACCTTTACTCAGAATAATTTTCTCAACCCTATAAAAACATTGGGGATTGTCAGCCACCTTTTGTAACTCTCGGTATAGCAATTACTGCTTACAACGTCCCCAGCATAATCAGTCAACCGGTATATATGTACCCCCACTTTCACAGAGGCTTTTGTCACTATACAAATTTCATAGGTAAAGGATTGATGGTAACCTTTTGTAAAGACACTTGGATACTCTGACATGGTCCCCTTCAAGTAAGGGCGTTTTCTTGATCTTCTCTGATAACCTTTCAGCATACGGGTTTCTCCACGCTGCCAATGAGTTTTCAGACGTTACAGAATTTGGAGTCATTTTAATAGACCGGTGATAGCTGGCATTATACACATCGATAAAAGACTGTAATATGTCCACATAGCATTGTGTATTAAAGCTGTGAAATATCTCGAAAGTTTAGATTTCAAGGTTCTATTAAAACATTCAACAGCGGCTTTAACCTCATTGTGTGTAACAAAATGATGCACGCGTGGTGCTTTAGAAGGTTTTGGAGGGGTCCATTTAAAAACTCCTTACCGGCATCAGTTTGTAATTTTACAGGTAATCACCCCTTGCTTAAGATAAGCTTGAAAGCAGCTGTCACTCTTGAACCAGTCTTATACCCCCCCAAGACCTCAGCAAAAGCGTATTTTGATAAAACATCCATCACCATCAAGATGTATCCTGCACCATTGTTCTGGTTTTCAAAAGGACTACTATCCACTAAAACAGCCTACCACTGTTGGTCTCGGTTAGATACCATGGTCATTCTTCTTTTAAAGCGTTTTCTAGCATTTATATGAAGGGTATATGTCTCCGGACCAGATAGCCAGGCCTTAAATGCTCCTCGTGTGACAGGGTGTTTATCACGTAATTTTCGATAAAGAGCATCAACACCCCCACAACTCCCAATGCCGCTTTCATCATAATAGCTTTTATGCATTCTTGAACGCTTGTTATTATCCATTGAAGCACTACAAAAAAATAACCAGAGACCAGGCTGGTGGAAGACATTTAATTTTTTTAAGGGATATTATGCAGGTAGGGTTTGATGCAGGGTTACCAGCTGTGATTTTTTTGTTTGTTGCAGCATTATAAACATTTTTTTTAAAAAATCACACTATACACTCCCTACCGGATACGTCTATAACTCTGCATGCACCAGACACTCCTAGCATTTAAAAGTTCAGATAGTTCTGGGCCCTGTAAAACATAACCTTTAATGCGGCAGTAGGCTGCATATCGTTCATCCACGATCTGCTGCAACACAGCTCTAGGGCACAGGTATAAAGATCCCACCTCATATTGGAATACATGCCCATAATCATCCACAACAGGCAATCCGATACTGGTACAGATGTTACCTATACACATCGCACTTGTACAAATCCTCTTGCGTCATAGTGTAGGTATTTCAAGGTATCTGGTGAGTTTTCAGATATTCTCTCTTTCAGCATAGTGGATAACAGTTTTTCCACACATACGTCCAGGCTTCAGGTCATGCTCCACATGCATGGCTTGTCCTTCAGAAGCTCTACCCTAGAAACAAATGTACACACAAAGGAGCAGGCTTATTGTATTTTTCTCTTTAAAAAGTTTCCGGCGTACTGGACTCTCCTTATGGGTCTTCCCAAAACTGTATAGGTTAGAAAAGTCTTTTTGCATTAAACGCTCTTCTCGGTTACTAAAAACAACAGGACCGGCCAGCTGTAAAGGTCCCATTTTCTTCTCCGGATTTGCAACATGTGTAGATTTCTAGGAATGTTTTTGATAGAAGCCCCTCCACACTAGCATGTAGACGCATCCTCATGGCTTTATAAACACCTTTAAACATCTGAAAAACTTTATATGAATTCAACATAAAACATATCCGACATATTGCGCTAGCATGATAATGCAGGATTACACAATCATGAGCATCCTGCTGCGGGTCTTCACATTTATGCCCATAGCACCAACAGTAATAGTCACGCTTCAAGCATATTTTCACTACACAAGCCGCAAAAGCCTGAACAGTTAAAGACTCCAAAAGGGTCATAGTTTCATCTTCATCTACTTCATCAGAACTTTCAAAGCATTTTAAACAGTCAGATTTCTTACACTTATTACGACCTTGAGTTGGTGTACTTTTGATAATTTTTTAAAAGCGCACACAGTAAAGGTTGACGGTATTGAATGAAAAGCTCTGACTCTCAGCGCCGTCAAGTTTATCTGGCATTTTCTGCAATTCAAACAAGAAAGAAGTTTTAACTTTTGAACATGTAACAGGTTTTTTTCACAGACACTTTATTACACACCATATTGCACATTTAAGAATCAGCAGCTTCCATCTCACAGGCGCTAGTCACGTCCATAAATAGCTTGTCTTCATCGGAAGATGGTTATAGTTCAGGAGTCATGGCTGCCTCTGGAAACAGCTCATCTAAAACACCCAGGTCCTCATGCAGGGGCTCTTTAAGAGTCTTCATAGACTCATCCCTATCTATGTAGTCTAACATCTGTGTAGTCGACATCTGTTATAACTGCATCTACACCATCCATTCATCAGAAGCCTTGATAGAGGAAATAGCCTTTGACATACCATCAAAAGTCATCACATCAAAGCGTTCACACAGCTTGCCCATAGCAGCAAGGTGCCGAAACAAGGAGCCAGGGAAAACTGCCTGCATCGCAAAAATAACTAGAAGACAGAAAAGATACTTTATCAATGAATGATATAGATTGAAATATTAATTTCCTTTTCTAACTGAACTTGAATCAACGGAACTTGAATGAGAAAGCTCTCCTGATGATCACTTGTGACCTAAACAGGCGTGAAACACGTGTAGAGTAATGAAAATGGCCACAACAGTATACCAATGCATTAATAAAATGGATATTATCTAAATGAGAACGTGAAGGTCTTTTCTTTCAAAGACAACTTGGAATGGCACTCAAAAAATTATAATTGATATTGGAATGTCGTAAGTGGAAATGTAAACATTTGAAAGTCTTATTAACTACTATCTATGGCAACCTAGATAATATTACAAAACCACAGCTGACGTCCAAAAAGAATTAACTGGAACAAATGTTATTTTGGATCTCACCCAGGGAAACAGTCCCAACAAATTGGTTGCAATCAGTGAGTTAAACATAGCAGTGGTGTAATCAGGCTCCCCATCAGCAGCTGTAGTTGTTACTGGTAGACTTTCAGGGTTGTAGTACTTTCGAATGGTGTTCAAATCCTCAATCCCTGGATTATTCTAGAGTAGTAACTGTAGTGCTTCATGATTCCGGGTACTGCGCAAGCAGGTTTTCCCAGGGCTTCAGGAGCGGCTTGTACCTCCCTCCGAAACACCCTCTGAATACACCCTTCACGCCACACCCCTAAAGCTGGCCCTTCAGTCATCTCCAGAGTGACTGACACCTCCGGGTCTTTCAGGGGGTGGGTGTGGGTAGGGGGGGGAACATCCGGGTCAGAATGGTCAAGCCACATACCCAGAACCCAGAACCTAAAAGAGGCAAGTGAAGGTGAAGCACACTAGGGCACTTCCGGAATAGGTCACCCAACATGTTTGGACTACTGGGGGACCACAACGGGGGCCCCTCAGGACTACAGGCTTTGTGGGGGGCCTCGCAGGTAGCACCTATGATGTCACATCCAGGGTAACAACTGCTAGTACCTAAGTTCTGGTTAACCACCACTACCTCATTTCCGGAATAGGCATTCCGCTAGGGCGGGACCTTTGGGTTAACAAGGCATTCCCCGGTCAAGCATAATTGCTGATGAAAGGTATCATTTTATACTACTGTTGGACTCATTTTAAACTCATTTTCCTGTACCCCATGAAATATCTCTTGACTTTCTCATTGGTCACTGTCACTTGGTTTAAAAATTGTATCTTGGGGAAACGTTTTATACCTTCTCATCACACCCTAGACGATTATTTCTTTTAATTAATCTACTTTAAGTGGACTAACCAGATTTAATTTTTGTGCCTTTTCTTTGGTGTATACATTGCCTCAATGATGGCTGAATTATTAAGGCATTACACACTTGTTGACTCAGGAACACTAGCAAGTAAACTTCCACTTACTACACTGACCGGCTGTGGATCGTTTTATTTAATTGAACAAACTTGCTGCAAGTGCCTATTTCTTTTTTCGCTGACACAAATAAACACATGCCTGATTAGTCTAGCGCCAAGCTTTGCATCATGTACCCATGTACATTAATGCAATGGCATCTATTAGGAGATCACAATTCCAGGCCAGGTTATTTATTGCAGACAAATCAGACAGACTCATCTACTCTATGGGTATCCAAGCCAATGCACGGCGTGTAGGATACCATCTAAACAGGACTTCTTTCTTCCATAGTCCACTTTGAACGTCGTGCCAAAGACGTTCCTGTTCATATTCTTGGGCAACAGACTTGAGTGAAAAGCGATATGCCACATTTATATGCGGCTCCATTGGACAGTGTCAAAAGCTGATGGCGAAATATAAATCAATCTGAAAAATTAGGAAATACACCTACAGCAAGAGAGTAAGCCCATGCCTCACGTTTCCTTTACTAAGGGCGCTCGCAGCTGCAGACAGCACACTTGATCATTTATAGACAAGGAGTAGGTCTCCTTTTTCTCAGCATAGTGGTCTAGGAACCAATGCAATGAACCTCAGACTAGTGCAACACTTGGCACGGCAGCCTCTGCAACGTGGAGGCCAGCAAAAGCGGTGGTTCTCTGTGGGTGCATTCTCAGGAGCCTTGTCGATTAGGGGTTCCTCCTTCCCCCATATCCCTGCAGAAGTGGGGGGCTTTCGCTAGGTCCCATAATTAGATTGGCAATCCCTGGGGCCAGTGGCTTCATGCCTACTTCATCTATGGGTGCTTGGCATAGAAAGATTAGATAGACCTGGCACTCATCTCAATAGCCTTACGTTTACGAGATAAAAGGACGAATGTCGTTTCTGGACACGGATTCAAACGTGTGCATGCTGGGTGTACATAGGGTTCTGCATGCATCACGCTAATCATTTCACCTTGTCAACCATCCAATCCGATTACAAACAGATAGCTGCTCTCGACTAAAAATCCAAACCAAACTCGATTTGGTCGGCATCAAGCAGCCCTCAACTCACAATAACAATATATAGGTTTTCTCCATTTAGTTAATTTATTTAAAAATTTGTATCATTGATTGTGTGTGCTTTTTATTATTTATTTTTTTAACAAAGAGGTAATGAGTCCAGTCTCTGGAGTGTACAGTGCATTGGCTGGGAATCCTGAGAGGCTGCTTCCCTCTGCTCACCGCCTTGGAAGGTCACCAGCAGCCCACATACTTTGACTGTGGACCATGCACGTAGACTCTTTCCTATTGACCAACGCCATAGACCGTGTTGCTTTATTGCTTATTGATGGCAAGAGCACATACTCTTCAGGGAATATGTCCAAGAGGCCACTAACCCCTTTGTAAGGTCAAAGCAGCCCGTAGATGTTGACCTTCGCCAAGGATATGGATTCGGTAATGTCGACACGGCCCTTCTCATAGATAATGTAGATATACTGCTCGTCGTCAATGGCACGGTCCAGTGAAGTCATCGAGGAGTAGCCACTGGCACTAGCCCATATCTGGGCAGTCTGCTTCACCCACGAGGTGCCATTGCAGAAGCTCCAGCGTAACGTCAGATTCACGCCTGAGGAGGAAAAGACATTGAGTGATCAGAACAGCACATTCTTCCACCTGCACTTCCAACGCTAATTCCACCCCTTAGCCATGCATCAGTATACCCAGAGTTTTGGAAGTGCTGGTTCCCCCTTTTTGAAAAGTCTCCCAATCCTAAAGAAGTATTATCAATGTTCTAGAGAAATGTGTTAGTTAATTATGGGCTTTAAAATGGCTCCTAGTCGCAATAGTTAAGTGCTGGTCCATGCCCTTTAAAGTGCCACTAACCATACAGTAAATGCTTGCATTGTCCCTGTATAGAGTGACAGGCCTAAAAGTAAACACTAGTAGCATCCTTTTAAAAGGCCAACCAGTTCTAGAAGTGCAGGCACTGAACTTTTAAATGCACTTGCATCCGTCGGAGAAGAGTTAGAAATGCCGCTTAAAAAGGTTAAGAATTCTACAAACATGCTTGTACTAACAATTTACAAAGAAAAGACCTAGTTCTTCAGAAATGTGTTGGTAATGGCCTTTAAAGCCTTAAAGTCCCTCAGTATTGGAACATTTCAGTATGCATGTTAACCTGCGGGTTGGGCCCTCAAGAAACTCCTGCTGGCTTTTTGTTCCCCACAGAAGATCAGATGACACAGCAGCATCAAAGATCAGCTCCATCTGAGCTAAAGCTATGTATAAACACACCACTCCGGTGGACATCTGCCGCAGGCAAGGCTATCCATCCACGCACTTAAGAACAGCTAAGACTACAACAAATTCGGTCTAACTGGTCACAGCTGCTTTGCACTGAAACACCAGTCTTATCGCACCAACTCTGCTATTAGAATACAGCGTCAACCTATGACAAATTTCAGTCTAGCTGGGTAGATAGCGAGTCATGACCTCCACCTCAGCACCCATCCACATGCCTGGCCTCTTGAGTTGCTTATTGGAGCCTAGCCGGCCCTCCCTAGGTCCTAATCTTGGCCAAATGCACACACGCATCTTCTCTTAGAACTTTCCCATACCTGCACTTCAGTCCCAGAGGGCTTTCCAACCACAAAGCGCCCTGAGCCCATACGAAATGGGAAAAGGCACTATATAAAGACGACTACAATGATGACTACAATCCAATACTGCAATACAGGTTGGTTGTGGCTTTTGGGGTGAAGGTCCTTCAGCACCATTTAATATGGCTATGGATAGGGGGATACACAGGAACCTTCAGGGGCAATGAATGGGCATGCAGACATTTGGTCTTGAGTCTCAGAGGTCTAGCTAGGAGCAGGACCTCTTCAGCGCTCAACTTTGCGTTGCCTGGCTCAGCCGTGGTGTGAAAAGGGCAGAACTTCTCTTTCTACTTCAGCTACCTTCGCAACTTCCCCCATTTTTCTCCATTTCCTTTAGTTCAAGGCAGTTGGTGGTGAGTGAATTGATCTGTGAAAAGTCCACTCCAATTCAGTAACTCACTGGATACCAGGTCAAACAGAGACAATGGGCCTCATCAAAGCCTTGACAGTAATTACGCCAGGATACAACCAATGCAAATAGCATTACCGCAACTTGGTTAAGCGCTATTAGCGCCGGATCCCGAGTTGCGGTATGGCTGTAGGTGCCCATTTTTTACGAGTCCATAGGACTATGGGGCTTTTCGGTGCCATTACCGCTGGCGGTGATAGCGCAGGCAGTAATGGTGCCAAAAATGGGCAGGAAGCTGCAGATTTAACTCCAGCTTAAAGCTGGAGGTAAATCTCCCACTTTCTGCCCAAACTCGGAATTGGGCAGAGCCGTAATAGCGTTACTGTTGCACGTCGTTCCGGGGTGCTAATAACAATTTATCTTGAGTTGAGACACTACATTGCAAACGTTTTTCAACTCAGGAAAAAAAATGCCCGCCAGAGATTGGGGAGAAGGGACTCCACGTAGTCAATTCTCCCTTTCCCTGGCGGCCATTATGAAATAATAGACACACAGTAAATAAAGAAAATGGCTGTCATGGATCAGGACGAAGGGACTACGTGTAGTCCCTGCTTCCTTTCCAAGATGGCCAGACAGAGAAAGGAATGAAACAGCGAGGGACATGCGCTGCGTCCCTCGCAGAGATAAGTCTTAATCAGCCAGGTAACGACCCGGCGAGGGCCAATCAGGTTGATTGTTGTCCCTTGCTGGGTGCCAATATTTGATAGAAAAGCCCCTTTCAACAAAGACAGAAATCCTATGTTTTTAACCAAATCATTGATAGTGTCCCTGATGTAGCCAGATGGTTAAAAAGTAGCATCTAAAATGCCCTCATGTTACAGGGTGTCCCTACCACTTCGCCTGATGGCTGAAGGTGCCCTCCCCGCCACATCCCCGATAGTGAAGGCTGGCCTCCTTACGGCTGTTAGCGTGGGCTGGGTTGGTGAAGAAGACTATGTCATTTTTGTACAGGGCACCAGCTGCCACAGCAGGGTCCACCAGTGTCTCGTCAAAGGTGACGTGCTCCAGCAGGAGGCTCTCGCAGCCATCAAAGCTTTGCACCACAATTCGGCAGTGGCAGTGATAGAAGTTCTGGTTTCGGGCGTTGATCACCACAGACCCATCTGGCAACTCGTAGGGCTGTGGGAAAAGGAAAGAGATGAAAGATAAGAAGGGACCTGAAATAGCACACTGCATGAAACAGGAATAACCAATCAGCTTCCTCAGGTTCTCACGTAATGGCCCACACATGCCTTGAATTGTAAATGGAGAGAACGGGTGCGTGAGTGGTAAAGGTACGAGCGTCGACTGGATGGAGGCCTTTAGTGACTTATGTGAGGGAGCCAGTGAGTGCAGAAAGAGTAAACAAGGAGAATGGGGGAGCTGTGGGAGTCCGTGTTTATGAATGACAGCACTTTTGAATGAGAGATCGAATGAGTACGTGAGTCAGTAGTTGGATAGTGGAACGATGGGTGGGTTGCTAAGTGCAGGACTGAATATGTGGGAAAAGATTAACGAAACTGGACAAGCAAGCGGGTGGGTCAGTAGGTAAGTGAGCAAAGTGTGCAGTTTTTCATAGTGCCACAAGCCGGCACATTAATTCTACACGTATTAATTCAATGGATTCCATCCCTCCATGGGCTGAAGAGACTGCCCAGTGTACATGTTCATGCAATTGCAGGCCTTTTCCATATCACAAAGTTTGAGGGGGGTACTTTATGGTGGAGTCCTACGACCAGGGAAACCCCATCACTAACCTGGCACTCATCGGGGTTAAAGTCTTGAGCCTTCTTGGGATGGTTGTATGGGATGCTCTTCAAGCTGCCCCCGAAGCGCCAGTTGGCTCCATGGTCATCACTCAGCAAGCAGAAGACGCCGTCCCCACTGATGGTCCCGTGGCCGCACACGATCAACCGCCCTTTACTGGGTGCTACCTTCTTCTGTGGAGGGGCAACAATCGGGTTTCCAATTACACAAAATCCTGCGTTAGTCAGATTATCAAATTCATGTACTATTGGGACTCGGTACCAAAATCAGTAGGCTAGTATGGGTCCTTTTTTCTGTTCTTGGTTGTAAATACGCCACCAGATATGTGGTCGTGATATCTAGCAGTTTCTGTAAAGTGCTTAATATAAATACTACCGTTGTCCCCTAGAAATCATGCCGTTATGTGGCACTCCAGACACGTTTGCGTTTGGCCATTTCCCAGCCAGCAGGCTCCACCCAGACATTGTTGGTAAAACCAGTAAGGCCAACGTGGCGCCAACTAGGGCCGGTGGTAACCACAAAGCTTTCAATATCAAGGGTGTCAACCACAAAATCACTTAACAATCCGGGTCAACCAGTGCCAGTCACTAAACCTCATGTACACTTCCTGTTTAGCATTCTTACTGGACGTCTACAGTTTTAAACCTCCCCCGGCCCCTCAAACAAGGAAAGAAAAAGAGGATCCGGTTAACGTTTATGTCCTCAAAGGGAAGGTGGTGGGTGTGGGGAGTAAGCCAACAGCAGATGAGGACCACGGGGGTGGGTCGATCTTGTCCAGCCAAAAGGCACAAAACATGATAATACAGGTCTTGAGCATGTTGGAAACCCCAAGAACTTTCAGCAGTCAACATCTGAAAGCCAAATTACTTAGGATTCAGAAGCAAAATATTGAAACCCATTTGTGCGCTGAACACCAACAGATTTTGTTAGTCTGAATTTTCATAAACCTATTCAATTTAATAAATATGAACACGTATTAAGAATCTCGAACAAATCATCCTGACTGCCAAATCCCTGTTACTTTGGTCGGCCTTTGATCCTGCAACTGACTTATCCGAATAGGTTGTTGAGTGTCTGTCGAACAATGAACTCAAATATTCATATTTCAGACACTAGAGGTAGTGTCAATATCTGCATGGGTTTGGGGGTGGAGCAAGCCAAGCCCAAGATGGTAGCGTTTTCTTTGTGCTTTTGGCACAGCGTCGGTCTTTGGCCTCCTCGTCCACCTCAAAGCGGCTGAATAATAGGGGGGTGGGGGGCAGTGTGGGAACCACTCCCCCACATTTGTGCTGTGCAGGGACATGTGTGCATTGAATTGTGTGCAGTGCCCAGGAGCAGCTTTGAATTGAGGAGACCTTCGGGGGAAGAGGGGGATAAGAGCGCCTCTTGTCAATCCAGTTGGAATAGTTGGACATACACCAGTCTGGCATCAGCGGCGAGTGGTATAGGTGGTCTTGTCCTGAGTAGAATGGCTTGCTGGAAGGGGTGGGGGCTTAGAAGAGGCAGAGAAACCCAACAGACAATGGGAGGGGAGAATCTGCATGGAGCACGTGACATCTACTAGGTCAGCCGATCCATAAAGGATTGGACAGAGTGGACTTTTTCCAACTGGAATAACCTAGAACCATATGTTTAGAGGCGTCCTGGCCAAGAAGGAGGATACAAATAAGTGTGAGCATGATTACTTTCCGACTCGGAAAAGGGATCATTGGCGACAGAATGCAGCCCTACGGATCACTTGGAACCGGATAGCAAGATCTTGGTGGTATGCTAAGGGTTCCCACAGAAAGTCAGGAATGTGTGGATTGCGGCTAGTGTGCATGGTTTGAGACCTTCTGCACTCAACTGGCTGGCACAGCGCATAGAGCATCAACACTCAAAAATAAAACGACGTCCCTGGAAATTAATAGGAGCGATACCTCCAATGCCAAGGCACTTTCCAATTGAAGCATGCAACTGCATATATGCAAAAGCGGGAAAATAAAGGAGTAGCTGCCGGCGGATAATGCAGGAGCTGGAGACTTGAGGATTCTGGAAACTCCATCCAAAGTTAGAGAGGATCACTCAATTCACTACGTGTAGAAAAATCGAGCCTGTTGAGTTGGGACTGGAGACTCATTTGGCATGAGTGGAGATTCAAAGGGCAGTAAGGCTTTCTACAAAAGACCAGAGTGGTGCGTCGAATGGTGGAAGTAAAGTCGTTGCTGCGTCGCGAGAGCTCAGAGTTTGGGGTTAGCCGATAAAGTGGCGAAGAGGATCATTTGCGGTAGCAGACTTTAGTCGTTTCCAGATTAGAGCAACGACACACAAGAGGGGGTACCTCTTTGGACAGTACTTTCTCCACTTGTGAATTGAGGATTGTATTTTAAGAGCTTTCGCCGAGCAAACTTAGTCACTCAAAACCTTCACATTTATGCAAGTGGGGACGGCACAGAACTTCATGGATGGCACTTCTGGAGAGGGCTGCAGGAGTCTAGTATGTCCAGTGGTTGGAATGGGCGGGCCCAGTTGGGAGTGGTGCTCCTCTACTTACTTAAATCAAGTTTCACTGTTCCTATACTTTTATTTTAAAAATAAACTGTTCCTGAACGGTTTCGTTTTAAAATAAAAGTGTAGGAAGCAGTAGAAAACTGCACTTCAGTGCGCTGCACGGAACACTCCCTTAAACAGCAGGCACGTGTTTTTGGGGTTGGGGGGGTTATACTGTACTTGGAAGGGGCGTGTAGATGGGGTTATGGTGAGTGGGGGCTGGCCAGTAGGGAACAGTTCCACTACTCCTTTTTGTACACTTAAACCACTGAGAAGGCCACTCCTCAATCATCTTTTGTAGCCTTTGCAGTGGTCGAAGTGAGCAGGAACAGTCAGGAAAGGCGTTCCACTACTTTATTTTTTACTGGTAACGGTTCCACTACTTTTTGCAACCATTTTCACTATTCTGGAACTGTTCTTTATGAAGTCGAAGCACACTGCTCCACTTAACTACCCAATGGCAGTTACAGCTACGCTGGAAGCGGTTTCAACTCAATTGGCTGTCAGTCAGCATGGCTGCACCCTTGAAAAATGTGTTGCACGGTGCTCCCCTCTTGCCTACTATGTCCACCGCCGGGGGTCACAGTTCCACTACTTTTTTTGGTATACTTCCAACACTGAGACTTTGCCTTATGTTAGCTGAATTTGGAATTTATTTTGCAGATAATACCTCAAGGCCAACTCTCGCTGGGGTGAGCTGATGGTTCGGACGGGAAGTGGATATACTTCACCAGATAGGGTCACCAGACGTCACGGTTTTCCCGGGACAGTCCCGGGAAATCGCCCTGTGTCCCGGGAGATTTTATTTTATAAACCCCGGCCGAGATTGGAAGGGTGGGTGGCTACGGTCCTGGTTTTTGCCGGGTCCAGATTTCGAAATCGGGCCCGGCGCGACTCTTCCTGCATGTGAATGCTTTTCACCCCCCCCCCAATTTCCTACCCCTTCCCTGCCGCTCTCCTCCAATGAGAGGCGTGTGCCTGTGAGCACATACCCCTCCCACCCCAGGCCAGTGACAGAAGTAGGACTAGTGTTGTGTTTACTTTAGTCCTACCTCTATATCTATGGCCTGTCCCATTTTTGTACTTTTTAAAATAAATGTATCTGGTCACCCTAGGAGAAGATTATATTACTGGTGCACACCACAGCTACCGGATGTCTTCCTTTATCTCCCATCCCCCCAAATGACTCTCCCGTTTCCAGATCACTGCAAGGGAGCAAGAGCTTAAGAAGTGCCAACTGCTCATGAAGGATAGAAACATTCGCCCTAAGCATTCCCAGTAATCGAGGGCTTGTCTGTATTATGTGTGGTATTCTGTTGCTGGATAATGTTTGTGCGGTTTGGACTTTACTTCCACTGTGAGAGGTCACCTGCCCTGCATGGAGCGGAGCCTCCAGTGCACCAGCACTCACCTGGATCCCATAACCTGGCCCAGGCATGAACATCTTGGTGCAGTTGAGCTCTCGGGAGAGGTTGCGGGGCGGGCTCCAGGTGGCTCCGTCATCCACACTACCAATGATCATGGTGCTGGCCACGCTGCAGTGGATGTAGTGGGCGCAGAGCGTGTACAGCACAAACATGTAACCGGCCTCGTCGTCGACCACCACAGCGCCGAGGCTCAGCCCGTCCAGGGGTGTGCCATCATCCTCAATGAAGGTGGTGGGTTCCCAAGTGGCCCCTGTGCGTGGAGATGAAGAATGGTTATGAGCGAGAACAGGGTTTAATAAGGGGAAGGCGTAAGTGGGGTGGCGGGGAGAAGCGTTTGACAAAGGGGAAAAAAAAAGAAAAGACAATGACGGATAACAAAATATGGAGAGTGGACAGAAATTCCCAGCAATAAAAAAGGCAAAAACAAAAGGTTGACTAGAGAAGGAGGAAGAGAAAGGGACAATAGGAGACTACATTTAAAGGTTTTGCAGTAGACATTTGTACAGGGTGAATCACCTTGGGGACAAGCCAAGGGGTGCGGGGGATAAGAGAGAAAGAGGGCACGCGGGTGACGAACAGTACATAATAAGAACATTGGTTTCAGCAAAAGCTATTAAATCATTATTTTGAAAAATACTAACAGATACAGCACAACCCTGTTTCCAACGTGTTGGGGCACTTTCCTTATGTATCGGCGCTGTGCATAGAACAGCCTGATGTGCGGGAATCAGTCGACACCATATGACAGAGCAGGTGGTTTTACGGGAAGTGGGTGGGGCATTAATGTATTTAGGACAGCACTGTATGATTCATAGTAAAGTTATTTAAAATACATTTTACATTACACATTACACTTTTCACGCACAGGGAGATAAAATGCCCAGAAACACGTAATTGGTTTTGGTCAAGCAACCACATCCCCATCATTATGGTTATTACTGGGGCAGAAACAGGAGAGTTAGGCAAGGGAAAAAACAGGAGATGGAGGGCAGACCCAGATAAAGAACGGCGCAAAAGGGGAGAGCATTCGCAGGAGGTAGAGCAAGGGATGTGGGGGAGAAAGGATAAGTAGGAGTGATAAGTGTAGGGGCGAGAGGAAAGAACAGAAGGAAACGGAGAAAGGTGTCAAGGGACATCTGGCCAAGCAGGCAACAGTCAAGGAAGCGCTGGCGCCAGGGTCAGTGTCGGTTCTTGAGCTTGCCAAAGATTGCATGACAGCACATGAACATGGCGTCTTGGTGGGGACTCACAAGTGCTTCTGGTGACAGATTTGGAGGAACTGTGCACCAGTGCCTGTGTTCAGTCCGCAAGCTCTTGAGCCCATTTACCATGGCTAAAGCCACCAACCTTCAGTTCAGGAAAGGGTGCCGATGGACAAAAGGTCTCCCGCTACTACCCACAGACCCTCACATCCAACTAACGTGCACCAGCACGGACTGAACGTTCATGCCTCACTCAACTGCTCACCTTTATCCATAGAGCGCCTCATGGCCAGGAACTTGGGGCCTTGGTCGTAGGCGCCATCTTTCCGGGCCTCTGAGAAGGCCAACAGGTGGCCACGTGGGGTGTAGGTAATAAGAGGGATCCGGTAAGTGTCAACATCAGCGATCTTCTTGCCAGAAATCCACAACAGCTGCTCACTTACAATCAGTGGGCTGACCTGGTCCTGTAGAGGGCATTAAGAAAAACCAGTTTCCAAAACTGCTGCATTCATGGGCAGGGAAAGTAAACCTCTTAAGCATGGTTTATGGTAGCAACAAGCATGAAGATCAGGGTTTGAGTTCACAGTACGAGGCGCAGCAGGAAATGTGGCCAGGTGGCTACATCAACATGTGGTCTAGTAGCTCGTTGAGATGGTGTGGTGGGTATGTTAGAATGCAGTTCATTGTCATGGTCTGGTCTACTGGGTACTGTGCCGTAATCTAGAAGCAAATTGGGGAGGTGGACTGTTGGCCATGTCAATAAGTGATCCGGTAGTTCCATGAAGACAGTCTAATGGCTACCCTGAGACTCGATCTAGTTATGTGGAAACTAGATCAAAAGCCTACCTTGAGGTGTAAACTAGTGGCTACAGTGCAATCTGTGGACCCAGACTACAGCGCCGATTCCCCTTCCCCACATAAATAAAATCCAGAGATTCTGGGTAAATCCAGTCAACTCCCGCCCCTAGGTAATCCCTAGATTTCAGGTTTTATATTCAAAATTACAATTTCAATTGCTGCAGTCACGACCTTATTAAGTCACGTGACACTCCGTGGAGGAAGTCATCACATGACAAGTAGCATGTTCTTCAGCATTCTCAAAGCAGGAAGGTGGACTGAAAACCTAAAGGAGCAATACTAGCGCCCTACCCATGTTTAGAGCCTTGAAAAGGTTCTGAATGCCCAGTTGACGTGTATTCTACTTTAATCATTTCTGATTGGTCAAGGGGGACAGCCAAGGACCTGCGCTGCCATCTAAAGGGAAAATCAACCCTGAGTCCCCAATCAAACCTCTGAATAGAATAGGTACGCCACATTGCTTCTAAATCACACATATACCCAATTCCGTTAATGTAGGCGAGCTCTGAAGGATTAATTTTTCCCCACCACACACTATAGCTCTAACCGCCCCCCCCACCCCCCATGTACTGTATATAGGAGTCTGCTATTAAGCTGTACTATATGGGACATTAATGCATGCCCAACTCTCTAAACAGAATACCCTGCTCCACAGCAAGATGCTCCTCTGAGCAAGCTATATCATCAGTAGTAAAGCCTGATACCTTTCCTCATCAAAAAAGCCTTGACAGCTTTCCACGCCCCTTTAGGGCGGGATATCCGGTCCCTATGACGTCATATCCTAGGCGTGGCCCCCTGGGGCTTCCCCCGGAAGTTCTGCCTGGGCAAAATCCTGTCCCGGAAGTGATGTAGGTGTGTTTAACAGGCCCTGGGTCCTTAGCTGGGGTGTCCCACCGGCTGTGACATCATGGGGGCTATCGGGAAGGTCCCCCAAGGGTTGGGGCCCCAAGGGGACTTCCTCCGGATGCCCCCCAAAGAACCGGAAGTGTGGAGCGGGGTTTTGAAGGGTGGGGCGTGGCGTGTAGGGTGTGTATATATATACAGCAGTGTTTTGGCTGTAGGTCTAAGCCCATCTTGAGGACCGGGTTGAAACTTTGATTAAACAGCATCAACGCAACGAGCAGGTGCGGTAAGGTAAACATAAGATTGAAGATAGGGGCGCGTTGACTAGGGGTGGCGGTGTTAAAGCGGGTCTTGAGTATAGTGTGGCAGGGTGTCTACACTTATAATAAGACAGGTAAGAATTAGAAAAATAAAAAAAAAAAAAAATCGAAAATACATTTGTAATTATATAAAAAATGGGAAATTATTGAATATTAATTTTTCATAAGCATACAAAAAATTATTTTTTTAAATTTATACTTATGAAAAATTAATATTTCATAATTTTTCGGCCGGTTATGCTGGGGAGAAAACTTTTTTTTCCCATATTTTTATGAAATATTAATTTTGATATATAATTTTCCAATCGCTTATGCTGGGTAGGAAACATTTTTCAAAAAAAAAAACAATTTTTTTTTTTTAATGAATTCTAATATTCATAATAAATGTTGGGGTGATGGGTCTGAGTCCAACAGGCTTGTGAAGCAAGACCCTATGGTTCTGCAAGGGTCCATTTGTGAATACTGGGCCATCGGTGGAGGTCTCTGTCCTTTTCAAGGCACTCAGGCTGCAAAATGACATGCACCGGGGTCTGCGCAAGCCATGTTCACCCCACACCCCTGCCAGCCGTCTATATATATATAGAGAGAGCTCAAAAGAAGATGTTGGGCCCATCCCTGTGGTGTTACAGCTGTAATTCAACAGGAACAGGCCCAGCGGATATGCTGTTGATCTCTGAAATTCCAGGGGAGGCCGGAAATGGCATCGGTGTCCACATGGTCTGTTCTTGCAGCCCTCAGCAGGATGGGTGGGGTGGAATTGCTGTGGTCTGAGCCCCGAGGGGCAGCTCTGATGGATCACTTTGAATTTCCGGGGGATGTTGCCACACCCATGCAGTCCCAGGCGGTGGAGGAGCCCTTGAAATTTCCGGGAGGATGGTATCCGACTGACCATGCATCCCCCAGCCCTCCCCTTCCCCCAACACCCTTAGATCCGGGCTCAAAGTCCTAGGGCCTTATCTTGAGTGGCAGAAGCTGGTGACCATCTGGAGTTAATTTCACAGATATCTGCAAAGCCCGCCACTTTTGAGATACCATTATAAAGAGGGGTGGTTTAACTGTTGACAGCCCTTGTGCGACGCCTGATAAGAATTAACCAGCTGCAGCCCCAGTGTGTGTGTGTGTGAAGTCATCGTGCGTGCTCGTTACAGCTACCATGCAGGAGCAGGATCAGACAAACGATCAGGTAAGGGGCCTATAAACTCTGACAGGCTGCAGCCTCCATTAGTTTTATGTAAAATGCTAACTTTTCCTAATTTATCTACAGGACCTCTTCCCAGACCTTTCACTAGGGGATGTACTAGATTTTAGTCCTGCCCCAGGTACTATCTTTTATATTCAATTATTGACATGCCACTGTGTTTAAAAATATATACATGTGAATAGGTACAAAATATGTTTCTTTGTTAGACTCTGGGGTAAATGCTGGGGGCCGCTATGTTTAAAACAATGGTCAGCGTGTGGTGCTTTAAAGACATGTGTAGTTGCACAGGATTAGCTTTTTAAAAGCAATTAACAGCATGACATGTCTTTTTTATTTTTTAAATAATAATGTGGCCCTTTGTGTTGTGTATGCATTGCCATGGGAGACCATGTATGGGTGTGATTAGGTGCCCCGGTTTTGGGGGTGTCTTTGCCTGTATTTGGGGCTCTGGTCCCCGTTGTCAAGATTATGCACCCATTGGAAACTGTAGTGTTACCTGTTTTATCTTGTTGTTGTAGTAGGCTCCTTTGTGCTGTGTATGCATTGTCAAGGGTCCCCGTGGAGGGGGGCCCCGGTTTTGCGGGTGTCTTTGTCTGTATTTGGGGCTCTGGTTCCCCTTTGCCATGATTATGCGCCCATTGGAATCGGCAGTGTTCCCTGTTTTATCTTGTTGCTGTAGTAAGGTGGCATTGGCAGGAATGCACAATCTCGCACATTCTAAATATTTATTTCTTACAATTTAAGAGCATTTTAGTCTGTGCTGAATGAATTATAATATGGGTTTATTTGTGACATAACACTTAAACCCCCCACCCCTCCAAATGCTCCTTAGGTGTAGAGCCTAGACACCCGCTTTAAAGAGCTATGCCTGTTTTTCATAAAAAGCAGGCATAGCTCTTGAAAGCGGGTGTCTAGGCGCTACACCAAATGCACCTTAAATGTGGCGCCTTGAAATCCCCCTTTCAGGAGCTAGGCATCCTTATGAGGTCCTGGGGTTTAAAGCACTGTGGCCCAGGCACCACAGTTGCAGCCTGCACTGTTGTAAGTTATTTATATTAAGATGAGCTCTGTATGCAGCGGTCATCCGCCCTGAGTGGCTGCATTAGCATCTACATGGTGCGGATGGCTGCTGTAAGCCCCAGACCCAGGGGTGGATTGGCCTACAGGAAACTCTGGAGAATTTCTGGTGGGCCTCTGCACCATGGGCCTCTTTTGTATTTTATTTTCACATTTTCTCTTAGTTAATAGTTTGGGATTGCTGCAAATGTGTAATATGGGGTCACCTTGAAAATTATTTCCAGGGCCTCTTTTGGTTCCCAGTCCACCCCTGCCCAGACATCTCAATGCGAATCCACGCATGTATTTATTTTTAAAATGAAAAATGTGCATCTGTATCAAGAGGCACACGGTTTGCCTCTGGCTTCCTGCTGCTGGGGGCTGGTGAACAAAGGCCCAGCAACAGGAAGCCAGAGCCGCAGGCAAGCACATTTCAATAGATAAGATAATCCTTATCTATTGAAACAAGCTTGCCTGGGACTCTGGCATCATGCAGAGTTGAGGCTGTTCACTGTGTTCGTCCTGGAGGTGTGAACAGGGCCGAGCCATCCCTGTTCACACCTCCAGGGCTAATTTAAAAATGGGCCCCCCTCCCTGATCCATGGGTTGGGGGTGGGGGGCCTGTGTGCAACATGTGCTCCAGTGGTCGGGGAGCTGTGGAAATTCGCAGCTCCCCGGACATTTAAAAAAAAAAAAAAATCATTCCTGCAAATGAAGGGCGCTGCAGAGCCCCAACTTTACAACAAATAAATAAATAAATAAAGGTTTACAGAAGCTTTAAAGCACCCGCGGGTTACAGGCATTCATGAAGTATACACCTCGGTTCTTTATAAATGAAAGGGCTGATGGCACACCTGGTTTAGGCATTTTATTTTACAACAGTCGCATATTTACGGCTCCATTTAAGCCATTAACTTTTAGAAGGCTGTTTTGAAATAACGCCGGAAGGCATTTGCACTATGTTTGATGTTACTGTTTGATAAAGCTAGCTCAAGGAAACAGCACAATGGGGTATACTGTACATTTTAAAGAATGTTATGCATCAAGGCTGGGCAGAACTATTAGCCTCCCTGTCCAGGTCCCCATCGAGTTGATCCCCAAGGGTCCACAGTTAATAAGGGCCCCAAGCAGGGGTTGTTGTGCTTCTTGTACGTGGGGGTGTCTGTTACCCCCAAGGATTGGGCATTTGCAGTATGGGAGACCCGAGGCTTATTTATTTATCTATTTATTTTATTTATTGCTTCCAGCAGATGGCTATGCTGCATGGGATGCCTCCTTGGAAGACGCATGTATTAATTCCAAAGCACTTAACGACCTCTTGGCAGAATACGGAATTCCTAGTATCGATACCGCCGGTGTGTACTTTTAATACAGATGTTATTAGTAACTGTTATTAATATACATAATGTAGTTTTATGGCATGAGCATAAGATAATTATAGTTATTTAATAATGGGTATTTACAATAACATATGTTGTTTCCTTATTTTCTAGCGGTGATCCATGCGGGCGCCGCTTCTGCAGATGTGCGAGAGGCATCGGCTCTTGTAGCAGGTAATTATTATAGGTGAACCCTGTAAAGCATGTATGCTTTTTTTTATAGGAGTCCTGATGCTTTCCACAAATTGAGTCTTTAGTGTAAAACATGATGATGTATTTGAAGCATAGGTCTGCCATGTGACGATTTGATGTAGAACCTGGTGGTAACTGCTTTCTTTGATTTTTATTGCAGATACACCCAGTGTGGGACCAACGGCATCACGCCCCTCCTCAGATCCCCAGACCGCTGGACCATCAGCCTCTGATGCCACCCCCAGGACCCATGCCAGATACCCAACACCTGCGGTGAACCCGTCATTAAAAAGGAAGCACCCTGGCTGGGGTACAGAATGTAAGTATGCTTAAAGGATCACTGAGAGCTACTCTTTTTTTTCCATAGCAGGTGTCGTTAATATTTCAGCGTGTCTTTAGAAGAACATGAGCGGTCCGTTATGGGGTTTTACAGAGTGCTGCACAGGCCTAATTTTTATCAACCAGTTTCTTTTAATATTTTAAAGGGGGTCGTATACCTCGAGTTTGACCTGAACAATGTGCCGTAATGTATTACTTGGTCTTTAATATAAAACTAAAACTGTTTTTTTTTCTTTTATTTTAGGGGTGTGTGCTGCTGCTGTTGAGAAAGAAGTTATAGCGCAGCCGTCCACTGTGACCCCGACAGCTCGAACCCCTCCAGTTGCAGGTCAGCCGCCTACACCGCTGTTGTATAAAGCCGTTGTTTGTAATGATGTGTTAGATGGGGCAGTAAAGCTCCTTTTAAATGAAAAGCAGGGCTTAGCGCTTAAAAGGGGGCGGGTGTCTCAAGGGTCTCCAAACAATTTCATTTTAAATAAAAAGAGGGGCTTATCTCTTGAAAGGGGGCGGGTGTCTCAAGGGTCTGCAAACAAGTTCATTTTAAATAAAAACAGAGGCTTATCGCTTAAAAGGGGGCGGGTGTCTCAAGGGGTTGCAAATGTTGTAGTACCCATTAGCCCCCAACGTATTGTTGTTACCAACAATCATATACCACTGCCTATTGAATCACTCATACCTGTAGCACTTGTTAATGCTGTATCTCCCCAGGAGACACAGACAGGGGGTGCGCTTATACCGGGCCCGGGGCTCCCGGTAGTGGGCTCCGAAAACCTTTTAGACAGAGGGAAGGTTAGCCCACGTCCGTGGACCCCCAGCTGTGGTAAGAGCCCACCCCCTCATTTGTACTCCCCAACGAGCCCCAACCGCATAGTCTCCGATAGTCCGCCACAGGGGTCTCCGGCTTGGGGTGAGATCACCCCGCCTCCTGTGTACTCTCCAGCAATCCCCATCCGCATAGGCTCTGGTCATCAGCTCTTGTGGCCCCCGGGCTGTAGAGATATAACACCACCCCAGGCATACACACCTACGGTCCCTAACACCAAGAGATCTATTAGGACTTCTGAAGCTCTAGAAGGTGGGGGTGTTCAACCTAACACCAGGGTCGTCCTAGAGGCGACGCCTATTATAATAATTTCAGATTCCCCCATAAAAATAGGGTCTCAAAACTGCGGATATGCATCTGTCATCCGTGAAACAGGATATTCCCCGAAACCCCTTGATCTGTCCTACAGGGGGCCCAACGGTATAAACCAACAAAGACGCATACCCATCATTTATTGTACAGATTCGAATATACAACCCTTAAATAACCCAGCGCCTGTGAATCTCAACACAGCCAACAGTTTTGTAAATATCCGTGCTTCTAAAAAGGGACACGTTGTAAAAGAGTTATTTCGGGCCCCCGGTTTAAAAAAACTGCGAAAGGAAAAACACTTATCAGGCCCGCATAACAGCTCTAGATTATGACGCCAGGCCTGGCGCTTGAGACATCTGTTTGGTAAAAAACATCTAGTAGACATGCGTAAGCGCGTGTCTAAGGCCAAACAAGCCCTTTTCGCTAGGGATTCTAAAAACAGGGGGAACACCATAGCTAAAAAAAGGATGAAAAAGAACACACCACCAACTCGTAAAAACAAACTTGAAAAGAAATGGGTGTTACAAAAGCATATACCGACCAGGCCTGGTTTTGCAGAACCCCCAGAGCCTTTAAGCACAGGGGTGGACCCTGGGATGGGTACATCCGAGTCCCGCTTAAATGCTACGCCCGAAACACTGCAGCCAGTGTTGGAAAACACAAACACCCCCTCAAACCTTGTTAAAAAACGAGGTATCTCTTTAAAAGATTTACCGGCACGCCGTTTAAAATGGCTTCAAACCCTAAGGCAGCGAAAAATGTTTCTCAAACGCCTGAGACAAGCTAAAATGATAATCATGCAGCGAGCCCTTAAAGATTTAGAGGCTCAACCCCAAAACACACCCTCTCCAGATGAAACTGACACGGTTTTCTTGCAGAGTATGGGCACATACCAGCGAGATCTACCAAAGTTTCGAAGCGTTGAACACTATGAGGTGTTCCGCTTTATAAATCTGGATAGGTTAAGATCAACCGGTCAAGGGCTTTTAGTGATCACAGAAACTACTGAAAGGCTCATCTCTCAGATTCTTGAAACGGTTGGGCCTAACGATTTTGTCCAGATACGCCTAGACAGCACTGTTTTAAACAGGCCTCTTTTCACCAGGCGATCGTTTCGGCAGACCTTTGATGTTTTGCAGTTTCTAGAAAACATTGGAAAACTGCTACAAAGTAAGGCGGAACTGGTCGTAACCGAGCCCTTGAGACTCGTGTCGGTGGTTGTCAGGGCTAGAGAGGGTGGTGTGTACAGACCCCTGAAGAAAACCCTTTACAGTATGGTGGTTTCCAAGAAGAAACGATGGCTCTTGGATTTTAATTACGGGGACCTGAACATATGTATGGCTGCAAGCATTATAGGCCTGCTAGAGCCTAGAACCGTTACAGATGGATACATTCAGGCAAGAGCTATGGAGGTTCACAGCGTATTGGGTATACCACCTGATGTTATGGTTGGTTTTAATGATCTGCGTTTATTTGAGGATCACTTTGGTGTGCCTATCAAAATCCTGTATAATGAGGACAGGGTTTGGAAATACTTCCCGGCAGGTGACAATGTGAATAAGAACACTATATATATTTTACACCACGAGCAGCACTATTATGGAATCTTAAACCTTCAGAGTTTCCTAGGGGCTCGCAATTTATGCCCGCATTGTTGTCACATATACAGCAATAAAACCGCTCACAGGTGCCACTTACACTGTAACATGTGTCAGAGAGACGGTTGCGTGGTGACCAGTGAATCAGGCTTTAAATGTCCCCGGTGTAAAACATTTGCCCGATCCAAAGATTGTCTTCAACAACACGTTGAAAAGACGGCTCAAGGTACAGTCGTGTGTCATCTAAAAACAGACTGCAGTTCCTGTGGCCGTTTTATAAAGGCCAATCATGAATGCAAGGGTTGGATATGTCCCCGCTGTGATGTAGAAGTGGTCTCTGTGGATGAACACCAGTGTTATATGACACACCCGAAAGAAATAGCCAAAACCGAGAATTACATAATCTTTGATATGGAGTGCATGCAGGAGACCGGCATACACATACCCAACTATATCTATGCCAGGCATCTGACTCGTGACGACCGTTGGTCATTCGCTGGAATTGACTGCGTCAGCCGCTTCATTACAACATTTCTGACAAAAAAATTCCACGGGTATAGCTTTTTGGCACACAACAGTCAGGGCTACGATGGCTTCTTCATAATACAACAACTGATTAAAGAGAGAGTCGACGTCAAGCTGATAACTCAGGGTGCAAAGTTGAAACTCCTCGCTGTGCCAGACCTTAAAATCCGCTTTATCGACAGTTTGAATTTTCTACCCATGAAATTAAGCAAACTGCCTAAGGCTTTTGGCTTCCCTGGGTCCAAAGGGTATTTCCCCCATTTCTTTAATACAGTACAGAATCAGAGCTATGTGGGAGCCATCCCCCCTATGGAGTGTTATGGGTCGGAATACATGATGCCTGATGACAAGGAGGCGTTTCTTAAATGGTATACGGAGGCCCGAACACAGGTTTTTGATTTTAAGAGAGAACTAAAAGCCTATTGTCGTGAAGACGTCAATATTTTGAGAACAGCCTGCAACAGTTTTCGAGACGGCATCATAGACATGACCCGACAGGTCCACACTATGGATGATCCTGAAAACCCCGAGATGAAGATACATTTTGTTACATATGTAGATCCCTTTACATTCATCACCCTGGCTAGCATGTGTATGCATATATACAAGCAACTGTTTCTAAAGTCTGAAACAATAGCCCTCATACCCCCAGACATGTATCATGGACGCCAGAAACGATTTTCCACACCCTCCATCCAGTGGCTAATGTATATGTCTGAACAGATCAAGACACCTATACAACATGCCCTGCGCGGAGGAGAGAAAAAGATCGGACCCTATTTTCTAGACGGCTATGCGTCTTTAAACGGTGTGCAGATGGCCTATGAGTTTAATGGGTGTTTTTATCACGGGTGTCCACAATGTTATAAGAAAGATGACTATAACACCCTGACGGCGTGTACGTATGATCATCTTTACAGGAGAACTCTTTTAAAAAAGAATTTTCTTGAGACCAGGGGTCTGCGCGTTATTACGCTTTGGGAGCATGAGTGGACCGAAATGTTGAAAAAAGATTCTGATTAAGATTTTTCTCAAGCATAAGAATTTACCAGAACCCCTAGAACCGCGTGACGCTCTTTTTGGCGGTAGGGCTAATGCCATCAAGCTCTACCACGAAACAGCCCCTGGTGAGAAGATACACTACGTAGACTTCACCAGCCTCTACCCCTTTATCAATCATTCAAAACCCTATCCTTTAGGACACCCACGGATCATCTATGAAAATTTTGGGGATATTAAGCAGTATTTTGGACTGATCAAATGCCAGGTGTACCCCCCTAAGAAGCTTTATTTTCCGGTCCTCCCTCAGAGGATTTCTGGTAAGCTCATGTTCCCATTGTGCATGGCTTGTGCAGAGTCAAAACAGACTGAAAAATGCACACATAGCGATGAGGAGCGTTCGATCACGGGTACCTGGTGTACCGTCGAGTTAGAAGTAGCCTTGCAGAAAGGGTACCGTCTGGGGAAGATTCATGAAATATGGCACTTTGAGAACATTACGGTAGAACTCTTTTGCGAGTACATTCGTATGTTCCTGCGGAGCAAATAAGAAGCTTCAGGATACCCCGAGGGCTGCGATGACCCCGCAGCCCGCCAGAAGTACATAGATGACTATTACACACATCAGGGTATCCGTTTAAGACCAGAATTCATCGAGAAGAACCCTTCCAGACGGCAGCTAGCCAAGCTGTGCTTAAATTCCTTATGGGGTAAATTTGCTCAGAGAACAAATTTACCAAACACATCTATTATAACCGACCCTGATAAGTTGACAGCCTATCTTTTTGACGCAGGTTATGACATTTCAAGCCTGCAGTTTATAGATGAGGAAACAGCATGCCTCTGTTGGAAATACGCTGAGGAGTACCCTACGTGCTCCAACAATATAAACATATTCATCGCCTGTTTCACAACCGCTCATGCCCGTCTGGAACTTTATACAGTCATGGATGCTCTCCAGGAGAGGTGTCTGTACCACGACACCGATTCGGTTATTTTTGTTAGCGCCCCCGGCCAGGAGAATCCCCCACTGGGTGATTATCTGGGTAATCTAACAAGTGAATTAGCTCCTGGTGAGCACATTATAGAATTTGTTTCTGCAAGGCCCAAAACATATTCCTATCGCACATCCTCAGGGGCGGTCTGTATGAAAGTAAAAGGTATCACTTTGAAGGTCAGCAACAGCTTGAAGATCAATTTTGACAGTTTGAAAGAGCTGGTGCGTGAGTACACTTTAGAAAACACCATCAAATCTATTGTGGTGCAGCAGCCATCCATAGTGCGGGAGAAAAAACGCTGGGAGGTCAGCACCCAGACACTGCAGAAGACTTTGAGGGTGGTGTTTGATAAAAGGGTGCTCACAAACGACTACAAAACATTACCCTACGGTTACTGAAAAGGAAGCATCGTGTATGATGGACACGCGCCTTCAACACCCTTTTTCATGCGTGCTAGCGGGTCCTTCCAGCTGCGGTAAAAGCTATTTTATCAAACAGCTCCTAGAAAATGCCCGCACCACCATGTCGGCCCCACCTGATAATGTCATCTGGTTTTATTCGTGCTGGCAGAACTTGTATAACGAACTGGCCTCTAAAATACTGCATCTGAAGTTTGTGGAGGGGTTACCAGAGACTCTGAATGATGACCGGTTGCTACCACCAAACCTTATTAACATGATTATCGTAGATGATCTCATGATGGAGGGCGGTCAGAGCCCCGAATTGGAAAAGGCTTTTACACAATACTCACATCATAGGAGCCTTAGTATCTGCTACATTGTACAGAATTTATTCTACAAGGGCAAGGGCAACCGCTCGATAACTCTAAACGCCAGTTATATCATTCTGTTTAAGAACCCCAGAGATAAACAACAACTCTCGGTTCTAGCACGCCAGATGTATCCGGGTAACAGCCGATTTTTCATGGAGGCCTTTGAAGACGCTACCCGTAAACCTTATGGCTACTTATTGGTGGATTTAAAGACAAACACCTTAGAGGACTACCGACTGCGCACAGGTATTTTCCATCCGGATTTACCAGTCGTCTACATACAGAAGCCCACTAGAAAAACCCGGTGAGGTGCAAAACAGACCTCATTAGTACCAGCGACCGACCATCATGACGGCACGTATACGCCGGAACTACGCTCTCCTTAAAATGCTTGTAACGGCACCGCCCCAGCAACGCAGGGCCATTCTGTGCTCGGCTTCTGATGATCTAGTATCGGCTATAGCCGAGATTGCCTTCAATACCGTCAGGGGGAACGTACCGCTATCCGGCCGTCAACTAGGTGTCTTAAAAAAGCAGAAGCTAATCCTCAAGAAGCTGGGTAACAAGCGGGCCTCCATAAAAGTTAAAAGAAAGCTTTTAAAACAATCTGGAGGTTTCATAGGAGCGCTCCTAGGACTTGCATTGCCTCTGATCACCAGGCTTCTAGGGGGCGGTTAATGGAGCACAGTCAGAAGATGTATCTGGTTGACAAGCGTCAGCTGGATGGTCTGAGCACCCATAACAGGGGAGAGCCTGATATTCGAAAATCAGCAACCCTCCGGATCGATTCTGAAATGCAAGATATCCTACGTCGGCATGATTTATCAGACTACGACAAGGTTACCCTCTATTCTGCGATTCTCCAGAAATACTTAACACATTTTAGACAAGCCGCCAATGAGAAGAACAAACTAACATTGTACATGCCCCCTGAAGAGCCTACGAGTCTCGGCAACACAAATCCCGGACACCCCGTTTCTGATCCCCTGGTCTCTGAAATCCTGAATACCATTAACCCCCGTTATCGTAAGAATGTGGAATTATTGTTGAACAAGATGACCGGTGAGCAGGGGCTGGTACCCTGGAACGCAAAGGGGGAGTTTGTATATAAAGGTACGCCTGTCAAAGGTTCAAATGTCCATGATTTAGTTCGCAGCATTACCAACCCACAGGCCTTTGGAAGACACAAAAAGCCTAGAGGCTGGGATCTGTTCATGCAATCTGCTGCGGACTTAAACATTCCGGCCACTTTAGTGGGAAACATGGGGCATCGCGAGCTGCTTGAGACATTGAAAGACAATGGTGTTAAAACCACGTCCGAGGATGTTGAGTCCCTAGATATTTCCGTAAAGAGAAGAAGAAAGAAAAATAAACCCAAACGCGAGGCCTGGTTTAGTGTGTAACTGTGTTTTCTCTTAATTTTAAGAACAGTTTTTAACCTTTGTCATATGTATATGTATATGGTTTATGTATCTGTTTTTTATAAGTATACGCACACCTGTTGATTAAACAAATGCGCTGTTTGTAATAAAATACGTGTTTATGTAAATGTCTTTATATCTATACCCACTACAGCCTGTATAAACAAAGGTTCTGTTTGTAATAAAAGAACATTATTATTTATACCAACCATACGTTTTGCGTCTAATTATTTCAAGCATGGCTAGTACAACATTTTGTTTGTTTAAAAAAAAAAAAAAAATATTAAACATGACACAAGTAAGAAGGAGACAGTTGTTTAAAAGTACAAGATGTTTTTATTTAGCCCTGTACACATATCTACTGATTATTAACACACTTACATTTCTGGCAAAAACTATATACATTTACAGGTGGCCGGCGATATTTACGTTTGTTCACAAAAGCCGTCACCATCCGATCATTCTGCCCGAGATCAAGAGAGTAGGTTTGCATAACAGCCCGCAGTGCCTGTTTCTCAGACATTTTAGATACAAAGTAGCAAGCATGCTGCCCACATGTCACGGCTTCAGAATGCTGCACCTGTGCTCTATTATAATGTACTATGGGTGCTATATGTTTAACATAGTCCAGTAGATCGCCGTCATATATAGGGTGGCTTGGGAAACACCCCAGGCTATCAAAAACAGTTATTGCAACAGTGTCTATAAACATAGCTATCCAGTGTGTTCCTTCTTGATGCTGGGGGTCGGTGTTCACAACAAAGCTGATGGGCAGTTCCCCCGGTATACTCCGTGGAATGTTATCACACGAATACACGCCCGTTTGTCTTTTCGCAGGAAACGCATGATCTGGTAGGTATCCATTACATATCGTACAGCACCTGTCGCTGGTTGTTGAGTTCTATGACAGAGTCAAATAGGGCCATAATAATGAGATTCACAGTACTTGGTAAATTTGCAGCAAACCGGACCTCAAGTCGTAAATTACCATTCCTAATCAGATTATAATGTCCTGATGATGCATTATCGGGTCTCAAATCAAAAGCCAGCAAGGTGTAGCCACCATCATAGTCGTCACGTGGTATCACAAATCCTTTATCGCGCATGTGCTTGCCGCTGATGGAGACTAGTCCCAGATACTCCCTAATTGTATTTTTCTGTTGAAAACTAGGGCTGTAGGCTTTGGCGGGGATGACGACCCCATCCTTAAAAAGGGCGGCGTAGTTAATGTTGTAATGTTTAAAATTAAAAGGATTGCTTGCGTAATCCCCTGAAAAAGCGGTGTTATCCACAAAGCCAATAACGATTATTTTAGGTAGCTGTCCCAAGAATAAGTTATCTTGACTGGCGACACGGCTGCCCGCTGGTACACTGAAGATTTTCAAGGAGGTCCTCTCCACAGGGTATTTCAAGTTAGATACTTGTAGAGCATCAGCATGCGCGAGTCTGACCGTCGGTGACACGTTGACCCTTTTAATGAATAAACTCGCTGATACTATTACCAGTTTGTAGGCTTCTGCATCATCACTGTTCAAACAAAAAGCATCTTTATTTCGCGAGAGTTTAATTTTCAGATCAACACCATTCACCATCAGCTTCTCCTGGAAAAACAGATCTGAGTGTAGACGCCCTAGTAAATCAAAGTTTCTGCTACCTGTCGCATACGCTGATCTCTTTATAAAGCCCTTGTTGTTTCCATTTAGAGCATAATCCTCCATATGCCCCGCCGTGTCCTTATAAAAAAGCCCTGCAGTCAGTTGGGTGTCCAAAGTGTCATTGCTGTAGTTCAGAATGCTTTCAATATACGCTCTATAGGCATACATATTGTCGCTCTGTGTAATCATGCGATCACCTAGAGTGATGTCCACCTGGTTGAAAAGGGTGGCCACCGGATAGGCAATCGTGGCCACCTTCGCCGCTGCACCGATAGCCGTCCCATCCTCTTTTGTTATTCTGCAGGTTAGGTAGAGCAAGGTGTCATTCAAATCCAGGTACGTCTCTGTTGAGCCCGATATGTAAAACTCAATGGGGGCTAATGGTGATAGTGCTGCTAGGGGCGCAACTTCCATGAAAAAACTGTTTTCGATGCTTGTCTGTGTCGGGGGCACTACAAACAGATCTAGTTCCGATTTCACACATTCCCCCGAGGCACAGTGGATAAAGGCCATCTTTTAGAAAATATTGATGCCGGGTCTGTTTTTATTTCGCTTGACCCGTCTGTTCTTTGACGTGCGCTTTCTCTTCTGAGCGGCTTTGGTGGTGGTTCTTCGTTTTTTATGCGGCTTCGGAGGCCCCCGCCGGCGCGACGCTGCCCTTTTTCTTTTTGCAGGGCTTTTACCAACGTAAACCAGACCAGAGCCCTCTTGTGCTGGTTGGTTGAAACGATTTGCGATGGAGGTTGTTGCAGTAGACACCACATCCTTAGCAATGTTTGTAGCAGCTGTTTTCATATGCGGCTTGGCTAATTCAAACCCTTTGCGCAGGAAGGGCATGGCTCTCCGAAAAAGACTTCTAAAAATACTTCCTAGCCCCTCACCATACATCACAGGCGCACCTTGGAAGTAGGGCTGATTTCCATAACCGGCCTGTCTGCGGTAATAATCCCTATAAGCGTGCGGCTCCCCGTAATTCTTCATGATTACCATGTTCTAATTGTCTCTCTCGCGTCTAGGGCGCAGGTGTAGTTTCACCAGGACCTTCCCGTATTTAAATGAGACCGGATCTCCCTGATCGTCCCTTATCTGGATGTTGATGGTATCAAAATGACACTTAGAAACAGGAATATAATCAGGCTTCATGTATTGTATATTAACAATGCCGTTATTTTCGCCCTTGACTTGTGCGGTCCGCATCAGGGGGGCGTATGAGTCACCAACCCTTTGGTATTCTACTATATCGCTGTAGATCATGAGGCTGTAAAATCCACCATCAATATCTGCACGTGTTTTGTCCGTATTTTTAGTATTATTTTTTATATGCTGAACGTTCCCCAACACCATCGAGAGTTTCCCACTACATATAAACTCCACGGTAAGATCGGGTGATCTTACAAATACTTTACGGCGTGAGTTATTTAGAAACAGGTGTATATCTGCATAGCGCTCGAGACTCGCGATTGATTTGTTGATAGTATCTAGCAGCGCCTGTATTGTGGGGTAGAAGCCGTGAGGAAAACCCACATTTATCAATTCAGCAGGTTCTCCACGTCTGATGGTATACCAGGAATCTCTTTTGTCCAGGGTGTCCCAGGTATGGGGGTACTGAATCTCCATCAACCCCGCTTCCCACGGACCTTGTAAATTAACGGGTTTAGCCAGTTTAACTGAATAATCCGATATTTTCGTTTTTGGGGAATATATCTAAAGAGGCGTTGCTGGGCAAGGTGATATAAAAGCCGGTGTTTTCCATCTTCTTCTTCTCAGGGATCGTCTCTGCTTTTTAGATCCTCTAGAGAGGCCGCGTTGACCCAACTGTTGAATTTCTCAGGCCATCCGTGCCATTTTACCAGGTGCTGTTTCTTAGACCCCTTTCCTTTACTCTGAATAATTTTCTCAACCCTATAAAGACGCTGGGGATCGTCGATCACCTTTTGTAACTCCTCTGTGTAGAAATTACCGCTTACAACTTCACCAGCATAATCATTCAGCTGATATATGTATACCCCCTCTTTCACAGATGCTTTTGCCACTATGAAAATTTCGTCAGTAAAGGACTGTTGGTAGCCTTTTGTAAAGACACCTTTTAACTTGGATACTCGGACGTGGTCCCCTACACGAAAGGATGCTTTCTTGATCTTCTCCGATAGCCGTCCAGCATACAGGTTTCGCCACGCTGCTAATGAGTTTTCAGAGGTTACAGCCCGGGGAGGCATTTTAATAGACCGGTGGTAGCTGTCATTATACACATCGATAAAAGTCTGTAATATATCCACATAGCGTTGTGTATTATAGGCTGTGAAATATCTCCATAGTTTAGATTTTAGGGTTCTATTAAAACGTTCAACAACCGCCGCTTTAACTTCCGTGTGGGTTATAAAATGATGCACGCCGTGGTGCTTTAGAAGGTTTTGCAGGGGCCTATTCAGAAATTCCTTACCGGCATCAGTTTGTAATTTTACAGGTACGCAACCCTTGCTGAAGATATGTTTGAAGGCCGCCGCCACTCTTGAACCAGTCTTATCCCGCAAGGCCTCTGCAAATGCATATTTTGATAAAACATCTATCACTGTCAGATTGTACCGCGCACCATCGTTCTGCTCTAAAACATTCAGATCTTCATACGGGGTCTCCTCCAGAGCCTTAACAGCCTCATCCATATCCACATAGTCTGCATCGGTGTAGGCGTCATCCACACCTGAGTCGATGACACCCGGCTGTTTCCCACTCCCAAGATTCAACATATCAAAACGCTCACATAATGTACCCATAGCCGCTGCGTCATCAGGACCCCCATCGACGGATAGCGACGGTGCCGGCGGACTTTCAGGGCTGTAGTATTTTTGAACGGTTTTCAAATCCTCAACAGCTGTATTGTCCTTAGAGTAGTAGCTATAGCGCTTCATAATTCCTGGTATTGAGGTCTTTTGAGTTTTCGTTTTTTTTTTTCCAAGGCTTCAGGAACGGCGTACATCCCCCAATACGTATCTGTATATATACACCCTGCACGCCACGTCCCACCCTTCAAAACCCCGCTCCACACTTCCGGTTCTTTGGGGGGCATCCGGAGGAAGTCCCCTTGGGGCCCCAACCCTTAGGGGACCTTCCCGATAGCCCCCATGATGTCACAGCCGGTGGGACACCCCCGCTAAGGACCCAGGGCCTGTTAAACACACCTACATCACTTCCGGGACAGGATTTTGCCCAGGCAGAACTTCCGGGGGAAGCCCCAGGGGGCCACGCCTAGGATATGACGTCATAGGGACCGGATATCCCGCCCTAAAGGGGCGTGGAAAGCTGTCAAGGCTTGTTTGATGAGGAAAGGTATCAGGCTTTACTACTATCATCATTCATATGTATGCGTGCGAGCGCTTTCCAGTGTATTAAAACAGCTCATGCTTGAAGTCTTTAAAGACCAGCCGGCTAGCAAATGTCTCCATGATGTGCAAAGGAAAAAATGAAAACAAATATTGAAAAAGAGATAATAAGCATTCATTAATCTGCGAATGGTGCACAATTCTGCCTCCATTCTTCAGATCTCTAGAGGCACCCAGCGTCGCCATGCCGGGAGGAAAATACAAGCCTAGAGCCCCTTCACAAGAAGCCTAAAACAAGCAGACACTCAAGCTAATAAGACCCTGCCACACATGCACAAGGATTTAATTTAAAAGGGAAAATGAAAAATGCATACAGAAAATAAATAAATTGGAAAGCCAAACATTCAGGTGCCATAAATACACAAATAAAATGAGCACATGCAGGAAAAAATAAAGAAAAAGGAAAGCATTTTTTTTTAAAAAAGAAAGTAATCTGTTCTCTTTTATCGTTTGATTATTTTTCAGATAATACACCATTCACATTTACTAGCATTACTCCTACATATAATGTGAATATGTTCAATTCCAATATGCCCACAGTGCTGGCCTAGTCGATAGACCTTTCTTTTTGTCATTTCAAATCAGGTGGGTGAGGGGTGGCGGGAGCGAATGTTAGTATTCAGGCACCTGCTGCTGGCTAGTATTGGATAGTCCCTTCAAAGCGGGCATTCCAATTGGCTGAGGCCTTCCTTCAAAGCAGCTGCAGTGAGGAATCTGGATTTAAAAGAAGCAGGTGTGGGCTTGAAACAGCCAATAAAACTGCAACGAGCGACTTATAAAAAGTGCCACTGGGGAAAAAAAATAAAAGCACAATGTCACGGTTAGGAATTATTTTCTTTTTTCTGCTTTCCCCTCGATAGACATCTACGGAACCCCCAACTTTTTGCTATTGTTTTGAACATGCCCTCGCTTATGGGGCAAGTGAAGCCTTATTACTTTACCTGCCTTTCTAAGCCGATCTGTTTTGAGGGCACTGATTAGACCCTGAGGCTATCAGTGCTTGGGGACCCTGCCCCTCATTACTAAATTCCTGGTACGTATCATGCTGCACACATCACCTTACAGTGAAGTGCGGTCTCCCACTTGTTTTTATTAACTTTGTGGTTACTTGCATTGTTAGGGAGAATTCTAATTTCTCCGATTCCACCCCCCCCCCCTCAACCTTCGAGACCCCCAGCTCTTTTGCTGGACTTTAGGACTTTTTCATTTTAACCCTGGAGTGAGTGAGCCTTTTTTTTCCTCTCACTCATGTGTTTTGGCCTGAATGGGATTACGCGTTTCCGTTGTTTTTGGAGTCTGACAAACTCCATAGGCATCTACTTTTTGTATGGTGACACACAGCACCTTCAGTGCAGGGTCACAGAGAAATCCTTTAGATTTCCCATAAGGTTTAAAAACCTTTTCTTGTGTGAACTACTGCCCCCAAGAATAGTAAAGTGAAATTGACTTTACTTACCTTTTCACTTTGTAGGACCAGCACACGCCATCTTATGTGGAGTGCTAGTGGGTCAACTAGTAGCCCCTTATCCTACCTACTCATGTAAAAAAATGTATGTTACCCTCACTACTTTAAATGGCTGGTGGCAGTGGCTTAATTTTCCTAACACTGTGCTTTTCAACCACAGGCTGTATCCTCAGCTGCAGTATAGCACCCATGGGTGACCATTTTGGCAAAATGGCAGCATTCTTTTTTTTTGCCATTTTCTTTTTGTGATGTCTTTCTTGGGTTTGACTCTGCGCGCCAAGTCAGGTTTGAGCCCTTTGTTCATTTTGCCTTTGGCAGGCTTCAGTACTGAACACACGCCTCTAGCTCCAGTGTGTCTCCAAGGGCAGGAAGTGAGGCAGGTTCCCGAAACTCCTGTCCTTTGTCTTTATGAATGCCTGAATGCACCCAGTCCTGATTGGCTGGCTGGCTGGCTGAATGGGAGAAACCTGATTGAAAGGGGAGGGTTTTGGGACTGAAGACAGAGTCGACCACTGGGAAAAGCAACCCGACGAAGAAACCGTGAACGAAGCTTGTTGCAGCCTCCTGACCTTTGAATTGACCGGTGAAGGAGTGCTGCTGTGCTGAAACTCCTTTTTCTAAAATCGACAAGAGAAGCTCCGGAAGGGACAACTTCATTTGGATTAGTGGGACCAACTAACCCCGAGACGAAATCCACTGGACCACCTTCCCCGACTGGCTGTATGTCTTTGCTGCTGCAGGAACAGAGTGCCAGGGGTCGAGAAATCCGTAGTCAAGTGCAATCTGTGATACGGCCAGAAGTTCCAGGAGTCTCCCCAGGACCCTCCAGAAGCAGGACGACCAGAGCTTGAGTCCCCTCACCAACGTGCAGGAATCAAGGAGTGAAGGATGCCCAATTTGTATCCAAGATCCGTGGTGGTGCCGTTTACAACAGCCACTGACCGAAAAGAGCCTGTAGCTGCCGCCGACCTCCGAATTGCTGCCACAGGAGTCCCCAGACGTCCTCCCTCTTGTCCCCACGACTGAGAGGCCCAGGAAGCCAGTGTCTGCATCTCTGCAACCGGACAGAAGCCAGCGGGACCACTCGTCTTCTAACCAAAAGGTACTGTTCTGACTTGGGGTACTTACCCCAGTGTCTGTAGCTTGCTCTTCTCAGTTGAGACTTGCATTAGCTGCTTTGCTAGAGTGGATTTCAGCTCTACCCGTCACAAAAAGTAACAGCTTGTGACCCTACAGTGATTTTTCTTCAACAAACTCTCGAACTTTGTGCAAGACTTTTACTATCCAAGAAGTGATTCAGCTCCTTTGGCTGTCCTGGCTCCTGCACTCTTCTAGTCCATTTGACTTTGGTACTTACTGTACCTCACAGGTGATGCATTGATTTCTAATTATTATTGCTTCGAAAGGTTTTTATCTAGACTTCTTTGGAAGATTTCAGTACTCACATGCTCAGAGAACCGGTTGAACCTTTTTCCTTCCTTTAACCTTTCCTTTCTGCAAAACCTCAGAATCTACAAAGTGTACTAGTGATAAATAAGTGCCATTACTGTCCTTGTTAGTGAAGTCACCTCCGGGTGTAGGAAGTGTGTATGAAGCATCTCTAAAGAGTATCTACTTTGTGTGGATTCTGGAAAAGTATAGTTGATTGTTACAAACATTGCCCATTTTAAAGACCACTTATTTAAAAACGACTTAAATAAATACGTTATTTATAACAAAACCTTGAGTGTAAGTGTTACTTGGCTACATGGATTTGTGAATTTCATTGCTACAGCTCTACAGCTCACATTTACCCCTCTTGAGATAAGTCTGGCTGCTCAGTCAAACTACTAATTTGCGTAGTACAGGCTTATACCAATAGGTGGGTTACCTAATACCAAGCAGACAAGGGTTGTGTTGTCTCCCACATGGTTACTACATAAATTGTTGGCTAACATGCATGATGTGTCCAGGACAGACTGGTGGCCGCAGATATTTTTCTACTACGTTTAAACTTTCTCAAGTGCACTTTTGCTTTTTACACATAAATGGCTATGCCACGAGATTTTGCCCTGTTCTTCAGCCATTTGTATGATGGACATATTCCTGCCCTCTCAGGGCTGGATTTGCCATAAATGGTAGGTCCTTTCCTGGGCAAAGCTCCGGTATGAGTTTGCGGCTGGATGTTGGGGCTGGGACCCTCTGGTCATAATCCAGATCCCATCTAGAAAGCGCCTGTTGGGCAGAGGTGGTAGCCGGAGACAGCCCCTGCCAGTTTGACTGGTGCAGATCCTTACAGTGTGTGGGCTTTGTGGGGGGAGGGGGAGAGGGACTCCAGCTTGAATTTAGGATAAAGGAAGGACAACTGGAGCCATTCTCGCGATTGTCAGAGGCAAGACCACTTTGAAGAGGAGCATACAGCTGAGGACCTGATCACTGCAGCCAGCCAGCAGTGTCTTCACCCATCCCAGCGAAGCACAGATCCTTTGCAGATCCCCAGAAGGCCTTCATCAATGCTTCAACCCCTGAACCCTAGGGAACAACCAGTCTCAAACCCTGCTGGAAGATCCTGGCCTTGGAAGCTTTCAGAAGGGTCTCACCTTGGCTACCTAACTGCATCGGATGCTTTTCAGGGTTCAGACTTGGGACACTGCAGTCCCTATACTAGTAAAACCAGAGGCTTCTCCCTGGTAGAGGGCAAAAGAACTTTGCTTCCTTTGTTCTTTATTACTCGAGACACTTACTGCTGCCTGTGTATCAAAGCAGTAAAACTAAAATAGATATTTGACAAGTTTATCTGACAGCTTAATGTAACAGCGATACAATGAAAACCACAAGAGGGTCAATGTACCCTTATGGCCATACCCTTATTCCATAATCCATGTCATTATAACACTAAAGCCATGGGCCCGTATTAAACCAGCGTCAATGCAATCCTATGGCCATAGGATTCTATTACATCACAGTGAATGCAACACTGGGATCGCTCCAATAACTGTGGGCTAATACCATCCTATTGCCATGAGGATGTATTGTACCACGGTCCTTTTAACACTATGGTCGTAGGATTGTGTCCTCAATAGTCACTGTAACACAGATATACGTCATGTCAATTATAATACACCCGTACACAAGTGTTGCTAGGCGCGACAAGACGAGGGAGGGAAGACAGAGGGCAGACAAGACAAACGATCTTACTAGGCCTAGCGTCATTCAGATCGTGCAAGTGACGCGATGTAAAGTGTGGGGGGGATGGGACGAGTGGTTGGGGGGGGGAAAGAGTGTGAGGGAAGTGTAATCAGGGTAGCATTGCTCAGAGTACGTGCAGCCAGGGCAGCGCAGCTCTGGGTAGCTGTAAGGAGGCAGGTGACTGTAGAGGTGACAGGTAAAGTCCCCAAGTCCACGGTAGGCTCAGAGGCAGTGCAGGGGAGACTGATCCTGGAGAAGCGCGGTACCCAATAAGACTGAGGGTAGTCAAGCAACCAGACGGCGCAGCAGATATGTAGGTCAGCAGGGGGGAGAGAAAGAGAAAGCAGAGGAGAAAAGCAAGCTATTGGGCTGCTTCCGGAACTTCAGGTGGTCCGGCCCAGGTTTGAGAGGCGGTTTGATAGGGGCAGGGAGGTCATTCCAAAGGGAGGCCACTGCACAGGAGAGAGATATCCCCCCACTCCCTGCCCGGAGAAGCTTCTGGCCCTCAGAATATGAGGTAGGTGAGCAAAGGGCTCGAGAAAGAAGGTATTTTGGAAGCGAGAGTTGGATGTAGTGCAAGCCATTGCCCCAGAAAGCCTTGTGTACAATGCAGAGGGTCTTCAACTTGATCCTGGGAGCCAGGGGAGAGATTTTAAGGCTGGAGAGATGCGGTCCCTGGGCAAGTCTCACAGTCCTGTTCTGGATTAGTTGCGGCGGGTAGAGGAAGGCAAATTGAGAAAGAGGCTGTTGCAGTAGTTCATCCTAGAGAGAACCAGAGCTCTAGAGACAGTGATCTTGTGGGGTAAAGTGAGAAAAGGAATGCCACCTCTGGGGAGGTGCAGCTGGTAGTGGGCCTTCTTGGCAAGGTCATTGGTGTGAAGGGAGAAGGAGAGAGTGGAGTCAAAGAGGACACCAAAGTTTTTAGCCTCAAAGGAAGGCGAAGGAAGAGGACCCAAGGAGGGCAGCCAGAGAGGGGGAAGTGGGAGCAGGGGTCTCAATGAGAAGGATCTCTGTCTTACTGGCATTAAGGCAGAGATCGTTGGAGGTGCATCAATCCTGAATTGTGGATGCACAGTCAGGAATGAGGGAGAGGAGGAGGCGGCTGCAGAGAGCCTGAAAGAGAGCAGAGGGTCATCCGCATAACACTGAAAGTTACAGGAGAAGGTAGAGATCAGGTGGGCCAAGGAGACATTGAAGAGCCAGGGTGAGAGGGTAGAACCCTGGGGAACACCACATGTGGAGAGAGAGGTGGTGGAGAGAAAGGATGCAAACTGGACGTAGGAGGATCGGGTCCAGGAGGAAGGAGGTCAACCACTCCAGGGCTTGATCTGTGATGCCCAGGTTCTCACAGAGTTGATTGATCAGGGTGACGTGATTGACCATGTCAAAAGCAGAGGAAATGTGAAGGAGGAGGACAGAAGGAAAGCTAGAATCAAAATGTGTGAGCAGGTCTTCACAGGTTTCAGGAGATCAGTGTCCGTGCCGCTGGCTGCTGGGAAGCCAGTCTGATGGTCTTGGAGACAACCAATAGATTCAGTGTGGAGAGTAAGCTGGGAGATGGCCAGCTTTTCCATGAGTTTGCCCAGGAAAGGAGTGATAGAGATTTAGCGATAGTTTGCCGGACATGTAGGATCAGCAGAAGGCTTTTTAAAGAGGGGAGCACAAGGGAGTGCTTGAGGAGAGAGGGGAGTGCTTGAGGAGAGAGGGGAAAGCTATAGGCTATAGGACAACATTAGGCCATAACAAGACCATGGATATATGACAGCATTATGCCATAACAACCAAGAGCAGTTCTCAAACTGAAAGCCCTAAATTGACAGAAAGACCTGAAACGTCAGTGTAAGGCAACCTTCTTGTACTTTACAAACTCACCAAAGAGGGAAACTGTGCACATGGTACCTTACTGAAACTCGATTTTGCACGGTTATACTCTAAATTCCTTCAGGTGCTAAGGATTAAAACTACAGGCTCAACAATATTATTACATGTATGCCATTCAAAGACAACCACCAAAATGCAATATGCTAATTAGAGAACAAAACCAGGCCTTGTGCAGTTTTAAAACCATGGTGGTTGGAAACACACTAAAATATATGGATACGTCAGGAAAGCAGGCTCCTCCTGGGGTGCATTTATTCACCCATTCTGCCATAGCAAAGAGAAAGAAGGCGATCAGCCAGAACTGCAAGCTACTAGCCAGGCATGAAAAGCCACTCGCTCCAACACAGCGCGCCATTTATTTCTTGACAAGATTTAATGGTCACTCGTCAATGGTAACTGCAAATTATCATGCATATAACACGAGTGAATAGCCATTCACATTTGGTCAGTATATGGAGAATTTGGTTTTACATGTTAAGCCCGGGTCAGCTTTCCAGGCATAGTATCCTAAAATTGCATCAGGGTTCAACTTGCACCAAGTTGGGGTGCAGCACTGTACTGGAGCTTTTTTTTATATATTATGCTTGATTTAACTGTTTTACCAGTTTTTACAAGTGTGTTATACATTTCCCAGAACAACTAGACAGTTGGATTTGCGTCTTGACCTTTTTTCAGTTCCTAAGACTTTTTGTCCAAGTTCATACTCTCCAGAAATGTAGTTACTGCAATCACTGTTTTTGTATTCGGTCCGTTCATCAGGTAGCTCCACCAGTAATCCTCATCCATCAGTTTTGATTTCGTAAACAGGTGGCACATTAAGAGGTTTCTTTCTTTAACCAGTCCAGAGCAAAGAAGCAGCAAGTGTCTGTTTTCAGTTATGTTCTCCTTAGCACAGAACCGACAGCGGTTTTCTATCGCCTGGTCTCTGATTGACAGTATTTTGTTGGTTTTCAACAGGTTTAGCAGGGCTCTCAGAAAGGTCGAACAAAGTCTCTTGTTGGGAAATTATTTATTTCATCGGTTCATTGAGTTTCCTGGAGTTGGGCAGTAGGTGTTGGGTTAGTTCGTTTTTCTCCGCTGTATTTAAGGTCTGACACCAATCCCATTCCTTGAATTTTTTGGCCGTTTTTGTTGGGTTTTGTTCTAGTTCCAATTTCGTACTGCCAATTTCATCCAGGAGCAGGTCGTTTTTTTTGCCCAATCAGATAGCATGGTGCTCGAACCTTTTTTCATTTCGTCAAGAATTCGACCAAACATTTTTTTTTGGAAATGTGGATTTTCTTGAAAAGCAGCAGACTGTTTAAGTCCACTGTGCCTTTCAAAGATGTCAGGCTTAGCTCTTTCCGGATTGATGCTATTGGATTAGAGGAGGGAAGTGGAAGTATTTTCCTCCAAAAATATCCTTCCAACCCTTGCCAAATTTTGGACGGGATGGCCGGCATAACTGCTGCACCGTAAACTGTTGCCGGCACTAACTTTGCTTTGTTGAAGTTCAGTGAGGCTTGCAGAGAAAACCAACCAAATTTTTTATCCATGATCCTAGCTTGTGAAGTTAGACTTTTGATTTTTGTTAGCAGTATTTCCTGCATTGGAAGTTCCTGTCGGTGTGTGTTAAAGAGGACTCCCAGATATCTTTTCAAGGTGGGAGCGCCCCAACTGCCAAGAAATAGTGTCTTTTCTCTTTGCGAATATCTCAAGGATCATTACTTTTGTTTTGGTAGGATTGATCTCTAGGTCATTTGATCGTAAATAGGTCAGTAGACTCTCCAATTTTCTTTGTAGGCCAACTCCTGTTTGGTCTATAAGGATGATGTCATCTGCATATACCAACCTATTTATTTTTTCTTTACGAACAGTTGGTGAAAAAGTTCTGATGTGTTTTTCCATTTCGTGGATGTCTCCAGTGTACGCATTATATTGGGGCGGAGCCAGGGTACACCCTTGTTTGACTCCCCTAAAGGTGAGTATTTTGAAGATAGAAGTCCCGCGCCGCACAGGCGTACTCTCATTGATGTGTCTGTACGTAGTTCTCTAATAGGATCCAGGATCGTTGACGGGCAGTGCCATTTGTCAAGTTTTGCCCACAATTTCTCCTGATTGCCCCCATTGAAAGCTTGGGAGAGGTCGATAAAAGCTAGAACTATTCTTATAGCGCCTTCCATAACTTTTGCCTTTAAGATGCTTAGGGTCATGATATTCACGTTGTACCCATGTTTTTGGTAAAACCGGTTTGGAAGGGATCATGCCCTTCTGAGGTGGCAACCCATATTTTGAATTTGTCGAGGAGGAAGGACCCAAAGATTTTCCAGATGGTGTCCAGCAGGGCGATGGGACGATAGTTTGTGTGATCTTCCCTGTCCTCCTTTTTATAGATGGGTACTACGTTTGCAGTTTTCCAGGACAAGGGAATTGAACGTGATGTGGCACAGTTCTTGAATATTTCAGCAATTAGTACGACCCAGGCTTCACGGTTTGATTTTATGTCTGTGTTTGAAATCCCGTCTGGTCCTGGGGCTCGAGATGTTTTCAGTTTCATAATTTTTTCTCTGATCAATGTTTTATGCTGTTCAATTTCCCAACTTTCTGGTTTGATTTTTGGCACCGAGCTGGAAGCCAAATGGTAATCTAAATAGTTTTGAAAAGTGTAGTAAACATTTGGTTTCTGTCACGCTATTTAATAATGCGTTTTGTGTGGTCACCCCCACCCCCGGATCCTGCTGGTATAATGTGATTTGATACGACTTTAGCCAAACTTTTGTATTTCCTTGTTGCAAGTCTTGCAGCTTCTTGGTTTTGTAGTGTCGGGATTTCTTTAGCTCTCCTGGTTAGGCCTTGCATGATTCTTCCTTTTGTTTTTAGGAGTTGGCTGTTAGTATGGCAATGAGACCCATTGACTTTGGTATGCGTCCTTTGATAGTAAGGGATCACTAAAGGACAGTAGTCGGGTTGCGCCAGTTTCTGTGAGTCCCTGTCTGTTGTTCTGGTTTGTTGATATAACCTAGTAATTTCTTTTATTGAAGTTGAATTTAGCTGCAAACATGCCCCCCCCCCATTGTTTGTCAGCTTGGAAGTCATAGTTACTCTATTGAGAAGACTCTGAGGTAGATCTGTTTCCGCAAGCAGCTTTCAGCAGATTGTGATCGCTGTATGCAGTCCTCATTACTTTAAAAGATGTTGTCCTTGACATTAGATCTCTGGAGACATATGTGGTCAAAGCTTGCTTTACGATCACCTTGTTTCCATGTCGGGAGATCTGGCAAGTTTCTTTGATTTCAAAAAGTGGAGGTTGTGCAAATCTCTAGCAGCCCTAAGAGAAGACCACTGTGACCCTCTTCTTTCTGAGCGCGAGGCCGTCGACCCTATCATTCTAGACGTATGCTTGGTCATTGGATTTCTTTTTACATCCTTTTGTATTGGAAGGTCGACTTTTGTGTTTAGGTCCCCACATAGGATTGTGTGGTCAATCTTGAATTCTTGTAAGCTGTCATCCAATTACTTTCAGATCTTATTCTTAAAGGAGATATCCGTAAAAGCTTTTGGATTCCAAAAGATGTTGAACACCAGATAAAAGTTGGTTTCCCTCAGGTTCTTAAGTGAGGCAGATCTATGCAAGATCCCAGCTGCTAATATAAAAAGGGATCATTTGCAAGAATATTCCCGATCTGAAGATCAGATCCAGCTCCGATTGCCAAAATAAGGCCAGCACGAGGTCTACCAAGCGGGCCTTGGATCGCTGGTGAAAAGACTAGCTCGAATCCATCCACTGATGGTTTCTTTAAGAGCCAAGTCTCCCGGAGACACAAGATGTCAAATGAGCCCAGGTTGACGTCCGATGTGTTCATCAGGTGTGTAAAAACATGTGTATTCCATGAACCCATGGTTATTTTGTTCAATGGAGGAATACAAGAGATTTTTTGTTGTCCCTGGCGTAGATGATTCGGGTTTTGGTGGCCAAGATCTCTGATGGTTAGCCAACGCTTCCGATAGCCAGGCCCATTGCCTTTTCTCCTTTTCCTTGAGGTTTCGATGGAGTACACCCGGTAACTCCCTTTATCCAAGTCTTAATGTGTCTTGCTCTATTGTAATTTTCCAGTTATGTTGTGGGCCATGCGACACCCGCTCGTCTTCAAGTGATAATTCATTATACACTTTGTTGTTGTTTGTTGGCACAACTACTGGAGCTTTCATTAATTGTTCGATTAACCCTAAAGCTTCCACCCATGTACGCTATTCATCACACGGCACAGGCACCCCCAGTTGATCAATCCAGCAAAGTCTTGAAGCACCCCAGGGCGATGGTCCTTCCAGTGAAGGAGCAGCATGCCATCTGCGAGCTTGTACTGTCCCGAGCTTTTCAGATTCTGAACTGGAACGTGAAGATGGTTTATGTGCAGGAACGTGGGATCTCCTATACACACTTTCCGCATATGCTCTGTTGCTAAACCATAATGTGCGCGCTTTCCCCTGAGCACACCTCGGGCTCTAGGAGTACATGATCACGTACAATCATGCAGTGGAAGCATGACTACTTCTGCTGTGCACACTCCAAAGACACACCAGCAGCTGCAAGGCACATTGACCACTTTCCTGAAACAAAAGCGCCAAACTTCAAATTTTCACTGGAATGATTTTGAAGCAGTTTCTCATGGTAACTCCATTTAAGAACCCAACGACACTGTGGCTAGAGGCAGGTTCTCATACAAGGGTCTATTGACACCTCTCCCTCTTAATACTAAACTAGAGTGCGGGAGAAAGCAAGCCAATACGAGTGTGGGAGAAAGTATGCCAATACTAAACTAGTGTGGGAGAAAGTGTGCCAATACTAAACTAGAGTGTGGGAGAAAGTATGCCAATGCTAGAGTATAGTGTGGGAGAAAGTGTGCCAATACTAAACTATAGTGTGGGAGAAAGTGTGCCAATACTAAACTAGTGTGGGAGAAAGTGCCAATACTAAACTAGAGTGTGGGAGAAAGTATGCCAATGCTAGAGTATAGTATGGGAGAAAGTATGCCAATACTAAACTATAGTGTGGGAGAAAGTGTGCCAATACTAAACTATAGTGTGGGAGAAAGTGTGCCAATATTAAACTATAGTGTGGGAGAAAGTGTGCCAATACTAAACTAAGCCAATACTAAACTATAGTGTGGGAGAAAGTATGCCAATACTAAACTATAGTGTGGGAGAAAGTGTGCCAATACTAAACTAAGCCAATACTAAACTATAGTGTGGGAGAAAGCAAGCCAATACTAAACTATAGTGTGGGAGAAAGTGTGCCAATACTAAACTATAGTGTGGGAGAAAGTGTGCCAATACTAAACTAGTGTGGGAGAAAGTGTGCCAATACAAAACTAAGCCAATACTAAATTATAGTGTGGGAGAAAGCAAGCCAATACTAAACTATAGTGCGGGAGAAAGTGTGGCAATACTAAACTATAGTGTGGGAGAAAGTGTGCCAATGCTAGAGTATAGTGTGGGAGAAAGTAAGGCTTAAACTCAACTGGCAAACATGTAAATGAATCCAGACCCATGTTAACCCCCATTGCCCTTCCCAATGAACTCGCACATCTGGTGGCAGAAGGATGGCACCCTAAACAATGGGTGCTGTGCAGCAGTAAAGACATTCTACAAAGGAATATAATATAGACAACTGGGGTTCAAACTTCAAGCTGAAAGCACCTAGCTAGGAACAAAAAGTGGCTCGCCCCTCAGTTATCGACACACCCACATCATTTCTTACTCACCAAGAGTCAATCATCACTAGCCGGTGGCTAGTGGTGGGTGCAAAGTGAGGACTGGTAGAGAAATAAGAGAGCCCATCCCATTGTTACTAGTTAAAGCCTGGTTGTTTCTCACTAGGATGAACTACGCCGGGGAGCATTAACCTCTGCCAAACCGACACGCACATGGGTCAGTGCCATTCAGGGTAACTTTGATTTGCCGCAAGTGAGCTTGCAACACCGCCTCTACATGCGGATGGTTAGTTTGTAAAGGCGCAGCTGAACCACAAGCAGAACTAGTTTTCTTGAAACAGGACATTCTTGTATTTATCCATTTTAGAGATTGGACCTGGTGAACAATCTCCCCCGTCCTTTGCCATAATGGGGGGGACGGGGAGACAGACACACACGTGGCAATCCAATGTTGCTATAAGACCTACAAGCGCCCCCTCCCAGCCTTTCCTCTGAAGCAGTTCATCCAAGCCCCCCACTCCACCAAAAAAAGCTCTGGATTCAGTACTGGTTCTCCCCAGTGCAGGCCGATGCCAAAGAAAACCAGCAGCCGGTAAGAGTTCAGCCGCAGGGGTGCAGATACCAGCAGCCAGCCGTAGTGGTGCAGATGCCAGCAGCCGGTAAGAGTTCAGCCGCAGGGGTGCAGATACCAGCAGCCAGCCGTAGTGGTGCAGATGCCAGCAGCCGGTAAGAGTTCAGCCGCAGGGGTGCAGATACCAGCAGCCAGCCGTAGTGGTGCAGATGCCAGCAGCCGGTAAGAATTCAGCCGTAGTGGGGCAGATGCCAGCAGCCGGTAAGAATTCAGCAGCAGGGGTGCAGATACCAGCAGCCAGCCGCAGGGGTGCAGATACCAGCAGCCAGCCGTAGTGGTGCAGATGCCAGCAGCCGGTAAGAGTTCAGCCGCAGGGGTGCAGATACAGGCAGCCGGTAAGAGTTCAGCCGCAGTGGTGCAGATGCCAGCAGCCGGTAAGAGTTCAGCCGCAGTGGGGCAGATACCAGCAGCCAGCCGTAGTGGGGCAGATGCCAGCAGCCGGTAAGAATTCAGCCGCAGGGGTGCAGATACCAGCAGCCAGCCGCAGGGGTGCAGATGCCAGCAGCCAGCCGCAGGGGTGCAGATGCCAGCAGCCGGTAAGAGTTCAGCCGCAGGGGTGCAAATACCAGCAGCCGGTAAGAGTTCAGCCGCAGTGGTGCAGATGCCAGCAGCCGGTAAGAGTTCAGCCGCAGTGGGGCAGATACCAGCAGCCAGCCGTAGTGGGGCAGATGCCAGCAGCCGGTAAGAGTTCAGCCGCAGGGGTGCAGATACCAGCAGCCAGCCGTAGTGGGGCAGATGCCAGCAGCCGGTAAGAATTCAGCCGCAGTGGGGCAGATGCCAGCAGCCGGTAAGAGTTCAGCCGCAGTGGGGCAGATGCCAGCCCCCTTTCTCTCGATGTCAAGAAAGCAGCAGGAGGCCTCGATGAGTCACCAAGATGGTGGCTTTATCCAGAGCAACTGGCCAATAGGATGGAGGCAGTACATGCAGGGTCATCAGAACAGGTATATTTGTGATTAGTCTCAAATAAGCACATGTAGGCATATTTAATATCACGCTTGTGGCCAGTCATTTATAAAAAAAAAAAAAAAAAAAAAAAAAAAAAAAATTTTAAAAAAAGGTTGGGGGCAGCCCAAAACCATCTTGGGTCGTATTTGTGGAAGAAGGGGAGGAGGAAGAGGCATGATTCTACATTGGGAAGGGGAAATTCTTGAAAATTGAGGAGATTTTTAAGCAAACAAAAAACACCAATTAAGGGAAACCACACTATTTGACTTTCATGGGCAAGAATTGCAAACAGCCACTAGATGGCAGTATTGCTCAATGCAAAGGCTATGGTAGAAGCCAGAGCGGCGTACCCAACCGGACACAGTTGGGCGCGGAGATCTTTAGGCGCCAGCATGTTCGTGGGGGACAATGCCCATATTTTTAAAAAGAATTTAAATACATAATTAGTCGGTCACAGACTCGAGACCATAGAGATGTTATCGTTTCATATGCACAAGTTACATATATGAACCCGAGTTAATCTGGATGCTTTGCTCGCCTTAAATTATGTGGGGTGAGATGTACAGCTCTTGTGATTTGAACACGGTAAGATTTCTACGTCCCTGGGGTTATGTCATTGGTCTTGCAGTCCAGCTGGCCCGGGTTCAAGACGGTAGCAATGCTTTATTTTCATTTCTTTCGAGTAGTTGCTTATTAAGTATAGATGCCTAGCGACCTTATATGCCACGGTTTTCCAATACATATATTTTATTTTGTTAGATTTGGAAAGCGCACAACAGCCCACGGACATCGAGGCGCTATAGATGGTGGTGTGTATGCATATCTAACTTTGAATGTTTTTCTATTGCATCGTGTATTATTACCGTCGACAGGAAGATGTGTACTGTCATAGTATATGAATGTGTGATATTATTAAGAGTGTATACGGGGTAATTGACCCAAATGACACTTAATAAAAAATAACGCCTTGGTGTTCCATTCAAAGGCATACAAAATTATCACTTCTCACCCGTGCATTTAATTCCCTGGATTCACGCATGCCAACACAGCATGCTAAAACCAGCCCAATATAAAGACATGCCCTGCACATTCCCCCCGGGGCGTGGCCTCAGACCCCCATCCCGCTCCCCGTGGCGGGCGCTCGACCTCAGACCCCCATCCCACTCCCCGTGGCGGGCGCGCGACCTCAGACCCCCATCCCACTCCCCGTGGCGGGCGCTCGACCTCAGACCCCCATCCCACTCCCCGTGGCGGGCGCTCGACCTCAGACCCCCATCCCACTCCCCGTGCCGGGTGCTCGACCTCAGACCCCCCCCCAATCCTGATCCCCGTGGCGAGCGCTCGACCTCAGACCCCCATCCTGCTCCCCGTGGCGAGCGCTCGACCTCAGACCCCATCCTGCTCCCCGTGGCGAGCGCTCGACCTCAGACCCCCATCCTGCTCCCCGTGGCGAGCGCTCGACCTCAGACCCCCATCCTGCTCCCCGTGGCGAGCGCTCGACCTCAGTCCCCCATCCCGCTCCCCGTGGCGAGCGCTCGACCTCAGGACCCCCCCCCATCCTGCTCCCGGTGGCGAGCGCTCGACCTCAGACCGCCCCCATCCTGCTCCCGGTGGCGAGCGCTCGACCTCAGACCCCCCCCATCCTGCTCCCCGTGGCGAGCGCTCGACCTCAGTCCCCCATCCCGCTCCCCGTGGCGGGCGCTCGATCTCAGACCCCCCCCATCCCGCTCCCCGTGGCGGGCGCTCAACCTCAGACCCCCATCCCGCTCCCCGTGGCGAGCGCTCGACCTCAGACCCCCCCTCCCATCCTGCTCCCCTTGGCTGGCGCTCGACCTCAGATCAGACCCCCCCATCCTGCTCCCCTTGGCGGGCGCTCGACCTCAGACCCCCATCCCACTCCCCGTGGCGGGCGCTCGACCTCAGACCCCCATCCCACTCCCCGTGGCGGGCGCTCGACCTCAGACCCCCCCTCCCATCCTGCTCCCCTTGGCTGGCGCTCGACCTCAGATCAGACCCCCCCCCATCCGGCTCCCCTTGGCGGGCGCTCGACCTCAGACCCCCATCCCACTCCCCGTGGCGGGTGCTCGACCTCAGACCCCCCCATCCCACTCCCCGTGGCGGGCGCTCGACCTCAGACCCCCATCCCACTCCCCGTGCCGGGTGCTCGACCTCAGACCCCCATCCCACTCCCCGTGCCGGGTGCTCGACCTCAGACCCCCCTCCCCCCCAATCCTGCTCCCCGTGGCGAGCGCTCGACCTCAGACCCCCCCCATCCTGCTCCCCATGGCGAACGCGCGACCTCAGTCCCCCCCATACCGCACCCCGTGGTGGGCGCTCGACCTCAGACCCCCCCCATACCGCCCCCCGTGGTGGGCGCTCGACCTCAGACCCCCCCCATCCCGCTCCCCGTGGCGGGCGCTCGACCTCAGACCCCCCCATCCCGCTCCCCGTGGCGAGCGCTCGACCTCAGACCCCCATCCTGCTCCCCGTGGCGGGCGCTCGACCTCAGACCCCCATCCTGCTCCCCGTGGCGAGCGCTCGACCTCAGAGCCCCATCCCACTACCCGTGCCGGGTGCTCGACCTCAGACCCCCCCCCCATACCGCCCCCCGTGCCGGGTGCTCAACTTCAGACCCCCATCCTGCTCCCCGTGGCGGGAATCCGACCTCAGACCCCCCCCCCCCCCCCATCCCACTCCCCGTGGGGGGGTGCTCGACCTCAGACCCCCATCCTGCTCCCTGTGGCGGGAATCCGACCTCAGAATCCCCCCCCCCCCGCCTGAAAGTCGCATTTCTGCCGGGACAGCAGCCAGGAGAACGAGGGCCGCAGGCAAACTGAGAAAATGCGGAGCCCGCACCTCAGACAGGCCCGGGAGGGGACCAGAGGTCGCAGACAGACCGGGGCCAAAAGGGGGACGCTGAAGCAAGACCGCAACCCCATGAGCAGCAAAGCAGGCGCCCAGCGCCTCCATGCCTCCCCGAACCGCAAGCTAGCGCCTTCTCGGACCTGCGATAGACGAGAGGCGCTTGCGGAACTCCTGAGGATTCAAAGGTGTTCACATGGATGCACGCGGCGCAGGAAAATACAAAGGCACCAGGATTTTAAAAACGAGCAAAACTTCAGAGTAAACGTCACAGGAGGCAAGTGAGGAAATAAAACAGAACATCTATACAATTACAAACACCCAGAGGCTTGTGTCTAAACGTTGAAAGGGGGACAGTTCCCTGGAAAGAAGGTCACACCCTTCGAGTCCAACTGGGAAAAGTATCGTTAGGGGCTTTAGGTGAGCCGGGACTGCAACCGAGCCGTCCCCATTAAATGCCAATAAACTGGGGCCCGGCGTAGGACTCTGAATGACTTCCTCGACCTTCCTAAAGTAGAGGAGAGACAATACTGCTCTCCGCCACTAGATGTCATTCCCAGCCATGTGTAGATTCACATTCTAGTAATGGACATTAGTAATTAGATCATGTTCTTACATTAAAAGAAATTACATAAGGAGAATACATATTTCGATTTTTGAAACCCAATATATTAAAGTGCTTACATTGGAATTATTTAATAAAATGTATGCGTTAGAATCACGCATTTCCTTCAAAAGAGCCGAGGGACCGGACACGACTTTTATTTGTTTTTTTTTTTACCCTGTATCCTAGACATCGTTTTAAATGCATATTAACGATATTAAATAAACCTCGTAAAAACGACTGTACCCCCTTTCACTCCAGTGAGGAAAAGTGGACCTGCTCTGTTAGGCCACCGATTACCGGGCCCCCACGTCTTTTAAAGGGTCCTTATAGAGTGGGGATTTTGAGGCCCTCGATTTCTTATCCCACTTAAACGCTGCTGACAGTGGAGGAAGTAATAGGAAAAAGAGGCAGCAGTGTGTCCCTCTGGGACGAGGAGGGTCTCCCGTTGGTTTCAAGCAGTAAATTACTTTGTGGTAATTTACTGCATGGACATTACTTCCAAAATATATATAAAGATTTGTGGATTAAGGGTTAAAAGGGGGGGGGGGGGGGCAGCCCCCCCCAATTAAAAAAATAAAAATAACACAATTTGGAAGTAAACATTCGAAGTGATTTCCAGGAAGTCCTTTATTTCGTTGAAATGACATGGAACCACGAGGGATGCAGGAAGCGCACTACAGAGCCGGATGCTTTACCTTCCAGCATTGAACTCAAAATCAGCCCTTGGGCAGTCAAAGAGAGGTCCTCCCCAAGACAATCTGAAGGCCCAGCACTCGGCCCACAGCGCCCCTCCAGGCGGCAGATGCAAAAGGCCACCTCCAATTAACTCTCGTTTTGCCGTCCAGGTGAAGGCTTCATCTCCCCCTGCCCCCCTCCCAATCACTCTGAGGGAGGGCACCGCAAGGATGGGAGGGCTGCACAAAAAACACATTAACATTGAGCACATTGGAGGCCACCATTACACATTGCTGTGCTAAAGTAAAAGAGGAAGCAACCAGGAGGCAAAGGGGAGCAGTGGTACCCAGCGGCAGATCGAGGCGCCAGGCGGCAGAACAGATGACCTTTTGTGTAACAGCGCTGCCAGCAGCCTGGGGCCAACTTTACAGAATGCCCCAGTCGTTATTAGTGGGGCTCAGATGACATGGTCAATTCTGATCATCACGCCATGGTTGCGAGACTGGCTGAACGTGCAGGGCCCTTCCGGCGCTTGCGTATAGAGTAAGAATGCCCCCTAAGAGCCAGCCTCTTGCTAATTGACTGGCTGGAGCGTGGCTCTCGTGCCCAGCCCCACACGCCCCAGCACATTTATTAATGGTGGGGCTTGGGTCCGTAGCACCTGTGCCTGCCGCCTGAGCAAGCAAGGGAATTTCCATGGATTCAGGACTTTGGGGCGCAAACACGAGATGGACACCACGTCTCCCTTTCCCAAGTCGGGGATGTGGACCATGCATGGAATTGCACTGCCGAATGTTATGATATTGTTAATTGGCACTGCTAGTCCATGTTGAATTTGTTCTAATACACCTCCTAGTCCTACATTGCTGGCATCAACTGATGTGATGGATTTAGCCCTACAGTCAAACATCTTCAAAGCAGGGGCTTTGTTTATCATTGTCTTGATGGTATCCAATTCACCTTTGCAAGCTTGTTGGGTTTAACAGAGTATTATTCCAAATTTATTGATCACTACACGGACAGAACGAATGCAATGAGGAGTTTGATGAAAAAAGGGGTTAAATTTGAGTGGTCAGCTGAATGCAAAGGTGAATTGGATACCATCAAGACAATGATAAACAAAGTCCCACCTTCTCCAACGCCTCTTCTCCCTCACTCATTCCTGAATTTCTATCCACGATTGGTCTGCCTCAAAATGATCTTTGCCTTAATGTCAGTAAGACAGAGGTCCTTCTCATTGGGTCCCCTGCTCCCCCCCCCCCCACAAGACAAAAAACCTTGGCGTCATCTTCGACTCCACTCCCTCCTCACCTCACAGACCTTACCAAAAAGGCCCACTTCCAGCTGCACCTCCTCAGAGGTATTGTACCTTTTCTCACTTTCCACCAGAAGCTGTCTCTAGAGCCCTGGATCCCCACAAGATGGACTACTGCAACAGCCTTTTCTCAATCTGCCTACCTCTCCTCTGCGCCCCCTGCAACTAATCCAGAACAGACTGCAAGACTCTCCTTGGCCTCAAGCCCAGGGACCAAATCTCCCCAGCCTTGAAATCTCCCCAGCCTTGAAATCTCCCCAGTGGCGGCAAGAATCAAGTTTAAGACCCTCTGCATCGTCCACAAGGCTTTCTGGGGTCAGGGTCTGCTCTACAGCCAACTCTCTCTTCTGAAATACCTTCGTTCTAGAACCTTTCACTCAGTCACCTCCAACTCTGAGGATCAGATGCCTCTCCAGGCAGAGAGTGGGTGGCGGGGAGGGGGTAGATCTCTCTCCTCTGCAGGTGCATCCCTCTGGAACGGCCTCCCTGCCCCTCCCAGATTTGAGCCGGACCACCTGAAGTTCCAATAGCAGCTCAAGACCCTCCTTTTCTCCTCTGCCTTCTCTCTCGCTCCCTTGCTAACTTACCCGTCCGTGCCTCTGACTGGCTTGCTTGGTTCCCTCAGTGCCTCACTGGGTACCAGGCTCCTCCAAACCAGAGACCAGTCTTCCTTGCACTGCCTCCTGGCCTACCGCGCAGTAACTAAACTCTACAGCCGCCCTGCCCCCTTGCACTTACCCAGAGCCGCGCTGCCCTGGCTGCACTTACTCAGAGCCATGCTGCTCTGATCATACTCCCTGCCCTCTTTCCTCTCCCCTCTCCTTCCCCTTGCACTTCTAGCGTCACACTTGCATGATATGAATGACACAAGGCCTAGTAAAATCGCTGGTCTTGTCCTCCCCAGGTCTTCCCAGCCCTTGTCTTGTGGCGCCTAGAAACACTTGCGTACATGCGCGTTATAAAGGTCATATCATAGATCAGATCATTACAAAAGATCCACTGGGTGCACTCTCACCTAACAAAGTAACCATTGGCCGTGCTCTCACCCAACACACATAAAAGGAGTGATGGGACCGGGAGGTGGTGAATGTTAGGGACCATCCTCAACCATGGGTTTAGAAATAGAACCTCCGACACTCCCACGGCCGCTATTAAAGAACCCAAGGGTAGCAGGCCAGAACATCAGTGACACCAGAAGCATGGCGCAGGTAGATCCCTCCTGCCACGGCGAGGAGACCGTCCTGCTCATTTACGGCCTTGCCTCGTCAGCCTGAAGGCCAGTCTCTGGAAAGTGCAGTCCCTTGGTCGCTTTGGCAGATCATCAACAGGAAACCCAATCCTTTACGCCTGGGAATAGAGGCATGTAGCTAGGGGGGGAATCGTTGCGTTCCCCGGGCAACTGTGATCCAGTAATTCCATCATGACCTTCCTGCAAATAATGCACACAAGTCAACGTAGAAAAAGACTACTCGAGATGAAAAGAATTGTGATCTTTCATTTTAGCTCCATCTCCAGGGCCAGCTTCCTCCGTCCATCAGTACATGTTCACCAGATCTCTGGACCGGCCCGGCCTGCACACATCTCTTAAGATCCCCTTCTAGATCCCCACCTTTCCAAACCTCCACCTGACTCGCTCTCCAAAATACAGGCGGCCACAGAGGCTCAGAAGTTATGCTTATGGTGTGCCCCAGATAAGGGCAATGCATCTGGTCCTCTTGTAACCCTTCCCCCCGCCCCTCCCAGTAGGATATAAAGTAGTATTGAGGCACGTCCCCTCAGCGCTTTAGAAAGCATAACGGCACTGTATCGAAACAGGAGAGGGATACACCGAAGTGCCAGCGCCTTCAATATGGCCGGGACACGCAAGATGACGTGCTAAAACATTGAGCAGTTATATTTATACAACAAGGAGTGCCCCCACCTGCCACAGGTTATATTGAGGCCAGTAAATTCCATGGTGAACACTAAAGCATGCAAGAAACTGCAAAAATGGGGAGGGCGGTGTAACACAGACTCACAAAAGACCCAAATCCATTGATAGAAAAAAAAAAAAAATATATATATATATATATATATATATATATATATATATAAATAAAAGAAGGGGGGAGAACAAAAGGTAAAAAGAAAAAAGCGCAAAAGTGTGCAAGATGCACAAAAGAGTGCAAGAGCGCAAAAGAGTGATAGTTGATTAAGAAGAGAACTATATAGAATGGAGCATGAATCAAAATTCATGCTGACCTGCGCATTTCATGTAGTGGGGTCATATGGGTCTGTTGCACCAACTATCCCAGCTGTGCCGATTCTCCCAAACCTTTAGCTGGACCTCCAGGTAAAGAGGGGCCACTGCCACCGAGTCAGTGTGCCATGCTGCAGGTAGCCCCACCGCTCACCTCTGAAACCGGATCACTCATTCTCTGCATAAAGGAAAGACCACCCAAGCGCTGGAGAGCAGAGCAGGACTTCAGCGCCACAGCTTCAAACTACTGCAAAAACGTTACCATGTAACCTTGATGATACGCTTCAAATTACCGTAACCATCTTCTTAAGTATGTAACAGCGCTTAGTTGCCTCCGGGCTTTGAGCGCAATTGAAATGACAAAAATAAAATAAATCAATAATTTCCCCACTTTGAAAAATGGCACACTGGGGCGCAAGAAGCGCCACGTTAGGACCGGGGAGCCAGATAGGGAGCGCAATATCAGGATCACCTCTACCCCCCCCCCCCCTGAGCACAAGAGCTTCACCACTACCATGGAACACCCGCCAAATGCCACCCTCACTACGATTGCCTTCCCCAAAGTAAACTGCATAGGGGGCACTACAGAGGGCAGTGAGTCATCTAAGGGGGGGGGTGGCTAGCAGTGCTAGCTGCAAGCGTCTGTGGGACGCTAGCGATAGGTGGGGAAATCCCATAAGGATGTAACACTTGGCCAGTCGCTGGACACCCCAACTCCCATGACTTCTAAGAAATCCAAATCGTTACAAGCGCTGGGTTTTGTTAGGACCTCCATGCCAGTGGCCACGGACCATACTCTCAACTCCCAAGAAATGGCACAGTACACATAAGAGGGTCTACCCCCCCTCCCCCTCCTTCAGCACACTCACAGGATTAAAGAAGGGAACCATACAGATGTTACAACATCTGCCTTTGCAGGTAGTGGGGTTCCCTCCAAAAGGCTAGGAGGAGCGTGCCTCTGGAGTTTAGGAAAACCCTCATTTCGATACATTTTAGTGAGGCGCCGTGCCAAAACACTTCTCCGCCTTCTCTTACTAGAAACTCTCACAATTATCCGGTCAGCGCCAATGGTCAAAAATTCTCAACTCTCATTGGTTAGAATGCCCTTAAATCCTCAAGTGTCCTCCCAGATTGCAGAATATTACAGTAAGCAGCACTGCCACCTGCAGACAAAATGTATGCATGGATGGTTTGTTATTGGATGTTCGCATGGGAAATGTACGCACTACAAATGTTCGTACATTTCCCATGCAAACATTTGCGTCGCAGACTTTTCCACGACGGAAAAATCACGGAGATCCCGTGAAATCGCTAGACCGGCTCCCGGTGGCTGCAAGGATCAAGTTCAAAACCCTCTGCATCATCCACAAGGCTTGCTGGGGTCTGGACCCGCATTACATTCAACTCTCTCTTCCAAAATTCAGTGAACCTTCCTTCCTGAGCACTTCGCTCAGCTAGCTCCAACTCTGAGGGTCAGACGCTTCTCCGGGCAGAGAGTGGGGAGTAGATCCCTCTCCTCTGCAGGTGCCTCCCTCTGGAATGGTCTTCCTGCCCCTCTCAAACTTGAGTCAGACCACCTGAAGTTCCAGAAGCAGCTCAAGACCTTCCTTTTCTCCTCTGCTTTCTCTCTCCCTCCCCTGCTGACCTACCAGTCTACTGAGCCGACTGGTTGCCCGGCTACCCTCAGAGCCTCACTGGGTACCAGGCTCTTCCATGATCAGTCTCCCCTGCACTGCCTCCAGGCCTACCGCACACTTAGGGGCTGTAACTCTAACCTCTACAGTCCCCTGCCTCCTTGCACTTACCCAGAGCTGCGCTGCCCTGATTGCACAACCCACATCCCTCTCTCCCCTCCCACCTCCCCCCTCCACCTTGCAGTGTCACACTTGCACCATCAGAATGACACCAGGCCTAGTAAGATCGTTTGTCTTGTCCTCCCTCGGTCTTCCCTCCCTGGTCTTGTCGCACCTTGAAACACTTGTGTACAGGCGCGTTATATACGACGACATATCATACCAATAAAATGCACTCCTTGTTGTGTGGTCACTGCTCAGGCAGGAAAGGAAGAGATTAATCGTCTGTTAACACTCACAGCCCTGGATGGATTTAAACTGGCATCTGGTCCCACTGGCTACCTTCAGATGGTGGTCTGGTGGAAACTGAATGCAGGGGGCCCCCACAAGACGCAAGTACTAACGTTGGCGGCAGCCTGCAAGCAATTTAGAGATTTCCTGAAATAAAAAAACCCAGAAAGTGTCGTACACAATACGGCCGGTTCCTGACTGGCCCTTCAATGCCTCCCTTTTTAGAGTGTAAAGGCCCCTCCCCTGAGATCCTCCTTGCCCAAACGTGTCCCTCGTCTCCCAGCGCGTCCCATGTTCCTCGGTGTGTCCCCTTGGCCGACAATACATCGTGTTGTACTTGTATAGTGCACTGGTGCCATTTACCCCCCCTTTGTGGCGAGGAGGCTCTTGCTGATCTCCACGTGTAGTGTCCCTCAATTATAGGGCGCTAGATAAGTCCATATAGGAACGTCTCCCTCATCACTGTCAATATCCGACCTACATCCATTTTCCAAAACTGAAATTAACCAAACGTACACATGAATTCGTTTGCTAAATGAAAGCACAAGGCTAGAAAAACGGGGTCACAGCGACCCCATCTAGTTTGCCAACTGGATGGCTCTAAAGTTAGAAATCTTTTGTGGAGGAAAAGGGAAGGGGCGAGGGAGTCCCTCATTTGCACGCCCCACCCCTGCAAGCCACACATCGTGGGGTGGAAAACATGTGTGTTGCTTTCGTGCAGATTGTTTCTTTGCATTGGAATGAAGTAAGTGCCACGTGACTGTGTTGACTAGACGAACCCGTGACTGCATCCCCGTGAGCCACCCACCACTGCGACACGTACGGTCTTCCTGGCGGTGATCAACACACACCCAGGCACAGGCTGCACCCACCGCACGGCAGCCACACGGGACTAAGACGTGGCGGAGCGTAAAGAAGCAGAGGCCAAGGAACCAGTTTACAGGTGGACTGGCCTACAGGGAAGGAAAGGGGGAGGATTCCTGACAAGCGACGCATCTGATAGGCTGGGATAAGCTGGGACAGTCAGCCACACGCCAGGACTGGCTCACACGGCAATCAAGCGACATATGCAAAGCTCAGCGTTTTTCCGTACCCATGCGTGAGAAGGTCCCCCCAATCCTATTTTTGCTTGGAATTCTGGGACTTGCAGTTTTAAATGGTAAAGCAAAAACAAGTCCCAGAATCCAAAAGGGAGGGAAAAAAACAGGACTAGATGGCCTTCTCACCTGGGGTGGACTGGGAACCAAAATAAGCCATGGAAATAATTTTCAAAGTGGCCCCATATTACACATTTTCTGCAAGCCCAACCCTACTCCTATGAGAACATTTGTAAATAAAATAAGTTACGACACGAAAGAGGCACAGGGTGCAGAGGTCTGCTGGGAAATCTCCAGAGTTCCCTATAGGCCAGTCCACCACTACTTCCTACAGATGGCCACTGGGCACTTTAAAACTATATGTGCACGCCAACAAAAGGGCCGCAGAAGTGATGATTGCGTGCCAAGCTGCTCTAGGCAAATCAAGATACTGCCTAGCAAGCAGGTAATACCGAAAAGGCCGGTAGGGATCGGGCGGGACTCATCACATCAGGAATGTCCTAAAGGGAAACATCGAGCAAGCTAATACATCTAAAAGGCCAGTAGGGCTGGGAATAGTGAATAACTTCAGGACTGCCCCCCGAGATGCCACTACATCTGAAAGGCTGCTAGAACTGGGGCACTGTCGTTTACAGATCAGGACTGGCCCCCCGAGATGCCGCTACATCTGAAAGGCTGCTAGAACTGGGGCACTGTCGTTTACAGATCAGGACTGGCCCCCGAGATGCCGCTACATCTGAAAGGCTGCTAGAACTGGGGCACTGTCGTTTACAGATCAGGACTGGCCCCCGAGATGCCGCTACATCTGAAAGGCTGCTAGAACTGGGGCACTGTCGTTTACAGATCAGGACTGGCCCCCGAGATGCCGCTACATCTGAAAGGCTGCTAGAACTGGGGCACTGTCGTTTACAGATCAGGACTGGCCCCCCGAGATGCCGCTACATCTGAAAGGCTGCTAGAACTGGGGCACTGTCGTTTACAGATCAGGACTGGCCCCCCCGAGATGCCGCTACATCTGAAAGGCTGCTAGAACTGGGGCACTGTCGTTTACAGATCAGGACTGGCCCCCCGAGATGCCGCTACATCTGAAAGGCTGCTAGAACTGGGGCACTGTCGTTTACAGATCAGGACTGGCCCCCCGAGATGCCGTTACATCTGAAAGGCTGCTAGAACTGGGGCACTGTCATTTACAGATCAGGACTGGCCCCCCGAGATGCCACTACATCTGAAAGGCTGCTAGGCTGCTAGAACTGCCCAAGAGACAGCATTAGAATTCCCAACAGGCAGATGCTACCGAAAGACTGGCAGGGCTGGGGAAGATCCAGAACATGGCACACACCCAGCCATTGGGCATTGGGCTGGAGTTTCCCCAGATCTGACACAAAAGGTCTCCCCGGGTCTCAAATGCGAGAAAACTATTCGTGCCCATTACTGTAAACCATCTAGGTATGTTCCGGATCATCAGGACCAGACCAAAGGCGTGCCACTTAACCTCTAGACTACAGGAACTTCTGGATAAAGCACATGTGAATATTCCTGTCATTATTGTACTCTGCAGAACATACTGAAGCACAGCTGTGTTCATTGAAAAGACGTGCACCTTTCTGAGTTTACTTGCAGCATTACAGGAAACGTCTCTTTGCTTTAACAATGTATTAATGCGTCCCCTGAAATGTAAACTTTTATTTATTGGGTGCCGGGGGTAGTGGTGTGTGACCCTCCCAAGTGTCTTGCCCCTTTAAGGCAATGTGTCCCTCCCATGTGTATTGCCTGTTTAATGTTGGCCACGACTTTGTCATGGCCCAAGCTAATAAAAGGAGCTCCTGCAGGCATGTACAGCAAAACGGCTGCAGACTCCCGAAGAGGAACGACTGAGTCTGTCGCTCATTCATTCATTCATTCATTTAGGCCCGCAGGCCTACACCGTGTGAGGACGGGCCTGCAGGCCATGATGCTGTGGGACCCTCGTGACAGTATGGTGGAAGAGGTCCGCATGGTCATGGGTATGGCTCGCCCTGCTCCTTTCTTCAGGGTCCATCACAAGGTGACAACCAAGGTCCTGCAAAGCATTCTGGGGCTTTAACACTGCCCTCTCTCCCCCAACCCTACTTCTGCTGCCAGTGGAAACTCTGGTAAATAAGAGTTCCAGAGCTTGCAGGGGTCTCCAGCAATGGTGACCTCTCAGTGACCGCGGTCCCTCAAAAAAGCCACCCAACTATTGCATTGGTGCCATCAATATATATGTAACCTCAATGGCGTGAAGTGCCTGAACGCGCCATCCATAGCACTTTGGCACTATATAAAAAAATAAAAAGAAAAGATTAACCGAAACAAGAGGACATCATGTTTTGGCCTCACTGGGCGTCGCCAGTGAGGTGAAGCCTGGGTCTCTAGGTCCAGGCAACCAAGTAGTTACGATTCATTTAAAAATACCCCCACCACTCTTTAGTTTCGCATCAATCACTGAGGCGGGATGTGCGCCTCAAGCATGCTGCGCACAGAGACTCAATCTACCCCTGAGTGAAGCCCTCCAATGAGGCAGAAACATACCTGTGGTGGCAGTCCGACAAGCTTGATTTGCATAGGGTTTCCTCCTTCCCATACCAGCAAAGGCGGCTGAAAATCAAACGTTTGGATGGGGTTCCTTGGGCAATGCCTGTGCTTGTGATTAATTCAAACCCGTCCAGCCTTCCCTCTTCAGTTGATCATTTTCAGGTCACACAAGATCCCTGCAGCAGGCACATTCACCTGCAGAGTCTGTGGAAGAATAGGCTCTCAGTAGTCATTTGGATCCCAACACCCGCAGTGCTAGCTACAACAACCTTAAAGACAAGGCTGAAAGTGTGTAAAGACATTAAAAAAAGCGCTGATGTGAACCTCTTGGACACTTGTCCTGAGTTTTATGACAGTGCTGAGCAACTACACTACTCCCATAATGCAGATTTCCCTCATTGTATTGTACTTTTATATAGCGCCTTTTACCATTATTATAGTCTCAATGCGCTGGTACTGGGAATGCCCTCGGCGACCCGAAGTTCAGAGTGTTGGAGGTAATGGAGTAAGATTAGATGTGTGTGTGCGCGCGCATTTGTCCCAAACTATTTGCAACAACAGGAGCACAGGATGTACTTCCTGGTACTTCGAGGTGGACAGCGTGGCAAGTAAACCCAGATATGGAGCGCTTACTGAACCTTTTTAGTTGTTACCTTTGCCATAGGTGGCCCCTCCTATAGTTCATCCCAAGCCAATCCTTCTCACTTGCTCTCTGGCTTCATGGCGACACTCTCCTGTTACAGCCCGATCCCCAACAATGCCACCTCAGACTGATGTTTGGGTATGCCTAGTGACGAGGCCTGGACCTGGAGAGGCTGCGATTACCGGGAGGGACCCCTTGGTTATAATTGTTCTTCTATAAATACGCTTAATACCAACGAGTGGTTTCTAAGCACGGGATCGGGAATCAAACCCGGGTTGCGCTGCGTTGTCTTGCTTCCAAGACAAACGCGTTGCCCCCGAGCTATCCTTCCTCCCCAGGGAAGTATATGTCTAGCAATCTTCATGGTGCAGGATTTGAAGGGGTATACCCAACAGCATGTAAGCCAAGCCCCACCCCCATCCCCATTTACAGGAAATGTACCTGCTTGTGACATCTAGTGCTTTCTATAGTGCCTACTGTTTCTAAGCACCCCTAATATTGGCTGACAAGAAACAGAGGCTGAAAGAGTTAAAGGGTTTTCTCTGCATGACAACCATGGCATCGTTCAGTCTAAAATGCTCCGATTACTTACCAGTAATCATTATTACTAGCCCTCGTTTTCCTCTTCACGGTACAGACTATGACAGCACACTGCCTTCCAACAGAAAGCAACACAGAAACAGTGTTTTGGTCGTGTGATTGCTAGTGGTTAACATCCAGCTGTCCATCTCGACTGCGGAAAGAGCTTACTGAAGAGAGGTCTGATCTGTGTGGGGCCCTTAGATTCTTGGGGGATGAGGTTACGCTGGATGGTTGTGACCCGTGGTGTTTTGAATAAGCCTATGGTCTCCTTTCCTCCAAACCTCTGCTCATTTTAGGTACTCTGGTAGCAAGAAGGATCCGCTTGGGTAACACAGATGTTGTGGATATTGGTCCTATTCTGGGCACTCTGGCATCAGGTCATCTGGTCCTTCAGCCCACCTGAGAAACAGTTCTAGGTGCTGCAGGCTTGAGGGCAGGATTGCTTGTCGATTGTTGAGGCAGCAGCCCCCTTGTACAGAGGGCTTCCTCACGCCAATTATCATGGGTCACTCAAAGAAAGGGAGGTTTGAGAGGCAGGGTTTAGGGTCTTGTGAGCCCCAGCCTCTTGAGGAGTTCCTGCACTGGTGCTCAGTCATTGGCCCGGTCCCTGGCAGCCGTTTTTTAAGTCCTCTTGGTTCCTTTTCTCAAGGTTGGACGGACGCCACACTTGGACTACTGCAGGCCAATAGTTGGTAGGGGTACTCTCGGATAAGGGGTCTTTCTGGAGGCTTCTTCCTGATCACCTGGCTCTGGGGCATAGAGCGCCGGCTGTTGACGGGATGGCTGGGACCCCCGTCTTGCTCAGTTTGTTCCTTGGGGCCCCACTAAAGTTGGATGTTGGTCTGGGGGCGCCTTTTTCCTTAATTTTTTCCCTGGAACTTTTGTGATTCTCTGTCCGGGAGGGAGGAGGTGGCGGGGGGTGTCTTGGCTTCCCTAAAGTAATCCTGTTGAACGGCCTGGAAGCGCATCTATCCACAGCACCAGGGTTTTTGCCACTTTCAGGTTGGTCTCTGTAAGGGATTTCCGTCACGCTTTCTGTTCCCTCCTGAGATGGGTTTGTGACACTCCATGGAATGGCTACTCCTACCTACTGTGAGGGTTGGGAGGGGTAGGTCATTCCTTATCAGTCCAAGTATGTGCCAGTCCTCTCTTTGGTACTCTTCATAGGCTAAATACTGTGAGAAGGAAGACGGACACGGAGGTAACAGAATATGCCCGAGTACTAGAAGCCTTGGATCGGATAAAATCACCCACATTCAGGTAAAAAAAAAAAAAAAAAAGTAGTAACTGACACTTGCCTCTCGGTGCTAATCGTCTAAGGGTGCTGTGTGCCAAAGACAGGGCAGAACATTTCACTGAACTATAAGCCACAGGAGGCACTCATAGTTCAGTGAAATGTTCTGCCCTGTCTGTGGCACTCTGCGGATGTGAAGCACACTTAGTACAAAATATCCCAACAGGACATGCAGAGTCAGTTGTCACATATATCCACATAGGACTACAAATACCAGAATGCAAATAAAGCATAGGAGGAGGGCGTGAACTACAACTGAAAGGGCAGAACTTTGAGGGCTATCTCTTTGTTATGGAAAACCCATCTCACCTGAGTGAAGGCTGCCGATCCCCGGGAAGCACCGATGGCGAGGAGCAGTGCAAAGAAAATGGGTGCGAGCAGCAACGGGCGCAGGTTAGAGGCAGGCACCGGGGACTTCCCGGTGTCACCCTCACTCATCAGATTCCGGGTGCACCCCTGGCCCCCAGACACTGGCGGGTCCCTTGGATACACCACATCTGTCTCCATGATAAACTATGACGAAAGTGAACTGCAGAAACAGCGGCACAACACATGCACCGCTTCATCGCCCTCCGTTTCCCAACCTGTAGCCTTGGGCTTGATCAGCTGACCTGCACCAGGAAGTGCAGAAGGATTGGGGAAGCTCGAGGCTCCGCCCCCGCGCTGCACGAACTTGGCGGCCATATTGGAAGGGGAATCCTGCACATGGAACTGGCGGCTTGAGGAAAAGTGAAACTCCACAGGCAGCGCTGCGCGAACATAGCGTCCATCTTGGAAAGGAGTCACGTTCAAGACCCCTGCAACATATCTGTAACAATGGTAGCAGGGTCGTCAGGGCATCTTCAAGGGGCCCTCAGCAACTACCCCTTAGGCAGTCAGCAGTTTCATGACACGGAAATATATTACTTTCTGTATTACTTTCGTTCTAGGGCTTTAAATGTGTGCTTTTCAGCACTTGTGTTACAAGCTGCATTTGCTGGAATCTTTTAGTCCGTTCCTACATCTGGGGGGTATACAGAAGTTTTCTTATCACTTCAACACAGGTTCCGCCACATCAGCCCCTTGTTGACAAAGAACGATTCATAGCTTTTCAGTTGGCATTTAGTGTTTCAGCCATCTGCTGGCTGGCTGGCTGTCTTGTGATAATCTGAAGCTATTAACCCCTACCTGTATTTTTGTGTCTCCATTAATGTATGCAAACCAATGTGTGCCTCAGACTGTTGTTTTCCACCCTAAGCAAGAGGGGGCTCCCAAACATCCGGGCATGCATGTATCTTGAGTCGCACATGGATGGTAGTTTTAAAAAAATGTTTCAGAAGTGTTTATTGATGCAGTTGCAAGTATTCAGAAGCCCAGATCCCAAATGTTGTTGTGAGAAGATTTTTTCTCTTAGTGTTTTGGTTCCAGTTTTTCCTGACATTCTGGTTGCACGCCTGGATTTCAAATACATTGTATTTTCAGTAACGATTGCTATGGTAGGTTTTCTGCTATTTTGTATCCCTAAAATCAACAGATGTTCATCTTATTAAAATGAACGAAAGGCAGTGTCTCCTCTGCCATGATTGAAATCTCAGCAGCAGTTCGAGCATCTGACAAATATACCCATCAACTCACCCGCTATGAAGTAATTTCACTATTCCGCCAATCCACTTACCTGTCCATAGGCGTCAATGGACATCTCACGCGCAAAATCAAAATCATCCACTTTCACCCGCCTTGGCAACTCATAAGGTTGATAGGTATGGCGACAAGACCAGGGGCAACCTGAGATGTGAGCTATTGCATCTTTTTTCCCCATCAAAAAGTCCATACCTCTCAACTCACACGCTTTTGGTGGGTGTCACCTGTAATGGAATCATTTCACTCACCCGCCAAGCCCTTACCTAGTCATACATTTTAATGGATTTTCACACGCCAAAACCAAAATCTTCTATTTTCACCAGGCCTGGGGTACCAAATGTTTGAGACGTATGAATTTCGTCATACCCGAAATTTGACAAAAAAGACCCCAATATAATCTCTATGTGCTCCAATGAATTACAAAATGATCCAAACATCAACATTGATAGCTTGACATATTAAAAAAGTCAAAATTGCTTAATGCTTCTGACTAAAATAATGATTTTCTTAGCTTGCTGTGTAGGAAAATCGTAATTTTAATAAAGATAACAGTGGGATAGATTTTTCATTTATGTTCTTTAGTGACCTGCCAGCAGCTAAGAATGTATTAATTAGTCAACTCATGGAAACAAAAATAAGTGCTCCACCAACGTAACTTACATTGTACCAGGTGGTTAGGACCATCATTAATAGTCTATACAAATCTGGCTCTCCACATGCAATTCTTTGTTGCTGCCGCTCAGAAGCTAAGTAGATGACGTTATCATTTCATTGTGTGCTGACTTAAGCATTCAATGAGATTGGACTTTAGATCTCAGGCAACATCCCCAGCTTGAGCAATTTCAAAGGGGCAGCACCGGGTCCTAGAAGCATTGTGCTACATGAGTTTGTTGTCATTGCAGGGCTACTCTGCCTCTGTCTATCATCTGCGAGGGGTGGCATTTTGGCTTGTGAGCCTGGCCTTAAAGTTATCCCATTACTGACTTGGGTGCCATATGGGGTGTGAGAAAGGTCATGCTGTAGAGCGCAACCTCCATTTAACATAAGGAGGCAAAGAGAGCTCACTGCTCGACACTGTGGTGCATGTCTTCCTTGCGTCTTGCTCTTGGGACTACTGGTCCCATTTCTATGCCCATACTCGCTGCGTTCCTGCCCTAGCAAGCGATGCATACTTTGTTCAGAGTGTTATCGTCAGAGTAGCAGTAAGAGCTTCCTGACGATTCTTTTTTCTCTACAGTTTTTCTCTTTTTCCCACCATGTTAGGTTCTTTATATTGATAGTTTAGCCAAATCTCAACTTATGGCTGCCCAGTTAGACTATATTCTGCAGAAGTGACCTCCAGGGTAAGTTATATACAATTTGAAGATTTCGTCCCGCTCCATTTCTCAATATTTGGAGCCATTCAGTCCCTTTCCCTCCATTGTAACGTCTATCTTAACTGAAATTTGGGGTAATGTGGGAAAAGATTCCAATAAAAAGAGAGATAACATTTTGAATGTATCACCTGACAGCGAGGATCAATTTTGGTTGGCAGAAGTTCCCGGACCTGGAGAAACCTTTGTTAAAGCACCTATAATAAAAGTTGCTTGAGAAAGGCTCAACTTCCTCTCACAACGGTAATACATCTTGCAAAAGTAAGCATGAAATGTCCTTCTCCTCTTCCTCAGGAAGCGAGACAGATGAAGAGCAGGATTCTTCAGACCTAGTTTTGGTCTTCCAGGGCCAAAACCGTCCTAGCTAGGACTCTACAGAACCTATGGTTGAGGAACCTGCTTCCCATACCATCAAAGAATCTGAAACTACACAGGGGGTTTTAGTGTATCAGCGCGTTCCCTTGTTTGACCTTACATAGTTGGTTCATCCTAGGACCAGGGAATGAACACCTTTGTCCCATGTGGCAAAGTATTTAGATGTCAGAATAAGGACATCCCTGGGGAATGTGAAGGAATCATGAAGCAAGACACAGACAACAGATTCAAAGTTCAAAAATAAAATGATTTATTAAATCAAATGGCAGAAGGCCTAACTTGCCTTATGCTAAGGTGGGATTTCCCTACCTGAACAAAACTAAGGAAAGTCTGAGTCAAAGAGTTCAACTTAAAAGTCTGTGTGTCCAAACCCTATCCTTGCACTCACAAAAAATCTAACCACTTTGTAGGGATGGCAATAATAAAAGAAATGGTGATTAACACAATGTTCTGAGCTTCTTCTAGCTCTTAGCTTCCCCTTCCCCAAGTTCAAGAAAGTTCCACAAAAGTCTCAAGATTACCTTTCTCAAGTTTAAGGCAATGCAGTTCCACACAAAGCTCCGGGTTCCCTTTCCCAAGTTCCAAGCAACACAGTTGAAAAGAAAAGGGTCTTGAGGCTTTGTTCTCAAGACTACACTTGCAGTTCCACAAGTCTTAGGGATCCCTTCCCCAAGACTTTAATTCAGCCACTTGTACTTGTTTCAGTCTTTTCAAAAAGGTTAACAAATCAAGGTCAACCCGACCCTCCTTCTGGATTACACCACCAGTTCACTTACAGTGCTTCTCATTGATTTGTTTCACAATGTCTTTGGTTTTCACAATTCAGGGCTCACTGGTGTAGGTGCAGTTGTCAGACCACACGGTCCACCTACCACAGATCACGCAACCAGGATCCCTAGGCTCTTGAGCCCACACAGGTTCTTCTGTACTTGCCCCTATGTACAGAGTCACATTCACTTAGTTTCTCTTTTTCGGCTTCTTGACTTTATGTGCAGTTTTACACTCTTCTGGCTTGAGGGGTTTTCTGGACTGCAAACAAAGCCCAGGGTATCATTTGACCCCAGTTCTTACCATCCTGTTCAACTAACGTTTGGAGTATGGTTTTGAGGGTCTTATTGAATCTTTCCACAATACCATCTGTCTGGGGGTGGTAAAGATGTTCTGAGGGTGGCAATGTGTAACAGTTATTTAACTTCCCCCATGAGTTTGCTCTTCTTCCCTCATCTCTGACTGTCTGTCTGCTATCCAGGAATGGTGTGCCGCCAATGACCTCTGCCTTAATGCCAGTAAGACTGAGATTCTACTCATCGGCACACCCACTCCCTCCTTCCCTGCAGCTCTCTGGCCGGCCTCTCTTGGCCCTCTTCCTGCTCCTACCTGCAAGGCAAAAAACCTCAGGGTCATCTTCGACTCCACACTCTCCTTCTCTCCTCATATATCTGACGTCTCTAAGAAATCACACTACCAGCTGCACCTCCTCAGAGGTATTCTTCCCTTCCTCTCCTTCCCCTAGAAGCTCACTGTCTCCCGAGCCCTGGTTCTCTCGAAGCTGGACTACTGTAACAGCCTCTATCTTAATTTGCCTGCCTCCACTCTCCGCCCTCTGCAACTCATCCAGAACAGAACTGCGAGACTTGTCCTTGGCCTCAAGCCCAGGGATCGTATCTCTCCAGGACTGAAATCTCTACACTGGCTCCCAGTGGCTGCGGGGATAAAGTTCAAAACCCTCTGCATTGTCCACAAGGTCTTCTGGGGTCTGGGGCCTAAATACCTTCAACTCTCTCTTCCTAAATATCTTCCTTCCCGAGCCCTTCGCTCATCCGTCTCCAACTCCCTCAGGGTCAGCCGCTTCTCGAAGCAACGAGCTGGGGGTAGATCTCTCTCCGCGGCAGTGGCCTCCCTCTGGAACAGCCTTCCTGCTTCCCTGAAACTTGAGGAGAACCATCTCCGGTTCCGGGAGCACCTCAAAACCTTCCTCTTTGCTTCTGCTTTCTCTCTCCCTCTCCCCTGCTAAATTCTTCACTGAAACTGCACTGAATCTGCAACTGGGCCCCTCTCACCGACCTCGGTCCTGGGCCCAGCCACTCTCCACTTGCACTGCCTCCCTGGCAACCCCTGCACTGCGGGACTGTCTCTGTATCCCTACAGCCCCCCCTTCCCAGCACTTGTCTGCACTTACCTTGCACTTGCTACCAGCTGGCCCTATTTATTTATTTTATTCTACTTACTTGTACTGCACTTCCCCCCTACCCTTCCCCATGCACTTTTACCCTTCCCCCTACCCCTGCACTTGCGCGATCTGAATGACACCTGGCCTAGTAGGATCGTTGTCTGTCTTCCCCTTGTTCCCCCCTCCCTGCCTCATCGCACCTTGAAACACTTGTGTATAGGCGCGTTACAAATGCCTTATCATATCAAATCATATCATGAAAGTAGAGTCCTGGTCAGTCAATATCTCTTTTGGAAACCTTACTCGCGAGAAGAAAGGGAGTAGGTGTTTCAGGATTTGTTGTGTTGTGTTGGTTCTCAGGGGCTAGGCCTTTGGATAGCGTGTGGCGTAATCTACAATTACCAGAATGTATTTGTTTGCCAGTTTGTAAGTCTCCACGGGTTCCACAATGTCCATACCAATTCGGGAAAATTGAATCTCAATTATTGGTAATGGAGGTAAGGGAGCTGGTGGTGGTATGTGTGTGCTTGTTTTCTAGCAGATGTAGGGAAGGCATGGTATCACAAGTATGACACTGACACAAGGGATACAATTTTCAAAGCCTTCATTGAAAATGTTGGGGGTCGGAGAAACTCCTATTCTGCCCTATAACTAGGATGGGAGTAGTCTCGACCATCAACCGATAAACAAAACAGTCTTAGTTGAGTCCGTCAAATCAAAATAGCCTATGCTAACAAAATCCTAATGCCTGCATTATCACTTGTACAAAAAGCATACAAAGGAGAAATGTATGCAAAGGAAAAATCATTGTTCAAAAGCATAAAGGTAGTTGAACCAGCTCTCCTCCTCACGCTAGACCTCACGGATAAGGCTGTTCTTTGTAGGCATGATGACACACTCTGGCTCGGTTTATAACACTCTCAGCAGTTCCAAACAGTGGATTGAGTCCTGCCTGGCCTTCCACGTTAAAGTCTTTTTATTGACTTTCCAAAATTGTATTCCAACTTAAAGTTCACAAAGGTCCCCCTCTGCCGGACTAAGAACTTACAGCACACAGTTCACGTGGGTCCCCCTCTGTCAGGCTCAGACCTCTCACGTTACAGTTCAGCACAAACTTGCGGGGGGTTCCCTTTTCCAAGCATATTCTACTTCGGGTCTTCTTCAATCGGGCTCTGACCCCTTTCGGATGTTGAAGACTTTCAAATGTGCGTGGTTCTCTTTACAGACCACCGCAGGGCCACTTCCACTTAAAGTTCACGTTTAATCTCGCTTAATTCACCTTTGCTGTGTTTGCTTTTTAGCTTCAAACAATATACCTTTCACTGAGACATTTCAATGGGCTACTTCTTTTCGGCGGACCACTCCGTTACTTAGTATCGCTGATCTTATAGCTGCCTTTTACTTCAAAGTTCATTCAGAGGTCTGTTTTTCTTCGCTTCTCATCCACACATGTGTAGCCTTCACTTGTGATGTGATGCTGCTACTTCATTCGCTTTAACACACAACGGTCTATCAGGTCGCTTGCCAACTCACCATCTGTGTACGCTTCCTTCTTGTTTTTCTATTTCCAATTCACGAGTCAAGGTTAGACCACAGGTTTGGCCTCGCCTCCCCAACTCTGCTGTTCACCCGGGAGGGTCGTTGGCGTCCTTGAAACACAATGCAATCTTCACTTGCGGGATATGGGGGTTTTCGGCCTGCTGCTCTCGTCCCTTGGTAGGTGTGCCTTTATCCCGGAAGTTCTGCTTGTACTCGTGTTCCTCCTTGCTCAGAGTGTGTCTTTAGGTGTTGCCTTTTATTCGTGTGAAGAGACCTAACTGGTATCAGGTGTATGCACTTAGTGTAAAGTGCCTGACTTTGCCTGATGGGGTAGATGAACAAAAAAGGGGGGAATACCGAGTCTCACCATTGGCTGTCTCACCCCCACTCCCTGAAAACCCCTCACCCAGGTGATCCTCCTGCACTGGTCCACCCCCAGGAACTGGATCCAAAAGCGATGGCCGTGTCCTGCCCACCTGGATGACAATTCCCTGAGGACTAGCGGGTGAGACACCCTTTGGTTTCTCACACAGATGACACATGCTTGAATGAAGTTTTTAATGTCAACGTGAATTCCGGGCCAGTAAAACTTGTTTGCTATATGGGTTTGAGTTTTGGATTGCCCCAGATGGCCTCCTGTCAGATGTGAATGTGCTCTTTGTAGGACCACCTGTTTGTGACTTTTAGGGATCACCAATTGGCTTCAGCTAACAAGGAGTCGTTTCTTTGGGCAAAGGCTAAATTGGGAAGTGTCTCGGGCTGGGGAAGGTATTTGTGCAGTGTGACAAATTGCAGAATTCCATCTCTTCTCCCCAGGGGGATCCTTTCCCTGTGAGGGTAGGGAGGTGAGCCTGCTACTTAATACCGTTCCTAGGGGTAATGGGAAGCGGGACCTCACTGGGAGGGACTCCCCGCTTCGGGAAAAGGACTCCCGTTCCGCAGAGGAACTCCCTCGATTATGTGCTCACAAACAATCAGTGACATCTAAGCTTCAGAACAAAGTGGTGGCAGAGACAGGGAGAAGGAGGAAACCCCAACCAGAGCCGATACCACTTATCGAGGAGCATGTCGGAATATGCGGAAGAATGAGAAGGAATTGAGAAGAACCAAGAGCAAGAGCCATTCTGACAACAACAGACTCGAAGGAGGAGGAGGACACCACCCCAGTGACACAGCCCCCTTAACAGACAAGTAACGGGGAGAACAGGAGACCCAGACAGGGAGGGAGTAAGACTACACAGCAGATTCATAGTTGTACAAGGGAGAGAAACTAATATAATGATTGGGATGGTTACATGTCTTTATATCGAAACATTATATAAAGAATGAACATATATTGAAACCTTTATAATGAAAAAAAGAACTAATTTAATTTGTTTTTTTGTTTTTCTTTTGGGGGGGGAGGTCCCCCCATACCCTCCTTTCATACCCCTAAAAGCCCACCCCAACCATTTTTCCACAAAATGTAACGCTTTACCCCACCCCTAGGTGCATTCTTCATACAATTGTTCGTTAAAAAATATTCGATATATGTTATTGGAACATCACCTATTACACCAGGCACAAGTAGGCTTCAGACTGATGAGAGGAACAGAAACAGCACTTATTTCAATCTGGGATGATCTAAAGGCAGACACAGACTCAAACAACAGCACCGCTCTGATACTTCTAGACCTCTCTGTAGCATTTGACACAGTTAACCACGACATCCTCATCATGAGACTGGAAGAATTCGGAATCACTGACAACGCCTTACTTTGGGTCAGACCCTTCCTAACAAACAAAACAGAAACAATATGGATGAAACCTTACAAATCAAGCCCACGAGAATCATCATGCCGAGTCCCACAAGGATCATCCTTCTCGCCACTACTATTCAACATCTACCTGTCACAACTAATTAAAATCATCGAAAGACATGGCCTCACCTGCTACAACTACGCTGACGACACACAAATAATCTACAAAATACAAGACTTACAAGAAGACAACGCAACACTAGAGAACTGCCTTTGTGAAATATACAACTGGATGAACTTAAACTACCTCAAACTCAACCCAGGCAAAACAGAAATGATGATCATCACAAAAAACGGAGAAGACAACCTCTACATCCCATGGCCAACTGAACTTGGTGAAACCCCAGCCCCATCATCAACTGTTAAAAACCTGGGTGTCCTGATGGACAACAAGCTCACTCTAGAGCCACAAGTAAACACCCTAATCAAGAAATCCTTCTTTCTCCTGCGATTGATTAAAAGGATCCTACCATTCCTCTCATTCACCAACAAAACAACTGCTGTCATCGCCCTCATCATGTCCAGACTAGACTACGTCAACAGCCTATATCTAGGCTTGCCTGAACGACTCCTAAATAAACTCCAAAGCATACAATATGCGGCAGCCAGACTGCTCCTTAAACTACCTCGAAGAGAACACAACACACCAGCACTGAAAACGCACTGGCTACCCATCAAACAGTGGATCAAGTTCAAATCAATGTGCATAACGCACAGAGCAATCCATGACCAAGGTGCAGAGTTCCTCAGAAGAAGACTAAACATACATCACACTGCAAGGCCACTCAGATCAAGCAGCGACATCCGTTTGGAACCCAAATCATACAACAAGAGAACATTTGGAGGATCCTCTTTTTCTCACCTCTCCCCAAAAACCTGGAATGAACTACCAAAGAACATACAGAACACAAGAGATCACCTACAATTCAGGAAACTCCTCAAATCATGGCTCTTCACCCCATAACCAGAAAGAATGCCCATAAGGATATACACAGAGGAACTAAGCCGAGAGAAGAACCTTCCCTGACTCCCTAAATCATCAACCCTTATTAAATTAGGATATACAGATATGTAACATATCCACTTTTCAATTAAAACAAACCTCACCAATCATAACAAGAACACACACAATCCATTGGAAGGCAGAGCAAGGTATGGCCCAGCAATGGCACCTGGTTTTCCTCGAGGGCACAGGCAGCAATGGACCATAAACAGTAATACATAGAAAGAGAAGGGAAGGATAATATAACTCCACTACCTAAGCAGGATTATGCCCCCCCCCTGGGTGTACCAAGCTCAATAACTTAGCTGGAGGCCAGCCTCATCCCCCGGCCCTGAAACTAGACAGTCAGGAAAGGGAACAGAAGATTATACCACCCAATGTACTACCGACAGTAAATAGATAGAAAGAGGCTGGTTAATGATAATAATGCACCACTATCGAACTAGGGACATTGCTCACCGAACCTGGGGTACTATGCCAATTAATCTGCTGAACCAGCCACAGTATCACCACAGAAACTAAACAATCAGTAAACCTAGAGAGAGAATATACCAACCCAATATGACTACCTGATACATAAACTAAATTACAGGGATTATGAGACATACAACTCACTAACCAAAACCTCTAATTTCTGCTTACTTAATGCACACAAAACCCACACAACCACCACTCTCACAGCAAACCGCACCGACTTCACCACACAGCAAAAACAAACAACCAGCACATAGATCGCAACAACAGAATGCGAGGACCCGCTTCGATCCTATTTGCACACCAAAGCTGAGTGCACGGCGAAAACCGAACTGAAGCTGCCAACAGTACAGCACCTCTCACTTTCCTACGCCCTCTCAGCCCACTAACCCACACCTCCCCACCTTTTGTTTACAGATCTGCCTGAGCGCCTGGAGACCAACTCCGTTGGTGACGGTGCGCTATATAAATACCTTTAACATTAACATTAATTCTTTATAAGATTTTCGATATAAACACTGCATACCGATTGGGATATTCATACTCGTCTATGTGGAAGAGATAAAAGTAACAAGTGTGATATTTGCATAAACAAGAGAAACAAACATAACGATTTGCAAGCGCATACTCGTACCAGTGAGAGGTCAAGTGAACACGAGAGTGAGAATTATTACTGTGATCATCATACTCATCCCAGTGAGAAAGTATACAACCGGAAGACTGAACATCATTTCTGGAACTTTCATAATCTTCCGAGTGGAAAACAAAGGAATTAGAACTGTGGCAATAAGAAGATTGGTTACAATTCTCAAGAGATAAGTTGGACATTTGAGCAATAGAGTCACTACAAGGAACGCTAGTCAGGAGAGCCTGGCAAACTCAGGAGAAGGGGAAGCCAGGAAGTTTGAAAAGTCCCCGAAGTGAACTTAATGAATTAATGCAACGGACAGACAAGAACTATCTGAAGATTCTATATTCAATCATAGGGCCAGCAAAGCCACCCCAGGAGAAGGGAGCCATTCTCCTGGACTTTCCTTTGTTAATAATAGTGGTAGGGTCAACGTAGCTAGGTTTTGGACAGAGTCACTACTGATGACGAGCACCCTAGGTAGTTGTATTAGGTATGGAAACCCGTAGCTTAGGGAAAGTGAGGCATTTTCTTATTCTTTAAAATAAAACGATTTTTGAGAATGGCAGATTCTTGCCTGTCTCCTCCTTCCGACCCCCCACAGCAGCCAGCAAGGAAATGTTATGTTCCTTATTGTTGTGGCAATGCATTTTTTACTGGTTTTAAATGCAAAGTCAGCATGAGTGTTATGACATGGTGCTGGGAGGAAGTGTTTGTGCAGCCAGCAAGGAGGTGATGTTTTTCCTACTAAGGCATTAAGCGCAATGTAAACATGAGTGTTATTACATGTGGAGAGGGCCCTTTGTGCAGCCAGCATGGATAGGTTTCCTTACTTTGGCATTGCATGTTTTGGTGGCGATATAGGCAAAGCCAACAGAGTGTTCTTATACGGTGGGTGGGGGAGGGGAGCATTTGTGTAGCCAGCAATACAATGTTTTATTCCTTTGGCATGATATCTTTACTGGTAGTAAGCCAAAGGCAACAGGAGCATGTTCTTGCTCAGCTCATGCAGGACAGCTCAAGCCTTACATTCCAACACTGAAGCTGACCAAGTGAGTCTATATGGCTGTGGTTCGTGGTTTGCAAATGCTTTACTGTTAGGATGAGATCTGTGCCAAATGAAATCATCACCAAATCCACTGTGTACTGTGCACCCAGAAGGCCTTATGCTTGAATCACTTTCACACACACGTTTGTCAAATATAAAAATATATGCACAGTCTTATGCTCCCAGAAAGTTCTTTGTTTATGCCAAGGATCAAGGAGCCCACATTTATGTCCCCTCTCAGCTCTCTCAAAAGACAGAATGGGGGTGATTTACTCACTGAATTGTTTCTCTAGGGAGTGAGAGTGATTTATTTATAGACAGCGATTTATTTACAAACCGAGCTAGAGCGATTCATTTACAAGATGCAAACAAGACCCCCTAACATACCGAGTGGCCCACGATATATGTTTGCAGGTTCTCATTATGTATTCTTTTGGGCAGACGCCCCTTGCCTAAATCGCCTGCCCCCCTTTAGGTCACGCCTGGCATGCTTAAGGCCCTAACCATCACTTGAGTCAGGCTTGCGTGTTGCAGCCCCCCGCCCCCCGCATCCCATTTAAAGCACTGGTTGGAAGTGGCCCCATGCTGTTGCAAGGATCTCTGGGTGGGTCATGTCGCGGCACACTCTCCTTTGCTCTCACAGCAGCGTCTTCAGCACTCTCCATCCATGCTCTCAAAAGCTGCTGACTATGAAGGAACGAGAACAGATGCTGAGCAGGGAGGGAATAAAGGCCTGAAAAAAAACTATCCCTCCATTGTCTTTATTAAAATTACATTTTTTCTACACCACTAGCTAAGAAAATTAGAATTTTGGGTCACGGTGCAAAGGCTGCGTTTTTGCACAATTAAAGCACATTTGCCACTGCCTGCAAAGCATGCAGTGCTGCTTTAAATGAAAAAACAAATACTTTAAAAGTGGAATCGCTGGACCACTCAGCTGCTCTCATATCTTAGCACACACATCCTGCCAAAAGGGCTCGGAAGCCATAGCACCATGGAAGGAATGGGCCCCAAATATCAACACCAGGGGCATGACCGATCTGACGCACCTGGCCATAGTAGAGGGGGATAACAGGGGGCAAACGTTTTTTCAAAAAACAAATCAGTAGTTGTGATGCATTGGATGGATAACCCGAAGTCAGCTCTAGACCCATCATAATGTTGTAAACATTTTGCAACACACACTTCTTGTCCAGGAGCAGCAGCATAACCAGCGGGAATAGAACAACCTTTGGTAGGTCTGGCAGCATTAGAACATGCACTGAAACGAGAGAAAGATCTGCTATTAATAGCTAAAACTCCCACATCAGAAGCTCTTCTGAAAGAGATGAGACAAAGCAGCACAGTCAGTTTTGCAGATAACTGTTTTAATGACAACTCCTCATTATGCAGCCAGGATAGCAAAAGATTACAAATTAAGTTCACATCCCACAATGCAATGTGTTTGTGACCTGGGGGCCTTGAGTACATGGTGACTGTTCTGCTTAAGAAAGACAAGTCTCCAACTAGATGTCTGTGCTACAGACCAATTAGTCTGATCAAAACGAATTGTAAGCTGCTAGCGAAGATATTAGCAAAGAGGTTGGAGCCACTTGTGCCGTCGCTAGTGCATGATAACCAGGTGGGCTTTGTGACCGGAAGATCAGTGGCAGATAATATGAGACGGCTGCCCCAGGCTATTGATGAAGGAAGTAAACAAATGTGTCCAGCTGTAGTAGTGTTTGAAGACAATGGGTTTGTGACAGAATTTCAGGCAGTGGGTAAGGCTTCTGTATGCAAACCCTAATGCCAGTTTGCTCACAAATGGCCTGGTTTCAGATCCCTTCAGGCTAAATAGGGGAACTAGGCAAGGATTTCCACTTTTCCCACTACTGTTTATTCTGGCAATGGAGCCATTAACAATGATGCTGCGGTCCGATGACGATATACATGCCATTGGGAAAGGTGTATGTGCAAAGAAAATGTGGCTCTATGCAGACGACATTCTAGTGTTCCTACGTGATCTTGGCTTTGGTATTTCACATCTGATGGACGTTATTCGGCACTTCTCTGAGGTGTCTGGTTACAAGGTGAATTGGGCCAAATCTGAGATTCTTCCCATCAATAAATACACATGCCCGAAACACACATGTAACCAATTTGACTTCAAGAGGTGTCCAAAGAAAATGAAATACCTGGGAATCTGGTTTGGATCAGAGGTAGAGAGATTGCCAAAGATCAATGTAGACTTAATAATACCCAATCTAAAGTCTGACATGGACAGATGGGCACTTCTGAAATTATCACTGTGGGGCAAAATTAACTGCATCAAAATGAACATGGTGCCAAGAGTAAACTAGATCCTCTCGATGCTTCCCATTAAGACGGCCAGAAGTATTTTCAAAGAACTAGACACTGTTATACAGAAGTTCCTGTGGGATGGCAAGCCACCAAGGTTAGCCTTATGGAAGATGCAGCTTCCACTGAAACAAGGTGGTATGAATCTGCCAAACTTCTTTGATTATCATCTGGCGTTCACTGCTAGGCCCCTATGTCGGACTGTAATGTCTGACCAAGATCAACTAAATGGCATCGTATTGGAGTGTAATAGTGGCTCTCACTTGGCGCCTAAGGCCTTGTTGACGACAGTTTACGAGACCAGCTTGCCTACAGAACCCACTGACAGCCTTCCTGTGTGAATGCTGGCGCTGCATGTTGAATCGAATTGGAAGTGATCCATACTTATTCCAAGATGCATTGATCTGACTAAATCCAGCACTGACCATGCAGTACTCCTCTGGCCATCATGGTTCCTGGGAGGAATTAGATACATTGAGGATTTGGTTGATAATGGGAAATGGATCCCCTTTGCATGAATCCGCCGGGCTTTTGACTTGAGTGAATGCACCCATGCAGAGTACAGACAATTGAGGGGAATCATTGCTGGCAAAATTGATCCTGCTCAACCGACGTTGCAGAGTACAGAGTACAGCCTGGTCAGCGCTTGAGCTTTGCAATCGTGCGTTACATCCGGCTGCCACAATGTATGGAATATTGTTATCCAGCCGTAGAGCTTGCCAATGTCTGGGCTGGTGAACTAGGTGAGTCAGGTGATCAAAGCTGCTGGCAGAGATGCTGTAACAATGTCTGTTTGGTCTGCATGGACTGGGGTCTAAGAGTGTCTCAAACTAAAATCCTCTTTAGGACGTACTGGACTCCAGAATGTATGTTCAAGGGATGGCTTTTGGAGAGTGGACTTGGAAAAAGACAAGAGACTTCCGGGAAGGGGTCTGTGAAAGGGTGGGCCTGGTTTTGAACTGCACTATTACAATGAATCCATCAATCTTGGTTCTCAGGGATGTGCCTCCATTGCATGAAGTACTGTTTTGTAAGAGAATCTGGCTGTTCCGGGCCTGTGTGATTGATATAAAAATGATCCTGAGGGCATGGAAGTCAACCACTTCTTTCGGTATTGATGACTAGGTGGAGGAGTAGGAGTTGGTAACTGTATGCACATACGAGAGGGCCATCTACAAGCTGTCTGGATACACTGATCCATTCACAGACTTATGGGGATCATTCCTAGACGCATATAGCTAATGTTTCCATTATGTAAACTCATTCATTGTTAATTACTGTGCGCTTGACTCTCATGAATCTAGTTTTTTTGTTCTTTTCCTTCTTCCTTTTCTTTTCTTTCTCTAGCTTTCGTCTACATAGGTGAATACTTGTCGTGCTCTATACTTCTTGACTGTCCATTTGTACACCTGTGCTGATTTTAATGCAGTTATGTTCCATTTGTTGAGTTTCATGTGACTTGCTTTTGACATGTGAAAATAAAAACGTATACACCCACAGTGCAATGTGTCTGTGACCTGGGGGGCTTGAGTACGTTCACACCTTTAAGAAAGTGGCATATCAAAAGGTGATTACTTATAGAAAACCCCTGAAACAAAACACGGCCAGCTGAAATGGGTGATATGAAGAATAATAATAATAATTAATAATAATAATTTAGCATTTATATAGCGCTAGGAACCCTCAGGTATCTGAGCGCTGCTTATTATTACCCACGGTGTGTGGTGCTCATTTATCGACCTCGGAAGGATGAAAGGCTGAGGTTGGTCTTGCCATGATTCTAACCTGCATCAGCAGGCTCTGCACAGATGTTAAAGCGAGCGCTCTACTCGCTGTGCTATCAGACCGGCATTAGATTAATAGATTAATGGTGCAAAATGCCTTGCTTTGCTCAAACAGACTAAAGAGAAAATGGACTACCGTACTGGAGGCACCATAGCAGGATCGAACTCCCGGCACACACACCAGCGAGCCCAAGCTTTTAGGACACTCAATCCTTGGAAGTTCCGGGGGTCCAGGAATCCCTGACGATAGACGAAGCAGTAGCTGAAAGGCCCTGGAAATCCATGGAACCCCTAAAATCTTCCAAACCACCAATTGGAGGGATCTCTGGAGCACTGAGTCGTAGCCCCTCGCCCCTCTCTTCTGGGTCCAATAAAATATTGGGGAGCAGGGTCACAAGATGAGGAAAATCTATGGATATTTCCAACAGGGTCGGATACCAAGCCTGAGATGGCCATAGCGGTCTGAGCAGTGCTACAGGGTTCTCCATTTGTTTTTCGTTGTTATTTAAATCGTGTGCACTTTGCTCGTACACTTTTGCTCAATATGGCCCCCCCACAAATCCACATCCTATCCCCCTCTTGTATGTTTCCCCATGACTACTTGCGTTTGTATTGTCAATGGTTTATGTTCTGACTTGGCCCGCTCATCAACTGGTTCATTTCCAATACTCATTTCCCAATGCTGGGCACCTAACGACGGGATTTCCCAGTTTACTCTACACTCCTTGCATGCCTTTCTGTTTAAAGCACAAGGCTCCAAACAGAAATTGACTGCAGGCAGTTGTGGAAGGCCTCACAATCTAACCATGCTGATCCAACAAGCAACAGTCGCCTTACACTCTAGGATGCCCGGGAAGCAGTTTTGCTGCTCTGCTATTGAGAACTTCTCTCAGCATCACACACAAAGCCCCAAAGTCCTCCCCACTCACTGAGGTAGCAGTCAGTACCAAGATGTCACGCAAACAGCAAATGTTGGGCAATGCAAATGCCAACATAATCCTATATAATAAAAGGCCAGATATATGTTTGTCCGGTGCAGTCATGCGCAGTAGAGACTGCTCGCTTAGCCTGTTGTCACCGCTAGAGGGAGCTGTTGCATTAGCTACACCACATAATATATTTACACTCTGAACATGTCTTTCTTTACACACTTTCACACTAGTATGTAAATATTGTACAAAACTATACATTAATGGTCAGCTTATCTGTTCATCTGTATTCTCACAATTTTATGTACCAAGACAGTTACTCTGTCAAGTGGTCCTCCTGGCATAGTAACCGTTAACCCCTATCAATGTAAAGCACACCGGATCTGGATTGTTCCACGATGCACTGCTAGTGTTCTACAGCTTTTCTGATGCAGGCACTAACTACCTTGCAATCCGAATAAATAGACACCATACATTAGGGGTAGTGTGCGGCAATGAATACACTTTGGGGGGCCTTTCATGAGAGGGTGGTGGGGGGGGAATGGTCAAGGCTTGGGCAAGAAAGGGCGATGGGGGTCTGTAAATGTAGGCCCATAGGAAAGGAAGATATCCAAGCCATGCCAAAGCCGCCTGTTCAGGTCAATTCAGACATGCTTATGGCAATTAGACCCCGACATAGCAAGTTCTAATATAGCAGCAACCTTTGGTTCTCTTGATGTTTTGGACTAAAACTCCCACCAGCTCTAGGGAGCATAGACAGAGGTGAGGGATTGTGGGATTTGTGGTCCAAAATATCTGGAAATGTCTCAGGTTGCAGACCCCAGCATTTTAGAACAACAAAAGTCAACCCCCAAGAAAAACAAGAATAATGTAGACATCTTTGAAACATCATCTACAAGATCACAATAATCACTTCCAAAAAATAAGGCGGAAAAGGAGAGCCCGGTTTCATGTGCACGAGTCACTCTCTGGCTCAAAGATCTGTACAGGAACGGGAAACCCACATAAACCGGGGCAGATAACAAGGTCACTGCATTAACAATTCTGGCAACTGCTGCCTCAAGTATTAGCTTCAGCCAGGAAGCTCACAGTATTCAATAGCTGGAACAGCAAAACAAAATGCACCATGGTTTCTCACCTCCCAGTTGCATGGACAGTCTAGGCCCTTCAGTGACCTTTCAGAGTCAACACTACGAGCTGCCCTACCCATACATTAGAGAACAAAGGCCTAACCCTCCTAGCCAGAATCCTCGAAAGATACCGTTCTAGGCCAACCACAACTTTGAAGGTGACTGACTCACAGCCACCTCTGTCCTGCCGCACTTCAGTACAGGGATGCATGGGTGCTTATCCGTAGATTCACACCGACAGAAAAAGCCAGATCAGGCCTCCCACAGCCCGCGTACAGTTTACTGAGGCACCCCTCCAGAAGCTCCAGGGAAGGCATTTTCAGCTCCAGTCACTATATCCTCCCTGCCGTACCCCCAGATTTCAGTCCCACGGACCCTAGGGATAGTTCCATGGCTTCTCCAGGGATCGAGGCCCATCACCTGCTTGCAAATCCCAGGACACCATTCCCTACCTGAGCTAGAGCTGCCTCTGCCCTCACTCTGATGAGCTGGAGGCATGAAAGGAGAGAGGTGCTCCACAGGATCAAAGGCTGCCAAAATACCCATGAGGATGTGGTTACTACTTACATGGTCACTGGCTGAGAACAGACTTGGTTGCTCTAAGCAGTGTGATGAATCGCAGGTATTCACCCCTTCTCCCTAAAGAGGATTCCCCCCTGTGAGGCTAGGGAGGTGAGCCTGCTCTGCAAAGCCCTCCGTAGCGGTCAAGGCAAGTGAGGCTTCACCTGGAGAGACTCCTCCTTTGGGGACAAGGACTTCTGTTCCTGTGAGTAACTCTCTACACCAACACATTTAATGGCATACATGGGACTACCCGATAAGCTTAGGATGTGGCATCCTTGTCTTTGGGTGAAGGCAATGCAACAGTAAATCCAATGGCACAAGCAAAGGAGGATGTCTCTTTAATGCGAGAAGCATATTTGACTTTGCCGAGGAGGAAGAGGAGAGGGCAACCTGATAGACAGAGGAAGCCCCCTGACATCATTACGTCAGCAGGAGGCAGGACGCTAGCTAGTTACAGAACCCGCGACTTGTGGAGAGGAAGGCAAAGCAAGGACGAAACGCTGGAGAACCGGCATGTGCAGATGCAGAAACAGTCTCGGGTCGACCAAGAGAGAAGTAAGCAACCCAGTGGTGGCGCGACCACAAGCTGGATGTGGTGGGCAAAAGGCCCTAAGAACAGCACTGATATTGCCCATGAAGGAAGCGAGGCTCGCTTCAACGAGTAGCACCAGTGCGAAGCAGGAGTCTGATGCGCACCCATGAACATGAAGGCGAGAAGCCAAGAGAGAGAGAACAGTCCTGAGTGAGAGCCGGGCACAACCACTGGCCCATATCAAGTAAGGGGAACCTGGGGGACCGGGAGAAGCAGGAAGCCCGTGGGATATCGCTATCACTCAGAAAAAACTTGTCCCAGTCACGCAAACAAGAAAGCAGGGCTAAAGTTATGTGATGGGAGTTGGAGACAAACAACGAGTGACAGAGAGAGGAAAGAGAGTTATTGCATGAAGCTGTCACCTCGTCCCAGTACAAAGGACGAGCTATCAAATTTACAACAAAGCCAAGTAGTAATGGAAAAGCCTAGAAGAGAAGGGCTGAGTCCAGACAACTGTTGTATAATGAATAAACAAAGAGATATTCGACCCAGAGGTGAAAAGCCTAGAAGAGAGGTGCTCAATCAACACAGCTAGGACATACCCAGTCAGATCAGAGACATTATAAGACTAAGTACTACTGATGATAATCAAAGCTTAGAAAGGGGTAGAAGAAAACCTTGATCAAGTACTCCTGGAGGGAAGGCCTGGGAAGAGACTACAAATAACAATCTGAGTATTAACAAAGGTTCTCTTGGAGGACATTCTAAAAAGGAGACCACAGAAAGCATGAGAAGGAAAAGTGTTCTTGATGAACTACAAGAGTTGATTGCAGAGACTATCTGTTCTGCCAAGAGGATGTACAATTCAAGGAGTTATTGGATGAACTGAAGGGGAGCTCAGGTGACGACAAATCCTTCTCCTAGTCTCTTTAAGTTAGTTAACATTAGTGGCACAGCCATATAGGGTAGTTTGGGCGGAGGACATGTTTTATTTTGGACTTTATGACAACGGGCGAGCACCTTTAGTTTCTTTATATAGGTAGGGTACTCCCTTTAGTGATAGGGAAAGCTAGGCCTTTTATCTAAATTTTCATTAAAAGAAATTGAATCATGTCTTCTGAGTGCCGTGTCCTTCTTCCGACACACCACAGCAGGCAGAGGTTTGCACTGTTGGCATTGAGGTGGTCATGGGATTCGAAGGATTACAGCTTCTAGCAACTGCTTGCTTGCAAGGTCTGTCTGGAATATGATAGTTGGACTTTGGGTGGTAGTAGTCAAGGCCGGCAGGGTACAGGAAAGATTTTGTTCATGTGAGGTGTGCGAGCACTTAACCAGAGCTGAGAGAGCTTTGTGACGAACCATGAATGAGACGTGGACACAGAGGACTCATGATGATTAGTATAAACCTTTATTAAATAATAAAGGGGTTGGAAAATGCCTCACTATCCATAATTTGGGAGGTATTTCCCTACCTCAACCAGAACTAACAGTCTTTCAAGTGTAAAAGATGTCCAAAGCAAACATGTCCTGTGTCCGAAATGCTATCCCAGCCCTCGCATTCTAAGACTAACTCTGAGGGGATAAGGGTAGTGTCTTTGGTTTAGAAAGTGTGCAAATGTTCAAGATCAACAAAAGGTATAACTCCAACAAAAGTTCCAAATGTATACTGTTGACAGTTCCAAAGGGAAGGACTCCCTTACCCAGGATTCTCTCCACAAAACAAAAGTTCAAAGAATAACCAAGCCCTTTATAGCCCAAGATGATAACTGCCTCCTCTTGTGCTGCAATTCACTCCAGGAGAAATGACTCCCTCCCCAGGTCTTTTTCCGCATTCAATACAATTAGAATCTTAAGGGCATGGTTCTTCCTTGGGATTCTCCTTCCAAGATAACACAACTTGGGTGCAGGTCCCAGAACACATGCTATACTCCCCTGCCAGGTTCTATTATACAATTCCTCATGGGTGTGAATCCCAGATCTGCAATTCTCCTGGTATACTCTCCTGACAGGACATTATGTTGCAATCTCTCTGTCTCATTCAGTAAAAGGGGGCATGGATCTTACCCAAGCTACTTTATGGCAAAGTACTGTGACGATGAAGATGACACTGATTCCAACGAGGCAATGTCTGTAAAAGCAGGCGCCTCTATAGATCATACAATCAATTATGAGACCAGTCAATGTTTTGTATAAACCCATATATACTGTTCAAAACACTCTATTTATAGTTCAAGGTGTGTTAGTAATGAGTGATTTCTTAAACAACAAAAAGAAAAGCATAAGTGCCTGTTTTACAAAAAGAATTGTGACAATAGTTTCGACTTTTAGGTCTTTCTCAAGGCAGAATAAAATCGGTTGTGTACATTTCAATACAAAAATAGCTATTAATGGTAATTTTCAATCCGCAGGTTACACGTCTTATGTCTGGTGTGCAGCTTCAAATGAAAGCACCCTTCAAATGACGTGGTTCATATAAATACACGGATTGTTTCCGCTGTCTATCAGCACAACCTGTATCTGAGGTCCATTGCATGTGATGCTTACACCTTATGTTTCAAAAGCATCATTATGGCAAAACCTTGTGATGCCATAGGTGCATGGTAAAGTTCCAGTCCTGATTAACCTGGGTTTAGTTCCCCAGCCCAAGCAAAACATTCTGCATAATTTCTTACCATGGACCCCCGTTGCTTGCAGGTGATGTATCTGCTGCCCAGGTTAGTGTACATACGTTGGTGAAGCAGTTAAGGAGTGTGTGAACAGTGCAATGAGAAGGGCTGAGCTACTCTCTGAGTGCTAGGGTCTTTCTGTTGCAGTATCTGATAGGAACGTCTTCCTTTGCAGCAATCGTTGAATCAGTGTGGAATATTATCTATTTGAGTTCAGCGTCGTATATTACTTCATTTGCCTTTATGCCATTTTCCATAATGGATGGGTTAATGTCTGTATTGATTGCTGTTTAAAGGAAGGCAGCAGGCATTCCAGAGAAAAATCAGGTGTCTAATTATCCAAAACGCATTGGAAGCACAGAAGAACATTACTTCTTTTGTTTAAATCGATGCTCTCAATTTATTATCTTCATGATATTATGCATCTCATGCTTTGCTGAAACATGCTACTTGTTTTTGAACTGTTACACTTTGAGTTTTGAATTTTTGATGCTCTTGCTATTGACTGTCCAAGCCAGTAAACACCATGATGAGAATCTGTATACTTTCTACTTTCATTTGTATCTATGTATTAATGAACCACTAAAATGACATACATTACTGTAGGGAGCCTTTAACTCTAGAGTTCTGCGAGGAGTCAGAAATAAAACCCTGCATACACTTCTGACACACATCCCTGACCATTTCTTGACAGAGTAGACAGGACCCCCCCTCCTCCAACATAATTTGCTCTGTCTTGATGAAGGCCGACACAACAGCAGCTACATAATACAGCTTCCAATGGCCAAAACACAGTCGTGTTGACGTTTTTGACCCTAGGTCCCAGTGTCTAACCTATAAACTGGTAAGAATTGTGTAATCGAGCACACTTTAATGTTTGTATACATGTGTCCCCATGTTATCCCTCAAGGATTGAAGGGTATGTATATGTTGTGTATTGTGATCTGAGGGATTTGTCTTGGGTGAGCACCAATGTTTCATATGGAGATACCTTTTGTGATTTAATGAGTGTCCTGAAAATATGTTAAATTGGATGCAATTTATGTTGTATATTAAATTTGTCTGAAAAATTAAAAAACACCTCGTTTTTGTTGTGTTAACCAAATAGAAGTGTATGTATTGGGTTCAGTGACCCTGCTCCTTTGTCTTTGTAAAATGTTCACCCACCGTCTAGGACTTCTGTTTATGCTCATTTAGATGTCCTGGGTTACTCTCTTGCCAGTAACTCTGCTTTACCACACTTGGAGCCTTTTCCTGCTCCCACAAGTCCTAAGGTTGGATAACGAATCCTTGCGATAGGTCACCTTCTTACTGTTCTTTAAATGTTTGCAGAGGGGTTAGTTGCAATTTAAAATCCCCTTTTTCAATATGTCCATACTGTTTCTTTGCATATTGCTTTTCATGTATTTGCACTTGGTATGCTTGCCAATACGCCCCGGTGTCCCCTCTGCTTCTGGGTGGGCTCACCGTTCTTCGTTGGCGTTCATTCTCTCTCAATCTGCAAATGAAAGATTCCATCTTGCTTTCTCCTCGTGGCTGCCTTCTCTTCTTTCGCCGGGTCCTCCGAGGTTTCTGCTGGCCAAGCCTGTTTTCCTCCCGGCTTCAGTAAGCATTTTGCTGCTTTCTCTGTCTGTTAATGCCCAGGAGTCCCTCACCGGCTACTGGCGTTCCCGCGGCAGTTCTTCACTCTGCAGCTTCTGTCTCCATCTGCACACTGCTCGGCTTCTCCACAACGGTTTTAGCTCTCTGGTTCCCCACTCTTAACAGAAATGTCCAGCTCTCGCTCACCGGTAACCAAAACAGCTGTCAAATTCTCCCAGTTTGAGCTGCTTAAATTTTCCAGGCTCGGTTGTGTGCCAGGAAAGACTAGAATACTCGCCGAGCTTGGGATCTCTTTTGCTCAATTCTCTCTTCTTCGTCCCAGTACTTAGAGGTTTTGGTGGATAAGTGGAGCTGTCATAGGCGATTCCACCAGGTTGGCATAGCTGGTTTGTAGATTTTATATGAGGTTTCTCTGTTCCGCATAGGAAAAGGAGCAGGTACATGACAATACATGGGGAGGTTATTTGCAAGGGAAAATGGGGGAGATCAGGTCTCACATGATGGAGCATGACATTCCCCTGCAATGTGGTTCACCCTCATATAGCCACTCCCAGTGTCAGGATCAGGTAGCGGCTGCCGTCCCCTGGCCCCAGGAGATCAGCAATGACTCCAGCGGATTCATCACACTGCATTTGGTTAACTTGTTAATTCAATGAGTTTTGTGTATGTGTGTTTGTACACTTATCCTGTTGGCCGAGGATTTGACCCATCTGCACCAGAAACTGTATTTAAGTTACCACTCTTTGAATGATTTAAATATCAATGATTTGTATGATTTAATAGGCAGTGCACCTTCAAACCTAATTTAAGATTAGGTGGCCAGTAGGCAAGAGGCCAGGGTGGCATGGATAGAGGGGGGGAAAGCAGAGCAGCATTAGAATAATGCATTGAGGGGAATTGCCAGTTCCCAGCGACAAGGCATGACTCATCACCTGAAGGATGGATGGCTGTACGACTCTGAGGTATAGAAACTCTGTCCCCTGTAGGAAAGGTAGATTCCAGGAAATTTCCCAGGGACAAAAGCAATCTTTGCCTTGTACGGGTTTAGGGGAGTCACACATGGACAAAGAGCCTGTCAAGTGTAGGAAGGATAGGTTTGGGGGAATTCGCTCACCGACAAAGAGTCCACTACCTGTAAAAAGAATCTGCTCCGTGGAGCATCACAAGAACTGACACTACAGCAGAATGCGCTATTAGAGGTGGGAGAACTAAGTGGGGCTCGAGCCATCTTCGGTTAAGTTGTTCCTTGGAGCTCGACCTGAGGTTCAAGACGATGGGCCCTCGGAACAGAGCTGAGAGCTGTCTGGGACCTGCCTGATTAACAAACAAAAAAAGAATCTGCAAGAAAATGTATGTTGCTTATTCTAGGGGCAGGAAGCATCTCCGTGATAGTCCATCAGTGACTCAGTCACACACCCTTTCTCCCCTACATACCCCAGCCAGGAGAAAGCAAGCAACACCTCTTTTTTTTATTGTAGCATTTATGGTTTACAGCAACCCTTACACAACATAGAAACATTTCCAAATCAGACTTCAAACCATACATAAAACAGACATAAAATCGTACATTAGCTGTCAACTGTTCTAAAATAATTTTCAAAAATGTATTCAAAGCTAAAATGAATGAGACGTTTGTCCCCCACATTAACTTACACCAGAACAGATTCATTGATGTGTCTGCAGTGTGGTGGATTGCCAAGCAGTTGCGAAACATTCCAGTGCGTTATTCTTCCGGTTGTGCGGAACTGGTTCAGCCGGAAACGTAGATAATGAGCATGTGCTTTGTCGCATGGAAAACGCAACTACAGTGGAATACACTCTCTCGCATGAATGAACTGAGAATATTCCACGTATGTGGCATATGTGCCAATAGAATCTACTATTTCAGCCCAATCTGACCTAAGCAAACTGCTTTTTACAACCCCTGGTCGCTGTATTAAATCCAACTCGGACGACCCAATTGAAATTAATAGGCCTTGCATCCTACATTCATAAGAATTAACAGAAGCAATTGTTTCCTCCTTCATAACTCGATTTAGATCCACATACAGTGAATTCTGAAGGTGATCAAGGCGTTTCTAATAGGTCAGTCGTTGTTTCCACACAAAACATGCCTTCAGGGTGGACCGGCATAGTTTGTGCTGTATCACCGCATTTGGAATTGTCAAGGATAAACACAAAACCTCCTTCCACAATCTGTCTTGAATTGAGCAAATTCCCCAGATCATGCAGGCAGATGTCCAAACCGTATCGAAGCACCGGTTCTATTTTAGCCAGATAAAATCAGGGTATCAGTAATATAGAAAAGTTACACAGTCTGGCCAACAGGCATTTCATTTGGGAAGCAGGTTTTCTCGTTTTAGCGAAGAGAATGATGTTCCACGCATGCACTGAATCCTTGTTGGTAAGATTATATCCCACATAAGTCACAGATAGTACTTCTTCTACTCATTCGGAGCCCAACACCCAGTGCATAACCTTTGGTTTGGAACCCCTAGTGAAAACAACCACCTTGTATTTGGAATCATTTGGGGGGAGAGTGTTGGCCAGTGCCAACAATGTAAGATTCAGCATACATTGGAGGCCCCTAGCCGTTCTATCAAAAAGGATGAAATCGTCAGCAAAGGCTAGCCAGTCCAACTTAAGACTGCCCAGTCGTGCTGGTGAGATAGATGGCCCCTGCCACAGGCACAGGCCTTCAACGTCACTTTCATACAAATTAAATATTATCAGGGTCAATGTACAGCCTGGTTTGAGACCCCCATACAAATTGAATGGCCTAGACAGGACCCCTCTTTGGTCCTTGTGCAAACGTAATGCGGTGTCGGTATGAAGGAGAGCAAGCAAGTGCACTAATTTTCTGGGGACATTCATATTCAGGAGTTTTGACCACAGTGTAGATCTAACCACACAGTCAAATGTGCTGGACATATCCAGGGAGGCCAAATTAAAAGCCCCAGCTTGACTATGATGGATATTATGGCGTAGATGTACCAAAAGGGTGGCATTGAGGGAAGTGCCCAATTGCTGCCTAAACCCCACACGGAATCTACTCAGTAGATTCGGCCATCTGATAAACAGATTAAGCAGTATAGCAAAGACCTTGCTAGTAGCATCAATGAGGGCAATCAGCCTGTAGTTATTGGGGTCCCGAGGATCACCTTTTTTTAGAATCGAAAAAAATGATGGATTGTGCCCAGGGGATGGGAATAGGGACTGGAATAGCGTGGGTCAAGTATATTTGGTCAAACATAGCTTTCAAAAGCCCTGACCAGATCTGAGGAGCATCCTTCAGAACGAACAAAGGAATTCCATCTAGACTCGGCGCACAAGATGGCTTGAGTCTACCTATTGCTCACATTATATCGTCTTCACCCCATGGGCATGTGGCCAAACTAACCGGGCCTAGGACTGAGTCATGAGTATCTTTGTAGCAATCAGGCAGGGAATATTTATTCTCATACAAATCTACCCAGGATTGTTCCTCAATCGGAGAATCCGTACCCGGTCCCTTTAGGCCCATTGTGTGGTTGATTGTAGCCCAGAATTTATTTTCCCTGCCATTACAGAGTTGGTGAAGCATGGACTGGTGAGTACGAAGGTTCAAGTCTATCCTAAGTGATAGAACTAGATTTTTATGCAATTGGCAAATCTTTTTCCTAGTAATGATGTAGTCTGCTTAAGACAGCCTCAGCTTCTTTAGCACGGCCGATTTTTCGGTTTAAGACTCTTCGACTGCAAAAGTCTAGTATCAGGTAAATACCTGGAAGTCCCTCCACGTGCAGCGGGATTCTCTCGGATTACTCTTTTCACACAGTCCATAATAGTTTCGTAGGGTGCATTTATGCAAGGCACTCCCCATGCCAAAGTTATCAAAGCTTATACTCAGAGAATGAGTCAGTCAAAAGATGGGTCAATTTCACCACAGTCCTCCAACTCCATTTGAGGGCAAGCCCTTCCCTGGCCACCGACAGCTGTGGCCAGGGAAGTTCACCGACGCTGTCACCTTCTTAGATCAAAGATGACAGCGGGAAGAGCCAGAGAAAATGACAAAGGTAGATGGTCACCCACAGCGGAGTCAATGTGATTGAAGTACCCGCATTTTGGCCTAAGGTCAGTGGAGATATAAAAGTCATCAATCCTTGATGTTTAACCGCCTCTATGCAAAGTGTACATTGGACAATTCTGTGATGGGAGACACTCCAGATAGGTCATATCCCATTCCCTGAGGAAGCAGTCCCAACTGATCCCCCGTTGGACATTATAATGCATAGAGGAGGGGATAGCTTCACCACCATTGTACATCGATCCCTGCGCACAATTGGAGTTGAAGTCACTCCCGCAGATTATATGGTTATCGTTACCCCCACGAAACCAATCTTGGAAGATAGCACTCAAGGAGTCCTGCATCATCTCCAGAAGAACCCTGTACGGATTGCAATAAATGTTGACCAACAGGAACGAAGGCTGGCACATGTCTAGAGAAAGCTTTACCACCAACAGCCGTTCATTGTGGAATATCAGGTCCCACTTTATCCTTAGGTTTCGATCTAGAGCCAGTGCCAAACTCCTCCCCCCCAGGCCATCCCAATTCATATTCTACTGCTGGGCTGGTGATAGCAAGAAAGCCCTCCAATTTAAAATGTGTGGTTAGCATAGTTTCCTAAAACATATAGATCCTTAACAATCCCTCCCTAGAAGGTTTATCAAGGAATTTGAATATGTTTGTTCCTCCACATACATTCCATGAAATCAACTCAACATTAGTGTTCCCAGGTTTGTCCCAAGCCCTGTCTGATAACTTCAAACGTTTTGAGAGTGGGACCAACCCATGACCAATCTTGGCCATTTTCCAAAAAGGTTGTGATTAGTGAGGTAGCATCCCCGGGCCCCTTAGAGCCGTTGGCGTTCCCCACCCTGGATTCCTTTAGGGGGTTTCTTGTAATTGGAAGCCCAGAAATGCATTGGCATCCTCGACAGTTCTTGATCCCGTTATTTAATATAAGAGGTTCTCCCATTGTTCCCATACCATATTTTCCCCAATTTCTGAGTGGAAATAGCTAACCATGCGTCGTTGGTTGTCCACAATAGGCAGCAATATCCTGTCAATGCCGTCTCATGTAATAGACCTCAATTGCAGAATCTTTCGAAAGGTAGCCAATATTCTAACCCCTAATGCCACTATAACCAAATTCGTAACAGAGGTGATGGGATCGAAAAGGGTCTAATTACACTAAGGAGTCTACGCATGCGCCAATAAATGCTTTGGCTAGAAGCATTTCTACTTCAACGTCAATATCCTCTAGCCTAACTCAATTGAGTGGCGATAAACTGAGGACTAAAGCAAAAAAAAGAGGAATAACCCCCCCCCCCCAAAAATGGGTCATTGTGATCCTTTCACTCAAATGTCTGTGGTGACCATTGTCATGGCCCTGATTATTAAACTCTATGGGCCTCATTATGATTATGCCGGTCCGGTAACAATGATGTTGGTAAGCCACCAGCACCGTTGTTACCGGATTGGCATACTCAGAGTTCTGCGGGCGAGTGCTGTCCCGCCCACCAAGTCTGACCTGGTAGCCGGAATGGCACCCGCCTGCAGACTTTGAAAGAAGCATGGCATTGTTGCACACAGTGCCAGTGCTTCGTCCTCCCATTCCCATTTGAGTCCTATGGGACTCAAATGGGAATGGGGAGTTATTTTTACCAGGGCCTGGCTATGGCGAATTAATGGGACCGCCAGGGTTGTAATGCCCTGGTAATTCTCTGTTGCCAGGCGCCAGAGAAATAACGACTCCATTTTTACCGCCACGGCTAGACACCCTAAAAGACCACACAACCTTAATGGCCATGTAGCATTAAAAAATGATCTATATTGAAGGATTCATTGCAGCAAAGAAGGTTGTGTACGAGGGACCAAATCGACATGAGATACATGGAGAGGAATGCTTTGAAAGTGCTCAAACAAAATCAAATGCTGGGTCACGCCCCCACAGAGCTGATTCTAGAAACTCCACTGAGCTTAAAAACGCATACAGGAAGCGAACATGGAGATGAGATGAGTTTAGTCCTGTTGGCGAGAGCTCATTGTGAGCCCTTGACTATCGCAGATGAGGGGGGAAACAACCTTAAATAAAAGCGATCCAATAGTAGGGGTGGAAACTATAGTAGAATTAAAAAGTATGAAGGAGGTAATACTAAACTCCCATCCACTATTTGGCCGAAAAATGAAACAAAAACTAGTAGGAGGTCTAGCTAATAAGCAGCAAAAACAAACGCCAATGATTAAGTCAAATGATTCAAGTAGTTTCCTGAGGAATGTAAGGAACCCATGGTGGAAACAGTAAAGACGCACAAAAGTGATCACATTTCAAGTCTAACGTACATCTAAAATGGGAGCAACCTACGACCATCAAATAATAATAAGACAGTGCTGGTGGCGTCTTGTCAAATAAAAGGGCATATACTAAAAAAAGAACTATTGCCAATCCTTACAACTAAATACAAAAAGAGTGTGAGATAAGATTCATATGAAAGAAAGAAGTGTTCACAAATGATAAGTCTGAATGTGGTTGCTGGGGATCTCCCTTCCCCACGTTTTGAGCATGGGACAAGGCGGGACTCCTGAGCACAGCACACTCTCGAGCTTTCTCAGCACGAGATGATAGGTCCGTTTTCAGCTATCAGGACCTTCAGTGGTTAATTCTCTTTTCTACAAAAAGTCTCTTGCCTCCGAGGACCTGATATGTTCAAATTAACAAACAAAAAGTTCTTTTCCAAATGTACGTTGGGTGATGACTTTTCACCCCTGGGTGTCTCTCTTCCGGGCTCAGACCCCTCTCGAATATCAGCCTACCTCCGTTGAGTTCACTATGGCTTTTTATGAAAACAATTTCACCTGTGGCATTCACAAGTCTTAATGTCTTTTTAAACAGTTCACTGTGGACATCCCTCTGTCGGGTTTACTCTTGTCAATACACTGTTGATTGGGACTTCAAGCTTCCCTCCGTTCTATCGGCATCACTCCATTGGGTTTACTCTTGCCAACTAATGTCATTCACACAGTTCTTTATCTTTTCTCACTATGTGGGATTCATCTCCCTTAGCTTTCCAATTACGTGCAGGTCAAATACTTTCGAATGTACGGGGGTTTTGCTAGACCCCTGTATGACCACTTTGAACTTTTCCTTACGGCTCTCCCAGGGCCTTCTGGAATCGGTAGTTTCAACAAACGTGGGATCAACCAGGGTCTCTCGAATGAGCACCCATGTGGTGCTGGACCCCTCTGCAGCTGGCTTTCCCTTAATGTTAATAGTCCTTTGAACTTCCCTTAATTTGCAGCTTGGTTTCTTATCAGTTCTCCCCTCGACTCACCGGCAGCGATGAACTGCTTGGCTTTTCTTGTCTCTGGAATCAAGGACGGTACCAGGGTAGCAAGCGTCTCTCCCTGTTCTGATTATATCTGTAGGCGTGCTCCGTTAACATCTGCTGCAAGACATGCTGGCTATTGTTTGCGGTCTTATGATTCCTTCCACTGAGGATTTGTGAATCTGGTCGGAAAGGGCAAGGTTGCTTTTCTCCTTGTCACCCCTTCGGTTCTCGCCGTCTTTCTGCTCCTCTTGAATTGCCCCCCTTGGGATAGCTGTCTCGTCATGCAGCCTGCCTTGCTCATAGTGTGCTCTCGTGCTCCACCTTTTATCCTTGTGGGGAAGGCAGAGGGCCATCAGGTGTGTGTGGTTCTGGTCAATTGCCTGACTCTGCCTGCCTCTTGTGTTTATATGTCAGGTAAATGGCTCTAGTGTTAGCCCGTTGTCTTTCGCGGTGTAAGAAAGTGTTTGTGTCAGAAAAGGGGTGTCTGAGTATCCTACGTGGCGGCTTGGGGAAAAGGTGTTATAAGAAGGGGAATACTGCATCTCACCCATCGGTGTCCCGCTTCCACTCCCCTACAACCCCTCATCAAGGTGATCCTCCCTCACTGGTCCACCCCCAAGAACTGTATCCAATAGCGATGACCGTATCCTGGCCACCTGGATGACAGATCCCCACGCACTATCACCAAAGGCATCAAGACGCTTTCGAGAGATACCAAAGATACTAGACGGATGAATCAGATAAAAGGGAATGTTTTGAGATTTCACTTAAAGAGTGTGAAGGCTGCGGTGCTTCGCAGCTGGAAAGGCAGCGAATTCCAGAGACTAGGCCCTGCAATAGAAAAGTCCCTGCCATCCAATCGCTCTCTTTGATATTTAGGAACGAGCAAGAGTGCAAAGTCAGTAGATCTAAGAGGCCAACCCGGAATATAGCTCTGAAGCTTCTCCCGAATGGGCAAACAGCCCTTATCACTCAATGCACAGTGAATCAAACAAGATGCTTTAGATTTAACCCGGGCGGTGACTGGCAGCCAATGGAGGGATTGGCGTGCCTTAGTGACACTCAAGCCAGAGGGAATGTGCTACACCAATCGGACGGCTACATTTTGCAGAACTTGGAGACACTGGATAAGGTAATATGGCTGTGCCAAATAAATCGCATTGCAATAATCAATATTCCAATTTAGGCAAGCTGCAACTATTTGGGAATGAAATTTCTCAGAGATAAAAGGAAGACCCTTCTTCAGCTGCTTAAAACCCGAAATAACTTCGAAAAGCAGTATACCAACTGAAAGAAAATTAATTATCAGTGAAACATCAAACAGAACTGGATGGATACACCCAGAAACTGGATCTGCCAGAATGAAAACAAATGTGGATTCTGACCCAAACGGACAACTCCGATGAGAGATAACATGCGTTGCTTGAGATTGTAAAGAGTGGTGGATAGAAGGGATAATTTAATCCTGAATAGATACAGCGTGCTAACGCTCTTCCACCGCATTCCCAACTTACGACAAATGAATACAGATGATACTTCGGTAATTGAATTTGTAAGAGAAGACCGTATGGATTTGGTCTATATACATCTACATTCAATTATAGTAAAACAACTAATCCTGGCATAAATTACAAGTTTCCAACTGTTAGAATTTGATTTGATGGCTATGAAAGATACAATGGTAGAAGATTGTTCAGATTTCAACTTGAATAACCCTTGTATGGAGAACGGTACAAAATGGGAATTTTTGAGGGTACCAAGTAAGGCAGAAACAGCTTGCAAGACTTAGGGAGTCATTCCGAGTATGGAGGTAACCATGTCACTATTAGCAGCATGGCTACCCCCATACCGGATACCGGGTCCGGGTTCCTTGAATGAGGAATTACCGGGCCATTGCAACCTTGGAGGGCCCGGTAATTCCTCATTCAAGGAACCCATCCCCATTCCCATTCGAGCCCCCATAGGGCTCAATGGGAATGGGGAGGGTGCTAACAACGGGCCTGTTAATAACGGGCCCATTGTTAGCACCCTGGTCTGCTCGCGGGACCCGCTAAGGACGCCTGGTTTTACCAGGCGGCCTTAGCAGGTCCCGCAAGCCGAACTCGTAATGTGGTGGTAAGGGGTTGACGGCTCCAGCACCTTTACCGGCACTGGAATCAAAAGGTCGACAGGAAGACCATCTGCAGGTCTGCTAACACTCATCAAAAGTGGTAACAATTTCACAGTATTAAGATCGAATAACATAAGTCCATATATACAACAGACTATACTTGTTAGTGGATGTCCAACGAGAAACGGGTGCACAATTGGACAGAGCCACCTGTTATAAACATATATTGAAATAAATGCTCAGTGGGAACAGGAGACTTGATAGACAAGATCACAGGGGTTATCGATGAGGCCTATGGGATAGAGGCCCCTTCAATAACTATATGTGGAGATTTAAACCTGGCCTGTATTAATAAACAGGGAACATTCGACTGAGTCCCCGTCAGTAAATTGAACCCCGTGAGGCAGAGAGGTCCTCTTTGGATTGACCTAATGGATAGTAAAGACCTCCACATTTTGATGGGCCACTTTGAGAAAGTCAATATCTGTCAACCTACTTGGGCGAGGGGTGTCTAAACATCAGTGATTGACTACATCTTTGTTTCCAGAGACCTAATCCCCTCTATAGACTCTTTTGAAGTGGCCTCAACCAGAGAAAGTGACCACAACATGATACAAATGTCTGGGGTTGAGGGAAGTGAAAGAGATGATCTAAAAATGATTACGTCTGTGACATGGTTAAATAACGGCTACCGATTAAAACTGGTAACGAAGGATGTAGAAAATGTAGTAGTCGCCTTGTGCGGAAAATTAACTTGACAGAGACGTGTCATGGAAAGTGAGCACACTAGATTACACCCCAATTCTGGCAACCTTTCTGGTCAGGAACCGGCACATTTACGACCAGCAAATCTGAGGGTTGCAATACGGCAAGCCAAATGAGGCCAACCTATTAAAAGAGAAATAACCATCACAATTAAAAAAAAAAATTACAAAAACTGGCTGATTTGGCATAAGAGTGCCATAATTCAGCAGGATGCTGACAAAATGATGAGTGCAATTACAAAAAGGAATTCAGCTGAAATCTGGAACCTTATTAAATCAGCAAATTAATTGCGTATAAGAGGTGGATTGGATAAAGCATTTTAATAATCTGTATGCTGAACCGGCTTCAAACAAAATGATAACCCACGAAATCCGATCAACGTGGGTAATAACATACGATCATGAAGATATTGTCAATCTAATTAAGCAAGCTAGTGCCTTGCATGCCCCAGGACCAGACGGTCTCTCAAATATGCTTTTAAAAGGAAATCCTGAATCAATGGGCCTCACTGATAGGCCTGATATTACAGAACATAAAAACTGTTCAGGATGTTCCAATCTCATGGAAGTCTGCAAACGTGGTACCTAATTTTAAGAGTGGCAGTAGGATGGACCCAAACAACTATCGCCCTACTGACCTCTTAGATTTAATGGGCAAGATATATGCACCGCTCTTGCTAAAAAGATTGAATAGCTGGCCTCACGAAGAAGGGCCTTTCAACTGAGTAAGGACTAGGGATTTTTTTAAATAGAGGGCAGGATCATGCCCATCACACTAACTTGTAATTTACGAAGAAATCCTGCCACCTCTCTACAAAAACCCCTTCCCCATGAGATAATCTCTCACAACTCCCCCCATGAGGATTCGCAACACCGCATCAAAAACCAAATAGTTTTTTTAAAAAGAACAATTATATTTTATTTTGTGCAATCAAATTTCATCCTGTTCTAAAAATATCTGTAACCTTGGATAGGTATCCAAACTATGTTATAAAAGTCAAAACACCAAATCAAGCAGAAAACAAAAGAACAGAAAAACCGGAGGAAACAAGAAAAAAAACATTTTTTGGGCAGAAAGAAGGCAAAGTTAAACCTCCAACTAAAAATTCATCACCAACTTTAAATACAAAATTCAATAACTGGTTGGCATAGACATAGAAAAAACAGTGCACATACATTTCATAAAAAACACATTCGAGGAACACTATACAAATCAAAAAGAGCAATTAACACTACTAGCAGAGCTATACAGATGTAATATTAGGCTGTCTAGTACTTCATCGTATTTTCATTAATAGGGTAACCTAGTATCTTCAACTGGCTACAATCTCTAAGTGGTCTATTTAACACATGTCAATAATCACACGGTATCTCTGTCCCAACATGTTTCTTTCCCAAACTTTGTCGATCTTGTATCGGGAAATTCTTCAGGGGGTTGCTTCAATACTACAACAGTGTATCATTAACCAGACTTGTTTAGTGTAAGGGCTATAGAAATTGGTTAGACCGAGTTGCAGACCTCATGGGGTTCATTCCTGCTATAAATTAACAGTGGCCTGAAGGAAAGAGGGGAAAAAAACAACGTGCAAAGTAAGTTGTATTATTCTAAGGGCAATAAATGAACCATCAACTCAACCTGGGTGTTAAATACTCTCAGAGAGTCTTACCGCACTGCAAATTTTAATTTTGGCGGGCATAGCTGTGCACGTTTCTCATTAGTAGAGCGCTAGTTACCTAGTGGGTAAATATAAATAACACATGTTCAGTGTTCGGTTCAGACATTGGCCCGGGCTTTACACAATGATTTTGCAAGGTATTCATTGTGTATTTCATTGATGTGCCAGCATTAGATAGTCGGGGCCACACTTACAGTCTACAAACTTGCTTTTCGGTGAGAACTCTGAATGGTCCCAGAGATTTGGTGTGCAGATTTTGCATAGAAGATGGGATCCTAAAAAATGTGCAACACATACTCATGTTTTGTACGGGCTTAACTACACAAGGACAAGGATTTTTGAAAAATGTTTGAGATGTGCTGCTACTCTGACACCGGCGGTGGGCTATGCTATTAAGTGGGGAACAAATGCCACTAGTTATTGCAGCAGTTACATTTCTTAAATAATGTATGGGGTTAGAGGATTGTAAATGATGAAATTTATTTTCCAAAGTGGATGACAATGGATTGAATTGCTAAAAGTTTTAATAAAGTAAAAATGCACCAAAAAAAATAAAATTAAATTTGGTTAGTTTTGGGAGCGGTAAAATCACATGTGACCTAATAAAAAGGATTACACTATACCTGAGAGTGTAAGAGCATTCATTGAGTGTTCATTACTGAGAATCAAATCAGAAGCATTTGAACATATGCATTATGAGTGGGGCATCTATATGAACAACTGTATATTGACACTGTTCATGCTCAAGCTGTAGATACAGAGCTCTGGGGGCTGCACCAGCAGCACCTACACCGATAATAGCAGGGGAGGGAGGGCCACCTCCATTCCACACCCTCAAAGAGTTATTGGGCACCTGTCGCGCTAGGCAAGATAAAAACCCATAGTAGGTTTTTCCACGAAATTGAGCCATCTAGAAGCAGCCTACCCTCAAACCACTCCTCGGCAGAGGCAGAGGGCCTTTAGCAATCATAATGCCAACAGGTTGTAATCCACCAATAGAGCACTCTAATAGCTGGGGCTCGTGGGAAATAGTTGGCTATACTTGCATTTAATTGGAAATCCTTCGATTACAGCACTAACCTCCATTCTGGGAGAGATACTGAATTCCCAGGGAGCAGAAGCAGCAATGAGTTTAGGGCTGGCAATAGCTCGGGGCCACTATCCCATGATAGAGGGAGTACTAATGCCATTAATAAAAGGGGAATCATTGAGACTAGAAGTCTTCAGGCACCTCGCGGTGTTGCCCAGTGGCCCAGTGAACAGGAAAAGTAACTCCATTTTGTACAAATTGTGGCAGCTACTTATAGGTCCCTAGGTAAAGATCACCTGGGTAGACAACCAGGGAGGGGACAAAGAAATAATTAAGTGAGTAAGCACACTAAAAAGGCACCACCTGCTAGCAGTACTGGTACCAGGCAGGAACCAGGCAAAACACATTATCAGTTAGAGATAGAAAGCGAAGAATGCATGCTCCCAGTCTGCCCCCTATAGGAGAAGAGAGGGGGACCTTTCATAGCAGAACAGTAGCTGTATAGAGGGATAGTGCAGGCCCGAGGCAGGAAGCTGGTTGGGGGTAAACGATCCTATAAGGCAGGGAAGTCATTTTACCAAAATGCCCGGGGTAGCGGAAGTGACATCACACGACCCTAACCCCTGATGACATCACAGGAAGTGGTGTCATTTGACCCCACTCCAAAGTGATATCGCGGGAAGCGATGGAACACGACCTTTCACCCATTGACAAAACAGGAAGTGGCATCACATAGCATTGTACACTACAAAAAATATGGTTACGATATCACTATAATGTGATGTACATTTCATACCTGAATGGATCACCATATGTATCGTTAAAATCAGTGTGTATAGGGCCATATTACCAAATTACTATGATTGCAAGCAGACGTCCATGACCAAATGATAATAATGTGTTATTATATAGCATTTACGCTTAAGCACTTTACATAGAAGAAATATACACTCAATATCACCCAACCTGTGTTGGTACCCATTTATCGACCTCAGAAGGATGAAAGGCTGAGTTGAGGCCTTTGAGAACAGACTAAATCAGTGACTCACCCCCTGAAGTGTGTCTGAAATAAACCTTTAATGAGTCTAGCAATTATTGTATAGAACTCCAGAAAGACACATTTTTTGGCATTCCTATTCTTCTTTCTTATTTAGGTTCAGTGCTGAAAGTGTTAGACTTGTGGCCCTCATGTTCTTATTTTTCTTCTTTTTTTAAGGGGCCTGAACAAGAAAGCTAGCCACTCCAGAATTAAAGAGCCACATGGTGCTGGCCACAGCCCAGGAGCTTGGACTGCAAAAAAAAAAAAAAAAAAAAGAATAATAATTTAGCTTGTACTGCAAAAAAAAATAAAAAGAATCATAATTTTTTAGAGGTCGCAAGGGAGACCACAGAGGTCGCAAGGGAGACCTCAGAGGTCGCACTTGCGACCTCTGGCGATCCCAAATAACGTCCCTGCTATAAGGGCAGAAGTGGCAAGAGAAGTACCTATCAGTTAAGGGATAGGGCACAGCTTAGGAAACCAGAAAGATACAGAGATGAAGACTATCCTTCTCCTTCACAGAAAGAGAAAAAACATGGCTCAGCCAGCAAGGGGGAGCAGAGGCCAGCCAAGAGGAAAAGAAGAAAGGAAAACGTAAGCAAACTGCAGCTTGAAGAGTGGACAATGGCAAAGGCAATACACCAGACTCACGGCACTAAACAAACAATTAATTGGATAATAGTACAGTTGGATTCTGGTACACAGGTCGCCATATTCAGAAAAAGGCACAAGATGCATTTCCATCAAATTCTTACTGATCAGAAGTAGAAATGATAACTCCCACAGAAGAGGTGTTTGAGGACAATGAAGTGTACATATTGTGTGAAATCCCAGGCTATTGTCAGTGCTTCCATGGGGGAGCCCCTTACCATGAGGCCAGGGAGGTGAGGATGCTAGCCGACAGTCCCCCGGGGGGTGATATTCAGTGGGTGGATCTCACAAGGACGTAAGCCCTCCATGGGACCAGTGAAGATAGCCTTGGGAGAACGCGGTATTCAACACCTCCATTTCTGAACCCCTCTCTCCTCTCACACTACTTAGTCCCCTGTGATCCCCCACACCTCTATGTACCTCTCTAGAGTAGATGACCTCATTCACACCAATCATACTAGGACGAGGAAGGGTGAGGCTTACCTAGGTAGAGTGCATACAATCACTTGCACAAATAAAATCAACCAGAGAGGCAAAAGCCTATGGTGGAACCAACATACGCAGTACAGTTTACTAGAGGCAGCCCCATCGATAAAAAGTAAAGAGGGGCTATGTATCTTGTCAAGTCAGCCCTAAAGGAGCGAAGGAGAAGCCGGTTCTGTGGCGAGAGACCCATGGAGAAGAGGACTAGATGCTCTTCAGGAGGCACAAGTGTCTCCACTAGATCCGTGGAGCAGTGCCTTGTCCGGTGACAGGGAAAGAGGAATTCCAACCGGCAAAGTAAGAAGAAGCTGCGCAGTTGAAGGCACGAGAAAAAGAGCCTACTGCTGCAGAGCCGCAGAGAGCTGAGCATGGAAGCAACAGTGAAGCTCCGCCCTCTACCACCACTACAGACCTGAGGCTGCAAGATTTCCCTAAAGTAGGGAAAGGGTCCGGCCGGCTGCTGGGCCATGGAGGGGAACAGAGTAAAAAGACACATACCAATATCCCGAGGGACAGAAATGGATAATGAAATAGCTATGAAAGCCAGAACAAACTTTAAGAAATATTGTATGTGGAACAATACCTAGCAGGAGAGTACACCAGGTTTGTTCAATTGGTCATTAAGTGAAGTAGGGAGAGAGGTCCTGCAGATGCAGCCCACCAGGGTCTGGGACCCATATGAATTCGAAGAAGCCCCGCCAGAACAGCATACCAGGGCCTGGGACCCACAGGAAGTTGGGTGAGGCTGGCAAAAGCAGCACATAGGGGTTGAGAACCCACACAAGCCCAAAGAAGCACACAGTCAGGGCTGAGGCCTAAAACAAATCAGGGAGATCCTAAGATAATCTAAAGGGCTCTGGGACCCTCCCAAAAGAGAAATAAGCTACAGGAGAAGTCCGGGAGATCTCAAGACAACCCAGAGGGGTCGGAGACCCATGTAAGAGATAAAGTGAGGTTGAAGATGTTAAAGCAAGGGGTCGATGACCCACTGCCAAAAGAAGAGACTTGAGTTGGAATTCGAAGATCTACAGTCAAGTCTGGCAGGATAATGAACCAGACTTGAGGAGAAAGTTATACGTTGGAGAAAGAACAGGGGAAGAGACTGCCCTTGATACTTGGGAACTGTGTTTTGTCTTTTTGAAAATCTACAATCAGGTCTGGCAGGATAGTGAACCAGACTTGACGCTACATTCGTAAGCTGTGGGAAGATGGGGAAGGCACTGCACTCTGTTATTTGGGAACTGTGATTTTTTACACGTTTGGAAGAACAGTTAAGATCAAGAACCTTTAAGTTAAAGAATCACTCCTTATGTGTTTTCATCAAGAACTGAAAAATCAAATCCATATCCAGAGTGAGAGAAACCTCCTTCTGGATCAGGAAGACACCCAGTTTTTCCGTAGTTAGAGTAAGGGACGGAAATAGGTTTGGACACAGGACGATGGACACTTTACTTTACTGGACATCCTGACAGAGTCCTTAGTATTTCTATTGAGGTAGAGCAACCCCTCATAGAAATAGGGCAAGATAGGTTTGTATTCAGTACACTGGTACCGGTGGCAACCACTAATCGCAATGTCTTTTTAAACAATGAACTGTTGACACACTTTCATTGGGTTCATTCTTGCCACACATACAGTTCTTTCTCCTTTCTATCGAACAGGATTAATCTCCCGTAGCTTTCAATGGTTTGCCGGTCAAAGTCTTTCAATTCTACAGGAGTTTTCTAGACCTCTGTGTGCCCACATTAACCGTTCCTTTACGGCCCCTTCTTAGGCTTTCTCGCATTCATATATATAGTTGGGACGATGGCTTCTCACCCCTAGATCCCCCACTGCCGGGATCAGACCCCTCTCGAGTGGTGGTGTCCCTCTGCGGGTCACTATAGCTTTCCTAGCATTCACAAATCTAAATGTCTTTTTAAACAGTTCTCTGTGGACATCCCTCTGCCGGGTTCACTTTTGTCAACACACTCGGTTTCTTGGGACTTTAGACTTCGCCCCTCTTTATTTGCATCCCTCCACCGGGTTCACTCTTGCTACTTTACAATGCTTTTCCTTTATCTTGTGGGATTCACTTCCCTTGCGTTTCAATGGTTTGTCGGTCAAAGACTTTCTACTGTACGAGGATTTGGCTCAACCCATGTAGGACCACTTTGACCTGTCTTGGCGGCTCTCCTACAGCCTCTGCTATTTGCAGTTTCAATCAACACGGGATCAACTAGAGTCTCTGGAGTGAACACCCAGTTGGTGCCTCTCCCCGCTGCAGCTGGACTTCCCTCAACAATGCACAGTTCTTTGTATTTTGCCACTTTGCGACTTTCATTCAACACAGTTCGGTTTCTTTATCAGTTCTCCCCTCGACTCACCGGTTGTGATGAACCCCTTGGCCTTCTTCGTATCTGGAGTCAAGGCCAGTACCACAGTAGCAGGAGTCTGCCTCGCTCCTGCTTATCAGCGTAGGCACACTCCATGTATCGTTGACATCTGCTGCAAGACACTTGAGCCATTGTTCGCGGTCTTACCATTCCTTCTGCTGAGGTCTCACAGGCTGAACTTGGAAAGGGCAAGGTCGCTTCTCAGCTTGTTACCCTCTCGGTTCGCACCGTCTTTCTCCTCCTCTTGAACTGCAGGAGCTCCATAGCTGTCTCGTCGTGCGGTCTGCCCTGCGCAACTTGTGCTCTCGTGCTCCACCTTTTATCCATGTGGAGAAAGGAAAGGGCCATCAGGTGTGTGTGATTCCGGTCGATTGCCTGACTTTGCCTGACCCTTGGGTTGGGACCAGTCAGGTAAACAGTTTTGTTTTTAGTCTGTTTTCCACAGTAGGGGAAATGTTTGTGGTAGAAAAAGGGGGCTAGGGGTAGCGTTACTAAGTGTCCTACGGGATAAGATGGCAAAGATGTGTTATAGGGAATTACAACCCTCGTACCAGGAGGGTTGGTGACCTTAGGAGGGGAGATTGGTAGGGTTTGTGAAGCAAACGGTAATGACTGGGATTGTTATTATGAAATAAAGAAGGGGGATTGTGGGAACTGTAGTGTTTTGTCTGAGCAGGTTGGCATGGTGGATCATTTTTGTGAAGGTGGTGTTGAGTTCTTGGGGAAGCGAGTAGCAGTTCTGGTTCATCAGAGCTATACAAGCCCATATGAGGTGAAGTTTGGTGAGGTCTTCTGTAGAGCCTCCACTGGGAAGTTCTTGAAGAATCTGAAACCTTGAAAATTTGATTTCCAATGGGTTTGCTTTGCAGGTGTGGTGCGACTAATCTCAAAGAGGATGATCAGATGATCCGACCAGTCAAGTGGAATAGAAGAGCTATGATGAAGGCTGGGCAATGTTGTGATGAGGAGGTCAAGGATATTACCTTTCCTGTAAGTTGGTTCTTTCATGTGCTGTATGAGGTTCTGTTACGCTCACCTGGTATCCACAGGGACGCCACCCAGCTGGGTTACTCGCTGGTATACTTCTCAGCTTTGCCCTGATGTGGTCTGCGGGGAAGGTTCTGCCTGAAAATACAGGACTGTGTTCAAGACTGAACGACTGGGGTAAGTATCCTCCCTCCACCCCCGTATGCTTTCAGTCCCTCTGGCGCCCTCTGCTCACCTTGTGGTAGAATTAGGCGTGCTCTCCGTCCTGCCTTCTTTGCAGGGGCGCGTTGTCTTTCATGGGCGAGTGCGGTCCAGTTACTTCAATGACGCCGGCCCGTTTGATATGGTTCAGGTAGGTATAATTGCTGTTCTTTAGTTTTGTTGCTATCCTGCATGCCTTTCTTTGTTTAAAATGTCTCTTTTTTCTCCCTTAGGTATGCAGAGCTTCAGCGCGGCAAACTTGCTTGGTTGAGCCCCGCTGGTAAATGATGGCGCATTAAGAGCGCTATGATGCAGTAAGTAAGGGCTATGAACAGCGCTGCGAAGTGTTGCCTTTGCTAACCTGTGTTTTCCTTCCTTGTAGATCGTGGTGTTCTTCAGCACAAGTGAAATGTCCAGAGTGGTAAGAGGGAAAGGAAATTGCACACCCTATGCTTTGATAAGAAATCTAATTTCATATAGCAATTAAAAGCTCCAATGGCTTGTCACTGTGTTGGATAGTCTTATGGGGTGCTGGGGAGAAAAACAGTAGACCCTGGTATCATAGGTCAGTGAAACTATGAAAAGAATGGTGTTCCCATTAACAATGGGAACTCCCGTCCCCTGCACACCTCTGGGTATTGGATAACAAGATCCAAACAAAATATACTTTTTTGTTCACTTATTGTTGATTTTTAGTATTGCAAAGTAACAATTAAGCCACTCTTTTGTACAAATATTACATATGAAAACATGCAATGATTTGTTTCAATATACATAAAAGTTTCAAAAAGTCTTTATGAAGGCATGATAGTATTTTAGTACCATATACATGATAATAAAGAATGTTCGAGTTCAATTCACTCAAAAAGAATATACAGTAATTCAAAAATGTTTTCTTATCCTGTTATTAATTAATAACAGGATAAGAAAACATTGTGTCCATACTGAAAAGTTATTGCTCCTGAAGAAGAGAGGCACACTCTCGAAACGCGTTGAGCTCTGAATTAGGAAGGCTTTCCCCTTTTTTCTTGAATTTTTTTGAATTACTGTATATTCTTTTTGAGTGAATTGAACTCGAACATTCTTTATTATCATGTATATGGTACTAAAATACTATCATGCCTTCATAAAGACTTTTTGAAACTTTTATGTATATTGAAACAAATCATTGCATGTTTTCATATGTAATATTTGTACAAAAGAGTGGCTTAATTGTTACTTTGCAATACTAAAAATCAACAATAAGTGAACAAAAAAGTATATTTTGTTTGGATCTTGTTATCCAATACCCAGAGGTGTGCAGGGAACACCATTCTTTTCAAAATGTCCGGAGTGGTGCCAGCCGAGAGGCGACCAGCCAGGTAAGCCTTTTGAGCAGTTCGTAATTTGTAAATGTCTCTACTGCTTTCTTTTATGTTGCCTCAATCTTCCTCTTTTAGGTCGTTCTGTCCGGGAGGTGTCCAGATTCGAGGAAGCTGTTCTCAGTAGCTGCAAGTGTTTAAAGATGAAGACTGCAGGTAAGATGCTGCTGCTAATGATGTCCCTTTTGGCTCCTTGCAGGTTCTGCTTCTCCAAGGTTTGAGGGAATAGCTGGACATGGTGAGCGTCACGTTGCAAGCTGCAAAGTAACACGAAGCATGTTCTGCAGTCAGGGTGTGGTTTATATAGCCCAGGTAAAGTAGTACCAGGTAAAGTAGTTCCAGGCCTGCCACACCCAAAACACTAGACCGCATAGTTTGGTTCTTAGGAACCAAGCTATGTGGATGCCTCCATGTTGGCTGACAATACAATAAAGTAGTTCCCAAGCACATTGTTGTTCATGGTGTATGAGCCTGGCGCCAAAGGTGTCACGACTGGCCCCATGAGGGCTTTTGAAGAGGATGCCAGGCTCTAGAGGCCTGAGTCCTGACTCCATCTGGCCAATGGGTTTGCCAGAGGGGGTTTTGGGCGAGGGTCGTGACAGGTTCAGTGTTTCAAGATATTTTTTCTTTGGTTAGGTTGCTGGGTTGCCAGCAATGTTGAAGTCACAGAGAAAGATGATGTTGGCATGCGTGAGAGACATGGTGGTGACCAAGTCGGTGAAGTCTTCGACAAAGGAAGTGTTGGGCTTGGGTTGTGTGTAGAAGAGATGAAAAGTGACTGTCCATTGGGGAAAGCGGGAAGTCACAGGATAGGTTTTCAAAAGAGCCAATGGTGGCGACATCCAGTTGGGTGCATGGCCATGATGCCTTGTAAGCGATGGCGAGGCCTCCGCCGATCTTGTTTGGACGGTCTCGCTGAAGAATTGTGTAGCCATTGGGGGTGAGGACATCTAGGATGTGGGTGGAGGTGGATGTAATCCAGGTCTCAGTAATTAATATGGTTTCCAAGTTATGTGTGGTGATGAGATCGGCTATATCAGCTGCATGGTTGATTGCTGAGTGGACATTGGCGAGCATCATTTTTCTTGTTATGGTGGATAATGGAGTGGTAATGGGGTGTCTGGTGACAAGGGTGAGGTTGCTGTGCTGCAGTATCGATTATGGTACTGGTGAGGGGCTTTGGTTGGCGAGGAGTGGTGATGGTAGGAATGGGCTGGGAGAGAGGAGTGAAAGACATATTCAAGGGAACGTACCTGATGTGAAGATGGGCAGGGGTTCTTTTCCTGGGTCCTCCCAGTCCAAACAGGATTTGCCCTTTTCTTCGATTGCCCTTCACCTCAGATGCCTGGGCGAAAGACGCCCTTGATTTAAGAGTTAAGAGCAGAAGGGAAGACGCAGGGCTTCGAAGGTAGGTGGAGCTTAGGCCATGTGACCAAGATCCACTTGCAGTTGAACATTTTTGACCGTCCAAGACCTGTAAAATATTTATTGGCACAGTAATCCTGTTCTACACTTTGCTGTGGATAAGTCTTCTCACCTGTTTTGTCCAGAGGATATTCTGTAGTCCCAATGGAGATCCCAATTACCAGCAGAGAGTTGAACATGTCAACCTTACCTGTACCACATACGAGACACAAGAGGGAGGTGCAGGCTGCTGAAGAGGGCGGAGTCCCGGCACATCAGCATATACCCACTAGAGTTAGGGCAATTCGGGACACACCAGTATAAAACCTCCAGTAGGCCAAGTAGGCAACTCCAGTTAGATACACTGTCAACAATAGATGAATCTACGATAGTGTCCCCCTAGGATGCACATCTCCGACTCCTGTAGGAACACGTTGAGGGCCAAGATAGAAGCTTTCATTCAAGGAGCACTGTTAGATCCTGAAGATGATCTAGAAAAGTTAGATGTCATGGCAGATCATGTACGTTTAGTGAAATATTTTGACACCTTTCTTTTTTTTTACAAACAAAGATCAGCGCAGTGGCTAGACAAAACAAACTGGAAGCACTGTTCTGTTCCATTTCTGGACTCCCCACCAGAGTAAAAGTCAAAATTCCCATACGTACCAAAACCCCAGGTGGAGGGAGAGGTTGTAGAGCTGAACAACTATATATTCCCCCCCAACCCCATGCGAATGGCCAGTGTGTGTGGTCCACGCATTCTGTGGTGTATGAGAAAACATTCTTTGCCACAATGACAGATGAAGCATGGCAAGAATCAGTCCCTCTTAACATGAGATTGGTGGGTGGGCAGCAAGTACATGGAACAGACACTTTAGATTTAGCATGCAGAAATCCATATTAAATATTTCCTCAATTACATTCATTTTGCTGTAATCTTTAGTTCATGCCATCTACACATGTATGCAGATTGGGGTGCCAAAGATGGTGCATTTTGGCGGACGAGTAAGCAGCTTACCAAAGGGATGCAGGAAAAGAGATACAAACATATTACAAATGCCTCTAGCGCTCCAGTGGGCTGGAATCATCGCACCAATGAGTGTTATAAAACGGATCTATGCGATTTCATCAATTTATTTTAGAAATGTTCCAGCAAATATATGCGGGGGAGACCCCCAGTATCCCTTCAAATATCCCCCACCTTACATTTTACCCTAACCCAACCCCCCACATATATTTGTGGTGAACTTCGTTAAACAAATAATTACATGATGAAATCGCCCTCGAGTGAATCTCCTGCGATGTAATCTACCTACACATTATCAAAGACACAAAAGCATAGGTGTAGGTCCTTAATAGCTAAAGCTTCAAAAAACCTTTTCATAAAACCTGTGCCATTTCCATTGGTAAGAACAACAAGAAATTAGGTTGTCCCATACATGCAATTTTAACAAAGGTAAAGCATGTCAATGAGTGGCAAAACAAGCACCGTTAAATGAGGTCTTTAGCGAGATACACACATGGGATAGACAGGTAACTGGTCAGCAATCCTAGGGCCAGTTAAGAGGTGTACCTAGTTCATAGGAAACCCGAAAAGGGAGACGAAAAGTGCAAAATCCTCCTATACATGAAAAGAAGCAGTCCTGGAAATCCAAAGGCTGGCCGAATATTCCATAGAGAAGAGCTTTCATATCGCTGATGACAACTTCATTACTTTGCAGCAGGTGATCTAAAACGTGAGTGATGTAGTAGTGGATATGGTGCATATCATCCAAGAGGACTTGAAAAAGCTACAAGTTGAACAACAAGTAGTTGTGGAACTTCTGAAGATCACAGACTTCCTGGATACACTGTCTACAGGAATTCCAGATTGCTCTACCATGACATGGCCAGTGCAATTGATGGACATGAATTTATCAAAACAAGCCCAGCGACAGGCCATTACAGAGTCCACATATGCTCTACTGAGCATCTTCAAAAAGTATTTCTATGGAATATCGGCATGGACACTTCATGGGGTCCTGAACATTCCCGGGCCAGTAAGGCCACGTCTGTTGTGTGAAAAATTGCAGTCCTGGGGCACCATGCATCAAGTGACAAATCAGCTGGTGTCAACCATCTATCAGGTGCCCTACACCCATGCTTGTGTGGCGTATGGGGTCTCTACCATTTAACAGCATTCCCTTAAAGATTGTGTGGGAACGGTCCATGTCAGATGCCAGGATATTTCTAATATAAGCCCATGTGAGCAGAATTCAAACTCTACATTATGTACATTAAGTTCAATTCGGATGGAAACCTTTAGTAGCAAAGCTCTACTACTACCGAATGGATCCTAATCGTGCAGTTCAACTGTTAGGCCTCGGCGGGCCTACAAGAGAGTTGTTGCCCTCCGCAGGGGTATGCGCCGTTGCGCGACACCATTCTATTCCCATTGGCAGCTGCCCTGGAGAATAGTTGCTGGAGCTCACCCTGCGGCAATCTAGGACTTCAATTCCCATGATTCCACCTCCCAATGCCAGCCCAGAAGCGATGACAGGTGAGCCTCGTTTTCATCCGGTTCCGCCTCTTCCTTTTCGATTTAAACCTCAGAACCGGGCAAAACGGTGATTCTGATTAAAGTTGCAACCGTCATTAAGAAGATTCGTCTTCTACATTCCAGACTTGTTGTTTACCCTGTACCAGACCTTGCTTACATAATTGGAGTCCGAAATCCTGTTTCTTACAGCCTCTTTACACTCGCTCGTGTTTCAGACCCTTCTTCGTCCACGGACTGCACTGCTCGTCGTTTTGGATTATTGCTCTCCGCTTGTGTAACAGACCCTGCTTTCATCTCCTGGATTGATTTTGTCTCCTGTTTTTGATAACTTGTCTGCACACTGGAACCGTTTGTCTTTCCGGACTCCTCTGTTTGCCAGTGCTTCATCTTCTTCTGATGGCTGTCGGTGTGCGGGTCCTTCAGTGCTTCGGTGCTGCTTATTGACACTGGACTGCTTCTGTCCACTCACTGTACGCCGGTAGCTGGGTTGAGACGCTGCTTGATACCACTGCACCGGTAAGTCCCTTGATCCATTATATTGCAAAAACCCATCCCAATCTGTTTCCAATTCAACCTTGCTGCCAAGTAAACCCATGGCATCCATTCAACCTTGCTGCCAAGTAAACTATTTGCATCATTCCACCACTCGCTGCCAAGTAACCATCTGCATCCATTGCACCACTCGCTGGCAAGTAAACCATCTGCATCCATTCCATCACTTGCTGCCAAGCAACTCATTTGCTGTTAACAACCTCTTGCTTCAATTAGACTTCCATTGACCTTCATCAAAAGTGCATGCGGGGCCGCTTTGCAGATAGTGCACCACCCCGACACTAGTGTGTCCCTCATTCCGCCCGGGCATAGCTTCCCTACTAACCTACCTGTTTGTTGTTTTGCCCCTTCGTTGTCATCTCCTCCTTGGATATTACGGATTTAACTGTTCACTAGTGGTAAGGCTTTTTGGTTATTCGCTATCCTAACTATTAGACATCCATAGTCAGGACAGCTCTTCTCAAGATGAAATATGTTGTCGTTATAGCAATATTTTATTTCTAGGAAACGGTGAAGATCCTGAATTAACTTTTTCAGCGACTTGCCCTATGTAGTATGATATGTTCCTTATGTTCTTTTTCTATACGTTCTTAATTCCATGATGCCTAAGCCCCCTCCATGACTTGTTCTATGGCTCAGGCAGGGGGGAGGCTAATGTGCATTTGATCCAGGCTTAAGGAATGACAATTGAGGGATATCTCAAGCCGTGTAGTCAGTATGCATGTTCATAGCAAAAGGCATTGACAAGTGTCCATGCAGCAAGCACTTATTAACAATTATGAACAGAGTTTCTCATTCTGTTTGAATGACTGGGATATGTGAGAAACCTGGAGGTCTTTTCACTCCTCGACCCCTTGGATCCTGTGCACAGGTGGCCAGGGAAAGGCTGTTGCTTTCGGATCGGGACCCTGGGGACGGAGAATCACCTGGGTGGAGGGTCCTTGGGTACTGGGAGTGAGATGACCTGAGGCGAGACATGGTTTCCCCCATTTTCTAATAACAACATACCTAACCCTCCCCTGACCTTTATGGGTTATTGCAAATCAGCTCCCTTCAATTCAATATGTGGTACTGAGACGAGGAAAAGGCAAATGAGAGTAATGAACACCATACATTGCCACCACTTAGGTACTGGGACGAAGAAGATGCACGCAAAGTGGTGTGAAGGGCCAGGCATGTCCTCCTAATCAGGGCCAGGGAAGGCTGATTAAGAGAACACACCTGCAACCTGTTAGAGAGTAGCAGGTGTATAAAAAGAGGGGAAAACAAAAAAGAGGAGCAGCAGCAGGGAGACGGGTGTGACAAGACACAACCTTGTTGGAAGGGAGGTGAGCCACTGAAGGGAACTGCCATGAGAAGGTGTGAGGTGCACAGCACACAGAGACTCTGATGACTGCAGGAAGTTGGGACCGGAGACAGCCCAGCGTGGGAGCAAGGAGTTCTGTGGAGCAGACTGGCAGCAGAAAACAGAGCCGGGTGGAAAGGCTGCCCTTTTCCCTTTCAACTAAAGTGCTTGTTCCCCGTTGCAGAGAAGCCGGCCCAGGGATGGGCACAGGTTGGACCCCAAACAGCAGAGACTGCAGATCGTGCGCTCTGTGCTGCGAGGACAGCTTCATAAGATGCCGGTGAGTCTCTGTACAATAAGAAACCATGTGCACCAAGCGCAAGTGATTGAACTTTCTATTTTGGCTGAAATACTTTGTAGTTTGCAGCAGAGGGGTCGCATGCATTACAAAGGTCTCCGCTCCTAGCCTTTTTTCCATTCTTGAACTTTGAAGAACTGGAAATACTTTGTATCAGAGTTATCACATTTCTTAAAGCGGAATGGTTTAGAAAATCTTTGAGTATTGGGAAGTTCTCTTAAAATGAAAGTCATAGATATTCCATGATGGGCTGAATGAGAACAAGAGTGTGTGCCTAATTAATACTCAGAGAGCACCAAATTGAATATGAAAATAATTATGCAGAAAATACTGGAAACAACTGAACTTTCAAGATTAAATAAATCACAGAATGCTAGGAAATTAATCCCATTAATTATATGGAATAAGAATAACTTTATTATATGAAGAAAGGAAGTAAACTTGCAGGGGCCAAAGAGTGGATAAAGTAGAAAGTCGAGGCCTTTTTTTTTTGTGTGTTTTGAACTGTGATGGAATACAAGTCTTGGGGAAGGAAACCCCGAGACTTCTTTGCCCTTTCTTTTGAGTTGTGAACTATGGTGATAAACATGTCCGGGAAGAGGAAATCCTGAAACTTCACAACTCTTTCTTTTGTGCTTTGAACTTTGATGTTTTGAAATTGGGGAAGGGAATCCTGAGAATTGTTTCCAGACTATACAATCTTGAACTTGAAACAAAGGACAACTCTGGCCCATATTCTCATCAAGGTGTTAAGTACCGAAAAGGACGTTAAAAGGGTTAATGACCTTTTCGGTACTTAAGACCTATTCTGAAGGTGGCGCATTGTTCCGAAGTCGGAAGGAATGCACCACTTTCGGAATACATGTGGCGGTTGCTAGGATGGGTTGGAAACCAACCTAGCAACCGCCACATTCGTAAAAAACGTGCTTTTTGGAAGGTTATTCTTGTGGCACTATGCCAGTTTAATATGTGCACTAAACTAGCGCACATATACGGTACCCTTTTGGCGTCGTTTAACTACAGGAGTGCCACAAGAAGCCTTGTTTGGTGTAAATGAAAGTGTTCACATATATATGAACACTTTCATGTACACCAAAGCAAGCAGCTTCAATGTTGCCGCAACGTTGAAGCTGCTTGCTTTGGTTTAAACGAAAGTGTTCATATACACCTGTGCGGCGTATATGAACACTTTCATTTACACCAAACTGAGCAGATTCAACGTTGCACCCTGCAACGTTGAAGCTGCTCGCTTTGGTGTAAATGAAAGTGTTCATATACACCGCATGGGGGTATATGAACACTTTCATTAACACCAAACCGAGCAGCTTCGTGCAACGTTGAATCTGCTCGCTTTGGTGTAAATGATGTGTTCATAAACACCACACGGGTGTATATGAACTCTTTCCTATACACCCAATGTTGAAGCTACTCACTTTGGTGTATAGGAACTGTGTTCTCGGCAGCATCTTTGTAAAATAACCAATATGTAGTTATTTTTAAAAAATGCTGCCGAGATTGGATTGGGCCCGTTACAACTAAAAACAGGCGCAATCCACACAGTGCACTGTCATGGTGTACGAGGACGCCAAGGCCCACTTGAGAATACCAGTGGAGCCTGGGTGTGCTCTTTTGGCGCAGTGAATCGTGCTGTTTAGCACCTTCACTGCGCCAAGTTCAGAATATGGGCCTCTGAGGTTTTTTGTGGAACTGTTTTTATACTTGGGGAAGGGAGCGGAAAGAAAAGCTGCGAGCTGGAAGAATCTTCGAAGTTTTGATGAACACTTCCTTTTGATTTTTACATCCCTGCTTTTTGTAGTTGTGAGAGCAAGGATAGGTTTTGGACGCAGACTGACTTTTAGTCAGTCTTTGACTCAGACTTAGTTTTGGTTAGGTAGAGAAATAGCGCCTTAGCATAGGGCAAGTTAGCCTTTAGCCATCCTAACATTTAAAATAATAAATATTTTTTTGTTCAACTTGATATCTCTTGTCTGTCGTACTTCATGATGCCTTCGCAGACATGAGCGGACTACTCTTTTGTTTTGGAACAAATGGGCACAATCAGATAACAATACTTCTGGGCTGCACTCCAAAGGTCTAAGATGTGTTCTAATAGTTCGGTTTGCTTCTGTAAATCGTTCTGAATGCACCTGTTAACCATAACAAAGTTCTGAAAGACTACAAGGCTTCCAGACTAGGCCAGACGTACGGGAGAATTTGGGTGGATGGGGTTTAGAGATCATTCGCCACCTTGCTGTTAGTATCTTGCCATTGGCCTTGAGTTTTAGAAGATAATTTGGTATCTTGCCGTCGGCATGAGGTTCTCGGGGAGGAGACTGCTTAGGTAAACAACGCCCGACACTATAAAAAGACTGGCTTCTGGGAGAGGCGAGGAGAGCTATTCACAAAGCAGGATGAAGCGAGGCTGGAGGATCCAGAAAGCAGATTGGAACAACTCTCTCCATTGAAGCCTATGAAGAGGGGACGAGGGACTACGCCTCCTTTTTTCTGCTTGGATTATGACGCCTCTGAAATTGCATTTCTGCGCTTCTGAGACTCAAAGATTTTTCTTTTTGCTTTTTGAGCAGAACTACTGTTTTTGACTGAACAGCATAGAGAAGCATTCCTACCTATGGCAACCAGCTCACAACCCATAAACATATTTTGTTTATAATTGGCCGTTTGCATCATGGCCAAATCCAACTGACACAATCTTTTAAAGGCATTTTTGCCTTATTTGGCAGCTTTTCGCTAAGAGACCATGATGATTTTGATAGGTGGTTTTTCCAATTGGATTGCATCTTATTCTTGGATTGTGCAGTACCGATCTTTAATATCACATTGGGAAAGAGGAGAGGTATTGGAAAAGCAGCCTATTTCGTGAGATTGTGTAGTGCAACTAGATGAGGTAGTCAATGTGGTGAATCCAGTGACGTCATCACTCCCTCTCAAGGGATGTTCTCTTCCCATGTGGCCAGTGAAGGGCAGCCACTACTTGATCCCGACCCTGGGGGTGGCTGCCTGAGGGAGGATAACATGGGGAGAGTCAACCTTCATGGGAGGAAAGGCGACTCACTGGCAGGAACCTGGTATCCCCCTTTCCACTCAGCCTATGACACTTATTTCATATTGCAACATAGAACCCATTCCCCTACTCATTAATGACTATGAGATGAGAAAGATTGCAGGAGTAATGCAGAACACTGAACTAGAGGCGCACTCTAGTCGTTGGAAGTATCCAATAGGTGACGGGACATTCAAAAGCAATTAGGATGGAGATCGAGGGGAAGCAGATCCATTTTACCGAACATGGGTAGGGGAATGAAGCAGATGACAGCCAGAGAAGGGAGCAGGCCAGAGGCTGTCGGCGCTGCCGCAAGAGGCTGGAAGGAAGGTACGCCGTCTGAGAGCCTGCAGCAGGAGAGGCTGCGTAAAGGAGGCTACAATGAAGCGAGTACCGAAGACCTGACAGACAGGACGCCATCAGCAAGATGACATTTCCCAATGAAGGAAGTGAGGACTGCAGAGAATGCCAAAGCCGCCACAAGAGACCAGTGAGATCAAGCAAGGGAAGTGGGACACAGGGGTGCTTCGTAGCACAGACTGCATAGTGCACAGAAGCTGTGTGAAAGCAAACTCAAGCAAGGGGACAGGAACGTTGAAAGTATTAAGAAGAGAAAACAGTGAAGAGGGGTTGAAGACCCCAAAGATAATTGAACGAAATGGATATATGTTGAAGAAGTCCTGGCAGTCCAGTATACCAGGCAACGTGTGGCGAGTCTGGGACCTCACCCAAATACAAAGTGAACATTATAAAGGCCCAAAGGAAGCCTCGTGCCCCTTTGGTGCAACCTATTGTGAAAGCCCTGGCAAGAGAGTATCAGGCACAGGATAAGTGTGAGAAAATGAGGGAAGACTCATAAACCCCTTTGGTGTATATATACACGAAGAAGCCCTGCCAGGTGAGTACAAACTGAAAGTTGTGAAAGCCTGGCAGGAGAGTATACCAGGCAATGTGAATGCACCGTAAGAGTTGGGAGGAGGGAGAGTGACCTCTTAAGATTGTGGAAACTCTAGGGGAAGGCAAGCATACCCCCTGAGCAAGAAACTTGGGCACATTGTGTAATCAAGGAGAGGCAGAGAGAATCCCTTGAGTTTGTGGAATCTGGGGTAAGGGAGCCTGTAAAGACTGGAGGGGGGGGGTATCTGTACTGCTAGCCTCTATATGGTTGGTACAAAGGCACACAGCGCCCCAGCCAAGTGTATCTATATGGTAGCTTGGACGAGCAACCAAGGATTAAGCTCTCAGGAGGTGATGCAGGCTGGTTTTTAAGTACAGTGAGTCCCCAAGCCCCCACAAAAGAATGTCCACACGCTAGGTTAGGTGATCACACAGCTTCTTCATATAAAGGTTCACATAAATATATATATAAATATATATAAATAACACACTTTGTACTTTGGTAACACTTATTCAATAATTGCAACAATATATATTCTACATGGGACCACACTAGACTTAAATTCTGTAATAATGCACCAACTGAGGACAGTTTTAAAAAGGCATGTGAATTCTTAAGTGAGGTGTACTTTCATAGATTAAGGCAGAAAGGCAGGTTAGTTTCAGAACATAGGCAGTATACTTTAGTAATACAGTGCAAAGGTCCTCCCACCTGGGCTACCTGTAATGGAAATTTTAGGGCGTACCTTATCTTGTCTTTTACAGCCCAGTCTAAAAATGTTCAATAATGCTCCGCTTTCTTTTTACAGGTTGTACCAACCCAATGTACTTGAGATACCATAGGAGAATAGGACCCAAGATGACTCTGAGACCCCCTAGACGACTCCAGATGCTGGAAAACACTCTTCCACGTCACAGTATTCTTGCTTCCTTGGCAGACTGAGTGGCAGAGTTTCTTGGCTTTAATCGACGGGACCCATGAAAGATGGACCCTCTTTGCAAGAAGGAGTCACTGGGCTGTCTAGGCCAATAGAAAAGAAGGAACAAGGTGCTCTCGGAAACGCAGCAGTTTCGGCATTCACAGTGGTCTCTGTTGGATGGGTGTTAATCTGGCAGTGGAAGCCCTAGGGAGGTGAAACTTGCTGTGGGCTCTGAAAAGGCCTAGCTGATGAAGCTAAGACCCTTGGCGACCTTGGATGACTTTTGGAAGCAACAGGTGCAGTGCCTGAAGTGGGTGTTGGGTTTCAGGATTTCGCGGTTCACCGTCGTTTGGATCTTCGGTGCTGCAGCTTCAGCACAGACCTCTGGATGGATTTTGCTGACCTGAACTCGACCACTGGACCACAGACCCTCACCAAGGCTGGACCCTCAGGACGTCTTTGGAATTTGGTGGCGTGCAACCCACCGGCGGACCTTCCTCTGCACACAGTGTACTGGCATCTTCTTTGGGTGGAAAAACTGGTCAGATGTCATGTCAGGGATGTCCCTTGAAGGATTCTTAGATCAGATCGAATTTTTACAGATCCTGGTGTCAAGCAGCACTATGCCAGGGTATCCCCTCTTCTGGGCTGTAGACAGCAATCTGGCTTCTAGCGGTCAAACACTCTTCTGGACCCTGGGCAACACACCTGGACTTCTTTGACTCAAGATGTCCAAGCACTCCTCTTCTGGGCTCATGAAGACCCCTTCTTCGAATGACAGGCACACATGACTGGCTTCCAGGGTAACCTCTGATGAAGAGTAGCAGCTGCACAATAGTCCTGCATAGGTCGGGAAGAGGTCTCCTATCCAGGTCCTCTCTTGAATCAGTCCTCGGAAGAACAAGTCAGCTTTTGGATTTCGTGAAGAAAATGCAGCAGCATAGCTCTTCCTCCAGCTGGGCTCCAGGGAACAGCTTCTTCTTGCTTCAGCTTCAACCTCAGATTCTGAACAAATTGGTGAGTGAGAGATCCCTAGTTATACACATTTGTTCCCCATTCAACCAGGCTGAGTCAGGCGCAGGCAGCCAATCATTCTCGGGTGCATTCGTGCAGGCAGGCATCCAATCAGGTTCACAGGCATTCAGGCCATTCACTCCACCACTCATAACACAGAATGTGGATTGGAGTAAGCACTCAGCCTTTCAGAACACTACACTGCATTCACTCCAGTTTCAGTCAGGGCTGGCCTAGGCATTGTGTCACACAGAACAAAACCCAGACACCCACAACACAGAAAGTGAGTTGACTTCAGACTTCATTCATCCCATCCCAAGGGTGTACTCACAATACACAGTCCCTGTGAAGACTCCAGTCAGTCTGACAGGAGGCAGCCCCATTGCCATATATGGTTTGTCCACCTAAGAGCCAGTCAGGGGGAAGGGACAGTGTCAGGGCTTCCCAGGACTTTGGGAAATAAGGTGTAAAGGCAATAGAAAACAAGAGGCTACAGTGGCCATCTTGCCCTTTTTCAGGAATCCATCGATTCCTATGGCAGGGCCTGGGTGTCCCGAAAATGGAGGACACTTGGAGCCACTGTCAAGCCAGTCCATACCCTTCTCTGTGGGCAGCACACAGGTGCCCAAAAACACACCTAAGGGGTACAAGGGTATCCCATCGGTGTTGTTCACCAAAATGAAAAATTAAGAGCTGCACTTCCATAGGACCAGACTGGAACTCAGAGGCAGGACACATATAGAAAACACACCCAGAGAAGTGGTAGGACAAGGACTAGGAGGCCATGTCTCTCCAAAGGGCATTTCCAGCATTGCAGAGCCATATCCCCTGGATTGGAGAAGTGTATAATTCAAAGGCTGAGAAACTCGGGGGCAGGGAGCCCCCCTCCTGAGACTTGTGGAACTTTGATTATTTTGTTTCTTTTTGCACCCTTTTGGAACTTTGTGTTGGAACTGTGTAAGGAACCACCTTCAACCACCTGTTGAGAGACTATACCCCCTTTTCACATTATCTTAGGTTTGGAATGTAAGGATCAGGTTAGGATTTCAGACACAGGACAGAGAACTCTTTTGCTTTTGGACATTCTGACATTGGCATCCTTTAGTTACGTTGAGGCAGGGAAACCCCTCATAGTGATAGGGCGAGAGTTCTTTCTCCAACCCCCTTTTCTTTTAATAAAGGTTTATAGCAATCAAAACAATGCCCCCATGTCCGAGTCTTACTTCCGATGCCTTACATCAGTTACCGAAGTGGCTATTATGCTTCCGAGATGGTTGAATGGCTTTGAGTAGATAGAGGCAATGACAATTATAGCTGCATATTCATTTATAACCTTTTGAGTGTGTAATGTGTAGTCACAATACTAGTGGCAATGTTTCTTTATTACTTATTTCTCATAAAAAGGATTACACTGTACATGCGTGTAAGAACAGTTATTGAGTGTTCATTACTGAGAATCAAGTCAGAAGGATTTGAACATATGCTTTATGAGAGGCATATATTTGAAGTATTGCATATTGACGCACTGTATATGATGCATGCTTTGATAAGAAAGGGGTTAGAAGAAGGTTTGAGCGGTGGGCCATCAATAAAATATATGTGACATTAGTAAATCAGTCATGTGTGGATGAGAAAGAGTAGCTACCCACTGCAGGAACTTGTTGCCTACTCTCTTTTCTGATGCATAGTGTGATGAATCCTGTGGATTCCAAATATCTCCTCCCATGTGACCAGGGGACGGCAGCCGCTACCTGATCCTGACCATGGGGGTGGTATTATGAGGGAGGATCTCATTGGAGGAGACGGCTGTCGGGGGAAGGTGGTGACCTCATCAGGAGAGATGCAGTGTTCTTCCATTCCCAAAGAAGAAGAACTCATAATTCCTAAATTCTTGATGGCTGTTACTCACCGCTCCGGTAATCGATCACTGCCTGTAGATAGGCGACCTTGGAGACGGTAGTTTCCACAGATATTCACAAGACAGCCTCTGGTAACCCGACACCCCCTGAATTCTAAGATTCAGGCTTCCTCAAGGAGGGGCTCTTTTCTGCAATGTGCCTCTCTGCTGTTTCAACCTGAACAGGCAGAATTGCCAATCACCTAAAAGAGCGGGGAGAACACACACCGCCAACCAATGCTGCAAAGGAATACAAAGATGATTAGAGGAGCCAGGGTAAGAAGGAATGCAAGAAAACAATAGTACTAAGGAGTACCTAGGCGGGGTTTGAGGAGTGGAATCTGCTATAGGATTGACCTACAAAAGAAAATAAACTCCCCTTTACGTCAAAGTAATAAACCAGAGCATCCCAGAAATAAATGGGTGAGTAATTCAAACACAGACCTGAAGGGAGAACTGGCAGGAATGAATGAAGTCCAAATGGAGGAAAACAACTAAAGGATAACATTTAAAAAAAGAAAGGTTAGTACAGGAGAGTAACCCGGGCGGCACGAGGGACGCACTAGTGACGGGTTGGTGCATGTACCGGAAAGCGTCAATATGCACTTTGTGAGTAGTTCACTGTAGAATGTTGTAGTCCCAAAAGATGTAGAAACCAAGTTCAAAAGTAAAGGCTAACGGTGGAATCCAGTATGAACAGTTCAGGATAATAGCAAGTGAAATGGCCTCAGGAACAAGAAAGAGACCGTGGACGAGTACCGCGGACAACCAATTATCTTAGTGGGCTGTAGAACCAGGAAATCACTGAGGAAAAAGGCAGGCAGTCCGTGAAAGAGTCCGGGTCAGTAAAGGAGCGGGCGTAACCAAAAGCAAAGGAATATCCAAATGCAGTCCAAATAGAATAGCCAAGCGTTGGGAACCAGAAGATCAAACTAGAGCACTGACTGGATGTCAGAAGGGAAACGTAACGTAACAGCAAGGAGAGTAACGCTACAATTAGCAGCAGAGAGCTGTACTAGTAGCGGTGCTTTAAAGTACAGGAGGGCGTGGTTTAGATGCGCGTTCCTTACGCCTGCAAGGTGTCAGCTGACACGAGACGCACCGGCGTGTAAACAAGCGCCATGGCAACCTGCATCGATTGCAAAGGGGAGCTTGTGAGTATGCCCTTCTTCGCGTGAACGCTGCGGATGAGCCAGCGCGGTCATTCTGGGTAGAAAACGTAACAATGGCTTGTTGCCACTATACAAATTCCCCCTGTTGAAAAACCGCAAAACCCCTTCTTACAAAATACTCTAGGCAGAGTACCATTCATACCTCATATACACATAATGAGCATCTAACATCTGCTGTCTGATGTTTTTATTCTAAACAAAAATCCTAAACAATATAACTTTAGAAGTCCCAGAAATTCTATGGACTCCCCCATAAAGCCTCACATACTGAGACGAGGAAGAAGGAGTTCATGTGGATTGAAGGTAAAAGCAAGCTAGACATGCAGCCTAGTTGTTGTAATGAAGCCTGAGTGTGCGGGACATTTAAAAATGGTGTCTGCGTTCATAGGAAGAGAACCAGAGAAGAAAGAAGGAGAACCAGAAAAGAAGAAAGTGAAACCGAGGGAGAAGGCAGCTGCACTGGAACAAACAGTGCTGGGGAAGGCAGGAACTTCGAAACCGCAAGCATTATCTACCAGCGTGAGGCCAAAAGAGACACAGCAGGCACTGTGGGAGAACCTTAGGGGAGCCGGCAGCAGAGCTACAGAGGACGCGGTTGTGCAAAGAAGCAGCAATCTTACTGGCGGGTGAACGCAGAGCTGTGAGAAGGTCTACAGTGCAAGAAACGCCGCCCCAGAGAGGAAGCTTCACTGCAGCAATGTGTCACGTGTCACAGGTCGGGAACGCCACCAGAAAACGGCGAGTCTGCCCAGAGATATTGGGGACCCCGGGGCGTACACAAAGGCATGTACGAAACTAAAAAAACTATTTTGAATACCGACCAAGTGAAATACAAAGACAGAACTTGTACAAATCCTCATGTATGAGATGTCAATATGGGGAAAGTTGGAGCAAGTATTACCACAAGCAAATGAATACTAATGAAGAAGTTAAAAGACAGAACTTGAACAAGTCTCCATATATAAGATATAACTGTGGGGAATGTTGGAACAAGCAGCACCTCAAGCCAATGAAGTATAGACACAGTGAAGGAATACAACTGTGCTATACTAAAAGACAGGGAACTGAGAGAAGACGTCCTGGTGAAAAAAGCACATCAGGCAGTGAGCAATTCGGGGGGTAGATACCTGGCAGAGAAGCATACCAGGGGATGTGAAAGACCTCAGAAGGGGATTCCTGGTAGGGGAGTATACCAGGCAATCCATTCAAAATATACAGAAGATTAAGACATTGTGGGAAGATACCTGGCAGGAGAGTATACCAGGGGATCTAACAACCAGATGAAAGGAAGTCCTGGCAGTCAAAATACCAGGCAGGTTGAAGTTAAATAAACATGTTACAATTATGGGAAGATACCCGGCAGGAGAGTAAACCAGCAGATCTGATGAACCTACTCAAGGATTCCTGGCAGGGGAGTATACCAGGAAGTCCACTAAAGTCATAGAAAGAAACGTACTTACTTTTGCAAAGCGCATGGCAAAACAAGTATACTAAAGACTAAGAAAACAGGGAAGTGGAAGTTGTGAAACTGAAAAAAGACAATTTCCTGTTGAAATAAAAATACCTGGCGGAAGGGTATAATGAGAGACGTAAAGAGCTCACAGGAGGATTTCTGATGGACAAGTACATCCGGTGGTCTGCTAAAATATCAAAGAGGTTGCGGAGCGCCCTGTGAGGGACATCTCATTGTGAATAAGACCCCTTTTGTTTGTGAACTCAGTGCAAAGAAGCCTGGGAATAGCTAATTGGTGCAGGCACATACTGTTTGCACAGAAACCTACTGAACTAGGTATAAGGAACCAAAGAAACTGTTGTTTGAAAGATACTCCTTTGCCATCCTTAAGAAACGATGTTAAAAAAATGACACTTTTGCCATCTTTAAGGGACTGGTTGGAAAATAAACTTTTGCCATCCTACCCGAGTAATCCATGCGAAGGGAACCACCCTCTGGATCCAAGGATTTCTCCTTCAGAAAAGACTAATTTTGTTGGTTTTATCTACTTGCTTCAATTGTGAACACTTTTTGCCAGTCCCAAGTCACAGACATTTTCTTACACCCTTAGTTTTTCGCTTCCAATATGAGGGTCAGATTAGTAGGTTTTGGACACAAGGACAGTTTAAATAATTTTGATGACGAGACACAGACTGATCTTTAGTTTTAGTTTCATAGGTAGTGAAACTCTTTTTAGGATAGGGACAGAGAGACCTTTATCCAGCCGTTTTATTTTAATAAAGACATCTGACAATGAAATCCACCCCTCATTTCTGACGCCTCACAATAGTGACAGGTATATGCTTTTCTCTACCTCCATTCCTACCACAGCTCCTACTGGGGGTGGTCTAGGACACTCCCCCTGGGCTGGAGGAAAGGTTCAGTGAGGTACACGTGATAAGAATCACGTCCGTGACCCCAGTACTAATTTTCTAATTTTTGCATATCATGGCATTCTGCTCAGACAACAGCTCACTGTTTAGTAGAGCAGATGTTCGTTAAGTTGTGCAGAGGACTGGTACAGACACAGGAAAACACTAGTATGACAAAAAATCTGCTGTACAGCCAAGATTTGAGAATTAAAAGAATTACATCCCCGAGTGAGAGCTTGAAGTTAAGAAACATTTTTGACTAGAGGTTATCAAGTCTCTCTTTAATAAGAGATTAAGATAAACGTATATAACATAGATCGTGAAACTTTATTCCAACCTAAACAATTGTAAGAGAATTACAATTTACTCTATGTCACGAGTCGAGCTTAAATCAATAGTGAAATTCAGCTGGCATGTTTTTCAATATAACTTGACAGCACAGTGGTTTTCAACTTCTTCAAAATGTGCACTTAGGAACTATACTTTGAGTAAACATCTTATCAGAGCAGAGAGAGGGACATCTTGCTGAGTCTAAAAAGGGCACCTACCCCGTGCCTGAATTGTCAACATTGCAATAACATAGTTAACGGCCCATCTACTAGACACCCTACTCGGGTACACTAAGATCCCCAAGACATTTTGCAACCTGTGACTCCTCGAATGTCATTTATGGTTTGAAATGCCCTGCAATATCTACTATGTAGATATGACCACTCCAAGGGTGTGGAAGGAGACCGACACACAGGACGCACGTTTCTGGCTATACACTTATTGATGAGAAATAAAAGAGAAAACCCTGTCTGAACCTAGATCTTAGAGGGATTCCCCTTCCTCAACCAATATTATGGAATGTGTCAGGATGTCAGTCTAAAGCAAAAAGTCCTCTGTCCTGCTCACAACCCTCTTTTACACTCACCTGGGTTCCACAGGGGCGCTGAACGAAGCAGGACTGCAACGGTCCCCACCAATGTGACTCGTAGTGTAGTGATGAGCGACTGCACTTGCCCTCTTAGTTTCGTCTGCCTGGCACGTAGGAGGATTTTCCTAGAGTGGTAACAATGGTAAGTTAGCCGACCACTAGGAGGTTTAACTTTTGCTTCCGTAACCACCTTGTGTTCCCCTAATTATGTCTCACCTTAATGTTAAGAAGGATGGGCTCTCCATCCTGTGTCGGAATGCAGGGGTGCGTTGAAACTTGGGAATCCAGTTAACTTCACTGATCCCGTAATCTTATGGCAGAGTTCCAGACAACAATGACTCAGAGGTAAGTCTTTTGCCAATCCAAAGCAGCATGCAATGCTTTAGAGTTCAGGTTTTCTTATAGTTCACTCTTGTACCTTTTCTTTATGTTTCTTCCTCTTGCAGAATTGCCCAAGACAGGCGTTTCCTCTCCGAAAGAAACGTGGTAGCGCCAAGGTAAGATTCAGTATTTGCACCAAGCAAAAAGTCTTAGCAAGCGATATTGTTAATTCGTGCGATTAATCAATTGTCCTCTCTTTATTCTGCAGGTGCTGCGCTTCCCTGGAGCGAGGGACATATGATGGTGACTCGTGAGACCTCGAGCCAGTATTGCCTCAGGTAAATATCTTGCAGTGCGAGGTCGAATGTCTTTTGCGAGGCGCAGCTCACCTGTAAACTTTCTTACCTTTTGCAGATGCGGATGCTCCGAGCGGCGATCTCATCAGAGTGCCTCGATGGATCACATGGATGAATTGAGCTTCAGTGAGTACCCTGCGGGGCTGATGCTGACTGTATAGCGCAGTAATTGGAGTTCCTTTTCTTGCAGGTGCAGCGACTCCCGGATGATTGCGATGGCGAATGGTAAGGCTCTTGTTCTAATCTGCTTTCCTTTTCTCCTTTGCAGGTTCGGATCATGAAGAACAAGATGGGCATAGCTGAGGACTGGATACTGGAGCTGCAGGCACGGTGAGCGTTACGCTGCAGGAGTGCAGAATAACGCGTAGCGTGTTCTGTTCTCCGGGCGTGGTTTTAATAGCCATCCAGAAGTAGTTCCCAGGTAAAGTAGTCCCAGTACCACACCCAAGGATATAGTCCCTTGAATAAAGAAATCCCTTCAAGGGGCCCAAGGTGGCCTGTACATGGTTTCTCCACTTGATGACCTGACTTCCCTGAAAAAGGCAATATGAGCCTGGCGCCAACGGCAATCCTTTGGGGCCTTATAGGTCCCAATGGATGCCAGTACTCTGGGCAGACTGGTCTGCTCCGGATGTCTGGGGGCAGGCATCGTGACACCCTCACACTATACACTCAACTAAGGAAAAGGGGTGGTCTTCTTAATCCAGAAGAATGGTTTCTTTCTCGTGGACGATAGCAGAGAGTTCACTTCTGTGTGATGCAAATTAAATGTTCTTAAGGGATGCAAATCCAAAATCGCAAAAAGGTCGGATTGAGTCTCCAATAAGGCATATAAAACAAAAAGTCGTGTATCATCACAGTGTTAGGGTGAGGTCTCTCTCCACCTGACCTTTCTCAGATTTCACAGTGGTTTTCCAATGTCAGGACAAGTGTCTTTCTTCTTCTGGTGTTTATCAGATTCCAGTCAATGTTAAGAGAAAGACTCCCTCCTCTTTGCTCCTTTTATCATATCCAGAAACACCCGAGTGTATGGCTCCCTTCCCCTGGTCTTTCTCCAGCTTTTACAATGCCAAAAGAATAAATGTCTTCCCTTGGCTCTCTCCAAAATGTTCTATAAGGGATGCATGGTATCACAAGTATGGCACAGACATAAAAGGTACACGTTTCAAAATCTTTATTACATTCTTGGGGTTTGGAACAACTCCTACTTTGCCCTATAGCTATGATGGGAGTAGTGTCTACTAAATAATAAAGAAAACATAGTTCTATTCAGACTATGTCAAAACAAAATGGCCTATACTAAAAAACCTAATACCTGCCCTATCTCTTATACAAAAAGTGTGTAAAGGGGAATGTGTATGCAAAAGAAAGTCAGTGTTAGAACAAAGGATCAAGATGGCTCAATTAGCTCTCCTCCCCATGTTAGACATCACGGAGTAAGGTGGCCCCTGTAGACAAACTCTGGCTCAGGTTACCAAAAAAAGGCAGTTCAAACTGTGGATCGAAACCCCGCTTGGCCTTCCACATTAAAGTCACGTGAAAGTTTCTTTCACAGTTCAACAAAATTCACATAGGTCTCCCTCAGTCAGGCTTGGACCTCGCAATCACAGAACTTGCAGGGGTTCCCTTCCCCAAGCTTTATTCACCTTCGTTAGGGGGTTCCCTTCCCATAGCCTAGTTCATGTTCTAGGTCTCCCTCAGTCGGGCACAGACCTTTCACTAATGTCGAAGACTTTCGAATGTGAGAGGCTTTTCCACAAACCTTTGCAGGACCCCTTCGACTTTCACTTCAGCTATTCCTTATGGTATGTGCCCCAGTGTCTCTTGGTCTGGGTAGTTCCACAACACAATCAGAATAGTTCAAAGAAGTCTTTCTCTTACAGCAATCACCTGTTAACTTCCCTTTTCGTCAGGGTCAATCTCGACTATTGCGGATTTCAAAGTTCATTCACTTTGTTGCTTTATAACAAACATCAAACATTTCACAGACTTTTGAGTGGGTGGTTTCCTTTCGCCGGACCATTCTGCTACTCTGTTTCCCTGGCTTCACAGTTACCACTGACTTTAAAGTTCACTACATGTTTGCTTTATTTCGCATCTCATCAGCGCGTGCGCAACCTATAATTCGGAGATACACTGTTGCAGCTTCAATCTTTCTTTGACACAAACCGGCCGTGCAGGTCTTTCACCAACACACGGTTATGTGCATTCTTTTCTGTTCTCGGCAGCTTTTATTCACGAGTCAAGGTTAATACCACAGGTTTGGCCTCGCCTCCCCAACTCGGCCGTTCACCTGGGAGGGTCGATGGCGTCCTTAAAACACAATGCAGGCTTCATATTGTCGGAGTTTGGCTTTCTCTGTGTATCTCTCACGGTTTCCTCGAGGCAACAACCTCCTGCAGGGAGTTCAGAGTTTCCCAGCCCTTCACTCTGGTCCCTCGATCGGTCGTCCTACTCCAGTGGGTTCTCCTTCGCCACAGAAGATCTGCCCCTTCCCGTGTTCCACCGTGCTCAGAGTGTGTCTCAATGTTCATTCAGCCTTTTTATCCGTGTGGGGGGAGCTAATGGGCATCAGATGTATGCGATTAAGGTGAAGTGCCTGACTTTGCCTGACCTTATGAACGGGACATGTCCAATGGGATACGTAAGGGTTAGCCTCTTTTCTCTCAGTCCTCCTCTTCCTTGGCCCAGTGTTTGTGTAGAAATGGGAGGGGGTGGGGGGAGTTGGAATGTCAGAGGATCCTATAAAATAGGATGGGGTATGGGCACGGGAAAGGGGGGGGGGAATACCGTGTCTCATCATCGGTTGTCTCACCCCCACTCCCTGAAGATCCCTAACCCAGGTGATCATCCCACACTGGTCCACCCCAGGGTCTGGATCCAAAGGCGATGGCCGTGCCCTGGCCACCTGAGAGATCTCTCCCCGGGGACTAGCAAGTGGGACACCCTTTGGTGTCTCACAGTTCATAAACAGCAGGGGGTAAGTCTCCCGTCCCCTGGTCTTTCACAATGTTCACAGTGTTCACAGCCTACCTGGTTCACTGTCCCGCCAGGCCCTGCGATTATGACAAAGGGTTTTGAAGGAAGTTTGTTATTGGGTGTGCATCCTAATCCTTTCTTGATCCTCCAGTTATACCCAGTTCACTATCCTGCTAGAAATTCTTTTAGTCGAGTTCCAGACCTTTCTGGTATTAGCTTCTGTCTTGGGTCCCAGACTCCCTTTAGTTTTCTTTCTTAGTTCCCAGACCCTTTTAGTTTCCCTCTCTCGGGTCACAGACCTCTTTGCTATTCCTTCTCTTGGGTTTTAGGCAGTCTTGGTCTGCCAGCGACTGCCACAAAGAAGATGGCTCTGAAGGCCACTGCTTATTGGATGCGGGTCCCAGACCTGTGTCCCACTGAGGTATACTCTCTCTGGGTTTCCAGCCCTCCTCTGGTTGCTCACTTGTCTATGACAGCTGATTCTGGGTCTCTCGTCCGGAGACCTCGTGAGGGATCCAAATTCTGCAGCAGCTTCCTGCTTTCGAGTGTTGCATCGCGTTCCAGGTGACCAACGCTCTCCATCTTCCTCGTCTTCCTGCTTCTACTACACTACAGCCCAACTACGGCAGACCTCTTCGGGACGTGTCTACCGACAGGTAAACTTCCCATCCTTGATTACTTCTTTCTGTTCCTGACTGCAGGCTTCGCAGCCGTAGGTTCCTCCAGGGAGGCTCTCTCTCTGGATTTAAATTTCCCTCTTCTATTTTATCCATGCCTCACCAATAGAAAGTCTACAAAGACTAGACTGCTCAGTATGGTTCACAGAGGTGCTCTCTATGCTTATGCACCTCTTCCTCATCTCAGTATGGATCTTGAGGACTCCTAGTGAGTCAGTTGGTCTCTTCCTCATCTCAATACTAATCTTGAGGACTCCTAGTGGGTCAATTGGTCTCTTCCTCGTCTCAGTATTCCCTACCTTACTGGTCTCATGAAAACACTAGGGGTGATGTTATAGAGGGTTAGTGAGGAAGGCTGGTTAGGGTTAGGTGGGCTACAGGGATACTATGTTCTCCCCGGAATGTCACTCTTCCCATAGGGGTCTTCCCTCCCTCATGAGATCCACCCACCGAGTACCAGCATTTGACACCGTTGGCCACACTCCACTTTTATCTTGGCTTTCTTAATTTGGTTTTGCTGACTCTGTCCTTCTTGGTTTTGCTCTTATCTCTCTAACCCCACATTTATTTACTTATTGGACATTTGTAACACACCTATACACAAGTGTTTCAAGGCACCACAAGGTAAAGGAGGGATAGGGAGAACAGAGGAGAGAACAACAAAAAACAAACAGTTCTACTAGGCCTTGCGACATTTGAATAATAAGTGGGGGAGGGGGAAGGTCAGGGCAGACAAGCTGGGATAAGGGAAGGGGGGGGGACAGGGGAAGTGCGGGAGGCAGGGGCCCCAGGAGCTGGGCGAGTGCAAGGGGAAGCCCAAGAAGGGCGAGTGCAAGGGGAAGAATCAGCCAGTGTGAGGGCTGGGTGGACCAGATTCAGGCTTGTCAGGGAAGGGTACCCAAGGACAAGTGCTGGTTAGGGGTGCTGGGTAGGAAAGTTCGAGGAGGGCCTGGTCCCTGTCAGACTCGTCCGGGGCCAGGCACCAGCCACAGCAGCAGGGGGACATTAGCGGGGGAGAGGTACAGAGGAAGAGAAAAGGAAAGACTTGAAACGTTTCTGGTAGTTAAGGAGATCCAGTTCAAGTCTGAGGTGGGTAGGGAGACCATTCCAGAGGGAGGCTCCTGCTGAGCAAAGAGATCTACCCCCAACTCTCTGCTTGGCAAAACATTTGATCCGCAGAGATTTGGAGCGAGAGGACTGAAGGACTCTAGCAGGGAGGTATTTCGGGGGATAAAGTTTGATGTAGCGGGGTCCCAGACCCCAGGAAGCCTTGGGGATGATGCAGAGGGACTTGAATTCGATCCTTGCAGCCACTGGGAGCCAGTGGAGAGAATTGGGCTGGAGAAATGCGGTCCCTAGGATTGAGGCCAAAGATAAGTCTTGCTGCCCGGTTCGAGATAAGCTGAAGAGGGCGAAGGAGGAAAGAGGCAGAATGAGGAAGAGGTTTTTGCAGTAGTCCCGCCTAGAGGGAACCAGAGCTCTGGAGACATCGAGATTCTGGGAAAGGGAGAATACCTCCGAGGAGGTGGAGCTGAAAGTAGGACTTCTTGGCAAGGTCCTTGATGTAAGGGAGAAGGAGAGAGGGCACTTGAAGATTACCCCAAGATCTTTTGACTCACAAGGGGGTGTGGGGAGGGGACCCAAGGAGGGTGGCTAGAGAGTGGGAGGGAAACAGGGAGTAGGCGTCCCAAAGAGGAGGATCTCCATCCTCCTGGAATTAAACAGAGATCATTAGTAGAGCACCATGCCTGAATAGCAGTCAGGTATGAGAGAGAAAGTAGAGGAGGGAAGCTTAAAGGGGAGCCATGTGTCATCCATATAACACTGGAAGTGAGGAGAGAAGGTGGAGATCAGGTGGGCAAGAGGGGCAAGGAATATATTGAAGAGCCACAGCGATAGGCTAGAGCCCTGAGGGACGCTGTAGGTAGAGAGAGAGGTGGAGGAGAGGAAAGGGGCAAGTTGCAATTGGGAAGGTCAGTTGGAGAGGACGGCGGTCAGCCAGGCCAGTGCCGGTCCGTGATGCCTAGGGTATCACAGAGATGATTTATGAGAATGGCATGGTTGACTGTGTCAAAGGCAGCGGAAAGATCAAGATGGATCAGAACAGAGGGGCCGTTGGAATCCGGATTTGATAGCAGGTCTTCATGGGTGTTCAGGGGAGCAGTTTACGAGCCTCTGGATGCTCTGAAGCCAGACTGGTGGTCGTGGAGATAGCCAGCAGATTCAGTGTGATGGGTCAGTTGGGGGGATAAACAACTTCTCAAGGAGTTTGCCCAGGAAACGGGGGTGTCCAGTCAAAGGTTCAAAACACAAGGTTTGAATGACAAAAGTTTAGAGAAAAAAAAGTTTATAATGTCTTTTTTTTAATATTAAAGGTTTTTTTAAAGTCTGTATAGTAAAATAAGTGTTTTAAAAAAAACAGGAGTTTGGGGGGGGGGGCACCACAAAAAAATATTTACAAAAATTAAAAAAATTTAAAAAAATAAAAATTCGAAACTTTTTTCCCCACACTTTTGTGTCAGAACTTTAATCATTCGAAACTGTGACTGTCAAAACAGTCACTATACACCGGAAACGGGTGATGGAGATTGGGCGATAGTTAGCCAGACAGGAAGGGTATGCAGACTTTTTTTTTTTTTTTTAGGAGAGGGTGCACAAGGGAGTGCTTAAGGGGTTGTGGGAAAGAGCCAGTGGCAAAGATAATGGTTACAGAATTCAGCCAAAGCAGGGGCGAGAGAGATGTTGTTATTGATAGTTCTGGAAGAGCAGGGGATCACCTGTTTGGACGAGACTTTCATAGAGCGGACCATCTCTTATATTTTCTCGCCGATTTTATTGTTCCACTATTCTCTTTGGTCGTCCTCTCTCTCGTCCCACGCAAGTCTGTCTTTAATGCATCCATTCACTTTCTGTATCAGCTATCCCTTTGAGATTCTGTTTCTCAATTCCTTTCCTCGCTTGGTTGGCTTTCCTTCTCCTCTCAAATGTAATTTTCTTTGCATTGTGTTGTATTTAAATCCCTCTTTGGTCTTGCACCCAGTTATTTGACATCCTAAGTATCTTTTTATTCTCCTACTCGCTCACTTCATTCTCAATTCTTATTTTCCGTGCCTTGTCCTCCTTGTGCCCAATCTTGATTTCATTAGTTTTCTCTACTTGCCCCACTGCACATCCCTCCTCTTTCTTCAGTCTTAAATCTATCCTCTGAACCTTTTGTAAAGTCAATTAATCTGCATTTTATTGTACTGTAACTTATTTCCTGTTGCCATTAATTTTCTAGAAAAGAAACATAATGTGGCACAAATTCAATTTGTGATTTTTGAAGTGGTAAAAATACCTAGAAGTGGGGGGAAATGTTAGAGAACTTCTTGCTCAACGAGAGGCTTTTTGGATCCACAAGCTGTCTGCAATGCAAGTAAATGGAATGAACTTCAATTTGGATTTGAATTATTTTATTTAATATAGATGATACTTCTGAATAATTGACATTAGCCACTGAAGATAGTGGTTTGAAAATCTGGATAGAAATGAGACTGAAATTGTTGCTCGAATTATCCAATTTGGATGTTATTAATTGACTTGCCTTATACCTTAAAAGTTGTTGAGCAATATTATGATGATTTTTGTAACATTACAGAACTGTCATTTGCCATTGACTGAGACCATAATAGATTGAACTACATCATCTTGCAATTATTCAATGCGTTTCAGGGATTACCCTTCATTAGGAATGGATACATACATTTTCTTAAATATTCTGAAATTAATTACTAAATAAAGTTGAAAATAAAAGCTAAAATCAGTAGGTATGATGATGTTCTTACATTTCTAACCAGTCATCCGGTGTATTGCTGTTACATATCGGCCCCATTCTGCAGTACCTCCCGTTTCTTGTGGCCACATACGGGGGCAAGCACGTTCCAGAACTTCATTGTGGCTTCAGTATCGGTTGCCATGGCGTCTGGCCGTACAGCAGAGAACATCGCATCAGCCGAGACGTTCCATGCGCAGAGCACACGTAAGGAGGCTCCGCCCCCCTGCACCATAAAAGCTGAAGGGACTCAGCGGCTTGTTGCTGCTAATTGTGGCGTTACGTTCCTTCGGTTTCATCCCATTCCGGTGCTTATTCCCTTTTTCCTCTTGATACTTGACTTCCTGGATCTTCGACCCACCTTTGTCTACTTGGATTGTCCTTGCCTGTTCCTTCAACCTGATTTTGAACTCTGTTGCCGACTTCGGATTGTCCTTGGATTGCATTTGCCTTTTCCTCCATTCTGATCAGTGAACCCTGTTGCCGAACTCGGACTGTCCCTGGATTTCCACTGTGCTTTCGCCCTGTCTGGTGAGATTACTTTTACTTACCACTCTATGCAATTTGAACTATCTTCCTACGCGGAGTACCACGCAATTGTGCAATTAAGGTAAAACCCATCCAATTCTCCTGTATTGTTCATTACCTGAAATTCATCAGTCTTTCTCATACGTGCGGATTCCTGGAACTATATAATTTATTCTTACCTTTTCTACATCAACCAAGTGCATAGTAGTGACGCTTTCCAGTATATGCACCAACCCGTCACTAGTGTGACCCTCGTGCCGCCCGGGTATATTCTTCCTTACTAACCTTCCCATTTGTTGTTTTGTACCTGCCATTGTTTTTCCTTCAACTTTTACCCATTTTCCCTAGGAATCCCACTTATCAGGTTCATCTATTAAGGTCCAACACCACCTCAACCATTGTCTAGGTACTTAGAGAATTATCTGATTGTCTAAATAATTCCATATTGCCTGATTGCTTCTAATCATACTGGGTTTTCTTTGCAGCATTGGTTATTGGAGGTGTGTGTTCTCCCGCTCTTTTAGGTGATCGACATCTCTGCTGGCTTTTACTCAAACGGCAGAGAGGTACATCGCAGAAAAGAGCCCCTCTTAGAGGAAGCCTGAATCGCAGAATTCAGGGGAGCTGGAATCCTGGAGGCTGAACCCAAACCTGTTAAATCCTACCTCCTTCCGCGAGGTTGTCTTACCCAGGCTCCAATCAGCATACGGAGCGGTGAGTTACTGCCAAGTCCACAGATCATTACCAATCACAATCCTGTTCATATTCAGAAGAGGCCTTAAAGCAATATCTTTATAAAAAATTACAGAATGTCCCACTTCTTCTATCCTGAGAAACTGGAAAAATGATAAACCACAACATGTGGAATTTAATAGGACATGCCCCAAGTATCGCTGCCAGTAAATGCTGGCTAATTAATTTGCCCGTCACAAATTTTAATTGTCTTTCTGATACAACCTCAATGTTGTAAGTTCCTACCTGAAGTGGGTGTCAGTCATTACCCTTGATCGTTCATTGTCCTAAAAGAGGAACCATGATAACAGTATAAATTATATCTCCATTTACCAAAGTCAAGTAAAGGGTAAATTCAAGTGTTGACTTTTAACTAGGTTATTATAAAATAACAGTAATTTACTAGAATATGAACTCCATACAATGATGCGTACACACTTGAGGAAACCAGGAATGAGACACTGACACAGAGACTTATGGTTTTGGCCATAAACTGTTATTGACAAAAGAAAAGGGGGTTGGGAAATGCCTCTGTCCCTACAGTAAGAGGTGTTGCCCTACCTCAAACAAAACAAAGGGTTTTTCAGATGTCAAAATGTCCAAAGTAAAACGTATTGTGTCCAGAGTACTAACCTGGACCTCAAATTCTAAAAATCAACTCTAAGATGAAAAGGGAAATTTCCTTTGGCCTTTAGTAATATATGAATGTTCTAAAAGGAAAATGCGTAACTCCAACACAAATGTTCCAGAAGGATAGAATTCCTTGTTCCAGACAGTAGTTTCATTCCCCTGGATTTCTCGTCACTTTATATTTAAGAATATCAGTTCCTTGAGTTTTTCTTAATCAACAACACAACCATTGCAGAAAATAACTTGGCTGGAAGTCTGTATCTCACTAGGATACCTGGGGTACTGTCTTGCCAGGTTTTCACTCTTCTCTTATCAACAACACATCTGGTACCCAAAACAACTTGGCTGCAAGTTTGGTAGGATACCTGGTGTTTTCCTTTGCCAGGGTTTTCACCCCTCTCCTCTTGATCAACACAGCCATTGGCTAGTCCCGATGTATCCTCCTCAGGACCCCTTTAGGTGATATATTTCACGTACACTGTTCAGCTTGTCCTCGTTTGATGTGCTTCCCCATCAGGGATTTCTTATATGAAGACACTTGTAACTGCATGGTATATTGTACTGCCAAGGCTTACTTATATGCACACAGTTGCAACTACCTGGTATACTCTCCTGCCAGGGCTTTTATTTTATATGAACACACTTGCAACTGTCTGGTATACTATCCTGCCAGGACATTCTTATATATGCATTTTCCTAACACCTTTTATTTCCCTAGTATACTATCCTGCCAGGGCTTCTCATATATGTGCATAGCATACGCTCACAAACTTGAAAGTCTCTTACTTTTGTTACATTCTCCCTTTTAAAGAAATGCTCACTTGCTCTCTCCCTTTCATGTGCTTCATTAGAAATTATTCGGGTTTGTCATGGCTGCCAATACGCCCCAATGTTCTCGCTTCGTTGGGTGGACTCACTAGTTCTTGCTGGCGTACTCGGATTCTCTCGTGGCAAGCCAGTAACGTTCTTTTGGCGTTTACTTCCTTCCTTCCTTCTCACTGCCTGTGTGTCTCGGCTTTGCTGCCTCTTGTGGTTCTTGCTGGGCTCTGCATTGTTCGGGATACGGTAAGGCAGAGGCTGCCTTCCAACACCTGCAAATGCCCAGAAGCCCTCGGTCAGCTTCTGGCTTCCCCTGCAGCATGTTCTCACTCAGGTTCAGCTTTCCTTGTCCTTGTGCCAGTTGGCTGCACGGAACACTCTCCAGACCCACGGTCTCTCGGTCCATAAAGAGAGGAGCAGCTTTCGCCAGCCAGCAGCACCCCTCAGTCAGCAGCTTTGCCCGTTTAAATTTCCCAGCCACAGGTATGCGGTTGTAACAACTAGAGTGCAACTTGTGCTCTTGGCCTTTTTTGATCTGCATTATTCGGCTCATCTTCTTCATCTCATTATTCTTGCAGTTATGTGATTGCAAGTCCATTCTTGACTATTTGCATGTAAAGTCTGGGTAAGTAATCTCAGTGATCTTTAAGAGCAAGTCAGCTCTAGATGACTTGTAGGTAGAGTCTGAGAAGGTGTTTTCATGAGCCTTAAAAGGCACGTCAGATTTCGACGACTTGTTTACAGATCTTGTGAAAAGGTCTTCAGTACCCTTCTTAGGTGGATGAGGGGCGGTATGGCAATATGCCATTAAGGCATTGGGCATGGATGGGGTATCCTCAGAAGGGGGACATCATGTCTTGTCCGATGGTGCCATGATACTCCCGCCAGAGGCCGTCTTCCCCCCCATGTGAGCCTGCCTCATATAGCTGTACCCAGGATCAGGTACCGGCTGCCGTCCCCTGGTCAAATGGGGAGAGACCACCACGGGAAAAGAAGTAATGACACCATCAGATTCATCACATGCCCCTTCCCCTGAAGACCAGGTTTCCCGCCCAAAGGCTATTCCTTTGGACTGCGGTTTTCCCTAGAAAAGGAGTTTCTTCTTCAACCATGGTATCCCACCTCCAGACAGGGCTTTCAGGCATAAACCCACCTTCTTCCAAGGAATCAAAAGGGAAATATCGAAGGCAGGACTCATTCGCGTTATTTGTGGGGTTTCAACATTTTGAAAGTCTGTGCCAATTGCCGTCTCTTCTGGCAATTCTGGAATAACAGCAGCATTTATTTGGGCCGATTGTCCCTGGACTCAGGTGGTATCTGGGGTTTTGGGATATATTTCTTCATCCCTATGAACGCAGGTAATTTTTAAAGTACGTCCCCCTCCCAGACCTCTGGGGGGACCTTGAGATGAAGTCAGCTCTCTGCGTACTGCCTGAATGGAATAAGGCCTTAACTGGCACCACACCACAAGTTACTTGTTGTTTTAACAAATTCCTCTCCAAGAAGGCTACATTCCTTCCACTCTCTTCCTGTCATATCCAACTTCCATGGATTCCTCTTTCTTATTTAATGGACATTGCCTAGCTAAATATCCCAACTGTCCGCAGGAGAAACACCCAATGGAGGTTGGTTTAAAAGCTCGTCCTTCTGGTTTTATTTCCCCTCTTTCTTTACCTACCATGGGTTTTCCCTCTCCCTTTCCAAGATCTTTTCATATTTGTTCATGGAACCTGTTTTGGCTCCTGTCTCTCGTGGGTCTTCTGTCCCCTGGTGGGAAAAGGGGAACAGGGAAACCCCTTTTGATCCTTCTTAGTTTCTTCACCCCAGTGAATGAGTTTTAAGGGTTTGTTGGCTTTGGCGTAAATTTGGGCTGTCGCTATAGCCATTGTTTAACTGAAGAACCGCTCTTTGTTGTTAGGGGCAAGCAGTTTACATATTGCTTGATGGTTAGAGCTTCTATTACCGCAGGTAAGGTTTTCTTGCCCAGTTTCTACTCAGGCCCCCAATTCTATAAGCGTTTCTATGGGGTTCAGTTTGACTTCTCCCAGTTTCTGTTTATAGAAGTTATCTTTTTGACCCCACCCTTTGTAATAATACTTGTTTTATTTCATGAAATATACTGTTCCCAAAAGATTCAAAAGTTGGTACACATTTGGTAGTTTTCCTTTCAATAGAGGACCCCGATAACAAGTTTTAAAGTCATCTCCCCAGCGGAACTGATGTGCCAACCTTTCAAAATTGAGAACACAAATTCCCAGCTCTTCTCCCGCTTTAAGGCTGTAACACACCATGGGGCAAAAGAGGTCTTTGCTGAGAGACACCAATTTAATCCAATACGTTAGGAACCATTAAGGACCGTATTTCGGCTTGGATTGGGTGGGCTGTTAATTGAGTCAACAGATTTTCTATAGTGGTCATTTCAGGGTTCTCTATGATGTGGAAATTTCAGCAGAATATTCCTGTTCAACAAAGTCAATGGGCCTCATTCCAAGTCTAGTGGTAACCGAGCCGGGAAAACCGGCAGGTTGCTGCCAGACTTGGAATGAATTACCGCCTCCGTGATTGCCGGAATCACCGGGGCATTACAACCCTGGTGGACCCGGTAATTCCCATAGGACTCCATGGGGATGGGGACAATGGAAACACTGGTTCCGTCTATGACTGAGCCAGTGTTTCCGTCTTCAGGCGGGTGGTGTTACTCCCACCAAGCCAGACCTGGCAGGGGACTACCGCCTGCAGAACTCGTAATATGCCGGTCCGGAAACAACAGTGGCAGCAGGTTTACCGCCACTGGTGTTTCCAGACTGGCAGACTCGTAACGAGGCCCAATGTCTTTTTCAAAAGTGTAAAGAGCAGAGTCCCTAGTAAGTCTCTATTTGATCGGTTGTGAAGGACAACACTTCTTCCTGAGACTGATCTATGTCTATTTTTCTTTTTTTTTTTTTAATTGTGATTTTGATTGTTCATACCCAACCAACAAGCAGTGCATGCCATGGAGGGCCTGCAGAGGAGGGATCATGTGACGGTGGGCAGGATTTATTTTATTTCAATTTATAAAGCGCACAAAGGTCCAAAGGCATCATGGCGCGGTTACAAAATATTCACTCAGATACAGATTACATAACGTGGACTCCTCAGAGAGCATTACAGGTGTTCAACAACAATAATACAGTATGCATGTTCCATGGTTACAGGGGAACATCTACAAATACAGTCTAATTGAATAACTTAGTTTTGAACGCCTTTCTGAAAACCACGAGAGAGGTTTCCTGTTTGAGTGGTAATGAGTTCCAAGATTTTGGTGCTGGCACTTTAAAGCTGGTCCCACCGGCTTTGGCTCTGGCAGGGATTGTTAAATTGGTGTGAGTATTGGTCACATTTTGGTCTGTGAGATTGTGCCTGATGTATTCGTTCTGCTAGGTAGGAGGGCGCTGACTGAGATAGCCGCGTGTGTGTGATGGTGAGGGCCTTGAACAGTATGCGCTCTGGGGATCAGGAGCCAGTGGCCATTGTGTCTAGCCTGAGAGATATTATCCCTAGGAGAGAGCATAAGAACTACTCGAAGAGCATTATTTTGCATGATTTGCAGTTTGTTGAGGTGCTTGCATGAGGTACCTAAGAGAAGGACGTTGCAATAATCCAACTTTGCACCTATGTTGGGTCTAGCAATGTTGAGTTCGTTTTTGGCCGATAGGTGAGGTTTTACTGCATTAATAATTTTAGTTGTGAGCACTGCTGCTGATGAAATGGAACTGACTTGCCTTTCCATTAACATGGTGGAATCCAGGTATACACCCAAGGTTTTTACTGCAGCAGAGACTGCGTTTACAGTGTTCTCAATGCTGAAATTGCTGTATTTATTTACGAAGTAAGGATTTCGTTTTTCCCCCCCAATTGAGACAAAGACCATTTGCCGCCATCCACGCCTGGATGAGTGCACATGTCTTCAGTAGAGTTCTGAGGTCCTGCTCATAGTCACCAGATAGTGAGAGAAGAATTTGTGTACCATCAGCATAGTTGGTGAAAGCTATGCCGAATTCTTCTGAGTCATCAAATAAGGATAATGTGAAGAGATTATAGAGGGTAGGGGGATGTGCATGATCCTTGTGGAACTCCACAGCCAATGGGGGAATGGAGTGGCTGATGCCTGGTCTGAAAAGACCCTCATGAAAGGCTTTGCATTGGTTGTCTATGGGTAGTAGATTCTCCTTTTCCGCTACTTTGTATTACACACAAGTGTCTATTATGCCAACAATCCCAGACCCAATATCTTGTGCCTTCTGCAAAAGCCGAGGGCCAAGTTATCTCTAGTTGCCCAGGGGTCCTTCCCCTATGCTGCGCCAAGGAGCTGGAACGCCTCGTCGCCAGACTTAAGGGCATGTCAGTCCTTTTCTAGTTTTAAAACTGGACTGAAAACAGCGCTGTTTCATTGATTCTCTTATATTCTAAACCCCTGACTTTTCTGCTGGCCGATTTGTAGTGGTTGGTTTTCTCGTTTGTCTTGTCAAGCACTACTATGCCTACAGGCTTTTTGTCGAGCACTATACAAATGAATACATTTTCTTTAAAAACATACAAAGTACAAAATTAGATTTATGATTTATAATTCATAATAAAATAATAATTCTGATGATTACACCATTTGAAATGCATAATAACTGAAACAGTCTCAGCCTTCTATTACAGAAGCAAAGAAATGAACTGAAAAAACTGAGGGGAAAAGGGATAAAGAGAGATGAAGACAAATGAAAGTTTCAACTCAAACCTTTAAGAACTTTCTCAATGTTTCAACAATCATTTTAAAAACAGTGCCAATACAATTACAGCACTATCACCAACTTAATCGATCAATTCTGCACAATGCAGCAGCTTAACCACTCCAATAGCTACTACCGTTTCCTCCCTACTGGAGACTCGATGGAAGAAGTCACTCGCTACTAAATAGCTCAAGCTGTTGTATAATTTTAATGCTCTAATTTTTGAAATTGTGAACATCTAATCATGGACAGACAGACGTTTTTTTCACAAGCATTGGATTGATAATGAGACCGTCCACTGATACATCATAGGCTCCCTGCACCTGTTTCGCCTGTTTTTTTTTTATTCATCAGCAGCCCAGGAGATTAGCGCCTCTCTCCCTCAGCAAGGCCAGAATACAGGAACCCCCTGAGACATTCATTAGGTAGGAATTGGTGCAATCGCGCTGTGTGAGACTACTCAACACTTATCTGCTTGGTATTAGGTAACCCACCCTTTGGTATAGGTCTGTACTACACACGTTGGTAGTGTGACTGAGCAGCCAGGCCCATCTCAAGAGGGGTAAATGTGAGCTGTAGAGCTGTACAAATGAAATGTGTAAATACAAGTAGCCAAATACCATTTATACCAAGGTTTCAGTTATAAGGCAATTCATGTAACAATGTAAATATACTTTTCAGAATTAAAGTTAGTGGATAATCTTTAGATATGCTTCTTACACAATTCCTACACCCTGAGGTAACTTCAATCACAAGGACAGTAATGGCATTTATATATCTCACTACTATACTTTGCAGATTCTGAGGTTGCAGAAAGGGAAGGAAAAAGGTTAGACAGTTGCTCAGTATTTGCGAGGACAACTAAATCCTACAATGAAATCTAGATAAGCCTTTCCCAGAAGTAACAGTCTACAACAGGCTACCACCTATGAGGGACAAACCGTATCAAAGTCAATGGACTAGAAGAGTCTTCAGGGAGCCAGCAGAGCCAAAGTCATTTCGGACAGTCTATTGATCTGAGGCACTTAAGTCTTGCACAAAGTTAGAGAGTTTGTAGAAAAATCAATTGTAGGGTCACACGCTGTTAAGCCTGTGGGAAGAGCGTTGAAATAAACTCTAAAAAGGTAAGCCACTGCCATTCCCAACTGAGAAGAGCGTGGCTAAAAGGCAATAAGGTAAGTACCCCAAGCCTAAACAGTACCTCTGGTTTGAAGAAGAGTGGTCCAGCTGGATTCTGTATTACTACAGCAGTGCAGGCAAGTGTTCCTGAGCCTCAGCCGTGGGGACAAGAGGGAGGACGTCTGGAGGGCTCCCGCAGTGATACTTGGGAGGTTGTCGGCAACGATGGGCTCTTTTCGGTTCAGCAGCACTTTGCAGTTTCAGTGCTTAGCAAACAGCACTGTTGCAGATCTTGGACACCGGTTGGACTCTCTTCGCTCCCTCGGCCCTGCATTCTGGTGAGGGGACACTGGAGGTCCTGCTTCTGGAGGGTCCTTAGGAGACTCCTGGAGCTTATAGTCGGATTCGTTCTGCGGTAGACGTCGCACTCAACTACAGACACTTGACCCCTGGAATTGGGCCTCCGATGTAACAGAGAGGCACAGCCAGCCGGGGAAGGTGGTCCAATGCAGTTGGTCTCGGGGTTAGTTGGTCCCACTAACCCAAGGGGAGAAGTGGTTCCGGCAGAGCTTCTCTGTCGAAGTGAAAAAGGAGATCAGCAGGGCTTCACCAGGAAATTCAAAGGTCCAGGAAGTTGCAGCAAGCTTCTTTCACGGTTCCTTTGTCGGGCGTTTCTCCCAGTGGTCACCTCTGCCTCTAGTCTCAAAACGCTCGCCTTTTAAGTAGGTTTCTGCCATTCATGCACAGCCTAGGCTGTCAATCACACAGCAGCGTGGATGTCCTAAAGGACCGCCAGCCAATCAGGACTAGTTGCATTCAGGCATTCCTAGAGGCAAAGTACAGAGGAGTTTCGGGACCCTCCCTCACATCCTGTCCTTCCAGACACATCGGAGCCAGAGGCAGGCTTCAGGGCTGAAGCCCGCCAAAGGCAAAACAAACCAAAGGCTCAAACCGGTCTCAACGCACAGAGTAAAACCCAAGAAAGACCTCAAACAGAAAATGGTGAAAAAAGAAGGCAGGGGCCATTTGACCAAATGGTCCCCCATGGGTGCTGTACTGCAGCTGAGGGTTCAGCCTGCGGAAAGCACAATGGTAGGAAGAGGTAAACCACTGCCACCAGCCATTTAAAGTAGTGAGGGGAACATAAATGTTACATGAGAGAGTAGGATAAAGGGCTACCAAGAACCCCCGAACCCCTCCCCCCCCCCCCAAGAGCTCCACATAAAATGGTGTGTACTGGACCTACAAAGAGAAAAGGTAAGTAAATTTAAGTATTCCTGGGAACTGTAGTTCACAAAAGAAAAGTTATCCAAACCTTCAGAGAAATTTGAAGGATTTCTCAGAGACACTGCACTGAATGTGCTGTGTGTCAGCATAAAAAAAAGCAGATGCCTATGGAGTTTGTCAGACACCAAAAACAGGAACCTACAAACCAAATCGGGTAAAAACAAGAGCGAGGAAAAAAAAAAGTCTCACTGAAGGGTTAAAATGTAAACATCATAAATCCACCAAAAGACGTGTGGGTCTCTAAGGTGGGAGAAATGTAGCACAAAAATGAAAAATTCTCCCTAACAACACCACTAGCTTCCTATACGACGTCAGGATCCTCCAATCCAATTGGGAGACGTTAGGCCTAACTCAAACTGAAAGGCTGCAATTGGCACACAGTTGGGTAGTTTCAAGGCTGAATTCCATACCACAGACATTACTCTGTTGCAATTCAGAGCCCTAGTTTTAGCACCCAGCTCCATGAGTTTTGGCATTGTTAAGACAGATTTCTGAACTCTGAGCTGGTGGGCAGAGGTTCAGAAGGCAAGCCTAGTTTCTTGGAACAGGGTAAACTCTGGACAAGCCAGACCAATCAAGGTCGCTATGGCGGCAGTCAAGACTAGGTCTCAGGAGGGGTGAGGGTGACTGAAAGACCTCAATGAGCACACAGAGCACACAGAGCAAAGGAGACTTACAAATCACTCCCAGCCAGGTGTATATATATTAAAAATACATTTATTTCTAGGCCTTTGAGTTTCCACAAACAAATCAAATCACAGTAATACTTTTAAGCCAACACAATCCTATTTAAATACGTATATACAAGTTCAATTGGGCCTAAAGGGTTAATGCACGAAATGGGTCCACAACCTAAAGGGGAAAGGAAACAGGCAGTGCATATAGTCTTTAGACCCTTCTGCATCCAACACACTCCTAAGAGGCAGTCCAATCCCTAAGAAGAGTGGAGCCTATTGCTCAAATGTACTTGCACTGCTGGCGTACGCGATAGTTCAAGTGGGCAAAACGGGGTCTCTGCAAGGGTCTGTAGCAGCTCAGGAAGGTGGGTGAGGTGATGAAGAATAGGTTCCCACTATTCGTGGAGGGCCCCCACTTGAGGGCAGAGTCGATTCCAAGAATTGGGAATAGTTTGCTAGTTCGCACTAGCAGTAGAAAGTAGTTGGGCCATCAGGGGTCACTCGTGCATAAAAACTGATGGATGCGCTAGGGGCCACGAGTGAGGGTTGAGATTACTCAACGACCCCTCGGCGCACTCCAGACCAAACTTCGGCAGTCGAGTCCACTTCCGTTGCAGGTTCAAATGCGCAATCTCACGGCTCTGCGGCTTTCAGCGACAAAGTTACAGCAGTGATTCCCCTACGCGACAGTGGTGATTTCTCGGCTCCTGGTGGATGGATCAGGCCAGTTCCGGTGTAGCAGGCTTCATGGCACAGAGGACCACAGCTGCAATGAACTTGCAAAGTTCGTCACCATGGCTGGACGACATGGCAAGTCGAGCTTGCGATGTGCCATGTTTCAAGGGCCTCCTCGAAACGGCTCCAGCATAGCCCAACGTCTTTGCAAGCTTGTCAGTCCGCTGTAGCCCAGCGACACTTCCGAAAAGGCTTACTTGCAGGTTAAGATGAAGGTGCCGAGAATAGTTGGGCCCACTAGTCCAATGGGTCGAAGCACCTTTGCAGACCTCCTAGGACAATCGGATGCAGAGGGGTCCAGTGGGACAACAGCAGGCTCAGGGTGCCAAACCTTCCAGCGGGTGACCAGCGGTTCCTCAACTCAGCTCCTTAGTTTCAGGATACTTGGAGCCTATCCTTCGTTCAGTGAGAACTCCAGAGATCAACATGGTATGGGTGTTTGGGGCCTTCTCTTATCCAGAATCTCCTTTGTGCCAAAACGAAGAGGACCCAACGGGAGATCTGCTCACATACAAGCATACCATACGTGGACAGATCATGGACTACGGTAGTCCCAAGCATTCACAGCACTCCAGACTTCCTGGCACCGAGGCTGTGTATTGGAACCAGACATTCCAGCCAACATCCTGGAGGCGCACACACAAGGCTTGCAGAAGCCCGCGAAAGCTTGGCGCTTCGCAGGAAAATGCATGCCCAAATAAGGACTGACCCGGGTCGGCTTGACCTGGGGAAGGTGAAGGGGCAAGATGGCCAAAGGACAGGACAAAGAACCTCCTGGCGTGGCCATTTTGGAGCCAGGCCACCTAACCATGGCAAACCTTTGAGAGTATCTAGAGCCTTTGGAAATGCCTAGATCCAAGTGCACTGTACTGTAAAAGGTACATTGTACACATGTTGCAGGAAGTTTGCAACATGGACAAGGAGTAAGGGAAACAAAGTCTCCCAGTACTGACTGTCTTTTAGGGCATGTCAGTTTTTCCATTAAAAGTGAATGAAAAGACCAGGGGAGTGCAGCAGAAGGCTGTGCTCCTCTGGTAAAGTCAGACTACGGTGTTCAGACATCAGCAAAAAGTTGGGGGGTTCACAACTGGAGGGAAAATTACACATGAAATGGAAATCTTTCCTAACAGGCATTACCTTCATCTTGTAATAATTCAACAAGGGACGTATCGAGAAACGACAGAACTTGAGTTAATTTTCTTCATTTGGGTAGCTAGTTGCTTTGCCTTGGACGAGATACGAGATGTTAAGATATCAACGTTATGCACTGCATATAGATTGAAGCCCCGATAGGCAAAGACTTATGAAGTGTATTTTTGAGTCCCCAATAAACCAACTGTAGCCCATTCTTTTATTGATGTTATGGTCAAAACTGATGCTACTAGTTTTCTTCTCATTCACACAGAGTTCATTTTCTAAGAGAATAGTCTCAAATTAGATCAAGCTGTTTCTGCATGTCAGCTGTTTCTGCAAGCCCACTGGGGCTCCAGCCAAAAGAATGAAGTCACCAGCGTATGTAAAATAGGGCAGAGTCAACATAGATAACCTTGGTGGGGCAAATGAAGATCCTGACAAAAAACAAAAATAATAATTAAAAAAAAGAATAAAAAAAAAAAAGGAATAATCCAGGATAGTGGTGTTACCCCCGTTGCTACCATTTCTGCAAATAAGATGTATAGAAACGTTGCCCATGGCAGGGGATCTTCCCTCAGAACAACAATGGACAACGCATTAGGGCCTGCAGCCCGTGTGTAAGAAGACTTCCTAATTCTGGCCTCATTTCTATCGATAATGGCAAAGACCAAGTGGTTGCCAAATTCACAAAAGGGACTTGGTTATCAGACTTCCGGTAGAGATGTTTCTGGCACTGGGATACAAAACGCAGTTCTGGCCATTTTTCCATTTATTAATTACCTCCCAGAAGTTGCGGGAGTCGTTTTTAGTGAGGAAGGGGAGCAGTGGGCAGTCACTGCTGTATCCCAGTCACCAGTGTATGTAAGGTGTTCACGATGTCCAAAGACATGTTCCTCGGAGAAGTAGCAGCAAGGCTGGTGAACCCTAGTGAGGCATGGGCAAGATGGGGTCAAGTTCCCCTTAACCACCTTCCTGATCCAAGTGAAACCTCCTCAGAACTGATGTAGACCTTCTGAGTGATTGAGGAGCCAGGTTTGCCAGGGCCATTGGTGCAGCCTTGGTGGGCCTGGGCAGGAGATCCAGTGCTGGAGGAATGTCTCTCTCTAAAGCAGAGCCCTTAGTGAACATTGCAATGACTGGAGCCTGCATAGCAGGAAGAGGCAGTTGTGGACAGTACCATCAGAATCGCCAACTGAGGACTAAGTGGCAGAGAAACCCTGAGCATGGTAATTGTGGCCATGATAGAGTTGACAGTATGTGGACGAACCCCTTGGCGTTGCAGCAGCCGAAGGAAAAGCAGACTTCAAAGATAGTCTCGTTGACAGGGCGATGGTCTTGGTGGATGAAGTCATCGACAACGATGGAACTGGTGACTTCTCGTTGGAGGACTTGCTCTTCGGCGACCATCTGTGCTTGACCGCCAACGCTAGAGACTTTCTCGCAGATGGAAGCAACTCACCAGCCAGTAGGCTAACCGTTGACGGAGCCGGTAACAGCAACCGGCCGCTCTCCAAACTATCTCGCAGCAGCGGAGACTGTTAACAAGAAAGTGGGAATTTGCCTTCTTTTGGATCTCTGCTAAGGAAGCATCCTCAAAGGACCTGGACCTCTTTTTACCAGAGGGAGTACACTCTGTGGACCTGCCGGCCCAGGAAGAGACATGACTACGCCCAGAGGCCTTCCCTTCGTCAATCCATGCCACCAACCTCCAATGGCAATAATTCTGTGTCTTCGAGGAGAAGGCTTGGCAAATCGGGCATCCAACCACATTGTGCAAAAAAAAAAAAAATAATAGTTATATATATATATATACACACACGAGTAAAAAAAAAAAAAAAAAAAAAAAAAAGGATTGAGGAGCAAACACAAGAGCTCCCAACACAATAAACATGCTGTAAAAATCTGAAGATGGCCACCAAGGGGTTGAGCTTAGGAGGAAGAGTATCATTGGATGGGGCAGTATGACCCCAAAGTAACACTGAAAGGCTATAGAGGAAACAAGCAGTTTTTAATTTAAAGCTAAACTGCTTTAAATTTACCAAGCATTGCCAGCTTGACAATGGGAAATATTCATGCACATGTGAATCCATGCATGCCACACGCTAGAGAACTATAAGTATCTATTACAAGTTAGTGTTAAATGAACCCTATTAAGTATTAGATAAGTATTTTCTCAGATTTGGGAAAAATCAAGAGCGTTTACACATGGAGGAGTTTTACTACAAAGTGGAGGTGGCCAGGAGGGGAGCCTAATCATTGCTCTATGGAAATTGCAAGGCGCAGCGGGCATAGCACCTATTAAGGATTCGTAGAATCCTTAAAGAATTCCACATTAGGGACATACACACTAATAGAGACGGGGAACTGAACGGATGAGCGTTTTTACATTTTTTTTTTTATTGGTGTTTGCAAAAAACCGTTCAAAAGAAAACATTTCATTAAATCACAAGAGACATAAAATCAGATAAAGTAACGACGCAAGAGAAAAGAGTCCATTAAAAAGAAAAGGATGTACTCCATTATTATGATAAATACCAATCTCTGAAGGCAGTTTATGACTCTTTGCCATGAGCAAAAATATACACTTAACAGCTCAGTTACACAAGATGAATAGGAATCTCTCCCAGCTCCAAACGTTTAATAAACGCCACAACCGCAAGAACTATGGAAGTGGCACGGTCTGATCAAAAGTCAACATTCCAATGCCCATGGCAACTGTCCAGAAATGTTTTAAAGTGTGATAGGCATTTTACTATTAGGGCAGGGCATGACTAAGTGTGCCAGGTCTTCGACCAATTCATAATCACTACATAATCAGCATTTTGTCATGCTCACTTCACACTGGCCATACTGCACCAGCATCTCCTTGGTGTGAAACGGAGTCAGTCTAAATAGTAAATAAAATAAAAAATACCTCCTCACTGAGCGTTGAGGATAGATTGACAGATAGGACGCAAGCACTCCTCATTTTGTACGTTCTTTTTTCAATTGAACAAATGCGCCATAGGAGCGAATGCTTTCTATAATGTCAGTCCAGTCCTGCTGATATAGGGCTTTTTAACGTTCCATGGATTCCTAGCAAGATCTTTAGAGAGAACTAGCTCAATCAACAGCTGTATACAAAAATCTGCAACTTCTTTTAGGAACTGAGCCCTTCTACCATGTCGTGGTACAATGATTCACCTATCGGATATATAATTTCCTCAAAATGCACTAGGAGCCTCCATTTGGCTGAACACTTCCGAGAATTAATCCTCAGTGCAAATTGTATGGTACAGATTTTTGAAAATTTGATGCAAAATAGAACTTTCTATGGCTGATAGTTTAGAGTCCAAAAACAGATTAACTTTGCTTCCATATAGTAGTTTTGGGAGAAGACTTCCTTCCTAAAACCTCAGTGTTGGAAATAAGGAAAATTAGCCAAATCTTAGGTCTACCCGCACCAATTTATTTATCGGAGTAGTAACACAGGTCTTCAGCCACTCTCAGCTGGAATTTACATGGACTAAAAATAATTAGGAACCCCAAGTAGATAAAACTATACAAGCGCCTACCTGACACCTGAATGCAAGTGGTCTCTTTTTCCATGAGCAATGCATAATTTCAGTTTTATTTGAGTTTATCTTCAAGGAGTGGTCCACCACAAACCTGCCGATGGCCTTTAATTGCCTTTGGGGCCCTATTTACGTGGTGTCAAATATAAGGCATGATGAAGAAAGGAGGTGGGCACTACTGAGTAACTCAAATGTTCTACATTATGCTGGCATTACTAATCGAGTAGCATATATTTAGAGGAGCAGACTGGTTGAAGAGATCGAAAGACACCCAGAACTGAATGGGAATGAGCAGCAAGAGTCAGGTGGAATGAGCACAGGTCCTGTATTAGGAATGCCAACCTAAACTCAGCGGTGGCCAGACATTGGCAGGAGAAGAGACACAATCTATCCCAGATTAGGTTCCAGATAGTTGAAGTTGTGACTAAATCGAATCCATAGGACACGAACACTAAAAATTGAACAGAATAAAAACATACTGGATAGATCACTTTGGCACTCTCACCCCCATGGGATGAATGAGGAGATTAACCTTCTTTGTTACATCCGACAGCCTTCATTTGTGATATTTGCCTCCCATTGTGAATCTTGCATCTGTGCAGCTCTATTTAACCCACACATATACATTCACATAACTCTATAACTGGATCCCTCGTACCTCACTACACAACTCAAATGTGAGAATGGCCTCCCAGTGCAAATTTTGCTTTTATGGGTCTAAATTCTATCTTCTATTTACGACTAATATACATACATCTACATAACCCCATTAATGGGGCTCTTATACCCGATTGTATACCATCAAAGGTTCTCCACTAACTCAATTGATTTTGTGTACGGTACTTCAGTTTCAAATTTTCTTTAGGCTGCTCCTACAGCCTATTTGAACATATTCTCAGGAGGATAGCTCAGGGGCAACGTGTTCGCCTTTGAAGCAAGGCGACACAGAGCACCACAGGTTCGATCTCCGGGTCCGCGCTTAGAAACCTCTGGGTATTAAGCGCATTATAAATAACCAATCATATCATATTGACTTATGTACATTTGCAACAGCTTTTTTTCTGCTTTGGTTCATTTCATGTTATTATATTTAGCTAGGTGCATTTATTTTAAAATGTTTTGTTTCGACACCGGCTCCACCACGGGTAGCTGCCATCTAGTCACGTTTACAGCCATCCATGTAATGGACTACTAATACTATTTGGAGGTTTTGCACATTTTTATAGACACTTTTACAAGTGCTTACATATATCAGTAAACGCTTGTGATCCGTCTCCTGGCGGTAGACACGTGCCGACCTCTTCGTTGCCATGGAGAGGTCAGGAGGAGAGATGCTGCGGGCATGGCTACACACCGGGTGTGCCACGTCGCAACCTCCAATTGGTCCCCGGAGACAATCCAAAACATTTGGAGGTGTGCATCTTCCTTTTGCTGCCACGACTGCAGAGAAGCAGCAGCACCTCCCCGTGTACCTGACAATCATAAAGCAAGCACTTAAGTAACAGCTGTATCTACTTCGTTTTAGAGCTTGGATTTCCATTGAAATTGAAACATTCGTCCCACTTACAACAGGTAATTTTATCTATATTTCGAGCACACATTAAGATACATTGCATAGTGCTTAAAACATTTGTTTTGGACTTCACAGAGACTGACTGCTTGGTCAAACAATGAATGTATTTTCACTATTTTTATTTTTCATGATTCCTTCACTGACTATTGTGTTGAGAAACTGTACAATTCATACCATGTACCATCATTCTTTCTTCATATCTTCATTTACATGTACTCTTCCGTGCACCCACTTCAGCATTACATTTATTTGATGGTTGCATTCAATGACGTATAACATATTTTTGCTATCTTTTCAGTGTACTTATTTGAACTGTCGATTAACTTTGATAATGATCACAATGCTGAATCCATTTATTGACTGCACCTGGTAGGGCTCAGCCCTGATGAAGGAGAAAACCTCCAAAACGTATTGGCTTAAGTGCTCTTTTTGATGAGGCAACTGCTGGCCTCCCCTACTTTTGATATTAAAATAATGTTTTCGCAATAAAAGCCTTCTGAAGGGACAGCTCTTACATCTCTTCGACTTACCAGTAACTCTGGAAGGGGAACAGAGAGAGCGACTGTCAAATACAAGGAAATCAGCAGCACAACTTATATAGGCCACTCTCAGGTCATTCAATGTGGGCAGAGCGAGAGCCACTAGGTATAGGTAATCCCCCACATATGACATAAGAGGTTGAACAGACAGTGGGGCCAGTATGCACCCTTGTCTGACTATCCTTGATTTTAGTATTGGTTTTTTTATAACATACCTAATACCGAAGAGATTTCTAAGCACGGACCTAGGATTCAAACATGTGTTGCTCTGCATCATCTTGCTTCCAAGACGAGCGCGCTTCCACTGAGCTATACCACCCGTGCCCAAGGCACCTCCCACATTCAATCTGACCTCAATCATGGATTGCTCATGTAAAGCAATCAGGAGGCGAAGGAGACCACTAAGGATTTCACTTTTTTTTTGTAGGCAGTTTGGCCCGAGTTGTCGGTCCACAGCATCAAATGCCGCAGACAGATCAAGGGTGACTATGAACACAGAATCATACTTGTTTTCCCAGGATAGCAATTTAACAGATTTTAAGAGCACTCCATTTAGTGAGGTGCTCATGTTCTTAAGGAACCCAGTCTGCCACTTCTGCGGTATACCCGTCTCCTTGGCCCATGGCCGCAAATGATCCAACAGCAAACACCTTGCTGTTGGCATCCAGGATGCCTATCGGATGATAGTTACATAGATCACTACACTGTTTTTATTTATTTAATACTACATGAGCCTTTTTACATTTATTTTATGGTCATTCCTATAGCGCACAAAGCCCAAGGGCATCTAGGCGCTTTTACTTAAAGATTTGTTACATGTGTTTCTTGCAATGAAAATAGGTTGCAGCCATGGCATACTGCATCAGATAAGCAGTTACAGGTAGTTAGGAACACACTATGGAAAGCCTCACCTCATGGAACGGGGTGCTACATCAAAATATGCAGTTGTAGGGAACATGTACGACACATGCTGGGGTAAGCTAGGAGGAAGGGCAATGTACAAGAGAGGAAACATTTGGTAGCAGAGAGGCACTGTAGAGGTTCATATTACAGCATATACGTGTGCAACTGTGGCAAGCATTACAGTACAGCCTTGTAGAACAGTGAACGCCAGCCACAATGGGTAAAAGACAGAAAAAACAGTCACCAAGAGCGGCTGTTCCGGAAACCTCAGCACATGGTACGTACTGGCACGGACAGGGACAGACAGGGGTCTGGAGCATTCACCTGCCAGCTTCCTGATAGGCCAGGATAAATACATTGATTCTGGGAAGCGGTTTGTGCTTAGTATATGCGTGAAGAGCAAATTTAGGGTGATGCACCTTTTTTTGGCTGCTTTTGAACAGGGTGTTTGAGAGTTTATTTGGCCGTGGTGCTCAGGATGCGCTAATCCTCTTAAAGATAGCTACAATGGTGTCTTGACCAGAACTAAGGGGCCAAGTACATCACCATGATTGATTGGGCACTCATTATTCTCAGGTGTTTTAAGAGAACAATTTCTCAACATGCAAAGCCCAGTCAGACTCCGATACTGGAGTCACCCGATTGTCATAGTGCGACAGAGAATGCTTAATTCAGAAGTGTGTTTATTTCCTTCTGAAGCATAAGCCATCTGTGACCCTTTAACCAATTGCAAAATTCAGCTTTAGCCTTTTTAATGGCGATAGTACTCTCTCCAAAGACACTGGCACCTCTGGTCCTTATAAGCTTAAGCTGTGCTCTTAAGACCCACTTTCTAGCGACAACTTCAGCATCATATATGTAAGTGTTTACCATTTGGCTAGTTCTGTCTAACCCGAGTACCAACTGAACAGTTTACAAGATCGGCGACAAAAGGTTCAAACTGGATAAAAGGTTATCTAGTTTCCAGGTGAGGTAGGTCTTATCCAAACAGACCTAAAGAGAAATCCCTTACCAGTCTTATTTTTTCCATTCCAGCAGATCTTGTTACCCGACATGCTCACCCAAAGATCCCTGGGACCACTGATATCTGGGAGGAACTTTAGTGAGAATATTTTTGCCCTCAATATCCCATTATCACCAAGAGCAGCGTCCCATGAAATTCTAAACATTTAGAACGGAGATTATTGCCCACAAAGATGTAGTCTATTGTAGGGCTGGTGTTGGTTCTCCAGGTGCATTATGTGGGAGGTCACCGAGGATCATCCAGTTTAGCATCTACATAACTGGAGAAACCTGGCGGTATGGTCCCATGCAGACCCACAGAATCCTCTATTCAGGCAACATGGGGAGGGCCATTGCTTTGATCCGAACCCTGAGGGTGGACAATCGGGGGTCAGGGGAAATCAGCTAAGTAGGGGATGTCAGGGTTGACCTCAGAAGAATATCCTAGGGGAGACACAGTATTCTAACAGACAGCAGTGGAAGAGGAAGTCCCAGATGCCTTCTCAGGAGATCTCGACTCCCATAACCCAAATCCAGGTGGCAGGAACCTTAGATCTTGCACTATCCATCATGGCCCAAGAGCAAGAAGGGAAGGAGCTAATTATCTGAGAGGGAGGAAGACGCAAGTGACAGGATCAGAGCACAGAGTAAGATTTTTTCATTATATCCAACTCATAGGGAAAAGCACCTAAAGCGCCTCACACACAGACCATCAGCAGACCGAAAAAAGGGGACAATTTCCTCCAGTGGGGGACGAACAAACAAGGATATATCCCAAGCAACATCCAGATAAAGTGATCAGAACTCAACTTAAATCTGTTATCCTTTAAACACTCTCCCCTAACATCAAGGGAATGTTCACAATCTCACCTCATCTCCCCATTTTTAATAAATACTGAGACGAGGAGAAGGCCACAAAGATCAGTAAAGATTACCCATAGGAATAACATGTGGAAGTAAGGGAAACCTACCTTAGAGAAAACTACTGTGCTCATTGATAGGTAACCATTTACACCCGACTCCACTTGACTGTGTTCAGCTATAAAAGATGACAGAATGTTGGGATGGAAATTAGTTTATTCCACCTCCTCCATGTGCTTTAAAGTGAGGCGACTCCCATACAAAGTCGTGTTGTGCTAGGGGGAATCGGCGGGGGGGGGGGTTGTTGGGGAGGGAATGGGAAGAGGACCGTGCTATGACACTTGGCATGGATATAATATAGCGGGAATTATAGATGTATAGGTCCAGTGCGTCCATAGAAAGGAACACCATTTTGTAATTATGGTATATGCATAGTGTTGCATGGCCATGCGGCACAACTTCAGCTCCATGGAAGAACTCAACTAGACCCAGATCATTAAGACGAGATGAGCCTGCAAGGCCAGTTCGCAAGGAAGCTTCCCCTTGTCCCTTCACTGTTGCAATTATTTTGTATCACTGGGAGGAATGTACCAGGCTCATCGCCGTGCCAATTCATCACAGCCAAACTACCAGACCTTCAGCCCCAACCCAGAGCCATGACCCACACCACTGACCCAATCCACAGACCCCTGCATTCCATGATAATGAGTGACCCCAAGTCATAAGAACCAATGGCCATAAAAGATCTAGGCATGTGCATCTATGTTCACCTCTCCACATAAATACATCCTTCGTAACACGAGGTACAGGGAGGGATACATTATATATCAAACAAGGGTGGGGGGCCTTGGGTGCAAGGATGCGAGGCAGCGCAAGTGTATTTCTTCCTCCCTTCCCTCTGGAACCGGAACCAGAGCCTACCAGGTAAATGCCACAGTGATATAGAAGGAGGCTTAGTGTACCATAGCAGTTCTGATATTGTAACATACGAGGGACTCGACCTTCGCTCCTCAGAGATGAGCCCAGCTGACCCACATGGGAACTGACAGACGGCGGAAACATGAACCAATCATAGCCTGGAATCCCATATGAAGCAGGCCCATCTATATGGTCTCGCCAATCAGTGGTGCTAGTTTTTACTATATATTGATGACGCTGTGCTACCTTCTAAGTTTCTGCTTGTACTAAGTTTGACCAGAACATTCTCAAGCAGAAGAGTCCTTTGCTGATACCTTTCTATTCTGTACAATTAAACCTCGTTATCCTTGCAAGCCTGCCCCCCCCCCCCACACACCTGGCCTCCCCCCTGACCCCCTCTCCCAGCCACCCCACAGGGGTGAGAGAAAGTGGAAAGCAGCACCGAGTAGCCCATAGAGAGAAAGGGGCACGAGAAAGACAAAGAAAAGTGCCTGGGGCACGCTTTCGATGGTGCAAGTGTGCACAGAACCAAGAGGGTGCACAGAAAGGAAAGCAGAGAGTTCCGGTGTGCACGGAAGGGGAAGCAGAAGAAAAGGGGTGCAGAAAGCATCTGAAGGAAACAAAAGTAACAGAAGAACGTGAGAGCAAAGAGGGTCAGAGTGGTCACGCCTAGGAAAAGCAAAAAGCCTGGTGTTTTCGAAAGCCTCGATTCTACACCATGAACGAATGGTGTATGAATTCAAGACAGAACTGTGCTAAATCATGTGTTGTGTTTGGAAGCTGGGAGACCCCGAGAGGCCTATTTAAGAAATCAAAGTACATCCCAATAAATAACTGATTGTGTTTCAATTGAAAGGAGCCTTAGCTTGGGGGAAGGGAACCTTAAGAGGACTAACCAAGTTAGAGACTTGTTAGTTTTTATTGAACTGGTGAGGGGATTGAAGCGTGGGGAAGGGCACCCAGAGAAGATTACAAAAGGAACTGTCCTACCATTTTCCACACGTTTTGAAACTTGATGAAGCTGAAGCTTGGGCAAGGGAACACAGACACTGAAGGTAGTTATAACTATAAGGGACCTGTGGAGAAGGTCTAACGAATAGCTCTGTGGATTGAATTTATTTGTGTGACATTGACCCAGCAACACCTGGGGTAAGAAGACTACCTGAAACCAATCTTGGTATCCATTTTTGTTTTAACACCATTTTTCTATTTTTGAAACGCTTCACCACATTGTGTATAGAATTGATGGCAAGCAAAGGTTCAGACAGACTTATTTTGGACTCTTAGATAACGACGGCCTTTAGAAACATCAGTTAAGGCAATTAGCCCTTTCGAGTTAGGGCAAGTTAGGCATTACACCAACCCAGGAACCTTAATAAATCAAGGTTTTCAAACAAACCCATTTCAGTCTGTGTCTCTCTTGATATCATGCCAGTCTCATAAATTTCAGCCCTTTAAGAGTATTCAACCACATCCATCCGCAGTAATCGTTAGGTTTGGTTTTTGGCCTCCCCAGCATAGGTGGACCATCATGTTCGATGTCCAAGCAATTTGCATTAAAGACACCCAGAACCACAGGGTGACCTCCTCACCTTGCTGCTCCATTCATTGACTTGAGCAGAAAGGCAGGCCAAGGCCTTTCCTAGGGCAATCACCTAGTACACATAATAAATTAGACTGTTCCCCTCCTAGATTCAGCACAGCATGACTTTCTCAAAAGCCTCTACAAACCTCGTTCATTTGGACAATGTGTATGCCAGAGCATGATTTAAAAAGTTAAGAGCCCACCCGAAGGGCAGCCCCGTTGTCCTTTATGGGCTGCCTGACTATGACAGATGCAACAGCCAAACAACACTTTTTCAGTTAGCCAGGTCTATTGTAAAAAGATCAAATTATGTACTTTCAAAGTCCCTCCCAGTGCGGGGTTGGTAAAAAGGTTCAAATGACCACGAGGATACCAGGATAAAAAAAAAGTGAAGTGAGTTCCAGTGCCAATGTTATAATTGGTTTCCTCCAAGCCTCGACTGGCCCAGTGCTTCAGACACCCACAACCAATTCTGGGCAATTCCCCATGCCTCAGGCCTTGGTCTGGCAGAGCCAACTTCTCTTCCCTTATTACTTGTTGAGATGCCTGCCCTCTACAATAGTCAGGATCTTTATAGTGCATGATACAGCCAGCACACTCCTAAGGAGACCAGTCACACCCCAGTTGCCTCAAAGATTGCACCTCACCCAATAGGACATTGTTGACCATCTTTGATCGGCCATATTATATGATCAGTTCTATGAAGGGTGATAAACTCAACTCGGTCAATAGCCTTTGCCGACAGTGTTCGCAACCTGGGAACCTCTCCCAGCAGACTAAGGATGTTAGATCGGTTTAGCAATATGTCGCTGTTGTCGGGTAGCAAATTTCAACCAGAATTCTAAAGTCCATTGCAGGGGCCGGCTCAGGGCCTACTACCATAATGGTTGCCTCATGAGAATCAGTAGCGCTCGTATAGCAGCTGTGTCCTAATTCATCATATTTCTGGCGCGTCTCCAGGCCCCTGAAGCCCTTCAGGATGCTAAATGTTTGCAGATTGAGGGGCACATAGTCACTAGGTGCACAACATTCACGATTCATTGATCCAGGTGCCATTCCAAGCCCTGTTGGATTCCTAGTATCTGGTCTCTCACAAACATTGTGTTGGAAATTAAGTAACATGTAAGTTTAGTCTGACATGGGAGCACCCTGAAGGGAGAACCTCAGTTTGTTATGGAGCTCGAAATACACGGCTCTGTGTTCAAGTTGATTTGCCCTTCCATTCTCCTAAACATTGTTCGTAGTTACCACAGCCAATTGTGGCACACTGCTGATGGGCCAGAGGGAGGAAGCAATTTGAACCGCGTGCAATTCTGTCAATTTTGGCCAAGCAATAGCCACTCAGGTTGATTTGGGGGCCTGGCTGATGTCCACCCTATTACTGCTGCCACACCCCCCCCCCCCCCAATTATTTTCAGGATTGCAATGTGGCACAATACGCAAGGCACCCATTATATTTGGCTGCCTGTCAAAGCGCGTAAGAATTTATGAGAGGACCAATTGTTGGCATGGAGCATGGGTTTGTTTTTGGTCTGCCTTCCCAGACCTTTTGGCTGTTTTAGAGTTCCTTTAGTCCCTTTGGTCTGCCACCCTCTTCATTACCGAGAGGGCATCCAAAAGGTTTATCACATCAGGGTCGGAGTTCTGGTGTCCTGTATTTTGTCCTCCAACAACTCCCCTCTAAGAGCAGGCTCCCAAGTCTCCATACAGCTAGTCTTTAAGGGTGTTCTGACCTGAGGAACAATGGAGTCCACAGCGTCAGAATTTAGCGTGCTAGGTTCTCTGTTTGTACCACAGTCAGTTCCAGTCAGCCTCCACAACTCCCAGTCAGCCTCCACAACTCCCAGCGGTGTCCAGACATTTGGTCGACCTAAAACTGGTCGAATGACATTTGGTCGAAAACGAAATGGACGAATTTTTTTTTTAATTATATATTTATTTTTCGGGTTTTCGTTTTTTACAAAAATGGGTTTGTAGAAAAAAAAAAAGGGGGTTGGGGGACCCCCCCCCTCCCCAAAAAAGGTGAAAATAAAAAAAATAAAAATTCGACCATTTGTCTGGTCGACCAATTTTTTTCGACCAAATGTCTGGTAACCCTCCCAGCCAGTCACTAGACACAACCCCAGCTGCCTTTGAGCTACTAAGGATACTGTGACCCTGCTGCTGAGGTTTAGTTATACAGAATACAGCAAGACGTTCTCAGACAGGAATTCCTTCAGCCTGTTAATGCACTCTAATGTGGTTAAATTTAAACAAGGACTAACATAGTGCAGTGGATCTGATATTCTGCTTTAATGTTCCGTAGAGGGCCACTAGCGCACATAATTCTGGATTTATTTCACGCAGTAGGCCAACTACCTTATGCCCACTGAAGAGATTCTATTGTCCACACGTTTCAGCAGTGCAGATAGGAGTCTGGAAGGGGGGCGGGGGGGTTGGGTTCGGGGCACCAGAGCATGAGTGGACACGTAAGTAGATAGAGGAGGCCAAGTAATGAGCCGAGACATCCATTATGTATAGAGTATCCTCCAGACGTGCCCAACCGTCCAAATGCTGGTAGTTGACCAGGTCCAGAGCACTCGGCATGCCATCATGATATGAAGGTTTATTTATATAGCGCCTATACACAATGTGTTTCAAAGCGCTTCAAGGCAAGGGAGGGAACAAGGGAAAATACAATGACATTCTAACAGGCCATGAACAGTAATGATGTGAAATTAACTATCGTACTCGGCCTGGCGACATTTCAGATAGTGCAAGAGCTAAGACATAGATAAGGGAGGGGGGGGGGCAAGGAGACTGGGAAGGAAATGGAAACAGATAGGCGACTATGGTACTAGGCCTGACGACATTTCTGGTAGAGCCGGAGAAAACAAGGTGAGAGGGGGGCAGAAAGGGAGGGGAGGAATAAAACAAGCGACTATCATACTAGGCCTGACAACATTTCAGATGGTGCTGGAGGGGGGGGCGGGGATTAAAACAAACACTAACGGGAGGGTGGAGGAAACAGACGAGGTTGCTATCATATTAGGTCCAGGGACAATTCTGATAGAGTAAGTGCATAGAGGAAAGTAAGGGGAGGAGATAGGAAAAGGGAGAAAGGAGAGAACAGAGTAAGCAGTCCAAACGATTACAATTGCAGAAGTCAGTAGTAACACATAATGTTGCAAGCCAGGATACAAGATGAAGATGGGAACAGCATGAATCGGGGCCACCATGAGTAAAAGATGCAAAGTCCAGCATGAGATATGAGAAAGGGTGACGCACTGAATGAAGTCCATAAAAGTCAAATCAAGCATTGGCCAAAAGACAGTGATGGTGAAACCAGGTGGGCGGGGCTTGCTAAGTGGTGAAAGAGCAGCAAGCAGGAAGGCACCGGGTGGGCGTGGCTTAGGCCAGGTGACCTAGATCCACTTGCACCTGCTCCCCATCTGCAAAGGAAGAGAGGCTGGAGGGCTCCTTAAGTCGGAAAAGGAGCGGCAAGCAGGAAGGCACCAGGTGGGCGGGGCTTCATCAGAAGTTTGTTCTATGCAAGGCACTAGAAGACGGAGGGACGGTTTCTGTCGTAGATTAGTCTGTGCAGGTACAGTCACAGATGCTGAAAGGGGATTTAAAAAAAATAAAAGCTGCGGTCATTAGCTTTTTGCTTCCATCCTTTGGGAGTTGCCACAGGGGCCGCAACCACCACCAAAACAGTGTTCGCCCCAGACGGGCCCTCACCAGGTGAAAGTGGAAGATTAACAGCTCACTGGATTGCTGCTGATGCGGTGTGGCTCATGTTTGCTTGTTAAGCCCTGCCACCGAGGTCGTACATGCACACAAGGCAGGCAAGACAGTTACTCACCCGCTCAACGTCCTTTTAGTCACCAGCAGCTAATGCTGGAGACAAAGATTTCCTCACCATCAATCTGTCTCCTTCAGCCGAACTGCCAAACTGCAGTACACACTACACAGTGGATGTTTTTGAAGCCATGAGGCCCTCCTCCTTCAGCAATAGCAGTGAAGACAGACGGCCGAAGTAACACCAAGGCAGCATACACAAGGAACACTGTAGCACCTCCTGCTAACTTGCAGTACGCACACTGCGCTGGAGACAGGGAATATTCATGAGTATGTGAATCCATGTAGAGCCACAAGTATCTATTACCAGGTATTATGGTACTGTTAAAGGACCCTGTTAAGTATCAGATCTCGGGCACCAGAAATCTATTTATCAAGTGCAATGCCATACAGTATTTTCTCAGCTCTGTACGAAAACTAAGAGCGGTTACAAATGGAGGATTTTTACTACAGAGTGGTGGTGGGCCTAATCGTTGCTCTATTGAAATTCCTAGGTGCAGTGGGCATAGCGCCTACCAAGGCTTCGTAGAATCCTCTTGATTCACATTGGCATGAACACTACCACAAAAGGGGAACTGAACGGATGCGTGGAAACAAAATAAAAACCAAGACAAAGTGAAGAGGCATGCGATGGCCGACTTCCAGGACGGCAGGGGGAGTTTACTTACCTACCTATTCAGTGTGATTTGTTTGGGAAGGGTGGTTAGAAAAATTGAGCTTAGCTCAAATTTGGTTTGCTTTTATTTCAAGCGCTGGATTTATCACAGATTTATCTGGTTTGTTTGATAGTGTCCGAGTATCTTTAGAGTTGAGGGTTTGTGAAGCTTTCTTTTTATACTAATTGAAAGATGAATCATTAATAAAGTGTTGATTTATGTAACAAAAATTGATTCTTTCTATGCAAGGTCAACTTGTTTGGCGAATTCATAAAAATACAAACATTTTTTGTAAAGAAATTTGATTGTATTCACTGTTGCTAATCCAATTGATCATAAATTCAATTTAGAGGAGGAAAAAAAAAAGAAAAGGAGCATCAAAGAGTACAAGTAGACTGCTTGGATATCATGGGGTACTGACCCTCTGCTCAAGTGTCACCCCTCCTATATTTTACCATCAGTAGATAGGAGGATAGATTACCCAGAAGATGAAGATCAAGCAATGGTTGAGACACCTTTATTGCAAGATCGTGGCCAGAGGACAAAGACTCAGCGCGGTCAAACAAGAGGCTACCTGTAACAAAGTTGAAATTCAGTAGCAGTGCAGAGAGATTAAAAAGGAGGGGTATTATGGAGTCAGGACAAAATGGGGCGACGCCCTGAACCCAGACAGAATCAACATCACCCCCACAAGAAAAATATAGGAGGGGTGACGCTGGAGTAGAGTCAGTACCCAGTGATAACCAGGCAGTCTCCTTGTCATCGTTGATACTCATATGTGCTGCGTATACCGAAACAAGGGTGCGGCCCACCTCACACACACCATTGACCAACACAACGCATGCATTAAAATTGCCCTGCAAAGTTCTGACCAGCACATGCTGCTCCTTACATGTAGACTATGTGAGCGGATGGGCAAAAAGACAATCCAGCAAAGAGAAAATGAAAACAAAGAATGCTTATGTAATGCTTTATTGCGAATATCCACCACAAAAACACAAGTAACAAGGCATTTCAGTGAGTATGAGCTCATTCTTTACAAAGTGCGATGAAGGGAAAGAGGCAGGGCACTACAAGACAGTATTTAGCCAGAGTGAAAGGAGAATGCCGACCCAACATAGTCCCATTACTGCTCGGATTCATTAACTCTCCTGGAGTATCCTCTCTGCCATATCACTAACCTTGGATCGGCCAACTGACTGTTCTTTAGCAAACGCTAGTTCATATCCAAGTGCCAGCTCCCTATCAGGACTTGCTCAGATCCAGTGGGGTGGCTCTGGAGCCCTTTAGCCACTGGAGCGTGCCTGAGCTTCTATTCACAGATTCTTAGGGGCTTTTTAGGGCAGTATGCCCCCCCTAAACAGCACATGGCTAGGTTCAGAAGGTCAGTTGCAACAATGCACTGAAGCTTCTCAATGCAGGAGAAAGTATTAAGAGCTAGGCCCCAAGGCGCTTGTAATTCCAAATGTTTAGCTGTTTTGAGACCGCTTTGCCCAACAAACCATTGTCGTCCCAGCACAGGACGGGCTTGTGAGGCCTAGGGGATGCAAGGCAACATGGCTTCCTTGTTCATGGATGGGTTGTGAGGACTAGGTCTCAAAGGACTGGCATTATCAAGCAAATAACTTGTTTGAGGGCTCGGTCCAGATAGGCATTACAGCCTCCCAGAGTGGGAATGCTGTGACCCTATCTTGGTATATAGCCAGTCTGATATCCGCAAGCTATGAGGTTTTGTGGATTATGAACACATGGTTGGCTCCTGAACCTCAGGCCTAGTGTGCAGACGATTTAGGTTAGTTAATGTGCCCCAACAGATGGCCGGTTTGTGAGAGCCAGGCCTCACTCGATACTGTGCCTTCCCAGTGCATGGCTGAATTGTGAGGGCTAGGTCTGGCATGGCACTTCCCAGTGTACAGCTGGTTTGGGAGTGCCATGGCCGACAAAGAACTGGGCCTTCCCAGTGCACGACTTGTTTGATCAGGAGGCTGAGTTTGTAGCCCATTTAAGGGGATAATGAACAGTTCCTGGTACATGGCGGCTGCGATTCTCAGCTAATTCTGGGGCCAACTCTCAAAACCCACAGGGTCCTGGTGTTGGTTTCATTTTCTGCAGACAAAGCAACAAGTTGTCCCCTTCTGCACAAGTCTTTTCCACCAGATATTAGAAAGAATGGGTCCTTTCAGCAACAATACGACATTCAGTAATACCACCCAAAATCTGGCAAGGCACTGTTATTTTTGCACACAGTCTGTTGAGATTTAGCAGAGGTCCCAAGGGGTGTGCCCAACCTCTGCGATTAAAGGATGAAGCTCCCTAGTTTAAGGAACTTCTTTGGGCGCGAGGGGAAAAAAAAAATTGGCACTACACTTAATCGATGTGGGTTTGACTGGTGAGCAATAAAAGTATTGCAAGTACTACTTTCATTTACACCAGGGCTCTCCACTTCAAGACAGGTACATTCACATACAAATAACTGAGTCCCCAACTAGTGAATACAGGGACAAGTGTTCCACTTCAACCGCTTTTAATTATAGTGCTTGCAGCTTTGTAGCACTGTAAACAATAGGCATCTATTGATCTGCCACACATATCGACCTCACCCTGGTAGCATGTGAACCTTGACCCGCAGGGTACACATTTCTGCCGTAGAATCATTTATCTTCTGAACTATCTTGTTGCCTGCAATTGAATTACATATGCACATTGCAAAAGTAAACAGTGCATCAGGCTCCGCGATCCATCTGCTCCTCATAAATAAACACTGCTTTGCAGAAAAGATTTAGAAAATATATCACATTTGGGATTAAAGTGAATATTCTGCCAAAATCAATGTAATTGGCAATAAATAAAAAAAACTTAAGACTGGCTAAGCAGAACTCATGGCCTGGCATAGCAGAGAAAAGAACATGACTGACTGGAGATCATCATACAGCTGCAGGAAGCCGTTCTGGATCGCTGTGTTAGACAGGTGTGGAAATGCATCACGTGTCGGCAAGGCGCAGTAAAGTTCCAGATGTGGTAGGGATGCTAGGAAAGGGAGAACAGAAAGTGTGGTTATAATGGGAGAGCTGTGGCCTTAAGATAAGCAGAACACAAGAGTGAAGTTCAAAACCTATATTAACGACTAGCTAATAGCCGGCATTGCCCGGGCTATAGGTACAGGAAACTGCCTAATTTGGAATTAAGGAACAACGCTTTACCAACCCATGACATTTTATTTTACTTTTGCTGAAATCCAGGGAAAGGGACTGTCTCCAAATGTCATGTAGCCAATAACGTCCGGATGGTCCCAACATGCGACTGTGCAATAGTTGGTGCAGATTGGTGAAACAGTGTGGAATTGTATAGGGAACATATGTGAAGCCACAAACCCACACATTTTCACTATATAAGGATGACAGTGCCTGTAGATCCTCGGGACAAGACCCTACACATACGATGGACTAACGATCGCACAAGCAAGGATAAGTTAACATCTCCTCAAGAGCCTAATAATGGAATTGTTGGTCTTCCCAGGATTTCCCCAACAAAAGCCACAGGAATATAGCCATGAACATGCGTTGGGACACTCACCTACTAGCAAGAACTCCCTATCCCAACCCACCCCACTACAACCCACCGTCCCCTCCATGGTTTAGGGTGTGTCGGGCATAGATCTTTTTGCCTTCCAAGGTCACAGGAACTACATTCTAACACTCCTACGGGCAACTATTTCTATCTACATCTTTAGTGTTTGCCAGGCTGCAATGGCGACTTCAAACCATGGGTAGCCCCCCTGGGCCAGCTTCACCTTTATCTGGTCTCTGTGAGCATCTTGGCTATAGCCCTTAGCAGGCACTAGATCCTCATCTGTCTCAGCAGGAAGACAGACTGCAACAGGCTCTTAGATTCCCCCCCCCCTGCACTCTCCACCTCGTGATCTCGTGATCTCGTCTCCTTCCTGGGGATGCCTCATCTCCGCCTTCTGCCAGATAAGTACCACCTAATTAGATTTACTACTGGAGATTACCCTCATTACTCAATAAGTGTCTTTCGTGCCAATTCCCGGGACCTATCCCTTTACATGAACAAGATTGGTTAGACCCTTTGTTCAGTGGTCCCCATATGGAAGGTTTCCCAACGGGTCTCACATCTAGTTACGGATTACTCTGTTTGTCAACAACTGCTAATTAGGCCTTGCGACTGCTGAGAGTTTAAGAAGCTGATCTCCCAATTTGAAGTCAGGCATACATTACAAAATAGCGAAAGACCACATGGAGGTTGAGGGGGAAAGAAAAAAAAAAGCGAGTCACAAGCAAACCCTCACTTGAAGGGCGGAACCCTTGTCAAACAAAAAAGGCATGTGACTCGAGAGTTAACCGCGGTTTTAGCAGGGCAAGAGAAAGCCAACCTTTATCCTCAAGTTACAAGAATTCCATCAAAGATAGACGGTACCACAAAATTAAAGGGTCTAAAATGTATTGCATATTTTAATATTCAAACACAAAAGCATAATGTAAATTTGATGCATAGACAAATGAATTACCCTCATGAATTAATCAGAGAAGGGAAATCTGGTAATACAAGATTAAACACACACATTGGATAGAACATCACTGTATTGGGCCATAGCAGTTAAATGCCACAAATGGATCCCAAAAAGGCAAGGCTCTAGAATCTAGTTGGTTCAATAGCCTGTTCAGTATAATCATATAACAGCAATAGTTAGTCGATTATTATCCCACTCATTAGCATCCATACCACTCGTACACATCCAAAACAAAGGTTGTTCATTCATTCACACAAGATAGATTTCAACAACGCTTAAAACAAGCCCAACATGTCTTTCCTAGCAAGGGTTTACTTTACTCCATGGAAATTCAACAGGGGCAGGGAAAAAGTGGGAATCAGTGCATTAATGACAATGATTCATGTGATGTTTCATTATGACGGAAATCAGAAGACACGTCTTTGTTTTTGATTTCACAGATATTCCAATGTCTGATTTCACGGAATTCTAGTAAGCGGGCTTCAACGGACAGTTTCCCCCTGTAAGAGCGGTTACTCACATACCGGAAGTTTAATACAACCGGTTCCTGGGTTGCAAAAGCTTACAAATAGCCTGCAGATCAAATAATTGCTAATTGTGATAGGTTTCCAAAACCTACAAAATGCCAATGCAGTACCACTGTCTCAAGCTGCACCTGTGTCCACTCTTCCCTGCATGTAGGCAGTGTGAGCAGCATATGCTACATCACCAGTAGCCATAAAGTTGTTAAGACGGGTCCCAGCCCGAAGAGGAAAAGCGTAGTACACAAGGATAGCTACGTCTCCTGGACAAACTCCCATTGGCCAGATTGTGGCATGCAACATCTTCCTGAAGCATATAACAGTATCAGAACTGGAGATCTACACTGTCTTACTCTACGGGAATGCACAAAGTTAGTAAAGCAGACCGCCACCAGCTGATCACTTAAGAGGTGACCACTTCTGCTGGATGCGGTAAACACACTTCACTGCCATGAACTGTAGAAGGGCAATACAATCTCATGCAGAGGAACAGACCCAAGCCTGTGGAGAGCAGACCGGACATGGCCCAGGAAGGCCACTTTAACTTAGAATCACAATCAACCACACCACTTTTAGGAGAGATATTTGCAAGGTCTGTGTAGGTATTAGGGCAGTTCTGAAAGTAGGCGAAGGCACTGTGTAGAGATCACAGCTGATGGGCAGTGATCTTTTCTACAGGCGGATGCTGTATTTTGATGATGCATTTTAGAGTGGAGGGATGCATTTTAGGATGGAGGATGCGGTATTCGGTTTCCTTAGTGGGATATGTGGGGTGAGCATGCATTCCTTGTGTCCGAGGACCTGGGGGAGCAGGGATGTATGATTATTTTCGGAGCAGGGTAGATGGGCAGCAAGTTGAGTAGAATCTATAGGCGACGTTGCTACTTCTTTAGAGTGGTCTAGAATTTTGGAGGGGGGGGGGAAGAACAGGGTAGATTGATCTATACAGGCAGAGCACAGGAGGTTTTTTGGTGTGCCCAAGTCAAGGATGGGCAACAGGGGTGGTGATGGAGGAGCCACAAAGTACTTGCAGCATTACTTTTGCTTTAATGAGCAGGAAGAAACAAGGAGGGCCATTTAACAGTGTCTAACTGCAGCTGGAAGGAGCAACATAGGCTTTAAGGGATTTCTCCCAAGGTCCAAGTGAGGGCGGGAGGACAATAATGCCACCCTGGTATCTTGTTTTATTGGATGCAATAGGTGTGTGTGATTATTTGCGGTTTGAAGATTGGATGGGGGTCGTCTAGTTTCTTTTTACACAGACAGCAGGGAAGCCTTCAACTAATGCATAGAATTATGGGTACATCCTCCTAGAGGAAGAAGGCAGTAGACAGGATTGGTGACGCATGACATTCACACAGTAGCCGATAGTTGAACTTTGGACTTCAGCTGGGCTGCAAACCCCATGGAAGATGTAGCTGCGGACACCAGGTATCCGGGGCCACATGCTATAATGTTTGATAATGACCCCTTCACATTACACAATCAGGCCTGGACCTCAAGGGGCATGATAGTTGAGGTGTAGCATAGTTGAGGTGCAGCAAGAGGTGGCAGCCTACAGAGCTGGATATCAGAAGATGTCCTTGGGCTTTTGTGGAGGAGTTGGGTAGAACGTGCATCCGAAGTTGTGGAAGGTGGGTTGCAGGGACAGGCAAGCTTGGGCCTAGACCTTACGGGCTAGATCAGAGGTAAATGTTGAACCATCATTGAATGAGAGGTACTTCTGTAATATGGGGCTGCTTGTACAGTTGTAAATATCTACAAATTGAAGACAGACCAATAAGCCTTTTGTGAAAGTAGAAACATGTTTTAGTGCAATGAGACACTTTCTGTACCTGCCTGTAATGTTAACTCTCATACGCCATACAACTTACTGAGGACTGAAATGATTTCTTGCTACCCAAAGGATGCGCTTCGCTGCTGCCATATCAATGCCCACTGTAGCTTTAGACTTACATCACTACAAACAAGACAACTTTCAAGACAGTCAGGAGACCCGGGAGCAAACAAGATCCAGCCCCATCATTCCCCAGTACTTTCTCCAGCAATCCCAGGTTCCAAACATTTCCTGCTCAAAACTATAGTAGATTTACCAGTCCACAAGATCTGCGCCGATGATGTCGTAGATGTGATACTGCAGACCAAGCTTCACGTTCGGGGGCACTTTCCGGCAATGAAGATCCTGCAGTAGCACCTCTTTATATTTGGTTTTTCGAATTGTACCCAGAAGAGTTTTACGGCCTAAGAGAACGATAAGAAAAACAGCGATGGAGGAAAAAATAAAATTAAAGATACACAAAACAGAAGGATAGCACAAGGTGCTTTGGTCTAAGCACTATGAAAAAACTAAATCAAAAACATTTGCATAGGTCCTTCCTGGATGGTACAAACCATTCATGAAGTACTTTACGAATCGCCCAGCGCCAGGTATTGCCAGCCACCAACTACCAGCATCCCTCACCGTCAGAACTCCAGCATGTACAAGCTGCCTGCAAAAAATTATGGCAAAGTTCTTTAGAGAGAAAACATAATTGGCCTTCATTAAATTATGGTCAAGTGCAGCTTTGAACCAGGAATTGATTCACACAGGCAGTCATGCCATAGCACCTGAAACCAGGCCTACATCAACTTGGCATCTCAGCATTGGCACCCACACACACCGCTTCAACTAGAAACCCCCAAATGAATGTGTAGCACCTGTAGCTCTGCCAATGCATTTGAATGCAGTCAGGGGACCCCCCCCCCCCACCACATACAGCGTTCCCATTCTAGGTAGGAACTACTCAGACAGAGCTCTGCCAATGAATTTCCATTCAAGCTAGGTCAACTATTGCCATTCATATACTGGCACCTGCGCACAGCTCTGCTGATGCATTTCCATTCTAGCTAGGTCAACTATTGCTGGCACCTACACACAGCTCTGACAAGGCATTTCAGTTATAGCTAAGAAACAAATTCTAGCTAAACTACTGCTATCCCATACACCACCTTGACCCCACCCCCCCTCCCCCCAGTGCTGCAAATCAATTACATTCTAGCTACTCTGCCATTCAGAGTAGTAGAACCCACACAACTCTGCCAATGTAGAACACCCAAGGTTTTGTAATTGGATTAAACATTTCTAAAAATCACAAACTGCAATGTTAATAAAGAACTGCAAGTGTGTGTGTGTGTGTGTGTGTGTGGGGTGGGAGGGAGATGGGAAGTGCACTTACGAGATCTCCCGGTCCTGGAAGCTGTGCTGCAACAGCATCTTCTCTTTGCCGACGCTGATGTCAGAGCACGTAGTCAGCACCTTCTCCAGGAATTTGTGCACCGCAGTTGCACCAGCTTTGCCTTCCGTGGCTGCCCGCACCCTGGTTGTGTAGTCCTCGGTGAACACCACCCCAAAGACGTCTGTGTCAAAGCCATGTTGAAACATGCGGATCTCACCTTGCTCCTTCATGTCACTCTAGAGGAAAGAGGCGATATTCAGAGTGTGGGACGAAAGGCAAGGTTGCCAGGGCTCACCATGGAAGACCGAATACAGGGGTAACAAGAAGGGCATTTGGCAATACATAGCATTCAGGACCTTAGACATGTATATATAAAACCAAGGAAGGACTTCAATGCTACACTGGGGGGGAAGTCCCACGGTAGTGTAATAAGAGGAGGCATAGACATATCTTGCGAGTTTCAAAACAGCTTGCAATGATAAACAGAAGGGTGGGTGTGCAGGGTCCGATGCAGACTGAAAGCCCAGGTCCAGCAGGGGAAGCCAGGCATTTAAGACAATAAGCGCAGTAATGACAAGGACACAAGGCATCCCAACTTGGAACGGGGAATAAGGGGTGGTATGATCACGAACAACACGTGGTGGACTAGTCGGTCCATTAACCACGCCAACATGAGTAACAGCAAAGCAAATTGAAAGAAGAAACCGGAGCGCACCCCTGTGAGGCAGAGCCAACCCGACAACCGAACAGAAGGGTCCCGCAAGGTTATATCACCCAGTGACGTTAGCCCTGAAGAGCTGGTGTGGACGGATGTGTGATAAAAGGTAGGGTTACTTTAGTCTGCAGGTGGAAGTTGGACAACAACTTGGGAAACAAACAAGATGACCTTGTTCTTTTCAAACCGTAGATATGGAGGTTTAACAGATCGGTCATGTATTTAACACCAGTCTGACCAACGTGATTGCTACTGGAAAGGAAGCAGGACACAAACATTATGTCTGTAGTTGAGATTCAAATTGAGGTTTCTTTAGGGCTGAACACATAGTGTTTAAGCTCCATTGAAGTGGCACTTGGGGGGGGGGGGGGATAGGTGCGGAATCGGCCCTGCAAAGCGTTTTACAATGTGGGCTCTGAAAATGGGAGCTTTCCCTTGTTTTCTGGTATATCTTGAAATTTAATGGACGAGTGAGTCCTGTCCGAAATCAAGAGCCAGACCTTTAAGTTGAGCACTCCTGGGTTGTGGTGTCACACCTGCTGTTTGCACATTGCCAGCAGGTCAGGTTATTGACCCAGCGGGATTGGACAGTCCTGGGACAGTTGAACAAGCTCAGAGCCATGGGTTGTCTCACCCATTTTGGCGCTATGAGAATGACCTTGCACTTGTAGGTCACAATCATTTGCAGGACCTTGCGAATGACAGACGTTGCAGGAAACGCATAGACGAAGATTCCTTCCCATGACATTGCGAACACGTAGCCTAGCGATCGATGATGCAGGTATCTGCTCGTGAAGAGCAGGCATTTTTTTTGTTCTCCGTGTGTTGCCCACTTGTTGAAGATTTGTAGGAGCTTCCGGTCCGCCAATTGCCATTTGTGCGACTGGTCACTGGCTCCGCTCAGTTGATATGCAGTTTAGTTTTCCGTCCCCAGAAGGCGGAATGCTTGTATTTGCACGTTTTCGATGGCCCAATGGCACAGCTGTTGGGCTTCTCTGGAGAACGCCCTGGACCTCGTGCGCCCTTGTTTTCACACATAATACATTGTGGTTGTGTTGTCTGGGAACACTCTTACCACTTTTTCTTTGAGCACTGGTTGGAATGAGTGAATGGCGTGTGCTAAGGCCTTCAGCTCCAGAAGGTTGATGTTGAGTTGTGTCTTGGTCGGGGACCAAGTGCCCTTCACGGATTACTGGGTTGCGTGCGCATCCCATCCGGTTAGTGAGGCATCCTTGATCAGGGTTTCTTGAAAGGGCGGATCTGTGAATGGGACTCCTTTGGCGATGTGAGATGGCGTGAATTGTTGCGCTCGATCTCAGCGGATTGGGTCGTAGTTTTTTGTCCTCTGCGGGTCCCTCCTCAGCGAAAGATGGATTTTTCCTCTTTTCCTCTTGAGGGTAGCAAAGAAGAAGAAATGCTGTCCTCTGACCTGGCCCTTTTGTATGTTTTGGTCCATCTGATCTGTCCTTCACCACGCTTCAAGGATTCAGTCTCTGAAGGGGGTATCTGCCCTCATTCAACCAAAAGGCTAGACTCCTTTTACCATCCTTAGGGGTTTTTGTGCTAAAGGTGGCACACATTTCACAATCCTCCTCAATGTGATTAGGGTAGAGACAGAAATATGCATTAAGAATGCTGGTCTCCCTCATACACATTCTTAATTCCACAAGACTAGCATTCCCTGAAAAGAGCTTTCCATTTTTTTCCTCCGTATTATAAAAGTAAAAAGCTTCTGTATAGATGTTTTTATAAAGTTGTGATGAAGTATTTCAAGGTTCTGAAAAGAATTGTTGGTTTCTGGCCTTTTTTCCTCCAGGACCGAACTTAGAGGACTCCTCAGCGCGATGTGCGGTTATAATCTGAAGCCGGCCTCCTGGCTGGGGCTGGTCACTCAACGTCCCATTGGCCGAGGCAGAATGCACCCAAAAGGACATGGATGGGCTACTGAAGTCAGCTTAACAGCTCTATTATAATCTATAATCAAATGTTAGAGGATTCACAGCCTGTCAGCGGGGAATATACAAAGCATGTGAATCCATGAAAGATAGAACACTGGAGAATCATTATTGGAGTAGCCATATTCACCCAAGTCAAGGAAAAGGGAGGACATGGCGTAAAACCCAGCCTTTAAGTATGGATCAAGAGAAAGGGATAAAGAATCAAGGAATAAAAGAAAAGTGCGTAAAGATGTGTGAAACCTTCAAAGATCCAGTGTGAGAACTGTGGGACTTGATGAAGGTAGTTACCAAGAACTACTTAAAGATCCAATACTGAACTGAACATGGCGAGGAACCAGCTCACAGGAGAAGGGAGTCAGTCTACTGTGCTTTATGTAGTTCCAATGGTGGTATGGTCAGGACAGAAGATTTTGGACAGTGGACTGATCTCGATTTTGGCCCATCACTGACAACTGATGAACATCTTAAATTGGTTAGGCAGGGAACACCCTTATTTAACAAACATATACTAAAATGGCAGGCCAGAGTCTGTATCCATCTTCTGGCCCGCCACAGGACCTACACCCATTTGTTTTAATATTGCTATTAATAGTGAGTGACATAACGGATACTATTCTCATCCCCCTAAACCCATTGGCTGCGAGACAGGTTATTACATCAGTGCATTAGCAGGGTTTTAGAAACGTGTGCAACTGGGCAGGCTGTGGTTGCTACTGGCTACCACAGAGCAGCCTTCCATTCTGGATTTTTTATGAATAGCTTCTTGCATTAGCTATGCCTTCTCTCACCATCACACTCAGCCCACCTGCCTCCCCCCGCAATGAGACTTGCAGCGGAGCTGTTTGTTGGGGCGGAAAGGGGGGTATGATTAACATATGCCAAAGTCCAATTATAGAAAGAAGGTATACATGCAAAATGACTTGCCCACCAGGTACTCCACGCCCAGTTTTAACTCAGAATCTCATGGGCGATAGGGGAGTGGCTAGGAAGGAGCATGTACTTCAATGAAAAGCGTTGAAGTTAGGGAGAAGATCTTCCATCACCCGCCCTCACCATGTGATCTTCAGCATACTGCAAACATGGCCTTGTGCAGATGGTGCATAAAACACAGTTAGGGAAACGTTGTACAAGTCCTCAAGGGAGGTCTTGGGACACCCAAACCGTGGGGTATGTGAAGGGTTTCCCATAAATGATTCCCCACATTCATAGTGGTAGCTGGCAAAGGCATACTTTACTCAAAGGAGGGGAGAGGCCTGGTAGTAAAGTAAGCTTACAAACACAAAAGAAAAGCCCACAGTAAATTACTGAAAATATTCTCTTTGTCAAATACTGGTTCAATATTTTCCCTCTCATTTAAAAACAGAGTAAATGTGATTTCTAGGGAGGAAAAACTACTTCTCTCCTATGCAAGAGTGTAAAAGGTTTGTGAAATCCAGCCAACGCATACAAACACAATATAGAAATCCTTAGAATACGGCAGATATGCACTTTGTGACGCAGGTTTCTCTCAAAATTACCCAACAAAGCACAAGTTCAAACACCCTCTCACAAACAGAAAAAAAGCATGAATAATGTGAGCTTCCTTACATGTGAAGAAAAGAAAAAAAAAAAAGAAAGGTACAACTGCAGCATAGGGTTTTTTTACGCTTCGCTCACACAGAACAGGTCCACTTGAGTAGGGGCCATGCAGCACCACCCCCCCTACACCTCCCCCCGCCCCAACAAAGAAAAGGCAAATTGGGGCAACCGCAATGCGAGCTTTCATCTTGTAGAACAGGTGGAGTGGATGAGTGCAAGGTATAGCAAAGGTAGAACATTCCTACACAGAGAACAGATTAGACGTGCAGTAGAAGCTCCCCTCACATAAAGCAGGTGCAATTTAGGCTTCAGAAATGACTCAGAATATAGAAAAAGGTTAATAGATCATGCTTTCTCACATAGAACAGGAACGTTGTGGGTCTCAACAATGCAAGATCACCATACATGGAAAGTGATAAGTTGTGGGTCACAGCAGTGTAAATGCCACTCACAGAGAAGGAGCTTCATGGGATGGAGCAGTGCAAGCACCCCCAAACTAAACAGGTAAATGACATGCCTCAGAAATGCAAACTACACTCGGGACGAATTTAGACTCGAGAGTAACTCCGACAGGCAAGGGTGGTGATCCCGCTCAGCAAGACCCTCGCTAGAGGTTCATGCAAGTGGGAACTCACTGGGAGCAACTCCCCACTACAGGTTAAGGACTCCTATCCCCATGAGGATTTCCCTACACAAGCCAAACTGTCCACATATATGCAATTATCTTTACAACAATAACATGGTTTCTATTCTATTGGCTGCTGGTAATGTTGCACAAATTAAGACATCTGAGGAAAAATGTAATGCTGCTTGGAACGCAAAACAAAAAGGGGGAGAATCAGAGGCGGAGAGAGGCATACGCAGGGGAAGCCTTCTGATATACGCACGCATGAGGGTGGGGGGGGTTGGTCGGACGAAGCAGTGTTGAGCCGCAGAGCCAACGGCAACCTGAGGGAAGGAAAATGCCAAAGTCGGACACCAGAGGCCTGGTGTAACATACAGTGGTGCAACTGCTGTGTGGACGGGGTCAGGAGACCATCTAGAAGGGTGGCGTGACCACGAGAAGATCATAGAGACCCGTACCAGCTGGAGGAATGAATCCTCCAGTTGGCACCGCAAGAAACTAGCAGAAGAGCCTGGACAGGAAGCGAGATGAAAAATCAGACACGTCCCATCGCAGAGCCCAAGGAATCAACACACACAGAGTGAAGGTACCAAGGGGATTCTAATACACGGGAGGCCACGGGGACTGTGTGAACATTACACAAGAGATAGCATTATTGAGGCTGAAAGCCTAAGTGAATGGGAAGCCCTGTATTGGAAAAAGCAAGCCCAAGAACAGGAAGCACCATATTGGAAGAAAGCAAGAGTTACATATCCTAAAACACGATGATTATTGGCATTCTTGGGTGAAAGACAGTGATAAAGATGCAGAGTTAAGCACAAACAGCCGTGATAAGAATCAAAGACATAACCAAAATCAAGAGGAAAGACCACAGAAGGTGGGTTATCAAAGACAGGAAAAGGGTAGATCCCCAACAGAGAGGAAGAAACAAGCCCTGAAGTAAACATTTTAAAATAAAAAAGTAAAAATAATTTGCTAACAAAGAAAAGAAAGAGCCACCGTATTAACGAGTACAAGAGAGACTAGCTAGTCTCATGGGCTCCCGGAGAACAAACGTTTGAACATATAACAAGAAAGGGGTACTTTTGTTTGGTTAGCTAGGGAAAAACCCCATAGTCATAGGGCAAGAGAAGCATATTATTTTGTTTAAATAAAAATATGGAAACGTCCATCTTGCATCAGACTCCTTCTGGTGCGCCACAACTTGCATAGAACATCATAAGCCTCAGCACTCCAAATCCCCAAAGAATTTGCCCATAAGGGGCCAAGTGATCCAAGCTCCACTCACATAAAAGGAATAGCATAACAATGGGAGCACCCACCACATAGAACAGGAACAGATTAGCTCAGCAGTGCAAGCCCTTCACAGATAGAACTAATATAATATTGAGAGCTAATAGACCAAATACTTTGGATAACCCAAACCAGAAAAACTTTGCTTAGCAGGAATTCAATAACAACCAATCACCCTTGAGCAAGAACTCCATTTACCACATGGAGTACAAGTTATGGTTGAATGGATGTTCAAATAAGACATTGCATACTCATTCGTGCCCCAGATAAGGTTGAGGACACATTGGTATTTTAATTAGAGTATGAGCAAAAATGATTAGGGTGTAAAATGTGTGCGGCAGGCAACTAACACAAACCAAACCGAGTTAACTAGCAAAGATGTCTGGCTTCAAATATTCAATTCCATTTGTGTAAAACCTTCTCCTACACAATACTGTGTATCAACACACCACATAAATGCACACAGCTCTGCAACTCCTAGCAATACAAGCTTGCCTTCACTGAAAAGAAAAAAAAAGTTACAAAAAGGAACCAAGTTTCCCATCCATATTTATTTTTATGTTTGGATCATGCTAAAGTTTGCTCCACAAGCAACTACAGAAACAAAACGGAGCAGAAGTTTAATAGAAATAAACCATTCCTCATCTCATGGTGTGCAGTTTATTTTCTGTGAACACAGCTCAGAGTACTTGGCAGCACTAAACTACGTTTCTCTTTTACCCGGGAAGAGATTTGATTGAGCAAGGACATCTTCCGCCCAACAAAATCAAAACCGAGCAGCGCATTGTGCCAGGCGTTTGTGAGCATTTGAAGCGATCATGCAGAAGATTGCACATACAGGTTCATTCAGCAGTGGCAGCCACCACTTTATTATATAAGGAGATCACTCACCCCCTGGGTGGTCAATGTTGCTAGGGGTTTTCACATCCAGTGTCTATGGTGAGCAGTACACGGATTCATCTGCCAATACTGGAGGTGCACTGGTGCAGAGTTCCATAGTTACTGCATCACCCGATTGACTAGGACCATATGCTCTTGAAGTGTGCGAGATAAATCTTGGATCCCCTTGCGAGCCGCATAACCATTTAAGACTTCATTCAGCCCAATATTCACAGGTCATCTAAATCTAGTAAGCAATTAAAAGAATCGGCATGTTCATAAATTGGTGGTTAGTCAACAAAACAATTCACAGCCACACCTCGACGGGAGGTTCAGCTTTCTAGAGTCACAAGAGTGTAAACATTTACTTGGTTAACAAGGGTGTGGAGGGTTGGGGGAAAATCATGCGAGCCAAACCCATCAACTCTGATTTCTGTTCCCCATGGAAGCCGGTCAAAAAGAAAGGACACCTCTGCATGTACGCCATGGCATCACCTAGCCAGGAGCCCCAGGCTGCTCAGGGACCCATTAAGAAGTCACCATACCATGATCTGCTACCTAGCATTCCCTCATTAATTTCTTACCCCCTGGCATCCTAGATCATTTGTTGCCCACTATATAAATCGCTCTAGATTTATTGATTCCGGTTGTATTCTCCTTAGGGCTCTCTATGCCATGGCAGAGGGTCCCTGGTATTTTGCTGCATGGTATGCAAAGGTGGTGGATATTATATTAAATGAGGTTTTGTACCCAGAAACTTTAGACTGATGGGCCAAGTTTCCATTACACCCTTGCACTACCACATCTCCAATTCTCAAATATTATACACAGACCAACTACGCCATTCGCATACAGCTTTTTAAAGTCCTTTGCTACAGAACTCTATACCTCTACAACCAATGTACATACCAAAGTCCAGGACAATGCATCCTAGCAGTGCGAGCATACAAGGCTTCCTGGACTTATTTGCCTCAATTCCCTCAACACAGAATGCCTAGAAATTGGCCTGCGTGCTGTATACTTCTGAACAGCCTGCACCAGACAATAGCAATGCAATCCAGCATTCTCCTTCTCGCCTCAATAACCCAACACACCCACCTCTTTCACATTCTCTAGAGCACCTGGAGACAACCCAAATGGCAATGGTGCGTGGTTAAAAAAAAGATAATCACAATAAGTTTGGGGTGGGGTCTATAAAAGATAGTCACCACCATCTAAAGCAACAATCAACAGTGTTACAGATGGGTAAAACATCTGGTGCTTCGGTGACATGGAGAGTGTGTCTCATTAAAGTGTATGGTTGAAGTCAATAGGCAACTCCCAGTTATAGGAAAAAAAGAGAAGTACAAGTTACCAGGGTGAGCTGGAGAGGAGTCAACCTTTAGCTTGGTGATGAGGGGTGGAATGGTGTGGAAGAACGCCACCATGGGAGGTCCAGACAGGTTCGATTACCATAACACCACCCCCCCGGAGAGAGGCAGAATGCAGAGCCAAAAAGAAGTCTGGTGCAGCCAGTCTCGTGGCTGTATCCAAGAAGGTATGCAGGCAAAACCAAACAGGTACTAGAAAGGCCTCAAGGCTGTTGAAAGCTGAATAAGGTAGTCCATGGAATTAATGCATGGGTGAGATGAGACTCGGTTTCTGAAGGGCATGACTTCAGGAACCTGCAGAACGATGGATGCAGCATTGCAGGAGTGGACTCACAGGAAATTATCCTCGTATTAATGAAGAGAACAGCAGCAGCAGGGTAGCCCAACACGAGCCCGTTCAGACAGGTCAGTGGATGCTTCGGTCAGGACAGCACTACAGGACGCAAAGGAGGTTGTCTCAAAGAAGGGGAGATGCAAAAAGATTTCTCATCGAGTTGTATGATGGAACAGAACATGGGCAGCTTTGCTGCTGCTGTCCCATTTCAGACATAGCAGCAGGGGGCTCTCACTTGATATATTGATGCACACAGCCCGGGGGAGGGGGTCTAAGCAACACCACATGGCTGCACAGGAGGATAATCTGCCGATCGCCACGGAATCAAAGTAGTGAGAGATGATTCCTAGAGTCAGGAAGGAGCAGAGCTTCCAGGAGGATCCTCAGAATTTTAATCTACTTGGTTACCTCAGGATATAGGCATCTAAAGAATATCCTGCAGTTTCAAGAAACACAGCTGGGGGGCTCCCCCACCCTCCAATTACAACATTGCTACTTTAAAGAAAATATGGCAGCCTTCCAATAAGGGAAGGACAGACTCACTACTCCTTCAAACCGGTCCTTCCCAAACCATCAAGGACCACATCAACACCCTTGCTTTTGTCCTGGCCGACTTCTGCAACCACTCCTTCACCACTGGAACCTTCCCGCCCCACCCGAAGCACTCTTGTGCACCCTCTTCTCAAGAAACCCTCTGCCGACCCCTCCTGCCCAGCAAACTATCGCCCCGATCTCCATCACTCCTTTCTTGGACAAACTCCTCGAAAAGCTGGCCATCTCCCAGCTAAATCTTCACACTGAATCTGTTGGTGGTCTTCACGACCATCAATCTGGCGTCAGAGCAGCCAGAAGCACAGAAACTGCACCCTTGAACATCTGTGAAGACCTTCTCTCTAGCATAGATTCCAATCTCCCCTCCGTCCTCATTTTACTTGATCTCTCTTCTACCTTTGACACGGTCAACCATGGCATCCAGCTCAATCGTCTGATAACCTGGGTATCCCCCTCCCATCAGGTCCTAGCCTTGCTTACCTCTTGCATCTCGGACCAACTCTTCCAAGTCCAAATTGGGTCCCTCATTTCCTCCATCTCTCTAACCGTGGTGTTCCACACGGGTCTAACCTATCTCCCTGGCTTTTCAACCAATACCTGGCACCCTTCTCCCACCGCATTGCCACTCTCTGCCCAAACTTCCAGTGGTATGCGGATGACGCTTGTTTTCAGGCTCCCTCTGCCACCTCTTCTCTCGTCTTTCAGCGTTTCCATGTAATGTCCCCGCAAAAATACCACCGGACAAAAGTCGCAGTTTTTTGTAGACAGGATTACATTTTTTAAAGGGACACCCCGCAATCCGTTCCCATACAAAATGTTACCTTATATAATGTCGCCAATGGCTTTTTTCCGGTGACATTATCTATGGGGACAACATTACCCAATACCCTTTCTGCTATGCAGGAGTGGTGTGCCGCCAACAATCTCTGCCTTAATGCCAGTAAGACAGAGATTCTCCTCATTGGTACATCTGCACCCTTTTCCCGCTCTCTGGCTGGCCTCCCTTCGCCCTCTTCCTGCTCCCACCTGTGAGGCTAAGAACCTCAGTCATCTTCGACTCCACTCTCCTTTTCTCCCCCGATACCGGAGGTCTCCAAGAAGTCAAACTACCAAATGCACCTCCTCAGGAGGTATTCTTCCTTTCCTCTCCTTCCCCCCCCAGAAGCTCACTGTCTCCAGAGCTCTGGTTCTCTCTAGGCTGGACTACTGCAACAGACTAAATCTGCCTGCTTCTACTCTGCGACCTCTGCAACTCATCCAGAACAGGACTGCAAGACTTGTCCTTGGCCTCAAGCCCAGGTATCGTATCTCTCCAACACGGAAATCTCTGCGCTGGCTCTCAGTGGCTGCAAGGATTAAGTTCAAGACCCTCTGCATTGTCCACAAGGCCTTCTGGAGCCTGGATACTCAATACTCTTCGTAAATACCTTCCTACTCGAGCACTTCGCTCCTCCCCCTCCAACTCTCTCAGGGTCAGTCGCTTCTCCAAGCATCGAGTTGGAAGTAGATCTTTCTTTGGCTGGGGCCTCCCTCTGGAACAGCCTCCCTGCAACTTGAGAACCATTTCCGGTAGCGGAAGCACCTCAAGACGTTCCACTTTGCTTCTGCCTTCTCTTCCTCTACCCTGCTGATCTCCGTCTGTTCCTGCATTGGGCATCTGGCTACCCTCTATTTCAGGCACAGATCCCTTGCCCACCCTGCAACGTACCCGCACTGCCTCTGGCAATCCTAGCACTGGGGGTCTGTATCTGCAACCCTACAGTCCTCTCACCTGCATGTATTTGACACCCGTTGTATGAGCTTAAGTCATGCACTTGCCACCCGATGGCCGAACTACCTTGTGTTGTTTTGATCCTGTGTTTTTCACTCCACTCCTCCCCTGCCCCCCACACGTTCCCCTTCCCTCTCCCCTGCACTTGCGCGTTCTCAATGTCACTGAGCTTAGTAAGATTGTTTTGTCCTCTCTTGTACCCCCTCCCTTGCCTAGTCACGCCTTGCAACACTTCGGGTGCGATATAACTAAAATATATCATACTGCGTCACAGATGCACACAAAGGAACGTGGACTAACGTTTCTGGCAGAGTCTCATTCAGCTCAAACTGGACTCTATTCACATAAACAGCCGTTTGTGAGCTCTGAATTAGAGCACACAGTCAAAACAGCCCCTCTGGTTAAGGTTTAGCATCGGGAGGGGGAGGGGACAAAGAAAATAAAGCCACAGGGCGTTAGCATTATGCTCCTTTTCAGGAAGCACGTGTCTAATATAGAGTACAAAAAACAAACACTAGTGCAAACAAATAAAGGAGACAATTGTCACCAGCCTGTACTGACATTTAAGAGTGCAGAAAACTCACCCACTCAAGAAGGGGTAAATTGCTTACCTGCAACTCATGCTCTCCAGCATTGGTATCTTTCACAGATTGATTATGCTGTGAGTATCCCCCAGCGGTAAGCTAGGAATCCTCAATTTTGGGAGATTACTTTTTAAAAGAAAAGTGAAGTCTATTTTGTATGCGGTCACCCTCATTATGGATGCTTTAGGTCCATCCAATGGGACTGTGTAGTAGGCTCCTCCTCTCCAGCCCTTCCCCAGATTCTGACCAGTCATGCTGGACCTTGTTTTGGCACCCGAGGGCCTTTACCTGGCTGGGCGGATGGCAGGCGCATGTGAATCTATGAAAGATATGTTGGAAAACAGGAGTTACAGGTAAGCAACTTACTCCTTCTCCAGCATTGGATCTTTCATAGAATCACATGCTGTGAATAGATAACATAGCAGTATCACATTAGGCGTGTGTAGGCAGGTAAAGGGAACTCCTACCTTATTGAAATAGACGCTGCAGAACTGCTCTCCCCGACTGAACATCCGCTGCGTGCTGCTTATACAAGAAGTGCCTGGTAAAAGATTGGGGCACGCTACAGGTTGCTGCCTGGCAAATGTTAATGAGCGTTACACCTACCCATAGGGCTGCCAACGCTGCCATGGAACGTGCCCAGTGCATGCCTTTGGACGTTCTGCCCGCTTGGATGTGCAGAACGAAATAGCTGAAGTGATCCATCTAGACAAACTTAGTTTGGATATAGCTTTACTCTTATTGGCAGGGCCGAACACTATGAACAGTTGTGTGGACGCCCTGAATGACTTGGTTCTGTCCAAGTAGTACTTTGCTCTTCGTAGAGGATTCTGGAGTTGGTAGCGCTACGTTTACATTTTTGTGGAATTCCGTGGTAACCTTTGGAATGAATTCTGGATTGGTTATCAGTAGCACCTTATATCTGTACAAGCGCCAATAGGGTTAGCTGACTGCCAATGCCTGCAGTTTTGACACCCTTCAGGCTGATGTGATTGCCACAAGGAAGTACCTTCCAGGAAACATGCTTTATGTTGGCTGTGGCCATTGGCTCAAATTGCTTTTTCATTACTTCTGTGATGACTGTTGGAGGCTCCAGTCTGGCAGTCGGCTTAGTTGGAGGGAAAACTCTAAAAAGCCCTCTAGGAAATGCTTCAGCCTGTCGCTGAACAAGGACGTGTGTACCTGGAGATAGCCGCCAACTGCACTTTGATGGATGAGTGACTGAGACCTTGCTTCGCTAGCGAGAGTAGGGTACACGAGAAGTTCATCCGGGGTGACGTTGAGTGGATACAATCGGTTTGTGGCTGGTGACCTAGCTCCATCTAGGATGCTTTTACAGTCCTGTGGGATTGTTAGCTGGCTAAATTATACGAAATCAGGAGCCATGCTGTTAACTGCAGGGAATGCGGGTGATGTAGGACCCTTCCGTGGTCTTGCGGAATGATGTCTGGGTGGACTTATCGGCCAATCCGCCTACAGCTGGAGTAGGTCGGAGTCCCAGGTCTGTCGTGGCTAGTTGGCACAATGAGAATGATTTTGCAAGGGTGTTTCCTGATCATTTGAACCATCCGATGCAAGGCATAGGCAAACCGGCTTGTCCAATAATGCATCACCGTTGGACCCCCAATGTGGGCTTCTGCTTGCAAAGCTCAAGCATTTTTTGCTGTTGCTGGCTGAGGCAAAAGGGTCTATGGGTGGGTGACCCCACCGCCTGAGCTGTTGGTGGATTGATTGATTTCCTACTTGTGCGGACTGCCTGCTGCGGCTGTCCGCTATGTTGTTAAGGTCTTCTGGTAGGCGGAATACACAACATAATGCCTAGCAGGGCGATGCATTGGCGCACCGGGGCATAATGTTTGGGTTTGAACGTTGGAATCAGCGAGGTTAACCTTTTTATCTGCTAAATTGATGGACGCACCCTCTGGTCCTCTGTGGCAAACAAGTTCTTGGATGACGTGGTGACCTTTTCTGCGATGGGCGCTAGGCATTTGGTGAATGTTTGCAGGGCTGACTTGGCAGTACCCAGAACTGGGAATGGTGTTGCGGACTATGACTCTAGATACATCCTGTGTTCGGGGTGGATTGGGATGTGGAAGTACACATCATGTAGGTCTAGGGACCCTAGGAAGTTGTGTTGCTGAATGGCCTCGATTACTTGTTGTAGTGTTACCATTTGGAATTGGTCTTTTGATGAATTTGATGAGACTGCGCAGGTCCAGTATTGGACGCCATTTGTGTTGTTTTGGCAGGAGGGGGGTGGGGGTGGGGGGGGGGGGGGGGGGGGAGTCGTCTGTTAGGAAGTGCCACTGACTAACATAATTGGACACTTCCCAAACCCGACTTACCCGGCATAGTCACAGCAATTGGTCCCATCTTCCCCTTTGAGGGTATGTTTGCGTCTTTGTGCTTGGTGAAAATCTTGATTTGTTGTAGCCTTGGAAGGACTTTGCATCCTTGCGAGTAGTATGTACCCTTTGAGCAAGATCAAATAACCCTATATGAGGAGGTGGAGTTGTTCCTTCCGGAGGCCCCTTTAAAAAGGGACGAAACATTGGATCAGTGTCAGTTTTTATCGCCTTCAGTGCGTTGGCAAAAACAAATCATCCCGCCTCAATGGGCATGTCCATTACCTTGTGCAGCACATCAGTTCTGAAATACAGGTCCTGGCCGACAAGTGTGCGATCGAGAGTCCATCTGCTGTATGTGTTTTGGTCGTGGAGGACTGGGTTGCAATGCTTGTGGGTGCTGTTCTCGTGATCGACGGAGGAAGGGTATATTTCTAGGATGTAAACTAAGGCCTTGACAGGCTCTTTGCTGGTCCCTCTTGTCCCCTGCCAGTCGTCGAGGCCTTCAGATTTTCTGCACCGGTTGTCGACGGGTCATGGCCGTGACAACGTTTATGTCATTTGGGCAGCCTTCCCACAGATTTGGCCCGCATTTGAAAGGGATCTTTCCCACCCCCTAGGCACAACTATACCCTTAGTGGACCCTGAAGGTGGGTAATGACCCTCCATGGAGACAGGCGCCGGTGCCGGTCTTTGAGGGCTTTGGTGCTAAATCCTTCACAGATTTCACAATCCTCAGCTGAGTGGTTGGGATAAAGGCAATAAATGCACTCACTGTGCCAGTATGCTTTCAAGAGGTTCTTGAGGCTGCAGGCCTTGAACAACTACTTTTTGCCTTGTCCTTAACCATTTCCCCCAAGGAGACTTCAGTCCTGGGAGGAGTCTTCTATTAAGATGAATCCTACACAGGAAAAGCAGTCCTTTTATGGAAGTAGGGTTTTCTTGAATTAAAACAGATCTCTTGAGAAGAAAGAACTCGAGAACTTCCAGCGTGACACGTGGTTAGAATATAAATAATGGCTGGAGAGGAGGAGCTTACTACTCGATGTCCCATTGGACGGGCCTAATGCACCCATAGCGTTGGTGACAGTATACAAAACAGACCCAACTTTTCTTTTAAAAAAGTAACCAAGGATTCCGAGCTTGACGGCGGGGAATATTTGCAGCATGTGAATCTATGAAAGATCCAATGCTGGGGAAATTTGGAGTGCCCATACCAGAGTAGCTTAATGGGTGACAGAGGAACCACTTTTTTTTTTTTAAAGTGGCAAGTACTGCAATATGGTTTCTTCAGCACAAGACTGTCTGCAGACTCATTCAAATAGTGTGTTCATCAACCAGGTAATTAAGTATTCATGTGTGTCTAACTATAGTCACTAGTGCAAAATGTGTAGTTCACTTTTCTGCTACAGATTTAAGACATCTTCAATATTTTAAAAGACTAGAGTGCCGCCATATTGCTGAATAGTGTTTACCACAGTGGATCAGATTTTATCCGCAACAATGAAGCAAGGGGGATGAAAAACCTACCCCTGACCCTCCTGCTACCACCCTAGTGGAAATCAGGCGAGTTTCCCTGCACCTTAGGATTATGTTATGTTAATATTATTTCTAGAGCACACGGTCACCCAAGGGCACCTTTGATTGATATTTTATTTCTATCGCGCTCTTACACAATGGTTTCAGAGGGAGGGTGGGGCTAGTGTGTGGGAGCGAGGGGCCAATGGGCCCCTCTATACCATCACTTCTCAGTACAAAACTTGGACCAAGTGCCTCTAGTGGTGGGTGCGCCCCTCGCCCTTATGCGATGCTAAGCATTGGTTACATTTGCGTAGATGGGACCACCGAGCAGGGCACAGGGCATTTTTTGTACCCCCTTCGACTCCATCTTGGTAACCAGGCCTCACTGCGATAGTACAAAACGCATCTCTCCCTTTTGTCCGCTGCTGTAGCTCAGAGCACATGGCCCCCACCCTCGTCCCCACTCCAACTGGAAAACTCTGCAGCTCCATTCTCACGCTGAGGCCGGAGCTGCTTGCAACAAATGATAAGTGTAACATCCCTTTTCCTCTGAGACCACTGTCCTGCATGTGAACCAACATGAGCCAAGCACAGAGCTCATCCATCTCCACAAAAGTGTCCTTGCCCTCTTAACCTCGCCAGTTGAAACTTATTGCCATTCTAACCGTGTCCTTGCAAAGCATCCCTTTCATGTGCCAGACTGCCAACCTCGCTATGAAGCCCACCCAACAGATCCCCCCCCCCCCTCCCTCCCCCCCTCAATTAACATTAGACCCCTCTGCAGTATATTGTGCCCAATACTAACAAGAGCCACATACCTGAGATTCTTGCGAGACTAACCCTATAGTCCAATGACAGTATTATAGTGGTCAAGGCCCATAAGCCTGTGACCTGTATAACCCAAGTGTGTAGATAAACTCTTGAGTGATTTGTATAACAACATGATACACTACTGAGAGTCTTTTGATCAACTGTTATTTAGTGCATGCATTACTCGGAATGTATTGTCTTAGCTTAGATAGTGACCACCGTGTTTCACAGCGACCTGACCTTCACCCATCCGGAGCGCAAATGTCTGACGTCAATCCTCCCGCCAACCAAGCAACCAACCCGGAGGAAGAGATGATGCCCACACCAATACCGGTCCAACGTAACATCATAGGTTAAAACTTTAGATGTACTATATAAATGTGTTGTAACCTTGATGTGGTCAGAGCTCTCCGAGGTCAGAGCTCTCTCAGAGATCTAGATAAACTTTTCCTTGAACTCTCGCAGCCTGCTCTTTTGTGCCTTATTCCCGGCCCAGGGAGTGTCTGTTTCATTAAAACGTGTTAGTCAGGGAGGGCACAAACATTTGGTGACCCCCCTACGACGTGATCGGAGAGGTGCCTTGAGGCCGGCGCCAAGCAGCGAGATCCGGGACGCCACCCAGCGAAACCATCGCCTCCGAGGCCGACCAGCCTGTGCGTACGAAGAAGGGTCAAGGGTTCCCGGTTGACGAATACCCGACCGAAAAGCTGCTCGCCGAGGCGGGCCACAGCTTGGTTGGGGTGCGAGCCTGACTCGGGTCGGACTGCGAACGGCGACCCTCGGGTCACCTGACTGAAAACATGAGTGCCGGTTGCGAAGGAAAGGTAACGGGGGGGGGGGGGGGGGGGAATAGGGGAGACAAGTGGAAACGGGTGCTAGGGAAGAGTAGGGCCTTTGTGAGTGATGAGGCTTTTCTGATCTGTCCTTTATATGGCCATTATGTTTTTGTAAGAGGTGAAGAGAAAAAGAGAAGTGGTATCCTAGCCCGAACGGGGTAGAAGGCGGCGCCGCGTAGCATTGCCTCGTCCAGTGCAGAATAAATAAGTGAAGATACAGAGAAAATAGTAGGAGTCTCGTATATTGAGTAGACTCAGAGTAGTTATTTAGTTATTTAGAACATTCTTTTTCTGGGTACGAAAGGATTCTTGTCAAAGAGTAAGGGATTAAGAGGTGGGGAGTGAATGAGAAGAGTAGGCGAAACGGGAAAGGGGGGCAAAAAAGAGCAACAGGGAGGAAACGTGCACAGGTAGTGCATGGGCATGATAAGTGTTATATGTGCTTTTGTGTTCTGTCCATTTTTTGTCAAGGATATCCAAGTACTGTGATAAATTTGTGGTTAAAGTGGCAAAATATGCAACAAAGGACTTAAATTTATAACATGCAATTTGAACAGGCAATAACTAAAAGGTTAACGTTGAAAAAGGGGTTGATGTATAAAAATGTTGATACATATATGTGCATACAAATTACAAGTAATTGATAAGACTCGTGGTATATTATCCAACACATGAAGAAGTGATTAAGGGGAAGGGAGGTCGAAGGCAAGTACAGACAAAGGGAGGAAAGGAAACACATTGTCATGGGGGGAATAGCACCACTAGCCCATATTTGTCAGCACCTTCCGTTATACAGCGAGAAAATACAAAAATACCACGATCAATGGCTGACGGAGATAAAAGGGGACAGTGTGACGCCAATCAAGCCAGAGGGTGGGTCATTCGACAAGAGTATTGGATTTAGTATCTACACACTTGTTAGCAAGGTATAAGGGAAAACAACTGCAAAACAGAAGGGAAGTACTAGACCTATGGCAAATGTTTGAAGAAGTTACGCCTACAGCAGAGGTAAATAAAGAGCGAATGAAACACAGAAACCGCAGGAAGAGCTATGTGGAACGCCAAAGGGCGAGTGCACAACCACTACAGCTGAAGGTGATACAACTAAAATATATCCTTTGATGTCAAGACCGGCAGTAGGATACAGCGAGCCACTGTACGTATCAGCATGTCCAACTCCTACACCCACAACAGGAGCAGTTGCTACAGCACCACCCCCCTATGATAAAGGAGGTTTGTATGGGCCAACAAGCGCACCCCCCGTGAATTTGGCACATATCACTGGAGAATTAGACAGCCAGCTAGCGCATGCACAGATGGAGATAACGCGGCTACGAGCGTTGTGCGACAGGAGCCAAATGCTGCCAGAGGGAGGAGAGGTGCCACCATTATCCATGGCGGATCGAACACCAACATTGAGCACAGCAGGGGAAGTGGCGCAAGCAATCTCAGAACCAGCACGGTCAGTATCACCACAAGGGAAAGAGGCGCTCAGTGGAGTTCCTATTCCATCTAAATGACAAACCCGTGAGGATTATATGCCCACCCACCCCAGAAAGCGAGAGAGGGGGAAGGATGTGAAGGGAACAATGAGCAAGAATGAGAAATAGAAGGTGTGGAGTGACTGACGAATATGAAGAGGCCGCGGCCGAGACCGGGTCCCCACTGCCAAACCGCCGGTACCCAGACACACCATCGCCACCACTATGGCAGGTTAGATTGAGACAGCGTGGGGGAAATATGATAAGTAAAATAAAGAAAGGTGCGGTAAGTAAGGTGGGGAAGAAACACAAGTTACAAATACCCTTGATACAAAAGGAGCAGGTAGGCCTCATTACTTTCCATGGGCGCAAATGGATAAAAACAACTGGTCCTCCCCCCACTGTCGGGCGGGGCTGGGAAATGGATACACGCCTTTGAGAAAACCACAGGAGTGCCGCTAACGATAGAAGATGTGAAGAGCTTATTAGTGTAAGCAATTGGTGACCAAGCAGACGCAGTGTGGGAAAAGGCCGGATTCCCCGGAGTAACAATGAGTTGTGACCGCCACGATGGATCGGCGTTCAATAACGTTGAGCACAAGTATGGGATGCATTGAGGCGCACGTTTCCAGATATTCCGGATTTACATTTAGTGATGCAGTGCACAATGGAGGAGAATGAGGATCCAACGCAATTTATACTGTGGGTGCAGGATTTATGGAGAAGCGAAACTGGCACGGAACCAGTCCACCACCTTGTTTTATTTTATCATCAAGAAGGTGCACCCGAAGGAGGTACAGAAGGCCTTGGACAAAATAGCTGGGATAGAAGCCAAGGGCTGGCCTGAAATCCAGAGTATAATTGTGCACCACTGCAGGAGGATCAAAGAGAGAAAAGGAGATAGCACAAAAAAGGCTGGCAGACGAGGCGAAGCTGGTGCAGAACAAATGGTTGCGTCCATCAATGCCAGAGCAACCACAGACCAAGGAGCGGGAAATAGACCAGCAACAATAGCAGCACTGCGGGCCGCAGGAGGACAAGGGCAGTGGAATGGAGAAGAGCAATACGGTGGGCAATAGTGGCAAGAAAGACCAGCAAGAGGAAGAGGTGGGTACCGTGGCCAGAGGGGGGTTTGGAGGTATGGGAAATAGGGGATTTGGAGAGGCGGACCACAAGGGTCATGTTGGAACTGTGGGAGATGGGGACACTACTCCAGAGCTTGTAGAATGCGGCCTTCAGGGTATTTCCAGGGGGAACAGCCCATGGAGAACGAACAAGGTTGGGGGTGTCCACACCCAGGTAGCCCCTACGGACCACCAATGGGAAGTGGGAGACAGCAAGATTACTGCTAGAACGAACCCCAGGTACAGCAAGGACAGCAACCACCACCACAACCAATGGCAAGACAAAATGCAGTGGGAAGCGCAACCAATAATTGTCATGCAACATCTGCAAACGGTGCGCCCGCACCGTACCGTGGCATGACAGTGATCGGAGATAATGTCTTCTCAGTGCCAGGGCAAGAAAGACATGCAGATTAGGACAGCCCACAGGGAACACTTGCGTGTCCAGTCCTATCCACCAGCCTATGTGCAGAAGAGGAACCACTAGTGGGGGCAGAGATAGGAAATAAACTGCTTATCTTTATGGTAGACTCGTGCAGAGAAATCATGTCTTATGGAAGGGTGGTTTCCGCTCTCAGGCAGGAATTTGGAGACGCAGTGGTTCTCTGGGGCCATTTTAAAAGTTCCTTAGACTAAGGATCTTGATATAACGGTGGGGGGAACAAAAGGTGCGCGCACCCTTACTGTACCACGAAGACGCGCCAATCAACTTGCTGGGGAGAGATTTGTTAAGCAAATTGAATATGACGATCTGGTTTACAGACCGAGGAATAGTGTGCTCAACACCAGTAGTATGCCGAGTACGAGTAATGTTGATGATCAGCACAGTAATGAACGAAGTTGTGGTGCGAGGAATACCCATTGATATAAGCATGTTTGTATATGGTATCAAGGCGTTAGCACGAGTGGTGCCAGAGATAACGAGAAAAGAATGGAGAACACCATCAGATTTCATATTCCGCCCATTTGCACACACAGACATTGTGCCAGGCACAATAATGTCCATAGACATTGAGGCAGTTCAAGTATCCAACAAACGTATTGTGGTCATAGGGTTGGACACGCAAGGGTGCGAGTGGAGGACTGTTATGCATAGACCCAAACATAATGCTACGAGACATAACAGATGAGGAATTGTTCACTGATGGTGAGGATGATGGAGAAATAATAATAGAAATAAGCTTACAATGTGACATTATGGTCCAATACAGAGAGGTACATAACCCATTGATGGCTAGCGTTAAAGCCCCACTGACTATATTCGAGGAAGACATGGCAAAATAGGCACCTGAAATTTGGACCACCGGGCCCCACAATGTAGGGCTGCTGCATGAGGTGACACCAATAAAAATAAAACTCAAACCAGGTGCAATGCTGCCAACAATATCCCATTTCAAAAGAAGCGGAGTAGGGCATTAGAGTTCATAAATGCACTCCTGAAACAAGGCATCATAGTGCCATCAACCTCCCCATGTAATACAGCGATTTTCCCCGATCAAAAAAAGCAAAGGGAGGGGCGTGGAGGATGATCCAAGATCTCCGCCCACTCAATGACGTCATTCAAAAAGACGTCCCATTAGTGCCTATCCCGGCATCAATATTGTGCATTGTGCCAAAAGAATCAACCTGCTTCACTGTAATTGACTTAAAGAACGCCTTCTTCTCCATACCACTCGACCAAGGATCCCAGTACCGGACAGTGTTCACAATAGGGAACAACAGGTATGAACACCGCCAACTCCCCGCAAGGGTATTGTGAAAGCCCCAGCATTTTTAACAGGGTGTTACGGGAAGACATTAGAAACATAGATGTAGAGAGCACCATCATTCAACACGTAGACGATCTGCTCGTCTGTAGCCATACAGAAGAAAAGTGTCGAGAAGACTCGATAGCACTACTGAATGTGCTAGCTACCAAGGGATACAAGGTAGACAAAGGGAAACTGCAATACTGCCTTGCCGAGGTTGCATACCTCGGACAGTTAATATGAAAAGATGGGAAGCGAATACTCCCAGACAGAGCAGCTGCTATACGCAACATAATACCAAAAACTGAAGGACATGCAAACATTTCTTGCCATTTGTAATTATTGCTGAGCATGGATCCTTGATTACGCGGCATATACACGCCCCCTACTACAAGCATTAAAAGACGCACAGAAAAATAGGGCGACAAAATGGACGCAGGAAATGATAGCAGTATTCTAAATTAAAATACCTCATCGCTGACGCCCCAGTCCTCGCGAACCCAGATTATGAGGGAATTTTTCTTGTTTTCACACTGCAACGGGACACTGATGACAGCAGTACTGACACAGAAGACATCACTAGGTCACAAACCATTGGCTTACTACAGTGGGACACTAGATCCAGTAATGCAAGGTAATTTCGCCTGAAAACAGGCTCTCGCAGCTGCAGCCTTTGCAATTGAAAAAAAAGCGCCACCATTGTCATGGGATGTTCGGTAACGCTATATGCGGAGCATTCCCTGTTCGCCATCCTTGAGCGATCAAAATCAACACTTACGACACAAAGAGCAACAGCATACGAAGTAATAATTTCAAGCCCCAACGTACACGTTGTGAGGTGCAAGACAGTGAACCCAGCAACATTTATTACAGAACCATGCACAACAGAGGACATACAAGAAAATGATTGTGCCACATATGAGGGGGAAGGTGACGACATCCCGAAAGCAAGTGAGAACGTCCTACAGGAGGGAGAAATATATGTCATAGATGGGTCAGCATCCATAGACCCCGAAACAGGGGAAAAGCACGTTGGAATGGTGGTAGTACGTATGGAAGAAGATGAATATGAAACAATTGTACAAAAGCGCCTCCCATCCCATTATTCAGCACAGGCAGCAGAATTAACTGGCCTGACTGAAGCCCTGCGCACAGCCAAAGGCTGAGCGGTGACAATATACTCAGACTCAGCCTATGCAACTACCACGGTGCACTCAGGGCTGTCACGGTGGCGTAGAAGAGGATTCAGGAGGGCAGACAGTTCTCCAGTACAGCATGCAACATTGTTGAATGAGCTGATAGATGCATTAGCAGTACCATCGGTAGTGGCAGTGGTGAAATGCCAAGCCCATACCAACAACACAGACGCAATCTCATTGGCAAACACGGCAGCCGACGCAGCAGCGAAGGAGGCCTCGTATTTCAATGTAACACCAACACGCGAATGCATCGCAAAAACAACCACCACAGATCCACAAGAGGAAGCATACAATAATACCGCAGATTACAAAGACGAGCGTCCCAAGAGGAGCAAGAACTGTGGAGCAAACGGGGATGTAAACAATCAGCCACAGATCTCATTTGGAGGCAAGAGATAACAGGAAAGGTTGTAATGCCCATAGAGTTACTAGAAATAGCATTCCAACAGTTGCATTTCCCCGGCCCTGTAGCAAAACACATTGCTGCAGACATCCAGGAACACTGGTTCGTCCCCAATTTACAAGAGCACCTGTCAAAAATTCATTGTAGAATGTAGAACATGCCAAACATAATTCAGGAATGACATTAAGAACGCTGCGTGGTACCCTGCCCCGACCAACAGGATCATTTAGAGAGCTTCACATAGACTATGCTGATATGGAAGAGCGGTGTAATGGAGCAAGGTATTGGATTGTGGTGGTGTGCCCCTTTTCAAGGTGGGTGAAAGCGGACCCATGTCCCCACCCAGACGTGAAATGTGCAGCCAAGTTCCTCGTGCGGGAGGTGTTTTCACGATGGGGGAATATGCGATAAAACGGTACGCATTTTGTGAATGACCTGTGACATCGCTCTTGGGGGTGAAGCACAAATGATGCTCGATTTATCACCCAATGGCAAATGGGGTGGTAGAAAATATCAACGGATTATTAGTTGTCGTTATGTAACACATTCAAAAGGAATTGGGTGTATTGCTTGCCCCTAGCACTGTTCCAGCTCAGGACGCAACGATGTAAAGACCACCATCCAAGCCCCCACGAAATTGTAACTGGGAGAATACACACGCCAGTATCCCCGATTAGAAGAGCCTTGGATGCGCACAGGGCTGCCACAGTGCTGGGGAAGAGTTCAAGGAATACCTAACACAGCTAACATGCGCAGTACGCAGCATAGCGCGACAAATAGCACTGCCTTTTACTGAAAATGTGATGACCGATACTACCACACCAGCCACAGACAGTTCAAGCGGGCCACTGATGCCGGGGCACACGTGCAGGTCCGCAGCTTTGTGAGAAGGTGGAATTCACCCAGGTTTCATGGCCCCTACGAGGTCATTTATAGTACAACCACGGCAGTGAAGGTAAAGGGATTGAAGTATTGGGTGCACTTATCCGATGTGAGGAGGGCACACAATAGTACAACCCCCCAGGAGGAGCCAGACAGCGCCACTGGGACAACAAATGAGGTTGAAAGCAAACAAAATAATCAGTAAAGAGAATAGGTAGAGATAAAATTGATATGTATTTTTGTTTTGCACAGCTTATCTCCTCCTTCCTTCTTTTCTGTCTCTTCCTCCCCTCTTTAACCGGCCGACATATTGTCTGTACACCTCAAATATCCCTCCTACTCCATCTCCCACCTTCATTTTTGATGGTTGTCTCTATAACAAAAGTACAGGAGCAATAGGGTAGAAGAACAAGCCTGGCTGAAAAAGATGATTAAATGTGAAGTTAAACAAGAATGTAAATATATGTATATATTGTGATGACTTAACAAATTTATATCACCCCTCCAGGTGAACAATGGCCCAACGACCTATGATCGGAGAGAACAAATTAATACTAGATAGCGATAGGGTCGCCATTAGGGCTAAAAGGTTCAGTGATGTTGAATGAGTTTTAAAATGCGCTGCAATTTTGATGTCAGTAATATTTTGTGCAGCTTGGTACTACACCCTTTTATCTCTTGTTAATGCCATGCAGAGGGGGGTGGGGGGGGAGCGGGGCTAACATAAGAGAGGGATCACAAATGATATGGACTGGGGTGAAGACTATATGGCAGGAGTCACATGTAATTAATGTTAACAAAACAGATGGCATGCAAACCTCAGATTACATCACTGTGGGATCAACAAGTGTGCCAGTGTTACATTTCGATGTAAATATGAGTAATGCTTATGGATATAACAAATATGGAGATTATTGGACAAATGATTTAATTAACACTAGTATTAATACACAGACAACCATACACCCTACCTCACACAATATTGCTGCTACTGATGATCCATATGACATTGAACAGTAATGATACAACATGGGCTGGGATGTTTCCAATACATTACAGAAGGGTGAAAAACAATGACCAGGAAGGGAGGAGGAGAAAAAGGGAGGCGGGAGGGAAAAGATCCGACATCTATCACGACCTGGGGTTAGATGAAATAGAAGATCCCCGCCACCCTGATCAATCAAATATGGTATTCTGACATGAGTGCCACGGCAAAGCAAGCAACAAATGAGAGCTGCTACGTCTGTTCACTCATCCCACATGCATCAGGAACACCGAAAATGTTAGTACCACAGGAAGTGCCCTTGTCGGAGGCCCAATGATTAATTCATCTGGTTTTATGCAGAATAAAGGGCACGTTCCAGGCGCACACTGTTGCATTGGAAAAGCTGGAGAATGAGAAAACGTGCACAAGCCGGCGCCAAGAAGTAATTTGCCTCGAGGAACCATTTGTCATCAAGGGGACACGATTTGCAGAAAATAAATGACACGAAGAAACAATCCAATGCAAAGCGGAAGCACTTAGAGGCCTACCAAATGACACTTTCCAATGGATAAAAGAGGCATGTAACCCCATCTGGTTGCAAAATGTCGCAAGGCTAACATGGGTCACAGCATTAGAGAAACCTATCAAAATACAAAAAGAAGTACCACATGAACAGTGTTTCCGTGGGGAAGGGAAAGTGAACATGGGGGCAGCAAGGAGATGTAACAGAACGGTAATACCCGACATGAAGAAAGGCACAGCTGCACTAATGACATGTATTGGGTTTGCGGCAAACAAGCTTACCTGCACCTCCCTACATCATGGAAAGGAACTTGTGCACTAGTAACCCTCCACACAGCTCTGATGGTAATACCAGAAAGCCATATCCAGGGGGCAGCAGGGCAATCTGCTGGCATATCGGCAGCAGGACAGTCGGCTGAACCATCGACAGCACCCCAACTAATAACAGAAGCTCCAGCATATGAACTATTATCAGAATATAAGCTAAAGAAAAGATTGATGCGGAGTAAAAGGTCCTCCAACTACATCTCATCCGAATCATCGAAGCTCCTTGCAGAGATCCCACAGAAATACAAACTCTTCTCATCAGGAGAGACATTTTTCGCCTCACTTCTTGCCCCAGGACTGCAAGCACGAGCAAACGCCAAATGGTTGCAGATAGTGCGCAGCTGGGAGCTGCTCATTCAATTGGCCAACGACACTGAAGAGGGGTTCAACGTGATAAAGATAGAGCTCCGCGCCAAATGACAATGCAAAACAGATATGTCCTCGATCTCCTCACGGCGATGGACGGTGGTGTTTTGCTGAAAAATGGGGGAGGGGGTGTTGCACATTCATGCCAACTGAAGATGCTGATAACAGGACGCTCTCCCATGTGATAAAAGCAGTGCACAACTTAGGGGAGAGAATGAGAGCGGAAGGAGGAGCAGAAGAAAGCACATGGTTCCACAATTTGTTCAGCCGGATACCATCATGGGTAAATGTGGCAATGAAAATACTGATCCCCATCATCGTTTTTGTGCTCCTGTTCTTTTGTGTGCCAACTGGGACTATGGTGTTGCGAGAAAAGCATGCCAATCACGGCTATGATGATGGAAACAATGGGCCGACCGACAACGGTAGCTACCATGATAGATGCACAAATACAAACAGGGGAATACACTACATCACAATACAGGACGACAGCAATTTACAGGCAATATGGGGATATAGTGGATAATTTGCATCATACAACGATAAAAGAACCGAGAGAGTTGCAATGGTACCAAGAAGTATGTGTAGATCTAGATGGGGATGGAGGTATTTACCTAATGTGTACACCAGATTAATATGCTAGAAGAGGAAACAGCATTAGAAGCGTTTGTAGAGCATGGATGCCCATAAAAGGCACCCCTGCATGGGACGAGGCGGTGGCAGAGGCTGAGTACTACCAAAGGGAGAATGAAAAGAATAAAAAGTAGAAGTATTGGTTACTTTAGATGTAATGAAAGGGGGAATGTGTGGGAGCGAGGGGCCAATGGGCCCCTCTATACCATCACTTCTCAGTACAAAAGTTGGACCAAGTGCCTCTAGTGGTGGGTGCGCCCCTCGCCCTTACGTGATGCTAACCGTTGGTTACATCCGCGTAGATGGGACCACCGAGCAGGACACATGGCATCCATTTTTTGTACCCCCTTTCGACTCCATATTGGTAACCAGGCCCCACTGCGATAGTACAAAACACATCTCCCTTTTGCCCGCCGCTGTAGCTTTGAGCACATGGCCCACCCACCCTCGTCCCCACTCCAACTGGAAAACTCTGCAGCTCCATTCTCACGCTGAGGTCGGAGCTGCTTGCAACAAATGATAAATGTAACATCCCCTTTCCTCTGAGATAATCGTCCTGCATGTGAACCAACATGAGCCAAGCACAGAGCTCATCCATCTCCACAAAAGTGCCCTTGCCCTCTTACCCTCGCCAGTTGAAACTTATTGCCATACTAATCCTGTGTCCTTGAAGGGCATCCCTTTCATGTGCCAGGCTGCCAACCTCGCTATGAAGCCCACCCAACAGACCCCCCCCAACTAACATTAGACCCCTGTGCAGTATATTGTGCCCAATACTAACAAGTGTCACATACCTGAGATTCTTGTGAGACTAACCCTATAGTCCAATGACAGTATTATAGTGGTCAAGGCCCATAAACCTGTGACCTGTATAACCCAAGTGTGTAGATAAACTCTTGAGTGATTTGTATAACAACATGATACACTACTGAGAGTCTTTGGATCAACTGTTATTTAGTGCATGCATTACTCAGAATGGATTGTCTTAGCTTAGATAGTGACCACCGTGTTTCACAGCGACCTGACCTTCACCCATCCGGAGCGCAAATGTCCGACGTCAATCCTCCCGCCAACCAAGCAACCAACCCGGAGGAAGAGATGATGCCCACACCTAAGTCACCACCCCGGCTGACCAATCCCAGTCCAACGTAGCATCATATGTTAAAAAATGTAGATGCACTATATAAATGTGTTGTAACCTTGATGTGGTCAGAGCGCTCAGAGATCTAGATCAACTTTTCCTTGAACTCTCGCAGCCTGCTCTTTTGTGCCTTATTCCCTGACCAGGGAGTGTCTGTTTTATTAATTTCCACACGTGTTAGTCAGGGAGGGCACAAACACTAGTATTAAGAGAAAGGAAAAGGAGGGAAAACAAGTCACTATACGAAATATCTTGTTCTTTGCACTCTTGTACATGGTTTGAAACCCACCCAAGGCCACATCTATTGTATTACTTTGTCCTCTTTGAACGCAGAGAACAGTCACACAAGTCAGAGTCCTACCAGCTGGCGGTCGACAGCTGTGCGATCCTGCACCAGGCTGTAGAGTTGGTGCTTCAGTACCACAGGGGGCATCGAGTCCTCAAACAGTCTTCGTGGAAAGATCGAGACAAGATACTGCAGTGCGGCTCTGGTGTCCTGCACCTTAGCTGGAAAGGAAAAGATGGGGCTGAGTAGACGGGCAGCAGAGAATATCAACATTAAGGACAGGCATACGCGTGCAATGGTGAATGAGTCTCATGACACAACGATTTAATACGGAGAGTACCTGGTAAGGTTGTGTTCGCAACATTGTCTTCCCCTTGGAAATTGGCAACAGGCTCCGCCCTCCGCTTCTTTACTTTAAACGTATCACAAATAAACTTCCGCTTCCGATCCATGGCTGAAAAACAGAAGAAAAGGCAATGGACCATGAAGTACTTCTTTCCAAGCCTACAGACTGAAAAATGCAACCTGCATCCGACTTTAGTCCACCGAGTGGCAATAACTTAATAATTCAGCAAAAACAGTGGAAATGAAAAGGGACAACACAACCAAAAGTTATCTGTTTGTTTGGTAATGCGCACCAAGCCCTTGGGTAGACGGGCGCAACAGAAACAAGAAACCTTAAAACTTGGTTACAGTGCAAAGGTGGCAATACATAGAGCAGTGATTGCAATAGGAACAAGATACAGGTACAAGAAACATTAAATACAAAGCAATGGTCTTGGTAAGTCAAGAAAGCATTATCATGAGTATCAGTATATGCACACATACATATACACATAAGTATATACAACCTTACATGATTACGTTATCGTATATCCATGGTGCATACAAATATGACAAAGCAGACTGACAATCACGAACAGGCATGAAGAAAGATCTATTGATGTGGCTACACTCCACCGATTACAGCCATCGGATAAGACTCCTTGTAGTAGGAGCAAAACCTGGGGGGGTAGGGGGGGAGGGGGGGAAGCGCAAGGGAGGATATGGCTGTCACCTTACTAACATTTCTTCGATCATTTCCAGATTAGTCACAGCTAGAGCAGAATGTGAAAAATAAAAACTACCCAACTCTAAGTAAAATGTGGGTACTGCAAAGATCTTTTTGACAACATCAATGATGAATGTGTACATCAGCAAATGAGCTACACAAAGACGCAAACTGCTAAATGTTCTCAGAGAAAACAGCCAACCCATTGCCATCTTAAGGTGGATTTTGTGGTCAGCAGGCGAGAAACAAGCCATCATTACACATCTTGCAGGCATTATGAGCACCTTGCAGGATAACAACTGAAAAATGCAATATCCCAAATGGATGGGGAGTGCATTAACCCACAAGGCAAAATTCAGAAACCTGTGTTTAATAGTCAACTCGTCTAGCGCTTATACAGGAGTCCATATGCAGATGCTAAGAGAACATACTGCAGGCCAACACCAGCCCTAAAAATCATGCTGTTGGTTACTACCAAAGTTTGAAAGAGGCATGGTCTGTTAAAGGCACCAAATGCATATTGTTCCGGAACTCCCCAATTCCTTCGGACCAGTGAAGTAACTGGTTATCCACACACCCCTGGATTCCATGCAAGATGGAGAGCTCATCTTTTAAAAACCTAAGGTGAGAATATAAAAGGAGACATCAGAGGTTATTAGAGGGGAGAACAGCAGGGGGTTGGGGGGGGAGGGGGTTATCACTCAAATCCACAGGTGGCTAATTCCCTTTCTCCACTTTCAGGAGAATACTTCTACGGGTCAAGCAGACGAAATTAGGTGGGCCAGTCCAGTCTGTCATCTCTGCACTACGCATCATGTGGGTGGAAACCGCAGATGTCCAGTTCCGATCGACGCCCCTGTGGGAGCCAGGTGAGCGTAACAGCCCCCAAAGCAAATCAAAACAGTACTCTTGAACCAGATGATCAACACTCCACCCTACCAAACCCCAAAAACCAAACTCCTATCCATCCAAATCCTGGCTCTTTAACCAGCCTTGATGCCCAGACCCACTTCAGCAAACGCTTGCCACAAGCTACGTCTGTATATATTGCCTGTATGCCCTGATCACTATGTACTGTAAATTTGTTGATTTTATGTAACTGTTCGCTCATGTAACCATGTCTAAGTTGCACCCTGATGCCTCCGGGCCTGATGGTGCGCGTTACAAATAAACAAATACAAAGACTTACTATTTACACAGCGGGTGTTTAATTAGGAGCCAAGACTTTAAGCTTCTGTGAATTAAGACAGTGGGCCTCATGAGGCCCTTTTCTGGACCTCCACACTACGAGTTTGCCTGCCGGGGCCGTTGCGCCCTGCAGGTCTGACCTGGCGGGTGCAGCAGGCCCGGCAAGCAGACTTTTCATGGAAGCCGGTGCTTCTGTCTCCTATGGGACTCTATGGGAATGAGGAGTTACAAAATCTGACTTGCGCTGAGTCAGTGTTATGGGGTTGGCAGCAACCCCTCGATCTCACCGGCAGGTTAGCACCAACCTCGTAATGAGTCCCAATGTTTGTTATTTAAACCACACATGACTAGTCCAATTAAGAAATACAACACTGCTTTACTTGACCCATAAATGAACATTGAGATTGGGGCATCCAGACCAACATAGGGCCCGATTAAATGGAACATTTTCCTATGGGATTGTGCCATTATAAAACACTTCCATGAATCAGGCCCATAGTGTTTTCATAAATCAGACAATTAGATTTGTGGCCATCTCAGATTATATCCCAGCGTTAGTTGCACCACTTTTTCCTCTTAGAAACATATTGCGCCATGGTGATTTTGCTCCCGCCACTCATGTATGCAAGCATGTGGTTTATAAACTTCAAACCCAGCTGGGAAGCAAAGGAGTGCTGTACATAGGGAGACACACCAAGAGCCACATCCGTGCAGGAGTAGGATTGCCTTGTTTACCACAGCTCTAACGCAGATGTAATTAAATTGTCTCTTCCCCCTCCCCCAATATTCCAGCCTGTAGAGGAGGCGGGTCCCAATTTCTCCTGTTTCATAATTTTTTATTAATTTTGAATAAGACCATAATGATGAACAAATAGGTGAACTGAGAAAAGTAAATCAAATATTCAAAGAACATGTCAAAACCGAGTAAAACAGAGTCAATAAGCGTTACTTAAATCTAAGTCCATAATCATATTAGAATTGTGTAAAGGGGAGACGAATACAGGGGAAAATGAAAGACAAAAAGGACACGCATGACAGGACATGAGGGAAGGAGAGAAAATAACGATAATATCAATATGCAATTAAATACCAATTTTGAGAATTAGGATATTGATTAAATAAATTCTGTACCATCTTGATAGCCTGACATGACTACTTCTAAACTTAGTCAATCTAAAAACGTAGCAGGGCTTGGAAGTGCCAGGAGCTGGGAGCCATTTAGCAGCAGCTTCTAGCCTAGAATGAGCTTGACACCACCAGCTACCAGGAGAGAGTGGACCCCCTAGGCCACCTGGTGCCAAACAGGAAAACCTACATAACGGTAACTGTTTGGCTAAGGTGCATAAAGCAGCATCAGCTCACTTTTAGAAGACATTTAATGCCCAATTAGTCGTACATAGTGAACAAAGGTTAGTGCATGGTAGTTAGATTTGTGACTCACTGTGTACTATCGCCTTGATTGAATCGGTAGTTCCTGCTTACTGGGTGATGCCCGATGCCCAGGAACTGCTATTAACTGCTGCTCAAGAAATCCTTAATTCGATCTCTGTGTAGCATTCAAAAGCTGACAGTATGCCAGGTGTAACTTTCAGCAATGAAAGAATATGGCTTTTTTTCTTCTCCCACATCCCCACTACCCCCCCGCCCCCTCTCCCTTCCGTTGGCTCACTATCCCAAGGCTCACTCTGTGGATTCTGATTTCACATCACCCTTTCTCCATGCACAAGTAAAAACAGAGCCAGTTTGTCCAAATATCAATATTATTTGCTTGCATTGCTAGATCGATTTTGCACTTGCCCACACTCAGATTGCTCCACAGTAAATTCTGCAACGATTAATGGTTCTTATTGCCAGACTAATTTTGCCCATTGCTAAACTAAGGTTTCTGTAGCTGAATTAATTCTACACAGCTAGATTAGCCATTTTCCAACTATACTTTGCTCCCAGGCGGCCAATATTAACTTTCTGCAATGACAGATCAGCTGTTTCACCACTCACTGCACTTGACTGCCCCAGATTCATGGTTGCGCACATCTAGAATTTCTACACGGATATATTTTATGGCCAACTGTATTTTAATCCGGTTTGCCAGAGATGGATTAGTGCATGGCCAAATTGTCTACAAGATTGATTATCATGGCAGTTGTAGTCCAAAACATCTGGAGAGCTGAAGGTTGCAGATCCCTGCCCTAGCAGATGGACATCACAACAGTTCGCTTTACAGATCATCTGAATCCATACAAGCCCGACAAACAGCAAGATGACTGAAAGACAGCAAGATTTGAGTGGAAGAAAGAACCAGAAAAGCTAGGAGTCCTTCACAAAGAATTTCACTCACTACCAATCATCAAGAGATCCTGCAACAATACCCAAGTAACTGGTGCCAAGCTTCAACTGGAAACAGTATCTTCCTTTTAACCTTCATCTGGAACCTCCACCCCCTCCTTCCAAACACCTTCCCACAGGTGACACTGACCTTCAGACAACAGCCCAAATCATTCAACTAATAGCATTCAAACCTATCCTAACAACTCAAGCAGGAGATCTGCACATAAACATCTACCAACTACAACAGACTTACAGCAAGTTGACCGAAAGGAAGAAGCCCCTAAACTAGGAAAGCAAGAAAACACAACTGGTCGACAAGACTATTGGGAGAATACAATAATTATTGTCAGTTTCCGAGCCACCACTACCACAGACTATACGAATCAGTTTTGTCTAGTCTTCTCCCCAACTCTCTTGACTGAATTCTAAAATCTTCTACCAACTGTGGCAGGTCGGAAGGAGGAGACAGATCGTTTTAGATGCTTTTATTTAAAAATAATAAGAAAGGACCTCACTTTACCTACATTGTGGGTTACCATGCCTAACAAAACTAACTAGGGTGCTCGTCATCAGTGTAAAATCCAAAAATAAAGTCTGTCTTTGGTCCAAAACTAAGTTATGCTGACCCCACAATACAACTAAAGAGCAGGAGGACGACTCCCTTTTCATGGGGCGGCATTCGCAAGTTTATTTTTTTTTAATAAAGAATCCTCAGATAGTACTTGGCCATCTTTCGCACAAGATTGTTCAGCTCTTGAAGGGGAGTTTCCCAAACCTTCTGGCTTCCACTTTCCCTGCTGCTGTAAGATCCCTTTGACCAACGTTCCTTGTCTTGGTCTTCCACCCTCTTGGCCTTTCTGGGATACAGACAAAAGTCTCTTCCCTCGGTTGAGTCTCACTTCCTTGGTCACCCACTCTCTCAATAAGGCAATGATGGTAAACCCAGTATTGGTTTCCACTTCCTTGTTTGTTGGTTTTTGTACCCTCTTGATTATTAACCTTCTCACTGGGACGAGAATGATGGCCCCAGTAATGACTCTTCCCTCTTTTCTTAAAACATGGCCATTCACTGGGACAAGTAGATGGGCCTAGAAACAGGCTCCACTCTTCAATACTTGTTCACTCATTGGGACGAATAATTTGCATCCCTGAATGATTCTTACTCTTTAATATTGGATCTCTCCCTGGGACAAGTACGATGAGTCCAGGAATGTTCTCTCTGCTTAGTATTTTGGTATTCACTGGCACAGTACAATGAGCCCAGGAATGATTCTCACTATTACTTGGCTTCTCAGTGGGACGAGTATGCTGAACCCAGTATGGGTTCACACTCCATTTGTTACTTGTACTGTGACAAATAGGATTACTCCAATCGTTATATTCGTTTTTTTGACAGTGACGAATATGATAATGCCAATTGTTATATATGCGCACCTGAGTCCCTGTGTCTCCCGCTCCCCCACACCCACTTTACCTTCTGTGTAATAGGGCTACATCACCGGGTCAGCGTTCTCTCATGACAGCTCTGGGATCAACTTCCTCTTTCTCAGACACGCTTCAGCATCTTCCTTCAAGTGGGCCATCAGCGTTGAAAATGAAAATCTCTCTCTCAAGCACTTCAGGGTTATGGCTTCTCTTCCATCCTCGAACAGACTCTTGTTAATCAGTCCCTCCAGAGTGCAACTTGGGCACTTCTTCCTCCAAGCTGCTCACTGATGAGGAAAGCAGAGCTCGCTCCCGGTTCCCAGCTTTACAGCTTGGTTAAAACTCACAGGTCTGACAATTTCTTGCTCCTCCCCGTTTTATGCTGCTGCTCTGAGGCTTCCCCAGCTTCTTGTGGCAGTCCTTTCTCTGTGTCTGAGTCACACTGGTTATGACTCCTTTGGGTTTCATTCGTCCCAGTACCAAATAGGCGTCATCTGCTAAAACATCACAATAGCAGATGTAAGAGGATTCTTCCGAGTTAGAGCTAACAGGAGTTCCTCATTGGAACGCAAGCCATTGTCCCCAATGGTGAGATCCTGCCTATCCCTTGCGAGGGCACTGCAGCAGGGTCACCTCACTCGTCTCACATGGAAAGGCTCCCCCCACCTGGAGGGGAGTGACTGAATCCCACAATTCGTCACAACTTAATATAAACCCACATCAAAAGGTCAAAAATCTCATCAATCAGTAACCACATCAACATTTATCGAGATACAACCAAGCTTGCCTGCCACCCACCAACAACCCTCTTTTCTTACAGGGCCACGTGAAGTGAGGCCACTGGCACTATACAAGCTCAAATTAGATTGCAATGGGTGTACGTCACAAAAAAAGCAATTACACTGGAGGTCTGGCTGCAGCTGCTTTGCAGAAGGACTGCAGAAATAGGCGAAGGGGGGAGTGTTTCAGAAGGGGCTGAAAAAGCATAAGCGTGACCATTATGTACACCCCTCGGGGAGAAAGTAGCAGCAATGCCCTTCTAAATGATGCATGGGTAAGGGAGACAAGTGAGGGAGAACGGTGATGCAAACTTATGAAAGACAGCGGTTTTAGCATGCAACAGTAAGAGCATGGCCCTGTGTAAAGTAACTGGCCACCTCCTCTGTGCTGCCCAGGTCAATTATTCCTCCTTTCTTGTCCCCCTCAAACGGTTTCCCGTCAAGGACCCACATGGATTCATCCACTGGCTTTTACGCTGGAAAGAGATTCAGCCCAAACAGTAATTGTGGCAAATATACTTACCCTTGAGTTATTACAGCTCTGTGCAACCAAGCTCATGTGAAAGTACAGTCCAGACTACCCTCCTTCCAGACACATCACAAGCTCCTTCACAGGGAGGCCAAGGTCTTCTTGCATCTCTGCAGCATCTTTTCAGGTTCTCTGGCAGTTCAGCAGCTCAGCATCCATTACAGTTGCTTTCCAAACTCAACTGAGCTTCAGTCTATGGTTGACTTTTTAGAACTATAAATAATGCCCTCCCATCGCTCCTCCACCTGCGATTGGCTGCACCCTAGGTCTCCCCCCCCGTCTTGCCCATAGGCTCCTGTGAGCTTTGGGAAGCCCTGTAGTCCCCTAGAGTTCCTGGGAACAATGTCAGACGCAGAGGTTGGGTTGGATACCCCTGGTGGGGACAGTACTAGGCATTCGGATTAGTGGAGAGCAAACATATTAACATAACAGTAAGGGATAAAAACGATTCCTCCATTTTAGATTTCATTTCTCCATCTAGCACATCCCATGCAGATTGCGGTATCCTGGCTCAGCGTGGGCCGAATGAGTACAGGAAACATGATCTCCCTTAGTGGGCTCCTGGTGCCAGGCCTCAGATCTGGGCGAGTTTGTGATTTGTTGTCACTACACCACGAACACAGTTTCGATTGTGTGCACCTGTGTGCACCTGCTGTTCAGTCTGTTGCAGAGGGGGACTCATCAGCTGCACAGAGAAACTAATGTTAAATTCAACACCCCTTCTAACTAATGCCACATTCTTCCCCATATCAGTGCAATCAGTCATTATCAGTGCAATCAGTCATTAACAGTGCAATCAGTCATTAACAGTGCAATCAGTCATTAACAGTGCAATCAGTCATTAACAGTGCAATCAGTCATTAACAGTGGCTGCTTTACTTCTTGAGTTTTCTCTTCTTACACGCGTACTACTTGACCGTACACACCCTTGCAGAGTGACCAACCCTCTTAGAACGAGGAGGAATATACCAGTAACGCAATATCTGCTTTACATCACAATCCAGATTGTCCCATGCCTCGCCAACCGCAAAACAGCCTGCGTATATCTGCTTTACACTACGGCCCAGACTGTCTCTTGGCCGCTCCAAGAAAATGCTCTTCAGATTTCTGGACACTGAAAGGTCATACTAATGGCAGGTTGACACTACAGGGGTACCAATAGCATTTAGTCATAAAAACTGAAATTGGCAACATGATCCGGTTTAAAAGTTGATTGAAGAAGTCAAAGTTGTGGTTAACACTACTAAGGCAGCTACTTACTATTGCTCTATACCAACGTTTACCCTGGGAGCCCTCGACTGCCAGGCATAAACATTTATGAGCTGCTTGAACAATTACCGAAACTTAAATGTCGAAAAATAAACACTTTTTGCATCGTTGTTATTCCTCCATTGAAAAACGTAGCTGCATGTCTAAGAAAACAACATTTGCGTTCCACCAAGAAAAACATGAGATCCCCAGACTACATATAATGACTTGCCTCCGATTCAACACCATCCACGGTCAAGATGCAAGTGAGGCGGGGGCATTGGTTCAGTTTTCCAGATTGCAGCCAATATCCGACACTGAGCGCAGAGTGAAAATCAGCAGACACGCAGGGCCGATCCGATCCTCCAGAGGGGAAACCTGCAGCGCCATCTCCCACCGTTTTTAACTGCGCTTTGTGCGCCAAATCCTCAAATCGTACTTGGAAAAAGCAAAAATGTCCACCACATGCAAACGATTTTGCAGTCTCTAAACGAGGCTCCTTTCTTGACACGACTACCCAGAGGGCAGCATAATATGTATCCACATACTGTCCCTTCACCAATCTTTCACACTTTCTCCACCCTGCTTGCAATGGTCCTTCAGCGCATCAGTGTTTCCGCAGAATGCCACAGTACATCCATAGAAAGGAAGCCATTTGTTGTTCCCTCTATAAAAGAGTTCTGCACTATCTAGGCGGAACCCGTGGGTCATTTTATTTGTTCACGGCTCAGTAGCATTTGGCCCTTCAAGCAGAAGATCATTAAATAATCTGTCCATTTCTGTTCGTCACTTCCACGGTCTGCTCGAAAGGTTTCTGCAGATCGACGAAATGCGAGAGGTAGTCCTTTTAAATGTACACCCTGGAAACGCGGATTGTCAAGAAGATTTCATCAGACTGGACAGACTTCCTGCCAGAACTGCACTTTTCTGAGATACGTCTATTAAACTTAAATACATTCCCCAGTACTGCAGGTTTTCCCTGTGGTTTTTGCGTTGATAGACTCAAAACGAACAGGGTTTACCTCCATTCCACAACTGCTACCTCAGAACAAATGTTCCTGAAAAAAAAAAAAAAAAGCAGTCAAGGTTTCAGTGTACTAGTATCCAGCTGACTCCTAAGCAATTCATTTTGGTATCAAACATAATCAAAATGGTAGCACCAGTCACCCGCTTAATGAATGAGTCGCCAAACTGCCATTTTCCGCCCGCTGCCAATTCCCAGGTCGGTGTTGCAAACCCACCCACCGCCCCGTGAGAGATTTTTCAGTGTGCCCCAGTCCCCTGGTTAGGGGTCATGCGGGCAAGGGCGCACAGAAAAAAAGTTTCTGAAAGTTCCACCATTCACTAATTGATTGTCGAACAGCAGGGGGCTCACTTCACAGGGAACACCACACCAACGGAGTCCCTGGGTGCGCTGCTCCTCATCAATAGCAAATAATGGGTGCTTTGCCCCCAGACTATCATGCAAACTTAAGGATACAAGTTTCCATGAGTGAGCTGGTGGCAAAGCACCCTTTGATGCTCACCTGCAGCTCTGGGCCCTGCACAAGCGCCAGGGGGGGGGGTTCAGAGGGGGCGTAATGTGTAACAAAGTGGACCTCCAGTACTTCAGGTAAATTACAGGTTCCTTTATTGTCCATGTCCAGTACTCTTCCTCAAGACACAGGGATGGTAGGGGACACAAGATAACAAGGGAAAAACACCGGGCTCACCCCCACACCCATCTTCTCAGCTCACTCTTCACTCTCACTCACCGAACCCTGCACACCAACATTCTACATAAACATTCCAAGTAGGTGATGTCACACACCCACCTAACCTGAAAGCAGATTACTACACTCCCCCCCCCCCCCCCCCCTTAGAAACACAAAAGCCAACTGCTACGCCAACGCTTCCCAGGGAAGACAAAAAGGAATGAAAAGGTAGTGTGACCAGCACGGGACCTTAACACCCCAAGACACCACGCTACCAGAAATGCCACAACACAGTGGCCGCCTATGTGCAGAACCTCTGGCAAAACCAAAAAACGGGAATCCAACAAAAGGACAGCCTTAACTGGACACCAACAGACCAAGAAGGAAAATATTGCCAAGGGCATGCAACCAAAACAAAACCACTCCCTCGGTCACACCTCGAGGCCACAAAAATAAAAAACAGAGCACTTACGCCTGTCCCGAGCTGCCCCTCAGGACCTAGGGCTGCCACCTCTAGCCAAAACTATTGTTAGCGAACACTAACACAACTAACACCTAACCAACCTACCCACCTTAGCACAAATCACCTTCCACTTCGGTCTGCCACCCCAAAGTCTCAGAGCTGCCCCTCCAAGCGCTAACCAACCGCCCCCAAAGGAAGCAACAACAAATGCCCAACAAACCGAGGGACCACTTGCACAAAACCGTTGGCCATTCCCTCTATCCACAAAATCCATTTCGAACACACCAGGAGACAACCTGACATACCAGACTCGGAATCAGGAGGCACACTGGCAAAGCAAAATTGACACCACCTCGTCCAATAGGATAACACTATGGACAATAAGAAAAACTCCACTCAACTCAGGCATAGCGACCAAAACAGAGATAACAACGCTATGAATCACTACAGCGAACAACTGCCCTGAGAATAAGACTCTGCCAAAATTGACTTACCCTGAATTAAGCTCAGGCACTAATGACCACAACATACAGGCCAAAGTGACCAAATCTGAACTAACAGGCACTAATCACCACAGTAATGAGGGAGATACTAAATCTAAAGTGACCTACCCTGGAAAGACCAGGCACCCAAGAACATCTAAAGTGACCCACCCTGGACAGACCAGGCACCAAAGACCATAATCACACCTCACTCCAAGACACCTAACTTGAAACCACACAGGTAGATGCACCCAAAGGTCAAGAGATCAACAACACACGCAAACATAGTGACCAACCCTAGCACAACCAATGCCAGGCACTAAGAACCAAATGCAGTTGAAAACAACATGACCTCAGATGCGCCACAACACTTGCACGCACCCATACAGTGCACTCTAGGACCAAACACTGATAACATTAACCATACACAACATGACATAGCAATAAGCATTAATGCAGGCATCATAAAAACACATTTCAAGATTGAAAACATTGCACAACACATGTTAACAGATTAAATGATGACCCCCCCCTGCAAAGTCCTCAGATGTAAAATAGCACTAAAAATATGTGCAAAGACAATATCACTGTTGCTTGCTTGAAATCAGTGTTCCCAATGAAAGTTGACACGTGGACCACCACCCTCAAGTCCATGAAAATTCTAGACCCTACACTTTACTTCATAAGTAAGAACGCACCCCAATCTACACCACGAGGGGTTAACATTAGTCCCAGTAACGTTCCATCCACCAGGTGAAACATTAATATAGCATTGGCATTTACAATCGCAAAAATGGTTAATCAGTACACCTCCGAAGAGCATTTAATTACAAACCACCCACACCAACCCTTCAATTGCAAAAAAGGACCACCCCGAGCCCCCTATACTAAGGTACAGATTCCCCACAGGGCCACAACACAGTGACATCACAGGAAACAAACAACGGCCACCTACACCTAAGTGAGGGAAATCCCCGCCTTGAGACTAATCAAAGGCACTTGTATCTCTAAACAAATGGGCCACAACAGATACAACACTCAAACACAGGCACGCGGCCCCACACTAACCTGACAAAAGTCCCATGTCAAGCACCAGGCAAATTCCAAACTTATTGTTGCCCAGTACGGAATCAAAGAAAGCTGCAAAAAAAAAAAAAAAAAAAAATTTGCTCCAACTGCTGCAGTTCCAAAGAAATGACAGGCAATGAACCCGCCACTCAACAACACCACTCCAACCAGTGGTGAACTCTCGAGGCGTGTTCTGATCTAATGTGCACTCCGTCTGAAACGAGTTCCTTCCTCCTCTCTCCTGGGAACGAGGCTTGCAACGCAGGAAGTAAATGATCCCTGCCACGAGATCAATGACGATGCCTCTCTATACGACATTACGTAATAACTTTAAAAACATCCGGAACGGCCGGGAGCTGGGGAACGCAGGCAGACACGCAGGACCAAAAGAATTTGCTGCTGCGCAAGTGACATTGATGTAGATGCCTCTGACAGTTATGATGTCACCAGATCCGCTTGGCTGTCGACCCGTAAACACCACCCGAAACCGCAAACCTTTATCCTCGGGCGCCGTCAGATTCAGGCCAATCACAGTAAAAGTACAGACCCACAAGTCTCTCGGATCTGTGTCCTAAGGCTGCCCTGTGCCTAACGATCTGCGGCACTCACCGTCAGCCTTGAGACGCTGTGTCAAGGATCCACGCACACCCCAACAGCAGACTCCCTGGACCAGATGATGACATGGGCTCTGCCAAGGGCAACAGACAGGCACAAGCACCGCTCCGCTCAGCCGCAGGACAGACTGGTAGCCGGCTCCACAACGCGGACAAGGCACCAAAAAGACGCATTGCTGGGGAAATCCGACTGCTGCCTCAGGAATATCATAATCAGCTTCAGCAGCCCTCCCACTCCTGTGCTCGCCTAAAACTGCGTTGGAAGCACCTGAAGAAGCCCTGGCTCTGGGTCAAACTGGGACAACGGCCAGGTCCAAGGCACCATATGCCACCAGGTTGCCCCTCTCTACACGAGGGGCCACGAACTGCACACGGCAGGCAATTGGACACGGACCCGCCTGGGTGTGGGGGGGGGCTCACGGGGGTGGTGTTCCAGGGGTGCTGCACCCCCCCCCAGCAGCGCCGAGTAGGCAGTCCACCTACCATCCCATCCTCGTCGCCAGTGTAACAAAGTGGACCTCCAGTACTTCAGGTAAGTTACAGGTTCCTTTATTGTCCATATCCAGTACTCTTTCTCAAGACACAGGGATGGTAGGGGACACAAGATGACAAGGGAAAAACACCGGGCTCACCCCCACACCCATCTTCTCAGCTCACGCTTCACTCTCACTCTCACTCTCAACCGTCACTCACCGAACCCTGCACACCAACATTCTACATAAACATTCCAAGTAGGTGATGTCACACACCCACCTAACCTGAAAGCAGATTACTACACAATGCTCCCACCATCTGTGGAGGACCAGAAGGGCTTGGAATTCACATGCCAGTCTTGCTACTGATAAAGCGTAGAAAGGCTGGGAAATTAGGTCAACTGTGTCTGTGAGTCAACGGTTAGTCTGGTGTTTATGAAAGGGAGCGGTGCTGAAGGAGGGTTAAAATGATGCTTGTCAAACTTTTTAATCACAAATAAATGCGTCTGCTCTGCTGAAAGCAGTTATTGGGAAATTAAACTGAGTTCACGGGTGCCACTGTTTGATTTTCACTGCAAGGGCAGAAGTAAGGGCAGTAACACTTCTGCCCTGAATATACAAAAGCGACCACCCCAACCCGTGCCCTGTCCAAACACATTTCATAAGGAATTGTAAAAAGTCATACGATTAGCAGACTATAACCTCTCAGCAACAGTCACTCAACCTGCTAAATTACCTTGCATTCCTTCTACTCTAGAACAGTTAATGGATCCCTTAATGAAATAAAAACCATTGCATGAACAGTATTTTGGGTGCAGCACTGCCATGGAATTGATTTAAAGCAGAGTGTGGAAAGAAGCAGTATGATCCGAGATCGCACTATTTTAAAACATTTCCTTTGAGCAGAATTCAACTGCAGTCTCCGCCCCCTCTGAACTACGCCCCCACCCCAGCCATTGTGTGACCCCCCCTTAACATGTTTACCATTTCCACCACTGAGCACACCCACCAATAAAGCCAGCTACACATGGTTATTGAACACCACTTTCAACGGACAGCAAACATCACACCTCTTCAACTTATATACCACATAACCCCAGACAATGCATCCTGTAACAGGGTCACACAAGACTGTCTTAGACACAAATGCATCTATGCTCTGGATACAGCATCTAGAACATGTCACACATGCAACACGCCAGTTACTTTTGGTATGCCTACAGGAACACAACAGCAAAGTGATCTTGCCCACCCCCGACCCCCCACAAATTTAACTCACCCTTCCCTCCCTCAGATTTGCCAGAGCACTTTGAGACAAGGCAAATGGGTGCAAAGGTAATAACATAACCTTTCCTCCTGTGTCAACTCCCCCACTAACCAAACAGCAAAAACATAAGCCCTCTCCACTACATAGCTCCCAACTCACACGCTTTTGTTATGTCAGAAAATGTATAAAGCGCGAGAACGAGGCTCAGAGGCATCAGGGTGCAGTATAAGCAACAAAAAAACAAACAAAACAAAAAATACAGCGGTTATTAAGTCAGAGTATAAGCAACAAAAAAAAGAAAACAGCGGTTATTAAGTCAGAGTATAAGCAACAAAAAAAAGAAAACAGCGGTTATTAAGTCAGACAGGTTAGCTTTTAAAATAGGAAGTTCTTTATACTTTTCCTGAACCCAAGATGGTCGGAGAGATCACAAAGTGTCTGTGGGAGGGCATTCCATGATATCCAGAACCGAGGAACAACCAGAAAATTCTTGGTTCAGGAGCGCAGCCAACGCAATGCAGATTAAATCTCTAGTTTCTCTTGGAGAAAAAACGAGTTCCAATTTGGTGGCTTGCCCGGTGGACAAAGCACAGAATCCTAAAGACAATACTCTTCCTAACCAGCAGCCAGTGAAGTTCTGATAGCATTTTACAGGAGTGCTCAAGCTTGTGTGCATTCAAGGCCAGGCGGGCAGCGGCATTCTCGAGAATTTGGAGTTCTGAACCAGGTAATCGGGCTGTGCCAGATAGATCCGAGTGTCACCCGCCTTGGAATCAGCTAACCCACCCATCAAGCTCCCTATTGGTTTTGGTCCCAAAACAAAACGACAAGTACCAGCATTCCACGCGATTCAGGGCTAGGAGACTTTCTCGCGCAAAGAACAAGGAAACTGGACAGAACCAGGCATTGTTCCTGCACAAGCCGGTAAACTAAGCATACGGAATCCGGTATCGAGCTCTATACATACGTTTCATAGTTGGACTTCCTCCCACGACCCACCCAGCCACAGTATGGATTTCACTACTGCCGTTTTCCTAAGATCATGGTACAAGTACAACCCGAGCGCTGGGCTCCCCCCCACAGCGTTCTGATGCTATTATCACCTGCTGGCACATTCCCCACACGCCATGAGCAGCCACTGGTACTCGCTAGTACCATATAAACCCTCTCGCTGGCTTGAATAAATCTGCGCGGAATGAGTCAATGGCTTACTTTTCATTCGCCCACGTAACGTTGCGTGGTGACATCACTAGCTCGCAGCCACTCCTTTCTCTCTATGAGATGGGCTGGGGTTTTATTGCGTACAAACTGAGAAATCCCTCTTGGAGCGATAATTTTAGAATCGAAAGGTCCGTTTCTCTAATGGGACAAGGCGTAGTGCGCAACGGAAAGTGATGACGGACATTTTGGGCCAGAGCACTTTTTTTCTGGAGGCGGATAGGTCTATCTATGCGGAAGTTTGTTTTTTTTGCTGCCCACGTTAGAGTACTGCACTTCCTTTCAGTAGAAGGGAAATAACATGTGGGCCCCTGAACACTTGTAATGAGGGCATGTTGGGTCGGAGAAGCATCGCTGTTAATTTCTACTTCCGTACTCTGTCCAGCCACCGCCACCCGGAAGTGACTTGGGTGAAACGGAAGTGGCGTCGGAGAGGCTGGCTGTTGAAGTAAACACTGCCAATTCTTCCGCTCTTTGCCAGGGAAACCCCGGGGTCATGCAGGTAAGTGACCCACAAGACACTGTACTTTGACGAAATACTATGGGCGTAGGCTACATATCCCGTAATTAATGTATGTCTCTGATCAGGCTCGTTTTGACTAACCGACGGCCAGCAGTACGACCACGCCCCCTCCTCTCGGAGTAAAGTTCTGTAGGCCTCTTCCATGGAGAAGAATTAAAAATAGTGGTTACAATGGATTAAGCAGAAGACTTCGAAGTGGCACGTTACTAACGGATTACATTAGTCATTGACAATAGTATTCTTTTCTACAGCAGCCCATGCCCTCGAGGTATAGGGAGCTCTTGGCACTACATTGCACGGAAGCACCCAGCAGCCTCTATCACACGCACAGGAAACTACCAACCTTTCAAAGGCCCACACACTCGCTCCACAAGGCAGTTTCTAGAAGAGTGGGAGCAGTGTTACCCAATTACCAGTATTTCATTATACCTTCCTTGTCAAACTCCTAACGTAGTTGGGGCATCCCGTTGCGCCAGGCACCGATGTTGTTTTTTCTATTCAGACGGGGCTTCTATCCTTCCGGGTGATGTTATCGGTAGCCTTCTTGCCCCTCCGACCTGCTATGAAGTAGCCACCCTAACCTGACTCCCAGGTTTTGGTCGGTGTGGGGTTAAGACGGCCACAGGAAAGATGGACTGTGTAACCAAGATTACCGTTAAGTAATGTAGGGTATTTTGTGGAGATTTGGGGGCCTGACGGTATTTTATTACCGCCGAAAAATAACTTAGCAATAATCACTCCTGGTATTCAGATTGGGCCATGTGCAACAATAATACAGTGGACATGCATTATTTCAGCACCCAGACATGCATATTTGGTATGCGTGGTTGGTGGTATTTTGGTGAGCATAATTCCCTTGTTTTATTTGTGGCCCCAATGTCCAGAATCCCTTATCTTTGCTTAGATTTTTCGTGTAATCACTAGAGAGACCTCAGACCTACATTTTAGGAATACCACATTTTCAGTGTTAGTGTGCCACCATGGGCGATCTCACAGACTTATTTACGACAGAGAGCTATATGTGGCAATTTTGTGGTAATTTCCACTACCTTATATATGGTAGGGAACTATGTTCAGAGAGTCCCTCTTCCCGTTGGCTCATGTACCTCCAACGAGCTATGCTACAAACAATCACTCTCAACTGTCCATACTGAATGTGATCATGCACACATCTGTCTTAAAATGACAATTGCATTGTTTAAAAATCTCCCCTCATCATCAGCACTGTATTGGTAAATATAAAATACACCACCCGTCTGCTTTCAAATATTTTTCTGTATTATAAAAGTTGCATTTAAACACGATCTCACTCTTTACAGAAATAAATAAAATAGCACAGTAACAGCATTGTCTGTGATACACCGAAAAAAGAGTGGCGGAGAACAGAACACAATTTGCAACATTAACATGTGATTAAGGCACTGGAATCTCCTTTCCTACTCTGACTGAATATTCTCGTACACACTCAGCTCCCACACTTATGTAATTACCTTATATGTTCAGCCGAGTTTTCTTCAGCTGTTCTCTTTCTGAATGTGGCTCCCTTGAAGATTAACCCCAGTGAAAAGGAGCGCCTTTCCTTCTCAAACCGGGGTCATTGCCTGGAATTCTCAGCTTTTGCAGATAGGAATGCTCCAGCCAGGAAAAAGGTCCTTCTCCCAGCTCTGCCAAATCTTGACTGTCCTCTCTCTCCTCAAACTCCCCCCAGCAAAACTCTGATCACTCCCTCTAGCATGATACTTGCTATGACGCTGCTCCAATCAGAATCAATCATGCCATCTCCTCCTTCTCTACACAATGGCTCATTTTTATAGTAATACTTTTTAACCAACTGATTTCCTGTTCTTTCGAGCCCTTTTGCTTCCTGAATTTATGTGGACAGGACAGCAGAGAAAACGAAAAAAAAAAAAATTGATGTGCGTTTAAAAGTTCACTTTCAGAATAGGCCTAATTCTGCAGTGGAGACACATTTTTATTAGTGGATTATGTTAACTTCAGTTTCATTAGTCAGGTTAGTTATGAGTAATGTTAGTTATTCATTTCCAAATGTGTCTCTCGCACCATAGGCATTTCAGGTGAAAAAATAGTGTGCATTTTTGAATGTGCACGTGTGCTTTTAACTGTAAAAATAGATTTGCATCTTATATGTTAAAATCGTTTTTGACTGAATAGCCTGTCTTTCCTTGTTAATCTGGTAACACATATAGCAATGCACCATAGGCATTTGGTGCTGCATCAAAAAAAAAATTGCTACCTGTGCAGTAGTGCTGTACTCTGTGCTGTAACACGCCAAATATCCTTACATACCCTCCTTTTGCTTTTAGGATTTGGCTACGATCCAAGCCAATTCCTAAAAACAATTTGTTCTTTTTCTTCTTTTCACAATATAGCAATCCAACAAAATGAATATTCATGTCCATCAATGAAAAAGTTGCAATCAATACAGTATTCATCTGAGATCATTAGTTTACAAAATTTTCTACATTTGCCTTCTCAGTGGAAGTGGCATTACTCTAAGTTTAGATTTTTCAAGTCAATTAAAAACAATGAAATAAAACAACTAACCAAAACAAATAATTAATATAACAAATTAAAATAAATAATTAAAATAATAAATACGTGGAACTCCATATGTCAGCACTCTTGTCTGCCTCTGATATGTCCCGACCAGCGATGTTATTTGGTTCATTCGAGTACACTTTCATCTTGGCAATCTTAGATCCATAGGAGTCATCTTTTTTAGCATTCTGGTTATCTTGTCTTCACCTCCACCTGGAGGCAGGCATCTTTTGGTCTTCATCCAGGGGACTCCAGGACTCCATCGTCTCCCGTGGCCTCTGATCCCGGAACCTCCGACCAAATAATGTTAATTTTCTAAATCAAATAGAAAATAAACAAATTAAGTACATAGCACAATACTAACTTCACCCTTTTGCCAAAAATAAAACTTGCTTGGTAAAAATATTTCGTTTTTTTTTTTCTGAAATTAAACACAAGTTAAAAGAAAACAAGCACATACAAAACAGCATTCCATATTTAATACATTTTCTCTCTGCACACCAACCATGAGCTTCCATTATATATTTATTTATTTATTTTATATTATATTATATATTTTTACATATATTACAGTGTTTATGTGCCATTATAACAATCAACTTTTTAACTTCTTTGTCACTGCCTCCTGAATGCACCCATTTATTTTCTCTTTTTGTGTTCAAGGGACTTTATCTGTTTCTACATGCTCAAGCTGCCTGATCTCATGTCTGGGATGGCATGGTTTGATTTGATTTACATGGACAAACTGCTCTATCGCCGTCTCACCTTCATTTTTCAAAATTTTATAAACCACAGGAGAGACCTTATCTATAATTCGAAATGGCCCCTGCCAGGCTGCTAGAAATTTAGAATTTTTCTGTTTACTTTTTCCAAAATGAAACTTGTACACCTGATCCCCTACACTGTATTCCTTTACTGATGTCTTTTTATCATAATAAGATTTTTCACTGTCAGCAGCTCTTCCCAGATTTCTCTGCACAAAAGCAAATGCATGTTGCAAATGCCTCCTCAGTTCATCAATATATTCATGAACTGTGGATGCACTCACAAGGGTTTGCTCATGTGTTCTGTATAGTAGGTGTTGTGGTAACACCATTTTCCTACCTGTCAAGACCTCATGGGGGGCTAACACCTGTTGCTTTGGCAGGAGTCGACCTGATTGCCATCAAAACCAACGGTAAACGTAAATCCCAGCTGGAACCTGCTTCTGCCACAAATTTCTTTAAAATATCCACAACAGACCTATTGCTTCTTTCAACTGTACCTGAAGACGCCGCCCGATATGCGATATGTAGTTTCCTTTTCACACCTAGTATTTGCCATACCTTACTCATTAGAGTACTTGTGAAATGACTTCCTCTGTCTGACTCAATTCTTTGTGGCAACCCAAACCTTGAGAACACATGGTTCACCAGCAATGTGGCTGCTGTTTGCGCACTACAATCTGGTGCAGGAATGCATTCAATCCACTTCGACATCAAACATACCACACTCAAAATATAACGGTGTCCCCTGCTCGACCTTTTTAAAGGACCTACATAGTCTATTTGCAAATCTGACCATGGGAGAGTTGGGCCTCTTTTCATCAATGGTGCTCTATGCATTGGTGAAGCAGGTTTAAATTGGGCGCATACTAGACATCCTCTAGTATATAATTCCACATCTTGGGACATATGTGGCCAGTAAGCATAATCTTTTAGTATTTCTAATGTTTTTTGTGAACCTCTATGGCCTGCAGTTATGGCATCATGTGCATGGTGTAGCATTAGTCCTCTGAATGAAAGGGGTACTACCCACTGTATTTGTCCTGTTATGGACTCTCTAATCATGAGTCCATCGTGTAATCTAATTCGTGTTTTGTTCTTTAATAGCACCCTCAACTCTTCTTTTCCCATACAATCATTTTCTGTTAAAGGATCTTGTTCGGGATCTATCAAATGATTATAATAGATTCCCAAAATTTGATCATTCTTTTGTGCCTCAATGAAATCTTGGTCTGGCGTGTCATGACTCCACTGCACCGCCGGTTGATCTACCTCCTTTGGTGCTTTAGAACGTGTGACTGCATCAATTTGTATTTCACCCATTAAATAATCAATAGGTAGCAATTCTCCCATCACAGCCCCAATCTTAGCCAGGTGGTCTGCCTTATCATTTCCCTCCTTATCCTCTCCTGGTGTTTTTAAATGCCCACGAATTTTTCTCCAGTATATTGTTAACTCATTCTCTGACACCAATTTGTCTATGGCTTGTATCATTTTTCCATGCTTAAGTGGCTTTTTGTTATATGTAACCATGCCTCTTGCTTTCCAACCAGGCAAATACTCCACAAAGCTATTCCGTGCATAGTCAGAATCAGTCACCAGGACAATTTCACTGAACTTTTTATCAACTGCAGTAGCAATTGCTTTATAAATGGCTGCCAATTCCGCCACCTGACTGCTCCTATCTCCAATCCTCATCCCTATACTGGGGACACCTTCACATTTCGACCAGACATTTCCTATTCCTGCCACTAACTGTTTATTACTGTCATTTTCAATGTGAAAAGCACAACCATCCACATATACAGTTGGCAAATCCTTGCATGTTTTTTCATCAAAAGCTTTGTGTGGTGATTGTTCAAATTCCTGCAAACTAGTTTCTACTTCCATTTCATTTGGTATTTGTTCAGCTGCACAGTCATGTAAGTCAGCTAACCCTTGAGCAATTGGGTTCTTTTTATTTTGTCCATATCTCACTTCTACGGGAAAACCTTGTAATGCTAGCGTCCATGAAGTGATTCTGGATTGCGCTAGATTACCTGATCTAATTCTTTTACTCTCTAAAAATTGCAAAGGTTGATGATTTGTTTCAATAATTACCTTTTCTCCCTGAACAATGGGGCGGAAATGTTGTAGCGCCCACACAGTGGTTAATAGGGCCTTTTCACATTCATTAAATTTCATTTCAACTTGGGAAAATGCCTTACTTGCATATGCAATGGTTTTGTGATTCAAATCGTGTTTTTGTGATAACACTGCTGACATACAATGTTCAGAAAAACCTATTTCTATAAAGAAATCCCTGTCCTTTATGGGGTATGCTAAACATGGTGCCTTTACAAGACATTCCTTTAATTTAGCCACTGCATCAGACTGCCCTTTTTCCCATTTCCAGGGAGTATTCAGTTTTAAGCAGTTTAGTCAATGGTTGAGTGATTTCTGCATAATTTTAAATGAACTTTCTGTTATAGCCTGTCATCCCTAATAAACTTTTTACTCCTTTCACATTTTTAGGATCTTTTAATCTTTGTATGGCCTCTATTTTCTTCTTTTGTGGATTTAGCCCATGTTCAGTCACTTCATGCCCTAGAAAGTTCACTTTTTTTCTTGCACCATTGTGCTTTCTGCAAAGATACTTTGGCCCCTGCTTTCTGCAATTGGCCAAGCACATGTCTTATTTCATCAAAATGGCTTTTCAGGCTTTCTTTTTTTATCAGGACATCGTCCACATAAACTATTGTTCCTCTTTCCGCTGCATCCGGCATGGCCTTTCTCAAAAATATGCCAAATTCACTCCCACTATTGATGTACCCGAACGGAGCTCTAAGCCAGGCATATTGAGTCCTGTCAAATGTAAAGGAAAATAAATGTTGTATCTCCTCTGCCAATGGCACGCACCAATATCCAGAGGTGAGATCTAATGTGGTAAATACATTTGAACCATGTACCTGAGCTAGGCCCTGATCAATGAATGGCAGTGGCCATCTAGATATTGGTACTCTTTTATTTAACTCTCTCAAGTCTGCACACAGCCGCCATTGACCATTTGGCTTTAACACACCTAAAATAGGTGTATTGGATGTGCTATGAATGGGCCTGATGATTCCCCGCGATTCCAAATTTTTAATAATCTCTGCCAATGATTCTAAACATGCCAGCGGTAGTCTATACTGGCGTACAAACACTGGGTTTCTGCTACACCCTTCTGGTAGTGTGGCCACATGTAAATCAGTTAAACCACAATCATAAGCATCTTTTGCAAATACATCCTTAAACTCCATAAATATCTCCCCCAGATTGTCCCTCTCTTCATTGCTTTCACATGCATCCGCTAAGGAGATCTGCTCTTCTACCATTTTGGAAAATTCTGGAAAATCTTCTGGTAAGGGAATCTCGGCGCTTTCCTCTAACTGTGTGGCTGTGTCTTTTTGTAAAGCTGCCACTTTTAAATATTTTGGCATATCAGCTTCCACTTCAATGGGCTGATTTTCTGTTTCATTTTCATTTAAATGAAATATTATGCAATCCTCTTGATGGCAGCACACTGTCTCATTTGAATCATAAGGATACACAGAATGAATTTTAAATATTCCTTTGGGCTGAGAGTCCAGGTGTTCTGGCAACTCGCCCTTGGCATCTACATATTTTTCAGGAATATTCCCAATCACCATGTTATTTAAATCTGCCGTATAATGTGATTTTTGTATGGCCATTCCTAATGGGGAGTTTTCCTCTAAATGAATATCCTGACAACCTTTATTATTTACCATGATTTTTACAGATCCTTCACCAATGTCTACCAATGGAATGTATTCATAATACAGGCCTTGCTGTTTTATGGATTCATTCAGGCATACAAATGCATCAGAGCCTTTCATCTGCTGTCCATTTTTGCATTTCAGTGTTATTGCAAACTGTTTTGTAAATGCAGGAATAATAGTATCTTTCCTCATTTGTAATTCGATTGCATAAGGAACCAGTTGTGCACAATGATAAGCCCTTCTTTTGTCTTCAAATTCAGGTGCCGGACCACCTAGGCGTGACCATATTTTTTGATTAAGGAAATCTAACACCATACACATTCTGTGCATGATGTCATTTCCCATGTAAAATTCATTTTGTGCTCCACTCACTATCCATACATTATGGTAAATTGTTTTCTGCCCAATGCTAATTTTAAGCATGCATCTGCCTGCAATTCGGTTTTCAAAGTCTGGACTGTCCAACCCAGAAACATATTGGTTTTTAATCCTAAATTTCGGGATTTCTTCCCTCTCCCTTATTTTTTGCAACAATTTCTCATTAATGAAGCTCCTTTCATGTCCAAGCGCTAAAGTGGCTTTTATTGTTTTAAAACAGTCATTTATACCAACATGAACCCATGGTTGCTCATCTTCCATGTGTATTTCTGCCAGAGTGGTAATGTGTTTTTTTCTGAATCTGTTTTAGGAACAATATTCTGTTTGCACGTTTTCTCTTTTAAATAAAAACGTAATGTGTGCTCATCTATGGCAGTCTGCCAATCTTTCCTTGGGTCCAAGTATATTTGTACAGGTAGTTTTTCATTGTCGCTCTGCATTTTGTCTTGACACATTAATATAACAGTGACACTAGGTATGCAGCTATTCTGGAGATATACCTCCACAGCATCATTTGTTTTGGCAACGGTGTGACATTCATTTATATTGCTGTTTTGTGATTTTAGTTTCTTGGGCCTCAATGGTTTTTTGGTTAAGGACCACAGCACTCCATTCACCCCATCTATGAGAGGAGACAATCTTTTCAGGCAATCTGTCCCCATCAGAAATGGAATTTCACAAATAGATGTGATCAATACCTCTTGTTTCATTCTGTGCTTTCCTATTTTTATGTCAACCTCAGTTACACCTATGATGGGCACCTCCTCCCCATTAAAGTTATGCACTGGGCCTTGATTTTCCTTCACTGTGATCTGACTCTGTGGGGGTCTCCCTTCATTGATACTCTTTACCAGCTCCTTGGACATAATTGTGGCCTGTGCGCCAGTGTCAATCATAGCAAAGGTGTGGCATTTTTCTTCTACAGTGATGGGTGCATAATATCTGTCCTCAACTTCCTCTAATACACATAAAAAGTGTGAATTCTTACTGAGTTCAGGGCTCACCTTTCTCAGATCTTTTTCACTTTTGGCTAAGCACATTGGTAAATGAAAAGACATTTTTCCCTCCTTTTTACCCATTTCTGCGCGGGAGATTTTATTCATTTCTCCATGATCAGAGGTTTTTTGGAGTGTGGCCACTGTTCGCCCATCCATCTGGGTAACATCAGAGACCACATTACAATCCTCCAACTGAACATGTGTAACATCATTCAGCAATTTGTCATTTTTTAATTCTGTGCATTTGTAATCATTTAGTGTCATACCAGCCCTTTCAGCCTCTTCAAAAATATGTGGCTCAAAGAATTCTTCAGGTGATTGACTCGTACCCTCCTTGTGAGTATTTCCTTTTTCTGTCTGTGTTTGGTCATTGTTTTGCTTGCCCAGGGAAGGAGCTATAGCATCCCCACTTACTCCCTGTTCACTGGTATTCCCCATGCATGAGTCATTTTTCTTAAATCTGTCCCTTTGTTCTTTTGGAATTCCTAATGTTTCTTTTTCATTTGTGCAAATCTTTACTGTTTTATTTAGCTCTAAGTTAAACCGTACCTCTTTTTTAGAAGTATTTGCACTTTCTGTCACAATTTCATTTACTAGCACTTTCATTTTTAATCCATTAGGCATCTCAGAGTCGTTATGCAAAATTATATCAGAGCAATCTGTCATTTTGGCACTGCAGTTATCATGAGTACTTAGTCACTTTTCGGAAGCCCCCCGGTCATTGCTATGGCCATCAGCCCCCTCTTTGGAAGGTTGTTTTTGCGCTGTACAGAGCTTTCCTATTTGCTCAGCTAACATTTTCACTTGGGCCTCAAGGCACTGGAACCTTTCCATCTCTCTAGGATCCTCTTTCTGTGGCCTAGGTCGATATTGGTTGTTTTCCCCCTGATTGGATCTATTCTGATACCTCTCAGGTGATTGATGTCGGTTGGGATGGTTTCTGAACTCTTGATTCATTTGTGGAGGGGAGCGGGTTGCACCCATCCTTTGATTATAGTCCCCTGGTGGGGAATCATTGTACTGGCGTGGACTGTAGTTCACGTTTTGCCTCATGTCCTGTCTCTCAGATTGTGGGTACTGGCCCCTAGGTTGATTTCCATTATCAGTAAATCGATCCACATATCGGGGCCTATCCTGATTACCATATATCATGGTGCTGGGATCAAATCTGCTCTGTGTCCCCAATGACTGGTAGGGACCATCATTTCTTTGATCTTGATTTTGTCTCTGGTTATTGTTCATACCTGCCATATCAGGCCGGTATCCTACCCGGGGTCTGTCCCCTAAATACCTAGGGCTGATGTAGCTCTCTCTATTACTAGGATCATGTGATTGGAACATTGGTACAGGAAATGGCGATCTTTGATGATTACCCCTTTGTTCAGGTGTCACATTATTTTTACCTTGGCTTTGAGCAGACTCAAGGGACATTTTGGCTGACCTGATTTCCATTACTGTGGCTGAGGGTTCTTTAGATTTAGGTCTAGTATCTTTCATTTTATCACTTTCTCTACCCTGACAATAGAGTACCTCATATAGTTTTGTGCTTTGATGTACAATCCATTCAAGGGACTTGTCACAGTCAAATTCACGGACCAATTGGGATATGATGTCTTTCTGTAGCCCATAGAAGTATGCAGTTTTAAACTCATTGGAATTTGAGTCAAAAGATACATCAAAGCGAGAAAATGCTCTTTTTAAGTCTTGTAAAAATTGGCGAGGAGATGTATTAGGTCCAGCAGTAATTGTGTACGCGACTTTCTTTGCCTCCTGCAATGACCGAAAAGGAGAAAAATGACACCTAATTTCTTTTTCAAACTCCAGCCATGTCATATTCTGCTGTTCATTTAATCCCCTTATGATGCTGGCCGTCGGGGCATCTAAAGTTAAATGAAAATATTGTCTGTACTGTTCCTTAGGTATCTGGAGTGCTTTAAAAATGTCATGCACCACTTCTAAGTGATCCTCAATGCAGCATTCACCTCCCTTTTTAAATGGTTTGATCAGGGCTTTAATGGATTTCATTATTTTTATGGGGCTACTTGTTGCAATGCAGGGAATTGCACTATTTTGTGATTCAATCCTGTTTTCAGGTGTATGAGATTGGTGGCTGCCCCCAATGGGAGTATCAAATCCCCCAAAGGCGCTGCAACCAAGTTCAGTCACCGGCCCAGTCACTGGAGCACTAGCTCTTTGGGCAGAGCTAGAATTCACCTCCACTCCATTGAATGTGGTACCCTGCCGCCTCTCCTGGGACCGGGGAATGCACATTTGCTGTTCTAAGTCCTTACTCTTTTTAAGGAGTCTGTCGGCTTCATCTTGCAAATAGTTGTTTTCACCATTCATCTTATTAATCACCTCCTGCATGTCGCACATTTGCATTTGGCATTCATTGAACTCTTTATTTCTCTTGTCTCTTTCTTGAATCATTTTAATAATTTCTTGTTCTGCACTCTGGAGATCACCTTCTTTTTCACAATGTTCTTTTTGTAAAATCTGCATCTCTGAAACAACCTCATCTTTATCCCGTCTAATGTGATCCACTAAGGCTTTTAAGTGTGCCAATTCTTGCTCACTATCTTCAAATTGTTTCTTGCTTTTGGATAACTGAGTATCAAAGTCTCTTCATTTTAATTGCATGTCTTTTTGGCATACATCCAATTCTGCTCAGAACATTTCCTGATTTTTACTTGCCCCATCTAATTCAGTCTTTAACCTGTTAATTAGCTGAGTATCATTCTCTTGCATTCGCAGGGACTTGTTTAAAATAAAACATATTTTGCCGCATAGCCGTATTAAACAGTCTTTCTCTGCACTTTTTATCGGCTGCATTCAATAATCTTGTAAGGCAGACCTGAATTATGCTGCCTTCTGCAAAAATATTGTCTAGTTTTTCTTTCTGCACCTCACCCTGAATGCGGTTACTCCATTCTAACGTGCTATTTGACGACCAATTCCCATGTGCAAACAACTTTGCCTCTAAATATTGCACTAGATCTGAGAATGTGGTTTCCCTTTGTGACATTCTGAAATTCGTTTTTAGTGGCACACTGCTATTATAAAATGGGTTCCCTTTAATGTGCAAATGGCAGTGTGAGACACACTTGCCACGCCCAGTAGGTACTCTATGATCACTTTCCCGGCCAACGCACCATAAATATGTTGGGTATTTTGTGGAGATTTGGGGGCCTGACGGTATTTTATTACCGCCGAAAAATAACTTAGCAATAATCACTCCTGGTATTCAGATTGGGCCATGTGCAACAATAATACAGTGGACATGCATTATTTCAGCACCCAGACATGCATATTTGGTATGCGTGGTTGGTATGCGTGGTTGGTGGTATTTTGGTGAGCATAATTCCCTTGTTTTATTTGTGGCCCCAATGTCCAGAATCCCTTATCTTTGCTTAGATTTTTCGTGTAATCACTAGAGAGACCTCAGACCTACATTTTAGGAATACCACATTTTCAGTGTTAGTGTTAGTGTGCCACCATGGGCAATCTCACTGACTTATTTACGACAGAGAGCTATATGTGGTAATTTCCACTACCTTATATACGGTAGGCAACTATGTTCAGAGAGTCCCTCTTCCCGTTGGCTCATGTACCTCCAACGAGCTATGCTACAAACAATCACTCTCAACTGTCCATACTGAATATGATCATGCACACATCTGTCTTAAAATGACAATTGCATTGTTTAAAAATCTCCCCTCATCATCAGCACTGTATTGGTAAATATAAAATACACCACCCGTCTGCTTTCAAATATTTTTCTGTATTATAAAAGTTTCATTTAAACACGATCTCACTCTTTACAGAAATAAATAAAATAGCACAGTAACAGCATTGTCTGTGATACACCGAAAAAAGAGTGGCGGAGAACAGAACACAATTTGCAACATTAACATGTGATTAAGGCACCGGAATCTCCTTTCCTACTCTGACTGAATATTCTCGTACACACTCAGCTCCCACACTTATGTAATTACCTTATATGTTCAGCCGAGTTTTCTTCAGCTGTTCTCTTTCTGAATGTGGCTCCCTTGAAGATTAACCCCAGTGAAAAGGAGCGCCTTTCCTTCTCAAACCGGGGTAATTGCTTGGAATTCTCAGCTTTTGCAGATAGGAATGCTCCAGCCAGGAAAAAGGTCCTTCTCCCAGCTCTGCCAAATCTTGACTGTCCTCTCTCTCCTCAAACTCCCCCCAGCAAAACTCTGATCACTCCCTCTAGCATGATACTTGCTATGACGCTGCTCCAATCAGAATCAATCATGCCATCTCCTCCTTCTCTACACAATGGCTCATTTTTATAGTAATACTTTGTAACCAACTGATTTCCTGTTCTTTCGAGCCCTTTTGCTTCCTGGATTTATGTGGACAGGGCAGCATAGAAAACGAAAAGAAAAAAAAAATGGATGTGCGTTTAAAAGTTCACTTTCAGAATAGGCCTAATTCTGCAGTGGAGACACATTTTTATTAGTGGATTATGTTAACTTCCGTTTCATTAGTCAGGTTAGTTATGAGTAATGTTAGTTATTAATTTCCAAATGTGTCTCTCGCACCATAGGCATTTCAGGTGAAAAAATAGTGTGCATTTTTGAATGTGCACGTGTGCTTTTAACTGTAAAAATAGATTTGCATCTTATATGTTAAAATAGTTTTTGACTAAATAGCCTGTCTTTCCTTGTTAATCTGGTAACACATATAGCAATGCACCATAGGCATTTGCTGGTGCATCAAAAAAAAAATTGCTACCTGTGCAGTAGTGCTGTACTCTGTGCTGGTTGCTACCTGTGCAGTAGTGCTATACTCTGTGCTGGTTGCTACCTGTGCAGTAGTGCTGTACTCTGTGCTGTAACACGCCAAATATCCTTACAGTAATAAGGCCAGCATTCAACATACAGTGTGAAGCTGTGTAGTCCTTTTCAGCTCCATCCTACAAGGGCAGTTTATAGCCAACTTGATGCCCAAGGCGAAACACTAGAAAGCGCCCCCTGCCCCCAACTGGAACACGTCACTCCCAAACTACACCTCCTGTGTCGCACGATGAAGCCTCCTCCATATCTTTAACTCAATGCTATACAAATGAAGCTGGTTTCATTACATTGTAATTCAAGTCTAATGTGAAAACGCAGCTGTTGCTGTCCATGCAAATAGTTCTTCTGTCGCTTGCTCTTAGGGACCGCATTGTCTGAATGCAGTTTCAAACTGTCTGTACTGGCACACTGCGTTGTGACCTGCCTGCCGAGGTCGTACGGCTCACTGGCCCTATGTTATAAGAGTTCTCTGTTTGTACCACCTCACTTGTATTTCGCAAGGGGGCAATACTAGATGAACCATATTAATTATTTTCTGATAGGTTATCGTTCTCATTCCAAGGCGAACAGTCTGGTACACACCTATTGTACTCTTTAAAAATACTACTGAGAGTGGGAAAGGGGACAAATAGCACTAATGAGCCTATGCTTTGTGTTAAATTATAGAGCATTTATCGTATGTTTGGTGGAACCCCATTTGCTCCATCCACCGGATCGAAAAATGCTATCTATGCCTCTTCTTTTGATGTTATGCACAAGTTTAAACAAAACATGGAATTCTCAAAATTAGTATTTAATTGCATATTATATTATATAATTATTTTCTCTCCTTCTCTCGTGTGTCCCGTCATGTCCTTTTTGTCTTTGATTTTCCTCTATATTCGTCTCCCCTTTACACAATGCTAATATGATTATTGACTTAGATTTAAATAACGCTTATTGACTCTGTTTTACTCGGTTCTGACATGTTCATTGAATATTTGATGTACTTTCTCAGTTCACTGATTTGTTGTACATCATTATGTTCTTATTTAAAATGAATAAAAATTATTAAACACACCAAAAAATTACAGAGCATTTCAGGAACAGTGATCTCTATATTTGATAAACACGTCTGTAATAAAAGGGGTTATATGCGTGAATCTTCCAATACATAAGACATGTATTGGTGCTCGCATCACTGTTAACAACACTCACCCTAACATTAAAATGTTTGTAACCATGAACCATACATGCTCATTCGGACAGTTTAAGTATTTAGATGCAAGTATAAAACAGCTGCTGCAACAACAGCCACTCAAATTAGGTACAAGGGCTCTGTTGCTTCTTGTTTCCGGCTAGTTTTAGATGAGGAGGGGCTGGATCTCAGTGTGAGCATGCCCAGACCCCAGCGCAGCCGGTAAGATAGCTCAACGGGTTGAGCGATCGCTGCTGCGATCTGAGTGTGATCTGCAGGTCGCAGGTTCGAATCCCAGCAAGGCCAACTCAGCCTTTCATCCTTCCGAGGTCGATAAATGAGTACCAATTTCGGTTTGGTGATATTGTATGCAAATATGTGCTCTGTAAAGTGCTTTGGATAAAGGCGCTATATAAATAACACATCATTATTCTTATCTTTAGAGAATTATATCTATAGACAGGAAAGGATACAGAAAAGGGATTGTACCCCTTTTATAAACTTTAGCTTGACCAGTAATAATCTGATGGAAGCGTTTTAAACAAAACCGGCTTCTAATGCATGGTAAATGGTCCAAATTTCCTCAGCCACTACCTCCCCACTACTGCTCAGGCCTCGGGAGTTATTTCTGCAAAAAAGATAAGGCCATGCTTAAAGGATAGTTCCGGGACTTTTTTTTTATTGTCCCTACGTTTCGGCCATGTGTTTTTAAGCATAAATCGGTAGATCGTAGAAAACTTTCCTATGGACCTTACCCGACTTTTCGTCCATTAACGCACTCGAAATCAGCCGCCATTTTGTGATAATCCTATCATTTCCCCCCATCGACCTGGCTCACCTGCGTTTGCGGCACTAAATCATATCCCCCGCCCCTGAAACAGACTTTATCAAAACATTCATATTCCCCGCCTCTATCCGTGACGTGACTGTGCTGCGTAGGCAAACGCGCCCAGGCGTCTTCTACGCGACTCCACACAGAACCCGGAAACCAACACAGATCAGCTCACAACACAGCGCGCTACAATTCGGAATATGAAACTGTACTTTTAAATCAAACCGCAAGATTGTAAATTTGGTAAAGTACATTTATTTGACATCAAATGTTTAGAGAATATTCAGCGATTTGCATTTTTCTTTGCTCTCGATCCAAAATAGTTCGTCTTGAGGCAAGCGATGTTCGTGTGCAGTACACAGGGTGTTGGTTTACGATAAAATAAGCTCTTCAGTCGCACTGATAATCGCATGGCTGTTCAACAACGAGGCACTAGGCCACCACAACGGTATGTATGTTGCATCTAGCCATTAGTACCGCGTAAGGGCATACTTGTACTTGGCGATCGTCCCATAAAATGGTCAGGGTGGTAACGTTGTTCACGCGGAGAAGCAACTGGCGGTTGTAAAAGCCATCCGCCGGTGTCTGGTACTCGTGACACAGACAATAATGAAGGATGTACCTGTTTTAAAAACATAAAAAATGAAATAAGTCTCACCATCAGATCTTTATTAAAATTATTCATTTTATATATTAGGTCGGGAAATTATTTCATAGCTAGGACAGTGCAACTGGGTATTATACGTCATTTCCAGTAACCCACCCCCTCTCCTCCGCCTTTTTCAGAGCCGCCTGAGCGCCAGTGGACCACTTCGTCACTGATATGATATAATATGGCATTTGCAACGCGCCTATACACAAGTGTTTCAAGGCGTGGCGAGGCAGGGAGGGGGGGGGGACAAGGAGAAGACAGACAACGATCCTACTAGGCCAGGTGTCATTCAGATCGCGCAAGTGCAGGGGTAGGGGGAAGGTAAAAGTGCAAGGGGAAGGGGAGGGGGGAAGTGGAGTACAAGGTAAGTAGCATAAAATAATAAATACATAGGGCCAGCTGGTGGCGAGTGCAAGGTAAGTGCAGAACAAGTGCTGGGAAGGGGGGGCTGTAGGATACTGAGACAGTCCCCCAGTGCAGGGGTTGACAGGGAGGCAGTGCAGGTGGAGAGTGGAAGGGCCCAGGACCGAGGTCGCAGACAGTGGACCAGTTGTAGCAGGGGAGAGGGAGAGAGAAAGCAGAAGCAAAGAGGAAGGTTTTGAGGTGCTTCCGTAAAAGGAGATGGTTCTCCTCAAGATAGTGCGCGGTACAAAACAATATGCCACATAGAACGAACAAGTACAACTTAACCCGTCTTTAAAGCTACTGTATAGTAATTAAATTGCAGTATAAACTCATCTAAAGAGTTACTTACATTATATTTGCATTTTCCATTGTGTCTGTGCGTAGGGCAGCCCCGAAATACCACTCCTTCTATGCCGACGTTATTTCTTCTAATGAACGAACATTAAATGGCTATCGTTTCTGAAATTTTATTCATTATCGTTTCTTACGTTATTGCACCACACCCCCAAAAAGAAGTCTTTCGGGATGGTCCCGGCCTGTCAAGGTCAAATAACAATAGAACCTTATACTGAGTCGTGGGCCATTCCGGCACCCGAGCAAAAAATCAAAGCAGCTGACCTTCACTTTGAACGAGCACACATTCCTAGTTAGCTACATTCAGTGTAAGGCCATCTCACAGGACTTGAAATGTACACTCCATCTTTGCATTTTGTCTGCGTGCTTTGCAGCCCCAGAGAACCATAAATACGGAGACATTCTATATTTTTTGAAAAATGATTTGTATTACTGTTTGGTTTAATTTAATGCGCAAATGAACAAGGTTGGATAGACACATTGCATGTACACTGAGCAATCAATTTTATTTACACAATACATAGCTACACATATTCAATGGGCCTGCGACATGAGGAGACTCCAGAGCAAAGTCACAGGTGACACCCGGGTGGTTCGCACTACTGCACGGTGAAGGGAGGGGCAAGGGTGGAGAGACACATTGCATGTACACTGAGCAATCACTTTTATTTACACATTACATAGATACACATATTCAATGGGCCTGCAACATGAGGAGACTCGAGAGAACAGACAATCAAATTACAATCATTTAAACCGTGATGTGTATTTCTCAATGAGCTCTGCTTTAGGTGGACATGGAACAGAGGCAATGTTGGGTGGCAATGCAGTTGTCCCCTGCACAGGTTCGTTCACAACTCCATGTATGTGCCTATCTAGAACATCAACAATAAGTCTCTCAATAAACTCGTATTGCATATCCTCAAACACTGGTTTGATCACCCATTGTTTACTTCTTTTAGTGAAGGCCTTATTGTAGCGAAGCGTCCCTAAAGTTCCGGTCGTCCTACTTTGTTGACGGCCAACATTATGGTTATGTGCCAAGACCGCCAGAAGAGTCAGATTTATCATGCCCTCCATGCCAAAATGCAATCGTTTTGGCCTGTACTTTAGGCACATATTGTGGAACACCTCCAAATCTCCTGTGTGGCAGAATTCCGTGAGTCCCCTCAAATCTCTTGTTATAGTTTTATCAAATGCAATCTTTTCAATGGCTTTGTGAGTGGGTGATGAAGGAATCAACCACTTCTTCTTCCGTGCCTCCTCTGTGGACAAATGGCCATGTTCACAATTGTGGAAATGTTGGTTTGTGGTCCAGCGGTGAACGTTGCTACAGTGTAGCATTACTGACCACCATTTTTCCAGTAGAATTTCCAACGACCCTCCACATGTTTTTGAGCTCCACCAAAGATGGTTGCTGATTGACTTGGACCACTGTGAAATACCTTGCATATCTTTTTTTTTACCTGCAGCCGACATTTTTTTATTGATTGTTTTTGCAAGATGCCATACGTCAAATTGGTGATTTATATTTTTGTACTCTTCCCTCATTGTCTTGGTGATTGAAACGTGTCTGTCCGTGGCTATCAGGTCGATCACCATTCCCCGCGATTGTAATTCTTGCAATGATGCTACAAAGCCAACTTTCTCCATGGCCACTGAGGATGTACTTTGTGACACCTGCACGACCACCGAACTCACAATTTTCTTACTTTCCATGTCCTGAAAGTGGTAGGTGCAGTACTTGGCTGAAAATCCTGGGCTGTCGCACTGTCCATCACCGGCTAGCCTGAACCGTTTGCCCGCGAATGTACTATCAATAGACATTTTTTCCATTCTCCAAGCTTCGCTAATGGCTGGAAATAGATAATCGGTTTGGTATTTGTAGAACTGAGTTTTCGCAATGAAATGGATTCCCACAAACTGAAAGAAATACTCTAACTTTTTAAAACTTGAACCACTAAAAAGTGTGGCCGCTGCACAAAGTAGATTGCCTGCTGGCAGTTGCCCCAGCATGGGTTGTGCAGACCATGAGAAAGGATGATATTTTGTACAGGTGGCATGTATTTTAAGGTTAGTGCCTCGAATTGCACGAGTCACATTAATCAATGGCTCCCCACATACTTCCCCACCAACCGAATGCCCACATTTCATCCTAATAATAATATCAATCAAACAACTATCGAATACAATGAATTTGGCCTCTTTCCTTATACTGTCACTCTGCATCCCAGCTGGTTCGGCCTGTAACGTTGAGGACATGTCACTCACATGAAAGGTAGAATCTCTGATATCGTCTTCCGCTATGTTCAGTGATATTGATGGTGTTTCATTGTCGTCCACTTCATTCTCTTCCATTGCAACATCTGTTCCTTCTCCGGCGATGGGTGAATAAAACAATTTCTTCAACTTTCTCGCGGTCTTAGTTTTTGCGGGTGTGGATTCTGTGCATTGATCTCCGACTGCATCCGAACTACCAGGAGGACATTCACTATCAATGGCTGGTGGTGGTATAGCTCCGTTGTCAATCACTTCATATTCTTCCCATTGGCACGATGCATCTCCAGTCTCAAGTCCCTGCCAAAAGGTTTGACAAGCAACATCTCTCGTTCGCTTCACTGTCTGTATAGATCTAGTTCGTACACCCACTCGCAACTAGAGGACAGATTGGAAAACGGATGTTCAGTTTAAACACAACTTACAGTATTGAACTATTAACAGTGAAAAACAACATAATATAGTGACCAGGACACTAACCTTCTTTTGCTTTCTTTTCTTTGAAACTTTCTTGCCTCGAACTTCAACATCAGGACGCTGTTGCTCCGACTCGTGTGTACATGTCTCCACTTCCTCTTGCGCTGCAACGACTATATTTTCATGATAAGCACATCCATCACGCACTGACGCTCCATCGACTCCCTGAAACATAGAACTTTCATTAGTATGTATAATAATATTGAAAACACAAAATGTACTTGGGGACCAATACCCACGTACATCTCAATAGCAAAACACAAATGAACGCATTGTGTAGAACATTCAAACGACAATTATTCACGCATTGTTGATCTAGTTAGATGGAACTGTCAAGATCCATACCTCGGGCTCCGCATAGACTTCCATTGATGATATTATTGAAGATGACGCTTCAGCAACTCCCTGAAACACAGTAATTGCATTAGTATGGTTTTCTATTTTGTTAAAAAGAACATAAACTTTGTGCAGGCGTCAACGGCTCATCTAAATAGACCTGCACAAATGATCAGTTGTCTAAAATAAATAATGGATATCTAAATATGATTCGATTTGCTCGATCGTTGGAAGTGTCACCACCCAGAGATCTGCATCAACTACTAGGGGTGATCTTCTTGTAGAAGAAGCTCCGTCATCTCCCTGAAACATAGTACTTGCGTTAATAAAGAAGGAAGTATAGCGGATGTAATCACGTCATATGATCTCGCTTGATCGAACTGTCAGTATCCATACCTCGAAATGCATAAGAACATCAAGGGACGCTGTAACTGCGGTGCACACTTCTGCAAGCTGTTGCGCCGACCCGTAACTGCATGCTCCCCCTTCTTCTTCGACTAATGCTCCATCGACTCCCTGAAACATAGGACTTTCATTAGTAATGAACACAATATTGAAAAAAGAAGACACATAGGAGGGCGACGACAGAAGGACATATCAATGGCTAAAAACGAAAGAAACATTGTGTGTAACAATCACGCTACCAGAATGCAAGATCTGATGATCTCCATCGATGGAACTGTCCGGAAACGTACCTCGAGCATCTGAGTGACATCAACGGTTGTCGCCAATGCGTTGGACTCCTCAGCATCTCCCTGAAAGACAGTACTTGCATTATTTTGGATAACAATAATTATAACTGAAAACAAAGACTAGAGGACGAGTACTAGGGTGTACCATTAGGTAAAATAATTACACGATAAATCAAAACTATTGATTTACATGCCTAAAACAAGTCAGTGGCAGAATAGCTAAGTAAGATTACCCGATAGGCGCTTGAAGTGGCTGATGACTGCAATAACGACACGGATGGAGAATCTTCCGCCTTCATGTTGAGTGGATACATAAATGGGGAAATTATTGTTAGCTAATGCTACACACTACCGCAAGGCCGAGAGCTAAATCCGTAAACTTGACTCACCAGTGGAGGGATGTGGACGAATAGAGTGGGAATAGCGGTTGAGAGCAATTTTCGCTTCGCTCGCGGTGTGTTCTTCTTTATTAGCAATGATGTGGAGTACATGTCTGAGCTAAAGTGCCTGCTGCAGATGCGGTATCCATCACCCCTCTTGTCCACAAAGACTTCTAGGACTCTACTTTCAAGCTCAGACGGTGGATATCCGCAATATCGGACCCATTCTCTTATCTGATCTATTGTCTTAGGGAAAACATGCATTATAGTACCTTCAGATTTTTTATGGGTCTTCGAAGGGCAACCGCCAATGGAACAGGCAGGCATTGTGGAAAGTTCTGAAAAGTAAAGATCAACAATTCTCTATGAATACCAATGTGTTAAAAAATTAAATGACACATAAAAGGTTCAATGCAAGGTTCGTTTTGGTTCTTGGAACTATACACGTTATTCACATGCGGATAAGTATTTGAATAACTTTAAAAAAATAGAAAAATAATTTGACTAAACTCAGAACATGTGACTAGTTCCTTGCATGTACTGTCTTGAACGAAAAGAAAACATGGATGCAATTTGATGACTACTAGCAAATAGATATAAATTAAAAAATTGGACGCAAAATGATTATGGTACATGGCCTTACCTTGACGAACAAACAGTTAGATGCAGGGATCAGAGTAGTTTCTTGTCGTAGAACAGGGAGCAGTTCACAGGTTGCAAACTGACGAGTTTGCTCGAAGTGGTCACGGAAGTTCACAGAGACGAAGAGCAGATAACCAGCACCTTCACGGGTTGACTAGCAAAGCGCAAAGAAGTTCTCATTAGAAATATGAAGTGGGTTATAAAGAATTCGAAACAGGGGTGTGTTTGTGAATGAATGACGTGTATATGTCGTGGCATTATGCGGTTTGCAGGGGGGCGTCCAGCGTGAGGGGGGATGCTTGGCAGAAGACACAGGGTCTGGAGGTAGACATGGGAACAACAACCCATGCTCTATAGACCACTTTGAAGTGTACATGGTCTTTGGCACCTCTTTGCCTTTATCGCTCCCTGACAGCTCCACTTGCCAGCACAAGTACCCCGGTGCGAACTGCCTTTGATAGGGCGGGGGGTGGATTGGGGCGGTGGTCGTGCAGACAAGACACAGGAAGACTCGTGAATGGAGACACACTTATGTGGATTGCAGGGGGGCGTCCAGCGTGAGGGGGGATGCTTGGCAGGAGACACGGGGTCTGGAGGTAGACATGGGAACAACAACCCATGCTCTATAGACCACTTTGAAGTGTACATAGTCTTTGGCACCTCTTGGCCTTTATCGCTCCCTGACAGCTCCACTTGCCAGCACAAGTACCCCGGTGGGAACTGCCTTTGATAGGGCGGGGGGTGGATTGGGGCGGTGGTCGTGCAGACAAGACTCGTTTGCCGCAGGGCCTCACCAAGGAGAGGCCATCTAACTGCATGTAAGAGGCAGGCTGCAGGATCTAGTACATGGAAGGCAGGGGGGTGAGTTTATAAATACCTCACCCTTCCAGGAGAATATATGGGTGCAGTTCACCCTGGAGACCCTGGATGCCTAGGCAGTTAGTCAGCAGCAGGCTGGCCTGTGGTGGCAAGGCGGCACGGGCCAGAGGGGGTCATCTCTGTACCCGGTGCCCAAAAGGATGATTTATTATGATCAACCATATTGATTATTTACCTATAACCATGTTTTGTATCAATAAAATCCAACGGCCTTTTATTGCCAACGCTTGAACAAAGTGGTGTGGTTAGTATTTTTGGGGGAGGAGGCAAGGCCGGGAGGCTTGATGCCAACCCGCAAAATAACATATGTATGTCTGCTGCATATGGGTTCAACGGTTATGTGGATTGAAGGTGGGCGGCCAGCGTGAGGGAGGATGCTGGCCGGAGACATGTGGTGTGACAAGACAAGGCACAGGAAGACTATTCAATGGAGACACACTAGATTAATTTAAAAAATCAAAACACCCATTGTTAAAATATGTTGGGTTTTATTTTAGATCTTAATTTCAATTGAACATAAATAATAAACATTACACATTGTAAAGTTCTGGTTGCAGCACATCCAGGGAAAATCCGCGGTATTGTCCACTGTCGCTGGGGAAATGTTGTCTAATGGCAAGTACCGCACAGGCAGGTATTACTCTCCGAACGCGGTGTCCGAGCCTCCCGTGAAGCCACCAAGTGAAGCAACAATAGGCCACCAGCCTGTACCACCTGTGAAAATGAAAGATGCAAACTGTATTAAAATGACAAAACTTTCTTATCAATGTCGATTCAGGTAAAAAATGTCATTCTGCTTTGAAAAAAATTCTATCTAGAAAATGCACAATATGGAACCAATTTACATGCGTTCGAATGATATGTAGATGTAATTTTATATGTGGGAGACGACCATGAAATAGTAGTGGCATCACTGACATCACAACCAGAGTATACTTACTCGTTACTCGGATTACGCGGACGAACAGTGCCGCGAAGTTCGTGCATAAGCACCATCATCATCCTCAACACGGTCCGTGAGAGGCAGGCTTCCCTGAACTCTGGCAGCTCGGTGATGCATTGCGGACTTGGCTCGCCTTCTGAAATGTAGGCCAAGCACCCGTAATTTTCACGGCAGCAGCAGTTCTCCTCAGTTGGCATTAGCTCGCACCGATTGCACGTGCACCAGGTGGAGACGCCGTCCATGCGACATGGTCCAGGCTCTTCATCCGTTGACTGGTCCTTCCAACTGCCGTCCGAATCCCCATCGTTTTCGCGTGCTTGCCTTTCCAGTAGTTCCTCCTCGGTGTACTCGGGCTCGTACATATACGGCATTATTGTAGCCATTGTGTGGTAAAGAAAGTAAAATAATTTACAGAGATGGTACAGGTGTTCACAAGGCCTAGAAGCGGCAAAGGTAGCTGACCAGAGCACAGAAACGAGTCACAGAATACTCAAAGTAACACAGAGAGAGTAATGGAATCGAAAATCTGCTGCTGTGTGTTGTGAAACGGTGTGTTTATACTTATTGAGGAAAGAGGCGTCCTGCCATTTCCATGGCGACACTTCATTAGCTGAGGCGCAGCGATTGTTGACACGAAACGTGCTTTGGCGTTGGGAAATGGGCGGTACGCGTTTGCTGATGTCAGGCTCAGGGGCGGGGGATTTGATTTAGTGCCGCAAACGCAGGAGAGCCAGGTCGATGGGGGGGAAATGATAGGATTATCACAAAATGGCGGCTGATTTCGAGTGCGTTAATGGACGAAAAGTCGGGTAAGGTCCATAGGAAAGTTTTCTACGATCTACCGATTTATGCTTAAAAACACATGGCCGAACCGTAGGGACAATAAAAAAAAAAAAAGTCCCGGAACTATCCTTTAATCTAACAGGGCTGGCATTCACATTTCTTATTCGTGCTGGCCTGTGGCTAGTAAAAATCATGGTGTGGCAGTGTAGAAAGTGTGTTTGGCTTAATGAATGTTACATTTGAGGAATCTTATTTGTTTGATTGCTTTATAAGTGTGGGCATATTCAACAAAGCCACACAGACAAAACATTTCAGTGTGCTATTGTATGGACATGGGACACATCAGACAAAAACAGGCATATGTGCTGTGAGATAGGTATGGTATCAAGAGAGACACAGACTCAGATATTCGTTTCAACACCACTAAAGTTCCTGGGTTGGTGTGATGCTTAACTGGCCCGAACACTAAAGGGATGGATCCCTTAACGGATGTTTCTAAGGGCCGCCGAAGTCTGGAAGTCCAAAATAAAATTGTTCTATGTCTGAAGCCATGCTTGCCCTCACTCTTTGTCTTTGACAAAAATGTGTGGGAAGTCTTTCTAAAGCAAAAAGTGGTGGTTCAACGAAAATAGGAAACCAGGATTGGTTTCAGGTGTCTTCGTACCAGGTGTAGCTTGGTCAGCTTCAACAGAATGAGTTCAATCACAAGGGACTGTTCATAGGACCTTCTCCATAGTTCAAACAATGTGCCTTGGGGACCCTTCCCCAAACTGTATTCCTTCCAAGTTCAAAACGTAACCCAAAAAAAAACAAGATTACATTTTGATATGCCTCTTAGGGTTCCCTTGCCCAGGCTTGGGCGTCTTTCAAGTTCAAATACAAGTTCAGCTCTTAAGCCTCTCAGGGTCCCCTTCCCAAGCTTAGGCCCCTCTTGATTGTCAAACCACGAGTTCAGTTTGTCAAGATGTACCTTTCTTTCATATACAGTTCTTTCAAGGGGTAGCATCAGACTTTTGAAAACACCAGGTCCTTTGCTCCTCCTAAGCGCGACCACTCCAAGCTTTAACCCCTCTTATTTCCTGCTCTTCCTTCTGGCCCCTTTCCTTCTCCTGTACACTTGTACCTTCTTCTTGTGCCCACTAACGCCTTCTTTAACTTCCTCCATGCCCACTGGCACCTTTTCCAGCTTTCCTTTGTACACTTTGCACCGTGCCGAGCTGCTTGCAACCTTCGCTCTCGTTTTGGGTCGCTCACACCCTCTTTATTACAGTTCTTTCGTTTTGCGCCCTTGCACGCTCTGCTTTGCTTGCTCTCTTTTGATATTGTCACTCTTCTTTGACTTTATACTGCTTTACTAGTTTTATTTTCTTTCCCATTTTTCGCTTTGTGACACTTTCTGCATTCCTTTCATCTGCTTCAGCCAGCCGCATGCTCCAGGGTGGCTCGCTTGTGTCAGGGTCTCGCCACCTCCCCCTCGGATATCCTTGGGCCTGGCACAGGTCCCAAGGGAACGAGCAATGTTCTGACCGCCAACAGCCGCCTGCAAGGTACTTCACTCCAGTTCTCTGGAGCCAAGCTGCATCCCCTCACATACACTGGGTCAGCATCTTGGCACGCTGTTCTCCTCTGGGCCGTCAAACCTGCTGCTCTTTGCTACTTGGGTTCTATGGTCCAAACAACATCCCCAGCTCGCTCTGTTTTGGTTTAAAAATGTGGCTTGGGACTGAGAAGGGATAATCTGCTGGACTCAGCCCCAAGCCTCCATTCTGCTCTCCCAGCAGTTTCTCACTGCACGGTTGAATGCCCCACTTTTTCATACACCTGAAGCCTGTTATGGGCTTTCAGGTAGGAGTCCTTGGCCTCCCTTGCCAGTTAATAAGACATGCCTGACCCTTAGGCACTACGCTCTCCTGGACATTCCTAAAGTGCAGGTGTGTATGTTAGGGAGAATTCTCATAAAGGTGCTAATTCCCTCTTCCTTAGAGCCCCCCAGCTTTTTTGCTGAACTTTGGGACTTTGTACTTTTTAATTCTGTTTGTTTTCTGTGTTTATTTTCTTTGGTTATGGAGTTTTAGACAACTCCATAGGCATCATCTTTTCATGTGTATCACATAGCACCCTCAGTGCAGTGACACAGGGGAAGCCTTTTAGGCTGTCCCAAGGTTTAAATACCTTCTCTGGGATTAACTACTGTTACCCAGAGAAGTGAAATTGACTTTACAAGTCGTTTCAAATTCCTAGACCCAGCACACCCTATCTTACAATTATGTCTAGAAACTCCTGTAGCAGTCAAATGCTACCCTTTCCACTCGAAATGGCTGGTGGCAGTGGTTTTACAACAAAATACCATGATTTTTCCCGACCGTGAACACCGGTAGTGCTAAATCGCGGGAGCCATGTTTTTCAAGATGGTATCTGAGCCCCCTTTGTTTAAACAGGTCCCGGTCTTCTTTTTTCGCCATTTCTTTTTGGAAAGGTCCTTCTAGAGTTTGTCTCTGCGCGCCAAGCCAGGTTTGGTCCCTTTGTTCCTACGCCTTTGGCGGGCTTCAGGGCTGAAGACCGCCTCTGGCGCCCGAGTGTCTGGGGTGGGCAGGAAGTGAGGGAGGTGCCCAAAACTCCCCGTACTTAGTCTCCTAGGAGACCCAAATGCACTCTAGCGTGATTGGCTGGGTGACTGTCTGGCAAGGACAGCCACCTTGCTGGGTGAGTTGCAGCTAGGCTGGAATGAATGGGAGGAAACTGGATAAAAGGCGAGTCTCTTGACTTGGAAGGCAGAGTCGACCACTGGAATGAAAGAACCGAAGACAAGCTGTAAGCGGACGGCTGCTGAAATTCCTGGCTGGTGTTTTGCCTGGTGAAGCCCTGCTGCAGGTTCAAATCGCCAAGTTCATCTCGACGGAGAAGTCCTTCAAGGACAACTAATCAACTCGTAAGCCACCTGGATACCATTCTTGGAGCTGGTTGTATTTTCCTCAGGGTGCTGCAGGAAACCGAATAGCCAGGGAGAAGGTCACCAGTTTGTGTGCTTGACTACAGCTACCGGAATTGAAGATTTGCCTTTGCCAGCTTTTTGACCAGTCACAGTGCAGTGCAGGGGACCTCCTACGTCCTCCCTCTTGTCCCCACGACTGAGGCTCAGGAACAGCGAGATCTGCAGGAACTGGCAGGAACAGACTTCTTCAGCTGCATCTTTTTTTTCATTGCAAGGTACTGTGAAAGCCCGACCGAGACTTGCCTCTCACTGTGAAGTGCTTGAAACTTGGGCAACTTGCAGGCCTACTCAGCCTGTGACCCAACGTATGAATCTTTCTTTTACAAACTACTTCTGAGAACTTTGGCAAATACTTTTCCGTTTAACTTCCAGAACTGCTTTATCCTATACAATACTTTAGCCCATTGACTTTGGCCTAACCCATTGCATTGAATCAACTCCTCTGGTGAACTCAAACTATTTGCACTGCTTTAGAGTAACTGTAATATTTGTTTTATTAACTTATGCCTTTTTGCTCCTACTTCAAATGCTCTGAATGGCATTTTGCTCCTCCTGATATTGTGAAGTACTGAAGTATATTTTTGTGATATAGATTGCCTCCTTCTAGTGACTGTTTTATAACTGACAGTGAAATAAATTAATAAGTGTTTTACCAAGAAACCTTGAGTATAAAAGTCTATTTGAATACTTGTAATTATAGACCTCTGTGTAACATCCTTACAGCTCACATTCCCTCTTGAGATAAGCCTGACTGCTCAGCACCGCTACCACAAAACTGCGTAGTACAGACTTAGCAATGGTTGGTTTTGCTTACACCTGTAGTCCTAGTTGTGTGTAGTGGTCCCAAAGGGTACTGCATACAAACTTTGCCTAACTGTGTAGGATGGCTGTTCTGACCTCGCCTGACTCTCTATTAACGGGGCAGCCCAATGGTGATGTCTACTAGGCCTCTCCCTGCCCAGTGTTATTCTTATGGGTACTCCTCATCATGCTCGGTCCCCTCTGCTTTGTCCCAGTTGGAATTGGGGAGGGGGGAACCGGATAGGATTTACAAAACCCTGTGAAGGCTGAGAGAGAATCGGGTGATTGATAATTGGGCAAAGGGGAATTCCATGTCTCAATTCTGTTACATATGGGGGAAATGAGGGGAGATGTTTTACTACAGCCTGAAGAGGTAGTGGGATGGATAAGGGTAGATTTAGTGTTTGTAGGAAAAGCGGGGGGGGGGGGGGGATCCAGTGTCTCACTCGTGGATAACTCACTCCCAATCCCAAAGGACCATCCACCTAGGTGATCCTCTCCCCGCTTGTCCACCCCCGTGTTCTGGATCCAACAGTGATGGCTGGCCACCTGAGCAGAGGATCCGGGTGGCCGGGGCGGGGTGGAGTGAAAATACCCTTAGGTTTCTCACTGTGCTGTTAAATAGAGGAGCACCACATAGACGCCATTACCCAGCAGGGTGGTGACCTGTGCAGCGCACAAATCATTGCTGCACACATCACTGCATTGATTTGCCATGGGCTATCTATATGGTGACACACATTGAACCCTGCTTTCCTAATCAAGGTGCCAAGTGACATTGAGGAGCCATCTGGTGTGCTGTAGTGGTTGGAATATGTAACTAACCAGTCGTATACAAAAAAAAAAAAACGTTTAGGTGTGTCAAGTCAAATAAGACATGAACATAGTTTAGAACATTTTCTATGTGGCATGTTAATTCTTTTGGAAGAATGTGTAGGTTTGGTCAGCTATCTAATGCTTTGTTCTGGCCATCAGAATAAAAATGCCTGATGTTCAGTGCTTAACACTGAAATGTTAAGCACACACTGTGTAAAAACAATGGCATGTTGAATGAGCCATCACTTATAAATTGCCCCCACTTTAAAGACTGTCAACAAAAAGGGCAATGGTGCATGTCTCCAGAGCAATACGGAATATGGATTCCTTTTGCATATTCCGTATTGCTCTGGAAACAGACACCCTGTGCATTCAGAGCTTTTTTCTCGGCGGTGAGGTCAGAGGCAGCTGTCTGGGTGCGACCCATCGTGCCCCCTCCTTCCTTCCTCTGAGCTAATTAGCTCTGCTCCCCGGGCAGCCGCCAGCCTCAGGGAATGGATCTGCGCCCTACCCATCTAGGGAGGTCACGGAAGATTGTCCCGATTCAGATATAATTTGGCTGGTGCTTTAGGCCTGAAATGGCTGACGTTATTGCAACCAAGAAAATTACTTTTGCCGTAAAAATGTCATGAAGAACCATCTCCATTGGTTCAAAGGGGTCCTAGGCGGGGTTCTATGTCATTTCAGGAACACCCGAAAAAGCAAAATATTTTTTACATATGTCCCCCCCCCCCCCAACTATACCTATTTTTTGTTAGCCCTGACAACCCCAGCCCCCCCCCCCCAACCTTTATATGCCCCCCCCCAAAAAAAATTCTGCATAAAAACGCCTGTCGTAAAAACTGGCGTTGATGAAAGGACATTGTACCCTAGGTGGGTCTTCCACATTACCCTGATAACCAAGGGGAGATTCCAGGACAGGACGGGATACCAGACCTTGGGCCAGCTTAGTCAAACCTCTGACGGACGTAAGGTTATGCAGTATCTATGCTTTTCACTATTCCCTAAACACCCAGCTAGCAGCCATCTGGGCTCTCCAGAGTGGCAGCAGACGTGTTAACTTCTTAACATTTCAAAGTGCATTATCTTGGGATGGTTACACAGGAGTGGTGTCATGCCACCTGGTGAAGGATGACCAGTGACTGGTGTAGGACCTAATGTTGGATGGCCTCCTGGAGACCTTTGAGGGGAGTAGCAGCGATCCATTTCTTTGAGAACCCACCTTTCAGTCTCCATGCATTCAGCTGGATCTTGATAAGGGAGCTGGTATGGAGGTTCGGCCTACCCAGAGGGCAGGGGACCACAGATTGGAAGAATTGTGGGCAGATTGACAGTTGGGAGGAGGTGGAAACCATAACTAGTCTTTCATTGGGGCACAATGAGTATCAGGGGAGGAAGGATAGCTCAGGGGCAACGTGTTTGTCTTGGAAGCAAGACAACGCCGGGCAACACAGGGTTGAATCCCGATCCAGCGCTTAGAAACCACTCCTGGTACTGAGTGCGTTATAAAAGAACAATTTATAATTGAGGCATTCAACATTTGGATCTTCTTTATAACCTTCAATAGGAGGAAGGGAGCCCAAATGAATGACGGTGCATTCTCCTTCTAGGCATGGGGATCCACGGACCTCGAGCAATGGGAAGGAGGAAGGGCACTGTGCTCTGATGCAAAGAGCTCTACTTCTGGGGACTCAAAGTGACTGCACATCTCCTTGAAAAAAAGCCCAATATAAAGCGACGGACAAGATGTTCCACCATGGGGGGTTCTGTGTCAATATTTCGATGTTTGTAGGTCACCTAACCAAAAGCCCTCATTTATTTTATTTTTTTTTCATTTGTTTTTCTTTTTGTTGCATTTAAAAAAATATATATCTATTTTTGTTTCCGGACGATTTTTAGGCAGCCAACACAAAATGAAAATAATGACATTTTCCGCCCCTGTCCCTCTATTCTCCTTTTTAGTCTGAATCGGGGGGTTTCGCCCCTGAACCTTCCCCTCTCAAAACGTACACAAACATACCCCACACATACATAAGATCTATTGACCTAATACCACGGCAGGGGGAAGGTCCTTATTGATGGGAGGTGGTCTCTACCAAGGAGTGGAGGCTTATCCTCCCCTGTTTGTTAGGGTAGAACGTGGACATGGAGCCCAGTGACCTAGGATGTGCCTCGCCTGCGTCTCAGGTGGGCTTTTGCTCAAGAAACCCTCAAGAGGCACAATATGTTTCTCCCTCACTGGCACCTTCTGGATCAATGCGTGGATGGAGGAGCAGGGAGATGCCACAGTCTGAACAGTTTATTTTGCTTTTTGTTCTGTGAGGAACCCTCTTCCCTTGGATGTGTGATATAACGCCCTCCATGTACTCCCGTCTTTGGTTCAGAACCAGGGATAACTGTGCAGTTCAGTAGCCATCCAGATTCTATCAAGAGGGAGCCTGTGCTCTGATTGTCCTGATCTGCCTGGCAAAGTCCTCTGTGGATATGAAGTCATTCATGTAAGGGTGGACAAGATTGCCTCTTTGTAATACGCCTACCAAAGGAGCCCGCACTTTGGTAACAATATGTGGGGCTCAAAGTCCAAAGAGGAGTGCTTTGAATTGAAACTAGCCTTTGGGAGTAGTGAAACCAGAAACCTCTGAGCGTTTGATCTAAATATGGAAATGTGTCTTTTGGGTCTAGGGACGTAAGGAATTCTCCCGGTCCAGTCATCGGAAACATTTTCTTTAAGGTATGCATCTTGAAGGTAATGTGTCTACGCATCGACCCTTTTCAGCCTGAATTTCCCAGATTGTTTTCAGACCACAAAGATGACTGAAAAGACGCAAGGTTTCATTATTCGTTGTGTACCAGGATCGCCGCTCCTTTCTGGATGAGTTTCTAGACACATGCTTCTGCGGCCCTCTATGTCAAGGTATTTGGGCTAAGGAGTAAGGATGGTGCCAGAGTCTGTAGGCTTACGGAACAACTCTTATTGTTTAGCCTCCCCTCCCTACCACACGCTATATCCACGTATCTGAAACCCGGGAGTTCCAGACCTGTTTACAATTCAAGCACCCCCACTGTTGGGGTGGGAGGACTGTAGGCGGTTAACATTTCTGGTGTTTTCTCCCTGGGGGAAAACTGGGCTTGGGTGGGGGAGGGTGCTTTCAACTTTTAGAGGGGCAGGCTCCCACAACCATGGCGTCGTCCTCTTCAGTGGTATCTGGAATAGGGCAAGGTTTGGCGAATGGCTTATTAGTATGAGGGGCTTTGGGGTTTAATGTCACCAGAAAGTTTGTCTTCTGCAGCCGGTCTCAACAGTTCTTCTAACCTTTAGCCAAACATACTTTGGGATGCTTTACCCGTTCATAAGCACACCATAGTTGCCTACCTCTGGCGATTGTGGTTCAAGTATACTTGGCTGTAGCCCATAGGACGGAGAGGTCTGAGGCGAGATGGACTTGTTTCTCCATCATTTCCACGATAACGGCATGTGAACATTTCATTTAAAAAAAAAAATCCCAGGGCCTGATGGCGGTTTGCTTATTTCTTTTGTTACCCTTTTTATTTTCACATAGAAAAATAAAAATTGTTAGGCTTATTTAACTAATGACTTAACTCTGTGTGGCTACAACTGCAGCACAGGTGTAGGATTCTATGGGCCTCGTTACAAGATTAGCAGTAAGTGGTAAAATTGGCGGTTACACTGCTACCACCAACTTTACCACTATGCCATATTCCGAGTGACCCCAGAATCGGGGGTAATTCCACCGATGGAATTTCCTTCAGTGGTAAATCTACCAAAAATCGGCAGAAACGGTTCTGGGGATAATTCCGCCGACTGAATCACTGCCAAATAAAAAAAAAAGCCATTACTGCATTACAAGTACAAAAACAGCAGAATTGCCTCCAAAAATCGGAGGCAATTCCTCCAAAAACACAGCACCACTACCTCCACAAAAAAGGTGCAGGTAAATAAATGCATATAGGTGTCGCAAATCAAGGCCCAGGTGCACCTGATCAACTCAGGTGGAGTATAAAAGGCCAACACACTTCCTCGCACCATGCAGCCACAAGCAGACGTAGATTACTGGCTCCACAACCTGCTATTCTACATTGAGCTACAGCAGCATGCTGGACCATAGCAGGGAAGGAGAAAGGCGCAACCAAGGTGTAGGAGATATATGCTGTGGAGGGCAACCATGCCACGTGTCCGACCATCCTCATGGACAACCAATTAGTCACCTTATAAAGACTGGACCGTCCAACAATTGCTGACCTGCTCACCCCGACACAGACACAACTGCAGAGTGTTATTACCATCAGGACAGCCAGCCCCCACACCCCAAGCACCACACCCTGCTGTAGCTGCTGGCAGTCCTACATTTCTGTCGCAGTCGCCTTCCAGTACACAGTAGGGACACTGCATGGCTTGTCCCAGCCCACAATCTCCAAGGTGCTGGACCAAGTCCTGGATTCCTTAATCACCCACATATGCACATTTCCATGCCCATCACCCAGGCACTGGTGCATGCAGCCAAGGCAAGTTGCAAATTTCCCCAAAACCATTAAAGCATTGGATTGCACCCATGTGGCATTGGTACCACCCTAGGCAACAGAACAGGCATACCGCAACCGGAAACAATATCACCTGAATGTGCAGATGACCTGTGATGCTGACCTAACCATCAGACACTGCTGTGCCCGATATCCTCGGGCCGCACGTGATTCCCTGATTCTGCGCAACAGCACCCTTCCTGAGTACATGAAGAGGCACAGAAGACAGCACACATGGCTCATGGGTAAGTAGCACTCAGACCTGACTGCCAAAAGCACTGACACACACCTGGGGCATGTATGCAGTAGTAAAGTGAATGAACCACAGGTTTCATGATGCAACAACACAAATGCACAGAATCGTACAGGCACCCTGACTGACCCACCCCAGGACACAGACATGAAACATGGGATGACACAGGACATCCAGCCATGCAAGGCAGCACAACGCAATCGGGGCAATGTACATACAACCCATGTAAGCATTGCTATGTACTCTACATGACATACTGCCACACCATAGTGGACCAGTGCATTGGCAATTTCACAGCAGTGACAGACACCACATGGCATGCATGCTGGACATTTTACCTCTGGATCTGGAACTCCTGTCTGTACATAGAACAGGTTATGCTCCTAGAACTGCTAGACCGTTTTATTCGAGATGGAGGTTGTTTGATGTATTACCAGGAAAACAACGTCTGCATTATTCACGTCGTTGAATTCACGTGATTCAGGATTGTCACGTGTTTTACGGCAGAACGTTTATAAGCAGCGTGGATATGTGGCTCGCTACTTCTGATTGAACATTTTGGCGTCTTGGTAGCTGAACTTTTCATCTGCGTCCTCGCATCCCGTCAGTTGCTTCTTTGGCCTTCATCGACGTGTTCCTTCACACGCGATCTCCTGTATCTGCCTTCAGCAGATTTTGTGAGTGTGTCTTCTCACACGCGAGTTCCTGTTTCATTTGTATGCTGTTTTCCTGTCTGCGTGTAAGTTTCCGTTTTCAATCCCGCGCGGGTGCTGGAACTCTTCAAGCGCGGCTGCCCTGGCTGCGTGTACTTGGTTCGCGTGTAAAATCCCACGCGGACGCTGGAACTATTCAAGCGCGGCTGTCCTGGCTACGTGTACTGGTCTGTGTGTATCCAGCACACGGTTGATTTGAACCTGTGAGGAAATAACAGGTGGACTCATTACAATTTGTTTTGTTCCTGGTGGGAAAGGAAGGTGTATCTACAACTTTTATGTGAAGGTGTCTGTGCACAGAACTATGGACGCTATCCTGTGGTGCACCAACCCGGTATCTAGCGAGATCCTCGTGCCGTTTGGGATAAGTCTCCCTTCCTAACCTTCCCTCCTTTGTCGTTGGTTTTCTTTCCTGGATTTCTTCATTTGACTTTGGTGGATACTCCAGTTCTAAGTCTACAGGTTAGTGTTGGAATCGCATTATTGCCATTCTATCAGAGAGGTTAGTTGAGATAGTTTCTCATTATGCTTTATTTTTCCTAGGCTGCCTTCCTATTACTCTCCCACACCCTTTCCAGTGATCCATCTCTCTGCCTGTTTTACCATCCACTGAGTCATGCACATAGGGGTATACACGTCAGGACCATTAACTTGTTTTCCAACCCTCATCCTGCCATGTCGCTCACAGTCCATGTTTTGCAGGTGACGCAGGATACCCGCAGTTGGCATGGTTAATGACCCCCGTGAGAAACCGTGCTACACCACAGGAGATGGCCTAATGAGGTGCAGAGGAGAACAAGATCATGTATTGAGCGGACATTTGGCCTTCTGAAATCCAGGTTCTTGTGCCTACATCACACAGGTGGTGCCCTGATGTAAAGCCCCGCTCCCCCTAGCTCTGATGAGGAAGAGGCTGATGGAGGCAACAGGGCACCACAGCCCATACATGGAGAAGTAGGGGTAGGCCGGATGGTCGGCCAGGAGCTCATGGATAATTATTTCTGAAAGCATATGTCAAACTTGCATCTAATGAAAACCTTCAAACTGATAAAGAATCTATTGTGTTTATTACTGGCAGCAAGGTGACCCCAACTCTCCCCGTATCCCCAACACCAACTCCCACCCCCAGCACCAGGCACCTCTAGGGCCTGCACTTCTCCCCCTTATCCGCAGATTTAACAGCGTTTGATGCATGCCGTTTTGAGCACGTGGGCAGGGGGATGTAAACATTTTGGATGTGGGACAAATGTTTGCGGCTGAATTGACCGTGATCAATTCGGCCGAGAAGCCGATTTTGCGGCGGCCAAAACAGCCCTAATTAAAACCCCACTACTTACCTTTTTGCTGTCGGTGCATGTTTTGACCCCGCAGCGTCAGATCCGTCCCTCCTATGCAGGTCGCATCTGATGCTGCAGGGTCAGCTTTTAATTTTTTTAAAATGTTTTAATTTTTTTGGTCCCCCTGCCTCCAGACCTCCAGAAGCGGGGGATGCCCACACTACTCCCAAATTCAATCACTACCAAACATGGCGAGTGGGGGACACGCCGCAACCCCCGCTCCCCATATTTGGTAGTGATTACCCAAATTGGTCGTTTCAAAACGACCAAATGGTACTGGCTAAATTCCACCAGTTTTACCATACGGTCAATTTGAAACTACCAATTTGGGTAACACTGGACAGGGTGCTTGCCAATGACCCTTCAGTAGGGGTAGCAGACTGCGAGCTCCCCTGCACACTCCCATCTAGATGGTCCATGCTGAGATGTATGGCTCTGGCCATGGTCTTATGCGATGAGGACATTTGTTCAGCCAGCTCCCACACCCTCTGGCTTGTGAGGTGCACAGGCCTGCATTTCATGTCACTGTGCTTCTTGTGAGAAACCTGAAGTAGTCTTCCTTGCTAGTCCCTGGGGATCTGTCATCCAGGTGGCCAGGACACATCCATTGCTATTGGATCCAGTTCCTGGGGGTGGACCAGTGAGGGAGGATCACCTGGCTGGGGGGGATCTTCGGGGAGTGGGACACTGGGTGAGACGTGATATCCCCCTTTTTACACCTTTTCCCTTTTTACACCTTTTTCCCCATCCTCTCACAGAGGACATTCCAAACCACTGCCCCCGACCCCATTTTCTAACTAACAATTTTGTACAACACAAAGGACAACGGACTAACACCTGAGCAGTTTACCTGACCTGTCCCACTACAATAGTAAGGCAAAGTCAGGCAATTGATCAGAATCGCACACACCTGACGGCCCTTTCCCTTCCCCTTCCCCACAGGGATAAAAGGTGGAGCCAGAGAGCACAGTAAGAGCAAGGCGAGCCCGGCAGACAGCACAAAGAGACGGCTACCACGCGGCAGTTAAAGAGAAGGAGAAAGACCTCAGGAATTGAGAGGGCGGCGAGGAAAGAAGTGACCTTGCCCTTTTTATCCCAGAACCGCAGAACCTTTGTGGAAGAGAACCTAAGACTGCGAACAATAGCACAAGTGTCCAACGGTACACAGGGTAAGCTTATGTCGATAGGCAGGAGCGAGGGAACCTCCTGCGCCCGTGGTACCAGCCTTGACTCTAGAGAAGCCAACATCAAAGTGGTTCATCCTAGCCAGTGAGTCGAGGGGAGAACCAATACGAACTGGGCAGTGTTGAGGGAAAAATCGCAAAGTAGCAAGTTTTGAACCAAAGATGAATAACTTTTAACTGTAAAAGTGTGAAGGGGAGACCAGCTGCCGGGGGAAACTGGCACCATGTGGGTGCTAACTAAAGAGACTCTGGTCAAGCCCCATATGAGAGAAACTACAGATACCAAAAGGCCATAGGAGGTCATACAGAGGGTCAAGCAAAATCCCTGTACATTGGAAAGACTTTGATCTACCAACCGTGTGAGAAAAAGAGAAGTGGATCCCACAGTGAGAGAGAACATTGAGAAACCAAGGGAAAAGATATCCCGCAAAAGTCAAGAGTGGTCCGAGCCCAACAGAGGGAGATCCAGGGGTGAAGCTGTCACCCAAAGTTGGTTGATAAAAGAACTGTGATGTATTTTGGAATATGATTGAGAAGGGTGAGCGCCCAGAAGAGGGGGGACACGGGTGAACCCATTACCCAGCGAACATCGGAAACAAACTTTCATTTGTTAAATGAACTTTTGTTTTGTTATTTGAACACTTCAGGTCCTCGAAGGCAAGAGACTTTCAGGTGAAACAAGACTTGGCCATCGAAGGCCCTGATAACTGAAAGCTCGAGGGTTAAAAGTTGAACTGTGATCTTGTGCTAGAAAAGCGTGAGTGTCTTGAGAGCTGCCATTGGAACTGTCGTCTCTTGCTGGAGAAACCTGAGACTGTAGTGTGTGTCAAGCTCCCATCTTACCCCGTGCCCAAAAAGTGTGGAAGGGAGACCCAGGCTACTGCATCCTGACATATTATTTGAGAACACTTCTTTCTTTTCCTGAGAACTATCCCACACCCCTTTTTGTATTAGTTGTGAGGTTTGGCAGTGGGCTTCTTAGTATAGGCCCCTTTTTATTTTGACACCACTAAGACTGCCTTGTAGTCATTTGATGGTTGACGCTTGTTCCCATCTTAGACTTAGGTTTAGATTGGGAGTTTTCCCAACCTGCATATAGCATTAATTGTTCAATAAACACCCTTACACTGTGATCACTTTTGTCTGTCTTAGTTGTCACCATGAGTTCCTAACATCCTGCAGAGACAGTTGATTGACCGTGACAACCGTCTCAAGGCCCTCTGGATGCAGTCTCGCATGGCCCCCGCATGCCTCAAGTGTCTTCTGTTCTATCCGGTCCAGAAGGTCCCAAATGGCCTGAAGTCTGAGGGCAGACACTGGCCGTGGTGATTGAACTTGGTCATGTTCCTCATGTTGGCCATGGCGGCGAGCATTCCTGGCCTGCTTGTCGGATGAGTCCTCCGCATAGCGCAGGGCACGCCAGGAATCGGTGAGATGGTGGCGTGTGCAGTGGGGAGAGGCTGCGCAGGGGGAAGACTCAGGCGAACATTGTCAGACTGGGGGAATGCAGGTGCCTGGACGCGTGGGTGGCACACTAACACTACTCAACACCCATGCCTGCAGTGACCTGCTCTGATTGCAGGTTGGTGTCCACTCTGACCCACCAGTTTGTCCACAGTCAGACCCGATGTGGACGTGTCCTGGCTTGTCTCTGGGGGCACAGATTGCACACTTGGGGTCTGTGTTGGGTAATAACTAGTGCAATTCAACAGGTGTGGGACTACACAAGACTTATTCCTTGACATTAGGTAACCCACCTTTTAATATAGGACTCTACACTTGGTAGTGTGACTGAGCAGCAGCCAGGCTTATCTTAATAGGGGTAATGTGAGCTGTACAATTGAAATCAGTTAGTTAGTTAGTACAAGTTTCCAAGTAACACAAAGTTATATAAAAATATTATTTATAATATGCACAAGGTTTTAGTAAGTATTCTTTAAAAAGTGTTAACTGCTAAAAGTTTAGGATTCAGTTTTTCAAAGACAATTGAAGTTGGCAAATACTTGTCTTATGCTAATACATGTTCCAGCACATGGAGTGACTTCAGTAAAGGTCAGTATTGCACTTTGGATACCAATTCAGTTATTAAGTTAAGAAAGGAAAGGTTAGAATAAAATTTAGAACATCCTTTCAACAGTTTGTAAAGCAATTACAATCTCCCAAAGGGAGGTAGGTAGACTTTTATCCCAGCAAAAATAGCAGGCCTTGCAAGTTCTTAAAAATCCCACTAGACCTGCAGGGTGAGTTCCTTAGTTTACATACTAGACCAAAGTAAATAGTTTTGATGTACTTCTTCTTAGATAAAGTCTTGGCAAAGTTAGTAAGTTAAGAAGAAATCACTGTAACTCAAGTGAGCTACTTTGTAGAGAGCACAAGCTGTTAGGCCAGTGCAGGTGAGTTGGGATCAACTCCAAAGTGTAACAAAAGCACTTCCCAAGGCAGGAAGCACATTTTATGGCTACAAGGTGAATACCCCAAGCCCCCCAGTACCTTTTTGATTTGAAGAAAACAGTTCCAGCTGAATTCCTCCTGGCTACAGCTTGGCAGACCCTTGTTACTGGACCTTGGTCGTGGTGACGAAAGGGAGGACACCTGGTGGGCTCCTGCGGCAGTACTCGGGAGAGGGACTCCCCAGCAATGGATTTCCTCTGTTTCGGCGGCACTTCAGTGTTTTGGTGCCTTTTTTTCAGCACCAATGAACAACAAAAAACTCTAGTTGGAAGTGGCCTGCTTCCTCGGTCATGGACTCTGGTGTGGGGACTCTGGATCAAGATTTCCTGCTTTTGTAGGGTCCTCTGGATGCCCACAAAGATTTGGATAGAATTGGACTTCGCAAGACGATGCACATGTCAATGGTCACAGGACCCCTGAAATTGGGCTTCTGCATCTCTGGTGAGGCACAGCAAGTCAGGGGTTGCACCAAATGGAAGCTTGTCTTGTGGCTATTTGGTCCCACCAGCCTAAGGGAGGAAGGTGCCCCGTTCTGGTCTTCCCACTTGATTTGAAAATGCAGTCAGCACAGCTGCAGGGCTTCACCAGGCACTTGGTGGTCCAGGAGGGTGCTGCTGGAGTCTCTTTGCATCTTCTGCTTTGGGTGTTCCTCTCCAGTGGTCGACTCTGCCTCTAGTCGCAAAAACCTTGCCTTTAATGCAAGTTCCCATTCATTCACAGCCTAGGCTGTCAATCACACAGCAGGGTGGCTGTCCTGGAAGGACAGCCATCTGCCCATCGGAACTGGTTTCACTCGGGCACACCTAGGGACAAAGGACAGGGGAGTTTCAGGACCCTTCCTCACTTCCTGCCTTCCAGACACATTGGAGCCTTGGGCGGGCTTCAGGGCTGAAGCCCGCCAAAGGCAAAACACACAAAGGACTCAAACCTGTTTCAAATAAGAGTAAACGCGACGAAGGAACTAACAAACAGAAAATGGTGAAAGAAGACCGGGGGCCATTTTAGGAAAATGGTCACCCATGGGTGATGTACTGCAGCTGAGCGTTCAGCCTGCGGTAAAAATGCACAGTGGCAGTAAAATTAAACCACTGCCACCAAGTATAGTGTAACAAAAAATGTCACATGAGAAGTGGGATAGGGAATTACCCCCAGCACTCCACATAGGGTGGTGTGTGTTGGTCCCACAAAGAAAAAGGTAAGTAATACCGGGATCATCTTACTATTCTTGGGAACTGTGGTTCACCCAAGAAAATGTAATTCAACATAAGTCCAAGGGACATCTTAGTGGCACTGCAGCTAAGGTGGTCTGTGTCACCATGCAAAAAGCAGATGCCTTATGGAGTTTGTCGGACTCCATAAAACAGTAAAACACAAATGTCCTAGTCAGGAAAAATACATGAAGGAGTGAGAAAAGGTCCCACTCGCTCAGGAGCAAAATATCACAAGCCTTAAGTCCAGCAAAAGAGGTGGGGGTCTTTAAGGTTGAAGGGAATTAGCACAGAAATAATTTCTCGCTAACAGTCTGTAGTGGCACAGTGGGTGTGTCCGCCTGGACAGCCAGGGTGGCTTTCGATGGCCTAGTGCCTCTTGTATGGTGGCACACTCCCACTCCCCAAACTGCTTTGGCTTGGCTGCTTGCTGGCAGTGGTTAGTGCTGGTGTCGTGGAGGGGCCAGCCACCTCCAGCACCTTTCTGGGTGCCTTACGTTCCTTTTGGGACAAATTGAAATGTGCGAACAAGTTGGTGATGAGGTGCTTGTCAAATGAACATTCAATGTCACTTGTAATTTGTTGTCACTGTGTTGGGTCTCCTGGGGGAGCTGGCATCATGCGCCAGCCGCTGTGTTCATCATGGCATACATTGCGTCTGTACGACCAGGTGTGGGCTGGCCAGCTTGATTTGGTGGTGCATACCAGGGATGTGTTTGGCTACCGGCTGTCCTGTCCAGTGTTGCGTCAGGTCTGTTGGTGGCAGGTATCCAGTGGTGCAGTCAGGTGGGTGCAGTGCATTTGGTTGTGTGTGGGTCAGGTGGCCATGTTGTCAGATGTGTACTCCTCAATATGTGTACATGGGCCATAGTAGTCAAGGGGCTAGTGGTTGTGATACAACTATCCACAATTGTGCATCCATGGGCAGGGACAAGTTGCATGGTGGCTATGTTGACACTACATGGGTGTCATGTCAAGGGGGTCCTCTGGCCACTGGTTGCTGTCATTCTGGCCTGCTGCCTCACATGGTTTGGGACTGCTTGCTTGGGTTCACGTTGCTTGCTTGCATGGCAGTGTAGGTGTTTGTGGATGCCTGCAGGGTTGTCCATTTATAGGTGTATGTGTCCCTGCGGTACTCGCCAGATTCAGCTTGGCTGCTGGCTCCTAGCTCTGCTGTGCTCATGCCCTTGATCCCGACCATGGTCAGTATCTCACTGACCATCTCCTCCCACGGTGTCGGTTGCAAGGGTTCCACTGAGCCACCTCCAGTGGCAGCTGTCTCCCAGCGGTGGATATGATATATTTTATTTATATTGTGCTCATACACAGGTGTTCCAGAGCGCGACAAGGCAAAGGAGGGGAACCGGGGAGAACAAAACCGCAATCTTACAAGGCCCAGTGACATTGACAACGCGCAAGTGCATGGGAGAGGGAGAGCGGGAGGGGAAAAGTGCATGGAAAGGGGGGATGTGGAAAGTGCAGAGCAAAGGAGTACAGAATAAATAATTAAATGCTGAAATCAACAAAAGTGGTAGTGCAGCCAGCAAGTGGCAAGTGCTGAGTTTAAGACGGCAGACTGGGTAGGTCTAAAAAGTTCAGGCTGAAAAGAAGGGTGGGGGCGTATACAGACCCCAGTGCAGGGAGTGGCCCAGGAGGCAGTGCGGTAGGGTGGCAGGATGAGCAGGAACCAAGGGCCGGAGGAACAGAGGGTGTCCAGGTGCACAGTGCCAGTGCCAAGAGAGAACAGTTCAGCAGGGGTGAGGGGGGACGAAGGCAGAAGCAAAGAGGAAGGTCTTGAGGTGCTTCCTGGACCGGAGATGGTTTTCCTCAAGTTTTAGAGTGGCAGGGAGACTGTTCCAAAGGGAGGACCCATCTGAAGACCGAGATCTACCCCAGCTCGTTTGAGGCGCCTGACCCTGGCCTCTTCTTCATGCCCTCAGCCTCATGTTGGAGGTGCCCTATCGCCACCACTGTGTCCCTGATTTCCACCCATATATTGTTTTTGCACTGTTGGCTGGTCTTCCTGCGCAGTGCTAGAGAACAAATGTATGTGTAGAGTTGCACACCTATGATTTGTAGATTTAAGGGGGTTGTTGGAAAAGTAGGTTGAAAAAGGTTGATGGTTGTTCAGATGCTCCGGTCTGACCTTGGCTACAAGGTCAAGGATATGAGAAGACCAGAGACCCTCGAGTTTCGGGGGGGGGGGGGGGGCAAGACCTGGACACACTTGTGGCAAACATTGCCTAGGTTGGTTCAATCGCAATCAAACCTATTTCACAAAGTACAATGTGTTAATCCTAAATTAGTGTTAAAGACAATTCAATAATCGTTAACCATAAAAATAATTAACTGATTTCATTCATAAACATAACGTTTATCACATTTGCACATCCTGTGCAACATTATTACATAGACCAGTTTGATAGGCGTGCTGCAGTGCAACAAGTTAGGCATCACAATCAAAGTTGGATAACTGGTAGGGGCAGATCTCCGTTAAGGAGATTGAGACATATCATCAACTTGTCTTGGTGCCCTTCATCAGGTAAATATCTGTTCTTCTCTGCTGTAAATGCAAATGATAATATATAAGATATGATATGGCATTTATAACGCGCCTATAAACAAGTGTTTCAAGGCGCGACAAGGCAAGGGGGGGAAACAAAGGGAGGCTAGACAACGATCCTACTAGGCCAAGTGTCATTCAGATCGCGCAAGTGCATGGGAAGGGGGGGGGGGGAGTGTGCGGGGGAAGGGAGAGGTGAAAGTGCAGTACATTGGGGGGATGGGGGGGAGTGGAATAAAATAAGAAAATAAACGGCCAGCTGGTGGCAAGTGCAAGGAAGTGCAGACAAAAGTGCTGGTAGGGGGACTGTTTGGATACAGAACAATGGTCCTCAGGCGCAGGGGTTGCCAGGGAGGCAGTGCAAGTGGGCAATTGACGGGGCCTGGGCCAGAGATCAGAAAGGGTGGCCAGGTAACCCGAGCAGTTTCAGTCAGGAAATCAGCGGGGGAGAGAAAGCAGGGGCAAAGGTTTTGAGGTGCTTCCGGAGATGGTTCTCCTCGAGTTTCAGGGAGGCAGGGAGGCTGTTCCAGAGAGAGGCCCCAGCCGAAGAGTAATCTGCTACCAACTCGTTGCTTGGAGAAGCGACTGGCACTGAGGGAGTTGGAGGCGGATGAGCGAAGAGCTTGAGAAGGAAGATATTTAGGAAGAGAGAGTTGAAGGTATTGCGGCCCCAGACCCCAGAAGGCCTTGTGTACAATGCAGAGGGTTTGGAACTTAATCCTCGCAGCCACTGAGAGCCAGTGCAGAGATTTCAGTCCTGGAGAGATACGATCCCTGGGCTTGAGGCAAAGGACAAGTCTTGCATTCCTGTTCTGGATAAATTGCAGAGGGCGCAGAGTAGAGGCAGGCAGATTTAGATAGAGGCTGTTAAAATAGTCCAGCCTAGAGAGGACCAGGGCTCTGGAGACAGTGAGCTTCTGGGGGAAGGAGAGGAAAGGAACAATACCTCGAAGGAGGTGCAGCTGGTAATGTGACTTCTTAGATACGTCAGATGTGAGTGGAGAAGGAGAGAGCAGAGTCGAAGATGACCCTGAGGTTTTTAACCTTGCAGGTGGGAGTAGGATGAGGGCCAAGAGAGGCCGGCCGGAGAGCTGCAGAGAAGGAGTGAGTGGGTGTGCCGATGAGTAGAATCTCAGTCTTACTGTCATTAAGGCAGAGGTCGTTGGCGGCACACCACTCCTGGATGGCTGACAGTCAGAAATGAGGGAAGGAGAGGAGGAGGCGGAGGGAAGCCTGAAAATGAGCTGGGTATTATCCGCATAGCACGGAAGGTTGGGACAGAGAGCGGCGATACGGTGGGCAAGGAGTGCCAGGTATTGATTGGACAGCCAGGGAGAGAGGTTAGATCCCTGGGGGACACCACAGGTAGAGAAAAAGATGTCGGAGAGGAAGGACCCCAGTTGGACCTGGGATGGTCGGTTGGAGAGGAAAGAAGTCAGCCACCCCAGAGCCTGACCAGTGATACCCAGGTTATCACGGAGATAAAGGTGTTTTGTAATACAGTGTTGTAAATGAGCTGTGAAATCGATAACCTGTGATTTCACGAAGAATCGGCATTCGGGGGAGAATGTCATTTCGATGCAAGTCTTGACTGATCAGATGTCCCTTTCACCATATCTTGTTGGAGCTGTGAATTGTAATAGTTGGATATGATGGTTAAATCTGTCAAGGAGCGCATAGTGATTACCATGTGTGTAATTACAAGATAAAGTGAAATCCAGTCTGGAGTAGCAATGTCGCTGTTGATTTTTCAGCAGTATGGTAACCTGCTAGCAAAGTGATGTTATACCGTGCTTATCACGACATTGAGCAGATTTTTAAAATGCCCCTTAAAATGGCAGCATTTTAGTAAAAACAGCTCTACAATGTCACAGATTCAGTGATAAACTCACTACGTTAATGTTCGTGTTTTTTATTATTATTTTTTTACTCCAAGATCACTTTATTTTGCTATGGCTATATTGGATAAGGCCTGGTACACACACACATATGTGATTTATCTATTTTGGGGATCCAGATTTAGTAACCAGGTATATGTAAAAATGGTAGTAGATTACTGAAAAAGCACAAATCTACACATTTATTTAAACCGTGAATAACACTTTTCTTGTCTCAAACCTGAGGGTTAACCTAAGGCTTAGATGATAAACATCCAAAATTAAAAGAATCTTCTCAATTTCCTCATTGATTTAAGAAATAATTATTCATGTGTTTAGCTTTTTTTTTGTTGTTGTAAAGTCACCTCTACACGTGTTCCACCACCTTGTATGGTGGATCTTCAGGAGGGTTTAATTCCATTAATGTATTAGGATTCTTAGTATCTTCTGAATAGTTGGAAAGCATAATCCAGATGTCTTTTGTAATACCTGTGTTTTCCCTCAGAATATGGGAAGATTGGATATATTTATGTATTCTCTCTAATTCCTAATTTGTACATTGAAGCTGGATCTAATATCCGGGGCAGACGTTTTTCGTTCCTAGTATATTAATGGAATTAGACCCTCCTGAAGATCCACCCTACAAGGTGGTGAAACCTGTGTAGAAGTGACTAAAGAAAAAAGGCTCAACACATGAATAATCAATGTGGAGATTACAATTGTTAATCAATGAGGACATTGAGAATATTTTTTTCATTTGGGAAGATGTTTATCATGAAAGCCTGATGTTAAACCTCAAGTTTGAAGACCAGAATAAGTATTCTTCACTGTTTAAATACATTTGTCGATTTTGGTGCTTTTTCAGTAATCCACTACAGCACTTTCTTTTATTACACTTTTGGACAGAAGCGACACATTAAATTAAGGAATATCACCCTGAGCCAATACTAAATGTCTGCACTTTTATCTTGACTTAACCCAGTAAATGGTAAATTGCGGGTCTGTTGCATTACGTTCTTGTTCTGGGATCAGTTTGTTTCTAGGGCTACACCTTTTACATCAATGTTAACAATACCAAGTGTTTATCCAAAGGATTAACAAGTCTCAATGTGGATGCCTAATTACCAGCAGTGAATCAACAATCGCTCCAGTAAACCATTATTGGCAGAGCTTTTTTCCCAGTGCTTGAACTACAGCTTTGAGGCGCTATACACATAAAATGTTATGGTTCCCATCCTATTAACCATTTCAGTACTAATGTTGTGGGACGGGCACTATAGAAATGTGAAGGCACAGCCCAATGGCTTTCTTTAAACACTGATTTTGTAAATCTTTTGCAGTGCAGCCTTACTTTGTTGCTTTACAATAAAAAATGTGCCTTTTGACAGGAAAAAGCTAACAAATGGTAAACCAGTAAGAAGTAAATGAAGGTTATTGTTAAAGAAGACCATCATGCTTTAAATAGTCGTAGCAGTATACCTTAACAGTAGTCGGGTTTACTAATAGTCCTTGATCAACCTTACCAGAAAGTAACATTGGAAATTATTCATCCGTCAGCCAAAATAATAAGTGAAGAGAGATTGTTCACCCAGTTTCAGGTGGCAACAGTCGATCACCCATCTAGAATGGTTGAAAGGGAGCAATACATCATTCAACCGGTAGAATACATGGGTAGAAACTGGCAAACATGATTAGGAGGGATCAATCGGTCTCAGCCAAGAGGAAAACATTCATAGGGATTCGTTTCTGAGCCAGGAGACTCTGATTGCCCCCATGTACCCTACTGGCTGGATAATTGATTCCTCGGTCTGAATCCGCTATTAACAGCCATAAGGGTTTATAGGGATTCATAGATTTTGCCAGCCAGGAGGAATGGTGGGGAGTGATCGACCACCCAGCCAGGAAGGATTAGTAGGGAGCATTTTTATCATTGAAGAGTAGTAAGGACAGTCCTCTGGCCAGGGTGGTAATATTGAAAGGAATTAATCAGCCAGCCAGAGAATAAGTAGGGAGTAAATGACGTATTTACAGGTTTCTTACACAGCAGTTAATGCTGCATACGAGGCTGCTTCAAAGGTGTATATGGTAAGTTTATAGCGAGGGAAAGAGGTTAATAACAAGATTCATAGAGTGCAAACATTAAACAATCCAAAAGTATAAAAATGCACACGAAGGACCTACCCATTCTTTCTGAAAGGCCCACATTGTTGACTCTGATAGTCTTAAACTAAAACTGAGGAAGACAGTTGGGGCCTTTTGTTACATATGGGTTGAGGCGGGATGGACTACAAACCAGTTTACAACAACAATGAGTATTCTGCTTGTATTTTCACAGACCACTTCATAGAAGTTCCTAGAGAATGGAGGAACAGGTAAGCCTGCAACCTGCCTACCTGAAGCGGAAGGGGGTTGAGCTAAAGAGCTACCCCTCAAAGCACCTGCAGGCAGTACCTGGGTCAGTCCCAGGACCTGAGGATTCCTCTTCCCTCCCTGTGCTGCGCGTTCGGCAGGACTTGTACGATGCCAACTTTCCCTTCTACCAGCAACCAGTGGAAATCGGTGGCTTCTCATTGGACGCAGATAGGCAATTCTTTAACGATGCTCGGCGACTCCGCTTCTACTGCCCGCCACCAGATGAAAAGAACCCAGGTTTTGACCTTCGAGATGGTTACCAGAACCGCTATGTCAAGCGAGATGAAAGCATCAAGGAGAAGCTTGACCACTTACTCAGGTGGATCACACTCAACCGACGCCTCCTGTCCGGGAAGGACTCCAAGGGAATGCCTTTGAGGTGAGGACATGATTGAGTGTGTGCTCCTATTGAAAATCTGTGGAACGCCAAATTTCACAATGTAAGGTTTTATTTTCATTGTTTTACTTGTCAACTGAATGTGTGCGTTATTATCAAGCCTTCAAGCATCTCTCCTCTCGGAGCAGGTCTACGACATCAAACTAGCAAATGCCAAACAGAACAAACACAATTTGTTTCCCGATAACCCTTAAGAGGTGCATGTCTGTGAATTGACATTGCCTTTATATTGTGATGTCATTCTGTATGTTTACTTTAAGAGAGGTGTGTTTTGTGAGTGCAGGAGTAAAGAAAAACATGTAAAGCTGTAAAACAAAAATGTAGTTTCAACAAGATGTACATGTTTCCATTTAAGATACAAATTGGACACATTTGCATATGGTTTTGAGACCTTTTTGTAGAATGTTTGGAGGGGTAAAATTATTTGTGTGCATGGGCATTTAGTAACAAGCATGGGCATGCTCTAAGAAAAAATATGTATGGCTCAAAGCGTACAAGGCATTCCAAGAAAAAAAGTCTTGGCCTCTTCTCACTTTAGGTTGTGTGACAAAGCCGGAGGCTAGAGGATGGGAGTGGGCTGAGTGCTGGGGCTTCGGACCACCACCCTCTGTGACTCATGCCCCAGAGGTGGTAAACCTGGATCCCCTAGGTCCTCCATCTAATCCATAGCTGTGTGTGGGGGCGAGGGAGCGAGTGCATGCTCCCCTGACACAAACCTCATAATAAAGACTGAAAATCATATTGCGCTATTGATATTTCGTATGACTCGAGTTGAATAAAGCAGCTCATGGACCCTCTTCTGGGGGGGAACCCACAAGCTGCACTATCACTGAAAGACACTATTGATTCAGGAGGCGAAGTTTGCGAGAGCTGCTTGTGTAGCATGCACTGGACCCTGCTTTTACCCGTTTGCTGGAAACCAGGCTCATCAGAAGGAAGTCCTAATTTGCATTTCAGTGTGCATCCTTTAGCTGGGTGTCCTTGGCGGCCAGACCTACTGTAAAGTTAAAAAGTGGAGCCGTGGGGGGGAATCCGCTCTTCAAGTGAACCACTTAGAGAATCTGTGTACAGGCTTGCACAGCATAAACACTTGCACACAGTCACAGATGATCTAGTTTAGCCCTGCAGTCCTATTTCAGCAAATCTATTTGGGGGTCTAGTGTGGGAGCTAAGAGTAAGAAGTGGAATTTGCAGAGGATATTGTAGGAGCTTGAAGCATGGTGGAGCAGCGAGGTGGAGAATGAAGCAGGTGGGCTGTGCTGGAGAAAAGAGCAGCACGTTGGAGTGGTAAGGAGGGGAAGAGGAGAGTTGAGGAGAAAAAAACAATTGACTCATCCTTCCTCTCGTCTCTACCCTTTGTTACTATTCTTCCACCCACTGCTACTACTCGTGCACACTCCTTTCACCCATTACCATTCACTTCACAGCCGCTCCTTACACCGCTTTCTACTTATTCGCCCCACAAACGTGCACCCTCACACTAATCCCACTTTCACTCCTAAACCAATGTCTCCCCTCCTCAACAGTCTCCTCCACAAGCCACTTCTCCTTACCCTCTCCTACTGGTCTCTTGTTGTTCCTCCTCTTCCACCTCCACTGCTGACCTGCCTCAAATAACTTGTACTTCCTTTTTTTTTCCTGCTTAAATTTTGCTCCCTCCTTTAATGATTCAACCCCTTTGCGTGGCCAATCTGAACTAGTCTTCCCCCTCCGAGGATGTGTATGTGCATGGGGAAAACTTGAAAATGGGGCTAAGACCCGCCCACTCTTTCGGCGTGGGTTTGCAGCATAACAGCCATAGCGGGGTAGGAAATTCATTGTTGAAGTTTGTTTTGCCGTCCGCTCACCTGGATCATTTTGGTAAGTTTGAGCCATAGTTCTTGTTTATCTAGGGGATTGCTGAATTTGGAAGCAGGCTGGCCGGTAGACTCTGCCGGTCCCGTTCAGTCAGCTTTTGCGTTGCAGCCTGTGTTTCTCTCACAAGGCTGCTGCTGTGATTGGGTCTCCGCAGCGCTGTGGTTGTTTGCTGTCTCGTTCTGTTGCTACATCAGGCAAGCTAGTGTTTTCTTTTCCCTGCTAGAACAAACTAATGAACATTTGTGCTTAGAGGCAAAGCTGGAAACAAGGCCCTGCAGACACGTACTGGCACTTGAGCGGTGGATAGGGGGAGAGCTCAGTTTGACACGTACTGGCACTTGAGCGGTGGATAGGGGGAGAGCTCAGTTTGGGCTCCTCTGCTGCATTTGCCCTCGGTGGTAGGGCTGCCTCTGTGGCAGGCCACCCCCTTGAAAAGGTCAGAGAATTGTCCATGTCACATTAAAAAGTGTGGGGCACTATAAATTCCAGACTTCGAGTGACAGTCTTACCATCAAGAAGGTGAGGCTGAACTGGGAAGTGAGGGAGAACCTAAGGACCACAGTCATTTAAAAAGCAGGGGAAAAAAAGAAAGGCCTGTCTTGTTTACAAATAAATCCGACTTTGAGTGATTGCTGTCAAAGTGACTTTGATTGCTGCCAAAGCTTTGAATGCTGACAGATGGTGACTGCAATGCTGACAAAGTTCCCAGCTCTGTGTGTATGTATGAGCAAGCAGGGTTCCTGAGCAATTTCTCACATCCTTCGTGGAATCGTGTCCGAGAAGCTGGAGCAGAAGATGTCCTGAAGATTCTTGCTGTTGGCCTGTGCATCCAAATGTTCCTATGGTGAAGCTCTGCTCCTTCCCATCCCGGGTATTGCGTCTCAGGCTCTTCCTTTGATCCGGCGAGGGTTGCTGGTTCTTCCTTCACTGCAGTGCACTCTGGACCCGTTAGTTTCTGTATCCTTTGTCTTTGATTGGTACAGAAGTGGGGGTCCCTACCGCCAAGCTGGAAACTTTGTGGCATTGATGCTGCTGCTTTAAGTGCCCACTCCTTTGTGGGACATCCTTACCTTGATTTCTGCAGCTGTTCTGAGACCTCCTCAATCATGCACTTTGCCCCCACTGGTTCATTACTGTCCTGAAGCAAAGCGTAATTTTTGTCTTGTCCTGCTGCTACAGATGTTCTTTTATCCACCATATTGATGGTTGTCTTCCGCTGGGCTGCTGACCTTTTCTGGGTTGTTTGGACCATTCTTCTGTGTACATAAGCTTCCAGTGCAATCCTAGGATCAAAATTCTGAACTATGACCTGTAAGACCAACATGTTTTCCACTGGACTCAGCAGCCTCTTCCACATCCTTTGGATCGCTGGGCTTCTAATCTGTTGCCAGTGGCTGTCTTCATTACTTGAGGGTTCCGTGTGCAGCTCATATTCTGAGGTGCAGCCACTACTGCTGTATTGATTTTGACTCGTTCATTTCTATGGACACATTTTTCTCACTTCTTAAACTCGTGAAATTGTTAGGCTTGTAAATCTGTGACCAGTACTTGTTCGTATTGTGGTTTAGGAGTTGTTGGAACACAGTTGAGTTTTACTACGTAAATGTTATTTTATATGTATTTCTTTGTTTGTAATTAACTGTTTAATACTGTTGAAGCCACAGTAAAGGGACTGGAACGCCACACGCTGGACCAGGTGTGGGAAAATGGGTGGTGCATGGGGTTTCCCTTGCATACAAAGAAATTAAGGGTTGTCAGAAATTGGGAGAGCAGAACACGGGTAGTCTTAGTTACTTAACTGTAACTGTATTTCTCCAGCATTGGTATCTGTCATAGATCACATGCTTGAATATTCACCGTCGCCAGACTGGAAATCCTCAGTGATTTTAAAAATAATTATATACGTTATTTCCATAGAAAAAAGATAATGATTTGCCCATTGTGTCCAATGGGACATTCACTTGTGTAATCCCTCCACCTCACTTTGACCCTAACCAATGAGGTGGAAGGGCTTAAGCGCCAGCCCAGGCAGCCATCTTCAAATTTTGAGCCGTATAGTGACTGCATATATGATGACTGCCGGGCCTTGGAGCAGCCTCTCGGGGGAGGCGGGTGGGCGCATGTGAATCTATGAAATATACCAGTGCTTGAGAAATACATTTACAGGTAAGTAACTAAGACTCCTCCAGCATTGGATTTTTTCATAGATTCACATGCTTAAATAGAATACCAAGCAGTTAAGCATGCCCCTGAAAGTTAGTCTTCAGTATACCTATAGCAACTCATTAGGTTACATAAACTAGGCAAGGCGGGAGAAGGCTGCTCCTACCTTACACAAATAGGTGGCGGAGGACCGCCTGTCCAACAGCGGATTCCTTGTTGGTGTCTTCAGTTAAGCAATAATGCTTGGCGAATGTGTGTAGCGTGCTCCAGGTAGCCGCTCTGCAAATGTCTTTTATTGGTACTCCTGAATGGAATGCGGCCTAGGTTGCTCTTCCCCTGGTGGAGCGGGCTGCGGGCGGTCTAGTGAGTGGGTCACCTTTTAGATTGATGCCAGTGACTGTGTCACCCAGCATGAAAGGCCTTGCTTAGATATATGTTGTCGTTTCGTGCGACCTGAGAATGCTATGAAAAGCCTTTGGTGAAACACAACTCCTTGGTCCTTTTGAATGTAAAATTTGAGGACTCTGGCAACATCTAGCGAGTGCAGTGTTCTCTCTACATTTTGAAATTGTTGCTGAAGTGTGGTTGCTGAAAAAAGTAGGAAGCACAATACACTCTGTCATTTCCGATACAATCTTGGGTAGAAATTGGGGGTGTCTTGAGGATAGCGTGGTCCCTCTGGAACAGGGTGAACAGTGGTTCCGATGAGAGGGCTTGTAGTTCGCTGATCCTTCTAACCGATGTGATGGCTACCAGAAAAGCAACTTTCCAGGATAGAAACTTCATGTCACACCTATGTATGGGTTCATATGGTGATTCCATGAGTGCTGACAGGACCGTGTTCAGGCTCCAAGAGGGCACCGGTTCTGGTGTATGGTGGAAAAGAGCGTAAACATTTTAATCGCTGGGTTGGTGAGTAATGAAGATTGATTAGGGTTTGTTGTATTGGCCAATATAGCGGATAGGTGTACCTTAATTGAGGCCAGGGAGAGCCCCGCTCTTGCCAGGTTTAATAGGTATGGTAACACCTAGAGTGGGTCTAAATGTGTAGTCTCCCACCATTTGGTGAAACTGGTCCATTTCCGGATGCATGTTGTCCGTGTGGACAGGGCTCTAAATGCTTTGATTATGTCCCAGCATTCTGTAGGAAGAGTTAGTTTTGCTAATCTCTGCTGTTCATGCTTTTAGTGATAGGCTCGCTGGGTTGTGGTGGAGAACCTTGTAGTTCTGTTGCATCAATAACCCCTGGACAGGGGTGTTGCTGGGTTTGGAAAAGATCAGGGGCTAAGCTAATGTCGGGACTGGCAGGATTCGTGGCTAGCTAGCCTTTTGGTTGTAGCCCCTGAGCTTCTATCTGGGGCTACAACCAAAAGACCCTGGGATATAGCCCCCTTAGCCACCCCCCCCCCTAGCAACGCCTCTGCTCCTGGAGTGCTCTGAGACGAATCGGCGACCCTTGGAAAAGGTACCACTTGTCGAGCCCTTTCCGCTGCTATGAGTATCATTCTGCATGGTTGTTCCTTCACTCTGTGTAGCACTCGTGCTATCAGTGGAATCGGTGGGGAGGTATACAGTAACTTGCCTGTCCAGGTTACTGAGATGGCGTCCCCTAGTGATAGGGGACGATGTCATGGGAGGATAGCTCAGGGGCAACGTGCTTGCCTTCGAAACAAGACACAGAGCACCACTGGTTCGATCCCCGGGTCCGCGCTTAGAAACCTCTGGGTATTAAGCATGTTATAAATAACCTACCATATCATAGTTCCTATGGGTATCTCGAGGCAAATGGGTGGCGTTTCTTGTTGTCCTTGGTGGCAAATAGGTCGATCTCCGGATGTCCCCACATGTGAAATATCAGTTGAGTCTCTCCCTTGTCTAATTCCCCTTTGTGGGAGGTTGTGTAGTCTCAGATTGTCCTCTAGGACATTGTCTACTCCTTCAGGTGTTCCGCTTTCAGCTGTACCTTGTGCTGTAGTGCCCATGACTATAACCTCCTGTGCTTTCTTGGATAGTATCTCTGCTTTCGTGCCTCCCTGCTTGTTGGTACAATGCAGGGAGGTTGTGATATCTGACTGGATCGTCACTACTTGTCCTGCTAGTACAGGTAAGAAAGGCTTCAGTGCCCAGCTTATTGCTCCGAGTTCCAGAACATTAATGTGTAACCGGGACTCTTGATTTGACCACATGCCCTTTGTCTGCAGTTCTGCCAGGTGTGCTCCCCAGCCTGATAGAGATGCATCTGTTCTGAGAAGAAGCATTGACGCGGTAGCTTGGAATGGCATTCCCTGTGCCATATTTAGTGGTGTGCTCCACCATAGGAGTGCTTTGTGAAAGCTTGGTGGAAGTTGGATGATGTCTTCCCATGACCCGTGTGCTTGTGTCCATTGGTGGTCCAAGGTCTCTTGTATTGGCCACCTGTGTAGCCTGCAGTTTGGAATGAGAAATCTACATGAGGACATCATGCCCAGGAGCGATTTGGAAGATTGTACCGTTGTTGTTGTGTTTGTTTGTAGTGCTCCAGACCCAGGAGTAAGAGGGTGCTTAAGGAAAGGTTACAAGGCAAAATAAAAGTTAGTGATACATTTGTAAAGTTATGTACAGTATATACAGTCAGAGGTAGTTGGAACATACAGTTGCGACCTTTATGCATGTATAATATATACAGTTAGACATGGGCTAAATCAAGCTAAGGTTGGTTTTTGTTCAGTAACCATCCAATGGCAAGTTTCCTAAATAGTTGGAAGGATTTGGTCAGTTTGATGTTCAGGGGCAGGGTGTTCCAGAGTTGAGCGGTGAGGACCATGAAACTCGAGCCGCCGGCTTTTAGAGGGGAATCTGGGCACTGTAAGGCATAACATGTTGGAGGATCTGGTAATTCTGGTGGCTGGCTTCATGGTGAATTTGCTCGTGAGGTAGGGAGGTGCTAGGAGGTTTAGGGCTTTGTAGGTAAGGCAGAAGGTTTTTAAGTCAATTTTTTGTTGAATGGAGAGCCATTTGCATGAGATTCTAGTGGCAGAGATGTGCTCACGTCTAGAAATGTTCATTACGGCTCATAGCGCATTATTCTGGAGAACCTGGAGTTTATTGATGATACATTGGTTGGCACCTAGGTAGAGGCTGTTCCAATAGTCTAACTTGGATTGTATGAGAGCCCTAGCCAGTGTGAGGCAGCTGCTGTAGTGTTTACTTGTTTAGTGTGGTTGGTATTGGCGTCAAGATAAAAGCCAAGGGTTTTCACATTTTTAGCGATGGGGATAGTGTTGCCATCGATAACTATGTTGGTGTAGTCCGGGCTAAGTTTCTGTAGGTTATTAGGTGATCTGACAAGGAGAAGTTCAGTCTTCTCATCATTCAAAAATAGGCCATGTGTAGCCATCCATGCCTGAATAGTGGAGAAGATGTTGTTCATCTTAGTGACGTCAGTACTGTAGTTGCCAGAGATGGTGAGGAGTATCTGGGTGTCATCTGCGTAGTTGGTGTAGGTGACACCCAGATGGTCCAGTTTGTCAAAGAGGGGCTTTGTAAAGATGTAATGTAGGGTGGGGAAAACGCAGGATCCTTGTGGGACGCCACAAGGGATTGGGATAGGGTCTGCTGCTGCCATGGATGAGAAAACCCTCATGGTTCTGTTGTCCAAAAGGATTGTATCCACATGACAGCAGAGGAGGGAATATGGGCAGCGGAAGAGAGGTGGTTACAGAGTATTTCATGGTCGACCAGGTCGAAGGCTGCTGACAGGTCTAAGAGGAGTAGTATGGCAGCCTTGCTGTTGTCTTTTAATGTCATCAATCTGACATTTGAGGTCAACGAGGGCGGTTTCTGTTCCATGTTGAGGTCGAAAGCCGGATTGACGCAGTCCTAACAGTTGGTTGGTCTCTAAGTAATCCTGAATTTGCAAGTAGGCCACTCTGTCGAGGATTTTTAGCAAGAATGGAACCGTAGTGATAGGCCTGTAATTTGTGGGAATAACTGGGTCTAGAGATTGTTTTTTTAGACGAGGGAGAACCCATGATTGTTTCAGGTTATTGGGTACTGAGCTGGTGGAGAAGGATAGGTTTATTAGCTTGGCTATGAAGGGGGATAGGTCTCTTGCCGCATCTTTGATCTGGGCGGGGCAGCTGTCCCCTTTGCAATTAGACGGTTTGAGGGATGTTATAATTTTTTGGACTTCTAGTATGGTTACCTTTTTGAATGTGAAGCCAGTGGTGGTATTAGTGGCGGTAGGAATGCTCGGGGTGGAGGGGTTACTGTTGGAGAGTTGAAGTCGCTTGGCCTTCATTTTAGTTTGGAGGCCAGTAATTTTGTTAGCAAGGGCATTTTGGATGCTGGTGCACCAAGGTTTGTCTTTCACAGACGTATCTGTTGGAGGGTTGGGATTTTCTAACTCCTTTAGGATGGTAAAGAGTTCTTTAGTGCAGGATCCTGCATTGTTTATTCTGACGTTATAGGCTTCCTTCTTGGTACGGATTATCTCTTTTTTTGTAAAGGGAGGAAATGGATATGAGGTTGGATTTATTTTCAGCTGATGGGTTTGTTTTCCATAGGGTTTCCAATTTTGCTTTCTTTTTTCTAAGTAATTGGAGTTCAGGTGTGTACACAAGAATTCAGATGAGCTCTAGGTTTGGCTTTGCATAGCTTTAGTGGGGCAACCGTGTCAATGGCATTGGTCATGGCGTTATTGTAGGTGCTGACTAGAAGGTTGAGGTCAGTAGTGGCAGGGAGTGTGTTGAGGATAGGGAGAACCACAGCGGAAACCCTTACACCTCTGATGTTGCGCTTGTTTCTGGTCCGACAGGCATGTGCGAGGGGGCACTGCTTGGGGTTCTGGTTATTAATGCTAATGTCAAAAGATATGAGGAAACGGTCGGTCCATAGGACAGGTTGGGGGGGCTTTGCAGGTGATGTAAGTAATGAGTCGTGTTCAGAGAGGGCGTTGGTAAGGGAGGACGCATGGGTGTAGTTGGGGTCGTTGTGCCCCAGGTTGAAATCGCCTAGGATGATGTTTTGTGAAAGAGGCTTAGAGTTTTCGGCTATAAGAGAAGTGATGTCTTCCTCGAATGTACCTGTAGGACCTGGGGGTCTATATATTAGTTCCAAAGTGATAGTACTCTTCGGGGAGGTTTGTACTTTAATGGTGAGGTGCTCGCATGATTTTAGTGGAGGGGAGGTAACAGATCCAATGTTGAGTGAGGATTTGAACATAATAGCTACACCTCCTCCCCAAGCCTTGGGTCTTTCGGCCCTGAGGATGGTGTATTTGTCGGGAACCGCGAAGGTTAGGTAGGGACCCGCTGCATCATGTAGCCAGGTCTCTGTAATGGTAAGAAAGTCGAGATCTGCTGAGAGGATGTCGGCGATTTCGGTAGGATGAGCAACAAGGGATCTGACATTAAGTAGCGCACCTTTTAACAAAGTGGTGTTAGTGACGTTGGTGGTACTCTTGTTGATTGTCTTAGTCCTGAAAGTTGCAGGTGATTTACTGGGTGAGGTATGAAGTCTAGAGCCTAATCTGTTGTTCCGGGTCGTGAGGTTCGGGTTGGCTGAGGGCCCGTATTCTAGAGGCTTGAAGAGGTTTGGAATGGTATCGGTATGGACATATTTGGCTGTGTTGGGAAGGTTGGCTAGGGGGTTGTTTGATGTGGCGCTGACTTTGGAGGTGTGATGAGTGGGCACCGTGGGGGAATGGTGGCAGGGTAGGCGGGAAAGGTGTGGGACAGGGGATGGGTGGTGTCTTGGGCAGCCGAGTTTGGCAAGTCCATTGCTAATCGGTATGTAGCTGTTTCTGCTGCATGGCGTATTATTGTGCACAACAACAAAAGGGAACATAATGAGGATGAGCCAGACGGGCATAAGTGTGACAACGGTGTAGATTGGGCTGTTGAGCTATGGGTGGTGAGGGGTGCTATGGGCTGGGCACTAGCAGGTAAGCACAGTGGGCAGTTGTAGGAGTGGGACGTATGCAAGTACGACTGGTGCTGTTTTTAGCAGAGTGGGTGGATTCAGGTCTGATAAGTAAGCTGGTTCAGTTATGCAAGTAGCATGCAAAGATAAACAGATTCAGTTTTGCTGGGGTAGTGCAAAAACCCCAGACTTACTAGGCTAACACAGGATAAGTCGGCTTTACTAATATAATGCAGCAGTAGGTAGGCTCAATTTAGTAGATGGAGTACACAAATGGGCAGGTTCAATTTTGCGCAGTAATTCGAGAGTAGGGAGTGGTAAATGTACGGATCGCTAAGGTTGTAAGGAACATTAGATGGGATATTGTGGGGTGCTGTGCGCGCACAAATTGCAACACGTGGTGGCGTATTGTGTAGGTGAGAAGCACATGTGTCGAGGCTGGGGACTATGTAGGAACAGTCAGATAACAATCAGGTGGAGTAGGCAAGCCTCTCTAGTGGCAATAGGTTGCACGTGTGTATAGATCAAGAGTTCGGATACGCAGGGCAGTTTCGAGGAACCATGAGATCAGTTTCAGCATTGCCGATAGTCTGTCTGCGAGGGTCGTACCTTGAATATGCTGGTGTTGGCTCTGCTCCCAGGAAGAGAGCTGTCTTGGTGGGTATCGGGCAGGATTTGGTTTTGTTTATAGAGCAACCTAATTCCTTCAGAAGATTCATTCAGTGCGTAACAGCCGTGGTTGCGAGGTTGAACAAACTTGCCTTGATTAACCAATCGTCTAGATAGGGAAAGCCCTCCGTTCCTGATCATCTGAGGTTTGCTGCCACCAGTGCCAGGCACTTGCTGAAGACTCTTGGTGCTGACCTTAGGCTGAATGGTAGAACACGGAATTGGAAGTGTGCATCTCCTATTTCAGACCTGAAAAACTTCTGGGTGGATGGGAATATGGAAGTAGGCATCTTCCAAATCCAGGGTTGCTACGAAGTCATTTTTGTTTAGCCAAGGGAGGACATTTTGTAATGTCATCTTGAATTTGATGCGCTTGATGAATTTGTTTAGCGCCCTTAGGTACAATATTGGTCTCCAATGGCCGTTCTTTTTTTCTGATTAGGAAAAACCAGGAATATAAGCCTGTTCCCGTTTACTCTACTAGGACTGGTTCTATGGCTGCTTTTTGGAGCAGTTTGCTAATTTCTACTGTCCTATGTTTCACGAGGTGTGATTGGGGCAGAAGGGAGGGAGGTTGATAGATTGTGTGTCCCTTGTGAATTACTTGCAGCCACCACTTGTCCGATGTAATGTTTCTCCAGTGTTGGTAATGCTGGCTTATTCTTCCTCCCACCGGGGTGTGTTGGTAGAAATGGTATGAATTGTCAGTTCTGTTTAGATTGTGTTTTGAGCCACGTCTGCCTCTTTGCGCATTTAATCTGGCCGTCGAGTGGTTATCTTGAAAGGTGCTGCCTTGCGTTCTCTGACTATAGGACGGACGGTTGAATCCTCTGAATTTGGAGGCTGAGCCTTGAAAGTATCGAAAGGTGCAGCGTTCTTTGTCCTTATCTTTCAGTGAGCTGATGGCTTGAGCTGCGTCTGTCTTAATGCCCTTGAGATGATCATCGATCTTCTTGCCAAAGAGGTCATGCACGTCGAAGGGCATATCTAGGATTTGTGCTTCAGACTTCTGGTCTGAAGTTTGTTGTGTTCATCCAGGCTTGCCTTCTTAGGACCGTGCGGTGGGCCATTTGACCGAAGCCTGATTCTGCAACGTCTACCACCGCATCAATCATGTGATCGGATGTGGCTTCACCATCCGTTATTATTGCCCTTGCTTCTTCTTGTAGTTCAGCCGTTTGGCGTTTGGTCAGCTTTGAGATGTGAAGCCATAGTTCCTAGTTCAGCCGCACTGTCGTAGCCAGAGCATTTTACCTGCTCTGATGGTTAGGGAGGCTGATAGTGATACATTCATGCCCATAGCTTCAAGTTTTTGTCCTTCCTTGTCAGGGGGTGCTGACAATGGAGATGAGGGGTTCGCTAGTTTCTTTCGAACTGCCACTGTGATGAGTCTGGTTTTGTATGTCCTCTTGGGCATAATGGAGCCGTTTCTGGGGCTTTGTACTTTTTCTCTGGTCTCGATACGAGAGCAGGTGTAGACAGTATTTTTACTCCTGCATCCCGAGCTGTGTCTAAGAGAGCGATAGTCGTGACATTCTGTCTACGCTTATTCTTGTGTTAGTATAGCACAGATTTATTTTCTTCTGACGTTTCCTGCAGTTTGAAAAGTTCTGCTGCCTTGCCAATGATGGTGTGAAATGATACGAAGTCATCTGGCGGTGAAGTTTCCCCTGGGGAATCGCGTGTCCTTGGTTTCTAGATAACATAGTCGTCCCATTCGTTGTGTGTCTGGGTCGTGAGTAATCTCCCCTTCTTCTGGTTCCTATGTCTGAAAAGTCTCTAAACAGATCCTCCTGCCAATCTGAAACTGACACAGTTGAAGGCTTTATGGTTGGGTCCCTTATAGACAAGTGTGTTCTTGGTCTAGGTGGTGACTCTTGTTGGTGAAGCACTGCGTGATAGCGTTCTGCTTCTAGGTCTGTGAAGAGGTTCCGGCGAACGTGGCCTCTTATGGGCTCTATTACTGGTGGGAGAGCCTTAGGTATGCTGTAATGCAGTGATTTGTCTCTCTGAGGGGATCTTGTGTTCCTCGAGCTTGTCAACACATTTCTATGTCTGGGGCCGGATGGTACCACTAGGTGGGATCTCTGGCTCCTATTGAACTCATCAATAATTCTCTGCATTGACTCCATCAGCATAGGGTCATATGGGTCTGTGACCTCTTCAGTGGTAGGGTGCCATGATGGGCTATTCTGTTTAGGTGTGAGAATAAGTTGTTGTTGTATGATTTAATTGTCGGAGAATTCTTCTTACAGAATATCTGGCAACTCTACCATCTCATCAGTGACCATTGCAATATCACTGGTTCTTCCTGTACCATTGGAGTGCTTGGGGTCGTGTCTTTTGCTTTATTTGTGTTCTCCTCCATGGATGGCGTTCCTGCCGCTAATGGGGTGTTAGTGGGTGGTGTTTCTGGCTTGTTTTTTCTTTCCCACGTTGAAGGAGACAATGCAGATGTTTGGTGCTTCGTCGACGATGACTTTTTGGACGAGTGTTGAGACTTCGGTTCTGTCAATGTGATCTTTGTGGATGAATGGTGTGTCTCCTCCTTCGTCGACGACTGTTTTGACGAGGATTTACTAGTCGAAGAGAATGTTTGGAGTGTGGTCGTCGGCGGCTTTTCCTTTGAGGGCCTGGTCGTGCAGGACAGTGTGCGGGTACTGTGCGAAAAACGGGCAAGCGTGCTACATGGAAAAAAAATGGGCATGGGACAGATTCATCAAAACTGCCACCAGTAAAGGAACCCTTTACTTCTATTAAAGATTATATTTTTCAGTAGGCATATTGTGCAGACAACCCTTCATTTTGTGCTTGTGGATTGGCGAACTGAACTTTCAGCCACTATAGTGAGTTGCAAGAACTCCATCTTGTTATGTGAGGGGTGTGAAAAACCTGAAAGTGTTTCAAGACAATTCCTGGGGATCCCTTATTCAGGTGGCCAGGGAAGGGCCATCGCTATTGGTTCCCGACCATGGGGGTGGACCTGCGAGGGAGGATCAACTAGGTTAGGGGTCCTCGGGGAGTGGGGAGGAGACACTGGAAAGTGAGACATGGTATCACCCATATTCCCTCTACCTTTATGGGATACTACAACTCCCATAACTCCCCTCCTTTCCTTATCAACCCAACTACTGAGACTAGGAAGATTACCACTAGTAACATACACTGGCCTTGTTCCACTAATGAGGCCAGGCAAGGCACTCAGTCCCAATCACACACACCTGAAACTCATGGACCGTTTTCCAGTGGAGCACAGAAAGCAATGGAAAGCGAGGCCAAGAAGACAGAGGAGCAGCTGAGCGAAAGCTGCTGAGAACCAGGCCAGGGAGAACAGGACGATGAGACGCTGTCCGGCTGCAGTGGCGAGAGAGCTGTGTCTCAAAGAAGCTGGGAGACTTTAGAGAAGGGAGCCGAGGGGCTGGCTAATCCCTTTCCTCCATGAGCCAGCAAACTGCTAGTTTCCTCCCAGAGGCCGCGAATCTGCCTATGAGTGTCTGAGGGGCAGGTGGTCCAGACCCTGACCTCTGAGTTGGAAACTAAAGGACACATGAAGGCAATCGCAGCTGGTAAGTTCAAAGAGAGAGCGCGGTTTGTGATACGCGCAGTTGTGGAAAGCTGTGTTGCACGCAAGTCTACGAGTTAAGACATTGAACTGAAAGCTTGAATGTATTTAGCCGGTGAGGGTGCCGATGAACAACAAAGTAACGGAGCGGTGTGGTGTGTGAAGGCACGTTGTTAAATGCTTCCTGAAAGATAACAGAACAGTGAATAATGAAAGCGAAATGTTTTGAAAGCCATTGAATGGAAGGGCAAGAGGGAAGGAGAGCATACAGAGATCCGGAAAGGCTAAAGTGAACTGATATTTTTGTGAAATGAGGAACAGAGTGGTAGTGGGCCCGTCCTAATTAACTATATGCTTTTGTGAAATAATCAACAGAGTGGCCGAGGGATCGTTCTGCGAAACCAAGTGCAAGAGGCACGGACATTTAAAAAGTCAACCCTATTGTCACATTGGTCACGCATTGGGGTGATAATACTATGTGGTAACGAAGGTCTCTGACAGGTGAACATTGTGAAAGAGAATTACAAAGTTTGGGGAAGGGCGTTCTCCCCAAGCTCTGTGAAGCGGAGATGTTTAACTGGAAAGTGTTTCAGCCACGTTTAAATGTTGGAAGCCAGACTAGGGCAGCCTGTGAAGTAATTAAGAAGGAACTTTGTGAATACCTGTTTGTTTGAGAATTGTGAAGCCGGGTGAGGGAAGTCCTGAAGAATAAGAGAACTGTGATGCATGTTGAACTGGCATTGAAATAGGCAACGGAAGCCTAACATATTTATGGGAAATCTTTGTACAGTGCATACTATCCACCTTGAAAGAACTTTGTAAGACCCCCGTGAACTGAACTTGGGGAAGGGAATGGTGAGCCACTTTCATTGCCATTCTGACATTCTTTTGACACGCTCTATTTTTATCCATCTTCCCACACTTAGTTATTGTGAAGCGCGAGGGCAGGTATGTTTCTGACAGACCTTTCCTTTGTTTAACTGACTGAGTTGGACTATTTTATTTTACTTTGATGGTCGAGACTACTCCCATTATAGCATTAGGGCCAGTTAGGAAGTCTCCAACCGCCGTCACACTTAGTATTCCTGATCTTTGATATACAATATCCAGCTTCAGAAAAATACACAACACCGACAGAACCCACAAGAAACATCCCCATTGGAAGAAAACACACCTAAAACGGCCACAACCGGAACAAAATCAACAAGAGAAAAATACTTATACATCACACCTTAGCTCGCAACAACCACGGTACACCGACAGCTCAACACGGAAACCTCGAAACATGCAAAGAATTTCCTGATACACGTGGAAAAAAGACAGGGGCACTCAACAAGAGAGTGGGAGGGCTCCGACACCATCACCCCTTAAATTACAAGAACAGAGGGGCAACATTGATCTCCACTACATGCCGCACAATACGGCGAAGTACCAACAAATAGCAACGCCACCTCCTACCCAACAGTCGGACCCAATGAAGAAACCACCGCCGATCTTCATCCGAGTAGCATCACAGCAGAAACACCAAGACTAATCAGCCCCGTTATCAATTTACTAGATCGCTGCAATGAAGCAGCTGTCGCCGTTCTTCATCCTACCGACATCAATGCGGAAACTCCACGAACAGACAATTACAACCTCGAACAACAAATAACTTCAAAACAAAATCTCACCCAGAGAATCCACTGTAATCTAATAAACGCAAGGTCAATGTCCAAACACTCAACGGAAATATACGACCTCCTGTCAGAAGGAGGCATAGACATCCTATTTGTAACCGAAACGTGGCTAGACGACAACTACAAGATCACCCTCAACAACTGCCTGCCTGAAGACTTCAAATGCATCCAAACAAACAGAAAAGCTAAAAGGGGGGGGGGTACTAGCGATCATCCACAAGGAACAACTGGCCATCAAAATGGAAGATCCACTAAAAATCGATAAATGCGAATCCTTAATACTACGACTTTCAGTAAACCCTAAAACCAACCTTAAATTCATACTGATATACAGACCACCAACCTACAATGCGACTTTGGTAGACGCTTTCACGGAAGCAATCACTACCCTAGCCATCAAGTATAATCATCTGATCATCCTCAGAGATTTCAACATCTGGTTCGACGACGAAACCACAACCACACAAAAATCCTTAACCGCCCAAATAGCAGCCATGAACCTACAACAACTAATCAAAGGAGCAACTCACTCAGCAGGGCACACACTTGACGCAATCTTCGCCAACAAGGATCTCATCACCACGGCACCCCCAATTCAAATACTTTGGAGCGACCACCTCATTATTCGTTCATAATCGCAACGGCCGCTCAGACAAAAAAGCAACAAGAAAAGCAACCCATCATGATGAAAAGAAATTGGAGAACCATAATAAACTCCAACCAAACCGAGCTCCTAGAACTCAGCAAACCAGAAGCATCAACCATTGAAGAAGCAGACCTAGACAAAAAAGTTGCCCTACTTCATACCTGGATCGCAACAACCCTTGACGACGCTAAATAAAAAACCCACCGGCCTGCAACAACACGCCAATCCCATCGACAAAACTTTGCGAGGACCTCGGAGACCACTTCAAAAACAAAATAACCCCCATCCAACACACCATACAAAACAGACCAAGCGTTCACAGCTTAAACCCCACCAACACAGACGAGGAACACGCAAACGAGCTACGAAACGTCCCAGAAATATCAGTTGAGGCTTTCGTCAAACTGGTAAACCAAAGCAACAAATCGGGCTCTCCTGAAGACCCTTGCCCCCTCGGACATATACAAAACAATTCTCAAACAAGGAACCCCCATGGAATACCAAAGGAACCTCCTTAACCTCTCAATCTCAACAGGTAAAGTACCGCAGGCCTTCAAATCGGCTTACATCAAGCCGCTACTCAAAGACACAACAAGAAACGTAGAGGACTTCTCTAACTACACACCCATCTCCAACATACCCTCCATAGCCAAACTGCTAGAAACGTACGTCTACCAAATAACCCAAGAATTCATAGAAGAGCATTGCCTACTAGACCAGGCACAAGCTGGCTTCAGACCTATGAGAGGAACAGAATCGGCTCTCCTCTCAATATGGGACGACCTAAAAACAAACGCAGACTTGGACAACAGCACCGCCCTGATTCTCCTTGATCTGTCTGCAGCCTTCGACACTGTCAACCACGCCATCCTCATAAAGAGATTAGAAGGACTTGGGATAACAGACACTGCCCTACGCTGGATCAAATCCTTCCTAACAAACAGAACAGAAACAATATGGATGAAACCTTGTAAATCCAAACACAGAGTATCCACGTGCAGAGTACCACAAGGATCCTCATTCTCCCCGCTTCTATTCATCTACATGTACCTATTAATCAAACTCATCAAAAAACACGGCCTCACATGCTACAACTACGCCAACGATACTCAATCTTCAACATACAAGGCACCCGAGAAGGAAACACCACACTAGAGAATTGCCTTTGTGACATATTCAACTGGATGAACCTCAACCCAGGCAAAACAGAGATAATGATTGTTTCAAAAAAGGGAGGAGACACCAACTACATCCCCTGGCCAAGAGAGCTCGGCACAACACCGGAGCCATCAACTGTAAAAAACCTAGGGGTCCTGATGGATAACAACCTCACTCTGGAGCCACAAGTTAACTCGGTAATCAAGAAATGTTTCTTCCTCCTGCGAGCAGCAAAAAGGATCCTACCGTTCCTGTCGTTCGCCAACAAAACACTTCCCATCATCGCTCTGATCATGTCCAGAGTAGACTGTGCCAATAGCCTATACTTGGGCATGCCCGAACGACTTCTAAAAAAAACTGCAACACATACAAAACGCAGCAGCCAGACTCCTCCTCAAGCTACCCAGACGAGAACACATCACACCCGCGCTAAAAATATTACACTGGCTACCACTGAAACAACGAATAAAGTTCAAGGCCATGTGCATCACGCACAGCGCAATACACAAACAAGGCACAGAATTCCTAAGCGACAAACTACGCCTACACCAATCGACAAGAACACTAAGATCAAGCACCGACATACGCCTGGAACCAAAACCCTACAACAGATCGTCTTTCTCTCACCAGGCACCCAAAACCTGGAATGACCTACCTAAGAATATACAGAATACAACAAACCACCTAGCATTCAGGAAACTCCTCAAATCATGGCTCTTCAAAGAATATCTACAACAAAGACGCACTAGAATGCCCAGACATTAAAACAATGAAGAAAATAACTCCAACCTCGACCACTCTCAAATTGGACAAACACTCCAACCAAAGAACCAACCACTCGACAGAGCATAAGACGACATGGAAAATAGCCACAAAGGAAGGCTGCAGAGACTGACCACATACCTAGACCCAGACGAAAGCCTCAAGTGACTCTCCCACTCGTACGTACCGGATGAACATATCCAGACCGGCAGACGCATCTAGATAGACACTGGCCCGCGTCGCATCTGGATAGGATTGATTGAAGGATAACATGCCCGCGCCTAGAAAAATATGAATGCTAACATGTGCCACACCTAGAGTTGTGAAAACCAGCCTGCGTGGCGCTCAGATGGAGTTGTGAATGTTGGCATGACCACACCTGGATGGGGTCCTGGACATTGGCCTGCGCCGCGTCTAGATGGGAGTGTGGTGGCCAGCGGGCGCCGCACTCGGACGGAACTGTGAATGTTGGCATGGTAAAGGTCAGGTAACCCACTAACCAATATAAGCTCAAACTCTGCATACTTCTCTCACTCAACAAGCCGCACGCACTTCACAACATTGCAACAACACATAAGCCGGAACAACAGCACACACGGACTGACTCCGATCCGATACCCGCACCAAAGCTCAGCACCCGGTGTATACTGAGTTGAAGCTGCCAACAGAACACCACTCCTCTCACTATCCTACTCCCTTCTTCACCTTACTAACCCATCCCACCTTTATCGTTTACAGATCCGCCTGAGCGCCTGGGGTCCAATTCTGTTGGTGACGGTGCACGGTACAAATACCTTTAACATTTAACCATATCCAGCTTCAGAAAAATACATTCGGCAGAGGGCGCTGTGTCGCTGCAGTCGACTCGAGGGCCTCCGTCTCGAGGATGATGTCATCGAAAGCGCATATATATATATATATATATATATATATCACGCGCAGCATCCATTGGCTTCAGTTCTGTTTTTCTTAGTACGCTTACGCTTCGAGAACTAGAGCGTGCTTCAGTATTTCCTCACAAAATATATATGAAAATGTCTTCGACACCGACTACCCTGAAGACCGGGTTTAAGAAGTGTCAAGACTACGATGCCAAGATGTCGCTGACCGATCCGCATAGGGTATGCTTGTGGTGTCTCAGTGTGGAGTCCAAGACCTCTGCCTGTTCGAAGTGTCAATTTATGATCAGAAAAGCTCTAAAGGAGCGTAAGGGGAAATTGGCGGTAGGTAGATTCCCTAAAATTCCAATTGACTACACCGTTGAAGAAACCTTCTTCTGACGATGTTAGAGGTGACTCTCCTTGAAGAAAGAAGGCAAAAAGGTCCAGGTCAAGGAGTGGCTCTCACCACTCCTCGTCTAGGAAGAGGCACCATAAATCGCCTACTTCGAAGTCCTCGTCCAACTCCTCTACTGAGAGAGCTATATCATGTCGCACTAAGGCCTCTACTCCTGCCAAATGGGAAGCATTCAGGCTAGAAATGCCCAAAATAGAAAGACGGAAACCCTTGACAATCCATGCTCCTACCGTGCCTTCTAAAGTCGGTAAACAAAGGGCTCGAGCCAAATCCTGCAAACCCTCGAGCCCGGGACAAAGGCTAGATCCACATTGAGAGCCGTCAAGGCCTCGACATGATGAAAAATCATCAAAGGATCCTGCGAGTCATAAGTTGAAAGACAAGTCGAGGTAATTTGACGACGGCTGCGCTATCGATGCCAGCGGGCCCATCAACACCAGTGGCGCCATCTATGCCATCAGAAATCTTCAGTGCCGTTGAAATCGAAAACGCCTTTTGTCAAAGACATCGACTCCTCGACGCGTCAAGCGCAAAGGGTTTGAAGCCTTCGCCTTTACGGAAGGGTACTTTCACTCCTTTACCAGGAAAGGATTACTTTAAATCTCTAACCTTTTATTGGACAATGAGCCATCTGATAATGGTGTGCCATTTGGTTTACAGTATGGCACACCAAATGTCCCTGATAGCTTTATATCGGAGGAATCCAGAATGAATTACCTATATGAAAATCAGCCAGTGGAGTGGACACTTCACCAGAATGAGAATTTGGAAAGCCTTAGTCTGATGACCATGCAGATGCCTCATACAGGCAGTTGATGTAGATCACCCTGGATGGAGTAGACCTACCCTGGATGAAGTAGACCTACCCTCCCCTTCTAGCAGGATGATCTTAGACATCCTAGATAAAGGTCCTCCAAAGGATCCCATTTTATCTTTCCACATTGCTCTTCAGAAAAGGGTAAGTGCCGATTGGGAAACACCGGAGTCAAATCGGGCAGTAAATAAGAACTTGACAAGAAAATACTGCCCATCAAGTAGTGACCCCAACTACTTATCGAAACACCCTACCCCAGAATGTTTGGTGGTGCAGGCAGCAACCACTACCTCAAAACAAGCAGTTTATCCAACCATCCCACTGGATAGGAATGACAAAAGGGTAGATGCCTGGGCAAGAAAAGTTTTTTTTTTTTTTATTTGTATTGGATAATAAAATAATCCTTACAAATTATTTATACAAAACATCATCTTATAAATCAATTCAACATAATTTACATCACAAATTAATCAATCAGCATCCTAACAAAATTACTAAACAAACATTAATAAAAATTTAACATGTCAGGAAAAATGGCCAATAAAAAATGAATGATCGCTATGCGAACTATTAACTTATTATTGTTAAACAAATTGCACCAAACCATCTCCGGTTCCATATTACTATATAGATCTACCAATTCTTTTTAAAATGTATACTCCTTAGGTTTGATAACTTTGGACACACAGTTAAGCAATGCTCTAAATTTTCTTTCATGGTTACATTTTCGCAAAAACGACAATAGCAATATTCTTTTGCAATGACTCTCCTTACCAAATTCTCGCGCTTTGGCCATAGGTTTAACCTAAATCTTAAATATAAGTTCCGCAACTGAGGATTTGGACATTTATATAAATAATCTGCCATACTTCGCAAATGCTTATGTGTAAATGGATTTGACTTGAAGTCAATATAACCAAAGCACAATTTACGGTTTAGTATCCAATCCTGTTGATATAATTTAACCTTTGCTCGCTCAGGATTCTTCAACAAGAGATCAAGGGTTATGGATCCCTCGGCTAAGGCATTCAAAATATGTTCACACCACTCTTTAGTGAATACATGATCACGCGCTAACAGATGTTCAGCCATTATACCCAAGAGGTTACATGCTTTTAAACCTAAAATGGTTTTCCTCAATAATGCAGCCATTTTCCAATTATTTTGAACTTCAAGGGACAACCGACCTAATTCGTGCCTAATAAGTGGCAACGGTACAGATCTAGGTGGCATCAATAGCTCTTTCCAAAAGCAAGATTCTAGTTTTGACCAGTTAGTATTCACAGACAGCAGACAATAATTTCCATATAATAAAGTTGGAACGACCTTTTGCTGGTAAATGTCATAATGTGGTTCAAAGTAAACTTCCCATATTTACCTTTAAGAATTTCAGCTTGACATATCAACATTTGAAGTTTGTTGACTCTATCCAATTTTTTAGTTGTATTGGATGCAAACGTTGCAATTCTTAAACCCAGGTATTTATACTGTGAAACGTTAGAGAGAAGCCTATCTTGTAAATTCCACTTATATCCTTTCGTTTTCGTGTTAGTATGAGGCAATCGCAAGTATTTTCTGCAGGCAGCGTGACTCTTAAATCAGCCAACTGTACATATGCCTTGGCAAAGTTTTCATACACTCTATGGGACTGTATTTCTATGGCGGCTGAGCAGATTCCCGAAGAGGAGTAAAGTGTCTGGGTCTTGGCCATTATTAGGGATGGCAAGGAAGCCATGTGCAAGTCTCTTCAGTTTGGTCTGGAATCTGCTGACCCCATCAGCAGAGCCATGGCGGCAAGCAGGCGTAATTCGCAGATTTGCAGGGTTAAGGAAGTCTGGATTTCTCACCAGATGTGCAATCCAGACTCCTTAACATGCCTTTGACGGGTCTCACCTTTTTGGCAGCAAGGCTGACTGAAGCCTTGAGAAGCTGCAGACCTCGAAGGTGGCAGTCAAATTTTTGGGTGCCGCCATTAGCAGCCTCAGCCTTTTCGCCCCAGTGGACCTTCTTGGAGGGGTAGATCCTTTCGCAACTACTCAGTTTGAAGAGAGAGAGGAATGGCTGGTCAAAGAGGCCAAAGACGATTCTCTTGTGGTGGACGAGGGAGAGGTGCAAAGCCCGCTCAAGCAGGGGCATCTTTACCAAGAGCCACTGCTTCAGCCGCCTCAAAACCTCTCTGAGGTCGATACCCCAGTGGGAAGAAGACTGTCTCAGCATCTGAAAGAATGGCGAGACGTTACTTTGGATGCTTGGGCATTATAAACCATAGCCCAAGGTTACTGCCTTCCCTTCATTCATAGACCTCCGAACCATCCACCTGGGAGCCATTCTTTGAAAGATTCACATCAGCTCCCTGTGCAGGAAATTATGACCCTGCTAGAGAAAGGTGCTATAGAATCGCAGCCTGAAGCGGAGAGGAGCAAAGGATGGCACACTCCAGATTTCCTAATCCCTAAGAAGGACGGAGGACTGAGACCCATCTTGGACTTGAACAAGTTCCTCAGGAAGGACAAGTTCAAGATAACACTTTCTCTGATCCTTCAGGCCCTCCAACGCCACGATTGGATGATGTCATTAAACTTTCAGGATGCTTATTTTCGTGTGCCAATCCATCTCGAGCACAGGAAGTACCTGAGGTTCGCCGTTGGCGGTTCTCATGATCAGTTTCGAGTTCTGCCATTTGGGCTGACCTCCGCCCAAGGGTTTTCACCAAACAGATGGCAGTGGTGGCAGAGAGTCTCAGGAGAGGGGGGCTTCACGTTTACCCCTTCCTGGACGATTGGCTGATCAAGGCGCGTTCTCTTGCACAAGTCCTTGATCATCTCAACATCACCTGCCACTCTCTTCACAGACTGGGCTTCTCCCTCAATTACAAGAACTACCATATGACACCATCTCAATAGCTCCAGTTCATCAGGGCTGTACTGGATAGATCCTTGGGAAAGAGCTTGCCACCCGAAGTGAGGGCTCAAGACATTCTGCAGACGGTCTCCAAGAGTGCCCAGCATCACCCAGCCTTCTATTTTAATTTTTTTGAGGTTGCTCGCCCTCATGGCATTCTGCATTTTCCTAGTGCCAGGCTCGCCTGAGAATGAGATCCCTTAACTGGGCTCTCAGGACACAATGGTCTCCATTCTCGGGCAACATGTCATACCTACTTCAGGTTCGAAGCAGAGTTGCAATGGATCTCCTGTGGTGGGCCTGCAAGGTCAACATTCTGAAGGGAGAATCCTTCGCAACCATGGCCAGAGATAACAGTAGTGACGGATGCCTCGGTCACGGGTTGGGGAGCCCACGCCAACGATCTGATCAGCAGTCGATGGTCTCTATCAGTCTAAACTGCACATCAATCTTTTGTAGCTGAGAGCAATCAGACTTGCCCTGAAGGCTTTTCTGCCCTCTGTACGGGGAAATAATGCCCTGATGATGACGGACAACACAGTGGCAGTGTACTACTTCAAAGAGGTGGTGTAGGGTCACTACCTCTGTGCAGAGAGTCAATGCACCTGTGGTGCTGGGTAATTCAAGAAGGATTCTCCCTGTCGGCTGCTCACCTAGCCGGAGAGGGGAACACAGCGGCGGACGCTCTCAGCAGGTAAAGCGCTGTCTCCCACGAGTGGGAACTAGCTCAGTCCTTCAAGAGATCTTCACCCTTTGAGGAACCCCTCAAGTGGACCTGTTCGAGACCAGCATCAACAGGAAGTGCAAACTGTACTGCTACAGGGAATTTCCCTCAAGAGGAACGTTGGTGGTGGACTGGGCGTTTCTACTCCTCTGCGCACTTCATGCAGTCCCGTCATTCCTCATGTGATCAGGAGGTTGAGAAAGTTCAGGGAACACATGATCCTAATTGCCCCGGATTGGGCCAGGAGGATGTGCTACCCGGACCTTCTGGACATGTCCATCTGCCCTCAAATGCATCTTATACAAAGAGAGAACCTTCTCTTGTGAGAGCAGGGTTGGGTTCTCCATCCAGAGGTCAAAACACTCAGCCATTACACATGGTTTCTGAGAGGCTGATGTACAAGGTGTGCGACCTCCCGGATGATGTAATGGAGATTTTGCTTTCGGACAGAAGGCCAACAACAAAGTCTTTGTACCGCTGCCATTGAAACAAATTCTGCAGCTGGTGCAGGGATAAACATGTATTTGTATTTATTTAGTTTATATAGCGCTTTACACCAAAGCGCTGCACATTGTAACAGGATACAAATGACCATTAACATTATAACAGTAACAGTAGAAGCAATTTACAATTGAGAATCAGACCAACAAAACAGTAAGTAGAGCAATTAAACTGAAGGAGAGTAGTGCAGTAGAACTGGGAGGGAGAGGAGGAGGGAAACTGATGGGGTGAAGGGAGAGAATGGGGGGACAGGGGGGAGGGATGGGAGATGATCTAGGAGATAAGGTGAGGGGGAGGGAGGCAGGAAGGGGGGAGGGGTTTAATGGCGGGGAATGGAGAAGTGTGCAGAATGAGGAAAAGGTAGAAATAGAGCGGAGTGAGAGGTAAGGAGTCCAGTGTAGGGGGGCTAGGAGATGCAAGGAGCGAAGGGAGTGTAGAAAGAGAGGAGGGAGGAGAGATAAGGGGGAGCAAGACCATGGAGAGATTTAAAGACTAGGCAGAGAAATTGAAATTTAAGTTGGGAGTGAAAGGGAAGCCTGCCAAGGGAGGAAAGGGAAGCAGAGATGAGTCACGGGGGGAGAGGAGACGAAGTGTGTGGACGGCAGAGTGGTAGATAAATTTAAGGGGGGGGCGAGATGAGAAGTGGGAAGTCCAAAGAGTAAGGAGGAGCAGTAGAAGAGGCGAGAGAAGATGAGGGAGGAGATTAAGAGTTTAGTAGCATGGAAAGTGAGAGAGGGGCGGGCTTTGCGAATATTAAGGAGGTGGAAGCGACAGGCACGAGAAGTGACAGAGATGTGATGGGGGGAAAAGGTGAGAGAGGAGTCAAAGTGAATGCCTAAGTTGCGAGTGTGGTCAGAGATGGGGAGATTATAAGGGGGGAAAATGAATGAATGAATGAATGGAGGAGGAGAGGGAGGGGGAAGAGAATTGGATGGGAAGAAAACTACTTCAGTTTTATCAGTGTTAAGGGAAAGGAAGCGAGAAGACATCCAGTTTTTAATTGCAGTAAGACAGGAAGAGAGTTTAAGGTGGAGATCAGTAGAGAAGGAAAGGAAGAGCTGAGTATCATTGGCGTATAAATGGTGAGAAATGCCAAATGAGAAGATAACCGGGGCAAGGAGGGAGGGTATAGAGTGAGAAAACGAAAGGGCCAAGTACCGAACCTTGGGGAGCTCTGTATTCCAGAGGCTGGGTAGGAGAGGAGCAGCCTCCCCAGGAAACCGTAAAAGAGCGGGAGGAGACCGTGTCGAAGGCAGCAGAGAGGTCTAGAAGAATGAGGACAGGATTGCTTAGAGTGTCGAGCTGAGAGGAGGGAGTTAAGGATGTAAGTGAGGGCAGTTTCAGGAGAGTGTTTAGGACGGAAGCCAGATTGAGAGGGAGGAAGGAGAGGGAGATTAGTGGCAAAGGTTGAGAGTTGCGAGTAGGCAAGGCGCTCGAGAAGCTTAGAGAGGAATGGGAGAAGTGAGATAGGATTGAAGTTAGAGGTGAGCAGGGGGTCAGCAGAAGGTTTCTTCAGAATAGGAATGATAGTGGCATGTTTGAAAGCAGAGGGGAAGATAGCTGAGGAAAGGCAGGTGTTGAAGAAGGAAGTTAAGTAAGGAATAAGAACAGGGTAGATCTTGGGTATAAGGAGGGAAGGGAAAGGGTCAGTAGGAGCAGACAAGGGGTGGGCTTTGGAGAGGAGGATGGAAACGTCAGAAGGGGAGACAGGGGAGAAGTCAGTCATGCAGGTAGAGGGGGAGAAGGGGGAAGTAAGAGGAGCAATTGATTTTTTGCTAAAGGGCAAGGATCTTGGATGAGAAGAAGTTTGCAAAGTCGGAGGGCGAAAGGGTGAAGGAGGTTGAGGGATCAGAGGTGGGAGGAGAGAGCAGACGAGAGAGTTTGGAAGATGCGGCGAGGGACGGAGGCTTGGGATTGAAGAAGGTTGGAGTAGTAGGAGCGTTTTGCTGAGGAGAGGCAAGGGTTATAAAGAGAATGGTAAGAGAAATATGAGGTTTGGTTGGAAATCGAAGGAGATTTGAGCCAGTCTCTCAAGACGTCGGAGGAAACGCTGCATGGAGAGAAGTTGAGGAGAGAGGCAAGGTTGAGCGGGTTTCCGAGTTGGACGGAAGAAGGAAAGGGGGTGAAGTAGATCAAGAGAGGAGGAGATGGAAGAGGAGAGAGTAGAAAGTGCATCATTGACCGATAGTGAAGAGAAATCTTGGAGAGAGGGGAGAGAAGAAGAGCAAGTGTTTAGAAAAAGGGAGGGATCAAAGTTGCGAAGGTCGCGTTGTGAAAAGCTAGAAGGGGAAGGCTTAGGAGAAGAAGGGTTGGGAAGGGGAGTAAGAGAAAAGGAGAGTAAAGCATGATCGGAGAGATAGGAAGTGTGGAGACAGCGGAAGAGGGATAGGAAGAGTTGAAGATAAGTTCAAGAGTGGAGCCAGAGGAGTAGGAAGGAAGAGGGAAAAGGAAGTAGGAGTCGAGGATGGATAAAAAGGGAGAGGAGTGAGGGGGAGAAGGGAGGTGAAGATTAAAGTCGCCAACTACAGTAAGAGGAGAGGGAGAGATGAGAGAAAGGAGATGATCGAGGTCGTCCTAGAAGGAAGAACGTGGGCCAGGGGGTTGATAAATGATTAGAAAGGAGATGGGGTGAGGAGAGAAAAGGATTTGTAAAGAAATGTATACCCTTTGCTATGCAAAACACTGGAGGTTTTCTCCTTTCTATTGTACCTAGCCAATCTGGGGCTCCAGGTTGGGACCATTAAAGGTTATTTGGCGGCGCTATCCATCTTCAAGCGCTCGTCTGAGGAAACTTTATATTTTGAGATACCTTCGGTGATAAAATTTCTGAAGGGACTCATGTGTTCCCTCCAACTCCTTTTCAGGTTCCCGTTTCGGACCTCAATCTGGTGTTTCTTGTGTGCACCGTTTGAATCACTCCATTCATGTCCCTTAAGGTTACTAATCTTCAAGGTTTTCTTGTTGGTAGCACTAACTTCAGCCTGTAGAGTGAGTGAGTTGCAGGCACTATCGTCTAAACAACCCTTTACAGTATTCCACAAGCACAAAGTCGTCTATATAATTTCAGATTTTCATGTAGGGAAAAAATTGTTACCCATTTTCTCTCCTCCACTTCATTCTGACAAGGAGGAAGAGGGGTTGCACAGATTAGATCCACGTAGAGCTCTAAGCTTCTACATTTCTAGACTGTCCAAACTTCATCTGGATGATAAACTATTAGTTATACGGGTCACAAACTGGGTCAGGCTGTAACAAAGGAGACTTATCCAGATGGATTATTCTAGCAATTTCAGAATGCTATAGGCTTGCGTGCAAAGATCCTCCAGAAGGCTTGAGGGCACATTACACCAGGGGCATGGCTACTTCTGCTCTGCAAGAGGTGTTCCTATTAAAAATACTTGTGAGGCGGCAACGTGGTCTATAATACACACTTTCACGAAGAATGATTGCCTTGATTCTTCCCCTAGTCAGGATGGTAACTTTGAAAAACCTTTCCTCTGGTCTATACATGGAAACATTAATGCCTAAATTCTTACTCCCTTCACCAAAACAAACACTGCTTAGGGAATCTATCAAAGATGAGGAATACGTGGGTGGACACAATACATACGAAGAACAAGTTACTTACCCCTGCTAACTTTGTTTTGACTGGATGTTCCTCCCACGGATTCCTCATCGCCCTTCTAGCCTACCGCAAAGTAGAATTTCCCGTGCTATCACAGCTTTCACTCCGTACGAGCCTCGTACGGTTAAACCTGTGTTGAAGCGGCTAGTTATACTGGAGAATGGCACAAACAGAACCGGCGCTGCACGTGCTATAAATGCCTTTGATGACGACATCCTCGAGACAGAAGCCCTCGAGGGACATCGAGTTGACTGCATCGACGCACAGCGCCCTCTGCTGACATTTCTTTGCTGAAGCTGGATATTGAATATCAAAGATGAGGAATACGTGGGAGGAACATCCAGCTGAAAGAACGTTCCCTTGGGTAAGTAACTTGTGTATGTGTCCTTACTTGTGATACCATGACTGCCTCACAGGGAGCAAGCCACAAGGGACTGGGTTGGTCTGGCCACTACCCGACAATGTGCTTTCCAGATGGTGGAAATCAAGGGATACCACAGACTTGCCACTTCCCTCAAGGCATGTTATGGTACCCACCATGGTGTTACAGATTCTTACTTATCAAGACCCCAAAATAATGCTTTCTAGGATATATGAACAAGACCCAGAGCAGAACTTGCATGCAACTATGCCTAGTACAGCTTTGCTATCTGGAAGAAAACCGGAGCATAATATAGTAACCACTTTTATTTATTTTATTTACTTTGGATTTGTAGAGCTAATCTGCTCAGGGGCATCGTGGTGCTGAAAGCAGTCTTACTTGTTACATGCATTAACAGTGAATATACAGATACAAAGCAGAGCATAGATGCATATTTTCGTACATTTGAGGTTATTTAAATACAGTGGTGAAAATACATTAGGACAGGTAAGGAGGGGTTAGTTAAACAGCGTGGTTTTGAGTAGTCTACGGAAGGCATGGTATGATTTTTCGTTCCTTAAGGCGGTGGGGAGTGCGTTCCAATTTTTGGGTGCTAGGTGTTGAAAGCTGGACCCCTCCGGCTTTACTTCTTTTGAATGTGGGAGCATAGGTCTGGTTAGTCAGGTGTGACCTGGTGGGTCTAGTGGATGTATTGAGGGTGATTCTTTCAGAAAGATAGAGTGGGGCATTGGCAGTGAGGCATCTGTGGGTGATGGCTATGGATTTGAATAGTATGCACTCTTTTATAGGTAACCAGTGGGCTTCTTTTCTGGCTTGGGAGATGTGCTCCCTTTTTGGTATGCTTAGGGCTGCACTTGGAGCATTGTTTAGAGTGACTTGCATTTTTTCAACGTTTTGTGCAGACGTGCCCAAGAAGAGGGCATTGCAGTAGTCCAGTTAGGTACCTACTGTGGCTCTGGCTACATTCAGGCAGTTTTTTGAGGATAGGAATGGTTTAACAGCGTTAATTATCTTAGTGGTAAGTGCAGCAGAAGAGGCTACGGCATTGACTTGCTGTGTCAGAGAGAGTGGAGTCAAGATATACTCCTAGCGTTTTTACTGCAGTGGAGACTGTGATGGTAGAGTTGTCAACGTTAAAGGATTTGTATTGCGGCAGGAGTTTTAGCGTTTCTTTGGTGCCAACTAGTAGGATCTCTGTTTTGTCCCCGTTTAGGCAGAGGCCGTTGGCTGCCATCCAGGTTTGAATGGCTGTGTATATCTTGGTTAATGCTGCAGCGTCTTATTCATATACCCCAATAAGGGGAGCAGGACTTGTGTGTCGTCAGCATAGTTGGTGTATGCTATGTGGCAATGGTCCAGGTCATTGAACAGTGGGAGGGTGAAAATGTTGTATAGGGTGGGTGCAGTGCAGGATCCTTGTGGGACGCCACAGTGGATAGTGGTGGGGGTAGCGTTCGGCGATTCAGAAAAGACTTTCATAAGTCGACCCTTGAGGAAGGATTGTACCCAGGAGACGGCTTCAGGCGAGAAGTGAGCTTCATTTTTGAGTTGCGTGCCTAGAATGTCATGGTTGACCAGGCCGAAGGCAGCAGATGGGTCTAGTAGTAGGAGGAGTGCTGGTTTGCCTTTGTCCATGATGTCATTAAGTTGGATTTTAAGATCTAGTAGGGCCGATTCGGTCCCATGTGGAAGCCCGATTGCCTTTTGCCTAAGATGCGATTTTCTTCGAGGTAGTGCTGTATTTGTGGGTAGGCAACTTTGTCGAGGATCTTGAGCAGGAAGGGAACGGTTGTGATGGGTCTATAGTTGTTGGCGTTTTCTGGATCTAGAGTGGGTTTCTTGAGAAGAGGGCGCACCCAGGCTTCTTTTAGGCTGGTTGGGACTGAGTTTGTGTTGAAGGATGCATTGATGAAGGATTTGAGGAATGGTGCTAGTGTTTCAACGCAGTCTTTGACTAGTTTGGCAGGGCAGGCGTCGCCTTTACAGTTGGAGGGTTTGATTCTGTTGACTATATCGATTACCTCTTTGTCTGAGACTTCTCTAAATTTAAAAGGTGTAATATGACTTGTCTTTTTGTTCTCAATCACTGTTTCCGTATGGGATGCAGCTAAGATTTGCTGAGTGAGATTTTTGTGATGGTCTAAGATTTTAGCTTGGAGGAGTTCCATTTTTTTTAGGAGGGCGGATTGTATGGTGTTACACCAGGTTTGGTCCTTGACAATCTCTTGGGACTTAGTGGCCGGTGTGGAGAGTTCCTTAAAGATGGCGAAGAGCTCTTTGGATTCTGAGGTGGCGTTAGAGATTCTTTTGTTATATGATGCAGATTTGGCTGCTATGATGCTTTTTTTTGTACTCGGTGGCCAGTGATTTGTAAGACGATAGTGAGGAGGCGTTGGGCGCTTTTTGCTATATGTTTAGGGCTTTACGCTTTTTGGTTCGTAGTTTTTAGTTCTGCTGAGAACCAAGTATTGGAGTGTTTGGAGTTTTGGAATTTTTTTTCTTTTGTAAAGGGGCGATGTCGTCTATGGCAGTGCTAATGGTGGTTTTGTAGATCTCTGCCAGTGCTGCTGGGTCAGATGTGGCAGGGAGGTTGTTAGGGTGAGATGATTTCTTTGGTGAGGTTCTTGGCGCTTCTGGCCATGGCTGGGGGTGCGGGCTTGAGTTTTTTTACCGAGTTATTATGGAGAGGGATGAAGAAGTGAATGAGAAAGTGGTCGGACCATGGGGTGGGCGTAGTGGAGCTGATGTCGATGCCGCAGTTGTGGTCAGCTACCCAGTCAAGAGTGCGCCCTTTACTGTGGGTAGGATGGAGTACTTTTTGTACGAAGCCCATTTCTTGGAGAGCTTGTGCTAGCTTGGTGGATGGTTTATCTTTCTGGGCGTGGAGCCCCAAGTTAAGGTCTCCTAGGAGGATGGTCTTGGTAGTAGTTTTAAGGTTTTCACCTAGTAGGTGTGTGAGGTTGTCCTGGAAGTCCAGTATCGGGCCTGGTGGGCGATATACTAGATTAAGAGTGATGGTGATGTTGGGAGGAGGTTTGTCTTAATTCAAGGTGGTCTTTGACTAGAAGTGCCACTCCTCCACCTGTGGATAGTGTTCTATCCTCTCTGAGGATAGAGTATCCCGGTGGGATAGCTAGGGAGATGGCTGGGCCGGCGGCATTGTGTAGCCAGGTTTCGGTGATGGCGAGAATATTGAGGTCAAGGTTGGTGAGAAGGTCATGGATTTCAGTGGCGTAGGCAGGGAGGGATCTGGCATTGATTAGTGCACACTGTAGGTCTGGGCGAGGTGTAGGACTGGTATTGGTCCTTTGGCTAACTTCTTAGAAGTGGTCAGTTTCTTGTGTTCCGATGTTGGTTTTGTTTTCAATTTTGCTTGGAGGGGTTTTCAGTGAGTGTCTAAAACGGAGGCCTAATATTTGATTTCTGGAGTTCGTGGTTCTGGGGCGTGTTGAGAGATGATTGTGTGAGTTCTGTGGGTTTGGTGAAAAATGATGGGAGGAAAGGCATAGGGGGGGATGAGTGCGGATGGTGGGGGTGTGATGTTGGCCATGATGGATGAGCAGAGGATATCAGTCATATATATAGGTACAATCAGTTTGAGGCACAGTGTGGCAATCGGATAACAAGAGTTTGGGTGCAATGCAGCCGTTAACTAACAGTTTAAGGCAACGTCTAGGGCAGATCAGATATAGGGTAACTGACACAATTATTGCACAGTGGCACTTGGTGTACTGCAGCCGGTCAAGTGGCACAGCGAGTAGAGCGCCCGCTTTGACACCCGTGCAGAGCCTGTTAACGCAGGTTCGAATCCCGGCGGGGCCAAACTCAGCCTTTCATCCTTCCGAGGTCGATAAATGAGCACCACACACCGTGGGTAATAATAAGCAGCGCTCAGATACCTGAGGGTTTGTAGCGCTATATAAAAGCCTAATTATTAGCAGTGGCTAGTAAATTACCTCATCAGGTCGGCTGTACGCAGAATAGTCTGGCATGCAAGATAATAGGGAGTACATCAGGGTGTGTAAAGGTGACTAAGAACAATACTAGTAATCAAAGTAAGCAGGTAGAATGCTACAATGTCTGAGCTCGAGTGCTAAGCGTGTGCAAGTTAAGGCTGTGTGTGCACATGCAGTAGCATCTAGATTCGATTTTTAGCAAACATGGCAAAAAGGCAGAATAGATGCAACAAAGAGGCAATAGTCGGGAAAGTTGCACACTCTAAATGCAGTTACTAGAATGTGGTCTAAATGCAGTTTTAAATAATCATATGCAATAGCTCATCTAGATTCGATTTTCAGCAGACATGACTAAAGAGGTAATGTGTACATCAAAAGGCTGTAGGCAGGCAGATTACAATAATCTTGATGCAGTTGCTAAGGGGTAATCTACATGTGGTTTTGAGTAGTCAAACAGAGTCTGGGATACTCGGAGTGCCGTTTGCTGATACAATTGCTAGTGAGGCCAGAGAGTCCTGCACAAAGTTGACGCCTAGGATTAGAGTGCCATAGTTAGATTGTATTGCTGAAGGTAGCACCTGGGTGTGAGGTGGCGTTATTACACTAGGGTGCCCTGGGTAGCACCTGGATACAATAGATCAACAGTGGGAGGCATAGCATAGCAGTGTTCAGATGCAATGAGCAGTGGCAACAGTGGTACATTTGAACAGGGTCCAAAACATGATTGGGCTAATATGCAGTTAGGCAACGTCTAGTTCGTATGGGTCAATCTGTCCCAGGGGCAGTAGCAGTAATCCGAGAGAACGATAGGCTGGATTGCAGGCGAACGAGTTAGGGTAGAGCATTAGCCTGAGATATGCTAGACCGGCTGTTTGAGACAGATACACTAGGTTACAAAAATGCTAATTATTCCCAGTTCTGCAGGGTCAAACACCTTAGGCTAAGAATCTAATACATCTGCGAACCGGGTCATACATTGATCTAAGGCAGCGAGAAGCGAGAGTACAGACGTTTAGCTGTGCAGTGGGCTGAAGCAAATATCAAACGCAGGTAATACACAGAGTCAAATGCAACAGAATGTCCAGTGCGCTTATGGACGTGTCAGCTGTAGTTGTATGTAGTGCCCAGTGGCTGCATAGAATGTTACTTTAATACGCGAGCGCCAGGGGGTCTGGCAGAGGCGGCAAGAACAGGCACATAACAAGTGCTGGCCTTGTGTCCCGTGGGCCTTGGAGGGAGTGGGCCGGCCTCGCCTGCTGGCGGCCAATGGGGCAACAGATGGGCCCGGTAGCCAATCGGCTGGCTGCTGGTGGCCTGGTTTAGGCAGATGGGCTGCAGGAATCGGAGGGCGGCCATCTTTCAGTGGCTGGGTGCCTCGTGGTGGTCAATGGCGGCGAGGGGCTCTCAGTAGATTTGCCAATGCAGGATTATATGGATAAAGCCTCCACAGTTGTTAGATTCGTTGCGTACTTGCAATCAGCAAAGCACGGGCAAAATATGCAATTTTGCAGGAAAAGGCGCGGGTGCCTTAGCGCTTACCATAATTCAGTGCGCATAGGATGGTTTCCCTTTTACACCTGTTGCTAGTACTGATAGAATAAACCCCAGGTCAACCAGCATAGCATTTGGAAACGCAAGCATGAAGCCAGAGCATTACAGGGTCCGAAATTAAGATTTGATGAGCAGGAGCTAAAACCAGCTCCTGGGTGTCGGACATCACCCAGTAGGCAGGAGCTACCGCTGGGGAACCAGGGGGTTGAGTACCTAGCACACTGTAGATCTAACTTCCATTTGAGATTTACACTTGATCTTTTTGTCCAGCTGTATCCCAATGCTTGTTTATTAGCATTCTCAAATACTCAAGAGTGACTGTCGCACATGCATGTTTGCAAGGCATCGCTTGGCTTGGAGAGCCAAAGGTAGCTCATGGTAACTACTGCTTTTTAAGCTAATCAGGCTAGAAGCAGGAGCTAAATAGCTCCTAGCTCCCCCAATTTTAAGCCCTGCATTAGTAACAAAGACATTACCAAGATTATGAACTGAAGGGTCCGGACAGTCTTAGTTGGGTAGATCTGCAGCCAGAAGTCGCAGGTCACCACCCGGTATGCACAGAAGGCTGCAGATGGTGGCAATGCTCCAAACTGCATTTGTAGATTTAGGAGGAACAGATGAAGGAAATCTCCCAATTAGTCCATGCACAGCGATTTTAAATATCTGTTTAGAGAAGTACTAGCAAGGAACCGATCTGAAACTAAATCACGACAGCCATACCCAAACCGAAGTGCCAAGTGCTCGCTTCGCTGAGGCCTGCCTAGGATCGGGCTGGCAGGCCATTACCGGCCATGGACCTCACCCCCCCTCCTCCCCTCCCCCCCTGCCCCCCCTGAGCGCACTCCACGCCCCCAACGCAGGGGTGATTGCCAGATAAATCTGGCATAGACCGATTGTGGATGCTGAACAAAACCCAAGGTCGCAGGCAGACCTGAAATGTGCAAGAAGCCTAGAGTGAATGTGAGAAACCAGAAGCTGAGTGGGCAGTCCTTCGAAAAAGAGCCCGATGAAAGCATCTGAAGAACCTGGAAGAGGTCTTCTGAGAGTTGGTGAAAGCAGGCATACGTTATAGAGTCCAGACTCTGATTAAACTCTGGAGCAGCTTTCATAGAAAAAGTTTTGTTTTGCTTTATTAGTTAGTATTTAGAATCTATTCTTATGTCAGGTGCTGCCTATCTGTGGAAGGCCACCTTCCGAATTATTCCCCAGTAACTTAATCATCATTCGATGGACCTTATTTCATCTAATTAGCACCCCCTTTTCTCTCCTTGATGTATACTCCAATTGGGCATCCTTTAAAGGGAAATCTCTTACCCTAATTCTATATGATGCTTTTATTGAAGAAATTAATTGTTTATATTGTGTTATAATTTGATCTTGTGTATTATATTGTATCTTATCTGGTTCTAATTGTGCATATTTAGATTGTAATATGTTTTCTATTCATGTTTTTATGAAATGTATTTGAATATTAACATGTGTAATGGTTTGAATTAACCATAAACACAAAAAAATGAATAGAATGTATTCGGTTTGGGCTGGATATTTTGAGATTGGGCTTTTAGAAACATTTTTGTTTACTGAACATTGGTGCGTTCGTGTTGAAATTCTAGGGTAGCCAGGAGGCTAAAAGACTTAGATTAGGCTTGGAGCATTCTGTTGGGCACATTGTCTGGACATTGCTTTGTTGAATAGGGTGTTCAAGGATGAGAACTTCTAAGAGTAGGCAAAGAACTTACGATTAGATCGCTGATCCCTGAAGTGGTTGGACACCTGAAAAAAGCCCTGCTGTGTGTTGCTCCATCCTTGGCGTGGTTTACTCTAGAAACCTCCTTATAGTTTGTAGATTGTACCCTTGATACTGTAGGGCCGCCTTTAGTCCGACAGCTTGCCACAAGAAATGGTTAATACAGCTATTTGCTGAGCCACGTGTAACTTTTCACCTGTGTCATTGCTCGGACTTACCGCACAACTGCATGAAGCCTGGCTGCTCTCCACATTACCATTCTGAGAGCGGAGAGTAATTTGGTGGAAAACTGTGCTTAAGACTAAAGGTTGATTTTATTTTTTTCCTTCACCAGATGATGGTTCTGTTGCCAATTTTATGGCTTAATCAGTTTTCAAGTACTCCCTGAAAATGGGTAAAAGTGATTCTTTTTCATTGTTTTCTTGGGGATGCCTCCAGAGGGCACCTGAAAAATCTCCCCAACAATGTGGGTGAAGGAACATCTGGTGGCTGGAATATGGTGAGAAGGCAACTGGCATCAGACCGGATTGGACAAAGTGCACAATGCAGTTATGTAGTTCAAGCCGTTGGTGGAAAAGGGTGCCTGGCCTGGGAGGACAGAACTATTTTAAACAGTTTTATCAACTGTGAGAAACCGGACGGTATTCTCCTGCCTACTCCCTCGGGATCTTCCAGTCAAGTGGGTAGGAAAGGGCCATCACTTTTGGATCCTGACCCTGGGGGTAGACAAGCGAGGGAGGGTCACCTGAGTGGAGGGTCACGAGGGATTGGGAGGAGAATACCCAAGGCGGCACATGGTATTGTATTGTTTATTTATAGAGTGCACCTGGCCGTTAAGCAACTGGGCGCTTACAGAAAATAAATCTTGGGTTGCAGGTACATAAATAAGTTACATTTCTTATGTTACAGGATCATATTTCAAGCATTTCTTATGTTACACTGTCGGAAGACTTACATGAAAGATATGTTACATTTACAAGTGTTCACAAAAAATATACAGAGTATTTGGTACAGTTGGGGCATTTAGCAGTCGTTGGTGTTAAGCCAGAGTTTAACGTTCGCTTTGAACACATGGTATTCCCAATAATGCCCCAACCCGTTCTCCCTTGGCCTTAAAGAGGTATTTTCAATCGCACCCCAATTCCCCCCGCACCTTCCCCATTTTCAACAAACACTGAGACGAGGGAGATGCAACTAAGACCAATGAGGATTACCCATAGGAAAAGCATTGGGAAGCACGACCGGGCCTACAGCTACAACCTACCACTAGGCTGTCTGTGAGGAAGTCATGGTGACAACAAGTAAAACAGACACAAGTGATCACAGTTCAAGGGTGTTTATTGAACAATGAATGCTGTGTGCAGGTTGGAAAAACGCCTAATCTAAACCTAAATCTAAGATGGCAGCAAGCGTCCACCATCAAATGAAAAATGAGGCCCTCCTAGTGACGTTGTGTCAAAATAAAAAGGGCCTATACTAAGAAACCTATTGCCAAAACCTCACAACTAATGCAAAAAGGGGTGTGGGATAGTTCTCAAGAAAAGTGTTCTCAAATAATGTCGGGATGCAGTAGCCTGGGTCTCACTTCTGCACGTTTTGGACACTGGGTAAAATGGGAGCTTGGAGCACAGTACAGTCTCGGGCTTCTCCAGCACGAGACAACAGTTCCAATGGCAGTTCTCAAGACAGTCGATGGCCAAGTCTTGTTTCCTGTGAAAGTCTTATGCCTTAGAGGCCTGATGTGATCAAATAACAAAAACAAAAGTTCCTTTTAACCAAATGAAAGTTTGGTTCCAATGTTCGCTGGGTGACTGGGTCACCCCTGGTACCCCTCTTCTGGGTGCTGACCCTCCTTGTATTCCAAAATATACCAAGGTTCCTTTATCAAACAACTTTGGGTTATGGCTTCACCCCTGGATCTCCCTAGGTCAGGCTCGGACCCATCTTGCCTTTTTATATTCTTGGGTGATGGCTTCACTGTTAGGGAGAATTCTCAGAAATGTGCTAATTTCCTCTACCTTGGAGACCCCCAGCAACTTTGCTGGATTTAGAGGACTTGATTTTTTTTAACCTGGAGAGAGTGAGACCCTTTTTCCCACTCTCTCATGTATTTTAATGTGATTTCGAACACTGTTTCTTTTGGTTGTGGAGTCCGACAAACTCCATAGGCATCATCTTTTACATTGTCACAAAGCACCTTCAGTGCAGTGACACAGGGAAGTCTTTCAGATTTCCCAAAGGTTTAAATACTGAAGGCAAGCGTCCCCAACCAGCACGATCCTCCCCGCAATGAGAGACAATGATGGACTCTCCCAGGATGGGAATAAGGCCAAGACAAAGTGCGGGTGAGCGTAAATGGGAGTTTATCAATCAGAATAGGGCATGCAAAGAACTCTGCAAACTCCGAGAGCGCTGTGTCTGACAATAGCAAAGACAGGCGTATATATTTACAAAAAACGTCATCAGAACCTACATACTATAGGGGGGCACAAGTTCAGTGGGATTGAGTGGCGATGACTAGCTATAGGTGCTGCTGCGATGTGGTTGGCCGCGGCTGGAGGACGTCACTGGTTAGCCTCGTGGGTTGGGGTTGGCCTGGCGGGTCAGCTGGGTTCATCCGGGCGGTGTCGTTGTGCCACTGTGGCCAGTGTCGGAGATTAATGTCTTTTCCTGACTTCTTTGCCCTAGGCCATGCACACCGCAGTCATTCAGTCATTTGCAATATTATCTTCTTTAGTAAATCTTCCAATAGGTTATTCCACAGGTTAATGCAACACAGGAGGAATGCACCTAGAGCGGGGTTTGATGGCGATTCATCAGTACATGGTTACCAGCGTCCTGTTGACCGGGTACCATAGGTCGTGGGGTTGGGTCTCGGGGCATGGGACAGGCGATACATGTCATCATGTCTTGTTAGAAGTCGTTATGGATGTGTTGCTGTAATGTTGCCATAATATTGGATGTCCTAATTTTACAAGGGTCATTAACCTAAGGTTAGCCGGTGGGTCGTGGGGCTTAAGAAAGGGCGCCTCTGGATTTGTGTTTTCAGGCTGGGGTTTACTGCTGGGTTGTAAATAATACAGGTGGCGGGCCGTGGCCTTGGGTGCTGCAGAGGGAACTACAAATCTTTGAAGCGGCTCCAGCCTAGTTGGGGGAGGTGGTGGCAGCGCGGCCCAGACCTCTGCGTTCTCGTCTGGCAGGCTTTGCTGGGAGGGAGGGGGAATGGCCTTGCACGTGCTCACAAAGGTCTTTTCCTCGTGTGTTGCTGATTTTAGGTGGAAGTAGCATTAACATTCAAATAATATACAATACTAATTGAGTCGTTCTAAAGTTCACATATTAACATTGTTAATGTCTCTCATATAACCAATCCGAGCACATTACTTCTACACTGTTTTTAACAACTACAACATTTTGTTATATGCTTATACATTTGTAGTAAGTGAGGTTGGTGGAGCGCATAGGAACGACTCGCCACTACAACTGACGGCAGTGGCACATAATTGGCTTGGACACACACACACATGAAGGGTGCATTTTCATGTACCCTTTACACCAGCCCTCAATATAGTTGCATTTGTCTTTCTTTGCACTCTAGCAGCATTAGTTCGGTTATGGCGCGGGACCGTGGGGTGTAATCTTTTCAATGATACGCATAACAAATAACCCCCGGGACGCTTTTACTATTTGTGCATAACTGCAGTGATGTGGGTGCTTCATTCCTAATGTCATATGAGCACGCATTCTGCCATATCTATACATTTTACAGGTTTTTTAGTCAAAGAGGTTGTGGAGAGAACGCTTCCATCGCAGGTAGTTTTGTCATTAGTATTTGGGAACTTTTGCTTTTATCAAAGGACCATTTTACAGTTCTTTTTCCACCCAGGCTCTGCTGGCTGGGTCATGCTGGGAGCAGCGATACACTGCGGAAGGTGGAATGTTAGTGTTGGTATCTTACACTAGCTCATGTCCGTCTTGTTCGTGGGAACAGGCTCACAGAGGATCTGCCAGGGAGCTGCGGCCACAGGGATAATTGAAACTCTCCAAAGGTGGGGGCCGCGCTGCAGTGCGCCGGGCTCACACCATCTTCATTAGACAAAATGGTTTCCGAGGCCTAGATAAATTCAGCAGGTTTGGTCAATGTCTTCGGCAGGTGAGCCATCCACCACCTGGGCCCTGGTGGTAAGGAGGGGACCCCTGACAAGCCATGGCCCTCACCGGGGGAGGGGATGCAGGCGAGGGGGGTCTTTTGGACCAATCCTCCCCTACATTTCCCCCCTTTCGTTACTTAAGTAACAAATTCTTTAAATCCTCCAATCTCCTGCACTCTTCCTCGTCAATTACTGCGTCATCCCATGCAGGTGTGCCTTTTATGGCCATCCATGCTCTGCATACCCCTCTCAGGCTCTCGCCTCTCCTAGCATATTCATCTGGGGTACAAGTCAGGTATATACATCCGCTGTCCGCTTCCAAGTCTACCCATACCTCCTCGTACCATGCTAGTATGCGGGGCTCTTTAATGGTAGTATGCCACAATTTATCTACTATATCCTTGTCGTGATACCTTGGCACTAGCTGATATCTCGGTGTGTCACCTGTTCCTGTTTGTACCTGTACTTCTTGCATAGCTTGTATTGTACCGCGGGTGTTGCCCATTGTCACCATCATCATTGCACCATTCGGTACTGCGTTAGCACAACATCGAAGACCCACCTGGCACAGGCAAAAAATAAAGAGGAGGAATACTACAGCCGGCATCAAAAATTTCAGAGTCATTCCCAGCCACGATGGAACCCAGGAGAAGATATTGTCGACCACGTGCTTTCTTCTGCTCCACCTTCCATTCTCATTCTTTCTCCTAGGTTATGTACTGCTTCGATCACATGGGACAGGGAGCCATTGTCTGCGTCTTCGGAAGGTACGAAAGTGCAGCAGGCACTTCCGATTTTTCGGCAAACACCTCCATCCATTGCTGTCAACAGGTCCAGGACATACCTGTTTTGCATGGTCATCAGCCGTAATGCTCTTAGTTCCACTTTTATTACGTTGAACCCTTCTTCAGTGTCATTTGCCAGCTGGATCAGCTCCCAACGTGTGATTTGGAGCCATTTTGCATTTGCTCGCGCCTGGATACTTGGGATGAGTGAGGCGAAGAATGTTTCTGCAGAGCTGAATAATCGATACCTATCTGGGATCTGTGCCAGCAATTCTGACGATGCCTTCGATATGTAGTTCGATGATCGTCTGTTTCGGGACAGCACCCCTTCCTTCTCTGAAGACAGGACATATACTTGTGGCTCTACAGTTGGCTGGGCCGCACTCTGTTGGGTGTTTCCTCGCATCTTTTTGCTCCCATCGATGTGGCTTTCCGGGATTACCATTAGTGCTGAGTGCAGAGTGGCCATCGAGAAGCTGCCACTCCATGATTGTGGGAGGTGCAGGTATGCCTGGTTGCCACATACCCAATACGTGTCCATGAGGGCCGCTGTCCCTTTTCTTAGATCCGGGATGGTGAGGGTCTTGTTACAGTTCTTGTTTGCCCCCATGGAGGCTTTCCCCTCTCCTTTAAAACACAGTTCATAGTCTATTTCCTTCTGCAGCTTGAAGGGTTTTTCAATGGCCGTTGCCCAAGTTAGTTTTGAGATGTGTTCCTTCCATACTGGTGTGCATGTTTCTTCTATCCATTGCGGTTTCTCTGGTGCCACACCCCTCAGTGCTTCAGCCTTACACATTACTTCTTCGAGCTTCCACTTGTTGTCTGAAAAAAGTGTCCCTTGTATTATAAAAAATGGCTCTTCCAGACATACCACTCCTACTGTCTTTGGATAACAGGTTTTCTCGTTCTGCAGCATTCTAAAAGTCGCTTCATGTGCCTGGAAGGTGTTCTTAATTCTGCACAACGTGAGATGAAGGAGACACTGGGCATCTACAATAGGCAACTCTTTGGGTAACAATACTTTGGGCGTGCCTGAAGCATGGGGAATGAGGGAGCAGACATAACAGCTCTCATTTGTTGTTTGCTTTGCTGTTGCACTCATATCCGCATACCATTTATTTGCCTGGTGGGGGTGTCGCGGGTCTTCCATTTTGTCTAGTCCTAACCCATAATACTCATCATACTTCCTCCTCCCCGCCTCCCCTTTCCGTCTGTTATTTCTTTGCCTAATGTATTTCCCGGCTTCATGGGCGATGGACAAAGTGGGCCCCCCTTTCTCCTTCCCGCCCCCCTTTGCCCAATCATCATGTAATATTTCATATGTTGCTGTCATTTTTTCATTTTCTTCCTTTGTTATCTAACAGTGTGTTTTTGGTTACGGGGGCGGGCTGGCTGGTGGGGGTGTTATACAACCAGGATATGGCAGAGGGGTTTCGATCATTTAGACTGCGGGCATTGTAATTAGATATTTTTGGCGGGGACACTGTGTTTTGCATTTTTCCCTGCAGACCTTCATTTTTCGAGATGACAGCATTGGATGGTGTCGTGTAATATCCCCATACAAGTTTAGTTCCATCCCATACCAAAAAAATCACCTTCTTTATTATTTACAATTGCTGTTGCATTAGTCACATTAGTCCTGTTAATCCCTCCCCCCTCGTTCATCTTGATAGAGATGAATTTTATGAACCAATACGTAACCAGGCAAAACATAATTGTAAAAAACAATGTAATGCACACAGATAATCCACACTCATACGAATATCTACATCTCTCAGCTAACAATTCTCTATATCTAATAAATCTATCCGTTGCAGGCTGCCCGTTAGATGCCATGGTAGCTCCTGTTTGAGATATAAAAGTGCATTAAGTGCATGCATGTAAACATTTTGTTGGCACTACCAGTGCCAAGATATCATGGAAGGGGAATGGAAGTGGGTAGGGCAGTAGGGTTGGGGATGTACAGACAAGGGAGCAGACACTATACATTTTTATCACATTATTATTTACATATAAGTCCACATTTTGTTTTCTTTTTTTTTTTTTTTTTAGATACCCTTAAATGTAATTATTCTCGTCAACAACTTTCTCAATCAGGTGCATTTCCGCCACACCACATGTTCATATTCACTCATTATTTTCATTTGCATTGTTTGCTGTTGTCTGTGCCCCCTCATCCACCTCTTCCTGCACACTATTATATGCCCTTCGTACATCCGTCAAATGTATCCAGTATTTAAGGCCCTTCACTTTTACAGCCGTAGGGGTACAAAACACCACTTCGTATGGGCCATGGAACCGTGGTGCATTCCACCGGCGCACAAAGCTCCGGACATAGATGAATTCACCCGGCATCAGTTGTACCTGTGTTTCAGGTTCCGTAACGGACCCTGTTGTGTTCCCCTCTTCTCTTGTGAATGGTGATGAGAGCTGCTTTGATATTGCACACGCTGCCCTTGTTAGCTTTTTCAAGTATTCTGTGAACTCATCTCCCTATATCGCAGCACTTCTATGCGCATCTGAGTGTTCGTGCAGTGGGGAGTGTGCTGTGTGCATTCGTCTCCCGGTCACGATTTCGTGCAGGGACAAATGGTGGTCCTTGCTTGGCTGATTTCTCAGCTCAAACAGCGCAAGGGGCAAACAGTAAATCCAGTTCTTCTTTAATGAGAAGCATAATTTCGATAATCTTCCTTTTAACAGGCCGTTCATTTTTTCTACCATGCCATTACTTTGAGGATGATAAATCGAGCACAATTTATGTTTTATTCCCAACAGTGTTGTTACTTCTTGGAAGAGCTCATTCACAAAGTGAGTGCCGTTGTCTGAGCGAACTACGTCACAAATTCCCCAGTGCGGAAATACTTCCCTCACTAGGAACTTTGCGGCGCTTTTAGCATCAGGTCGTGCACATGGGCCTGCTTCCACCCATCTCGAAATACAACCACAATCCTGTAACGTGCCCCATTACACCTTTCTCCCATGTCTGCGTAGTCAATGTGTAGTTCTCTGAATGGCCCAATCGGTTTTGGAATTGTTCCCCTCAGTGTGCGTAATGTCATTCCTGAGCTGTATATCTGGCATGTTGTGCACTCCATTGTCAATCTAGATATGTGCTCCTGAAGACAGGATACGAACCACTCTTCTTGTATCTCTGCTGCAAGGTGTTGTTTCGTGTTGTGTGCTGGGAAGTGTAGTTGTTGAAACGCTATTTCTAATAACTTTACTGGCATTACCACTTTTCCTGAGTTATTTTGTCGCCAGAGTAAGTCTGTTGCTGATTGGCTGCACCCTCTTTTCACCCACATCATCTTTTCATCTTCACTTGCTCCTTCCTGTAACTCTAGTATTTGTGATATAGGCATCGTATTGTACCCTTCTGGAAGCTCCTCGTTTGTCTTGTGCTGCAGCATGTGCTCACCTGCTTCATGTTTCTCAAAGTATGAGGCTTCTTTGGCAGCAGCGTCCGCTGCCGCATTTCCCAAAGACACAACGTCTGTGTTGGACGTATGTGCTTGGCACTTCACTATTGCTACCACTGTGGGATCTCGTAGGGCCTCAATTAACTCCTTCAGCAATTCTGCATGTTGCACTGGAGTCCCATCTGCTCGTCGAAACCCCCTCCGCCCCCATCTTGCCAGACCTCCATGTACTGTTGTCGTCATGTAAGCTGAATCTGTGTAAATTGTCACTGCGCACCCTTTAGCTGCATGTAATGCTTCTATTAGGACAATGAGTTCTGCTGCTTGTGCCGAGAAATGTGATGGAAGGCGGAACTGCACTAGTGTCTCATACTCACCGTCTTCTAATCTCACCACTGCCAAACCCAAATGTTTTTCTCCCGTGTCCATGTCAATCGATGCTGACCCGTCTACAAAGTACACTTCCCCCTCGCTCGGGGCATTCTCACACACCACTGTGTCTTCCCCTCTTTCCCCTGTGTAAGTTGCACAATCGTGTTCCTGCATGTCCTCTAGTGTGCATGCTTCTGTAATGAATGTTGCCGGATTCACTGTCCTGCATCGTACCACATGGATATTGGCGCTGGACAATATTATTTCATAGGCAGTTGCTCGCTGTGTGGTCAGTGTACTTTTTGATCTCTCAAGTATTGCAAATAATGAATGCTCCACAAACAATGTGACAGGGCATCCCATTACTATTGTGGCGCTTTTCTCAATTGCGAACGCGGCTGCAGCGAGTGATTGCTCGCACGCGAAATGTCCTTGCATCACAGCATCCAAAGTGCCACTATAGTAAGCCAATGGTTTGTGTCCTAGGGAAGTCTTTTGTGTCAGTACAGCTGTCATGAGTGTCCCCTTGCAGTGTGAGGACAAGTAAAATTCACGTTCATAATCAGGATTAGCGAGTACTGGAGCACTCGAAATCAACTCTTTTTTTAACGATTTGAATGAGGAGCTCATTTCTTCTGACCATTCTATTTTCTTGTTCTCTTGTTGGGCCTCCTTGAGTGCTTGCAGTAAGGGTCTGGTGTATGCTGCATAATCTAATATCCAAGCTCTACAATAGTTGCACATTCCCAGGAATTTCTGCATCTCCTTCACTGTTGTGGGTTCTCTTACTGATCTTATTGCTTCTACCCTGTCAGGGATTATTCTTTTTCCGTCCTTTGATATTAGCTGTCCCAAGTATAGGACTTCTGTCTGACAATATTGTAGCTTTTCCTTGTCTACTTTATACCCCTTATTTGCCAACAGGGACAGGAGTGTTACCGAATCTTTTCTGCATGTCTCTTCATTCTGTGTGCAGATGAGTAAATCGTCTACGTACTGAATGATTGTGCTTTCAACTTATAAGTTTCCTAAGTCTTCATGTAGTATGCGGTTGAATATGCTTGGGCTCTCACAGTATCCCTGTGGTAATGTGCAATGTTCATATCTCTTTCCCCCTAGTGTAAATGCTGTCAGGTATCTGCTTTCTTCTGCCAAGGGGATGGAGAAGAATGCGTTTTTCAAATCGACCACTGTGAAATGTGATGCCGTTTTTGGGATACTGCATAAAATTGATGCAGGGTTCGGGATCAAAGGGAACTCTTTCTGTATTACATCATTTAGGGGGCGTAAATCCTGGATCATCCTCCAAGCCCCTCCCTTTGCTTTTTTGATCGGGTAAATACATGTGTTACATGGGGAGTTTGAAGGCACTATTATCCCTTGTGCTAGTAGTGCATTTATTGTCTCTTTTATCCCCTCTTCAGCTTCGCGGGACAATGGATATTGTTTCACTCGGGGTAGAATTGCCCCTTGTTTGAGCTTTATTATCACTGGTGGTACTCCATGCAACAACCCTACGTCATGGGGGCCTGCTGTCCACAAATTGTTTGGTACTAGTCTCATGTCCTCATCAAAAAATGACGGTGGTGTTCCCACCACTGCCATCAACTGGACAGGAATCTCTCTAGCCTGAATCAAAATGTCACAGGGCATTGCTATTTCCATTATTATTTCGCCATCGCTTTCTAAATCCGAAAAGAGATCTTCATCAGTTAAGTCTCGCAGGGCAATATCGGCATTGGTACACAGTACTGTGCGCCATTCACATACGTCTATGTCCATTCCAATCACAGAGATCCTTTTAGCAGATACCTGTACAGCATGCAAGTCTAAGGATACCACTGATCCTGGTGCTATGTCAGGGTGCACTATTGGGCGGAAGAGGAACTCCGCCGGTATGCTCCAATCCATCCTTTTCAGCTCAGGAGCTATGTGGGCCAGCGTCTTTAATCCTTCAATAAACATTCTCTCGTCCACTGGCAAGCCACGTATTTCTAGTGCAGTTGTGTGAGCCTGTACTACCAGCATTACACGTAATGGGCATATTCCTGGTGTTGAACACACTATACCTCTCTCAGTGAATGATATCGTCATGTTGAGTTTGCTAAGAAGATCCCTCCCTAGTAAATTTATTGGCGAATGTTCATAATACAGTAAGGGTGTTTTTACAGTTTTACCCCCTACTGTCACATCCAAAGCTTCTGTTTAAGGAACTTCAATTACAGCCCCAGAGAACCCCTGCGTCTCTAACTTCCGGTTAGATAACGAGAACCGGCCCTCCCTAATGCATGATTTCTCCGCTCCCGAATCCACCATGAATATGAACTGCTTGTCTCCTATCTGCGCCCCAACCAATGGTTCCTCTGCTGCATCGTAGGTGGTAGATAGAACAGGACACGCAAGTGTTCTCTGTGGGCTGTCCTATGCGGGGTGTCTCATTGCCCCCCTTGGTTGAACACACTCCCTGAAACCACTGACACGCCACTATAGGGGGCTGGTGCTGGGGCTCTGTTTGCTGTTGTCGCGAAAGGGTTACCTGGCGTGTAGAGCATCGTGTCATTGTTTTGTGGGTGATTCTGTGTTCTGTATTGGTGTCCCTGCTGTTGCTCATGGTGCCCCTGCCCTGGGTTCCTTTGTTGTTGTCCCATTGGGAGACCATATGGGCTCCCCGGATGGGGATGGCCATAGTGTTCTACCTCTGGAAATCCGCTGTTTGGTCTGCTTCTGCACTCCCTAGAGTAGTGTCCCCGCCTCCTGCAGTTCCAACAACTCCCTTGCGCACCTCTGGGACCCTGACATCCATTTCCTCCCATTCCCCCGTACCCTTGTCCACCTCCTCTTCGGCCCCTGTACCCACCTCGTCCCCCTCGAGGGGCCCACTCTTGCCACTGCGGACCTCCACTTTGCTCCTGCTCGTTCCACTGCCGCTGAACTGCTCCTGCCCAATTAGTTGCCATCCTTCCTTGTATTGCTACCAGCCCCTCCTCTTCCTCATCTCCCTCCCTGCTGTGTGGGAGCGCGGCTACTGCTGCAGCAACCTTCACCAACCTTGTTTTGTACTAGTTGCGCTTCGTCTGCCAATCTTCGCTGCGCCACCTCCTTCTCCCTCTCTTTTATTCGCTTACAGTGGTGCACTATTATGCTCTGAATTTCAGGCCATCCTTTCGCTTCAATACCTGCTATTTTGTCGAGCGCCTTTTGCACCTCTTTTGGGAGCCCCCTCTTTATTATGAAGTAAAATAATGATGTCGATTGATACCAGGGCGTGCCCGTTTCTGCTCTCCACATCTCTTGGACCCGAAAAATGTAATCCATAGCATCTACCCCGTCATTCATTGTACTTTGCATTACTGACTGCAAATCTGGGGTATCTGGAAATGTTTCCCGCAAAGCATCCCACACCCTTGCACGCACTGTGTTGAAAGAGGCACCATCATGGCGATCGCAGTCTAACGTTACTCCCGGGAAGCCAGCTTTGACCCATACTCTGTCAGCCTGATCCCCCAACTGCTGATACTAGCAAACTTTTCACGTCCCCTACCGCTAGAGGTACCCCGGCTGTGTGTTTCTCAAAAGCGTATATCCACTTGCTCGCCCCTCCTGATAGCGGGGGCAATAACTTTACTAAATTGGCCTTATCCATCTGAGCCCAGGGTATGTAATTCAGCCTCCCTCCTCCCCTGTGTATTAGTGGGAGCTGCAACTTTCCCTTCGTCGTCGTATCTGTACTCACCTTCATTCCTGATTTTTCCTAACGATGCCATTTTTCCCAACCTGTTCCTTAATCGCCCTGTCCACTCATCCATCGTTCTCATTGAGCATGCGCCATCCAACCCTTCGCTTCCCCCTCCCATTGCCATACTTACTGTCACTTTCTTCTAAATCATCCCTTATATCACATAGTAGTTCCTCTCTGCCTCCTGTGGGCCTCTCTTCGTTATCAGTACATCCCTGTCTTTCCTCTAGTTCAATTATTCGTGTTGGTTCTTCCTGTATTCTAAACAGTATCTCACCTTTTTTCCACCCTTCTTCAAATGTTCTACTCTCGCTCTGCGCTCTGGATGCATGCTCTGATCTAGCTGCATTGAGTGCAGTCCGCTCACATATGCTTTTTATCCTCGAGAGCTCATCTTTGGCTATAGAGAGCCTTGATTCTAAATCGTCTGTTAATTTTTCTATGTCCACCCTTGGTGTGCTCACCTGTGCTCGCTCCCTATGACTCTTGTATGGCAGGGGTGCTGTTGGCCCTTGGGTGATGATAGTTGTCGGTGGGGGCACATACGTTGGGTCACTGTATCCCTCCGCGGGCACTGGCTTGTTTAGTATTGGGTACAACCTAGTTACCTCTATCGGTGGCTCTTCTTCTGGCAATACTTTATCATCTTTTTGTATCATTAGTGGATTGTCAGTGGTAGATGGTAGATCAGGATCTAATTCCCTTGTCTTAGGCGGGGGTATCTCTTCAAACAGCCTCCAAAGGTCTAATATTTCTCTCCTATTATGCAACTGCTTCCCCTTGTATTTTAAACAAATGCATGTGGCTATCATATCTAGGACACTCTTGTCAAATGAACCCCCTTTGGGCCATATCTGAGGTAACCCCTCCCCCTTCAACTCTGTGACCCATTGGTCATGATATTTCTTAATCCGTTCCGCGTACCCAGGTAGGTTCCTACAAATATGTGATAAGGGTGTTTCTGCCCCCATACTTCGTGCTCACCTGACACTTATGTATCTCTATATATCTCGATATCTCAATATAAACGTATCACCATGTGAGATCGCGTATTTATGTCTTACTGAATCGTGGGGACCTGCGTATTTCTCCCTCCACCTGCACATATAAGAACGGCTGCGCACAGCCTCTATTCTATCCTCGTTGGGGGCACGTACAAGAGCAAACCGTCAGTAATCTCGACAATGTTACCCCACAAATAATTAAAAAAAAGAAACTCACTTCACCACATTACTCTCGTCTTTATGATATTTCGTCTGGTCACACTTACCATGACCACTCCATAGCTATACATTTCTGACCACGTCCACACACCCATTATAACAAAGTGTCTTCTGACACATACGATGTTCACACACCCATATGTAGCACTCTATTCACAGTTCAGTTTGTCCTCCCTTTCCTCCGTAGCCGGCTGTCCCTGTCCGTCTTATTCTGATATGTCTGAGATGTTTGTTCCTCAATTTTAGAGTAAAACTCTCTTTCTCTTTAGTTTCTCTTTGTTTTTGTACTAACCCACTTTTATTTTTCCCGAAAGAATAGCAGTCACTAATATATTCCCCTTGTCTTCCTTTACCAGACACTTTTATCTCATTTTCCACTTCTTCATATATTCCCAGTACTAGTCAAGATAGCACTATGCGGCGCCGCCTTCCACCCCCTCGCGGAGGTAGGTTCCCGTCACTTTATCTCTTATTCACTTCTTAATCCTAATGGCCATATGCAAAGAAAAAAGCAAAGGAAGTTTAAGATGGTCCGTAGTGGACCCAAAGTGCCCCTTTTTAACCCGCCTCGTTCCCTGTCCTAAATTTCCTCCTGTCATCCCTTTATGATCGCTCGCACTCAATACTCACGTGCCCGTCTTGAACCGAGAATCTCCGAAACTGGATCCGTCCAGGCAGTGTTGCCGTACGCTCAACAGTCAGCCCCGGCTCCGGCGAGCGGTACTCAAAGGGGATTTTTCAACCTGGATCCCGTACCCTCTCTCTGTTGAGTGCGCACCTCTGAGCGTACCGGTCGCCGTTGGCGGGCAGCCTCCCGGAGCCGGCGCACCGTGCGTATCCCTTGTCGACCGGAGATTTTCGTGCCAAAGGGGACGGTAGGGATATGTTGGGAGAAAAATAATAATCACGCTTTCGGGGTCACCACTGAAGGCAAGCGTCCCCAACCAGCACGATCCTCCCCGCAATGAGAGACAATGATGGACTCTCCCATGATGGGAATAAGGCCAAGACAAAGTGCGGGTGAGCGTAAATGGGAGTTTATCAATCAGAATAGGGCATGCAAAGAACTCTCCAAACTCCGAGAGCGCTCTGTCTGACAATAGCAAAGACAGGCGTATATATTTACAAAAAACGTCATCAGAACCTACATACTATAGGGGGCACAAGTTCAGTGGGATTGGGTGGCGATGACTAGCTATAGGTGCTGCTGCAATGTGGTTGGCCGCAGCTGGAGGACGTCACTGGTTAGCCTCGTGGGTTGGGCTGGGCCTGGCGGGTCAGCTGGGTTCATCCGGGCGCTGTCGTTGTGCCACTGTGGCCAGTGTCAGAGATGAATGTCTTTTCCTGACTTCTTTGCCCTAGGCCATGCACACCGCAGTCATTCAGTCATTTGCAATATTATCTTCTTTAGTAAATCTTCCAATAGGTTATTCCACAGGTTAATGCAACACAGGAGGAATGCACCTAGAGCGGGTTTGATGGCGATTCATCAGTGCATGGTTACCAGCGTCCTGTTGACCGGGTACCATAGGTCGTGGGGTTGGGTCTCGGGGCATGGGACAGGCGATACATGCCATCATGTCTTGTTAGAAGTCATTATGGATGTGTTGCTGTAATGTTGCCATAATTTTGGATGTCCTAATTTTACAAGGGTCATTAACCTAAGGTTAGCCGGTGGGTCGTGGGGCTTAAGAAAGGGCGCCTCTGGATTTGTGTTTTCAGGCTGGGGTTTACTGCTGGGTTGTAAATAATACAGGTGGCGGGCCGTGGCCTTGGGTGCTGCAGAGGGAACTACAAATCTTTGAAGCGGCTCCAGCCTAGTTGGGGGAGGTGGTGGCAGCAAGGGCACAGGCCTCTGCGTTCTCGTCTGGCAGGCTTTGCTGGGAGGGAGGGGGAATGGCCTTGCACGTGCTCACACAGGTCTTTTCCTCGTGTGTTGCTGATTTTAGATGGAAGGAGCATTAACATTAAAATAATATACAATACTAATTGAGTCGTTCTAAAGTTCACGTGTTAACATTGTTAATGTCTCTCATATAACCAATCCGAGCACATTACTCGTACACTATGTTTTTAACAACTACAACATTTTGTTATATGCTTATACATTCGTAGTAAGTGAGGTAGTAGTGAGGCTGGTGGAGCGCATAGGAACGACTCGCCACTACAACTGACGGCAGTGGCACATAATGGGCTTGGACACACACACACATGAAGGGTGCATTTTCATGTACCCTTTACACGAGCCCTCAATATGGTTGCATTTGTCTTTCTTTGCACTCTAGCAGCATTAGTTCGGTTATGGCGCGGGACCGTTGGGTGTAATCTTTTCAATGATACGCATAACAAATAACCCCCCGGGACGCTTTTACTATTTGTGCATAACTGCAGTGATGTGGGTGCTTCATTCCTAATGTCATATGAGCACGCATTCTGCCATATCTATACATTTTACAGGTCTTTTAGTCAAAGAGGTTGTGGAGAGAACGCTTCCATCGCAGGTAGTTTTGTCATTAGTATTTGGGAACTTTTGCTTTTATCAAAGGACCATTTTACAGTTCTTTTTCCACCCAGGCTCTGCTGGCTGGGTCATGCTGGGAGCAGCGATACACTGCGGAAGGTGAAATGTTACAGTGTTGGTATCTTACACTAGCTCATGTTCGTCTTGTTCGTGGGAACGGGCTCACAGCGGATCTGCCAGGGAGCTGCGGCCACAGGGATAATTGAAACTCTCCAAAGGTGGGGGCCGCGCTGCAGTGCGCCGGGCTCACACCATCTTCATTAGACAAAATGGTTTCTGAGGCCTAGCTAAATTCAGCAGGTTTGGTCAATGTCTTCGGCAGGTGAGCCATCCACCACTTGGGCCCTGGTGGTAAGGAGGGGACCCCTGACGAGCCATGGCCCTCACCGGGGGAGGGGATGCAGGCGAGGGGGGGTCTTTTGGACCAATCCTCCCCTACAATACCTTTTCTTGGATAAACTGCTGTTTCCAAGAGCAGTAAAGTGAAATTGACTTTACTTAAATTTGTAACTTTCTAGACCCAGCACACACGATTTTATAATAGGGTGCTGGAGGGGTTACCTAGTATCCCCTTTGTCTAGCTTCTCATGTAACATTTTTATGTTACCCTTTCCTCGATGAATGGCTGGTGGCAGTGGTTTACTTTTAACTTCTGTGGTGTGCATTTACCGCGGGCTGCGTTCGCAGCTGCAGTAAAGCACCCCAGGGTGGCATTTTTGTCAAAATGGCCCTGGTCGTCTTTTTTCGCCATTTCTTCTTGGAAAGGTCCTTCTTGAGATTTGTGAATCCCGCCTCTGGCTCCAGGGTGTCTGGTGGGGGTAGGGAGTGAGGGAGGTGCCTGAAACACCCTGTGCTTGGTCTCCTAGGAGAGACCCAAATGCACTTTGTGATTGGGCAGCTGCTTTACCGGCAAGGACAGCCAGCGTGCTGAGTGACAGCTAGGCTGGAATGAATGGGAGAGAACTGAATAAAATGCCAGGCTTTTTGCCTGGAAGGCAGAGTTGACCACTGGACGAAGGAACCAAAGAAGAACTTTGAAGAGATGCCTGCTGCAACTCCTTGACCGTTGGTTTGCCGGGTGAAGCCCTGCTGCTGTGCTGAAACTCCAAATTCATATGGACGGAGAAGCCCCTGCAAGGACAACATCTCCCTTTTGAGTTGGTGGGACCAATCAACTCCAAAGTAAGCCACCAGGACGTTCTCTCAGAGCTGGTTGCATTTCCAGAGAGTTGCTGCTGGAAACCAAAATGCCAGGCAGAGGAACACCAGATTGTGTGATTGCTTTTAAGTTGGAAAGCCCATCTCGACAGCCAGAAACCGCGGTGTTGCTATTTGCGATAGTCGCTAGGGGCTGAAACGCAGGTGCCACTTGTTTGAAGATTGCCGTTTGCAAGCAGTGACCGTCCCAGTGCAGGAGTCCCCAGAAGTCCTCCCTCTTGTCCCCACGACTGAGGCCCATGAACAGTGAGAGCTGCAAAGTAACAGGAGACATCTGCTGCACTTTTTCTTCAATCCAAAGGCACTGTAAAGTGTGAGAGAACTTACCTCTTGTAGAGTTGCTTGCATCTTCTACTACTCATATGCCTAAAAAGTTTGCGGCCCTACATTGATTCTTCTTTTCTGCAAGACTTTTCTACTTACCAGAAGTGCTTCAGCTCCTATAGACTTTTGCCCATTGACTTTGGCTTAACCTGTTATACTGACTGCCTCTGCTTAGGGGATCCAAAAGTATTTGCCTGCTTAAGAATATTTGTGGTCTCTTGTTTGTTCTAATAACCGTTTCCTTTGACCAAGTTCTAAGAGTATTCTAAATGCAATAGTAAGATATTAATTTCCCCAGCATCCTAACTATTGAAGTCCCCTGAGGGTGTAGGTTGTGAATGTTGGCCATCCCAAAAGGGTCTTTACTGATTTAGAAACTAAGAGTGTGTAGTTTTGGAGTGTGTTTGTGTGTTGCTTCTATATTTCTCCCTTCTGAAGAAAGCTTATTCTGACTGATAAATAATTGTTTATTCAAGAAACCTTGTGTGTAAGTGTTTATTTTAATACTTGTCACTGTGAATCTCTGTGTAACTCCCCTACATCTCACATTGACCCCTCTTGAGATGAGCATGGCGGCGCAACACGCTACCAACCTGTGTAGTACAAGCTTATACCAAAGGTTGGGTTCCTATTGCCAAGAGGTCAGGGTTGTTGTAGTACACCCAAAGGGTACTGAATACAATCCTGCCTAATATTCACCCCTGGATCTCCCTCGGGCAGGCTCCGGCTCCTCTTGCCTTTTTATATTCTTGGGTGATGGCTTCACCCCTGGATCTCCCTTGGATCCCTCTCCTCTTTATATCCCCACTTTATATACTGTTTACTGTCTGTGGGATTCAATTCCCTTTCTTTTACACCGCTTGTAGATCCAACTTTCAATTGTACAGGGATTTTGCTTGACCCTCTATGACCACTTGACCTATTTCACTGGCTTTCCTACGGCCTTCTGGTACTTGTAGTTTCTCTCATATGGTGCTCAACTAGAGTCTATCGAGTTAGCACCCACATGGTGCCGCTTTCCCTCTGGAGCTGGTCTCCCCTTTACACTTTTAACAGTTCATTCAAAGTTCATCAGCTTTGGTTCAAAACTTGCCACTTTGTGATTCTCATTCAACCCAGCACGGTTCTCATCGGTTCTCCCCTCGACTCACTGGCTGTGATGAACCGCTAGGCTTTTGCCTTTCTGGAGTCCAGTTCGCTACCATGGGCATGGGAGCTTCTCTCGCTGCTGCTTATCGGCATAGGTTTGTCCTGTGTACCGTTGACCTCTGCTACAGGACACTTGTGCTATTGTTCACGGTCTTGTGCTCTCTTCCACGAAGGCTCTGCGGGTCTGGGACGAAAAGGGCAAGGTCACTGCTCTCCTCACCACCCTCTTAATTCCTGCCGCCTTTCTCCTTCTCTCGAACTGCTGCTTGGTAGCCGCCTCCCGTGCCCACCTTGCTGGTCCTCCACTCTCTTGCTCCACCTTTTATCCCTGTGGGGGGGAAAAAGAAGGGGTGTCAGGTGTGTGTCTGATTTGTGTCAATGGCCTGACTTTGCCCGACCCTCGGGTTGGGACATGTCCGGTACACAGGTTAACATTACAAGTCTGTTGTGCAAAGGTGTTTGTGTCGGAAAGGGGGAAAAGGGGGGGGGGGGTTAAAGAATTTGAATATCCTATGGGGAAGGTTTGTGAAATAGACGAGAATGACTGGAATGAAGGACAATAGGGAATTGTGGTAGTATTCTGTCCTAGTATATTGGGATTTTGAAAGATGATAATCGGAGGGACGGGATTGGTAGGGTTTGCAGGGTAAGCAGGAATAGCTGGGGTTGTGACATGAACAAAGGGGATTGTGGGAATCGTAGTGTTTTGGCTGATCAGTTTGGGGGTGCGGCAAATAATCCGAGGGACGTGAAGGATGATTGGGAGTATTCAGATAGGGAACTGGAAAGCAGAGATTCTGAAAGAGATGGTTTCTGAATGCAACTGGGTAAGAGATCTGTTCCATATGGAGGGGATGGTAGGTTTGGGTAAGATAGATTCAACGGGAGGAAGGTTGGTAAACCTATTATAGCCTACAAAGGCCTCAGGTATATTGTCCTCCTCTCCATGTTCCCGGGTACAATACTGTGTCTCGCCTGAGGCAATTCCCAGAGCATAACCCTGGGCTCCCTTACCCAGGTGATCCTCCCTCGCTCGTCCACCCCAGGGTTGGGATCTGAGAGCGCCAGCCGTCCCCTGACCAGCTGAATAAGGGTTTCCCGAGGTCTTGTTGGGGAATACCCTCAGGATTCTCACATGTCCCACTAATAGTCAGGCAAGGTCAGGCACTTTTATCCCAACTGTGCACACCTGACTCCACTTCACACTTCCCTACACTATAAAAGGTGGAGTTCTGCAGAAGCAGTGAGCGAGCTGGGGATGCTGTCAGGACCAGAGGAGACGAGGAGCAGAGCGGGGCAGGAGCTGGAGGAGAATGGCAAGTGGACACACTGGCCCGGTGTCTGTGAGGGGCTGAAGAGTGGCGAAGGAGCAGTGTGGCCAAGGAGCCAGTGAGGCTACCTGCATCTTGCCAGCAGCCTACAATGGAGTGCTTGTTCCCTTGGGACCTGTGCAGGCCCCAAGGGTATTTGAGGGGCAGGTGGTGAGACTCTGTCCTCAACCCCACGTATCCTGCAGGTTCCGCCTGCCAACGTGTTGCTGCCCGGTGAGTTTCATGCAAGTTAATGAGGGAGAAACTCTGTGACTTCGGCGAAGCAGGCAGAAGACACTGAAATAAAGTGTCACAGAGCGAAAGGTACAGATTGTGAAAAGGCGTAAAGCTGCACAAAAGAAAGCCGAAAGCAAGAGAGCGAGTGAAAACAAAGTCAGAAAGAAGGCCTGAAGGAAAATGCATGGGGGGCACTGAAATAAGAGGAAAGTGAACTGTGAGAAATATAAGAGAAAGAATGGTGCGAGTGACCCGACAGATTTGAAAAGGGAAAGTAAAAGCGAGAGGAAGTGAAAAGAGGGTACGAGCAACCCAAAGGTGAAAACAAAGTGCGAGCAGCACGAGAAGGGGATAAGAAGGTGCAAGAGTGCACAACCCAAGGAACAGAGGGTGCCGTGCTAGCGCACCACAAGACAAAAAAGTGGGTGCAAGTGTGCATGATGGAAAAGGTGTGCCGGAGGCACAGTGAAGTGAAAAAGAACCGAGTGAAAAAGGCACAGAAGAGAAAAGGTGCCAGAAGAGCAGTACAAAGAGCAAGGTTGCATGTCAGAGTGATCGCACTTGGGATGAGCAAAGAGCCCAGTGTTCTTGATTCTCTGATACTACCCCATGTAAGAAACAAAAAGTATATCCTGACCAGAAGAACTTTGCTTGTTTGAAGAAAGGGGCCTAAGCTTGGGGAAGGGAACCCTGAGAAGCCTGACCAGAACTGTGTATTTTTTCTTGTTGTTTGGAACTGGAAGAGTCTGCGCTTGAGGAAGGGAACCCCAAGAGACCCAAGGATATTGTGAACTTGTTGATTTTGCTGCAAGAGCCCTGCGTGGAAGGTTCTAAGGGCTCCCCTTTTGAATTGAACTATCTTGTACTGGCAAAACTACACCCATTGCTAAGACTATCTGACACTTGTGATTTACGTTGCCTTTTCTTTGAACCACTATTTTCTTTAAGAAAACGACCCCATATCATTTTGTCAGAGAGTGAGGGTAAGCATAGGTTAGACAAATAAGGATTTTGGTTTTGGACTTTTAGACATCGACAATCCTTAGAAGCATAAGTTGAGGTAACAATCCCTTTAGATTTGGGGCCAGTTAGGCATTTTACCAACCCAACCAAGCTTACAAATAAAGGTTTTTGAACTGTTGTCTTTGAGCCTTTGTCTCTCTTGATACCATGCCTGTCTCGCACAATCTAAGACCGACCACTCTCAAAGATGCACCAACCAATTTCACCCTCACTGTGTTATCGTCGGTGTGGTGTAGTTGACATCTGTCTGATTGGAGAGTTGGGGCATGTTTTCCAAACCCCATCAATATCATGATGGGTTTAAAAAATAAGCGTTTACCATATAATATGGGTTTAAATTCAAACTATGGATACACTGCCATTATGATTTGGGGTTGTTTTACCGTGGCTCAAATGTCAGCGACGTAAATGACCGCCTGAGAAATGTACGTTATACATAAATCTTCGTACATTTCTCATGTGGACATCCATGGTAAAACAACCCCTGCCCACACCCCCAACCCCTACTTACCTTTCATTGCGATGCACTGTCCCTGCGACGCTGGTTCCCTTTCACTTCTGTGATTGGGAACCGGTGCCGCAGGTAATTTTTTATTTTTGAGTGGTCACCTGCAGGGGCGTTGCGGGGGACACCCCGCTTTGTGTGTGTGTTTTTTTTTTTTTGTTTTTTTTGTTTTTGTTTTTTACCTTCCCCCACCAAAAGACCTAATGTACATACCACAAAAAGTTCGAACATTTTGTAGTTCAAACTTTTTGTGGTATGTATATGAGGTCTTTTGGTGGGGTAGGTAAATTGGATTTGGTCATTTTGGCCGAATTCGCCATTATAATGGTGGTTTGGAAAAAAAATGCAATTATTTGTTTCTTGCAGTTTTGTAAACCCACCATTATCATGGCTGCATACTCAACTTTGAGATTCTGAATTGGGGGTAAACGTCCAAGGAATGGCTAATGGGTGGCATGTGGCTGGTTAACTAAACGGGCCATATTCTACCCTCATAGCGTTTAACGGAAGTGTTTTTCCTTGCATCTTTAAACCCACCATTATCTTAATAGTGTTTAGTGAACCGGTCCAATGCCGTTCATGACACCTTATTGACTATTGTCAATGTGGGTGAAATGCGTATGTGGTTGTTGCATTCTTGAGGGCTGCTGATGTTGGGTTGATAAAGCTATGTATAAAATTGCACTGGCTTGTACGGCTAGGGCATTGATCTATTATGGAGTAAAACTGCAAGCTTTTCATATAACGGCTGCATATATTTAATGCTTTCTCTGTGGCTCTGAATGAGCTGAACATCCAGGGATGGCCACAAAGTAGTGTTCTGACATGTGCAACTAGTTAACTGATGAAGTACCCGTTTTTATTTATTTATTTATTAATGCATTGTTTTAAAACCACAATAATATTGGTGGTGATGGGAGGAAAGCAGCAAAAAAGCCTGCAATGGTAGAAGTCTTGCATGACTACTTCAGAGCTATGCCTTGTTCTGGCTGAGTGAATCACTAGTAACAGGTAGATGGCAACACCTGACAACAGGAGACGAAGTGGAAGGGTGCAGACAAAGCTCATTGCTGACTGCTCACAGATGTTTTGTTTTGGTCTCTCCCCACTTTCTTTTCCCAGCTGTCTGAACCGTGAGTTTGCTACTTGGCGGGGCCACCTTACCAAGCTTCTGACTACCCCGTACGAGAACCAGGAGGGCTGGCTGTTGGCCGTGACCCTGTTTCAGGGAACATACTACATCAGTGAGGTGGAGACAGAGCAGGCGAAACGCCAGCGCGACGAGCGCACTGCTGACCATGAAGAGATGATGTATATGGGGTACAAGTTCGAGCAATATCTCTGCGCAGGTGAGGATGGGAGAACACAGGTGGGGGTGATTGTATGCCTGGCAGGCATTTGATGCTGTTCAGGACAAAACCATGCACACTTTTGAGCAACTGTGTGAAGGGTGTCTGTCTGTCCCTTATTTTGTATGGTTCATGTAAGGCATAATGTTCCCTCAGCCTTTTATCTTGTTTTAAAGAACGAGGAGAAAGCCTCACTTCTTGTCCCCAAATATAATCATCCTAATAATCATCCTAATAATCCCGGAAACTAAACTCGCCAAGCATTTCCATCAGAAACCTAGCCCCCACCAATGCCACACCTCTAAGAGCTCATTTAACCTGCCCATTGAAACCAGAGGCTCAATTGCCACCTGTATTGGGGGGCCCCTTAACAATACTGTTCATTCCTGGAGGAAAACTCCCCGTCAGTTCAGACACCTCTTTCCTTCCATCTTTATTCGACACCAGTGTCTTCTCTCACTGCTGAACAAACTCCATGTCAATACCTCGGGTATGAGATCTTGGAGGCAGCAAAGGGTACCTTACAATTCTGCTTAAGCTGAACGTGCTATGAAAAGGGTGATTTTTCTTTTTTTTTGTTTTGTTTGGGACGCTTGTATCGTTGCGATCTGTGGTGGAAGGTGTATGCGTATAGTTCAGCCCATTCTGAATCATGGACATTGTAGGATGACGTGTGTCACCGGCTGTTGGATATACAGTCAATTCAGTTTCAAGTTTCAAGGGTCTTTATTATAATGAGAGTGAACGTAGCGATAAAGGATGACTGTGGTAAAGGGGAAGCGATGGAGCAAATCAAAACTTCCTTTCAGGACTAAAGTCCTCAGTCTGTCCCTCTTTCCCTTAGGGATCTGCCTTCCTGGTGGTGAACAAAGAGCCACTCGCAGTCTCTGGGGATTTAAGCGCTCCGCACCGCTTTATTGGCTGAGATGGCTTGTGTGTGTTTTTGTTTTAAAAAAAGAAAACAATTTAAAATGTCTTTTTCTCCAGGATGTTGCTTGTCTGCTTCTTATCTGAGGCACCTTAGCACCACGACTGCTGGTGACAGGCTAGTCATCCCACTGTTTACGATCCCAGCTAGAATAACCTGGTCCAATTGGGTTGCCTTTAGTATGACCCATCAGTGTTCCAGAGACTGTTTTGTCTCAGCCTCCTCCACCAGTTTGGGAATCTCTGCAGAAGTCTAGTTTGTGGTCAAGCTTTTCTCCCTGCTACTCTTTTATTCTCTTTTGCTCCCTTACCTTCTGTACTGCTCATCACATTTTCCATTTCTTTCTGGGCATTTCCCCTCTTCTTCCTCAATGTTCTGCACTGCTCTAATGCATCTCTCTTCTCCCCTGGTGCCCTCTCCTCCACCGTCTCGTCGTCTTCTACTCCCTATGACCTTCTTTCCCCTCTGTTCTTCCATTATCTTCTCTCCTACTGACATTGACTCCTCAGCCCCTCTCAACTTTTTTCCTTCTCCTTCTCTCCATCCTTCTTTCACATCACCGTCCCGCCTTCTTCTTCGGGCTTCCTCAGCACGTCTTTCAGCTCCACTCCTCTTACACACTATCTCTGGCTTCTCTACCCCTCACCTCCCTCTCTTCTATACTCTGCCACACTCCAAATCGCACCATCCACTTCCAACTCCTGACTTCATACTACCCTTAGCCATCTGCATCCTTTTATAGAGGAGCGGAGTGACCTCTAGAATGGATAATTGTTTGGTTACTTTAATGTTGACTTCCTTTAAACCCTGGCAGCTGTTTAATTGGGGGGGGGGTAGCTGGCCTATAGATTGGGTTTCTATCTTTACTAGGGGGTTCTGGTGCACAGCTAAAGACCTCAAACAAGGCTGCAAAGCAGAGTCTGAAGATGGGAAGGGACTAGGACACCCAAGACTAGGGGTAGACGACGGGGCCTGGAGGGAATCCACACTGCACCACCTCTGGGGTGTTCTCCACCGAGGGGGTTGTGGTCCCTAGCTCCACGGCTCCTTCAGTCCTGCCCTCTACCCTAAGACATGAGACTTTGACACAGTACACACAGGTCTTTGTTCAGCCTGGGAGACACAGGTCACAAAACTGTCCAGGCCCACGAAGCCCTTCACCCTTTTGAGGTTCATACATTTAGTACCTTTTAAATCTCTGGTAATAATTGGCCAATTATTACTGTGCGTCAAAGCCCCAGCCTACTTTGATCCAAGAAGATCAACACAAGCTGGTTGAGCCTTTCCTCCTGTAACAAAACGCTCATCACTTTGCATGAGCTGTTGACAATCTATGAACCGCTTCCTATTCATTGATATCCTTTTTTTTTATGTACAGAGTCCATCATACACGATATCTTGTGTAATGCTGCAGTAGAATCTGGGTTGTAGTTCAGAACACACATATCCATAATCTCTCCCTAGACAGGTATTCTGCGTTAGTATAGTTTTTCTTTCTTCCACGTGCATATATTTTGATACTTTTATTTACTGTCTTTTTTTTTTCATGGCAAGATGAACCCGGGGGCGCTCCTGACCCTGCGGGTGTTGTAAATACAAACGAGGCATTCTGCTCAGTGGTGCAGACCAAGCTGCACGGCCACTCGCTGCTGTTCTCTGGTGAAGTGGACTGCAAGGACCCAGCCTACCCCAACCAGGAAGCACCAGGCTGCTACGTGGAGCTGAAAACCTCCAAGGAGATCCGCAGCCCAAACCAACAACGCAGCTTCAACAGGTCCCTTTCCTGTGTCGTCTTCTGCTCGTAGCAGGGGGTCCTTCAGATAAGCCCATGAATAAAGCAGGGGTTTCATTGTTTTCCTACTTGCCTCTCTTCCCAGATACACAAACATAGACACTTTATTTTTCATACACGATCTTCTGTCCGTTCCGGTACCTAAAAGATGCATGCTCCTCAGCCCTGTTGATGTGCCAAGGATGTAACTAGGAATGAGTTGGCATGTATGATTCAGGGTTATGGATAGAGGCATCCTCGCATGAGAATTGCGGAATGTATCCCTGTAGGGAGTCATTTAGAGTTCATATTCTGATATTTTGGCCCAGCTTTCACTGTTTTGCATCTGTTCTAGGGTTATTTTGCATTTCATGTACCTGAGACAGACGGCCAGTTCATTTTTATACTAGTGGCTAGCAGCATATTGACTTAAGTGTTATGTCATTCTCAATATCTTCTATCTCCTTGCAGGTACAAATTGATCAAATGGTGGGCGCAGTCTTTCCTGCCTGGTGTTCCCAGGATCATTGCAGGCTTCAGGGATGAGGAGGGCCGAGTCGTTTCTATGCAGACCTTCGAAACCATGAAGATCTCTCACCTAATCAGGGTTGGTATAACATGTATGGTGTACAGAGTGCTTCCTTCTGTTGGTAGTCGTATGGAGGGGGCTCCAAGTCACTACCAGCCCCTCCCCCCGCCACACTTGAGAGTAAATCGGAAATGGATGCATAAATCACAAATGGATGCATTCCTTGCTATCTTTTGCAGCAAGGACTTTTTGTGGCTTGCATTGCCATTGAATGGGTAAAATACGGCTGGCTAGAATGTAGATAATAGTCTTGCTTATCTCTCACTCTGTGCTACATTTAGCTTTACAAACTGCAGCTCACAAACTAATTAACTCCACCACTCCAATGTAAATTTAGGCTGAGGGGAAGCGGGTCACGGGGCTTGAGATTTAGGCCTTCTATTCTAGACATCCTTTCCTACTGCTGCTCGCCAGTCATCAGGTATCCATTGTTTGTGGAATCATCTATTTTATTATTGTGTTTTACATATGCACATGCTCATTTCCCTTCTTGTAGTTCCCGGTTGTGTGCTACTGTTTTATATATGCGCAGAACTTCATTACATCATTACAGTTGTCAGTCTTCTGCGTAAGCGTGCATTCATTTCTTTACACATTACTATTTTAGAAAATAAGCCCCCTTCGTTTGATTCTTTGTGTGCACACTTCTCAGTCCCTGCTACACTCCCACCATTCTCTTTGCCTCCATTGCTCACACATGCCTCTCCCATCTCTTACTTTAGGGTGAGTGGAACAGCTGGAAGCCGGCTGTCTGCATGAACTTCTGCAATGCCTTCCTGACGTTTGTGAAGAAGGTGGTTACGCTGGATGATCCACAGTGAGTCTGTCTGGTTATTACATTCCCCATAGCAAAGATGTCCTCTTTCCTCAACCCATGCTACGTTGAGTGTACTTTGAGGTGGCATGGACACTGAACAGTCACCGGGCCTACTAAAAGTGTTGGCAATTTAAATAATACACAGGACAAACTGTATTGCATCTTGGTGCATAAATACGTTCTGATGGCTGCAGATTCAAACCTGTGACTTCTAAAGCATACTTGGACTTGAGCAGCAGGGGTTCAACCCAATGGGCTATCGGACAGTGCTGGATGAAAAAAACTGTTGAGGCAGAACTTTCCAGTGAAAGAAGAGGGCACACAAGTAAATAAAGCTACTATAATAATGCCCTGTTGCACCACCCCAAAGCAGTTGCTCTTCCCGCTGATCCCACTAGTCCTACCGGAATGTGCTCCTTGGATGCCACTTTTTCTGGACATCCGGTCCAGACTTTTTTAACGTTGCCCAAATGCACCTTGGACACCGAAGTGTTAGAGTATTGGTTATTTATAATGCGCTTAATACCCTGAGGTTTCTAAGCGCGGACTCAGGGATCAAACCTGTGTTGCTCCATGTTGTCTTGCTCCCAAGGCGAGCGCATTGCCCCTGAGCAATCATCCTGAGATTTCATAGTGCATGTTGCTCCCCGTTTCCTCCTTACTTGTGGTTTTGCATTATCTGCCTGTTTGCCACACAAGATTATTTTCAAAGCTCAACTAGCTCCTCAACATAAAAATTACTCTTTGCCCCCTCATTGCATAAAAGTCTGTATCATGCCTCAAAGACGGAAAGAAAGCAGCTTTTAAGCTGGAGAGGGAGAGAGAAGCATGAAAGCAAGGGAGTACGCTTTCATAAAGCCCACCAATTAATCTATGCTGAGACATTGGAGGGAGCTGTATCATGTTCCCTAAAGGGTGCCCGCCTGCTTTAATCTGCAGATATCTTGTTAAACAGTTCCTGCATCCGCATCAGATGACCAAATCTATCAACCGAATGTAAAGATTAGTTCTACAAAACACATCTTATAACCTGCATCCCTCAATGCTAGAGCTACACTACTTAACAGAACAACTCACAGAAGCACCCCACTCTAAGTCTCATCAGTGATTACACATTATGACATGAATCGGCATTCTACTGCCGTTTGCCACTGGAGTCAGGACGACCAACCTGCCCCAACAATTAACCTACGCTGCTTCTTTCAGAATGAATGCAACAACTAAGAATCTTTGGGTGGCCACTAACCCCCCAAAAACAAACCAGCCAACTGACTACACAAAGGAGCTACAAGAAATGTTTGGAACCAGATGCACATTCATGAGTGCCCGCTTTACCACCAAACATTCTTCAGAAATCTATGATCGCCAATCCTGGCTTTCAGAGGATCACTCGGCAAGTGTACCCAAAGCTATCCCCACAGGCTACAAGATAACCGCTGAGAGAGGAATGGCACTTGTTCAACAGACTCCAAAAATACCCCTTTTTGAAAACATCCCAGACTACTAGTCAACCATGTTACATTACATAAACACACCAGTGGAGGGAGGAGGGCGGTCAGATGGACTCCGAGCCAATCAGGAAGTTCGGAACGGGAGGTTTAAACTCCTAGGAAATCCTGAGCCTCTTCAGAAGTGGGTTGCCGCCATCTTCTCTGCTTGGCTGCAGGTAAGCGCATCCCCACACCTTGGTGGGGCATTACATGAGCTGGGGTTTATTGCTTAAACACAGGGAAAGGACTGGGGGACAATCGGGAAAGAGAGCCTGGGATGAAGTCAAATCGCAGCACATGCCAGTCTTTGTACTTACTGAGTCTTAGCCATGGGCCATACTGATGCAGGAGTTTCTGCTTTAACATTTCCTGTTCTAGAGAAAAATCATAGCCTCTCAACATACTTCCACCGATTGCTGTCAGACCGTTTCTCCAGAAGCCAGATGCACAAAAGACTGCATCACTGTACGGATGCACAGTGCATCAGTCTTATGGATGCGGTCTTCGAACCTAGGGGATGCAGGGTGATGCAGTTCTTCTATCAAGATTTGGTTGACCGATTGGAAAATACAGTTGCTACCCTGAGGATCTTAGTGTTCCTGAGTTGCAGGGTGGAAAGCCCCTTCAAACAGGTGGCTCAATCATTTTTGGTGATGAGACATTTTAGGCAACTGAGTCAAGGGGACGCCAAATATGGAGTTTGGACTACCGACCAACGACCATGAGAAACCAGTGCAATGGGCATGATCCTGGCGGATCTCTGCATTATGCACCACGCATCTGGAACTTGTACTTCATAATGCAGGAAGAAAGAGGTAACTGTTGTTTTGGAGGACTGGCCTGCTTTTGTTCTCAGACCTTTCGGGGATACCCAATTGAGTGATAGTTTGGGAAGATTGAATTGAGATTGCACTATGGTACCCTGTAAAGCTAAGCAGACCGGTTTCAGATCCTTTTTTTCCTCCAGCATTGGATCTTTCATGGATTCACATGCTGTGAATATTTCCCGTCATCAGGCTGGGAAACCTCCGTAACTTTGATTATAGCAGTTTTCCTATGGAAAACTTCGACACTTTGAGTGTCCTGTCGACGTCTTTGTGGGTGCTTTAGGCTGCACCAGTAGGACGTCCAGTATAAATCGCCCCTGCGGCTTCCCTTCAGATTTCAACCGTCTCCAAACTTTTGGGATCACCTTGTGTTCTCTTGAGAATTGTTTTTTTTCTCTTCAGAGTGTCTACTGCTTCATTGCCACGGTGTATTCCAGGCCCATCATGTCATCTGTGGGCCCGAAGAAATCGTTGTTCCAGCCATGCGAGACCTGCAGCCTCAAAAACGAATATGAAGAGGACGGTCATGTGGACTATCTGTATTGCCTGTACCCCAATCACTCAGTGGAGAACTACAAGATTTGCCAGGGGTTCTCCCACTAGACTCTCAAAGACAATAACCGGCGGCTCATTTGCTGGTTGAACGAAGGGGCCTATCGGGGGTTGAATCGGCCCGTGGGGGCAAATTTTCCACTTTTTCGGCGAAGAGGTCTCCTCCGTGCCAGAGGGTGCAGTCCGCGCCAAAGAAACCATGCCCAGGGGCTGACTCGGTTTCGGAAAAGGAGGTGCATCTACGGTGACAAGGCCGGTGCAGACTGGCACGGGATCCGGAAGCCTCGCTCCAGGCATGCAGACGCCACGGCCTGAGAAGTCGAGGGATTCCAGTGGCTGGCCGGAGAAGCCTGGGTATCCATTGCGCAGGCCCTTGTCCTCAGACAAGGAGAAGTCGTGGTCACATTCGTCATCGAAGGACTGGTGGCATTCGCCGCCTGGCAAAGTCTTCCAGAAGCCATTCCAGCTCTGCATCAAAGCGGTCATCTTTGCTGGCGAAGCCCAGGCTGCCAAGTGGGGCCTCTGTCCCGCGGACAATGAGCTCGTTGACGACAGTGCCCTCGTCGACTGCTGTGATGCCACCGATTCCCTTTGTCTACCTTGCCGACGACTACCTCGGCTACAGCCTTGCTGGCGACCACGACGTTGACTGCCTCGACGACTGTTTTGGCAGGTGTGGGACTTCTGAGTTCTGCAGGTCTGCTGGGGTCTGATGGAGATCCGTTGCCCTCCGGGGAGGTGCCGTGGCAGTCTGGGACTGGCTTTGCGCCTTTGCTCCCGATGGAGATTCTGCAGCAAGATCCCTTCACCTACGATTTTGGCCTTGAGTCCTGAGGTGGATTCCTGTTCCTGGACCCTTCGGCGTAATGCCTGCCTCTAGCGGTTCTATCCACGTCTGATGGCGTGGGGGTTGTCCTGCCTCAGTATCCATTGGTGAACCTGCACTCCCTGCTCTCCATGCAGGTGCCGACTACGCTGCAGTCTCTCCTCTGACAGTTGGATGCCCGGCTCCCGGTGCCCCAAACCCCAGTGGAGCCCTTGGGGTGGGAGTTTCCAGCCATTCCCCAGATTCGCACTCCGGTTTCATCTCCTAGGGGCTACATCAATCCTTGTAGGGAATCAGGAGGAAGGGGATCTGGTAGAGTCTGAACCCGATAGCGTCCCGCAGGACACGGTCTCGGTGGTGTCATCCCTGCCCAGGCAGGCGGATACCTGGGATACGGACCCAGAGGTGGATCCCCCGAGCAGCCCAGCGCAGCCCTCGCCCCCAGACGATGGCCATCGTGGCATGAAAAGCATTGACAAGGCTTGCCACAAGTTTGGCCTTACTCCGGAGGAGGAGAGGAAAGAATGCTTTTTATTCGATGATATGGGGAAAAGGCAGAAGGCGATCTTCTCTACCTCCATCTTGGACCACGTGTGGCAGGAAGGGATTTGCACAATGCGCCATCCTTTCACAGAGCCTGCGGTCAAGGGTCGCTTAAAGAAAGTCGGTGGTGTCGGCGGCTGCGTGTAGCCAGCATAAGTGTGCGACTCCCCCGGACAATGAGGGCCTTAAGCTGGATGCTTTTGGCAAGAAGGTGTTGACGACAGTGAAGGCGGCCGATTCGTTGCCAATTATGGCGCGCTACAACAGGGAAATGTGGCACAGGTTTGTGCGTCTGCTGGACCATCTGCCTGAGCATCAGCGTAATGAGGCGATGCTTCTAGTTCGTGAGGGGGAGGAATCCTCCAATCATAGCATTAACATTGCAGTGGACCTGGCGGAGTCTGTATTTAAGCAGATAAATAATGGGGGTCATCGTCAAGCGTGGTTGCGCTGTACCAATTTCCAACCTGAAGTGCAGCATAAAGTGGTGGACATGTCCTGCGAGAGGGAGCAGCTGTTTGGGGAGAAAATTGATGAGGCTTTAAAGAATATGAAGGAGGATTCGGATACAGCAAGGTCCCTGGCGACGCTGCAGGGTAGGTGTTCATTTCGTCCCTTTCGCTCAATTCGGGGAGCCTCTGCGAACGCCAGGTTTGCGGGATCACACAACGACAAAGGCTTCAGTCGCTCTGGTGGGGGGGGGGCTATTCCTCTCAGGGGGGGTGGGAGGGAGTTTTGTCGATTTTACCAGTCAGCTCAGCGAGCCAAAGACTATCAAAGTCAGTGGAAGAGAGGTTCTGCCTCCTCTACTAGAGGCTGCCAGTCCAAGCCTCAACAATGACTGCTACAAGGCCAGTCGACTTGGAGGGAGGGTGGCACAACGGACCGATGTGTGCTGGATGCAGTACAATACGGCCACTCCGGCGTCCGCCACTCCCTAGTCCACTGGTGAAGGGCTCACAGCCGCATCTGCAGGTCTTGCGGCAGGAGGTGCACCTGATGCTGGAGACAAGGACTATAGAAAAGGTCCAGAAGTCAGAAAGAGGACAAGGAACCTACTCCTGGTTTTTCGTCATTAAAAAAAACCAAACGGAAAATGGCACCCCATGCTAGACCTGAAGCCTCTAAACAAACATGTGAAACGCCAAAAGTTCAGGATGCTAACGTTGCAGGACTATATTCGGACGGTGCAGCTTGGAATTCCTGGCGTCCTTGGAGCTAGAAGATGCTTATTTCCACATCCCAATGCACCCCAAACATTTTTCTACGGTTTGTTGTCGGCGATGAGCATTACCAGTTTCGGGTCCTCCCCCTTTGGCCTCAAGTCGGCTCCCAGGACATTCACCAAGTACCTGGCTCCGGTGGCGGCTTACCTCTGCAGGGAAGGGCACCATGTTTATCTGTACCTGGGCAATCGATCGGTCGGGGGGCGTCTCGTCAGCGGGCGTCAGTCTCTCCAGGCGGCTATGATCCTGTTGCAGCGTCTGGGCTTCGCAGTCAACTTTGCCAAATCTTGTATGGCGCCCTCCAGGGACTTGGTTTTTCTGGGGGCTCATTTTCATACGCATCTCAATCTGGTGAAGCCATCTTTGGAAAGGATAGAGAAGCTGTCGTCCATGGCAGGTTCCTTGGTGCCGGTGTCACTGTCCGTGTATACATGTCTCTTCTAGGCTCCATGGCATCCCACTCATTCCGAATTGTAGACTTTTCATGCGACAAGTGCAGGAGTTTCTCGCTTCCAGATGGTCACAGCTTCTCGGTTCCTGGTCTGACAAGATTATCATCTCCTGGGCGCTGGCATACGCCCTGTAATGGGTGGACTTGCACCGGCAACATGGTACGGGGTATGCCCCTGGTGAAGCCAGACCTTTAGTATATGATCGTAACAGACGCTTCCAAGGTCAAGTTTCAGGTCCAAGGCCTATGGTCCCCCAGGGAGGCTTTGTTGCACATCGTTGTGGAGTTGAGGGCAGTACACTGGGCACAGAATATATATATATATTTTTTTTGCCCCTCATTCAGGGCTCGGTGGTGCGGGTTCTGACGGACACCACGACTATGTTTTATCTCCGCAAACAGGGAGGCATGCATTTGCAGCCCCTATCCAAGAAGGCTCAGGCGGTCTGGCACTGGGCCATAGCGCAAAAGATTCAACTGGTGGCTTACTGTTTGCTGGGGGGTTCAAAATGAGCAGGCGGATCTACTCAGCATAGACTCGGTTCAGATGCACGAATGGCGGCTGAAGGATGGCCAGATGGTGAGGATATTCAGGAAATGGGGGACCTCCCCAACCCCCCAACTGGACTTATACGCCAGCCCAGACAACACACAGTGCAGTCTCTTTGCCAGCAGGGTGGCTCATCCGGACTCAAGGGGGGCGCATTGTCATTCCTGTGGATGGGCCTGTTCGCATACACGTTTCCTCTGATCTGGAAAACGATCCAGATGGTGCGCAAGGTGATCCTGGTAGCCCCGGTCTGGCCTCGACAGACCTGGTTCTCTGACCTTCTTCACCTAGCAGTGGACGACCCTCTTCATCTGGGGTCGGAGCTGGATCTTCTGTCACAGAACGAAGAAAAGGTGTGGCATCACGAACGCGGCTCCCTCAGCCTTGCAGCGTGGCTCCTGACCACTCTGAGTTTGGACACCTATGCATTCCACAGGACTGTAGACTCATCTTGGCGGCCGCAAGGGTGCAGTCTCCCAGCATGTCTTACAGCCGAAGTGGAAAAGGTTCTGTGCCTGGTGTGCACTGCAGCCGAACTTGCAGCCATTGCAGGTTTTCCCTTCACAACTCCTGCCTTATCTTCTGCTGTTATCGAAAGGGGGGGGGTGGGTGGTCTGGCATTGTCCTTGATCGATTGTCACCCCCACCCCAGACGTTTTCTTCAGTCTGGAGTCTCAACTTGGTACTCTCGGCCCTCATGAAACCACTGTTTGAACCCATGTCCACGATGGTGGTGTAGTTTCTTGGTTTCTCACGTGGAAGGTGGCTTTTCTGGTGGTGATCACGTCTGCCAGGAGTGTTTCCAAACTTCAGGCTCTGGTTATAGATCCGCTGTATCTGCGTTCTCCTATCTACGAATCCTCCCTTTATTCTGAAGATTACATTGGAGTTTCATAAGAACGCTACTTTAGCCTTGCCCACTTTTTTTTTCCAAAGGCGTCCACTCCAGCGGAGAAAGCGCTGCATTCCCGCGATGTCAAGAGGGCATTGAAGTTTTACCTGCACAGGACTCAGTCCTTTAGAACATCGAGACAGCTATTTGTGGCTTTCGACCCCTCCAACAAGAGGAAGCCGATTTCGAAGCAGGGCTTTTCCCGTTGGGTATCGTGTACGATTTCTTTTTGCCACGACAAGGCCGGCAAGCCATTGCAGGGACTCCCAGGGTTCATTCTACAAGGTCCACGGAATCGCCGGCGGTGATGTGGGCAGGCATACAGCTCAGTGACATTTGCCAAGCAGCAACATGGGCTGTGCCACACACTTTCACCAGACACTACTGTCTGGGTCGACAACATGCAGTGTATGTGCAGGTGGTGCGTGCGGTCCTCCAGCGCCTGTTCCAATAAGGTAAGCCCCAGAGTTTCCGAGGTTTGGTTTTACTGATGTTTTTGGGTCTTTATAACGGAAAATGTATGCGTGTCTATTGTTGGTTCATGAGCCTGGGGCATGGGTCTTGTTTGCCTATTATGCACATCCAGGTTGTCTTACTGCTATGTAGTCTATTCACAGCATGTGAATCTATGAAAGATCCAATACTGGAGAAGGGAGTAGTTTCTTACCTGTAACTCCCATTGCTTCAGCGTTGGTATCTTTCATGGATTCACATGCGCCCTCCAGCCTTCCCCTTTCAGGCAAACATGTGTTTCGAGTTCCTCCATTTTGGTGAGGTTAAAATCTGAAGGGGAGCCACAGGGGCGGGGCTATTTATACCGGGCGTCCTATTGGTGCAGCCTAAAGCACCCATAAAGACATTGGTAGGACACTCAGTGTCGAAGATTTCCATAGGGAAACTGCTATATTAAAGTTGCTGAGGTTTCCCAGCCTGACGGGAAATATTCACAGCATGTGTATCCATGAAAGATACCAACGCTGGAGAAATGGGGTTACAGGTAAGAAACCACTCCCTTCACACTGCGTCTGTAGGGATGTTGCTAGAGGTTTGCAATCAATTTCTAGCTACAGATCCAAAAAGTGACAAATGGAAAACCATAATATATGGAAATAGCCATAAACTCTGGCACTACTCTGAGCAACTTCTAGGTCATGTTTTTTAGTCCGTCTTTGCCACTGCAGAAGGGCACCATCCACATGCAAATCGGTCTTGGCACTGAACCTAATGGGAGAAGTCCATCCCAATTTGCTACGTATGTCCTCTCTGTAAAGAATGCAAGTAACCCCAAACATGTTCCTGACTCGTTTGGCACCATCAGCGAGATGTGGCTCCATTGCCTGGACATGGCACGCAAGGGAAGGGCTATAAAAAGAAAATGGATGACGGCTGCGCGTATGAATGGCAGATGTGAGTTTAATGCAGACCTTTTCATTCATCGCTCTTTGGTGTCAATAGTCAATCTGCTTAAGTGGGACCTATATACCCAGAGACTGAACCCTTGCTCGTTGTGCCAAGGGAAGTAAGCTGTAGTCACTGAAAACGGCCAACAAGTCCAAAATATGTCTGGGTTGCTTGTTTTACTGTATACAAAACGTGGCCTTTCAAGTCGGGCTAGACACAGACTTCTTGGTGTGTATATGGCTGGACCTCGTCCCCTACGATGAGAAGAATGATGATGAAGACGGGCATGCCCACTCACCCTGATTGGGCTTTAGTTTGTGTGACGGTCACCTGTCAGGAGTAGGTTGAGGGGACTCTGGAGGCAGGGGAAGCCCACTCCCCCTCAGCCCCCCCCCCCCCACACTCCTTTAAGCAACAAACCACTGGAACTGGCATACAGTGGATCATCTGACCCTCGCTCCCCTCCCCAACCTGCAAGATAGCGGTACCAAAGTGTGGGTAGCAACGCAGGTACACTGAAGAAGACAGCCAGCAAGGTGAGATCTGCTGCTTGCTTTGAAACTCGTATTCTGGAGTGCTCGGACGTTTCTGACCAGGAAGCAGATAAGCACCATGTGAACCCGCTGGCGTTCTATCCATTGCACATTCCATAGAGCTCAGGCTTGGAGAACACGAGCACACTGAGCAATTCTCTTCTGCTACAAATTCTGGGAGCCAGACGTCAAAGACCGTCAAGCAGGTTTGCCAATACCTTACTAAGTGCTACAACCCAATGCCTAGATGTAACCAGGGAGGGGATAAAGGGGAAAGGAGCTCATTGCAAAGCCTACTGAGGGCTATAGCCCAGGATCTGAATGGAAACAAGCCAGGAAAGGGAACAACTAGAGCCTGTAGTGGGCTCGCACCCAGGATGGCAACCCATAGAAGGACATCTCTGAAATGTAGCCGAGCCAGGGACTGGAGGAGGCGATGAGCAGACTTTCTTGCTGGCAATTGTTATAGGTACCCCATAGGGTGAGCATAGATTTTGCTGGAGTGGGTAGCATGTACTTGCCAAGTAGGCTGGTGTGGAGTCTACATCCCAGGAGACAACTGGGGTAGCCAAAGAAGGCTGTTGGAGCTCTGCAGACTGACCGAGAGGCATGGAGATAGCCAGCAAGGGGCTAAGCCCTTTGAACTGTGCATTGTAGAATAGGGAACTGAATTTGGACTACGACTATAGGGTTCTCTTGGGCGGTAGTGCCTGTGTCCTGTTGTACTACCCTCCAGACAATGTCTGTTAAAGATCTTACTGGAGTTTCTCCCACCTCCAGTCTATCAGTGTACATAGAATTCTAGTTCTCTGTCATGGGTATCTTTGTTACATTAATAAACAATCCAAACACTCCCTTTTTATGGCAGATTGAAAATGTGCATGGTACCCTCTTCTTCTGCTACAAAAAGAACACAGGGCTGACATTGCAGTGCATTATAGGGTCGACATAGGTTGGCTTTTTTTCTTTTTCTTTAAAGGTGCTGTGGTCAACGTAGTTGTAGCATTGTTTTACTTTTCTTGTGCGCCTTTTGCTGTAATATAGAACACCAAGTTATAAATAAGGTTGATGTCTGCTTATTTTTGTACTACTTTTATCTTCAAAGATCAAGAACTATGTGCTTGGTATTTTTTTATAATTGGCTAATTCTAATAATGAAAATGCTGCTGGTGGATAAGTGTACGTAGCCTGGCTATTTCATACCATGGTGCCTCATGTTAACAATTCAAAGGATAGAAAAAAAAAAGAAACTGCCTCGTTAACAATAAGGATTCTGCTTGCCAGGCAAAATGTAGCATGCAACTGGCGCCAACCAGAGGCCTAAACTACTTTGTTCCCAACAAGCTTTTGCCGTTCCTGAAAATGCATTAGCAAATCTAAGACCCATGCTGCCAGATGTCTTCTTTTTGCCCATTGTGTTCACACTTTTGTAGTTTTTCTGTTGTTTCCATTTCTGGTACCCAAAATGTATGTTTTTTTTTCTTGAGCTTTCATATCAGTTATATTTTCAAGACTGTAGTGCAGACAATCCAGTGCTTTAAAATGGGGTCTTGTAAAGGTATACATAGCTCTCCATATATGCACTGCCAATAGACGAGGGGACCTTTTCTCAACAGGGCTGTAGTAGCTGCTTTTCATCCTTTGGAATGTGCTTTCTGTTCCTCTGGTAGTTGTCTCTTTGCTTTTCAATAGCAATATAAATGCAGGCAACAATCCACCTTGCTGTGAACTGCTTTGGATGCTGCAATGTGAGAATTTGTGGGCCCATAATGAATGGAATGCTGTTTAGTATTTGTCTTCAGCTGGTGAAGATTTCTATGGGAGGAAATAAACAATGTGGCCTGATTTACATGGAAATCTGTGACCACCTGTTAGGAGCGGTAGGACTTCACAAAACTATCCCGGTGGTGTTGATCCCCAACTCTTAGTATCAGTCTGTACTACTGCTGTAACCTTGTTAGAGTGGCAGAGCAGTCACGCTTATAACAAGATGTGAGCTGTGGGCAAGTACACCGAACCTGGCTACTAATGTACATCAAAGAAACACACACATGTTTATTAAAATATAGATTTATTATATTTACACAAGAATCACTTTAAAATACTTATCACAATAAACTAAAACACTTAATACTTTTTAAAGGCAACTGTTTAGTTTGTAGTTGCTTGCGGTTCCATTTGTTACAGCTTTTGACATTCATGACAGTTTGAGGGGATTGGGTCCTCTGACGTATTCCATATATATGACCGTAATCACCGGATGTTATAAGTAGGACGCACGACGCCTGTAGCCTCAGTTCTGTTTTTTCCGCAAACTTGTTCGCTTCGGAGATCTCGGCGCGTAAAGACATTTACTCTGCATACACATATAAGATGTTGACTTTTGGGAAGGAAAATAGTTGGTTAGTGTTACACTAGCAAGGTGTCCAGTTCTAGAGGCAGTTTCTTCGCACAGCAAGTCTTTTTAGTTCTAAAACGCAACCCTAGATAAAATGCAGTTCGGAGAGAGCTGAAAGTCTTGACAAGCAGCAGAATACGAAAAGTTCCTGTGGATACTTTAGAATCTCTCTAGTCTTTAGGATGTAGCAAGATTAAACCAACGTCAGAGACCATTTTAAGGATTCGCTAAAGGGACACAAGCAGCGGCTGGAGTTAGGGGTGGGGGGGTGGTACCCTGGACACCTCTACGTGCACTCCAATGCTCTGGAGCGACTTCACACATCAAGGTAAGAAATACCATTGTCCCCTCAGTCTGAATTTGCCTCGACTAGAGAAGCCCTGCAAAGGACTACTTCTCCACTTGGGTTGGTGGGACCAATCGACCCCCAAGACGAACTTGACTGGAAACCCCCTCTCTGCTGGCTGTACTGGGGACAGGAACACCAGAATCGAGTGCATTGTTTTTAAGCCGGACCCGAGCTCCAGGAAGATCCTCCGGACCCCAGAAGCAAGGAAAGTCCACAAGATGTCCAAGAACCGCAGTGGTGCTATTCGCAAGAAGCTGAAACTGTGAAGTGCTGCTGATCTGAACTCTGCCCATTGCTGCTGCCGACCTTCGAATCGTAGTGCAACAGTCCCCAGACGGCCTCCCTCTTGTCCCCACGACTGAGACCCAGGAACAGAATCTGCCATACTACAACAGGAACAGAATATAGCTGGAACCAATTTCTTCAGGCCTAAGGTACTGCAAACTAAGGGGTACTTAACTCTCGTTGTGTAACTTTGCTTCCTCTCAGTTGAGACCTGCATTGGCTGCCTCCCAGCTTGTGGCCCAACAGTGATTTCTTTTTTCTACAAAACTCTCTATAGAATTGTGCAAGACTTTTAACTTACCTTCAAGAAGTGGCTCAGCTCTCCTAGACTTTGCTCAATTGACATTGGCTGTCCTGGCTCCCTGAAGACCCTTCTAACCTCTGACTTTGTGTTTCGATCTGTCCCTACAAAAAGTGATACATTCTTTATTTGTATAGCTAGGAAAGGGTTAATCTACATTGCATTGGGAGGAAGGGTGGGGGTTCAAAAGTGCATACCTGTTTAAGAAACTTGTTAATCATGGTTTCATTCCCTTACCTTTTTCTCTTTTGGACACCCAACTCAGTATTGCTTTAAATGTACCAGTGATGTATCCATGTCCACAGAGTCCTAACAATTGAAGTCACCTCAGGGTGTAGGAAGTGTCTGTGTGCCATCCCTGAGGGGGAACCAACTGATTTATTGAAACTGAGGGTGTGTATTTTGAAGTACATTTAAGTGGTACATATTGACTCCCTTCTAAAGAAGGCTTATTCAAGCTGACTGTTTTGATTAGTTAATCAAGAAACCTTGAGTATAAGTGTTATTTGGATACTTGTCACTGTGAATCTGTTACAACCCTACAGCTCACATTGAGCCCTCTTGAGATACGCCTGGCTGCTCAGTCACTCTACCAACTTATGTAGTATATGCCTATACCAAAGGTTTGGTTAACTATTGCCAAGAGGCCAAGGCTTGTGTAGTCTCCCACTTGGTTACTACGTACAATCTTGCTTAAGATTCTTTTCTATATGCTAGACTGTTATGTCCCCAGCAACACTGCCCATAAGGAGCCGTGTGCTGCAACATATGCCTTAAAAGAGATGTGGAGGAAAGTAGACTCCATAGGACAGTAAAACACAAAGGAAAGAGTTACGAAAGACGGAGCCCATAAGAATGAATGAGTGGAAAAAGGCTCCACTCAGTCAGGAGTAAAGAAAAAGGTCAAGAAGTTGAGCAAAAAGTGCTGGGAGTGTGCTGGGAGTGTTGCTAGGAGAGGGCATGGGGCATACAAATGATGAATCTCCCTAACGCCACTTTTGGTGGGAAGAAATAGGAGACCTAATTGCTTTTGTGTCCTTGTGAGATACCCGATAAAATGTGTTTGAACCCATTGCTTGTACTTCACTCCCCTTCCTGGCTGAGATAATGGAAACTATGAAATACACTTTCCGAGACGGGTGTTCAAGGACTCAAATGGTGACCCAAAAAGTTTATAAAGAACAGCCTTTTTATTTGCAAGGCATTCTGACCAGGGGTGTGGGGGCAGGGGAACAATTAAACGCATCTTTTACTCCAGGCATTTAAGACCTTTTATAAGGACTCTTTCTGTAGTATGTGATTGCCGAAAGGTGAACTCCTATATAGGAGTATTGTGACCCACATAGTCAAAGGATGTAAATATGCCAATATCATATTGTCCTGACCTATCGGATATTCCATCTGTTTTCATTTGCACCAGAGGCATTACCTTTCCACTTGAATGCATAAGAAACCCCTTAGATGGGTGCTAAGCCACTTAAGTGCATTCATACAGTCTTTTGGCAGGTTGGCTTTCATATTGTAGGCCCTAAGGCAGGGGTGAAGAACTGGTTTGTGCGGAGGGCCGAATGTACCTTTTTGAAGCTGCGTACAGTGGCCCGAACTACTAATGTGTGCCCCTGTCCGCACCTGCGCTACGGCGCTGGACACTGCTCTGCAGTTTCCCCATCCACACGTGGAACTTAGGAGTTTCCCGCATCAGTCTGGTAAGCCCGCTTCCAACTCTAACGCTGCTGAACATTTTGCAACCCTAAATGTCATGTCTTCATTTACCCCCACCTTTCACTAACCGGTGACGCCCCAACTGAACCCTTTCACTTAGCTAATATTTACCTTTGCCACGCCTATTTACTAATCGCAGAAACCGTACCTTCTCAGTTTCACAATTCAAAAGCATCTGGTCACTTGTTGATCAATTGCGCACCTTACTGTATATGCACATGCTTGCACTGTATCTGTTGTCACTTTGTTGATCACTCACTTGGAAAGCTCGATACTTTTCATAACCGTTTCACTTCAGGGGTTCTGCACATCTCACTGCCTTATTGCCACACTGCAAAGCTTGGCACTCATTACTAACTATGTTGTACGTGTAGCTAACTACACTGAGCCTGGCCACTGATTACTGTTGACTACAATTTAGCACGTGTACTGTCCTGTCGGACATATTGAATATGCTAGTGATTTCTCTTACCGTGATTTTGCTTATGTACCGTCCCGGTCTGGACATATTGAGTATGTTAGTGATTATCCTGTTTATGAATGCACCCATGCACGTGTCTTGTCCTGCGTAACACCTAGGAGCTATTGGATTCATACTTAGCCTCCACTGTTCCAACTGGCAACTACCATTAGAGAGTACGCCTCCACCGTGACCTATTTCACTGACAAGTACCCTTGGCCAGAAAGCGCTTTGCGCCCTACCTTAACCAACGTTCCAATTACCAGGTTACGTCATGCGGCTGTGGCCCCCTGTCAACCTCCCCCTCACCTACCTGGTCATCTCAGGACTCTTAACTTCCACCTTAGGCACCTGCTCTTCTAGCATTGCTAAGACACACCTCGTCCACGACCTTCCTCCCACTTGTTCCATTACCATGCACCACTGCACAGACCCCTCCCCCTACTAATCCGTACCTCGACGACTCGGCTCTGTGGCTCAAGGACTTTGCTACTAAACCCACACCCAATCAACCTTGTACGCTTCAATCTAGGAATGCCAGACTCCGATCTAGACTACCCCGTATACCTTGCACAGCCATATACCAGCGCAGCCATAATGCCCATTTACAGCCTTCCACACCCACGACACCCAACTTCCCTTCGTCCACCACCCCCCATCTCTTCACTCAAGGGAGCCCTTATCAATCCCAGATCCATTACAGCCCACGCCCTTGACATTGCGGACCTCATCACGGTCCAAAACCTTGACTTCCTAGCTATCACCGAAACTTGGCTACATGCCGCGTCCGGCCCACTTCTATCCCTAGCCGTACCTAACGTCTACACCATCATTAGAAATGACCGCCAATCCAACATGTCCAAAGGAGGGGTTGTCGCATTTATACACAGAGACAATATCACCATGAGACCTACTCCCAACTCAGCTCGGCAGTGAAACTATCCCTTTCACCGACAAACACAGCGACACTTCATCTCATTTACAGACACCCAGGTCATCTTGGCGCATTTACTGATGATATCACATCTATACTGTCTGCCAACACTAAGCCTAACTCTCAGGTGTTGCTATTAGGCGACCTCAACTTTGGCCTCTCTGATCCTAAGGACCACATGGCTATTGAAGTAGCTACCACCTTCGCCAACTTAGGATTCCAGCAACGCATTCTTGAACCCACTCATAATAAGGGCAGAACACTAGACTGGATATCTGACATTAACTGTAATACCACGGTCCGCTCTAACACTGCTTGTGCCTGGTCAGACCATCATATCATCTTCCACGTGCCAGCCACCAACCCTCAGCCCAAACCTACCATAGCCCCTGCTATACCCACTAGGAACAAAAAAGACATCACTAGGGACAAACTGCTCCCTCTTTCTCTCAATCTTGAACAAATGCGCTGCGCAACACAATGACCCCACCGTCTTAGTAGACACTTTCAATCTTACCCTGCACAAAGCCATTGAGACCATAGCCCCACTCAAAGTACGTAAAGCCAAACAACAATCCCATCTGAACTCCTGGTTCACCCCGCAGTTGAGAGTTTTGCGCAAAGAAAAGCGTAAGGCCGAAGCTCTTTGGAAAAGCCTTCCTAACCTGGCTAACAAAGACTCTCTTCTCATCACCTCATTTAACTACAAGGAAGCCATCCTACAAGCCAAAAAAGAGACGTATAACCAATGCATATCTCAAGCCGAATCCAACACGAAGGAGCTATTCAAAATTCTTAAAGAATTGGAATCCCCTTCTCCCGCCCCGGACTCGTGCATTAAAGACAGCACCTGGCGCAATAACATTCAAACGGCACTTCTCAACAAAATAACTACTCTTCAATCTAAAATCAATGCCAAACAAAACGCCCTCCTCACCACCTCCCTAACTAAAACCCTGCCACCTAAAACGACTAGACCAGTCTCTCGCTTGCCATTCAGTTTTACACCTCTCACCATTCCGAGGTTGAAAAAAATCATCTGTAACCTAAAACCCTCTAATTGTCAAGGTGACTCCTGTCCGGCACCGATCATTAAGGAATCGTCCCACGACCTCGCTCCATTCAGAACCACTTTCATCAACTCCTCATTTCAATCAGGAGTGGTCCCCAACAATCTGAAGGACACCTGGGTCATCCCTCTCCTAAAAAAAACCAACCCTAGACCCAGAGATTCCTACTAACTATAGGCCTATCACTACGGTCCTGTTTCTTCTGAAAATACTAGACAGAGCGGCCTACTTACAGATACAGAATTATCTGGAAACAATCTCCTAGGTACTAGACAATCCGGCTTCAGACCCAAGCATGGGACTGAAACAGCCCTCTTGGACCTCAAAACCCAAATTGAGGATATGAAAGACAACGGCAAATTGGTACTACTACTCCTACTGGACTTATCTGCCGCCTTCGATTTGGTCAATCACCAAATCCTTTGCCAACATCTGAAATCGGTAGACCACTTTTCCGATAATGCTACCAAGTGGATCAGTTCATTCTTTGACAATAGACACATGAGAGTATTCTCCCCTACCTCCTCTGCAGACCCAGCGCCAGCTCCCTGTGGGGTCCCTCAAGGGTCCTGCGTATCACCTACGCTCTACAATGTGTTCACGAAACCTCTGTTTGATGCGCTTGACTATCTGGGTGTCACCTACACTAATTATGCCGATGACACCCAGAGACTCATCCCTATCACTGGTGATTACACTGTAGACTCGAAATCCTTAAACGACATCTACCAAGTTATCCAAGCCTGGATGGCACAACACAAGCTGTCTCAATGACGACAAGACAGAGCTCCTCGTCCTAGGTACACAACAAAGACTCAACAAGTTGAACCCTTTGTTTTGTTCCTTCAATATCGATGGCAACTCCATAAAAGTATCCAAAGACACAAAAACCCCTTGCAATCTACCTTGACTCCACTCTCTCCCTCCACAGACAAACTAATGCAGTTGCTGCCGCAATGGCCTACACATGCAAGCTGATCACAGCATGTTGCCCATTCCTCTCTACTCAGAATTGCATCACCCTTGCCAGGACTCTGGTTATGTCCAACTTGACTACTGTAACACTCTGTACCAAGGCACTAACCAATGCAACCTCAAACTCCAGATCACTCAAAATAACGCCATTAGAGCAGCCCTTAACATCCCCAGATCAGCACATATCTCGGAAATTAGGAAGAACCTGCACTGGCTTTCAGTAGCCCAAAGGATTTCACTAAAATCTCTTGCCCTGACCTATAAATGCATGAATAATCAGGCCCCTATTTACCTATCCTTGCGGTTCACTCAATATATCCCACCTCGGGCACTTAGTTCGGCCCAGAACCTCATGATCCCTAGACACAAGCTTCAAACAGCCAGAGGGGTCAGCTTCCCAGTTCTGGCAGCCAAACTCTGGAACACTGTGCCACTCCATATTAGAAATCTATCATCTCTGAACCTTTTCAAACACAAAGCTAAGCTCGGGTTAGCCACTTCAGACGACCAGCGATCGTCCTGAAAACCTGATTATCTTGACTTTCATGTCTGCCTGCTGAACTTGTATGCACTTGCCTGTTTCCTATGACTTGTACCTTTTTGTTTTCTGTAATGACTTCCCTTGATGTAACCACTGTTTGAAGATATGCGCCTGGTTGTCTCCGGGCCTGGTTTGCGCTATACAAATAAAATAAATACAAATAATGTGTGGTGTGGAGCGGCGGAAGGGGCATCGCATCGCATGAGCAAGGGGGTGAAGCAAGGAAATGCAGAAAGCAACCTGGTCATGGAGCCGTGCCCTCAGAGAATAAGTACTTTGGCGAAGAAGAACAAGACTCCCTGTCTCACTCTTTCTTGCCCCTCTTCCTCTTTTACCCTGTTACTATTTCTGTCACTTTTTCTCTCTCCCGGTTGCTATTTAAATCGCCCCCTTTGTTTTTCTCTCCCCTCTCCATCTCGGTGTTAGTTTGTCGTTCTTTCCACCCATATCCCTCTCCCTATGTTACTATTTCTTTCTTCATTCCCTCTTCCCTTCTTTCTCTCCCTCCCTATGTTACTATTTGTCTGTCTTTCTATTTCTTCTCTTCTTACTTTCTGAATCGCTCCCTCCCTGTTACTACTTCTGTCACTTTGTCTTCCCTCTTCCTCTCTACCACTGTTACTATTTCTCCCCTTTTCTCCCTCCGTTTGGTAAGAATTCTGTTTCTTTGTGTCTTTCTATTTCTTCTCTTCTTCCCCTTTCCCTCCCTGTTACTATTTCTGCCACTCTTTTTCTGTCTTTCTTTCTGTTCCCTCTTCCTCTCTACCAATGTTACTATTTCTGTGTCTTTCTATTCTCTCTACCACTCACTTACTCTCTTGTATGTCTTTCTTCATCTCGATCTTCCCTCTGCATGAAAAGGACATGGGCCCTCTGTTGTCCAAGTTGTAGAATGCAAACCCAAACCCGTTTGGCAGGCTGGCTGGCAGCAATGGGCCCAATAATTGAACCCTGCGAGCAAGAGTAACCCCTTGAAACATGCTAGCAATCTCTCCTGCTCACTTTCTCACACATACACACCATGCATGACCCCCGCCCCACCTTTGAAATGTGCAGGGATAAAGTTCCGAAAAGAACCACTCGGGGAAATGCAGGCATATGCTCATTTGAAGGGGAGTTTGTAGGCTTGGCTAATACACACAGAGCTGTGGTATCAGTGTGCTTTTTCTTTGGTCCACAGAAGACTTGATCAGGTATTGTAGGGAAAGAAGTGAAAAGGGATATGTTGGCGCTGTTGTGCATGTGGGGGGGTGAGGAAGAGCAGTGGAATTTAAAGGAAAATGTCCTCATGTTTGTGTCTGAGCTGAAGGCGGGATGCCACCTTTACAAGACACTTCTTACAAGGGAGTCAAGGCCCTGCAAGGGGAAGATACCTTTGGATAAGACCTGAGAGATGTTGCAGTCCTGTTGACAAAATAAATGTATGCAGGAACTTTTACTGCAGGCATTCGGTGCTTCAGCTCCCTGCTGAGTAGCAATCCATCCTTAAGCAAGTGGCTGACAGCTGACTTGCCGTCTCGTGATAATTAGCGGCTATTGACCTTATCTTTATCGCCATTATAATGTATGCCCCCCCAGGGGTGCCTCAGACTGATTTCCACTCAAAGCAAAGGAGGGTTGTGTGGGGGGGGGGGGAATACATTATAATGGAGATAAAGATTAGGTTAATTGCCGCTTGAATAGCAGTGCAGACTTGTCAGGAATGCCTGACCCCAGCAATGGTCCCAAGCAAACTGTTTACTTATTGGGCTGTATCTCCTTACAAAAGTAAACCCTCTTGGAGGGCCACATTTTGCAGGATGGAAGGCTGCTTTGGGCACGCAGGACGTATGTTCAGCACCCTGCCCTAAGGAGTTGGAATGCTTAGATGGAAGATTTTGGTGGCACTGGCTGCCTCTCTCATTAGTAGATCTTGTCTGCATAGCAACTTCTTGTGTGACCTCGCTGACCTCTTTAGTAGGTTTGTGTGCCACCTCTTCCAGTCCAGTGCTATTAAAATGATCCAGACTCGGTGATCATTCTGTTTGATGTTCTGAGGTACCTCTTCCTGAGAGGAAGGGGCGGAAAGGCGTATAGAAAACATATTAATTGGAGCATCAAAAGAGTATTCACCAAAGATGTTTCTTTAGAGAAACTGAATGCATAGCTTGGGCATTTTGCATTCCTTGTTTTGGCAAACCTCTGTTTGAAGCCCTCATTCTCCAAACCTGCTGTACAAGACGCAGAGTCAGTGCTTAATGATTAGAAGTACTCTTCTTAGGTGTCTGCCGTTACACGCTCAGTCCATGGCAGGTAAACTGCCTTGGAAGTGGTGCCTTTCACCAGAACCTAATGCCGTCCTCAACCACACTCTTCATTGTGGGCTGGTAAAACACGTCATTGTGGTGGTGTCTTTCTGGTACAGAACTGTCTTCTCAGATGATCTGTCCAAAGCACCAAAATATTAATGTGCCACAATCTCTATGCGAGGCACGTGCAGCCTGGCGCGAGGCACAATGAAGATGCAAGAAGCCATTGATTTCTCTGCCCCCGGCCTCCCTGCAGCCAGAAGCAAGGTTACATGTCTGTTGGGTGTGGAGTCACCTATTGCATTGTTTATTCATTTATATGGTGCTCCCAACCCTGTGGTATCTGGGCGGAGTACAGTTTAAAGTTTACAAGCATTATACAATGAATCAAGTTTACATTTACACGTTGCAACATTTACAAGTTATTTACTGCAGTAGTTATATATAGAGACGGATACATAGCCGTCATACACAAGGTCATACATAATGGTCATGGGATCGGAGCCACACTTTTGCATTATTTTTAAAGGTTTGAAAGGACGGTGTGGCTCTAAGGGAGTGAGGCATTGAGTTCCATAGTTCGGGTGACATGACTGGGAAACTGGCCCTCTTGCTTTTTTTTGTTTAAATTTAGGAATCCTAAGGCTGTTGGTTGCGCTGTTCTGATGGGGCTTTCTGATGGTGTGCTTTGCAGTGTGTCTGGTAATTCTCCACTAGTTCTTGTGGAGCCATGTTGGCGAGACATTTAAAGGTAAGGTTTAGGGATTTGAGCTTAATTCTGTCTTTTATGGCGAGCCAGTTAGTGGAACGTCTAGCGTGAGAGATATGGTGTGTTTTTGGGATACCTAGGGCAGCTCTGAGGGCGTTATTTTGGAGTGTTTGCAGTAAGTTGATGTTGTATTTGCTGGTACTTAGAGAGAGCATTACAGTAGTCCAACTTCGATAAGATGAGGGCACATGCTACTGTAACACAACTTTCGATAGAAAGGAACGGTTTGCATGTGTAAATCGGTTTACATGTATTTGTTTATTATTTATATCGCGCACCGAACCCTGAGGTAGCTGGGCGCTTGAAATACTTGGAGTTACATAAATGGAAAGGCAGAATACATATATACGATGATGTACAAAAATAATTACAAGAAAAATTACAGATAGGACTTGGGTTACAGATGGGTCACTGCAGTTAAAATAGACAAAGGACAGTTATAAAAGAATCAAAAGGTGGGATTGATGATGGCTGAGGGGGAGAGAGTTTGTTACTCAAACATTATTTTATTTTAGCTTTGAACGAGAGGAAGGAAGGTTCTTGTCTGAGGGGGATGGGAAGGGAGTCCCAGCGTTTGGCAGCTTGGACTGGGAAGCTCGCTCCTCCGGCAGTTTTGAGGCTGAATCTTGGTACCATGACGCTGTACGAATGGGCTGACCTGGTGGCACGAGTGGGTTGGTGTTTATGGATCTTATCAGAGAGGTATTTTGGGGCCGAGTTAGAGAGGCATTTGTGTGTGGTAGCCAAGGTCCGTAGTGTAATTCTGTCCCCGATGGGCAGCCAGTTTGTAATGACTCTGATGGAGGAAATATGGCATGATCTGGGTAAGCTGAGAGCTGTTCTCAAGTACCTGTAGTCTGTTTAGGTTGCGTTCAGAAGATCCTAGGAATAGTGTGTTGCGGTAATCCAGCTTGGATAGTGCCAGAGCTCTGGCTAGCGTAAGGCAGCTAGTGGGAGATAGGTATGATTTGCAGCTGTCAATCAGTTTATTAGTGTAGGCTGTGGAGGTCGCCAAACGGCTAACTTGTCTTTTGAGAGACAGTGTTGAGTCAAGGTAGACCCCCACAGTTTTTATCTCTTTAGATACAGAGATTGTGTTGCTGTCAATGTTGAAGGAAGCGTATCTGTGGTTGAGTTTGTTCAGTCAAGCATGGGAGCCTACGATCAGTTGCTCGGTCTTATCGTCATTGAGACATAAGCTGTTGGTGGCCATCAATGCTTGGATTTCCAGGTAGATGTAATTTAGTCGTTTTGAGTCTTGGTCGTAGCAGCCCGTGAGGGGGATTAGGACTTTGTCATCTGCATAATAAGTGTAGGTGACACCCAATTTGTCAGGCGATCAAATAAGAGCTTCGTAAATATATTGTTAAGAGTAGGGGGGGGATACGCACGAGCCTTGGAACTCCGCAAAGTGTCGGGATTCGGTCTGCTGAAGGGGAGAAGACTCTAGTGGTCCGATTGAAGAGAAAGGAGTTGATCCAGTCAGAGGGGTCGGGAGAAAAGGCTGCAGTGAGGTGTTTCGTGAGAATTTGGGTGTCAACGAGGTCGAAGGCAGCAGATAGGTCGAGTAGTAGGAGTATTGCTAGCTTGCCTTTGTCCCTTGCCTCATCCATTTGGATCTTGAGGGCGAGGAGTGCGGTCTCGGTGCCGTGTCTGGGTGGGAAGCCTGATTGCCCGAGGCCTAGTAGTTTATCTTAATGCTTCTTGATTTGCAAGTAGGCCACCCGATCCAAGATTTTTAGAAGGAATAGGATGGTCGTGATGGGCCTATAGTTGGTGGGGATGTTAGGATCAAGGTTGGTTTTTTTAAGAGTGGCATGACCCAAGCTTGCTTGAGGTTGTCTGGCACTTGATTGGAGGAGAAGGATGTGTTGATGAAGGTGGTGATGAATTGGGCTAGCTTTTTTGCACCATCCTTAATGATGGAGGCTGGGCATAAATCACCCTGGCAGTGAGAGGGTTTAAGACGTTTTATGATGTCTTCTACTTCCCTAGATGTAACATGGGTGAAGGTGAAGGGAGTACAGGAGGGGGGATGTTTTGTTGAATCAGGAGCAGGATGGGAGCTGTTGTTGAGGCTTGTCTTTTTTGCATTTATCTTGTTTTGGAGGAGGGTGATTTTTGTCAGCGAGGGCTTGCTGTATTTTAGTACACCAATCTGCGTTTATAACACAGTCCTGAGAGAGCGGTGCTGGGGTTCAAGCTCTTTTAAGATGCCGAAGAGCTCATTGGTACTCAATTTGGCATTGTGGATTCTTAGGTTATAGGCCTCTTTTTTTTTTTTTGGCTGAAAGTATTGCTGTTTTGGAGGCTGATGAGAAGGCAATTTTGTTTGTGGAGTGCGTGTGTCACCAGGTGGATTGTGCTGATCTTTTGGTGTTTCTAACGTTTAATTCGGGGGTGTACCATTTATTGAGGTAAGCGATAGGTTTTGTTTTTCTTAGTTTGAGGGCTGCTGCAATGTCTAATGCTGATTTGATTGTATCATTGTAGAGGTTTGCCAGGTTGGTAGGGTCTAGGCTGGTGAATTTGGTTTCATCGAGGATGTTGTTAATGAGATGAGTGGCTGTAGACTATCAATGGTGATGTTACGGCAGTTTCTAGAGAGGGATTGGGGTAGGGCTGATCTGGCTTTGGGATTGGAGGAACCAAAGATGGGGAACAGGATGAGGTGGTGATCTGACCAGGCCACTGGGGAGTTTTGGAGGATGGTGATGGAGCAGTTGAGGTCGGCCACCCAGACCAACATTCACCCTTTAGAATGTGTAGGTGATGTCACTCTGTTTGAATCCCTGATTTGTGATGGCGTTTTCGAGAGCTGAGGCCTGTGAATCATTAGGGTCTTTAAGGCTGAGGTTAAGGTCTCTGAGGAGTATGGTTTGGATTTTGGTTTTAGTGTTGGTGGCGAGGAGATTAGTGATGTCTTCCTCAAAGGAGAGAACTGGGCCTGGGCGTCTGTAGAGAAGATGAATGAGAATAGTTTGAGAGGGTGGGAGTGCGAGTTTCACAGAGAGGAGCTCTGCTGAGGTGAAGCTGGTAGGGGGGGTGGTAATGCTCTGAGGGTGAGATGCGATGAAGGCGACCCCCACCTCTTTTATTGGCGGTTCTGTCAGCTCTGATGATGATGTCGACATCTGGCAGAGCAAGGGAGAGTGCTGGACCTGCAGCCTGATGTAGCCACGTTTCACGTTAGCTAGGAAGTCCAGGTTGTTGGCTATGATGAGATCTGCTATTTCAGTGGCATGGGCTAACTGGTAGCAGAGGCTGTAGCGTTATTTATTGAGGTTCAGAGTTGAGTCCAGGTAAAATCCTAAGGTTTTTACCTTCTTTGAACCTTTGATGTTTTAGTCCATCGATAATGAAGGAGTTGTATTGGTAGGAAAGTTTGTTCAGTCTATTGGTTGACCCAATGAGTAAGAGCTCAGTCTTATCATAGAGGCAGAGGCCATGTGTGGCTATCAAGGTTTGTATGATCAAGTAGATTTTGTTGATCAGAGCTACATCTGTGTCAGTCTCCTTGGATAGGGATAAGAATCTGGATGTCGTCAGCATAGTTGATATATGAGACACCCAGCATATCAAGTATATCAAACAGGGGTTTAGTAAATATGTTGTACGTGGTTGGTGAGACACACGATCCCTGTGGCACTCCACATGTGATAGGTACTGGGTCTACTGCAGAGGTAGGAGAGAAAACATATAGAACGGATATCAAGGAAGGATTTGATCCAAGTGGTGGCCTCCTTCGAGAAGTGGGCAGAAGATTTAAGGTGGTTACTCAAAACTTTATGGTCAAACACGGCCGATGGGTCCAATAGGAGGAGAATGGAGGCTTCTCCTTTGTCCTTCCGTTCGTCCATTTGGTTCTTTAGGTCGATGAGGGCAGTCTGTCTCGTGTCTGGGCCTAAAGCCCGATTGACGGGTACCAAGTTGTTATCCTCCGGATAGGATTGAATCTGCAGCTAAGCAGCCTTATCTAGGATTTTTAGGACAAATGGTGCAGTTGTTATTGGCCTATAGTTTGTGGGTATCATTGGGCCAAGTTTTGCCCTTTTTTTTTTTTAGAAGAGGTAGAACGCATGTGCCTTTGAGATTAGTCGGAACTGAGCAAGTTTCGAATGACGAGTTGATTAGTGTAGTAATGAATAGAGCTAGGTCCCTAGCTGCTTCTTTAATTCTAGGTGCAGGACATGAATCCCCTAGGCATCTGGAGGGCTTGAGTGATGTGGTGATCTTTTCCGTTTCCATTATAGAGATAGGTTTGAAATTGAACTGATTACTCGGTTTAACTTGTTTGTTGGCAGCTTCCTGCAGTATGGTTTCTTGTGCCACTAGTACATTCTTATGGAGCATGTTTTTTGGCTATGATTTTTCTCTTGGGGCATAATTATTTTGTAACAAAGGGCATTTTGTATGTTGGTGCACCACGTTTGGTTTTTGATACACGTATCGTTTGGAATGACAGGCGATTCTAGTTCTCTTAGGATAGAGAATAGTTCCCTTGTACTAGAGTTTGCTTTTCCAATTCTTTCGTTAAAGGTGGCTTTTTTTGGTTTGGATGATTTCCTTTTTATATCCATCAGCAAGAGTGGTTAGATTGTTTTTATTCAGTTCAGACGGATTGTTTCTCCATTGAGCTTCCGCGTGTCTTTTTTTTTCATTGCATAAGGCTTTCAGACTAGGAGTAAAACGGGTGTTCAAAAGGGCCCGAGGTTTCTCTTTGCTGAGTTTAAGCAGCGCAATAGGGTCGATAGCTTGGTTAATAGTAGTGTTGTACAGTGCAACAAGCAAGGTAGGGTCTGAAGGGAGGTGATAGGTTGGATGAGGGGCAGGGTGTTGCTGACTGTTCTATTCCGTTTATGTATTGTTAAGGCTGGTGGGGCCATGACTTTGAGTTGATTTGTAGGTTATCTTGTATAGCGAATGAGATTTATCTGTCCATGTACAAGGTTCGATTGCAGTTATGGGGGTTTTACAGTTAATATCTGCAATCCAGGGTGCAGCCTTTTATGTGTGTGGGGGCATTACTTCTCAGAGTAAGGCCAACTTCAGAGATTGTGTTAGTTAGGGTAGAAGCGCTAGCATCGTTCGGGTCGTTCAAACCTAAGTTGAAGTCCCAGAGTATAATAGTTTGTGATCCAGGTTTAGTATTAAGTAAGGCAGTTAGGGGGCCTATAAATGAGGTGCATGGTGATAGTATGTGAAGCTGACCGGGGTGGAGGGGTAATTTAACAGAGGAATGTAGTGGCAGATGTTGTATGGCCCTCAAGCCCAAGTTAGATTTAGTGAAGCAGGCGATGCACCCACCTCTAGAAGTTGCTCTATCTAATCTGAGGGTAGTGTAGTTCTCAGGGACAGGTAGTGAAATGGCTGGGCCAGCGGCAGGATGGAGCCAGGTCTCTGTGACGGCTAGGAAGTCTAGCTGATTGACCGTGATGATTTACCCCATGTCAGTGACATGGGCCACTAAAGATCTTGCATTGATCATTGGTCTTGCATTGATCAGTGCTCCTTTGATTTCGTGGGGTTTCTTAGCTACATTCTTGTTTGGGCCGTTGAGGTGGAGAGATGGAGCGCTAGATTCTGCAGTAGGTGTGAGTTTAGTGTTCCTTTTTCTCAGTTTAAGGGGCGTCTGATTGGTGCATATATTGGTTGTTGATGATGAGAATTTGGGGAGTCTAGAGCCTAGTCTGAGATTACATATACTAGTAGGGCAAAGTTGGTTAGGTTTAGGTCTCCTTGCAAATTTCTGGATCCATTGGGCTGGCGTCATAGGGTCATATAAGGATTTGGTAGTCCCGGAGACCAATGGTGATAGAGAGGTGGCAGGGAATACGTAGGGCAGATTTGGTTAGATAGAGGTGGAGTTATTCTAATGAGGAAGGCAGGCGTTTCATGTTGGTGGCAGATCTAAGTCCACCCTGAAATGGGGAGGGTATAGCCATGTGGTTTTCTGTAAGGTTTAGAGGAAGCCGAGTGATTGTAAAGCAGAGTAGCAGTAGTTGGCGTCAACCTTTGAGTGAGCATGTAGCATGATTGGTTATACCCAAGATTGTATTGCTTGCCCAATGGTGGATCCTGGGTAGGCCATGCTATCATTTGATAGATTAGTAGCCTCTTCCTGTTAGTAATGGGCACTCTAGATGACAACCTAGTGCCGTTTTTACCTTCTTCTGAATGGACACAAACCTATTTTGGTAAGGATATACCTTTCCTCTCTGGTATGAATGGTGGTATGAGGTATTATATCCCTTGAGTGGAAAAGCATGCTCCCTTTTTCAAGATCTAACAAGAAGCTGTTGAACTGCTTCAATGTATTTGGGGAAATTCTGAAGTGGAGCTCTTTGTACCAGTACTATTTGTTTCCTGTCCCAATTGTGAATCGTAACCTTTTTGAATGCTGCAATGTTCTCTTTGGGAAAGGTGGTAAGCTTTGGAAATTGGGTAGATGACTGCTAGTAGTTCAACTAATCGGTGTCAGTTGGTGGTGTTATACTGGGTACAAGGCGTGAGGATAATGTTGGTGGTTAAAAGGTAAGCCACAGTCTTGTAGTTATGGAAGGCTGTGGGCTCTGTGTCTGTACCCTGAAAAGCCGTTCTTGGATCTTTGTGCCTTTTTCCTGCCTTCCAAAGATACTGGTATTGGCAGATCTTGTTGGGGCTTCCAAAGGAGGATACCGGCCTGTCCTCAGGTGGAATGGACTGGTGCTTGTTGATGCCAGATCTGGGAGACCGTATGCGTCCCAACTCTTCTTGACTTTTTGAGGGAATCCTCTTCCAAAACAGACTTTACCATTGATATGGAGGAAGTCGAACTTGAATGCCTCAATATAGAGTTGTGATCCCCTCGTTTCAGCGTCTTATATCTTGCCACTTGAGTGACCTCATAGAGCATCTATTTGGGGGAAGAGAGGTGGTTTTCATTATCCCTAGGCGTCTGGGCAGATCTATGATGCCCCATCATGCACATCCTTTTTTTCCTATCGCTCAGCCTTCTTCAGGACATGCATGACCTGGCACTTTACAATATGATGATCCTCTGGCAGGCAGTGCATGCACCTTTTCGTGCTCTTCCTACTTTCCCCTCTTCTGGGAGGATCGCTCGGGGGCAACGTGGTTGTCTAGGAAGCAAAGACGACACGGAGCAACACCAGTACGATCCCCGGGTCTGCGCTTACAGACCACTGGGTAGTAAGCACGCTATAAATAACCAATCATATCATATAGTTTCCCACTGCATTCAGGGCGCTTTTCAAACCGCTCTGGCATGCTGGGGATGAAAAGCCAGAAACGCATAGAAAGCAGGGAGCCAAAATACAAACGGGTGCCAGAAAATAAGTAAACATCCAAAGTCCTCCAATGAAGCAGAAAAGAAGGTAGTGTGCTCACTGCTTGTGCTCACAGAGAGATGATCGCTACGCGTAGCGCTCCCTGTCACTACTGTGTTTTAATGTTTGTGCCTTGAGTGTGACCTTCCTAAAGGTGTAGTGCCATTGTCACTGCTATTTATATGTGCGTTCCTTGAATATGTGATGACTTTACCCCTCTCCCTGCTGGGCCCGCCCCCCTTACCTGCATCCCCACCCCAACACTGAATTGAGGACCCAACCCCTATCCCCAGGCCGTACTTGACAATGCAGTGAGTCGGCACGCGGCTGCCCGGGGTATACCTATTCGTTTCTCATTTTCCATTTGCTGCAATGTATGAAAGCCTATAAACAAGGTTGATAACTGTAACTTCTTTGCTACTTTTATCTCAAGAGTAAATTAAATGTGATTTGAAAGATTAGTGTATCATCGAAACAAAAAAATGGTGTTCTAGGATTCTTTCATGCACTACTCAAATAAAATCTGCATGCAGCTTTCCATGTTCAGAGCATTGCAGGAGATGTTTCAATCTATCTCATGGGAACTTTTCCCAGATCACCTTAGATTATGGCGAAAGCTACATTCCCTCGGATTTCCTTCCGATTGTTGCTGATTTATAACGGGTAAAGAAAAGGTCTCAAAATGTGTATTTGTATTTTTGCACCGTCATCACCCATTATCCACACAATATGAGTATGCTGTTAAAAATAATGTGAACTGTAGTACTGGTGGCCCACTCCCGAGCACTGAAATTCAACCATACTCTGAACACTGTGATACGTTTTAGTGGGACTTTGATGCAGTAAGAGCACTCGCAGGAACTAGTCTGGACAGGGAGAGGGGATGCGAGAAGCCTTTGTTTGGCAGCGATTGAGTGATTTATACATGTGTTTACTTAATGCATTGATTTGTCCTGCTTTTATCTACCCTTGTCTCTCCCTAGAGTGGTGTACCTTTTCTCCTGGGAGCCCCGCCATGATGTTTCGTACACAGTACACAAGAACTCCGATCTTTCCTTCCTCCCGCCCTGGTACGTGAGCGCCATGACTACGCAGGAGAAGTAACTCCCAGAACCAGAAGACTGCTCTGTTGGAGTCTGATGGTGCTTCACTGCTGTTGGCATCAGTTGGTTTCAGTGGCTGTGTGGGGCAAGCTGGATCCAAAGACGTGCCTTTCCCACACGTGCAACGTTTCCAGCTTCTCCACGTTCTCTGGTCGCGTAGTCCAACTTGCCTAACCCATTGTACGTGTGAAGCCAACATTTAGCTAGTGAACATGTTCTATGTACAAAGATGTTCTGGCGAGATGGCTCTGCTGCACAAGCAATCGGAAGCATAAAAATGTGTGCAACTGGACAATGGCGTCCACGTAGAGCATAGTGAATGGATAAAGGCACCAGCTGTGGAATAGCTCTCTGCTTCTATGTAATTACAACAAATAGCTTAGTCTTCGACAAGAGCTGGGTAACCGGAAGAGAGTAGCTTAGTGGGCTGATTTGTAACTGAATGGGCAGTTTAGCATGGGTGCGCTCGATCTGTGCCAGAAGAGAGAGCTCGGGTGGAGGTGTTTCTCTTATACAATCTTAGTACTCTAAACCTAGAAAGCACAGCTGGTGAAGATAGAGAAGATAATTCCATCTGCAAGAAGTGTCAGTCCAAGCAATAGTTTGGAAGGGGAGAAGGCTACCATCATAGGAACTATGTGGCCTGTCTAGGTAGGTAGCTCTGTGAGTAAAGCACCAAATGGCTGCCTGTCAGAGAACAGTTCCCGAGTAAAGGCACCTGTTAAATATGTATAAATAAAGGGCAGCCCCACTAGGTGTGGGTACCAGTTATCAGCTCCTTGAAATATGGTCAGATCACTCTTGGACTTGGGATCCTAGTTATCGGGGGATAGTTAATGAGTAAATCCATGGGTCTTATATTTCTAGAGTATGTTCTCGAAGAAGAAGCATGGAAGCCGTGTTTGCTGTTCACAATCATGCTAATAATGTGCAAGGTACACCAAGTCCAGCATAGCTCGCTGCACTAGGAGTAAGATGAACAAGCGGCTAGGAACTCTGAATACTCTTCTAGCACGTTGCTAAACATTAAGCTATAAAATGGCTCCCATCCTGCAGCGCAAATTGTGCTTGTATGAAAGTAGGAATTCCAAGGCATGTTTGGATAAGAAGCTCAGAGTACACACTGGTCGGGATATCTCAAAGACTTTCCACGTGTGTTGCGGGTGGTGGAGGATCCAGTTACGGCTGCAAGAGATGACGGCAACAAGGACAATCCACCGCACACCTCAGAATGGCGAGAAGCGAGAACTATGGCCCCATTACAGCCATCAAGAGATGTGGCTATGACCTTGTCTTCCTAATAGCTACAAACAAGAACTTGCCAACAGAGCGCTGCAGATCCAGGCTGGCTCTGTTTTCCTCTTTCCCCTTCAATGAATTGCGAGAACAGCAGCCAACGACGACAGCCTAGCTTCTTCTACCGGCCAGAGGGTTGGGTTGAGTTGCATTGTCACTTTTGGCTGTAGAGACAGACATTTGAGTGTGACGGATGCAGACTCTAAAATGATGGCCAGCAAGAATTTTAGGGGGTTCCTGATTACCCATTTAGCTATGTACATTTATTATATTTTTTTTTGTTGCAGTCCTAACACTTCAAGGCCTCCTGACTTTGTCTTAAGGATTCTTCCAAATAATGATCAAAACAAAAGTGCCAGGTGCAGCAGGGATTCCACTTAATCTTTTATGTTAATCTCAGTCAATTCAATGGAGGGCAGCCTTTTTTCTTTTCTTACAGTTGCTCATTACTATAGCAAATATATTAACACCAACGTATCTGCATTTTAAAGTTGAAAAGTGGAAAGGCATATTTTTAAAAAACAAAACAAATAAAAAAGCTCACTGAGACGCCAAACCATCTGAACAAGGTTGCAGTGCCCTGTTCTGTGGCAAATAAAAGACTTCAATCGGAGTCTGGACTGCTTCTGGCAAAAATGTGCCATACCCGAGTAAATGTGATTCAGGTGGGTTTTGCCCATTTCTTCCTCGTCACCTGTGAATTGGGGCCTAATTTGTTTTACCATGAATGACGGTGTGTTTCCCCAGATCAGAAAGCTGAAGACTAATGCGAACTGCAACATTTATAGCTATTGAGGGGAGTAATGGCCATACTTTGAACTTTATTTTTCATCTATCATTTCCAATTAAATTGTTAGCAGATCGTTAGGTATTTACCCATCCCATCTGAAATATGCATTTTTCAGGCTTTAAAAAGGTGCTGAATTATGGGAGGAACCAATAGTACAACATTGATTTAGGCTGACTTGAAACTCCTCTCACATACAAAACAGCTGTCGCATAATTTCAAAAGTGATTTTTGTACCATTACCTGAATTCTGATTTATGCTTAACTTTGCTACATTTTTCTTTAGTGTAGCACGTTTGTATCCAATTAAAGAGCCGAAACATCCAGATAGTTTTTGTTTACAACTGCAAAATCCCACACAGTGACGTAGATGCAGGCATTTCAGTTCATCTAGAGTTGCCATTTTTTCATTTTATAAGGCAAAATATGCTTTTCAATTGTCTGCAGTCTCTAGATTTTTCTTGTTGTCTTCCGTTGGTGGAAACTGTTCTCCCATCCCCTGTTCACAGCGAGGCCTCTGTTGTGTACAGAGGGACACCCGCAAACCTCCCTTTTAGAATAGTCTTAGATTGTGAAAGGGGACAACGCATGTCCTTCGTGGTGCTAGCTTTTAAAAGGGCCAGATGACCTGTAATGTACACGATACATTTGTGTTTCCCTTTTCTACTGAAAGTGTGTGTTTGGGATGGCAGCTGTTCTGCAGAGAAAACGACCCGGTCTAATTTTTGTACCCCCTTTTCTGCTAAACGTACATTTGCTATGAGTGTTTTTTTTTTAATTAAACGCTTGACAACAGTGAATAAAACATTTTAGTCTAGTACAAAGGCCGAATGTATTTTTTGTTTACTGTAGATAAATGTGTCTATTTACCCCTAGTTTCTTGATTTAATGGGGCATTACTTGTTACTATTGTTTTTAATGAAGGTTTTTTTTTTTTAATTCACATTGAGCAATGTTGGTAATTCTGCAGGGCATGAACATTGGTATACCTGCACAGCGGTGAGAGCGGCCTGTGTAGCTTAATAGTCAGCCTGTATGTCATGGTTAACTAAAACCTGCACAATTATGCATGCATGGATTCAAAATTTGCAGAAAATATGCGCTCTCTTTTCTTTTCTGCCCAAGACTGAACGGCTTTGAACAATGTGAGGTGAACATTAATCAGAAATTGGTTTGACTCAAACAACTATTCTAGATTTCTTTACCAAGTCTCTATTAAAGTCAGATGTGGAAACGCAGGAATACATTTAACTCGCACCCCCCCCCTCCTCCACCCTGATCCGTGCGACCTCCCCCTCTTTGTGCCAGGATTTCCTTAGTGTTTAGGCAGCTGATGACTCTTAATAAAAGGAGGGCAACAACAAAAAAGTCTTTCAATTTGGGTTCTGGTTTGGCTAGGGCTTTCACAATTCACTACGGGTAGGCCCCATCCCAAAAAGATTATAACTTCTCCTCCTTGGTAAGTGTCTTTCCAAAGACCTGTTCAATGGATTCTCTTGGCGTTTCCCCAGTTTTGCTGAGTACCGTGGTCGCAGATGTCTTCGCAGAGGAGTTGGTTGGGCAGCTTTGTTCTTCTCAGGAGTGGGGGGGTTTGTGTGGGCCTGGACTGCTCTCTCAAGGAAGAGCAACCAGATAAGAGATCACTGCATCGACTTGAGGCTGATCTCTGGATTACTTCTGGGGCCCATACTGATTCCAAGTTGACTCCTTGCTACCATGCCATTTTTGTTCCTAAATTTCCTCCTGCTCGCAGTGTTATTCATGGACTCCTGTCGATCCTCTTCTAAGCTGCGCTGTGTGCTAATTTCACCTCCCTGCTGCCTTGGGGTGCCTGTGCCCCTCTCTCCCAAGCATCTCCTTCCCAGTCATCCTCTACTTTCCTCCCTCCACTCCCCGTTCTACTTGGACTTCTATCCATATCCACTTTCTATCCTCCTTGGCTCTCCCCTGCACATCTTAGATTTTCTCTCCACCACTTCGAGCTTCCCTTCATATCTGCTCACCCCTCCTTAATCTTCTCTCCATCACCTCCCCCTTAGACCTGCTCTCCATCACTTCCCCCTTGGTCTTTCTCGCCACCTTCTCCTTAGATCTCACCACTGCCTTTTGTTTCTAAACTCTGGTAGTGTGCACTTTATGTTCCAGATAGTATCAGACAGATGATTGAGGGGACAAGAAATGGTCTGTTTGGTCCCACGTTGGTGAGCGACTGAGCATGGCGTGGATCATCTGCCATCTTGGCTTCTACTTGCGGTATATGCATACAGAAGATTTGGTGTTCATTGTTCTGCGTATCTGTTGCAGCTGTCTGCACAGATTGCCTCATGGTGCATCTCTCTTGGAAACGTAGAAATACGGCGACTTAAAAATGTCACCTATACCGAATATGGCATCTTTGTGCCGTATTAGTATCCTGGTCCCCATTACTCCAAATTACGGAGGCAGGGGTGTCCCCCTGCATCAGTACATGTTAATTTGGGGGGCAAGGGGGGGACAAAGAGAAGTCAAGAAAAAAGGACCCTGCAGCACCAGTTCAGCCCCACGTTATTTGGACAGAACTGATGCTGCATGGATACAGTTGAGACAGTGGCACACTTCTGTGTGTGCTGCCGGAAAGGTAAGTGGGTAGGGGGATGCGCGGCACAGTAATGCACTGCGCCATAATGGAAGTCGGATTTTTGGAAGTCGACATTATGGGCGACAAAGTGTTCACATAGAGCCCATCTCTACAGGGAGCAAAGCCATCCGGAGATATAGTGGGATAGCATCTGCTGAAATGTAGTTGGCCAAATGTGTTCTCATTTGCCAATGATATTGTCTCGCCGATTGCATCCCTTAAAAAGATGGACTGTAGTTTGAGATCTCAACATGGTTACTGCAAGACCCTCTGGAGGTCCCATGTGACGAGGACCTGCTTCCTCAGGGCGGGCAGCATGGTGAGAGTAGCTGGGGATGCTATTCTGGGCCCAGCATTTTACAGCTTGCAGTGGCGTGCGGTTTTGTTCTCATGTCACTGCCTCATATTTTCTCTGGAGGCTCAAGGAGCCTGTCTCTGGACATGTCACGTCAGCACTAAATCTGGCTGTTCTGCAGTTTTTGGGAGAATTCGTAAAAACTGGAGGTACTGGCAGGACTATCACATGGGCCCCTTTTGAACTAGTGACCTCTGTATATGGATTACCTAATCTCTGGTCTCAAGTAATTATTTCTGACCCATGGCCACACTGCATGGTTCACAAAAGGTTTTGGGGATATTTAAGATAGAATAAAGAAGCCAAAAGGGTACTCCTTACTTGCAGACCCGATATTTTTCACAGACATTGCAACAAATATATATGTTCATATGTTTTGCTGTAAAAGTATTTCATTATACTGGATTTGGTGAATGTTGGAATTGGGAAAAGAAAGTCAGTAAAATTGCTGCTTGGTGGGCTGGCAAGCAACGAACCAATGGAAAAGAAAACCGGGATGGAAACCCTGGCAGGAGTGCAAGAAGCCCACATTACAGCATTTCAACAATAGTCCAAGCTCTATTACACTGGATACTTTGCGTAAGGTGGTCCCACCTTGAACACTAGTAGCTTGCCCAGTATAATAGGAATCGCTGGTGGGATCATCTCTTGTATCATTTCTGTTAGACGCCTGGGACCATTTCCTTCTCTTCTATTTACTATCTCTTTGAGTGGTAGCACTACAAAACATCGAAGACAATTACTGCTAGGTATAAAACCTCGAAAGTAAAATGGCAAATTCAGAAGACAAAATAGAGGTTGGGGGTATTTATTGATGTGGAGAGGTGGGGGTCTTGCATTTAAAATAGAAAAAAATTGTTGTTTTATGTTCCAGGTTTTCGACCTTGCAGCAAATACTTAGATGATTTAGCATAGATCCACTTTGGATATCTCCAACTTTTGAACATAATAGGTTGTCCCTGATGGGTAAGGCGAATGTAAGTGGCACAGCAAAATAATAATGCAAAGCAGGGACAAATGAGGAAGCCAGGGGGAAAGCAGGAACAATAAGACTCGTCCCTGATGAGGAAAATCCAAAATGGGAAAACAAAAGTTTAAGGACAAGAAGACATTGACGTATGATTTAACTGAGAATAGGACCCAGCCAGAGCAGAAACCATTGGTGTTTCTTTCTGTGGAGGCTGTAAAGAATCCGTAGTGCCTTCTATGATCGAAAGGTTTTCTATGCTACATAGTTTAAGGGGCTAGAGAAGCGCCTGCAAAACATTTCTCCTCCTAAAGAACTGCAGAGGCAAAATACCATATAGTGACCGTTGGTGACTGCAGGAAGAACTGGAAACCCATGAAAACTCTCAATGAGGAATTGCTAAGACAATTAAGCAGGGCTTACTTGAGAAATATTCCCATTCTAACATTTCTTCACCAAATGACTGTGTGACCAGGAACCCCTGGGTCTGAGCAAGACATACCCTAACAGGAAGGGTAGGGTAACTGGTATACCCAGTGAAGGTGAAGAAAATCACACCAGAGGAAAAACAGGGAGAAGGAAAACCAGCAGACCCTGGGTATTACCCAAATTGTTCGAACACAATTGTTTGAATTACCGAATTGACCGAAAGTTGAGGGTCCGAATTGACCGTTGCACAATTGACCGCACATATATATATAATGGGGGGGTTGCGGGGGATTTCCCCCCGCATATATGTAACAATTGACCTTCACAATTCAGTCAATTGTGCAAAGGTCAATTGTAATTCGAACAATTCGTATACATCCAGACAATGGGAGAGCTAACCGCTGGAAACCAGGAGACAATGGGAGAGAGGAATGGGGGTTGATGTCAGGACAGAGACTGGCTCTAGTCCCGGAAGCGTGCATATCCACCCCCTGGTCTGCAAGGGAAAGCAGACCAGTTGGCTTGGAAACCATAACACAGGAACCCTGAGCTTACCTGGTGCTGCAGCTGGTTGCCCACTCAGAGACCGATTGCCCTGATCCAGGCAACGACCATCATACTGCCAATCGACATGAATCAGGTGGTGGTTACAGCATGGGAGAGGCAGTCGTTCAAAGCTGCTGTGATGGGCTATGGGCAGCCCTGGGAGCCCGGTGTCTGAAAAGGGGGCAGGGCTAGACCAGTGTAGCAACAAGTACCCCGATTGGCCAAATCCACGAGTTGTTACTATAAATACTCTGCAAACAGATACTCTTTGTCATTCCGTCTCTGATTTTTGCAGGATGCGCACGTTCTGGGGAGCGAAGAAAGCTACCATTTGGCCTATGAAGACCTCCATCTGGATCGACTCAACAAGAAATCTTGCTTATTCAAAAAGGGGAACAGCTTATCGGAACTTGAAGGACCAATTGTTTCCACCCCCCCTATATCCCGAATAAAAGGACTTGTTTTGTTTTTATTGCGCTTCAGCCTCCACTCTTTTACAGACGGGTAAACATCACAGTCCCACTGACAGGCTGAAAGAAAGACAAGGGGTCAAAAACGGAGGGAAAGAGATCCATAGACAGAGGTGTTTGACAATCAAGTCTGTACAAAGGAGGAGTGTCAATTGGAGCAGTTTTGGATCACCCTTTTGTGGCAATTCTGATAACTGTTTTGTATCGGGTAGCATACATATTGGGGAAACCCCAACGATCAGACTCTCGCATTGATCAACAAAGTGACATATTCGCTCAACACAAGTCTAAGGTTCAATGATAAATTCCAGGAAAGTAATCGTGGCCAGAAAAGTGAAGTGGGTTGGAAAATCACCAACACGCTGTCAAGGTGACTGTGAGGTAACTATTAACAGTCACTGAACTATGATGGCATCTACTTCCATCAAATCCAAGGTACTGGGAGGATAAAGGGGGAATAGATTTGTTACCTTAACCCTATTAGTGGCATGCAAGACCCGCCCAAGGCAAAGAAGGGCCTGATATTGTGGAGAGCCAATTGCACTCTGTAATCGTTTTACTCCCGTCAGTAATTTGATTGACCAGGTCGAACAGTAAAAGTCATTATAGTTCTGCTAATTTTAGTATGATTTAATGATGCATTGAATAGGGCAGTACTAATAAATGTGGAAAAAGACTTTGTGCTGGTTGGAGATGGTCCTTTTTGAGATAATGGAATCTTGGAATTTAGCTGAAGTTGGTAACGCACTGAGGAGTCTGTACCCCAAGGACTTAGTTGATACTTGTGATATTGTTTTATTACAGGAGACCTGGGCAATTGATGATCCACATATAGATTTTAAAAAAAAATACTTTTTCAGTTCTGGCATCTAAAAACATAAGGGGAAGGAATTCGGGAGAATTGGCAATGTTGCTTTTGGTTGCAGTACGATTGGGAGCATGAATGGCTGATATCAATGCAATGAGTTACAATCAAACATGATTGCAACTAGGGTGACAAATGCTGTAGATTGCCAGGTAGAAGTAATATGAATATCAGTTTTGACAGCCTGTGTGAACTTTGATCCGGCCAAGGGAGCCAAAGCATGTAGTACATTTAGGTGGAGAGGTGAATGTAAAGATGGGAACGGGTTCTCTGGAATAATCATTTGATGAGGAGGCGAAGTAGCTTGGCATACAGAAACCCCGAATGTTTGTTGTACAGATCTATGAACCGGGTTTAGTCGCCCTAAGTTTACTAATCGTTAAAGGGATGAGGTCATTGAATGGCTGCATTTACCCTAATGTCCATTGAAATGGAACATTTTGTCAGCCACGCAGTAGCTAATCTGTAGACTATGCAAGTGGACTGATTGAAATTTGGAGGTATGTAAATGAATTTATGATCATGGACAGAACCGATGGTGACCATTGTGCGCTGCTCGTTAAGCCTTAATTTAGGGATTACCAACCCTAGTAATGGTCTGTATCTTTTAGAAAGGGGAGAGGTACCTAATAGATAGAATATAGGATGAGAGCGTGTTGAAGGAACAAGTTACTTACCTGTAACTGTTGTTCTCCAGCATGGGTCTGGCATGGATTCACATGGTCATGAATATTCCCCGTCGTCAGGCTGGGAATTCTCGGTAAAGAAAAATCAGTTTCGTTTCTGATCTGTCTTTCGTAGTAGTAACCAATCACTGATCTCTGCGTCATACTGACCACAGCCAATGACTGCCATCTCCCTAAGCCCCGCCTCTGGCAGTCATCTTCAGATTTGGTAGCATGTGAAGTGGCAGTATGACCAAGTGAAGAGCCGCAGAGGGGTTGGCGGGAGGGTTCGCATGTGAATCCATGCCAGACCCATGCTGAAGAACAACAGTTACAGGTAAGTAACTTGTTCCTTCTCCAGCATGGGGTCTGGCATGGATTCACATGCTCATGAATAAATGAATACATAGCAGTACACACATGCACAACCACGGGAGGTGGCAACAGGCTCAACATTAAGCAATACAACAACTCAACATTAAGCATCTCGTACCTTCTCACCAGGCTCACCTTAGGCGAACAGGTTGCGCAGCACTGCTTGGCCGACCCTGGACTCCTCCCTGGAATCCCGGTCGACGCAGTAGAATTTTGTGAAGGTGTGCGTCGACCTCCACGTAGCAGCCCTGCAGATGTCCAGCAGGGGCACACCAGATAGGAATGCCGTGGTAGCTGCGATCGCTTTGGTGGAATGGGCTCTCGGATGGCCGGGCAGCGGTCGGTTTGACAACCGATGACAGTACATGATACAGCCGGAGAGCCATCTGGAAATGGAAGCCTTTGAAAGAGCCTTCCCCTGATTGACAAGTCCAAAGTTCACAAAAAGTTGTGACGTCTTCCGAAAACTCTTTGTGCGGTCCACGTAGAGCTTCAGCGCTCTAGCCACATCCAGCGAGTGCAAAGTCCTTTCAGCCGGCGACAAAGGCGACGGGAAGAAAACCGGCAACACCAAGGGTTTGTTGAGGTGGAAGTCCGACGGCACCTTGGGCATGAAGGAGGGGTGCGTCCTGAGCACTACCCCCCGTGTCGTGAAAAGTCAAGTACGGGGGCTTACAGGAAAGGGCCTGGATCTCTCCCACCTGTCGTGCGGAGGTGATGGCCACAAGAAACGCTGTTTTCCACGACAAGAACTTCAACGGAGCTGAGTGCAGCGGCTCGAACGGAGGTCCCATGAGCTTGGTCAGCACCACGTTGAGCTCCCACGCCGGGGCCGGAGCCTTCACCGGTGAGAACGATCTGAACAGTCCCTTCATGAATTCTTTCACCAGACGATGAGACCACAAAGACGTCCTTTCCGTGGTTCTGGTGTATCGGGAGATCGCAGCAAGATGAATCTTGATGGAAGCGTGCGCCAGTCCAACCTTGGCCAGCGTCAGTAGGTACGGCAGTAGTTGAGGAGCCGTAATCCGTAGAGGGTTAATCTTCTGTGCGTGGCACCAGACAGAGAACCTCTTCCATTTGTGTCCGTAGCATTTAAGAGTTGAGGACGCCCTGGCCTTTGCAAGAACCTCTCTGCAGTCGGCCGGTATGTCATAACCTCCAAACTCTAACGCTGCAGGAGCCAGGCCTGCAAGTTCAGCGACTTCGGGTCGTGATGGAGGATGGCTCCTCCTTCCCTGGAGAGAAGATCCGCGTCCACTGGCAGCTTGATTGGCGGGGACGCTGACAAGTCCAGAAGGTCCTGGAACCATATCTGCCTCGGCCACGCAGGTGCGATGAGGATCATCCTGCACCGTGACCTCTTGAGCTGGTTGATGAGCCGGATCAGCAACGGCAATGGAGGGAACGCGTATAGAAACAGGCCCTCCCAGGGGAAAGAGAAGGCATCGCCCATGCTCCTCGGCTGGGGAAACCTGCTGGCGAACCTCCGGCACTTGGAGTTCATCGCCGTCGCGAACAGATCGATCTGGGGTGTGCCCCACCGTCGGAAGAGGCAGTCCACTAGATCCTGTCATAGTTCCCACTCGTGGCACGAGCGCAGCTCTCTGCTGAGCGAGTTGGCGATGGTGTTTTTTATTCATGCCAGATGAAACGGCACCAGAAACCTCCCTTTGGGCGACGGCCCAATGCCACAGATCCTGCGCCTCCTTGGACAGGGCTGGGGATCTGGTACCGCCCTGCTTCCTGATGTAGAACATGGTGGTGGTGTTGTTGGTGAAGATCCTCACCACCTTGCCCTTGAGGGACGGAAGAAAGGACCTGAGGGCCCAAAACACTGCACGGAGCACCAGGACGTTGAGATGGAGGGACTTCTCCGTCGGAAGCCAAAGGCCTCTCGCGTGCAGATTTTCGGTGTGCGCTCCCCACCCTTCCAGGGAGGCATCCGTGGTCACTGTCTTCTGGTGGCCCGGGGTCTGGAAGTCCATGCCCGTCAGATGCGCGCGGGTGCCCCACCACCGGATCGCCCGTCGGAAACTCTCGTTGAGTGTGATCCTGTCCTCGAAGCTGCCCTTCGTCTGGATCCAGCGAGCGTCCAGGAACTTCTGTAACGGGCGCATCCGAAGCCTGCACAGGCGGATGAGAGAAATGCAAGACATCATTCCGAGGAGGGATTTGATGGACCTCACCCTGGTTGCGTCCGCAACCAGCATCCGCTGCACCTTGCCCAAGATGGCCCTCGTCCTTTCCTCCGACGGAGAGGCCAAAAGCGCCACTGTGTCGAGTTTCGCTCCCAGAAACAGTGCGTCTTGCGTGGGCACCAGGTGGGACTTGGCGTAGTTTATGGAGAATCCAAGGTCTGTGAGTAGTTGGACGGTCCTCGCCGTGTGCTCCACGGCGAGCTCCCTTGTCTTTGCTCGGATGAGCCAGTCGTCCAGGTAGGGATAGACGTGGATCCCTTCCAGGCGCAGCCGCGCTGCCACCGGTGCGAGGCACTTGGTGAACACCCTGGGTGCCGACCTCAATCCGAATGGAAGGGCTCTGAACTGGTAGTGACGCCCTTGTACCACAAATCTGAGAAACTTTCGGTGTCCCTTTTAGGATGGGGATATGGAAGTAAGCATCCTTCAAATCCAACGACGACAGGAAATTGCCCTCCTCCAGCTGACCCAGGACGTGCTGGAGGGTGACCATCCGGAACGTCTGTGCCTTGATGAATTTGTTCAGTCGTCGTAGGTCCAGGATGGGACGCCATCCTCCTGTCTTCTTCTTCTTCACGAGGAAGTATCTTGAGTAAACTTCAGAGCCCCTCTTTGGGACGAGCTTGATGGCACCTTTCTTGAGCATCGCCTTTACCTCCAAGAGAAGTTGAGGGACGTGATGTTCCTTCCTGGCCACGGGGGGGGACGCACGGGCACTTCTTTAGAAACTCGAGCGCGTGACCCTGGGCCAGGGCGTCCAGCACCCAACGGTCGGTGGAGATGGACTCCCACATGCTGACGAAGTTCGCCAGCCGGCCTCCCACCGGGATGCTTCGGTGGGGGCCTGGCCCTATGCCCGGTTCAGCCCTGCTTCGACGAGGCTTTGCCGCCTGTCCTCCCTGGCGACGACGGCGGGGTCCGCCCGACTTGCCTCGTCCCTTGTAGGCTTCCTGTGACGACGAACGGGCCGCTTGACGGTAGGTGGCATATCCGCCGCCGGAACCTTTGGAGGCACCCTGTTTGCCTCCGGTGCTCCGAAAGGGCAGCCGTCGTTGCTGGAGAACACCAAGAGCCCGGGCCGTCTCTGTGTCCGTCTTGATGGCTTGTGGGAATCGTCCACTGTTTTCACAAACAGGTTGCTCCCGTCGAACGGCATGTCCAAAACTCTGGTCTGCACGTCCTGCCGGAAGTCCGTTGCCTTGAGCCATCCACGCCGTCTAAGGCACACGCCGTTGCCCAACTGGCGAAACCCAGTGTCAGCGATGTCCGTCGCTATCGTAATGGCGTGGTCCGACGCCACTTCTCCTTCCTGCAAGATCTCTAGGGCCTCTGCCCTCTTGTCGTCCGGTAGGAAGTCCAGCAGGGGGGCGATCTTGTACCACAACTCCCTGTCGTAGCGGGCTACGATAGCCAAGGCGTTGGCAGCCTTAATCGTCGTCGCTCAATGAGATGACTCTGCGTCCCATCGTGTCAAATTTCTTTCCCTCGCCGTCCGGGGGGGCGGTTGACGTAGAGGCCGATGCCCCCCCGCTTTCTTCCTGGCCGCCGCGGAAACGACCGAGTCCGCTGTGCCCGAAGGCACAAGGGGGCTGCGTCCGGGACTCGGTACTTCTTCTCGTACCGATCCCTTCTCGCAGGCGTTGTGGATGGGTTCTTGAGGTGGGCGAGACCCTCATCCCAGATATCGTCCAGTAGAGGTACAGCGAGGACCGTCTTCCTCTTGGTCTCGCGCCGTTGATAAAGGAAACCTTCCTTCTTCTCTGCCGGGCAGAGCTGGAAAAGCTCGGATGCCCTGGCGATCATGGCATGAAACAATCCAATCTCGTCGGGCGGGGAAGCCCGGAGAGGAGGTGACGACGGAAGATCCTCGTCGTAAACTTCGTCGTCTGTACCCGTCGCGGCCGTGTCCGTCCCCGTATCATCCCCACGGGTCGTGGACGGCGAGGAGGGCTGAGCAGGGCGCGATGGTTGAAAAGGAGGTGGAGGATGAATCCTTTTCTTAGGAGGAGGGCTCCCAGAAGGGCCTGGCTCCGGGTCCCCCGTCGGGAGCGGCTCCTCGGTTGGTGGTAACGGCAATCTTGTCCTTATCTCCGAGCATAAGGACTGCATAGCCAACAAAATGGTGACCAAGTTGTCTTGCGGCACTGGTTGAGGGGGGTTTCCGACGGGCGGCCAGGAACCTCATCGGCACCCTCGACGTTCTCATAGTCTCCTTCATCGGGGTCCCTCCCGACGGGCTGGTCTTCTTCCACGCCAATGCCGTGGCTTAAGACTTCGATCAGCTCCTCCTCAGAGGTTGAGGCCGAATCCACGATGGCCTCCTGCCCCCCCTTTTTCTTCTCCGTCGGAGGTTTCACGGGGGTCCTGTCGATGGGTTTGAAAGAGGACTACCTCCGCGGTGGCAGGGAGACTCTGGGCCCCAAGGTCGCCTCCACTGGTGTAGCCTCCACAGGCTGAGCCAGGGCCGCCGCGACTATCTCGATAGAGGCCTTGGCGTGGGGGATCAATGCTTTCACCACCTTTGGTGCGCTCACCGCCTTCTTCCTGGGGGGGACGGGGGAGGGTCACTGCCTCGCTCCCCCTCCGATGGGGCCTTCGAGCTCGACCGGGGCCTCTCCAGAAGCTTCGCCGGGTGCTCGGACTTCCTCTTACCCGAGCCAGAGCGTTGGCTCGTGGTTGATGGCGCCGGGGAGGTTGCACCCTGCCTGGCAACCGAAGAGCCCGACCGTTCGGCGCTCCCGGTGCCAGCGGACTCACGGTGCTTGGCCTTCTGTTGGGTCGCCGGGGCGCCATCAAAGGTCTTAGAAGACCGCTCGGGCGACTTCTTCTTCTTCTCGCCTGACGGGCTCTTCCCTTGCCAGTTGGCGAGACACAGATGGCGGTCCTTCATGGTCCGCTCTGACATGTCCCCGTAAAACGCACAGTCTTTCTCCACGTGCGTCTTGTCCTCATGCAGGCAGTAGAGGCAAAGGGAGTGTTCATCCTCCTTGAAGACATTCTGAAGCTGGCATCCAGGGCAGACCCTGAACAGCTTTCCGGGCGTCGAGCTTCCCTTCTCCTGGGCCATGTCCGAGATGGGCCTGAGAAACTTCTGGAGTCCTCCAAAAGCGTGGCTCGACCAAATCTTCACCCTTGACGGGTGTAGACAAATCCGACACGGGTCCCCGTAGATCAGATAAAGAAACGGTGGAGTTTGAGGCTCTTTTGACCGAAAAAAGAGAATTTTCCTATGAAAAAGCGCGAAAACACACTAAAGCTCGAGAGCAATAGCACGAGGATCCCAACACTTGAACGTGCGGTAAAAATCTGAAGATGGCTGCCAGAGGCGGGGCTTAGGGAGATGGCAGTCATTGGCTGTGGTCAGTATGACGCAGAGATCAGTGATTGGTTACTACTACGAAAGACAGATCAGAAACTGATACTGATTTTTCTTTACCGAGGATTCCCAGCCTGACGACGGGGAATATTCATGAGCATGTGAATCCATGCCAGACCCCATGCTGGAGAAAAATAAAATATCTTTTGACCAAAATTGTGTTTTGTGAACATAAAACCCAGCTATTGGAATGTTTAGAACTGAGAATGAATTCTAAAAATGTTTGGGGCACTTACGATTGGTATGTGCTACTTCACGGTTGGTGAAATGAAAGCAAAAAAGCATCATCTAAAAGGTTTGCTAAAGACTGACGTAACGCGAAGGCTGTGCTGCTTAAACATTTCAAAGCTGGTGAATGGAAGCTAGAGGAAATAAGGGCAGCAACAAAACGTAAATGGATCTGTGATGACAGACAAAGGAAATAGTTCTGTGAGCTAGCCTCGGAGGAGTTGTAGAAGCATCATCCGACTCAAATCCCCATACATTCTTTTACCTTCTGACTGGATTATCAATGTTTCAAAAATGATAGTGTTGGATAGGATCAGAATGTCAAAGGAGATTGTTCTATTAATGAGGAGATAAGTGTAGATGGCAAATCGGGATTATAGCCTTTACCGTGGAAGCAGTGGAGAAGGCCATTGCAACAAAAGCCCTGACAGATGGGTAGCTGGGTGACCTCTTTAAAGAGCAAAATATCATTTGGTGTCTGCTGCTGACAATAGTTCTTAACCTTTTAACTGCCATGGGTCCCGCCCCCCCCCCCCATGCCAAGGCCCATTTATGCCTTCTAACGTTTTCTGTTTCATTAACCCCTTAAGTGCCAAGGATGAGGTATCTCGTTCTTGGCAACAGGGAGGTAATCCCAAGGACGAGATACCTCGCCCTTTGCACTTAAGGATGCAAAAGGTAGAGTTGTATTCTTTTCCTGCGTCCTGAAAATGGTCCGTTGGCCAGGGTGGCAGTTAAGGGTGTGACCTCGTCTCCGTTCTCCCTCTCTCTCTCGAGGAACTCGTCAGGGCAGTCCGATCTCACCCCTGCTTTATGCGTTGGCGATGGAACCCCTCGCTACAGCGGTAAGAACATCGAGGCATAGCAGGGGTCCGGTGTAGCGCTCTTCATTTTAAACTTTCACTTTTTGCGGATGACCTCCTGGTATTTGTAACCAACCTTCAGCAATTGCTCCCGAATCCTTTAGACCTTATTAGCGCTTTTGACCTAACAAAATCGTGTTTGATGCCTATGGGTAGCGCATACTTAGGGGGTGGAGAGGGAGAGACTCCTTGGAGGGCATTAAAATTGACTGGGAGGCTATGCCTTATTTGGGTGTATGGATCCCGAGGGACTTGTCCAGGCTTTTTGAAGTTAATTTTCCTCCTCTCCTTGCAAGGATTGTTGCAGGTCTCCGGCGCTGGTCTCCCTTGATGCTTTCTTGGTTCGGCCGTATGGTGTCGGTTAAGATGAATGTACTACCTCGCCTGCTTTACTTGTTCTCCTTGCTCCCTGTCGCTATTCCAGAGTCATTTTTTTAAAGCTCTCCAATCGGAGGTGGTTCGTTTTATCTGGAGGGTCAAGAGGCCTAGGGTTAGGCGCGATACCTTAACTCTCCCTCGATCATTTGGGGGTTTTGGCCTGCCTGATTTCCGTCGTTACCACAAGGCGGCTCAGTTAAGGGTGTTCCTGGAACACTCGAGGGATGAGATGAGAACCTACTGGTCATATATATCGAAGATGTTCATGCCCATCCCAGAAAAGTTCAAGACCTCCTTTGGGCTGTGGGCAGTCCCCTCCCGAAGGCAGTAAAAGCACATCCCACCTGGTCTGTGTTGTGGTCACTTTGGAGGAAAAATAGGGAAAATGCAACCCTTTCTTCCTAGCCCTCCCCCCTGTCCTCTGTGTGGGCACCCCCCTTCAACTTGGGTAAGAGAAATCTTTGGGGGACGCAGAAATGGTCGGACGGGGGGTTGGAGTATGCAGCGCAACTATTCCGGCGGGGTGTTTTCATTGACTATGAGAGCTTGGTGGATTCTCTGGGAGCTGCTTCGATCTCTTTTTTAGACTACATACGAGTAAAGGGTATTATGACCGATCCCCCAATGGGTTGACGACCTGACCCGCGCCCCCACTCATTTGGAAAGGGTGATAATAGAATCCAAAAGTAGGAAGGGCTCCCTCTCTAAAATGTATAATGCTTTGATCACGGCAGACGTTGAGTCGAGACAGGCCTTTAAGAAGCAGTGGGAGGGCTGGGTTGAAGAGGAAATAGATGAGGCTACCTGGTCGGCCATTTTTAAGGTTCTTTTCTCTGGAACCCTGTACACAGTGACAATGGAACATAATTTCAAGATGCTGCATGCTTGGCACCTCTCACCAGAGAGACTTGCAAAAATGTTTCTGGGGTCCTCTCCGCTCTGCCCGAGGAACTGTGGTCAGAGGGGGGTCCTGGTTCCACCTTTGGTGGGGATGTCCTGCTGCTCAACTGTTATGGTCAGAGCTCCTGAGCTGGATTAAGGAGATTATGGGGGCTGACCTGCCCTTGCAGCCCCTCATGCTCCTCTTTGGTGTTTTGGCCTCAGAGGTGGAAGTAGTAACATTACCACGGGTGGTCCAGGCCATGCTGCTTGCGGGGAGGCTTGCCTCGGCCCAAAAGTGGAAAAGCTTTGTGATGCCTTCTAAAGCTGACTGGTTAGCAAAACTCTGGGTGATCTTCCCTTATAAAAAAGACTCTGCTGTCACCCACGACTCCATGAACTCGTTCTTGCAAGACTGGATGGGAGTTCTGCTCCATGAAGATTGCGAATCAATGAGACTGAGGCGTGAGAAGCCTCAATAATCTTTTTTTTTTTTTTTAAACTTTAGTTTTTATTGGCTTTTTTTTTTTTTGTAATTTCTAGTTTCTTACAAACTTTTATTACAATTTTTTTACATCAACTGAATAGTCTCTTCTTTGTTCCACATCTTATGAAGTGCCATTTCTCAAGGTTTTAGTAGGCTTTCATTTAGTGCTTTCTCTAGAAAATCTATGACAGCACATGTCAGATGCACTAAATTCCCACCTAAGATTCGTAACCACAATTCGTCCATGCTGTCAGTGAGAGGAGCAAATTTATGTAGATGTACAGATCTTAAATCTTTAAGCAATTGACATTCGATCAATAAATGTTTTAGCGTTTCTGGAAGAATGGCACAGAATGTACATAAGGGATCCTATATATTATCAATATGCCGGATGAAACACATTTGCCTGGTCTTATATGTGTTTGTTCTTAGACGTAAAAAGCCATCTCTATGACGTTGAGATGGAAATTTACACAAATATTTTGGCAGTTTGTCTAATTTGTTCATCGGCCTCAAATCCAGGGCAGTTTTTAGTTTGTGGTATTTTTCCAAATTCTCAATCCATAGCCGATGTCTCATTTTTTTCTTTGCATATTGAGGTTGTTCTTGTAAACTTTCCATGGAAACATCGGCGACCTGCATATTTGCCTTCACTTTTTCTGACCACAATTTCTGTAAACTGTCCGTTTTCAAGTTGGTCTGTGGTCTGAATAATTTAAATGCAGGTTCGCTCTTTTCCAACGACATCTTGCGTAGCAGAGCAATCGATTTCCAAATAACAGTTCCACACATCGGCTCCAGCCCTAGTTCATGGCGTATGACTATGATTGATAAATATTTAGGCAATCTTAGTACACGTCTCCAAAACAGACCTTCAAATTTTGCCCAGATCTTGTGGTCAATATTCCAGCCTGTCTCGGCTCCAAACGTTATAGATGGAATCACCTTTTGCATGTAGAAGGTTCGTACTGGGATCAAGGAGAATTTCCCATACTGTGAATGAATTCTGGATCCTTGGAGAGCCAAGGTTTTAATTCTTTTTCCAAGTTCAGTCACCCAGCTCCATTCTCTTATCGAGGTGCTGAAAAATATGCCCAGATAACGGATCTCATTCACTTCCTCAATCTGGGCATTATTTATTGTCCACTTGAAGTTCTTGTCTTTGTGACTCTCAACATGACCAAGTTTCATTATCTTTGTTTTCTCTACTTTGATCTTCAGATCGTTTTCCACCATGTATGTTTTTAGTGTATTTAATAACCTCTGTAGACCAACTTGTGTTTTGTCGATCAGTACTAGGTCAAGTGCGTAAATAAGACAACTTACCGGATTGCCATTAATTTTGGGAGGAAAGCAATGAGTTTTCGCTGGTGTTCCAGATACATCAGCGATATATAGTTTGAAAAGAATCGCTGCCAAAGGGCAGCCCTGCTTTACTCCCTTATTTGTTACAATTGGTGCAGAAAGATCTCCGTTTTCATTTAACCTTATTCTTATCGACGTTTGGTCATGTAGAGCTTTTATGGGATTCAGAATGTTCGCTGGACAATTCCAATTCTTCAACTTCTCCCAGAGTTTTTCCCGATTGATGCCATCAAAGGCCTGCTGCATGTCGATAAATGCAAGGAACAATTTTCCTTTTCCTCGCAAGGTTTCTAACTTCAGAAGATTCAGTATGGTTAAATTGTTTTCGGTTCCAACTCCTTTCGTGAATCCAGTTTGTCTGATATTTCATTCAAACTCGAGGGCCCAAGTTGAGATCTTTTCTTGTAGGAAGGTTGCGAACACTTTTCCTATGGTGTCCAATAGGGCAATTGGACGATAATTTGCGGGAACATCCCTGCTGCCCTTTTTGTGGATTGGAACAATTAATGCCTCAGACCAGGAAGAAGGAATTTTCCTGGATTTCGCTATTATCTCAAACAATTCGCCTATGAAAATGGCCCATTCACAAGGATGTTGTTTTAGCATCACATTGGAGATGCCATCCGGGCCGGCTGCTCGGGAATTTTTTAGCTTTGCTATGGCACTTACTATGTTGTCTACCGTCTCCTTTGTGTGCCAGGCTACATCCACAGAGTCAGTTTCCGCCTCCTTAGGCTGAACATTGGATGAGAATACTTCCTGAAAGTGACACACCCATTTCGCCTCAGGTACTCCATTTGCCATTGTTGTTGCTTGATTTCAGTAACCTTGGTTCAGAATTTTCCAAATATCTCTGGTGGTGTTTGTTCTGATCAAGGAGAGCATCACCTCCCCACATTCCTGATCTCGCTGGTGCACAAATGCCTTTAGCCAATTTCGGTATCTTTGTTTTCGTTGTTTAATTATTTTTTCTGCACTATTTGTGCCGACTCTGGTTCGTAGATCCTTTAAGTCTTTTCTCAGTTTCTTCTTTTCATTGTTCAGACTCATGCTCCACATATGTTTGTGATTTGATGCCAACAGAGGGTTTCTTTCCTTTGCTATATTCGGCTTAGGAAGAATGACTGGAAATCTGAGGAGACTTTATTTTCATATTGAAAACCAAAAGTCAGTTGCTGAATCTGTTTTATGTTCATCCTGAGTCTGTTTCGACCAGGATTTACTTCTAATTGAGTGCTCGCTGTACCACTCAGATATCTGCACCGTGGTTGCCACAACAATTTCAATGGATAGTGGTCACTATTGGTCGATGGCGTTATCTGTAAGTTGGTTATTTTCGATGCCCAGATGTAATCTAGAGTTTTTTTTAACCCCATGTTTTGCCACGTAATTTGTGGTGGGGAATCACCAGACACATTTCCATTTACCATGGTACAATCTCTGGATTTCATTGCCTCTGACCATCGTGTTCTTCTGGAGGAAGACTTCTGATCTTCTTCGCGGCAGTAAATATTTTTCTGTTGATTTCCATTGAACCACGATATGTTAAAGTCACCACATACAATTATCCAGAGATTTTGAAGACGTCTTTGTTCTTTGTCAATTATTGTAGTTATTGATTGGATAAAAGTCCCAGTCGAAATCTTTGCAGGATTCCAATATACATTAAATAGCAGCAGATGTTGAGGTGGGTGTTCCACTTTTCCAGCTCTTATGGTTGTTCTTATCAGCAAGGTCGATTGCACATATCCATTTGGATTTGTTGACTCAGCCACTTCCCAACTTGTTCCTATTTTTATTAACATCAGGAGGCCAGAAAAAGGACGTCCTCTTGTATTTTTCCTTGCAGGGTTTATCAAGATTTGGTATCCATCCTTTACAGGGGGATGGCACATCCAAGTTTCCTGCAAACATACTATGAAGTTGTCTGATAGATCCACAGGGAAATTGTTATATAAATGGCTAAAGCCTCTGGTGTTCCACGAGATTAAGGAATTAACAGTGTCCAATCCATCGTTGTCTAGTTAGTGTTTTTTTTCCCTCTTGCACATCGATCTTATTCTTTCCAGATATCGAATTTGAGTTCAGATACTTTCGAATCTGGTCACGCCGTTGTCTCAGGGAACTCTTTGTCTCGTGCCTGTCTGAGCCGTCTAAAGCGTTCGATTTTAGCGGCTCGAAATATTCTGAAATTTCGAAACCGAGACATAAGATGTCATCCTTTGCCTTCATCAATAGCCTTCTTACTGCGTTGGACTTAATGTGTAACAATACACAGTCAACTCGTTCTTCCGAAATGTATTCCACGATTTGTAGATCATCGGAGGTGATCGTCCGTAGTAAAGGTACTGAGTGCAGTAAACGCATTACGTTACCACGGTTCAGATTCACATCAGTATCATCTGCCAACACATTCACTAGTTTTATTTTTTTTGGTGAGTTTGCTTGTTGCCCAGAGCTGGATATCCTCGATTTTAATTCTCCAGTTTTCTGTTTTTGAGCAGTTGTTCGCTTTGGATTTAATACTGTTACAAGTTTTCCTTTGCTATTGCAAGGATTTTCCAACTTATAACCATTTCTTTGTTTGTCGTGCTCCACGGGAACTGTAGTACAATTTTCTCTTCTTTGTGTTGGAAAACGTTGATGAGTCTCTTTTGTTTTCAGTAAATTCTGCTTGCTCTGAACTTGATCATCGTGAAGAATTGTTCCTTCAAACGAAATGTTATCGTATGGAGCACTACTATCTTCTTCACTTTCCTCGTAAGAATAAGTAGATAGATTGCAAAGTTCTTCAGTATCATCAGTTGTTGAAACACAGCTAGAGTCAGAATCGACTCTCCTCCGCTTGTTTGGATTTTTACTATCTTTCTTAGACGCCTGTCTTACATCGTTGTTAGCCAGAAACGAGTCGTTTGTTTTTTTTGTTTATCTTTTCCAAGCTCATTCTCCACTATTGACCCCAAGGCGATCGTTGACGATTGTTTTTTCGTCATTTTCCCTGACAGCCTTCCATCGACGAAGACTTTAGGTTTAGGAGGGGTTGTTAAGTTTCTAAGAAATTTCCTCGAATTTGAGGTATGTTTCTTGACAACTATATTTTTTGTCTTTTCTTTTCGTTTTTTGTATTGAAGTAAACTTGTTGTACCTCCTTGCCCGTCGTCATGAGTTGGATCTGGATTTTTTTCAGGTTGAAAATTTTTTGCCCCTCTGTAAAAAATTCCGAAGGACGCCTTTAGTCTGGAGCTACTCGATGCCACAAATGAAGGCTCCCGGGCAATGGAGGAGACTGATCCTTTTATAGCATTACATGTATGCCTCTCTCCGATTGGTTGTTGAAACTCCGTTATGTTTATCTGGGGGTTCGCTTGATTATCAATTTTTTGCTCATTTTCAATCATTTTTGGAGTGAGATTTCTTATTCCCACGTCAAAGTGTGACCGCAGAGATGTACTGGCTATTGCGCTTATGAAAACATCATTTTCGGTTTGTGTTCCTTGTGGTAGAGCTTTTTCACTTAGACCTAAATCGAGACAATTACGACTCCCTGATTTGGCCAAGTTTGGAGAGACTGGGTTTAAGTTCGAAAGAGTCTTTTTCATAAAGTGCAGCAACTCATCCATTTGAATCCTGGCTTCATTTGAGTTTTTATCAACCAACTGAATTATTTTTTTAAAACCTTCGTTGATCTCGCTGTGTTCGTTTACTCTTTGTTGTTGATTTGAGTGTTGATTGAATTCCATTGATGATATTTTTTTCAGCCAGGTGTCCAATTATGGCTCCGTTGTTATGCATCGTTTCGTTCACATTTTCATATAATTTTATGAAAGGGATTAAAGCCTGCGATGTAGCAGCTAGGACATTGTTGTGTATCTGAATTGCCGCAGCAACAGATAAATTGGATTTAGCTTCTGATATTGAGTCCGTCGGATGTACCATCTTGTCCTTACAGTGACACTTATAGTTGGCTCGTTCGAATTGTCGCAAGGGATGAGCAGTCTCTCGTTGGGTCTCTGGAAATTCAGCTGTATGTGTATTTAAAGGGGTTGAGCAGTTTGGAGCGTTATTTCCACCTTTTTTTAGGAGAAGGTTTCAGTCGCTGTACTTCCTCGATCCTCTTTTCAGCCCGACCATCTCCATTATCATGGGACGAATGTAGGCCGAAGGTGTCATCCTCCCATTTCGGTGAACAGACAGCCGTGGTCGCCTTTTGCTCTTGATGAAATAATTTTGATTGTGAATTTGTAATTCCTATTTCCGGAGCATTTAATTGCTCTGAAGATGACATTTTCCGAATCCTACGGCCTGATCCAAGATTGTCCTTTGAGTAGCTATCTTCAAGCTTCGCCTTCATTGCTTCGAAGTCAGCCTGTAGTCTCAGGGTGAGTCTGGCCTCCCGTCCTGTTTGATCCATTTTGTTGTTCGATCTCGACGATGAAGTCAAATGTGTATTGCCAACTTGTTTTTTCGCTTTTCCATTGGACACCAATTGCTCCATATTTATTGTGTCCAGTTTCGATGATATGCTGGTCGCCAGTTGACTAATCAGTGGGTGACTTATCTGGGTCGAAGAAGGAGCTTCAATTTGAGTAACAGAATGCTCTTGAGCCTGTTTCCTAAAATTATATCTTAGTGTTTTGATGTTCTTATGAGTCCGCGCTACTTCTGCGCTCAAGAGCTCGGCATCTGTCACATCAAAGGGAGAGTTGTCTTCCCCTTCCTCGTTGTTCCCATTAGGTAAAACACATATGTGTGTGGTTTTTCTTGAGGATTCGGGACTCTTTTTGCAGGCCAGTTGGACGGCACTTACTACATTTTGGATGTCAACATACTCTTTGCTTTGTGAGTTGAGCTCTCGCTCTTGCTCACTCAGAGTTTGGTTGATAATTTTCGCACAATGCGGTTTTGTGGGGGTATCCAAACGAGCATTTCTCTCATGCCCGTTTTCCTCATTTACGGAACACTTCACCTCTTTGTTACTCATAGTAACAATGGCACCGGGTGCTAGGCTATCCTCATCATTCGAGGTTGCTGGATGAGTGCTAACCCCCGTTTTGGACCGTCCTACTACTGAAGTAAAGATAGGAAAAGGGGGGGGAGGTTCAAAGTTTGCTTGTGTCGATGGAGCGACCGTCACCGACCCCTGTGGGAGGGAACTTGATGATCCCGTCTCATTCCCCACAACCCCTGTTCCCAGAACACCAGTCTTGTTACCAGCCCCTGTTTCAACACTCTGGAGGCTTGTATCTGCTTCAGTAGACATCAAGTTCACAGACATTTCATCCTCAGCACCCATGAAGGTTTGTTTTGCATTGAGCGAGTCAGAGGACGAGAGTCCATGATCGTAGGGTCTTACCTGGCAGCTGGCTTCCTGCCGCGGACTGCCGAAGACTGCAACTCAGCGCGAAACTCTGCGCGCGCTCCGCGCTGACCAGGCCTTTTTGTAGAAAGTTGGCCTTATTTTCCTTAAAGGCACATATACAAAATGAATGAATCAGGAAGTCGCTGGTAGTCGCTGCAGCTCCTCTCACAGGGGTGACTGCCGAAGACTGCAACTCAGCGCGAAACTTGGCATTTTGATATAACAAAAGGAACTTAGAAACCCCTTGCCCCCCCCTCTCTTCATACAACCTGCCCCAACCCCCCCCCCCCCCCCCACCCCCCCCCCCCCCTCCCCCGTCCAGTTCAGTGCCTCTGCCACGGGAGGCTCCCATTGTTACCTCTGTCTCCTAAGCCTCAGAGATGATGCGATTGGTGACCATGTCACCTGCTGACTTGTTGCCGCCAGTCCCCAGGTCATGGGGTCTCAGGTCGGGCTGACCCGCACTTCAGGTCTAGTCCCGTCCCTGTCAGGAGCGAGGACCGTTCCTCGGGATCAGTGAACATCCCATCACCAGCATTGCTGCACTCCATACCAGTTTGTAAGAAATGAACTAGTGTCATTCACCATGGCAGTCAGTTTGTCCATCAAAAACATGTGTTTCAATTTTTTCAGCCAGTCCTCTTTTGAGGGGGCCTCTGGACTCTTCCATCTCTGGGCCAGTGCTACTCTGCCCGCCCTCAGCATGGTTTCCCACATTCTTGGATATCGATACAACTCCGTCTCCCGCGGGGGGAGTCCCAGCAACATTGTTAGGGGATTAAGTGGCAGACGGTCCTCTGTAGCTTCCACTATCCAGCCCCTTACAGACTCCCAGTAGGCCTGTACTTTCCGGCAGTGCCACCACATATGGGCTCTGGATCCCATCTGCCCGCATCCCCTCGGGCACCTCTGAGACACCCCCGGGAACATCTTTGAGTTTTATGGGGTCTCTGTGCCACCCCTGTAACATCTTAAAGTTATGCTCCATGTCAGAGGTAAATAGGTTCCCTTGAAATGCAATTTTGAATACTCTGGCCCAGGTGTCCTCCAAGATCACTGCCCCTGCCAGGTCGTTCCAAAACAAGCGAAAGCTCCTCCTACCTTGAAGATTGTAAGTATTTAAAATTCTGTATATGCTTGATACCGCTCCTTTCCTGGAGTCCGCCGAGTCGAGGACCTTCTCGAAGGGGGTCAACTGTCTCCTCAGGTTTGGGCCCCATGCTTGGTCACAGAGGATGCCCTTCAGGCAGAGGTATTCAAAGATGGTAAGTGACCCTTGTCCCAGCGCCTCCCTCAGTTCCTCGTATGATCGAAATTCACCCTCTCTGAACATCTGCCCAGCCCACTCCATTCCCATGTCTGACCAGGACTGGGAGTGCCTGAACCCTTTCCTTCCCAGGTTAATGGGATGGCCCCAGAGGGATGACATCGGAGACGGCCAAGTGGTGAGGTGAGTGGTTAGGGGGGCACTCTCTCCAGATGTCCAGAGGACTCCCAAGGTCGGATGGGATCGTAAGTGCATCGGGATCGACCTGCGAGGCCCCAATAGGAGGTCCCGGACCTTTAGAGGGTTGGCATCCATGTCCTCCAAATATGTTCAGTACGTTCTCAGGCCCTCTTTCATATGCTCCAGGAGAACGTGCAGTTGGGCAGCACAGTAGTAAAGGTGAAAGTCCGGCAACCCAAATCCCCCCTCCTCCCTTGGCAAAGTCAGTGTGGCCCTTCCAGTTCTTGGGGTTTTCCCCTGCCATATAAAGTCCCGAACCCCATTTTGTAGATCTTTGAAGTTCTGTGCTGGGACTCTTGTTGGGAGTGCGGTGAATAGGTACAGGAGCCGTGGCAATATGTTCATTTTAACTGCAGTCATTTGGCCATACCATGAGAGGATCATCTTTTTTTTTTTCTTTATTTTGGTTGGTTAAAATTAGATAACCTTTCAAAACAAACATTTACATAAACAGATCAATAAATGTACAACTATATAATTTCTTTCTCATTATACATTGATTTGATTAATCAAAGACAGCAAAGAGTGAGACAAATTTACGAAATTCTCCACAGGAAGAGATATACTTGCATAGATGTAAGTCAATATTACCTGCAGTAAAATTCAATTGATTAGTTTGCAAAATCTCAAAGCCATAAAATAAAGCAATCCACAATAGGTAGCTGTTAGTTCTCATTATTATAGTGAATCATCATACAAGAACGGTCAGCTGATTGCATTACCGATTCCAAGAACTGCATCGTGGCTATTCTTATTGAGATTTTAGTTGTTGCAAATAATTCGCACCACAATCCATTATCAGAGCGAGCTATGTAATGCAAGTGTGTTAATTTTTGTAAGATTGTCTCTCTTTGTTTCTTTAATGAGCCACAAACAATCAATAAATGTTTAAGAGTCTCTTCCATTCCGACAATTTTGCAGAATCGACAATACGCGACTTCTGATTTTATTATACCTCTCCTTAATAAAATCTGATTCGTTGGCCAGAGATTCATACGAAATCTTAAGATTTGAGTTCGAAGTTTAAATGAAGGACATTTCAAAAGATAATCGGCTGTCTGTCGAAATTTTTTATGACCAAATAGAGTTCTGTCAATCTTTTAATCCCAGGCATTTTTGTTGTGTGTATTGCCAATCATATTGATGCAGTTTTAGTTTGGCTCTGTTCGGATTATTTAGCAATAAGTCTATTGAGATGTTTGCCATATTCAGATCATCAAAAACTGCGGTTCTCCATTTTTTCGGAAACAGATGTTCAGAGCGAAGTAAATAATCCGCCAATGTCGCCAGCACATTTTTTGCCGACAGACCCAAAAGACATTTCCGAAGGGGACTGCACCTTTTCCATACTACTTGTATGTGTAGCGAGAGATTACCTAATTCAAACCGTAACAGGGCATTAGGAGTGGAATTAGGAAGATTAAGTACTTTCTTCCAGAATTGAGCTTCAATTCTGTCCCAGTATAATCGGTTTTGGGGAATCCAAGTTTCAGCCCCATAGGCAATTACAGGAATTACCTTCTGTAAATAAAATGTTATAACATGGCTACACGAGAATTTGCCAAACTTGGCTAAGAGTATTTTAGCCTGTGAGGTCAGCGATAGAAGCTTTCCAGATATACTGTTTTGCTGGGGCTCATTCAGGACTGAATTGCTAAACATAATGCCAAGATATTTATATTCATTTATTAGAGTTAATTTCTGCTCTTGTAATAGCCATTCATTATGTTTCCAATGTTTCAAGTTGGTATTTTTCAATTCCATTACTTGGGTTTTTTCCAAATTAAGTATTAGGTTGTTTTTGGTAACATAAGATCCCAGCTGATTGAGCAACAACTGCAATCCGATTGGCGTTTGCGAAATTAAAACCAAATCGTCGGCATACAAGAGCCAGGCAACAACCTGATTACCAAGCTTTGGTGCATCATTAATTACTTTTAAAAATTCGACACCCAAATCAAAAATAAACAAATTGAATAGTGTTGACGCAAGAATGCAGCCTTGTTTAAGGATCATCTTTCCCCATCTCCTCAAGTCAGAAATAATCGCCGCCACCATGGGGCTGTAGTTAGCTGCTCCCAAGTTCAATAGGTCTCTGGTGAGAAGCACCCCCAAATACCTCATAGCGACCGTTTCCACCCTAATCCCGTGAAACCTGACCAGAGGATCCAAGGATGGATCTATTGTCCTCATTGGAAGCAGGACAGATTTTGCAGGGCTTATTTTCAGGCCAGAGAAGCGTCCAAATGCTGATACCAGAGTCAGGAAGGGGGGGGGAGCGAGGAGCCCGGGTCCACTATATAGGCCAGAACATCGTCCGCAAACAGAGAGAGCTTGATTTCGACTACCCCCCCCCTTCTAATACCCTTAATCTCCAGGTGAGCTCTAACCGCTATTGCCAGTGCCTCCATCGTGAGGACATATCAAGGGGGAGAGTGGACACCCCTGCCTCATCCCTCGGGAGAGGGAACGATTCGGACAACCCCCCCGTTCACCTGTACCCTGCCGTAGGGGCTCTGTAGAGAGCAGTTATCCAGCTCATGATGTGAGTTCCGAAGCCCATTCTGTGGAGGAGGAGCTCCATATACGCCACTCAACCCTGTCGAAGGCTTTCTCCGAGTACAGGGAGAGGATACATGCGTCAAGCTCTGATGTTTGAGCATAATGGAGAAGGTCTATTGTTTTGCGAATGTTATCTGACCCCTGCCTTCCTTTAAGGAAGTCCACCTGATCCCCATGGACTAGCTTCGCATTATTCCCTCCAACCGCCTCCCCACCACCTTAGCCAGGATCTTAACATCTGTATTTAACAATGATATGGGGCGATAGGAGGAACACTCCGCTGGATCCTTTCCCTCTTTTGGCAAGACTATCATGGCCCCCATCATGGACTCGGGGAGGATGCCCCCTCCAGCACGGCGTTAAATACTTTCACCAGGTATGGGGCCAGGGTGGAGCAAAATCTCTTGTAAAAGAAGACTGTAAAGCCGTCCTCCACAGGGGAAGTTCCTGCCTTCATCCCACTAATCGCCTTGTCCACCTCATCCTCGGTTACCGGGCCTTCCAACCCCTCGGACATCTCCCTCGAGAGGGCTGGGATCTGTATCGAGTTCAAGAAGTTTTCTATCTGGGCATCATCCCCGTCATATTCGGATGAGTAAAGGGTTCTATAATATTGGCGAAAAGCCTCACCAAGGTGCCCCTGTGCGTTCCTCACCTCCTTCACCCACCTGCTTCTCTGGACCTCCCTCAACTTCCAGGCTAGGATCCTATCCGCTTTTTCCCCATTCTCATAATATTTTTGTTTTACCATTTGGGGGCTCCGCTCCGTTTTGTGTAAAAGTAAATCTTTTAACTGGAGCCTGTAGTCTTCCAGTGCAGCCACCTTATCTCGCTCTAGGGATTGCCCTGGGGAACCCCCTGGTTGGAGACGGGCTATTTTTTCTCTCAGGGATTTCTCCTGGGCTTCTCTCTCCCTTTTCTTCTGGGCACCTATTTTTATAAGGATCCCTCGTATGGTGGCCTTAAAGGCGTCCCAAAGCGTATGCATGGCCACTTCCCCGTTGTCATTAAGCTCAAAGAATTCTGTTATGGAGTCCAAGATCTCCTGAGCGAGGACATCATCTTTTAATAGGGCGTCGTTACACGACCAACACCCTCTACATTCCCTGCACCAACCCATCTCTACGGTGACTCGGGCCAAGTCGTGGTCGGTCCAGGGGACTGGGTCTATCCTATAGCCTGCTACATACGGACGAAGTATCTCATCCACAAGGACATAATCTAACCTAGAAAACGAACTATGTATGGCTGAGTAGTAGGTGAAGGCGGGGGTCCCTGTTCTGGGGGTAGGGATTGTATCCATCAGGCCCAGACCCTCGTTCACCCTCCGAAAGGATTGAGCCATGGCTTCATCCGCGGGTCTGGGGTTTAGAGGGCTCATCCGTTTCCTATCCATGGTTGCGTTTAAGACCATGTTAAAATCACCCCCCCACCACCAGTGGGCCCTGCACGAACGGCATCAGCTTATCCCTTACTTACCAGAATTGGGTCTGACCTTCATTCGGGCCATACACTGCCACCAAGATAAGGGGGGAACCCTGTATGGAGCCCCGTACCAACAAAAATCGGCCTTCTGGATCTTTCAAGATTGCTTCCTTCACAAACCCTATTCCCTTAGCCACCAGTATGGCCACCCCTCTTTTTTTAACCCTATGAGATGCATGGAAGACATCCTCAATTCCCCCCCCCCCTCCTCGCAACTTGGGTTCTTTCCCTCTAGCCCAGTGGGTTTCTTGCACGAAAAGCAGGTCTAATTTCGCCCTCCTGAACTCTCTGCAAAACAGAGATCTTTTTGTGGGGGTGTTCAGCCCCCGCACATTCAGGATACCCACACCCAGGGCCAGTCGGCTATCAGCCATAATCTATGTCTCCCGCTCTGATTGTCAACAACATCACATCGTTTCTCGCTTCCCACAACACACCGTTTGGACACTTAAGTAATGTTTCCCCAACTGACTCCAAAACCCCCTCCCAAACAAACAAATCCCAACTAATTTGCATACCCCCACCCCGGCGTCCAGCCAGATTGTTGCGCCATTTCTGGCATTTAGGCCGAACCACCAGCCTGCCCCTCTCGGCCAGGCGATTTTTGCAACTCCGATTATGAGCCTTCGCCCCCTCTGTTGACCTCGCTGTATTTGCTTTCCAGGGGGACGTCGTGTCACACATCGGGGTCTGAATGACCCGCGCGCCTCCTCATCACGCCAGGTGAAACAGACCACTTTCAAAGTACCTACCAAAGTCGTGACGCTTCGCCACAGTATCTGACGATTCTCAGCCCCTTACTTCTCTCGGTGGCGGTTACCCTGGAGATTGGGCTCAACAACATCAAAGGTATCGACAACCCAGCCTTTGCCTACAACTCCCAGGAAACCTACCTTTTGCGTGTTGTTTCGACTATGCGGAACGTGAGCTCTGACGGCGCTCCGCCTCCTGGGTATATTAGGCACTGCAGCGGGAAGGACGCTGCTTCTGATTAACGTTTCAACCGGCATCTGAAGTTTCGTCTTCTTTGCCTTCCCGTGTACCAATTCCTGTTTTTCCAATTAGGGACTGCCTTGAGACTTCTCAATTCTTCTGCCTACCTGTGTACCGGACCTTTGCCTGCCCTACGGTTTGCTTGCCTCCTGATTCTGAACTGTCTTCTGCCTACCTGTGTACCCGACCTCTGCCTGCCCTACAGTTTGCTTGCTTCCTGATTCTGTACTGTCTTTAGTCCACCTGTGTACCAGATCTCGCTGCCTGTCTACTGGATTGCCTTCTGCTATTTCTTACCGTACAGAAACATCTGTCCTGAATTACCTATCACCGCCTTCACCTGGTTTCCTCACCCTCCCAGCTGACTCCAAGTACAGATAAGGAGGGAAGGTATGCGTTCGCTAACGTGGTGTTGGAAGGGCAGAGGATCACTCTCGCGTCAGTATACGTGCCCAATGTGGGACGGGATGGCTTTCTAAGAGGCACCCTGGGAAAACTGGAATCCTTCGCAGGGAGGGGAGGGGGTGATTTTGGGAGGAGATCTGAATTTGGCATGGGACCCAAAACTGGACAGAAGTACTGGGAGTGTACATGGCCATGGGGCACCGTCAAAACGCCTCAAGCAACAAATGGACCAACTAGCCCTAAATGATGTGTGGAGGGAACTCAAGGGGGAGCAAAGTGGGTTTACATACTTTTCACATGTGCACAACTCCATGTCAAGAATTGGCTACTTTTGGGCATCAGTGGGGCTCATGGGCAAGATCCAGGGGTTGGAAAAGGGGGGGCAATCGCACTTTCAGACCATGCACCTCTGTGGCTCGATCTGAAACTTCCTGGGAAATCTAGTGGTCTGTGGAGGTGGAGATTACCGGAGGACATAATCCAGGACCCAGTTACGGGGGAAACCATAAGGGAAATTATAGAAGAATACTTCACGGACAATGACACGGGGGAAGTATCTATGAGCACAGTCTGGGAGGCGTTTAAAGCGGTGATCCGTGGGAAGTTAATGGCACTGAAAATCACGAGGGAGAAACAGAGGTATATGTGGGAAAAGGAACTGGAAAGGTCAATAACAGAGCTGCAAGGGAAAATCCTGACACAACCCACTAGAGCTCTAAAGAGGACGCTCAGACACACTCAAGGCCAACTAGAGCTGCTGCGCACAAAGGGAGCGGAAAGGAGCCTGCTGTACCTAAGACAAAGGTACTACATAAAAGCAAATAAAGCAGATAGGCTACTAGCGAGACGCTCCGCGCCAAACAGAAAGATATAACGATCAAAAGCATCATGGACACGAATGGGGAACATCTCACGTGCACACAAGACATAGGGGAAGTGTTCAGAGAATACTACCAGAAACTGTACTCCACTGACCACCCGGAGGCAGACGCACAGGACACATCTGAAGTCCCTCACCTTCCCGCAAATCTCAGTGGCAGACAGGCAGGCCTTAGAGGACCTTATTAAAGAAGAGGAAGTTAGAAAAGCAATAAACAAACTCCCACAAAATAAAGCCCCAGGTCCGGATGGCTACACAGCCCCATTTTATAAAAAATATGCGGATCTGCTGATCCCGGTCCTAACCAGACTCCTAAACTCATTTAAAGAATGTGGCAATGTGACCCCTACAATGAACGAAGCGAAGGTCCTAGTATTTCACAAACCTGGGAAGGATCCTTCATACCAGGCTTCATATTGCACAGGAACACGGTGAGTACCAAGACCCCTCCAGGAGAGCCCTATAGTTTAATTTTTCAGGCCCCGAGGCCTTTCTAGATCCCCCAGCAGCCCGATCCGACCCCGCATCCTCTTCCTGCCTCCCCTTCCCTCCCGCCTCCCGACCCGCCCAGGCCCGTTCTCATTGGTCCTTAGGACCTTGCTAGTGCAGAACCAGCAACGCGTGGTAGTCACCGGCTCCATTTGCACAGGAACACGGTGAGTGCCAAGACCCTTCCAGGAGAGCCCTATAGTTTAATTTTGCAGGCCTTTCTAGATCCCCCAGCAGCCCACTCCCACCCCGCACCCTCTTCCTGCCTCCTCTTCCCTCCCGCCTCCCGACCCGCCCAGGCCCGTCCTCATTGGTCCTTAGGACCTTGCTAGTGCAGACCCAGCAACGCATGGTAGTCACCGGCTCCATTTGCACAGGAACACGGTGAGTGCCAAGACCCCTCCAGCAGAGCCCTATAGTTTAATTTTGCAGGCCCTGAGGCCTTTCTAGATCCCCCAGCAGCCCGCTCCCACCCCGCACCCTCTTCCTGCCTCCCCTTCCCTCCCGCCTCCTGGCCCGCCCAGGCCCGTCCTCATTGGTCCTCTCAACCTTCATCACTGGTCCCCCCAATGCAGCCCTCTTCCCGGGAGCCCCCTGCGGCTAAGGGCCCCAAGGCCAAGGGCGGCTCCAACAGAGGCCGCTCCAGGAAGTGTCAGCAGGTGTCCGCAGGGGAAGCCAGCAGACACCAACAAAACTGTGAGTTTGGCATGGGTGGGGTTTAGAGCAATTACTCTACTCCAGAAAGTCCCAATCACTCTACCTTACCTTCCATAGCGTAGACTGCCATAGACTTAAACAATACATACTTAGGAAGACTTTTGACCACTGTAAATGGATTGTAAATGCTGCCTTTGTGATGCATATGCTAGTGCCACACATCTAGGTGACTGAACTTTAGCATGTGCCTCACTCAGGATTCTTAACTTTAGCTCGCGCCGCATCTAGATTGAAATGGGATTGTTAGCGTGTGCCACACTCGTATAGAATTCTGAACTTTGGCTCGCGTCGCGTCCAGATAGAAATGTGATTCTTAACATGCATCACACTTAGAATTCTGAACCCTAGCTTGCGTTGCTTTTTCAGAGCCGCCAGAGCGCCGGGGGACCACCTTGGTGGTGATAATGTTAAAGGACATTTGTACCGTGCACTAACTGTGTCTAATTTCCTCTCTATGTAAAGTTGAATTTAGAAATGTGCCTAATAGCGTGCCCCGGTTGACTATAGAAGTGTGCCTAATATCCGCTCTGTGCAGAGTGGAATTTAGAAATGTGCCTATGAGCATGCCTTGGTTGAATTTAGAAGTGCGCCTAATATCCCCTCTGTGCAGAGTGGAATTTAGAAGTGTGCCTATTAACATGCCCTGGTTGACTTTTGTAGTGTGCCTATTAACGTGCCCTGGTTGACTTTAGAAGTGTGCCTAACAGCATGCCCCGGTTGACTTTAGAAGTGCGCCTAATATCCTCTCTGTAAAAAGTTGAATTTAGAAGTGTGCCTATTAACATGCCCTGGCTGACTTTAGAAATGTGCCTATTAACACTCCCTGGTTGACTCTAGAAATGTACCTATTAACGTGCCCTGGTGGACTTTAGAAGTGTGCCCATTAGCGTTCCCTGGTTGAATTTAGAATTGTGTCTAATTTCCTCTCTGTGTATAGTTGAATTTAGAAGTGTGCCTAATAGCGTGTCCCGGGTTGAATTTAGAATTGTCTAAATTCCTCTCTGTGTATAGTTGAATTTAGAAATGTGCCTATGAGCGTGCCTTGGTTGAAGTTTGAAGTGCGCCTAATATCCTCTCTGTGCAAAGTGGAATTTGGAAGTGTGCGTATTAACGTGCCCCGGTTGACTTTAGAAGTGCGCCTAATATCCTCTCTGCACAAAGTTGAATTTAGAAGTGTGCCTATTAACACATGCCCTGGTTGACTTCAGAAATGTGCCTATTAACATGCCCTGGTTGACTCTAGAAATGTGCCTATTAACATGCCCTGGTTGACCTTAGAAGTGTACCAAATAGCGTGCCCTCGTTGAATTTTGAAGTGTGCCTAATATCCTCTCTGTGCAAAGTTGAATTTAGAAGCGTGCCTATTAGCATGCCTTGGCTGAATTTAGAAGTGTGCCTAATATCCTCCCGATGCAAATTTGAATTTAGAAGTGTGCCTATTAGCGTGCCTTGGTTGAATTTAGAAGTACGCATAATATCCTCTCTGTACAAAATTGAATTTAGAAGTGTGCCTAATAACGTGCCTTGCCTGATTTTAGAAGTGTGCCAAATAACACGCCCTGGTAGAATTTAGAAGTGTGCCTGATATCTTCTCTGTGCAGAGTAGAATTGGGTTGCCTAATATCCTCTCTGCCCAAAGTTGAATTTAGGAATGTACCTATTAGCGCGCGTTGGTTGAATTTAGAAGTGCGCCTAATATCCTCTCCTTGCAAAGCTGAATTTTAGAAGGGTGCCTAATATCGTGCCCTGGTTGAATTTAGAAGTGTGCCTGATAGCGTGCCCATGGTTTACCTAGAAGTGTGCCCATTAGCGTGCCTTAGTTGAATATCCTCACTGTGCAAATTTAAATTTGGTTGCCTAATATCATCCCCACTGCAAAATTGTTTTGGTTGCCTATTATCCTCTTTCTGCAAAGTTGTACTTAGAAGTGTGCCTATTAGCATGCCTTGGCTGATTTTAGAAGTGTGCCTAATATCCTCTCGGTACAAAGTTGATTGTAAAAGTGTATATAACAACACCACTCTGGCATAGCAGGATTTGACAGTTTCCCTAATAACGTCACTGTGCCAAAGTCTTGAAAGTCTACCCTATATAGGGTGAGCGGGTGAAGTGGATGCCCTATATCGGGTGAAGGGTGTGGATGGAACGGGTGAAGGGTGTGGATGGAACGGGTGAAGGGTGTGGATGGAACGGGTGAAGGGTGTGGATGGAACGGGTGAGGAGTGTGGATGGAATGGATGAGCTGATGTAGAATGGGTGAAGTAGGCGGAACGGGTGAAATGGTAGAACGGATGAAGTAGGTGAATGAACGGGTGATGTGCTTGGAACCGGCGAAGTGGGGGGGAACGAGTGAAGTGGGTGCAATTAGTTAAGTGAATGGAACGTGTGAAGATGACATATGTGGATGGATGATGCATGGAGAAAGGATAATGTGGGTAGAACAAATGAAAGGAGTAGTGCATAAAATGGTGGAGTGCATAAAATGGTTGAACTACATGGAACGGATGGGAGTGCATGGAACGGATGGAAGTGCATGGAGCGGATTGGAGTGCACAGAATGGCGGGACGTACATGAAATGGTTTGGAGGACATGGAACGTCTGAAAGAGCATTGAAAGGAACGGTCTGAGTGCTTGAAACGGTCGTAATGCACGGAACAGTTGTAGTACATGGAACGGATGAAGTTCATGGAACTATTGAAGTGGGCGCGATCTCAAGCACCTACAGTAAACCACCATATTCACATCTCCACGCTTACTCTCTTCTTTACACCACCGCTCAAATAGAACACAGCGATACTATGACACCATTCGGTATAGCTGTTCTCATACCAACATCTGCCTCATACTCCCCATCACTCTAACTAAACACTGCTGGCTACACACCCCCCAGCCAGGCGTTCTCCTCAGGCCTAACGCAGCCACGATCGGCCTGGATAATTCCTGCCAGAACGAACACATACTATTGACCTCTCAACCACCACACCTACCGCTAAGAAGCAGCTATTACACAAATGCCACACCAGCTGCACACATATTCGGTGCTCACACGCACCTTTGACTCTCTCTACTGACTTGAACTTCGGTTCCCAAGGGTGTTCAACCTACCAGCGCCTTCAGACCATACCAATGGTATATAAGGCGCTATATAAATGCAAAGTAACATAACATAACATATAGACCAATCTCCCTAATTAATTTTGATGCCATAATATACACCAAGATATTAGCAGCAAGACTCTCCCCTCTTCTCCCTAAGTTAATACATCTAGACCAATCAGGCTTTATCCCAGGAAGACAAACCCACGACAACCTTAGAAGGATCATTCACTTGGTGGAAAAGATTGGCATAAAGCAAACCCCGGCAATTCTACTTGCACTGGATGCAGAGAAAGCATTCGACCGGGTTGAATGGTCCATGCTATTTAAGACCCTGCAATTCATGGGATTTGGGGAGCACTTTATTGCAAGAATTAGAGCGAACTATAACGCCCCAACTTGCAGAGCGGCCATCAATGGGGAAGTAACTGAAAAGGTATGCATATCCCGAGGAACAACAGGGATGCCCGCTCTCCCCATCATTATACGCTATCTTTCTAGAACCCCTACTAATGAAATTAAGAGAAGCCACACAAATTAAAGGGATAGATATGGCAGGCATACAACATAAGGTAACCGCATACGTGGATGATATGTTGTTAGCGTTAGAGGAGCCGGGCCGAATGTTGGCGGCAGCAGTTGTGGAGCTGGAAGTCTTTGGGGCCATCTCAGGTCTAAAAATGAATAGGAACAAATCGGAAGTCCTAATACTGGCGGGAGACAGGGGGGAGATAGAGAAGCAAAAGCACTCAACCTCAAGATAGCAGCAGAGGGTATTGAATACCTGGGAATAACACTAACACACAGGGTGGAACAGCTATATAGGAAAAACTATCTGCAGCTCCTTACGAGGGTATGCAGAGATTTGCAAAGATGGAATCCCCTGTTGATCTCCTGGTGGGGCAGGATTCAAGTGGTAAAGATGACCATCCTCCCAAGGCTACTGTACTGTTTCCAAGCCCTCCCGGTGGGGGTACCCCGTTCATTCTTCAAAACACTGTCGAAGGTAATCACAACCTTTGTGTGGAATGGGAAAACGCCAAGATTGGCCAGGGCTATCTTAACCACACCAACCAGGGAGGGTGGGATGGCGCTCCCTCATTTTCAGAAATACTACCAAGCGGCCCAGTTAAAGCTGCTACGGGAGTGGCTGGGCGACGATCCACAACCGATCTGGGCAGCACAAGACAGGGCAGTGGCAAGAACCCCGCTAGTGGAACTACTCTGGAATCAGAAACAACATAGACACCCCAACATAGGGATTAGCGAAATAATGAGAACAACGATGGAGGCGTGGGACATCCAAACACGAAAGGGTTTAATGACCACCACGCTAGGCCCTTTTACCCCCATATGTAGAAACCCGCAGTTTCCGCCGGGGATGGAGCAGGGGACATATGAAAGCTGGGAGGAGGCTGGTATAACGAAAATTGGGGAAATGTTCATCAACAAGGAAATTAGATCATATGAATCATGCCTCCCATTTCCAACACGCTCCACTCGGGATAAATATAGATATCAACAACTCAAACACTGGTTAAAATCCCCTGATATCGCGAAGGCAGCAACGAGAACCCTCACTTCATTCGAGAAATACATTACAACCAACTCGGGCAAAGAAATGGATATCGACTATATTCTTTTATAAATACTCAAGATGAAGAAATTAAATGGTCATACATGATCAAATGGAACAGAACTCTGGGAGAGGAACCAACGAGAGAACAGTGGGAGGATCTTTGGACTTTGATCCCCAAAACGACCAGATCAGCACAAATAAGAGAAATGTGGATTAAAATTGTGACACAGTGGGACTACACTCCTGAGAGACTCCACACAATGTTCCCGAAAACGTCAAGCCTTTGCTGGAGGGAATGCGGAGAGGTGGGGACGTGGAAACACACCTGGTGGGCCTGCAAGGGAATAGTGCCGTTCTGGGAAGAAGTTAAGGGAGAAATGGGCAAAATATTTCCAGATGTGGGACAACTGGGTGAGGGCGTATAGTTGTGTGGATTGAGAGCTGACACAGCAAGAAGATATTAAAAAAAAGCACAATGGAGAAGCTTTATGGGACTCCTCATCGCGGCATGGACAACAATAGCCCAGAATTGGAAAAAGAAAGACACCTGATTTTCACGTGGCTTCAAAAAGTCTGGGCGCAACTAGCAATGGAAAAAGTCACACACAATTCAAGGAACGAGGGACAAGTTTGCTAAGGAATGGGGTGGAGTCCAGGAGTATCTCCAGTCAGACTTTATGGAACAATGGTGCCCTCACAACATCAAGGTCATGAACATTTTTAATGCATAAAGTAATCCCTGAATCAAAAAGTGTCCCCAGGGTGGAGCGGGGGGGGGGGGGGGGAGTTGAAGTTGTTACAATGTTTGATGAATGTTGATTGATATCTGAAAATAATAAAGACAATTATATAAAAAAAAAAAATAGAAGCTAATATCTTTTCTATACTTACAGGGGAAATTCCATTTCTGTTCCTTTTCAATTACAAGGGGAATGTGTGACCCAGGTACTTTCTGCTTTTGTGAGGCCTTTTCTTGTGGTGATCTTTGCTCTCCCAAGTATTTACCAATTCTCTTTTTCTTTTTAGCTGGGTCCGTGGCAGTGTGTTCTCCCCGCTCTTTTGGGCGATCAGTCTCTCAGTTTGTGATTTAGTGCAGCTGAGTCATATCATCAAAAAGAGCTTATTTCCCTCAACAGAGAGGAGGCTCAGGTGGAGGCTCCATCTCGAGCTCTTCAAGCAACATCCAGTACAACCTTCCTGGTCGCTTGCCCGGATCACTCGCCGGCCGGTGAGTAACACGTCGGCTTCAGCCTCGCCCTCAGTTTTTCCAGATCTTCACCCAGAAGGTGATCAGTTCACGTCAGTCGTCCCAAAAGTCCTCACTCCCGTAGCTGCATTGACTGGGACCCCCTGGTGTTCAGCTCCCAGAGTCATCCCATACACCCTCTTTTGCTGGGGAGGGTGTGCTCATCTTCCTAAATTTCCGTGCCCCAGATTTCTTCCTTCTTTCTCCCGATGGGCCCGGACCGTTTGCTCTGCCCTTGCTCCCAGTCGGTCGGTTCCCTTCGGAGTGTTGGATCCGACACAATCTTGGATGGCTCCCTTGAGGTCTTCCTCTGATCAACGTCGTCCGCTGGCTCTGGTACTCTAACGTTAGGGAAAAGGCGTAGCCCCAGCTATATCATATTCCCTTCTCTTTTAGCATGTGCGTGAGGGGGCGACACATCCTGCATTTAGCCAATGTGTATGCGGAGAGGTCTTGAAAAATGGAGACTTGGGAGTTGTTATACGTAATCTCCTGGGCTTTTCTGGTGGCCTCCAGTACCTGTGTCTTTTCCAAATAGTAGTGGAAACGGACCAGAATCAATCGCGGGCCCCCTACCCGTCCCCCCCGCTCTGTGCACCCGGTCAAATGTGAGTTCAGTGGTCAGCTCTTCTTTAAAGAGGAGGGCGATTATGTTCCTCACCTTTCAGGTGACCTCCCTCTCTGTCTCCCCCTCTTCCTCTGGGACCCCAAAATATCTGAGGTTGTTTCTTCGCTCTCTATTTTCAAAATCGTCCATTTGCCTCAACCTCTCATGCTCCCTCTTCTCAAGGGCAGATAACCTCATGTTAGTCTCTAGGATTCCTGATTAAGCTTGGTTGGACTCAATCTGAAGGAGTCTGTCCTCAACTTTGTCTATCCGTAGGTCCATCTTTTCAAATTTTTGAGCAATGTCGGAGCACATGTCTCTTATTTCTTGCAAAATGGATGCAAAGCCCCTTTCCATTGCCTCTGCTGAGGATGCGAGGCCTCCGAGTTGGCCATTTCTCTGACATGGGACGGGTCTTTTCTGTAGGGCCTGAGTCACGGTAGCAGTATTTTTGCAAGTCTCTTTGCCAATCCATCAGGCGGCCCTCCGTGCCCCCCGCCAGGTATGTTCCACCTCCATGGGGGCCTCTGGCTTGCCCCATGGGTCGGCCAGTGTCTCCCTGATGGGGGCACCCCCCGGGCCTGGGGAAGTGGGGGGGGGGCAATGGGAGCCACCTTTCTTTCACTTAAGTGGCTCCTCACAGGGCTCCAAGGGTCGCCGCCGGGCGGGCACACGCCCCGCCCGCCTCAGGCAGGGGCCTTGCACCCAGAGCGGTGATCTCGGGGCCTTTGGTGTCTTTTGTGTCCTCCCGGAAGGGTGAGGGGCGCTTCGATTGCCCCGGGGTGTCGGGCCACAGACCCGGCCTGTATGCATTTGATGTTGCGGGCACTCCCCTCTTTCTCAACGGGTCCCGGCAGGGGAAGGGGAGGGACGAGCACCCCCCCGCGGGCGATCCGCGTTCCGCCCACACGGGGCCCCCTGCCCCGATCCTGGGCGTTGGAGTCTCTCTGGGGCCGATCCGGGTGAATCCACCCCCCTCAGTATCGGGCGCGCAATGCCGGCGATCTGCGTCGCCCCCACGGAGGGAGTGAAGGGCGGCCGCCTCCACCGTCGGTTCTGATGGGCCCCCGCTCCGTGGACCTTTTCTGTGGGGGCCCAGGGTCCGCCGCGGTGCGGAGGGCCGAACTCTCCCTCTCCTACTGCCTGATTCAGCGGGCTACGGCTCCTCCCCATGTCTCGCGGCCGCTCAGGTCTCCCGCTACAATCTTGCCGCCGAGGCCGCGTCCTCTGATCTCTGCTCTCCCGGGGTCCCCAGACGCCGCTGTTTCGCTCGGCGGGGGCTCCAGGTGCTCTCCACACATTCCGGCCCACCTTCACTCCGTGGGGGGGTGGGGCTCAGACCGGTGGCCTTTTCGCCTCAATAATCTTTAACGTATGATGTGCTCTCTCTCTGATGCCACTGGTTATCCTTTATCCTTCGGAAACGAGCCCGATTCACCTGACAGTTTGGTCGCGTTTTTGTGTGATGTCTCACTCTCCTTTGTCCCTCTGGGTACAGTTGGTTATGAGCAGGGGGGGGGTGGTGGGGATTTGGGTTGTCATTTTTGTCCTGTTCCTTATCAACTGTTTTGTTTTTGGAAAATGGTACAAGCTTAATAAAAATTCATGTGGAAAAGGGAATAGGATGTATCACACCGCATACAAGCCAACATTGCTGTGAGATTGCACGTTTAAAATACCAGTGCAATTGGGGAAGGCTTGGACACCTCAAGTCCAAATCTATTTAAAATCGGTAGCAAAATCTTTAAACCAAAGAATCCATACACATAGCGCACACGGACCCGTCCACTCCTTTTGATTCAGTGGGAAATGTTATTGAATTTTGAGATTCCTATGACCCTTGTAAGAATTCTGGCTGCATTGTATGATGAGGACTGAGATGTGTGTGTGTATATGTATGTGTATATATATATATATATATATATATGTATTTGGGACGAGTGTAAGGGGAGTTATAAACATTGTATTCTCTATAATATGCTTTAAATGAGGGTACTAAAAGACTGTTTACATAGTTCCAACATGGCCGTGTTTTTTGTCTGTTAACAGCTATTTCACCTAAGTGCTAAACATAGAAGATGGACTTACACATTTTTGTCTATAATACAACAGTCCTCTCTCTCCGTCACATACCAGACGAAGCCCGAGTAGGGTGAAACGCGTGGTTCCTTTTTTGCACTAAACTGTTGCTGCCTTCTTTGTCTATGCATTTTTTTATCAATAAAGGACACTTTGGCTGCACACTAAACATTGACTGTCTGTGGATTTGTTTGTGATATCAAGTTTTTCACCATGAGCACAGCCGGAGTGCCGTTGCGCCCCTGATTGGTTTCCTGTCTCTCCTTTTTTGTTATATAGCATTACCACTACTTAAGTATTAAAATGAACATTGAGGACGGGGGGGCACAGAGTTGTCTCTTGGCACCGCTTTCTTTTTAGTAGAGCTTAAAGCAAATGTATTTGTTTTGATTTAATGTGTTTAAGATGACACAGAAGAGGAGCCTTAAGGCGAGAGCAAAATTGATGAAGGGGGAGGGAGGAAGCACAGATGTTGGGTGGCAGAGCTTTCCAGCATTTGGGGGCTAAAAGGGAGAAAAAAAAAACAAAGCGTGAATAAGCATAATGCGGTTTAGAAGAGGCAAGGAGATTAAGGCGCTGAGATCAAAGACGGCATGAAGGAGATTAGAGAGGAAAAATAGGGGGGGGGGGGGCAGGCTATGATGAGACAATTCAGAGAACATGAACAAAGACAAGAGCCATACAGGGGAAAGGAAGTTAGAGAAGGTGTAATAGAAGAGCTAGCAAGAAGTTAAAAGAAAAGGTGAATTTTTTTAATTGAAGACCACGCGTAGAGGAGTAAAGTGGGAAGAGAAACGTCCAAAGAGCATAACAGTATTCAGGGGGCGAGGGGGGGGGGGAGACAAGTTTAGCGGCATTAAAAGATAGATAAGGTAGATAGATTAAAGATAGATAGTGTGCAAACATTGAAAAGACGAAAGCAGCAGTGCAGGCAGTTAAGGACATATGAGGGGCAAAGCTTAAAGATGGGTCCTCGCTTGAGAAGTTAAGTGCACTGATGTTGGTATTTGCAGTTGACACATTACTCATTGGCAAAACCCCTTGTGCATTCCGGGAAACCATTATGGCATATAACACAAAAGAACAGTCTAGGTTTAAAAGTAGAGACCCACAAGTTAGCAGTTAAGACATTCTGTTAAGGACATTACTACTATTAGTCAATTGTCTATGATACAAATTGAATTATTATTAACTAGTGTAAAAGCCCATGAACACAGGGTAATTTTCAGAGTAGTTTTAATATATTATGTGGTATATTTTTATGTAATTTGTTAATAGAAAAAACACATTTTGCATAGGATCTTGCCCCTTTTACATGGATTAGTAACCTCAAACAAAACCTCTCAGAATGATCAACATAGTAAACACACCCAATTGTTGCACCTGTTCTTCTTTGTCTTGGATTCCACTTGCAGGCTTTGGAATCAAATATATAATGTTGAGGGATTTCAGGGTAATACAATTCACGTGGAGCAGGATTCACTTCCTTCAACTTGAAGTATACTGTCAAAGTGGTGGCTCAGTTTTAGGCCTTTTCTGCAGCTAATTGTAAGTTATTAATAAAATGCCTTTTTTTGCCTGGAAGATGAATTTAAAGTCTTATTATTGTATGTGTCCAGCAACAGCTCCCTCTAGCGGTGATATCAGGCAGTCTACTGTGCATGACTCCATCGGACAAACCTACATCTGTCCTATTATATAGATAAGGCGAAATTATACAATTGCACAGTAATTAAGTTTACCGATAAAAGTGCATCATCTGAAACAATTTCAATTCCTCCAGGCAACTGTAAGAATAAGTAGATTTTGTAGCATCGAACAGTCTCAAACAGTGGAGGCAATAGGGAAAGCCTTCTAGGCATGGACATCTGGCAGTATAGTGACCTTTCATAGTTATTGGTTTTGAAAACAAATATTTGCATAGTCCCTTAAACCTTCACCCAAGTGCACCAACGTTTGCATGACATCTGGAGTTTTGGTATCCCGCATTTTGAGGATAAAGCAAGAATGAAACCTATGACCTTGCGGTTGAGCGTTTGTTCAAATCAAAAGGCCTGGTTGTCTTGATTTGTGTGCAGGCCATTTGCTCACATAGAAGGAAAATTGAGGTTCTGTAGGTTACGTTTGTAAGCACTACATTTAAATTGGTTATCTTGCCTGGTTTTGCAACTAACCAGTCCTATGGATAACATAAAAAGCAGGTTAATGTTAAATGTGAACTATGAAAGCATCTGTTATCAATTCAAAAGGATGCATCAAATTGAGCAATGTGTGGAATATCTTCTCCTGAGCAAATTTAGCCATACCTAACTTGGGCCCCTTGTGTAGTTTTAACACTCCTTGCCAATTAATGATGTCCAGATAACTGGATGAGGTGTAGATGATACTTGTCCTTTCTATTCAGGACATAAGGAGACAAGTAATTTTTTGAATGTTCTTACACTCGGGCAGAATAATCATAAAAGTCCCCATATTCAAAGATCTGGGGGCCATACAATGTAGGGTGCCATTGCTGTATTCGAGGATTGTTAATAAGCTCCAAATTAACTGGCCAGTAGCGGCATTTATAAAAAATTGCATGATATGATCTGTTCTGAATTCTCATTATGAATGTATAAGCATATGAATTCTTAAACAGTAGGTTTGCTATGGTTTTCACAATACATACTTTTTAAATCCCTTTTTGTTATAAATAAAATAAATCTACATTGAATATTACGGCTTGTACTTGTCAGATTTATTTTACTCATATGATTCTCTACTTTTATGGGAAGAATAATCAGAGCATAAAGAAGACCCCTTCATCATCCACCCCACAGGGCAGGCAGCAACCTCTTCCACAGTCGCAAAGAAGCTGGTTGTGGGGCAGCATTCAATTAGGATCTGCTACTTGTTCAAGTGAACAGGTGAGGTCTCTGGAAATGCACAATAACTCCTCCATATACACCACTGAGAAACTATTTACCGGTGAACAGGTGGAAAGTGGTTAATTTGGGGTGGTGGAATAGTCCGTTAATGCACCTCGTTCTCAGTGCACTAAACTCGCTCTCCACCATGCACTTTTCCTGCTAAATGGGTCTCTCCTTCACGGAGCACACACTTTTCCTGTTGTCTCTGGTGTTTTAGGCATCGATTGGGGCCTCTGTTGATGACGTCTTACCTCAGTATGGCCGCACCTCCAGCATCACAAATGGGTCTTTCAAAACTGGGCAGCTGTTCACTCGGCAAGCTCACTAGCGGATGTTCTCAACTACTATTTGTTTACTACATGTTCTGCAAACGCGAAGACCACATTCAACCTATAATGAATGCCTCTGCCTCAAAGGTCTCAAGAGTTAGATTGCTCTCGTGGGCCTGCTTCTCAGAACAATTTACCTGTATTGGTTTCGAAGGTTCACAAACTAGGAATAGCTGAGGGGGGGGGGGGGGAGCAGTGGCGAGTAACTATAGGACAAGAGAGGGTTCAGCACTAGGCCCGATTGTGAGCATTGAAAAGATAAAGAACAGAAGGCTATAGCGGGAGGATGGAGCATATTAGAAGCTGTGATAAGGGACTGCAGTGAGAATAAGAAAAGGGCACTTGGGAGACCGTCATGAGAAGAGGAACGAGCACAGGTGAGACTGTACTGCCAGCAAAAGTTCAAAAGTCACAAGAAGATGAGAGGCAGCATAGAGTCCAGGGAACAAACAAGAGTCCTCACAACAGACCCGCTAGTAGGAACATGCACCCTTGTCAATCATGTCCACTTGACTGTTCTGGGGCCTTTTGAGCTCAAGGATGGAACAAGTTACTTCCCTGAAAACCATTGTTCTCCAACATGAGTCTGGCATTTCCATTCATTACACTACTAATACCAGTCTAGAACACCATCCTAAAATGTCCGCTTTGTTTCCACACACACAACACAGTGTGCACCTAATCTTGTTAGCATTTTGGTTCCCATAGTTACCTTCCAAGACTTAGCCAGTTTCATCCTGCACGCGAGTGTTTGCAGCGTTCTGCTGCTTTTCAGAGCCGTGCAACAGAACACTTTCCAGACACTTCGACCGCTTGTCATTTAATTTAACTATACCTTTTGACAGCTCGCTCTCATTTTACAGACTCGTGATCAGGCTTATATTGACACGGACACGATCGTCTCCGTTAGAGGAAGCTTTCGTTTTCAAGTAGTACACACGCGAGCAGCAGGTCAGTTACCTGCCACTTTCCATTTTGCCATATCTTCATTTTAAAAGTGTAATTCTTGACAGCATCTTTGCATCTATAGACATATCCTCATTGCTGTTTGTTTATTTTTTCCTTTGTTTTTGAACCATGATGAATCTTTTGATGATGATCCACTCAAACACCTCCTTCGTTATACTTTTTTGGTAACGTACATTTTATAACGCTACATGCACTTTTATGGATGATTTTCTTCATTGTATATATTGAATGATCTTTTGCCGTAACATTCAAACTGTTTCATTACTTGCAAAATGTTGACCATGCATACACTTTGTAAGTAGATCTGACCACAAGGCAGCTTGCAGGCATGTTCACAGGCCCTGAGGAAGGGTGTTTAACCCGAAATGCATAGGCCTCTAATGTGACATTTCAGCCTCAAAATTATAATCCCCACAGAGGTTTTAAAGCTTATGAAATAAGCAATGAATAAAATTTTTTTTTGGATTTATGATCACAGTGAATAATTATTGAAATCACGAATATTTGAATTTAACCACTTTGAGTGGTTTACGGGTGTGCAGCCCACACCGCTGGCTTCAGGGCCAAGGTCTCTTTTTTTCCACGATTTATATAGTGCTAACCACAGAGGCACGTTTTCCAGTGGGTTTGCACCCCAGGTTTTTGAAGAATTATTGTTCTACGTTAATACAACTATTTCCAAGTAAACAACATGGTGCAAAGCTCACCACCATTCCAGTAAGTACCTCCTTGCAGTCTGCTGGGATATCGTAGTTTCCAAACTCTAATGCTGCAGGAGCCAGGCCTGCAGGTTCAGTGGTCCTGGGTCATGGTGCAGGATCGTGCCTCCTTCCCTGGCGAGAAGATCTGCGTCTGCCGGTAGTTTGACTTAGGGGGACGCTGACATGTCCAGAAGGTCCAGTAACCATATCTGCCTCAGCCACGCTGGTGCGATGAGGATCATCTTGCAGCGGGACCGTCTGAGTTGATTGAGTCGCAGAAGCAACGGCAAGAACACAGAGGAACAGGCCGTCCCAGGGGAAGGAGAATGCATCGTCCATGCTCCCCGGCTGGGAAAATCTGCTGGCGAACCTCCGGCACTTGGTGTTCGTTGCGAACAGGTCTATCTGGGGATTGCCCCATCGCCAGAATATGAGATCCACTTGGTCCTGCCGGAGCTCTCACTCGTGGCACGCGCGCAGCTCCCTGCTGAGCGAGTCGGCAGCGGTGTTCTTGGTACCAGGAACATCCCCTGGGCGACAGCCCAGTGCCACAAGTCCTGCACTTCCTTGGATAGAGCTGGGGATCTGGTGACCCCCTGCTTCCGGATGTAGAACATTGTGGTGGTGTTGCCGATGAAGACCCATACCACTCTCCCCTTGAGAGACGGGAGGAAGGACCTTAGGGCCCAGAACACGGCCCGGAGTTCCAGGACGTTGATGTGAAGAGACCTCTCCTCCGGGAGCCAAGGGCCTCTTGCGTGGATATCTCCGGTATGCGCGCCCCATTCCTCCAGGGAGGTGTCCGTCGTCACCATTTCCTGATGTGCCGGGGTCTGGAAGTCATGCCTGCCACGAGATGCGCGCAGGTGCCCCACCACCAGATCACCTGCCGGAAGGTCTTGTTGAGGAAGATCTTGTCTTCGAAGTTTCCCGTCACTTGGACCCCAACGGGCGTCGAGAAATTCTTGCAGAGTCCGCAACCTGCACAGCCACACGAGGTAGGTGCATGACGACATCATGCCGGGCAGGGACTTGATGGACCTTACCCTGGCAGCCTCTGTGGTCAACAGCCGTTGAACCTTGCACAGGATGGCATTGATCCTCTCCGGCGGTGATGCCAGCTGCGCCAGTGTGTTGAGTCTGGCTCCCAGGAACAGGGCGTCCTGCGCTGGCACCAAGCAGGACTTTGCAAAGTTTATTGAGAACCCCAGTTCCGTGAGCAGGCGGATGGTCCTCACTGTGTGGTCGACAGCTAGTTCCCTTGATTTTGCTCGGATGAGCAATCGTCCAGGTACGGGTAGACGTGGATCCCCTGCAGGCACAGCCGCGCCGCCATAGGTGCCAGGCACATGAAGACCCTTGGCGCAGATTTCAAACCGGGCAGTGCCTTGAACTGGTAGGGCCGCCCCTGGACCACGAAGCGCAGAAACTTTAAATGTCCTGTGTGTATGGGGATGTGGAAGTAGGCATCCTCCAAGTCCAGCAACGACAGGAAGTCGCCTTCCTCCAGTTGTCCCAGCACGTGCTGAAGGGTGACCATCCAGAACTTCTGGGATTTTATAAATTTGATGAGGCGGCCGTCTAGAATGGGCCACCAGCCACAAGTTTCTTTCGGACGAGGAAGTACCGCTAGTATACTCCAGAGCCTCTTTGGGACGAGTTCTATTGCACCCTTTTTCAGCATTGCTCGTACCTCCAGAAGAAGCTGTGGAACGTGGTTTTCCTTCCTGGCCACTGGTAGAAAGTGAGGGCACCTTTTTTGGAACTCCAGAGGGTGCCCGTGGACCAGGGCATCCAACGGTCGATGGAGGTGGACTTCCACACGCCGACGAAGTTCGCCAGCCAGACTCCCACCGGGGTGCTTGCCCCCTTGGGCTCCTTAGCAATGACGACAGTGTCCACCGGCCTTGTTGCGCCCCCCTGTAGGCTTCTTGAGACGAGGAGCTGCTTCCGAATCCTTTGGAGGCACCTTGCGACTTGCCTCCAGCGGTCCGAATGGACAGCTGCCACTGATGAAGAGAACCCAAGGCCCGGGCCGTCTAGGTGTCTGCCTTGATGGCCTGCAGTGACTCGTCCACTGCCTTGCCGAACAGGTTGTTCGTGTTGAAGGAAAGTACCCTGGTCTGCACGTCCTGATGGAAATTGGTGGCCCTCAGCCATCGGTGCCGGCAGAGGTAAACGCTGTTTGCCCGTCTGGCAAAAACCAGTGTCTGCGATGTCCGTGGCCTCCATGGTCCGACGCCACCTCGCCTTCCTGCAGGATTTCCAGGGCTTCCGCCCACTTGTCATCTGGGAGGAAGTCCAGGAGGGGAGCGATCTTAAATCACAGCTCCCTGTCGTAGCGGGCCACGATCGCGAGTGCTTTGGCCGCCTTTATGGTTATCGCTGCCGACGAGATGACCGTCGTCCCATGGCGTCCAGTTTCTTCCCTTTGCCGTCCGGCAAGGAAGTTGATGCCGTCGCCCCTGCCGATTTCTTCTTAGCCGCCGCAGAGACCACCGAATCCGGGGACAGCTGCGCCCTGAGGCACATAGGAGCGGAGTCTGGGATCCAGTACTTCTTCTCGTACCGGTCCCTCTTTGCAGGGGCCGTGGATGGGTTCTTCAGAAGGGACAGTCCTTCGTCACAGATGTCGTTCAGCAAAGGTACTGAGAGGACGGTCTTCCTCTTGGCCTCCCACTGCTGGTACAGTAATCCCTCCTTCTGCTCCTCTGGGCATAGCTGGATAAGCTCTGATGCCCTGGCGAACATGGCGTGAAAAGAGCCCATTTCGTCAGGTGGGGAAGCCTGGGCAGGGGGTGACGGGAGATCCGTCACGTCGTTGTCACAGTCTCCGTCTCATCCCCCAGTAGGGGGTTGGGGGAGGAGGGGTGGCGGTGAAGGCTGGAAGGGTGGACTCTTCTCCGCTTGGATGGAGGACTCCCCGACGGTCCAGGCTCCACTGGATCTTCCACCGGCGGCAAGGGCAGCCTCGTCCTTATCTTGGTGCACAGGGTTTGTAGTGCCAGCAAAATGTCATCCTGATATGATATGGCATTTGTAACGCACCTATACACAAGTGTTTCAAGGCGCAAATCCTGCCTGTCCGTAGGCGGTTGCATCGGGAGCGTCGGCAGTGGCATGGTGTCCGGTCCCCCCGTTCTTCGTCGGCTCCCTCGCTCTCCACGTCCACCTCGTCGAAATCCTTCCCATGGGCCTCCTCCTCAAACTTCTTGTTGAAGGTTGCTTTGACGATAGCCAGCTCGTCCTCAGAAGAGGTATCCGAGTCTGTCAGGGCTACCTGCCCCCTACTCCCCCTCTTTCACATCCCGGGGTTTCACAGGGGTCCTTTCGATAGGCTGGAAAGACTATTCCCTCCGGGGCAGGGAACCTCTAGGCCTGGAAGTCTCTGTAGGCTTCACCAGGGCCGCCACGACTCTCTCAATCGAGGCCTTAGCCGGGTGAATCAGGGCCTTCACGACCTTGGGTGCGTCTGAGGCCTTCATCATGGGGGGGGGGGGGGAGGGTCACCGCCTCACTCCCCCTTGGCTTTCTCTGTCAGGTGCTGGGGCTTCCCCCGAAGCTTACCCGGGTTGTCAGACTTCCTTTTCACTTAGCCGGAGCATTGGCTCGTGGTTGACTGCGTCAGTGACATTGCGCCCTGCCTGGCAGCCGAGGAGCCCGAACCAACGGCACTCCGGTGCCCGCAGACTCCCAGTGCTTTGCCTTCTGTTGGGCCCCAGTTGCCAGAGCACCCTCAAAGGTCTTAGAAGACCGCTCAGACTACTTCTCACCTGCTACCGGGCGCAATCAGCGAGTCATTTCCGACGGTCCTTCATGGTCTGGACGGACATGTTCTTGCAGAACGCAAGTCCTCCTCCACGTGCCACTTGTTGGCATGAAGGCAGTAGAGACACTGGGAGTGCTCATCCTCCTTGAAGACGTTCTGTAGTCCACATCCTGGGCAGATCCTAAACAGCTTGGATCCAGTGCGCGTTGAGTCTTCTTTGTCCTGGGCCATGTCCATGCGGGGTAGGCCTCAAAGGTCTTCCGGAAGCCTCCAAGAAGTTACCTTCGAGTAAAAAAAAAAATCACCCTTGAAGGGCATAGAAAATTCCGAAACTGGTCCCCGTTGATCGGAAGAAGAAACGGTGGAGCTTGAGGCTCGAATTGACCGAAAAAATAAAGGGAAACCCTTTGAAAAAAACAACACGCAGTAAAAGCTTGAGAGCTAGGCACGAGGACTCCCAACACTCGAACATGCGGTAAAAAAAATCTGAAGATGGCTGCCAGAGGAGGGGCTTAGGTAGAGGGCAGTCAGTGGCTGGGGGCAGTATGACCCAGAGACCAGTGATTGGTTATTAGTAGAAAGACAGTTCAGAAACGAAACAAACTGTTTTTTTTTCTTTACCAAGTATTCCCAGCCTGACGACGGGGAATATTCATGAGCATGTGAATCCATGCTGGAGAAATTCTATTTTTCCACAGGGAGGGAATCTCGATTGTCCCCATCATTTTGTTTTACACTACTGCTCTTAAAAGAGAAAGGTACAGCAAGTGCTCATAGACCGAATGTGGACTGAAGAGAAGGAACACTATGGAAGGAGACTGCACCGGGGACATGGGTGAGGATAAACAAAACTGCAGATAGAGGATAGCCAGCAGGGGGAGAAAAGAAAGAAAAATACTATTTAAGCTGTTAGACTGGATTTCTACACTCTGGCCTGGTCAACGGATGTGTAGAAGGCCACGCTAGTTAGTGAACAGGGAAACCTCTGGGAGCTGCAGCCAAACCAATCAAGGTAGCATGGAGAGTGGTCAAGGCTAAGTCTCAGGGCGAGCCTGGTAGAGGGTCCACAATGAGCACACACAGTAAGCAATCAAGGTTCACACTTCGACAAGTGGTTATAAAAATACTACATGTATTTATGGCTAACAAACATACTATGGAAAATGACTGCTAACATGTAATGCTATCACACAACACTAATATTAAAATGCATATATGCAACCACTGTAGCCAGTGCAATAAAACCACAATACCCGCACAATACTGAAAGGAAAAGCAGCGATTGGAAATTGCAAAGGCAGTCCACAAGAATAACATAACACCCCTAACTTAAGTGCAACCCCAAGTTGACTGGAGCCTTGTGCCCTAAAAGTTTCAGAGGTGCTGGGAGCCGGGAAAACTTTAGGAGGAGCGTCTTTTGGATAGGTGAAAGGTTCCAAAAGTCAGAAGAGGATGCATTCTAGTGAATAAGGCTGTTCCCAGCCTTCATCAACAGGCTTTGCCAAAGAATGGTAAAAGTTAAGCACACATTTAAAAGGGTGGAGATAGGGGGAGGGCAGATAAGTATTACTACAACTTACCCACCCGTTCTCTGGTTTTTCTCCAGGCTTCGCAGTTCCATGGAGGGTTACCGGAGAGGTTTTCCCCCCTTTGGTTCCAGTCCTAGGTCCCCAGGAGCTGCGGGTGTAAAGAGTGTCAGTCAGGAGTTTGATTCAGCCTTCTCCGCGGACAATGCAGGAGGCACCGGTGCAGTACTCTTCAGGACAGTCGACTGGATACAGGAAAGCCCGTTACAGGGCACACACCAAAGCACAGCAACACAGCTGTCATGGTCAGAGTCTCCTATCTCATGGTCCCATTCATGCTGGAACACCAGCATTTCACAGGAGTGACTCTTGCAGAACAAGCTGAAGATACCCAAAGTTCCAAGCCGAAACACAAAACCATGATACCTTTACCACGGTAGCCCAAACTGGAGTTGGTCAGTCCACAGGATGGTCCATGAGCACCTCCGAAGACTCCAGATGGCAGGACCGCGAGCAGATAACAGGAATGGTTGGTCAACAGGGCGAAGATCCACCAAGGGGCATTTAAAGATCACCAGCCAGAGAGGGCTTCACCGGACTGCAACAAGCGTTGGTTGCCAGGCCTTCTTAGGACGGGTCCATGGGTCTGTCACAGTTTTCACAGCTGTGCAGGATACTTGCCTCCTCGCAGGAGCTCTGGTGAATGGCCGCAGGAATCCTCTTATCCAAAAAACTCAGGTGAGCACGAAACTCAACCCACTAATGGGAATATCTGCCCCCTCACAAACACCCAAGCAGTGGTCCAATCAGGACCACCAATGGTGAAACTCATGCATACACTATAGACATACTGAAACCAGTTTGTGGAGTGGGACCAGACCGTCCCAGCCCCCATCCTGGGAGCATCAACACATGGCCCTGCACTAATCACCGAAAAGCATGGCTTTCCTGGGTAGTGCATGTCCATAAGGAACAAGTTACTTAACTGTAACTGTTGTTCTCCAGCATGGGTCTGGCATGGATTCACATGCTCATGAATATTCCCCGTCGTCAGGCTGGGAATCCTCGGTAAAGAAAAAATCAGTATCAGTTTCGTTTCTGATCTGTCTTTCGTAGTAACCAATCACTGATCTCTGCATCATACTGACCACAGCCAATGACTGCCCTCTACCTAAGCCCCGGCTCTGGCAGCCATCTTCAGATTTGGTAGCACGTGAATTGGCAGTATGACCCGCAGAGGGGTAGGCGGGAGGGTTCGCATGTGAATCCATGCCAGACCCATGCTGGAGAACAACAGTTACAGGTAAGTAACTTGTTCCTTCTCCAGCATGGGGTCTGGCATGGATTCACATGCTCATGAATATAAGAATAGATAGCAGTACACACATGCACAACCACGGGGGTGGCAAAAGGCTCAACATTAAGCAATACAACAACTCAACATTAAGCATCTCTTACCTCCTCACCAGGCTCACCTTAAGCGAACAGGTTGCGCAGCACTGCTTGGCCGACCCTGGACTCCTCCCTGGAATCCCGATCGACGCAGTAGAATCTCGTGAAGGTGTGCGCCGACCTCCACGTAGCAGCCCTGCAGATGTCCAGCAGGGGCACACCAGATAAGAACGCCGTAGTAGCAGCGATCGCTCTGGTCGAATGGGCTCTCGGACGGCCTGGCAGCGGTCGGTTAGCCAACCGGTGGCAGTGCATGATGCAGCCGGAGAGCCATCTGGAAATAGAAGACTTCGAGAGAGCCTTCCCTTGATTCACAGGTCCAAAGTTCACAAACAGCTGTGATGTCCTCCAAAAACTCTGTGCGGTCCACGTAGAACTTCAGCGCTCTAGCCACATCCAGCGAGTGCAAAGTCCTCTCAGCCGGCGACGAAGGAGACGGGAAGAAAACAGGTAACACCAGGGGCTCGTTAAGATGGAAGTCCAACGGCACCTTGGGCATAAAGGAGGGGTGCGTCCTAAGCACCACCCTCGAGGCATGGAAAGTCAAGTACGGTGCTTTGCAGGATAGGGCCTGGATCTCTCCCACTGGTCGTGCGGAGGTAATGGCCACCAGGAATGCAGTCTTCCACGACACAAACTTCGGTGCGGAGTGCATCGGCTCGAATGGGGGCCCCATGAGCCTGGTCAGCACCACGTTAAGTTCCCACGCCGGGGCCGGGGCCTTCACCGGCGGGAACAGTCCTTTCATAAACTCTTACCAGTCAGTGGGACCACAGGGTCGTCTGTCCTGTGGTTCTGGTGCATCTGGAGATCGCCGCCAGATGAATCTTAATGGAGGCGTGGGCCAGCCCAGCCTTTGCCAGTGATAGCAGCTACGGCAGCACTTGAGGGGCCGTAATCCGTAGGGGGTTGATCTTCTGTGCTCGGCACCAGATAGAGAACCTCTTCCACTTATGACCGTAGCATTTGAGAGTCGAGGACGCCCTGGCCTTTGCAAGACCCTCTCTGCAATCGGCCGGTATATCGTAGCCTCCAAACTCTAGCGCTGCAGGAGCCAAGCCTGCAGGTTCAGCGACGCCGGGTCGTGGTGGAAGATGGCGCCTCCTTCTCTGGAGAGAAGGTCCGCGTCCGCCGACAGCTTGATGGGAGGGGACGTTGACAAGTCCAGAAGGTCCGGGAACCAGATCTGCCTCGGCCACGCCGGTGCGACGAGGATCATCCTGCACCGGGACCTCTTGAACTGGTTGAGTCAAAGCAGCAACGGCAAAGGAGGGAACGCATACAGGTATAGGCCTTCCCAGGGGAACGAGAACGCATCGCCCATGCTTCTCGGCTGGGGAAACCTGTTGGCGAACCTCTTGCACTTCGAGTTCGTCGCTGTTGCGAATAGGTCGATTTGGGGTTTGCCCCATCGTCGGAAGAGTTGATCCACCTGATCCTGGCGCAGTTCCCACTCGTGACACGCGTGCAGCTCCCTGCTGAGCGAGTCGGCGATGGTGTTTCTTTCTCCTGGGGATCTGGTGCCTCTGGGGAGATGGGGCTGGGGGATCTGGTGCCTCCCTGCTTCCGTATGTAAAACATTGTCGTGGTGTTATCCGTGAAGATCCGCACCACCTTGCCCTTGAGCGATGGGAGGAACGATTTGAGAGCCCAGAACACGGCTCGGAGTTCCAGGACGTTGATGTGCAGGAGCCTCTCCTCCGGGAGCCAGAGGCCTCTTGCGTGGAGATCTCCGGTGTGGGCGCCCCAACCTTCCAGGGAGGCGTCCGTAGTCACCGTCTCCTGGTACGGCGGCGTCTGAAAGTCCTTGCCCGCCGTGAGGTGCGCTCGAACACCCCACCACTGAATCGCCCACCAAAAGACCTCGTTGAGGGGGACCCTGTCTTCGAAGGTGCCCGTCACCGGCATCCAACGGGCGTCGAGAAATTCTTGAAGAGGGCGCATCAGTAGTCTGCAGAGGCGCACCACGTAGATGCAAGAGGACATCATCCCCAGGAGGGACTTGATGGACCTCACCCTGGCCACGTCCGTGGCTAGCAGGGGCTGCACTTTGCCTAGAATTGTCTTCGTCCGTTCTTCCGACGGTGCCGCCAGGCGCCTCACTGTATCGAGCTTTGCTCCCAGAAACAGGGCCACCTGCGACGGCACCAGGTGGGACTTTGGGTAGTTTATGGCGAATCCCAGGTCTGTGAGCAGCTGGACGGTCCTCGCAGTGTATTCAACGGCGAGCTCCCTCGTCCTTGAGCAGATGAGCCAGTCGTCCAGGTAGGGGTAGACGTGAATCCCCTGCAGGCGCAGCCACGCCGCCACAGGTGCTAGGCACTTGGTAAAGACTCTGGTGGCCGACTTCAATCCGAACGGCAGTGCCCTGAATTAGTAGTGGCTTCCCTGGACGATGAACCTGAGGAACTTCGGTGACTTTTGAGGATGGGAACGTGGAAGCAAGCATCCTCCAGGTCCAACGACGATAGAAAGTCGCCTTCCTCCAGCTGTCCCAGTACGTGCTGGAGGGTGGCCATCCTGAACTTTTGTGACCTGATGTATTTGTTCAAAAGACGAAGGTCCAGGATGGGGCGCCAGCCGCCCGTCTTCTTCCTGATGAGGAAGTACCTTGAGTACACCCCAGAGCCTCTTCGGGACAAGCTCGATGGCGCCTTTCCTGAGCATCGCCCGCACTTCCAACAGCAGTTGCGGGATGTGATTTTCCTTCCTGGCCACAGGTGGAACGTGAGGGCACTTCCTCAGGATTTCGATAGAGTGTCCTCTTGCCAGGGTATCCAGCACCCAACGGTCGGTGGAGATGGACTTCCACACGCCGACGGACTTCGTCAGCCGGCCTCCCACCGGGGTGCTTCGGTGGGGGCCCGAGACCACGGCCGGTTCAGTCCTGCTTGGAGGTGGTGGCCTTGCCGCCAAGGCCACCTTGCCGACGGAGGCGAGGCGCTCCCTGCTTGCCGCGACCCGTGTAGGCCTCCTGAGACGAGGAGCGTGCCGCCTGGCGGTAGGACGACGAGCCACCGCTGGATCCCTTGGAGGTCCCCTGTCTGCCTCCGCAGCTCCAAAAGGGCCATCGTTGCTGAAGGGCTCCTAGGGCGCGGGCCGTCTCCGTGTCCGTCTTTATGGCTTGGAAGGATTCGTCCACCGCCTTCCCGAACAAGTTGCTGCCGTCGAACGGCATGTCCAACACCCTGGTCTGGACGTCCTGACGGAAGTCAGTCGCCCGGAGCCAACCCCGTCGCCCAGCTGGCGGAATCCGGTATCGGCAATATCAGTTGCCACCGTTATGGCGTGGTCCGACGCCACCTCGCCTTCTTGCAGTATTTCCAGGGCCTCGGACCTCTTGTCGTCCGGTAGGAAGTCCAATATGGGGGCCAGCTTAAACCAGAGCTCGCTGTCGTAGCGGGCCACGATCGCCAGGGAGTTGGCCGCTTTGATCGTCGCCGACGACGACGAAATGACCCGCCGCCCTATGGCGTCCAACTTCTTTCCCTCGCCGTCCGGCGGGGAATTCGACGTCGAGGCTCCTGGCCCCGCCGCTTTCTTCTTCTTCGCCGCCGAGGCGACAGAGTCCGGCGTTGGCTGGGCCCTGAGGCACAGGGGAGCGGTTTCGGGGACCCGGTACTTCTTCTCGTACCGGTCCCGTTTGGCTGGTGCCGTGGAGGGGGTTCTTAAGAACCGACAGGCCCTCCTCCCAGATGTCATCGATTAGAGGCACCGCTATGACAGTCTTCCTCTTAGCCTCCCGGCGCTGATAGAGGAAACCTTCCTTTTTCTGCTCCTCCGGGCAGAGCTGGAACAATTCGGACGCCCTGGCGATCATGGCGTGGAATGAGCCAATCTCGTCGGGCGACGAGGCCTGTGCGACGGGAGACCCGTTCCGTCGTCGCCCTCAGAACCCGTCGTCGAGCCCATCGCACCTTCATCTCCCGACTCGTGGGAGGATGAGGAGGGAACTGTAGGCCTTACGGGGACGAGTGGAGGAGAGGGTTGGGTCCTCCGTCGTTAGTTCTGAGGACTTCCCGACGGGCCAGGTTGCGGGTCCTCCTGCCTGGGCCATGGGAATCTCATCCTTATCTCAGAGCATAAGGACTGGATCGCAGACAAAATGGCCGCCGAGCTATCCTGAGGCCTAGGTTCCGGCTGTGCCGGAAGGGAAGGCTGCTCTTCCTCGCCATCGTCGTCTTCCTCGGTTATCTCCCGAGGATCTTCCTTACGGGATCGAACCGTCTCGAATTGGACTTTGAGGTTCCTCACGTCCTCGGTCAGTTCCTCCTCCGAGGCTGACTCCGAGCTTGAGGAGGCTACCGTGCCCCCTCTCGCTTCTTCCATCATGTGGCCATGACGATGGGCTGAAAAGAGGATTCCCTCCGTGGCGGCAGGGAAACTCTAGTCCCGGAGGCAGTCTCCGCTGGCAGGGTCTCTGCCGGCTTGGCCAGAGTGGCCGCGATCGCCTCGATAGAGGCCTTTGCCTGCTGGGTAGGGGCCTCCACCACCTTAGGTACGTCCTGGGCCTTCTCCTTAGGGGGAGGGGCGATGCCTCGCTCCCCCTCTCCAGAGATCGGACGGGGCTTCTCCCGAAGCTTACCCGGGGTCTCGGACTTCCTCTTCCCCGAACCGGAGCGGTGGCTCGTGGTTGACGGTGCCGGGGAAGGCGCGCCCTGCCTGGTGACCGAAGAGCCCGACCTTTCGAGCGCTCCCGGAGCCAGCGGACTCGCAGGGCTTGGCCTGGTGTTGGGACCCCGTCGCCGGGGCGCCCGCACAGGACTTAGAAGCCCGCTCGGACCCTTTCTTCTTCTCACCCGTTGAGCCCTTCTCCAACCAGCTGGCGAGACGGGAACAACGGTCCCTCATGGTCCGCTCCGACAAGTTCTTGCAGAACTGGCAGTCCTTCTCTACATGAGTCTTGTCCCCATGAAGACAGTCGAGGCATCGTGAATGCTCGTCCTCCTTAAACACATTCTGCAGCCCTCAACCAGGGCAGCTGAGAAACAGCTTGGGTCCGGGTGACGAACTTGCGTTGTGGGCCATCTCGAAGTAGGCCGCGAATCTTCTGGAATCCTCCAAGAAGTTGAGTCGACGAAATCTTCACCCTTGAGGGGCGCAGGAAAATCCCGTAACGGGTAGCCGTTAACGGGAGTAGGAACAGTGGAGCTTGAGGCTCGATTAACCGAAAAAATGTGAAAAATCACTTGAAAAAGCACGAAACACACAGTACAAGCTCAAGAGCTAAGCACGAGGACTCCCAACACTTGAACGTGCGGTAAAAATCTGAAGATGGCTGCCAGAGGCGGGGCTTAGGTAGAGGGCAGTCATTGGCTGTGGTCAGTATGACGCAGAGATCAGTGATTGGTTACTACTACGAAAGACAGATCAGAAACGAAACTGATACGATTTTTTCCCTTTGAACGTAGTGCAATGATGAAGTTACCCAAACATAGATGGCAAGTAAAAAGGGAAACAGTTTCCCAGTACTGACAGTCGGAAGGACTGGTCAGTTTCCCCATGACAATTAACAAAAGTGCAGCGGGGTGAAGCTGAAGGCTTCCCTTCATTGGAAAAAGCCAGGAGAGAGTACAAAAGCAAAATGTTAGGTGGGCCATAGAAATGGAGGGAACGTTGCTAAAAAGAGAATACTTTCCAAAGATCAGCCTTTGAAGTTTTGTCCCATATGAAAACCCGAGATAATCCAGAGTTTGCATGCTTGGTAAGAGATGTCTCACCGAGACGGTGCACAATGTATCACTGTATCACTGACACGGTGCAACATAGAAAAGAACACGTGGCATATGAGCTGTAAAAGAGTATGTGTGGGGCAGATCATATCGCCAGTGTTTGCATTTTCGATGATGGGAGTATGTTGACTCTCAGCTGGCCAACACACTGTTAGGACGGATTTTCTGTACTCTGGCCTGGTGGACAGATGTATAGAAGGCCAAACTAGTTTAGGGAAGGGGACACCTCTGGGAGCTGTAGCCAAAGCAGTTCAAAGTAGGTAGGCGAGTGGTCTAGGCAAAGCCTCAAGAGGTGGTGAGCTTGTAAGGGGTCTTCAAAAAGCACACGCAGTCAAAAGCCTAGGAACACTCTTAGACAATCAGTTATAAAAAAAATGCTTCTTTATGGCCATATAACACTGAAAAATGACTATTAGCATGTAATATCACACAGGACTAAATACATATATATACACAATCATTGGAGTAGGGCAAAATGCATATAAACCCCAGGTAAATTAAGTATTGGTATGCAGCACTACAGGTCCACAGAGATACAACACTAAACTTTAGAAGTCCATCCCCAAGATGTACGGGGCCTTGTGACAAAAAAGTTCACCAAAGTTCCACACAGTTTTGTGAGACAGAAAAGGTTTCTGGGGTCCAATGAAGAGTTCCAATTGGTAGAGACAACTTATTCTAACTAACAAAAGTGTCCCCAACTTTCGGACTGCTTGACCGAGCAGGCAAATGGCAAAGCCAAACTGTTGTAAAAAGTTTCTAAAAGTTATTTAACTTTTAAAAGGGAGTTAGGTGTTCAGGTAAGTATAGTTACAACTCAGCCCATAATCAGATTCTTCTTAGAACTTTGCAGGTCTTCTGAGGAGGGTCTGAGGTCGTTTTTCCCGCCTTCAGATCCGGTCCCTGATGTCCAGGCGTTGCAGGTTCGAGCACTTCTCCGGTTGGCAACAAATGCTTGTGCAAGGTCTTCAGGTTGGATAATGCAGAAGAACTCGATCCCACCACAGGATTGGATGCAGGAAAGCGGTTTATCGACTGCCACCCATGAACAGTGATGCAGGAGGACACACTTGTCGCAGACTCTGCCTCTTATCTCAGGGTTTGGGAACATTCCCTTCTACCTTAGAGACACCCCCCAGCTCATTTTGCTGGACTTTATATTTCTAACCTGGAGAGAGCGAGACCTTTTTCCCACTCTCAAGTGTTTTTTTCTGTGATTTGGGCTCTGTTACTTTTTTTTTTTACTTTGGAGTCTGACCAACTCCATTGGCATCATCTTTACTGTGTCGCAGTGCAGTAAGTGACATAGGGAAGTCTTCCAGATTTCCTCAAAGGTTTAAATACCTTCTGTTGGTAAAACTACCGTTTCAAAAAGCTGTGCAGTGAAAATGACTTTACTCACAGTTTCTAACTTTCTAGACCCAGCACACACTATCTTACAGAGTGCTTGAGGGGTTACTGATTATCCCCTTTGTCTAGTTTCTCATGTAGCATTTTGATGTTACTCTTTCTATAACTAATGGCTGGTGGCATTGGTTTACTTTTCCTACCATTGTGTGTTTCTACCGCGGGCTGCAATTGCAGCGGCAGTAAAGCACCCATGGGTGCCCATTTTGTCAAAAATGGCCCTGGTCTTTTTTTGCCATTTCTTGTTGGAAAGGTCCTTCTTGAGATTTACTCTGCGCGCCAATCCAGGTTTGGTTCGTTTCGTCTTTGGCGGGATTCACCTGTGAAGCCCACCTCTGGCTCCAGCGTGTCTGGCATGGGCAGGAAGTGAGGGAGGTGCCCGAAACGCCCTTTGCTGAATGGCCTTGTTTACAGGAATGCACCCAAAAGGTGATTGGCCAGGTGGCTGTCCTTTGAGGACAACCACCTTGCAGTATGATTGACAGCTAGGCTGTGAATGGGAGAAACCTGCATAAAAGGCGAGGCTTTTGGCTTGGAAGGCAGAGTCGACCACTGGACGAAAAAATCCGAAGAAGAACTTTGAGCTACAGGAATATCCTCCGGACTCTGAAGCAGGACTGACCAAGCCTGAGCCACCTCAATAGAGTGCTGGATCACAGATGCGAGGAAAGTCCATAAAGGTATCCGAGAACCGCGGTAGTGCTGTTTGCGAGAGCCGCGAGGAGCTGAAACCACTAAGTGACACTGATCTGAAGTTTGCCCATTGCTGCTGCCAACCTTCCATTCGTAGTGCAAGAGTCCCAAGACGTCCTCCCTCTTGTGCCCATGACCGAGGTCCTGGAACAATCGGATCTGCAGACCTACACAGGAACAGAAGCCAGCTGGAAGGAGTTTTCTTCAAACCAAAAGGTACTGTAAAACTAAGGGGTTGCTTACCTCGTTGTGTAGCCTTGCTAGCTCTCAGCTGAGACTTGCGTTAGCTGCCTTGCAGAGATGTTTGCAGCTTTGCCCATCACAAGCCTCCCAGCTTGTGGCCATACAGTGATTTCGTTTTCTTCAAAGACTTCTAAAACTTTGCAAGACTTTTAGTTACCTACCAGAAGTGCTTCAGTTCACCTAGACGGTTGCTTGTGTACCATTTGCTAGCCTGGCCCCCTGAAAGACTCTTCTCACCTTTGTGCTTCACCTATTCCCCAGGAAAGGGTTCATTTACTTTGCATTGAGGGTTCAAAAAGTACTTACCCATTTAAGAATATTTGTTAAGCATTGTTTTATTCCCTGCTCTTTTCCTTTTGACACTAATCTCAGTATTGCTCTAAATGTACCATTGTTATATCAATGAACAAACTGTCCTAGTTATTTAAGTCACCCCAGGGTGTAGGAATTGTATGTGTGCCATCCCCAATAGGTAGTGTGTAGTTTTGAAGTGTGTTTTTTTTGTTACATATATTTGCTCCATTCTAAAGGCTTAGTCAACTGACTTAAATTAATGAATAATTGTTTAATCAAGAAACCCTCAGTGCGTTTATTTGGATACTCGTCACTGAATTTCTGCGTACTAACCCTACAGCTCACATCAACCCCTCTTGAGATAAGCCTGGCTGCTCAGTCAGTCACTCTACCAACTTGTGTAGTACATGCTTATACTAAAAGTTGGTTAACTATTGCCAAGAGGACAAGGCTGACAAGACTGGTACAGACTACAGGGTACTGCATACAATCTAACACTGGTGGCAGGCGGTGAGGATCTATTGTAGAGTTGTTAACCAAGTATTTGCTTTGCCTTTGTTCAACTAAAACCTTCACAAGGCTAAGCGCCATCAGAACAGCAATTGTAACATGCCTAATATGGATAACTTCAGTCAGGAAGCCCTGATCATTTTGACAGTAGAACTGAAAGAAATGTGTAAGATCATGAATCTCCTTGTTAAAGGAAAGAAGAACAAGTTACTTTCTTACCTGGTAACGTTCTTTCGATGGAATGGTCCAACGACGTATTCCATATCTATGACAGGTAATGTCCACAGCAGCACAGCTGTGGACATTACCTGTCATAGATATGGAATACGTTGGAGGACCCAATCCCCTCAAAAAAATAATTGATCACAAGGTTGTTGAATCACCAAAGTTTGGGTAGTAGGCCTGTCACACCTACTAACCAAGGGAATGTGGAAATTGATAATGAGGATGATCAGAGTCTAACTCCAATGTCTTAGAAGAGTCAGAGGAGGGAGAGGAGTCCCAGGATAGGAGCACCCCTTTGCCTCAGCAGGCCCTTTTACCTCAACCTATATCCACGGGGACACCACAAGGTCCATCAATTAGTCCAGAATATGCGTCTCTTGAGAAAATGAGACTTGAATTGGAAAAGGTTGCAAGCTGAACCCAAACATCAGAACATCAAACTCAGGGAATTAGAAATGCAACATGCTCTTGAAATGAAAGGCGTGTCTCTTGAAAATGTTTCCCTGCCAGAGTCCTCTAGGTCTACCAAAATGCCTTGCCTGCCTGAAGATGCAGTGAGTATGTACGATGTGAAACTTGATATTTTGGATTGGTTGCGTGCATTTGAATACAATCATGGGATTCAGGGTCTCACAGGTACAATCATGGGATTCAGGGTCTCACAGGGAATCGGTTCATTCCTTGGCTTTTGTTTAGGCTTCATCAGGTTGCAACTGATGCTGTAATGGAGGTGGGTGAACTTGAAAGCCAGTATGAGAATGTGAAGCTGGCCTTGATATCCAGATTTGGAAAAAACTCCTTCCCAGTACCTTACGAAGTTTAGGACCCTCAAAAAGACTGATGGTACTTCTTGGGCTACCTGGGTGTGTGAATGTTTGAAAAACTTAGATGGATGGGTTAAGGGTTACAGAGTGAACTCCTTTGAAAAAATGAGAAATCTATTTTTGTTAGTCTATTTTTTATGCCTGCTCTCCTGAGCGGAGACAGCACTTGGCTGACTCAAAAGAGATTGATCCCAAGAAGTTAGCAAAGGCTGCTGACTTGTGGGTTGCCAACATGACCATCACAAGGGTTCTGGGATCAGTCAGAAAAAGGAGGGGGAAGCAGCACAAGAAATATGGCAAAGGAACAAGTTACTTAACTAACTGTTGTTCTCCAGCAAGGTTCTGGCTTGAATTCACATGCTCATCAATAACCTGTCGTCAGGCCTGGAATCCTGGTAAAAGAAAAAACCGTTTGTTTAGTTTCTAAACTGCCTTTCTCCTATAAACCAATCACTGAGCTCTGGGTCATACTGCCCCCAGCCAATGACTGCCTTCTACCTTAGCCCCTCTCCTCTGCCAGCCATCTTCAGATATGGTAGCACGTAAAGTGGCAGTAGAGAAGAGCAGCAGAGGGGCAGGACGGAGGGTTCGCTTGTGAATCCATGCCAGACCCATGCTGGAGAACAACAGTTACAGGTAAATAACTTGTTCCTTCTCCACCATGGTGTCTGGCATGGATTCACATGCTCATGAATAAAGAATACATAGCAGTACACACATGCACAACCACAGGAGGTGGCAAGGCTCAACAGAAGCAATCTCTTACCTCCTCACCAGGCTCATCTTCAAGCGAACAGGTTGCGCAGCACTGCTTGGCTGACTCTGGACTCCTCCCTGGAATCCCTGTCGGCCCAGTAGAATATTGTGAAGGTGTGCATCGACCTCCACGTAGCAGCCCTGCAGATGTCCAGCAGGGGCACACCAGACAGGTTCCCCATTGTAGCAGCGATCGCTCTGGTAGAATGGGCCCTCAGGCAGCGGTCAGTTTGCCAACTGGTGACGAGTGATACAGCCGGAGAGCCACCTGGAAACGGAAGCCTTGGACAGCGCCTTCCCATGGTTCACAGGACCAAAGATCACAAAAAGCTGAGAAAATTTCCGGAAACTTCAGGTGGGCCACCTAAAACATGAGCGCTCTAGCCACATCCAGAGTGCAAAGTCCTTTTATCCGGCGACAAAGGTGTCGGAAAAAACACAGGTAACATCAAGGGTTTGTTGAGGTGAAATTCTGACCGAACTTTGGGCATGAAGGAGGGGTGTGTCCGCAGCACCACCCTCATTTCACGAAAAGTCAAGTAAGGCTGCTTGCATGACAGGGCCTGGATCTCACCCACTAGTCTTGCAGAGGTGATGTCACAAGGAAAGCAGTCTTCCACGACAAACTTGAGCGGAGCTGAATGCATAGGTTAGAATGGGGCCACCATAAGCCTAGTCAGCACCACATTGAGCTTCCACGCCAGAGCCTTCACCGGCGGGAATGAGTGGAACAGTCCCTTGATCACTCCTTAACCAGGCGGTGTGACTACAGTGAAGACCGTGCCAGAGATCTGGTGTAGCGGGAGATAACCGTCAGATGAACCTTGATGAAGGCATGAGCCAGCCCTGATTTTGCCAATGACAGTAAATACGGTAATACCTGAGGGGCCGTGACCCTCAGAGTGTTGATCTTCTGTGAACGGCACCAAACCGTAAAGCTCTTCCATTTGTATCCGTAGCATTTTAAGGTAGATGACGCGCTGGCCTTGGTGAGAACCTCTATGCATTATGCCGAAGATCGAAGCCACCAAACTCTAACGCTGCAGGAGCCAGGCCTTCAGGTTCAGCGACCCCAGGTCATGGTGCAGAATTGCGCCTCCTTCCCTGGCGAGAAGATCCGTGACCACTGGCAGCTTGACTGGAGGTGACGCCGACATGCTGAGAAGGCCCGGGGTACCAGATCAGCCTCGGCCACACCGGTGCGACGAGGATCATCCTGCACTGGCACCGTCTGAGTTGATTGATGACTTGAAGAAGTAACGGCAACGGAAGGAACACATACAGAAACAGGCCTTCCCAAGGGAATGAGAATGCGTACCCCATGCTCCCCGGCTGGGGGAACCTGCTGGCGGTTCTCCATCACTTGGTGTTCGACGCAACCAGATCGATCTGGTAACTGCCCCATTTGAGGAACAGGTTGTCCACTTGATCCTGCTGAAGCTCCCACTTGTGGCAAGAGCGCAGCTCCCTGCTGAGTCAGCGACGGTTATTTACTCCTGCCAAGTGAAATGGAATGAGAAACATACCCTGGGCGACGGCCCAGTGCCATAAATCCTGAGCATCCTTGGAGTGCTGGAGACCTTGTGCCCCCCCTGCTTCCGGATGTAAAACATTGTGGTGGTATTGTCCGTGAAGATCCACCACCTTGCCCTTGAGGGACAGCAGAAACGACCTGAGGGCCCAAAACACTGGCCGTAGTTCCAGAAGTTGATGTGTAGCCTCTTCTCTTCCGGCAGCCAGAGGCCTCTGGCGTGAAGACATCCAGTGTGGGCTCTCGATCCTTCCAGGGAAGCATCTGCCGTGAGTTTCCTGGTACGGGGGGGCTTTGGAAATCCGTGCCTCTGGCGATGTTGGAGCGCATGCCCGACCACCTTATCGCTCGATGGAATTCCTCAGACGCAATCCTGTCTGGGAAGCCTCCGGCCACCTGGACCCAACGGGCATCAAGGAACTCCTGTAGAGAATGCATCCGCAACCTGCAGAGCCAAATTAGGTATCCTCACTGTGGCGACCCTCAGTGCTAACAGCCACTGCACTTTGCCTAGGATGGCAGATATCCTCTCCTCCGACAGTGACGCCAGGCAGGCCCCCATGTCGAGTCTGGATCCAAGAAACAGCGCGTCCTGCGACGGAGTCAAGCAGGACTTTGCATAGTTAACAGAGAACCCCAGTTCCGTCAGCAGGCAGACAGTGTTTGCCGTGTGGTCGACAGCAATGTCCCTTGATCTGGCCCGGATGAGCGTCGTCCAGGTAAGGGTACATGTGGATCCCTTGCAGTCGATGATGGGCCGCCACCGGTGCCAGGCACTTGGTGAAGACTCTGGGCGCTGACTTCAGTCTGAAGTGGAGAGCCTTGAACTGGTAATGCTTCCCTTGAACAACGAAACACAGAAACTTGTGGTGTCCTTTGTGGTTGGGGACGTGGAAGTAAGCATCTTCTAGATCCAACAACGACCGGTAGTCTCCCTCCTCAAGCTGGCTGAGCACAAGTTGCAGCGTGACCATCCTGAACTTCTAGGACTTTATGTACTTGTTGAGTCGTCGTAGGTAGAGGATGGGCCTACATCGCCCGGTCTTCTTGCGTACAAGGAAGTAACTTGAGTAAATGCCGGAGCCTCTTTGGAACCAGCTCCATCGCCCCTTTCTTTAACATGGCCGAACCTCCAGCAACAGCTGAGGATGTGTTTTTCCTGCCGGGCCTTCTGGTAAATAAGTTCAACCACCCCAATATACCTGAGATGGAAGAGTTTCTTCAATGGTTCGTCAATTAATCCTTTGAGGGTGGACTCCCTTTAAAGCAGCAGCCACAGGGCATCGAGATACTCTATGAAAAGTGGAACACTGGTGTCCACACAGCAGCTTTGACCTTCGCAGTGCTCTTCGGCGATTGTTCGTGGAAGTCCTAGGAAGATGCGGCATGTGGTAAACCTTGATGCAAAGTGTTTGGTGCTGCAAAGAAGACTCAGTGATGGATGTAGGCCCAGCAGCAGGCATTCTCGGGCCTGTCGGTGCTGCAGCCACAGCACGTACCTCAGCGATCAGGACTAGACCATGGGCTGGACCTCAGATCCTCACTCCATCAGTGTCCACGGGACGTCTTTGTCCGCTTCGGGTGGCAGGAAACCCACCAGTGGACTTTCCTAGACTTTCCCCAGCAGGACAAAGTGGACGGAAGTGATGGCAAGGGAGCCCTCTGTGAAAGGTTCTTGGGCAAAGGTGGAGCTTTCCCAGCTCCGGTCTTCTAGCAGCACGGTGTCGAGGTGTCCCCGCATCTGTACGACACGCTTCGACTGGCTTCCAGCGATCATGGAAATCTTCTGAACCCCAGTCGACGGCGATGGCCTTGATGTCCCGGTGCTTTGCTTCAGAATGCATGGCGGACTCCTTCTCTGGTCGACAGCCTTTCAGGACTGGCTTCCAGGGTGCCTCGATGAACACCAGTTTTTAGGTTTTGCACGATGATCTCTCATAGCTCGGGGAGAGGTCTCTTATCCAAGCCCTCTCTCAGATCAGTCACAGACTCAACAGCTTTCGATTTCATGAAAGGAAGGCAGCAGCAATTTTTCTTCCAGTTGGCCTTCAAGGATGAGCTTCAAGTTTGTTTCTGAACAAATTGGTAAGCGAGAGGTCCCCAGATATACACCCCTGTCCCTCATTCACTCTGGCTGAGCCAGGCCCAGTCAGCCAATCACCCCCACCCATAACAAGGAATATGGATACGGGGACACAGACACAGACACACCCCCCTCTCGCCCCCAAAGGTGTACCCACAACATACAGGGAAAGGCGCCAGTCTGGCCTGGCCTTCCCCACAGTACCATATATGGTTCTTCCACCCAACAGCCAGTCAGGGGACAGGACAGTCAGGGCTTCCCAGGACCTTGGGAAAACAAGGTAACAGGCAATACAAACCAAGAGGCCCCAGGGCACATCTTGCCTTCCATCAGGAATCCACTGATTCCTATGGCAGGGCCTGGGTATCCCAAAATGGAGGATACTCAGAGCACCCGTCACATCAGAATGAAGCTGCCACCAGCCCATGCCCTGCTCTGTGGGCAACACAAGTGCTCCAAAACATACACCATTGGTGCCATAAGGGTATCCCAAGGGTCTCTGTTCACCACAAACAAAAAGAGGAAGAAAACTGCCAGGGGTCCCAACTGGACTCTTGTGCAAAAAACGTTCTTTCAACTGGATGTAAACTATAGTTTCCAGAGTCCAAGCATCTGAAGTACTGTCTCATCCTTCTTCTAGATGCTGAGACAGTCTGGCCCCGACTGGCGTGTTGTGACTCAAGCACTCAGAGTGGTTTTGAAGCGGCTGTTGCAGCAGCAGATGGTAAAGAGGCTGCTGTTTGAGCTGGCTTGGCACTTCTACCTCGTCCACCACAAGGACATTTTCTTTGGCCTCTGACTGGCCATTCCTCTCACCCTTCCAAATGAGGAGTAGTGGTGACGAGATCTACCCCTCCAAGGTTGTCCGCTAGCACGAAGAGGCTGATGTTGCCTAACAATGGCACCTTAAGACTTGGCTGCCGCCTTAGAGGTCAGCAACTTCTCAAGTAAGTGCCCTAATGCCAGTAATACTGAGATTCTCCTCATCTGCACACCCGCTGCCTCCTTTCCTGTCACTCTCTGGCCAGCTTCTCTTGGCCCTCTTCCGGCTCCCACCTGTGAGGCTAAAATTCTTGGGGTCATCTGACCACACTCCTCTCCTCACATATCTGACGTCTCTAAGAAATCACACTACCAGCTGCACCTCCAGAGATAATTCTTCCTTTCCTCGCCTTCCCCCAGAAGCTCACGGTCTCCAGAGCTCTGGTTCTCTCTAGGCTGGACTTCTGCCCAGGGGAACGGGACTGCAAGACTGGCCTCAAGCCCAGGGATCGGATCTCTACAGGACTGAAATCTCTGCACTGGCTCCCAGTAGCTGCGAGGATTAAGTTCAAAACCCTCTGCATTGTCCACAAGGCCTTCTGGGGCCTGGGGCCTGAATACCTTCAACTCTCTTCCTTCCCAATCTCTTTGATCATCCACCTCCAATTCCCTCAGGGTCAGTTGCTTCTCCAAGCAAAGAGTGGTGGTAGATCTCTTCCTTCGTCCTCCCTTTGCAACAGCCTCCCTGAAACTTGAGGAGAACCATCTCTGGTTCCATAAGCACCTCAAAACCTTCCTCTTTGTTTCTGCTTTCTCTCCTCCTCTCCCCTGTTGAACTCCTGGCTGAAACGCCACTGGTCACCTGGCTACCCTCTGATCTCAGGCCCAGGTCCCCTCCCCCGCCAGTTGCACACCTGCACTGCCTCCCTGGCAACCCCTGCGCTCAAAGACTATTTTCTGTATCCCCAGATTACCCTACCAGCAGGACACCTGATGCCTGCACTTGCCACCAGCTGGCCGTACCTTTTCCTTCTTGCTTTTTATTTATTATTACGGTCGATCCCATGTACTGCACTGCCCCCTTCCCGCTCCCCCTGCACTTTTCCCCTTCCCCTGAGCAATCTCAATGTCACCCTGCCTAGTAAGATCTTGGTCTTCCCTCTGTTCCCCCCTCCCTCCCTCGAAACACTTGTGTATAAGCGCGTTATAAATGCCATATCATAGCTCTCGTCAGCCTTGTTGCCAAAAAGAGGAGGCACTTCAAGGCATGTTGAGAAGTCTAGCCTGCATGTCAGGGGCAAAATCAGACTTCCGCAACCACACAAATCTGCGCATCACGGTGCTGGTAGTCATGGACTTGCTGATGCCATCTGCAGAATCCAATCCAGATTGAAGGCACTCGCACATGGCTTCCTTGCCGTTCTTAACTACAGCCAGGAAGCCGTCCCTTTCCTCCCCCCGGGAATATGCTCTGCCGCCATAGAAATGCACTCCCACAAAGTGTACAAATATTTTGCAAGGGCACAAGTGGAGTTGGCAGATTTTAATGCCATGGTCCCTGCAGAAAATACCTTTCTCGCCCATCCATCTACACGCTTATCGTCTATCAGGAGGGATGGTGGGGTACGCTGCCCGTTTTGAGGTAGCCGTAGCTGCCTGGACCGCCAGACTCTCAGGAGTGGGGTGTTTGGACAGGTAGCCCGGGACACTACTGGAGGGGCGGTATTTCTTTGTGAGATTCTTGTCAACTCTCGGATTAGTTTCCGAAGTCTACCAATTCCTGGCCAACCTTTCTTGAAGTGCCACATGGAAAGGCAAGACCGGATCAGTAGGTGGACCCTTGTTCAGAATGTCGGTCAGATCATATGGCGCTGGAGGTGTAGGCCAACCCAAGCATTCGACAACCTTAGATATGAGCTGTCTGTACGAGGCATCAGCATGCTCCCCTGGTTCGCCGAACTACTGCTAAAGAGAGGTTGTCAAAGCCACTAGCATTGTGCAAGTTGTCAGAGATCTTGCATTTTACTCTACTCAGAAATAAGGCATTCTCGCACATTTGGTTATTGACGTCCAAAAGGAGCATCCTCCTCATCTGAGCACTCTTCCTTCTCAAAAATGGAAGTGAGGGACTTGGAAAAAAAAAAATCCTTTTTTGGCAGAGGAGTATGAATCTTCTCTGGTTTGGAACCCAGAGGCTTAGACACGACGGTGTCGAAGACATAGACTTTGCTTTAGTCAGTGCCTTTTTTGGAGGTTCAATAGGCACTGGTGGGCAAGCTGGCAAAATTGGTGCAGCTGGCGTAGATGATGCTGGCATAGACAATGGCACTGACTGCTTAATAGGGGTCGAGGACCTGATGGGCACCAACGGCTCCGAAGGAGTGGACGATCCCAATCTCTTAACCCCCCCCTCCCCAACCCCAGTCTCAAATGATCCTTGGATTTCTTTTCCAATTGATACCTCGAGGGCTCACGATGAGGATTACACTTTGTACTCTGGCTTGAGGGCGCGCATGTTTTAGGCCAAGACCGCTCCATCCCGGCTTCTGAAGAAGCCGCATGACCTTGTTTTTCAAAGATCTTCAGCATTTCCACACGGAAAGCTTTCCATTCTTCAGGTGTAGACTTTTTGGACGGCCATGCCACCCTCTCAGGGGCACGTCGATGAAGGAGACCGGCAGGGTCTTCTCCTCGATCTCTTCGAAGACGAGGAGTGTCGGGAACCACTCCTAGACCTAGAGCGCTTGGACTTCTTCCTCCGAGGAGGGTCGCCTCTCGACTCATTGGTCGAAGGCTTAACAGGTTGGGACTTAGGTGGTTTGGAAACTTTTCCTACCTGGAGCTTCCCCTTTCATTCCCTCAAGGCCTTTCCCGCCATGGATTGGCATTTGGAACACGTATCAGTCTCGTGGCCCTCAAACTCGATGCGTGTCGTTGATGGACATCTCAGAGCCGCAGTTCTTACATTTCTTGAATCTGGACCGAGGTGTCGACGGTGTAGACGACGAAGACATTACGAGTCAGTATCTCAAGAAGGAGTTAGCCGTATACTTTACAAGGACGAGGCGCGCCGACTTTCTCACAAAGCAAATGCTTTTGCAGAAAAACAGAACTAAGGCCAACGTGCGTGCTACTTATAACCTTCATTGACGTCATTTCCATCTGGAGTGAGTGCAGGTGAGGCAACTAGCGCAGCGACCCTCCTGGGCCTGCTTTTTTTCCCCATGTTGAGGGCATTGTTTGAATCCTGATGCGGCCCGTCCCCCTTGCAGCCCCAGCACCCTTCCACTTCCCTCTCCCTCCCTCCTCCCCTCTCCCAGCCCGCCCCCAGAGCCGGATTGTACAAAGGTTGCAATCGTGGCTTGCGTTCCCACCAGCGTCCCCCTGCTCGCCCATTTCCAACTGGAGCGAGTGCAGGTGAGGCTACTAGTGCAGCGACCCTCCTGGGCCTGCTTTTTTTTTTCCATGTTCAGGGCATTGTTTGAACCCTGATGCGGCCCGTGCCCCTTGCAGCCCCGGCACCCTTCCACTTCCCTCTGCCTCCTCCCAGGCCACCCCCCCCCCCCCCGAGCCTGATTGGACAAAGATCATTACTATACACCAACCCTCCCGCAAGGACCTGATGGGCAGGATACTTGGTCTTAACAGACCTTCCCAGGGCAGCCCCTGTGGCTAAGGGCCTGAGGCAAAGAGCGACTCCTACATTGGCGGCTCCAGAGAGTGTCAGCAGGTGTCTGCAGGGGAAGCCAATGAAGCTAGCAGACAAAAGACACCAACAGAAACTTTAAGTGTGGCATGGATTGGGGGGGGGGGGGGCGGGTAGAGCAATTACTCTACTCCAGAAAGCCCCAGCCACTCTACCTTACCTTTGCATAACGTAGACTACCATAGACTTACACCATGCATACTTACGAGAGATTTGTGACCACCAGCCTAAATCTATTAATGGCTAGACAGTAAATGTTGTCTTGCGTTACTTACTAACACACTTGCCAATGTTAACTGGTGCCACACCTAGAAAGAACGGTGAAGATTAGTCAGCGTCACATTTAGACAGATGTAACCAATGTTAGCTTGTGCCACACTTAGGAATTAGCCTGCATTGCATCTAGATAGGATTAGGAATGTTAGCATGCACCACACTTCGATGGAATTCTTAACTTTAGCCTGCATCGCATCTAGACAGAAATGTGAATGATAGCATGCGCCACACTTAAATTAAACTGTGAATGTTAACAAGTGCCACACTTAGATGGAATCGTAATCACTAGCCTGCCTCACATCTAGATAGGATACTGAAGATTAGCAAGTGCCACACTCAGATGAAATGGTGAATGATAGCAGGCTTCACAACTAGACATGATTGCAAGGGCAGCAATGCCAATTAACCAACCCACTAACAATTTCTCCCCTCTGCATACACCTCTCAAACTCCAACCAAACACGACCAGAAGCCTAAAGCACAGTAATCCGCACAAACTTCACTATGCTGCAATAACAAAACAAACCACACAGACTTGCACGACTACCGACCGTAAACAACCCAAGACCCACTGGGCTGAGGCTGCCAACGGCACATCACTGCTCTCTTGCAATTTTCCAGCTTATTCCCACTAACTGGCCCCCACTTCCCTTTTTTCAGAACCGCAAGGGGACCCACTCCGGTGGCGATAGTGTGCATTACAAATATCCTTTAACATTAACACCCTTCGAGAGACACCAACCCGACGCAGGGCGCCATCTGCCGAAAAAGTTTTCCGAAGCAGCCGATGCCAATCTATTCTAAAGTCTTGATACTTACCCTCAGGGGACCATGGTTAAATATTCCTGCAGGAATACTTTAACCACAATTTGTCATGGACTTGCAGCGGGGCAAAATCTGCTTTGTTGCATCTTCTCAAACCTGGTTCAGGAGCCCTTTTATTATTTTTTTTTAATGGTCCTGTCTGGTATCCCTCTAGGGCTGTTTGCCACCACCTCTGATCTACTTCCCTGACTGGGAATTTGTCCTATATCCGTCTTGGGACCAGTGCTTTTCAGACCAAAGAATGGAATTTTACCTTGCACAAGTTATTTTATATTTAATTTGAAAGCCTTTTATTCCACCTCTACCTATGAGAATGTCAGTTTACAATGCATCTTTATAATGTCACTATTTTTATCGGAGTGTAATGTAGTGGTGCTATTAGACTGTCTTTTGATGGCCTCTGGTAGCGTGTTATTGTGTTTCTTCCGTCTAGGTCCTTCATTCACTGTGAGGTGCGTATTTGTAGTATGACTGATACCATGTCCTATAGGTTAGGAACATTAAAACCTTGTTGGCAATTGGGATCCTGTACAGATTAATACGGTTGACAAATTTATGGTCCTCCTCCGTCACTAGACTTACTGAGCCTCTGCATTTTAGTCTAGGGGTCAGAACTGTTTTAATTATTGGCATTTACTGCTATTAAAAATTAATACCAACGTAAAATGGGTTTGGTATAACTAAGTATTGTTTTCTTTGATTAACGGTGTGGACTAAATTGTACCTCGGTGCCAGTCCTCCAGTTAAGCCTGGCAGCTTTGTGATTGCGACATACCTTAAAGAGGTCTGGCTTCACTTTGTGTGGAGTTTGTTTCTCCGTTGGGTTATACGATTGTATATCCATTAGAAGTTTGTAGAAAACTCTCCCAACGGTTGATGGTCAACCTACGGCGGGGCATCAGGAAATCCTGGGGCCAGTTAGGCTCTCAGCTAAATCCTATGGAATACACCATTCCACCCTTTGGCACACCACCAGGGACACAGCAGCATAAGTCATCCAGGCAGAAATCTGTCTCACGAGTAAAGAGGAAGAAGGTCCTGCATTCATTTCTGATGTCAGAACTACTGCTCTGGAGCAAAATCTTGAAGGAAACAACGAATGCGCCAAAGAAAGTTGGACATTTATGTGACACAAGGAAGTAATTGGAAAAGCACACAGCCTTGCTAAAGGCTGCATGCACGATTTGGAAACCGGGGACAACAGGTGCTCCAGATCACAGCCTGGAACACAAATCGGAAAAAAAAAATACAGCTACAAAGAAACCCATGCAGAACAAGGCCACACAAGGGTATCAACAGTAGTTAAACACGTGCAAAGGGGGGGGGGGGGTGAAACACAGGATCAGCAAACCTCTATGACACTGCCCATTGATCCCAACATGGAGGGCAGGCTTTTTGGTCCTTCAAACCGTCGGGGCTTGGACACAGGCCATATCTGATCATTAAGCCATGCAAAATACAGGAGACTAATGTATAGTACACACCAGACTACTGGGGAAGAAGTGGAACCATTAGGAAGGGGGAGACGGGGTGGCAACCACAATGAAACACACTAATGTGAAAAGGCATTAACCAGAGCACTCACTGGGACAAACGCTGCCAGGACCTCACTATAACAAGGCCCAAGTCCCCCAATTCTGAGAATAATGGGATGGTGTTCTGGACTGGCAATTCAGTGAAAGGTGGTATAAGAGGCGTTAGACATCCTGTGTTGGCCAAGCCAAATCAGCAGTTTATCAAGGATGATACAAAACATGGCCAAGCCAAATTAAAGGGCTGTTGAAAAGCCAGACTTCGGGTGAAGTCTGGCCTAGAGAGCCGTCACCAAGGACTGCCATGGCGTTAGGCCTGGAGGGAGCTTACGAGTAGCCTGCTGGCAGCCCTGGCACTGATTCTGTTGGTAGCTACAAAGCTACCAGCGCTAACTAAATAAATGTGTTATCAATGGCACTCAAACCCTGTGCTGGAGAAACTGAAGGTGTCAATTACTGCAGCCTGACAAATAACCAGGCATAGGGAAGAAAGTCCTTTCTAGGAGATCTAAACAAGAGGGAAAGAAAGAAACGGCTCTTGCCTCTGCAAAGATCTGCAAAACGCCTGGCCAAGAGTGGGTAACGTAAAGGGCTGTACCAACACAGCTTCAAGCCTACAACATCCCACAAGGCTACACAATGTCAGGATTGTCTGACAAAGTCGAGACAAGAAGTGTACTGGGGAACTAACAGACAGTGATCTGAAGGGTGCTTCCATGCATGGATGGCCCAGAAGCTGGTGATTGGGTTTGGTGACCGGACATTGGACAGTTTCCTTTTAGACTAGGCCTTTACAAAACTTCCTTTATGACTCCCCTTCACTCACTGTTGCATTAGAAATTGTCCCTCGAGTTGGTTCCCCAACCAAAAGGCATAACTGAAACCCCTTTCCTGCTAAAAATCAAAATAAAGTTTTGAAGCATTCCTACCTGTTGTGTGTTCCAATAGCGGTAATGGGGGGGACACCAGAGGTGGTATGGAAATGGGATCCAAGATGCGCCTTGCAGCCATCTTTGCTGTAAAGTAAGTCTAACAACCCCACTTTACAATCAAACGAATGGGTCAATGTGTTACACAAAAACACCTTTAATTGCACTCAAGATGCGATACCAACAAAGAAGAAAACAAGTACCCGCAGTGCGCTTGGGCAATTGTGGTAGTGATTTACGCAGGCATAAAACAGGACCTTTGGTACTCTGGTCTAGGCAGTGAAGTGTTGCAAATTACACTACAGTTTTTGTGTAATTCAGTCGTAGATCAGAGTCTCATATAAAACAGTAATTTCTTCTAGAAGCACAATGAGAGGTGGGGATGCCCTCTGCTCGCCACACCATCTAGCTCTTCTTGCCCCATCTGACAGGAACAAAACCTCTTGCTTTTAAAACACAAGTCCCCCTGTTGCTGCTAATCTGCCAATTACATGGCACGCGTATCTGCTGCAGGTTGCAGTTTGTATTATTTTGCACATAAAACAACGTACAAAGAAAATAAGAACCGCTCACCTCTGTAGAATATTTTCCATAGCTAACTACAAAAATAAGTCACTTGCGAGTAACCACAACAGCACTTTGCACTGGTCAGTAACCTAAATAAACACCAAGTTGTGTTGTCCACTGGACATGTGCTGCAGATAACAGGATGTTAGAGCAGCAACAAGCATGGTTTTCACTATCTCACCTGGATTTTATTTTTTTAAAGTACTTCAAGAATTCAAAACATGAGACCAACCCTGGTACTCTATGTGCTGTGGATGGCAAACCGCAGATGATTATACATGTTAGAGGAAGCATGGCTGAGGTGTTTGCTTGCAGCAACCTTAATTTTTCTCTGGGGTGGGGAATTAGGCAGTGCAGCTTTGACAACTGTCAAAAACAACTACATGGCAATGGGCGAATGCATCAATTCGGCACTTGGGCAACAAGGGTCACCGTGGTGTGGTCACTAGCATCAGCGAAAAAACCAAACGTGGCCACTATCATCACAGTGGCCAGATGCGTGACAGAGGGGTCTGTCTTTTCCCTAACATAAGGGTAGAAGGAAAGAGCTATGAACAGTAGCTTTGGATGGTGGAAAAATGGAATGATCACAGCATTACAGGAGAGTGATTAGAGTCCCTCTCTCTATGTGCTGGTAGCACAGCAACTAATAAAGTCATTTGGTCCCATAGGGGGCCTGTAGAACATCCAAGGAGTGCCAAGCAGTGGTGATAGTGGAACCACAAAGTGCCATTTGGGGATTCTTCAGCTTCTCAAGGTCGGTTAGAAATCTTTTGCTAGTCTCTTATGTACAATAATAAATAAAACCAGCTTTTTGTCTACAAGTCTCCTCCCACAGGTGCCTTGCTTGACACAGATCTGGTTGGTGCACTACCTGGAGTAAGAGCCTCGTCAGCTCGCAGCCCGGCATTGTCCTTTCCAAGGGCTTACAAGGACCCTCCTGCCCACGGCAGGAGAAATGTTGCCCACCTGGCCCTTTTCAGTCCACAGAATATTCCAGCTCCAAGGAGGGTGCCCCAGCCTCGGCATTCCCGGCCGTAGCTACGTCCTTTCGAATCTGCAGTGAGACACAGCTCAGCCAGCTGCGACTGGTAGGCATTTCACCAATGATCTCCCAGCTGTTGGTCTTCTCGCAGTAGCGCTCAATGGATTCATGGTATCTGAAGAGGAAAGAGAAGGATAGGAATCAGGAAGGATATGGAAAGAACCATTTTGCAGGACGATTCATATGACATTGGGAGGCAGGCTAGTGGGAACTGCGATCGTAGCACTGAAGTTAGAGAGCTTTACAAGCTGCAGCACCTCCAAAAACTGAACAGCGAGTTCCACAAGTGGAAATGCTATCTAAAAGACTGTTGTATAAATAGGCCCCCAATATAGTAGGCTCACCATTTATAAAGCATAAACACAAATAATGTCACTATTATCCAAAACCTTTTACCCACCTCAGAAGGATAAACGGTTAAGTGGGTGGTGAAAAGATGACGCCACCTACTTATTTGTGCTTTTAGTGGAGGGTCAGAGCAGACGAGAAGGGCTCAGCATGTAACAAGAAACTGAGGGCTACACCACATACTCCCGCATCCCCTCCTGTTCAGCTTAACCCTCACAGCAGAGGTGCTGTGCGGCTACCCCAAATTTATATCTAGGGTCAAAACTGATGCACCCATATGCATTTGCATGCCACAAAAAAAGGAAGCCAGTTTAACCATACAATTGAACCAGGCAGAGGGGAGGTAGTGTACATCAGGAAAACAGGATAGGGGGTGTCAATAACTTGATCTGTGAAATATCCAGATCACAAATTACTTTCAGAATTAAGGGCAGAGTGATAAAATAAATCAACCGTGAGATGCACAGTGGCACCGAATGTAGATGTGTTTATTCAGGGCATTGTTGTATAAACGCATCTATCAGAAGGGGGCGGCCTAGGGGACCCAATTAGCAATAAGGGTGGTAGGCTGATAACAGAAGAATACCCCTTCAGAGTTTGTTCCATAGGAAAAGACCACATTGTGCTGCGGGACCACGCAATTATAGTAGAGGTAGGATTTCCCTGCCTTGCATATCCACACAACATTATGGGATCTTCCCTCATGCTTTTCCCCACTTTGCCAACACTTCCCAAGTGCAGCGTGTTGGGTCTCGCTCGATTCCAGACTCTTACCTATCCCATCCTTCCTCACCGCCAAGCACGAAGATTTTCCCGTCCACAACAGCAACACCCGGACGGTACCGTCTTTCCTTCATGGGAGCGCACATAGACCATGTGTTGCTCTTGGGGTCATAGCATTCTACCTTGTCAGTGTTCTCGGTCGAGGCGTGCCAGCCACCTGATGAGCAAAGCGCAAGGTTCAATGGTTATGAAGAGCGAGGCACCATACACCATTTAGATTAGGATTATGCAAGTGAAGGGAGGAAGAACAAGAATCAAGGTTGTTCTGGGAGAACGCAAGAGGCTTTGAAACACAGGCAAAAATCTGCGTTCACCTGTCTCATCAGGACACCTAAAGGTTCATTGACCGCTTCTGTGAGGGGATACATTGTTAATTGTGCTAAAGAGAGACTTCCAATTATTTAAATAAAAATAAAATATAAAAAAGTGAAAGATTGCAACCAACTGCATGCACACACTTCATAATGAACAAGTTCTAAATTATAAACCATATTCAGAAGTCACAATGTCCGTAAATGTACATATAGCCTCAATTGTTACTTTAAAACACTTCTTTTAAAAATAAAGAGGGGAAGGGGTAGCGAGGTGGGTATGGAAAACCCCACAAAAGAACAAGACGAGCTGGAACAAGATGGGTTGGGGCAAAGAGCTGGAAAACCTGTAACCTAAAACGGCAGCAACACAAAATACAAGAATCATACTGTGCCTCAAGACTACTGCAGTGTTCAATTTCTAGCTTTTTTAATAAGGAAAAACAAGCACTAATATCAGTTCAGTAAAATTCAGCAGCATTACCATGCCTAAACTTAAAGAATGAAAGGGTGAATCAGCCCTGCCAGGCACTCGAACCTGGCAATGAAGGGTAAACACTGATCCAAGCAGTGGCTCTGTTAGATGGAAAGCCAACCTTGCCACATTAGAAGTGTCTCCAGAATCCACCTTGTGATGTTAGGAGTGTCTCCAGAATTTGTTTGCCATACTAGTTAATCACCCTCATGCTCGCCAAGTGATTCCTCATCAACTGCCTCACTGGTGATGCAATTTTACATTAAAGTGGTCTTGAATAGCGCACCTCTGCCATTTTGGCGGCACGCGGCCCTGCAAGAAGAGAAGGGGTTGTCAGTGCGAGAGGTGAAGCCAAATGCAACTCTGAAGTTGAAGTGTTGATGCTTCCAGGCTGGAAGTACCAGAGCCCTGAGTTTTCTGGTATCCAGTGATAATATTGCAGGAAATAAAGAATGAATTTACAAAGATGAAAAAATATTACAAGAAATAGAGCGGGTAAAAAAAAAATACCAAAATAAAAATGGTATGGGTGGGTTTCAAGTGTGAAAAAATGCAAACAGATTTAGGTTAAAATTGGGATAAGGGGGAGGGAGACTAGGAGAGTTTAGAAGGAGAGTTAAGGGAGGTGGGGGAGGTGTACAGCCCCCACTCCAAAATTAGGGATTTTTACAATGTGCACTGTAAAAGGCATTTCGATATTTCGTGCAATATTTTTTGCACCCCGTAAAGGTGTTATTTCTGCAATGAAATCAGTGAAACAGTTTTCTTGGGTAGTGGCAAAGACACTTACATGTGTGTTCCATCCAGAATGGAGGAGGGCTTGGAAGGAGGGTTCTAGTCTGACTGGGTTGCTTTGAAGCAGTTGGTGTGGGGAGGGGTGGGTAGGGTGTGCGAGCATGGGCCTTCTTGCGAAACAACTGGATTGAAACAATTAACAGTGCTTAGGGTGTCCTGAAGAATTCTTCAGATCAGTTGAATCTAAACCAAATGGCTGTAATACAGATGGGATGATGCATCAGAGGATCAGGTTTGCAGTATTGGCTGGACCCTGGCCCTTTAGTCCTTGCCCTATGCTGTCAGTGTTCAAGTAATAGCCTTCTGTCCTTTCCACGTGTTGCTGGCTGTTTAGATATGAATGCTGTTTGCATTCAGATGCCAGGCTCCTCTCTTTCGCCGGTATTGCAGGCCAGTTTCATTTACTTCTGGTTCTTCCTTTCTTGTTTGCCTCCAGCAATCTCTCAATCACCCGCCACTGCTACCACTTCTGGACGTCACATTAAGACAACTGCTACTACTTCGACTGCCATTACTTTGTTTCTTTTCGCTTTTTATTGTTTGGCAATTCTCGGTTGTCGGGCAACAACTAGAACATTGGTAGCAGTTCTGTACATCCTCGTGTGGCCTACTCGTCACAGTAGAATTATTTCTTATCCATTGTAGGACTTCCAGAATTCTTCTTTATTGCAACACTAACTAGAAATTAATTCCCTTCTACAGAGATTTCACGGTTGGTCTGGTATGTGTTTTAACAACAGGGGTAGCTGTAAGAAGCTTTTGGCTTGGGTGTGATTTAGTTACTGGAGCAAGGTTTCCTTTGGAAGAAGGAATGCAAGCCCTGGGTTCGTCACAGTGTGTGCTGCACTATGTTAGGCAAGATTGTATGTAGTAACCCTGTGGAAGACTACACCAGCCTTGTGCTCTTGACAATAGGGAACCCAACCTTTGGTATAGGGCCGTACTACACAAGTTGTGACTGAGCAGCCAGGCTTAAATCAAGAGGGGTCAATGCGAGTTGTAGAGATGCAACAGAGATTCACAGTGACAAGTAGTCAAATAACACTTATACTCAAGGTTTTGTAGTATTGCATGCTACATCTGGTGATGTAGCAAGGAATCTAGAAGAGGAATGGGGGATGGAATGGAGAGGACAGTGGAGCTGGCGGTTGGAGTAGCTGAAGGACTCACCTAATGCTGCTCCGTTCATATCCCCTTATATATTACGGTTATATGTAAATAGTAATAAAATAAAGTAACCTTTTTATATAATTATTTAATGTATTGCCCCATACTTCACATGGCGACGAGGATCTTCGGTCTGATCAGGCCAAGGATCTAATGCAGCTGAGCAACATTAGAAAGAAGAAAACTAAGCAACCAGCACAGTGCGACCAGAGTGTGACCAGTTGCCCAGCGAGGATGCGCCGATATAAAAAAGGTACAGAAAGTTAAAACACAGACTTACTAGCATAATTACGGGCATGTCAGTTAATATGTTACGTGCCCGCATCATATGAAGGTTCAGCGCAAGCCGCGTTTGAGTAAAGGACCCTCGGGAGACGTCACGTATGTCGATTACGTGCGGCCATTTTCTTTGCAAACATCAATTGTTGCCGTAGCAACAGCCGCACAGGGAACCAATACGCGTGTTAATCCGACACGCTAGAAACAGAGAAACACTACGTTACATTGCGTAACGAGCGCCAACGGAATCAATATATTCACCCCCACATTCTGAGTCAATATCACATGTCTACACACGCAGAAGAGTGAGCACGAGGAATAAGGATTACTGGATCAACTCCTCCTCGTCAGACTGTTAAAAATAAATAAATAGAAATTATTCTCTATTCTGCAGCAATAATAGACTGTAACCACACAAATAATACTGTCGGACTGTGATACACAAGTTGATTATGGGATAACAGAACATATAAAGCATTTTAAACAACTATAAAGGAGGATTGAGAAGTGCATAGAACCAAGAGTCAATGATTGGAGTGGAGCAGGGTACCACCTCCATACTGAAAACCTGTCTATGCAAGGTGTTCCACCACCAGCTATGTTTTTGCCAGAAGTTGGGAAACCGAACCTACCTTGGAAAAGGTGGTTAAAGTCGTTTGAACATTATGCCTCTGTAGTGTGCGGCACCAACTACAGTGTAGAGAGAAAAAAAGTCACTGCTCTTACATTGCTTAGGCCCAGCAGGCCAGGAGAAACATGAAGATTTACCAGATGAAGGGGATATGAACGAATATGAAAAATGTATTGCAAAACTGAACACACACTATGAAAAGAAGCTAAGCACTGTTCTGGAGAGATACAAATTTGGGAAAAGGTCACAAGAAACAGGCGAAAGTGTTGAACATCCTAAGAAAACTGGCTAAGAATTGTAAATTTGGACACCAACTGGAAGAAAGATTGAGGGATTAATTTATGTTGGAATGTGGCAGAATCAAAATTAGAGATTGTGGGCTTAGGATGATCCACCTCTCGATGTAGTGTTACGGATTGCAAAGGAAGTAGAACACATGGAGAATTGTATAAAGACACTAGAAGATAAGAGTAAAAAGCACTACACTGAACACAGAAGCTACTGTTAATGTTATTCAAACTGCACAGCCTGTCAATGGAAGCAATCACAATTCATTTGCGAAGAAGAAAGAAGAGTTCAAAGCACAAGGTGCATTCAGGTACAATGGAGATATGAGAAGTCGTGGATATAGACGTGGATACAACCAAGGATGCTTGACAGCTACTCGTCGACCTCAATTCAGTCAAAGAGGTAGAGGAAGGATATTGATATTTTATTTCTATCGCGCTCGTACACAAGTGTCAAGGGAGGGGAACAGGGGAGACCAAAAACAGCGATCTTACTAGGCCCAGTGACATTGAGAATGCGCAAGTGCATGGGAGAGAGGGGAGGGAAAACTGCATGGAAGGGGGGAGAAGTGGAAAGTGCGAAGCAGAAGAGACACAAATAAAAAATAAATAAAGGTAAACAGTTTTAATGCACCAGAAATTTGTAAGTTCTAGGTTTAAGGCAGCAGAGAGGGTAGGTCTGATAAGTGCAGGAAGAAAAAGGGGGAGGCTGTATGGGTACAAATGCAGACCCCAGTGCAAGGGGTGGCCTGGAGGCAGTGCAGGAGGATGGCAGGGTGAGCAGGTACCTGGGCCCAGAGGACAGAGGGTGGCCAGGTGCACGGTGCCAAGAGAGAACAGATCAGCAGGGGAGAGGGGGAGCGAAGGCAGAGGAAAAGTGGAAGGTCTTGAGGTGCTTCCGGAACCAGAGATGGTTCTCCTCAAGTTTTAGAGTGGCTGGGAGGATGTTCCAGAGAGAGGCCCCAGCCGAAGACAGATCTACCCCCAGCTCGTTTCTTTGGAAAGGAGCAGAACTTGCTTCAGATGTGATAGCCCAACACACTGGGCCAACAGTCCTGAATGCCCCGCCATTCATGTAATATGCAGGAACTGCAATGGAAAAGGTCATTTAGCCAAGTGTTGCAGAATAGATAAAAGCAGCAAGAATTGGATTGGTGGTGAAGGAAATGAGGAAGGAGAAGAATGTGTTTTTGCCATCAGCGATAATGAAAATGAAGTGGAATTAGAAAGTCCTAAAACCATTATCATGATAAACGGCAATCCAGTCAGAATGATGAGATTCTGGAGCAAAATATACATTGTTACCAGAAACAATATGCAAAAAGATAGGCCCAAAGTGGCTAAATGAACCAGATATTAACCCCAGTGCCTATGGAGGAGTAAAAATTGATATCATAGGTTGGTTCAGGGCCACTATGTCATTCAAAGATAGGATGACGACTGGAAAAGTTTACGTGTCAAAAAGAGGTGCATCACTGCTACTTAGCTGGACACACCAGGCATGGCTCAAAGTAAGACTAGATGCCAGTGCAGAAGAATCCATATATGTTGTAGAATCAATGGAGACAGACACAGAAAGAAGAAGGAAGTGTTCAGAGATGGAATAGGATGCGTGAAGGGTATCACGCACTGTATACAACTTAAAGAAAAGTGCAAACCAATTGCCCAAAAATTGAGAAGTATTCCTTTGGCCATGAGAGAAGAAGTAAAGAAGGAACTAAAAAAGTTAGAAGAGCAAGGGATAATTGAAAGAATTGATGCTGCAGAATGGGTATCGTCACTAGTTATAGTGAGAGAGCTCAGGAAAAGTCAGGGTGTGTAGTGATTTGAGAGAGTTGAACAAATGTATTATCCCAGAGAGACACCCACTGCCAAATATTCATGAAATATTATCAACCATGGGATCAGCTAAGGTATTTGAGGCTAGATCGTACGTCTGCATACCATCAAGTCCTATTGCATAAAGAATCTAACTGCATTCATTACACCGGAAGGGTTGTATCAGTACCGAAGGATGCCGTTCGGTCTCATATCAGCAGCCTCAGTATTTCAAAAAATCATGCACCATATATTTGATGGTGATGAAGGAATAATTTGTTTTCAAGACGACATACTTCTACATGCAGATAATCAGCAGGAACATGATAGAAGGCTAGAGAAAGTATTAAGGAAACTATACAAAGTGGGCATGACTCTTAGCAAAGAAAAATCAAAGTTTGATAGAAAAGAAATTGAATATTTGGGTCATGTCATATCAAACGAAGGTATTGCACCCAGACCAGAATTGATGTCGGCAATAGAGGAAATGGACACTCCTAGTAACAAAGAACAGCCAAGGACATTTTTAGGCATGGCCGAATATCATTCGAAGTATGTGAGGAAATTTGCTGCCCACACAGCAGTGTTAAGAGATCTTACGAAGCTCAACAAAAAGTTTGAATGGAATCATTAAGAAATCCTTGGGACCAGCACCAGCTGTAAAGAACTATGTACGAGGACGACGTACAATGATTACAGCAGATGCTAGCAACGTTGGTCTGGGGGCAGTGTTAACACACGTACATGAAGAGGAAGAGAAAATAATAGCATTTGCTTTGCGTTTACTAAAAGGAGCAGAGAAGGCGTACGCAACGATAGAAAAAGGAAGCATTGGTTATTGTGTGGGCAGTTAATAAATTTAGAAGGTTTGTGTGGGGAACAGGTTTTGAAGTACATACTGACCACAAGCCACTTACTTGTTGAAGTATTCATGACAAAAGGATTGGATAAAGTATCAGGAAGAATAAGGCGATGGGTTTCCAGGATGCAAGAATTTGATATAGTGATAAAATACATTCCCGGCGTAAAGAACTACGCTGCAGATTGCCTGTCTAGATTGACGAATTTTCAAGAAGAAGGTGAAAAAGTAGAACAAGAGATTTGTATGCTTCAAGATACTGCCATTTCCAAAGATGAATGATTAGAAGAGATGAGCAAGGATTCAAAAATGAAGTTTGTGATGAAAATAACAGAAACTGTTCCAATGAGTAAAGTTCAAGTGTCAGAGATGAACTAAGTTGTCTCAGTTGTCATATTTAATGAGGGGGGACAGATGGATTCCACCAGAGGGGATCAGAGAGAGGATAATAGAATTAGGACATGAAGGGCATCAAGGAATCTCCAAAACGAAGAACAGGATAAGAAACACATACTGGTGGCCAGGCGGTGATGCACAAATCGAAAGGAGCGTTAGGAATTGTATCCTTTGCAACAGGTCTGACAAGAGTTGTATGAGTGAGAAATATCCTATGGTGATGACTGATATACCGAATAGACCGTGGAAGAAAGTGGATATTGACATTGTTGGCCCGGTGTGGAGTGATGGGTATCAGACATTTTGTGTTGTAGCGTTTGATATGCCAACTAGATGGGCAGAAGTAAAGATGCTGTCAAATGTTACGGCCAGGAGTAGCATTGATTTTCTAGAAAAAGTATGTAGTCGTGAAGGTTATCCTGAAGAAATTCTGTCCGACAATGGTTCTCAATTTAAATCCAGGGAAATGGAAGTGTATTTAAAAAGGGACATGCATTACCCATATCACTAGTGCTATTTATCACCCACAGACTGATGGTGTTGTGGAAAGATATAACGGAATACTCAAGGATGCGATTAGGTGGGCGTGGTCGAATGGAAAAAATTGGAAGGAAGTGGTAAGAATGACTGTTGTAGCACCCAGGTTTACTCCAGAGTACGACAAGAGTGTCCCCTTTTGAGTTAAGTAGAGGCAAGAAAGCAACCACCAAGTTATTTCCAAGGTGGATGAGTGGTGTTCTTGGTATGGAAGTGTCTACTAGTGATGTTGAAGCTAATATCAGGAAGAGGCAAAGTAATAAAGCATGGCATGATAATAGGACTTTCAAGGTAAATAAGGGGCCCTGTATAGGATGTTATGTGAGGATTAAACTACCAGAGGCATTGAGGATGAAAGGAAATAAATGGGTGAATCCTATAAAAGTAATTGAAGTCTTCAAGCATGCTGTGAGAACGTATGATGGGAGAGTGTGGACCAATGGTCGAATAATGCTGATGTCAAATGATGGTAATGTTAAAGGTGTGGATGTAGATGAGAATATGAGGAGTAACAATGTATCCTTATCAAATCCAACACATATCAGTTAAAGCACAATCTGCAAGATCGAGGTTTGGAAGAAATTATCGGAGACCAAGTCACTTGATGGACTTTAGTGAATGAGGAAGATCTTGTGGAAGGAGAGGGATGTGTAGTATTGCAAGCTACATCTGGTGATGATGTAGCAAGGAATCTAGAAGAGGAATGCGGGATGGAATAGAGAGGACAGTGGAGCTAGCGGTTGGAGTAGCTGAAGGACTCACCTAATGCCGTTCTGTTCATATACCCTTATAGATTACTGTTATATGTAAATAGTAATAATAAAATAAAGTAACCTTTGTATAAAATGATTTAATGTACTGCCCCATACTTCAGGTTTCTTGTTTTAGAATATGCTTTCTTTAGAAAGGGCAAAATGCAACAACAAAATACACTCCTTCAGTTTCAGTTAAGTGCCTATACCATCGGGTGACTTCAATAGCTAGGACACAGTGGACATTGATCACTTTGATACTAAAATGCAATACTGGAGTTATGGAAAAAGGAAAAAGATTAGGGAAGGAAACAAGGTTAACAAGTTCTCTGAACAGTTAAGCACTTTTACAATCCCCCCAATAGGTTAACCCTTTCCCAGCAATACATGTAGCTTATGTATTACTTTGAGGGACGGAGAAACACTAAGTGAAAGGGTCAGAAGAGTCTGCAGAGAGCCAGGACAGCCAATGTCAATTGAGCAAAGTCTAGGGGAGCTGAATCACTTCTGGAAGATGGCACAAAAGTCTTGCGCAATGTTAAGTGAGTTTGTAGAAGAGAATCACTGTTGGGCCACAAGCTGTAAGACTTTTGAAGAAGCAAAGATGCAAGCAACTCTGCAAAAGGCAGCTAATGCAAGTCTCCAGTTAGAACAAGCAAGCTACCAACAACAAGAGGCAAGTACCCCTAGTTAGACAGTACCGGCAAGTACCCCTAGTTAGACAGTACCTCAAGTCTGAAGAAAAGGGTCAATCTGGCTTCTGTTCCTGTTTCAGTCCTGGGGACAAGAGGGAGGACGCCTGGGGACAGCAATGGGCCTACTCCAGATCAGCTGCACTTGCGGTTTCAGCTACTGGTTCTTGGACACCTTGTGGGCTCCCCTTGCTTCTGGGGTCCAACACTGTTGAGGTGGCCAGGCTTGGGTCGTTCTGCTTAGAGTCCTTAGGATCTTCCTGGAGCTCGGGTCCCGCTTAGAGATGATGCACTTGTTTCTGACCCCTGGCACTCGGTTCCAGCAGCAGCAAGGAAGTACAGCCAGCAGGGAGAGGGGTTCCAGGCAAGTCTGCCTTGGGGTCGATTGGTCCCACCAACCCAAGTGGAGAAGTCTTCCTTTTCTGGGCTTCTCTAGTTGACTCAAAACGTCGAGCTTCAGCACTGCAGCAGGGCTTCACCAGGCAAACCAACGGCCCCGGAGGGTACAACAAGCTTCTCTTCCAGTTTCCCCTTTGATTTCTTTGTCCAGTGCTCAATTCTGCCTTCCGTTCAAAATACCTTGCCTTTTATGCAGGTTTTCCCCATTCATTCGGAGCCTATCTGTCACTCACAGCAGGATGGCTGTCCTCCAAGGACAGACAGCCAGTCAGCCAGCCAGCCAATCATGCTTGGGTGCATTCCTGTAACCAAGGAGACCAAGCACAGGGAGTTTCAGGGACCTCCCTCGCTTCCTGCCCTTCCAGACACGCTGGAGCCAGAGGCAGGCTTCAATTAACCCTGCCAAAGACAAAAACAAAGGGACCAAACCTGGTTTGGCGCGCAGTAGGACCTCACAAGAAAATGCAAAAAAAAAAAGACTGGGACCATTTTGACAAAATGGGCACCCGTGGTTGCAATACTGCAGCTGAAGATTAAGCCTGCGGTAAAAACACACAATGGTAGGAAAATTAAACCACTGCCACCAGCCATTAATTGTAGTGAGGGTAACTGTTAGGCAAGATTGTATGCAGTTCCCTTTGGGTGCACTACAATAACCCTGACCTGGCAATAGGGACCCTACCTTGGGTACAACTCTAAACTACACAGGTTGGTAGTGTGGCTGAGCAGCCAGGGTCATCTCAAGAGGGGTCAATGTGAGCATTAAGGTTGTGACAGAGTTTCACAGTAGCAGTTATTCAAATAAACATTTACACTCAAGGTTTCTTGATTAAACAATTATTAATTTATTTCACAGTCAGTTGTATAAGCCTTCTTCAGAACGGAGCAATATATATAACACTTATAATACACTTCAAAACACTTTCTCTAAATCAGATGATACCCATTAGATGAAACGGACACTTCTACGCCCTCAGGTAACTTAAATACCTAGGGTACTGTGGACATTGATTTATCACTGGTACATTTAGCGCAATACTGAGTTTGGTGCAAAAGATATAATAGAGGAATGGAATAAAACAAAGGTTAACAAATAATTCACAAACACGTAAGTACTTTTAAAAACCTTCCAATGTTAAATAGGTTTAACCCTTTCCTGGGGGAAAAGTTAAAGCACAGAGTCAAAGGTAAGAAGGAACTCTCAGGGAGCCAAGGCAGCCAATGTTAATTGCACAATGTCAAGGGGAACTGAAGATCTTTGCAGGTAGGTATAAAGTCTTGCCCAATGTTTTTAGAAATGTTTGTAGAAAATAGGATACTTGAAGGGCCACAAGCTGAGAAGCTTGCGAGGGGCAAAGCGTTAGCAACTCTGCAAGGTAACCAAGACAGGTCTCGACTGAGAGCAAGTAAGGCTACACAACAAGAGGCAAGTTCTTTTAGACTTTACAGAACCTCTGGTTAGAAGAAATGATTCCAGCTGGCTTCTGTTCCTGTACAGCTCTGCAGATCCCGTTCCTGAGCCTCAGTCGTGGGGACAAGAGGTAGGACGTCTGGGGAATCCTGCTCTGCAATGGGCAAACTTCAATTCAGCTGTCCTTCATTGTTTCAGCTTCTCGCGTCTGACAGCAAATAGCAACACTGTGGTTCTCAGATACCACTTAAACTTTCCTTGCTTTCGGGGTCCAGCACTCTGTTGAGGTGGCTCAGCGCTTGGGTACAACTTAAAAGCAACGCACACAATCTGGTGTTCCTCTTCCTGGCAGTTCGGTTCCAGCAGCAGAAGTACAGCCAGCTCTGAGTGGATGTCCAAACAGGCTTACTTTGGAGTTGATTGGTCCCACCAACTCAAGGGAGAAGTCGTCCTTGCAGGGCTTCTCTAGTCTAGGACAATTCAGAACTTCAGCACAGCAGCAGTGCTTCACCAGGCAAACCAGGAGTTGCAGCAGGCGTCTCTTCCAAGTTCTTCAGATTCCTTCGTCCAGTGGTCGACTGCCTTCCAATCCAAAAAGCCTTGCCTTTTATGCAGGTTTCTCCGATTCATTCCAACCTAGCTGTCGATCACACAGCAGGGTGGCTGTCCTTACCGGACAGCCAGCCGGCCAATCACCTTTGGGTGCATTCCTGTTACCAAGGGGATTAAGCACAGGGAGTTTCGGGCACCTCCCTCACTTCCTGCCAAACATACTAGAGCCAGAGGCGAGCTTCATTCATGAATTCCGCCAAAGACAAAACAAAGGGACCAAACCTGGTTTGGCGCGTAGAGTAAATCTCAAAAAGGACCTTTCCATCAAGAAATGGCGAAAAAAAGAAGACTGGGGCCATTTTGACAAAATGGGCACCCATGGGTGCCTTACTGTGGCTGCGAACGTAGCCCGCGGTAAAAATATACAAGGGTACTAAAAAGTAAACCACTGCCACTAGCAATTAATTGTATAAAGCGTAACATAAAAATGAAACAAGACACAGGGGATACTAAGTAACTCCTCCAGCACCCTATGTTAAGTAACAGTGTGTGCTGGGTCTAGAAAGTTACAAAATTTAAGTAAAGTCAATTTCACTTCACTGCTCTTGGAAACGGCAGTTTTATCAAGAGAAGGTATTTAAACCTTTGGGAAATCTAAGACATCCCTGTGTCACTGCACTGAAGGTGCAGTGTGTCAATGTAGAAGATGATGCTTATGGAGTTTGTCAGACTCCAAAGTTAAGAAACAGAGTCTAAATCACAATAAAAATACATGAGATGGTAAGAAAAAGGTCTCACTCTCTCCAGGTTAGAAATGAAAAGTCCTGAAGTCCAGCAAAAGAGCTGGGGGGTCTCTACGGTAGAAGGGAATTAAAACACGTTTGAGAATGCTCCCAAAAGCAACATAAAAATGTTACACGAGAAAGTAGGCCAAGGGGCTACTAAGTAACCCCCCCTCCCCCAGCACTCCACATAAGATGCTGTGTGCTAGGTCTACAAAGAGAAAGAAGTAGAGTCAATTTCACTTTACTACTCTTGGAAACAGTAGTTTATCCAAGAGAAGGCATTTAAACCTTTAAGAGAAATCCAAAGGACTTCTCTGTGACACTGCACTGAAGATGCTGTGTGTCACAATACAAAAAGGTGATGCCTATGGGTTTCAATCATAGACAGAGTTCAAAATAAAAGTACGAGAGTGAGAAAAAGGGCTCCCTCTCTTCAGGATTAAAAATTGAAAGAGCAAAAGAGCTGGGGGTCTCCAAGGCTGAAGGAAATTGACACAGAAATGAGAATTCTCCCTAACAGACTTAACAGAAAACCTAAACCCTCAACCAAGATAGCCAATACAAACATCAATCATCAAAGGCATTTCAATAAATATGTTTGTACTGCTAAGAAGCTTCCAAGGGGTGATTGAAGGACTCCTTCCAGAACCTTTATTAGCACAGAGGAGCTAATAATTGCCACTAGAGACAGAAAAGCCAACTACCAAAAGGTGTACAAGGGCGCATTTTCACGACTTTGGTACTCTTGGCCCTATGTTACCACAAACCAGATTCTAGTGCCTTTTGGGACATTATATATAGCACAAACCTGTTACAGAACTAATTAATGTAGCATCCAAAGAGGATTGGATTAAACACATTCACAACTCCATTTGATTGGATGCCCTCATTAGCACCACCATAAATATTAATACTTGTAGAAGGAGCTATTCTCTCTTAGAGCTCCAGATTGAACACAAACTGTACTAAACGTTGAGGCACCTGGCCTGATTATTGAACGCACCATTACAGCTAAATCCAGGGAAAGGTAAAAAAATGTTCTCTAGCTATAAGCCCAATTAGTTCTATGCACCCCACTCCTGGTCAGACAGCATCACAGTTCCAGTTTAAGAAAGGCTCATGCAACAACCCTAGCCACTACAGAATATTGGCCATGTTAGACGCTCCAGCCAAAATATTCCCTAGGGTGCTACTAAAAGATTGGATGAAGGAAAATACCAAGCAAGTTTCTTAAAAAATGCCAGCACACTTTAGAACATCTTGATGCAGACTACTGCTACACAATCTGCCTGGAAATTCCATACTCGAGCAATATTTGTAGCTTTTGACTCCAGCTCAGTGTTCCACTCGGCTAGGAGAGATAGCCTATGGAGTAAGCTACAACCATGGAATATCCCAGCTAGATTACTGAAGATGCGGGTCGCTCTATACTTCTTAGAGTGAGAGGCTGACTGAATAGAGATGGTGCAGTCACAGATTGCATCCCAACACATTTCGGCACACCCCTCTTTTAAGGTTTAGTTTTGCTTCATATCCCATGCCGGGGTCCCAGTAATTTCCACATGTTCGCATTGAGAGGGGGGTCAGTTCACCCACATTCCCTGCAGAGTACCCGGTTATCTAGGAGGACGAATGACAGGTGTCCTTTTGATCCAGTATCTCCATGCATGGCAGAGATTGTGTCAGATTATACGTATACCCCAAAACCTGGAGCCTGGAATATCTAGTGTTGGGCCCAAACACATGATGGCGTGATAAGAAAGCTTGGTCGAGACTGGGGGGGGGGGGTCAATAATATATTCGATTTTTATGCTGATGGGATATTCTTCTTTGAACAGGTGAAGGCTAAATTGGGAGTGGGGGAAAATGTGGATTGGTGTTCCACTATTTTAAGATCCGGAAGGAGGCAGTCACTGGGTTTTCGCTCTGAATCACAAGTATTTGCTCTTTTGAAGTACCTTACGAACTCTAGAAGGGTAGCTTCCACAATATACCGGATAGTATTAAGCTCGGCCCCTAGGGTAGTTATACCATGTAGAGCATTGTGGGAGGCAGTTATAGGAGAGGAAATGGGTGACAAGCTGTGGCATTATACGTGCTTGTATAATCGGAAGGCCGCATTTAGTTCCAAGTTTTAAGCTCATACAAAAATTCTCCACTTGGCTCATTGGTCTACGCTGATCCAGAAGAAATCTGATAGAAACATAGATGTGTTGTCCCAGGTGTAGAATCGATAATGCTGGATTTCTCATGTCAATGGGAGTGCCCTACTTTTGCGAATTTCTGGTGACTGGTAACTGAAATGATGGGTCTTACGGTTTATCAAGAGGTGACCCAAAATATTCTTTGCTGTATGTTTGGGTGGCTTCAGTGGATAGCTAAGGGAACGTAGAAATTAAGTTCCATATGCATGCTCTTGGCAAAGCAATGTATTTTGATGAACTGGTCTAGTCCTGTGGCTCCAACTCCAGCCCTGTGGCTGCAAGATTTAGTTTGGTGCAGTAATATGTAGACTGAATATTGTATGCGTTTGCCAGCCAGGAAACATCTGTGACCCGGTGAAAACCTTTTAACAGACTAAGCAATCATGGAGTAATGGTGTGGTTGAAGAAGGGAAGATGAACAATGAGAGTGCTGTACTGTATCTCTTGTAAGGGGGTTGGGGCATCCTGCCTGGGATTTAAGTGTTGTACATGCATCTATTCCGTTTCATTATTTCGAATCAAAGTTATATTGGTTAGAATCACTGTATAATTTTATGTACACTAGACACAGTAAGTCATGACACCCTCATCAAGAGATTAGAAGAAATTGGTATACCGGGCTTAGCCCTACTCTGGATAAAATAATTCCTCGCAAACAGAACAGAGATTGTCTGGCTAAAGACCTTACAATCTGCTCCACGAGTGAACAACTGCAGAGTACCACAAGGATCCTCACTATCACCACTGTACTTCAACATCTACCAGACTCCGCTGATCAAGATCTTCAAAAAATAGAATCTTATGGGCTATAACTACGCAGACACTCAAATCTACAAAATCGAAGATGCACAAGAAGAAAACACAACTCTAGGAGAAGGAGAATGTCTCAAAGAAACAGATGACTGGAAGAACGCCAACAACCTAAAAATCAACTCAGGAAAGATAAATCATGATTGTAAAACACCACCTACATCCCGTGGCCAATAGAATTGGGAACCACGCCCATACCATCAAATGTAGTCAAAAACCTGGGAGTCCTAATGGACAACACACTAACATTAGAACCACAAGTAAACGCAATAATTAAGAAATGCTTCTTCCTCCTTCACTCACCAAAACGAATCCTACCATTCCTGTCCTTCACCCACAAAACACTGACAATCGTCACCCTCATGTCAAGAATAAACTACGCCAATAGCCTCTACCTCAGAATGTCTGCTGAAGAAACTGTAACACATCCAAAACACTGCGGCCAGACTTCTCCTCAAACTATCTAGAAGAGACCACATCACACCAGCACTAAAAAAGTGCTACACTGTCTTCCAATCAAACAACGTATCACTTTCAAAACAATGTGCATAACACACAGAGCAATCAGCGGCCAGGGAGCAGAATTCCTACAAAAGAAAATAACCATCTACAAGCCGACGACTCCTTAGATGAAACAAAATCTTCCAGGAACCAAAGCCATAAGCAAGGAAAAAACGTGGGGGCTCTGCTTTTTCCTGCCTGGCGGCAAAAACCTGGAACAACCTCCCGAAAGAAATAAGAAACACAAAAGACCACCTAAAATTCATAAATCTGCTCAAAACCTGGCTCTTCAAGGTCTCGGAACCAGGCGGAAACAAAAAATAAAACCAAAAATGCAAAAGAGAGCCAGTTGACAAAAACCCATGACGGTACAGATAACACCGAGAACCAACAGAGGAGACCACCCGCAATAACTAAGGCTGAACGGTCCACAAGCAACAATCCCATCAGGACACAATAGCTAACAAGGACGACGCAAACTATCAACCTGCCAAGCACCCCCGACAGACATGACATATAAACCGCCAACCCAACGGAACTTTGCATCCACATCATTCAACAATCGCCTCACGCTCACTAGACAACCATCTTCAAACCAACCGCACCATATAAGCAAACCCACACCTAAGCTAGCGAGTAGAAGATGGAATGCACTTCTGACATACGCGAAACCCTAGCAGAATTCCTGGAGATGGCATTACATCCGAAATGGCTAACCCAACACACACAACAAAAATCAAATGTGACACAGGTATGGTGACTCCCTTGCGTCAATCTGGACATGGTAATGACTGAACTGAACCACGCTGCAAACAAGGGCAGGGGTCACAACTAGATAAGTTCCACAGGGACCAGTTTGCATCAGGCACAGACTGGGATGTGAGGGCTAGCAAAAGTAACAATAAAGATAGAATTGTAGAGACTGACTAGCATAACATATGGACAGAGGTGAGGGACAGCCTTGCGCCACGTTGAAACAAGTTCACTCCAAGGAAGAAATGGATCTAAACCGAAAGACACAAAATGAGTGCGCCTCTTCAGACAATACTGATAACCAACCCTACTAAAACCTCACCCCTCATCATACACCTCTCAAACCCAACACAATCATACCTCTTAAAACACAGCAACCCACACGCACTTCACTACAACAAACCATGCAGAGCCTTACACAACAGCACACGGCGGAGATAGACCAGATACCACACCAAAAAGCTCAGCGAACAGAGTTAACCGAACTGAAGCTGCATCACAGGCCCCTCGCTTTTTCTACAAACGTTGTCCTACTAGATCTGCCAGAGCGCCAGGGGACCACTACGGTGGTGATAGAGCGCGTTATAAATATCCATTAACATACGATGGTCGACCAAGTGCTATTACTGCGTTCCGAATTCCCCTTTTTACATTGATTTGTGTGCACTGTGTGAACCTTTCTATTAATAAAGTGATATATACATATCTACGCGCACACACACACACACACACACAATGCATTACTCGCCGTAATCTTATTTCTGATGCTTGTATCTGCTTAGGCTGACATCTAGTGGTAGCCGCAGAGTATTATATTTTGTGTTTTTCGAAACTCCAAAAGGGACATCGACGGGGCATGCCAGTAAAACTATCCCTAGTGCGACGTCTCCTGTACTCATTGTCCTTCACTGTTAGCGAGAATTCTCATAAATGTGCCAATTCCCTTCACCTTAGAGACCCCCAGCAACTTTGCTGGATTTTGAGGACTTGGTTTTTTTTACCTGGAGTGTGAGCCTTTTCCCCCATTCTCTCAAGTATTTATATGTGTGTTTTATTATTATTCGTGTGTTCTTTGATTATGGAGTTTTTGACAACTCCATAGGCATCATCTTTTCATATGTGTCACACAGCACCCTCAGTGCAGCGACACAGGGAAGCTTTTTAGGCTGTCCCAAGCTTTAAACCCCTTCTCTGGGATAAAATACTGTTTCCCAGAGAATGTAAAGTTAAATTGACTTTACTAGTCTTTTTAAATTCCTAGACCCAGCACACACTATCTTCCAATAGAGTGCTGGAGGGGTTAGCTAGTATCCCCCCCCCCCCCATGTCTAAAAACTCATGTGCAGTCACATGCTACACTTTACTATCGAAATGGCTGGTGGCAGTGGTTTCACAATGAACTACCATGATTTTTCCTGACCGCGAACACCAGTAGCTAAAAATCAAAGGAGCCATGTTTTTCAAGATGGCGTCTGAGCCCCCTTTGTTTAAACATGTCCCGGTCATCTTTTTTCACCATTTCTTTTAGGAAAGGTCCTTCTAGAGTTTGTCTCTGCGTGCCAAACCAGATTTGGTACCTTTGTTCCTAAGCCTTTGGCGGGCTTCAGGACTGAAGACCGCCTCTGGTGCCGGAGTGTCTGGGGTGGGCAGGAAGTGAGGGAGGTGCCTGAAAATCCCTGTGCTTGGTCTCCTAGGAGACCCAAATGCACTTTGATGTGATTTGCTTGTTGACTGTCGAGCAAGGACAGAGACACCCTGCTGGGCGAGTGGCAGATAGGCTGAAATGAATGGGGGGAAACTGTTTAAAAGGTGAGTCTCTTGGATTAAAAGGCAGAGTCAACCACTGGAACGAAAGAACCGAAGTCCAGCTGGAAGAGGACTGCTGCTGCAACTCCTGGACCGTTGGCTTGCCCGGTGAAGCCCTGCTGCAGGTCTGAATCGCCAAGTTCATCTCGACTGAGAATTACTTCAAGGACGACTTCTCCCTCTGAGTTGGTGGGACCAATCAACTCATAAGCCACTTGGACACCATTCTCGGAGCTGGTTTTATTTTCCTCAACGTGCTGCAGGAAACCGAATAGCCAGGGAGAAGGACACCAGTTTGTGTGTTTGACGACAGCTACCGGAATCGAAGATTTGCCAGCTTTGCGACAAGTCCCCTTGCAGTGCAGGAGTCCCCCAACGTCCTCGCTCTTGTCCCCATGACGGATGCTCAGGAATAGCGAGATCTGCAGGAACTGCCAGGAACAGAAGTCTTCAGCTGTATTTCTTTCTTCAATCTAAGGTACTGTGAAAACCCAACCGAGAGAACTTACCTCTCACTGCGAAAGTGCGTGAAACTTGGTAACTTACAGGCCTAGTCAGCTTGTGACCCAACATACAAACCTTTCGTCTATGAACTACTTCTGAGAACCATGGTAAAGACTTTTCAGTTTAAACTACCAGAACCGTTTTTCTTACACAAGACACTAGCCCATTGACTTTGGCCTATCTATTGCATTGGAACCTCTACTCTGGTGAACTCAAATTATTTGCACTGTTTAAGAGTAATTCTACTATTAGTTTAATTAACTTATTTGTTTTTGCTCCTACTTCAAATGCTCTGAATGCCATTTTGCTCCTTCTTCAAAGTAGTTTAAATGCCTCAGAAACTGATAGTGTGAAGTACTGTAGTATATATTTGTGTGATATTTTAGTGAATGTTTTCTAACAATGTGTAATACATTTTTACCAAGAAACCTGGAGTATAAGAGTCTATTTGAATACTTATGATTGTAGACCTCTGTGTAACCTCATTACAAGCTCACATTCCCTCTTGAGATAAGCCTGGCTGCTCAGCTAGCTACCAAAAACTGTGGTACAGACTTATACCAAAGGTTGGTTTTGCTTACACCTGTAGTCCTAGTTGTGTGTAGTGGTCCCGGAGGGTACTCCATAACACTGCCTAACATTCATGAGTCGAGGTCCCTCAGATCGTATTTTTTCTGACATGGGGTAGCATGAAGTGTAGCAGGAGTACAGATGTAATACAGCAGATAATAGTAGGTAAAGCCAGAAAGCATCTATGCACCTTCTACTCCAGAGGTGAGAAAGGTTGGGGGCATGTGAATCTAAGCAGATACAAGCATCAGAAAATACAATTACATGAGTAATGTATCCCTTCTGAGGCTTGTGGATCTGCTTAGATCACATGCTGTGCATAGACTAGTGAGCAGTGTCTGGAGGAGGTGGGTCTGTGAGATGGTACAGTGGCAAATAGAGGTTTTAGCACCGCGTGTCCCATCTGTGATCTGCTTTAGAATGTAGGTCAATGTAGTAATGCGGAGTAAAAGGTATGCAACGGACTCAATGTAGCTGCTTTGTAAATGGCATCTAGAGGGACCATTTGGCAATAAAGGCCAAAGTAGCTCCTGTACTCCTGGTAGAGAGCTCTTGGTGTGAAAGGAAACAGTTACTTACCTGTAACTGTTCTCCAGCATGGGTCTGGCATGGATTCACATGCTCATGAATATTCCCCCTCAGGCTGGGAATCTTCGGTAAAGAAAAAATCAGTATCAGTTTCGTTTCTGATTTATCTTTCTTAGTAGTAACCAAACACTGGTCTCTGGGTCATACTGCCCCCAGCCAATGACTGGCAGCCATCCTCAGATTTGGTAGCACGTAAAGTGGCAGTATGACCAAGTGAAGAGCCACAGAGGGGTAAGAGGGAGGGTTCGCATGTGAATCCATGCCAGACCCATGCTGGAGAACAACAGTTACAGGTAAGTAACTTGTTCCTTCTCCAGCATGCGGTCTGGCATGGATTCACATGCTCATGAATATAAGAATACATAGCAGTACACACATGCACAACCAAGGGAGGTGGCAAGGCTCAACATTAAGCATTACATAAACTCAACATTAAGCAACTCTTACCTCCTCACCAGGCCCACCTTCAGGTGAACAGGTTGCGCAGCACTGCTTGGCTGACTCTGGACTCCTCCCTGGAGTCCCGATCGACGCAGTAGAATCTCGTGAAGGTGTGCGTCGACCTCCACATAGCAGCCCTGCAGATGTCCAGCAGGGGCACACCAGACAGGAACGCCGTGATAGCAGCAATCGCTCTGGTAGAATGGGCTCTCGGACAGCCGGGCAACGGTCGGTTTGCCAACCGATGACGGTGCATGATGCACCCGGAGAGCCATCTGGATATGGAAGCCTTCGAGAGAGCCTTCCGTTGGTTCACAGGTCCAAAGTTCACAAACAGCTGTGATGTCTTCCGAAAACTCTTTGTTCGGTCCACGTAGAACTTCAGCACTCTAGCTACATCCAGCGAGTGCAAAGTCCTCTCAGCCGGCGACGGGAAGAAAACTGATAACACCAAGGGCTCGTTGAGATGGAAGTCCAACAGCACCTTGGGCATGAAGGAGGGTGCGTCCTAAGCACCACCCTCGTCTCGTGGAAAGTCAAGTATGGAGGCTTGCAGGATAGGGCCTGAATCTCTCCCACGCGTCGTGCAGAGGTGATGGCCACAAGGAACGCTGCCTTCCACGACAGGAACTTCAACAGAGCCGAATGCAAAGGCTCGAATGGCGGGCCCATGAGCCTGGTCAGCACCACGTTGAGCTCCCACGCCGGGGCTGGAGCCTTCACCGACGGGAACGATCGGAACAGTCCTTTCATAAACTCCTTCACCAGGCGATAAGACCACATGGATGACCGTCCTGCAATTCTGGTGTATCGGGAAATCGCGGCCAGAAACATCTTAATGGAAGCATGAGCTAGTCCAGCTTTGGCCAGCGACAGTAAGTACTGTAGCACTTGAGGTGCCGTAATCCGTGGAGGATTAATCTTCTGTGCATGGCACCAGACAGAGAACCTCTTCCACTTGTGTCCGTAGCACTTATTTATTATTAGTTTATTTGTAATGCGCGCCAGACCCACAGGCGCAGCGAAAGGAATATGCAAAGCTTACAGTGTTACAGGAATTACAATGTTACATAGTTTACAGTGTTAGGGAGATGGGTAAGTACGAACTTATCAGGAGGCAAGACTGATCAAAAGATTAAAGCATTTCTATCGAGCGGGGCAGTAGATTATATACAATGATACTATAGTTATTTACATTTGTGGTATATCTCTAGTAATACATATACATATATACAGTTCAGTTAAAGTAGCATAACACGTGTCAAGCAATATATTACATATTTTTGTCATTGAGGTGTTTGTGAAGATTCATTCTAAAGTGTGAGAAAGGTTGGTGTGTTCTCAAGTTGTGTGGTAGGGCATTCCACCATTTGGCAGCTAGCACAGGGAAGCTGGTGCCGCCAATTTTGGCAAGTTTAAATCTAGGGATTACCAGGCAGTTGGAATTGGGAGTTCTTGTAGGTCTACAAGAGACTTTTCTTTTTATTTTGTCCATCGGGGACCTAGGGGCAGCGTTATTGAGGGCTTTATGCGTCAAGGAGACCATTTTTAGATGGATTTTATTGTTGGTGGAGAGCCAATTGTATTGGTGACTGATGGAGATGTGTTCCTTTCATTTATGCCTAAGGCAGCTCTTAGGGCATTATTTTGTAGGATTTGCAACCTTTTGGTGATATTTTTATTGGCACCACTGTAAAGGGCATTGCAATAGTCAAGTCGGGATAATATTAAGGCTCTTGCTAGGATCATGCAACTATTGTTAGATGAAGAGTTTACCTGCTCTTATTAATTTACAGGTATAGGCTGTAGTGGAGGCCAAGGAGTTGACTTGTTTGATGAAAGACATAGTGGAATCAAGATAGAAACCTAGTGTTTTTACTTCTCTCGAAACCTTAATGCTGTTATCTATGTTAAACATGGAATAGTCCTTGCCTAACTTGTTGATATTAGCCCGTGTACCCAGGATGAACAGCTCGGTCTGATCATTCAGGCAGAGGCCATGGGATGCCATCCATGCCTGAATAATGAGGTACAGCCTATTCACCAACTCCCTGTCCTTGTTGTGATCCCCAGAAAGCAGGAGGAAAATCTGTGTATCTGCATAATTAGTGTAGGTGATACCTAGAAGGTCCGGATCATCGAAGAGAGGTTTAGTGAATATATTGTATAAGGTTGGTGAGACGCAGGAGCCTTGAGGGACTCCACATGGGATTGGTAAGGGGTCGGCTGCTGCCGACGGGGAGAAGACTCATTGTTCTCTCGCTCAGGAAGGATTCAATCCATTTGATGGCATGGGTGGAGAAGTGTGCAGCAGTGTCCAGGTGTTTGCAAAGGTCCTTGTGGTCCACTAGATCGAAAGCAGCTGAGAGATCAAGGAGGAGTGCTGTCTTACCTTGATCTCTCAATTCGTCTATTTGGGTCTTTAAATCAATGAGGGCAGTTTCGGTTCCGTGGAGTGGGCGGAAGCCAGATTGTCTGGCTCCCAGTAGATTATGTAGTTCAAGGTGTCTTTGAATTTGTGTATAGGCAACTTTGTCTAATATTTTCAGTAAGAAAGGTACTGTGGTAATGGGCCGGTAATTGGTAGGGATGAGGGGGGTCTAGGGTCTGCTTCTTGAGAAGCGTGAGCACCCATGATTGTTTTAGATTAGCCGGTATGTTGCCTGTGGCGAAGGAGGCGTTTATCAGTTTGGAAATGAAAGGTCTCTGGCAGCGTCTTTTATTAGTTGTGCTGGACAGATGTCACCTTTGCAATTCGAAGGTTTGAGAGAGAGGAAGGTTTTCTCTACCTCCAAGATGGAAGATTTAGTAAAGGAGAATTTGTATGGTCTTTGGTGGTGTCATTAAGTGGCAGCTTGTTTGGGAGGTTTAAAGAATCTTTTTTTAGATTGATTTTGTTTTGCAGTGTGGTAATTTTGTTTGCTAGAGCAGATTGGATATCTGTACACCAGGTCTGGTCCTTGGTACAGGTATCTGGTGTGGTAGTGGGAGATTCCAGTTCTTTCAGAATGGAGAAGAGTTCCTTTATGCTCGAGTTGGAGTTGGCAATGCGATCATTGTAGGAGTTACACTTTGCTTGTAGTGTTGAGAGATATTAGTTAAATTAACTTTGAGTTTCCAGTCTGATTCACATTTTCTTTTGGTTAAATGTAGGGCTTTGAGTTCTGGCGTGAACCATTTGTTTAGGTGTGCCTTGGGTTTACTTGTTCGCATTTTGAGTGGGGTGACTTTATCCATAATAGTACACATGATATTGTTATATTCATTGACCAATGCACTAGGGTCGAGGTTGTCTGGCAGTGCATTTAGTGTTGGAAGGATCAAGGGAATAATTTTATCCATGTAATATTCTTTTTGTTTCTTGTGGGGCAGGATGGAGGTTAAAGGACACCAGGGAGTGGTCGTCCAAGATAGGGGCGTAACAGAGGAGACTATGGCCGAGCAGTTGGAATCAGCGATCCAGTCAAGTATTCTACCCTTCGCATGGGTGGGGGTGTCGACTTTTTTGGGTTAGACCTAAGGTGTTCAGGGTATTGTTAATGCATGAGCATCTGCTTGGTGAGTGGAGGACGCCCTGGCCTTTGCAAGAACCTCTCTGCAGTCCGCCGGGGTTTCATACCATCCAAACTCTAGTGCTGCAGGAGCCAGGCCTGCAAGTTCAGGGACTCCGGGTCGTGATGAAGGATGGTGCCTCCTTCTCTGGAGAGAAGATCTGCGTCCGTTGACAGTTTGACTGGTGGGGACTCTGACAAGTCCGGCAACCAGATCTGCCTCGGCCACGTCGGTGCGACGAGGATCATCCCGCACCGGGACCTCTTAAACTGGTTGACGAGTCGCAGTAGCAACGGCAACGGAGGGAACGCATACAGGAAGATGCCGTCCCAGGGGAATGAGAAAGCATCGCCCCTGCTCCTCGGCTGGGGAAACCTGCTGGCGAACCTCTGGCACTGGAGTTCGTCGCCATCGCGAACAGGTCGATCTGGGGTTTGCCCCATCGTTGAGTCGATCGACTTGATCCTGCCGCAGTTCCCACTCGTGGCACGAGCGAAGCTCCCTGCTGAGCGAGTCAGCGATTGTGTGTTTGTACCTGCCAGATGAAAGGGTACCAGAAACATCCCCTGGGCAACGGCCCAGTGCCACAGATCCTGGGCATCCTTGGATAGGGCTGGGGATCTTGTTCCTCCCTGCTTCCGGATGTAGAACATCGTGGTGGTGTGGTCGGTGAAGATCCTCACCACCTTGCCCTTGAGGGATGGCAAAACGACCTGAGGGCCCAGAACACCGCTCAGCGCTCCAGTATGTTGATGTGGAGCATCCTTTTCTCCGGGAGCCAGAGGCCTCTCACGTGAAGATCTCTGGTGTGCGCTCCCCACCACTCCAGGGAGACGTCCGTCGTCACCGTCACCTGGTGTGCTGGGGTCTGAAAGTCTGCCAGCCGCGAGATGCACGCGGGTGCCCCACCACCGAATCGCTTGGCGGAATACCTCGTTGAGCGAGATCTTGTCCTCGAAGCTGCCCATCGCTTGCATCCAACGGGCGGCGAAGAACTCCTGCAGAGGGCGCATCCGAAGCCTGCACAGGCGCACCAGGTAGATGCATGAGGACATCATCCCGAGAAGGGACTTGGACCCCACCCTGGCCATGTCCGTGGTCAGCAGACTCTGCACCTTGCCCAGGATGGCCTTCGTCCTTTCCTCCGACGGCGAGGCCAATCGCGCTACTGTATCGAGCCTGGCTCCCAGAAACAGTGCGACCTGCGACGGAGCCGGTGGGATTTAGTTGATGCAGAATCCCAGGTCCGTGAGCAGCCGGACGGTCTTCGCTGTGTGTTCGACAGCGAGCACCCTTGTTCTTGCTCGGATGAGCCAATCGTCCAGGTAGGGGTAGACGTGGATCCCCTGCAGGCGCAGCCGCACCGCCACTGGCACTGGGCACTTGGTGAATACCCTGGGCGCCGACTTCAATCCGAATGGGAGGGCCTTGAACTGGAAGTGCCGTCCCTGGACCACAAACCTGAGAAACTTTCGGTGTCCTTTTTGTATGGGGATGTGAAAGTACGCATCCTCCAAATCCAACGACGATAGGAAGTCGCCTTCCTCCAGCTGGCCCAGCACGTGCTGCAGGGTGACCATCCGGAACTTCTGTGCCTTGATGTATCCGTTTAGTCGACGCAGGTCCAGGATGGGACGCCATCCTCCTGTCTTCTTTCTGACGAGGAAGTATCTTGAGTATACTCCGTAGCCCCAGAGCCTCTTTGGGACAAGCTCGATGGCTCCTTTGAGCATCACCCTTACCTCTAACAGCAGTTGAGGGACGTGGTTTTCCTTCCTGGCCATGGGAGGAATTCGGCGGCACTTCTTTAGAAATTTTAAAATGTGCCCGTTAGCCAGGGCATCCAGCACCCAACGGTTGGTGGAGATGGACTCCACACACTGACAAACTTAGTCAGCCGGCCTCCCACCAGGGTGCTTCGGTGGTGGCTCGACGCAACGGCCGGTTCAGTCTTGCTTGGAAGCAGCCTTGCCGACGACGGCGAGATCCACCCGACTTGCCTCGTCCCCTGTAAGCTTCTTGCGACGAGGAGCGGGCCGCCTGACGGTACGTCGAGGAGCTGCCGCTGAATCCTTTGGAGGCACCTTGCTTGCCTCCGGAGTTCCGAAAGGGCGGCCGCCGTTGCTGCAGAACTCCCAAGGCCCGAGAAGTCTGTGTCGGTCTTGATGGCCTGCCTTGACTCATCTACTGTCTTTCCAAACAGATTGTTCCCGTCGAAGCGCATGCCCAAAACCTTGGCTTGCAAGTCTTGGCGGAAATCTGTCGCCTTGAGCCACCCCCGCCGTCTAAGGCAAACACAGTTGCCCAACTGGCGGAAACCGGTGTTGGCAATGTCCGTGGCTACCGTTATGGCGTGGTCCGACGCCACCTCAACTTCCTGTAGGATCGCCAGGGCCTCTGCCCTCTTTTCGTCCAGTAGGAAGCCCAACAGGGGGGCGAACTTGTACCACAATTCCCTGTCGTAGCGGGCCACAATCACTAGGGCGTTTGCTGCATTACTTGTCTTCGCCGCCGACATGACTCGCCGTCCCATGGCGTTCAGTTTCTTTCCCTCGCTATCCGGTGGGGAAGATGAAGCCGATGCCCCTCCTCCCCGCGCTTTCTTGGCCGCTGCCGAGACTGAATCTGGGGTCGGCTGTGCCCTCAAGCACAAGGCAAGGGGGCGGCTTTGGAGACCCTGTACTTCTTCTCGTAGTGGTCCCTCTTGGCAGGAGTCATGGACGGGTTCTTCAGAAGCGCAGGTCCCTCGTCCCAGATGTCACCTAGCAGCGGCAACGCGAGGACCATCTTCCTCTTGGTCTCGCGCTGTTGGTAGAGGAAGCCTTCCTTCTTCTGCTCTTCGAGGCAGAGCTGGAAATTCTCGGATGCCCTGGCAATCATGGCGTGGAAGGAGCCAATTTCGTCGGGCGGGGAGGCCCGAGGAATCGGTGATGGGAGAACCGTCCCGTCGTCACCACCGTTGTCGTCATCCGTCCCCGTCGTGGCCGTATCTGTTCCCGTGTCATCCCCAGGGAAAGGGGACAGGGACAAAGGCTGCGAGGGCCGTGAGGGCTGAAAAGGCGGGGCCGGATGAATCATCCTCCTCTTGTTTGGAGGGCTTCCCGACGGGCCCGGCTCTGGTTCATCTGTGGGGGTAGAGGCAATTCTGTCCTCATTTCCGTGCATAAGGATTGGATTGCCATCAAAATGGCCACCGAGTTGTCCTGCGGCTCAGGCTGCGACGGTTCCTCCACTGGAACTTCATCGGTGCCACCCTCGCTCTAGTCGTCCTCGTCGGGATTCTTTCCATGGGACTGGGCCTCAACGTTCCTGTCGAGGCCCTCCAAGACTTCGACCAGCTCCTCCTCGGAGGCTGTGTCCGTAATGGCCACCGCTCCCCCCCCCCCTTTTTCCACCGGGGTCTTCATGGGGGTCTTCTCGATGGGATGAAAAGAGATTCCATCCGTGGTGGCAGGGAAACTCTGGCCCCGAGGTCGCCTCCACTGGGGTAGCCTCCACAGGCTGAGCCAGGGCCGTAGCGACTTCCTCGATAGAGGCCTTAGCCGGGTGAATCAAGGCCTTCACCACCTTGTGCGTGCCTGCGGCCTTCACCTTGGGGGGGAGGGGGGTGGGGTCACCGCCTCGCTCCCCCTCGGCTGGTTCCTTCGAGCCCGACCGGGGCCTCTCCAGAAGCTTAGCCGGGTTCTCGGATTTCCTCTTCCGCGAGCCAGAGCGTTGGCTCGTGGTTGATGGTGCCGGTGACGATGTGCCCTGCCTGGCAACCGAGGAGCCCAACCGTTCGGCGCTCCCGGTGCCCGTGGACTCGCAGTGCTTTGCCTTCTGTTGGGCCCCGTCGCCAGGGCGCCCTCACAGGACTTAGACCGCTCGGACTTCTTCTCACCTGACGGGCTCTTGCCTTCCAGCCAGTTGGCGAGACGGGTCCGACGATCCCTCATAGTCCGGTCCGACATGTTCATGCAAAATGCACAGTCCTTCTCCACGTGCGTTTTGTCTTCGTGGAGGCAGTAGAGGCATCTCGAATGCTCGTCCTCCTTGAACACATTCTGCAACTTGCATCCAGGGCAGTTCCTGCACAGCTTAGATCCGGGTGTCGAGCTTCCCTTTTCCTGGGCCATGTCCACGAGGTAGGCCTCAGAAACTTCTGGAATCCTCCAAGAAGCGTAACTCGAAAACTTCACCCTTGAGGGGCGTAGAAAATTATGAAACGGGTCCCCGTTGATCGGAAGTAGAAACGGTGGAGCTTGAGACTCGATTGACCGAAAAAAGAGAAAACTCTTTGAAAAAACGCAAACCGCAGTAAAAGCTCAAGAGCAATAGCACAAGGACTCCCAACACTTGAACGTGCGGTAAAAATCTGAAGATGGCTGCCAGAGGAGAGGCTTAGGTAGAGGGCAGTCATTGGCTGGGGGCAGTATGACCCAGAGACCAATGATTTGTTATTAGTAGAAAGACAGTTCAGAAACGAAACAAACTGATTTTTTCTTTACCGAGGATTCCCAGCCTTACAAACAGGTAATATTCATGGACATGTAAATCCATGCCATACCCCATCCTGAAATATTTTCCATTTGTTCAAGTAACAGTGTCTGGTGTTAGGTTTCTGTGCCTCCTTGAGGCTTTCCTTACTCTTGAGCTAATTTTAAATGTCCAAACTATGACTTCAGGAGCCAAGCTGCCAAGTTCATAGATTGAAGATGTGGGTGTAACGTTGTCCCCCCAGTGTTGGGTGAGCATGGGTAACACATCGCCAGTTTGAACAGATGCGGAAACCAAGGTTGTCTCGCCCACATTGGAGCAACCTAGATTACAGTTGCTTGCTCCTGGTGCATTTTGTGCACTATCCTGCTCAGGACCGGGGGTCGGTGGAAAAGCGTAAGCAATTTTCCCTGACCAGTTCATCCATAGGGTGTTCTCCTTGGACTTGGATTGGGGTAACCTGGATGCAAAGTCTGGGCATTTTGCGTTTTGGCTTGTGGCGAACAAGTCTAAGAGAATATAGCCCCAGAGGAAAAATATATATAGTCAAACATTCCTCTGTTGAGTTGCCACTCATGTTCTTCGGGTAGGGGATCTCTGCTTAGAGAGTCTGCTAGAGAACATGTTGAGACACTAGGAACATGTTCCACTCAAGTGCCCACTTGCAAATGTATTGGGCTAGCCTGGACAGACTTGGAAAGTGTGCACCTCTCTGCTTGTTTGACCCGTTAGATGCACCTGAAAGGCTTGTTGGGCCTTGAGAACCGCTAGTAGATCCAAAAGGTTGATGTGATTTTGGGCTGTTATCTGTATCCACAGGCCATGCACTGTGTGGTGAAGGTAAATGGCTCCCCATCCAGAGAGTGAGGCGGAGGATTGTGAAAGGGTTTTGAAAGCCTCCCGCCACGGTGGAAAGTACCCACTTGTCTGATGCGATTCCCCTCCCATGCATGAGTAAAAGGAGAATTGCGAACGACTGGAGAAGCATGGCAGGGGACCTGGAGCGGGTGGTCACTGCTTTGGTGGGGTGGAGCCTCTGGTGGAGGAGGATCTGCCGCTACTTCTCGACCTTCTGTGGCCCCTTAGAACATTTTGTTGGGAGGATTGCCCCTGCGACGAACCCCAGGATGAAGTCTGCCCGCCCTCGTAGTTAGAGGACCGCTGGGAGTTTTGTCCTCTAAAATGCTGTGGATTAATTGCACCTCTCTGCACAAATGGTTGTTTTGTGAGATGTCCCAGGGATTGGAGGGTGTCAAACTCCTCTTTAGCACTTTTCAGTGCGTCCGACAGCTTTTTTCAAATAACGCGATAAGCTACCCTTTTAAATATGACAATTGAGCCCGAGTTTCAAACTTGAAACCTGACAAAGTATTGCATTGCGCTTAATGAGGGTACCCTCAGCTACTATCCGGTCAGCATTATCTGCTGTGTCCAGATTATTTTTCAGGATGCAGCTTGCCACCCGTTGGCCTTCAGCTACTGTTTTCAAAAACTGTCTTCAGGGGCTCTGGGGCAGAGTCCATTTGTTGCAAGATCTCGTCCCACTTGTGGAAATTATAACTCGCCAGGAGCGTAGTGTTGTTGGCTTTCCTAACTTGATAAGCAGACGAGGAAGCTACTTTCCTGCCCAGTGTGTACATTTCTTCTCTCTCCTTGTCAGGAGGGGCTTCGGCAAAACAAGAGTCAGAGTTTAGTTGCCCCCTGATGTACAATGGGTCTGACGGGGCAGGTCTGAAAATTCTCAATGTGAGGGTTGATTGCCCCCGTCAGGTTGGGGGTAAGTAACGAAGGCTGGATGCGCCTTTGGATAGATTGGAGCAGTGGAATGAACTGTGCCTTAGATCTCTCATCTCCGCAGGATGTACTCCGTCCTTGTCAACTTATGCCTCCTGGGTATCGATTTTAAAAGATTATACTGCAGCTGGTTATCCGCAGGGGAATCAGCCACAGGTTGGTCAAGATGGTCTGGAGATTGAATGATGTATATACATCATCATCATCATCATCCATATCCCCTTGGTTTTCTATTGAGCCAGGGACCCGCAAACCCGAAGTGTTAAAATAGTAAAGGTATGTTTTGAGAGGTAGAGTTACTAGATTGTGTAGTGTCTAGGCGGGGTCTTTTGGCGTCTGGCTGCTTCGCCTTGAGGGGGGCCCCTGAAGGCTGGACAGTTGATCAAAATTTAAAGCTAAACATTCTCCTCATTAATCTTTCAAATTGTTCTAGAGTCCATCCATTGAGGAGCTTGGTAAAACTGTGGGAACAGGAGTTGGGAAAGCCTCTGAAGAAAGTTTATTTGTAGTGCATTGCCCCTGAGAGAGGGGGCAGAGTGCTCTTTAGCCCTTGAAACTGGAGATTGAGGATAGGGATGTCGAAGATTTGGAGATGAGGAAAGTGTCTGGGACATTTTTTATGAATTCTCATTTTGAATGATTAGAAAGGGTCGTCGACGCGTCTTTCGACGCACAGTCGCCGGTACCAGAAGACTTGTCCAATTTGCTTGCAGTGTCGGAAACAGGACAGGGACTTTACAGACCTTCCCTGCGACACTGCGTGTGGCTTATCGGTCGACTGTCGGCCATGGGGGGTGTGTTTAGTGTGGCGTGCAGTGTGGGCGTTTGAGCTGCCAAGTGTCATCTACGTTGCTGAACCGCCGGCCTGCCTGTTGAAGTTAGGGGCTTGCACGTGGGAAACCATCAGGTCCTGATCAACCTCAGCGTCATTTGAGACGTCGATGCTGCCATCACTGGAGGCTCCCTCAACGTCCATGGCGGCCTCGACCTGCATGGTGTGGTGGGCCCAGCGTTTAGTTTTCCAGTCCTTTAGTGTACGAAACAGTTTAGTTTTTTGGAATAGTCCATAGGAAAGCGTAGATTACACACCTTGTTGTAAGTCTTTCCAGGTAAACTTCCTGTTACAAGAAGGGCAAAATTGTAATAGTGTTTTCCATAGTATGGAAAGATGACAGCTCGGCAATGTAAAAGGAAGAATAGGGAAATAGGCATTCTCAAAATTAAATGAATTATAACCTCCCCCACTCTCCCTACTGTGCATGGGCGAAGCCCGTTGGGGGCCCAAGTAGGCCGCAGTTAAAGTTAGTTGACAAATGATCTTGTCCTCTAAAGCAGTCGCCAGAGATCTTTCCTTTGGACGGCCGTCCAAATGATAGAAAGTCTCAATTTAATCTTTGTATAAGTAAACGCGTTAGCCAGGCGGAACAAAAACAATCTGAGGGACCTCGACACGTGAAGGACCATGGGTACAGGAGACATCACACTAGGGATGGTATTACTGGCACACCCTGTCTATGTCCCTTTGAGTTTCAAAAAAAATTAAAATACTACTCTGCGACTACCACTAGATATCGGCCAATGCATAGCATGGGATCCAGGCAGATCCACAAGCCTCAGAAATATATGTCTGCGAGATACTGTGACTGAAGATCTCCTTGAAGGCCTGGATTAGATTTGTGGGTCCTAGACTCCCACTCAGTTCCCCTCCAATTATGTCCACTTGATACACTAGCCTGCCAGGTGCTGGGACTATGAAGATCTCCTTGGAGGCCTAGATTCTCTGTGGGTGCTGGTCCCAGACATGCACTTTCTTGGGATTCTGTTCACCTGGTATGCTAGCCTGCCAGGTACTGGGACTATGAAGATCTCCTTGGAGGCACGTGATTCACCACGGGTCCCAGAATCTTCTTTCATGGCTCTTCCTTTTCGGTTGTCCCGCCAACCGTCCCGGCTTCCCAGACCTCCATGGAAGGCTTACTGGTAAACTTCGGTTGGTGGCCGGCGCTTCCTAGCTTTGTGGTCAGCTTCTGCTTGCTCCAAGGACTGTGGCGGCTCTGCAGCAATTACCTGCTTCTGGGATGCACGTCTCGGCCTGAACACGTGGTCCAGCTTTCTTGTTCGGCTGGTTGCCAAGGTGTCTACTACTCAGTCTTCTCACCATGGCAGACTGGTTAGGGGTGCCTCTACCAACGGGTAAGCATCCCACTATTGGCGTCCCAGCTCCTCCAGCAGAGTTAGAAACTTCTGCGTCGTCCTTCCCGTTTTATATTCCATTCAGATTTGCTTGACACAAATCGATTAGTGCGTTTGTACTGGTTCGGCGGAGTATTCCACAGTACTCAGCACTTCTTCCTCATCCCAGTATTACAGTCATCCCTGTATTCAATGGTCTTCCTCGTCTCAATGTTTCCTAGGGAAGGTACATGATCTATTCTACAGATATACATGGAAGTGTGTGGTGTAGGGGTATACAGCGTTTCTCCCAAAGTGTTGTCCCTCGTCCCATAGGGGGTTTCCCTCCCCATGAGATCCACCTGCTGAGTACCACCCCCAGGGGGACTATCGGGTAGCGGCCTGTTAGGGAGATTCATCATTTTTATGCTTCATCCCCTCTCCTAGTGAGACCCCCCAGCACTTTTTGCTGGATTTCTGAACATTTTTCTTTAATTCCTGAATGAATGGAGCCCTGTTCCACGCGTTCATTCTTTTGGACTCTGTCTTTTGGAACTATGTATTCTACCCGTACTGTGGAGTCGGTCCGCTTCATAGCTCTTAAAGGCATCTGTATTTTTCCATTTGCAGCACACAGCTCCTTGTGGGGAGTGTTGCTAGGGACCCTTAGGGTCCTCCTTTTAGATAATTTTTCTAAATCTAGTAACTACTGTTCTTAATGATAGTGAGATACTGAATCTCTCTCCCAAAACTTTATAGCCTGAGAGATGGCACACACCACCTTATGTTGAGTGCTAAAGGGATACCTAGTATCCCGTTCTCTGCTCCTGTGAGTTTTTAGTGACAATCTCCTAGTTGTGGCAGTGGATGCGTTCTACCAACTATTGCGTAATTTGTATACTGCAGGTTATGTCCATAGCCCCGGTAATGCACAATAGGGGCACCCAAGTACCAACTCAGGCCTCCCTTCTTTTTTCACCATTACTAGCGTGGTTGTTCTTGGTCAGCCCTTCTACCATTCCGGGAGGGGAGGCGTGTGTGTGTTTTGCCTTTGGTGGGAACCCTTTGGTGTCCCCTGCATAGGCTCCACAGTGTCTGGGCAGGCAGGAAGTTGGGGAGGAGTTTTCCATCCCCCTGTCTTGTCTGCCAGAGGGACTGAATAGGACCAGCTTCCACAGGGGGGGGGGGGGGTCTGATTAGTGTAAAATGCTGAGAGAGATTGCCATGGAGTGTGTGCTGGAACTGTATAAAAGGTGAGGCTTCTGCAGTGAAAAGCAAGTCGACCACTGGAAGCTGAAGTAACCAAAAAGGAAGACCCTTTGCAACACTGTGAAGAGACCACTGCTGTACTAACCCAGTTGTCTGTGCCACAGGAATTCCGAAGAGGATGATTTCTTCCCTTTGGCTTGTGGGAACAACCAGTCACAAGACAAACTTTGAATTGAGCCATCTCCCGAGGTCCCAGGAGTTTCCAGAGCTGCAGAACCCTAATACCGGGAGACCTGCTGCCCATTTTGATAGCATTGTCATGGAAAGGCTGCTGAGCCCACAAGGACACTCCAAGTCACCCAGACCCCCCTCATAGCGTGGGACTGCAGGAAGCGAAGAAGATTGACCGGGCGAGCCGCGTCCTTTGGTGGTGCTGCAGAAAAGGCGCCAAAAATGCAGAGTGAACCAAGAAGGTGAAAGTTGTGCCCCAGGTCCTCCCTGGAGACAGCTGCTGAGAGATCCAGTCCATTGTCCTGCCTGGAGTCATCAGGCCAAGGAATCGGGAGGTCGAGACTGATGCTGGAAATGCACTGGAGGGACAGGGCCTCCATTGTCCTTGTCCTGTACTCCCTTATGTGTGCTCTATGTGATTTTCCATGTGGGACTCCTGGCAGTGCAGCTCTTCCTCTTTTTGGTTGTGGTGAACAGACCGTTGGGATACCCTTATGGCACCCATGGGTGGGAGTACAACCCTGTAACACTAGTGTATGTTTTTTGGGCACCTGTGTGTGGCCCCCAGAGCAGGTTATGGACTGGTGGCAGCTCCATGCTGAATCCGACAGGTGCTCTGAGTATCCTCCATTTTGGGATACCCAGGCCCTGCCATTGGAATCAGTGGATTCCTGATAGGAGACAAGATGGCCCCTGTGGCCTCTTAGTTTCCATTACCGGTTACCTTGTTTTCCCAAAGTCCTGGGAAGCCCCGACTCTGTCCCTTCCCCGACTGGCTGTTGGCTAGAAGAACCATATATGGTATTGTGGGGAAGTCCAGGCCAGACTGGCTGGAGCCTTCCCAGTGACTTTATGTTGTGGGTACACCCTTGGGGTGGGACCTGGGTGAATGGAGTGTGACCAATATACATGTCATGTTATGTTATGTTATGGTGTCTTGTTTCTGGTGTGTGACAGAATGACAGCCCTGCCTGAAACTGTTATGAATGCAGTGCGGTGTGCTGAAAGGCTTGGTGCTTGCCCCAATCCCATTCCTTGTTGGGAGTGCCTGGATGGAAGAGAATGGCCTGAATGCAATATGAGCCGGATTGGCTGCCTGCCTGCTATGCCCTTCTGAATGATTGGCTGCCTGAGCCTGGCTCAGCAATGTGAATGAGAGACATAACAGTATATCTGGCGACCTGTCACTGACCATAATGGTTCAGAAGCTGAAGTCGAAACTTGATGCTTATCCTTGAAGCCCAGCTGGAAAGCGGCGGCTCTGCTGCTGCTTTCCTTTGACGCAATCCGAAAGCTATTGTGTCTGAGAATTGATCCAAGAGGATCTGGCTAGGAGACCTCTTCCCCGAGCTACAAGGGATCATTGTGCAAAAGCTAATAGTCAAGGCGTCTTGGAAGCCAGTCCTCGAAAGGCTGCCAACCGGAGATGGGGTTGGCCAAGAACCTGAAGTGAAGCACCCGGACATCGAAATCCATCGTCATCGAACCGGAGTTCAGAGGACCTCCGTAACCACTGGAAGCCTGTCGATTCGTGTTGCCCAGAAGCAGGGACAGCTTGATGCCGTGCTGCCGACGACCGGAGCGGCAACGCACCATTGTCCAAGACACTTTGAAATCAAGGACTCCCTTGCCATCACCGTCGACCGCTTTGTCCCGCTGGCGAAAGTCGAGGTCGACGACGAAATGAGTAGAATCCAACGGTGTGTTTCCCACCACCCAAAGTCTACACAGACGCCGAAGAATATCCGAAAGCCAGCCAGCTGATGGTAGACGCCAACACTGGATGCCCGGGCCTACTTTCTTCATCAAGTCATCTTTGCGGCAACTAACTCTGGTCATCAAGGTGCACCGCACGCCTTATCTTCACAGGACGTCCAAGACAGATAGACTAGCACCGCGAAGGTCGAAGCTGCTGTCCCGACGACAGTATTCACATTTTCTTTGTGGAATCGCAAAGCCCTGTGCCTCCTGCTTTAAAGTGAGTTCACCCACGAGGATCCGTCGGCGAACCATCGATGAAACTCTGCTAAACCAGGTACCTTTGGGTAGCAGAACATTTTTTGCAGGAAACAAGACTATCTTAAACATATATTGACTGGGCTTGTTGATGCCCTTTATTTACAGGTTGCCCGGAGGGGGGGGGGGGGAATCCTCACACAGAACTGTGTCTGGGGTAGGGACAAAGTACTCTGCCATTTGTTTAACCCAACTTGACTTGCTTCCTAGGTCTATTGTTGATTCACTTTACCATTTGATTTGTATGCCATTGAAACTGTCAGCATTTGTAATTTTAAAGGAGTCAAGCAGTTAACTGTGGTACCACAGATATTGTACACATTTACCATATTAGTATTGCCACAGCACAAAGTGTGTTATTGTTTGTGTGAATATATAAAGAACTGTGTTATCACATAGCATAGGGTGTGGGGACTACACTATACTAAAGAACCAGCCCGCATCACTGGAGAACTTAAGCTTCGATTGCTCGTCCATTGCTACCATCATTAGAGAATCTTGGCTGGGGTGCTCTGTGCTTCGACTCTGCCATATAGAGGGCAGGAGTACAGATAAACCCCCTCCAGTCTTTACAGGGTCCAGAGCTGAAACAGTGCGGAGCATCCAGCACAAACATTTTCTTGTAACCTAAGGTACTATGGGTGTGAAAGAAAAAAAAAAAAAGTATTCCTTACCTAATACCAGAAAGTCACTCCACAGCGTTGGGGTGCACGTAGGGGTGTCCAGGGCAACCCCCTTTTACCTTCGACTCAAGCCACTGCTTGTGTCCCTTCATTGAGTTCTATTAACTTGCTGCTTCTAAAACACTGGAGACTTGAAGAAATCCACAGGAACTCCTCGTATTCTGCTGCTGGTCAATGCTTTAAAGGGCCTCATTACGAGTTGAGGTATTTCAGAGGTAAATCCTCTAAAATAGCACCAAATGGATATCACCACTTGGTCAGGCAGACATTCCGCCTGATTACAAGTGGTGGCAGCGGTGTAAATCCCCATTTATTTTGGGTGCATTGGTCCCCCAATGGGCCTTTTTTTGCGAGATTACTGTGGTGGAATTACTGCAGCGGTAATTCCACCAATTCTGCCGATTGTTTGGCTTGGAGTGGCAAGATCATCCACTCAAAGCCAAAACTCAAAATTTGGCACAGTGGAAAAATTGAAGGTAACTCCAATTTTACCGCTTACCGTCATACTCTACCGAGCCCTCCCTCTCCAGTTTTCCATTACCCATGCGCCCCCTGAGCATCCTTGCCCCCCGCTGGCCCTTTCCCTCGCCATTACCATGCCACCTCTCGTCCTTGGTGTTTTGCTCGTGGTCTGCTGTTCTCCTGATCTGCTGTGCTCCCCCCTCAGGTTTTTTTAGACTACTCTTTTTGCCCGTATTGTTCTGTGTTTCTGCTGCTCTCTTCCTTCTAGGTACCCTCACCAGCCACCCTGTTTTGCTGGTTATTTATTGCTTTGTGTTCTGCTTTGTTTTACCCCTCCTCTAGGTCTTCTTCCACCGTCTGTTCTGTTTCTTTGCTGTGAATTGTATTTTGTACCGTTTGCTCTTCCTCCAGGTTCTCCTTCAGCAACTGCCCTTGGTTCTTTGCCCTGCTAACTTGGTTGTTTATCATACTGCACTGTGTTCCTTTGTGCTGGTTCCCTAGCCTCCATATAGTTCAGTCAAGTTTATCCATTTACTACTTGTTCTCGTCTCGTTCTGTCTCTTCTGCTTGCACCCCCGCTGTGTCCTCCCCCACCCCGTCCGTTCTTCTCTCACTCCCCACCCACATCCCTCATCTCTCCTCCGCATTCTATATGGTGCTCTCTGTTTCTCCTATCTTCTCCAACAGCTTTTCTATTGACTATCCTACCCTTCTCACCAAGTCTGGTAGTAAGAAGTTAAAAAAGGATACCCTGGTCTCCAACCCAGGCCTTATCGCCGATCCCTACACAAGTGCTTCCTCCAGACAGACCCTCACCGACATCCTCTCTGCCGTTCCTTTGCCATATCTATGGACTCTTCATATGGTCTCTGTGCTCTCTCCTTTATCTTCCACTCCCATTAATGGTGGCACCCAGTGGGAGGCCCTCCTGGCTTCCTACCACTCCTCAAAGGTAAGCATTAAGGTTTACCTGAACCGTAAAGTCTTGATCCACGGCCCTCAGGCCAACCACCTCCTCTTGATCAATGCTTCCCACGCGTTTTCAATTTACTTTCCTCTCCCGCTGTCCCTTCGGCTTCCTTACCTTCCCCTGCCACTTCTCTGGCACACTCTTCCTTCTCCTTGGTGTCCTTGCCCTCTCCTAACTCCTCTGCCGGTGCCTTGGGTTCCTTCTACACATCTGCAGGTAGTACCTCCGATTTGTACCCCTCCCCGGAAGTCTTTCAAGGATGGCAACCTTCTCCACCTCGCCACTCAACTCTCTCTCAGCTGTCAAACACTCCTCTGACATCTGCTGTCTCCTGAAAGAACTCGCCCTTGGTGTCTCAGAGACATGGTTCCCAGCCAACTATCACAAGCTTTGACACACTCCTCCCTGACGGCTACAAGATCCTCTCCGCGCCCAGATTAAACCGCTCCAGTGGTAGCCTTGATCTTCCCAGAGTGGATTCCTGTCTCTAATTCCTATGCAGGCCTTCACCTTCGAATGCCTGGTCTGTAGGCGCTCTCTTCTGGCCACTCTCTACCAGCCACCTGGTCAGATCACCTCCTTCCTCTCCGAGTGGGCAGACCCCTCTTCCTCCCTCCTGGCCTCAACCACTTTTCCTTGGAGACTTCAACATCCATCTCGATGCTTCCTGACCCGCCACTGGTCGGTCTCTCTCTCTCACTCACGGTCTCCCTCTCCCCCCACCCCCAATCCACCCGGCAGGGCGCACTCTTGATGCTCTGATCTGCTCAAGCACTCTCACCACTCCTCTCTCCTGAGTGACCACTTTCTCCGCTCATCTCTCTCTCTCTCTCTCTCTCTCTCTCCCTCTCCCTCTCCAAGCCTACCCAAACACTGCCACCCACCTTCTCGGTCCTTCGTCCCATGAAGTGTGTCAGTGGAGGCTTTCGCCGCCACCTTCTCTCCCCCTCCTGCACGCCTCTGGCTGACCCACACCCTGACAGCCCTTTCCACGCTCCACTCTCGATGTACTTGCCCCCGTCATGAGGATACGCATGAAGCCTAAAGCCAAGTGCAACTCCTGGTACGACTCAGACCTCGTCACTCTTAAATGCAAGTGTAGGGTGGCAGAGTGTAAATGGTTGGCATCTTGTACATCCTCTGACAAACTGGCCTGCCGCCTCCTCCAAAAGCAATACAGAAACTCTGCCCTTACTAAGAAGAGAGCTCACATCCAAGCCAGCGTCTCTGCAGCTTCTAATAACTCGGCCGAACTCAATGTGCAAGGAGCAGGCCAATACTGCCAGTGTCTCTACCTCTCCTGTCCTCTACCAGGCCCTCTGTACAGCCCTGGCTTCTCGTTTAATCTCTAAAACCCAGGACATCCCGTCCACCCTCTCGTCCTCTCCTGCTGCTCCCTCCACTATCTCCTCCGGCCCCTATGCGGCCACCCACCCCCTCCTTTCTCTGCCTTTCCTATCTTCACCCCTGATGAGGTGAAGAGACAGGTTCGATCTATGAAAACCTCGTCAAACCAGGTTCTTCCAAAACCATCAAGGACCACATCGGTACCCTCGCTCTAGGACTAGCTCACTTCTGCAACCACTCTTTACCCCCTGGGACCTTCCCTTTCCACCCCCCTTAAGCACTCTTGTGCACCCTCTTCTCAAGAAACCCCCAGCCGACCCCTCCTGTCCGGCTAACTATCACCCGAACTCCATCACTCCTTTCCGGGGCCCACTCCTGGAAAAGCTGGCCAGTTCACCGCTTAATCTTCACACTGAATCTGTTGGTCGTCTCAGACCATCAGTCTGACTTTAGAGCGTCCAGAAGCACGGAAACTGCTCACCTGAACATACGTGAAGACCTCCTCTCTAACCTCGATACTAATCTCGTCTATGTCCTCATCTTACTTGATCTTTCTTCTGCCTTGGAGACGGTCAACCATGCCATCCTGCTCTGTGATACCCTGGGTATCACTGATCAGGTTCTGGCCTGGCTGACTGCTTTCCTCTTGGACCGACCCTACTAGGTCCAACTTTGGTCCTTCCTCTCCTCTATCTCCCTCTCTACCTGTGGTGTCCCCCCTTTCGCTCTGGTTGTTCAACCAATACCTGGCTCCTCTTGCCCACCGCATTGCTGCTCTCTGTCCTAACTTTCAGTGCTATGCAGGCGACACTCCGCTCACTTTCAGGCTCCCCTCTTCTCTCATCCCGGATTGTCTGTCTGCAATCCAGGAGTGATGTGCCGCAAATCTCTGCCTGAATGCCAGTAAGACGGAGATACTTCTCATCGGCACCTACACCTTTTCCTGCCACTCTGGCCGACCTCCCTAAGCCCTCTTCCTGCTTCCACCTGTGAGGCTAAGAAACTCAGGGTCATCTTCGACTCCACATTTTTCTTAGAGACATCAGAGATGTGAGGAGAGAAGGAGTCACACTACCAACTGCACCTCCTCAGAGGTATTCTTCCTTTCCGCTCCTTCCCCCAGAAGCCCTCAGTCTCCAGAGTTCTGGTTCGCTCTAGGCTTGACTACTGCAACAGCCTCTTTCTAAATCTGCCTGCTTGTACTCTTCATTCTCTACAACTCATCCAGAATAGGACTACGAGACTTGTCCTTGGCCTCAAGCCCAGGGATCGCACATCTCCAGCACTGAAATCTCTTCATTCGCTCTCAGTGCATGTAAGGATCAAGTTCAAGATCCTTTGCATTGTCCACAAGGCCTTCTGGGGCCTGCGACTCCAATACCTCCAACTCTCTTCAGAAATACCTTCCTACTCGAACTCTTCGCTCCACCACCTCCAACTCCTTGAGGGTCAGGCGTTTCAAGCAACGAGTCGGGGGCAGATCTCTCTTCTGCTGGCGCCTCTCTCTCTGTAACAGCCTCCCTGCCTCTGAAACTTGAGCAGAACCATCTTAGGTTCTGGAAGCATCTCAAGACTTTCCTCTTTGCTTCTGCATTCTCTATTACTCTTCCCTGCTGATCTAACTGAAAACTGCACTGGTCACCTGGATACCCTCTTGCCCAGGTCCCTGCCCGCCCAGTTGCACACCTGCACTGCCTCCTGGCAACCCTTGCACTTGGGTCTGTATCTGCAATCATACAGTCCGTTTACCTGCACTTATCAGGCATTTTTTCACTGCCACCTGCTGGGCACACTATTTGTTTTTTGATCCTGTGTCCTGCACTTGCCCTCCTCCCCTTCCTCTCACTTTTCCCCTCCACTCCCCTCCCGTCTCCCCTGCACTTGGACGATCTCAATGTCACTAGGCCTAGCAAGATAGTAATCTTTGTCCTCCCTTTATTTCCCCTCCCTTGCCTTGTCACGCCTCGAAGCACTTGTGTATAGGCACATTATAAATGTCATATCATATACTCGTAATGAGGCCCTTTGAGCCTTCTCTGACCTGCCTTTAGCTAGGGTTACGTTTTTGGACAAAAGACTTGCCGTTCGAAGAAAAACTCTTGAACCAGACTAGTGTTATTCCAACTAACCCTTTTCCTTCCTGCCACTCGACCAAGGCCCTGTAGTAGTACAGACCGATACTAAGAGTTGGGGGATCCACAAACCACTGCGATAGCTTACGAAGTCTTACTATCAGTAAGACTTTAGGAACACTCCCCTAACACTGCCTCACCTCCCTGGCCTCATGGGAAGGGGCTTCCCCATGGAAGCAGCAACGACATCCTGGGATTAGTCACAATTCCCATTCATCAACAACATCCATTAGCTTATGGTAATTTCTGTTCTTATGTATTGTTTCCAAAGAGTGTTTGAAGACTTAAGGGGTGATCTTAACTAAACTACCAATTAAAGAAACTTTGGTAATATGCCAAGATTTATTAGATGAATTAGGTTATTATTGCGTCTACATTCCGTGTGCGGTCTATTTGTTGAATTGTTGATCAATTGTTCAATATGCATATTTTATGTCTGTTCCCTTTCGTATACATTATACTGACTATTTGTATACATTCTGCCTAACTTGTATTAGGATTTCTCTGAGTGATTAACTGAACCGTTCACAACTCACATTCCTGCCTAAGCCATGCTGTTCAGTCACACTGCCCAGGCATCGTTTGGCTTGTGTGGCATGATGCAGTAGAGGTTGACAAGACGGTATCATTTTGGCGATAGACGTACTCCATTAAAATAGACTAAAGTAAAGAACCTCTTCCATCCCCATTTCTGGCAAAGCTTACCCTACCGCAACCTAGAATAACTTGGGTGCTTGTCAGGATGAAAGTCAAAAAACAACATACTGTCCTCTGTCCAAACGAACTACTGCATCCCTACCACCAACAACTAAACCAAGTAATAAAGGGTTCAGTGAACTGCTTATCCAAGCCACCAGGAGAATAGATCCATTCTCCTGGTGAAACAATCCAGTCTTAGGTTGACTTCAGTGTCTTGCAAAAAGGGTCCGATTTACCAAATATGCTTAGACCAGGAGTATTACTCCCTTCTCCTGGTCTATGTGGAAGAGCTCTGGAGAGTTACTTGATAGTTCTTTGGACATGTCTTTAGAAGTCTATTTACTTCCTCCCAAGGGTTTGTAAACAACCTATTGCTAGAGCTTTGTAAAGCATGCGCTGGTCGTTCATGACTATATACGCGGAAACCATACATGTTACATCACTGAAACTTGGCTAAAAGATTTTAGTAGTCCTAATATTGCTTTGGCCACGCCAGAAGGCTACAGGTTGTATGGGCAGAATCATGAAGTAGGTATTGGAGGGGGTGTTGCCATTATGGCAAAACAGGAACGCTGTTTCTTCCAATCCCCAACCATATGTGAAACAATGTTACCTAAACGTAGCCCCTCTCCCAATAATTGTGTCAATATCATCTTACTGTATCGACCTCCAAATGAAACACCCACGTTCAAAGAGGAAATTATTAGCCTCCATCTACTTTAAATACACCCAATTGCTCCATGCTTGTTTTAGGATACTTTAATCATTGGTTAGTTAACTCTTTGGATACAGAAGCCATACTACTTGAACAGCTGTCTAAAAATACGAAGCAATTATTCATAATGAAGAACCAACCCATAATAAAAAGGCACAATTTGGGCCGGGTGAACAAAAAATGTACATCTTAGTTCCACGTGTACCAGTCCCTGTATTTGGTCTGACCATGACTGTTGCCTTTTTACTTACATTACCTACAAGGCTAGTACAGTAAAGGAACACACTGAAAGTAGAGTACAAACCTAAATAAAGTTTTGCAAGTAGATTTAGGAAACTTTATGTCTAGGCTTATGAATTCCACTACAGATACTGATTTCCCTCGTGTATTAGCCACCTTCTTTATGGGAAATACTTGACTGAATTATTGGATCAAGTAGCCCCTGTAATGTTAACCTAATTCGAGAAAGATCTAATCAACAGACTTGGTTTACTCCTACCTTAAATTTGTTGGAACAATAGAAAGACAAGCAGATTGGAATTTGGAAAAGAACAAAACCGATCAAAACAGGACAATGTAGAAATCCTTAGGAAAAACCATGTATAAACGGAAATTTGAGGCCAAAAATGGGAAGCCAAGAAATCATTGAGATTTTTAAAGAAATTAGAGCAACTCCATGCACAGGAGCAATTGTTTGTACCTTCCAAGGAGGATTGTACCAAGGTTCAAGAGGCTTTTCGCACCAAAATTAAATTGGCCCATTCAAAAATTGCCAACAGTCAGACTACCGGTGCCTTATCCAATACACCAGAACACCCAAGGAATCTACGACAGACAGTTTAGCTTGAATTCATTTTGGTAGTTGAGATGGAAAATGTTTGAAAAAAGATGCACCCTACAATATGGCATAGGGGCGTTATTTCTTTTAAAAATATCAAATAATTATTCCCCCCATTACTAATTCGACTTTTAGCCATAATATTGTCCCCGTATTGCCACAATACAATTTCAAAAACATCTGGAGCAAGCAACTATTCAGCATCCTAGTCAATCAGGTTTCATGTCCAACTATGGGACTGAAAGTGCATTGCTCGACCTACAGACTAGAATGTGGACTACTGTCGACAAAGGTAAGACTGGGTTGAGGATGTGTCTCGACTTATCAGCAGCCTTCGATCTTTAAGAGCTTCTTATGGTCAAGAACACTCTTGAGATTGGAGGGTGCTCTAGAGAAGCCATCGATTGGATTTGCTTTAGCTAACCGCAATTCAAGAAATCTGTTGGGGGCAATGAAATGTCAGAGTCAACATTAATTACATGTGGAGTGCCCCAAGGTGCGTGCCTTTCACCAGCACTTTTTAATGTTTACATTCGACCATTGTGCAATCTTTTGGAGATTTTGTGAACACAGGTCACAAATTATGCTGCCGATACGCACTTCTGATTGAATTGAGCAGCAACTATACCTGTGACGTGAAGAGGATTTCTAGCATCTACAAATCCATACAGGCATGGATGTCTACAAATTGGTTGTGCCTCAACAGCTCAAAGACCATGCTGCTAATATTTGGTTCTCTGCAAATGAGGGCTAAATTGGATCCCCAGTATGCAAGCACTCTCATAGAAGATCATGAAATTAAGGTACTGAACAAAGTGAAAACCCTTGGGGTTACTTTTGAGCCCTCACTTGGTGCAGATACATATGCAAACAATACAGTCAAACCATAAGCTTCACCAAAAAAATAAAATGGTGCAATTTTGGTGAGGGCGCTTATGCCAAGAATAGACTAGTAATGCCCTCCTGAGTGGTGCAAATAAAAATTGTATTAGTAAACTTCAAATTATGCAGAATAATGGAGTTCGCATCATTAGGAATGTGCTCAAAATAGCATATCTCTGCGCATAGGTTACTTCATTGGCTCCCAGTAGCAGCTTGCATCTGCTTTAAAGTGAACACTCACCCACAAATATATCTGCATCTTCCCCCCCCTTCCCCCCTCGTACCTTAGAGGAAGGCTGGTTAAACATACTATGGTCAAAACTACACAGTCATGTGATTTTGTATTTGACATGCCCTAGAGTTAAAGCGTATGAGAGGTGGCGGCCACTCCTTTCCGGTTTAGGCAACAACACCGTGGAATAAATTAACAGCTGAACTACGTAGAAGAGAATATATTCACTTTCATAAAACCTTTTTGTTTAGTTTGGAGGAAATAAGACTGTCCTATTCCTTTCTAGTCTGTTAGGATTTTTCATGTCTTTGTGTGCTTCCCTATGCCTGTGGTGCGTAAAAAATAAATACTGCTCGACTATTGGGGAGATTACTCCCTGACAGTTTGTGGTCCTTTTGGCATCTTTCACATATGTAGGGTTACCCACTGTGACAAAGGAGTGCACTCCCAAGGAATACTTGGCTCTTGGTTTTGTGAGCATCACTACTGTCACTACTGAGCTCACTCAAGGAATACTTGATGTTTTGGGATCCCTGGACCCCAGCCAGCTTTCCTGCAACTCCCATTATCCATTTTCACTGGGGAGTGCTACCGCTTCTTTCCGGGGTCTCAGGTTGCGGTTGGTTCTGAACGCACTCTGCAAGTCTTCCCGCTTTCTTTCTCTCTGGTCTGTGCAGCTCTGCAGAGCTGTTGCTGCAGCAGTCTTGGCATGTTTTATGGACTATACAGTACACCTCGGAGAGGCCATGCCATCGCTGGATTCTTCCCGCTTCTGCAGCGAGTCGGGTTCCATCCGGCATGCACAATTTCTTTCGGCCTCTTCTTCAGAGACAGATGGTTTCTCGTGCTTCGGGCAGCGCACAATGACATTTCCCAGGCCGTGCAGGATGACGCCAGCTTCCCTCACTGCACTTCCTGTTGCCTAACACCTTTAGTCCTTCCTCAGCCCCAGCGTAGCATCAATGTTTGTTGTCAAAGCCTCTGAAGTTATCTTCATGACTCCTAGTGACAACCTCATCACAATTCTTTGGTAATTCCTTCTACTGTTCTGTATGTTTTTGGTTCTTTTTCTTCTTTGGTTATTCTTCATCTCAGTCCCGTCTGGTCTTGCAGATTCAATAGTAGAAACTTCACAATAACGCACAACAGTCGTTTGAGGTTGGGAGGGAGAAGGCGTCAACAGGGCCACAGCTTCTTGGAACAAGGCTTTAGAGGTCTTGCACAGGAGTCCTTATACCCAGGAAAGTCTCTCCCTAGGAGGGTCCCCCTGCTTTTTAACCACTGCGAGGGGGGACTATTGGGTAGCAGCCTCACCTCCCTAGCCTCATAGGAAGGGGATAAGTGACGAGATCCCATGATGAATAGTCACACCAGACAGTGTTTTTGTCCCTGTTCCATCAGATTAGGGTGGCATTTTGAATCTGCCCACAGGGCTGATTCTGAAAATACATTTGAACACTACCTATAGAGAGAGTATGGTCTATATTTTAGTTATAACCAGGTCTTACACTTAGGACAGATTGTTTCCCCATCCCTCACCAGAGGGCTGTAGAAAACACCCCAACAAGCACCATGCAATGAATTGCCCTTCTGTACAGCTCTTGCCAAATTCCCCATGTTACAACCACGCAAGACCATACAACCCAGTGCTAGCTAAGCTACCCCCAATCTATGAGGCTTGATAACAAAAACCAATAAGGCAAAACAACAGATCCTCATACCAATCTCAGGGAACTTCAGGCTCCTGCCTTACAGCAGATCACGATCCACTGCCTTCAACCTACAGTCTTCGTCCACTGGGCTTCCAGTCTAGCAGCCTTCTACAGTCAGCGGCCCTACTACTCTGGGCTCACTCCTTGCTGCCCGGCCCTTCTGGGCTCCTTGCTGTGCAGCCTGCTTCACTCCGCTGCCCTAAGCCCTATCCCTCGGGGCTTCCTTCCTTACAGCCCTGCTCCTTTTGGCCTTGCCATTTGCTTCCCTGCTTTTCTGAGCCTTCTACCTAGTACCCTACCGTCCTCTGCTATCTATCAGTTCTTTCTCCCTATCCAATCCTGTTATACGGCTTTCCCTTCATTTCCTTCTGCTAGTTTGCTATTCAACTTCCTTTTCCCTGGATTTATCCGTTAGTGTCTTCCCTTGGTCTAGAAAGATGCACACCTAGTGGATGACTAAGCCGGATTTTGTTAATTATGATTCCTGTATTGTTTTTTCCTATGTATGTTAAAAGTCTATGCCATAATGTCCATTTTGTAACAATGTCCATCTACGACTATGTAAATGAATATTCCAAATCAATGCCAAAGATGTCTAAAGACGCCGTGATACCCCAGGATCTGGGCGTGGAACAAATGCAATAAACAAACATCCCTGAAGCTGTGGGGCCTACCTTACTGAAACAGGCTTTGGAGGACTGCCCGTCCCACCCTGCACATCTTCCACATGTTGCCCCAGGCAATAGTGCCTGGTGAAGGTATGCAACACCGCCCAGGAATCCGCCTGGCAAATGTCCACAAGTGGTTTACCGGACCATAGTGCCGCAGACGACACTGTGGACTGTGTAGAATGAGCCTTAGGAGTGCCCCTCAATGGCTTGCCAGCTTTGGTGTGACAAAATGAAATTGTAGAGGAGACCCAACGGGAAAGTCCCTGCTTGGAGATGGATAGCCCCTTGTTGGAGGAACCAAATGCCACAAACAGCTGCTTCGACCTCCGGAAACCCTGAGTACGGGTCAAATAAAACTTCCATGCCCTCAACGTCCAGAGAATGCAGGGCCTTTTCTGCCGGCATGGTCGCATTAGCAAAGAACGTAAGGCAATGGAAGCAAGTTTGTGAAATGCTGACGGCACTTTCGGGATAAAGTGCAGATTAGTAGCTAGGATAACCTTGTCCCACATAAACCTAAGATACGGCGGATCAACGACCAGTGCCTCCAATTCCGACACCCTTCTGGCTGATGTGATCGTCTCCAGAAATGCGACTTTCCATGAGAGAAACGTCAAGGAAGCCGTCGACATGGGTTCAAACGGCAGCTTCATCAGAGCCTAGAGAACCACATTCAGGCTCCACACCAGTGCAAACCTCTTCGCCGGGGGAAATGTACGAAACAGTCCTTTCAAAAAATGCTTACTCAACCGATCACTAAATAAGGTAGTAGCAGGTCGCCATTTTGTGAACCTAGAAACCGCTGCCAAATGCACCTTAATTGATGACAACGCCAAGCTCCCTTGCGCAAGCTGCAACAAGTACGGGAGAATCTGGGCCGGAGAGACGTCCAATTGCTGCACTTCTGAATACCCCTCAACCAGGCACAGAGCCTTGCCCATTTACAACCATACGATACACTGGTAGAAGGGGCTCTTGCCGCCTCCAGGAACCGCCAACACTCCTGTGAGATACCTAGATGACCGAACTCGGCCAGCTCAGGAGCCAGGCTGAGAGATGCCAGATCGTGATGCCCCACACTGCCTTCGTCCTGTGACAGAAGATCCCGACCCGCTCCTAGACAAAAACGGCTCTTCCCCAGCCAGATGAAGGACATCTGAGAACCACGTCTGCCTGAGTCAGAACGGGTCTAGCAATATCACTGTGCACCGATACTTGCACAACCACTGGATTGTTCTCCGATTCAGGAAAGGCATATGCGAAGAGGCCAGTCCACGGGAACAAGAACGCTCCCCCCCCCCCCCCATCAACTCGGGACACTGCTTGTTTTCCAGCATGGGGAACAAGTCCAGCGGAGGAGACCCCCATTTTCGGAAGATTTTTGCAACCTGATCCTCCTTCAGCTGCCACTCGTGAAGCTGACTGGTGTCTCTGCTGAGCACGTCGGCCTGAATATTCTGAACCCCTGGCAGATGGAAAGCCACAATATGGATCCCCTGTGCCAAGGACCAATGCCAGACCTCCTGGGGCTCCTTTGACAGGATCCGGGAATGCGTGCCGCCCTGCTTCCTCAAATAGAACATTGTGGTGGTATTGTCCATCAACACCCGCACCACAGCTCCTTGAATGCGAGGTAGAAATGACTTCATAGCCCAGTGCACTGCTCTCAACTCTAGCATGTTGATATGCAACCTTGTCTCCTCCTGAGACCATAGACCCCGTACCTGTGACTTGTCGCGATGAGCTCCCAACCCCACCTGGGAAGCGTCCTTCACGATCGTGAACTGAAACTCCGGTTCCAGCAGGGGCATGCCCCGTACGAGATTGTCCGTGAAAGTCCACCATCGAACGGCTTCCAGCAGCCCCCAGGCAACAACCACTTTGTCCGACCACAACCCTCGGCTCTGCGACCACCAGTCTGCGAGGAATTCCTGCACTGGTCTCATGAACAGGCGGCAATTTGGAATGAGCGGAATGCATGATGCAATGGCTCCCAACAGCGACATGCAACTTTGGACTGAAACCACCGTACCATGGCTCCACTCGCCCAGATTGGACCGCAACTGCGCCACTCTTTTGCTGGAAGGCTTCACCAGTTTGTCCTGGGTAAGAAACTGAATCCCCAGAAACACAAACTCCCTGGACAGCGTCAGATAGGTTTTTTTCGAAGTTGACGGCGAATCCCAGCCGTTGCAACAGGTCCATGGTCGCCATGAGAGACTCCAATGTCTGTTCCGGCAACAGCCCCCTTACCAACCATTCGTCCGGGTGGGGGTACACATGATGGCCTTCTCTGCGCAGGAAGGCAACCACCGGAGCCAGGCACTTTGTGACAGTCCTGGGAGACTACTTTAGGCCAAACAGGAGGACACAGAACTAGTAATGATCCTCCCCTACCACAAAACGCAAGAACTTGCCGTGTTTTTGCCTCATCGAGATGTGAAAGTAGGCGTCTTGCAGATCTAACGATGCCAGGAACTCTCCCGGTGGATGACATCCTGAAGTGTGAGCATCTTTAACTTCAGGAGTTGCAGATTCCTGTTTAGCTGTCGAAGATCTAGAATAGGCCTCCACTTGCCATTGGGCTTTTTATGATGAAGTACTGGGAATACACCCCCTGGCCCTGCTCCTCGACCGGAACTGGTTCTATCGCCCCTTTCACTAGCATGAGGACCACCTCCTGCCGCAAGACAGGAAAATGCAGTTGCGCTACATACACGGGCGGAATGGGAGACTGGAGGACGCCGAAACTCCGAGTGGCCGAGACATACTGTATCCAGCACCCATCGGTCTGACATGATAAATTGCCACTCAACGTGGTTCGCCACCCTGCCCCCAGCAGATTGCCCATATGGCAGTCATTGTTGAGATTTCGACTGCCTCCCTATAGCAGCCAGGGCACGTGCCCCTTCTTACGCTGTGCTTGAAAGTCTCTGCTCTTTTGAGCCGAATGGAAGGAGCGCTTGTAGCCTTGAGACGAATAACATGAGTGTCCGTAATCCCCATGTCGGGAGGCAGCAAACCGGACATTACCAGAGGCTCCACGAAAGGCCCGAAATGAACGAAAAGGATGGCCACTCTGCAGGGAACCTAAAGATTATGCCGTCTGTGACCCCTTTCATGCCCTTTAGGGCCTCGTCAATGTTTTCCCCGAACAAGTGTTCACCCTCACAGGGCATATCCACGACTATGTTGGAATTCCGGGCGAAAATCTGTGCATTTCAGCCACGCCTGCCGCCGGAGCACAACCCCATTATTGATTTGCTTAAAACCAGACTCTGCCAGGTCCACTGCAATGTTGATGCTGTGGTTGGAGGCCTCCTCCCCCTCCCCCTCCCGAACCAGCAGCATTACCTCCTTTCAGTGTTGTCCTGGAAGATAATCCAATTATCTGGGCCAGCCTGTGCCACATCTCCCGGTCATACATGGCCATAATAGCCAAGGAATGTGCAGCTTTCACCGTGGTAGCCCCCACAGTCAGGACCTTCTTCCCAAACACGTCCCGTTTCCTGGCTTCACTGTCTGGGGGCATAAAACTTGGATTGGCTTCTGGCCTTATGGCTAGCCACTGCCACCAACTCGGGCGTGGGCTGTGACACGAGACATTTGGGGGTCGATTCGGGAGACTAACATTTCTAGATGCCCCTTCACCGCAGGTTCAGAAAACAGGTGGCGCATAGTGTGCAGACCCTCCTGCCACATGTGGTCCAGAATCGGCACTGAGAAGACCGCCTTCCGTCGCTTTCCCATATGGTTGAAGAAAAAAGCAGCCTTTTCGTTGTGCTTCAGGAGATAGGCCAGACTCCTGACACGCCTTCACCATCATGGCGTGGAAAGCCCCCACATCATCCAGCGGATACGATTGAGCCGTTCTACTAGCCTGTTCCACCTCAGGATCCATATCCCATGCATCGTCCCTCGTTGGCGACGAAGACACCGTCGACAGGGTATCACGCGGAGCACTCTCCTGATCCGAATCTGGCAACTCCCCTTCTTCAAGACGACTTCTTGGACGGTCCAACCCAACCCGTAACAGCAATGGCAACCACACCGGAGGCGACCTCCTAGGGGCCTCACCAGGCACACTCTCAATCACCGGGGCCACCGGGCTCGGCGGAGGTGGAAGCCTCGCATCCAGTTGCCCCAACAACGACTGGAGCGTGTTCCAACACCTACAAGGATAACACGGACTGTTGATTCCCCAACAGGTAAAGGGGCAACCCAGCACTTACCCCACTTGACGTAGATGGGCGTGCCCCCTGCAGGCCTAGAGCCGACGGATCGAACATTGGTTCCTGTTCCTCCTCCGATCCAGAGGAAAGTATGCAGCCGGTTCCCATTGCAGAATGTCCACAGGAAGTATGGGCCCAAAGCCAGCAGATCGCCAGGTTCCTCCACCCCCCCCCCCACTCCCTTCGGCAACAAGCCCTCCGAATCCATCTGCGCTGACGACAACAGCGGGCCTGTGTCACTAACAGCAGTGGACAGGGCCGACAACAGCGGGCCAGTGTCACTTACAGCCGTGGACAGGGCCGACAACACCACAGTCGACGACAGAAGAGCAGATTGTACCTCCACAGTCGGAACATCCATGGACGACACTCATCGGAACGGAGGCCTCAACTGGCCGAGATTTCTCCGGTGAAGCAGACTTCTTGGAAGAAGAACAGGAACTTAGACTAGTCCCGCCTGGACGAAGATCTAGGATGGTCTTTAGTATACGAATGCTTTGAGGAGGACGACTCCCTCGGCTTCGCTTGTCCTCTGTCCGACGCCTTCGACTTCTCTGGCCTACCACCGGGCACCTTAGACTTGTCCGGCCGATCCGATTTGGGCAGTAAGGAGCCACTCGCCCCCTTCAAGTGATGTGACCTGGACAGAGGACTTGCTACCTGTCCCCACCTCAGACGATGGCATCTCCGCCCATCACTTCTTAGTGGGGGGTTCCCCCGACGCAGCCCGCCGGTGCACACAGACCTTCCCCGTCACCGAAGACTGGCTCCCTGGGCCGAACCCACCTCCATAGCTGGGTAAGTGCCCTCATTCAGCAGATATGAAAAAGCATGTGTAAACCACGAAGAGAAACATGAGGTGATCCCAACAGTTTGGAGGCGGTTAAAATCTGAAGGGAAGCCGCGGGCGGGGCTATTTATATAAGACGTCCTATTGTTGTAGCCTACGGCACCCAAAAAGAACGCCGATAGGACACTGAAGTGTTAAAGTTTTCCATAGGAAAACGCTAAGTTAAAGTTACCGAGGTTTCCCAGCCGGACGACGGGAAATTGTCACAGCATGTGAATCTATGAAAGATCCAATACTGGAGAAATGTTATTACTAACTGCAAACTGTTTGCAGGTGCAATGTGGTGCAACATGGGGAGGAGATGAGCTGGGAGAGCCAATCATGTTTGACTAAATTATGTTTATATATACGATTTTTAACCAGTAAGCTTTGTGGGAACCGCAAAGACGTGAAGTGCAACTATTTCTAACTCCATGAACATTGTATTATCAGTATAAAAATGATGTGCGCTGTGTGCCAGTTTGTCAGCTCTCATCAACCAGTTGAGCTCCACTGTTCAGTTTGATTTGTGCTTGCCCAGCTGTAATAAACAGCGTAACTTCTTGCCCGATGTGCGCTAATTTTTGGACTACTTGTGGTAACTATCCATTACGAGCCTGAAGAACCCCAGATACATTTTTGGAGGCCCTAGCAAGATCCTCAGTTCCCTTGGGCAACTGAGGTTATTCGGTCTGCTCTCCCTGGGGGCGCAGGTCCGGGCACCGCAGACCTGATCCACACGTTTATCACCGATGAGGCCCTGCATATGCAGAGTTTATGAAAGTCCGACTGGTCCGGAGTACATGAGTGTAACCGTGCAAGAAAGAGCTACATCGTGGTTGCATGCCCAGGGGGGGTGGGGGGGCTGTATTTGGGGGGGGGGCTTTAGGACACATCCTCAAGGTGAGAGACCATCGGCCATAGTAGTATGAGATGTTAGCACGTGCCACCCTACACGGAGTGGACGTGGGTGTGGGTATGGGTATGCCTGGTTAGAGCAGGAGTGGTGTGTAGTAAGAAGCGGACCCTGTTAGACGGGAGTTGTGCATAGCACCAGGGACTGTTTAGTTGTGTCATTTGGGGGAAGACAAGTGTTTTATTGTACAATTGTTTCGGAGCTATAGAGGGGGACAAACGCATGGTAGTTGGTGTTTCGTGGTGTTGGCCCAAGGTGGAAGGGTCAACATCCACAGGTACCTTGTGTATAAGGGTGAACTATGCATTTTAGCAGTAAGCGAGCAAAGAAGTGGAGGTGACTCAGCGCTTATCTTTACTAACATAGGGAGAAGGCGGGCCATTGGTTACTAACACTGAGTGAGTGGACAGGCCTGAGAAGGCCAGAGTGAAAGAAGGGGGATGCGAGAGATCAAGAGGGAGTGTGGGGGTGGCAGGGAAAAAGGGAAGGGGTGCCTAGGGTATTAGGACATGGAGGAAGGGCAGCCAGAGGGTAGGAAAGAATGGGCTCTCGGACTGCCGGGCAACGGACGGTTTGCCAACCGGTGACAGTGCATGATGCAGCCCGAGAGCCATCTGGAAATGGAAGCATTCGAGAGGGCCTTCCCCTTGGTTCACAGGTCCTTGGTTCACAGGTCCAAAGTTCACAAACAGCTGTGATGACTTCCGAAAACTCTGTGCGGTCCACTGTCTTGCCAAATAGGTTGTTCCCGTCGAAGGGCATGTCCAAAACTCTGGTTTGCACATCCTGGCAGAAATCGGTTGCCTTGAGCCAACCATGCCGAAGACAAACACTGTTGCCCAACTGGCGGAAACCGGTGTCAGCAATGTCCGTGGCCACCATTATGGCATGGTCCAAAACCACCTCGCCCTCCTGCAGGATCTCTAGGGCCTCCGCCCTCTTGTCGTCCGGGAGGAAGTCCAGCAGAGGAGCCATCTTAAACCAAAGCTCCCTGTCGTAACGGGCCACAATCGCTAAGGCGTTGGCCGCTTTAATAGTCGTCGCTGACGAGATGACCCGTCGGCCCATGGCGTCCAGCTTCTTCCCCTCGGCGTCCGTGGGTTGGGGGGGGGGGGGTTTTCTGGAAGACGAAGCCGTAGCCCCTGCCGCCTTCTTCTTGACCGAATCCGGGGTCGGCTGCGCCCCAAGGCACAGAGGGACGGAATCAGGGACCCAGCACTTCTCGTACCGGTCTCTTGGCAGGAGTCGTGGACGGGTTCTTCAGGAGCAACAGCCCCTCGTCCCAGATGTTGTCAAGTAACGGGACCGAGAGGACCGTCTTCCTTTTGGTTTCACGCCGTTGATAGAGGAAACCTTCCTTCTTCTGTTCTCATCTCTGTACATAAGGCCTGGATCGCCATCAAGATGGCTCCCGAGTTGTCCTGAGGTTCGGGCACCGGCTGCGACGGTAGGGGAGTGGAATCCTCTGCCTCCACGGGAACCCCGTCGGCACCACTGTCTTTCTTCGTCCGCCTCTTCGGGATTCCTCCCATGGGACCGGACCTCCTCGAACCTCTTGTTGAGGACCTTCACGACCCCCGGCAGCTCCTCCTCAGAGGCTGAATCCCTATCCGTGATGGCCACCGTCCCCCCACCCCCCCTTTTTCCACTGGGGTTCTCACGGGGGTCTTATCGATGGGTTGAAAAGAGGATTGCCTCCGTGGTGGCAGGGAAACTCTGGGCCCCGAGGTCGACCCCGGGGTAGCCTCCACAGGCTTCGCTAGGGCTGCCACGACTCCCTGGATAGAGGCCTTAGCCGGGTGAATCAAGGCCTCAGGACTTTAGGCGCGCTCAAGGCCTTCACCTTGGAGGGGGGGGGGGCGTTTGGGGGAGGGACTCGGCTGTTTGTCGGGATAGACTGGGGCCTTCTCCAGAAGCTTACCCGGGATCTCAGATTTCCTCTTCTGTCAGCCGAGCAGCCCGACCGTTCGGCGCTCCCGGTGCTTAGCCTTTTGTTGGGCCCCTGTCGCCTCAGCACCCTCAAACGACTTAGAAGACCGCTCGGACCTCTTCTTCTCACCTGCTGGGCTCTTTCCTTCCAGCCAGTTGGTGAGGCGGACACGCCGATCCCTCATGGTCCGTTCCGACATGTTCTTGCAAAACGCACAGCCCTTCTCCACGTGTGTATTGTCTTCGTGCAGGCAGTAGAGGCATCTAGAATGCTCGTCCTCCTTGAAGACATTCTGCAATCCGCATCCAGGGCAGTTCCTCAACAGCTTGGATGCGGGCGTGGTTTCCTTTTTCCTGGGCCATGTCCACGGGGTAGGCCTCAAGGTCTTCTGGAATCCTCCAAGAATCGTAACTCGACGAGAACTTCGCTCTTGAGGGGCGTAGAAAAATCTGAAACGGGTCCCCGTTGATTGGAAGTAGAAACGGTGGCGCTTGAGGCTCGATTGACTGAAAAAATGAGAGTAAAATCTTTGAAAAGAAGAAAAAAAAAAAATACGCAAAATGCAGTAAAAGCTCGGGCGCTATAGCACAAGGACTCCCAACACTTGAAAGTGCGGTAAAAATCTGAGGATGTCTGCCAGAGGCGGGGCTCAAGGAGAGGGCAGTCATTGGCTGGGGGCAGTATGACCCAGAGACCAGTGATTGGTTACTACTAAGAAAGACAGTTCAGAAACTAAACTGAAACTGATTTTTTCTGTACCGAGGATTCCCAGCCTGACGACGGGGAATATTCATGAGCATGTGAATCCATGCCAGACCCCATGCTGGAGAACAAAGTAATTGAAAGGCGAGAACTGTTTGTTTTTTTTTATTATTATTTATTTTTTTTAAATCGATATAGGGGAGTTTGGAACAAGCATTGCCATAATCCAATGAATGCGAACAATGAAGATAGAAATCAACACTTGAACAAGTCTCCATATAAGGTATGCCGATATAGGGGAAGTTGGAACAAATGAAACCTGAAGCCAGTAGAGTATAGACAGTGAAGGAAAACCATTGTGTTCTACTTTAAGATACCAAGAAAACTGAAAGATCGGTTGTAAGGCCTGGTGAAAGAGTGCATCAGGCAGTGAGCGCTACCCGGCAAGAGAGCACAGCTCCACCTCACTGATGAGTCCCAACAAGGCTGAAACACGTGTATGGGGTTGCTGTTGAGGTATTACCCAAATTGGTCATTTACAATTGTTCGAATGAACAATTGACCGTATTTAAAGGGTCACAAGTGAATATATATACACATATATATATATATATATATATATATATATATATATATATATATACACACATATATATATATATACATATATATGATACATTACTCACCGTAATCGTATTTCTGATGCTTGTATCTGCTTAGATTCACATGCTGTGCATAGGCCGACATCTAGTGGAAGCTGCGGAGTATTACAGTTTGTTTTTCGAAACTCGAAAATGGGCGTCGACACAGGGCGTGCCAGTAATACTATCCCTAGTGTGATGTCCACTGTACCCAAGATCCCTCACGGGTCTAGGATCCTCAGATTGTATTTTTTCTGACATGAGGTAGCATGAGGAGTAGCGCGAGTACAGATAATCCAAGCAGATAGACAGAAAGGTAAGACTACAAGCAATCATGCGCCTTCTCTCAGAGGGGAGGAAGGGTGGGTCGCATGTGAATCTAAGCAGATACAAGCATCAGAAATACGATTACGGTGAGTAACGTATCCCTTCTGAGGCTTGTAGAATCTGCTTAGATCACATGCTGTGCATAGATTAGCGAGCAGTACCTGAAGAAGGAGGTGGGATGTGAGAAGGGTCATGAGCAAATAAGTGTCTTAGAACCGCTTGTCCCACTTGTGTATCTGCCTTGGAATGGGTGTCAATGCAGTAATGCTGAGTAAAAGTGTGAATAGAGCTCCAAGTAGCTGCTTTGCAAATGGTGTCAAGGGGTATATTTGCAATGAAAGCCAGAGTGGCCCCAATGCCTCTAGTAAAGTGGGCTCTTGGCGTGAAAGGCAGAGTTCTTTCAGAGAGTGAGTAACACAGCTGGATACAGTTAATCCACTTCGAGATGGCACCTTTAGAGACGCGATCCCCCTCTCTGCCTGCAGCTACGGAGACAAACAGTTGATCTGTTTTTCTTAGTGGTCTGGTTTTATTTACATAGTAGAGGACCGTCCTACGCACATCTAGGGTGTGTAGTTTCACCTCAGCCGAGCTTTGCGGGTCCTGGAAGAAAGCCGGAAGCTCGATGGACTGGTTTACATGGAATTTTGATATAAATTTAGGTGAGAACCTAGGGTGTGTGCGTAAAACCAGTTTGTCTTTATGGACAGTAAAGAAGGGATCCTGCACTGACAGAGCCTGAATTTCACTGACCCTTCTTATAGAAGTAATAGCTACTAAGAAGGCCGTTTTATAAGTCAGGTGTTTGAGACTGCTTTTATGCATGGGTTCGAAAGGGGGGGCCCCATGAGCTTGGCTAGCACCACATTAAGGTCCCACCCTGGTGGTGGGTTTGAAATAGGAGGGTGAAGTCTCTTTACTCCTTCCATGAAGGCTTTAACTACTGGTACTTTCCACCAGAAAACCTTGCTATGGGAAGTGGTGTAAGCCGACAGGGCTGCCAGGTGTACTTTCAGCGAGTTAAAAACCAATCCTGCATCTAGCAAGTGGAGCATGTATGTAACAATAGTGGAAGGAGCGCAATCAACCGGGTTGATTTGTCTACTCTGGCACCAGATAACGAACCTCTTCCACTTGTCAAAGTAACAGTGCCTTGTGTTTGGTTTCCTAGATTCCTTTAGGATGTCCATACACCTCTGTGGCAAATTGAGATGTCCAAACTCTGACCTCAGGAGCCATGCTGCCAGGTTCATTGAGTTGGGTTGCTAGTGCACTGTTTTGACCTTGGTGCTGGGACAGTAGGTTGTACCAGGCTGGAAGTTTGATGGGCTCGCACACCGCCATCCTGCGTAGGAACCACAATTGCCTTGCCCACATGGGAGCAACTAGGACGAGCGTCATCGACTCTCTGTTCATCTTGTTCACCACTTTCCTGGAGAGGAGTTGGTGGAAAAGCGTACGCAAACATCCCTGACCAGTTCATCCACAGGGGGTTCCCCTGGGAGTCTGGTTAGGGGAACCTGGATGCAAATCCTGGGCATTGTCTGTTTTCGCTTGTGGCGAATAAGTCTATAGTGGGGAAACCCCACAGAGAAGATGTCTTCTACGACCTCTGTGTAGAACCCATTCGTGTTCCTCTGGGAGGGAGTCTCTGCTCAGAGCATCCGCTAGGGAATTGAGCTCCCCTGGAACATGTTGTGAGGACAGGAAGATGTTACGTCTGAGTGCCCATATCCAGATTTTCTGGGCAAGCTTGGACAGATTTGGCGAGCGAGTCCCTCCTTGCTTTTTCAGGTAGAACATAGCTGTTGTGCTGTTCGTCCGGATTTGCACTGACAGGTTTAGTAGGTGGTGCTCGAACGTCTGAAGCGCTCTGAATACTGCCAGAAGCTCTAGCAGGTTGATGTGGTTCTTGGCCACTGAGTGAGACCAGAGACCCTGAGCTGTGTGGTGGAGATGGTGAGCTCCCCACCCCGTCAGACATGCATCTGTAGTGACTACTGCCTGTACTTCGGGATCGTAAAAGGGTTTCCCCTGTGCGAGATTCTCTCTTGTCCACCAGTGAAGGCTTTGTACCAGTGTTGGCGAAACGACCACTAGATCGTCCCACTGACCACTTGCCTGAGACCACGGTTTCGCCAACCATTCCTGCATGGGACGCATGCGCAGGCGCACGTGGGGGACCAGGTAAATACATGACGCCATCATGCCCAGTAAACGCATTGCTTTGCGTACCGTTATTTGTTGACCGGACTGATAATGCGGAATTTGCAGTAGTATATTCCGAATTCTTTCTTCTGAAGGAAAGATCAACCCCGCTTGAGTATCTAGGATAGCTCCTAGGAACTGTTTGGAGGTGCTTGGCACCAGGCTTGACTTTTTCTCGTTGATTGAGAAGCCTAACTCGTGGAGGAGGTCGATAGTCCTTTGAATGTTTGTCCTGCAAATTCCTGGGGTTTCCCCCGTTATGAGCCAGTCGTCCAGATAAGGGTACACCGGGAATGCCTCCCTGCGTAGGTGTGCAGCCGCCACCGCCAGTACCTTGGTGAATACCCTTGGTGCCGAAGCTATCCCGAAGGGCAGTACCTTGAATTGGTAGTGTCGACTGTCCACCTTTAAGCGCAAGTACTTTCTGTGCGCTGGGAACATGGAAATATGAAAATAAGCATCTTTCATATCCAAGGTTGCCATGTAATCCCCTTTTTTAGGAGGGGGGAGGATTACCTCTTGTAGCGTGGTCATACGAAACTTTTGGGGCTTGACATACTTGTTGGCAGGCCGTAAGTCCAATACTGGGCGCATTGTCAAATCTTTCTTTGGCACAAGGAAGTAAGTTGAATAAATACCCTTGTTTACCTGGTGTCCCGGGACGAGTTCTATCACGTCCTTTTCTAGCATAATGGCGATCTCCTCGAGGAGAATATTCTGATGTTCTAAAGAGTGTACCCTTTGTCGTGGAGGATGGTTCCGGGGACGCTGCAGTAGTTCTATACAATATCCTGTGGATACTGTTGACAGCACCCATCTGTCTGATGTGATCCCTTCCCAAGCCTGGGTGAAGTTTGAAATGCGTCCCCCTACTGGGGTTGTGTGAGAAGAGACCCTGAAATGAGCATCACTGGTTTGGTGGAGGCGTGCCGCCTCCCTTGCTGGGGCTGCCTCTGCCTTTACCACGACCTCTCCTATTACCCCTGCCGTAACCCTGGGTAGACTGTTGGTTGTTGTTCCACTGTGTACCCTGCCCCTGGGAATAGTTAGATCCTCTGGGAATTTTGGCCGCGTGGGCGACGAAAATTACTATTCCCTCTCTGGTTAGGGGGTTTATTGGTTAACTGGCCAAGGGACTTGAGTGTTTCGTATTCATCCTTGGCATTCTTCAGTGCGTCTTCAACCGCCTTACCAAACAGATCGGTTTCCACCGGTTTGTCCAACAATGATGCCTGGGTTTCTGCCTTAAAACCAGACTGCCGTAACCACGCATGTCTTTTGAGAACAGTGCCTTCCGCTATCAATCTGCCTGCGTTGTCCGCAGCGTCGAAGTTTGCTTTCAAAATGCAGCCAGACACGGCTCTACCCTCTGCGGAAATCCGAGCTAACTGGCCCTTTAAAGGTTCAGGAGCAGAGGCCATGAGTGCCGCGACTTCTTCCCACTGATGGCAGTTGTAGCTGGCCAACAGGGTGGTGGAGTTTGCAATCCTTGCTTGATAGGCGGACGTTGAGGCTACTTTCCTGCCGAAACCGTATAGTTTTTTGCTCTCCTTGTCGGGAGGAGCTTCGGACGATGACAAGGGTGTTCCAGCCCTCTTACGAGTGTTAGTGACAACTAGGGAGTCTGGCTTCAGATGTCCTCTTATATAGAGAGGGTCAGACTGGGCCGCCCTGAAAAGTTTTTCAACCCTGGGATTGACTGCTCTGGTGAGATTCGGGTTCACCAGGGACGGATCTATTCTTCGAGGAATGGACTTAAGGATAGGGCTGGTCTGGGCAACAGGCCTCCTTTCTCCAACTAACTCTTCTGCGAAGTCCCTCTCCTCCTGGACACCGTGGGTGTCAATATGGAAATGTTCTGCTGCGCGTGCGAGAACCTCGTTTAGGAGGGGTTGGTTATCGACCGGGGAGTCGGTAACCGGGGCTTCGTTCTCTACCGGGGAATATACTCTGTATGTTTCCGGGTCTTCCTCTTCCTGGTCCTCATCATCCCCATAGTAGCCCGTCCCGGTTTGCTCTTCTACCATGCAAAATTCTTGGTCCTCACCAAAGGAAGCCTCTCCTTGCTACAGTGAGTATGGTCTTGAGTATGGTTGTACCTCGAAGGGGTCTGACCTCATCGGTGTTTCAAACCGGGGCTTTTTACTCGGGGGGATAGGATCATTAGAGCCTGAGGGTGTCGCCCCTTGTGGATCATACGAGCGGAAATGTTCTGGATTTTTATCATAAAAATCAGCCAAAGAAGACATTCTTGACATGACCCTATCTATGTCTTCACTCGACCATTTTTTGGAACTGGGAATGACTCTCTCAGCAAGTCTATGGGCTTTATCTTGAGTAGATTTGCTGGTTTTAGACATATCAGCAGACCTGGTTTTGTCGGTCTGTTTAGGGGGAGTGGTGTGTTTCACAGGTGTGGAAGAGTGCAAAGGCTGCTTCTTCTGCTTTTTTCCCCCCTCCCCGTGAGTGGAAAAATGTTTTCCCTGTCCTTTAGTGGCTCCGAAGGTTTTCGACGCCTGGCGTCGATGATCGGGGGTGGGGTCCCTGTCCTTGGAGCCTCGCTGATTTTAACTGCGGACTCCGACTCCTGGAGCGAGGCCTGGGGGTGGAAGTTGTCTTCGTCTTCCGACGATCGAACTTCTGTTAGCCTAGGGAGCGAGGCACTCCTGGCAAGAGTAGATGATTGCCTGGAGTCATGCGGCGATCCTGATCGAGAGCGCCCAGAGGACGCCGAATCGGACCGTTCTGTTTGTGCCTCTGTCCGAGAACTCGACGTCGTCGAGTCTCGGTTGGACTTCGTGTGTTTACTGTGTGAAGCGCTTGTGTCGCCGGGGGTCTTCCCCATAGCCGCCCTGCCGGATGACCTTCCGAGGTCGGGGACTTGCGCTTGGCTGTCTTTCGACGCCGTAATGCCCTCGCCGTCCGAAAGTATGGCGTCGCTGCCGTCGCTGAAGGCGCCCTCCGCTGCCATGGCCGCCTGCCTGGCGTGGTGGGCCCAACGCTTCGTCGAACGGTCCTTAAGTGTCTTAGGTTTAAACCTACTACACGCTCTGCAGTTCGCTTCGGGGTAGTCCCTCGGCAACCAGACATTGCACGTGGCGTGCCTGTCGACCCAAGGGTATTTGCGATTGCACTTGGGGCAGAATTGAAAAGGGGTACCCTCCATACGCACCTTGAGGCAGCGGGCTGTTAAATGTAGGAAATGTATAAGGTGTACCTATATACCAAGAGCGTAGAGTATGTACAACCCCCACTCTCCCTACTTGCAGGGCCGAGGTCAGAGGCCCTCCGAGGCCCAAATCCGTCGTGCAGCAGCCGACGGTCGATTTCTTCTCCAGCCGGCGTGGAGTGTCGAAGTTCGACGTTGGGGTGGGGAAGGATGTCAATAGATTAATATTTTAAATATTGTAGGAAAAGTATGGCTAAGGCCAGGGGACTCCGCAAAATGCTTCCGACCAGTATGGCAGAAAAAAACAATCTGAGGATCCTAGACGCGTGCGGGATCTTGGGTACAGTGGACGTCACACTAGGGATAGTATTACTGGCACGCCCTGTGTCGACGCCCCTTTTAGAGTTTCGAAAAACAAACTGTAATACTCCGCAGCTTCCATTAGATGTCTGCCTATGCACAGCATGTGATCTAAGCAAATTCCACAAGCCTCAGAAATATATATATATATATATAGGTTTTGGGGGGGGTTTGGCGTTGGGTGGGGGGTTGTGGGGGTTTCCCCCCCCACATATATGGTACAACTGACCTTCACAATTCGGTCAATTGTGAAAAGGTCAATTGTCATTCGAGCAGTTGTAAAACGATCAATTCGTATACAACCGCTGTTGGTTCTCTTGTTCAGAGGGGGTTTGCTTGACATTTCGGTGCTGGACTGCTCTTGTGGGCGGGACAAAGACTGATGTGCAAATGGATATTCCTCCTTTGTGAAAAAGTACAGAGAGCTAAAAGCGATGGCTGCGGACTCAAAGTGGGGGAAAAAAAAAAACACAGAACAGGGTATCATGCCATGTTCTTTCTAGAGAGGGGCGCCTGCTACCTTTTTGTATACCTGGCAAGACCGCACACCAGGGATCTTCAGAACCCAGAGGACATTGTGGGAGTGGGGGGGGGGGGGGATTATGCACTTAATGCATGTCATTTCTCTTCCAGGAAAGTTACTTTATTGAAACCATTAAAAACAAAATACTTACTGGTTATTGTACAGTTCACATGTGATGTAATAGCATTTATAAAGCGCAACACTACAGCCAGAAGGCATCTCGGTGCTAAGAAATAGCCCGTGGGAGAGTCCACTCTGGAAACTTACAGACAATGGCAAGGAAGGAACAAGTTACTTACCTGTAACTGTTGTTCTCCAGCATGGGTCTGGCATGGATTCACATGCTCATGAATATTCCCCGTCAGGCTGGGAATCCTCGGTAAAGAAAAATCAGTATCAGTTTCGTTTCTGATCTGTCTTTCGTAGTAGTAACCAATCACTGATCTCTGCGTCATACTGACCACAGCCAATGACTGCCATCTCCCTAAGCCCCGCCTCTGGCAGCCATCTTCAGATTTGGTAGCACGTGAAGTGGCAGTATGACCAAGTGAAGAGCCGCAGAGGGGTAGGCGGGAGGGTTCGCATGTGAATCCATGCCAGACCCATGCTGGAGAACAACAGTTACAGGTAAGTAACTTGTTCCTTCTCCAGCATGGGGTCTGGCATGGATTCACATGCTCATGAATATAAGAATACATAGCAGTACAAACATGCACAACCACGGGAGGTGACAAAAGGCTCAACATTAAGCAATACAACAACTCAACATTAAGCATCTCTTACCTCCTCACCAGGCTCACCTTAAGCGAACAGGTTGCGCAGCACTGCTTGGCCGACCCTGGACTCCTCCCTGGAATCCCGATCGACGCAGTAGAATCTCGTGAAGGTGTGCGTCGACCTCCACGTAGCAGCCCTGCAGATGTCCAGCAGGGGCACACCAGATAGGAACGCCGTAGTAGCAGCGATCGCTCTGGTCGAATGGGCTCTCGGACGGCCTGGTAGCGGTCGGTTAGCCAACCAGTGGCAGTGCATGATGCAGCCGGAGAGCCATCTGGAAATAGAAGACTTCGAGAGAGCTTTCCCTTGATTCACAGGTCCAAAGTTCACAAACAGCTGTGATGTCCTCCGAAAACTCTTTGTGCGGTCCACGTAGAACTTCAGTGCTCTAGCCACATCCAGCGAGTGCAAAGTCCTCTCGGCCGGCGACGAAGGAGACGGGAAGAAAACAGGTAACACCAGGGGCTCGTTAAGATGGAAGTCCAACGGCACCTTGGGCATAAAGGAGGGGTGCGTCCTAAGCACCACCCTCGAGGCATGGAAAGTCAAGTACAGTGCTTTGCAGGATAGGGCCTGGATCTCTCCCACTCGTAGTGCGGAGGTAATGGCCACCAGGAATGCAGTCTTCCACGACACAAACTCGGTGCGAAGTGCATCGGCTCGAATGGGGGCCCCCATGAGCCTGGTCAGCACCACGTTAAGTTCCCACGCCGGGGCCTTCACCGGCCGGAACGACCAGAACAGTCCTTTCATAAACTCTTACCAGTCGATGGGACCACAGGCACGTCCGTCCTGTGGTTCTGGTATATCTGGAGATCGCCGCCAGATGAATCTTAATGGAGGCATGGGCTAGCCCAGCCTTTGCCAGCGATAGCAGGTACGGCAGCACTTGAGGGGGCGTAATCCGTAGGGGGTTGATCTTCTGTGCTCGGCACCAGGTAGAGAACCTCTTCCAGTTGTGACCGTAGCATTTGAGAGTCGAGGACGCCCTGGCCTTTGCAAGAACCTCTCTGCAGTCGGCCGGTATATCGTACCCTCCAAACTCTAGCGCTGCAGGAGCCAAGCCTGCAGGTTCAGCGACGCCGGGTCGTGGTGGAAGATGGCACCTCCTTCTCTGGAGAGAAAATCCGCGTCCGCCGACAGCTTGATGGATGGGGACGTTGACAAGTCCAGAAGGTCCGGGAACCAGATCTGCCTCGGCCACGCCAGTGCAACGAGGATCATCCTGTACCGGGACCTCTTGAGCTGGTTGATGAGTCGAAGCAGCAACGGCAACGGTGGGAACGCATACAGGTATAGGCCGTCCCAGGGGAACGAGAACGCGGCAACGGTGGGAACGCATACAGGTCTAGGCCGTCCCAGGGGAACGAGAACGCATCGCCCATGCTTCTCGGCTGGGGAAACCTGCTGGCGAACCTCTGGCACTTCGAGTTCGTCGCTGTTGCAAACAGGTCGATTTGGGGTTTGCCCCCTCGTCGGAAGAGTTGATCCACCTGATCCTGGCGCAGTTCCCACTCGTGACACGCGCGCAGCTCCCTGCTGAGCGAGTCGGCGATGGTGTTTCTTTCTCCTGCCAGATGGAAGGGAACCAGGAACATCCCCTGGGCAACCGCCCAGTGCCACAGATCCTGTGCCTCCTTGGATAGTGCTGGGGATCTGGTGCCTCCCTGCTTCTGTATGTAAAACATTGTCGTGGTGTTGTCCGTGAAGATCCGCACCACCTTGCCCTTGAGCGACGGGAGGAACGATTTGAGAGCACAGAACACGGCTCGGAGTTCCAGGATGTTGATGTGCAGGAGCTAATCCTCCGGGAGCCAGAGGCCTCTTGCGTGGAGATCTCCGGTGTGGGCGCCCTAACCTTCCAGGGAAGCGTCCGTCGTCACGTCTCCTGGTACGCCGGCGTCTGAAAGTCCTTGCCCGCCATGAGGTGCGCTTGAACGCCCCACCACTGAATCGCCCGCCGGAACACCTCGTTGAGGGGGACCCTGTCTTCGAAGGTGCCCGTCGCCGGCATCCAACGGGCGTCGAGAAATTCTTGAAGAGGGCGCATCCGTAGTCTGCAGAGGCGCACCAGGTAGATGCAAGAGGACATCATCGCCAGGTGGGACTTGATGGACCTCACCCTGGCCACGTCCGTGGCTAGCAGGCGCTGCACTTTACCCAGAATGGTCTTGGTCTTTGTCCGTTCTTCCGATGGTGCCGCCAGGCGCCTCACTGTATCGAGCTTCGCTCCCAGAAACAGGGCCACCTGCGACGGCACCAAGTGGGACTTTGGGTAATTTATGGCGAATCCCAGGTCTGTGAGTAGCTGGACGGTCCTCGCAGTGTGTTCGACGGCGAGTTCCCTCGACCTTGAGCGGATGAGCCAGTCATCCAGGTAGGGGTAGACGTGAATCCCCTGCAGGCGCAGCCGCGCCGCCACACGTGCTAGGCACTTGGTAAAGACCCAGGGGGCCGACTTCAATCCGAACGGCAGTGCTCTGAATTGGTAGTGGCGTCCCTGGACGACGAACCTGAGGAACTTTCGGTGACTTCTGAGGATGGGAACGTGGAAGTATGCATCCTCCAGGTCCAGCGATGATAGAAAGTCGCCTTCCTCCAGCTGTCCCAGCACGTGCTGGAGGGTGACCATCCTGAACTTTTGTGACCTGATGTATTTGTTCAAACGACGAAGGTCCAGGATGGGGCGCCAGCCGCCAGTCTTCTTCCTGACGAGGAAGTACCTTGAGTAGACCCCAGAGCCTCTTCGGGACGAGCTCGATGGCGCCTTTCCTGAGCATCGCCCGTACTTCCAACAGCAGTTGCGGGATGCGATTTTCCTTCCTGGCCACAGGTGGAACGTGAGGGCACTTCTTCAGGAATTCGATAGAGTGTCCTCTTGCCAGGGTATCCAGCACCCAACGGTCGGTGGAGATGGACTTCCACACGCCAACGAACTTCGTCAGTCGGCCTCCCAACCGGGTGCTTCGGTGGGGGCCTGAGGCCACGGCCGGTTCAGTCCTGCTTGGAGGTGGTGGCCTTGCCGCCCTGGCCACCTTGCCGACGGCGGCGAGGCGCTCCCCGCTTGCCGCGACCCCTGTAGGCCTCCTGAGACGAGGAGCGTGCTGCCTGGCGGTAGGACGAGCCACCGCTGGATCCCTTGGATGCCCCCCGTCTGCCTCCAGAGCTCCAAAAGGGCTGTCGTTGCTGAAGGGCTCCTAGGGCGCGGGCCGTCTCCGACTTTATGGCTTGGAGGGATTCGTCCACCGCCTTCCCGAACAAGTTGCTGCCGTCGAACGGCATGTCCAACACCCTGGTCTGGACATCCTGACGGAAGTCGGTCGCCCAGAGCCAACCCCGTCATTGTAGGCAAACTCCGTTGCCCAGCTGGCGGAACCCGGTATCGGCAATATCGGTTGCCACCGTTATGGCGTGGTCCGACGCCACCTCGCCTTCTTGAAGTATTTCCAGGGCCTCTTGTCGTCCGGTAGGAAGTCCAATATGGGGGCCAGCTTAAACCAGAGCTCCCTGTCGTAACGGGCCACGATCGCCAGGGCGTTGGCCGCTTTGATCCTCGTCGCCGCCGACAAAATGACCCGTCGCCCCATGGCGTCCAACTTCTTTCCCTCGCCGTCCGGAGGGGAATTCGACGTTGAGGCTCCGGACCCCGCTGCTTTCTTCTTCGCCGCCGCCGAGACGACCGAGTCTAGCGTTGGCTGGGCCCTGACGCACAAGGGAGCGGTCTCGGGGACCCGGTACTTCTTCTCGTACCGGTCCCGTTTGGCTGGTGCCGTGGAGTGGTTCTTGAGTACCGACAGGCCCTCCTCCCAGATGTCATCGATTAGAGGCACCGCGATGACAGTCTTCCTCTTGGCCTCCCGGCGCTGATAGAGGATACCTTCCTTTTTCTGCTCCTCCGGGCAGAGCTGCAACAATTCGGACGCCCTGGCGATCAGGGCGTGGAATGAGCCAATCTCATCGGGCGGAGAGGCCCGTGCGACGGGAGACCCGTTCAGTCATCGTCGCCCTCAGAACCCGTCGTCGAGCCCACCGCACCGTCATCTCCCGACTCGTGGGAGGATGAGGAGGGAACTGCAGGCCTTACGGGGGCGAGCGGAGGAGAGGGTTGGGTCCTCCGTCGTTTGTTCTGCGGACTTCCCGACGGGCCAGGTTGCGGGTCCTCCGGCCTGGGCTGTGGTAATCTCGTCCTTATCTCAGAGCATAAGGACTGGATCGCAAACAAAATGGCCGCCGAGCTGGCCTGAGACTGCCTCCGGGACTAGAGTTTCCCTGCCGCCAAGGAGGGAATCCTCTTTTCAGCCCATCGTCACGGCCCCCGTGATGGAAAAAGGGGGGGGGGGGGCACGGTAGCCTCCTCGAGCTCGGAGTCAGCCTCGGAGGGGGAACTGACCGAGGTCGTGAGGAATCTCGAAGTCCAATTCGAGAAGGCTGCTCTTCCTCGCCATCGTCGTCTTCCTCGGTTATCTCCCGAGGATCTTCCTTGCGGGATCGAACCTTCTCGAATTGGACTTCGAGATTCCTCACAACCTCGGTCAGTTCCCCCTCCCAGGCGGACTCCGAGCTCGAGGAGGCTACCGTGCCCCCCCCCCCCTTTTTCCATCACGGGGGCCATGACGATGGGCTGAAAAGAGGATTCCCTCCTTGGCGGCAGGGAAACTCTAGTCCCGGAGGCAGTCTCCGCTGGCGGGGTCTCTGCCGGCTTGGCCAGAGTCGCCGCAATCGCCTCGATAGAGGCCTTTGCCTGCTGGGTAGGGGCCTTCACCACCTTAGGTGCATCCTGGGCCTTCTCCTTAGGGGGAGGGGCGATGCCTCGCTCCCCCTCTCTAGAGATCGGACGGGGCTTCTCCCGAAGCTTACCCGGGGTCTCGGACTTCCTCTTCCCCCAACCGGAGCGCTGGCTCATGGTTGACGGTGCCGGGGAAGGTGCGCCCTGCCTGGCGACCGAAGAGCCTGTCCTTTCGGCGCTCCCGGAGCCAGCGGACTCGCAGCTCTTGGCCTGGTGTTGGGCCCCCGTCGCCGGGGCGCCCGCACAGGACTTAGAAGCCCGCTCGGACCCTTTCTTCTTCTCACCCGTTGAGCCCTTCTCCAACCAGCTGGCGAGACGGGATTGACGGTCCCTCATGGTCCGCTCCGACATGTTCTTGCAGAACTGGCAGTCCTTCTCTACATGAGTCTTGTCCCCATGAAGACAGTAGAGGCATTGCGAATGTTCGTCCTCCTTAAACGCATTCTGCAGCCCGCATCCAGGGCAGCTGCAAAACAGCTTGGGTCCGGGTGACGAACTCGCGTCCTGGGCCATCTCGAAGTAGGCCGCAAATCTTCTGGAATCCTCCAAGAGGTTAATTCGACGAAATCTTCACCCTTGAGGGGCGTAGGAAAATCCTGCAATGGGTACCCGTTAACGGAAGTAGAAACGGTGGAGCTTGAGGCTCGATTAACCGAAAAAAAAAGTGAAAATTCACCTGAAAAAGTGCGAAACACGCAGCAAAAGCTCGAGAGCTAAGCACGAGGACTCCCAACACTTGAACGTGCGGTAAAAATCTGAAGATGGCTGCCAGAGGCGGGGCTTAGGGAGATGGCAGTCATTGGCTGTGGTCAGTATGACACAGAGATCAGTGATTGCTTACTACTACGAAAGACAGATCAGAAACGATACTGATACTGATTTTTCTTTACCGAGGATTCCCAGCCTGACGGGGAATATTCATCAGCATGTGAATCCATGGCAGACCCCATGCTGGAGAACTAAAAAAGATAAGTCTTAAGAGCATTCCAAAATACTAAATGATCATTAATGCTTTGTAAATGATTTGATAGCGAGTTATAAAAAAAAAAAAACAAGTGAGAGTGGAAAAAGCACAACCACCGACCCATGCTCCGTGGAAGCAAGGAAACAGATTTTTGAGACTCTGAACGGAGCCACCTTGAGGGAGTGTACGGAAGGAGTTTCAACTGCACATACCCAGCGTCCAACTGATAGAGGGCCCGATGAGAAATGTATAGAGTCTTAAACTCGATGAACCTACACAGAGGAAGTCAGTGCAATTGAGGAAGATCTTGGGAGCGGGACATTCGACCAACTCCAAGAGCCAGCCGGGCGGCAGCATTCTGAAGGAGCTGCAATTTTTGAACCAAGAAAGCTGGCTGGTCAAGATAGATCAATTGCAGGAATCAATAGAACCAAGAATTGAGGCTGCAATAACCTTTGCTGGAGACTCCGAGGAAGTATGGCAACGTCTTGCTCAACATTTTAAACTAAATAACCAATATAATCTGCAGCTCCTTGGAGCCCGAGGACTGAACTGCAACACCAAGACAGGAGCTGACATGGCCAAAAAAATTCCAGCCAAAAGTCAGTGGTCCAGGCTGCCTGTGATTCAGCTGCACCAGTTACCATAATCTCGGTCTTTGCACCATTCAACTTCAACCAGTTTTTGGCCATCCAGTCTCCCACTGCTGTAAGACAATTTCTCAATCGAGACAGGCAATCACTAATCAAGCCAGAAGAGTACCGGTGTATCATCGGCATAGGTATAGAACCTTACCTTGTGGTCCAGAATTAGGTCTGCCAAAGAACGTAGATATAAATTAAAAAGCAACAGGAACAGACAAGACACCTGGGGGACACCACAGGTCAGGGACCTTGGGGAGGATTGAAAAGGAACTAACACTGTTTGCGTACACATCGAAAGAAAAGATGTAAACCAGGCAAGCGGTGCCTCAGAAATTCATATTCTCTCCAGGCCCTTCATCAGTATGCCATGGTCAATAGCTTAACATGCCTGTTAATGTGTAGTGTTCATCTCTTGCCTTCTCCTACATAGAGAATATTTTCGTTCTATAAATATAGGGTGGACGTGCTCTCATTTGAAGTGTGTACTCCATCAGTTAACCACCCCACTTCTCCTCTTAAGAGGGGAACTTGGGCTACTTTGCCGCCCTACCACTCAGGTACCAAGGGATCCCAAATGTTTCACCAGGCTCTACAAGTAAGAAAGATCCTCCTATAGATCCAATCACAGGGCTTAAGGACATATATATATATATTTTTGTAATCAATGAGGCATTCACAGCCAGCCAACCCCATTCCTTCCTTTTGAGCTCCTGGCTGGAGCTCACATAAGGAAACTGTCCCTATATTGTCATTCCCAATCTCCACCCAAATCATACTCCAGGGAAACAAGGCACAGTTGCCTTGTAACTGGACTTCACAACAACAGGAGGCCCCATTTCTAAGCATCCAAGAAGAAAAGGCTGTTAGCTTCAAGAGTTGTGAAGTGCACTGCCACCAACCAGAACCAGTACAACTGGCTCTGTGCATGGAGTCTGGGAGAAGGGGCACCTTCGCAGTAGCCCCCAACTTTGGGATGAATAAAGGTACTAAATTCCCACATGCATATAGGAGGGGAGTCTCAAATGAGACCTAGATTCTTTACACTGGGGAAAATCAGTTGCGATACTAAAAAGACAAGCAAACAGAGCGGTCCCCAAAATTGAGTAAAAGGAGGACTTCCTTACAAAACACCCTGTAAACCAAGTAGGTTGATAGATCTGCACTTTACATATAGGATACAAGAAAGATATCCCTAATGCTCCTGCGTTGTGCGGGTGATCTGCAGGTCGCAGGTTCGAATCACAGCAAGGCCAACTCAGCCTTTCATCCTTCCGAGGTCGATAAATTAGTACCAATTTCAGTTGAGTGATATTGTAAGTAAATAGGTCATGTAAAGTGCTTTGGCGAAAGCGCTATATAAAGAACACAACAGCTAGTACTCAGTAGTGGGATACAGGTTTAAGGACTCAGTGGATAACAATAGTGCCCATAAGACGTACTCATTTAAAGTGGAATTTGTAGGTACACATGTTATACAAGAGCCAAGAGTAAACAAACTCATGGAAATATATGAAGCCAGAGGGTTGAAGTCAACTGGACAAGCCAAATGTGACTTGTTGGGAGACAGTAAGAGATTCCAAGGTGTGGTTTGCCCCCGAACCAGCTCAACAGACATGCCAGTGTCCAGATTGGTCAATCTGTAACATGCAGACGTGATCCTTCTTGGGGAACAAGTTCTCCCACAAGCTAAAGTGAAGTAGGTACGATGGCATTATCCGATGGTCACTAGCAATATGTATGTCAATAAGGGACAATCTACATTAATCGCGCAGTTACTGTCCCAATGGATTTTCTATATCCATCCTCTGGGTGGATTCCGACAGGCCATCCCATTATAGTGAACAGTGAGAAGACACGGATGTCTAGCCAAACTCAATCAAGTTAGGGTGGATGTAACGCTCACCTGGTATCCACGGGGACGTCGACCTCGAACCCTTCCCTGGAGGCTATTCGACTGGGCCTGAAATACAGGATTGGTAGAGTTTAGCTCCCTATTGTCTGTGTGCTTGAACCCCTTCCTCCCCGGGGTCCAACCCTTCTCTTTGATCCACAGCTCACCTTGTTTTCTTGGATGGTGTCCTCTCCGTCCTGCTTTCAGCACAGGGGCGCGTTGATTGATGCGGGCTCATTGGTGCCCAGTTACTTCACTGGCGAGAGTCCGACTGGTAAGTATAATGAGTCTTTGAACAGTTCTCCAACTTAGTTCCTTTCCTTCTTAGATGATGGCCGGCGTCCGGGGATGGCGGCGTGCTGCTGAGATGAGTGGCGCTGAAGATGAGAGCGTGATGCGCGATGCACCCTTTTCGCATTTGTATTGAACTGAGTTATTTTTCTGTGTCTTTTAGGTGCCGCAACGTTGTCAGCGTGGATGCCGGTTATGAAGAACAAATGCAGTGAGAAAGCGCGGTATGCAGCGCCTCTAGATGTTTCCACGCTAACCTGGAGTGTCTTTTCCCCCCTCGCAGATGGATGAGAAGTTCCGTAGACACAGTTCCCCCAGAGCGGCTGGGATTCAGGTAAGCGTTTGAAGCTCGTACTGTTTTCTAAGAAAAAATAAGCGAAGAGCTGTAAAATGCTTACTAATGCCTTTTCTCTGTTCTTCTCCTCTTCATTAGGAAGCGGCGTGCCGGGATGGGAATGACACCGTCGAAGATGCCTGCAGAACAGAAGGAACGTTGAATGATGGGCAGAAGGGCTGCAAGGTAAGGCTGTTCCTAACAGTGTTCTTGAGGGAGCTGAGCGCAGAAGAAAGATGCAGGCCCACTGGAGACCGATTTGAGTGTCACGCTGCAGGTGCAGAAAACACAAAGCATGCTTCTCAGCCTGGGTGTGGCTTAAATAGTCTCTGGGTGTCCCAGGTGCCTCTGGGCTGAACCACACCATAAAGACTAGACCGCACATGCAGTTCTGGGAACCGAAATATGTGGGGGCATCCATCTTGTCCCCATCAATGCATTACAAGTCCAATCCCCAATGCTATCCTATGGGAGTGAGTCTGGTGCCACAAGTGCCAAGTCTGACTCCAAGTGAGTCTTTGGAGGGATGGAGAGGACCTTGAGGGCCATGTAGGTGATCATGGCCTGCCTCCAGCCTGACATCTTGGAGGACTGGGGACAAGAGGGGCAGGAATCATGACAGTGGAGGAGCAGTAAGGCTTACACTAGGGACATTTTACAAGTGGCCTAGTGATACTATGAGACACAGAACATGCCAATAATTCAAAACAGATTGATGTACAAAAGTATACAATTATTAGGTCTTTGAATACACTTATGCAATGAAAATCTCAAGTATTGTCAAAACTACTACTCAGCATAAAAAGTTTGAATACCACTGTACTAAACACATGCATTCCATATTTGGGCAGGGAGGGGGTGGGGGGGGACTCTGTGCTCTGCTAACTGAAATTGTAAGTAATGTTGAAGTGTTGCTGTTCTAAGGTAGAGCAATTCTTACAGATAACGGTGTAGGGTAAAGCAAGTGAATAAAGAACAAACAGCTATTTAGAACTAGTTGGAGTCAGGCAGGTAAAATGTAAGAAAACGGAACACGCACAAAATGTGCACAAACACCAGTTCCACAAGATTTACTTTGCAGGAGGGGCGACTATGAGACTAGCGAACAAGAGTTTCAAAGCCAAGGGTTCCAGGTAATTGTTCGAGAATTAGAAAAGCAAGGCAAGTAAATCTCTAACAAGTCCCTCTCCCAATCCCACCACTCCATAAGAAACCTGGGTGGGGATAATCCTTGGCAAGACCACTACCGATCGTAACCAGACAAGGGAGGGATGAGAGGTAGGGTTAGAATTTACACCCATACAATCCTATGGCAGGAAGGGGAGTTTTGTTTAGGAATGGGTGTTAGGCAGAGTTTGTATGCAGTACCCTCTGGGACCACTACACACAACTATGACTACAGCTGTAAGCAAACCAACCTTTATAAGTCTGTACTACACAGTTTTGGTAGCGGAGCGGAGCTGCCAGGCTCATCTCAAGAGGGGAATGTGGGCAGTAATGATGTTACACAGAAGTCTACAATCACAGGTGTTCAAATAAACTTACACTCAAGGTTTCTTTGATAAATACTTACCAGGTTACTCACTGTAGTGACCACATTACTCCTAAGTCCATAGTCCCCTGTCCTCCATACTTGTGGGGACATCTCTCTATCCTGTGGGACGGGACCGGAGCACTTTGTAAAAAGCATCCCATTTTTTTTCAAAAATGTGTCCCTCCTTTTTCCTGCGCGGGGCCTGGCACGCGGCCGTAACCGCGGCCACCTTGGCTCCGCCCCGCGCATCGCCCATCAGTCCTTTTCTATCGCAGGGTCCAAGACCCATTAGCAATAACAGGGGAACCTTATTAGAGGGGACAGCGGGCGTATGGAGGAAAGGGGACTATGGACTAGGAGTAAGGTGGTCACTACGGTGAGTAAACTGATAATACTCCTACGTCCCGTCCCCTTTCCTCCATACTTGTGGGAGATTCCCAAGCACTCCTTACAGGAACTAGGGGTGGATGGAAATACCCCTTACTGAAACATGTTCTTTAGCACAGCCTGACCAAACTGAGCGTCAGCTCCAGAGCTCATATCGAGGCAGTAATGCTTACAGAAAGCAGATGGGGAGGCCCAAGTAGCTGCCTTAGCGATGGACTCCCAGGGAACGTATTTCTGAAAAGCAACTGCGGCTGCCTTGCCCCGCACCAGGTGTGCATGGATACCTTTAGGAGATTTCAGCTTTTGGACGGTGAAAGACTCCGTGATACAGGCGGCAATCCATCTGGAAATAGATGCCTTAGACGCCGGCCTGCCGTGAGGGTTACCGAAGGTCACAAAAAGTTAAGAGCTCCAAAGCTCGGAAGTCCTGTCCAGGTAGAACGTAAGAGCTCTTCGGACGTCAAGACAGTGTAGAACCCTTTCAGCCTCAGAGGCAGGGTTCGGAAAAAAGGCCGGAAGGGAGATCGACTGATTCAGATGGAATTCGGTCACTACCTTCGGTAGGAAAGCCAGGTTTGTCCGAAGGACTACCTTGTCCTTGTGAAAGACCAAGAAAGGATGCTCCATCGACAATGCCTGCAGCTCACTCACTCTCCTTGCTGACGTAACGGCGACCAGAAAGGACACTTTCCAGGACATGTACTGGAGGTCAACCGTAGCCATTGGCTCAAAGGGTTTATGGCACAGCGCCGTTAGGACTACATTTAGGTCCCAAGGCGGGTGCGGACTACGAACCAGAGGGTAGAGGCGTGTCAAGCCAGCAAAATGTCCCTTCACCACCGGTTTAGAGAATAAGAACACAGGTCTGTAGAAAGGTAAGCGGAAACCGCTGAGAGATAAGTCCTGCAAGACAGAACATGAACCCCAGACTCTGCTAGGGAGGATACGAAGAACAGCACCGTGTCAATCGTTGCCACCCTCGGATCCAACTCTTTCTCCAAACACCAATGACAGAACCTGAGCCATTTACTCTTGTATTGAGATCTGGTCGAGGGTTTCCTGGCTGCCTGGATAATGCGCATGTTATCCGCAGACAAACTCAAATGCTCTTAAGACTTGAACTCAGGCACCATGCCGCCAAGCTGAGCGATTGTGGGGAGGGGTGCCACATCTGTTCCCCTTGGTGAAGAAGATCGGGAGTTACTGGTAACCTGATCGGCGGACACACCGACAGGTGTTGAAGTTCTGAGAACCAAAACCTGGCCTGCCACCACGGGGCTATCAGTAGAAGAGAACAGTTCAGAGTTCTTCAACTTCCAAATTGCTCGATGAACTGGAGGCGGGAAGGCATAAGCTCTCATGTTGTGCCATGGAATCTCGAGAGCATCCCCCAGAGAGGACGCTCCCAGCCCCCCTCTGGAGGCGTACTGCGGAGGCTTCTTTTACCGCCGTGGCGAGGAGGTCCACCTCCGGTGTGCCCCAACGCGAGAAAATCTATGAGAGGACCTCCGCCTTCAACTCCCACTCGTAGCTGACCACTGTCGCCGGCTGAGGGCATCCGCTGTGACATTCAGCTGGCCCGGGATGTGCACTGCAAGCAGCCAGACCCCATGAAGCACGGCCCACTCCCAAATCTGGATGGACAGGTCCACAAGAGGGGAGACTTTGTTCCCCCTTGCTTGTTTATGTAATACATGGATACCACATTGTCCATTCTTATGCGGACCACCTTGTTGACAATGAGCGGTCTGAACGCCTTGAGCACCAGAAAGATCGCCAGAAGCTCCAAATGATTTATGTGCAGGAGCTTGTCCTCAGGCGACCAGAGGTCCGAGACCTGAAGAAGATCTATCGTCGAACCCCACCACAAAAGGGAGGAGACTGTTGTGATCGTCACCATGGGAGCTGGGTCCTGAAATCCCGCGCCCACCGACAGGTTGCTGAGAGATGGCCACCAGTCCAGGTCCACTCTTGGAATCCGGAATCATTATCCACCTGGAATCCGGGTCCACAGCCTGACGCCAGGAACTCCGAAGAGCCATCTGGGTCCGTCTCATTTCGAGACGAGCAAGAGGAAGAGCCAGTACACACAAGACCATGAGGCCCAGAAGCCCCTGGAACCACCAGGCCGACATGCTCTCCGACTGCGCAAACATCTGACACGTAGCCAACAGATCCGCCATTCTGTCCCCGGTCAGATACACTCCGCAGTGGATCGTGTTCCAACGAAAACCCAGGAAAGTCAGGTCCTAAGAGACCGTCATGGAGGATTTCCGCCAGTTCACCGACAGCCCAAGATGGAACAGGAGCTGAAGGAGAGACTGGAGGTTGCCCGCTGCTGCCGACGGACAAGGGCTGCGTAAGAGCCAGTCGTCCAAACAGGGATACACATGGATACCCTGGAGACGAAGATAGACCTCAATCACTGACATCTTCGTGAAGGCCCGCGGCACCGAGCTGAGGCCAAAAGGAAGCATCCGAAACTGGAAGTGCTCCTCTCACAAAGAGAAGCGGAGGTATCTCCTGTGTGGATTCCAAATCAGGATATGCATATACGCATCCTGAAGATCCACCACGCTGAGCCAATCGCCCATCTGCAAAGAGGAGCGAATCTGGCCGGGCGTTATCATCTTGAACTTCTCTTGGCGTAGGAAAAGATTGAACTGGGAAAGGTCTAGGATGGTGCGCATGCCAGCCTGGTTGGGTTTGGGCACCGTAAACAGCCGGGAGTAAAAGCCCTCCCCTCGCTCCCCAAGGGGAACGGGTTCCACAGCTCTGAGGTGCAGAAGTTTTTGAACCTCGGCCTTGAGGGAGGGTGAGCCCGACAGCTGAAAAGGAGGGTTGAGGGGTGGGGTAGGGGGTAAAGGTAAGCGGAAGCACGCTCGAGCGACTGACAAGACCCATCTGTCTTCTGTGATGGTCTGCCACGCCTCCCAATGAGACGCAATGCGTCCTCCCACCGGGGTCTCGTGCCAGCGTGGAAAACCCTCATTTGGCAGGCTTATCAGTGGCAGTGCCACCTGAACCTGATGAGGAGGCTGAGGAGCGGGAGAAAAACCGCGTACGCTGTGGTCTACGGCAGTTATTCCCCGCAGGAGAATCCACTCTGCAAGATTTGCGGTCAAGGAAGCCCCAAAAACCAGAGGAAGGTCGACTTTGCGACAACGGTCTCTGGGATTTGAAAGGAGCTTTAACCAGAACAGACAATGATTTAGCCGTCCGAGTGCTATCCTTGGTTTTGGTGAGCTCTACATCAGTAGAAGAGTGAAAAAGCTCCTTACCATCGAATGGAAGGTCCAGCACCTTGTCTTGCACTTCCTTTGAAAACTTAGTGGCATGCAGCCACGCTTGCCGCGAGGCATCAACCCCAAGCATCAGTCCCGAGCCGAGGTGTCTACGTGATGAGCCGCAGCCTCCAGGAGATCCTCGGCCAAGACCCTGGCATCGGAAAGGCCACCTCTGAAATCTTCCAACTTCTCGACCGGAATGTGCTCCTTAAACTCCGACAGACCCTTCCACATCCGCATGTTAGCTCCCGCCAAAATCAATTCTGCATTGGCCTGCCTGAGCTGCAAGGCCGAATTGGCAAAGTTTTTCCTCCCTAGGGAGTCCAGGAGCGTCTCCTCCTTTCAAGACCTGAGTAGCCTTTGCGGAAGAGGATGTTGCAGGTCTGGATTGCAACGTAGCCGCAGCCACCACTGTGGAGGAGGGAGGCGGACAAGACAAGGCCACTTCTTCCGAAGAATGCAGCCTGTACCTCGCGTCAATCTTTTTATTGACAAAAAGTCCTGAGTGTGGCTTTTCCCAAACTCTTCGGACCTCGGCCAGAACGTCCTTCTGCAGGAACAGGCCGGTACGCTCCAAGGGAGACAAGGTGAACGCCCAAGAAAGCACGCCCTCCTGCGGAGTGGGTGCCTCGGGCACCGGGACATCTAAGAAACTCATGTCCAGTAACCGGTCATGAAAAGCTCTGATGGAGCGGGGCAGGTCCTCGTTGTCCTGATCGCCTTGAGGGTCATCTGACAGGTCAGGATCCTGCTGAGCCGTGTCAGGCACTGCCTTGTCCACTGGGGACAATGGTGGCAAAGGCGGAAGAGCAGGGGGAGGCACCACGGGCAAGGGAGGCGCCGGCAGAACCAGCGGGGGAACAGGTGGAGCCAGAGGCGCAGGTGGACATATCTCCTTGAAAAGACCTTTGAAATATTCCCTCATGTGGTTGGTGCGCATTAGTCTTGAAATTTACCGAAAAAATGCGTCGTCAGAAGATTGTTTCGGAACCTGAGGCAGCCTCTCATGAGGTGGACAAATCCAGGGACGTAACGGAGAAGGGTGCCACACCGGCCCCTCCACCGATGTATCCACATAAATCAAAGGAGCCGCCCCCCACAGGCAATGAAACATTGTGCGGAAGAGGCATCCGGGCGTTCCAATCATAAACCGGCCGGTAAGGATGCTTCCTACCCTTAGGTTCACCCAAAGGACCGAACCCTACACCAGGGCCGATGGCGTAGTTGTAGGGGTAGTACCTAAAATGGCCGCCGTGGTCGTGGCGGGAACGGCCGCCATTTTGTCCTCATCTGAGGGGAACTGCACCACGTGAGGAAGTGAGGCAGGGGTCCCCGTCGATGGGTCAGGGGACTTAATTTTAGCCTTAACGTAAGGAACCTCGGCAGAGCCGGTACTATGAGGCCTGGAATGTTTCTGCGACATACCAACCGCCAATTGAGCCTTCGAAGGAAGGGCCTCGCCACTGCCAGTAAAAGAAGAACCTTTCTTCTTTCCCCCCTCAACAGATCTGGTGTCACCACAAGAGCAGGAACGGTGAGCAACCGCTTTCACCGACAGGGCCTTGCCCGGCTCCTCAGAATTGTTGGTAGCCTTAGCCACTGTACGAGGGACCTCGGACCTAGGCCCGGTAAAAGCCTTATCGGCACAGGCCTCGAACATCCGTTCGGTAACCACAAGCCCAGCCAAGGCCTTGGGGCGCACCCCGGTTTTGTTTTTGAGGGAAGCCGAAAGAGGCCTCAGAGCAAGCTCTGGTTCCCCACGACTCAGTAGAACTGGGCCTACAAACAGCCCCCACAGGAGGGGCCTCGGAGCATACTCCGGTGTACACAGGCCCCTTACGGAGACCCTCGGAGAAAACTCTGGTAGAATTATTAGGCCCGACAGGAACCTGGGAAAGGTATCCCCCGGTCTCATCGATGAACGCCTGAAAATGAGAAGGGAGTCACAGTAAAAACAGGAGTCCCAACAGTGTTCCGGACCCAAACACTCTAAACAAAGAGGATGGGGATCCGCCCTCGCAAAGCGACGGTGACACGAACATTCTGGAAAATCTAGTTTAAAAGACAGACTAGTAAACGAACGCTAGCTAGAGCCAGAGAGGAAAACCGGGAAGAAAATCTTCCGAGGATGCAAGTGCGTCCGGCCCCGATCGTGTGGAGAAAAGGACTGATGGGTGATGCGTGGGGCGGAGCCAAGGTGGACTGGGTTACGGCCACGTGCCGGGCCCAGCGCAGGAAAGAGAGGAGGGACACATTTTTGAAAAAAAATGTGGATGCTTTTTTACAAAGGGCTCCGGTCCCGTCCCACAGGACGGAGAGAAGTCCCCACAAGTATGGAGGAAAGGGGGCGGGACGTAGGAGTATTATTAATTTATGTATCCATCAGTTATAAAACATTCATAAGAAGGAGGCATTTATATAAACACACACATACTTCAATACTATTTCACAACACTTTTCAAGAGGAGTAAAAGGCAAAGATTATTATAACATGAAAGATTACAATTATTCTTAGACCGTGTAGATATTTTGAGTTCACCAGAAGAGTCAATTCAATTCAATAGACTAGGCCAAAGTCAATGGGCTAAAGCGGTTCTGGTAAACAGTAAAGTGTCTGCACAAGTAGAAGAATCTTGTTAGGTCACAAGCGGATTAGGCCTGCGAGTTGCAAAGGTTTCAAGAACTTTCACCGCAAGAGGTAAGTACTCAGTCTCATTTCACATTAATTTTCAAATGAAGAAAAAGATGCAGCTGATGACTTCTGTTCTTGCAGATCTCGCTGTTGCTGGGCCTCAGTCGTGGGGACAAGAGGGAGGACGTTTGGGTTCTCCAGCACTGCACTGGGACTGGTCAAAAAGCTTGCAACTGGCAAACTTCAATTCTGGTGGTTGTAAGTAACGCACACAAGCTGGTGTCCCGCTCTCTGGTTATAAGGGTTCCTGCAGCACTCTGAGGAAAATTCAACCTGCTCCGAGAAAGGTATCCAGGTGGCTTACTGTCGAGTTGATTGGTCCCACCAACTCAAAGGGAGAAGTCGTCCTTGCAGGGCTGGTCTGTCGAGATGAACTTGGCGATTCGGACCTGCAGCAGGACTTCACCGGGCAAACCAACGGTCCAGGAGTTGCAGCAGCTGTCCTCTTCAAGCTCGTCTTCGGTTCTTTCGTTCCAGTGGTCGACTCTGCCTTCCAAGCCAAGAGACTCTTTTTTCAGTTCTCTCCCATTCATTCCAGCCTAGCTGTCATTCACCCATCAAGGTGGCTGTCCTTGCTGGACAGTCAGCCAGCCAATCGTCAAGAGTGCATTTGGGTCTCTTAGGAGACTAATCACAGCGCGTTTTGGGAACCTCCCTCACTTCCTACCCACCCCAGACACTTGGGCGCCAGAGGCAGTCTTCATTCCTGAAGCCCGCCAAAGGCGAATGAACAAAGGCCAAACCTGGTTTGGCGCTCAGAGACAAACTCTAGAAGGGCCTTTCCAAAATGAAATGGCGAAAAAAAGACCGGGACCTGTTTTTACAGAGGGGGCTCAGACGCCATCTTGAAAAACATGGCTCCTGCGATTTTAACGTTACTGGAGCTACAAATAGTTCGTGGTCAGGAAAAATCATGGTAGTTTGTTGCAAAACCACTGCCACCAGCCATTCTGAGAGGAAAGGGTTGCATTTAACAGCTACATGAGTATGTAGACACAATGGATACCAAGTAAGCCCTCCAGCACTCTATTGTAAGATAGGGTGTGATGGGTCTAGAAATTTAAAAAAAGACTAGTAAAGTCAATTTCACTTTACTTACTCTGGGAAACAGTATTTAAACCTTGGGAAAGCCCGAAAGGCTTCCCTATGCCACTGCACTGAGGGTGCTGTGTGACAAATGAAAAGATTATGCCTATGGAGTTAGACTCCATAACCAAAGAAAACACAAGAGTAAAACACCCATCAAAATACATGAGAGAGTGGGAAAAGGGTCACACTCTCCAGGTAAAAAAAAAAAGTCCTCAAAATCTAGCAAAGTTGCTGGGGGTCTCTAAGGTGAAGGGAATTAGGGAGAATTCTCAAAAATGTGCTAACACTGGGTATACAAACGCATCCCACTTACTCCGATTTCTTTACCAAGGAAGTCCAGGGGCAAAGGGTGTAGAAGTCACTTTCAGCATGGGAGTTAGGTCCCGCTAGTCAGCAGTTCGGACTATGATAAGAAGGTTCTGGAGACTGGACATCTGTACTTCCTTAGCAAACCAGGATGAAGACATCCATGGAGCAGGCAACCTCGGGAGACAACCAGGCAATGCTGGTCGGGTGCAACGGTCGTCCTCTGGTTGTCAGCAGGCTGCAATTCATCGTTGGAGCCAAGATCCATATGAGGATCTGTCAAATGGCTGCAGGAGACGACAATTAATCCAGGATTTGGACTGGGGTAACCCCTAAACCCACCAATGAGAATCAGCCCTGGCCAAGACATCTGCCCAGCAACAGACACTTGGGTCTGTCTGGACCTAGTCCACAAGCTAAAGCCGCCACACAACCATACCGCCCCTTTGCGCAGGATAGAGGCGGCTCTGTCCAGGTAAGGGCTCCATTTACAGCAATTTACAGACCCGAGAGGGCACGGAGAAGGCCAAGGCACAAAAAAGCCAATTGACAGGCGAAAATCCATGGTACTCTAAATGACATTATGCTGTAAAATGCAAAAGTGCACGCAAGAAAAGTAAAAACACGGTAAGAGAAAAACATTTGCAGCCACCAACCCAACCTGGACACTGTGTCGACTGCCAAAGATACAAAAGAAAGTTATAGGGACAGTGCCCCAACCGCACTTCACGGGAATGTAATGGGTTCAGCTTTTAAAATAACAAGAATTCCACTAGGTACTGATACCTAGACTGATCAGTTTCCCCATTACAGTAAGCAAAAAGAAAGGGAAGTAAAGCGGAGGACTTTACTTACCTCCAAAAAGTCAGGTCAGGATGCAGACAATAGTAAAGATAGGGTGTCTCATTAAAGTCTATAGCATGAAGGCTGCAAACGGAAAATCGTTCAAGTCACCTACATATTTTCTCTTAAACGCAATGTTCCCCCAACCAACTTGGTAGCTTGAAGACAAAATGGACTCTCAGTTGTGGATTTCTCCATATTGTAGCAGTGCCCATGATTTTAGAATTCTAGAGGAACATTATTTGATAACCAGGACTAGATGTAAGATGCCCTCCAAAAGGTCACGTACAGGAAGATCCTTTAATTCATTTACATTTATTTTGAAACACCAAACGGCACAGGATTTCTGATGCAATACTCTTACTACATGAACTGGACAACAAGTTCTTATCCCGCTTGTATGGACTGACTTCTAAAATGCTAAAAAAAATAATATAAAAAGGGTGCATCTCTGGGATTGTTATGAACTGACTTTTTCTGACAAAATGATTTACTAGTGATCCCACTCAGATTGACGATGTAGGTACTGGGGAGTCAACTTGTGTGCCACGAAGGGAATCCTGCTTTGAATCGGGGCTCAGGAAGCTCCTAGAAGGCTGAATAGGGGCTAGAAAGAAGAACAAGTTACTTTCTTACCTGGTAACGTTCTTTCGATGGGATGGTCCGACGACGTATTCCATATCTATGACATGTAATCACCACAGCTGTGCTGCTTCGGAAACTTTTTTTCGGCGTCTGTGTCCTGCGTCGATGCGCCATCGTCGAGGGCCTCCTCCGACGTCATCCGATGTGATAAGTAGGACGCACAACGCCTGTAGCCTCAGTTGTAGTTTTTTCCCCCGGAACGTGTGACACTAGTCAACTGCCAGTCAGACACAAAGCCTTGCGGAACGTAAGCTGCAATCGCAAAATAAATTGTGCAGCGGGGCAGGCAGGGCGGGAGTGTCAGATCCCTTAGACGAACTGCTCCTTGTTGACACGTCGTGGAGTAATTAATTCTTCCTATCAATGTGATTCTCAGGGGTACAAGAGAACAGACTGAGAAACTAATTGATCGAAAGATGTTGTAAATTCGTTGGAACCGCAATTGCTTCACGATTGTGAGGACATCCAGGTTACTCCAGGTCACTGCAGAGAAGTACAACTAATTACCAGCTAATATTGAACTCTCTAATAATGATTTACAATAATCAAAAGACTAACCTGCAGAGAAACGTGGCATTAAGCAAGGAAGTTCCATACAAATTGATCCTCAAGACTGATGAGTTCTGGAGACCACAAGTAAAAAAAAAAGGTATTTAGCAAAAATGTAACAAGAGGTACAGAGAAATGGCAAGAGAAGTGAAGGTTTCTTACCAGTGTTCTCAGGATGTGTGAGATCCAGGCGAGTACTTGTCCTTGTCGTCTCTCAGGAATCCACTCCGGTTCAAGGTTTGTCCAAATCACCAATCACCTGTCCCGACGGCACGAGGACGCCTATGGTGCCAAGGCAGTCTCTAGTCCAGCACCTCAACCTATTCCCGCCGGCACGAGGACGCCCAAGGACAACACGGAAAGAAAGGACAGTGGTACAAGAAAGATAGGAGAGAAAGAAAACAAGAGAGGAAGCGGTCACCAGCCTCCAAGGTCCAAAATCTACCAACACCAAATCACTGGGCAAGAATATCCTAGAACGGTCCAAGGTCCAAATTCCTAGAAGCTATATGGAAGGGCAATCCGGGCGAGAAATCCAAAAGACATAATCCGAGGTCAAAAGATACCAGAAAATCCAAGCATAAACAAAAGCTGCTGTCAAACACGATCAGAAGCAGCGACTGGAGGGCGAGGGAGAGTTAAATACCGGACTACCGGCAGTAAGTCGATCACGTGACCCAATGCGTAAAGAATCACGTGGGAAACTACGCGCCCACTGCCGTAATCTCCATGGTAACTTCCACGCAAAGCGTCGGAAACACGGTTTCCGACTAACGCGTCTGCAAAAGGCAGTTCGTGGACAAGACACCACCGCCCCCCGTCTTTCATCCGGTAAAAGCACCCGCTGCTGCCTGCGAGCGGACAAGGTAACTGGAGGGATGTTGCGAACCCGGGACCGTTTTCTAACAGGGAGCGATATGGAATACGTCGTCGGACCATCCCATCGAAAGAACGTTACCAGGTAAGAAAGTAACTTGTTCTTCGAGGGGACTGGGTCCTCCGACGTATTCCATATCTATGACAGACTCCCAAAGCAGTACCAGAGCAAGGAGGAGGGAAAGAATTTAGAATCAAAATTTAGAATAGCCAATCAAATAGCAGAGCAAAGGACCGCCTTGCCAAAGGCCAGATCCTGTGCTCGGATGGAATCGAGGGAATAGTGACGTACAAATGTATGTACTGAAGCCCAGGTGGCTGCATCACAGATGTTGCGAATAGGAACACCCCTCTGCAGGGCAGTAGACGCAGCCATACCCCTGGTAGAATGGGCCCGCAAGCCAGCCGGTGGGTCCTTACTAGCCAAGCGGTAGCACTCCGAGATGGCCAAAATAATCCAGCGAGACAGTCTGTTTCGTCACAGCTTGCCCCAAACGCTTTCCAGCGTAACCAATAAAGAGTTGATCGTCCACTCTGACCCAGGACATGCGTGAAACATAAAAGCTTAAAGCTCTCCTAGGATCAACCCTATGGAGCCTCTCCTCTTCCTTACCAGGATGCGGAGGAGGATAGAATGCCGGAAGAACAACCTTCTGGGCCAAATGAAATTCTGTCACTACCTTCGGAAGAAAAGAAGGACGAACTCTAAGGACAATCCTGTCCTTGTGAAATACAGTGAAGGGTGGCTTAACTGAAAGTGCCTGTAACTCACTCACTCTGCGAGCGGAAGTAACCGCAACTAAAAACACGGTTTTCAGAGTTAACAGCCTCAAAGGGCAAGAAAGTAAAGGCTCAAACGGAGCACCCATAAGAAACTTAAGAACAAGGTTCAAATCCCAACCGGGCACCAGGAAAGGTGACGGAGGGAATACATTAGTGACCCCTTTCAGAAACTGTGAAATTAAAGGGATTTTAAAGTAAGAACACTCTTCAGACGAGCGCTTAAAGATGGACAGCGCCGCCAGGTAACCTTTAATGGTACCCACTTGCAAGCCCCTGTGGGCCAAAGAAAGCAAAAAGGACAGAACCATGGAGATGTCACATGCAAAAGGATCCACATTCAGAACTCTGCACCAGTCGCAGAACTTACGCCAACGGCACAGAGACTTTGTTGCCGGCCTTCGGGCCGAAAGCAACACCTCCATCACGTCTTCAGGGAGGTCCCAATCCCTATACCTCAACCTTTCAGAAGCCAAGCGTGAAGGTTGAGTGATCTGACCTCTGGATAGAGAACCTGACCCCCCTCCCGTGAGAGCAGATCGTCTCGGTAGGGAAGACGACGCGGAGGGCAGATGGACAAGTCGAGAAGGTCCTGTTACCACATCCTCCGGGCCCACGCCGGAGCAATGAGGATCATCCGGGAACCGAACTTCCGTAACCTCCGCAGCACTTGCGGGATGACGGGGACTGGAGGAAACGTGTACAGCAGCGGGAATGACCACTCCACCACGAACGCGTCTCCTAAGGCTCCTTTTGGAGGAAATTCCCGCGAGCAAAACCTTTCGCACTTCCGGTTGACACTGGAGGCGAAGAGATCCACTTGAGGGGTCCCCCAAAGGGCGAAGATCTCCAGGAGAATCTCCTGAGCCAACTCCCACTCGTGAGAGATCGTGCTCTGCCTGCTCAGAGCGTCCGCCGTCACGTTTTCGTCTCCGGCCAGATGAACTGCCGAGATCGAAACTTCCTGCTGGATGGCCCAGAACTCGAGCTGCATCGCCTCCCTGCACAGAGGAAGTGACCCCGCCCCCCCCCTTTTTGTTGAGGTAGTGCATGGCCACTGTGTTGTCCGTCAGGATCAGGACACTCTTTCCTCGCACAGTCGGCAGAAAAGCCTTCAGGGCTAGCCTGACGGCCCTCAGCTCCAACAGATTGATATGGAGTCTGGACTCTGACGGAGACCAACGACCGCTGACTGTCAGCCCGTTGGCATGAGCTCCCCAACCCGTGAGGGATGCATCCGTCACGATCGTCACCTCCGGCCAGGGAAGCCAAAATGGAGCCCCCTTCATCAAGTTGCCTTCGACGGCCCACCACAGAAGGTCCCGGGCGACCGAGGGCGGCACCTGAACCGGGTCCGACATCCTGCCGGAGGACTGCGACCATTGCGTCTTGAGCGCCCACTGCAAAGATCTCATCCGCAGGCGAGCCTCTGGCACCAGAAGAATGCAGGATGCCATGAGGCCGAGCAACCTCAAGAACTCGAACACTGGGAGCGTCTGGGCATGCTGAAACTTGTGCACCATCTGCTGAATGTGAAGAGCCCTCACCTGGGGAGGAAAACACTGCCCCAGGGAAGTGTCGAGCACTGCTCCGATGTACTGGAGCCGCTGTGTTGGCGTCAAATGGGACTTCTTTAAATTGAGGGAGAAGCCCAGCCTGTGAAGGGAGTGGCAGGTGACGGACAGATGATCCAGGACTTGCTCGGGAGAGCTCCCCCTGATCAACCAATCGTCCAGGTAGGGGTAGACGTGAATCCCCCCCCTTGCCTGAGATGCGCTGCCACCACCACCATGAGCTTGGTGAAAACCCTCGGGGCGGAGGTCAATCCGAACGGCAGGACCCGAAACTGAAAGTGCGAGTCGCCAACCGCGAACCTCAGGTACTTCTTGTGCTTGGGATGGATCGGCACATGGAAGTAAGCATCCTTGAGGTCGAGTGACACCAACCAGTCCTGAAGCTGAAGGGCCTGGAGGACTTGAGAGAGAGTAACCATCTTGAACTTGTCCTTCCTGAGGAGTTTGTTCAAACCGCGCAAGTCCATGATGGGTCTCAATCCCCCGTCTTTCTTCGAAATCAAAAAAATAAGGGGAATACCATCCCTTGTTCCTCTCCGCTACAGGCACCAGTTCTATGGCGCCTTTCTCCAGCAGGGCTTGAATTTCCTGCGCAAGGAGCGGATCCAGACTCTGCAAAGAGAGGTTCCCCGGTGGATTGTCGCGAGGCCTGTGCCGAAAGGGACGACAGTAGCCGTGGGCTATGATCTCCAGAACCCACACACCTGAAGTAGTGGCACGCCACTTTACAAGATGCTGCGCCAGCCTTCCCCCAACCGGCGAACCATGGGATATGGCCTCATGACAGAGGGAGCGGCCGTGGCGTTAGCTGAGGGCAAAGAGGCAACTGCCCGAGCAGCCTTGGCACCACGGGTACCCTGTCGTCCACCTCTGGTACCCCTGCGTTGGCCTCTTTGACTGCCAGCTCCTCTCGCTTTACTGAAGGACGAGTAATAGTGAAAGGAACCACCCCTCCACTGCTGTCCCCTAGGACGAAAAGGCGGAGGTTGGCGAACTGCAGCGCCCAACGACTTCGCTGCAGCTTTCGAGGTCTGCAACCTCTCAAGGCTCTCGTCAGCCTTGCTGCCAAAAAGGTGTTCACCGTCAAAGGGCATGTTGAGGAGCCGAGACTGCACATCAGGCGCAAACCCTGACTTCAGCAACCACGCAAACCTGCGTATCACGGTGCTCGCCGCCATGGACCTACTGACGCATTCAGCTAAGTCCAAACCCGACTGAACTGACTCGCACATGGCATCCTTACCATCCTGGACCATAGCAAGGAAACCATCCCGTTCGTCCCCTTCGGGAATATGTTCAGCCGCTAACGCAACACAGTTCCAGAGAGTGTGTGTGAAACGAGACAAGGCACAAATGGAGTTGGCCGCCTGAAGCGCCATACCACCAGAAGAAAACACTTTCTTCGCCCAGCCATCAAAACGTTTGTCGTCCCTATCAGGAGGAATGGTAGGGTACGACGCCTGCTTTGCCGGGGCCGTGGCCGCCTGCACCACCAAACTCTCCGGAGTGGGGTACCTGGTCAAGTAGCAGGGGTCACTACTGGCTGGACGGTATTTTCGCGACAAGGATCTGCCCACCGCCGGGAGACTCTCCGGAGCAGTCCAAGCCGCCGCCACCCTTCTCTGTAAAGCCATATGGAACGGCAGTACCAGATCAGTTGGGGGACCAACATCAAGGATGTCTGTCAGATCATCCTGCACAAACTCCCCTGGGGGAGCAGACCAACCCAAGTACTCAGAAACCCTAGCCATAAGGCGCCGGTACGAGGAATCGGCATGAGAGCCAGGCTCAGGCCTACAAAACTCCACCTCCGGAGAGGTGTCCAGTCCACTGGCATCATGCAGTGACTGTCTCAAATCATCAAACTGACTATGGCCCGAGACAATGTCATCTGGAACCCGACTAGGAACCAGGCCATCAGAATCCTCATCCGCCTCTGAAATATAGTCCAGGTGGCGAAAAGAAGGCACCTGAGAGTGCTTGCTCTTAACCAGAGCCTTCCTAGGGGGTCCACCCGTGCCACGGGGTACCTCCGACACGAAAGGCGTCGAGCGAATCGGCGCCGGGGGAACCGGCATCGGCGCCGAGAGGATCGGTGTCGAGGAAATCGGCGTCGACGTCAGATGCAGCGCCTCCAGCATCGGCGGCGTTGACACAGCCCTCGAGGCCGGAGCCCCGAGCGTGTCCCTCGACGACATGAGCGTCGACGACTTCCTCGGAGCCGGAGCCTCGAGAAAGCCTGTCGACTCCCTCGACGCCTCAGACGTCGATGTCTTCCTCGAAGACCGCACAGGTGCACACGGTCTCGAACGCGTCGAGGGCCTTGGACCTGGAACGGGTACGTCGAGAACGAGTCCCCTTGTCCGAACGGGACCTCTCCCGTGACTCGTGCCGACCACTCTTGCGAGCGGTGTCTCTCGACCTCTCACGACCGACCCCACTCGGGGGCGCGGACGGCTTTGTACCCTGCGACTCAAGAATTTTCTTCCCGAAGAAAGCCCATTCCTCCGGCGTCGCACGGCTGGTGGGGTAAGCGACGTGCCGGGCAGAGTCCTCCGAAGAGGACCTGGAAGACGACCGGTGTCGGCGCTTCCGAGAATGCCTCGAAGAGGCTGAGGAGTGGCGAGACCGACTCCTAGAAGGAGACCCACGAGACTTCCGACGACGATGCGGAGAGTCACCCCTTGAATCATCCGTCGAAAGCCCCGCAGACTTCGACTTCCTGGGCTTGCACACCCGACCTACCGACAACTTCTTCTTACGTTCGCGTAAGGCTTTGGACGTGAGCGACTGGCAGTCGATACAGTCATCCGTGTCGTGGGCCTCCCCGAGGCAGGCGTCGTGCGAGTCCGTCACCGACATCTTGGACCCACACTCCCCGCACTTCTTGAAACCCGGACGCGGGGTCGAAGACATCTTCACACGAAGGATTTGCACAAAACGAACAGGTTCGAAGAACCGAGAAGAACAGAACTCAAAAGAGTCGAGGCGTGAACCGAGAATCACGAAGCAACACGTTCGCGGAAAAAACGGAACTGAGGCTACGGGCGTCGTGCGTCCTACTTATCACATCGGATGACGTCGGATGAGACCCTCGACGACAGCGCATCGACGTCATCGACGCAGGACGCAGAAAAAAGTTTCCGAAGCAGCACAGCTGTGGTGATTACATGTCATAGATATGGAATACGTCGGAGGACCCAATCCCCTCGAAACCCTACGCCTCTTGAAGTTAGAAGCGACCAGATGCTTTGCTGGAAATCTGGTCTTGTGAGAAGGGAGAAGCTTGACACAGCTATGCTCCCAGTTGTTACCAGTGCTGTTAAAGGCGGAGGAGTGAGGGGAGCAATCAAAGTGGTTCCACGTGTGCCTCCTGTATTGGTCCAAATCAGTCCATAAGGGAGGATACTATTGCAAGATTGGTGCCTTCAAAGGGAAGCAGAAGGCACAGTGATCCTTCCTCCTGTGCAAGGGTTTGCCTCTGCAATCTTGATGTGCACGTGTGGTAGATCAGTTGCGTTACTAATATCAGGTAACCAGGTGTCTGTTGCTTAAGCCCAGCTGTAGACAGCGTTTAAGTGTGTGATGCATGCTTGACCACTACTAGGATGCTGAAGCAGCACCCCAAGACCACTACAACTGAACTTAACTAGCACAAGGCATGCAGATCCGATTACGCATATGGTTTAGCGCAGAATGAGCAGCAAAGACGCAATAGAGAACATTAAGGCGCAAGACATGCACAGCTGCTTTCTTATGCTAGCGCTTAATGGAGGAGAGGACGAGCCGCTGGGCCAGGCGCATACACAAAGGTGCACAGGCATAGCCATGCATGCAACCCAGCAGGATGTATTTAAATGGATGGGATACTGCATTGCACCACACATTGCACCCGTCCCCCTCCTGCAAGGTAACATGCATGAAAGCATCAAAGGTAAGGACATTCCTCCAATCTCACCGCCACAGAGTATTAAATACAAGAACAGTGTATGACGGTGTAAAGGACATGTGGCACACGTCCCTCCGTACAGTAGTATATACACACCTTGCTGCATTACGTTTTTTCTTGCACCCACTGCTTGTTGGTACGTGTTAGCATGCGACCTTGTGACCGACAGCAAAACTATAAACTGGCCACAGCAAAAACGCGAAGTCCCTGCCAAAGAGCACCAGAGAGGTCAACAGTCGATACCATTTCGGACCTTGAGCTCATGAAGGGGAGTTGAACGTACCAATGACATAGATTTTCCCACGGAGGACACAGGCTGCCGAGCCTGAGCGGGAAATGCGCATAGGAGCCACTTCAGTCCACTCATTTACTTTGGGGTTATACACCTGCACCATGTCCATGCCATCACCATCTTCCAGAACAGCGCCACCTATAGGAGGAGCACAGCCAAAGCCAAATTAAAAAACAGCATGGGCAACAGAGGTTTGAAAACCAAGCTGAAATAAGTCATGCAAACATCATTGCAGATATATTTTCCAAACACATTTAGGGCAGTAACTACATTTCTTGAAAAATTGGCCAATTTAACAGATTTTAGATTTTGTAAAATTCTGCACGAGTATGGGACTGGCAAACCCACGGTTACCAGACGTACTATGCAGCCCGTTTCCTTTGTGTCTAGTAATCTTTTTGTTAGACGTCTGATGTCCCCGAAATGGGCTGGAGGCAGCAGAGTAAGTTCTGCATTTTTTTTTAAATGCAAATGCGAAAGCCAGGTAAGGCGGTACTAGCAGGTAGCACAGCCATTTCTGTGCTCCAGAAAACCCTGCCACTCTTATACTACTATTGTGAACTGTGCTGCACCCTACCTATAGTTGGCCATTTGCTTGCACTGTACTACACCCTGTAGCTAGCCACTGTGTTAATTTAGATAGATTTGTGAAGATTAGTCACGCATCACATTTAGACAGAATTGTGAAGACCCCACCACTCATACCCAATATCTTACACCTACACGCACCTAGCCTAATTATGTACCTGGCATTCATAAGTTAACTCTTGGTGTTTTCCACTGCTCTGCCAGCGTGGATTCTAGACGTTTCTTCCATTGCTCTGCCAAAGCTCATTCTAGATGGTTAGCCACTGTGTTGAGCCCCATAGTTAATCGTGCTGAACTATACTGTACCCTATAGTTACCCATTGTGCTGAACTGTGCTAAACCCTATAGCTAGCCACTATATTGAACTCTGCTGTGCTCTATAGTTTGCCAATGTGTTGAACAGAGATGGGATTACTGCGAACAATTAACTGCAACCACTGAAAAAATGTACCCCCTTTTCACCCCATAAACTCCCCCGCACTACCCCTATATGCATTATATACTATACCTGCCCCCCCCCCCACATATATATGGGTTGTAAAGGGGATCGAAATTAAAAAATAAGGTCGACATTTTCAGCAGTCGCAGTTAAATGGTTGCAGGAATGGTATGATCCCAGTTTAAACTGGAAAGCACCCTATAGTTAGTCTCTGCGCTGTGCCTTAGTTAGCTGCTGTGTTTTGCCCCATAGCTACCCTGTGCTCTGCCCCATAACTGTGCCCTATAGTTAGCCACTATGTTGAACTGCACTGCGCCACTGTGTTGAACTGTTCTACGCCCTATAGTTAGCCATTGAGTTCTGGGCCACAGTTAGCCTGTGCTGAATGTCGTTGCGCCCTATAATTACCCATCGTAAGGAGATACAGGCGGGGAGCACAGATATTACTTGTTTCCAGAAAACCCAGACCCTCTTACACTACTACTATTGTGAACTGTATTGCGCTCCATAGTTAGCCACTGTGTTGAACTGTGCTACCCACCCTAGTCTGCCATTGTGCTGCGCTTCATAGACATTGTACTGAATTGTGGAAGTAAATGGGTTGCTCCTAGATGTATGTTGGGGGCGCAGGGGAGATTCTGCTGTATTTAGATGTATTTTGCAGCAAAGGAAATGTGTGACAGCCAGATGAACTTCGGGGGGCAGGAAAGGTGTTGTACTTAGATGTATAGGGGGGGGGGGGCAGGAAGAATAGCCATGCGTCACATTTAGATAGAATTGTGAAGATCATCCTCCTAGAAGAACTTTGAGAGTACCCAATGTAGTAACCATCCTACTCCTGCTCCCCTCCAACACACATCCCAAGTGCTATACACACTCTTATGGGCCAGCCAAACTACACACAAACCCACACCAAACTTAAGTAACACTTGCATACAACGAACAATCGAGGCATTGGGCCTCACCCTTACGGATACAACAAGCCAATACAAGCAATGTACCCCTCAGCAATCCAACACACAGGCGCCAGTTTCTCCTGGTTCTGGACATCCATCCAGAAAGGACATCCGACGAGGAAGGCGACCGGTGACGCCGCTTCCGGGAGTGCCCAAACGACGAGTGGCAGGACCCTCTCCAGGATCGCGATCCCCGGGATTCCCAAAGAGGAGAGCCACCCCTCGAATCGTCAGTGGACATCACTTTCGCAGCTTTTCGGGACTTACTGGGTTTAGTACCCCGGCCTACCTGTAACTTCCCCTTACACTCCCTGAAGGCCTTAGCAGTCAGCGACTGGCATTTCGAACAGTGGTCAGTGTCATGACTCTCGCCCAGACACCACAAACAAATGCGGTGCGGGTCCGTAATCGACATTTTAGACCTACAGTCCCGCCAAGTCTTGAAGCCAGACCGCAGAGTCAGAGGGGTAGACGAAGAAGACATATTCTCAAAGAATACACGAGGCACGCAGAGTTCTCAAAACAAACCCGTTTGCGGAAAAAACGGAACTGAGGCTACGGGCGCTGTGCATCCCATTTATAACATCCAGTGACGTCACCCTCAACGGAGGCCTTTGAGGGACATCGACCCGACACAGGACGCCCTCTGCCGAAATATTTCCGAAGTAGCACAGCTGTGGACATTACATGTCAAAAGATGTGGAATACGTTGGAAGACACAATCCATTAGAATAGTCATTCTCTAAGGTGTGATCAGTTCCTAAAGTCAATCTAGAATAAGTTTTGAGAAGTTTGAAGTGGCCCGAACCAAACATTCCTTCAGTTCTTGTTAAACCCGGGCCATGTGCTCTTCTGCCATCAACAAAACCACTCAGTAAAAGGCCTGTCAAATCTTCTAGCCATTTCTTGTGGTCCCTTCCGGTCTGCCTCAGGTCTTTAACAAACATCTCTGGAATTCAGAGGTTCGGGCCCAATTCAATGTTTGACATTCTTTTGACAGCTTAGTGGATCCCCTAAACTTCTTTTGATGGCTACCCTAGCTGGACTACATTTGCAAGCAGAGGGTCTTCTGAGGTCTCCCTTTAAGTGGAACCCTTTATGATGTGCTGCCCTAGTGGCCAATATGGCTACACAGTAGTGGTGCTTTTGAAGTACCCCATTTCTGTCACAGGCCGACTGTCAACCTGAAGGTGTGCTGCAGTGGTAGCTGCGATATAGCCCAGGGCACATTGTGCCATTGGCATTTTACCAAATTGGTAGCCCAATTCCCATATAATGGTGGCCACTGGGAGACAGGGGGGGGCCCAATTTCATGCACCCAATCATTTACTTTTTGGCCATTCCCTTCTCTGGGTAGCAGAATTCAGGCCTAAAATGACAGTTGGTGCTGGCATGGGTTAATCCTGATCCCCAACCCTGCACTCTGTGGTTTAGACTGCCCTATTGTCCACAGATGTCTCCCATTTACATCCTGGGTGTGTTCCTGCATTTGTTTTTAGGGCCAGCCCTATTGGCTATTGGCCATGTTCTGTGTGTGCCTAGAGAGATGGCTTTAGCTATCCTGTGGGTAAATGTGTTATCAATGGGAGAGTGTGATTTACTCAGCTTCTTACCCATCTTGCTAAAAGACAGTGGTTGAAGATGGGTTGCTGTCGCCCTGGAGTGGTCACACTGGCTCTACCCTGGCTCCTTTGTCCTTGGCCCCCCGGTTTCTTCTGTGCTGCTGGAATGCCATCATGGGTTCCTTCTCTTCCTGAGTCTCTTCTGACCCACTAAGAAACAAGCAGTCCAGTCAGAAAGGTTTAGCGGCCTTTCAGATAATGCAGCTATGTAAAATCCTCCTAGACCAAGCACCTGGAGGTGGAAATTCTTCCTGGCTTAGGACAACCAGTGGCTTGTTGCTGTCGCCCCACATCAGTTCTCTTGCGTGCTGCCCTCTCCTCGCCTAAGCTGCCCCGCAGATACCTCTGTCCTCATCACTTTTGCTTCTGCCCAATGTTAACCTCCCATGTATCCTGCTTGTTGATTCTTTTATTAGTCAGATTGCTTGCTGGCTGTGGGCTCAATTTCCCTTGCAATTGATAGACTATGGAAATGCTCCCACAGGGATGGCTGCACTCTTTATTGGGAAAAAACTTGTGTACACATACAAAATGTATTTCAGGTCTAATTGCAATAAAGTAATCTAACACTTGCGGTGTTAAAATTCTTGAAAAGAGAATCAGGCACAATATCATTTATGGACCGGGGCATATGTGTATGTATGTAGTGTAGTGTAGTGTGGTGTGTCCATTTCAGTGAGATCCTGGAAGAAGCCTGAAGGAGCCAAGTATCCTGTCCAGCTGCAAGACATGCAAGGAAACAGTGGACCCAACCAAAGAAGGTCTGGCAAACAACTCCTGCTGCTGTCCTGGAAGAGCCCAGTCTTGTAAGTCATCTTCAGAAGACCAGTCCTGCGAGGGAGCTGCAACACTTGGGGTGGTGGGAACAATCACCTTCAACGGCAGCACATTGTCCTGTGAAGAGCAGTAAGAAGTGGCCCTGGATTCCCCCAGTGGTTGGCCAGCTCTGAGCTTGGGCTACCGCACTGCAGACATTGCAGTTACTCAGTGAGGCTCAGAACTTTGGGGTATCGACAGCTTAGGCTACTGGATTCAGTAGCAAGGGGATCAGAGATAGGCACCAACGTCTGACAACGACAGCTGTGTCCCCCTCTGTCTCAGTAGCAGTAGTCCAAAACGGCTTTCATATATACAATCATGTGCTGAGAGGGGCCCTGCATCAAGTTCTTCTGCATTCTCCATCCTGAAGACCATGCACCAGCATTTGTCGCTGACTGGAGAAGTGCTTGAACCTGCAACAGGGCATCAATGACCAGAGCCGACAGTGGGAAAAGTGACCATGGACCCTTTTCTGAAGACCTGCCAAGTCCTAAGAAGAATCGGAGTACGGCAGTGAGTTGTAACACTACTTACCTGAACCTCATTTTTAAAAGTTTGGTAACTTTTGAAAGGTTTTCTAACAGTTTGGATTTGCCATTGTTTGCTCATGCAAGCATTGCGAAAATGGGAGACTTATTCACTAGAACAACTTGTCCTCTACCCCTTGGAATTCTTCATTGGGCCCCAGAAGCCCCTCACTAATTCCCCGCCCCATCTCACAAAACTCTGACTGTTGGTGAACCTTTGGGCACAAGGCCCCATACATCTTAGGGATGGACTTCTGAAGTTAAGGTGGTATCTATGTGGACCTGTAGTGCTGGATACTAATACTTACCTTCCTTAGCAAGGGATTGTATGAATTGTGCCCTATTGAAGTGATTTTATATATGTGTCATGTATTGGTCTTTTGTAATATTACATGCTAGTCTTATATGGCCATACATGAGCACAGTATTGTTAGTCTAAGTGTGTTCCTGGACGGTCACTGTGTGTACTGATTGAGGAACCCTTACCAGGCTCACATTGTTTGAGACTTGGCCTTGACCACTCGCCTAGCTACCTTTAACTGGTTTGACTACAGCTCCCAGAATTGTCCCCATCACTAAACTAGTTTGGCCTCCAATACATCTGTCCGCCAGGCCAGAGTATAGAGATTCAGTACCAACAGGCACCATACGCACTGGAGATCAATAGCCCCCCCCAGCCCCCACACAGTGGGTGACAACTCTACTTGGGGAGAAAAGGGAGGAAGTCCCAATGGCTCTAGGGGAGCTGGGCAGAAGCCTGCCGAGTCCCCTGTTCCTGTAGGACTTGAAGCCTCAGAACCCATCTACCAGTTATCGAATACAGTTTCCAACAAGGGCAGTGCGCCATTGTGACCCACAGTTGAGGTATAGAGATGGACCATAGCGGTTGGAACACTACGTTCAAAGAATTTGCGTGCAGAACCATAGGCCCTTGAGGGTCTGTGGACGAAGACCTGGTAACTGGTGTGGGCCTTGACAGTTGGCGAACTGCCCTGTAGTACATGCCACCAGTACAAGCCCACACAGAGGCCGAAGTCCCCCACAGACAGAAGTCTTAACAGACCCTGAAAGGTCCTTTTCTCGCCTTCTTCATCCTACATTTCCTGTAGGAGGCATATTTGTATTATTGCTGATTCGTGATGGGGCTTGGTAAATGTATTATTCTGGTACGTCTAGGATCCTCTTTTCTTCAGACTTCTAGATCCTATACATATTGCGTTTATCCCAAAATATTGTGGGCTAATATTTTACTTATGTATACTTAACTGACTATTACTATTTTTGTAACATTTTATCCATTAGGTAAAATAAGATGTGCAATTTTTTATTAAAGTAGATTTCACAGCATATTTTCTCTTTTGGTTATGTTCTGGTGATTTATACCATGCAGCGCTACCACCCAGGGGCAGTCTCGAGGCGCTTTGTGGAATAATTACTTCCCCACTGGAGTTAAGCCAGACTATTCTGCCATCTGCAAGGTTTGGTTTACCTTTTAGGGTAAATTAACCTAAAGGCGAGACAGGTTACACGGACTGTAAAAAACAACATCTCCAACACAGAGTATTTAGTGATTGCTGCAGAATTCCCTGCCCTAAAAACTCCACACTAAAAAGCTTACCTACCCGTTAAATACTGCATTTTCTCCCATTGACACTCTATAAACACATACAATACTGTGAGGATTCGGGAATGAAACCCCAACACAATCAAGTCATGTTTTTGGTCAAAGGCTTTTACTAAAATAAAAAGGGGTTTGGAAAATGCCTCCCACACCTAGTTGTAAGAGGTTTTCCTACCTAAACCAAAGACTACAGATCTGTCTGTATCGGAATGTCCAAAACATAAAAAAAAAAAAACTGTCCCGTGTACAAATTTCTATTCGGACCCTCCCACTTCAATATACAAAATTCTAAGGTGAAAATGGTAATGTCTTTGGCCTTGGGTGGTTTAGAAAAGTGTTCAAAAGTTTCATACATCCTGGTGAAATTGATTATGCGTTTTTTAAACACATGTGAGCAGATAAGTAGGGAATAACACATTGTGGTCGATGCCCTTTTGTGCTCCTTGTTCCAGCACCTCAGCATTTTAGTGTAGTGCGCGACCCATTACCTACTTATTTTTTTGCACTCTGAGATTCTGGTCTACAGTTAGTCCAGGCCAGTTCCTCTCCTCTATCCCCCAACCGTAGATAAGCGGTGCACCAGCTCCTGATAGGGCTATTTTTTTTTGTTAAACTAAAAATCTAAAGTAAGCTGTAATTGCCTGGACTTTGTGTCTTCACCTCACGGGCCATTGGTCCAGGGCAAGTGGCCCATGTGGTCCTTTGGATTAAGTGCCCGAATATACACGATCACAACACAAACAGTGCTAGTCCTTAAATCGCTCAAATGCACGATACAGCAACATCCTGCCCTCGATTCTCCTATAGAGTGCATTTGAAAGGATTCACATCAGACCTAATTCAATTAAGAATGCCCAATGTACATCTACGTCCAGGTTTTCCCCCCTGTTCATGCTTTAAGCAACCACTGGCCTATACCAATAAACCATCTAGGCTAATTAAGTGCTCACTAACACCTTACGCCAAAAATTCAACATTTAAAAAAATAAGCATTATCAACATCTGAAGCACCACTCGGGTATGTTTGCACACATAGCATCTATCAAGGCAATTCAATCATCTAGAACGGACGAATGCATGATGAAGTTCCAAAAAGGTATATAGTTCCTCATCGAGGTTATGTCCCCGGGATTTTTTGTTTCTAAATATAGGATACAATACATTTCCAACTGTCTTAGCTGTAGTTCTCCATCACCACCTCGGGGAGATTTTTTTAATGGCAAAAAAAAAATATATATATATATATATACACACACACATACATACATATACACACACACACATACATACATACATATACACACACACACACACATTTGACGGGGGGCGCTGTTGCGCTTACAAGAGATGGCCGCCTAAGTGTGAGCTCCGGGCTTGAACTCTGCTGTGGTGCGTAACAAACTTCTACACCAACAACGAGAATCCACCTCTCCAGACCTGTACCTGGTTCAAACCGAACCACACACACGGTTTTTTCTTTACACAACATAGTTGTGGGTACTACTTAACCTAGTTTTTTCCAGAAAGAACTAAGGTGTTGATACACAAGAATCTCCTATTACTCTTTTCTTGTGTTTGATTTTTTATTTTTTATTACAGGGGCCACCCATTTGCCCTGATGAAGGCGGTTCATGTAGAGTAATACTGATCCGGCTGATGCATTTGGAGCTGGATACTTCCTCCGCCGAAACGTGTTCCTTATGCAAGGGGGACATTTGCACCAATAGGTACTTTTGGGGTCTCTGGACTACTTACTGCCAGGCCTACATTTGATACAAAGAAAATTTACTACGGTCCCCCTGCCACGTTGGCACCTGTAATATGAGATGCTTCAGGCATCTGAAAGATGAGATGCTTTATTGAATACGGTGGATGGGTAGTACCCTAAACCTACCCTTGCACTGAAGCATAGTCCCTATGATTTCACCAGTGATTTATGCCATGTTACATGATCAAGGACTTCAAACTGATTTATGTACTGAAGCAAAACTGTGATTTTTGATTTCTTTATTCATTTATGTTCAGACTATTTTAGTTTTTCACATGCAAATTGTCTATAAATGTTTTCTTGTTCATGTCTGAATGCTTTTAATTTTAATATAAACCACGTTTATTCACAATCATGGTTGTATGTGATTCTTCTTGTTTAACCCCCTTCTCCTTTCTGGACATTCTCATGGGGTATAAACGTATACCAGGATACATTTATAGGATTCCCATTACTAGGATATAGTTGTTTCGTTCATTGACAACAAGTGGGAACTTACCTGGCCAGTAGCAGTACTAACTCTTCTTGGTTTTTGTACCTCGGACCGTGGCTTGGCTCCATTCCCTAGATACTACCCTCTTGGATCAAGACCGTTGGGCTGCTCCGGCTCGGTCCGCCCTGCGTCTCCACAGTGACCAGCCGTCTGCTCCGGGGATTGAGGCCTGCTGCGGGGAGGGGTGCTGTGCCCGCCTACTACGCCCCCCCCATGCTCTTTCACCCATTAGAACTCTCTGGACCCTGCAGACACTGGAGGGGGCCATGTGGATCCCACGCTGGATGTTAATGGACAACATAACTCCCTAGCAGACAGGCACCCCAACTTCATAGGGAGTGGAGCACTTCAGTTTACTTTTCCACTCATTGCTTCACTGTGATTCTCTATCCAGCTAGGCTTAGTACACTACCCACTAATCTATGCCTTATTACACTGCCCTGACTGTGTTGGCCTGTGGGGGATGTTCGGATGACTTCTTGGGCTGCCGGTCCTCATACCCTCACTTTCACTGGGAGCCCGGTCCCTTTGGTGTAACGGAGCGGTGATCGCCGCGCAGCGCTGGGCTTCACCTATCCATGGCTTGAAGGTCCTGGGTAACATTGCCTATCTTTCTGTGGTTTGGGCGGTGACCACTGTTGTACTCAACTGACATTCACTGTGGGCACTCACCTACTGGCGCCTCTTGGGCTCGCTAGACTCCTCTCCCTACATTCCTAGTACTGCCCTGTGGATCCCGTAAACCCAACTGCGCTGTTCCGGGTCACAGGGAGTTCTTATTTTCTGCCCTCTCAGGCGCTCCTGGGCTCACAGTGCCACTGCTTGCATTACTCTGCCTCTGACCATCAGGGTCCCTGGATATCACACTACTCATGGTCGACACTCTCCATTCCCCATGTGAGTGCTCCCTCGCCGGTCCTCTGCCACTTTTACATAATTGCCACATGGATTAGAGGTTGCCCCCACGAAGCCCTGCGACCCTCCAGCCTATTAGCGGAACTGCACTCCGCAGCTTACCTGAGCTCAACAGGACACTCCGAGCACCTCCCGCTCGCTTCTACGGCCTGCGATCTGTATTCCCCTCTGCACTCCTTACTACCGCCACGGCCGACCCGGGCTACGGGATCCCCCCAGGCGAACATGACTAAAGGAGCAGGAAAAAAGTGTTCTAACAACATGTTTGCAAAAACACCATCCAGACCAGCCGAGGATGCTCCGGAACCAGAGTCCACCACTTCAGCGCCCCTCGATCCTGTAGACTCACAGAGAATATGGAATACATCCGCGAGGGCTTTACCGCGTTACACACCAAACTGGATGACATGAACAGCATCATATCCTCCATTAAGGCACACATCAAGAAAACCGACAGCCGCGTGGCTGAGGTGGAGACCAGGGTAAGTGCCACTAAGGACGACTTTGGCTCCCTCAGGGCAGAGGTCTCCTCACTCTAGAGTTGCGTACTCGACATTGAGAAAAAGAAAGAGGATCTTGAATCGTGCTCCAGACGCAACAATCTCTGTATAATTGGGGTGCCAGAGGACGTAATCAAGGAACCCATGGAAGACTATCGAGCGCACATTACTAACACTCCACGAATCCCCAAAGCGTTCTCCCCAGTTCGCGATTGAGAGCGCTCACGCGCTTTGACAGCAAAACCCAGGCCTGGCGCTCCTCCACGCTCCATCATAGCCAAGATCTTGAATTTCCGTGATCGAGACGCTCTCCTCAGGGCCGCAGGCGAACTATTCTTGGGCTCTCCCAGGATCCACCTTTACCCCGACTTCTCTGTTGCTGTTCAACGTGAGCACAAAACCTTTTTAGCAGTCAAGAAAACACTGCGGGACCTGGAGGTCAAATATTCCATGCTGTACCCCTCAAAGTTGAGAATTGAGCACTCCAACCAGTTGTTTTTCTTTACGATCCCAGAGGAGGCCTCCAGATTCATAGAGGATCATTTCCCCGGCTGACCACTGCCTGTTACGCCCTTACATCGTTATGTTCCACTATTGGTCCCTCACTGTTCAGGACACCCCCCCCCCTTTTTGAGACAGTCATATAGGCGATCTACTCTTAAAGTCATGTGCTAATCATTTCATTCGTCACACTGACGTGCTGCTCTCCTCTTTATAAGGTCCTATTCATGTTATGCATGTTCTTTTTCCCCAGGGCACCATATTCACTTCTAATTGCCCCCAGCCCGGGGCATCGCCGCCAGGCCAGCTCACAGGCCCCCAGGCGTTGATGCCATTGGTTTGAATTTGGTTATTGGGGTATGGGGTTGTCATTCCTCTGATTGGGGGAGGAATGTGGGTGGAGGTGGGTTGGGACGGGTGTTATGTTTAAAATGGCTTGATGTACACAATGAGGGCAGAGTGCGAGACAATGCCGGTTCGTTCACACTTCAAGTGGAGACACGATTATATATCCAGGGCTTTAGGCCCCGGTTTGCTACCCCACCGAAATACTCAATCTGTCCAGTGCTCATACTCTAAATGGCGATAATAATGTAAAGTTTGTGTTGGAACGTGCGGGGGCTCAGTAACTAAGAAAATGCGGCAGTTGCAATTACACGCTGAACGCCGTGGGCTTCCCAAAGGTATTACACTAACTACTCTACCCAGAGTCAGGGGGGTTTTGACCTAGATTCATAAAAGCCTCAAATTCGATTGTACATTTTCACAGATAGACCCACTGGGCAGGTATATACTGCTCCAGGACGTTCTGCTAAACAAAGAAGTGGTACTGTTGAACATCTATGGTCCTAATGTAGACGACCCTGAATTCTACCTTCAATTAGTCTCGTCCTTAGCCAGCTTCCCTATGGTGCTTATTTTGTGGGGGGTGACTTCAACACCATATTAGACATAGACCTTGACAGATCGGGCTCCAGACCCCGCCAACTCTCCAGTGCAGCCTACACCATTCTATCATCCCTCCCTCGGTTGGCCATTGTAGACGCATGGCACCCGTTATACCCAGAGTCCCGAACATACTCCTTTTATTCTTCGGTCTACGACCCACACTCACTCTAGAATTGACAGGTGGCTGATATCGGATATACGGATTAGAAATGTCACTCAACAATCAATCCTTCCCAGAACCCTCTCTGATCACTCTCCTGTCACCATCTCTCTTTGCTGGGGCCCAGATTATGAGAGAACTTGGGGTGGAAAATGAAACCTCATTCCTTGCTTGATACTGCCTTTGCCTCAGCACTAGAGACTGCAATTGAAGACTTAGAGTTTAATGCTGATTCGGTCCCTATGCACTCCACTCTGTGGGAGACATTTAAAGCTCATGTTAGAGGCATCTCCATCTCGAAGGAAAGCAATATACTGAGATCGATCCAAAAGGATATCCGTAAAAGTGAGACAGTTCTCGCGTCCCTCGAGTCCCAATACGCTCTTCAATCTGCTGAGACCCTGGCATCTTTGGGTGAGGAACTAGGTGTGTCTCAAGCCCTCGCGGAGCGGGAGCTGAGGTTTCTGGATAATCCCCATCTCGCAAGAAAATACGGGGAGGAAGAGAGATCTGGCCGACTTTTAGCCATACTTATCCGCCGAGAGCTTGGCTCCCCCAATATCCCGGCTATTGAAAGAACTGACGGCACCCTTGCCACACTCCTGCAGGATGTCAACACAGAGTTCCTGGCTTTCTACGAAGCCCTCTGCTCGGAAGACAAGAACGCTTCTACAGCTGAGATTGACACCTTCCCAGAAAGTCTACACCTTTCGGTCCTCTCCTATGAGGCAAATCGCTCTCTCGAAGTGCCTTTCACTTCTGAGGAACTCTCGGGAGGCTATTGATGCGCTGTCAGCTGGCAAGTCCCCGGCTCAAATGGCCTTCCGGTAGAATTTTATAAACGCTTTAAGCCACTCCGGATCCCTCGCTTGATGGCTTTGTGGGACAAGGCCTGCAAAGTAGGCATGCTCCCTCCCTCCCTCCCTCCCTCCCTCCGGGAAGCTATAATAACGGTCCTTCTTAAAGCTGGCAAAACCCCTAACCAATGCGGCTCTCATCGCCCCCTTTCTTTATTTAATTGTGCCGTTATCATTTTTTGCCAAATTGCTAGCCTCACGTTTAACCCCCTTCATGCCACATCATCCATCCCGACCAAGCAGGATTTATCCCTGCTCGATCCATCTCCCTGAACCTGAGGCGTCCATTTAATATTAGTAGAATCAGCCCGAATGTACATGCAGTAGCTGCTACACTGGACATGCAAAAGGCCTTCGACTCAGTATCATGGAAGTATCTTTGGCATGTCCTTGAAAAATGTGAATTTGGGCCCAGATTCCGGTCTTAGGTTTGCTTACTCTATTCCAATCCGGTGGCCAGGGTCCGCACTGAGGATAGATGCTCTTCCTCATTCCGAGTCGCCAGGGGCACGAGGCAGGGCTGTCCCTTCTCTCCCCTAATCTTTGCAATAGCCATGGAACCGTTTGCCTATAGGATGCGTCAGTGCCACTCGCACAAGAGGGCTGCGAACAGCAGGCCAAGCAGATACTATTTGCCTATACGCCGACGACGCCCTGCTCTACATCCGCTCCCCTAATATCAACCTTGCTCCGATACTGGAAGACGTTGCTCTCTTTGCGCGCATCTCTGGGCTCAAGGTGAATTGTTCCAAATCTACCCTTTTCCCCCCCACTTACCGAAAGCACGCGCCCTCCTCCTAATCTTATGGGGTTCACTTGGTCCCAGTCACCTGGGTGTGGAGGTCACCTGTCGCCCTGAGACATTGTTTGATGAAAATTACCAGAAGTACCTCACTAAACTCATTGAAAAGGTTTCTGGCTGGACGAGACTTTAATTTCTTTGGCTGGTCGGAGCGGGGTTCTAAAGATGGTCGTACTCCCACAACTGTTATACAAGTTTATTAACCTACCTCTATGGAAAGGAGATGGCTTCTTTCAAGCGCTGACACGTACCATTAATACCTTCTTGTGGCACTCTGGGGCAGTTTGATTAAAACTCGCGACTCTGACCACCCCCATGGAGGGTGGTGGATTTAGTGCTCCCGACTTTCTCAAGTACTGGCTGGTGGGCCAGGCTCAGTTTGCCTCTTACTGGTGTAACACACAGGACCCTCCTCCCCATGTCAGGCTTGAGAGGTTAGCAGTTAGCGACCAGGATATCCGCTCTTTAATTCCTTCTCCTCTACCAACAAGGACACTGGACCTGTTATTAGCACCTCTTGCTCTATCCAAAACCTGGAAATTACTAGATATGCCCCACCCATTCTACGGTGATCTGCCTTTGTGGAACTTTCTCCCTGGAGTCCGTCCAATATCTACCACTATCCATCATACGCCAGTGGGCTGCATTGGGCTACTAATCAATTCGAGACGACTTCGAAAACTGTAATTTCACTGAGTGGCCTGATCTACCACCCGCCCTTAGGCAGAAGCCATCTGCGTGGCTCCAATACTCATCCCATCGGAGGGTTCTTAAGGTCAGATACCCGGACTTTCCCGCTATACATCCTGACAATTCAATTACCTCCGAGTTATGCAACTTCAACTCCTTCCAGACTGTACGCCCTGTTGCAAACTAGAACCACCCGTCCCTTCGACAAACTGAAGCGCAAATGGGCAGAGGACTTGGAGGTGGAAATGTCTGATGATTGCTGGAAACGCATGTGCATGTGTACTCATAACGTGTCATTTAACTCCCGATTCAAACTGATCCAATTCAAGGTCCTACACAGATACCACCTTACCCCAATTCGATTACATCGCATGTCCAGTGACCATTCTCCCAGATGCGGGACTGACAAATGCCACATATATACATATGCTCTGGTCCTGGCCTAAACAGACGCAGTACTGGGAGGCAGTTTGTGCTACCCCAACTACCATACTGGACTGTACAATTGTCCAGTCTCCACTATTGTGTCTCTTCCACGATTTTCCGAATCTAGGTCACGACTCTTGAAGTTGGCAGGCCTTCGTATGCTTCTGGCTGTCTGCTGCATCTTACAATGCTGGCTCCGCCCTGGCCCACCCTCACACACGCAATGGCTTAGGGCAGTAACCTGGGTATCAGACATGGAGGAGGCCTGGTCGAACCAGCAACCAACACACTCCAGGCCCAGGAACATCTTGCTGAAGTTTCGTTCCTACATGGCTACTGCCGACACAGACAACCGACTATGCATCCCTGACTTCCTGCTCTTCCACCCCCAACAGGGCTTGAACTCTTGTGTGCTCAGGTTGCTACTTTCCCACTGCGCTGCTCACGTTTACTACTGTAAAGCTAAAGAACAATGTTGTGATTTATTGTTAAGAATTGTAAATTGTCAATGTTTGCCCAATCAGGCCTCTGCCTGTACTCTATTGCGTCATCAAGCTAAATAAAGGTAAAAAAATAAAATAAAAAACACATTTGACACCCATGTTTGTCCTTAAAGTGTCACCATCGGATATGATGGATCTGCGTTTTTTATTGCTCGTATGTGTTGAAAAAATATGCAGTTCTGCATATGTACAACTTTCCACAAAGACAAGTTAAGATTAAATATCCGGCGTTACAGGTAATTCGTGTTTATGCAAATGCCACGCTCCAAAATGGGACTCATGTAACTTAAAACAATCCTTTGCGGGCTGGCATGCTTTGCAGTTCTAAAACACTATAGTAAAGGAGTGCACTGCTACTTCAATATCTAACATATGAACTTTTCGTTGATAAATACATTCAAGTGCAGACGGGTGAAGTACCTGCACTATATGGAGCTTCAGAAAAACAAACAAATACACAAGCCCATTGTTTCCAACAGGTAACCCCGAACGCACCCTAGTAGGACTGATGCCAAGGAAACTTTCACATAGTATATCTCACAAACATAAAAAACGGATTGTCACTTGTTCCAGAAGCAACTGACCCATTTACAACCGTGCATGTAGCAAAGACTGGACTACATAAGAACAAAACATCTTCCTTTAATACAGAGCGACTTAATCAGTGTGAGATGTCGCACACTCAATTCAGAAAAATGAACACTACAGGCAAAACAAACACTGGATTTATGTTTTACAAAACAATTAAGAGCCAAAAGAAGGCTTGCACCAAATGTAGATCACTTGATTTCGGCAAACAAATAATGATATCCCAATTAAATCAAATAATTTAAAAACACCAAGCAGTTTTAACAAGAAGTGTCCAATTAGGATGATATAGATTGCTGGCACTTCACAATTGCCCAGGCGTTTCAATCCTTTATCATGTCTGTTAAACTGCTATTTTCTTAAATTCATAATCAACTGTAACGCAAAAACATATGTAGAAAATCACGAACTGGTTTAGTGTTTTAACTAATGACCAGCTGTTACCATGTAACAGTTGCTAACCTTTCAGATTGAACTTCCATCACGCAGATATAAATAAAGTCGAGGGTAGAAAAAACTAGTCAGGCTCCTAGATATCGTAAAAACCTCAACACATTCATGTGCGCTATTGAATGAATTCACTCACCCACATCTGTGCGACAGGTTGCACACTCCTTCCATGGTCACGCTCTGCAAAATCTGCAACGAGCGAAGTATATAGGTCAGTCAATTTATGCCGCCCAACTATGTGTGGCAAGTACTGCCTATAGCATCCCTTACTAATCGTACCTGCCGGATCATGAATTGTAACCTAAAGGGGGCCGCGGGGCAACAGACGGCAAAACTGGTCAGGTGTCCCCGCGTCCGTGATATAAGGAGGATGTATTTGCAGAGATCGAAATGGGGATTTGTTGACCGGGAGCAAAAAGCAACTCCTGGGTATCCAGCATAACCAGCTGAGCAGGAGCTACCTCTGGGGAACCAGGGGCTAGTACTGACTGCGCAGCAAATCTAACTTTGCTCAAGATGGAAACACTACATTTTTGTCCATTTCATGTTATCCAATATGCTCTAGGTATCCTTGAAGTGTGTTCTTTATCCTTTATATACATCCCCAAACATACATAGTTAACATCACATACCTAGGTTTGTATGGCTCCACTTAAACCCCCCCCTGCCCCCTAACCCCACCTCCCCCTCCCCCTCCCCATCTCCCCGAGTCAAAAGTAGCTCCTGGTAGCGGTTGGGTTTCAAGCTAACCAGGCTCTCCCCTTGGCTAGAACCAGGAGCTAAATAGCTCCCTGCTCCTTGCAATTTCGAACTCTGCATTGTACGCAATTGTATTGGTAGCAGGGAAAGCGTGGTCGCACACGGCAGACATCTTGTATTGTTTGGAATCCCTACAGTGTGGGCCACGGTGGCACGGGTATTGCTCACCATGGTGAAATCAAGGCGTCAGGTTAATGAAAACGCACTTACCAAACGAATGGCAAGTTAAAACGGGGCCCTATCTATTAAAAACGAGGCATTATTAAGTATACAGCGGTCAAAACATGCTGATGAATTAGCCTCCAACCCGTAAATATGCAAAAAATGTACAATCAGGCATGGGACCCCAAAGAAACCCTGGGGAATCTGTATATATATATAGGACTAATAAGGTTGAGGGCCAAATTATCCCTGCGTGCGCCATCCGGGTGGAACTAGCTACAACTGACAAGTGGGTCCTGTTAGGAGAGGACCCCCCTAACCAGCGTGATTTTGGTAATGTCTGTATGGGAGGACAGGTCAAAGAGACCCCCCCACCCACCCCTGCAGTCCCCTCCTTGTGATGTCCATGACTCATCAGGGGGCCCCCGTGCCACCAGGGGCCAGGTGGTGGGTGGACCACTGGCCGACACATCGACTAAACATACTGTATTAGGCTAGGCTCAGAAAACCATTTTGAAAACCAGAACGCCATCTTAAGACATGACTCCTTGTGCGCTGCAGCACGGCCCACACCTTTAGAGAGTCCTCGTCTACCCTGTTGCCTCCACTCCCTGGCAGATCTGCTGAAAGCCTGTTCCCACGACCAGTCGGACATGAGCTAGTGTTAGAGCAAACACTATCTTTCACCTTCCGCAGAGCATCATTATCCTCAGCGTGACCCGGGCAGCGGGGCTGGCTTGGAAAATAACTGTAAAACCGTCCTTGATGAAACAAAAAGCCTTAATCCCACACCAGGAAACTGCTCAATACATATATTGCATTACAATGGTATCCCTCGTGCACGACTTCCGTGTCAAAAATCTACAAACCCTGTACGAACCGAAGAATGTGTCATTGTGCGACCACATGGTCACAATACCCAAACCCCCTCAGTATGCACAATACACTCAGGGACTTTGACCTCCAATTATGTGTCTCTCTAGGGGTAATGTAAAGTGAATGATACCAAGTCCTTATGTCATGACTACCCTGATGCTGCTAGAGTGCAAAGGAACACAAGTGCGACAGTATTGTGAGCTCATCTAAATAAGATACATAGAATGCTATCAAGTGCAAATGTACAGGTTTACTGTGTATTACTGCTGTCAACCGTGTTGGTCTGTTGCTCCTGCGTGCTCCACCAACCCTAATGCTACCTCACGTATCATGTTTACAGTGTGATGCTAAAACTGATAATATTGCAAATACTTGCCCTACAGTGACTAATGGAGTTGTAGATATAGTCAACAAATTCTGAAATGAATATAGACTGCTGCAAATGCTATAGATGTGTGACCCCTTAGCCATTTTATATTATGCAAATCCCTTCGTTTTACAGTTTGCAGCTTGCTAGAAGACTATCATTGTGGGCATATCCAAGGCCACCTCTCCTCCCTTCCCATTGAAGCCTGCCAGAGAAAGCAAAGGCCCGATCGACACCGCCTCACCTCCCCCAATTCGGCTGGAGCCGTTTCAGGCATTCATGATTCCCCCGCAGCCCACATGGCCACGAACAGCCACCTGAATTATTTAAAGCCCAGCAGCAAAATCCGGCCATAACCAGAGACCAGAGGTGCCCCCTCGTAGGTCCCACGACCCATCAGCTCGCCCCAGATTAATGACGCTTGTAAAAGAAGACACCTAATATTGCACCAACATTGCGTAAAAGCATCCGTCATTACTTCTAACGAGACCCAAAGCCTGGACAGCTCACCCCATGCCCCGAGACCAGACCCCGTGCCCTATGATACCTAGTCAACAGGATAACAGCAACCCTGTATTGATGTATCGCCAAAGTACCCCACCTAATGCGCATTCCTCCTGTGTTATGTTAACCTGTAGAATAACCTATTGTAGGATTTACAGGACAAATGACCTTGCAGCATTGAATGAATGGGGTGTGCCTGGCCCTTAGGGCAGAAAGCCAAGAAAGTTGTCCATCAATGACACTGACCACGCCTGACTGGACAGCGCCTCCCGGATGAGCCCAGCTGACCTGCCCACCCCACGTTGGCACCCGGCGGTGTCCACCAACCACGGAGAGACGCATCACGGCTGCACATATAATTAGTCGACACCACCCAATCCCCATGTACATGTGCCCCCTATAGTGTGTAGGTGCCCATCACACTTTTTGTAAATAAAAACGCCCGTCTTTGCTATTGTCAGACAGAGCGCTCTCGGAGTTTGCAGAGTTCTTTGCATGCCCTATTTTGACTTAAATAAAGCTTCCCTTAAGCTCACCCGCACTTGGTCTTAGCATTATTCCCATTCATGCCTCTCATTGCGGGGAGGGTCGTGCTATCTGGGGACGCTTGCCTTCAGTGGTGACCCCCGATTGCGTGATTACATCTCCTGGTACGTCCTTTCCGTTCCCTCTGGCACGAAAATCTCTGGTCGAAAGGGGAGATGCACGGTATGCTTGCTCCGGAAAGCTACCCGCCTACGGCGACTGGTACGCTCAGAAGTGCGCACTCATTAGAGAAAGGGTACGGGGTCCCATTTAAAAAAATCCCCTTTGAGTACCGCTCGCCGGAGCTGGGGCTGGACGTTGAGCGTGAGGCAGCGCCGCCTAGACGAACCCAGTTCGGAGACTCTCGGTTCAAGAAGGGCACGTGACTATTAGGTGCGAGTGATCATAAGGAATACGGGGAATAGGGGAAGGGAACAGGATTAATAAAAAAAATTTAAAAAAAGAAACAACGAGGTCCTTTAAAAAAGGGGGACGCAGTGGGGATCACTAGAATTAATACTATACTTTCTTTCCTTTTTCTTTGCATATGGCCATTAGGATCAAAAGGTGAAAAGAGATTAAGAGACGGGAACCTAGCTCTGCAAGGGGGTAGAAGGCGGCGCCGCATAGTGCTATCTTGACTAGTACTGGGAATATATGAACAAGTGGAGAATAAGATAAAGGTGTCTGGTAGAAAAAGGAGACACAGTGAATATGTTAGTAAATGCTTTTCTTTCATTCTTTCTGGGTCTATAAATGAAAATAGGTAAAATACTTAGTAAAGACAAAAAGATTTGCGTGAAAAAGGGGGACCTCATAACAAATAAAGAAAGGTTAGGTGAAACAAGGGAGGGGAGAAAGAGATTAAAGGTTAACCTTCCAACAGGGTACCGACTATCATTGTATATGCATTATATGTGTTGACACTAAGCCATGTTGTGATGATTTTAGTGGATTGTAAAATGTGCATGATTATGGTGTGGTCATGGTAAGTGTGACCGGGAAACATTATAAGGTGGTAAGCTCAATGAATTAAGTTGTTTCTTTTGAATATTTGTGCTGAAAATAGTGGTAGTGTGCAGAAGGCGGTTTGCTCTTGTATATGCCCCCCCCAAGTAATTTCTAGTATAAAGTACACAACCGCACACCCCCTTATTGCCAAGGTGTCAGAAAAGCATACAATTTTAGAGATACATATCTATACATATATTGTTATAGAAGCCAACCACATACAATGGGGACAGACACCCCCTGGCTCATATGTAAGAGTTTACCTGGATACGCTGAACGCATTAGAAAGTACCACGATCAGTGGGTCACACAGAGTTAAAGGGGGGTGGTCTGCCCCAAATATGGCCAGAAGGAGGATCTTTTGATAAAAACGTTCTAGACATGGTGGCTACATGCCTTTTCATGAAATATAAGGGGAAACAGTTCCACAATAGGAGGGAGATATTAGATCTCTGGCGATTGTTTGAAGAGGTGCCTCCCATCAAAAAGACAGAGCCGATTACCAATTTGCCATCCACCACAGACAACCCGTTACTGATACCCAAAGGCGATAAAGAACTGAATGAGGAAGAAAAACCAGGTGAAGTGACACGGTTGTACCCTATACTTAATAAACCCGTGCCCGCTGAAGGGTATAGTGACCCCACATATGTGCCCCCAACACAAACTACAACAACACATGGCCCGACTGCACCCCCGCCATACGAGGGTCATAGACAGCGTGGACAGATATGTACACCAGCAGTAGATATAGAGAAGTCAGAGGATCTAGATTCAAGGCTCTCATTAGCAAGAGATGAATTGTCTAGAATTAAAAATATCTGCGAGCAAAGTGGGACGAACGCTGCCCGACTAGAGCAAACACCAAGGGCACAAAACAATGACAGGACGAATGAGGAGGGGTGGAGGAAGGGAGAAATATTGTTCAGAATACAAGAAGAGCCCACGCGAATAATAGAAATAGACGGGGCAAGTGAGCATGCAGATGAGGAGCTTTTGGTTACAGGGGGAAGAGAGGACTTGTGGTGTGACGTGGAAGACGATGAAGAAGGTGGGAGATTAAGTGCGGCAATAACAGGAGAGAGCGGGAGAATGGATAGCACACATCTGGGGAGAACAATGGATGAGGAATGGACTGGGCGACTAAGAAATAGGCTAGGGAGGATGGCCCCGCTGGGAAGGAAGGGAACGAAAGTGAGTACAAGCAAGACAACAAAGGGGAAGTTACAACTCCCATTGATACACAGGGGAGGAGGGAGACCAAACTACATACCCTGGCCTCAAATGGATAAGGCCAATCTGTTAAAACTATTACCACCACTGTCCGGAGGGGCAAGTAAGTGGATATATACATTCGAGAAACACAGCGGGGGTCCCACTGGCGGTAGGGGATGTAAAAAGCCTACTAGTATCAGCAGTTGGGGACCAAGCAGATAGAGTGTGGATAAAAGCCGGTTTTCCGGGGATAACATTAGATTGTGACCGTCATGATGGTGCTTCCTTTAACACAGTACGAGCACGGGTGTGGGACGCATTAAGAGAAACCTTTCAAGACACACCAGACTTACAGTCGGTTATGCAATGCACAATGAACGAGGGGGAGGATGCTATGGATTACATTTTTCGGGTACAGGAGATGTGGAAACGGGCACGCCCTGGTACCAATCAACATTATTTTATTTCATAATCAAGAGAGGATTGACAAAAGAGGTACTAAAAGCGCTTGACAAAATTATTTCTGCAAAGGGGTGGCCCGAAATACAGAGTATAATAGTACACCACTGCAAACGAATAAAGGAACGAGAAAAAGAAATGGCACAAAAAAGATTGGCAGAGGAAGCCAAGTTAGTACAAACGAAACTGGTGAAGGTCGCTGCAGCAGTAGCGGCGCTCCCACATAGCAGGGAGGGAGACGAGGAGGAGGAGGGGCTAGTAGCAATACAGGGGAGGATGGCAACAAATTGGGCAGGAGCGGGACAACCACAGTGGAACGGACAGGAGCAGTACGGAGGTCCGCAGTGGCAGGATTGGGCCCCTCGCGGGGGACGAGGTGGGTACAGGGGTCGCAGAGGAGGGGGGGTAGGGGTACGGTGGTAATGGAGGATATGGGGGGGAAAGGCCCCAGAGGTGCACAAGGGAGCTGCTGGAATTGCGGGAGGTGGGGGCACTTCTCACGAGAATGTAGAAACAGACCAAACAACGGTTTTCAGGATGTGGCGCAATACGGCAACCCCCACCGAGGGAGCCCATATTGCCTCCCAATGGGAAGACAACAGAGGCCAGAGGAGCAAGGGTATGTGGACCAAAGACACGTCCAACACAGCAGAACACAGGGTCACCCACAGAACGACAAATCTATGCACTACACACCAGGAAACCCCTCCGCCACAGTTGCGAACGGGGCACCTGCCCCAGCCCCCTACAGCGGTGTGGCGGTTGTGTCAGGTAATGTTTTTAGTCAGGGGGGGAACAATGAGGCAGCCAGCATAGGACAGCCCACAGGGAACACTTGCGTGTCCCATCCTATCTACCACCTACAATGCAGCGGAGGAACCATTAGTGGGGGCGCAGATAGGGACAAGCAGTTCACATTTATGGTGGATTCGGGAGCCGAAAAGTCATGCATACGCGAGGGTCGGTTTATACTTTCTAACCGTAGGTTGGAGACGCAGGGGTTCTCTGGGGCTGTCATCGAAGTTCCTTACACAGAAGAGTTGGATGTGACGGTGGGGGGTAAGACAGTGAGGACACCCCTACTGTATTACGAACATTCCCCAATAAACTTGCTCGGAAGGGATCTTCTCAGCAAGCTCAATATGACTATATCCTTCACAGAAAGAGGGATAGTTTTCTCAACCCCAGGAATATGCCCGCTGCGGGTAATGCTAGTGGTACATGCGCAAGCAACAGCACCAGAGATATGTGGCATGCCGGTAAATGAAAGTGTGTTCATTGAAGGGTTGAAAACTCTAGCACGAGTAGTACCTGAGCTAAAAAGGTTAGACTGGAGGGTACCAGCAGAATTCATCTTCCGCCCAATAGTACGTACAGACATTACACCGGGGTCAGTGATATCTCTGGATTTGCACGCAGTACAGATATCAGCCAAAAGAATTGCAGTAATTGGTATGGACATAGACGGGTGTGAATGGCGCACTGTTTTGTGCATCAATGCTGACATTGCCATACATGATCTATCAGATGAGGATCTATTCTCAGACTCAGAAAGTGACAGAGAAATAATAATGGAAATAGCAATACCATGTGATATCTTGATACAAACGAGACAAGTGCCGATACAGTTATTGGCTGTGGTGGGAGCACCACCTTTCTTCTTTGATGATGACATGAAATTAGTGCCAAGCAAAGTTTGGACTACAGGCCCCCATGATGCAGGGTTGTTGCACGGAATTACCCCAGTCACGATAAAACTAAAACCAGGAGCAATCCTGCCCCGAGTAAAACAGTACCCATTGTCCCGTGAAGCTGAGGAAGGGATAATAGAAACCATAAGTGCCTCATTGGCCCAGGGAATAATAGTACCCTCAAATTCCCCATGTAATACTTGCATTTACCCGATCAAAAAAGCAAAGGGAGGGGCATGGAGGATGATCCAGGACCTACGCCCACTAAATTACATCATACAAAAAGAGTTTCCCCTAGTCCCGAACCCTGCATCAATACTTTGCAGTATCCCAAAGAACGCATCGAACTTCACAGTAGTGGATTTGAAAAATGCATTTTTCTCCATTCCCCTGCCAGAAGAGAGCAGATACTTGACAGCATTTACACTAGGGGGAAAGGATACAAGCATTGCAGGTTACCACAGGGCTACTGTGAGAGCCCCAGTATATTCAATCGTATCCTCCATGAAGACTTGGGAAATTTGACAGCTGAGAGTACAATCATTCAGTACGTGGATGACTTGCTCATATGCACACAGAATGAGGAAGAGTGCAGGAAGGACTCAGTTACACTCCTTACACAGTTAGCCCACAAGGGGTACAAAGTGGATAAAGGGAAACTGCAATACTGCCAACAAGAAGTATTATACCTGGGCCAGCTGATATCAAAGGATGGCAAAAAGATAATACCCGACAGAGTAAAAGCAATCACAGAAGTAAAAGAACCAAAAAACGGTAAAAGAAATGCAGACATTTTTAGGAATGTGCAACTATTGCAGAGCATGGATACTAGACTACGCAGAATACACAAGACCTTTACTACAAGCACTCAGAGACCCAGCGAGAGAATAAAGAAATAAAATGGTCAAAAGAGATGAGTGACTCATTTGCGTCACTCAAACAACTAATTTCAAGCGCTCCAGTGCTCGCCAACCCAGACTATGAGCGCAAATTTTACCTGTTTTCTCACTGCAAGGGAACACTAATGACAGCTGTTCTGACACAAAAGACATCCATGGGACACAAGCCATTGGCTTACTACAGTGGCACACTAGACACAGTTATGCAAGGACACTTTGCGTGCAAACAGTCTCTCGCTGCCGCCACGTTCGCCATTGAGAAAAGTGCCACCGTAGTAATGGGATGCTCTGTTACATTATATGTGGAACACTCCCTTTTTGCGATACTAGAAAGATCAAAAAGCACACTAACACAGCGAGCAACAGCGTACGAGATAATATTATCCAACGCCAACATTCACATAGTGAGGTGTAGAACAGTAAATCCAGCGACATTTATCACAGAGCCGTGTACAGTAGAAGACATGCAAAAACACGATTGTGCAACATACACAGGAGAAGAGGGTGAGGGGCCTGGTGGTAAGTGAAAATGCCCTAACAGAAGGAGAAGTGTACTTTGTAGATGGATCAGCATCAATCGACACGGATACAGGTCAAAAACATGTAGGAACGGCGGTGGTGAGACTAGAGGAAGGTGAGTACGAAGTGCTAGTACAATATCGCCTACCATCACACTTCTCCGCACAAGCAGCAGAACTTGTTGCCCTACTTGAAGCATTACATGCAGCCAAGGGATGCACGGTCACAATATATACAGATTCAGCATACATGACTACAACGGTACATGGTCTGGCCCGTTGGGGACGTAGAGGTTTTCGCAGGGCGGATGGAACCCCAGTACAGCATGCTGAGTTGCTACAGGAATTAATTGAGGCACTTGAAGAACCTACAATGGTGGCAATCGTCAAGTGCCAAGCACATACGTCCAATACAGATATTGTATCTTTGGGAAACGCGGCAGCGGACGCTGCTGCCAAGGCGGCGTCATATTTCCAAAAGGAAATTGCAGGTGAGTACATGTTGCAGCAACAAGCGAGTGAGGAATTACCAGAAGGGTACAATGCCATGCCCATATCACAAATACTAGAGTTACAGGAAGAAGCAAGTAATGAAGAAAAGGCACTGTGGGAAAAAAGGGGTTGCAGCCAGTCGGCAACAGATTTACTATGGCGCCAAAATAACACAGGTAAGGTGGTGATGCCCATTAAACTGATGGAGGTAGCGTTCCAGCAATTGCAGTTTCCAGCACACAATGCCAAACAACACATAGCAGCAGAGATACAGGAAGATTGGTTTGTGCCAGGGCTCCAAGAACATATACCAAGGTTAGCAATGGAGTGCACAACGTGTCAAATATACAATTCTGGGATGACATTACGGACTCAGAGGGACAATCCCAAAGCCAACAGGGCCCTTCTGGGAACTACATATTGACTACGCAGACATGGGGGAGAGGTGTAATGGGGCACGCTACATGATAGTAGTTGTATGTCCATTTTCAAGATGGGTTGAGGCTGGTCCATGTGCACGTCCTGATGCTAAGTGTGCAGCAAAGTTCCTGGGGAGGGAAGTATTCCCGCGCTGGGGAATTTGCGACGTGATTCGCTCAGACAATGGCACTCATTTTGTGAATGAACTATTCAAGGAAGTTACTGCATTATTGGGGATCAAACACAAGCTTTGCTCGATTTATCACCCTCAAAGCAATGGCGATGTGGAGAAGATCAACGGCCTATTAAAAGGAAGATTGTCCAAACTATGCTTCTCACTCAAAAAGAACTGGGTGTATTGCTTACCCCTAGCACTATTCAAGCTGAGAAATCAGCCAAGTAAGGACCACCACTTGTCCCCTCACGAGATTGTGACGGGGAGAAGAATGCACACGGCACATTCTCCACTGCGCAGACACTCAGATGCACACAGAAGCGCCACGATATTAGGAGATGAGTTTACTGATTATCTGAAAAAACTGACTAGAGCAGCGCGTGCAATCTCAAGACAATTGTCACCACCATTTACAAGAGAAGAGGGAAACCAAACTGTCATTTGTGGAACAGAGCCCCCAAGGACAACTAATGCCAGGGGATTCTATTTCTGTTAGAAGCTTTGTGCGCAGATGGAGTGCCCCCAAGATTCCATGGCCCATACAAGGTCGTTTTTTGTGCTGCCACAGCAGTAAAAGTTAAAGGGCCTAGGTACTGGATACATTTAACAGACGTACAAATGGTCTACAATAACGTTGAGGAGGAAGTGGATGAGGAGGCGCATACAACAGCAAACAATAACAAATGATACATTAAATGAAAAAGGTGCAGCTAAAAATAAGTGTATCAGGTATATTAATATGCTAACAAATACATTGATTTAAAGGTACGAGAAAGAAATAAACATTAAGAGATGAAATGAAAAATGAATGAATATGCATCGTTCTCTCTTGCTCTCCCTACACCCATCCCCTCTCTCTCCCTCTATCGCAAATTATAATTGTATGCGACTACTGTACAAAATGAAAATGTTTACATGTATATACTTAATGCACTTTTATGTTTCAGATAGGAACAACCATGGCAACAAAAGGGCAGCCCGCAATGGAGAACAATAGAATAACGAGATATAGAAATGCTATAGTAGAAAGTTGTAGATATTCGTATGAATGTGGATTGTCCGTGTGTATCGTATTATTTTTTGTGATACTGTTTGGTATAAGCACATATTGGTTCATAGCATTCATCTCTGTCGAGATGAATGAGGGAGGAGGGAGGGAACAGAAGTAATATTGCAAATGAAAATATAACAACTGAAAATGCAAAAGGTGATTTTTTGGTATGGAACGGATACCAGCTTGTGTGGGGGTATAACACGAAACCGCCCAAAACAACCAACCATTCCAAGAAAAGCAGTGCTGAAATGAATGCTAGCATAAGTCCCCTGCCAAAACAATGCCCTCAGTCTAAATGACTGCAACCCTTCTGTCATATCGTGGTTTTATAATACCCCCACTTCTCCGGCCACACAAGTAACCACCTCTACAGCAGCCAGTACCTTACATCACAGAACAACTAAAGAGAAGAAAAAGATGGCAGAAAAGTTTGCATCTCTGTATGACGAATGGACTGAAGGGGATGCAGGAAAAGGGGGGTATGGAGCACACATCGCCCATGAAGCTGCAAGATATCTTAGAAGGAATAGGGAGGTGGGAAGTAGGAAGTATGACAAGTATTATGGTCTGGGCTTAGATCAGATGGAAGACCCGAGGCACCTCACCAGACTAATAAATGGTATGCAGACATGAATGTGACTGCTAAACAAACAAATGAAAGCTGCTATGTCTGCTCTCTTATCCCCCATGCCTCAGGGACACCCAAGGTGTTGCTACCAAAAGAATTGCCTCTGATAAATGCCCAATGTCTCCATCTTACGCTGTGCAGAATTAAGAACACCTTTCAGGCACACAAAATAACCTTTAGCATGCTGCAGAACGAGAAAACATGCTACCCGAAAGTGGAAGGAGTAATATGCCTCAAAGAACCATTTTTTGTAATAAAAAGGGACATTATTCACAGACAACCAATGGAAAGACGAAGAAGTTCAAGCGGAGGCACTGCGGTGAGGGTCACCTGAAAAAATGCAGTGGATCGAAAGAACATGTACACCCATCTGTAAAGAGCACATAACAAAGTGAACGTGGGTGACTGCCATTGAAAAAAAGTTCAAACTGCAGAAAGAAATAACATATGAACTATGCTTCCAGGTGGAAGGAAAGACCTTGATGGGGATAAATAAAGATTACAACAGGACCCTCACCATCCCAGACATGAGGAAGGGGACAGCAGCACTTATGGACACCTACTGGGTGTGTGGCCGCCAGGCATACTTGCATCTCCCGCAATCATGGAGCGGCAGTTGCTCACTGGCCACACTACATTCAGCGCTAATGGTGATACCAGAGAGCCACATCAGCGGGGGCAGGAAGGGGCAAGAAGCCCCCGTGAAAATAAGGCCCAACCGACAGAAGAACCGCAGATGTATGTTTTGTCCTCTGGCAACAAGGAGGAAATGCTGTCCCAAAACAGACGATCATCTAACTACATATCCAAGGCATCCTCAGAGCTATTGGCACAGATCCCAGACAGATATCGATTGTTTAGCTCTGCAGAGACCTTCTTCGCATCACTCATTCCAAGCATCCAGGCACAGGCAAATGCTAAGTGGCTCCAAATAACACGCTGGGAGTTGATCCAGTTGGCAAACGATACAGAGGAAGGTTTCAACGTGATCAAGTTAGAATTGAGAGCCCTGCGGCTAATGACAATGCAAAATAGGTATGTCCTGGACCTATTAACAGCAATGGACGGAGGTGTTTGCCCAAAAATTGGAAGTGCATGCTGCACTTTCGTGCCTTCTGAAGACGCTGATAATGGTACATTGTCCCACGTGAATGCAGCAGTGCACAACCTAGGAGAAAGAATGAAAACGGAAGGTGGGACAGAAGCAAGCACGTGGTTCGATAACCTCTTCTCCTGGGTCCCATCATGACTGGGATTGACTGTTAAACTACTAATGCCAACAGTAGTGTTTTTACTTCTAATTCTTTGTGTGTGCCAGATGGGCCTTCGATGCTGTGCAGGCGCAGTACCAAATGGTACATTGATGATGAAGACAATGGGCAATGCTCGAGGCACAACAGTGCAAGCTATGCAGGAAGCTCAAGTGCAAACAGGTGAAGAGCCGGGGCCTAAATACCAGATAGTGCCGGTATACCGCAATAGGGATATAGTAGATAGATTACGGCACACCACAATTGGAGAGCCCCGGGAACTGGAATGGTATGAGGAGGTGTGGGTAGACTTGGAGGGAACAAGGGATTGTATATATCTAACTTTTACCCCAGACAAATATGCTAGAAGGGGGGGAAAGCCTGAGGGGGGTGTGCAGGGCTTGGATGCCAATAAAGGGAACCCCGGCGTGGGAGGCTGTGGCTGATGAAAAAGAATGCGAGTGGTTTGGGGAGTTACGGTATTCGTTACTTAAGTAACGAAAGGGGGGAAATGTATGGGAGGACAGGTCAAAGAGACCCCCGCCCCTGCAGTCCCCTCCTTGTGATGTCCATGACTCATCAGGGGCCCCCCTGCCACCAGGGCCCAGGTGGTGGGTGGACCACTGGCCGACACATCGACTAAACATACTGTATTATGCTAGGCTCAGGAAACCATTTTGAAAACCAGAACACCATCTTAAGACATGACTCCTTGTGCGCTGCAGCACGGCCCACACCTTTAGAGAGTCCTCATCTACCCTGTTGCCTCCACTCCATGGCAGATCCGCTGAAAGCCCGTTCCCACGACCAGTCGGACATGAGCTAGTGTTAGAGCAAACACTATCTTTCACCTTCTGCAGTGCATCATTATCCTCAGCGTGACCCGGGCAGCGGGGCTGGCTTGGAAAATAACTAAAACCGTCCTCGAAACAAAAAGCCTTAATCCCACACCGGGAAACTGCTCTATACATATATACATATATTGCATTACAATGGTATCCCTCGTGCACGACTTCCGTGTCAAAAATCTACAAACCCTGTACGAACCGAAGAATGTGTCATTGTGCGACCACATGGTCACAATACCCAAACCCCCTCAGTATGCACAATACACTCAGGGACCTTGACCTCCGATTATGTGCCTCTCTAGGGGTAATGTAAAGTGAATGATACTAAGTCCTTATGTCATGACTACCCTGATGCTGCTAGAGTGCAAAGGAACACAAGTGCGACAGTATTGTGAGCTCATCTAAATAAGACATAGAATGCTATCAAGTGCAAATGTACAGGTTTACTGTGTATTACTGCTGTCAACCATGTTGGTCTGTTGCTCCTGCGTGCTCCACCAACCCTAATGCTACCTCACGTATCACGTTTACAGTGTGATGCTAAAACTGATAATATTGCAAATACTTGCCCTACAGTGACTAATGGAGTTGTAGATATAGTCAACGAATGAATATAGACTGCTGCAAATGCTATAGATGTGTGACTCCTTAGCCATTTTATATTATGTGAATCCCTTCGTTTTACAGTTTGCAGCTTGCTAGAAGACCATCATTGTGGGCATATCCAAGGCCACCTCTCCTCCCTTCCCATTGAAGCCTGCCAGAGAAAGCAAAGGCCCGAGCGACACCGCCTCACCTCCCCCAATTCGGCTGGAGCCATTTCAGGCATTCATGATTCCCCCGCAGGTCACATGGCCACGAACAGCCACCTGAATTATTTACAGCCCAGCAGCAAAATCCGGCCATAACCAGAGACCAGAGGTGCCCCCTCATAGGTCCCACGACCCATCAGCTCGCCCCAGATTAATGACGCTTGTAAAAGAAGACACCTAATTTTGCACCAACATTGCGTAAAAGCATCCGTCATGACTTCTAACGAGACCCAAAGCCTGGACAGCTCACCCCATGCCCCGAGACCAGACCCCGTGCCCTATGATACCTAGTCAACAGGATAACAGCAACCCTGTATTTATGTATCGCCAAAGTACCCCACCTAATGCTCATTCCTCCTGCGTTATACTAACCTGTAGAATAACCTATTGTAGGATTTACAGGACAACTGGCATTGCAGCATTGAATGAATGGGGTGTGCCTGGCCCTTAGGGCAGAAAGCCAAGAAAGTCGTCCATCAATGACACTGACCACGCCTGACCGGACAGCGCCTCCCGGATGAGCCCAGCTGACCTGCCCACCCCACGCTGGCACACGCCGGTGTCCACCAACCACGGAGAGAAGCATCACGGCTGCACATATAGTTAGTCGACGCCACCCAATCCCCCATGTACATGTGCCCCCTACAGTGTGTAGGTGCCTATGGCACTTTTTGTAAATAAAAACGCCTGTCTTTGCTATTGTCAGACAGAGCGCTCTCGGAGTTTGCAGAGTTCTTTGCATGCCCTATTTTGACTTAAATAAAGCTTCCCTTAAGCTCACCCGCACTTGGTCTTAGCATTATTCCCATTTGTGGGAGAGTCCATTCTTGCCTCTCATTGCGGGGAGGGTCGTGCTATCTGGGGACGCTTGCCTTCATGTCTTTTTCTATAGCACTTTCAAGTACTTGCTACCCACCCATCTCCTACTCCAAACCTAAAGATGAATAGTGCAGAAAACCACCACCATACATGGCAAGGACCATCTTCCATGTGTTTTGATGCAAAGCTATATTAACTGACAGTATGCAGCATACAGACACCCTAGTTTATATCAAATGTCTATTACATAACTCGGAGCTATAGCAAACACATCAAGTACTTAAACCTTACTAAATGCAAGCTCACATACATTAAGCTAATGTGAAGCAATGTCCTCCAAAGATGAATTCAGGAAGTGAACCATAATAGTTTTTACAGGTATTGCTATTCAGACGAGAGCACCGTACCAGGTAGACATCCTATTAGCATGTAAAATTAGCCCCTCTCAGGCAAGCCTGCTCACATTCTAGACACAATATAGCATTCACTAAGGTTTAACATGAGTGATTGTTAACCGTTCTTCTCCAGCATGGGGTCTGATGGATTCACATGCTCATGAATATTGCCCGTCAGGCTGGGAATCCTCAGTAAAGAAAAAAATCAGTTTCACTTCTGAATTGTCTTTCTCCTAACAATCAATCACTGCTCTCTGGGTCATACTTCCCTCAGCCAATGACTGCCCTCTACCCAAGCCCCATCCTCTGGCAGCCATCTTCAGATTTTTACCGCACGTTCAAGTGTTGGGAGTCCTCGTGCTATAGCTCTCGAGCTTTCACTGCATTTTTCGATTTTTTCTAAGAGTTTGCTCTATTTTCTTCTGTCAATCGAGCCTCAAGCTCCATTGATCCATCATCCGACTAACGGGAACCTGTTTTTCGGAAATGGCTGCGCACCTCAAGGGCGATTTTTCGTAGAGTTACCTTCTTGGAGGATTCCAGAAGATTCTTGTGGGCCTACGCCGCGTGGACATGGCTGAAGATAGAGGAGACTCGACGCCTCTGTTCAGGATTTGCCCTGGATGCACTCTACGGAAAATATTCCTGGACGATGGTCACTCCCTGTGACTCTACTGCCTGCATACCGACCAGACGCACATGGAGGCCTGTGCGTTCTGCAAGGATATGGTTCTCCGCACCACGATGGACCATCGTGAGCGGCTTACCAAGTGGCTCCAGTCGGGTGAGTCCCGGTCATCCAGCCGCAAGAAGAAATCCGAGTGGTCTTCTAAGACCTTTGAGGGTGCTCCAGCGATGGGGACCCAACAGAAGGCAAAGCACTGCAAGTCTGCGGGCACCGGGAGAGCCTTTGGGGCGGGTTCCTCGGTGGCCAGGGCAGGCACAGCATCTCCGGCACCTTCGACCACGAGCCAATGGTCCGACTCGACGAAGAAGAAGTTGGATCACCCAGGTAAACCTCTGGAGAAGTCCCAGTCGGCTCCGACAGAGAAGGCCAAAGAGGAGCATGGCACTGACTCTCCCCCCACGGTGAAGGCCCCCCCCCCAAGCGCGACCAAGGTCGTGAAGGCCCAGGTTCACCCGGCGAAAACCTCCATTGAAGGAGTGGTGGCGTCCCTGGCGAAGGCCGTGGATGCGTCCTCACTGGAAACTGCCTCCAGAGCAAGAGTTTCCCTGCCTGAGCAGGAGGGAATCATCTTTTCTGCCTGTAAAGACACTGGTGAAGGTCATCTCCCCGAAACAGTCTCACCTGATCGAGAGAAGGGGGGGGGGGGGGGAGGGGCACAGTAGTCTTGCAGGGCACAGACATTTTCGAGGAAGAGCTTGCTGTTCTCCAGACCGTTTTGGATGAAAAGTTCGTTGAGGCCAGGTCCTACGGGAGGGACCCCGACGAGGCAGATGTGGAGAGTGGCGAAGACACCGACGAGGAGGAGCAGGGCGTTCAGGATCTGGAGGACACTACGCCACTGCCACGTCCCTTCCGCTGCAGCCACCGCTGCCTCCGGTGGACATGTCGGTGGACATCCTTCAGGCTGTGCACTCTGTCCTCGGAGAGCCAGACAAGAATGCCCCGTCGCAAGACCCCGCAGCACCTGGGCCGTCATGAGAACCCCCGCACATGGAGAGTTCATCCTCCACCTCCTTATAATCCATCGTCTCCCTCCCCTCTGCTGAGGAACGAGATGGAACCGGATATGGCGACGATGGGCACTGGTATGGATGACTGAGTGGTTTCCCGTCCCCGCCGCCCAGAGCCTCGCCGCCTGACGACATTGGCTCATTTCATGCAATGATGATCGAGGGCCTCAGAGTTGTTCCAACTGGCTCCCGAGGAGAAGGAAGGCTTCCTGTACCAGCGCCGGGAGGCTAAGAGGAAGACCGTACTGTCTATCCCGCTATTGGACGACATTTGGGACAAGGGACTGTCCCTCATGAAGAACCCATCCTCGGCCCCGGCGAAGAGGGGCCGGTACGAGAAAAAGTACAGGTTGCCGGACTCTGCACCCAAGTGTGCTCGAGATCACAGCCTTCCCCGGATTCGGTGGTCTCGCCGGTGGCTAGGAAGAAGTCTGCGGGTTTGTCTGCTTTAGATGTGCTCTGCCCCCCCAGGACAGCGAGGGAAAGAAGCTGGATGCCATGGGACGAGTCATCTCGTCAGCAGCGACGACTATCAAGGCGGCCAACCCCCTCACCATTGTGGCTTGTTACGACAGGGAGCTCTGGTTCAAGATCGCTCCCCTCCTGGACTTCCTTTCAGATGAGCGGAAGCGCTGGACATCCTGCAGGAAGGCGAGGTGGCATCGGACCATGCCATCACGGTGGCCACGGACATTGCTGACACAGGGTTCCGCCAGATGGGCAACAGCGTTTGCCTTAGTCGGCGGGGTTGGTTGAAGGCCCCAACTTCCACCAGTAGGTGCAGTCGAGGGGGTTGGACATGCCAAACAAGTTATTCCCATCGAAGGGCAAGACTAGACGAGTCTCTTCTGGCCATCAAGGCAGATACTGAGACGGCATGCGCTTTGGGCACGCTTCAGCAGCGATGGCCATCCTTTCGGACCTCCGGAGGAAAGTCCCAGCGTGCCTCCAAACGCTTTGGTGGCTTCACGTCATTTTACCATCAACCGTCCCACTGTTTGACCCAGGAGGCCTACAGGGGCCGCAGCAAGCCCGGAGGTCGCCATGTTCCCCAAGGCGGCTCCTGCACGGCGAAGCAGGACTGAACCGGCCGGGACATCAGGCCAGCTGGCAAATTTTGTCAGCATGTGGAAGACCATCTCCACCGACCGTTGGGTGCTGGACGCGCTGGCCCACGGACACACACTGGAATTCCAACTAAAGTGTCCTCGTATACCACCCGTGGCCAGGCAGGAAAACCACATCCCTCAGCTTCTGCTGCAGTTGCGGGCCATGCTGAAGGGCGCTTTAGAGCTAGTTCCAAAGAGGCTCTGGAGTGTACTCTCAGTACTTCATCAAGAAGACGGGCAGTTGGCGGCCCATCCTGGACCTCCGCTGCTTGAACAAGTACATCAAATCCCAGAAGTTTTGGATGGTCACCCTTCAGCACGTGCTAGGACAGCTGGAAGAAGGGGATTTCCTGTTGCTGGAAGTGGAGGATTATTACTTTCACATCCCCATCCACAAGGGACACCGCAAGTTCCTGCGCCTAAGGGCAGCACTATCAGTTCAAGGCCCTCCCCTTCGTATTAAAGTCGGCACCAAGGATTTTCACCAAGTGCCTGGCGCCAGTGGCGGCGCAGCTGCGTCCGAGGGATTCATGTTTACCCCTACCTGGACGACTGGCTCATCTGAGTGAAATCGAGGAAGATCACCGTCACCCACATGGCGGAAACCGTCTAGCGGCTGATAGAGCTGGGGTTCTCGGTGAACTATGCAAAGTCTTGCTTGGTGTCATCACAAGACGCACTGTTTCTAGGGTCTCGACGCAACACAGTGTCGTGCCCGGCATCTGTCGGAGGAGAGAATAGCGGCCATCCTGGGCAAGGTGCAACGGCTGTTGACGCTGAAGATCGGAAGGGTGAGGTTCATCAAATCCCTTCTCGGCATGATGGCATGCACATACCTCGTTCGACTGTGCAGGCTGCGGATGCGGGCACTGCAAGAGTACCTCGACGCCCGTTGGATTCCAGGTATCGGGAAGCTTTGAAGACAAGATCTCTCTCGACGAGACTAACGCTCACCTGGTATCCACAGGGACGTCACTCAGCCTGTTCTGACCTCTTACGACCTCAAATCCTTCCCTGGAGGCTTTTCGACTGGAGACTGGGCCTGAAACACAGGATTGGTAGAGTTTAACTCCCTATTGTCTGTGCTTGAACCTCTTCTTCCCCGGGGTCCAACCGTTCCCTTTGATCCACAGCTCTCCTTGTTTTCTTGGATAGTGTGCTCTCTGTCCTGCCTTCAGCGCAGGGGCACGTTGATTGATGTGGGCTCGTTGCTGCCTAGTTACTTCACTGGCAAGAGTCCGACAGGTAAGTATAATGAGTCTTTTGAACAGTTCTCTAACTTCGTTCCTTTCCTTCCTTAGATGGCCGGCGTCCGGGGATGGCGGTGTGCTGCTGAGATGAGTAGCGCTGAAGGTGAGTGAGCGTGATGCACAATGCACCCCTTTCGTATTTGCATTGAGCCGAGTTCTTTCTGTGTCTTTTAGGTGCCACGACGTTTTCAGCGTGGATGCCGGTTATGAAGAACAAATGCGGTGGGTAAGCGCGGTATGCGGCACCTCTAGATGTTTCCACGCTAACCTGGAGTGTCTTTTCCCTCTTGCAGATGGATGAGAAGTTCCAGAGGCAGAGTTCCCCCAGAGTGGCTGGGATTCAGGTAAGCGTTTGAAGCTCGTACAGGATTTAAAAATAAGCAAAGATTTGCAGAATGCTTATTAACGCCTTTTTTCTGTTCTTTTCCCTTTTCCTTAGGAAGCGGCGTGCCGGGATGGGAATGAGACCACTGAAGATGCCCGCAGAACAGAAGGAGCGATGACTGATGGGCAGAAGCGCCGCAAGGTAAGGTTGTTCCAAACGGTGTTCTTGTTCTTGCAGGAGCTGAGCGCAGAAGAAAGATGCAGGCCAACTGGAGACCGATCCGAACACAGCGAGTGTCACGCTGCAGGTGCAGAAAACGCAAAGCACGTTTCTCAGCCTGGGTGTGGCTTAAATAGTCTCTGGGTATCCTAGGTGCCTCTGGGCTGAACCACACCCAAAAGACTAGACCGCACATGTATTTCTGGGAACCAAAATATGCGGGGGCATCCCATCTTGTCCCCATCAATGCACTACAAGCCTAATCCCCAATGTTATCTTATGAGAGTGAGTGAGTCTGGTGCCAAAAGCGCCAAGTCTGACTCCAAGTGGGTCTTTGGCGGGATGGAGAGGCCCTTGAGGGCCATGTAGGTGATTGTGGCCTGGCTCCAGCCTGAAATCTTGGAGGGCTGGGGACATGAGGGGCAGGAATCATGACAGACGTTCCGTCGAGCAATACGGTGTTGGGGTGTTATGCGCATCTGGCGGCGGCCACGGACCTCCAGACCCCACTTCATCAGGAGACGGTCACGACGGACGCCTCCCTGGAAGGATGGGGCGCACACATCAGAGGTCTCCACGCAAGAGGCCTGTGGCTGCCAGAGGAGAAGTCGTTGCACATCAACATTCTGGAGCTACGGGCAGTGTTTTGAGCCCTCAATGGCAATGTGGTACGGGTCTTCATGGACAACACCACCACAATATTCTACATCCGGAAGCAGGGGGGGCACCAGATCCCCAGCACTCTCCAGAGAGGCACAAAGCCTATGGCAGTGGGGCGTGGCCCAGGGGATTTTCCTCATCCCGTTTCATCTGGCAGGAGTGAACATCATCATCGCCGGCTCACTCAGCAGGGAGCTGCACTCGTGCTATGAGTGGGAGCTTCGGCAGGATCAAGTAGATCTTCTGTTCCGACAATGGGGAAATCCCCCACATTGATCTGTTTGCGACGGCGACGAACACCAAGTGCCGGAGGTTCGCCAGCAGGTTTCCCTAGCCGGGGAGCATGGGAGATGCGTACCCTTTCTCCTGGGACGGCCTGTTTCTATAAGCGATCCCACTGTTGCCGTTGCTTCTGCACCTTAATCAACTTAAGACTGTTCCGGTGCAGGATGATCCGCGTCACCCCGGCATGGCTGAGACAGATATGGTACCTGGAACTTTAGGACTTGTCAGCGTCCCCTCCAGTCACGCTTCCGGTGGTCTTAAATCTCGCCAAAGAAGGAGGAGCGATCCTGCATCACAACCCAGGGTTGCTGAACTTGCAGGCCTGGCTCCTGGAGCACTAGAGTTTGGAGGATACGAGATCCCGGCGGACTGCAAGGAGGTACTTGCCAAGGCCAGGGCTTTGTCTACACTGAAGTGCTACAGACATAAGTGGAAGGGGTTCACCGTCTGGTGCCGCGCACAGAAGATAAACTTCGGAATTACAGCCCTTCAGGTGCTGCCGTACTTGCTGTTGCAGGCCAAATCAAGACTGGCGCACGTTGCCATCAAGATTCATCTGGCGGCCATCTCCCGCTACACCAGAACTCCGGGGGGAGGGCAGTCATCGCACCGCCTGGTCAAGGAGTTCATGAAAGGACTTTTCTGCTCATTCCCGCCGGTGAAGGCTCCGGCCCCGGCACAGGAGATCAATGTGGTGCTGACTAGGCTCATGGGTCCTCCGTTTGAGCCTATGCATTCAGCACCACTGAAATTCTGATCATGGAAGACAGCGTTTCTTGTGGCCATCACCTCCGCACGACGAGTGGGAGAGATCCAGGCCCTCTCCTTTAAGCATCCGTACTTAACATTTAATTCCCAAGGTGCCGTCGGACTTTCATCTAAACGAGCCCTTGGCGTTACCGGTTTTCTTCCCGTCGCCGGTTGAGAGGACTTTGCACTCGCTAGACGTGACTAGAGCGCTGAAGTTCTACATGGACCGCACAAAGAGTTTTCGGAAGACATCACAGCCGTTTGTGAACTTTGGTCCTGTGAACCAAGGGAAGGCCCTCTCCAAGGCTTCCATTTCCAGGTGGCTCTCCGGCTGCATCACCCATTGTCATCGGTTGGCAAACCGACCGTTGCCTGGCCGTCCTAGAGCCCATTTGACCAGAGCGATCGCTGCAACTACGACGTTCCCGTCTGGTGTGCCCCTGCTGGACATCTGCAGGGCTGCTACGTGGAGGTCAACGCACACCTTCGAGATTCTACTGCGTCGAGTCCAGAGTCAGCCAAGCAGTGCTGTCCAACCTGTTCGCTTGAAGGTGAGCCTGGTGAGGAGGTAAGAGATGCTTAATGTTGAGCCTTGCCACCTCCCGTGGTTGTGCATGTGTGTACTGCTACGTATTCTTATATTCATGAGCATGTGAATCCATGCCAGACCCCATGCTGGAGAAGGAACACGTTACTTACCAGTAACTGTTGTTCTCCAGCATGGGTCTGGCATGGATTCCCATGTGAACCCTCCCGCCTACCCCTCTGCAGCTCTTCTCTTGGTCCTACTGCCACTTTAAGTGCTACCAAATCTGAAGATGGCTGCCAGAGGAGAGGCTTAGGCAGAGGGCAGTCATTGGCTGGGGGCAGTATGACCCAGAGACCAGTAATTGGTTGTTAGGAGAAAGACAGTTCAGCAGTTATACTGAAACTATTTTTTTCTTTACCGAGGATTGCCAGCCTGACGACAGGGAATATTCATGAGCATGTGAATCCATGCCAGACCCATGCTGGAGAACAACAGTTACAGGTAAGTAACTTGTTCCATCCCCTCTTGTATGTTGCGTCAGTACCAGGAGGGAACAAAGTTATCAAACCTGCCCAACATTATCTAGAAATTAATCAAATAAAACTGTTCGACTCCACACTACAAGTAAAATGTCATATCCAAGTTCCGGTTCATGCCCCTGGGTGTCATGGAGTCCACAAGTTAAATCCATACAATTTATTTTTGCAGTAATCTTCTCATTAGATAACCTCTCCTACCAGGTGTGTCAGCCTGTTCTAGGATGGTACATCTCATCTGAGCTACGATGTGTATTGCCTCTACAAAGTGCACTGCCACTGGAGACTTCAGGTTCTTCATTCTTATGTTGGACTTGTGTTCGGTCCAATGGGCCTTGGTTTTTCTTGTGGTCATATCCATGTAGAAAAACCCACACGGGCACTCTTCAAATGTGATATATGCTCTAAAATGGCCATGTGGGTTTTTCTATGTCGGTATGAGCACAAGAAAAGCCAAGGTCCATTGGACCGAACAGAAGTCCAACATATGAACGAAGAACCCAACGCTGAACTCCATGACACCCAGGGGCATGTACTGTGACTTGGATTTGACATGCTACTTGTAATGTGGAATCCGGGAAATGTTAATCAATGGCTAGATAATGTTGGGCAATTAAGTTAGATAACTGTGTTCCCTCCTGTGGTACTGACGACATACAAGAGGGGAAGAAAGGTTGTTAATCACTGATGTGAAACCATAGAGAATGCTTCAGTTTGGCTAGAATGTGAGCAGGCTTGCCCGTGAGGTGCCGATTTACATGCTAATAGGATGTTTATCTGGCACGTCGCGGTTGTCAGAATAGCAATACCTGTAAAACTTCTGAAATTCTTCTTTGGAGGACATCGCCTTATATTAGCTTAATGTATGTGCGCATGCATGATTTAGAGTGCTTTTCTACAATACTAGTAAAGCGTATGTCTTACTAGCTTAACTACCCGGCTTCGGAAAGGGATTTCAATTCTCAGATATTTAAATATCTGGTCGGCAAGTCTCACTTCAGTTTCTTCAGCAGTTTCATTCCTTCGTTGTTCATCAGCACAATTTCTGATCCCAGCAAGTCAGGTCTCAGTTTCTACAGCAGTTCCGTTGCTTTCTTTTTTAGCAGCACACATTTTCTGATTAGTAAGTCTTGCTTCAGGTGCTTCAGCAATTTCATTGTTCTGTCTCAAATGTCTCAAAGCATGTTGGATTCCATCAGCTTCATGGTCTTGAGATCTTCCTTCTCCAGAATGCTGATCATGTTTCAGCTTCGATGCACGATGAGCACTTTCTAAAAATGACCTGTAGAAGGTGGTGTAACACCACAAAACGTAAAGCCGAAAAAACAAAAAATAAATAAAATAAAAAACTATCTAGGGAACAGGATGACGTATCGAGCCAGAAATAGTTGCATTAATTCGGCAATGGAATACAGAATATTCCATGCAAAATTCATGACAACATACCTCACTGTTCACGAGAAGTTATGGCCACAAGTACGCTACACAAACATGACACAGATATATAATACATTACTCACCGTAATCGTATTTCTGATGCTTGTATCGGCTTAGATTCACATGCTGTGCATAGGAGTATTAGTTTGTTTTTCGAAACTCGAAAATGGGCATCGACACAGGGCGTGCCAGTAATACTATCCCTAGTGTGACGTCCACTGTACCCATGATCCCTCACTTGTGTAGGACCCTCAGATTGTATTTTTTCTGACATGAGGTAGCACGAGGAGTAGCGAGAGTACAGATTACCAAGCAGATAGATAAGACTACAAGCATCCATGCGCCTTCTCTCAGAGGGGAGGAAGGGCAGGCGCATGTGAATCTAAGCAGATACAAGCATCAGAAATACGATTACGGTGAGTAATTATCCCTTCTGAGGCTTGTGGAATCTGCTTAGATCACATGCTGGGCATAGATTAGCGAGCAATGTTAGAAGAAGGTGGGATGTGAAGGGTCATGAGCAAACAGGTGTCTTAGAACCGCTTGTCCCACTTGAGTATCTGTCTTGGAACGAGCGTCAATGCAGTAGTGCTAAGTAAAAGTGTGAATAGAGCTCCAAGTAGCTGCTTTGCAAATGGTGTCAAGGGGTACATTTGCAATGAAAGCCATGGTGGCCCCAGTGCCTCTTGTAGAGTGGGCTCTTGGCGTAAAAGGCAGAGTTCTTTCAGAAAGGGAGTAACATAGCTGGATACAATTGACTATCCACGTCGAGATGGCACCTTTAGAGATACGATCTCCCTCTCTGCCTGTAGCTACGGAGACAAACAGTTGGTCTGTTTTCCTTAGCGGCCTGGTCTTGTCTACATAGTAGAGGACCGCTCTTTGCACATCTGGAGTGTGTAGTTTCACCTCAGCAGAGCTTTTGGGTTCTTGGAAGAAGGCCGGAAGCTCAATGGACTGGTTAACATGGAATTTTGAAATGAACTTAGGTGAGTACCTAGGGTGTGTTCGTAGAACCAGTTTATCCTTATGAACACTAAAGAAAGGATCCTGCACTGACGGCCTGAATTTCACTGACCCTTCTAATGGATATAATCGCTACTAAGAAGGCAGTTTTATAGGTCAGGTGTTTGAGACTGGCTTTATGCATGGGTTCAAAGGGGAGGACCACGAGTTTAGCAAGCACCACATTAAGGTCCCATCCTGGTGGTGGCTTGAAATTGGAGGGTGGAGTCTCTTTACCCCTTCCATGAAGGCTTTAACCACTGTTACTTTCCACCACGAAACCTTGTTATGGGAGGTGGTGTAGGCTGACAGCGCCGCCAGGTGTACCTTGAGCGAGTTAAAAACCAACCCTGCATCCAGCAGGTGGAGCATGTAGGTGACAATATTGGAAGGAGTGCAATCAACCGGGTTGATTTGCTTAGTCTGGCACCAAGTAACAAATCTCTTCCATTTATCAAAATAACAGTGCCTCGTGTTTGGTTTCCTAGATTCCTTTAGGATGTCCATGCACCTCTGTGGTAAATTGAGGTGCCCAAACTATGACTTCAGGAGCCATGCTGCCAAGTTCATTGAGTTGGGTTGAGGATGCACTGTTTGACCTTGGTGCTGGGATAGCAGGTTGTGCCAGCACGGAAGTCTGATGGGTTCGCACACTGCTAGTCTGCGTAGGTCTCGGAACCACGGTTGCCTCGCCCACATGGGAGCAACTAGGATGAGCGTCAACGATTCCCTGTGCATCTTGTTGACCACCTTCCTCATGAGGGGTTGGTGGAAAAGCGTAGGCAAACATCCCTGATCCCTGACCAGTTCATCCACAGGACATTCCCCTTGGGATCTGGCTGAGGGAACCTGGATGAGAATCCTGGGCTTTGCCTGTTTTCGCTTGTGGCGAATAGGTCTATAGTGGGGAAACCCCACTGTGAGATGATGTCTTCTACGACTTCTCGGTGTAGACACCATTCGTGTTCTTCTGGGAGGGGATCTCTGCTTAAAGCGTCTGCTAGTGAATTGAGATCCCCTGGAACATGTTGAGATGACAGGTAAATGTTCCGTCTGAGTGCCCATGCCCAAATCTTCTGGGCAAGCCTGGACAGATTTGGCGAATAAGTCCCTCCCTGTTTGTTTATGTAAAACATTGCTGTCATACTGTCTGTTAGGATCTGTATTGACAGGTTCAACAGGTTGGATTTGAACGTCCGAAGCGCTCTGAAGACTGCCAGGAGTTCTAGCAGATTGATACGATTCATGGCCACTGTGTGAGACCAGAAACCCTGAGCTGTGTGGTGGAGGTGGTGCGCTCCCCACCCTGACAGGGACGCGTCTGTAGTGACTACAGCTTGTACCTCCGGATCGTAAAAGGGTTTCCTCTTTGACAGGTTCTCTCTTGTCCACCAGTGAAGACTTTGTACAAGTGTTGGTGAAACGACCACTAGATCATCCCACTGACCACTTGCCTGAGACCACTGTTCTTGCATGGGTCGCATGCACAGACGCGCGTGGGGGACCAGGTAAATGCATGACGCCATCATGCCTAGCAAACGCATCGCTTTGCGCACCCTTATCTGGCGACCGGGCTGATAGAGGAATTTGCAGTAGTAGATTCCGAATTCTTTCCTCTGATGGAAAGGCCAACCCCTCTTGAGTGTTTAGTACAGCTCTCAGGAACTGCTTGGAGGTGCTTGGCACCAGGCTTGATTTTTTTCTCATTGATAGAGAAACCCAATTCGAAGAGGTCGATCGTTCTTTGGATGTTTGATCTGCAAATTACTGGGGTCTCCCCCGTGATGAGCGAAGCGTCCAGGTAAAGGTACACTGGGATTGCCTCCCTGCGTAGGTGTGCCATCGCCAGTACCTTGGTGAATACCCTTGGAGCCGAGGCTATACCGAAGGGCAGCACCTTGAACTGGTAGTGCCGACTGTCCACCTTGAAGCGCAAGAATATTCTGTGCGCTGGGAACATGGAAATATGAACATAGGCATCTTTCATGTCCAATGTTGCCATGTAATCCCCCCTTTTTAGGAGGGGGGATTACTTGCTGGAGAGTAGTCATGCGACATTTTTGGGGCTTGACATACTTGTTTGCAGGGCGTAAGTCTAATACTGGGCGCATTGTTTTTGGCACAAGGAAGTAAGTTGAATAGATACCCTTGTTTACCTGGTTGCTCGTGACGAGGTCTATCACGTCCTTTGCGAGAAGATTGACCATTTCCTTGAGGAGGATCTTCTGGTGGTCCAGTGAATTTATCTTTTGTCGTGGAGGGTGGTTGCGGGGGCGCTCTAGCAGTTCGATGCAGTAGCCTGCGGACACTGGACAGCACCCATCTGTCCGATGTGATCCCTTTCCATGCTTGGGTGAAGTTGGAAATGCGCCCCCCTACTGGGGATGCGTGGGAATGGACCCTGAGCGGAACGTCACTGCTTTGCGGGAGGCATACCGCCTCTGTCGGGGCTGCCTCTACCACGGCCCCTCTTGTTACTTCTGCCGTAACTTTGGGTAGTCTGCTGGTTGCCACCCCATGATGTACCCTGTCCCTGTGCATAATTGGAGCCCCTGTGGGAATTTTGGCCGCATGAACGACGAAAATTACTATTCCCTCTTTGATTAGTGGCCTTATTCGTCAATTGTCCCAGGGACTTTAGAGTATCATACTCGTCTTTGGCATTTTTCAGTGCGTCCTCTACCGCTTTGCCAAACAAGACATTTGGTTCCACCGGCATGTCAATAAGGGTTGCCTGACCGTCTTAGCCAAGCGTGCCTTTTAATGACAGTGCTCTCTGCTATGAGCCGGGCCTGCATTATCTGCGGCGTCAAAGGTTGTCTTCAGAATGCAACCGGACACAGTTCTACCCTCAGACGCGATCTGGGCCAACTGACCCTTTAGTGGTTCCGGTGCAGAGTCAATGAGAGCAGATACCTGCTCCCACTGGTGGCAATTATAGCTTGCTAGCAGAGTGGTGGTGTAGGCGATCCTTGCCTGGTAAGCGGAAATGGAAGCTACTTTACTTCCTAACCCATACATTCTTTTGCTCTCCTGGTCTGGGGGAGCCTCAGATGATAGAGGTGTCCCCGCTCTTTTTGTGGCGTTTGTGATTACCAAGGAGTCGGGCTTCAGTTGACCCCTTATGTAAAGAAGGGGTGACTGGGTGGCCCTGAACATCTTCTCAATTCTGGGGTTCACAACTTTGGTGAGATTAGGAGTGAGAAGGGAAGCATCAATTCTACGTTAGATTGATTTGAGAATAGGAATGGCTTGAGCAATGGGTATTTTGTTCCCCACTAGCTCCTCTGCAAAGTCCCTCTCTTCCTGCGCCCCCTGAGTATCTATGTGGAAGTGCTCTGCAGCTTTCGCTAAGACCTGATTTAGAAGGGGCTGGTTATCTATAGGTGAGTCAGTTACCTATGGTTCCTTGCTAACCGGGGAGTCCATATTGTAGACTTACGCATCATCTTCCTCCTCCTCATCCTGGCCTTCGTCATCTCCATAATACTCGACCCCAGTTTGGTCGTCCAGCACCAGTACATCTGGGTCATCCTCATACTGTTGGTAAGGCTGAATATAGTAAGGGTCTGAAGACAGTCCCTGAGCTGGAGTATCAAGCCGAAATCTCTTGTTAGGAGGCTAAGGGTCCTTGGATCCTGAAGGAGTGGCATTGTCAGGGGTATAGCTAAGAAAATGCTGTGGATTTTTTTCATAAAAATTAGCTAAGGAAGACATTCTCCTCAGCACCCTGTCTATGTCCTCAGTGCTCCATTCTCTGGAACTGGGGATTACAACCTCCTGTTGAGGTTCATCTTCTAATCCCATATCGTAAGGAGTGGGAGGGATGAGCCTGGGTGTAGTGACAGGGACAGGTGGTCTTAGATTTGTCCTCAGCTGACGACCTGTGTTTGTCCTCGTGTACCTGGGGTGCAGAAATTGAATGTGTAGACTTTCTGCTGTTTGTCCCCTTTCCCGTGAGTGGAAGAGTGTTTCCCTGACGGTTTGGCCTTTTCGGACTCTTTAGACGCCTGGCGTCGAGATTCGGTGGTACTCTCCCTCTCTTTTGAGTGTGCACGTCGGGACTCGGAGGCAGATGCCGAACGGGCTGCCGGAGCAGACTTTGGGTGTGCGGCTTGGGGATGGAGGTCGGATTTGTCTTCTAACAAATCTACCTCCGTTACTTTAGGGAGCGAGGCACTCTTGGCAGCTGTGGACGGTTGCTGTGTGTCGTGCGGCGATCTCGACCTGGAACGCCCAAAGGACACCGATTCGGTGGACCGCTCTCTTTGTGCCTCTTTCTTCTGTGAACTTGACACACGTGTCGAGTCTCGGTTGGCCTTGGTGTTCTTACGTGTAGAAGAAGATTGGGTAGCGCTCATATCGCCGGGTGTGTTCCCCATAATTGCCCTGCCGGACAATCCTCGGAGGTCGGGGACTAGCGCCTGGGTGTCTTTCGACACCCCTGTGCCCTCGCCGTCCGAAAGGACGGCGTCGCTGCCATCACTGAAGGCACCCACCGCTTCCATGGCCTCCAGCTGCCTGGTGTGGTGGGCCCAACGTTTAGTGGAACGGTCCTCGAGTGTTTTTGCTTTAAAAAGCCTACATGCTCTGCAGTTCGCTTCAGGTTGGTCCCTCGGCAAGCAGAGATTACAGGTGGCGTGTTTGTCAACCCAAGGGTGCTTGCGGTTGCACTTGGGGCAAAATTTAAATGGAGTACTCTCCATAGGTCACCTTAGGGCAGCGGGCTAGTGTGTGTGTAGGAAAATAACGAGTGTAGAGTATGTTTCCACCCCCCACTCTCCCTACTTGCAGGGCCGAGGCCAGAGGCCTTCCGAGGCCCAAAGTCCCTCGTGCAGCTCTCGACGGTTGTTTGTTCTTCAGACCGGCATCGATCTTTGATGTCTCGACGTGGGAGTGAAAGAACGGGGAAATTAATATTGATTTTTGGCAAAATGGCTTAAAGCCAGGGAACTCCGCGCAATGCTTCCGACAAGTATGGCGGAAAAAAACAATCTGAGGGTACTACACGTGTTAGGGATCATGGGTACAGCGGACGTCATGCTAAGGATAGCATTACTGGCACACCCTGTGTCGACGCCCTTTTTCGAGTTTCGAAAAAAACAAACTAATACTCCGCAGCTTCCACTAGATGTTGGCCTATGCACAACATGTGATCTAAGCAGATTCCACAAGCCTCCGAAATATATATGATACATTACTCCCCGTAATCGTATTTCTGATGCTTAGATCTGCTTAGATTCACATGCTGTGCATAGGCCATCATCTAGTGGAAGCTGCAGAGTAATACAGTTGCTTTCGAAACGGGACGTCGACAGGGTGTGCCAGTAATACTATCCCTAGTGCGACGTCCACTGTACCCATGATCCCTCACATGTTATTTTTCTGACAGGAGGTAGCATGAGGTGTAGCGCGGGTACAGTTGTATCCAAGCATATCCCTATCAGACAAGCTCATAAGCATCCATGCGCCTTCTCTCCGAGGGGAGGAAGGGTGGGTCGCATGTGAATCTAAGCAGATACAAGCATCAGAAATACGATTATGGTGAGTAATGTATCCCTTCTGAGGCTTGTGGAATATGCTTAGATCACATGCTGTGCATAGATTAGCGAGCAGTGGAAGAAGGAGGTGGGATGCGAGAAGGTTTGTGAGCGAATAAATGTCTGCGAACCGCTTGTCCCACTTGTGTATCTGCCTTGGAATGAGTGTCAATGCAGTAGTGCTGCGTGAAAGCATGTATTGAGCTCCATGTAGCTCCTTAGAAAATACTGTCTAAAGGGACATTTACAATGAAAGCCAGATTGGCTCCAGTACCTCTTGTGGACTGGGCCCTTGGCATAAAAGGCAGCGTTTTATCTGATAGGGAATAGCAGAGGTGGATACATCCGACTATCCACCTAGAGATGGCATTCTTAGAGATGCGGTCACCTTCTCTGCCTGGCGCTATGGAGACAGTTGATCTGTCTTTCTTAGCGTTCTGGTCTTGTCTGCGTAGTAGAGGACCACTCTCCTCACATCTAGTGTGTGGAGTTTTACCTCAGCAGAGCTTGGGTTCCTGGAAGAAAGCCGGCAGGTCAATAGACTGGTTTACATGAAATTTGGAGATGAATTAGGTGAGAACCTAGGGTAAGTACTTAAAACCAGCTTGTCCTTACGTATAGTAAAGAAAGGATTCTGCACTGACAAAGCTTGGATTTCACTAACCCTTCTTATGGAAGTGATGGCTAAAAGGAAGGCAGTTTTATAAGTCAAGCGTTTGAGACTAGACTTGTGCATAGGCTCGAATGGGGGTCCCATGAGCTTAGCGAGTACTATCTTGAGGTCCCAACCTGGCGGTGGGTTAGAAATTGGAGGGTGGAGTCTCTTTACCCCTTCCATAAACGCTTTGATGACCGGTACCTTCCACCATGAGACCTTATTATGGGAAATGTTGTAGGCTAACAAGGCCGCCAGGTGGACTTTTAGGGAGTTGAACACTAACCCTGCATCTAGCAAGTGGAGCATATAGGTTAGAATGTTAGATGGAGTACAATCTATGGGGTTGATTTGCTTAGTCTGGCACCAGATTACGAATCGTCTCCATTTGTCAAAATAACAGTGCCTAGTGTTTGGTTTTCTTGATTCTTTCAAGATATCCATGCATCTTTGCGGTAGATTGAGATGTCTGAACTTGACTTCAGGAGCCATGCTGCCAACTTCATTGAGTGTGGGTGCACCGTTAGTCCCTCATGCTGGGTGAGTAGGTTGTACTGGCACGGGAGCTTGATGGGATCGCACATCGCCAGTTTGCGCAGATGTGGATTCCACGGTTGTCTTGCCCACATAGGACCAACTAGGATAGGATAAGCGTCATCGGTTCCTTGTGTAACTTGTTCACCACCTTCCTCATGAGAGGAGTTGTGTGGGGGGGGGGGGGTGTGAGCAAATTTCCCTGACCAGTTCATCCATAGGGCGTTCCCCTTGGAGATTGGCTGAGGGAATCTGGACGTGAAGTCTTGGCATTGACGCTTGTGGCGAATAAGTCTATAGTTTGGAAACCCTGTTGAGAAAAGGTGTTCTACGACTTCTTCGTGTAGACGCCACTCGTGTTCCTCTGGTAGGGGATGTCTGCTAGAGCTTTGAGTTCCCCTGGAACATGTGATGACGGGAACATTTTCCGTCTGAGTGCCCATTTCCAGATTTTCTGTGCAAGTCTGGATAGATTTGGAGAACGTGTACCCCCAGTTTGTTGATATAAAACATCGCTGTGGTGCTTTCTGTTAGGATCTGCACCAACAGATTTGTTAAATGGGGTTTGAATGCTGTAGGGCTTTGAATATTGCCAGAAGCTCCAGCACATTGATGTGGTTCTGAGCTGCAGTGCGAGACTACCGACCCTGAGCTGTGTGGTGAAGGTAGTGAGCCCCCCTCACCCTGCCAGTGAGGCGTCCGTTGTGACCATTGCTTCCATCTATGGGTCGTAGAAGGATTTCCCTCTCGTTAGGTTCTCCTTCGTCCACCAGCGAAGATTTTGTACAAGTGTTGGTGAAACGACCACTAGATCGTCCCACTGACTGCTTGCCTGAGACCACCGTTTTGCCAACCACTCCTGTACGGCACGCATGCGCGCTCGAGGAACCAGGTATATGCAAGATGCCGCCATGCCTATTAAACGCATTGCTTTGCGCACCCTTATCTGGCGGCAGGCCTGATAGTGTGGTATTTGCAGTAACACATTTTTTACTCTTTTCTCTGAAGGAAAGACCAATCCTTCCTCTGTGTTTAGGATAGCTCCTAGGAACTGTTTGGAAGTGCTTGGCACTAGGCTTGTTTTTTCTTGTTGATTGAGCAGCCCAATTGAAAGAGGAGGTTGATTGTTGTTTGGATGTTTTGTCTGCAAAATCAGAGGCGATTCCCCCGTTATGAGCCAGTCGTCCAGGTAAAGGTACGCTGGGATTGCTCCCCTGCGCAGGTACGCTGCCACTACCGCCAGTACCTTTGTGAAGACCCTTGGAGCCGAGGCTATTCCAAAGGAAAGCACTTTGAATTTGTAGTGCTTGTTCGCTATCTTGAAACGCAAGAATCTTCTGTGCGCTGGGAACATTGAAATATGAAAATAGGCATCTTTCATATCTAATGTTGCCATGTAATCCCCTTTTTTAGTAGTGGGATTACCTCTTGTAGCGTAGTCATGCAGAACTTTTGTGGCTTGACATACTGGTTTGCAGGGTGTAAATCTAATACAGGGCGCAGTTAGATCTTTTTTTGGCCCAAGGAAGTAGAATAAATACCCTTGTTTACCTGGTTGGTTGGGACCACTTTTATGGCGTCCTTTAATAGAAGCGTTGTTATTTCTTCAAGAAGGATCCGCGGATGTTCCTCTTAGTGGATTTTCTGTCGTAGGGGGTGATCGTGAGGACATTGAAGTCGTTCTATGCAGTACCCCCCTGCTACCGTGGACAGCACCCATCTGTCCGAGGTGATACCATGTGTGGGTGAAGCTGGAAATACATCCTACTGGAGATGCATGGGAGGGTACCTGGAGCGGAATGTCACTTGCTCTGAGTTGGGGTGCCACCTCCAGCTGGGCCTCTGCCCTGACTAGCACGACCTCGGGGATAGCCTTGGAAGGCTTGGCCTTGATTGTAGCCGGATCCTCTGAATTTTGGCCCCCAAAACGGCGAAAATTACTGTTACCCCTTTGACCAGCAGGTTGGTTTGTGAGCTGACAAAGATTTTAGAGTGTCATACTCATCCTTTGCTGTCTTAAGTGCATCTTCCACAGCCTTGCCGAAGGGCACATTAGGTTCCACTGGCATGTTTATTAGAGAAGCTTGTCTCTCTGGCCTAAAGCCAGACTGGCGAAGCCATGCATGCCTCTTTATAATAGTCCCCTCTGCAATGACTCTTCCAGCATTGGCAGCTGCATCGAAATTTGATTTGAGGAGACAGGTAGATACGGCCCCTCCATCTGCTGCCACCTAGCTAGCTGTGATTTAAGTGGCTGCAGGGAGGATGAAAGTAACGCAGAAACCTCCTCCCACGTATGGTAGTTATAACTTGCCAAAAAAGTGTAGAGTTGTTGTCTATTCTAGTTTGATAGGCCACAGAGGAAGCGACCTTTCTGCCCATGGCATATATCTTTTTGCTTTCCTTATCCGGTGGTGCCTCGGAGGAAGCAAGGGGTGCCTGCCCTCTTTCTTGTCGTGGTAACAACCAACAAGTCTGGTTTCAATTATATATAAGGGGTCTGATGGTGCAGGGCTGAAGTTTTTCCACACGCGGGTTAACAGCCGGTGTGAGAATGGGTGCTTCTAAGGAAGGCTGTATTCTGCGCTGGACCAATTTTAGTAGTGGGATAAACTGATCTGTCTTTTTGTCCTCCAGTATTTGTTCAGCGAAGTCGCTATCCTCCTGTGTGTCAATTTGGAAGTGTTCCGCCGCTGGCCAAGACTTCATTGAGGAGGGGTTATCGACAGGGGAATCTACCACTGGAGTGTCCCGATTAAGAGGAGAATCTATGGAGTTACATGTTAGCCTCCTGGTCTGCGTCTGGATCTTCATCATCCCCATAATAAAGTTCATCCGTATCCTCTTCATTAAGTTGAGGGTCAGATGTTTCCACAAAAGATAGATCCTCCTGGTCTTCTGGTTCTATTTCGGGGTCATATAGATCTATAACTGTGCTTTGTAAGGGGACATTAGAGCGAGACCTCTTAGAAGGGGGTTGAGATCGTAAGGCAGAGGCTTGAGAGCCTGAAGGTGGGAGGAGTGGAGTCGAAGCTTTGAAAGTAATCTGGGTTTTTTTTCATAGAAATTAGCCATGAAGTTCATTCTTCGCACAACCCTATCAATATCTTGTGAATACCATTCCTTTGAACTTGGGATCACAATAGTTTGAGGGGAAAAACCCATATCCTCATCAGTGGGAGGTATAGTTTTTGGTCTAGAGTCCTTAGGTTTCTCTATGGGCTTGGATAATATTCCCCTTTTGTGATGTTCTCCCTAGGAGGGCTCTTGTCCTTATGAGGGGTCTTCGAGGACTTTTTATGATTGTTTTTCCCTACCCTGGGGACCAGAGGAGTGTTTAACAAACTTCTTAGGGCCTGCCGTTTTATCAGACAATGAACGTCGAACTTTGGGTGTGCGACCCGAGGCTTTGTCCACGGACGATCGCCCTTCGGAAGGAGTTTTTTGTGCGACCCCCTTGCAGTCTTTCAACGGTTGAACCCTGTCATGTGGCGATCTTGATCGAGATTGCCCAGAGGACCGGGACTCGGCAGACCTTTCACGGGGTGTCAAACGTTGTAGAGTATTCGACTCATCTGTCGAATGTCGACTGGGGCTTAAGTGCTTGGTGGTGTGTGCTTTTGTAGCGCTGCCGCCGCCGCCCCCAGGTGTAGGCCCCACAACATGGCAGCTGGCCTGTCCTACGGGGTCGGATGCCCTCGCCGTCCGAAAGCGCACGTTGCTGCCATCGCTAAAGGGTCCCTCTGCCTCCATGGCCTCGAGTCGCCTGGTGTAGTGGGCCCAGCGTTTCGTGGAGCGGTCCTAACGTCTTAGGCTTGAAAAGCCTGCACGCTCGACAAGACGTTTCGACGTGGTCTCTCGGAAGACACAAATTGCAAATCAAGTTTTTGATGACCCAGGGGAATTTACAATTACACTTAGGGCAAAAATTAAATGGTGCATTTTCCATAATTATGGGTTATGGAAATGGCAGCTGGGCGAACAAAGTGTAGGAAGGGGAGAATATGCATTCTAAAAATGGCCTCCACCCCTCTCTCCCTACTGTCTGGGCAGAGGCCCGGGTGGCCTTCCAAGGCCGCACGGTCTATCGCAGTGGTCGCCGACGGGCATGGTGTTTCGGCAGTCGATGAAAGGATAGAAAGAAAAACTATCGTAATTGTACAAAAGTCAATGGCTTATCGTCGAAAAAGAACTCCGCTATACACAGCCATCTAGCATGGCGGAATAAAACAGGGACCTCGACGCGCGAGGGATCATGGGTACAGTGGACGTCACACTAGGGATAGTATTACTGGCACGCCCTGTCGACGTCCCTTTGAGTTTCGAAAACAACTGTAATACTACGCAGCTTCCACTAGATGTCGGCCTACGTACAGCATGTGATCTAAGCAGATTCCACAAGCCTCCGATTATATAGATATATATTTGATGCCTTTTCTACATCGCCGAGATACAGAATAGACATTTGACATTACCTAGGGTATCCGTATGCTGCTCACTGTCAGTTAATATAGTTTTGCATCAAAACACATGGAAGATAGCCCTTTCCATGTATGGTGGTGTTATGCTGCACTATTCATCTTTAGGTTTGGAGTAAGCGATGGGTGGGTACCGCGCACTCGAACAACGTGCTATAGTAAAAGACATTACTGTATCACGCTGCTTAGGTGCAAGTCTTCTCATAACAGATAGCCCACTTTATCTAGTCCCACCCGGATGGCGTACGCAGGGATATTTTAGCCCCTTATCGGTCCTACGTATATACAGATTCCCCATGGTTTCTTTGGGGTCCCAGTGCCAGATTGTAAAACCTTTGCATATTTATGGGTTGAAGGCTAATTTATCAGCATGTTTTTACCGCTGTACACGTAATTATGAAGCCTAATTTTTGTATTGAGATACGGGCCAGTTTTTAACATACCTTTCATTTGGCTAGTGCCTTTTCATTAACAGGACTCCTTGATTTCACCCTGGTGGACAATACCTACATCCCCGCAGCCCATGCCATAGGGATTCCAGCCATTCCAACATGGCTACTGCGTGTGACCATGCTTTCCCAGATACCTATACAATGTATGCTCTTTATATCACAGACACAGGGCACACAACTGCTTTCACCGGTCTGTTGCTCCGCTGTCCGCTTTATGTTTCAATTCATGACCAGACAGGTAGGATTAGTAGGGTATGCTATGGGTAGTACTGGTCATAGTTGAGAAGCCTGGAGGGTATTCTCCCAAGCAGACCCCTGGAAGCCCTTATTCAAGGGGCCTGGAAAGTGCCAACATTCTCAGACCCCTAACCCTAGGAGCAGATCAAGAGAGGAAGGAGAGGAGACGAGATCCCCAAGATCTTTATAGGATATAATACATCTGCCTCGCTTCCTCCCAATAAATCTCTTGCCCAGATCCAACAACCACGCCATGCATAGCCAATCCTCTAAGATCCCAAACCCGGTTGCACCCAAAAAGTATGTATCCCAGAATCCCTGTTTTCTATCCGGATACTCCCAGTCATTCTCCTTTTTTATTTTCAGGACTCCCAGTCTGCTCTGGCAACACACTACCATTCCCACAATTCCCCCTATTCAGGTCACGAGAAGAACTCCATTCATTCTCGCGTTTCACAAACCCCACCAATCTCACCCTTCCAAAAACACTTTCCCCATCCTACCACGCAGAACACTTAGAGACTCCACCTCTCGTCTTTTCCTGACAAACACTTTCTCCCGATACAAAAGACTAACACCAAAGCCGTTTACCTGACATGTCCCAAACCCAACGGTCAGGCATACACCCGACGGCCCTTTCCTCACATGGTTAAAGGGTGGATCACAAGAGCACAGGGAGAGCAAGGCAGACCGCACAACGAGAGAGCCAACTCAGCACGGCAGTTCAAGAGGAGGAGAAAGACGGCGTGAACCGAAGGGGAGACAAGCAACCTTGCCCTTTCCAAGACAGGCCTGTGAAACCTCCACAGAAGGAATCGTAAGACTGCAAATAGCCTAAATGTGTTGCCGCAGATGTCAACAGTACATGGAGCGGGCCTACACTGATGAGACCCCTGCTACCGTGGTACCAGCCTTGATTACTGATACGAAGAAAGCCAAGCGATTCATCACAGCCGGTGAGTCGAGGGACGAACCGATAAATAAACCGCACTGTGTTGAATGAAAGTGGCATATTGAGGAAAGTTCAAAGAACTATAAACTGTTTAGGGAAGACCAGCTGCAGAGGGGTCTGGCGCCACGTGGGTGCTCACGAGAGACTCTGGTCAATACCACGTTTGAAGGAAATTACTAATGCCAGAAGGCCGTACGAGAGCCGCCAAGAAAGGTCAAAGTAGTCATACAGGGGGCTAGCAAAATACCTGTACAGTCGAAGGTCTTTGATGGACAAACTGTTGAAGAAAGCAAGGGAAGTGAATCCTGCATCAAGAGAAAGCAAGGGAAGAGAATCCTGCATCAAGAGAAGGAAAGTGACAAGAGTGAGCCCGAAGGAGGGATGCCAATAAAGAGGGGAAAAGTCTAAGGTCCCAAGAAACAGTGTTGACAAAAGTGAACCCCGGTAGAGGGATGTCCTCAGAGAACTGTTTCAAAAGACATAATTAGTGAAAGTCAAGGTGAAAATTATCTTTACAAAAGCCAGAGTGAGAGATGCAAACAGTCGAAAGGGGTCTGCGGCCAGGAGAGGGGAACCCAGGGGTGAAAGCATCACCCAGTGTACATTTGAAAAAGGCATTTGTTAAAGGCCATCGGAACCCACTAGAGGGAGGCCAACAGTCGGGAGGAATCGGAGCACAAAAGAGGGGGATCCTAGAGTGACAAGCAGTCACCTAAAGACTGGTGAAAATAAAAAAAGGAGAAAGCGTATGAACGAAAGCCATAGTGAACCTGGCAGAGGGAGGCCGAAAATAAAGAGGGGGCCTGAGCCCCATTGAGGGAAACACGAAAGACCAGGGGAGGTGGATTGTCCCCCACCCCCCAAAAACCCCCGGCACTTCTGAAGATACATTTGGAAGGAACTTTGTTTATTTGTTTTGCATCAGGTCCTCGAAGCCAAGAGACTTTTAGGACTAAAGAGAATGGACATCGACGGCCCAGATACATGAATCGGAACGGACGCCTTATGCTGTGAAAGCTCGAGCATGTGCTGCGCTAAATCCTCCCATCTTGTCCTGCATTCAAAACGTGGGGAAGGGAGACCCCGGCTACACATTCAGACTTCATTTGTGAAAACTTTTTTATTTTTTATTGTATTTATTTATATAGCGCTGCAGCCCGCGGGCATCAGAGCGCATTACATGTAGACAGACAAGAGGTTCAGAGCAATGAGACTGTGGCGAGAGCCACACATAGTATGTTAGTGTGTGGCGAATGTGATGAAATTCCTAATATATTTAAGTGGTGGTATCTTAGGAGTGTCTTAAGTTTTTTCCTGAAGCATAGGTAGTTAGTCTCCAATCTCAATGTGGAGGGCAAGCCATTCCATTTTAGGACTGCTTTGGTTGTGAAAGCCCTACCTAGCCCCTTTGCTTTTTTAGCTGGCATAACTTGGAGGAGGCCCTTGTTAGTTGATCTTAGGTTGCGGCTTGGTTCATACCACTTGAATTGTTGTATTTTTTTTTTATTTTTTTTTGGTATACCGGGGCTTTACTGAATAAGCATCGATGTACTAGAGTAATGGTTTTAAAAATTATGCCTTCTTCAATAGCTAGCCAATGTAGGTCTATTCTGTCATTTGTAATATGCCCTCTTAGATTTGCCGGTGACTGTTCTTATGGCGTTATTCTGGATCACTTGGCATTGTTTTAAGCATTTGCTGCTAGCACCCAGTAGTAGGGAGTTACCGTAGTCTAATCAGGAGAGAATTGTGGCTCTGGTTGTGCTATTTTGCTGATGTAACAGAGGTCTATTTTTTTTTTAGTAATTTCTGGTGGTATTGACAGTTCCTTTTGGAGGTAGGCTATGCGAGCTTCTATGCCTAACGTTTTGACTTTCAGAAATTTTGATAGGTGTTTTTTTTTATATTGAACGTGGTATATGATGGACTCAGCTTTTTCCTGCCGCAGGGTGATCCGAAGATCATTAGCTCGGTTTTAGTGACATTAAGGCACATTCAATTTGCCTTCATCCAGCATTCAATGGTGTTGTATATTATTGAAAGTTGGTGCACTGCAAAGTACAAGTAAAGTACAATTTGCTGTGGTTTGCTTCCGATAATGCTGCCGTCAATGCTGATGGCCGTACTGTGAAGGCTCGAACATTGTGCCCCGATTGTGCCTGGAGGACGTCTTATGCCGATACACAGCTTTGCCTGACCTGGACTATCTAGAAGGAGGTGATCGTGTGTTCCCATTACCCCGATACAGCGACTGTGTTTAATACTCTATATTAGTGACTGTGTGTGCCCAATACCGTATACAGTAACTGTTGTGCCCAATACTTTGTTATAGTGGAGGATACTAAAATAGCGTGTGCTCAGTATTTTTGCTGCTACGTTATGAGCGAGCAGTACGCAGATTTTATAATACGTTGTTTGTGTTCATCTTTCTTTGCCTAAGGTATTTCTGGAGTGATTGCCCCGCCCTCGGATTGTGTGACGCCCCTTCCTTTGGCTTTATTTTCCCATTTTCCAGCGCACCGTAATGTACAAGTTAAGTACTGTTTGCGGTTCGCGGTGCGCGGCGGGTCGCGGATTTTCTAGCTAATGATGGATAAGCTTTTTGCTGGTCTCGGTTCCGCCTGGGAAGTCCTATATAGGTACTTCTTTAGATGATAGAAACCAAGTAAGTTATAACTGTACCCTGAAGCATCAGGTGGGTTTGATAACCGGTACTAACATTCTCCGTTGCTCTGGGGAGTTATAATCACCAAAATGTGACTTCTGAAAAATATATTTGGTGCTCTGTTTGTTATATCTGATTATTTCATGTTTGCCTGGGTGTAACAACAAATTTTGGGTCGTGTGTTGTCGGAAATATCACATCATGGGGAAATCAAAATTGGCGGCCCTACCAAAGGATCATAGGGCTGACTTTAATGCAGTCAGCACTCGTAAGGCAAGCCTGGCACGTGCGGCGGCGCTTCCCCTTCCTGCGCCTTGTGCGGAGGAGGAGGAACTGCTTCAGTGTGCACAGGACTGTTCTGTAGAGATGAGAAATACAGATTTTAACATGGATCCCTCCCAACCCATGTTTGGGGACGAGTTGAATGATGACTGCCATAGTGAAGAGCAGCAAGTGGGAAAAGGAGGGGGACTGGAGGCTTCTGATTCAGAGACCCCTGCAATTTTTATCTCTGATATTCTTGAAGATCCAGTATATGAACAGTTGAGGGGGGGGGGGGTGTAAGTGAGTTCCCACCAGGGAAGAGACAACAACGATGATAGCCATTCTGGCGGAACTGAGAAAACAAACTGACTCCCTGGAAAGGATTGCCAAAAATATTAAACATCCCGAAATCCATGTTGGACTTGTTTGTGCCTGTCATGAAGTTATCAGAAGATCTGCCTAAACGTGTGTCTGATATACTGGTCCCTATAGTTAAGGATGGTATTGTACATTTGGTTGTGGAGCTGAAGACTGCATTCTCAGTGGAGGGGTGTGGAGTTGGGAGGAAACATTCTGTGGCCTTGGTTCTTCCTATTGATAAAGCTGCCATAGAGAAAGTGCCTGTGCAAAAATTTGCCGAAATTGTAGCAAAGCGTGTGCAAAAGGGACAAGCGGTACCTGATGAGAATGGGGGGAATAATCCACCCAAGGTTAATGGTATGGGTGAAGGGCTTCCCACGAGTATCCCGCAGTCAAAAGCTGCAAAAAAACAAGCTAAGAAAAATAATAAAGCAAAAAAAGCTGACCAAAAAAATAAAACTTCTAGAAAATGTATGCGGGATCTGGATTTGAAACATCTGATTGAGGAGGATGCTGTTATGTATGTAGACTCTCAGAGTGATGTGACAAATAAAGTAACTGTGAATGTAAAAACATCCAGTGATCACTCAGAGCGAATACCTAGAGGGCCCTGATGGATGTATGAAATAATGAAAAAGAAAAAAAAGGACCCTGTTTATGCTAGTACGAACAGACTTGAAAGTGGCCCAAGTGAAATCTTTGACATCTTTAAGAATGCGACTAGCAATGTAGAAAAGGAACCAGTATATATAAGCAGTAATGACCCAGTTTGGATGGCTAGTAATAACATCATGAATGATTCAGCAGCTACCAAACAAACATTGAGTGAAGTTGATTGTTCTGAAAAATTACTGAAAAGGCAGATTATACAATCTGTGAATAAGGGCCTATACCACAAGGAACCAACTGCTTGTAATACATTGCCTTTCACTAATCTCACAATGGTTAAAGATGTCAATAAAGGTGTGGAGGGGACGGGTATGATGTCGGCAGATAGGGAGGTATTGGATTCTAATGCTAGTGTACTCGTCCCTAAACCACATATGAAAGTGGATGATATCTTGAGGCATGTGAGGCATGTGAATGAAAACAAAACGTTGAAAGAAAAGGACAGAGTGTATCATACAAATATGAATAGTATGTGCTTAAACAGAGTGGGTACATATGTGCATACCCTGCTACCTAATGCAAGGGGAAGTGAGAAGGAGATTATGCATACGGAACCCTCTGATTTAAGTACATATCAAAAGGGGAAAGAACAAGATAAAATTGAACTGTTAAGGAATGTTCAGGATATCCTGAAAGAAAATAAAACCTTGAGGGATAAAGGGCCAGCTGATGATAGACTGAATAATAAAGATGGACTAGGAGATGAGGGAAGGAATGAGTGCGATTATCGCTCATATATAAATGGAGAGGAGAAGTTGGATATTGGGAAAGAAATGTATGGAACTAATTTCGAACACGGTCTCAGACCGCCTGCTTCTGCTAATTTACCGGGTCTGATACTGTGTTCCGTATTTAAGATGGGAGAAACCAACCGCTAAATAGACCATATATTCTGTCCCTATTTGCGGTGATGCCCGAACTGAGTCTTATCACATCAGCTGATAGTCATTTAGTGGATTTTATACATAAAGAACGATTGGACTTTGTGAGACTCGTTATCCCATCGCCCCTGGTACGATCAATGCTATTGAAGGAGGCGGAAGACCTTCAACGTATGCGGTTTGATCTTTTTCCCTTTAAAGATCAGACGGTACCTATGCAATCTTTCGATAGAGGTGGGTTAAGAGCCAAAGGTTTGGTCTATGAAAAGATTGAACACTCTGTCCACTCCAGATCAGAAGATGTACCTGATAAACAGGACTGGAGATGGCTGGCTCTAGTTTTACGCGATGCAATCAGTAACAAAAGAGTTAGGTAAACCGGCATAGCTAGAAGTCACAGGTTGAAAGTGATCTGCTGGAACTCTTGTGGTAACTTTAACCTTTTTATTAATGAGACTATGAATGACTTGCATTCCTTTGATTTTATACTCTTGCAGGAAACATGGTTGACCTTGCATGTTGGCTGGGAAGGTTTTGCAGTTGAGGATCTATGTGCAGTAAGGGGCCAGAGGGGCAGACCAAAGGGTGGTATGCTCACGGGCCTCGTCCTCGGGCCTTACAAAAAAAGGACCATGGAAGAACGGTCAGTCGTTTCTCTCAACAGATCTCTGGGTTGGAGAAGGGGGTGGATGCTTTTTTCCCCCTCTTGTTGATTAATGTCTATTGGAATGCTAACGAATTCTCTGATCAACAGCTGGAAAAAGAGTTAACCGCTATGGACTTGTGGTGCACCGATAACTTAGGGGGCCAAATAATTATTGCAGGCGATTTAAACGCTGACTGCTTAGTGGATAGATTGGTAGGGGAAGAGCTCTATCTCAATAGGGCAACCTGTACTAATGGTAGTCAGAAACTCAGGTTTTCTTTGGTTAAATTTTGCTGACCTTTGGGGCCTCAACTGATTCCAAATGATCACTGTACATGGAAAGCTAGGGGGTGTTCTTCTATTATAGACTATATTTTTCTGTCCGCAAAATTAAGCCATTCCATGGCAAAATTTGAAGTGAAGGAAGTAGCTGTGAGCGATCACTGTACGTTAATGGTTGAGTACGGACACAACTCGCTCTCTGAGCCTTATAATCATCTATAGACCCCCTAGAGAAACTCCTCTCTTTGAGAAACAACTGTTAGCTCTCACAGGAAGTATATGTAAAATTAATACTGCTGCTGCTATTTTAGGACATTTCAACCTATGGGCAAACAACCTCCACGACACAGAAGTCCAATCCCTTCTTCAAACACTCTCCTCCATTGGGTTTGTACAGTCAGTGGATAAACCTACCCACAAAGCTGGGAATATTACACCCAGTGTAACTAACAGATCCAGGCCCATGGTCCGACCACCTCCTGGTGCACTTCGTACTAGCACTAAAATTTAACTTGACCCCGAAAAAACCACTGAATCACGGAATATAAAAAATATTACAGTTGATACTTTTAAAACTAACATACAGCCCCTGCTACCCCCTCTGGGATGTAACTTACCATTGGAAGACTTTACCATTGCCTTTAGAAATGCAACCAACAAGGCCTTTGATATCCTTGCCCCCCCCCCTCCGACAGAAGAAAAGTAAGAAGAAGCAAGGCTTTAAACTTCAGCTCACGCCCGATATAATCTCTGCTAGAAAAAACAAAGAGATGCGAACGCCAGTGGTGTAACCACCCGTCCCCCTCCACCCTATCGAGTCGCAGCCAGAGAATACAAAAGTCTTGTGCTGGAGGCCAAACAAATGTCTCTTAATGACAGAATTGAAAAAGCTGCAATGAAATCCAAAGAACTCTTTATAGTCCTCAATGAACTTAAAATCCCCAACACTGAACATAGGCTCACCATAAACAATGAATGGTGCCAAAACATACTCCATAGTTTCACTCACAAAACTTAACTCCATCAAGGACGCATCAGGGATAAAATAGTCTCAGTGCCTAACTGAATTATCACTACCCCCTCCCCTTCCAGAACCCCCGCATCATGGTATAAAACCTTTCTCCTTTACTAGCATGACAGTCAGGAGGTTCTACCGATCATTGAAGGCCTTAAACCTACATCATGTAAGGGAGATATTTTTCCCCACCACACTTTAAGGAATTCGCCGATACCCTCACCCCATGGGTAACAGAACTCGTCAACCACTCTTTTCAGGAAGCGGCTGTTCCTATCAGTATAAAGGAGGCATGGATCACCCCTCTACTTAAGAAGGATAATCTTGACCCCCTGCTTCCTGAGAATTATCGCCCATCACAAATGTTCCTTTTATACTTAAAATATTGGACAAAATAGCTTATGTACAGCTGGAGAAATTTGTCTAAAATAATAACATTCTGGCCAAGGAACAGTCCGGTTTTAGAGCCAATCATGAAACAGAGACGGCACTGCTAGATCTTAAGGCCAATATAACAGAAATACTTGAGGAGGGTAACTCTGCTCTGCTGCTCCTGCTGGATCTTTCCTCTGCGTTCGACTTGGTCGACCACAAACTACTAGCTGAAAGACTCCAAAAAACCATTTTATGCTCTCATGAAGCAGTACGCTGGCTAAAATCCTTCCTGGGCCCCAGGAATGCATGTGTCGCGGAGGGATCTTTTAAATCTTTAAAAATTCTTGTGACATGTGGTGTCCCTCAGGGATCGTGCTTATCCCCAATACTTTTTAATATTTACATTAAATGCCTATGTGATCTGCTAAAATCAATGGGCATACAATTTGCCAACTACGCCGACGACACGCAGGTAGTGATTAAACTATCTGGGGTCTACAAGGACGATCTATCTACTGTAAATGAAATCTATGATACCATTCAAAAATGGATGGCTCAACTCTCTTGCCTAAATGACAAAAAAAACAGAGCTGCTGGTTATTAGTACACCGTTTAGGCTTAAAAATATGGAGCCAGATTATACTGCTTTTGTAATTGGCGGTAACAACATTCACGTATCAGACTCCGTAAAGATACTGGGAGTTTACTTTGACACTTATATGACCTTTCAGAAGCATGCATCTTACCTCAAGTCATCATGCAGCTTTTTCACACATCTCCTATGGCAAATAAGACCATATTTGTCCGAAGCCAACAGAGCATCCATTGCAGCAGCCATAGTCAATACTAATCTAGACTACTGCAATAGCCTCCTGATAGGCACTTCAAAAGAAATATTAAGAGTCTCCAAACTATACAGAATGGAGCTGTTTGAGCTGTATGTGGCCTAAGTCGTCAAACTCACATTACAGAGCACCGCAAAAAGTTACACTGGCTCTCTATTGAGCAGCGCCTCAAATTCAAAGGTTTAGTAATAGTCTTTAAATGCCTCTTAGGCAAAGCTCCGGAATATCTGAAAACTAGGCTCCAGATAGCGCCTCCTAAGCGTACACTACGCTCAGTCTTCTGGTATTGGCGCAACCACGTACCCTCTTGAAGAAACTGGGTGAAGCAAGTTTTGTGGCCTGTGGCTCTAAGAACTGGAACACAATCCCTCTTCATCTTAAACAGTCCACGACACTGCAACAATTCAGAAAACGTCTTAAGACCTTTCTTTTTGATGCTTAAATCCCCACCTGATGCCGTACGTTTCACTCACGGCTCAGGACATGCGAGTCGCCATGACCCATGTTGGCTACTCTCTTCTCTCCTTTCTGGCATTTTAGTGTTATGTTTTTGCATTCGTTCACGTAAGCGCCCTGAGACCTTTGGGTGAGTGATTGCGCTATATAAGAAACTCCTTAGTTAGTAGAGTTTGAGTCCAATGTACTAATGAGGGCCCAGAAGGTCTTCAACAAGGATGTATTCATTAAGACCTCAAAGAACAGGATTAAACGGTCATTTAACTCAACCAATAAATTTACAGCAACATTGATTTCTGAATATGAAAAAACTAAGTAAGAACAACGCTTGCATATATTCTCTGTGAAAGAGTTTGATAGCACCATGAGATCTAAAATTCAGAGGTTTTTTTGAGCAGGGGCCGTGTAGGAGTCACCAAATGACTTACCATAAACATTCTATGGATCTTGAAGTTTATGAGAGAAAAAGACTCCTCCATAGGTAGGTCCGTAAAATGCGGAAGTTGGGCCTTTCTCGTCTTGGAGTTATGGGCATAATAAAACGATTAAATCAAACATAAGAATTGGTTGATTAGCCATCGTTTCATTGCTGCCCAGCAGGATGGCAAACGGATGCTGGGAGCTATGAGGGGCGTTACATCATCGAATTTCTGGCAAATTATCAACAATGTCGATTCGTCCCAACATTTAACGATGGCAAACCCGATTCCTGAAGCCATTTGGTTAGGCCATTTTGCAAAGCTATATAGGGCACGTGACCTCTTCTTCATGGACTTTGGTATGCGAGATAGAAGTAATAAGACTGATGATCAAATCCAAAAACACTGGAGCTCCAGGTCTTAACCTTACTAAGAAATTATTAAAATCTAATCCTCTGTTGGGCAAAGATTCTATGCATACTCTTCAGAGATGTGTGTCGGACTAAAACTATTCCTCAATCTTGGAGGGTTTCAGTAGTTATCCGGGTGTTTAAAAAGGGATCAAGATTACCCGGCAGTTACCGTCCAATAACCATTGCAGACCCGGATTCCAAAATCTTTGCATCTTTGTTATTGATGAATGTTCAGAGATGGATCGATGACTATCAAATTCTCAGTATGAATCAAATGGGTTTTTAAAAAAGAAACTGCGGTACGGACTGTGGGGGCCTTGTGCTGAGATGCTTACAAAGTAAAGCCTGGGTTAAGGGGATGAGATCTACTTTTGTAGCATCAATGGACCTTAGTAGGGCCTTTGACCTAGTGGATAGGTCGACGCTGTGGAATAGATTAAAGTCATTAGAAATACCCAAACACTTATTGGAAATCATTATTGCTCTTTATACTGACACTAGGTTGGTGGTAAGGATGAATTCTGCCGGGAATCTCTCTTCACAGATGGAAACTAATAATGGTCTACGCCCAGGATGCATGTTGGCTCCAACTATTTTTAATCTCTATGTCAGTGGAGCACATGCTGCATTCCTTGATGGGGGTCTGGTGTCACCAAAACTCAATGGGAGGGCCATCCCGTGGTTGGCTTATGCGGATAATTTTTTGTTAATGGATAATACTAAAGTGGGTCTCCAGCGCCTAATTAAGACTTTTGAAACATTTATAAGTAGTCTTCATTTAAAAATCAATCCTACCAAAACAATTATAATCTGTATGGGTAAAGCCAACAGAAACAGGAATCCTTCACATGGTAACATCAACATATTAAGCCTCAGAAAGCTTTTAAGTATCTGGGATATTGCTTTACGGGCGCAGAGACTACTGCTCTGATCAAAAACCAACTCGGGGCTAAAGCTGAAGTGGCATTAAGGCAGATGCGATTGTTAGAAAAGGAATTTGGGGGTTTTACGATGAAACCCATTCAGGAGTTCTATTTAAGAAAAGTGGTCCCACGGATCACCTATGGCTTGGAACTTTTTCCAACTATTATCGCAGATTTTTTGAAAATTGTGGAAGGAACCATATGGAAGGGGTTACTGTTTTTCTTGCCAAAAAGTATTCCTATGGAGTTAAGGTATGAATTGGGTTTGCAGTCTCTCCATTCGGTGGTTGCAATAAAGGGGCTTTCATTATGGAGAAAATGTAAGCTGCCCGGGGCCTGTAATTGCTTTACCGAAGCGGGAAGGAATTGGTTTGTCTATTTATGATCACTCTAAATAGCGACGTTGAAAGGATGTTGGCAGAAATGGGCATAGCCAAAAGCACGTTGTTGAATAAACCAAGAAAATGTAAACCTATTATACGTGGGATGGATTGGTCTTTAACAAAGAGTAAAGTGTTAGACTCTAAACTCTATAACCAAGCCCACTCATTTTGGAAATGTTTACCAGGTATGGAAATGTATTTAATGAAATATCCTTCAAGGACTTTTAGAAATTCTTTTATGAGATTAAGGCTGAATGTTATGCACACACTACATACTTAATGTAAGAAATCCATTGGAGGAGAAGAAATGGTGTAGATTCTGCAATCAGGTACAGACGGATGAAACTATGTCACATCTTGGTAAAATGCCCCATGCTGACTAAGCAGAGAACCGTATATTTTGCTGATCTGTTCTCCTCAAGTGTATGCGTGGATTGTGATTATATTTGGTTTAAAATGAGGAATGGATATTCTCCTATCTTGATTATTCGTTTAATTACTTTTCTAAAAACAATATGCGAGTGAGGTTAGATATGATTCTGTCTTGATTGGTGTATTTGGAGTTTGGTGTTTTGTTTTCATATTTGTATATCTGTATTTTATTGTTTTAGAAGCTCAACGCTGTTTTAACCTTGAAGATTTGCTTATAACTGGAAATTGAAATTTTGAAAAGATTTTAAACGTTTGTTTTCTATGAATATTTTGTAAAGGTTTATGATAAACCATAAACAAATAAAAAATTAAAATAAAAAAAAATATATTGTTGAAAGTTTTTCACTATTCTGTTCATAGTCCCCACTTAGCTCAAACACCAATTGGGTGTCATCAGCAAAGTTAGTAAAAAATATGCCGAGTTGGGTCAGCAGTGTGCATAGGCAATGCATGTATAGGTTGAACATTAGAGGGGAGAAACTAGCGCCTTGTGGTAGTCCACTGTGAACCTTATCCCACACTTTTCTTTTTGTTTTTAGCATAAGGACTGGCCACATGTTTTTTAGTATAGGCTCTTTTTATTTGACAAGACGACCCCCCAGGACTGCCTTATTTTTCATGTGATGGTTGTAGCTTGCTCCCATCTTCGCTATAGGTTTAGATTATGCAGGTTGGAAAAAACACCTATTGAAATTAATAAACACCCTTGAACTGTGATCACTTGTATCCGTCTTTACTGTTGCCACCATGGGTTCCGTACAGTTGGGAGGTATAAATTGGCTGACATACCTCGCTCATTGCAGATTTTGAAGAGCGTGACCATGGAAGGAGTTTGTATCTATTGTTCCGTGCAACCTGCTGCACAGATGTGGGTGAGTGAATTCATTCACTACTGTATATTGGGTGCACATGGATGTATTAAGGTTTTACGGTTTTTAGGCCCCCGACTAGTTTCTTCTAAACTTGAGGTTTATACCTGCATGATGGAAAGTTCCATCTGAAAGGTTAGCAACTGTTACATGCCAACAGATGGTCAGTAGTTACACAAAATAGACCAGTTAGTAATTTTCTACATAGGTCTTTGGGTTACAGATAATTATGAATTTAAGAAAAAAGCAGTTTAACAACCATGATAAAGGATTTAGGATCTGAAACGCATCAGCAATTGTGAATTGCTAGCAATCTACATCATCCCAAGTGGACTCTTGTTAAAACTGCTTGGCGTTTTGAAAATATTAGCTTTAATTGGGACCTCAGTGTTTGCTGAAATCAAGTGATCTACATTTTTTTCGCCAGAGGGCGCTCTGCGTCAATGGTGTGGGGTCAATGTCCCTCAAAGGCCTCAATCGAGGGGGACGTTATTTAGTAGCATGCACAGCGCCAATATCCTCAGTTCATGTTTTTTCCCACCTCGCATCATGTAGGCCATGTGGGCCCAACTAGCATAGACTGCCTTCAGCCTTGTTGGAACGAAAGCTGCAACAGCATGGGAAATTCTTCAGAGGGGTAGGCTGGGAGGGCGATGAGAATACATTGGAGGAACATCCAGTCGAAAGAAAGTGTCTAGTAGGTAAGTAACTTGTGCTTCCAATGGATTGTGTCCTCAACGTATTCCTCATCTTTGACACATTATCCGAAAGCAGTAACCAAGGTTGGAGGAGGGAGAAGAATTTAGATATATCCAATTAAATGGCAGAGTAAAGTACAGCCTTCCCAAAGGCCACACCGTGAACATGTGAAGTATCCAGGGAATAATTATTAACAAACGTGTGTATGGAAGACCATGTCGCAGCACCACAGATCATGAACACCCCTCTGTAAGGCTGTCGATGTAGCAATGCCCCTGGTGGAATGAGCACTCAAGCAGGTTTTTGCCAGCAAGTCTATAGCACTCAGAAATAGTGAGGATGATCCACTGAGACAAGGTCCATTTAGAAACAGCCTGGCCCAATCGGTGACCAGTGTACCCCACAAACAGCTGGTTGTCCACTCTGCCCTTGGACAATCTGGAAAGTTAGAAGCTTAATGCTCTCCTCGGGTCCAACCTACGTAGCCGTTTCTCTTCCTTACTAGGATGTGGAGGATAGAAGGTGGGTAGCACAACCTTCTGACAAATGAAAGTCAGATTACCTTAGGGAGGGAGGGAGGAAGGACGTACTCAATACAACTCGGTCCTTGTGGAACATAGTAAAGGGTGGCTTAGAAAAGTGCCTGCAACTTGCTGACTCTTCTAACAGATATTATTGCAACCAAGAAAACAGTCTTCAGGGTTAACAACCTCAATGGACAGGAGTGCAAAGGTTCAAACGGAGCACCCATCAAAAACTTGAAGATCAGGTTAAGGTCCCAGACCGGCACCTGAAAAGGCGACGGCGGGAACACATTTGTGAGTCCTTTTAGAAACTGAGTGATAGTGGAACCTTAAAATAAGAGAATTCTTCGGATGAGCGCCTAAAAATGCACTAGCACCTTTAATGGTCCCCACCTGAAGGCCCCTGTGTGCTAAAGAAAGCAAGGAGAGGAACTCCGGAACTGAACACTGAAAAGGATCAACATTCTTCCCTCTGCACCAGTCGCAAACACCAACGGTACAGGGACTTCGTTGCTGGTCGCCTGGCTGAAAGCAACACCTCCATTACATAATCCGGAAGGTCCCAATCTCAACCTTTCAGACACCATGCATGAAGGATGAGAGTCTTGACCTCTGGATGGAGACGCAACCTTTCTCTCGTGAGAGAAGATCCACTCTTTGGGGGGGAAGACGCATTGGAGGACAGATTGACATGTCTAGAAGGTCCGGGTACCACGCTCGCCTGGCCAATCCAGAGCAATGAGGATCATGTGGGACCCGAACCTCCGTAGAACTCGAGGAAATGACGGGATCGGAGGAAACTTGTACAAAAGCGGGAATGACAATCCACGACAAACGTGTCTCCTAGAGCTCCTAAGAGGAAATTCTCTTAGCAGTACCTCTCGCAATTCCGGTTGGCACTGGTCGCGAACATGTCCACCTGTGGAGTTCCCCAAAGAGCGATGATCTCCTGAAGGACTTCCTGAGCTATCTCCCATTAGTGGGAGACCGCGCTCTGCCTGCTCAAAGCATCCGCCGCCGTTCTCCTCTCCGGCAAGATGCACCGCCGCTAGGAAGATTCCCTCTTGAATTGCCCAGAGCAAGAGCTGCATCGCCTCTGCACAGTGGCAGCGACCCTACACCTCTTGTTGAGGTAATGCATGGCCACCGTGTTGTCCGTCATATCAGGACATTCTTCCCCTCTACATACAGCAGGAAAGCCTTCAGTGCTGGCCCGATTGCTCTCCGCTCCAAAAGATTGATGTGTAGTTTGGACTCTGATGGAGACCAACGACCGCTGATTGTCAGATCGTTGATCCCCCCCCCCCCACCCTTTGAGGGAAGCATCCGTCAATACGGTTACCTCTGGCCGCCAAAAAGGTTCTCCTTTCATGAGGTTTCCTTTGAAGGCCCACCACAGAAGATCCCCGCGAGACCTGGAACAGAATCCGAAGGAGATCCAACATCTTGCCTGAGAATTGAGACCATTGCATCCCAAGAGTCCATTGAAGGGATCTCATTCTCAGTCGGGCCTCTGGCACCAGAAAAATGCAGGACGCCATGAGGCCGAGCAACCTAAAGAATTCGAAAGCCGGAAGACTTTGGGCATTTTGACATTTGTTGACCACCTGGAGAATGTGTGGAGCACTCACCTTGGGTGACGAGCACTTCCAAGGACGTGTCCAAACAAGCCCCGATGTAATGGAGCTGTTGGGAAGGGGTCATATGTGAATTCTTGAAATTGAGGGAGAAGCCCAGTTAGTGAAGGGAGTGGCAGGTGACGTAGAGATGATACAAGGCCTGTTCGGGAGAAGGCACCCTGATCAGCCAATCGTCCAGGTAGGGATAGATGTGAATCCCCCTCTCCTGGGATGCGCTGCCACCACCATGAGCTTGGGAAAGACCCTCGGGTGTAGGTAAGCCCGAATGGCAGGACCCGAAACTGAGTGCAAGCCACCAACTGCAAACCTCAAGTATTTCCTGTGCTTGAGATGAATCGGCACATGAAAATACGCATCCTGCAGGTCCAATGACACCAACCAATCCTGAAGCTGGAGGGCCTGAAGGATCTGAGAAAGAGTGACCATTTTGAACTTGTCCTTCCTGAGGAACTTGTTCAAGCACTGCAAGTCCAAGATGGGTCTCAGTCCGCCATCCTTCTTGGGAATCAAAAAATACAGGGAATACCAACCCTTGTTCCTCTCCGCCACAGGCACCGTTTCTATAGTGCCTTTCTCCAGCAGGGTCAATATTTCCTGCAATGGAGCGGATCCGGAATCTTCAAAAAGTGCTTCCCCGGTAGATTGTCGTGAGGCAGTCATAGAAAAGGTAGGCAGTAGTCTTGGGCAATTGTTTCCAGAGCCCACGCATCTGAAGTAATGGCATGCCACACTGCTGAGACAGCCTGCCCGTTACCGTTGAACAGTGACTCAAGCCCTCAGAGCAGTTTTGAAGCAGCTGCTGCAGTGCCTGATGGCAAAGAGGCTGCTGCTTGAGCAGCTTTGGCACCCCTAACTGGACCACCACGAGGAAACTTATGTTGGCCCCTTTGACTGGCTATTCATCTCGCCCTTCCAAATTAGGAGTAGACACGAAAGGATCCACCCCTCCATTGTTGTCCCCTAGGATGAAAAAGTGAGGTTGCTTAACAGCAGTGCCCAAAGACTTAGCAGCTGCCTTCGAGGTCTGCAACCTCAAGGCTCTCGCCAGCCTTGCTGCCAAACAGATGAGACCCATCAAAGGGCATGTTGAGAAGACGAGCCTGCACATCAGGTGCAAAACCATACTTCAAACACACAAACCTGTGCATCACGGTGCTCGTAGCCATGGACCTTCTTACACTATCCACAGTATCCAACCCAGACTGAAGGATTCACACATAGCATCCTCGTCATCCTGAATAGCCAGAAAACCATACCCTTCTTCCCCTTCGGGAATATGCTCAGCCGTTAACGAAATGCAATTCCATAGAGAGTGCAAAAAAAATGTGGTTGAAGGCACAAGTAGGGTTGGCCGATTTTAACACCATATTCCCAGCAGAAAACAACTTGCGTGCCCATCCATACCCTTATAGTCCCTACCAGGAGGGATTGTAGGGTACGCTGCCTGCTTCGAGGTAGCCGTAGCTGCCTGGACCACTAGAACGCCAGAGTGGGGTGAGTGGACAAGTACCCAGGGGTTGCTACTGGATGGGCGGTATTTCTTCGTCGGACTTGTTCACCGCCGGAGTAGCTACCGGGGTGCTCCAATTTGCAGCCACCCTTTTCTGCAGAGCCATATGAAACGGCAACACAGGGTCGGTAGACAGACCCTGAACCAAGATATCCGGTCATCTAGCTCAAAGGGCACAGGAGGCCTGGACCAGCACAGATACTCCCCTAGACATGAGCCTGCAATATGAGGAGTCGCCATGTTCCCCTGGGTCCAGCTCCATCCGACTCTCCTCTGAAATGAGGCATTCAGGAGCATTAAGAGTCCCCATACTGGAGACCAAAAGGGACAACATCCTCATCAGATTGCTCCTCCTCATAAATGTCAGTGAGGGAACTTAAAACAATAAAAAACAAAAAAAATCCTTCCTCGGGACCTTCCTCCGGAGAGGAGTGAACCTCTTATCAGTTACAGGCCTTGAAGACTTAGCAATGGCCTTACTCTGAGGGTCCACAAGCACAGGAACATTCACTGGCAAAATTGGGCCAGACTGCACCGATGGTGTCGATGGCTCAGACGGCGTCAAAGACCTGACCGGGGTTGAAGACCCGACAGGCCCACCCAACAGGCATGGCACTGATGGCATCAATGCCTTCAAGGGCTTTGAGGGTTTCGAAGATTTCGCCGGAGATGAACACCTTGACTTGCATGTCTCGGGTGATCTTTTCGATGCTTTATCCGAACGGGGCCACGAAGGCTCCCAGTGTTTATCACACCGTATACCCGGGCTCGAAGGCGGAGAATGTCCCTTGTCAGCTTTGTCAGAAGGCGTGGACGGAACAGTGCCATGTTTATCAAACATTCTCATCATCGCCACCCATAATGCATCCCACTCCTCGGAGTCGATGACTTAGACGGGCATACCATCATCCTTCTTGGGAAGGCGTCCGACGAAGAGGATGGCGACCGATGGTGCAGTTTCCTGGAACGCCTCGACGAGGACAACAAGTGGCGGGAACCACTCCTAGATCTTGACCGCTTTGACTTCTTCCGCCGAGGAGAGTCACCCCTCAACTCGTCGGTCGAAAGTCCAGTAGGCCGGGATTTACAGGGCTTGGACATCTTTCCTACATTTAGTTTCTCCTTAAGTTCCTGCAAGGCCTTGGCAGCAACAACTGACACTTCGAGCAGTCATCTGTATCGTGGCTCTCGCCAAGACACCAGACAAATGCGGTGTAGATCCGGGATCAACATTTTGGAGCAGCAGTCCCGACACTTCTTAAATCCAGACTTCGGGGTAGAAGATAAAGATATAAATCGTTTTCACAGTAAGCACGAGGCACGCCGAGTTTAACGAAACTGAGGGCGTCGTGCGTGCTACTTATAACATTCGATGTCACCCTCGACGGAGACCTTCGAGGGACATTGAACCGACGCGATCGATGCAGGGCGCCCTCTGCCGAAATATTTCCGAAGCAGCCGAGTTGTGGACATTACATGTCAAAGATGGGGAATACGTTGGAGGACACAATCCATTCAAAAGGGCACTTTCTGCTGTTTTTCTTTCACGAACAAAAGAATCTGTATTTGAGCAATTACGTTGAATTATCCCAAACTCTCCATATGGAATGTTATGAAAGTTATTTACCCCACTTTAAGCTTGTTGTGTGATTGCTAGTGGTTTATGGGGGGTGCATTCGAGCTAGTAGGTTTCCGATATAGCTCTGTAGCCAATTCTCCACTCTTGTTTCACCACGACAACCAAGAAATCTATGGAGTCCCGACTATGGGTTTCTGTGACTCTAAGGTTAAATAGATTCTCATTCAACTTTGGTTAAGGGGGAGAAGGGGGTTAGGGTAGTAGTGAAGGGGGAGTGAAAGGGGGTTTGGGGAGAGGCACGCTCCCCCACAATAAAATAAAGTCACATTTCAAAATCATCACTTCGAAGTAAATTACCTGGAAGTAATTTGTTTCGGCAAGTTAACATGAACCAGCCATTATTGTATTCTACCCAGTACCTTTTTAATCACCCTGCTCCCCATGAGTATTGTCTAGACTGCTCTACCGACTCCTGGGAAAGTCAGCAAAATGCAGAGCAGCCCTGCAACCTAGGTGTGTATGGATCTTTCTGAATCCTAAATTTAGGGTCCAGACAAACCTTCCAACAGACCCAATAGTGTAGATGTGGTATACAGAAGTGCAGTTGCTAACCCAGAACAGGGTAAAGTAATGCAGACAAGTCCCTGAGAAATGGGTACAATACTACAGGTGCGCCCGTGACAGTCATGTATACAGGTCTAACAAACTCCACCTCCCCTCCCCCCCCATGCACCTCAGCATTCCTCTTGGTCTTTCTAGTGCCATGCTCTGCCCACTCACATTCCTGCATTGCATTTTAGGATCCCAGCCCAATTTGACAATCAGTGAACCTAATGACGATAACTGTTGGATCTAAAAAGGGGATCAACTAACAGTTCACATTTCTATGCGAACACAACTGTAGCTAATGCTGCAGTGATAGTATCTACAGAGCGGGGGCATTCATGGGTTCGCAGTAAGTGACAAATACCACCAGCCTATTGGTTTCAATATTTAGAACTGGTGCATGGCTTGGGGTCTCAAGCCTTTCCTGATGCACAGAAGGGAACACATGTACTCTCAGGAAATGAGCATGCATGGAGACGAAAGCACACCTGTGACATACAGGAGACCATCATGAGCCACCACGGCTGGGCTCGTCACTGCCATCTTCATCGGTACTACAAAGTGCCATGTGTTGGTATGAGGGTCGTAGCATTCGACAGAATCCAGCCGGGAGTGCCCTTCCCATCCCCCGACAGCAAACACAAGGCCATCTAGCATAGCAAGTCCTAGAATGGGACAAAGACAAACAAACTGGTTACAAAACTGCAGAAACTGGCAAACTACAAACAAGATCACACTGAGCAAGCACATAAGTAGCCACACAAAGGCCTCCAGGGTGGTTGTACAGACACCATCATTTTGAGCTGAACAGGTGTACCAGCAGCAGGAAAACTTGTTAAGCCAAACAGAAGGAGGCAGTTTAAGGAGAGGTTGGGGCCAAGGAATGGATATTTAGCCCCCAGGCATAGAGACGTTTTTCTGCATCAGCAAACTTAAACATATGGTGAACATGAAAAATTCACTGAACAAAAAGCAGACAAAAAACATTTCATTAAAAACCTGTTTGTCAAACGTTTGACATTGTAAAGCAAACGAGGCCAAAGGACTGCAGTACACCTGCCTGGGGAGAAACGGGAACAAGCCCTTCAAAACGTCACACGCCTTGTCTTTACTAATCATCATGCACAAGTGGCATTTAAACACAGAATAGTCCGATCAAGGTGGCAGGATTCAGATAATGGGATCTAGAGTTCCTAAACCGGCAGTCTGGTGGAGTCTGGCTAAGAATTTCACTTAAGGAGAGTCAAGAAAGGATTTTCCACCAGCACAACAAGTCCTTCTCAGCCTAGGAAGTCTACCACTTAAGCAAAGAGTTCTAATTAGGCTGTACACAAACAGGTTCTTAAAAGTTATAAAGGGCATTCCCATAGAGAGACTACACTCTGCTTGAAAGGTCAGCCAATGCAAAAGTGTGTTCCCTCCATGGCAATGTAAGGAACACTAGAGCTCTTACGCGGATCCAGAACCTACATTATAAAAAGGTATAGTATCAGTAGGGAGTTGTACATAAGCAACAAAAAATAAAGCACCACTATTCTCAGGTGAAAAGGGGCAAATTCTAACAAGCGTACAAGTGCTTGATCTATTAGTTGGAAGAACCACCAGTGTGTTTTTGTCATTCCAGAGATGGACAGAGGCAAGGGGCACCAAGACACCTTGAGGTTTGCTGGTGGCAGTGGTTACAATTCCTTGCAAACAAATGCGAAGGTGGGACCACCCCCCACCTCAACTACACCACCATAATAAAATACCTAACCCGAACTCCCCCTTGCTCCCCAATCTACATTTGTTAGTAAATAAGGAGAACAATTGGGCTGGATCGGTAGCAGAGAGGGTTGTGGCAGTCGTCCAAAAGATCAGTTTGCAAATAACCCATTGTTCTGTGGCAGTGAACCTCCCGAGGACCAGAAATCAGGCAGCGCTCTCGAGACCCCTGGCAAAGGAGAGGTACACTGCTTGAGAACACCAGACTTGGTGCAACACACTTTTCTTGAACCCCAGGAGCACTTCAAACTTATTGCCATGAACCAGGAATTATTGTAGTTGAACATGAAAACCCTGAGCACGTTACAAAGGATTCCCCTTGATGCAAGAAGAGCGTATGCTGTTCATTTGGGAACACCATTAGAAACCCTGTTGGCACAATTCCTCACTTTAGACCCAGGCACTACTAAAATTCAGCATTTAACACTGGACCACTCTTACCAAATAAATAAAAACGATAGTTTTTACCCACATCTCAATTTTGATTGCACAGCGAGGAGCTGTTAAGCCCCAGCAGCCTCACATTACTCATTTTTCTCAGAGTACAGAAATGAATTCTTCTGTATAACATTCTGACAACTAATAGTTAGTCCACCCAGGGCTGTCTCCGCTCCCCCGCCCCACTTTTACCCAATGGATTTATTGATGGCATGCTTTTCCATCCTATACCAACATTTTCTGGGAGCCCACTGTGGCATAAATACCATCAGTTGATCTGTTGTCAAGTCAGATACTGTAACAATCTCAGACAGCACTAATTACACCCCAACATCTTCAATTTTTATGGATCCTTAACTCCCCCAACCAAGTCTTGTGCCGAATTGAGGATTTGGTTTTTAATTGTATATTTTGTTTCTTCTTGCCAGAATGTCCATACATCTCGTTTGTTTTAAGCACACTCGGGCACTTGGGGTGGTCTCGTGGTGCTCCAAAATTAGGGGCTTGGTTAAATAACTCCCCCCACCCCCAAATCCGTCAGTCACCAGGTGCGTGGATTCTGAATTGAAGGTTGATACAGAACATAATCGATTCCACCGCCCAACAACCCAAAACCACTAAGGGTACTGCTATAGCATCCGAGTCTAGATGTACACCGTGGAACCGATGAACACAGTTACGTGTGCCAAGGGAAAATGCCCAGAGGAGACTGTTGCAAAAAAAAAAATCCACTTTCATAGCTTTAAATAGGGGAATTTAAAAATAACACTGTACACAAAATAAGGGAACAATTAAAAAGGAAAACACAAGTGTTGTAGTTTGACTTCATTGATAAAAAACCTGCACGAAGAAAAAAATAACTCGTACCTAGCTCAGACCGTGCCACATTCATTGGTGCCATTTCTTGCCAGATGTCAAAGCAGGGGTCATATCGCCACATTTCCCGGCTGGCTGAACCATCAGGGAATTCGCCTCCTGCGAGGTATAGCGTGGTGCCTGAAAAAAACCAGTTTAAATGGGCAACAAAACCTACCATCGCAAAAAGAGCTCACAGAATATGTGCATGGACGTTTACAGGTGCCCCCCAGCTTCCAACTTAATCTATTCCCAAACACAGTAAACTCCTGCAACAGCCCCACCTGCAATCTTTATGGTTAAACATCAAGATGCCACGTGAACAATATTTTGGCTTGGCGAATGGTCCTGCATAGTGAATAAAAGTGGATCAAATAGGCCCGATGAAACTGTCCCACAACAGGCACACATATGCTGTACTAATGTGGGCTGGCCAACAGATCAGCAGAATTCTGTAACTGGTATGGTAAAACTTAGTGTAGTTTCAACCACAAAAAGTTGTATTCACAGATAAGTTTGAAAGGTGCACAAAGCAGTGCGTTATTATTGCCTACTATAGACAAAACTGTCATTTATTTTTAAATAGAGTGGTAGTGTTTCGCGAGATGGTTCCGTTCATCGGACATCTAAAAAGCCCTCTTCTGGTAAAGCCAGAGTTTAAGACATGCAATCGTTTTCTCCACAAACCGCATGCAGTCCAATCGTAGTGTGGCAAATAAAACGTTGGCAATTAGGGTGAAGAAAAAAAGTGAGACTGAGGAATTAAGACAGGAAAGAAGTCACAGCACAGCTATAGAGGCAGCTTGCAGTTGAGTTGCAATGGAGTTGAAAACTACTGACTACCTGATACCACCAGCCCATGCTTGCTCACAGCGAAGGAGAGGCAGGAGAGGGAGCGCCACTGGTTGTTGAGAGGGTCAAAGCTCTCAACGCTACGGAGGACCACCTTGTCGTCTTCGCCGCCAACCGTCACAATTACCTCAGCAGTGCCTGTAGTGGGTGCCAGGAGGGGAAGCAAGAGCAGAATTAGTTACTTTGCTGTCCATCTTGACCATCGCTCATAGTAAACTTGACATGCCAATATATTTTTTGGTCTTAGTCATTTTTTCTAGGACAATCCTACCAACCGGGGCTGGCCACGGATGGAGGATTACAAGATGACCACATCACAGCAGAAATCGAATGCTTAGTCACAGGAGGAGATAGACTGATCAAGAAGAGTCCAACCCAGCCGTTTAAAAAAACCTTTGATTCGTCTGAAACGGCCCTTGACACACAAATCTGCTCCATTTCAAAATCTCTCTCCCAAAGTTGTCAGCAAAACGTATTGCTACGAACACAACAACACGTGCACACAATGGAGGCTGACCGTGTTACCACCGCACAGGTCACCTTAAAGCATGCCTTGCAAACACCCAAAAGATGTTTCATGGTTACAGATCGGGGATTATTCAATAAATCCTGTTGAGCCAATCTAAAGTCACACACCTCTTCGCCCACAACTTTGTCACCAACTCCTCATGGTCTGTACTTTCTGCCCAGGTGGGGCCCTCCAACACTCAGCCCAGCCCCCTCAACCTCAGGTGCTAAGTGGCCCATCCAGCACCTGCATTAGCCACGGTGCCCCATCAGGAGTTCTGTGCCGTCTGTTAAGAGACTCCATCTCCCCTTCATCGGCACGCATCGCTTCCCACCCTGGTAGCGGCCAGTCAGTATCAGATTCCATGCAAGATCAACGTGACACAAAATATTGTTCTCTTCATTTACCCAGATGCTCGTTTCGCATCTTACAGAGGCCTTTATCCCCTATCGGTTTGAAACAGCATTATTTTGACGTCTGAAGTTTTCTCCAGCAAAAGCTGTAGCTTATTGTATATAGAGGCAAGTTAACCACTACAATTTTCTTCCTACATTAAATATACAAAACTTTAGTTATTTTATGAGCAAGCCAAGTTCTACAAAATACATTTTATGGAGTGAAGGAGACCAGAGAACAATCTGGTGCGGTGTTCATGCACAGATAGGTGCAGGATTGGAACTGGACTGTTGGAAGATGCACAGTACATAACAGCAGGAGAGACTCATAAAAGGACATGGATAGATGTCGGTACGCTAGAGAGCGGGACGGGGCTGGTGGCAGAGCAGACATTAAAACGGAATGCAAAAATGTTCTAAAATGACAACAGAAGCAACGTCATCATACACTAACTTTCAAAGGCACCTGTGAAATTCTGCAAGAATCCATGCTCTCTCCCGTGATCATCAATGTTTGGAACCAGTCAGAACCCTCCGGATTCTACACAACATCCACTAATACCCAGATAACACGCAGCTCTACCGAAAAAAATATTCCAAAGTCATCCACAGGCTAAAGGCCTGCTTCACATTGATTCAGTCCTGGATGTCCAGTGCTTACTTGAAGCTCAACCCTTTCAGGACAGAATTCCTACTGCTGAACAAGAACGAACACACCAACACTGACCGAACCTAGATCTTTTCTATAAACCGCAAGGGCTTCACACGTCACCCTAGCCACATGCAAGTCTCTTGGGGTTGACATCGACAGGCACCTCTCCTTCATACTGCACGTAGTAAGGAAGACACAAGTAGCTTGGTACCAATTTGATTTTTTGATATTAAAACTAAGTTTGGCAAGCACAACAAAAACCGCACCATTATAGCATTATTCACAGGAAAAATCGTTGCTTTATCAATCATGTGGTTCAGTCACAGCGTTACAGATCACCATGCAAATTTTAAGTGACAAATGTATGAAATTCCCCCCATATGTCGTTCAGCCGGGATGAGATCAGCTGCATGGTTACATATATGCATCTTCACAGTCATTGTTCCAAGTTAAGGCCTTCAGCCAGTCCTTGACACTAGGCAGGTGCAAGTCTTTCCATTTCCATAAAATACAGCTTTTGGCTACCATGCAACCAATAGTTAGAAAGGACCTCAGCCGCCTATCGGTGACCCCCGGCCACACCCCTAATTGAACACTTACAGTTAACTTCTCAAGTCGCTTCCCAATTATAGTGGGCAGAGTGCCATAGGCACTTTCCCAGATCCGTTCAACCTCTGGGCAAGACCATAGCATATGTACATAACCAGCGTCACAGCACCTCATGCAGCCGCCATCATGCTCAGGGTATAGTTTTCACATCCTGCGGAGTGTGAAACCTAACATGTTTAGGATTTTGTACTCCCATTAGTTTTAATCTCCTATTCATTGACAGTCTTATTAAGCATATACATCGACCTCCAATGTCCATCAGTCACCTGCATCTCCAGTTTCGCCCCCCCCCGCCCCAAATCTCCCAGAGGTCGTATCCACCACCTCAGGGGCCCCCTCCCCCCTCTAGAATACCCTAATACAGGGCAGACAATAACCTAGGACAACCGTAAGAGTTGGATATTTAAACAACCGGCATGTTTGTGGGTGGCTCAATCTGATAGCATTCCCATCGCTTCTGCATGGCTGTCCTCATCCTATAAAACTGGAGCACCTCTGTAGGCGTAACCTTATGCTCCTCCCACCAAGCGTGGGGCGTCAAGAAACAAATCCTCTGGAAAGAAGTTCCCAATTACCTGATAGCCAAGTCTAGTCCACATCAATATCAGTGAAACATCCCACGTAGGTGTGAGGTCTGTGAAGTTCCACAGTGTCAACCATCGAAAATACAGTCCACACAACGTGTTTCTTGCAAAGATGGCTCTCCAAGCAAATCATGTTGCCTGCACCGGTTCAAATGGGCAGTCATCCTTGTAGATGGAATCTAGTATCAGGTATTTCATGTCCACCTTCCCCGCTGCCACACTCTTTAGTTTAACATGTGGTGGGAGTCCATCTGTGTCATACCAATAACTTGCAAACTGCGCTTGGCCCACTGACCAATATAACTACATGTGAAGGTTAGTAGTCTCTCCCCACCCTTTGTTATAAGGCCGCGCCCATCCATGTCTTCCCACTTGGCCCCAGCGTGCCACAGAAATCCAGAAATGGCACTGTGCAAGTCCCTAGAATACTGCTTTCCCGGTCACATTGACAAACAAATACAGTAGCTTGGGTACCAACACTATTTTGATCAAAACTAACCGACAGGCCAGGGACATCAGCACTTTTGACTAAAGATCCATTTTCGTGTGTGCATACATTGCATGAGCAGTGTTGTTATCGGCCATCAGTGTGTGTCTGTCTCTGGTGACAGACGCCCAGGTATATGAACCTGTCCAGCACCCACTGTAAAGGGGATGCCCCTTGGGGTCGTGATGTGCTGCCGGTTAAGAGGAATGCCTCAGGTTTACCACAGTTCAGTTATCCCAAATACCTAAGTGCGTAATGTCCTCCATGATAAGGTCCAGATTGTTTTGAGGATCCCAGATTTATAGTAACATTGCATATAGCGAGATGATCTCTGGTCGTCCCGCTATCCGAAATCCCTACTGGCCATGGCGATGCCGAATCATGTCAGCTATAGGCTCGATCGCCAAGGCAAAAAGTATGGGCGATGGTAGAGGCACACAACAAGGCTGCCCACTAAGAGCAAATGATTTAGACTGTACTGCGTTAACTCACAGTGGCAGACGGGCATGAGTAAAGGAGTTATTGAATTAACTGCTCAGGTTGCATTTGCCTAAAACCACAAACAAAACAAAAATCCCAGAACAGCATATCAAATGCCCTTTGAGCATCCAAGGCTACTGGCACCGCTTGAGCGGTGGTCGAAATGCGAGACATTAAACAGGCACCTAAAGTTTAAAGATGTGGACCTTGCTGGTAAACACCCAGCCTGGTCATGATGACCCAAGGAGGGCATCAGAAGCAGCAATCTATTGGTAATAGATTTGGCATAGATTTTAGTGTCCACGTTTATAAGAGATAGCGGTCTATTATAAGAACCGCATTCCTCCCTGGATTTACCAGGTTTTAACAAAATAGCTTCCCAGAGCATTATGGGAGTTGCCCCTTCTTGATTGATATTTTATTTCTATCGCGCTCGTACACAAGTGTTTCAGAGCGCGACAAGGCAAGGGAGGGGAGGGGAACAGGGGAGAACAAAAACGGCGATCTTACTAGGACCAGTGACATTGAGAACGCGCAAGGGCATGGGGGAGGGGGGGAGTGCATGGAAAGGGAGGGGCGGGGGGTGGGGAAGAGGTGGAAAGTGCGCAGCAGAGGAGAAACAGATAAATAACAAATAAATAATAAAGGCAACAAACAGTGGTAATGCAGCCAGCAATTTGCAAGTGCTAGGTTTAAGGCAGCAGACAGGGTAGGTCTGATAAGTGCAGGAAGAAAAAGGGGGGCTGTATGGGTACAGATACAGACCCCAGTGCAAGGGGTGGCCCAGAGGCAGTGCGGGAGGGTGGCAGGATGAGCAGGTACCTGGGCCCAAAGGACTGAGGGTGGCCAGGTGCATGGTGCCAAGAGAGAACAGATCAGAAGGAGAGAAGGGGAGCAAAGGCAGAAGAAAAGGGGAAGGTCTTGAGGTGCTTCCAGAACCGGAGATGGTTCTCCTCAAGTTTTAGAGTGGCAGGGAGGCTGTTGCAGAGGGAGGCCCCAGCCGAAGACAGATCTACCCCCAGCTCATTTCTTAGAAAAACGAGTGACCCCGAGTGAGTTGGAGGTAGAGGAGCGAAGAGCTCAAGAGGGGAGGTATTTGCGGAGGGATAGCTGAAGGTATTTTGGACCCAGGCCCCAGAAAGTCTTGTAGACAATGCAGAGGGTTTTGAATAGAATACTTGCATCCACTGGGAGCCAGTGGCGAGATTTCAGAGCTGGAGAGATACAATCCCAGGGCTTGAGGCCAAGGACAAGTCGCACAGTCCTGTTCTGGATTAGTTGCAGAGGGCGGAGAGTAGAGGCAGGTAGATTTAGAAAGAGGCTGCTACAATAGTCCAAGCTAGAGAGAACCAGAGCTTGAGATACCATCAGCTTCTGGGGGAAGGAGAGGAAAGGCAGAGTACCTCTGAGGAGGTGCAGTTGGAAATTTGACTTTTTAGAGACCTTGGATGTGGGTGGAGAAGGAAAGGGTGGGGTCAAAGATGACCAGAGGTTCTTAGCCTCGCAGGTGGGGGTAGGAGGAGGGCCAAGGGAGGCCGGCCAGAGAGTGAGGGGAAAGGATGGTGAAGGTGTGCCGATGAGGAGGATCTCCGTCTTGCTGGCATTCAGACAAAGATCATTGGCGGCACACCAATCTTGAATGGCAGTTAGGCAATCAGAGATGAGAGAGGGAGAGGAGGTGGCAGAGGGCAGCGTGAAAACGAGTTGAGTGTTGTCAACGTAGCACTGGAATTTTGAGCAGAAAATGCAATGCAGTGGGCGAGAGTTGCCAGGTATTGGTTGAAAAGCCAGGGCGAGAGGTTAGACCCATGGGGAACACCACAGGTAGAGAGGAAGATAGATGAAAGGAAGGACCCAAGTTGGACCTGGGAGGGTCGATCTGAGAGGAAAGAGGTCAGCCAGGCCAGAGCCTGATCAGCGATACCCAGGTTTTCACAGAGACGGTTGAACAGGATGGTATGGTTGACCGTGTCGAAGGCAGAAGAGAGATCGAGGAGGATGAGGACAGAGGGAATGTTAGAGTCAAGGTTGGAGAGAAGATCTTCACGGATGTTCAGGAGAGCAGTTTCCGTGCTTCTGGCAGCTCATGGAGACAGCCAACAGAATTGGAATGAAGGTTAAACTGACAGATGGCCAACTTTTCCAGGAGTTTGAGAAGAAAGGGAGTAATAGAAATTGGGCGATACTTAGCTGGACAAGAAGGATCAGCTGTGGGTTTCTTGAGAAGAGGATGCACAAAGGAGTGCTTCAGAGGGAAGGGGAAGGATCCAGAGGCAAAGGAGTGGTTGCAAAAATCAGCAATGGCCGGAGCAAGGGTCTCAATGTGGTCCTTGATGGTTTTAGAGGAACAGGGATGAACCTTTTTTGAAGAGGCTTTCCTAGATCGGACTTGTCTAGCAACCTAGTCAGGGGTGAAAAGAGGAAAGGACGAGAAGGATGGTGGGAGGGTGGCTAAAGGAGGGTCAGCAAGCACAGATGGAGAGGGAAGAGGAGGGGTGTGGGTGGAGAGGGTGGACAGGATGTCCTGGGTTTTTTAAATCAAGTGTGAGGCAAGGGCATTGCAAAGAACCTGGGAGGCAACAGGAGGGGTAGAGACTGCAGCAGGTTTGGCCAGCGCCTTGCAGATTTTAAAGAGTTTGGCCGAGTTGTTAGATGCAGCAGAGACACAAGCTTGAATGTGGACTCTCTCCTTGGTGAGGACAGAGAGTCGGTATTGCCTTTGTAGCAGGCGACAGGCCAGTTTGTCAGAGGATGAACAGGAAGACCTCCATTTCCTCTCAGCCCCCCTACACTTACGTTTAAGTGTAGCTAGGTCAGAGTCATACCAGGAATTGCACTTGGCTTTGGACTTCAAACGGATCCTGATGACAGGGGCAAGAGCATCAAGCGTATCAGAAATTGAAGAGTAGAGCAGAGACAGGGCTGTGTCAGAATGTGAGACAGGCAAAAGGTGGGTGGAGGGGCAAAAGCCTCAACAGACACACGCTTCATGGGCCGGATGTCCGAGAAGGTAGGTGGCAGTGTTGGGCTAGGATTGGCTGGGGGGTTGGGGGGGGGGGGGGAAGAGAGGGAGAGATGATAACAATGTAGCTGTTATGCAAGCATGAGTTAATTCAATTAATTTGTGTTCTTCATTTCTTTATGTCTCATCACCTTACCATTCATCCCTTCTTTTCTCTGTCTCACACCAACACACTTTATAATTATGTTTTAATGCATCTCATTGATTGTGTTCTGCAATGTGATTGATTTGGTTTCACATCTGATGCTGATAATGTTGGGATGACATGTATTACTTACCGTAAAAACATTTCTGATGATTGTATCTGCTTAGATTCACATGCTGTGCATATGGTCCGACATCCAGTGGTAACCGCGGAGTATTGCATCTTGTCTTTCGGGGGACCGAAAGGGGACTTTGGCATAGGCGTGTCTGAAACATTATCCCTATCGTGACGTGTGTAGTACCCAAAATCCCTCACGCGCTGAGGTCCCTCTGATTGTATTTTTCCTGCCATGATGGAGCCCAAGGCTATAGTGAGTGAGTACATGAAGAGAGAAAGTAGTAAGAAGTCTATGTTCCTTACACCCCGAGCGGGGAGGCAGGGAGGGCGCATGTGAATCTAAGCAGATACAATCATCAGAAACTCTTTTACGGTAAGTAATGCATGTCTTCTGATGCTTGTTAATCTGCTTAGAATCACATGCTGTGCATAGACTAGCGAGCAGTACCCGGAGTTGGAGGTGGGTTGTGAGAAGGAACAGTAGAAAAAAGAAGTTTTAGTACTGCTTGTCCCACCTGAGAATCAGACCTAGAGTGAGTGTCTAGGCAATAGTGTTTTGTAAAGGTGTGTACAGAACTCCAGGTTGCCGCTTTGCAAATGGACTCTAGGAGAGCATTTGCAATGAATGCTATGGACGCCCCAGTGCCTCGAGTAGAATGTGCTCTAGGCTTGAAGGGCAGTTCTCTCTTTGCAAGAGAGAAACATAGTGTGATGCATTTGACAATCCACCTTGATATTACCAATTTAGAGACAGGGTCCCCTTCTCCAACAGCTGCCACTGAAACAAAGAATTGTTTAGTTTTCCTCAGTGGTTTAGTTCTATCCATGTAGAACATGGCTGCCCTGCGCACGTCTAGTGTGTGAAGGCTTCTTTCGGCCAGGTTAGTAGGTCTCTGGAAGAACGTGGGTAGTTTGACTGGTTCACATGGAACTTCGAAATACATTTCGGCGCAAATCTGGGATGAGTGCGCAGAACTACTTTCTCTTTGTGGACTGTAACAAAGGGGTCCAAGACCGAGAGGGCCTGTAGTTCGCTAACTCTTCTGATAGAAGTGATAGCTACTAGAAAGGCTGTCTTGTAAGTCAGGTCTTTCAGACTAGCTTTATGCATAGGCTCAAAAGGGGGTCCCATGAGCCTAGTTAAAACCACATTCAGATCCCACCCAGGGGCTGGGTGAGTGATGGGGGGGGGGGTACATTCTTTTAACCCCTTCCATAAAGGCTTTAAACACAGGTATTTTCCACCACAACACCTTCTGCTGCGACGTGGTGTAGGCTGACAACGCTGCTAGGTGAACCTTTAAGGAATTGAAAACTAACCCAGAGTCCAACAGATGGGTTAGATAGAACACAATGTGTGAAGGCGAGCAATCGGTGGGATTGACGCCTTTGGAACTGCACCATATGACAAAACGTTTCCATTTGCTGGCATAGCAATAACATGCGTTAGGCTTTCTTGCCTCCCTCAGTATGTCCATGCATCTTTGAGGGAGTTGCAGATGTCCAAACTCTATGACTTCAGGAGCCAGGCTGCTAAATTCAGAGTTTGTGGGCATGGGTGCAGAGTCTCCCCCCCTGTCCTGAGACAACATGTTGTACAGGCAGGGCAGCTGGACTGGTGGGGAGAGGGACATTTCCATCAGGTGCGCGAACCAGGGTTGGCGGGCCCACATGGGAGCCACCAGAATCATGGTGACTGGTTCCTGGTGCATCTTGTGCACTATCTTGTTCAGAAGGTGAGTCGGGGGGGGGGAAAGCGTAAACAAATTTACCCGACCAAGTTATCCAAAGACCGTTCCCCTTGGATTGGTTCTGGGGGTACCTGGAGGCGTAATCTGGGCATTGGGCGTTCTCCTGAGTAGCGAACAGGTCGATCTCTAGAAACCCCCATTCTGCGAAGACGTTGGATGCAATGTCTTTGTGCAGACGCCATTCGTATTCTTCTGGCAGAGGAAAATCTCTGCTGAGTACGTCTGCCAGAAGATTGAGTTCCCCTGGAACATGTTGGGATATCAGGAACATCGTGTTTGAGAGCCCATATCCAGATGTTTTGGGACAGCTTGGATAGCCCTGGAGAGTGAGTGCCCCCCGCTTGTTCAGATAATACATTGCTGTTGTGCTGTCGGTTAGGACCAGCACTGTCTTTCCTTGCAGGTGCTCCTGAAAGGCTTTCAATGCTTTGAACACTGCTAGTAGCTCTAGTAGGTTTATATGGTTGGACGCTACCTGAGGGGACCACACTCCGTGCGCTGTCTGTTGAAGCAGGTGAGCCCCCCCCCCCCCATCCAGTGAGAGATGCGTCTGTCGTGAGAGTGGCTTCCACTGCAGGGGTGGTGAAGGTTTTCCCCTTTAAGAGGTTCTCCCTCGACCACCACTGCAGAGAGAGAACGAGGGCTGGCGAGACAACTAACAGATCTTCCCATTGTCCGCTGGCCTGACACCACTGGCTGTTGAGCCACTCCTGCATGGGACGCATGCGCAGCCGCGCGTGGGGGACCAAGTATATGCATGACGTCATCATCCCTAGCAAACGCATAGCTTTGCGTACCGTCACCTCCCGACTGGCTACATACTGAGGAACTTGAGAGAGCATGTTCTGAACCCTCTCGCTGGAAGGGAAGACTAGACCGTCTTCCATGCGGATTAGAGCCCCCAGGAACTGTTTTACTTGGCTGGGAACGAAGCTGGATTTCTTTTCGTTGATAGAAAATCTCAGGCTGAACAGTAGGTCTACTGTCTTTTGGGTGTTCGAAAAACAAACATCGAACGAATCCCCCGTGATGGGCCAATCGTCGAGGTAAGGGTAAACTGGAACTGAAAGTCTGCGCAGGTGTGCCGCTGCCACTACCTTGGTAAACACCTGTGGCGCCAAGGCTATGCCGAAGGGGAGTACCTTGAACGGGTAGGGTTTGTCCTGAATCACGAACCTGAGGAATTTTCTGTGCGCTGGTAGTATTGAAATATGAAAGTATGCATCTTTCATTTCCAATGTTGTCATGAAGTCCCCCTGTTTTAGCAATGGGATCACCTCTTGCAGTGTTACCATGCAAAACTTCTGGGGCTTTATGAACTTGTTCGCTGGGAGCAGGTCTAGAACAGGACGCATGGTGAGATCCTTTTTGGGTACAAGGAAGTATATTGAATAAATACCCTCATTTACCTGAAGAATCGGGACGGCTTCTATGGCGTCCTTTCCCAGCATCGCCTCCACCTCTTGGACCAGGATCTGCAGATGTTCCAGTGAAAGGCGTCGATGTTTCGGCGGTCTGAACTGTGGGGGGGGTCAGGGGAATTCCACGCAGTAACCGTGGGCGACCGTCTTTAATACCCACTGGTCTGAAGTTAACCCTCCCATGCCTTGAGGAAAGATGTTAATCGCCCCCCGACCGGGGAGACATGGGAGGGGACCTGAACTTGGTGGTCATTTCTGACCCGAGGTTGACGCACCTCTGGAATTGGAGCCTCGGTCTCTATTCTTTCCGCGCTTCTGACCCCTCTGGGGGTAGTAAGTGGGGCTTGCAGCCGGTTCACTTGAGTTGAAGTTGCCCGTGCCGAAATTATTATTGAGAATTGCTGCCTCTCTATGAAGAGGGTTTTTGGGAAATCTGGTGCAGCGATTTAGTCTCATGCTCCTTCTTGGCTGTCTCCAACGCATCGTCTACCACCTTCCCGAAGAGGTTAGCCTCTTCTATGGGTTTGTTGATGATGGATGCCTGGGTCTCAGGTCTAAAACCCGACATGCACAGCCACGCGTGTCTCTTTAGGAGAGTACCCTGTGCGAGGGACCTGCCTGCTGTCTCTGCAGAGTCCAGGGTATTCTTTACAAATTGGCAAGTTTGCCCCCCGAGACAATGGCGAGAAGCTTGGCTCCGGACCCTCCTGAAGGCCTTCCTGGAGTAGGTTCAATTGGGCGTCGACGTAGCTTGCCAGTAACGTCGTGTTATTGGCAATCCGGACGGTATAAGCAGCTGCCGACGTGACCCGTTTGCCTAAGGCATACAACCTTTTGGACTCCTTGTCCGGGGGTGACTCTCCCGTGGCAAGGGGAACCCCCCATGCTCTTTTGCGAGTGTTGGTCACCACCAGCGAGTCTGGGATTGCGTGCCCTTTGATGTAAAGCGGGTCGGTGGGGGAGGGCCGGAAGAGTTTTGACCCTTGGGTTCACAGTCCTAGTCTGAGCGGGTGCGAGTAAGGAAGGGGCCAGCCGTCTCTTTACAGAGCTCAAGAGAGGGATAAACTGGCTAGCCGGAGGCTTGTCATTAATAATGTTTTCCGTGAAATCCTGTTCAGGCAATGCTTCAAGCGTGGCAATTGTAAAGAATTCTGCTGTTTTTTTCAACGTGTTGAAAGCCATTTGATCATCCACCGGGGGAGCTTGCCGAACCAGCGAGGATGGGGGAAGAGTCGAGGCAAACGATATCAGAATTGTGATCGTCCTGCTGGGTGTCTTCCCAGTCGTCCGTTGCGCCTTGATCTTCCCCATAATTGTCCAGAAAAGAAGTCTCCTCTTCTTCTGTATAGAGGTCTCTATACGTGTCCTTCTGGATATCTTCTTGATAATTAACATAGTGTTGAACATCTAAGTGTTGGGCAACTTGTGTATGAGGGTTAGGGACTACCCGAGCTTTTTTCGGCGGAGGTTGACCAGAAGCCCCGAAAACATGCTGCAGCCGATCCATATACCCCTCAAATTGCTCAGTGGTCCACTTGGATGACCCAATTGGGCCCAGCTGAGCAGGAACCGGGTCCTCCGCCCTAAGGCGTTCAGAGGATCTCCTCAGGGGGCTTGAGAGGGGTACCTGGCTCTCTTCGTAAGAGTCCTCAGGATCGTCTCCCAAAACCATGGAAAACCTTTCGGCGGATTGGCCCATAACTGTGGGCGAAACCGGTACTAGGCCCACCGCCGTAGCAATCTTGTTGATGCTCTTACTGATAGTTACCGAATCTTCGGGGGACAACGCCTCCAATGATGGCTTCATGGGTAGAGGCCTACTCGTAGTTTTCGGGCCTGCACGGGCCTTGGAAACCTTGAAATTCGAAGTTTCTTGTTCAGAAACTCTGGCGTGTGCAGTTTGGGGAGTAGCGCCTTTGTTGTGTTTATTAAGCCCAGTCGTCATGTGCTGCTGCGGATGCGGGGAAGGCTTCGATCAGATCGATCCGATGGCGCTTGCGCCTTCTTCGACGATGTCGTCGAGGAGGGCGCTTGAGTTGTGTGTTGTGTGGTGCGATTGTACGCCCCTGTCACCGGGTGTGGTCCCTGTAGCAAGACCGGAGTCGAGCCTGGAAGGGTCAGGGACGGGCGTGGCGGCTCTAGAATCGTCCGCCTCAAGGTCTACAACATCCACGTTGGACGTTTGGTCATCTGATGTACCCCCGTCACGCTCGGCTGGTGTTGCGGCAGGGGAGGGAGGCTCCACGCGTGACATACCGTACGCGGCCCACCGGCGCTCCTTAAGGGATTAGGTTTAGGAGTCTATACGCCGAACACCGCTTTAGTGCTCTAGGGGGGGGAGACAAGCATACACGAAGTGTGCTCGTCTTTCCACAGATATCTGACCCTTCACAGAGGGCAGAATCTAAATGGAGTCCTTTCCATAGCAGAAGTGAAGGGTGACTAGACTTAAAAGGAAAGAAGTGGAAAAGAGGAAAGACATTGCAGTATGGCAAACCCCGAGCCCACTCTCCCTACTGTGTTGGCCAGCCAAAAGGCCCGACCACGTGGCGGTCCGAACGCTGGAACTTAGGTGCCGGAATCCACAGCCGTAGACGGTTCCCCCATAGTTTGTCGAAGATGTTCTTGATAGACGAAGTGACTTAACAGGGATTAAACTGACATTTCGGTAAGATAAACAATGTCTCATGAAGAGCTCTGCTATAGGGCGACCAGTTATCTGGGCGGAAAAAAACAATCTGAGGGACCTCGGCGCGTGAGGGATTTTGGGTACTACACACGTCACGATAGGGATAGTGTTTCAGACACGCCTATGCCGACGTCCCCTTTCGGTCCCCCGAAAGACAAGATGCAATACTCTGCGGTTACCACTGGATGTCGGACCATAGGCACAGCATGTGATTCTAAGCAGATTAACAAGCATCAGAAATACATTTATTTTCAATTCATGTATGCGATGTATAGCCCTGGTTTGAGAAAGGCATTTTATATTTGCCGAAACACGTGTTACCAGGGAGGGCAGTTTGTTAAGACAATTCTAGAACTGAATCACCGAACATCAAGTGTGGCGCATTTTATGCAGGAGGGTGTGTTCTATGTTCATTACATTTTAGAGGTGGGGTCCTGTACCTCTATCTCTCGAGCAAGTGCGACATGGTTCATTACAATCAAGCAATTTTCTTTGGTTCGCGGAGTGTCACGAGCTGGCGTAAACTAACCCCCACTTTTTGACTTATTAGTTCTAGATCTAGAATTGTTTTCATGTCGCCTCCCCCATATGATTGGCATCAACATACAAGTCATAAGAATGTCGGGTCATCAAGAATAGCCAAATACGAAGTAACCAACACCACTACTCCCCCACAACAGCTTACAGTATACTACCACGTAACAGCCATCTGTCAACATGTGACTATAACAGCTCGAACTTAACCTACTTATGGATTAGGATCAGTGCTCATCTGGATTGCATCAAGTAATTGGTATAAAACCCATCCGCCCCCCCCCTAGCAAAAATGGCATTCCCACTTCCACAAACATGGGTTTCCTGCGATCCAGCGACTTCAAGATGTTCACCCACCTCCCAGCAGCAACCATGCTGGGGATGTGCCCAAGAGCAGGCACCAAACGTGTACCATGTACATGAGCCACTGACCACTCCAGTGTTGAAAATCAGTGCTGCAGCTCCCGGCAGCCCGGGGCCCCACTGCCTGCAGTCACCATGCATCGCGGGAGCTGCAAGCCAGACCAGCCACTTCGGAGAGCGTCCCCCACCCCACACCAGCCTGCTCCTCCCCAACGGGACCCCCCCACTCACAGCAGCATGTAACCGGGTTACCCGGAGGCCAGTCCAATCTCAGCAGTGTAGTGGGCAGGCACAGTCCTCAGATTGTGACCTCTTCTGTGCCAACACTCGTAGCTGCTCCACCTCTCGCACCAGGCCTGTGCAGCCTCACCTCTTCAGAAAGCGAATACTGCAGCAGGGATTAACGCAGGCTGATCAAACTCTGCCAACAACGAAAAATGTTCGCCCTCAGGGCACCCAATGTGAACATAGAACGGGCCGAATTAGCTGAGGCAGCCACGAAGGCTTAAGGCTTATAGCAATTTTGCAAGCTGCTCAGCAGCGCCCCCATCAACTTCCTCTTTTAGTGAAAAATCAAGCCCTTCATGCCAGAAAACAACTTCAGATATACTATCCAAGCATTGCTCCTCTCCCGCCTGGATGGTGGCAATGCCATTTTGGAAGGGCCTTCTAGCAACGACACGCCCAAGATGCGGCCTGCATGTTGAAACAGGACTCCGCAAATTCAACCACATCACCCAGACCCTCATCGAGCTGCACTGGCTCCCACTGCAACCAGGTATCCATCTTCAAATCCTCTACGAAGCCATCAACCTGAAGTCCCCAAGCTACCTCGTGGAGAAACTCAGCATCTCCGAAGGTCTACAATCCATCAGGAGTAAAGACATGGGCAGACTTGAACTATGCCGGTGCAGGAAGGAAAGACGACCAGCATTCTTCGTCCATGCCTGCAGACTTTGGAACCTCCTCCTGCCTCATTGCTTCTACCTTTCAGGAAGACACGCAAGACTACTTCAAGTAGCACCTAGGTCTGCAATCCCTCCACTCTCCAACCAACCTGAGAGAGTGATCTGCTTCCGACAACCACCTGCTCCAGTTTCCTTTCCCAGGTTGCTTGTAGATCCATTGCCATCAAAATGCCAAACGTCCGCTATTAGCTCCTTGCTACCTCGCATCTCTCCTCCCTTCACCGTGTCCCTTTCCCCTATGATTTGTAAAATGTTCTTGCTTCTGAAAGCTAGGTCTGCACTCAAATACCCCAATGGTGCTGATAAAAACTTCAGACAATATGTGGCATACATTTTAGCAACTTTGGGATTTTCACAAAGTAAACTGGTAATTTTTCACCCAGGGTTGAGTAAGCTGCCCTGATCCCCCACCGATTGTTGCCCTCCGTTTACCCAAGAAGGACCAAGTGAGAGAGGAAGGAATGAGAGCACAAAAGAAGCGAGAAACTGCTGCGATGAAGGAGGGGTATAAAAAAAAAAAAATGAAGAGCAAGGAGAAATTAATAACGGAGAAACAGATTAACCAGGGTGAAGATGACAACATTTGTTAGTAAAGTGGTGATTGAGACAAAAGCACTTATTAGGAGGGGAAAGTGACGAAATCGAAGGTGAGTGAAAAGTAGTTCAGAGAAATAGGAGAAAGATGGGGAGAGGGAACAAGGAGAGGGTAAAGGGTAGAGTTGATGAGGCAGCGAGGTCAGAGGAAAAAAAAAAAAAGAAAAAAAGGGGCATGTAGGCAGAAGCTAACGGAAGGCAATAGGTAAGACTAGGGAAGAAAAATGATGGGGACTGAGTGGCAGTCTTACCTGTGGACCTGCGCAGCCGGGTCCGTGGTCCAAATAACTCACTGCGCCGGTCAGGAAGGAGGAGGAAGTCCTTAGCTTCAGAGATAAGTCTCTGGCACTGTAACGAGGCCTTCACCACACTCTGCGACTCAATGACATCATGAATGTAGTATGGGCTGATGAGGGGCAGCCGGATATGTTCAAACACCTGTTGAGACACACACAATTTAGAACTTTGAGCAACAAAAGCGACCAGCCATCATACTGCCACAAAAGTCTGCAAGATCCATTCTTGGGATCGACGTGCACACTGCTTTAAATGAGCTCTTAGGGCCACACATGCCCCTGTATAGATACAAGGTACATTTTGTGCTACTCAAGGACATCTAGTATGAGATCAGCACAATTACAGTAGTTTAACATGATTCTGCTTAAAAGGGCACATTAAAGCTAGAGAAAAACAGAGTACCTGTGTAAAAAATATTTACAAAACACTTTTAATGACAGATTCTTAAAACAAGTAGAAGCATAGATACCTTGTTGTCGCAAAGAATAGAACATAAAATGGGTACCAAAAATAAATTAAACAAAAGAATCAGAATAGCGAGATCCAAAAACAAAAAATGCTGTAGTTTATTAACAGTATTTATTGAGTTTATGTTGAGAGGTTTTATAAAGCGCCCATTCACGAATGGCATCTTGCGCTAGAAACAAAACCAACAGAATAGGGGAAAACCAATTGGAGTCTAAACGACAGCTGATTCTCAATAGACCCAATAGAGACAAGGCATTCCATAGCTTTGCGGCAGAGAAAGTGTGGCCACCCATTCCTGACAACCGCACTCAAGGAACCTGAATAAAGCAGCCATATTGGGTGCGAAGAGGGAGGGCTGGTATAAAATGGACAGAATTTCTCCTGCAGATAATCCGCACCTTTAGCATAAAAGGCCCTATGAACAACACAAAGCACCTTAAAATTCAATCCACCTCCCAACAGGAAGCCAATAAGCAAAATAGGCAAGATGTGCAAACCAAAAGGAGTGCCAGTAACTACTCTTGCTGCCAAATGTTGTAAAAGGTGAAGCCGACGGATGAGATAGTTAACGAAGCCACAACAGGGGCATGCACTGATGAAGGAAGAAATTGTAGAACTTTCTGCAAGATCTTAGATGGAAATGCCCAGCCCGACAGGTGGCAGCAACTTGAGCCTCCATCGATGGAGTAGAATGAATTTTCATGGCCAAATCCACAGCAGCAGAAACAAACCGAGAAGAAGGGGGTGGGGGAGGGGCGGGGGGCAGGGGAGAGGAGTCCAAAACACAGAGGCACAGGTTGGACCAACAACAAGGACGTCAGTCTTGTCCGCATTCAACTGGGGCTCATCCACTGACCCACAGCCTCCAAGCAACCCCTAAACTGAGAAGCAGCATTAGGTTTCACCAGATTAAGCCGAACAATAATCAGGGTATCGGTCACGTAGGAATAGCAATGAGGCCATGGGAGTGGATGAGACCAACAAAAGGCTGGATGTATACATTAAATAGAACAGGGTACAAGGTGGAGCCCTGGGGTACACCAGAAGACAGAGGAAACCGAAGAACGAAAAGGTAGGCGAAAGAATTTGACCTTTGACAGAAAATACTTAAACCATAGTAGGACTGGGCCGGAGAAGCCAGCACCAGAGAGAGAAGGTCCAACAGAATAGAATGTTCGACTGCATCAATGGCCGCTGAAAGATCTAAAAGAATGAGCGTGCCAACGCCACCTTGGTTGACCAAACTTAACATGGTCATCTAAAGCGGAGACCAGAACGCTCTCCGTGCCCCGTCCTGGATGGAAACCAGATTGGAATGAGTCAAAAAAAGTAGTAAAAAAGTGATTCCTCCAGAAATTAGCTAGGCAGAGGGAAGATAAGAGATTCCAGAAGTTTCATAGAAAAAGAAAGAAGAGGGATTGGACGGATGTTAGCCGGAGCACAAGGATAAAGGGTGGGCTTTTTCAAAAGGGGGGACAACCAGGGCCAGTTTAAACTCTGATGGAATCTGGCTGATGTTACATGAGGAATTAACGGCTTGGGTAACCCAAGGAGCAAAATCAGGTGTTAGGGAGAATTCTCTGTAAATGCTAATTTCCCAAACCTAGTGAGTCCCCCAGCAGCTTTGCTGGATTTTTGGGGTTTATTTTTTCTCCTGCTAAGAGTGAGACTCTTTTACTCCCACTCTTAAGACATGTTTTGAGGGGTTCCTTTGACTTTGAATGTGTTTTATGGGCTATGGGGTCCTTTACCCCACAGGGCTTCATGTGTTTTTGGTATGTGGGTTACACAGCACCCTCAGTGCAGTAACCCAGGGGTGTCATAGTGACCCCCAAACAGACTCCATACCCTGGAACTGACTGTCTCCCAGGGCATGTAAAGTCACCATTGGCTTTACTAGTCCCAAATTATTAACAGAAACCAGTACAAACCATCATATTGTGGACGTACTAGTCGGGGCAATTCGATTGCCCCGGGGTCTGTTCGAGGGGGCATGTCTCCGTCCCCCCTGATAGAGTTTTGGCTGGTGGCAGTGGATACTACTTTTTATATTCTACTGCGAATATTTTCCTATGGGATTTTCCCATTGTTCGAGGCTACCACTTTTTAATATAGCCTCGAACATACCGCGGGTTTATTAAATTAATATAAAATCACTGGTTGGTATTTTTTGCCGATACTCTGTTACAAAATGGCGTTTGTGTTCGCTTCTGTGACTCCAACCCAAGTCGGGCCCTTTGATCCACTTTTTGGCGGGCTTCTCCACAGAAGCCTCCAAAAGTGGTGCCACTCTGTCTGGGTACCACAGGGGGTGTAGGAGGGGGTTTAGGCATCCTGGACTGAGTTACCTTGGTAACTCAAGTCACACTCTTATGTGATTGGCCCAAGTGGTGAGCCGGCCGGCTCACCACTTAGCATGTTTTATTGACAGCTAGGCTGAGTGAATGGGGATGTGCTGCATAAAAGCAGGGCTTTGGGGGCTGAAAATTCAGAAGTCGCCACAGGACCTGAGAATCCGATGAGGGAGAAGCTGAGCCGACCTGCAACGACGACACCACCGGTGGAGCCCTGTTGAACCGTCTCACCACTTTTCCCCGACGACAGAGGTGATCTCCAGCCCGGAGAGTCTTCTTCCTTTGACTGGTGGGGATAACCAGTTTGCCCGTCTTTTCGCCTTCCCAGATCGTCTCGTGGCCGCCTTGCCTGTGCCAAGCACCCCGGCAACCGGGATACCACGGTTTTTCCACTACCGCAAATAAAAGTGTCTTACCTTTTAACCGGAGAACTCCGCGGCTGGTTTCTTCTCTGGCAGTGCAACGACCTTCAGCTTTCCTCCATGTCGAGACCATCTGTTCCTCTGGACGACGCTGTGACTTGCACCTGCTGTCAGGAACAACTGCCCACGCTGGAGGATCCTCTCCACTTTGAAGGTACTGTGTTCGCCTGGCCTCCCTCGCAACGGTCTGTGTGGGGTGACTCTTAAAGCCTCCACTTAGCCAGCCTAGGGCCAACCCAAGTGGTAACTGAACTTTTCTGAGCTGACTTAAAGTCTTGCAGGGAGTTCAGAAAATAATTAAGACTTTTAAGCTGTGTGATCTTGGGCGCATTGGTGCTCTGTTCTCTCTTAAGAGGGACCCTGGCCTCTGAACATTTTGCTCACAAGTAGACTTGACTTTCCTGCCTTGCTGGGTGCTTCTAAAGTATTGTGTTGTGTGCTTTTCCTAATTTCTGCCTTTTCCCCTCCCTTTTTCTTAACTTATTGGAGTGCCATCTTTAGTTAAGCGCTCACCTCTGTCTGGAAATATGTGGTGTTAACTAAGACTTGTCTAATAAGGAATAAGGCATGTACATCTAGTAATAGTGACTGTGTTGAATTTACTTACCTCTTTTTGTGCTAGTGTAATTTGCAAGTGCGTCTTTAAATAAATAATTATATACTTTAACACCAAAGCTCTGGTCAGCGTTTGCTTGTACTACTGTGTCTCTGTACCTATTGTGTATACTCTGCATACTGCCCAACTCATCTTGAGAGACGTCTTGACTGCTCAGCCACAGCTACCAGGTAAATCTGGGTGGTACAGACTGCTACCAATTGGGTTTACTGCCAACCACCTGTAGTCCTAAATCTTTTGCAGTGGTCCCTAAGGGAACTGCACAGGTTTCTGCCCAACATCAGGCATGATCTCCTCTAATAGCCCGAGGCCAATAAGATCAAGAGAGGAAGCTGACTTGAGTCTAGTGGTGGCTATGAGGATGTCTTCCGAAGAGACATCTGTCATTTATACCGCCTGAAACAAGATTTCACTCTTCAGGGAGAGTAGTAATCTGTGGGTTCAAGACAGTTTTCTACTTCTAATGATCATATTTGATATGCATCGTCAACAAGCCAACATGTTTAAATCCTTGTAGGCAGTGTGGGAAATGCATCAAAGGGCTGGTGTGTATGGATACATGCTGTCACGAAACACTTGTACATGTGTCTATGCACATTTCTGTTATGTTCTATTCTTTGCAACAACATACCTAAGGTATCAATGGTTCTACTTGTTTGAAAAGGGTTTGTAAATGTGTTTTACATGGTTCCATGTCATTTCCTCCATCAGTTCTTCTCTAATTCCAATGTGACCCTTTGAGCAGAATGGCGTTACACTACTGTCTGTAATATATTATGCTGATCTCATACTAGAGGACCTCGAGTAGCATTAGACATAGTCCAGTTTTCCTCATACAGGGTTTAAGTTCCTGTGTGACCGATTAGGAACTTCTGAACGGAACAACCCCTCACCCCTCTACCGTTTTGTTGTGTACGTAAAAGGTCGCCAGTATGTGCTATGCCATACTAAAACTCCACCCCCACCAATCAAGCAGACTCTAGTAGTACGCTTAGTTTTACGAAGCTGTCCACAAGGTCCACACCCTCTCCGGGACAATCTGCACCACACATCAAATGAGCCCTATATGTTTCAACAAATCTTCTGGACCAAAAAAAAAAAAAAAAACACAGCACTTTCAGAGATCAAGATTTTCCTCTTAAACAGAGCTGCAGCAAAGAGCTGGAGTTCAAAATCCACCTTTAGGAAGGCTGGCTAAAAATTCCTTAAGAAACCAAGATTAAAAATAAATTAACAAAAGAAAAAAATATATTTTACACAATCAAAATACATAAATCCAACTAAGCAAGTCTCCAATAGCAACTGCTCCAATGGAGTAGCCCCTTCCCATGAGGCCAGGTGGCTATACGATAGTACCCCCCCGGGGGGTGGTACTCAGCCTGAGGATCTCATGGAGCGGGGATAACCCTTATGGCACTAGTGATGACTATTATAGGAGAATGCAGTATTTTCACCCCCCGCCTATCTCCCTCACTCTCCTACCCCAAAGAGACAGACACACACCCCTTTAGTACCCAACATGTTTTTGCAGAGTAGAAGATCCCATCGTCGTGCGACATACTGAGACGAGGACGAGTAGGGACTACCCACATGTCCACCATCCACCTTCCACCCGCCCTCACGACAACACAAACTGCCTAAAAGCCTGAGCAAGGCCAGGGGAAGGGAGACATTCTCCCCACCAATATTGACCTGTCCAAGAGGTTCTCTTTTCCCCCACCCATGAGACAAACCCGCCCGACTTTTTTGCTGAAAAAAATTCAAAATGTTTTCTTTTTGTGGTATTCCCCCCCAAACCCTTAAATCCCCTTACAAAGGGGATTTACTGCAAACAAACTTTGTTTACAGTAAATGTTAAATAAAAGTTTCAAACATCCCATAATTTCACTTTATTCGCCAGCAAGGTAGAGTATCGTGGAAATGGTACTCAACCTTTGTAAAAAAAACTTTATGCAATGCATGAGGTAGTAAAATACAGTGGGCCCATACAGGCAACGGTAACGCCAATTTCTAGCATTAAGGGTTGCACAACTGTATAATCGTAGCTCATCAAATGCTGCAGTTTTTAGTTCTAATAGTGCATTCAGCATCCCCACTTATGACGATTGCCAAACAAGTTTTATTTAAAACAAAGCAATCTTGCAGTTCTTGCTCAACTGTGGTAAACCACTAGACCCACATCCATACAGGAAGTGTGATGGGAACAGGAGGCTCTAGGATTTTATCACTTACCTCAAAAAGAACACAAGACAAAGAATGGTCCCCACCCGAATACTCCATAATTACAACAAAGCCTAGGACAGGCTTTTGAAATGGAGCACACAATGGTCCGAGCTACCAAGCAGCACTATGTAGGACTTCCAAGCATCCTAAGTTGCCACCTGTAAGCTTTTTCACACCGGTCTGTTCTTTCCTTTGCATTCCCATCCTAAAACGAGGGCTGCAGGTAAAGCTGGATAAAATGCTGAAAACAGACATGGAACAGCTTAGGATGCTCTGGAATATTAGATTTAAATATTTTCCTACAAAGGTCTATATCCTTCAACAATGAATCCTCGGACTGCGCATGCGCGAGCCGCGCATGAGGAGCTAATCGTCTGTGGCTCCCGGCGGCCGCGCAATATATCCTGTTTAAAACTCCGTATACCTGAACCACCCGGCCTCAGAAGACGATATCTCGGTGGCGGACGCACCCAGGCAACAACTGCTGCAACTTGGGGCGTAAACAGTCCCGGAGAGGCGAGACGCGACCCCGGGCCCGCCAGCGCGGGACTCGCCGCCATTGCTACGTGGCCGAGAGCGGTCGCTCCACCCCTCTTCCTCTGGGCCAGCGTGTTAGACACATCGTGGGCAGCGGGAGACTGCACCACATCGACACCTGCATTGAGCTCCTCTCTCCCCTACGGACGGGCACCCGTGCCGCGGCACGACTGGGACCCCAGCTGCACCACTCAGGACAGCCAGACGCCTACCCACGCGGCCGGACCGGACTGCACAAACGGGGGCGAATACGGGGAAGAGGCTCGGCGCCGGAACCCCTCCGCCCCCCGTCCCTCACCCCCCACCAGCGAGACAGCAGCACCTGGGGTTGAGCCGCGACACCGACAACGCAGTGTCACGCTCCCCCAAAAGCAACGACAAGGTACGTGGAGCCTCCCCCCCCAATACGGCGAACCGTGGGACAGCGACCCGCATAAAGGAGGCGGCACAACCCCCCCCCTCACGACAGCAGCAGACCCGAGCAGAGGGGACTAAAGGCGCTCCCCGCCCCCACCTCGGTAAGCACCTTGTACTGGTGCCAACTCGTATAACTTCATCCCCACACTGCAAAATTGCCTAAGCGGCATCTTAGGGGCACAATTGTTGGGGGATGGGGGCCTTTGATGCAGGACTCAAAACGCATAGCCTCAAGACTCACAGCCCTACAGGCATAAAAGCTTTGAACACACCCCACAAAGGGGGAAGAACTCCTGGTGGGATCAAGCAAACTCCCCCCGGACTCTACTGGGCCTCCCCAGCCCAAGGGCCTGGGGTACCATCACTGCAGGAAGACCGAGCTGCCACCCTACGACCAACGGTCCCCCGAGAAGACACTACCCCTACGAAAGTGTAGGTGGCGCGGGGGGGTGGGGGGGTTCGGTACCCCCTGCGCTCCACTCCACTCAGGAACAAAACACAGCCGAGACGGCGGGCACGGTCCTTACGTGTACGCAACTACAAGACAGCCCCCCCAGAGGACCTCAGACCCCACAACAAGCACGCCGGACCACCCAGAAAAGGGGTTTGGCTCTCAGCAACCTACATAGCCCCTCTCAGTGCTTTGGGACAGAGTGCCGACAGACAGACGACCAGCAAGCCCACCTCAACTTGGTCTCCTCGGCAATCCCGGAAGGGCGTCCACACGATCCACCCGGGCCTAAATCCTCACATAAATCAACGACTTGGCCATGGGCAAGGACAAGGCTAAGCGGCAAACCTTGCAGAGTAAAATGGACCTTTACACAGTAGAGACCCCCTCTCGCTAGGAGACACAAAACCCGGCGGAAGCAGGCAACAGGGAACAGGGAAGAAACTCAGGACCCCCAACTCTCCCTGAATGACTTAATGAAGTCAATTGGGGACTCGAGAACATCGCTGGAACTTAAAATAGGCGGAGTCTCCACAGAAGTATCCCTCCTACGCCAGGATCTCCGTAACCGGTCGTCCAGGGCCGGGGAAGCGGAATAAAGTGTCGGACACAGAAGACAATGTCCGCCAGTTGGAGCAACAACTGGCCATAATTGCCCAAAAAGTCAACCAACTTGAATACCGGGCCGAAGACAGTGAGGGCAGGGCACGTCGCAACAACCTCAGGATCCTCGGGATCCCGGAGAAAAAGGAAGGCCCCAGTGTCGAACTCTTCCTAGAAGACTGGCTGACTCATGTCTTTGCCCCTAAGAAACTGTCGAAATTCTTCTCCATTGAGAGAGCACATCGGGAACCCACCGGGCGACCCGCCCCAGGAGCCCCGCCCAGAACAATAATCGCACATCTCCTCAATTACCGGGACCGAGAGGCTATCCTGCAGATGGCACGGACCTCCGGCTCAATCACATACAACGGCTACAGAGTGGGGTTTTACCGGGACTATACCAAAGAGGTCCAGAAGGCCCGCCAGTCGTTTGACTCCGTCAAGAAGAAACTTCACTCCTTGTCAATCAAGTTCGCTCTCTTCTTCCCGGCAACGCTCAAGGTGCACCACAAGGGCACGACCCATCTATTCCACAACCCCAAAGAAGCATGGGACTGGCTCGAAACACAGATCCTCAATGGGCCCTCGGCCCGACGCTCGCCCTCTGGACCGCCTGCTCACAAGCCCGGGCAGTGCTCGCCATCCCATACCCAGATAGACCCGGGAACCGAATCGCCACAGCGTCCCACCAAAAATACCACAGAGAACGGATGAGGTCTGGGCACCATAGAACCGAACTAGCTACGTGACAATACGGAAACTACATCACTGCGGCCACCAACGGCTGGGTATCGCAGTCTCAAGCGCAGTCCAAGTGAATCCACAGAAGCTGTAACTCCTCCGGAGCTACCACCCCAGGTCGGGTTATCCCGACGAAGTTTAAGTTCACCAAGTTAGAAGTTCAATGTTTGGGCGACAGGTGCTCCCAGTTAGGGGGGCGGGGGGGGGGGGGGGGGGTGGGGGGAGTTTCAGGGATTTGAGGAAGCGAAAGCACGAGAAAAGAAAGCTGGAAAACGACGAAAGCAGGCAAGGCAAACAAACACTATTTTGGGCCAGGACCAGAGACACAAGTATCTGCCAGTCTTCAGGCACTCTGGTGAGAGGCGGGCCCTCCCCTCCCCCCCTGGAAGGAAAACATACGCCCCCGGGAAAAATGCAACGGCTACTAATCCTCTCAGATACCCCAACAAATAGACTCACGCTGACAGGATGAACTCCAACAAAGTGACAATACTGTCCTGGAACGTCAATGGCCTCGGCTCCAGCATAAAGCGAAGACTGGTGCTCCAGTACCTAAACCGACACTCGCCGGACATTGCCCTCTTAAATGAAACGCATCTGATAGGCACAAACAGCATCTTTTTCAAAAGATCCAACTACTCAAAGGTCTACCATGCCGGATACACGAAAGGAGCTAGGGGCACAATGATACTCGTTCACAAGAGAGTCCCTCTCCAGGTTAGGAAGATCAGGGCGGACCCCCGGGGCCACCATGTGCTGATGCTGGCGGACATCTGGGGCGAGAAATGGGGCCTGGCAGCACTCTATGCCCCCCCCCCCCCACGCTGACGAAAGAACTGCTCGCCGAGTTACAGAACTTGCTTCTGTAAGAGGAGGCTGATGTGTGGGTGCTCGGAGGGGACTTTAACGAAGTAATGGACATCACAATCGACAGAACCCATAGGAGAGCTGGAACACGTCCCACCTCCACGCCGCTCGCCACGTTCGCCGAGACCTCAGGAATGGTGGATGCATGGCGCACACTTCATGGGGACGAGGCAGGGTTCTCCTTCTATTCAGGGGTCCACAAATCATTCTCCAGGATTGACTACGCCTTCATCCCCCGCAACATAACCCACAGGCTTCTCGACGCTGTATTCCTCGCGAGAGGAATTTCGGACCACTCCCCGCTTCTTTTAACTCTCAAGAACTCCTCTTGCCACCCGGATCGTAATTGGCGCCTAAATACATACCATCTCCGTCTTCCTGAAATTGCGGAGGAGCTAGAAAAGAAGACAGCGGAATATTTCGAACTTAATGAGGGCTCGGTAGATTGCCCGATTTCGACCTGGGAGGCCTACAAAACAGTCCTACGAGGGGAGGTTATTTCCACGGTCTCCTCCTACCAACAAGGCCAAATCCAGAAGGTCAGGGAAGCAGAAGCACGCGTCCTGGAGTGTCAGCGACAAACCCTTATACAAAACACCCAAGAAGCAAAGGAGGCGATGATCACGACGCAAGACGCCCTCAGTAACCTGTCCCTAGACAATGCACGAACTGCTCACCAATTGGTCCGAAGCCAAATATATGAAAGGGGCGACAAAGCTAACAAGACCCTGGCCTGGTTAGAGAGACGCGTGCAGAGCAGGGGACACGTTAGGGCAATCAGATCTCCGGATGGGACATTATTGACGGAAGACTCAGATATCGTCGAGGCATTCGCCACCTATTACAAAAATCTTTATACCCCACCCACTGGGAATCCATCAGTTGAACCCTCCCGATACCTCGACCACATCGAGATTCCGATACTCCTGCAGCACCAATCAGACCTGCTGACATCACTGACACCGAGGTGCAAGATGCTCTGGCACAACTCCAACCCGGGAAAACTCCGGGCCCCAATGGGTTCCCAACAGAAACGTGGAAGTGCCTAGGTAGCATGCTACCCACCCACATGCACCACATGTTTCTACGCAGCAGGGAACTAGGAGCACTTCCCCCAGACCTCAGGAAGGCATGCATAGTGGTCATACATAAGCCTGAGAAACCCCCGGAGGAATGCGCCTCCTATCGCCCGATATCCTTGATCAATGGCGAAGCGAAGGTCCTCACCAAGACACTCGCCAACAAACTACTGCAAGTGATTGAGACCCTAGTCCACCCGGACCAATGTGGTTTTATGCCCAATAAGTCAACTCGGATGAATTTACGCAGGGTCCAATTGGCGCTGTCCAGGGCAAAGGAAACACCAGCCCCACTCGCCCTCCTGGCGGTGGACTTCGAAAAGGCGTTGGACTCTGTGGGGTGGGATGCTTTATGGGAGATCATGGCTGGAATGAACTTGGGGCAGACATTTATATCCTGGGTGAGACTGTTATATGCATCCCCGGAGGCCACGGTGAGGGTGAACGGCAGGTCCTCCAAACCATTCCCCCTGGGTCCGGGCACGAGACAGGGATGCCCGCTGTCTCCACTCCTCTTCCTCCTGGCCATCGAGCCACTAGCGATTGAGCTTAGAGCTAACACCAATTGGACCGGTTTCGTCTGGCCAGGAGGGGGAGAAGACCGCCTTTCGCTCTATGCGGATGATCTGCTCATACACCTCAGTAACCCGAGTATCTCGTGCCCGGTGGTCTCCCTCATACTCAGGGAATACCAATACTTTGCAGGCCTAAAGGTTAATGAGGCCAAAACCATTTTCTTCCCGTTTCAGGGTGGCGAGTCTGCGATCCCGGAGACCTGCCCATATCACGTCTCTATCAGGGAACTCAAATACCTGAGTATACGGCTCGACCAGACGCTTGATGGGTTCCCCCGACATAATATACAACCAGTAATAGAGCGGTTCAACAGAGACACCCCCCCATTGGCAATCTCTCCCCCTGTCGCTAATGGGCCGGGCCGCACTATTCAAAATGATGACCCTTCCCAGACTGTTGTATGTCCTCCAGAACGCCCCATTCCCCATCCCCCGAGAAACCTTCGCACTCATTGACAAGAACCTGCGCATACTGCTATGGGGCGGGAAACAATCCAGGATTGCCCTTGACACGCTCCAGAGATCGGTGTGGGAGGGAGGCATCGGGTTACCTTGCATACGCACCTATTACTTGGCCACACAGATAGGAGTAGTGAATGACTGGATGCACGCAGACCCCACACTGCCACACATCCGTATAGAGCTGGAGACCATGTCCCCGCTAACACCACTCCAAATCCTCTACGCCACCCACGACCAACTCCCGGTGCTGCCCAAAATGACCCACCACATCCGGCGCGCTTGGCGGGCCGCACACAAACTACTCGGCTGGGAAGGACAGCCAACACTGTCGCAACCCATATGGCACAATGCGCTCCTCCCGGAACTGGTAAAAATGGGCTCCTTCGGTCACTGGCTGGCAAAAGGAAAACACACATTAGCACACGTAATACAAGAGGGTTGCCTCCTGAGCTTTGAGACCATGCGCGAACAATTCGACCTGGCACCCATGGACCGGTTTCGGCATGCGCAACTGTCCCACGCTATCCGCACCCAATTCCCCGACACGACGGTCGTACCCCCTTGCTCTCCCATCGAGACCAATATTCTCCCGCAGCACATCTCTTCTAGGGTCACTTCCACTCTCTATCAGGCCCTTAGCTCATTCGGGGCTGCACAACTCGACGGGCTAAAGGCAAAGTGGGAAAGGGATCTGGGCCCCCTGGAACCTGAAGATTGGGTAGAGGCGTTTGTAGTGATACACAAAATTGCAACCTTGCCAATCAGGGCTTTAGATGACAGCATTAGCCGCTGAAAGCCAATAGTGTATTCAAAGTATGTGCTAAAAATGCTGACAGCAGTCTGTTGTAGCACTTCCAATATGCAGTAGTGAGCTACAAGGAATATGCAGGCCTAGTATGAGTGATAGGTCACATTATGCATTGTTGATAGACAGGCAGGGAGAGGGCCCTAGCTCTGTAGCTAATAGGTATTTTTGGAGTGTTTGGAACATTATGGCACCTATATAGCGCTTAGATAGCCAGTCTTAAGCGCTATAAACACTAAGCTATGAGTGCATGCCTTTTAGAGCTTGCAGATGGGGTTAATACATCCATGCTTCCCTTAGAATATTCTGCCTCACTAACGGTAGCCCTGCATGGCCCCAAGCTAATCTCCTTTTCTCTGGGAAGGCACTGATAAGACATTCCTGAGCTTTGGCAGATGGGCTCCAGGGAGCCAGGGAGGGGCTCAGAAGAAGGAGCAGTGGAAATTAACAGAGTTGGGTTTTTTCCATGAGCCAGCCTATATTTTGCACAGGGAAAGTTCTGGAACTGTGCGTCACGGACGGGCAGCACAAGATTATAAAATACACATGCTCACATGACTCGGGTGGGAGATCGTCCTGTGGCCTTGGTTCCAGATCAAGTGCCCGGAATTGGAGCTCTTGACGGCATCCTGCAGCGCTGTTCTGACTGAGCGGGGCTTGTTACAGCTAGCTTATGAGGGCCAGGGTCTCCCAGTGCTGATTGAAGGGGCATAAGACTGTTTCTCTATATTTCTCTATGCTTCTAAATTCTCTTTATTTTGCATTTCTCTAAGTTTTGTGCTTTGTAATCTTCTCTAACTTGAATACCAAATGTATATGAAATTCACTGTTTAGAATAAATACTAAAACTTATTGAAGGTGTCATTGTCACTAGCATGAGATCACTGCTCAGCACAATAGAACCTGTATTTTGGGCTGAATTGGGTAATTATTGCTCCCGAGGGCTGGTCCCGAGGACGATTTGGCCCATATCAAGACAGCGTTAATGTCCCCCAGAGAAGGAACAAGTTACTTACCTGTAACTGTTGTTCTCCAGCATGGGTCTGGCATGGATTCACATGCTCATGAATATTCCCCGTCGTCAGGCTGGGAATCCTCGGTAAAGAAAAAACCAGTATCAGTTTCGTTTCTGATCTGTCTTTCGTAGTAATAACCAATCACTGGTCTCTGCGTCATACTGACCACAGCCAATGACTGCCCTCTACCTAAGCACCGCCCCTGGCAGCCATCTTCAGATTTGGAAGCACGTGAAGTGGCAGTATGACCAAGTGAAGAGCCGCAGAGGGGTAGGCGGGAGGGTTCGCATGTGAATCCATGCCAGACCCATGCTGGAGAACAACAGTTACAGGTAAGTAACTTGTTCCTTCTCCAGCATGGGGTCTGGCATGGATTCACATGCTCATGAATAAAGAATACATAGCAGTACACACATGCACAACCACGGGAGGTGGCAAAGGCTCAACATTAAGCATTACATCAAACTCAACATTAAGCATCTTACCTCCTCACCAGGCTCACCTCAGGCGAACAGGTTGCGCAGCACTGCTTGGCCGACCCTGGACTCCTCCCTGGAATCCCGATCGACGCAGTAGAATTTCGTGAAGGTGTGCGTCGACCTCCACGTAGCAGCCCTGCATATGTCCAGCAGGGGCACACCAGAAAGGAACGCCGTGGTAGCTGCGATCGCTCTGGTGGAATGGGCTCTCGGACGGCCAGGCAGCGGTCGGTTTGCCAACCGATGACAGTACATGATACAGCCGGAGAGCCATCTGGAAATGGAAGCCTTCGATAGAGCCTTCCCCTGATTGACAGGTCCAAAGTTCACAAAGAGTTGTGACGTCTTCCGAAAACACTTTGTGCGGTCCACGTAGAACTTCAGCGCTCTAGCCACATCCAGCGAGTGCAAAGTCCTCTCAGCCGGCGACGAACACAGGCAACACCAAGGGTTCGTTGAGATGGAAGTCCGACGGTACCTTGGGCATGAAGGAGGGGTGCGTCCTGAGCACTACCCTCGTGTCGTGAAAAGTCAAGTACGGGGGCTTGCAGGAAAGGGCCTGGATCTCTCCCACCCGTCGTGCGGAGGTGATGGCCACAAGAAACGCTGTTTTCCACGACAGAAACTTCAAGGGGGCCGAGTGCAGAGGCTCGAACGGAGGTCCCATGAGCTTGGTCAGCACCACGTTGAGCTCCCACGCCGGGGCCGGCGCCTTCACCGGCGGGAACGATCTGAACAGTCCCTTCATGAACTCTTTCACCAGACGATGAGACCACAGGGACGTCCTGCCCGTGGTTCTGGTGTATCGGGAGATCGCAGCAAGATGAATCTTGATGGACGCGTGTGCCAGTCCAGCTTTGGCCAGCGTCAGCAGGTACGGCAGTACCTGGGGAGCCGTAATCCGTAGAGGGTTAATCTTCTGTGCGTGGCACCAGACAGAGAACCTCTTCCATTTGTGTCCGTAGCATTTAAGAGTCGAGGACGCCCTGGCCTTTGCAAGAACCTCTCTGCAGTCGGCCGGTATGTCGTATCCTCCAAACTCTAGCGTTGCAGGAGCCAGGCCTGCAAGTTCAGCGATTTAGGGTCGTGGTGGAGGATGGCGCCTCCTTCCCTGGAGAGTAGATCCGCGTCCACCGGCAGCTTGATTGGCGGGGACGCTGACAAGTCCAGAAGGTCCGGGAACCATATCTGCCTCGGCCACGCAGGTGCGACGAGGATCATCCTGCACCGTGACCTCTTGAGCTGGTTGACGAGCCGGATTAGCAGTGGCAAAGGAGGGAACGCGTAGAGGAACAGGCCCTCCCAGGGGAACGAGAAAGCATCGCCCATGCTCCTCGCCTGGGGAAACCTGCTGGCGAACCTCCGGCACTTGGAGTTCGTCGCCGTCGCAAACAGATCGATCTGGGGTGTGCCCCACCGTCGGAAGAGGCGATCCACTAGATCCTGCCGTAGTTCCCACTCGTGGCACGAGCGCAGCTCCCTGCTGAGTGAGTCGACGATGGTGTTTTTTATCCCTGCCAGATGAAACGGCACCAGAAACATCCTTTGGGCGACTGCCCAATGCCACAGGTCCTGCGCCTCCTTGGACAGTGCTGGGGACCTGATTCCGCCCTGTTTCCTGATGTAAAACATGGTGGTGGTGTTGTCGGTGAAGATCCTCACCACCTTGCCCTTGAGGGACGGAAGGAAGGACCTGAGGGCCCAGAACACTGCACGGAGCTCCAGGACGTTGATATGGAGGGACTTCTCCGTCGGGAGCCAGAGGCCTCTCGCGTGCAGATTTTCGGTGTGCGCTCCCCACCCTTCCAGGGAGGTATCCGTGGTCACTGTCTCCTGGTGGTCTGGTGTCTGGAAGTCCATGCCCGCCGTCAGATGCGCGCGGGTGCCCCACCACCAGACCGCTCGGCGGAAACTCTCGTCGAGTGTGATCCTCTCCTCGAAGCCGCCCGTCGTTTGGATCCAGCGCGCGTCCAGGAACTCCTGCAAAGGGCGCATCCGGAGCCTGCACATGGGAATGAGGTAGATGCAAGAAGACATCATTCCGAGGAGGGGCTTGATGGACCTCACTTTGGCCGCGTCGGAAACCAACATCCGCTGTACCTTGCCCAGGATGGACCTGGTCCTTTCCTCCGACGGGGAGGCCAGAAGGGACACTGTGTCGAGCTTCTCTCCCAGAAACAGTGCGTTTTGCGCGGGTACCAGGTGGGACTTGGCGTAGTTCACGGAGAATCCCAGGTCCGTGAGAAGTTGGACGGTCCTTGCCGTGTGCTCCACGGCGAGCTCCCTCGTCTTGGCTCGGATGAGCCAGTCGTCCAGGTAGGGGTAGACGTGGACCCCCTCGCGGCGCAGCTGCGCCGCCACCGGTGCAAGGCACTTGGTGAATACCCTGGGTGCCGACCGTAGTCCGAAGGGGAGAGCTTTGAACTGGTAGTGACGCCCTTGGACCACAAACCTGAGGACCTGCCCCTTTAGGATGGGAATGTGGAAGTAGGCATCCTCCAAATCCAACGACGACAGGAAGTCTCCTTCCTCCAGCTGCCCCAGGACGTGCTGGAGGGTGACCATCCGGAACTTCTGCGCCTTGATGAACTTGTTCAGACGTCGCAGGTCTAGGATGGGGCGCCATCCTCCCGTCTTCTTCTTCACGAGGAAGTATCTCGAGTAAACTCCGGAGCCCCGAAGCCTCTTTGGGACGAGTTCGATGACGCCCTTCCTGAGCATCGCCTTTACCTCCAGGAGAAGCCGAGGGACGTGAAGCTCTTTCCTGGCCACGGGGGGGACGCGCGGGCACCTTCTTTGAAACTCGAGCGCGTTGCCCCGGGCTAAGGCGTCCAGCACCCAACGGTCGGAGGAGATGGACTCCCACACGCTGACGAAGCTCGCCAGCCGGCCTCCCACCGGGGTGCTTCGGTGGGGGCCCGACCCCACGGCCGGTTCAATCCTGTTTCGACGAGGCTTTGCCGCCTTGACCTCCTTGGCGACGATGGCGGGGTCCGCCAGACTTGCCTCGTCCTCTGTAGGCCTCCTGAGACGACGAGCGGGCCGCTTGACGGTAGGTGGAGAAACCGCCGCCGGAACCTTTGGAGGCGCCCTTGCCTCCGCTGCTCCGAAAGGGCGTCCGTCGTTGCTGCAGAACCCCAAGGGCCCGGGCCGTCTCAGTGTCCGTTTTAATGGCCTGAAGGGAATCGTCCACTGTTTTCCCAAACAGGTTGTTCCCATCGAACGGCATGTCCAGGACTCTAGTCTGTACGTCTTGACGGAAGTCCGTAGCCTTGAGCCATCCACGCCGCCTAAGGCACACGCCGTTGCCCAACTGGCGAAACCCAGTGTCGGCGATGTCCGTCGCAATAGTGATGGCGTGGTCCGACGCCACCTTGCCTTCCTGTAGGATCTCCAGGGCATCCGCCCTCTTGTCGTCCGGTAGGAAGTCCAGCAGGGGAGCCAGTTTGTACCATAGCTCCCTGTCGTAGCGGGCCACGATCGCCAAGGCGTTGGCCGCTTTAATCGTCATCGCTGCAGACGAGATGACCCTGCGTCCCATAGCGTCCAATTTCTTTCCCTCGCCGTCCGGTGGGGAAGTCGATGTGGAGGCCGCACCCCCCCAGCTTTCTTCCTGGCCGCCGCGGAGACGACGGAGTCCGGGGTAGGCTGCGCCCGGAGGCACAAGGGGGCCGCGTCCGGGACCCGGTACTTCTTCTCGTACCGGTCTCTTCTAGCTGGCGTCGTGGAAGGGTTCTTGAGGAGGGCGAGGCCCTCATCCCAAATGTCGTCCAGTAGAGGCACCGCGAGGACCGTCTTCCTCTTGGCCTCGCGCCGTTGATAAAGGAATCCTTCCTTTTTCTTCTCCTCAGGGGAGAGTTGGAAAAGCTCGGATGCCCTGGCGATCATGGAGTGGAACGATCCAATCTCGTCGGGCGGAGAAACCCTGGTGGGAGGTGACGACGGTAGATCCTCGTCGTATACCTCGTCGTCCGTACCCGTCGCTGCCGTGTCAGTCCCCGTATCATCCCCTCGGGTGGACGGGGAGGAAGGCTGGACGGGGCGCGACGGCTGAAAAGGAGGTGGAGGGTGAATCCTTCTTTTCTTGGGCGGGGGAGCACCAGAAGGTCCCGGTTCAGGATCCCCCGACGGGAGAGGTTCCTCCGTCGGCAACGGTAGTCTCGTCCTTATCTCTGAACATAAGGACTGTATAGCCAACAAAATGGCCGCCGAGTTGTCTTGCGGCACTGGCAGAGGGGAATCCGACGGGCGATCAGGAGCCCCGTCGGCACCCTCGACGATGTCGTCGTCACCTGCGTCGGGATCCATCCCGACGGGCCGGTCTTCTTCCACGCCAAGGCCGTGGCTTAAGACCTCAATCAGCTCTTCCTCTGAGGTTGAGGCCGAATCTACGACGACGCCCTGCCCCCCTTTTTCTTCCCCGCCGGGGGTCCTATCGATGGGCACAAAAGAGGACTCCCTCCGAGGTGGCAGGGAGACTGAGCCCCGAGGTCGCTACCACTGGGTGTAGCCTCCACAGGCTGAGCCAGGGCCGCCGCGACAGTATCGATAGAGGGCTTGGCCGGATGGATTAAGGCCTTCACCACCTTAGGTGCGCTCACCGCCTTATCCTTGAGGGGGGGGGGGGGAACACTGCCTCGCTCCCCCTCTGATGGGGCCTTCGAGCTTGACCGGGGCCTCTCCAGGAGCTTAGCCGGGTGCTCGCCCTACCTCTTACCCGACCCAGAGCGTTGGCTCGTGGCTGAAGGTGCCGGGGAGGGTGCGCCCTGCCTGGTGCCCGTAGAGCCCGACCGTTCGGCGCTCCCGGTGCCAGCGGACTCGCGGTGCTTGGCCTTGTGTTGGACCCCCGTCACCGGGGCGTCCTCAAAGGTCTTAGAAGACCGCTCGGATTTCTTCCTCTTCTTCTCGCCTGACGGGCTCTTCCCTTCCAGCCAGTTGGCGAGACGTTGATGGCGGTCCTTCATGGTCCGCTCCGACATATTGCCGCAAAACGCACAGTCCTTCTCCACGTGCGTCTTGTCCTCATGTAAGCAGTAGAGACAAAAGGAGTGTTCTTCCTCCTTAAAGACGTTCTGCAGCTGGCATCCAGGGCAGATCCTGAACAGCTTTCCGGGCGTCGAGCTTCCCTTCTCCTGGGCCATGTCCAGGCCTGAGAAACTTCTGGAGTCCTCCAAAAGCGTAGCTCGATGAGATCTTCACCCTTGAGGGGCGCAGACGAATCCGACACGGGTCCCCGTTGATCGGATGGAGAGTCGGTGGAGCTTGAGGCTCTTTTGACCGAAAAAATGAAGTTTTTTGAGAAAAAATGTGAAAAAAATAGCACTAACGCTCGAGAGCAATAGCATGAGGATCCCAACACATGAACGTGCGGTAAAAATCTGAAGATGGCTGCCAGAGGCGGTGCTTAGGTAGAGGGCAGTCATTGGCTGTGGTCAGTATGACGCAGAGACCAGTGATTGGTTATTACTACGAAAGACAGATCAGAAACGAAACTGATACTGGTTTTTTCTTTACCGAGGATTCCCAGCCTGACGACGGGGAATATTCATGAGCATGTGAATCCATGCCAGACCCCATGCTGGAGAAATTGGAATAGAATCCAAGCTCAGACTAATACAGTTGAGGATCCTCCATCGTTCACATCACTCACGCACTGCAATGGCCAGATGGGGTGGAATAGAAGATGGGACATGTGTTTAATGCAAAACTGAACCCGCCACCTTCTACCATATGATATGGGACTGTCAGGCGATACAGGCTTTCTGGGTGGGCTGTGTCAACACAATCTCAGCCGCTCTGGCGACACCAATTCCCAGGGACCCCAAGATGGTACTATTGGGCATTGGGGGGGGGGGGGGGGGGGGGGAGTAGACCTGTCCAAATATGAGAACATGTTTTTGGCAACTGCGTTGGGGCAGGCAAAAGACTTAGTGGCCAATTGGGGGATCTGCCGATCCACTGACCCTGAACCGCTGGAGTAATGAGCTGGACAGGTGCGCAACCTTAGAGCGCCGGATCTATAATGCAAGGGGCTGCCCCTGCAAATTAAAAAAAAATATGGGGTAGATGGCTAGATGCTCAATGAGCCCTGCGGGTGGGGGCACACCGGTAATGCTGCCAGCCTTGCCTGCCTACCTTGTCTTATTGTTGTCTTTTGGTCCTCGGCCCTACGGGCCCTGTTGATATGGACGATTGCCTTCAACATGTCTTATTCTCGTACGTCTCTTTATGTTATGTTGTTTAAATTCAATAAACTGAGTTATTAAAAAAAAAATTTAAAAAAAAAAAAATTAAAAAAAAAAAAAAAAACACAATGAATCCTCACCATGCATAGACACAGTCGCGAGTCACCACTGCGGCCAGGCAACCTGGTCGCTATGGTGACGCTGGCGCTTCCAATACCAGACACAAAATGGGACATATGGTCAGGTCGCTTACGCACTGTTACGCGTACGCAAGGACGTCACTTCTTCCCTGAAACGGTAGACCTTGCTACATATACCAGTCACAATCTTTCTCGTTGCAAGAACGCCGCTCTGTTCCTCCATTCCTTCATATTTCCGATTCTTCCTTCTAATTCACCTGCTCCTCGCCTCCCTCTTCAGTACCTGCCTACTTCCTTGGCCTTCCAAGATTGCTCCGTATTACCTCCTCCTACTGGCATCTCCTCGTCCTCTTCACAGATCTCTTAACTGTTGGCGTTTCCCCCTCAAGAGTTTTTTTTTCCTGCATCTTTGGCTCTGCACCCCCTGGGTAGAGCCAAGACCTAGTTTCAATCGTAGGACATGTTGGCTAGCCAGGAGGCACAGTGCCACCCTCGTCCACACCCAACCTCTTTCAAATTTGATAAACTTCAAGAGTTGGTAAATGCAGTTCAAGGACTAATGACTGAGATGCAGCAGCTAAATGCAGAAAATGCCCATCTCCGCCAGGCGCCCAAGAATCATGCCCATACAGGTTCCTACCTTATCAAGTCATTCTTCCATTGATAAGTGCCATGGCGGCCAAAAAATAAAAGAGGGGTGGGGTTGGAAGCATGTATAGTCGCCTTTACCTTTTCGTCAAGGCGCTTTCCCAACCCAACATATTGTGCTAAAGTGGGCTTTATAATAATGCACCACCACACTGGTCACTACAGAAGATCCGTTATTGGATAATTATCCAGGATTCATTGCTGTTTTCAAAGTCTTTTTTGATCAACCAGAGCTCACGTATACTGGTAGCTGGACGACCCTTGGCCGGTGGTCCCATAATAGAGAATTCTGGACCCTTGAACTTAAGAATAAATCAAGCTGAAGCAATATCCTTTGATCTCATTCAGGCAGCCCATTTTCCAGTGAAATTGGGAACGCCATGGCTGGAGAAGCATAATCCATACTTAAATGGAAAGCGCAGTCTTTTTTTGGGGGGTGGGGGGGGGGGGTTCCAAACATTGTATTTACAACTGCCTCTCAGAGATATCTGCCAACAAAAGAAAAACCTACGACTTCCTTCATACTTTAATTCCTGTCAACATCAGGAGTTTGAACAAGTGTTTATCAACAACAAAGAAATTATCATGCCACCCCATAGACCAGAGGATTGTGCCCTGGATCTATTACCCAATACTGAGGTTCTGTTCAACCAGCTATACATCTCATCTCCATCTGAAAAGGAAATACTCAAGAAACAGAACCTAACTAAAGATATGATAACGGAATGAAGGAATAAAGTCATCCACAGGATGCTCTCACTTCTTCAAATCCAAAAAGGAGACATCTGAATTAAAACCCTATATATACACTGACTACAGCAGATTGAACCGTATTACCAAGAAGGATAAATACCAGATTCCTCTTATTCAAGCTATACTTGAAGCTGTACGGACAGCCAAAATCTTCTCTAAACTAGACCTCAGAGTCGTCTACCATTAGAAAAGGCGAAGAATGGAAATCAGCCTTCCGTGCACCCTTTGGCCACTATGAATATCGATGGATGCCATTTAGGCTGGCCAATGGTCCTGCAATATTTCATAGATTTGTTGAGCAAGTCTTCGCAGACCTACTTCTCCAAACCGCCATCTTTGATTTTTGTTGCAAAAAGTCTGGAAGGTTCTCTGACGTTTACAGGAACATCTTAAAGCTAAAACAGAGAAATTAGGGTCTGGGTCAGAGAGGTCACCTACTTAGGATATATACTGTCAGATAATGGTATTTCCATAGACCTAGGCCTCCAGATAAGGTGGGTACCAGGCCTTTTTACGCATTGAAATCTTGTAAATACGACAGCTTTATTATTTTCATGGGTACATTTACAGGTTACCAGACATTTCATCGAAAAAAATTGGTCGACTGGACAAATGGTCGAACCAATTTCGTCGAAAACCAAATGGTCGAATTTTTTTTTATTTTTACCCTTTTTTGGGGGGGGGGGGGGGTCCCCCTAACCCCTTTTTTTTCTAAAAAAACTTTTTTTTTCCCTAAACTACAACCTTAAAAATAAATATATAAATTAAAAAAAAATTTTTAAAAACCGACCATTTGGTTTTTCACGAAATTACGTCGACCAAATGTCCCGTCGACCAAATGTCGTCGATGAAATGTCCGTAAACCACATTTACACACAGGTTTAGAGCAGAGGGCAGTGCAAAGGTCAGGTTACTTGACAAAATCCAGAAGGCTTCTTCTGATGTTGATCTACATGGATGTAATTGCAATCCACCTCTGAAACAAAATGTATTTCTCTGAAGCCTTTCAAAAAAATAAACTGCACACTGTGATAAAAGGAATGGTTTCTTTCCATTCAGCTTCAGAAGCACTGTGCATGTTTTTCTAGAATTTTAGGATTGTATAACTAATAAGATGGAAAACTAAGTTGCAATTGAGAATTTATATTTAACATGTTATGCTTTTTTCCAGTGAAAGCAAACCAGTATTGCACAACTGTATTTTTCAAAGTTCCGGTGCTGTGTGCATAATCATGCAGAGGCAGATGATTTTTACACTTTTAAATTAATTTACACTCTAATTATAAAAAGAGTGTGTAAAATGATGACTATGCACAGTCTAGTTTACATCCATTCAACCTTGCAGTCAATGGGATACATTACTCTAATGGTCAGTGGCAGCAGAGTCTTTGCTCAAGGGTGAGTAATTGTCATTACACTGATCACAGGTGTTCTAGCCCCTCAAATCTTCAGGACTAAAATTAAAACATCCAAAACCTGACACTCAAGGAAGTGCAAGAGCTGTTCAAAAACAAACAAATGAAAGTTACATTGGTAATTGAAACAGAAACTCAGCAAAACCTGTCCCTGTGATAATCCAGATAGGTATTTAACTTTATGTTGCGCTTCATGAATGGCTCGTCATACATCTAAATACTGTGATTATTGTACCTCAGTCGATATTCAGTTAACCAACCTCTGAAGGAGGTTAGCCAATAAGATAGCTCAGCCGGTTGAGCACTCGTTGCTGCAATCTGTGCGTGATCTGTATGTTGTGGGTTCGAATCCTGGCAAGTCCAACTCAGCCTTTCATCCTTTCGAGGTCGATAAAGGAGTACTGACTTTGGTTTGGTGGCAATTGTGATAAATAGGTTCTATGCACAGCGCTTTGCCAAAAGAGCTATATAAATAACCATTTGACCACTAGATTAGATATAGAATTTAGCATCGAGTCCTTGCCTCTCTGCACTGTTATATCATAACACTGGCATACCATTAGGTAGTAATAGCTCCAAGAAATTAGGACTTTCATTAAACATCAAAAGACAACTCTGCCATCGAATCTCAAAAACACACAATACAATTCATGTTTGCTTTACTATATAATTGGCTAGGTTTTTGTGATTTCAACATTTAAATATATTCAGGAGAGATCAGCCAGAAATAACGAAAGGTCTATTCTGTCACAATGCAGAAAGCTGCCACATGATTTCCATACAGTTTATGCACACGTCGGCTGGATGTCGCATACATTTTGCTCTCTTGCAAAGGAGAAAAGTAATTTTTTACTCTCTTAAAAATCACATTTACTCTCAAAGTTTAAAAATAGACAGTAAAATACTCCCACCTCCAAAATCTTATCTGGAGCACTGCATGGACCCCAGAACAGTTGGGCGTTTTGGAATGGAAAGCCCTCCCAATCGGCTAAAGAAATCCAGAGGTTTCTGGGACAAGCTCATTTTTAGTGCAAACGTAGACCTGGGTTGTCATGCATTGCTTTACCCATTACCTCTCTACTCAAAAAGTATGTTATGTTCTTTTGGTCCAAAGACGCTGATCTCGCCTTCAACAAATTGAAACAGAGGTTTACATCTACTCCCATACTATGCCATCCCAGAATGGATTGTGCCTTCATCATGGAATCCGAGGCCTCAAACTATGCAGTCGGTGTCATATTGGAGCAAGAACAAGAAAGTGAATAATAAGTCGCCTTTTTTAAATTTCTTCCAAGACCTTGTCTCCTACTCCGTTTTGGGAAAAGAACTTCACGATTAAATTAGCCTGCCAGTGATGGTGGCCTCTTTTGATGATTGGAACAGAGTGGGAAACCTTGCTCGCCACAGACCATTGAAATCTTCAATTTCTTCAGTATTTCAAATGCAGAAACAAACAGTTGACAGGCCCTATGAGCTCATTTATCTCCTACTCACACATTCCAGGATCACAAAATGTTATAGCCGATGCCTTACCTCGGAGTGAGTGGACAACTACCGATAAGACTTACAGAAACTGAACCATGGTTCCACAGAGTTCATTAGTCTCAGTAATGGACACATTCCTGCATCGCGTTTGAAAGGCCTTAGTCAACCAGAAGTCTTAATAGAGGTCGGATCTATTGCTACACGGCAATCAATTATTTCTTCCTACCACAGAACTACAATGTGAAGGCCTAGAACCATGTCCTGATTCTTACATCGCGGTATACTTGTCACAGAAGAACTACAAGCATCACTTTTGGTGGCCTAACTTGGACAAGGAACTATGTTAATTTATGTGAAATCTGTGCTAAAGCCAAGTCTCTGCACACCTGACCCATTGGGAAACTAACCGAAGCAGAACTACAAACACACCCTTGGCACACTAGCTCTACAGATTTCACTGTGGATCTTCCCCCAGCCAACAGATGTACTGTTATTTGTTATCATGGTCCCCATAGACGTATTCACCAAGATGCCTTTGTTCCCATGAAGAACCTACTAACAGCAGAAGGAATTAGTTGCATTCTGATTGAGGCCCACAGTACACCTCTAAATTCTGAACAACGGGTCACTCTCCTCTGGGTATCCTCCTGAGGCCAACAGTCTGACTAAAAGAACAAATCTGCCCTTAAAGCAATACATTTGCTGTTTCGCCTCAGCGACCCCTCCCCCCGACAATTAGGCTACCTTCTTACCAACAGCTGAATTCTCCTAGAAAATTTAATACCACTGCTTGGAGTCCTTACTTTTGCTCATACAGGTTTCCTCCCTGATGGTTACCTACCTCTGTTCCACGGTACCAATGTACCATCTTTGGAAATGAAAAAAACAAGACTTCCATCAAACGCAAAAGACAGCTTTAGAGAACCTAAAGAAAGTTCAGGGGAAAGCAAAGACATATGCATTCCTCCGAAGGTCCTAGATTCAAAAATCTGTGATCAAGTGTAGTTATCCTCCTGGCATTTACCTGCACGATTGAAATCAAAGGTTGCGCCAAGATACTACGGAACATTCAGAATTCTAATGGTGATCAATCCAGTAGCCTTCAGGTTGACATTACCTGTCAGTTGAAAGAGGAAACATCCGGTCTTCCATGCCACTTAACTCAAACCATACATTGCAGCTCCCATGCTCTGGCAGGCTAACCCCTCCCACTCTCCCCTCAACCCCCTCCCTCTCACCCACACTCCACAGCTCCTCGCTTGAATATTAAGTAGATCACGTTTGTGACTCTGGTTTCCAGCGAGGAGTACTTCAGTACCTTCTCAATTGGGAAGTGTGGGAAACCTAATGGTATTCTCCCGTTTACTCCCCTTTATTCCAATCACCATACCCAGTTCCTTCCATCCCAGTCAGAAAACAAAGAAGTGTCTAAACTCTGAGAACTACCTGTCCCACAATGCCTCAGATACTGACAAAGAGAATGCTGGGAAATGGGAGGAGAGTACCCAGGCTTGAGACTAATGATCCCCCCGTCCCCTTTACCCATTCAAACCAGAACCATCTGCCCTTGAGTCACCTTCATACGCCATATCCTCCTCCCCAATCACTGGGACGAAGAAGAGCAAGCAAAGAGGAAGGAAGACTTCCCGTAAGGATCAACATGGAACAGCTTCCTATGGAGAACGGCCATGTTGTCACTTTAAGGCAGGCAATTCATTGTAATCATCCACACCCAACATAACAACCAATACACAAAGTATAAAAGGTGTGGTTCTAAACAGCACAGTGACCAAGCTGGGAACCCGTTTCACACCGAGGAGACTGCAAAGCATAGGACTGCTGGACCAAAAGAGAGGAGGAACACAGCGTGCCAGATCGCCAACCCACTGAGGGAGAAAGGCTGAAGCACGGGAAGGGAGCTGTGCCTCCGGAGAGCTGGAACCAGGCAAAAAACATGGTATGGGCATTGTGTGAACAAGTGCTCTTTCCCCTGGGTTAAAAAGAGCCCAGGCATCCGAGGGGTCGCGAGAGTGAGCCCTGATCCCAAGGCCGAAGGAAGGAGAATGCTATAGTGTCACGCGGCGAGTGCCCAAAGCTCAGAGGAGCCCGATGATTAAGTAAACACAACTAAAAGAAACATTGTGTATATGAGGTACATTGCTACCAAGGAAAGGGCATGTGAGCAAGATTTCTGAAAGTCAAGTAAGAGAAAGAACAGTATAAAAAGGGTGCAGAAGCAGTGAATTCTGGAACCGGAAGTTTAAAGTATGTGAATATAAACAAAAGGAAAGAACGTGCAAGTGATACAGTGTAAAGAGAAAGAGGCAAGAACAAAGCCTTATGGGACTTGTGGTTCGAAAGTGAAAAGTGGAACTAAAAATACCGGAGACACAAGCCACAGCCAGGAAATCTAGGGGTTGTCCCTCACAGGGCTGGGAAAAAGATACTGTGCGTTTTCGAAAGGCCCCGATATTAGGAAATAAGAAGGAACCAGTGACCGTTGAGCTGTCGAAGTGGTCCTGCAGTGGTTAAGAAAGCCACGCATATTCGAAAGACTGCGATATCCGAAAGGGATCCGAGCCGGACTGAGGGAGACCCTAAGTATACTAAGCTTTGGGAAGGGAGCCCTCCCCCCCGTTGCAACTTCGTGTTGAAGAGCGGGCTGAGCCCGGCAGAGAGGGATCTTTTGTTTGAAGCATACATTTTGAAGTCAGAGAAAGACAACGTCGAAGGCCAGGCGAGGCTCGATGCAGTTTTTAAACTGTGTTGCAAACCGAGCGAGAGGGTCATCCTGCCTACAAGGATCGCCTTACCCTGTGAGGCCCAACGTGGGGAGGAGAGCTGGTTCAGCCACATTAGCCCATTTGAACATTGATTTTTTAGAAGCAATTAGGTTTTTTTTTAGTATAGGCCATTCGACTAAAAAGACCGACGAGGCGGTTTTCTTTATTTTAATGTTAGCGACTACTTCCATCTTAGTGTTAAGTTAGGAGTTTTCCAACCCCACAAATATTAAATAATGGTTTTGAAAACTTATTTCTGTGTCAGTCTCTGCCTGAGATACCATGCCTCCCCTGCAAAAGGTTATCCGGCAAGTGAAAGCTCCTGGGAACCAGCCAGCCACGTACACGCCCTGTTATTACCACGGAAATATTACCTGGAAACCTGCAGGTACTCTGCTTGGGAGGGGGCATGTCAGGAATTGCTGCTGCAGCCTTAAGACCTGGTTGCTATAGCAATGCTGGCGCTTCCAATGCCCACTGCAAGCCACATGGTAGCATTACGTCAGGCTGTGTACACATGTTCGAATATTCCTACAAAAAGGTCTATATACTGGAGCAATGAATCCTCACCATGCATAGACAGAGTCGGAGTCACGACTGCAGCCAGACTATCTGGTTGTATACTCAAGGTACTTCCTCGTAAGGAAGCTACGGTGGCGCTTCCAATACCAAATACAAGATGTAGGGACATGTGGTCAGGTCGTGTACGCACTTTGTTACGTGTATGCAATGACATCACGCATCACCCTGAAACAACCATTGGACCGGTAGACCTCGCTACATATACCGTCTCTCCTGGTAAATCTGTACGCTGCATGGACGCTGCCCCGTTCCTCCATTCCTTGAGATTCATGCTTCCTTCTGCTTCACCTGCTCCCTGCCTCCCACCTCAGTACCCTCCTGCTAACTTGGTCCTATGCGATTGCTCCATATTACCTCCTCCTCTTGGCCGCTTCTCGTACTTTTCACGGATCTCTGCTCTCCAACTGCTGGCAGGTTTTTTCCTGCATTTTGGCTCTGCACCCTGGGCCAATTTAGGGTTTCTCGTCACTTCTACGAGGCTAGGAAGGTGGGGCCGCTACGTTACCCAATCTTCCCCCTATGGGTGGTAATAAGCGGGAGGACCACGGGGGTGGGAAGAGAAAAAAAAAATTAAAAAGGAAAAAAAAAAAATTTAAAAAAAACTCCTCCTGGGACTCAACTCCCAGACACCTCTTAAAGGACAATCCTACAACCTCCCACCATTCTGAGGTATCCGTCCCTCAAGTCCTAAGTCTTACTGTGATACTGCACCACTCACACATACACTCAGTACTGCGAAGCAGAATGGAAAATCCAGAGTGCTTGTTGGCTGGCAGCCGACCATACTGCAACAAAGAAGAATGGAGATCAATCTGCAAATACAAAAGACTGAATCTGCTGCAGAGGAACCAGCTACAAAGTATCAAGAGAAAGGAAGGCCTAAAAGAAGAGAGAATCTGGCATGAACTTTGGAAACCCCGGAAGTTCAAACCTATGAGCAGGGGAAGAAAGCTGTAGCAACCGATCCTCGCCAGGGAAGATACTGTTCCCTGGTAGGCAGAGCGCAATAAGAGAGCAGACATGCCCAGCATTTTGAGGGGTCAGGGGAGAGGGACTTGGTAGCATGACCTCAGCGAGCTAAACCGTTTGGTCCTGCGACTCCAAAATCGAAGGGCCACACTCGCCACAGAGCCGGAGTGGAGAACCTCAAAGCAACAGTAAGGAAGAACAACCGAATCAAAGACCCCAGGAAGAACCAGCAACGTGGTTGCTCCAAAGACAAAGTACCAGGTGCCACGGCTGACCCGGTAGGAGTTTGGGGGGGGAGCTTGGCAGATGCATTGGGAGTGATCTCCCTCATCACAGTAGTGATACCCAAAGAACCAAGAGTGAAGCATTCCTCAGGAGTGATCTCCCTCGTTACAGTAGTGATACTCAGAAAAACCAGTGCCCCAGGAGCTAACTCCCTCGTCAGTGTGAAACCCAGCATATGTAGAAGATACCAAAAGAACCAAGAACTGTCAGGACCAATCGACCTATAGTCAAGATATAAAGAGCCCTGACAAAGCTCCAGCAATAGGAATTAAGGAGACTTCTAAAGACGTGTCAATAGGACTATCAAGGAACAGCCCCCAGAGCTCTTCCAGACAGACCAGGAGAAAGGACTAATTCTTCTGGTCTAAGTACATTTGGTAAATCAGACCCTATACAGAGGAACAAGTTACTTACCTGTAACTGTTCTCCAGCATGGGTCTGGCATGGATTCACATGCTCATGAATATTTCCCGTTATCAGGCTGGGAATCCTTGGTAAAAGAAAAACCAGTTTCAGTTTAGTTTCTAAATTGTCTTTCTCCTACAAACCAATCACTGAGCTCTGGGTCATACTGTCCCCAGCCAATGACTGCCCCCCACCAAAGCCCCTCCTCTGGCAGCCATCTTCAGATTTGGTAGCACGTAAAGTGGCAGTAGGACCAAGAGAAGAGCCGCAGAGGGGTAGGCGGGAGTGTTCGCATGTGAATCCATGCCAGACCCATGCTGGAGAACAACAGTTACAGGTAAGCAACTTGTTCCTTCTCCAGCATGGGGTCTGGCATGGATTCACATGCTCATGAATAAAGAATACATAGCAGTACGCGCATGCACAACCACGGGAGGTGGCAAGGCTCAACAGAAGCAATCTCTTACCTCCTCACCAGGCTCACCTCCAAGCGAACAGGTTGCGCAGCACTGCTTGGCCGACTCAGGACTCCTCCCTGGAATCCCTGTCGACGCAGCAGAATCTCGTGAAGGTGTGCATCAACCTCCACATAGAAGCCCTGCAGATGTCCAGCAGGGGCACACCAGACAGGAACGCCATAGTAGCAGCAATCGCTCTGGTAGAATGGGCTCTCGGACACGCAGGCAACACCGGTTTGCCAACCAGCCAGAGAGTCACCTGGAAAGGGAAGCCTTGGACAGGGCCTTCCCATGGTTCACAGGACCAAAGTTCACAAAAGCTGAGAAGTTTTCTGGAAACACTTCCCACATAAAACTGGAGCACTCTAGCCACATCCAGCTAGGGCAAAGTCCTTTCAACCAGCGACAAAGGCATTGGGGGTGGGTGGGGAGGGGACCACAGGTAACCCCAAGGGCTTGTTTAGATGAAAGTCTGACGTTACCTTGGGCATAAAGGAGGGGTGCGTCTGCAGCACCACCCTAGTCTCGTGGAACGGCAAGTAAGGTGGTTTACAGGATAGCGCCTGGATCTCACCCACTAGTCGTGCAGAGGTGATGGCCATGAGAAATGTGGTCTTCCATGACAGAAACATAAGCGGGACAGAATGCATAGGCTCGAACGGGGGGTCCCATGAGCCGAGTAAGTACCACATTGAGTTCCCAGGCTGGAGGCGGGGCCTTCACCGGCAGGAGCGAGCGGTATAGTCCCTTGAAGAATTCATTGACCAACTGGTGCGATCACAAGGAGGGTCGTCCTGGGGATCTGGTGTAGCAGGAGATAGCCGCCAGATGAACCTTGGAGGCGTGAGCCAGCCCAGATTTAGCAAGCGACCGCAAATCTGGAAGTACCATCATAGGGTCGATCTTCTGTAAACGGCACCAAATTGCAAAGGTCTTCCATTTCAGTCCGTAGCATTTCAAAGTAGATGATGCTCTGGCCTTGGGGGAGTCCCTCCTTGCAGCCTGCTGGAAGATCGTAATCCCCGAATTCTAATGCTGCAGGAGCCAGGCCTTCAGGTTCAATGATCCTGGCTTGTGGTGTAGAATTGCACCTCCTTCCATGGAGAGAAGATCCACGACCACTGGCAGCTTGACTGGAGGGGATGCTGACATGCTGAGAAAGTCCAGGTACCAGATCTGCCTCGGCCACGCTGACGCAACAAGGATCATCCTGCACCGGCACCATCTGAGTTGAATGAGGACTCGAAGAAGCACCTGGGGGAACGCATACAGAAACAGGCCATCCCAAGGGAATGAGACTGCGTCCCCACAATGCTCCCTGGCTGGGGAAACCTGCTGGCGAACCTCAAGGACTTGGTTCTCGTCACTGTCGCAAGGTTGTCCACTTGGTCCTGCCAAAGCTCCCACTCATGGCAATAGCGTAGCTCCCGGCTCAGAGTCGGCGACTGTGTGCTTTACTCCTGTCAGGTGGAATGGAATGAGGAACATCCCCTGGGCGATGGCCCAGTGCCACAAGTCCTGCGCCTCCCTGGAGAGCGCTGGGGGTCTGGTGCCCCCCCCCACTAAAACATTGTGGTGGTATTGTCCGTGAAGACCCTCACCACTTTGACCTTGAGGGATGGCAGAAACGACTTGAGGGCCCAAAACCCCGCCTGTAGTTGCAGTAAGTTTATGTGTAGCATCTTCTCTTCCGGCAGCCACAGACCTCTGATGTGAAGACGTGCGGTGTGGGCTCCCCATCCTTCAAGACGCATTCGGCGTGATGTCTCCTGGTGCGGGGGGGCTCTAAAAATCCATGCCTCTGGCGAAATTGGAGCGCACACCCCACCATCTGATAGTCAAGCGCAATCCTGTCCTGGAAGCATCCAGACATCTGGACCCAATGGGCGTCGAGGAACTCCTGTAGAGACTGCATCCGTAACCCGCAGAGCAAATCGGGTAAATGCACGACAGTAGCGACTTGATGATCCTCACCGTGGTGATCTTCAGTGCCAACAGCCGCTGCACCTTGCCCTAGATGGCCGATATCCTTTCCTCAGACAGGGACGCCAGGCATGACACTGTTGAGCTTGGATCCTAGAAACAGAGCGATGTAGTTAAGCAGGACTTTGCATAGTTCACTGAGAACCCCAGGTCTGTCAGAAGACAGACGGTCTGCTCTGTGTGTTCGACGGCGGTGTCCCTTGACACGGATGAGCCAGTCGTCCAGGTTGGGGTAAACGTGTATCCCCTGCAGTCGCAGATGGGCCGCAACTGGCGGTAAAGCACTTGAAGACTCTGGGCGCTGACATCCGCACAAATGGAAGGACTTTGAACTGATGCTGCTTCTCATGAACGAGGAAGCTTAGCAACTTGCAGTGTTTGTGTATGGGGGACGTGGAAATATGCGTCCTCCAGATCCAACAACGACAAAGTCCCCCTCCTCGAGCTGGCCAGGCACGTGCTGCAGTTCGACCATCCTGAACTTCTGGGACTTTATGTATTTGTTGAGCCGTCGTAGGTTGAGAATGGGCCTCCAGCCCCCTGTCTTCTTCCTTAAGAGGAAGTACCTCGAGTATACTCAGAACTGGTTCCAAAGCGACTCGGTAGCGCCATCGCCCCCTTCTGTAACATGGCCCAAACCTCCAGCAGCAGCTGAGGGATGTGGTTTTCCTGCCAGGCCACTGGTGGTATTCGCACACACTTTAGTTGGAATTCTAAGGTGTGCCCGTGGGCGAGAGCGTCCAGCACCCATCTGTCGGTGGAGATGGTCTCCCACAAAGTTTGCCAGTCATCCCACAAGGGTGGGCCCCTCCCAATCCCCCTTGCCCCCCACCGACAACAACGTCTGCCCCCTGAAGGCCTTGGAGCAACCCCTGTTGGCTTCCTGGGTCGAGGAACGGGAGGGCCTACGGTAAGGCAAGCCCCCACACCCCAAAAACCCCTTTGAAGAGCTGATAGACTTCCTGCCTTTGGATGACAGGATGGTTGTCGTCTCTGTTCGTCTTGGACTGGAGGGATTCATCCACAGCCTTCCCGAACAGGTTGTCCCTGTCAAAAGGCATGTCCAAAACCCTTGTCTGGTCCTCCCGTCTAAAGTTGGTGGCAGTGAGCCAGCCATGACATTGAAGACAAACTCCACCCCCCCTCCCCTCCAATCTGGCGGAAACCTGTGTCTGCGATGTCCAGGGCCACTGTGATGGCGTGGTCCGATGCCATCTCTCCTTCTTGAAGGATCTCCAAAGCCTCAACCCGCTTGTCATCAGGGAGGAAGTCCAGTAGCAGAGCCAGCTTAAACCAAAGCTCCCGGTCATAACTGGCCACGATCGCAAGGGCGTTAGCAGCCTTGATAGTCATCACCGAGAAGATAACCTTCCCACCCATAGAAACCAACTTCTTCCCCTCGTTGTCGGGAAGGGTGGAGGAAGAGGAGAAAGCAGAGCTTGATGATTTTTTCCTGGCGGCTGCTGAGATCGAGTCTGGCAGCGGAGGAGACCGTAAGCACTTGGGTGCAGAGTCCGACACCCTTTTGTACTTCTCCAATCGGTCCCTCTTTGCTGGAGCTGTAGAAGGGTTCCTCAGCAGAGCCAGCCCTTCGTCCCAAACATCGTCCAGGAGTGGTACCGAAAGGATGGTCTTCCTCTTCGCCTCCCAGTGCCGAGATAAGAAGCCTTCCTTTTTTTCCTCCAGCGTGAGCTGTAAAGGCTCTAAACTCGGGCAATCATTGCATGGAAAGATCCCACCTCATCCGGCGGACAGGCTCTGGGCAGAGGTCCCCCATCCCACCTTAGTCATCCGTTCCCGTTGTCGCCATGTCCAACTCGGTTTGGGGGTGTAGTGGAGAGAGGGGCGATGGTTGTCATGGAGGCGTAAGGTTCCTCCTTCTTGGTTCCGCCGGTGTCAACGGAGTGGCTGATACTGGCGCTGCGGGAGGTGTGGGGGTGGGGGGGGGGGGGGGTTTGCTGGCATCCTCTGCATTTCAGACACCAGAGTGTGTAGGGTCGAGAGGATGTCCAGTGAAAGGTCCCTCGATGGTAGCCCCGTCGTCATGCCCCCGTAGCAGGGTGAGCCTCCGGCGTTTCCCTCGTCATCATCGCCCTCCTGGACAGTGTGGACGGAAATTATCTCATCCTCATTAGCCGAAGAAATGTCCGTACCTTGGAGGCCTTCAAACTCAAACCCCCCCCACCACTTTACTTCAGGTCCAAAAGGGGTCGGTCTCGGGCCGAGGTCTGCCATCCTCTTCTCCGGGGTTCTCTCAGCTGGGAGGAAGAGATAACCGTGCAGTTGTCGGGGGTACCCTGCGGGTCCGCCCCTATGGCCTTCGAAAGAGACGCCACCGCCTCAAGGGAGGGCGACGGTTTTGCATGGTGCACTTGGGCCTTCACTGAAGACTGGTCCCCGAAAGACTGGTCCCCTTGTCCAGTTTGGCCTTTTCCTTCCTGGCCGTGTCAGATGCCTAGTCCTGCTTGGCCTTCTCCTTCAGAGCCTTGTCGGATTCCTCGTCTACCTTGGCTTTCTCCAACGCGGGTGCATCGGACACCGCACCCAGCCTGGCCTTCTCGCTCTCAACTTCCCTGGCATAGTGGACTTCCTCTTGGATGACGATCCAGAGCGGCGGCTGGAGACTGATGCCGATGGAGACGACGATCTCGCCTGGTCCGTCGTGAGAACCGCAGCAGCGACCCCGACTGAAGCACACTCGCAATGCTTGGCCTTATGTTGGGGCCCCCACAGGAGGCGGGGGCGCCCTCAAAGCACTTAGAAGCCCGCTCAGGTTTTCCAGATCCAGGAGAGGCATGCCCCTGGGTGGAAACCGGGGTAGACGCCTTGGACTGTAGCCACACTTCCAACTGCTGGCATCGATCCTTCATGCTCTTCGAGAAGCCACAGCAAAACTCACAATCCTCCTTATGCGTCGGGTGCAAGCAGTGCAGGCACTGGGAATGCTTGTTGTACATGTACATATTCAACAAACTGCAGTTGGGGCAAAGTTTGAAGAGGGAAGCGCTGTCCTTATCGGCCAACATGATCCACACGGTGTAGCCCTGAAGAATCTTCTGGAAGCCTCCAAGAAACACTTGAGGAAAACAGCCCTTGAGGGGCACCAATAAAATAGGATCCCTGTTAGTCGGAAAGATGATCGATTGAGCACAAGAGTTCGATTGATCTAAAAATAGAGTTCAACTCTCAAAAAGCAAAAAATGCAGCAAAAAGCGCGAAGAGCGAAGCACGAGGACTCCCAACACTTAAGCGTATGGTAAAAATCTGAACATGGCTGCCAGAGGAGGGGCTTAGGTGGAGAGCAGTCATTGGCTGGGAGCAGTATGACCCAGAGCTCAGTGATAAGAAAGTTTAGAAACGGAAACAGTTTTTCCTTTTACCGAGGATTCCCAGCCTGACGAAGGGGAATATTCATGAGCATGCGATTCCATGCCAGACCCCATGCTGGAGAAGTCAACACAAGACTGGGTTGTTTCCCCAGGATAAGGGAGCCATCCTCCTGGTGGCTTGGATTAGAATTTCATTCAACCCTTTTCTTCTTGGTTTATTTGTTCATGGTATGGATAGAGTACAGAGGACGGTATATTGGTTTCTTTTGACATACATCCTGACGAGCACCCGAGTTATCCTGCTTGGAGGTAGGGAAAACACAGAACTAGGGCGAGGTAGGTTTTTCCTCAAAGTATAGAGCCAAAAATATACCTCCTTGTCCGCCTCCTTACTCCTTCCATGCCACAACCCCCTGGGTAGAGCCAAAGCCAGGTTCTAATCCTAGGTCATAGTGGCTAGCCAGGAGGCGGGACACCACCCTCGCCCATGCCTTAAATCATTCAATACCAAGGTAAGGCGTGATACCGACAGGCAGTGGAAAATGCAGTGTGTGACAAATCACTAGATGCCACCACTTCGACCCATGAGGTCAGGCCGCTATCCGATATTCTCCCTGAGGGTTGTATAATGAGGGATGATCTCATGGGGAGGGACTACGCGTCTAGGAATAAGGACGACCATCTAGGGTACAGCGTGTTTGATAATATCAAACCCCGCCATCCCTAACCCCAGACACACCAGCGTCATCTTCGACAGCTAGCCTCTTTGTATACAGTAGATATATGTACGGTTGTAAGGCAGAGTACTTTAAGGTTCTGGAAAGTACTGAGACGAAGGAGAAAAAAAACAACAGGAACCCAAGTAATCCAAGGATTGGGACGAGTTGCCCCATGGAGCAATAAAGATTAAACATGCAAAAGAGACGAAGGATTTATACAATGGCCACAGACACTGCTGGCAACATTTAAAAAAAAAAAAAAGTATCTTTAATTTTTTTTTACAAACGATTAACTAACCACAGCGTCTCGGACAGCCATGGCGGGACGGCAGGTGTGCTGCGCACCGAACACGGGAGATTCAAACCTGCGTCTGTTCCGGAGGTAGAGAATTCCAAGGAGGCTGGCAGTCTGCCATGTCTGATGATCGGGAGGTTTGCAGGAGCAGACCGATGCACAGCAGTGTTGAGAGAGGGAAGGAACGCAGGAAGCAGCCATGAACGCCATTGCACTGCTGCAAGATGCCAGAGAAGCCGAACTGAACGCCTGCCATTCCAGCAAGCCCTAGTGACGTGTCAAAACCCTCAACAATGTAAAAGGGCGGCACGGGAGAACAGAAGGGGACGCGGGCGGCTTGCCATGAGGGTGCATGCAGTTATTCCTAGGGCCCTTTGCAACCTAACGCTTGGGTGGCACGGGAGGGGAAAAAGCCTAAACACCTTCTCCTCCTCATTGCAGTGGTGAAACGAAGCCCATTGATCACCAGGGAAGGGTTGAGGGCCCGAAGAGATCTTGAGAGGGAGAGATACAAGTCATCTTCCTCATGGTAGTACTTAGCAGGGAAGTGAACCAAGTGGGCCAAGTCAAAGAAGAAAAGCTAGGGTCGCGAACCCTCAGAGTGGGAGTTGTAGGTGTTAAGCATAATGAAAAGACCACCAGGAGAAGGTTGTCATGCTCCTGGTAACCAGGACCGGCAGGAAGGTCCGAAAAGGCCTGCGAAGGGGAGGAGCCATTCCCCCAAGCCGTTTGTCAGGAGAAGGGGAACCCTCTCCTGGTCTACCAAGAAAGGAATGTGTGGATTTTACTATCAGGGGAAGGGAGCCATCCCCCCCCCCCCCCCCGACAACATGCAAGACACAGGATTGTGTCAAGATTTGGGAAGGGTTTCAACAAACCAGGAACTATAACCCAGGAGAAGGGAGTCATTCTCCTAGGGACAGAACCTTATTCTTGTTTCTAGTCTAAGGGCCAAAAGTAATATTTTCTTGACACAGGACGGTGGACACTGGAGTGACAAGACATCCTGACAGACACCTTATCTTTAGCTGAGGAAGGGAAAACCCCTCTAATTTCCCCTCCCCCCCAGGAATAGGGATAGATGGGTGTTCTCTTGCTTTCTTCTTTAATAAAAGTCTTTAGCCCCAAGCATGCCACCTTTGTGTCAGTCTCCTTCTGCTCCCTTACAAGAGGCTTGTTCAATGCAGTCCATTCCCCCATTGTGTGCCTTCCAGTTTGCTTTTAGACACAAATGCGATACCTTTTGTGCATATAAAGTAACTGGCATTCTCCCTCGCGATCACGTCATTGGATTTAATAGTTATAATATGCTTCAAGGTTACCCAAAGACATGCATTGCTGCAAGATCTCAGCGCTTTCCTCCTGGGACAGTAGCCAAGGTTGAAGTCTCAACTCAATAATTGAAGTAGGCCTAAAATGTGTTACAAAGCTTTCATACTATGTCACATTACCGCCATACTGGTCTTGGAGCACACAGGCTTGTCTGAAAGTTAACATACGGTGCCCCTGGCACAGAGATCTAGAATCTAGTATACAGAAAATTAGGAAAGGGGATAAAATGTATAGGGGAGAGAAGAAACAAACATGTTTTCAAGCTGAGGCAAGGCTAGCTAGAGGGAAATGGATGAAATATGAGATGGAAGGATGAGAACGTTCCTACGGTGCAGCCTTGAAAAACCAATTCTAGGAAGCCATACACCAATACTGAAAAGTCAGCGACGGAAATGTTTGCATGAGAAATGTACAGACCACAAAAGATTTGTATGTTTCCCCATGCGAACATATATTGAAAGCCCCTACAAACCCACACCCCCAACATAACCCCACCCTACTTACCTTTCCTTCTGGTGCGCTGAGTCCCTGCAGCACCGATTGCCTTTCACTTTACTTATTTTTCCAGGCAACTGCAGGGGTTTCCCCCCGCAGCCCCTATTTTTTTTTCTCGGGTGCGCTGCGAGGGTGTCCCCTGCAACACCCCACTCACTATACTGTATAGCATAGTGAGCGGGGTATTGCGGGGGACACCCCCGGGTTTTCTTTCCCCCCCCCATTTGGCGGGGGCTGGAGGAGTGTCCCTCGCAACCCCTGCTCACTGTGGTGAGCAGGGTGTTGCGGGGGACACCCCCCCCCATCCCAACCGAAACACCTAAACACATACCACGAAAAGTTCAAACTTTTGGTAGTTGGAACTTTTCGTGGTGTTTTAGGTCTTTTGGTGGGGTTGGACTTTTATAGTCGGTAATTTCGTACAATACCATCCTAACACCCAATCATCCTCTGAAACACTTGTGTATGAGCGCGCAATATAAATAAAATATCATATTCTGGTAATTAATCATCCACTCCACAAGCAAAGTAAACTACTCGCCTTCTCAAAGTTCTGCTTACGGGAGGGCTCCTTCTCCAGCCACAGCATGACAGCCTCAAAGACTATCTCCTCCTTGGACACATTGAGGTCATCACTGGCCACGATCTCAGTCAGCTTGTCCCGGCACAACCTGAGGAACTCTTCCTGTCGGCATACCTGGCCAAAGTGCTGCAAGATGTACTCAAAGCTCTGACGCTGCAGATCCAGGCAGGAGTGAGCCTCGGCAAAGCAGTGTATGCCCACACAGTTAATTTCATCCATCTGCTGGGCCATGAAATGACAGCAGGCCTCCCGCACTGCCAACATGTCTAGCAGGTTGGCAGCAGCCAGCAAAGCCTGCACATTGCCTTTATTGATCACAACCTAAAGAGGAAAAAAAAAGGACATATTTGTGATAAACTACAATCTGCAAACATGACCCATAAAGTGATCTGCCTCCCACCAAATTTGCACAACCATTAAGTAACCCACACAGCACTGGGTGCACATCCAAGGTTATCAATACAAGCTAGAGAGCGCTCAGAATAATTAGTAAGACATGTATTCCGAGGAACACCAGGCGAGTGGTTAAACATTCAAACCTTTGTGAGAATCTATACTGTTCTCACTCAGCCCAAGAACAACATTAATGACAGCACAGTTGTGTTTGGCCCCTCTTGGTTGCTTTAATGTTGAATTTTGATTTAATACAAAGTGCACAACTTTAATGAATGGAAACTACTTTCAAAACTTGCCGTTTGTGTTCAGAAAATCCTTTGTTGATAGGCAGATTAATACATCATCCATAGTTTCTGCCCCTACCCAAGCCCAATAACGCACAGGTGAAAAACGTTTCTCTCCAAGACAACCGTACCACCCTTATCCCAGGTAGGTACGGCAGGAGATGGACACAATCTAAGATGAAGATGGCAAGAAGGCAAGAATAAACAAACTAACATTGTAACAATACCTGTGCATGCATTAGACACAGAGCAAATATACACTCAACATAAACACACACAAGGTAATATATGTGTTTATTCATGAAGAATATTAACATCAATAAGACACGACGATACTAGCATAAGCAATGTAATAATAATAATAATAATTTGGCATTTATATAGCGCTACAAACCCTCAGGTATCTGAGCGCTGCTTATTATTACCCACGGTGTGTGGTGCTCATTTATCGACCTCGGAAGGATGAAAGGCTGAGTTTGGCCCCGCCGGGATTCGAACCTGCGTTAGCAAGCTCTGCACAGATGTCAAAGCGAGCGCTCTACTCGCTGTGCCACTTGACCGGCTTGTGGCACAGCGATGTAGAAGATGAAATGCAACATGACCACACACGAATATAGCAACTAACATAGAAACGCAAGTGTAACGGGCAGCCATCTTTTCCTTAGCCAGGTGCACTCAAGAGAAGTGCATGCAGAATAACTCAATAGTACCCACAGTGGTAGAAGAAACAAGAACACACATTTTAGCTAAAATCCTAATAAATGCAGGGTAAAATAAAATATGGTCCCATCACACATGACCCATAATTGGTGAAACATTTTTATTAATTAGAAACAGACAGGACACCTGATCGTACAACACCAAGTACAAAGACATCCCCCTGGCTCACGGCCTAGGAATAAAGGATGGTATCTTTTTTGAATGAAAAGCAGCCGTGGACCCTTCTCCTGTCTGGCTCATGTCTTGATGACCTATCAATTGTCCAAGGTTGCTTAGCAGAAGGCAAAACAATTAGAGCCCCTGGTGTTAGGCAGCCCATTAAATACTATGCCAACCAATGATTCAGTGGGAAGATGTATTTTTATACCTTTAACAATTTAGAGGTGGTCTCAGGTGTCCGATTGTCACAACCCAATTAAATGTTTTTTTACTTACGAGTCTATATGTAGCCAATCCCCTTAATCAATCCCCAGTAGGTTTTGTACCAAGAGAGTGTGTTTTAACAACAACGACAAGTATTTAATCAAATGTGAGCCACGAGATTTTAATGCTTGTATGCTATCCCTGTTTTATTTAGATGGTAAAGCTGGATTTTGCCTTGCACTTAGTCTACTTCCGTTATCAAGTCTAGCTTGACTAACTCCAGATCCTCTGGGTACCTTGGGACATTCCTGGGCCTTCTTAACACCATAAACCACAACAAACATATTTGGAGGTAGCAGTCCTATTACCTCAAATCTGGACAAAGCCACAAAAAGTGGAATCACAAGACAAAACAATGCAAAGCTCACCAAAATAAAGAAGACTTGCAATTCCCGATCATCTCACTTTAAGAACTTTCTGGGTGTTTTATATCAGGTCAACACGTTGCCATGAAGTCACTCCGGTATAATAGATTAAAACAAACGTCCCTTACTGGATTTTGCATCAGAAGGAACCAATGGCATAATTTGGTCAGTTCTGTAGCGAGCCATACCGGATACTTTCAGGTTTTAAGTGCTTTAACAATTGGTGCCCTATTAATTACACATAATCCTCTGTAGGATGGAGGCAGTATTTGAAGCAAAAGTAATACAATGTGTGGTTTGAGGGAGACCAACTAGGGTACAATCTGGGAAGAGAGGGATTTGTTAGTGCAATATTCACTAAGTTTTTTTCTGAGTTCCGGCGTTGTGTGCATTTATCATCAGGCTGCATCTATATGGTGTGTTCATACACAGTGCGTAGGAGAAGGCTTTCAACAAATATAATGCATGGATTGAAGTCAGCCATCTTTGCTACACAACTGTTTTCTTTCTAATGTGTTCTATTCATGTTCAAGTTTATTCATGTTTTGCTTGCCTGTCGCATATATTTTGCATGCAAATCACTTTTACCCTCACAATTTAATTCACACTCAAGTGTGTAAAATACTCCCACTTCAAAACATTATCCGAGGCATGGGCGAGTATGGAATGTCTAGCTTAAACATCCACCAACCTTAACTTGGAGCGAATGTGTTAAAAGATACTATAAATGGTCAGCGGCAGCAGAGCCCTTGCTCATGCTTGAGTGATTACCATTACACCAATCATAGTTTTCACAGCCTCTCAAGACAGCAATGCAAACATTAAAACCCTGACTCTCCAACCTACCTATGCAAGCGCTGCGACAAAACAAAAATGGTTACATTTGTAACGAGAATAAAACTAAGCAAGACATGTCCCAATAAAAGTAATCCAGACAGGTATTTAACTTTTTGTAGAGGTCCGTGCAGTCCTCCTTCAACTGGGCTCTTTCTTTATAAAATTATGTTTAAGCTGAGATTTGTTGAGATCTACTATTGGGCTGGTTTTAATACCTCTGTGCTCCTCGGATGTAGAAGTGTACCATTGGTGGTCAGGCTTTTTCAGCGGCGGCTGCAGTTCTTTGGAACCCTCTTCCTCCCTCTCCGAGGGCTATGTCTGACCACCTGTTCTTCAGAAAAAGACTTATTTTCTTAGAGTATTGGAGTGGCATTGATGCTTCTCCGCTTGTGGGGGCCTACCAGTAGATAGCTGTAATCACAGCGCCAAGATACCCCCGGGTCATTGTTGTGCTTTATTAAATTTAACATAACACCAGAATCTTCTCTTGACAAAGAAGTCTCAAAAGGGAAACTCCAGGCCCGAATTAAACTAGGAGGTTAATTTTCACCTCATCGTTCTCCACCCTTGCCCCAGCCCAAAACCTTTAAGTCTCACTACGGCAACCTACTAAAACTTGTTAACAAGATGCCTAGATACAGCAGAAAATAATTGGAAACTGCCCTTACCACTCCTTCAGAGCAGTTATCCTGAGACTCTGTAAACAATCCCACTTCAGGATACAGGCCCAAGAAACAGTACATAACACAGAACGCATCACTAGACATCCTACACCATCCACAACCCCTCAGGGAAGGCAAGTTGGTGAGCCACACGCAAACAAATTAAAACAAAGAACAACAACAAAATAATCTCTACTTAGCTATCACAGAACCCTAGGTTACCAACGAAAGCCACCAAGAATAACGACAGTTCTGTCTCCAAATAACTCACATTTATAATCTCCGCACTAAAGCCAAAACTCAACCCCAATCTTGACGGAGATTTCATCGGGCCAATCCCAAATTATCCACAAGAGTATCCTGTCAAGCTACAAGATCTTATGTGCAAATTGCAACAAGACGAGAGGTGAGGGATAGAACTGGTTTATAGAGAAAAATATCCTGGACCAGGAGTCACTCGCTGTGCCCTGCTCCATCTCTCCCACCACTGCATTAAGCTTGCTTTCATACACAGAACTCCTTCCTACAGCCCACACTTTGTGCAACCGGTCGATAGATCACCAATTTCTAGCTATACACCGATAACAACATCTGGCTTGAGAAAGATGACAACCATTTCACAAAATCAGCCTGAGCGAATCATGCCGCATTACACCTCACACAGACGGTTTAGGGTCCTACCCACTCAGCCAGTCACAGTCTGGATGGCATTTTCTGAAACAATATAAATCACTAACCATATAATCACCGTCTGTGTTCCATTGCACTTTCCCTGGGGAGACCACCAATCGCTACCTTTCACAATTCTGACCCCTCGCAAGATCAAAAGAGCAGTCAATGACTGGACCGTGGAAAGAAATACAAATAAATACCCACTAGAAACAAAACAAAATCACCCTCCCGACAGACGGGCTAACAGCAGTGCTGGTTGCAAAATTCCAGTTATGAATGTTGTGGATTATCTCCATCTTGGACAGGATCACCCCTGACAAACCATTCAAAAACTCAGGGAAGAGAAAAAAAAAAGAAAAAAAAAAGTTGTTTTAAAAAATAGAAATAAAAAAAAAAAGAAAAAAAAAATAGCTTAATGGTTTGCCCACAAACTAAACCGCTTGAAAAATGGAAAGCGCTAAGGGGAAAATTACAAATATAATATAAGCAAACTCGCCCATCATCCACATTTATGCTTTTACAGAGCAGATGTCAAAGAAAGCACACTACCATGGCCGCATTCAATTGGTACAAGATCCCCAAGAATTACAAAACGAAACAGCCCGAAACAATGCCTACTCTGACTCAACATCAGACTGCTGCACATTTCAACAAAAAGATCCTCAACATCCAAGAACACTTTTACAAAAGAGGACGCCCACCCTCGAATCACTACTCCAAGCCCTCTCCAAACTGTGTTTTCTCTCTGCAGAGGGCAGGACTCATGCAACCCAACCAATCTCCAGAGGTTCTGTGCCCCAACCCCATTTTTATTAATCCATCATGAAATTTCCAGAATGAAAGCCTATTTTGCCATCCTTACTCAAGTATTTCAACAGCACTGGAAATCCCTCAGCTCTGTTGAAGTCTGCATACATCCAACCTCTTCCCCAAAATCCCCTAGCAGACTCGAGTGACCCGGCTCCTCACTGCCCAATTTCAAATACTCTTTTCACCAGGAAACGACCGGAAAAGATAATTTGCAGTTGTCTTCCAGCAAAACCTCCTGGATGAGGCACAGCATCGATTCAGACCATCCAGAAGAAAATAATTGGCTCTATTAAATTTGGAGCACGGTTAACAGCCTAATAAACTCGACAGCACTCTCAGCCTGCTGGACATCCCCGACTCCATCTTCCAGGAGATCCTCCTAAAAGGACTGGGAGACATTGGAATGAAATAAAAGTTCCAATGTGGATCACCCCCTTCCTCACCGGTAGAGCTGAAACCGCGATCATCAGCCTCTACAACTCCCGTCTGGCCCACTTACCTGCGGCTCTACCTCAAGAATCCAAGCTTGCCTCTTCCAACATCTACACAACACTTCTAGACCTCAATGAGTCTTGCATCACCTGCTACAACTGTGCAAAGGACACAATCTTCAAACTAGAAGACAATCCAACATCCGCTGCAGATATTAAAACGTGCCTGGAGACGTGGTTGACAGCAAATAGACTAAAACTCACCCCTTACCAAAACAAAACTAACACCACCGTTCTTGGCCTGAAAAGTTTGGCCCATGCACAGTTGTATCCACCATGGTAAGGAATCTTGCAACCACAGTGGACAACACCCTCACACTGGAACCGCAGGTGAGAAGTTGCTAATCCCCCTTGCACTTTCCCTGCAAATTCTGCACCCCATTCTACCTTACAACATTGACGCACAGAACCAGGTCAATGGTTTCACTAGTACTATCCAGACTAGGAAATGTCAACAGCCTCTACCTCAAACTCCTGGACTACCGGTTGAGAAAACTACAAAGAGTCCAAAAATGCAGCAGCAACACTACTCCTCAGAAAAGGCACAATTGAACAAAAGTCCCAAAAACTATTAATTTCCAAAACTTTATGAATCGCCCAACGCTCACACCATGAACATGGCCTCCTGTCCTTCAGAGTAAGTCTAGCACTACAAGCATGCCCAGAAACCAGGGTCAAGCAACTTTGAAGGCTCAAACTTGAAGAAAATAAAGACATGGTGGATCCAGAGTCATTTAAAGCTACAAAACCTACCTAAACATTTCTGCCTGAAAGTGAATAACCTACTGTAGTTCAGGAAACAGCTCAAAACTTGGCACATCAAACAGCCAACTTCAAAGAAAACATAAGAGAACAGCAAATGACAAGGAGCTATGCAACAAGCATCATCCAGGCTTTGCACAGAGTACGGAGCCGCTGTGTCACACAAACGCATCATATTGTAAGAGCAACCTTCTTGTACCTCCCTTAATAAAGGGCATTCACACCTGGCTCCTTAATACGAGTAGGTACCATCTTTAATAAAATATCCTCTTCAAAAGGAATTTTCTTGGATCCTTTATTGGATGCCCCCGTCTCTGTATTTTTTTTTTTATCCCCAATATGATAAATCAAGAAAGCTAGTTCTTGGTGGAGTCCTATTTGTGTTTTACTAACTAGTATTGCACCAACCACTAAAATCAAGATATTAAGTCCCCACTGTTTGGGAGATTTATCATTTGTATGCTTAAAGTCCCTCTCCTAGTTAGACCCCCCCAGCACTTCTTGCTGGACTTCTGGACCTTTTTCCTTATATCCTGAACGAGTGTAGCCTATTTCGACTCATTCATTCTTCTGGGTGTCATGCGCCTCTTGCCATGGCGCCTGTGGCCCAGAACGCGTCTAGGGGGCCATTTGTCTTCCTGCCACGAGCCACAGTCTAGTGTTTCCACGCACGCTGGACGTGTACTTAACCCACCCACTCCGTGCTGATCGCTGCGTTGCGACCTTCGCGGTTACTTTCCGCTGCCTTTCGATGCACAACGCTAGTGAGTTTTCCCTTGTTCCTTGCTAGGAACCAAGCTTTCCCTTTCTCTGCTCTTCTTTCTGGCTCCCTGCAATTTGTTGCTCTGGCTCGCATACTTTGTTTTTCTTGCGGCGTCCCGGCTTCCACTGTGGCTCCCCACTCTCCCTCTCCCTCTCTTTTTGATCTGCACGCCCTCTCTCCCCCCCTCTCTCTCTGCCCCTGGCAGCAGTGCTTCCCACTACTTACCTTACTTTCCCGGATTGTCGTGTTCTCCTGGTATACTGCCGTTACCACACAGTATATTCTGTTCTGGCATTGTTAAGAAGCACATCCATAGATACCTCTCTCCTCTCAGCCATAGGAGCCCATCTCCCCTTCATTCTCGAGACAAGTCTCAGCTGGAATCACTTCCGGGCCATTCCTCACACGGTTTTTTTGTGCCCAACAAGGCTCTCCCCCCCCCTTTTTGTTTTTGTCTCCTTCCGGAAGAAAGCCCCTGGGATAGCTGTCTCCTAAGCTTCCATTGTGGCTTCATTTCGGGAGAGACACTCTTAAAAAAAATAATAATAATAAAAGTAGGACTACAACGCCCAGAGACCACAGTTGTTCATCAGTTCGGGCTCCGGTACTTCGGGGGGGGGGGGGGGGGGGGATAAGGTGGAGAAACAGGACTTTGGGGAAGACAGGCCAGCGGGAGCTGACACTGGGCTCTGTCTTTTGGAACTCTGTTCTCTTTCGTTTGATTTGTACTATGGGGTCTACTTTCCTCCATCTCTTTTAAGGCATCTGTATTCTACCTTTGTAGCAGACAGCTCCTTCTCGGAAGTGTGGCTGGGAACCCTTAGGGTTCTCCAGGTATCCTCAGGTTCTACTGTTCTTAAAGATAGAGATAAGCATCTCTCGTAAAATGTTATATTCTGAGAGATTGGCGCACATCGCACTCCTGTGACTCTTTAGTCACATAGACAACCTTCTAGTTATGGCTGGTGGCAGTGGACTTGTTCTACCAACTATTGTGTTTTTTTTAACCACAGGCTATGTCCATAGCCCTGGCTGTGCACAATAGGGCTACTAAATTCGAACTTTGTGGCTCCTTTATTTTTCCGGCATTTGTAGCGTGGTTGTGCTTAGTTAGCTTCTACTACCATTCTGGGACGGGGAGGGCTGTGTGTGTTTTGCCTTTGGTAGGAACCCTTGGATGTCCCCGCCCAAGTACCAGTGTGTCCAGGAATGTAGAAGTTGGAGGAGGTATTCACTCCCCCTACCCTTGCTCGGCCATAATAATATAGATGTATGTGTTTCTTTGAATTGCATTACTAACTGGGTTCAGCATACCTGCTGCTCACATCTTCCTCTTACAATAAACTGACTGCACTGCCACTCTACCAGGGTTCCAGGAGTAGTACAGACTGATACGAAGAGTTGTGGATTTAAAAACCATTTCTTACCTCACAGTGGACTTTAGGAAAACTCCCCTAACACCTACCATGCCTTGGAACTGAAGAGGAAAAATAAATGGGACTGTCCCTTCCCCCAACCCATGTACAAACTGTGGAAAACTATGTCACGGCCAAAGAACTTCCGATCACACGAATTCGCACCTCTGCCCACCGCCCTGGCTACCAAGGCACATCATGACCAGACTTCTCCTGCGAAACCAGGCCGTATCCCGCCCAAGGCATGCGGTGGGAACCAAGACGGAGCTGGGACCAATAGCATGGACCACCTCAGCTAAACACTTCACAACCTATGCTGCCATCATTAGAGATGACATGACGACATAGCCATGACAGTGTGCTGCAGCGCACCTGGATCAGACACACCAATCCACACGAAGAACACGTTCAGTGCTATGACGTAGCGGACCGAGTACACTCACCGACATGCATCGTTATTTTTCACATAGACCTGCAAACGCAAGACACTGGAAGAGCTTGTTTATATGCTTGCAGAGGCTTCATGCTACGAACCCTGGAGATAGGACCCTATAGAGGGACTAATGTACAAGGAACCACACCGCACCCCACACCCGCTTGTCTTATGGACCTTATGCCACAACATACAACCAGGTCAAAGTAGGCCTCAGACCAGAACCGACAGGCCAGAAGCTGCTCACATGGAGTTACAAGGTGCTGAGCACTCAGAACAGCCCCTGGCTGGAGCCACCACAGCCAAGGTCGCAATCCACATTCCGCGCTCTCCAAGGCAAGGCGACACTTGCCACTGCTGCGACTACCCGAAGCAAAACATAAATCAAATCCCCCGTAATTCTGCCTCAGCCACGCTCTCTCAACACGTGACCAGGCCGACCTGATACAATGCCAACTCCCGACGTCTGGGCACTCATCTGTCAGGGGCATGATTGGGAATGGACCAAGGACTATTGGGGCTGTTAAACTTGAGCCTTTAAAGAAACCTTTGTTTGAGGGCTTACAGCCTTATAGAGGGCTACTTTGCCCTTTCTATAGGCAAAAGGCACTCAAACACTACAAGAACCAGCAAAAGGCACGCCAGGACTACACTACCAGCATGCCTTGTGGGCCTGCGAGCCAATAGGAAGCCGTGTTGGGTGGGGCGCACGAACGTGCATGTGCAAGTCCCAAGGCACAGGGCTTGTGCTTCAGACAGGACGTGCGCCCAGCGGCTCTGAGGAAATCATACGCGAGGGGCCCCTCGCTCTTGAAAGATAAGTACCGCTTAGCCCAAGGAGTCTGTGGGAGTGAGGGGGGGGGGGGGCATTTACCAGCCCCTCCAGAGCCCCTGCGCCGCCAAACAGAGCTAGGTGGGAGGGGTTTTCGGGAAAGCATTGCATTTGTGCAGAGGATAATTGAAACCAAGGCAGCTTGGGGTTTGTTTGAAATTCTGCGTGCTTTCGCCTCGTGGAACGTTACGCCCAGAAGGCGCATGAGCGCGTTGTTTATGTACAGTCAGTCTGAAGAAAGACCGTGTTGGGCGAACAGCTAACATTAGGTGTCACAAGCCACGTGCTGCAGAACACACCAACGGAGTCTGAAAGCCATAAGCACACTGAGTGCAGCATGTGTGTTGAATGTGTTGTGAGGAGCAAGTGACCACCAAACTTGAAGGCATACGCTAATGCTGGTCTTTTGTTTTCTTTTAGTTTGAACCAGACCCTCCGACTTCAAGGACATGGCACAGGACTCGACAGCTCTTGCAGGACAGGATTTAAAGACTGAAAAAGCTAAGTGTGAAAGTGCATGTTGACTACTCGTCGTGTTAATGTACATGGGCTCAAGCCTGTGATTGATAGTCATCAGTGGTATTGTGGTCTACCCTTATGTTGAAGTTAACAGGTTCATGTTAGATTCTTTAATAATGTGTGAAGGGGAACGCCTTTACATGCACCAGCCAAAACAATGGCTAAACAAAAAAGTGTGCAATCATCGCCTCTACCTTAAATCCCAAATCCCATCCATAACCTCTCCCTAGCCCTCAATCCGGTTACCCTACAACCCCCCTACATATCCAAACATCGAGACCCTAACCCTCCTTCCCCGCTCTGGTCGAGGAGGTCTTTGTAAGCCTCGAGTGCAGGCACCGAGACCATTGAGGGGGTGGTTGGTTCTGCATCGCTCCTGCGCCTTGGACCTGAGCATCCTGACCTGAGCATCCTGACACCATCTTGCAACAATGTTGTAACCACTCCGACACAGGCGGCGACGGGAAAGGAGCGCTCTAATGGCAGTTGCAGGCCCCGTCCATTGTCTTTCTCGGACACAGTCTTACATTGTTGCCAGCACCAGGTACAACTGAGGGCTGGGAACGACGATGGTCCCAGGCTTGGGGGCTCGCTGATGGACCAATCAGGACACAGGGGGCTAACCACTGACGACAATACCTCGCACCCAATCACTAACTCCATCCATGTAACATTTCCGAAGTAACAATTTTAGGGACGAACCAAGCGTACCACCTGACCTCTACTCCACCAATAACCGCTTTCACTATACGGTTCTATACTGAACCTACCACTCGGGGAGCCAACCCGGAGTGGCATTAGGTTCAGGGATGAGCTTTCACAGGTGATGCAAGTCACTCGGGTACAAAATGGCCCTGCAAGCCCAGCTAGGATGAGAGGATGCCTGGAACCTACGCTCCATGTATTTGTCCCTGCCTGTTTCTTATAATAAACAGCAGTAACCAATTGCTCTTGTGTGGCCCCTCTACTTCTTTAGAACACGGAAGGAGTTAGGGCCTTCCAAGAGCTGGAGGTCCGCGGACCCCGGGTACGGCTCTGCCGACCACCAGAAATTACCCTAACACGTTGGAAGCTCCAACGAGATCGTCTGTGATAAGAAGGCCCGGCAACGCGGCCCCCTCCGCCGTTGCCCCCTTGGAGGACTGCAGGACCATTGCGGAACTGCAAGACGACCGGACTGCGCAATCCGGAGATTGGCTGTCGGGACCAGCTTTCCAAATTTTCCCGCCCGTGTTTGGCGAGTGTCCAGAGCCGGTCCGGACTAGGGGAAGTGGCGAGCTGATTGGGAGGGGTGCCCACTACCGAGCAGCAGCAGATGCGAGTATGGACCACACAACAAGCAATATTATGGTGTGCACGTGGGGGTGGGGGGGGGAAATTGTAAATAGGGTGGTGGGTGGTTTTACATTGTCGTAAAATTTGGTCTACCAGTGGTGTTCGGCACGTCAGTTGTAGTAGGGAACGGAGCGGAGGTGGTCCCTTCTAGTGTTGATGAGCATATTGGGTGGGGCGACGAGTGCCCACATGTTGGACGGGGTGCCACGCTGATTGGTCTGGACAGCGAACACATGTAGGGGGGTGTGGTATTCCAAGAGTCTGCGTTGTAGTTCGATGAGTAGATGAGGATTCTTATTAATTGAGTGTTTTAGCTCGGTGAATAGATGAGATTACCGCAGGAGGTAGCTAGAGTCGATCTCAGATTGTGGAAGATAGTTGGATGGTTAAGTTCCCCTGTTGGAGCGTATCACATGCAAGGCGACGCAGCAGGTGCAGACTAACTATATTAAGAAAGTGATTAGATACTCCACTCCAGGCGTAGTGGGAAGATAGCTGTGGGGTTTTCTTATGTGAAAAGTGGCGTGCATTACAGGTCAACTGTGTGTACGTAGCAAGTTGTGGTAGCTGGTGACGTCACCATAGGACATTGTGCTTTTTTTTAATGAAGATTTGAGCCGCGGCCAGCAGCTAGGCTGGGGTAAAGGTAAGCAGGCAGCTTCGCACAGAGAACGCTGGCACATCCTCAAAGGGGGTGTGCCGAGTAGCGGTACCACCCGTGTAGGCAGGACGGTACGAACATACGTAGCGCAGGCCGTGAGGCAATTGAGGAGAGGAGGGGCTCGAACAACACAGGCGTGCTGAGCTCCGGCAGCCCGATCAGGCGGGGTGGGGCAAGAGCACGCTGCGCAGGGTGTGAGGTCACAGGGGACCTCGCACGCCACGGGTCTAAGGAGGGGGCTTTGAAACGCAGAAGGACGTGTCAGAAGACGGCAGCCCAGTGCAAGGGAAATAAGTTTTGAAGTAATTAAGAGAGTTCTAAATGCACATTTTTTCCTTCCCACTGACAGCGGAGAGTCGGAAGTACCCAACTAGGGGCCAGGTAACGGTGCTATATATTTTAAAATGTTATCATATTATGGGATAGGAACCCACCATGGGTACCACACGTTAACACCACCACTCCAATACATCTGTGCAACACTGCCGCCATACAGGGACAAGCTAGTAAAGTACAGTATAGAATGAACTAAGGGTACAGATGAAAGAATAAGGATAACTTGGCCACCTAATGGTAGCTTCGGCAAGGAAACACAACATTCACTGCTAGCGTACTTACACAACACATACAAAGGGAAAAAGTTAGCAAACCATTTCAAGATTTTCCAGCTTTGGAGGATGTTTCAGGGGTACAGCCCAGGGATGATGAGCATGCAAGAGGTAAAGGAAGAAGAGGAGAGCAAGGGAGAAGGGTGCGCTCTACCCCAGGCTTCTCCCAGCGCTGTTAGACAGCACTGAGGGGAGTGAGTAAGAGACTGAAGGGTTATACCGAATTAGAGAATTGAAAGAAGCAGCCAAGCCCCGACAGTTGATAGCAGAAGAAGGATATTCAAATCCTACATATAACCCACCACTGTATGCTCTGTAAGAGCACTACCGAAAAACCTCACTCAAGGAGGACACGGTAGGTATGGAAGGGACACAGGTAAATGATGGCATTAAGAAAGCACAGCGCGAATTAGCAGGAATAGGGCCAGACGAATGGATAGCAGCACAGGTGCTATTAAAGCTGCAGGGGACGACTACGGGAAAGGAGGAGGGTGCGCTCAAGGCAATAGGAAAGGTGGAAGCAGCACTGGTCTAGGGGGAGGAATGGCAAGTTACAGAAGACGGGACTAGGAGGAAGAAGCAAGACTGGAAGCGAAGATAGCCGAACTAAAAAGAACACAAAGCAGCTCTAATTAAAGGAATTAGGGAGGCAGGTGCAGCTGGGGAGGGAAAGAGGAGAACGGATAGAACTTGAGCAGCAAGGGGAAGAGAAAAGGGAGTGGGAGGAGGCACGCATACGAGGTATTGCAGAAAGGGCAGAAAGTATGGAACAGCGGGAGAAAAGGAGAAGGAAAGTAGGGAAGAGATCAACAGGGAAAGGACACTATGGAAGAAATTGAGAAAGCACACGCAAGTATGAAGAGGGCCGGATAATAGACAGCATACTAGCGAGGGGTAGTGGAGGAGAGAGCACAAGGGATAGAGATGCAGCGGCCCTGGGCAAGGTGAGTAACCGCATAATGAAGGAACTACGCAGGGTCAGGGCGTACATGGAAAATCAAGATGAACGGCCAAGCGTATGAGCGCAAAAGGAAAATTACAGGGCTACAAGGAGTAAGTTAAGTACACGCAGTAGTGAAGTGGTGACAGCACCCTAAGGGTGGACACTGTGGATGCGGATAAGTGCGTGGACATAAACTTGGTAACGGTCCAATACCCCCACCCATGCACGAAGCTCACCTTTTCAGGGGGTGGGGGGGTTCTGCAGTGATGAGGAAGAATCGTGCGGAGGACAGAGCGATGAAAACGGAGAAGGGCTTAGCAAGCTCTACATCACACGTACAGGGTCATCATGGGAATGCAGACCACAAGAGAGGACAACAGCAAGGCAGGAAGGTACAAGCGCACAGAGGGGAGGCACACTACAGAAGTAACATCACCAGCCACACACACACCATATGTCAACAGGCTCAGAGACCTCCCCGGGCGCAGAAGGGAAGGACCGGCGATAGCACACAACAAGGGCCAGTCGCACCAACATGGGGAGCACATGGGAACAGGTGGCGCACATCATGCATGCAACCTTATAGACATCTTTAATGACTTGTCCGATATGGAGGACGACATGCAGGACGTATAAACACCACAACATAGGCACACACCAAAGGAGATGGCTGAATACACGCAGATGCCTTTATTGGAAAGGGGTGGGACAAGGCCACAATAGGTACCCTGGAAACATGCAGACAAGGAGAATATTAAGGGCAGGTTACCCTCCTTTAGCGGAGGGGCTGGGAAATGGATATACGAGATGGAAAAATTGACAGCGGGGCGTAGGTTGGCAGTTGGTGACGTCAAGGGGCTCTGGATCTCAATTTTGTGTGACGCTGCAGACGACATTTGGAAGAGGGCGGGGTTCCCATCAGCGATACATCACACGACGGGCCGCCATTTGCAAACTGTAGACACGCGGTATGGCAGGCATTAAGGGTACAGTACCCTGACACATAAGACATAGGGGCGATTACGCCACGCAAAATGCGCAAGGATCCTGTTAATTACATTCAAGAGATTCAGGAGACGTGGCGCTTGGAAACGTGCGAGCCATCGGACAAAACACTAGCAATATTTGATCACATACTGATACAGGGGTTCCAAGAGGCAACTGAAAAAGCTGGTGGGAATGGAAGCGAATGCGTGTCCAGAAATTCAACTAACCATTGTAGATTATGGCATGAGAAGATGAAACAAAAAGGAAGACGACAGGAAAGCAGATGAGGAAAAATTGAGCAAACACTCATGCAGCAACAACCAACCACAAGTAACGCCCATACACCAACAATTACCACCCTGCCCCAATAATATGCACAAACCATGGGGGGGGGGGGGTGGAAATACATGACAATGGGCAACAGCTACACAAACAACTACAGGGGAGAGGGGGGGGGGGGGATTTGGACCACCGGCACACCATCCGGGGGCGGATTCCCGTGGATACTCACAATACAGACAGCAGGGATATTTGGATAGCACAGGGCGATTTACATGGCAGGCCTGGGAGCCGCCCACATGTTGGACATGCGGGTTGGTGGGACATGTAGCACGCACATGTAGGGCAAGACCGGCACAACCAGGATGGGGTGAGCAAGGACAGCAGGGCTACCAAGGGGGACCAACAACTAGTACCAACAAGAGGACCCGCAGACAGGTCAAGTGCAGATGGGACAGCAATAAAACGCGCCACAACCACAGGAACAGCAGCAGCCTCATGTGATGCCCCACACACATCGCACCAACCTGCTCAACAACAAGCAGAACATATAATAACAGCACAACTACACGTCCAAACAGTTCATCAACTGACAATTACAAGACGATCAACAACAACCCATGGACACCAAAGTACCGATGACGGGGGTAACGATCATGGGGCATAACCCCTACACAGGTAGCGGACAGTCATTATACCCCCAATAGGACAGCCCACAGACGTCCTTGTTGTATCCCATCCTGTCGGTAACACCCAACCCTGCGGAGGAACCATGCATAAAGGTGGCAATAGGTGACAAGACATTTTCCTTCCTAGTTGACACAGGGGCTACTAGATCCTGCATCAGGGAAGGGAAGTTCAGATTGTCAGGCGATGCCATGCACACAAGGATTTTCTGGGGCTCGAGGGGTAGTTCCATTTACTACTAACTTCTCCTTATCTGTCGGAGATCACAACCCATCTCTGCCCTTGTTATACTCAAAACAAGCACCAGTGAATATACTCCGGTGTGATATCATGAGCAGGTTGAACATGACCATTTCCTTCACGGACAAAGGCATAATATGCTCCACACCAGGCATACACATGCGCACTACGAGGCATATACTTCAGGCTTATTGTTGTAAAACAGTTGCGAGGGCAGAACCAGTAGACGCCGAGATCTTTCAATACAGGACAGACATGGCAATAGCATGGCTACCAGGCATTGAGGGTAAAGTGTGGAGGAGACCAACCGCCTACATCTTCAGACCATAGATGCCCGTGGGTGAGGGAGAAGGGGCAATAATATCAGTGGACATCAAAGGAATAGTAGCTAGGAAGGACTGGATCGCCGTTCACACTGTGGATGAGGAGGGTAAGGCATGGAGAGGAGTGATGGTACTGGCAGAAGGGTGTAGATTAACCCAGGTGTCAGACGAGGAACTGTTCTCAGACGAAGAAGGAGATGGCGTTCCAGATGTGTGTTTATGTCTGGTTAAAAGTGACATACAGTGAGGTAGCAAACACAAATGGCAATGGCACTAGAGACACCCCTCCCAGCATCACCTGATTTTGGCGAGGAAGACTTGGCTACTGTACCTGCCTCACTATGGACGACTTGTCCCTATGATGTAGGTTGCATAAAGAGCATTGGCGCGGTGGAGATACAAGGGAGCAATACTGCCCAGAGTGAGACAATACCCACTGTCAAAAGAAACTGATGAAGGAATCTATGGGACAGTAAGCGTCCTAATAGAGAGGGATATATTGGTATATCAGAATCACCCTGCAACACTGCGGTGTACCCTGTGCGCAAGGCCAAGGGAGGGTTGTGGCGTTTCATACAAGACTGGAGACCTCTTAACCACATTGTAGAGGCAGAATACCCGGTGGAAGCTAACCCTGCCACGATATTGTGTGGGATACCAGCAGAGGCATCATGATTCACGGTAATCTACCTTAAGAATGCCTTCTTTTCAATACCACTGCACCCAGACTCACAAGATCCGACAAGTTTCACATACTGCAACACAAAGTGGAAACACACGAGATTACCCCAGGGATACTGAGAGTCACTGTCTATTTTTAACAGGGTCATACAGATGGACCTGGGGAACGCGGAGCTCGAGAGCACGGTGTTGCAATATGTAGATGACATCCTCATCTGCAGCTCCACCAAGGAGGAGTGCAGGAGGGAGAATGCTCACAGTGCTGGCTGAGAAAGGATACAAGGTTGACAAAGCAAAATTGCAGTACTGCCAGGAACAGGTTCTATACATAGGCCACATCATATCCCAAAAGGGGTAAAATATCGCACCACAAAGAGCTCAGACAATAATGAATACACCACAAATGGTGCGAGAGTTAAAGCAATTTCTATGTCTGTGCAATTATTGCAGAGCATGGGTATTTGACTACAGCAAATATACAGAACCCCTACTGGCAGCCCTGAAGGAACCGCAAAGAAGGGGGAGAAAGTTGGGGTGACGTGAGAGATGACTGATGCATTCAATGAATGAAAGGAGGCCATATCAGCGCATCTGTCCTGGGTACTCCCAATTATAAAAAGAGAATTCTAAATCTTTTTGCATTGCGATGGTGCAGTGATGAAAGCAGTGCTCCCCCAGAAAACAAGCATGGGACACAAACTTCTTGCATTTTACAGCAGGCATCTAGAGCCAGTAATGATGGGACATTCACATGCGAACAACACTTGGCTGCTGCGGCATTCGCAGTAGAAAAGTCATCATCCATAACAATGGGATGCTCTACAACACTGTATGTGGAACACGCCCTCTTTGCAATTCTGCACAAACCAAAAAGCACACTCACTACCCAGAGGGCAACGGGATACGAGATCATACTATCAAGACCAGAATTGAAAATAGTGAGGTGCAACAATGTTAAGCCTGCACAATTCATAGCAGAAAAGGTAACTGAGGGCGAACATGCTCACGATTGCACATTTGCTATTGAATTTTACTCATCCACTCAGAAGGTAGAGGAAGACGCTCTAGAAGGAGGCGATGTCTTGTACATTGATGGGTCCTCAACCATTGATCAGAGTGATGGCATAAGAATAACAGGTGCAGCCGTAGTGCGATAAAGGGAGGACTGGACAGGTGAGCCAGTGAAATGTGTCAAATTACACCCACAATATTCAGCACAAGCAGCAGAACTGGTGGCCCTCATATTAGCCCCAGAAGAAAGTAATGGTAAAAGAGTAACAATATACTCTGACAGTGCCTATGTCACATCTACAGTGCACTCAGGATTAATAAGGGGCTTCGAAGGAGATTCAGAAGAGCAGATGGCACCCAGGTGCAACATGCTCTCCTCCTGGGTGAACTAATAGAAGTGATAACATACCCACATGAACTAGTGCTGGTGAAATGTCAGGCACACACAAATGGTGAAGACCCAATATCTAGAACTAATGAAGCAGCAGACTCCCATGCAAAACATGCTGCATATTTTGGTGAGATGTGGGACCTCGAAGAAAAACAAAAAAAGAGGGGGAGGACAAGACAGATGATAATGAAGGAAGGCTACACACACCTCCCCAAAACACAGATCATAGAGTTACAGACGGCAGCCCCAATGACAGAAAAAGAATTGTGGGTAAAAAAGGGGATGTACAATGTCCCCAACAGATGCAGTATGGACACAAAATAACACAGGAAAGGTAGTTATGCCCCTGGCCCTACTAAAAACAGCCCTGGCACAACTGCACCACCCCACCCATACAGGAAAGGAGGTAATTGCAGCACGAATAAAGAGTCATAGTTCTATCCCGAATTAAATGCGCACGTTGCAAACTTCATCAGCAACGGCCTTACCTGCCAACCGTTTACGGCCGGTTACAAGTGATCAAAGGCACAATACCACGGCCTGAAGGACCCTTCCTACACCTGTACATAGACTGCATCGATATGATCAATGTATGCCAAGGCTACCGATACACGATTGTGGTAGTATGCCCCTTCTCAGGGTGGACTGAGGCTGGCCTGTGCTCCCATGCCAACGCACTTCGGGCAGAAAAATTCCTTATGAGGGCGGTGTTCCTGAGGTGGGGGGTTGCAAGTATTGACGGCAGACAACGGTCATCATTTCGCGAATGAACTATTCCAGCACATTACCGCGTTACTTGGGGATCAAACATTGGCTTGCGGGTGGTACGCACAGGCAAACCTATGGCATCTGTAAACGTCTCAAAGGCCACTTAAAAATCCATCACGAAAACACAGCAGGCTACCAAGAAGAGTTGGCTCTACTGCCTTTCTCTGGCCTTGTTCGAGCTGCGAAACAAGCCTGGCTCGGACCACCACTTCACGCCCCACAAGGTGGTGAGCGGGCACCAAATGCACCTCCCATTAGGCCACCCACAAGAGCCATGTATGACTGTGAAGGAACCAATGATGTGTTTGGACGAGAAATGTATGGCTGGTACCTCTGGTTACTAGTGCTTCTTTTATCGCTCAATAGATTTGACGGACACAGGGTGGGTCAGAGAACGGTCAACAGGAAACAACGAGGACCAAACAGGACAGTGTGCGGTGAAAGAAGTGGACATTGCTCCTCAGGTGCTTTAACCGAAAGTGGAACACTCCTAGATTTACAGGGCCACACATTGTAGAAAAGGTGGCACCCAGGGCGGTAAAATTACTAAATAAAAATGTTTGGACACACATCCACAACATCAAGCCCTACAAAGTACCAACCTCGCCCCATCACAGCAGTGACAGGGCCGACGAACCAGCAACCACAGCGACAGACAACGAAAAAAAAAAAAAACATCACAAGCATTAGATAACCCTAAAGACACAAGCGAGTCACAGTCCGTAGCCCACCCTGTGCTCAGGAGATAGCAGACACAAAATGTCCCCACTGAACAATTAATAGAGTTCTGAGGTGAAGAGGATATTGGAATAATGCAATAAAATAAATGATAGACAGTAGTTAGCAAACAACAGATACTGATAGGAGTATTGGCAATACGCACAACACTATGTAACATGGGCATGTTCTCTTCTCTTTTGTCTCGCACATGCAGGTCTTGTGCATTGCAATGGTATATATGATAAAAACACATTGATCATTGCCCAGGCTTAAATGTTGCCTCCCATTGACCATCCAGAAGCCCTGTCACACCAGTTGATACACGGTCTTAGAAGGCCAACCCATTCAAAACCCAGATGGCCACGCGTTTCTTATAACGCTTTCATTCAATTCATTGTACGGTCAGACCCACACCTCCACGTGGCCCTACCCGCCCTGAGAGACAGAGCAGCTAGGAGAATGTGGGAGGAACTTTTTGCATGGGCATTGAATGATTATTAATCCGCAGAGCTTAAAAGTAACTAGTACTAACAATAACACTGCTACCTTTTAGATATTTTCAGGCGGGCACCTATATCATCTCATACAATAGCTGCAGGACGGCAGCACAGGTAAGAAACATACCAGTGGTCGCAACGATTGTGATTAAAATGTTATTGGCATTTTTGACCACTGGACTGATAACTGCCACTGTCTGGCAGGCATACTATGCTTTGCATGTATCTGCAACGCCCAATACTAATATTTCCCATACTGCAGCTGCAGGGAGCACTGTGTCAGGTGGTACAGTAAGCACAGGACAAAAAGGTAGGGAGAGGTAAACGTAGTGTTTCCATTGATGTAAATGGGGTGGACACATATCTCACAGAATCTTCACACGTCTCTAACATGTGGTATAAACACATGTTCAAAATTGTTAAAGATACGACAAAGGACAGCTGCTACGTTTGCTCGTTGATCCCGTATGCCACGAGCATTTCCCGAACATTTGTTGTCACCGAAGTACAAGCGTCCTCCGCAGAGTGCCTCCTATATTTAGCACTGTTCCAGACGCGAGGCCGGTTCCAAGATAAAATGGCAACACTTAACTGGAAATCAAGGTCAACATATCCGTACAAAGACAACTTCATCAAAACACTACCTAGGTTTGACAACTATTGGCAGCTCACAGAAGGTCTGCAGTACATAACAGACGGGCCAGACAAGGGGGAAACAAAAGAAGTGACACTGGACTACCTGCCATGCAAATGGAGGGCAAGAGAGATAGGAGGAGAACCTAGGTGCTGGGAGAGACCGCCGATACTGATCTTTGGCAAGGTATACACGAAGAATGGATGGAGTAGTGGGAAGCATGATACTGACGTTGGCGAAAGCTCAAGTAGTGACGGTACAAGAAGAAAATGACAAATGCTTCAAGGAGTGGGCAAAGAGTGCAGGGTTGCTCACAAGGTTAGACAAGGAGGAGGAGCCATTAGCAATAATTCTAGTGACATCCCCCAAGCTATGTTACCAGCATGATGGAGAAGTTGCTGTAGGAGTAAACAAAGGATGCAAAAGAATAGTAAAGATTCCTGAGGGGGGCGCTGGAACAGCAGTGCTAATGGATCACTACTGAGCTGCGTGCCACAATCATGGGGCAGATTATGTACTCTGGTACACGTCAATACACCCTCCCTTGTAGTGCCACAGAAGCACATCAAGATTGAAGACTTCCCCAAAATGGATGAAGGAAACTGGAGAAGGAGAAGGTCCCTGGGACAAATTGGCTGCACATCCCAGAGTATCACCACAACAGGCAAGACACTGACAAGAATAAAAAGACAAGGAGAACCCCTCTCCAGAAATTACCTCTTGGGCAAATCGGAAACAGCCCTCAGCGACATCCCAGCACCACAAGAGCAGCCATGTTCTTCTCGCCGATAATATATCCGGGGTTATAAGCATATGCAAATGCAAAATGCCTACAGATAGTGAGAGCTGATGATGACAAACTCAACAGTGAACGGATTCAACGCCATTAAAGAAGAATTGAGAGCAATACGAATGGCGGCCCTACAGAACAGATACGTGCTGGACCTCCTCACTGCAATGGAAGGAGAAGTTTGTGCAGAAATTAGAAGTTCCTACTGCACATTCATTCCCGTAAATGACAAAGATAATGGCACACTATCAGAAGCAGTATCACAATTGGCAAAGATTGAAGATGAAGCAAAGGGAACAGAAAAGGATGGAAACTGGTTCTCGTATGCCACCATGGCTAGCGGATGGCCTCAAGGTGTTAACAGGATTTATAATACTGGGACTGGCATCTCAATTGGGAATAAAGTTATGGATGGCAAGATAAAAACGGACAGAAGAAGTTATCGGTATGCACATCCTCATGCCTGCAGGCGACGAACTGCTCCCAGACGTCATCCTCCAGGAACGCAAACAACTACACCACCATCATTAAAGGTTGAAAATCCACAAAACCCAAAGTCATATGTTGGAAAATGGGTGTATTGCAAGCCCGGTGGTGGATGTGTATACATGAATTGGTCCTTTGAAGATCATGTCAACCACTACAGACATCTGGCGGGAACAACGAAGAGGATAAAAGAGTGGACAATTTTGTGGTCGACAAGTCGACCAGAGGGGGATCTGAAGAGGAAAAAAAATGGGACGGTCCCTTCCCCCAACCAACGTGTAAACTGTGGAAAATGACGTCACGGCCAAAAGAACCTACGATCACAAGAATTCGCACCTCTGCCCACCACCCTGGATACCAACGCACATCATGACCAGACTCCTCCTACGAAGCCAGGCCGCATCCCGCCCAAGGCACGCGGTGGGAATCCAGACAGAGCTGGGACCGATCGCATGGACCAGCTCGACTAAACGCTTCACAATCTACGCTGCCATCGTTAGAGAGGACATGACGACAGCCATGACAGACGGAAACATGTGCTGCCGCGCACCTGGATCAGACACACACCAATCCACACAAAGAACACGTTCAGTGCTATGACGTAGCGGACCGAGTACACTCACCGACATGCATAGTTATTATTTTTTCACATAGGCCTGCAACCACACAGCAGAAACGAAAGACGCTGGAAGAGCTTGTGTATATGCTTGAAGAGGCTTCATGCTACTAACCCCGGAGATAGGACCCTATAGATGGACTAATGTACAAGGAACCACACCGCACCCCACACCCCCTTGTCTTATGGACCTTATGCCACAACATACAACCAGGCCAAAGTAGGCCTCAGACCAGAACCGACAGGCCAGAAGCTGCCCACACGGAGCTACAAAAGGTGCCGAGTATGCAGAACAGCCCCTGGCTGAAGCCACCACAGCCAAGGTTGCGATGTTGCAATCCACATTCCGCGCTCGCCAAGGCGACACCTGCCACTGCTGCGACTACCCGAAGCAAAACACAAATCAAATCCCCGTAATTCTGCCTCAGCCATGGTCTCTCAACACGTGACCAGGCCGACCTGATACAATGCCAACTTCCGAAGAAGCACTGTGCCCCAGGACTGTGCACCCTCCTTATAACAAAGTTCTAACAACTCAGACACAGGCAGCGATGGGAAAGGAGCGCTCTAATGGCAGTAGCAGGACCTGCCCATTGTCTTTCACTGACAGTCTTACATTGTTGCCAGCACCAGGTACATCGCGTGCTGGGAATGACGATGGTCCCAGCCTTAGGGGCTCGCTGATGGACCAATCAGGACACGGAGGGCTAACACCAGCGACAATACCTCGCCCCAATCACTAACTCTCTCCATGTAACATTTCCGAAGTAACCATTTTTAGGGACGAACCAAGCGTACCACCTGACCTCTACTCCACCAATAACCCCTTTCACTATACGGTCCTATACTGTAGGAGCCACCGCGGAGTGGCGGTAGGTTCGGGGACGAGCTTTCACATGCGACGCAAACTGTTAAGTCACTCAGGTACAAAATGGGCCTGTGAGCCCGACTAGGATGGGAAGTTGCCTGGAACCCACGCTCCATGCATTTGTCCCTGCCTGTTTCTTATAATAAACAGCAGTAACCAATTGCTCTTGCGTGGCCCCTCTACTTCTTTGGGACGTGGAAGGAGTTAGGGCCTCCAAGAGCTGGAGGTCCGTGGACCCGGGTACGGCTCTGCTGACCACCAGAACGACACAGGACGTATTAGCTAACCCATGTATAATACAAATGATAGCAACTTGTTAACCATGTGTTGCCAGCCGTCTCCCTTACAGACATTTTCGTTTCCCAATCCTCCTCCATGTACAAAGCAAAATGATCAAGGCCTTTATGTCACACGAAAAATGCTTCAATCTATTTCCACTGGAAGATTTATATGAATAAAAATTATATTTTGGATAAATTATCAAATCATTTGTACACATTTTACAGACCGCATTTAGACATATTTATGTAACAAACATTGACATCCAATTTGATTTTCAGACAAAAAAAAAAAAAACAACAATATTTGCACATTAAACCTATATTCCACATAGATTCGACATATGTATGAGAATTGCGAAAAAGAACCCTGGCTTATTTCAGAGACCTTTCAAACCTTGTTTGCACTTTTTTCTATACGTTATGACTTGCCCTTTGTTTGCAGTGTCGTCATGGTTTCTTTGAAAGTCGAGTGTGTTTGGGCTGTCTCTTGAACCTCAAATAAGGTTTCTAACAATCGCAGCATTCATCAGGACGTGACCAATTTTCAAATACAACCGAATGTATTTCATGTCTATGAATAAAAGAGCAAATATGGATGTACATATTTAAAAAAAGACATGCAGTTTCAATAGGACAAATCAATGCCTCTGCCATTATTTAGATAGTCCCAAAGTGTACTGCTTCGCTCCCTACCATAAGTAGTAGCCAGACCACTAGTGGGGGTACAGATAGCCCACTTGATTAGATTTGGCGTGAAGTTGTAGTTTGCTCAAGCCTATAGATAAATACAGAGTGTATGTCAGGTTTTAGATAATGTCTGGGTTCACAGTAATTCCCGGGTCGCTTACCTGATCTGTGCAGGCCAATCTCTCCGGACGCCAACCTCTACTTATTAAAGTTCAAGTTACGGTAGGGTAGGGTAAATCCTACCCGGCGAATTGATCCTATAAAGTGCTGCTATCAGATGACCGACACCACAGATGAACACATTGTGAACAATTATATGTAAAAATGGCATTGGGGCGGGGTGGGGGGGGGGGGGGCTTTGCGCTATACCTTCAAAAGAGCACCACGGTCTTGAAATTGTGTGTCATCATAGGGCAGGCTGGGCCAACCCCCCCGTAATACCCCCTCCCCCATGCCAAACTAGCTGTGCTACTATATGGCATTCACAGTGAGAAACATGTCTGGAAAGGGTGTAGACACTACAATAGTGCCATCATGAAATGGTAAATCATAAAGCTGCCCTCCGATAGGGAAAGGCGCCACTCAATACCTAGTGCTACAAGATGAATAAATGTGTGCAGTACCGTATTTTGTACTAAACCCAATGAGGGCACCTCACAAGAAAAATAACATGCTGGAGTCAAGTGCCCACCCAGGCTTCCCCCTTAATATCAAATACAATGGGATGAAGAATAGCGTGCAGTGCCTCATTTTATACTAAAGTGCGCGCCCCACATTAGAGGTGACCTGCTGGTGTCAGATGCCCACCAAGGCTGCTCCCTTACCTTTTTGCTCCGAAACACAGATCCCTCAGAGCGCACCCAATCAAAATGTGGTGATGCACGTGGGCCGGGGCTTAGGAGTGGTTAAGTAACCAACACGCAACACTGAGTCACGCGAGATGGACAAAGTACTAAGTATGCTCTACTGGGACGGCCATACTGGCTAGAATATAAACCAAAAAAGGAGAGCAATCCTCACTAGTATGAGCCCACCTAATATAGGTAATGAGGCTGCAAAGACAAAGATTTTTTTATGAAGGATGGAAAAAAATTCTTTACACAGCAAGGTCAGAATTGATATGCACCCACTCAGGGGAACTGTCATGGGATCCAGAGGCGGAGCTCCACAAACCATATGAATGAGCTGTCACAATGGGAGTTCAAGATGTTCCACACTAGTACTGTAACTGGATAGCAAGTAGATCACAAAGCCGGTCTCAATGTGTTGTATGGCCCATGTTTAGCCTGGCCTCCTGCTAAAGATGTTACCCACTAAGAAGGCTGGCAAACACAAGTACCCCAATTCCTATTTAAGACAAGCCTGCAGGGTTCAACGCAAAGGAATACACTAGGCAAAACCATGCCTGAATGCAACACTCCAATTGTCTCAATGTACAATGTATTAAAACACAAGGTGTCTCATGATAAGGAAACTGGCAACACCAAGTGCCCCAATTACACGTTTACAATGGCATGACTGGATCCGCACCATAGAGTTCATGTATAAACCTCCCTGCGTGCAATTACTTGTTTTTAATCCACAATGTATTCTATCATACAATATATTTCCACCTGATGTACAAAAATAAGAGTTACAATGCCCCGGTCTACATTTGCTGGAGTGCCCCTGTGTTAGTGCTATACACTAAAAGATATTGATATTTTTGTTCCATTCGATCGAAATGTTAAGGCTATGTTTTACCATATTTAGCCTATAGCTCCACTGTGGTTCCATTTTATACAACTGGGCAGCTAGATCACCCCCTCTAAGGTGTGGTTTAAGCATTTGTCTCACAAACCACAACAGGTCTTGGTCTGTGTGCCCCATACGCATGTAATTATCCACTAGGTGATTGTCGGGCATCCGTTTGAGTCTATATGATCAATGTTCCAAGATCCTCCGTCTCACTTGTCGGATAGTTTTGGCAACATATATCAATTTACAAGGGCACTTCACAATGTAGATCACACATTTGCTTTTACAGTTCCATGTTAGAACATCGTCTTAGTGTTCGTAAAATTGCAAGCTATGCAACCCTCACATTTGTGATGTTCCATCACTGGTGGTAAACCCCAGAGTGGTAAAATACCTGGGCTGTCCCGAGTGGTTTTAAGTTTGCACCAATTTCTGTCTTAGATCAGCATTCTTTTTTAATGCAAATAAGGGTTTTCTGTTTAGTGTGCCTGGTTGTTTCACTAAGTGCCTGTTTTTTTGTATAACCCTTTGAATTTGGTTGCTAACCGGGCTTAAGGTCGTCACACATACCAATCTTTGTTTTACAAGCGCCATTTCCCTGTTGATATTGGGCACTCTCTTAAGGTTGTTTACCACTTCTGGTTGGGTACTCTCCATCTAAAAATCTCTTCTTCGAATGTTCAGCATGTGTGGCAAAATCCCTCCTCACTACAGTTTCTACGAATTCTGAGGAATTGACTGAAAAGATTGAGCTTTAGGCCGGCCGGAAGCTCATAAGATGCAATAACCCATTCCGGTACGATGGTTTTCAGTACAAGGATGTGGCATATCCATCGGTGCACTTGTAGATTTTCAGGTCCAGGAAGTTCACACTCTGCTGATGGGCCTCCATTGTGAAATGTAGGTGTAGGTCACAACCATTGAGCCCTTTCGACAGATTTTTTTTTTATTTTTCTTTTTTTTTAAATACACCAGACCCGTCTCACTACCAGACCATATACAAAAAACAGTCAATGTAGCGCTTCCATGTCACTATATCTTTAGGAAATGGGTTGTAAATAGAGAAAATATATAGCATTGCGAAATGTGTCATATACAGATTGTTGCCCCCATGCTCACCCCTTTATTCTGCTTGTAAAATTGTTTTTTGTATAAAGATTTGTCATGGCCAATCTGGCACATTCCACAATGAAAGCACTGGGTGGGTTGAGTGGTCCACTCAGCGTCTCCAAAATGAGAGCAAGAATTTCCACTTGTGAAACAGAGGTGTACAGCGTCTCCACGGCTAGAGTACCCAGAATATCATGTGTGCCCCTTGAAATGGTGGTAAGAATGTTGATCACATTGGTGGAATCTTTCACATAAGAAGTCATGTGCATCACAAAAGAATTCTGTGTATACAGACAGTGGCTCCAGAATGGAGTCAATGGTTGCAATTATGGGTCTCCGGTGGTTGCCTCATTTTTGTGTACTTTTGGAAAAATATACTAGGCAGGGATTTTTGGATTATCTTGCTTTAGGAAGTGCTTCTCATCACAAATCCATTCTAGCCTTGTCGCATGGGTAATAAGGCTGTCAATTTCTTCCTGTATCCACTTGGTGGAGGGAGGGAGGGGGTCAGCGGGTAGTCTCACATATGAGTTGGTGTCAAAGTAAACATTCACATTCCGCTTCATTTTGGGTGATATGATATTTTATTTATATCGCGCTCATACACAAGTGTTTCAGAGCCCGACCAAGCAAAGGTAGGGGAACAGGGGAGAGCAAAAATGCGATCTTACTAGACCCAGTGACATTAAGAACGCGCAAGTGCATGGAAAAGGGAAAAGGGGGGGGGGGGGGGGAGTAAATGGAGAGGGGGTGTTGAAAGTGCAGAACAGAGGAGAGAACAGAATAATATGTGGAATAAATAAATGCAGTGAAAATGGTAGTGCAGCCAGGCAGTGGTAAGTGCATGATTAGTCATATAGGGTATATCTGATACGTGCAGAAAAAGAGTGGGGGACTGTATGGGAACAGAATACAGATACCAGTGCCAAGGGTGGCCTGGAGGCAGTGCAGGAGGGAGGCAGGGTAAGCAGGTACCTGGCCCGAAGGACAGAGGGTCGCCAGGTGCACAGTGACAAGAGAGAAACAGATCAGAAGGGGAGAAGAGAGGCAAAGGCAGATGAGAAGAGGAGGGTCTCGAGAAGCTTCCGGAACCGGAGATGGTTCTCAGGTTTCAGGGTGGTCGGAAGGCTGTTCCAAAGGGAGGCCCCTGCCAAAGACATATCTGTCCCCAGCTTGTTTCTTTGAAAAATAACCGACCCTGAGGGAATTAGAAGTAGAGGAGTGAAGGGCTCGAGAAGGCAGGTCTTTACGGAGGCATAGTTCTTTCGGACCCAGGCCCCAGAAAGCCTTGTGGACAACGTAGAGGGTTTTAAATGTAATCCTTGCATCCACTGAGAGCCAATGAAGGGATTTCAGAGCTGGAGAGATACGATCCCAGGGCTTGAGACCAAGGACAAGTCTTGCAGTCCTGTTCTGGATTAGTTGTAAAGGGCGAAGAGTGGAGGCAGGTAGATTTAGAAAGAGGCTGTTTCAATAGTCCAACCTGGAGACAACCAGAGCTTGGGAGACAGTGAGCTTCTGGGGGGGAAGGAGAGGAAAGGCAGAGTACCTCTAAGGAGGTGTAGTAGGACGTTTGACCTTTTAGAGACATCCGAGATGTGTGCGGAGAAGGAAAGTGTGGAATCAAAGTTGACAGTGAAGTTCTTAGCCTCACAAGTAGGGGTAGCAGGAGGGCCAAGAGAGGCCGGCCAGAGAGTGAGGGGAAAGGATGGTGAAGGTGTACCAATGAGGAGGAGCTCAGTTTTGTTGGCATTGAGACAAAGATCGTTGGCTGCACACCAATTTTGAATGGCGGTTAGTTAGGCAGTCAGATATGAGGGAAGGAGAGGCGGTGGCTGAAGGAAGCTTGAAAGTGGAAATGCAGTAGGCAAGAGTTACCAGGTATTGGTTGAAAAGCTAAGGTGAGAGGTTAGACCCCTGGAGAACGCCACAGGTAGAGAGGGAGATAGCAGATAGGAAGGACCCAAGTGTAACCTGGGAGGGTCGATCAGAAAGGAAAAAGGTCAGCCAGGCCAGAGCCTGATGGGTGATACCCAGGTTGTCACAGAGACGATTGAGCAGGATGGTATGGTTGACTGTCGACAGCAGAGAGATCAAGAAGGATGAGGACAGAGGGAGTGTTAGAGTCAAGGTCATCACAGATGTTCAGGAGAGCAGTTTCCGTGCTTCTGGCAGCTCTGAATCCAGATTGGTGGTCATGAGGAGAGCCAACTGAGTCAGAAAGAAGGTTAAGCTGGGAGATTCCCCAAAAAGGGAGTAATAGAAATTGGCCGGTAGTTACCTGGGCAAGAGGGATCAGCTATGGGTTTCTTGAGGAGAGGATGCACAAGGGAGTGCTTCAGGGGGAGGGAAAGACCCATAGGCAAAAGAACGGTTGCAGAAATCGGCATGGGCCAGAGCGAGGGTATCGATGTGGTCCTTAATAGTTTTAGAGGAACAGGGGTGGACTTGTTTTGATGAGGCTTTCATAGATCAGACTTGTATAGCAACCTCATTCAGGGAGGAAAGAAGGAAAGGAGGAGAAAGGTGGCTGAAGGAAGGTCAGCAAGCTGGGAGTGAGAGGGGAGCAGGAGGAGAGGGGGGGCAGGATGTCCTGGGTTTCAGAATTGAAGTGAAAGGGGCATTGCAAAGAGCCTGGGAGGCGAGAGGTGGGGTGGGACTGCAGCAGTGTTGGCCAGCTCCTTGCAGATTTGAAAGAGTTTGGCCGAGTTGTTAGATGCCGCAGAGAAGCGGGCTTGAATGTGAGCTCTTCTTGGAGCGGACAGTGAGACGGTATTGCCTTTAGAGCAGGCCAGTTTGTCAGAGGATGAGCAGGAAGCCTTCCATTTCCCCTCAGCCGCCCTACACTTGCGTTTAAGTGTAGAATTACACTTGGCTTTGGACTTCAAATGGATCCTCATGACAGGCGCAAGAACATCAAAAGTAGAAGAGATAAAGGAGTAGAGCAGGGACAGGGCTGTGTCAGCCTGTGGTGGGGGAGGAGGGGAGAAGGCGGCAGCAAAAGTCTTGATTGACGCACGCTTCATGGGCCGGATGTCCAAGAAGGTGGGTGGCAATCTAGGGGATGGGTTGGCAGAAGGAAATCGACAGATGGGAGGAGAGGAGATCAAGACATCAAGTGTGTGACCAGCAGAGTGAGTTGGGTCAGAGGAGAGGATGGAGAGGTCACGAAAAAGTGCAGGAGGGGAGGATGGAGAGGTCGGGTGGAAGAGAGGGGACACAGAGGGGAAGAGAGACGAGTATGTCTGAATGGGGATACAAGGGGTTATTTATAACACGCTTAATACCCTGAGGTTTCTAAGCGCGGACCTGGGGAATCGAACCTGTGGTTCTCCGTGTAGTCTTGCTTCCAGGTCGAGCGTGTTGCCCCTGAACTATCCTCCAGAGACAATGATAGAGGCAGGAATTCACTCGGGGAAGGTCAGGGCTACTCCCCGTCCAGGCCAGTTGGATCTAGGGGCAGAGAGGATCTTGTAGCCATCAGGGAGGAGAGGGTCAAAACTCGTGACAGAGCTGGCCGTGAATCAAGTCTCTGTAAGACCGAGGACATCAAGGTCAAGTTCTTCTAGGAGGTGGCAGATGTCAGAGGAGTGTCCACAGCAGAGCGAGAGTTGAGTGTAGCAAGATGCAGAAGGTTGTTAGCCTTAAAAACCTTCCGGGTAGGGGTACGCCCTGCGGAGGCGCGGAGGGAACTTGAGATGAGGCAGAAGGAGCGGAGGGCAGGGTAGCCAAAGGAGCAGAGTGGGGGACAGCTGGAGAAGAGAGGAAGTAAATGAGGCAAGGGGACCATCTATCAAAGAGGAGGAGATTAGCCTGAGGGCCTTGCACCATGACAGTGCCGTTCAGGTAGACATTAATGAGGACTCTGGGGGGAGTCAAAGAAAGCCATGAGGACTTCCCAGCGGGTGCCACCATTAATGGGAGGAGGAGACAGGACATAGCACAGATCATATGAGGGGTCCATAGATCAGGGGAAGGAACAGTGAGGTTTTGGCTAGCCGAGGCACTGGAAAAGGTGTTGGCGATGGGGAGACCAGGGTTGCAAGCCAAGATATCCTTTTTGAATTTTTTTTTTACCAGACTTGCTGGGAAGGGAAGGATAGCCAATAGAGAAGCAGTTGAAGTAGATAGGAGACACAGATAACGTAAGAAAAAGGAATGCAGTAGGAGGAATATAAAAGAAAAGCGGTAAGGAAAAGTCACTGGGCTAGCAGGTTACAATTGAGGCAACAAAAGTAATGTGAGAAACATATCCAAATTTCATTTTCAAGTAAGACAATGCCACCATCTTCATTGGCGGGTTTGACGGCGTTAGCTGCATTACATAGTGATGTTAGACTCGAGCGTTCTTCCCTGTTAAGGTTATCTCGCCAATGACTTAGTTTGCTTATTGCAGCCAGAGATTGTCTAATGGCTATGTTTTCAAAGGCTATTATCTCTGCAGGGCAGATGCGATTGAAGGGGGGGGGGGATAAACTTCACTTTCAAGCCTTATGTATTATCCTCTGCATTGGTGGATGGAACTTCCCCCTATTGCGGTTTGGGAAATATATGTTTCAAAAATGTTTGTTCAATCTAATGTTGAGAAAAAACCGCTGGAGTTCTATCTCTCAAAAAAAGTGTCTGCTCTTGCCACTGGTACGAAAGATATGGACCTCCTCCAGAAGGGCTTTTCAGTCCTCAAGTGTATGTGGCTAAACAAGTTTCTGATAGCCAAGTTATTATCTACTGAGTTTCATACCACTGGCATGTTCTCATTTGTTGATCGTATTGTGGTGGACACCATCTGTATAAACCTGCTTGTCCTCCTCTGTAAATAATCTACTGTCCTGGAGTGTTTGGTACAACTCCGCTCCCTCCTGCCGGCGTGGTTGTATCTTGCTTGTTATGGTCTTCTTTGTAATTTAGATCTTTTTTCAATTTTTGTATTTTTATATCTTGGCTTAGCTGTTTGAATTTGTTAATTTCCCCGTCTAGCTTCTTTTTTTGCACCTTGTATGGTTTGGTTGTCCAAAAATTTATTTTCCAAAGCCACAAGCTGTTCTCCCTCTGACACTCTTCTTCTGCTGTTTTAATCACTAATATAATCCAGTCACAGGATCATTTATTTCCCACTCCGCTCAAGTTTTCTCTATTCATGCACCCTTATTCATATTGAGAGCTTTTCCTTGATCCAGACGTGCCAAGTTTCATCCGAAACATCAGAATTTTGCTTCTCATTTCGGTTTAGCAAGCTCTGGAACTCAATGTGGAGGCATCTGTGCACAGAGTAAGAAAACTAGTTGCCAGAAGCCCCATAAACTGGCTATTCACAAGGCCCCAATTTAGTTATTCGCTCTGCACCCTTAGAAACCGGACCAATTCAAGCAAACCAGACAAATCTAGGCACCCCAGTCTCAGTAACAACATCCTAGGAGTCAAACACAAACCGAAGACATTTACACACAAAATTTAAAAATAAACCACACTGAAATGGATTGACCAAACACCCACCACGAGACCATCCTCACAAACCAGGATTAAACAGAAACAGGACCCGCTTGGGTAAGTTTCGCCAGCACATGCAACAGACTGCACATAGCTCAGATCAAACTCGGAACAGAAGTCGGGTGGGTGTTCCTTGCTCTTGCCCATCAGCCTTGAATCTCCAACACCACCACACAAAAAAAATAAATATAAAACCACACCTACAACAGTAAGAAGTCTGCACCCCAAGAAATCATCCCCTTAAATAACCAGAGTAGAACTCTGGTTTCTTCCAGCATTAAACTCCAATAACAGGACTCCGCATTTAACCCAAATATTCCCTACCCCCACCCCACTTCGAACTAAACTTCGCCCACTAGTTCCAGAATTGCTGTCATAATAAAGCATGGATGTGCGTTTAATAGAAAAGAGCAATCCAAATATCGCTGCCACAAAGCACATGGAGCGAAACTATCACTCAGGACTCTGGCATTTCTAGCCTACACCAATCCATTTACTTTCTCCCACCCGCCAAGCCCTTGCAACCACCATACCCATCCAACACCCTAACTCCTCTTACAGAGCCATGAGCAACAAGGCTGCCATAACTACCATGAGGAATGCTTTACAATTCCACCTTACATGGTCCGTGACCCAACGCACACAGGGAAGAACCACCAGTGTTCTAGTCAGAGTAGCACAGGCTCGATTAGTTCGATAATCACAAAACGCAGCAACACAGCCCGCATGAAAATTTACTGGGAACTGCATGCCTTTTGCACGTCTTGGTGGCAAAGTTATGGTGCAAGGGATGATATACAGGATAGATATGAGCATCAAGCAGGAATTTCAATCAGGATTTGAAGAGAAGGAGTGTTATAAAGTCTGGAGGTGGTCATTCATGCTGGCACTCACTCACAGACCTACTGTGGAGTCACAAGTTGTTCCAGGAAGCTGTATTGTACAGAATGTACATTATATACACCATCCAGTTACTCTTGTGCTATATACATGACATGAAGTACAGGACCAGGATGGGGAGGGGTATTGGACCTACATACACAGGAGAAAACACACAGGCCATCCTACCATCCCAGCTCAGGCCCCCAACTGACACTCTCAGAACATTCACTCACAGATCCACTCAACATTCTCCTGAGCTGCATTCATGCATCAACGTTCTCACAGCAAGCACTCCAGGCCAGTTACATGACATGAGATGACTACATTACAACAAGGAGCTACAGGAAACTCCCAAACACCATGCATCACCAAGTAAGCCAGGGCTATCTCCTCTGCACAGGGAGCTTGTACACAGCATGCCACATCGTTGCATCATAATATTTAAAGTAGGTTTTTGTCAATAATATGACCCACTAGGCTTTAAAAGTCTTTTAGAGGTGTCCTATCGCCCCTTTACAGTGCACCCCCAAACAGTGTGTATTCTGCTGCTAATCTTGTTCAGAGGAGAATTTCCTAGCATTACAGTGCTGGACTGTCCTTGTGCGTGGGACCTGACTGATATGCACAAAGACATTTCTCCTCTGGTAAATCACTGTGGGTTAAAACGTGACTGTAGACCACGGTTACTCTTTGTGTTGCTCTACAGGTGTGTTTTACTACAACTCCCACAGGAGTTGAAATACAAAACACCCCGAGGGTCACACGAGTAACCATGCTGTAGACCATGCTGTAGACCATTCTGTGGGTACCTTACTGTACAGCAGAGGAAATCTAAATGTTCTCAGCAGAGGGTCTGTCACGTTTTGGGCTGGCTGTTTGGTAGCATGTGGCCAGAGGAGTAAAACGATGTTCCTGGTAGCAGCTGGTATTACCTGGCTGGTCTTCGCTACAAAGAGGAACCAAATAGCTCTATGTAATTTGGGCACATGTGGAAAGACGTATGCACCACTAGCGAACAGTATGGAGCTGGTGGTGTGTGATATATATATTTTACAGCAGAGATTGAAAATTAGGATTTGTTTACCAGGAGCAAAAGCAGTTTCTGGGTATCCAGTATCACCCATTAGGCAGGAGCTACATCCAAAGAGCCATCCCATAGAGGGCAAAAAAACCTAACATGTGCGCAGGATGCTAACTTTTTGCCCATTCTATATAGTCCAGTATGCTTTCATTGTCCCTAAAGTGTGTCCTTTATTCCAAAATCTACACAGTTCATATCACACAGCTCCATTTCTATGGCACTACTTGAAATGTGGGGTTGGGGGGGGGGGGGAAATCAAAGTAGAACCTGGTAGCTGTTGGTTTAAAGCTAACCAGGCACCCCTTGGCTATAACCAGGAGTTAAGTAGCTGCCAACAATTTTGAACCCTGTACAACGAGAGTGTGGGAGTCCCTCTACTGAGAACGAACCACGTGTTCTTTCTGCACCCTTCACAGAGGATAAATATTCATTTGAATATCAGCCTGGTCCCACCAACAAGGGCAGTGCAGCACCGAAACGCTAAGCAATTCTCCTCTGAACAAAAGTACCCTTAGCCACCCCAGACACGCTTTTCTGCCTTATTGGGCTCCCTCTGTGAAGCGAAGCGGAGCTTCTCTAAAAGCACAGCGAGCAAGGGGTCCATGTCTGGAATACCCGTTGTTACGTAGGGTAAAACCCCAAGTTTTACTATTTAAGCTAAGAGTGTGGGACCCCTCTACTGAGAATGAATACGAGTCAAATACCTTGTTCTATGGAATTTCTTCCACCCATGAGGGTCTACAACCACGTTTTAGCTCACCTCTGGAGTGGAAGGTACATATAATGAACATCACAGAGTGCTCATATAACAGGAGGGCCTACAGCTTAGAAATGTTATGCACTGTATGACCGAGGCAGTGTATAGGCAAACGAACATAAACCATAGTTGGTGAGGAATATGGTACAGAAAGGGGTTATTATGGAACGAACAGAAAATGGAAGGGATTTTATACACTGCACCGTATGGAATGCACTACTTATAATGCGCCTATTCACCGCGTGTTTCAAGGCAAGGGTGGCAAAGCTGGTTTCTGGAACAATAAAATAATATGTATTCAAGGGCCAACATGACCCTTTCCAAAGACAAGAAGGAGGCAGTGTGCGACCATAATAGAGTACATTAGCCGCATAAAAGGGACAGTATACGATGCTGTAAGAAAAAGCACATGGCCAAGATGGCAAATACCTCAATGTAAAACATGCAATATGTGGTGCATGGATTCCGCGAATAAAATAATTGCCAAGAGGCCCCATTTCGCGTGGTCACTTAAAGACAGTGACGACTTTTTGGTTAACATCACCTGTCCATCTGCGCGTTCTCTAGGCTGTGTCATAACGGGAAGCGATCGAACATACACGTCCCAGAATCCGAAGCAACATAACCAAAGAGTGGCAACTGGCTTAATGTGACAACACAGCGTCCCTTAAGAAGGGACTAGAGGTGGGCACCACTGTTCTGACTTGAAAAACTGTTTCTTTCATATACTCTTTTTACTTATACCATAAGTAATAATTTTAACCTTGAGCTGTCAGAAAAAATAATCCCGACACAAGGATCAGAACTAATTAGGCAACATGAAAAGGAAGGAGCATCTTCTGCCCTACTACAAGCAGCACATTCTTGCTCGGTTTCTAGTCGAGGTGGCTCCCAAAGACATGGAGCTGGCGATTTCCCTCTGAATAGGTGATGCTCGCCAATCTTCGAACAAAAGCAGGCACTGACCAACCACTCCAAAAATACACAACCACCAAAAAACCCACACTTGACTACAGCATACTTGCCAACCCTACAGATTTAGGCAGTAAACTACTGCTTTTGAAGCAGTCCTACGCCTACAGATTTCAGTGACAGATGCCACTGTAAAAATCAGTAGTAAGTAATGTATGTGATTCTAAGGCAGGATCCAGGACAGAGCATGCAACACATTAATTAGTTTGTCTATATACAGTGGACTGGTAGGCGATTCCTTTGATTGCACTCAGACCAATCCACTGACCCAGCAGCTGCGTGACTCTGTGCTGCACTCTTGCTGGTACAACACTTAGGTGAACCAGCAGTGAAAGCAAGTGGCAGAGTGTACACCATCACACAGCATCTGCCCACAATTTGGTATTAGCATTCAGAATTATACATTTTTAATATTTCAACAGCTTTCCATGTTGTGCATTTTCCTCTGACGTCATTGTTATGGAAATTATTCTTTTTCAAACTTGAACAATACTACATCTTTTTGGCCACAGAATGTTTGCAAGTATGCTACAGAGCAGCGTAACTTCTGGCTGTTACCACAAACTGGCCATTGCATTTGTGGGGTGCGGGGGTTGTAGTTTTCGTTTGCAGATATACGCATTGGACTGCAAGGGCCAGGAGGCACCGCCAGCCTCTCTCACGCACCTGCGCCGTGTAGGCGTAGTCCACCAGGGCCCCAATCATGGCCGGTTCCACCCCGTTGATTGCCACCCGCTCCTGCTGCGCCTCGGCCAGGCCGGCGTTGGAGAACATGGCCCGGAAGTAGGAGCTGCAGGCGGCCAGCACCAGGCGGTGGCACGGGAAGTCTTGGCCGCCGCAGCACAACACCACGTCGCAGAAAGAGCGCAGCAGGCGCAGGCTGTTCAGGCCCTCGAGCACCTGCAGCGGGTGCCTGGCCTCGGTCAGCAGTAGCTCCTCCTCCGAGCCCTCCTCGGACTGCTGGGGAGAAGTGGGGCTCGGCGAGGGCGGCTCCTGCGGGCCGCGCGCTGCAGTGCTGTTGCGAGGAGGCGCCTCCATCTCTAGTCTGGGCTCTGGCTGCGGGGGAACCTTTCAGATCTCAGGGATGTCTTACTTGTTTTGAATGGCCTCTTCCGCCCTCTAATTGCATCACTTCCTGGCCCGCGGGCTGCTTCCTCTTGCAAAGTGACATTTCCTCCTCCGAGCCGGTGTTGGATGATATTCTGCACCCCCATGGCAGAATGATCGAGCCAGTTCATCAGTCGTCACACAACACCGGCACCAGCTTTCGGTTTCAAATTCCCTCTACCGATGTTTAATTTTTTAATAATAAAATATTGTATAACTCCTGTTAAAAAAAAATATAATCTTATTGGAAAAAGAAAATCTTTTCTCTCAACCTGTGATTCTCTAAAGAGTGACGTCTGTGGTGAGGAGCCGTTAGGCCGCATGACCAGGCGGGCTCGTAACGTACCTCTCTCTCTCTCTCACTAGAGTGTGGACTGCTTTTCGCGGGCTTTCTGCGTCACCTTTGTTTGCTTGCCCACGTGTTCGCTGTCACTATTCCCTCCACAATCAAACAAAACGAACAAACGTGAACTTTTGAAACGGGCTCCATCATTCCTGGACCTTCTGACTTGCGCCTGTCTATAGACATCATTCAGGATGTATCCTTGAAGTCTAGTGGAGGGTACCAGCATACTTGCCAACATCCTACAACAATCTACATTGTTGGCACCACTGGAGCATTAATACACAACCCATCAAACAGCACAACAAGGAAAGATGTTCAAATGTTTTAAATGTATAATTCTAAATGGAAAGCTAAGACCAAATTCTTTTTTTTTTTAATTATATATGCAGACATGCCAACATTCTTAAACACCTGAGAGGGAGATTAACCCACAGAAATCGGGAGAAGGTAATTTTCCCATAGGATTACATTGGCGATATAGTTATTTTAGGCGGGAGACAGTAAAAAATAGCACTATTTTTAGTTGCAAATTCGGGAGACTCCCACCTAAATCGGGAGGGTTGGCATGTATGTATATCAGACATGTCAACATTCTGGAACCCCTGAGAGGGAGATTTCACAACAGAAATCGGGAGAATGTAACTTTCCCATAGGATTGCATTGGGGTTATAATTATTGCATAGCTCTCAACCATTTGTGTTGCAAAGGCGGGTGAAATGACCCGATTTTGTTTTTGGCGGGTGAGACGCCCATTGAAATGAATGGGAGTGCTGGAGGCTTGGCGGGTGAGTCAGCCTTTTACAAGGCGGGTGACACCCGCCAAAAGCGTGTGAGTTGAGAGCTATGTTATTGTATGCGGGAGACAGTCGAAAAATAACACTTTTTAATTTTTTAATTGAAAAATCGTGTCTCCCGCCTAAATCGGGAGGGTTGGCATGTATGGTATATGGTAACAGAATAAGCTTTCAAAATCAACAAAATCATATTTCCACAAAACACATATAAAAACAAAACCAATTTTACATCAACCTGGAATTTCCTATACATTTTCCGAGAGGTTTCAGGCCGGTGTTTGAATCTAGCGCGTACTTGTACTGCAGGATTTATGTTGCTGGGGATCAAACCCCGTGATATCAGGTACGAATGAGATTTCCTACGGGTCTTACTCGCGCATTGTATTCTGTACCACCATGGGATTTCGCTCTCCTTAGTTTGTCTCTCACGCACGCATACCTGGGTTACTTTTTTCGTAGGTTCTTTCCGTGAGGCAACTAATTGGATACGCCAATCGCATTTGTCCAGCAAGAACCACACTATACGACCGTAACCACCCACTTTTGTGTAAACTTCAGAATCTCAGGTAACCACTTTCACCAAGAACCTTCTACTATCTGTTTACAGACAAGACGTTACTTGGCCTAAAACATGGCTTTCCATATTTCATCCCGCTGATTCCCACAGGCTTGTTCGCCTACACCACAAACGGTGTATCCGTCCCATTTTCGATCATCTTTAGGGTTTGCAGTACTCCTTCCAAAATATTTACGGTAATCAAATTTCTAAAACTTTTTTTTTGTATTGCATGGAGTGGTCTCACATGATATGGCTATTCTAGGGACACCATTATCCCCGCATGAAATTCCACTTCATTTTACCATGGGGTAGCACTTTCTTGCTTTCGTATTTTAACACACTTCTCTTCCATATTCTCGCACCTAACATTTAGGATGGGCTTTTAGATTTGGACACCCCACCCACTATTCTTGACAACAGTACATCTATAGAATTTGCGCATGGCAGGTTGATCAAACATATTCTCTCAGTAGAATGTCATACTTTATGTGTAGCACTGGACCGGTAATCAATCAGAGGGTTCACCCAATGGTATTTTTGTGAATGTTTGTGTTGTGGGCCTCCACTCAATCATAGCACCAGTTGCCACTGAATTGTTTTTTGACTGTCCAGCCAGGACTTTTCCTCATTGCTGTTTTTCATTTCCGCCCCTTTTTTTGGTTTCCCAACATCCTGTTTCAGAAACAACATTCTTCATCCACATTGGTAATGTTTTGTTGTATCTGTTTTATTATCATATTCTGTGCATATGGATTCTGTTTTTGGGTTTTTTCTGTTCTATCTGACCCTGTACATATGATCTGTGCGTGATGTCAACACATGTTCTTTGCATTTCCGGTTGTACCACTAACTACATATGCTCCTTATCGTTGGGAGCGTTTATGATTTATTATTCATTTACATTTGTTGTTCTTCTGCAATGGTATGTCACATGTGGGTTTGATTTTATTTAATTATACACAGTTTTGCCTTGAAAAGGGCCCAGTGTTGGGTCCAAACATGTGCCGGTAAACCTGTTCCAAATTCAGCAGACCTGCTCTAAATTCTACTATAAACTTAGTTTTTTACAAATGAATGCCAGCATACTTTTACTTTTGTTTATTATACCTGCATCCGTTTCAATCCACAATGTGTGCTGTGCGCCTTGAATGAGGTGACACTCCCTTTATCTTTCTTGCTAAATTTAGTAACAGTAACATACTTTCTAAATGACTTTTTTAATTTTTTATTTTTTTTACAAGTAACTAATTGGAAATGATTAGGAAACCTACACGGGCCAAACAATAATAAAACGGTGGGCCTACTAAGCCTTCCATGTTCCGAATCATGAAATTTACCAAGAGGCAGGCTAACCCTTCTTACCAAGGGCTTAAAGCCCTATCTTGCAGCTCTCCAGTATTTATATCTCAGCTATTGACTTCTGCTGAGACTGACCATCAATCAATATTTCCCATAATTGATCTTGTGCCCAATGTTGTCTCAGAGAAAAAGAACTGTTGTCTGGCCCATCTAGTTCCTTCACACTCCATCATCAGATGTTTAATGGATTGGTTTTCTGGGTTTTTACAAATCTGGCAGAGGTTTAAGGCCATTTCCCCCATTCCTCTTCTTGCTAACAACTCACCAGTATGTAAGATATTCAATCGTAGTCTTAAGAATGTATTCCTAATTCTCCAGTCGGGGAACTTGATTTAAATATTTGCTAAAAAAGCCCAGCTTTCGATCTATTGTTTGTAGGGGGTTAGGAATGGACCCTAATTTTACCTTTTCAGTAGTATGGATCCAGTCCGTTTCCTCCCATTTTCTTTTTGCCTTTATTGGGTTTTCTTGCAACAATTTTCTCTCTATATCTGCACATGAGAGTAACTCTTTCACCAGTAAGTTTAACTTTTCCAGAGTTTTTGATCTACCCCCCTCTAGGTGTTTCCTCATATCTGTATACAATGAGTTATCTTGAGCTGTGGTAATCCGTTGTTGCAATAGTATCAGTTTCTAACCAACTTGGCATTTTAGGGATCTGAGACCCAGCTCAAATCTGAGATTGACCACCGCCAGGTGTCAATGTTACACAATACAAAGGGGAGCGAATTCGACACTCTCTCCCGAAGCAGAGAAGCCGAATGAAGTCGACCCTCCCACCGTGGTTGGCACAGGTACCTGATATGAAAAAAACAGGTTACCACGTGGCAGCCAATGGGGGGAAGAGAAGTTAGGGAGAGGTTGTGGATAGGGTAGGGGATTTTAGGAACACCGGATACAGGGTTAGGGACACCTAGTTTGGATAGGACAAGGGAAGCAACCGGGAGAAAACCCTACCTATCGTAGCTTGTAATTACGACATAACTGTAACATTCATAACCAGATCCTGCTTAGAAACAACTGATCTTGATACACCTTAGGACATGCATTGAGCCCTCTGTGCATGCAGTATTCAAGCACCTTTCCTGCTTAACAGCACCGGATATTGATACACCTTAATACGTGCAAGGACTCTTCTTGAATACAAGGACTCACATGGATAGCAAGCATAAACAATTGGGTTAACACTCACAATGATTGACAAAACACATGGCCCTCAGGGCGAGCACGAAGCACAAACATAACATAAAACTCTGCACATGTAACATGAATGATAACCACAGGCTCTCCTTTCTTGGTTTTTCCAAACACCCAGTTACAGCACTGGATGAGCGAGTTGTTAACTCCCCACGGCGAGGAGCGCTTCTGAATGAGCGAGCACAATGTTCATGAGACTCATACGATTGCCCCATTCATTGTAGCCAGGTGTTACAAGATCCATATCCCAACCTCATAATCTTATCAGACCTTTCCCCGCACTTATCTTAAGTCCGGGAGGCCCGCAAGCCGTCCCGGACGCAGCGCTAACACACCCACAGCAGTGTCTTGAGACCTCTCCGCCCGCCACCGCTCATACTGTTCCAGCCCTTCCCCATACTTCTCGTATGTCCGGGAGGCCCGCAAGCCGTCCCAGACACCACAGTAATGCGCCCTGAGAAGTCTGGCAGCAATTCTCTGCCTGCCGCCGCTCAGTCTTTCGGTCCTTCACTACGACATCGTACGCGGCTGCAAAGGCTGTAGTCCTTCACCGCTCGCTCCTGCTGGAAAACAAAATAAACCACACCTACCGTGCGCCGTTGGCCCTTAATAAGCTGTTGCTAATCCCTCACAGCTGGTCACACGGGTGCGCTATTTTCAACTACAAATTCCCCAAGTGCTGCTGGGAATTGTAGTTGATTCACATGTTCCGTGTTTTCTTACTTTTCTCAGCCTTTTATGCACACTCCCTTCTTGCACCAACCCTTATTCCTGACACCAGGCTCATTGGCAGACTCAAAGCATGTTCCCATAACAGGCCTTCCCATTTTTGCCACGTGGGGTTCCATAACTGGGGTTTAGCTTCAAGACCATATAGCAAGACGGGAATTACCTTTGCCTGATAGAACTTCAGAACCAGAATTATTGAAAATCTCCCATATTTCCACAGAGTTTTCTTCATCTGTGCTGCAAGGGGTTTTATTTTTGTTTCGAGGTTTTATTTTTGTTTCGATATCCAACTCCACCTTACATATTGCTGGGTTTGCATAGACTATGTACCCCAAATAAACCATATCCTCCACCCTTGTTATTACCTCACCCCCCATTACCTTAGATTTATTTGGATTTAAGGAAAGCCCATTTTCACCTGCATACTGGTGTAGACTGTTGAGCAAGCAATGTAGACCAATGGCCGTTCTGACTAGGACCACCTTGTCGTCTGCGTAAGCAAGTCAGTGAATTTTTGTCCCATTCAATACTGGACTTGCCAACGCATACAGCGCTAAGTAGTCCCCCATGCCTACATATTAAAGAATAAGGGGGCCCCGAGGCATCCCTGCCTGACCCCCCCCCCCCAATTTACTCTGACCGGTTCAGACATATTACCCTCTGTGTCCAATCGCACTCTAATGTCATTCTCTCTTTGGAACTCGATGAGCATCCCCAAGAGACCTTCCGGTATACCCTTTGCTCTTACCTTCTGCCAGAGCCTTCCCCTATCTACCTGATCAAATGCTTTGGAGAAGTCAACCCAGGCTCCATACAGTTGTTCTTCACCCCTCTCCTGTGTTTTGTCACTCAATAGGTTTATCATCGTACCATTTATTGCAGTAGAAAGCCCCCCCCTGAAGTCCGTTTGACATTTGGATAACACCCTTGCTCTTCTTTACCAGGTCTCCAATTCTCCCAACAAGATAAAAATCTTGCTGTCAATGTCCAGGAGGACGATAAGGCGGTAGTTTGATGCCAACGTCCTATCGCCCCCCTTAAACAGGGGGATGACCGTAGCGGTTCACCATGAAGGTGGCAATTGCTTCTTGGCCAAGATCTCTCTAAAAAGCCAATTAAGCAATTTTGCACACAAACCCGAGCTATTCCTCAATACCTGATAGGTCAGACTATTTGGTCCTGCAGCTTTCGAGGTGGACCCTTTCAAAATTAGTTCTTCAATATCTGATTCATTGAAAGTTAAATGCCAATTAGCCTGTATGTTACATTGGCATACAGTTTTTTTTTCGGGCTTACCAAAGGCTAGACTTAGATAATTAATCCATTCTTTCTCTGGAACCAAATTACATTGTTGGTTTGTTTTTTTTCCCTTCCAACTCATGTATTACGGTTCAAAATCCCTTTGCATCCCTTTTGCCCAATAGCTCTAGTATATGTTCCCCGTCTTGTTGATGTCTTTTTATATTACTCGACAGTGACCACTCTTTATATGAGTTTTTTAAGGCTCTTTTTTCCACCTTTTGATCCTCCTCATTGCCCATATTGTTTTTACCAATCTTAAATTCTTGTTTAGTTTTTTTTTCTTTTCCATTGCTTCCTCATCATACACATGTCGGTGAACTTGTTTTGGTCCACCACCATTAGTCTTGGGTGGGCAAGTTAACCAAATAAACTTTTTAAAGCCTAAGGGGGTGCAGTTCTCTTTTTGAATATGCTCGGGCAGAGCTGATAGCCTTTCATTAAGATTCGTTCCCCTACTTTATATTTAAGTAAACAGACTCTTCCCTTCCTGACATCATAGCTCTGGGTGTTTCCTAATTGAGTTTCTGATGTTATTTTTGGGAAGGAGAGCTCTAAACAAAGGTGATCACTCCCTCCCCCTTCTCTAATATTCAAGGTGACTTTTTGTTCGAAAAGGGGACCTGAGAGAAACAGATAATCCAGTGTTGAAACTGAGGTGCCCTGTATTCTGGAGGGTTTCTCTGGGATGTCTCCTGGCAAGTTTACATTTGACATTTTAAGATCCCAGTCATTTAAAAACTCCATCCATAAATGACCGTTCTTAGTAATTCTCCTCCCAGTTAATTTTGTTTGATTTCTTGACATTTGAGTACATTGTTCATTCAAATCCCCCTCCAAAATTATGTCTGCTCCCGAGTATAATGTTTTAATTTTCCCCAGGGATTTGGCTAGCTGGTCCAAAAAAACACAAAGCTCTGAACACACAGGATTCCAGTAGATATTATAAAACAACATCACCCGATCACATTTGTTATTTCTTAGTGTCGCAAACCCGGTGTATTCGATTGTATAATGGTGACATCCTTGAATTTTGAGCATTTGAAGGCCATAAGCAACACACCAGTGGGCCTCCCTCTTGCTTTCTGGGAGGCCCCGTGCACCTCTATGTGATATCCCTCTACTGCAATTTGATTGGTTATCCATGTCTTTTGCAGCATCAGGACATCCCCGTCCCCAAAGAGATCGTTTTTCATTGCCCTTGATGTGAAGTTGTTGGGCTCCCGTGTGTTACAACAAATGACCTTCAACCCTTCATTTTTAAAGAGGTTGTTGGCCTAGCCCAAGTTTCTCGAGAATCTCAGTGAGGATACTCGGGAGCAGTGCTAGGGTATTGTCCTTGTTAGTGTCTCTCGATGAATCGCCAGAGCCGGGGGGAATCAGGAGTTGAGTTAGATGACAGTTTCCCCCACCCTGTTTTTGAGAACCTTTCAGACCCCCTGGACCCGTTGTTTGCTGTGATTCTGGTTGAGTTTTTGACACTAAAATATCAAATTTCTTCAAGCCCGATTTTGCTTCCTCAATAGCCACATACACCTTTCTTGAAGTACAGCCTACTTCTGCAACCAGAGGGTGATTTGGGCCTGGAAATCTTACGAACTCTACATCTCTACTGTTAACTAGAAAAAGACTTGGTACTTTCTTTAGCACTGATAGAATCATCCCCCGATTTAGACATTTTGCGTGATTTTTATTTGTAGAGAGTGATAACCAAATTATCGGCATTGCAAATGGAGATGCAGTTTTGGTTTCTCTTCCCTCTTGTGCTCTTAATCTTTCCTCTGTTGCTGAAATACCAGAGTCTGGATTCACTATCTCGTCTGTTTCCTGGAATTTCCCCACACCAATCCTGATGTCTCCGATCATCCTACATTTACCTCTCCCAGTTTTATTTCTTCCACAGGAGGTGCGACTTTTTTCGGAACTTGAGTCATTTTTAGGAAGATCGGGGCAATCTTCTGATTTGTTTATGCTACTCCCGAGTTTACGTCCTTTCCTGGTGGTTTTATTGCCCCTGTCTTTGATTTGGCCTTTAGGAATATCGGGGCTATTGTTAGGACTCCCTTCAAATTAGGTAACACAGTGTCCAATGACGAATCAATCTTCACTTTTTCAGTTTGTGTTCCTCTCGATGTCAGAGTTGTATTGGACTCTTTTGATGTTCCAGATTTTCTTAAGCCTTCTTGGGCTTTTTTAATACCTTTTGTCCTGTTCTTTGGTCTTCCTTCCTGTCTCCACTTTCGCCTGGGAACCATCCATTGAGTCTAACTCAACAATCTTCTGTTCCGCCCCCGATTTTCTTCAGGAATGAGTTAGTATCCGAGTTCTTATTTTTCCCTTTCTTCTGATTCTTTGATTTTTTTCCCGTTTCTTTGGAACTACCTTCTCGTTCAGTCTTTTTTGCGTCCTTGCTTCCCTCTTTCTCTCTCTTTTACCTCCCAGAGGATCGTTTTGCGAGCATGGTTCTTTCTCACCCTCCACGTGGTTTTCCGTTTGACTTGGGGAGTTGACCATTAGAATTTTTGGATTTGGTTCTTCATCTTGATAACCCTCTTCTAGGTTAGCCAGTCTCCGGAACTCCTCTAAGACTGACTCAGAGAGAGGGATATCATCCACCTGGGAGTGTTGCCCCTCTTCAAGTTCCTTTCGTTCAATATCCAGATTTCTTTGGGTCAGAATTTGCAGTTGTGTCAATATGTCTTGTTTCACAGCCAGATCTGCCTCTTCACATTTCGTCTGTGCTGCCAAAGACTGTTGGATTGCTGAAAGGTCTAAGCCTTGCTTAACTGATTCAATCTTCAGCTCTTGTAGTTTTTGCATAACATTTGTATTGATGGCATTACTGCAGCCTACTACTGCCCTTTCCAATGTGGCCACCTCATTCGTCATTTCTATTAAGGAGCCAGTTTGCGACTGAACTTCACCCTTCAATAGTTCAAACATTGAGACTAATGAGTTTAGCACATAATTTAATGCACTCAATGTGTTTAAATTTGAGTGATCCCTGGCTTGTGCTGTTACTGCTTGGTGGTCACTTATTTCCAGGGACAATTGCTGTTCTGCCAGTCTTTCTTCCTGACCAAAATTCAACGACTCTTGGTTTTTGTCCACACCGAATAAATTCAACTTTCCAAGTGTTTGTTCACTTATGTCCAAATCCATTAATGTACTTACAGAGCCACTGTTTCTTCTGGGTCTTTTATTTAAGTTTGGCATGCTGTCCTTTCCCTGAGTGGGCTCATGTTCACTTATGAGTCTTTTTTTCCCAAAGTGATCGTCTATTTTTTATTACATTTTTGTCGTTGTTATTGTAAATTCTAATCCTCTTTTCCAATTTTCTGCCAATGTGTTTTCTTCTTCCTGCAATTCGCTATTTCTTACTGGTGTATAAACAGCAGGTTCCACATAGACCTGGGCTTGCACATGTTGTTTCCCTGCTGCAGACAGCGTGTCCCCCCCAACTGAATCTGGGAGACCCTCTGAGCAGCTGGCAAGAGGACTACTGGCAGTTTTTGGCTCTTCCCATTCTGGAGCTCTTATGTCATCCTGGATGGGATTGCTCCGCAATTTCATGGCCACTTTGTGGTTTTTATCTTCAATGGCTGATGGGGCAATGTGTAGATTTTTCTCCCCTTTTGTGTTGCCTTGACAGCAACCATATGTTTCTTTTGACCCTTTAAAGATTTTAAATAGCTTTTGAAAACAGGTATTTTTCCTGCCAATCAAAGGCTTTGTGCTGGAATCACTTTACATCCTTGCCCGCCATGTCCTGGGCGTGGCTAGCATCTCGTGAGTGGGCTCGTAGGAAAAGCTCCTTCTCAGACAAATCAGGGCGTCAGGGTAGCACAGCTCAGCTCTGTCGAAGAGACCTCCTGAAGACGTCGGGATCAAAGGACCGAGGTCCAACAGTCTCCCGATGAGTCTGGTAAGCTACGTCGCTAGTTCACATAGTCTCCTGATAATTTACTGGGCGCCCTCAGTTATTGGTTGCCGCAGATCCAGTGTGCCATCTTCCTAAATTGCGGCGGGATCAAGGGAACATAAATCCGACAGTCTCCCGCCGCGTGTTGGGTACACTGCTTTTTTTCTGCCTCGTAGTTTCATCTGTTCGAACTAGGCTTGCCCTTTTAAGTTTTATTATTCCCACGCCTTAGGATTGTGTTACGCACTAGAACACAGTCTGATTTTTATTGAACTAGCAGAATGTGAGGGGGTCTTCACGTATTCCGAGCCAAAAAATAAATGTTTACTTCCACTTTGTCTTTACGGACGTGTTATTACGTATTCATTAAAGTCCACTTACTTGTCTCTTAAGGGCTTCTACACCTCCTAGGTGTCTGTCGGCGGCCGACCCTCACTGATCCCCAACGGACCACAAAAGACCACTTGCACCACTTCCACACCGCATGTGTTCCGTGCTGAGAGTGTGGTTATAAGCTTGTTGCCAAAGCAGTCTCCAAACAAGCTCCTCCTCTCCTTAGTGTCCACTGAAGAAATCCTTTAGCACAATCCATGCGGGGTGACCACAACAGACCACTTCCACACCAAATTCAATTACCTAACTGCACAGAAGGTAATCACAGAGCTTGTAGGCAACGTTTGTAACTGATCTGTAGCAGCAGCATGGCCAATACATATGTATTCCTGCAGTGCAAGATTAATAACTGAACAACATGGAGACTGATAACCTCCTCAGTCTGATATGCAGATGCTGTGTGATGGTGGTATGCTCTGCCACTTGCCTTCACTGGTGGTACACCTAAGGGCTGTGCCGGCAGAGTGCGGGGCAGAGTCATGTAGCTGTCAGGTGACTGGATTGGTCTGAGCCCATCAATCAAAGTAATCACTTACCTGTCCACTTCACAGACAGACTAACTAATGTGTTGCATGCTTTCTCCTGGGCCAGTCTCAAGCAGCCTGCCTTAGCGTCACATAAATTACCTACCCCTGTAAGAAGCAGTAGGATCTGTCACCCAAATCTGTAGGCGGTAGGACTGCTTAAACAGCAGTAGCCTACTGCCTAAATCAGTAGGGTTGTCAAGTATGTACCAGTCGCCTCCGGAATGAGTATCATTCTCCTCATTCTCTGTGTGGGGTGCCTGATTGAGGCTGTCCCCTGCCATGGTCTTCGGGTGCAGCAGTCTCCTGCTTCAGCGTTTCATTTTGTTCTCCCGCTGGTGGTGGGTGTCCTGTCGACAGGGAGCAGGCCCTCGTGGGGGTTTTCTCTTCTTGGGATTACTCCCACAGGGTGTGTGGCGTCTGCTTGAAATGGGACACATTCCAGGTAACTGTCTCAGGTATTTGTGCAGCCGTGACTAACCCATGCTCTCGGTGGGTGATAGTCCAGGGGTGAGACTGATATGGGGAGGGCCATTGTTCCTCTTGGCGTCCGGTTCCTCACCAATGCTGGATCTCTTACCTAGAGGTCAATAGGTATGGCTCTTTTTGATCTGTCTTCCTTTGCGTTATGCTCCTCTCTCTTGCGCTCCATGCGTTCCAAGTCTACTTGGGGGTGTTGGGGGGGCGTGGCTCCCACGTGTGGTGGAGTGGCAACCTTGCCTGGATGGGTACCCCGCACATCAAGGCTGCGGGCTGGCCTGGGTGTCCGAGTGAGGGGTTTGTTGATAGGATCGAAGGAACCGGTACAGTTCAGGTAGCCACAATCGTCTTTTATCCTTCGCAATCCTCACAGCTTTGGTGATTGATGCCATAAATCTTTCTACATTACTGTTGGTCTGGGTCCAGCACAGTGTGATGTGGTGGTGGTGGATCCCCATGTCATCAATGAAGCGTTTGAACTCTTTGCTTGTAAACGGCGGGCCATTGTCACTCTTTATTGATGATGGTATGCCATGGACCGCAAACATTTTCTCTAGCGCTGTGCTGACCCTTGCTGCATCTGTTGAATTGACTGGCTCGACTTCTGGGTATCTAGTGTACTCATCTATGGCCAGCAGGAGGTAGCCTCATTGGCGATCGTGCAGAAGTCAATGCTTACTGCATCCCAGCGGCACTCGCTTCTTGGCGGACAGGCCATGGGCTCTGGTGGTCCGGGCCTGCGGGTCGCTAGGCATACCGTGCAGGTTTCAACAAGTTTGATGACCTTCTTCTGTATTTGTGGCATCGACACTCGTGATTTGAGGAAGGCTTGTGTCTTCACAATCCCCTGGAGGCCCTCGTGTGCGAGTTGGAGTGCTCTCTCTTGGAGGTTGGTTGGCATTACTATGCAATGTTCCTTGAGAATGAGGCCTTTCAGTGACGAGGACAGTTCGTGGCGTATCCCAAATAATGGCTGTATCATCTCCTGCACTTGGGGCGTCCGGTGGGTGACAGCGCTGAGGAACGTTTTCCACTCGCCGGTTAGGAACGCCTTCTTGGCCATTTGTAGGCAGGGGTCCCTGTTGTTGCTTCCACAATTTCGTCAATTTTCATAGTTTTAGATTTGGCACACACTATTATCTGGCATACATGCTCCTCTGTCTCCCTGGCTACTTCGTGTTATTTAACTGTGGCTGTTCGGGGGTGTTGCGATAGAAAATCAGCAGGGCTGTCGGCCCCAGCTCGGTATTGTACATCGAAGTCGAATTGCTGTAACTGGAGCATCCAACGTTCAATTCTCGCTGGGTGGTGTAGTGCTGATCCTTTGAATATCGTGAGCAGGGGTTTATGGTCTGTTAGTACCTTCACAGTGTCTCCCAGGATGTCAAAATGAAAGTGCCTGCACCCCATATGATGACTAGGGCCTCTTTTTCAATATGTGCGTAGTTCCTTTCAGTGGGTGTGAGAGCTCTGCTGGCCAACTCGATGGGGACAACCGTTCCAACCTTGGTGAGGACATCTCTGAGGCCAACGGGGCAGGCGTCCACCAGTAGCTCTGTCTTGCGTGACGTGTCAAAGAATGCCATGGTGGCATCGCTGGATAGCGAGTCTTTGATCTTCTGGAAAGCATTTTTCTAGGTCGCTCCCCATTCCGATGTCTTTGCCTTCGTAAACTCTCGCAGGGGAGTGGCAATGGTAGCTAGGTCGGGCATGAATCGCCCGCAGTATGTTGCCATACCTAGAAAACTGCAGACTTTGTTTGCAGAGGCGGGGCCTGAGCATTTTTGATGTCTTCCACTTTTCCTGGGTCTGGAGACACCCCTTTCTCATTAAAGACATAGCCGGAGAAACTCTTCCAGTCGCTGTAGGGTGGCTGCTAGTCGGCTGTTGTGTTCTTTTTTGTCTTCCCATAGACCAGGATGTCATTGCTCACATTTGTAACTCCTGGGAGGTCTTGGAACACTTTGCATATTTCGAGTTGAAAGACTTCTTCTGCCGACGAGATTCCAAAATTGAGCCGGCGGTATCTTCTCAGCCCTAGATGTGATGAGAATGTCGTAATGTACCTTGAGTCCTTTGACAGGCGGATTTGATGGTACTCTGACCTTACGTCCAGTTTGCTGAAACCTGTGGCCCCTGTGAGGTCTACGATCAGCTTCTCCACTGTTGGTGTTGTGTCTTTCCCGCCCTATTGCCACCTTGAGCAGGCGCATGCCGATGCATATGCGCACCGCTTGGGTCTGTCTGGGTTTTGCTATCACTACCATGGGAGACACCGAGGGCGTGGGCCCAGTGGTCTGCTCGATGATCCAGAGGTCTTCAAGTTTGTTCAGCTCCACTTCTACTGCTGCCCTCATGTGGAACGGGACTCTCTGCTGTCGAACCGCCCTTGGTTCTACGGGGGGGGGTCGATGTGGAGCTTTACTGTCCTCCCTTTTAAGCATCCTATGCTTTGGAATAAAGTCCAGTGTTTTGCTAGTGGGTGGTCAATTTCTTTGGATTGGATTGCAAAGGTAAACATTATTAGTTCCAACCTTTCTGCGGTTGGGCAGCTGAGAAATGTCTCAATTCCTGCATCGACTACATAGATGCGGATCCTGCAGCTCTTCCCGTTGTGTGCAAGGGTGATTTTGAAGTACCCCATGACTGGTAGGGGTTTCTTACAACCGTAGAGGAATAGCTGTACTGGCCCCCACCGCAGGGGTGGTCTGGGGTGAAGTTTGTCAAGCCTTGTGGTTGGCATGATGTTCACTGTGGCGCCTGTGTCAATCATCATTATCACTGGAATGTCTCCAACGGTGACTCTGCAGCTGCAGAGTTATCTGCTGTCATTGGTCTGCCTGCTGTGTGCTGGTTTGACAGTTGATATGATGTGGGTCTTTTCCCGCCTGGATTTACGATATTGGTTAGTGAGATTTGGGGCCTGTTCGCTGCCTGACTGGTCGTCATTGCCACTGCTGCTGTCGGTGTCTTCTCCCTCGATTGCTCGGGCCCGTCCTTTCCTGATGTCTCGGGTCCAGTCGGGCTGTCTCCGTTGGCGGTGGTCGGGTTGTCTTGGGGCGGAACATCTGTGCATTCCTGGGCCTCGTGTCATTCCTCCAGTCTTGGGCTCTCCGTTAGGGAGAGTGGTCGGTGGTTCTCTGGGAGTTCAGGCAGACAGACGCGTAATGGTTGACCTTCCCACACTTGTAGCAGGTGTTGCCGTATGCCGGGCAAGGATCGCCTTTGTGTTGCTGTCCGTCACACCACAGGCAGTCTTTGGGCTTGCTAGCTGTCAGCCCATGTGGAGGTTTGTTTTGCCACAGGGCATTGATGGTGGTCATGCTGTTGTGTGACGTCTCTGTATACAGCGGCAGGCGACTGATCATTTGCTCCATTTCTGCCACATGTTCTTCTGTTCTTTCTCGTTGTCGCCCCATGGTAAGAATAGGAGATTCGTCTCTGACAGGATGGACCTCCAGAGTTTTTCAGAGGAGAGGCCATGTATAGCCTGTTGCCTTACTGCAAATTCATCGTCCGGGAAGTTGCAGCCGATGGCCATCTCCTGCAGCCGGCCGTGGAAGTCGTCGATGCTCTTCTGTGGGCATTGTCTGGCTTGGCTCACTTTGAACCGCTCAACATCTGGACAGACCTGGGGCTTGAACTTCCTTGTGAGGACAGCTTTCGCTGTCTCATAGTTGTCTACTGTGCCTCGATTTGGGAGCGCGCTGAATAACCTGAGCGCCATGGTGCCAAGGTTGAGCATAAGGAATGCCATTTGCTTTTCGTCTATGGTGATAGCTCGTGCTTTGAGGCTCAGTTCAAATTGCTGGATCCAGAGCTCCCAGTGGAGCCCTGTACGGGGGCCAAAAGGCTGAAAAGGCTGCATGAACGTTCCTTGCGTGGTTTCTAACCAGGTGTTGGTATGGGGTTCTGCCCTTACTGCCTCAGCGGCGTTGCTGTGGGGCCATCTGCTATGGTGTGAGGTTCATGGGAGGGCACGTGCACTTGGTGATCGTCTTTTCCTCACTGATGTGCTACGGCTGTCTGCCAGCGGCTTCAGTACTGGCCTGGCCATTGATAGGTGTGGCACCGCTGCTGTGCCGTGTGGTTGTCCCTACTGGTGGGCCACTGGATGAGACTTGGGGGCCAATGCTGTGTAGTGACTGGTGGCTGTAAAGGCCAAATGCCAGATACGTTGTCCTGTGCTTTAGGATACTTATGTTGTGGAAGCTTGGGCTTCCTGGCACATAATGTGCTTTCTGCTGGTGCGGCCACAGCAGATGCACTGTCTGAGGCCTTGGGCCGAGGGCTGAGAGTTCCTGCATGGCTGGCAGTGAGGGGCGCTGCTTTTGCAGGCGTGTGCGCATGCAGCGCACTTGATCTCTTTAATTTCTTTTTTCTATCTTTGTCGCCAGCGTTCTACTGACGCCCAGGCACCGTGTGGTGAAGGGCGCGACACGAGTCATCGGGCCCTGAGGGGCCTGGGGCACAATGCCAGCGTGACTTGCCATTGAGGGTGGGGGCTGCAACCGCAGTGTGTGTTCGCTCCCCCACCTTCATCGCCAGTGTGAGGAGCAGCCGTTAAGCAGAGGGACCAGGCCAGGCCGGTAACGAGGGGGGCGCGCTACACAGTCAAGCGCGTTATACAGGCACAGTAGCTCTCTCACTAGAGTGGGGACTGCCTTTTGCGGGCTTTCCCCGTCACCTTTATTTGCTTGTCCACGTGATCCCTGTCACGTGGACATCATAACGTCAGATGCTTTTGGCAGGTGTTCCTTTGAACAAATAATATATTGATGACGTTTGTGCATCAGGCTTCCTGCTGAATTCCTCTGGCTCCTAAGTGCTGTAATAATTACTGCCATAAAACATTTTTCTGGAGGCTGGTAAAACTAGGAGGGGGTGACCCCAGTCAAGCCCAAAAAAAGCTTTTGGCGAAGGCAAAAATAACGATGATGTGTTTTTTATATAGCGCTTAAACCACATATTTACATGCAATATCACCCAACCAACGTTGGTACTTATTTATCAACCTCGGAAGGATGAAAGGCTGATTTGGCCTTGCAGGGATTTGAACCTGTTACCCGCAGATCACAGCAACATGCACTCCACCTGCTGAGCTATCTTACCAGCAAAAGCAAAGATTGTTATAAGGAGCAGACTATCAAGTCTCAAGCAGCCTCATTTGTCTTTAGCAACACCAGACCAATCCTGGCACTCCTGCGATTGACTGATTGATTGTAATCCTCTTGCAAGATTTAGCTGCAGAGAGATTTCCGCCACCATTCCAAATGTCTGCATGGCGTGAGGCAGATTTGAGATAAATGTTGGCTCATGGCACTGCGTAGTACCTGATGGCCAGTGTCTGTTGCATGTCACCCCTCCTGGGAGCATGGCAGCTCCCAGGACTTGTGCAATGGTGGTAGGGAGGAGCACCGCCGGGTCCCTGCGCACAACAAAGGAATATTCCGAGAGGTCACAGTAGGTGGGCGGGGCCTGTGCACCCCCAGGCCTGTGGCAGTGAAACAGAGGAGCTGCATATGATCGAGCAGCCGGACCAGTGACAATGTAAGGTGAGATTGGGTGGGGGGCTCCATGCCCATACCCCAGCCCACCATGACATCAGCGAGAGGAGTGTGAAGTCTGTTGCCGCCTGTGATGCGGGCGGCAGCGGGAAGGCGAAGCTGGCCCCTGGCTGAGGCTTGCTCGGGCGCGCGGCATGCAGGGCGCGGCGCTGCAAAGACTACGCGACCACTCGTTGTGCTGCATAAACCCGGACTGGCGTGAACCCGCCAGTTCCGGTGATTCCTTTATTGCTCCTCCTCCTTCCGTGTCACGTGACCTTCCACGTTACGGCACGTGACACCACATTCCTCCCCAACTTGGAGGCAATTTCACAGATATCACCAGAAAACATTTTAACTTGGACTACCGTCTCTCTGCATCAGTCCTTGACGGTATACTCCGTCCACGACATATCCCTGGAGGCGAGATGACGGCTTGGGCTTCTCTCTCAGGCTGTAGCGGGTGTTCCTTTCCCTGAGCGGGTCTTCTATGGTGGTCTCTGCTCCAGTCTTCACCTCTTGCGGGTGCGGCCTGTCTGCTTCTTCCGGCGCATTTTCGCTACTCGGTGGTGTGCATCTTTGGGGCGTGCAGGTCGTCTCTTCTCTCGGTGATGATGGGTGTTCTTCCCACATTTCCGGGGGTACCTTCCTGAAGTGGGACACGTTTCTGGTCACGGTCTCCCCTCCTCGGGTGGCAGTGACCATGCTATGGTTGGCGGTCTTAACTGTCCAAGGGCGAACTTCAAAATTGAGGGACATCTTCTTCGGCGGTGCCCGGTTCCTGACGAGGACCGTGTCCCCTGGGTTTAGTTCTCTATGGCACGCTCGTCTGGCGATGCTTTCTTGCTCGTTGTGCCTCCTCCGCCTTGCGTCCATTTCTGGGATGTCCGGCTCGGGTGCTATCCAGTGGGGGTGTAAGGGGAGTTCCGCCTGTATCGGTACTCCGAACATGAGGGCTGCTGGGCTGATCCCGGTGGCTGAGTGTGGGGTTTGCCGGTGTGTTCTCAGAAACCGATACACTGTCTTCAGCCAGGGGTGCCCTTGCTCCTTGGCGATTCTGATGATTTTGTTTAGTGACCCCATGAAACGTTCCGTGTCACCATTTGCTTGAGGCCATCTCGGGGTAATACGCTGATGTTTGACGTTCACTTCTTTGAAGAATTCACGTAGCTCCTGACTGGTGAATGATGGTCCGTTGTCACTTTTCACTTTCCTCGGGATGCCATGCGTGGCAAACATCTTCTCCAGCGTGAGGATGGTGGTTCCGGCATTGGTGGATGCCACATGCTCTACTTCGGGGTATCTACTAAATTCGTCGATCACTACGAGCAGGTACCCTTCGCCGGCAATGGTGCAGTGGTCCATGCTGACTGCGTCCCACCGTTTGCAGCTTCGTGGGACACTGCTGATTGGCTCTGGGTTCTCCGGCCTCCTGAACGCCTCGCAGGCTGCACAGGACTCTACAAGCTCCGTTATTCTTTGGTGCATGTTCGGCATCCACATTCGGGACTTGAGGTACGCCGTAGACTTGACAATCCCTTGATGTCCACTGTGGGCTAATTTGAGCGCCCTTTCTTCGAGGGATTCAGGCAGTATGATTCGGTGGCCTTTCAGAAGTACCCCTTCCGGTGCTATCGAGAGTTTGTGCCTGATCCCAAACAGGGCTCTGAGTTTGGCTTGAGCTGACACTGTACGGTGGGTCATTGACATGAGATAGTTTTTCCAGCTTCCCGATTGAATGGCGGAGGCCGTGTATTGCAGGATGGTGTCCTCTTTTGTCTCTTGCACTACTTCCTGCAGTGTAAGGGCTCGCGGCCGGGCACAGGCCACCACGTGACAGACATGCTCATCCGTTTCTCTCTCGTGGTGTTGTTCGCTGTCTGTAGCGGGTCGCGGATGGCGGGACAGGTAGTCTGCCGGGTTGTCCGATCCTGGCCGATATTCCACCTCAATGTTGTACGGCTGCAGCTGCAGCATCCACTTTTCTGTGCGGGCAGGAGGGTGAGGGGCGGAACCCCGGAATATCGGGATCAGGGGTTTATGGTCGGAGAAAACTTTTGCCTGCTTTCCCAACAGGTATACCTTGAAGTGGCGCCACCCCCACAGATGGCCAGGGCTTCCTTTTCTATGTGGGCGTAGTTCTGTTCGGGTTTCGTGAGAGCTTTGCTGGCAAACGCGATGGGGAACAATCTGCCTTCACTGTCGGTTTGGGTCAGCACTGCTCCTAGGCCCACTGGGCTGGCATCGACGAGGAGTTCAGTCTGACGCTCTACGTTGAAGAATGCCATGGTGGTGGAGGCGGACAGGGTGTCTTTGATCTGTTGGAACGCCTGCTGGTGTACCTCAGTCCACTCCCACTTTTGGTCCTTCTTAGTTAGCTCCCTAAGTGGGCTCGCAATGCTGGCGAGATCGGGGATGAAGCGTGCACAGTAGGTTGCCATCCCCATGAAGCTTCTCACTTCCGAGGCAGACGGGTGGCTTAAAGTCCTTTATGTTATGTACTTTAGATGGGTCTGGGAATACTCCTGCTGCGCTGAATATGTAGCCGAAGAAGCATAGTTCGTCTTTGCTGAACTCGCACTTTTCCGCATTGAGTGTCAAACCCCGCCTCTTTAAGACTGCTGCTAGACGTCGGTGGTGTTCGTCTTTGTCTGAGGCGTACACAAGGATATCATCACTGATGTTGGTGGTACCTGCTAGCCCTGTGATGACTTTGCGGATCTCGTGCTGGAAGACTTCCGCGGCGGACGATATCCCAAAATTAAGTCGCTTATACCTCATTAGGCCGAGATGGGACGAAAACGTGGTAATGTATCTTGATTCTTTGGATAGTCTTAGCTGGTGATATCCAGAACGGAGGTCGAGTTTGCTGAATACCTTCACTCCCGTGAGATCTACGATGAGCTCGTCGATGGTGGGAGTTACATGGCGTTCTCGGCCGATGGCTACATTGGGAAGCCTCATGTCAATGCATATCCTTACTGCATTAGGCTGTTTCGGTTTTTGGGCTACCACAATCGGCGAGACCCACGGGGTCGGGCCTGATGTTCTCTCTATGATCCCCGCCTCTTCGAGCTTGGATAGTTCTTTTTCCACTGCGCCTCTCAGGTGAAATGGGATCCGTCTGTGTCGTACTGCCTTGGGTTCAACGGTAGGGTCTATGTGGAGTTTGATGGTTCTCCCTTTTAGGCACCCGATGCCCTGAAAGAGCTTCTTGTGTCGTCCTAGGAGGTTGTGGAGTTCGTTGTGTTGAACGCTGAATGCGAAGTGTATCAGCTTCAGTTTCTCGGCCGTTCTGCAGCTTAATAAAGTCTCGCAGCCGGCATCTACGACGTAGATCCATGCACGGCAATTGGTGTTATTGTGGGCAAAGTCTGACTTGAATGACCCGCGCACTGGGAGGGGTTTCTTGGACCCATAGGCATACAGCCTGACTTTCCTCTTGTGGAGTTCTGGTTTTGGGTGAAGTCTGTTGAATGCCGTCACTGGCATGACGTTTACTGTTGCGCCGGTGTCAATTACTACTTTGAGCGGGTCTCCGTTGGAGAGGACTGTGCACGATGGTCTCTTCTTCTGGCGTGATCGGCGTGATTTAACTGCTGATATTAGGTGTACTCGGTGCACTTGTCTTTTCCCCTTTTTCTTCCTCCCTTTGTCTCGCCTTTCGGGGGATGAGCTGCTGTCGCTGTCGTCGCTGTCACTCGTGTTTGGGGACCTTTGGGACTCATCGACTGCTCTAGCTTTACCTTTCCGCGCTTGTTGGCGGGAAGATTCTCTGGGCGCAAACTTTCTCCGTTGTTCTTGTGCTGGGTGCGGGCCGTAGTCTTTGTCATTCCTGTTCGGCGGATTCAGCCAGACGGCTGCATAGTGGTTAAGGCGATTGCATTTTCTGCATGTGGATCCCCATGCGGGGCAGGATTCGCCTTTATGCCATGGGCCTCCGCACCACTTGCAGGATTGGTCTCGTCCTTGTGATGGGTGAGGCCTCTGGTTCTGTTTTGGGCAAGTGCTTTGTTGCTTGGAGATGGCCGCTACGTCTTCTGTGGGTCCGGGGCTGTCTAGCGGCAATCTCTGGATGGCTGCTTCCATTACCGCCACTTGGTCCTCTGTCTGTTCGCGGAGATGCGCCGTCTCGAGAATGCGGGACAACCGCATGTTCTTCTCTGATAGGATTGCCCTTCTTAGCTTTTCAGAGGAAATCCCATTGATGATCTGGAGGCGAATGGCGAATTCCTCGTCCGGGAATTCACAGCCCACGGCCATTTCGCGAAGGCGAGCGTGAAATTTGTCCACCGTCTCTTTCTCACGTTGTCTCGCCATACAGAAATGGAACCGCTCATAGTCTGGGTTGAGATCGGGTTTGAACATGTTGGTGAGCGCGGCCCTCGCTGCTGCGTAGTTGATATCGCTCCCACGGTTTGGCGAGGCGTTGAACAGGCGCAGGGCCGCTGACCCCACGTTGAGTAGGAGGAAGGTGCGCATCTTTTTGGGTACGGTGATGTCTCTGGCCTCAAGATGCATCTCAAATTGCTGCAGCCATATCGCCCACCTGATGGCAGCCCCGCTGGTGAAGGGGTCGAATGGAGGCATGAATGCCGTCAGCGCAGGGTCGCTGCGCTCATCGGTGATGCTCCTCCTTGATGATGAGTTGGTGCCAATTCTTGCAGGGCTAGTGCTTGGGCTCGACATGCTGTGCCACAGAGTGTCTTTGGAGGCTGAGCGTCACTGGTGAGCTTATTGTTGGCGCTGGGGCGCTGTTACAGGATGGCACGTGACCCCACGTGGAGCGCTGCAGTGCGGAGCGGGCCGCGTATGATTACATGGTCTGCGGTTCTCCTGGGGCGCGGGTGCAGCAGGTTGTGCCTTTTTTTTTTTTTCTCTTCACCAGCGCGTAACGAGCGCTGCTCCGTGCGCGGCCGGTGGGGACTGAAAGTATGTCTTGGTTTGGATCGTGGGCGGAGCCGGCGTCGGTGCTTACCGGTGTCCGTGACGTTGCGCGGGTCTGTGGATGCGGCGGCTCCCTCCGATGCCGAAAGCTGCGCAATCCACTAACCGCCTCGTCGCCAGTGTGAAGTCTGTTGCCGCCTGTGATGCGGGCGGCAGCGGGAAGGCGAAGCGGGCCCCTGGCTGAGGCTTGCTCGGGCGCGCGGCATGCAGGGCGCGGCACTGCAAAGACTACGCGACCACTCGTTGTGCTGCATAAACCCGGACTGGCGTGAACCCGCCAGTTCCGGTGATTCCTTTATTGCTCCTCCTCCTTCCGTGTCATGTGACCTTCCACGTCAGGGCACGTGACACCACAAGGAGTGCTGCGGCCCGGCTCGCAGCTGAGGGTGCCTCAAGGAAAGGAGGCACAAAAGAGTCACGTGGGCTCACACGTGGCACACAAAAAAATAAAGAGAGGCTTGCATAAATCGGTGGGCCATGGTGCAGGCAGCCCTGCCCATAGCATGGCTGTATGCCGCAGGGGAGGGTCTGCATCCCGGGTGGCCCATGAAAGAGGAAGGCGAGTGAGCAGCCTGCCTCAGCCCCAAACACGGATCTGGGGCCAGGCAGTGAAAAAAATACAAGTGCAGGGCTGGCTGCACCCAGGACATCTCAGGCTGCCCGGCGGTGAAATAGTGGGAAAGTGGAGGCTGCCCGTGCTTCCCTCATTTCACCCGAGGCTCTCCGGCGGTGAAAATCATGGAGCGCTGGGTCCGCGCAAAGTGAGAGGGCATATGGATGGGCCTTCTTCAAATCCTGGATCCATCATTGGTGAGTTGGGCAGCGCTCACGGTCGGAGCCTTTTGACCCAGGCCCCGGGCCGCATAAAATGCGGGACGATAGAGGGTCTGGGAGTTTAGGCGCGGGGTGGGGGAAAACAGCGCGAAAGCGTAGGGAGGGGCGTCCTAATGGCGCCACAAGAAACAAAAGCCCAGGAAGGGCAGGAAACAGCACCTGGGAAGGTGCGAATTGTAACAGCAAGGGGTCAGAGGGGTAACCCAGCCGTCCCCAGAAAGGAACAAAAGGCCGGGGGGTATAAGTAAGCCTGGAAAAGGAGAGGCGGCACAAACCAAGTAAGAGCTCACCTCTCTCGGGTAGGCTCTTGGTACCTGGGGAAGGGGAAGGAAAAATGTTTTGCTCTTGCGGGCTCACGCATTTTCTACCTCTCTAGAAGTTCATACTATTGTTACAACAGTGCCAGAGCAGGAGCAAACCAGAAAGATCAGCGGGGAACGAACAAAGGATACTTTCGCATACAGAAGCGCGAACAACAGAATTCAGACGAGAAGGATGGCGGAAGGAAGAGCGAAGAGAGCCCGAGAATTCTCAGAATGGGCAAGAAAGGCGGAGAAGGAGTATGGAGCACAATGGGTGCTAGAAGTAATGCAGAAAGAGGAAAGAGCAAAGGCAACATCACCTCTGCTGTTCATAGAGCAGAGCAGCAGCGAAGGAGAAGACTAGGTGCCGCAAGGACAGAAAACGGGAAGAGCGGAGTCGAAGAGATCAAAGGAATGGACAGAGGCACCGACCAAGAGAAAGAAAAAAGATGAAAAGAAAGGTACTGTGAATAATAATGTGGGGAATAAAATAGTAAAAATATTAAAAAATTGCGTCACGGTTTTGGATAAGTCGCCCAGAACCAATGACAAGAAGAGCAGACGGGGGAAGAAAAGCAGGGAAGAGTGGCAGGGGAGTTCATCAGACGAATCAAGCAGTGATGTGTCATGTCTCGCTGGCGCCGCGGCTCCCTTTGGCGGCGCTGGAGAATGCGGACTTTGTCCTTGTTTCATTCTCCCAGCATGGCTCCTGTTACTACGGGTAGCGTTGCAGTGTTCCCGTCTTCAGTCAGACGTCCTCTGACGTCACCGCGCTGTTCCAAGGATCCCGGATATGGTGCAGCAGAACCACAGCTCAGCGCGTCGCTTCTCTCCTCAGACGCTCCGTAAGTTCGCAACTAGGGTGCATGTTACCTACATCCTTGTCCTTAAGCTTACCTTTTCTCTTTACCTACCTATCTACATATCTACAGACTTGTGTCCGTATCCAGCCTCCCTCTCCCGACCTCCGAGACTCCTCGAGACTCCTCCTCCATCCAACTCGCTCGGTACTGCTCTTTTCTCACTTCTGTCTGTCTTCTCCATGATTATATCCCTGCTCATACCCTGTTTTGTTTAAATTAGAATACAGAAGCAGACAGAGTCCTGCAAATAGAATCCTTCCCACGTTGAAGATCGACGTACCGAGGACGATTGGATCCATCTCCGTTCCGGCAGGGTTTTCTCCCCCAGGAGGGTTTCCCTGGGATCCCTTACACCACCACTTGTTTCCTAATCAGGAGAGGGGAGGTGTCAGGGTCCCTAGGGGGCTCCCCAACTGCCTCGTTGATTGCTGCACCATAAGGTCAGTGTTTGAAAACCTTACAGCAAGCGACGCCCGTAAAAGAGACATCTAATTATGACAACGCTGCAAGCAGCGTTAGACCAGGTGCAGCAGTTAACGACTGTGGTACAAGGTTTGTCCCATGAGGTACAAGCCTTGAAACATGAAAACGCTTATCTGAAACAGCAAATGTTAGTGAGGCCTCCCACAAGTTCGGAAATCCCTCCGGGTCCATTACCAGGAGGGAAATATGACGGGAATCCTCAATCACTAAGGGAATTTCTGGACGCATGCACTGTGCAATTTGCATTCAAAACATCTTTTTTCCCCTCAGATAGAGATAGAGTAGGATATATGATTACCCATCTAACAGGACCTGCTCTAGCCTGGGCCACCCCTATTGTAACTTCTAATAACGCCATTCTTGATTCAGTGCCCGCTTTTACTGCCAGCCTGAAGGCTATGTTTTCAAGAAAAGAGTACCATGTCTCCACTCAGGAGAAACTGCTAGACATCAAGCAAGGATCCTTAGGTATTCTAGAATACATCACTCGATTCAAACAAATGGCGGCCGGCACCTCGTGGGCTGATGACGCTCTGATAACTTTGTTCAGAAGGGGGCTTCATGAAGAGTTAAAAGACGAACTCGCGCGGGTTTCTAGACCCAGTACTCTTGCGGAATTGGTCTCCCTCACCATGCAGTTAGACTATCGGCTACAAGAACGACAAGCGGAAAGGAAGAAAGGGAGAAGTCACCGCTTTGGGCCAGACATAGTTTCAGTTCCCAAAACCACTAATTCAGATGAACCTATGCAAGTGGGGATTACTCGGGGACCTCTTACTCCAGAGGAACGGGCTCGCAGGAAAAGCCAAAGGCTATGTATGTACTGCGGCTCTTCCTCTCATACAGTACAAGAATGCCCTATTGCTCCTTTTAGACGGCAATCACGTTCGGGAAACGCCAGACCCCAACCGCAAAGGGAACAACGGTCGGGGCAACGGGTGCTGATTCCCACTCTCCAACCCTGATTCCTCCATCATTGGACATGGTAGTTTTACGGGTCTCTCTTTCCTTACCAGATAGAACCGTAGTAACGGTACCCGCCTTGATAGATTGCGGTGCAGCGGGATTGTTCATAGACGATATGTGGGCTAAATCACAGAATTTACCTCGCTCTCCCAAAGCCTTTGCCATACCAGTTGAAGGGGTGGATGGCACGCCTCTAGTTTCAGGACCTATACGGGAACAAACGTTCGCCTTAAAGATGTCTATCGGTTCCCACAGAGAAGAGATCATATTCGACATTATTAAGGCCGCCCACTATCCCGTTATTTTGGGGTTACCCTGGTTAAAGCTACACAATCCCTTCATAAATTGGTCAGCTGGTTCTATCTTCTTGGGGTCAGAACACTGTGTTCAACACTGTCTTGCAGTCGGCTCTATAGGGTTCTCTACTCCTCCTTCACCTCCTGACAGATCCCATAAAATAGTGGACCAGATCAGTCTTCTCCCTCCCGAATATGAGGAGTTCCAAGACATTTTTTCTTCTCCTCGGTTCTCGGACCTTCCGCCTCATAGAAGAGACGATTGTTCGATTCGACTTGTATCTTCACAACCCATACCCTTCGGTAAAATGTACATCCTTTCGGAGAAAGAAAAATCGGTCTTAAGACAGTATCTGGATACCAACCTCAAGAACGGTCTGATAACGGAATCAATCTCTCCTGCAGGGGCATCATTGTTTTTCATAGCGAAGAAGGACACAGACGAATTAAGGCCCTGCATAGATTATCGGGGTCTTAACAAAATCACCATTCCGGATCGTTATCCGATGCCGCTCATCCCTGATATTCTGGAGGCCGTAAAGGGAGCCACCATCTACACTAAACTAGATCTCAGAGGAGCCTATCACCTCATCAGGATTAGGGAAGGGGATGAGTGGAAAACAGCCTTTCGCACCCCTTTTGGTCATTTCGAGTACCGGGTGATGCCCTTTGGTTTATCAAATGCTCCTGCTGTTTTCCAGAGATTTATCGACCATATATTTTCTGATCTCCTTCTCCACACAACGGTTATATATCTCGATGACATCCTGGTGTACTCCAAGGACCCAAAGGAACATCACCAACATGTGAGTCAAGTTTTACACAGATTACGGAACAACCACCTATTCTGTAAACTAGAAAAATGCAAATTTAATCAGACTACAGTTACTTATCTAGGGTTCGTCCTGTCCTCCTCTGGGATTTCAATGGATCCCAGCAAAGTAACAGCAATTCTGGAGTGGTCTCCACCTCGTACCGTCAGAGAACTCCAAAGTTTTTTGGGATTCTCAAACTTTTACAGGAAGTTTATTGCAGGGTTTTCTTCTGTTGTACTACCACTAACTAGGCTGCTTAAGAAGGGGAAGACTTTCGAATGGACAATAGAAGCTCAGTCCGCCTTTGACACTTTGAAAACCCTTTTTACGTCAGCCCCAATCTTACGAACTCCAGACCAGAGCCTACCCTTTATTGTAGAAACAGACGCCTCTCACTTCGCCTTGGGAGCCGTGTTGAAACAGACTCAGGCACTTGGGTTAGAACATCCTGTGGCCTATCTTTCTAAAACCTTCTCTCCCTCGGAAATCAACTACACAGTATTAGAGAAGGAACTATTAGCCATAAAACGAGCATTTCAGGAATGGAGACATCTCCTATTGGGTTCCCAACATCCTATTGAAGTACGCACGGACCATCAAAATCTTAAAAGCCTCCAGTACGCAGAAACACGTAACAGTCGGCAAGCTAGATGGGCACATTTCTTTTCTCCCTACAACATAACATTCACAATCATTCCGGGGAACACCAATCTACAAGCCGATGCATTATCACGCAGAGATCCATCATGCAAACCTGGTTTTCAGACCGAAAAATTGTTTCCTCGAGCTACGTTTATTACTGTAGTCCAAGATTTCCTTCACTCGATTGCATCCCAAACCTGTCTCATCAAGGATTCTATCAGTCTTCAAATGGGAAAGTGGGGTCTCTCCTTTGAAGACGGATGCTATTATCAGAACCATCGAGTCTATGTCCCTACTCTCCAACTCCGTACTGAAGTGCTGCATATGTGTCATGATTCTGTCATGGCCGGACATCGCGGTATAGCCAGTACCCGGGAGCTTGTTTTAAGACATTTTTGGTGGGAAACCCTGGGTAAGGACGTGAAAAACTATGTTTCATCGTGCGTGGTTTGCCTCCAAGCCAAAACCCCTCGCAGCAAACCTTTTGGGAAATTGGCAATGGTACAAATACCTACTCGTCCCTGGCAACTGATTTCTACGGACTTCATTGTCGACTTGCCTCCGTCTACAGGTTGTACCACCATTATGGTAACGGTCGATTATTTTACCAAATTGGCCCATTTTCTGGCTTTACCCTCCATACCAACTGCCTCACAAATGGCCAGACGCTTCATCAATACCATATTTTCTCAGCATGGTCTTCCAGACAGTATAGTGTCCGATCGAGGTTCGCAGTATATCTCCCGATACTGGAAGCAGGTCTGTTCCGCTTTGGGGATTAAAAGAGCTTTAAGTTCAGGCTACCATCCTCAAACTAACGGACAGACCGAACGTTTGAATCAAACCCTGGAAACCTACCTGCGTTGCTTTGTGTCTGCGGCTCAAGATAACTGGAGGGAACTGTTACCCATGGCAGAGTTTGCCTATAACAACGCTCCTCATGCATCCATTAAGACAAGTCCATTCCACTGTACCTATGGATACCATCCCTCCTGTTCTCCTTCCTCTCTTCTCCAATCTTCGGCATTTCCAGATGCTGACGCCCTTATGGGGGACATCCAACAGGGACATCTTTTGGCCAGGACTGCTTTGCAAGAAGCTCAGGAAAGCTCCAAACGCTTTGCGGATTTGCATCGTTCACCATCACCCAAGATTACTCCGGGGGATTTGGTTTGGCTCTCGGCAAGATTCCTTCCTAGACACTTGATACCATCTAAATTGTCCCCTAAATTCTTTGGGCCTTTCACTGTTTTAAGGTCGAAGGGCTCTCTAGCCTTTGAATTGCAACTTCCTCCATCTTGGTCACGAATTCACCCAGTATTTCATGTGTCCCAACTCAAGCTCCATGTTCCAGATCGATTCGGTCGTTCTAAGGACTGTCCCCCACCTGTGTCAACCGAAGATGGTCCCGAATTCGAAGTCTCCGGTGTTTGTGATTCTCGTTATCATCATGGTCGACTTCAATATCTGATCCACTGGAAGGGGTATACTATAGCGGACCGTTCGTGGGAACCAGCCTCTGCTGTCCACGCACCTTTGCTTGTTCGCCGCTTTCATAGGTTGCACCCCGACAAACCCGGTGGGGGGTCCCTTGGAGGGGGGCATACTGTCATGTCTCGCTGGCGCCGCGGCTCCCTTTGGCGGCGCTGGAGAATGCGGACTTTGTCCTTGTTTCATTCTCCCAGCATGGCTCCTGTTACTACGGGTAGCGTTGCAGTGTTCCCGTCTTCAGTCAGACGTCCTCTGACGTCACCGCGCTGTTCCAAGGATCCCGGATATGGTGCAGCAGAACCACAGCTCAGCGCGTCGCTTCTCTCCTCAGACGCTCCGTAAGTTCGCAACTAGGGTGCATGTTACCTACATCCTTGTCCTTAAGCTTACCTTTTCTCTTTACCTACCTATCTACATATCTACAGACTTGTGTCCGTATCCAGCCTCCCTCTCCCGACCTCCGAGACTCCTCGAGACTCCTCCTCCATCCAACTCGCTCGGTACTGCTCTTTTCTCACTTCTGTCTGTCTTCTCCATGATTATATCTCTGCTCATACCCTGTTTTGTTTAAATTAGAATACAGAAGCAGACAGAGTCCTGCAAATAGAATCCTTCCCACGTTGAAGATCGACGTACCGAGGACGATTGGATCCATCTCCGTTCCGGCAGGGTTTTCTCCCCCAGGAGGGTTTCCCTGGGATCCCTTACACCACCACTTGTTTCCTAATCAGGAGAGGGGAGGTGTCAGGGTCCCTAGGGGGCTCCCCAACTGCCTCGTTGATTGCTGCACCATAAGGTCAGTGTTTGAAAACCTTACATGATGACGAAGAAAGGGATCACCTAAAGGCTTGGGTTAAATGGAGAGGAGTGGTGAGCAAAGAAAGGCAGAGTGTGGTAGGGGGGGAGGGGCAGAACCCAGAGAGGCCCCGGTCCCAGCGCCACAGGGGGCACCAGCTGAGCCCAGGGAAGCCCCCGTCCCGGCACCACAAGGGGCACCAGTAGTCCCGGTGCTGCAAGGAGCACCAATTTTACCGACACCACAAGGTGTACCGGTAGGGCCAAACATAGGGGCAGGGGCCACACCACGGGGGGCAGCACCGCCGGTGGCAGCGGCGGAAAATGAGGGGCCACTCATGACGAAATATGGCAGGCCAACCATGGGTAAAGACGCACAGGGCAGGTCAATGAAAGCGATGGCTTGGTACATAAATGACAAAGTAAAGGAAAAAATCTGGAGGAAGGAATTGATCGATATATTTACATTGTTAGATTGTCAAAAGAGGGGGATGAATGTGGCCCTGGAGGACATGAAAGAGGATGAAAAAAGCTTACTAAAAAAGGGGCCAGTAGTAAGGAACTTTGACAATTGGATGTCGGCCTTCACCATAATGTCTACAATCATATTACAAAAATTCCCGGAAGACGGGGTAGCATTAGTGGCATATCAACAGAGGGTGCTGAAGGTCCACGCAGCATTTGGAGGGGATGCATGGCGGGAGTATGACCATGAGTTCAGAAAGGAGATGGACTGCTTTCCGGATATGGGCTGGGACGAAGAAAACTTTAACCTCTACATTTATAACGTGCTAAAAGAGAAATGGGATTCCAAGGAGCGGAGCACAGGGGGACAGCAGAGAAGGCAGTACTGGCAGAATGATTACAAAACGGATTATAGATCGAGTGGCAGAAGGTATGAATCCAGCTATGACAGGCATAGAGACCAGAGTTTTCGGAGCAGAAATTACGGGTCACAGAGAGGATGGCAGAGCAGCCTGCCCCCGACAACACAGGGTGGGGGCAGTGGGAGCACGGGGACGGCACGAGCGGAACCAGGTCAATGCAGGAGCTTTGAAAAGGGGGTACCATGTAGCTGGGGATGGAAGTTCAAATTCAGCCACAAGTGCGAGAGATGCAAGGGTGACCACAGCAGCTCCAAGTGCACAAGGGCCGTGGCGCCAAGCGGCAGAAGAGATGAGACGCGAAAATAAAAACTTGGACAGGAAGGGGTCCACGCCGGTAAAAATCGAGAGGATGGAAAGGTGGCTCCGGAAATACCCCGACCAAGAAGCGGCAGAACAGATCAGGCAAGGCTTTAGAGAGGGTTTCAACATCCCGTTTACCGGGCAGGGAGCACATGACATTCCTAGGAATCTAAAATCAGCAAGCGAAAACAGGGAGATAGTGACCAGTAAGATCAGGAAGGAAGTAGAACTAGGGAGGGTAGAGGGCCAGTTCACGGCCCTACCATTCGAAGAATTGTTATGTTCACCACTAGGACTGGTGCCGAAAAAAGAAGAAGGGGAATACAGGTTGATACACCACCTGTCCTACCCCCCGGGTGCCTCGGTGAATGACGCCATCGCTCGGAGCGAGGCGACAGTATCATATTCAGACTTCGAGGAGGCGGTGGAACTGGTCAGAAAAGCAGGGGAAGGGGCATGGATGGCAAAAGCAGACATTAAATCGGCATTTCGCCTGTTGCCAGTCAACAGCAGATCACAAAGATGGTTATGCATGCATTGGGAGGGGGAATACTTCATCGACAAATGCCTTCCGATGGGGTGCTCCATCTCATGCGCATATTTCGAGAGGGTGAGTTCATTCTTACAATGGGCAGTAACACAGGAGATGAGGGAGTCCATGATGGTGCATTACCTGGACGATTTCTTATTCGTCAGCCCCAAAGGTGCGGATATATGCAGGGCAACCCTGGACAAATTCATAGAAATAACGAGCGAGTGGGGTTTTCCTCTGGCGGAGGAGAAAACGATGGGGCCAACGCAGGTTATCCAATTCCTAGGTATAGAAATTGACTCAAACAAGAGGAGGTGTCGGATCGCGGAGGACAAGGTGACGGAGCTGCTGAAGACAATAAAGGAACTACAAGGAAGAAACAAAGCAACAGTGAGAGAATTGCAAGCGCTGGCAGGTAAACTGAACTTCGCAGGATGAGTCATACCTCAGGGGAAGGTGTTCCAGAGAAGTATCGAGCTGAAAACGAGAGGTGTTACCAAAGGGCAGCACAGGGTCAGGCAAGGGGGAGGAATCAAGAGAGATCTGGAAGTATGGGCAGAATTTCTGAAAAACTTCAAGGGGGCGGTAATATGGCGATCACCGGTGAACGATGAAGGTAAAAGGGTGTTGTTCACTGATGCAGCCGGTGGCTTTGGTTTTGGCGCAGTACTGGGGAAGAAATGGTGTACAGGCAAGTGGCCAAAATCATGGCAAGTGGCGGAATGGACAAAGAACATAACGCTGCTTGCGGCTTTGAACTGTCCTGAACAGATGCCGATGGAAGTCGGATTGGTCTCCTGTGGACCTGCAAGTGCTTAAAATGCCCCAGCTAAAGTGTTGTGTGAAGCTGTGCTCCTGTGTTTGTGGGTTTTGTAGTGAGGGGTGCCAGGTGCGAGCGATGGTGTTTTGTCAGTGGTGCAAGCTCCACTCACCGAGGTTAATAAAGGGTGTGCTTGCATGTGGAGTTTCCAAAGTGTTACCAGTAACTCACCAACCCTGACTGTCACTCCTATGGGTAACCTGGACTCCTAAGTGTGTGAAAATGAGTTGCACCTATATTCCTAGTATTATTGTTGTGGTGTGATGTTATGTTGTTTGGTCGTTATGGAAAAGGAGGAGTGTTGCATGTCACCCCTCCTGGGAGCATGGTAGCTCCCAGGACTTGTGCAATGTTCACATGGTGGTAACCATGTGACCTAGTAAATAAAAGGAACGAGCCAGTACCGGCACATCAGTCGACCAACAACTAAAGCCTGTGTGTTTACTGTTAGCACCATGCTGGTGCCACACAATATGCAGAAGCAGGGTTGGACTGGCCTATCCGTCATCCGGCCCGTGGTCGAACGACTTTGAGTACCTGGGGGCTGGTTTTAGAACAGCCACCCCTGGGTTTGTTTTATGGGCAATATTGATTTTTGTAACTAACGTTAGTTACTTTCGCGGATGGGGATGGCTGCAGGCAGCAGCATTCATCAAAGCAAGGTAACACACACACGTTACCTTGCTTTGATGAATTATCATGCAAGCCGGCCCGGGAGACGAGAGGGGTCGTGCTCGCTGGCCTGCCTCTCAGTGCCTGGCCATGGCATCCGAAGGCATGGCACCAGTCCGGCCGCTCTCCTAATTGTTTTGTTTTGTGTAACACTAACGCCCTCGGCTCGCCTCAGATACTGCACTGTGTGTAGACTGCAGACACAGTCCATTTGCAAGTTGCTTTCAACTTTACAGGTGCCAACAACAAATTGTTGTTGCACTTGCAAAGTTGAAAGCAACTTTATTGGCGCGGACGACGGGAAAGACCCAAAGAAAATGGAGGAGGCAGCATGATAACCGCTGCAGGGACCTATCCTCCTACAACTTGTTTCCCTCCCCCTGGGAAAGGGGAGGGCAAGGGGCGGAACAGCGCCAAACAACGCAAAAGCCAGCAAAGGGCAAAACAAAGGAAAAAGGCGGGGCGAGCCTCTTTTATAAACGGCAAGGTCCGGCTGTAGAAACATCTCGCTTCTGCAGAAGGACCCTGCCGACTCGCCGTACCAGAGGAAGGATTTCATTTTAAAGGACAGGGATGAAGGGTGACACCTGGACGTCGCTGTCGCAGGATGGTCAAGAAGGGGTGTTGGCGGTGTTTGGGCGACCAGGCACAAATGATAGACTCTGGATGAGCCAGAAGGAAACCGGAATGGGTCTTCGCTCTTCCGGACCAGCGCCTCTTGGGGGCCTAAAGGCAGGGGCGTCTGGTAGTAACGACTAAGGCTCAGCTTCCCCCAAAAAGAAACGGCGCTCTCCCCACCCACGGACACCTGCACGGGCAGGATAGGCTCAGGTACAAAGGGTCGGGGGAGTTGGGGGCCTACTGTACAAAAATATAGGGGGAAGCAAGGGAAATCCGGCACGGAGCAAGCGCCACACTTGCAGACTGAAGTTCACAAAATGTGTACAATAATTCTGTTATGGAAATAAAACTGCGGCCAAGTTTGCCATTTGAAATTACTGTGTCATGCCAATTAATTGCGGGGAAAGTAAAAAAGCGCACCAAAGGAACATGCGCAAAAGAATAATTGGCAGTAAGGGCAAAATGGGCAAATGCAGGGGTTATGTCTGTGTGCCCTTTGGCCGGGGAAAGGGCCAGGCAGCACTGACAGCGCAGCAAGCCAACTAGACTCTGTGCACCTGGCCCTGGAGCATCTGGAGAGAGAGGACAATAACGTCCGTAGGGATTGGCTGGGCCTGGCCCGGCATTTTCATTTGGGCCCATGCACCACACACAGAGGCAGCAGCAGGCCAGCACTGCAGTCAATTCTACAGCGCCCTGCCCGCCCACCACCTGTGTAAGTCACTAGTTCACCCTCACCTCTCAGACAGAGGCTCAGCCTCAGTCAGCATGGCAGCCTCTAGCTGGGAGGGGACCGTGTGAGAGGACGTTGGAGCTGTCGACCATGAACAGCAGTGACACCACTTGATTTAAGCGCCTTGCATCACTTGCCTTGGGGCTTGCTTGGGGTCAGCAAGGTCAGGAGCTGTCATTGTCGGCGGCTCGTGGCACAGTACTCCTAGGCCAATAGCATTTTTCCATTTTTAAAGATTTTTTGCAAAAAGCCAATCTCCACAGTACCAGCCAACAGGCAACTTCAATTTTCTTTTGTCTGTCAACATCTCTGTTGTGTGTGCTGAGGTATGCGAACACGGCGGGGCCTGCTGGCTTGCGCTGGTGATACTAGGCGCGTGGAAGCCAAGAAACACACAGACACTGCGTTGCTTTAACAGGTCCCCGCTCCAGACTGCCGATGGCGGCCGGCGGGGCCGTGCTACGTCACACCGTAATGTCACCTAACAATCTCCCGCCTGTTATCTCAGACGCGGGCACTTATAAAGAACATGGCGCGAAAAGTACTGGGAGGGTTATGGAAGATAGGACACCTTTAAGTAAAGTTCTCTTTGCAAAGGAATATGTATGGGACAGATAATATGCATTATGGTGCACTTGAACGAGAACTTTTTGACAAGGCGATTGCAGAAACGTGGATTAGTTTTACGGCAACTGTAGGAAGCTAAGCTGTAAAGGATTTGCTTGACCAGGATAACACAGTTTGTTGAAGCAAGTCAACAGGAATACATGGAGTGTTCGACATTTCTCCTGCTTGTAGTATAGTAGCAATCAGGGGTGGACTGGGAACCAAAAGCGGGCCTGGAATTAATGTTCAAAGTGGCCTCATTTTACACGTTTTCCTTAAGCCTACACTGTTGCTGTGAGAAAATGAGGAAATGCCACACACAAGAGGCCCAGGGCGCAGAGGCCTACCAGGAAATTTCCCTATATGCCAGTCCACCCCTCGAAGTGCCTGGTTTGCTTGTCACAGCATCTACCAGGAGCTACTTTTGACTCCCAGGGCCAACACTTGCCATACTAACATACCTCAGTGATATTAAAGGGATACTCTAGTAAAAAGTTTTATTTAAAAAATAGATAGGCCACATTAAAAAAAAATACTAGCATCCCCCGTTTTAAAACTTCCTATGTAAAATTCTGAGCTATTCAAGCTCAAAATTAGAAAAAGCAAGCACAGGGGCGCCGCTATTTTGTGAAATGGAGGCCCTCCTCTGCTGGCTTTTGCTTTTGCGGCACTAATGAAGGAAAAGCCAGCCAGCTGTAGTAAACAAAGTCTACCGCTCGGTGGCTTTCCCTTCATTAGTGCCGGGACTCGGAGGACGCGGACCGGAGACCAGAGCAGGAAAGCTGCAGCTGAATCTCGGTACGTGCTATACAAAAAATAAGCACTAGCTGCGTTTTTTTTTCTAAGTTTTCCGGGCTGGAGGAGCCCGGAAAACTTAGAAATAAAACCGCAGCTTTAAAAACGTTGTATTTATGTTTGCGGTCGCTTTTGAAGCGACCGCAAACATAAATACAACGTTGTGTTTGAAAACGCTGCGGTTTTTCTTTCCAAGTTTCTCAGGCTCCTCCGGCTTGGAGGAGCCTGAGAAACTCGGAAAGAAAAACCGCAGCGTTTTCAAACACAACCGCGTGTGTTTCTGCCTGCTGTGGCTATCACTTTGGGTCTCCGGTGCTCCCATGGGGAGCACCCAGGGGAGCACCGAAGACCCAAAGTGAAAGCCACAGCAGGCAGAAACACACGCGGTTGTGTTTACATGCCGCGTAGCATTTCTACCTGCAGCTGATTTCCCATTTGGGGCTCTCGGGCTCCCCGTGGGGAGCCCGAGAGCCCCAAATGGGAAATGCTACGTTGTCTGCCTGAATCTGCTTTTCCATTTGAGAGCCCCAAATGGGAAATGCTACGTTGTCTGCCTGAATCTGCTTTTCCATTTGGGGCTCTCGGGCTCCCCGGGAGCCCGAGAGCCCCAAATGGAAAAGCAGATTCAGGCAGACACAACGTGGTTGTTTTCCGCAACGCCGCGTTGTGTCTGCCTGAATCTGCTTTTCCATTTGGGGCTCTCGGGCTCCCCGTGGGGAGCCCGAGAGCCCCAAATGGGAAATGCTACGTTGTCTGCCTGAATCTTCTTTTCCATTTGGGGCTCTCGGGCTCCCCGTGGAAAAGCAGATTCAGGCAGACACAACGCGGTTGTTTTCCGCAACGCCGCGTTGTGTCTGCCTGAATCTGCTTTTCCATTTGGGGCTCTCGGGCTCCCGGGGAGCCCGAGAGCCCCAAATGGTAAAGCAGATTCAGGCAGACACAACACGGTTGTGTTGGAAAACGCTGCGGTTTTATAACCGCAGCGTTTTCCAACACAATAACGTTTTATTTATGTTTGCGGTCGCTTCAAAAGCGACCGCAAACATAAATACAACGTTTTTAAAGCTGCGGTTTTATTTCTAAGTTTTCCGGGCTCCTCCAGCCCGGAAAACTTAGAAAAAAAACCGCAGCTAGTGCTTATTTTTTGTATAGCACTTACCGAGATTCAGCTGCAGCTTTCCTGCTCTGGTCTCCGGTCCGTGTCCTCCGAGTCCCGGCACTAATGAAGGGAAAGCCACCCAGCGGTAGACTTTGTTTACTACAGCTGGCTGGCTTTTCCTTCATTAGTGCCGCAAAAGCCAGCACAGGAGGGCCTCCATTTCACAAAATGGCGGCCCCCTTGTGCTTGCTTTTGAGCTTAAATATCTCAAAACTTTACATAGGAAGTTTTAAAACGGAGGATGCTAGTATTTTTTTTTAATGTGGGCTATCTATTTTTGAAATAAATTTTTTTTACTAGAGTATGCCTTTAACACTGAAAGGTTTTGGAATATGTGAGAAGGAGAATAAAGGGAAACCCTAAGGGACACTTTAAACATAATGGAACATATATAACGGAAAAGGATTCAGAATTTGCATCGCATGCACAATATAGCTTTGTGGCACGCTATGTACTATCCCCTGGCTCCCCAGAGATCACTGGTGTTGACCGGTAGCCAGGAACTGCTTTTAGCTCCTGCTCAGCAAATCTCAATTTCGATTCCTAGAATAAGAATTCCAGTGCCCTGGGTTCACAGCTGACAGTTCTCAGGCAGTAGACAGAATGGTGTTGCCATGGTTTAAGACAGGGCGGAAACATTGTAGTAGCCATTGACTAGTCATAAATGACCCACGGCGAGTAAGAAATGACGTGTTTTGTGTAGTATTGAGGTGGCGATAGACTTTTTATGAATGACTAATTCAGATTTTCCAGATTAGCGTACTGGAAAGTCATAATTCTATTAAAGACACAAAGGCAAAGCATTATGCTTACTCTTTAACTTTACTTCTCAAGCAGCAAATGATCATTATAACCATAGAGAACAGAAATAAACTATAATGTCCTAGAAAGCAGACTTTTTGGTAGTTCGAACTTAAAATTGTTCCACTATTAAGTGATCCCACCCTACAATCACGGCACCCCTTCTCACATAACTGTGCGCATCCATATTCTGCCTCTTTCTGCCACTGCTTTGAGCTCCTTAACTGGGGCTTGTCAAGTCCAAACAAGAAAACTGATGTTGCTCAACTAACACAACCTCTCTAACTGGGTCACACTCCGACACGCATCCCACTGCCTATTCAAGAGCCTGCCAACATGGTGTCTGTCCCTAAAAAAAGAGTAAACATGTTATAGATAGTGTTATAAGTCATGGGGTTGGGCAATCAAAGGCATTTTCGCTACTCCCTCACCCTATTCTTTGGCCTAGTTGCTTGTGCCATTGCTCAGCGTGCACCTATTGCCCTCTCTAGCAGCTCAGCGATTGAATGGGTGGGATAAAACTTCACCTCTTTATTTTATTTATTTGTTACACGCCCAGACCCTCGGGTGTCACGGCGTGGTTATAAGACAGCTTAGAAATTAGTAAGATTCAAACATTACATTAGTTGCCTTACATGATATAAATTACAAAATATTCACAACAATATACAATGGACTAAATATTCACAACAGTATACGATGGACGGGGTCCTATCTTTGGGTGCTAATATTGGTTGAATAACCAGGTTTTTAACTGTTTCTTAAAGACCGTGAAGGAGGATGCTTTTTTTGATGTTGGTGGGTAGGGTGTTCCAGTGTTTGGGGGCTAAAGTGGTGAAGCTGCTGCCCCCTGCTCTTGTGGTTTTGAATCGGGGGGGGATCCAGGAGGAATTTGTCATTGGATCTAAGTAATCTCATGTCAGATTTGGGATGCAGAGTGTTATTGAGGTAGATAGGTCCTTTTTTGGTAAGGCATTTGTGGGTGATGCATAATGTTTTGAAGATAATTCGGGCTTTCATGGGGAGCCAGTGGGCATCTTTCCTAGTCTTGGATATATGGTCTGACTTTTTTATGCCTAGAGCTGCCCTCAGGACTTTATTTTGCAAAAGTTGCATTTTGGCTAGGTTGGTGGTGAAGGTGCCCAGTAGTAATACATTACAGTAGTCCAATTTCGAAAGGACCAGTGCTCTGGCTAGGGTGAGGCAATTTGCTGGGGTCAGAAATTGTCGGCTGAGCGCAATTAATTTGGAGGTGTAGGCCGTGGAGGAGGAAAGTACATTGATCTGTTTAGTCATGGTTAGGCTGGCATCGATGTACACGCCCAGTGTATTTACTTGCTTCAACACTGGAATGTTGGTACCGTCGATATTGATGGTTGAAAATTCTGGCTGAAGGGTTGCTATTTTGGCTGGAGATCCTACGATGAGGACATCTGTCTTCTCATCGTTAAGACATAGGCTGTTTAATGCCATCCAGTTTTGTATGATGACATACATTTTATTGATTGTTAATGTGTCCTGGTCATAGTTGCCTGTAAGAGGTATAAGGATCTGGGTGTCATCCGCAACATGTGTGTATATGACACCCATATCGTCAAGTGCTGAGAACAGGAGCTTGGTATATGCGTTGTACAGCGTGGGAGAAAGGCAAGAGCCTTGGGGCACTCCTATGGGGACTGGGATGGGGTTGGCTGCTTCTTTGCCCATGGACACTCTGCAGGTGCGGTCGGTTAAGAAGGATTTCACCCAAGCAGTGGCTGCCCTAGAGAAATTAAACTCGTGGGCAAGTGAGTTGCAGAGTTTGTCGTGGTACACCAGGTCGAACGCGGCTGAGAGGTCCAACAGCAGGAGAATGCAAAGTTTCCCTGAATCTCTGATGGCATCCATCTGGATTTTGAGGTCCAAGAGAGCTGTTTCAGTGCTGTGGTTGGGCCTGAAACCTGATTGTCTGGTACCGAGGAGCTGGTTAGATTCTAAGTGGGTTTGAATTTGGTTGTAGGCTAGTTTGTCGATGATTTTGAGTAAAAATGGGACCGTGGTTATGGGGCGATAATTCGTTGCGATGGTGGGGTCTAGATTTGTTTTTTTTATAAGCGGGGTAACCCAGGCTTCTTTAATGCATGTCGGAACTGTATTGGAGTTGAATGAGGCATTGACAAATTTAGTGATGAGGGGGGTCAGGGTGGGTGCACAGGCTTTGACTAATTTGGCTGGGACAGTGTCTCCTTTGCAGTTGGATGCTTGTAGTTTGGAGATTGTGTCGAGTACGAGAAAGGGTACAGGGATTAGGGGTGGGGGAGTTTTTGGTTGCTAGGAGTAGTTTTTTGGAATTGATTTCATTTTGCAGCATAGTGATTTTGGAGGCAAGAGCATCTTGTATGGTGGTACACCATTCTTTGCTTGTGTTTGTGGGTGTGTCGGTCGGAAGTGGATTTTCAAGTTCTCTAAGGATAGAGAAGAGCTCTTTGGAGTCTGATGCTGCTTTGCTAATGCAAGCATTGTAGGCGTTTGCTTTATGGGTGATGATAGCTGATTTGTAGAGGGTATTTGCGTCTTTGAATGCTTTGGCTGAGTCCGGGGATGGATGTTTATTATGGGCATGCTCGAGAGAGCGTTTTTTTCCTTCTAAGGGCGATTAGTTCCTCGTTGAACCAGAAGTTGGATTTTTTATTGAGGCGTCTTAGTTTGGAGGTGACAGGTGATATGGTGTCAATCGCTGTGGAGAGGCATTTGTGGTAGTACTCAGCGATAGTAGTTGGGTCATTGCTGAGGATTGAGTGGGTATCTAGCAATTTGTTCAAGGTGGGGTCAAAGTTCTCAGCTGTGAGCTTTTTAGAGTTTCTACTTTCAATGGTGTCCATAGTTATGTTCTTGGGTGTGCAAGGGTCATCACTAGTGATAGTAAATTCTATGCAATAGTGGTCTGTCCAACTTAGTGGGGTAATCGAGCCTAAAGTGATGTTGGTGTTGAGGGTGAGGATCCAATCAAGGGTTCTGCCCTTGGTATGGGTGGGGACATTGACGTGTTGGCAGAAATTCATGTCATTTAGTGCCAGGAGAAGGGCGGTTGCTTTGGTATCTTGGTTATCATTAAAACCGAGATTCAAGTCACCAATGATGATACATTTCGTTTTGGGTTTAAGGAAGGGCGCCAGTATTAGTGGGATGTCTGTTTCTGGGTGGCTGTTTGTGCTAGGGGATCTATAGATGACCACTATGTTAATTGTGGTGTTTTCATTCAAAGTGAGTTTGGCGAGCAATAGTTCGTACCCTGCGATTATTTCAATGGAACTTGATCTTAGTTTGATGGTATTTTTTGTAATGATGGCAACACCGCCTCCTGGAGTGGTGGTTCTATCAGATCTGAGAATGGTGTAATCTGGTGGGATGGCCAATGCTAGCAGAGGACGTGAACCTTGGTGTAGCCAGGTTTCTGTGATTACTAACAGGTCTAGGTCAAGTTCGGTGATGAGGTCATGAATTTCAATGGCGTGGGCTCCAAAGGAGCGGGCGTTGATGAGTGCATTTTTGAGACTAATGGGAGGGCTGGGATCCTTAGTGGGAGTATTTTTAGTTGGTGGGCAACTTAGTGGAGTAGTTGCTGTAGGCTGGGTGTGTTTATTATTTGTTGTGTGGGCCGTGGGCTTGGGTGATCTGGGTGGCTGGGTACTGGTAGTGGGGTTGTGGTGTGGTAACCTTGTGCGTGCTCTTAATCGGGATGCTCTCTCATATCCTAGGATAGGGTGTGTTTTACCATTGCTTGAGGGGTTGGGGAGTACATGTGGATCATTAATGATGGCCGGGTTGGGGTGGTGTTCCTTACTGGTTGCGTAGGGGTCCTTGGGACTGGGAGTGAGGATGTAGGAGGATAGGAAGGGAGGTGTGGTAGGGAGGAAGGGGGTAGGATGGTGTCTTGGGCAAGCTAGTTTGGTGAGCCCATTACTGAGGGTGAGGAAGTGGTTGCCAGTGCACGGGGTGTCCGCTCGGACAAGGCAGAAGGGGAACATGATGCACAATATCCAACTTATCATAGCTAAGGATAAGGGGGTGGTGTCAGATGAGGCTAGACTCACTTTGTCTACACCAATTAGGCTAGATACAGTAGTCAATAGTAAAGTACTAGTAGGCTAGTATCAATAATCCTAGGAGGGGCGCAGTTTAGGCTAGATAACATTATCATACATGCGGAAGCATTAGGCTAACAACAATAATCCTAAGAGGGACACGAGCTAGGCTAAATATCATTAAAGCACATGGGACAACATTGGGCTAAAAGCAGTAATCCTAGGTAAGACACAAACTAGGCTAAATACCATTGATGCACATGGGACAGCATTAGGCTAAAAGCAATAATCCTAGGTAGGACACAAACTAGGCTAAATACCATTGATGCATGGGACAACATTAGGCTAAGAGCTAGGCTATGAGCTACAGTATTAGAATAAAGTGTAAACAAAGGATCAGAGTGGCAATTGGGCAAAAGCGGCACAGGAGAGCACTGGCTATAAATACAATGCTGCAGTGATATGAGCAGGGCAATCAGTGATATGGTCTCTGGTAGTACACAGGCAGTGCAATGGGGCAGAATGAGGGATTAGCTCTAATAGGACGTACAGTGCTAGCCGGAAGTAGGCAGATTATACAGATGATACGTAAACAATAGTAATTGATCAGCAAGCACAAGTGGCATGCTGGAGGGGGCCCGTGAGCAGTCTGATGTTTGCGCCGTACGCTAACGAAAACGAGTGTCCTCAATGGGTAGCGTGGACGGCAGGAGTAACGGTCAGTCGGTGATGGCAGGATCAGGTGTTCGTGGTGGAGCTCACGTGGGTGGTGCTAGGCGAGCTGAAATGGGCGTGAGGGGTTCAAGTGAAGGAGGGTTAGGGAGAAGCTGGGTGGATAGCAACCAGATGGGGCTCTCACCTTTTGCAGAGTAGTAGTAACTGGGCGAGCGGTGGGTAGTAGTAGTGGGGCGAGATGACTTTGTCCTTGGAGTCGGAATAGGCGGCTAGCGGCATCCACCGGCGAACAACGGCAAACAAGGCCTTTTTCTCTGGCCTTCGCCTCCTGGCCGGCGGATCCGCCTGCCGGCGGATGTTTCCAATTTAGATGGCCTTCGGTTGCCTAGCAATCAGGCCACGAGGCTGGAGCCTCGTTTTCATCCCGTGCTGCGCCCGCCATTGCAAGGCGGAAAAATGGGACAAGGTCAGGCAGGTTGTGTCTTTAATAGAATTATGACTTTCCTGTACGCTAGTCTGGAAAATCTGAATTCTACATCAAGACGAGGAGGCTTGTGTTATGCTTGTTCAAAGCTTACTTACCACCAACAAGACCACCTATTCCACAGGCTTAAAATAAAAGGCGCCATTTTTCTACAAAAACTACATCCAGGAGCGAAGCGGAGCGGAGTGGTGTGAGAGTGAGCAGTCGGAGGCAGTCTAATGGCGTCTGGGGCAGATGGGGGAGTTTCTCTGGACCTGAGACTCAATACCTCTGGTGGTGAAGATGAGCACCGTAGGCTGCGGAGTGCCAACAGCCCCTCTATACTCTTGACATCCTGACTCTCCAACGACGTTCTTTCTATTCTTCAATTAAACAACTTACCCAGTTCAGGCGCATTAAAGCGACCAGGAGGCAAACTGCAAAACATCCCACCAAAAAAATCGGCCAAACTTACAGTACAACAACAAACTGCGAAAAGCAATCATTCAGTTCAAAAACAAAAACTCTTGCCTGTGGGTTGGTTTGAGCCTGTGTTTGGATCCACTTTAACAAGAGAGGTCATCAGCAAAAAGAAACAGACGGAGGAGCTGGAGGTTGGCTGTAACACCAGCGGAGCCGTGGCGCCTGGGTCCCAGTCTCTGATGGTGGACGACGCGGAGGCCCCCCCCCCTCAAAGGAGGGAGGGCCACCTGTGTGGGAAGCCGTAAGGAGCGGGGGACGGGCTTCGCGTGCTCCAACTCACAGCCTGTGGTTAACTGTGGCCCCACGGAGGAGCGGAGCTGCAGGGGTGTGTCCCCACAGCGGCATCTGCAGGAGGGAGCCGGCTGTAATGCTAACTGCAGCGGGGCCGGTGGAGCCGTGGTGTCCAGGCCCCTGCAGATGGAGGAAGACGCAGAGGAACCTTCCCTTGAAGGAGGGGGGCCACCCGTGTCAGAATCCGGGGGGTGCCGCAGCCAGGCATCGCGGTCTCCATTGCAGCCACGGAAGTCCAGCACATCCTGATTGAAGATCAGAGCGACGAAGACCCGCTCCCGGCTCTCCTGCGATCAAACCAGAGTCTGTGGGGAGGCGAGGTCTTTCAACTCGACGCTTCCCAACACAGCAGCCCCACAGTGCTGCTTGGCGGCTAAAGATGTGATCACATCAATCCCTTCAGAAAAAATCATAAAGGCACAGATACACAGTACACCAGCTTTGACATCGGCTGAAAGCACAGATCCAGAACAGAATGAAAGAAACAAAATACAGACTCATGAGGGGGTTCCTAAGACTTTGGGATGCTCTGGTGAGCCAATGACAATGATCCCTTCAATAACATCTTCTTCCTCAGTCCCCTTGCACCCTGAGAGCACTGTAAGCAAAGTCTGTTAAGCCTACTGATCTGAGAGAGGGTACTAAACAAGGGGCACATAATCGGCATGCAAATGCAAATGGAATTCCATTCAAGCGGATCACAAAAAAAAACTTTGATCTCCCTACGTCTAACAAGTGAGCACCAGTAAAAAAGCTTTTGAGAACTACTAACACGTCAACTCCATCGGCGAATTCGCGCCTGGAAAATTCCCTGAAAACACTTTTTCAAAGACAAGCAAAAAAGAAACTTCAACAAACGGGGCTCGGAGAAATTTCAGACGCAGACTTGCTAGAAGCACTTCTTGAACCTCTACTCACAGCCTCATTAGGTTCCCAGAAGAACACGCGAGGCAGTGGGTCCAAGCACCCTTACAACAACAAAAAGAGCAAGTTAAAGAAATCTCTAATCTGGTGCCAGTAGCTCTACCAATCATTGTGGAAACTCAAGAAAATCGGCTTGGGGGAGACTCCAATCTTATCACCCTCGCCAGCTCAAAACGAGATTCCTAGTGAAGATTTAATCTTATTAGAGCCTGACCAGATACTCCATTCTCCACTGGGAAGCTCAAAACCAATGCCCCAGTTGGACTCTACAGACTTTCCAACGGCCTTACCAGTGCCATTTGAAACATCCAGCCTGGGTTTACAGGATAACAGAAGTCTACCGCCTCAAACTTGTGAGAAAAGGAACTCGGCGAATAAGCCCATGGAAATGGCAGATTGCCTTAGCAATGGGGGGCAAAGGGGAGACGGAAGCAAGGAGGCTCTGCCAGAACCTAGAGAGGGTTCTCTTCCAAGGATGGCCACCCCACAACAAAAAACCCAACAAATTCCGCGTTTATGGCCGCCTCCATCACCAATAAGTTCTTCAGCAAATAGAAGACTAAGTGAGACATCCTACAGTATTCCAAAGGAGACTCCATCGAAAAAAGCAGACTTCATGTATATTATGTCTGCTGTAACGATCGCACTAGCCCCATTCTTCAAGCTATTTGAGGCGATAAATGATTCTTTGAAAGATCATGCATCTATCTTTGCGATGATGAACTCAAAGCTCATATACCTAGAAGGCTATATCAACGCCCTGGAGAGAAGGAAAAATGACCTAGCCGGTATTCCCCTACTCCATCAACCGGAGTTAATGGAACTTTTAACAGACCTAAGAAAAAACAACAAGGACAGGCCTAGAATAGATGTAAGTTCTCAAACAACAGCACATGACTCTCCTTGGCGTGAGGTCTCTCATATGGTCTGTGGAAGAAGGCCAAAATTTGGCTCTAGCATTTTGGAGGGCCTGCTATCAGAACTGGCGCTATAGGCTACGGGATCAGCTAGTAGGTCAGCAATGTCTTCGTCTTCACTCGAGTTACTACATTCCCCAATCACTTCCTCCTCACCTGAATAGTCCAGTTTCTTTCTGCGGGTGAGTCCAATGTAAGGCTTCTTCTTTTTTTGAAGATAAGGTCTACCTCAGAAGGAAGCCACCGTGACTCTGAGACAGAGAAAACCGTCGGTGACTCCCCTCCGCGACAGCCAGAGGGGAAAAAGCCACTGGATGGCAAAAAACCCCGGGATCCGGTGTAGTCGTTAAGGCAACAGAAGTCTTCGGATCCGTAGTAGGTAGGATGAGTCCTCCGCCGATTACCTAGGTACAGCGAGGTCGGCGTGGCTATGCAGACCGGTAGTTGGAGGTAGCTGGATACAGGTAAGTACCCCACAGCGTGGAGGGCAAGCGAGAACGGGGGAATCCGGAGTCAGGGGAATCCAAGGGCGAAGAATGAACAGCGGGGGGAAGAAGTACGGGAAGCAAGGGAAGAGGGCAAGCGAAAAAACAGAGAGAGGGGGAAGCCAAGTGGAAAACGGGAGGAAAAGGAAGCAAAAACAGACGCCGAACAAGGCGTGATAAAGGACAAGACTGTCACAGGGAAAAACTAGCGCAAGCAACGGGGCGAATATGAACTCAGTTGCAACGCGCAGAGCCGCCGGCAGCCGAGTGAGATAAACAAACGGTGGCGGCCATTTTGGAAACAACTAGACTGTGTCTGGTAGACGGAGAAGGAATGTAACGGAACACTTCAATGGCGTCCCTGTTTCCACCTTCGCCACAAACGCCAGTCGCCGGCAGCCGTGACACCTTCACAACTCGGCACTCACCTGACCTGATCCTGTGCCCATCAAGCCTGTAGATAATGATGTGATGTGTGTACATGACTTTTCCCCACACAAAGCCCAGCCAAGAAAGAGTCTAATCCAGGGAAAAACTCCAAACCCCTTGATTACAGGGTGTCAAGCTGATTGGCCCGAGAGGACCGCGTACCTGTAGTCTTGGTGGTTGGTCTCGCAGAGGTCGCCAGTCTGGAGTCCAGGAACTGATGAGATAGCGGCACGAGGAATCAGCCTCTCCACCACCCAAATGAGGAACTGGGTGAAGGATGGACCAACCCCCAATGTCACAAAGGCACTCTCCCAGGTAAGCGTGACAAGAGGATGTAGGCTCAGATGGAGGGAACCATAGTCCAGGTAGAGCTTGTAGTCCAGACCATGAATCTTCCAAGAACCTCAGTGCAGCGACAGTTGATAGATAGACCAGTGTAGCAGAAAGGTATTCGTAGTAGGCAAAGGAGCTTGGCTGGTGCAGATAGTTCCAATGGTACACAGGATGAGATTCGGAGTCAGGCAAGACAGGAAAGAGTGAGGACAGTTGGAACTAGTTGTCTGGCCAATTAGAGAACTGTAGGAACGTGCCCAAGATGGAACAGGGGGAATGCAGGCTAGTGTGGGATAAGTCCCCTCTACACAATGATGACTCAGGACAGAACTCCGGAATGGGCTGAGGGAAGACTGACCCAGGGCAAAACCTAGGTAGTAGCTGGAGGCTGGCTGGCCCAGGGCCGAACCCAGGTGAGGATTGAAGGCAGGCAGGCCCAGGACAGGACCCGGATAAGAACTGGAGTCAGGCTGGCCCAGGGCAGGCCACAGGTAAGGACTGGAGGCAGGCAGGCCCAGGACAGGCCACCGGTAAGGCCGGAGGCAGGTAGGCCCTGGACAGGCCACAGGTAAGGCTGGAGGCAGGTAGGCCCAGGACAGGCCACAGGTAAGGCTGGAGGCAGGTAGGCCCAGGACAGGCCACAGGTAAGGCTGGAGGCAGGTAGGCCCAGGACAGGCCACAGGTAAGGCTGGAGGCAGGTAGGCCCAGGACAGGCCACAGGTAAGGCTGGAGGCAGGTAGGCCCAGGACAGGCCACAGGTAGGGCTGGAGGCAGGTAGGCCCAGGACAGGCCACAGGTAAGGCTGGGCAGGAACAACGAGGAAAGCGAAGCAAACCGCGTTGAGACGCGGGCAGCTTTGACTAGCGGCCTCTTTTATGGGCCGCCGGCGCCCGAGAGGCCTGGAACGCAAACCGTTCCGTTTCCGGGCGCCGGCGAACCCAGAACGAGGCTTGGAAGGCAAGCCCCCACGGCGCATGCGCGGAACCGAGAGAGAGGACCTCCGCGCATGCGCCGAAGGCCGCCGGCCCTGTAATCCGTTGCTCCCCTCCCGGCGAGTCCCCAGACGCGAACGCGCGGGTAGACTCGCCAGGAGGAAATGGGAGCGGCAGACCCCAGTCTCCCGCGTGACATGACACAGGGGTGACTTTCGACGTGAACCAAGACATGGGAAGAAAACAACAGCTATCGACCTCCCAAGTCTGCCTTAAAACGGCCCCCCTGTTCAAGCTTACCCCTGAGACTCATCAACCTGAACAGTGTCATGAGGAGATTCTACCAAAGACTACTCATAGTCTGGGAGGGAAGACATCAGCTCCAGCACACTCCTCAAATACCCATAAACCATCAGAAGTCCTCCCTCAGTCACCAAAATCAGTAGATGATTTCCTCACTCATAAAGACCTGATGGATCTAAGCCAGCATCTAGATGTCAGTGTGGATTGCCAACAGAAAGGAGAGAACCTTCATCTACCCAAGATGACACCTAACCAACAGATAGTTACTAGGGATCTTTCAGGCTTCAACTCACTAGACGAGCGCTTTAAATCTCTACGAAGCGACAAATGGGCTCATTCCAACAAGCCCACAGTCAAATGTACAGAACAAATTTCTCATCTAGATTCACCACCCCGTCGAAAAAAGGCGCAATACACCTCAAGAGTCCATACCCAAACAAAATCTGAGGTACTGGATAAGATCAAGGACTCCAAACATTTGCAGCAGAGAAATGGTCACCAGGACAATAATCAACAAGGGAGGGCGACTCATAATCTCCACCAACAGAATAAGCAGTATGAAGTCGCTAACAGGCAGAGGTTGGGTCCCTCTGTCAAAATATGGCAACGGTCCGGCAACCAAAAATACTTGGTACTAAACAGACGCACTGTGATGAGTCTGTTACACAGTATCTCTACTTTAAGGAATCTAAAATCAGAAGATCTCAAAACGGTGGAACCTTCCCATGAGGGTCAAAAGGCCTCTTGCTTGCTCTACATATCATCAGTCAGAGTAATTACTTTGTTGTCAGCAGCAGCAGAGGTTTTGTACAAACAAGGGTTTGACTTAACCTTACTCAGGACAAACAAAACAGACTACGAAAGGACAAAGGGCAGCATAAGGGATGGCATACCTTCAAGTGAGGAACATCAGCATTTTAGCACAAGAGACGATTTGCCATTAAATTCTTCAGTAACTGCCCGGCTTGACACTGTTCAATCAGCCCCCCATGGGCAAGATAGTTCTCCATGCCAATTATTTAGTACAAAAGCGAGCATGTTACTAAAGGAAGATCAAAAGGCGACCCAGGCCAGACCAACCCAAAAGTCTCCAACATGGTCTTGGCTACCAAAAGCCTTATCTACACGGCTCCACAAATAGCTACCAGTACACACTAAGACTGTCAAAGAGCATCAATCACTCTCTCTGGCGAGTTGGAACACAAGAGGGTTCCTACATTTAACAACACCTGGAGACATCAATTTAGGGGATTACAACATCTTATGTCTGCAAGAGGTCTGGCTAAAAACTAAACCAACACTGGATGGGTTTGAGATCGCCTTTTCAGAAGCTCTAGCAGGAAACAAAGCAGAACTAATTATTGCGGTCCGGATGGGCACGGGTCTTGAAATAATCAAAATCATTCTAAAGTCCGCCTACGTCATGGCAGTACTAATCTCTTGGCTGCGAAAGGAGACCGCGCATGATCAATACACGCACACCTTCCTGCTGGTGATGTCCATTTACTGGAACCATAAAGCAATACAAAAGACAGCTTTGTTTGACATAGTTTAATCTACTCTGGACTCGGTACACCTGGAGCATAGGCCCTGTGAGGTTATCGTTTATGGAGACTTAAACATCAAATGTCCCATGGCCGGTCGGAACGCCACGGGTCGCTTACACCACAAACCCTGTACCCAAGGTACAGCTTGGCTTAAACTGATGACTGCCAGGCAACTTTTTAACACTGCGTCCATACTTCCGGATTCCATCACCTTACCATCATGGAAGCGCGGCATGGCTCATTCAACTATAGATTACATCTTTGCCTCTGAATTCCTTCTAGCTCGGTTGACAGATTTCAGCATGCACCACTCAAACCAAAGTGATCACAATCTTCTGGCTATTAAATGGGCAACTACAAAACCATTATCAGCTCATTACTCGGGAAGGATTGAACTAGAAGGCAAAGGCAACCGGGTAAGGGTCAGTCGGGCAAACATCCAGGCGATCACAACTTTATATGGAAGTAGCCAGTCTGTTTTAGAGGTTGATTATAGACCACTTTTGGCACCTTACAGAGCCATGATGAAAGGTTTGAAGGGGAAAAACACAGAGCATTTTCATCATGCACACAATTTCGATGCCCTCTTGGTGGTACAGCGAAACACACTACGCAGAGCAAGAAGGACGGCTGCAAGAAACAACACGCACTCCAATAGATCACACGTTATTGAGACAACAAGAGTCTACAAAAGCTGGCTACGGCACCATCGTCTAACATTACATCAACAGGACTCTTTGAAGCTATGTTAGACCAAATCCAAAAATCTAATTCCAGAGAGATTTGGAGACTGATCAATCCACGGGCCAAAGAAGCAGACTCAATGTTGCTAAACAGCATCTCGGAAGCAACATGGATTGGGTTTTACTCAACATTGTTCAGATCTCCTGACTCTTGTGATGTGCCTTTACCATCACTGACAACAGAACCTTGGGTCGACCTTTCTGATAAGACTGAAATCCTGGGTAAAATTTCTAAGTTAAAGAAATCGAGGGCTCCGGGGCCCGATGGCCTATCCAATGAAAACCTGAAATCTGTACCAGAAGATTGGACAAACTTATTGAGTATGATCTTCCAAAAATGCACGATCTTGAGTACAATCCCACCTTCATGGACCTCAGCGGTCATCATCCCCATATTTAAAAAAGGTAGGAAGGATGATCCTAGGAACTTTCATCCAGTGGCTCTCTTTGATGTCATAGGAAAGGTCTATGGATCCCTCTTGTTGGACCATTTCAATCATTGGGCGAAAAGCGCACCCTGTAACGACCCCCTTCAATCTGGGTTCAAAAAAGGAGTAGGAACCAGCATTAAAATCTTTATTCTGATCCACCAGGGGGCGCCGAGATGCACTGACGCATCCGCACTGGTCTCCTCCAAAGGGCGCCGTAAGAGGGACCTGAGCCCCCCCCAGACCCCTAGGAGTGCAGTGTTGACCCCCCCGCGGATCACTGACCCAGCGGAGCCCCCGCGGACCCCAACTCCGATCTCCCGGCGTGGAGATTTCGCCAAGATCGGACCCTCGGAAGGAGGAGGGAGGAGGAGCTCCGCCTTCCCCTGCACCGCGGCTCCGCGGGAACCAACGGAGAGCCGCGGCTCGAGTAGGCCCCGCGGGTGCGCCCCCCCCCACACCGAATTTCGCTGGGGCGGAACCCGCCTCCCCGGGGCCCCGAGCGGAACCACATAAGGCCTCGAGCGCTGCGCGGCTCAGGCCGGGAGAGGGAGTGAGCCCAGCCTCCCCCAACATCGCGTCCCCTTGCGCGGGGCGCCGCCAAGCCGCGGCCTAGGTGAGGCCTACAACACAGCCGGCCGGCGCGGAAGAGCGCCCCCCCCGCTTCCCCCTGGACCTCGTAGCGGGGGCTTACAAATCCTCCTGAACCCGGACGAGATCGCGCAGTGCTCCGGGCTGCGCCCCGCTTCACTGGAGAGCTGCGGACGAGGCCCGGCGGATCGTGCCTCCCCTGAGCCCGCCGCTGGATTGTGGAGCTGGTGCAGGAGTGCACTCAGTGGGCACGGCCTGCCCCCCAAGATCTTCGACCCCATCGACGAACGGGGGGCCAGTCTTCGTCGGGGTCCCTCAAAGGCGGAGGCCCCCGCAAAGGCGCCCACGACAACCCCTCCACCCCTCCCCATGCAGGCCTTCCCGCACAGCTTGGGAGCCGCACGACGGAAGCTCAGGGGCGAGGGCGCCCCAAATCAACAACCGGCAACCGGCAATCAGCATCACAGAGAATGGGGTACCCCCCCGGGCCAACCACAGCGTTTATTGAAGGACTCCAAAACAGTGACCACAATAGCTTGAATCAAACCCGGGACGAGGAGTGATAGGCCCCTATCGGCTGTGCCTTGGAGACTTGGCCGGAGCAACCCGCCGCCCCAACAGTGAGTACAACGCCGAGGCCGTACACAGGGAAGTCCCCCCGCGGCCCTCCCCCTGGCGTAACCTGGTGACCCGACGGTACTGCCCATAGGACCTAGGGCATTAGGCAGAGGATCCCGTGGAGATGGTCAGAGGAGGCCTATGAACTGGAAGGAATCCCTGCAGAGATTTCGACGCAAACCCTCAGGCTCGCCAACCCACCCGGAGATGGCGGCCCCGGCACCCCTGGACATGTCTGACACTAGCACGGTCACCAAAGGTATGGCGGCCCTCCTGGAGGAAATAAGAGGCTTCAGAGCAGACATAACGCTACGGCTGGATACCCTGGACAAAAAAGTGGACAACATAGACGACAGGGTCCAGGCGCTTGAAAATAACACATCCTCGAATGACATCTTCGAGACGCAATTCGACATGCGCCTATCGGAACTCGAGAGGAGAGAAGAGAAATGCTCCCTGAAACTGGATGACCTGGAAAATAGGGAACGACGCTGCAATCTTCGCTTTTTGGGGTTCCCGGAGCGGGAAGGTGAAACGCAAATGGACATAATCAAAGCTGTGAACGCAGTAGTGGGATCTCTCTTCGATGGGGCGAACACGAATGAACCCACAATTGACAGAGCTCACAGGGCGGGAGCAATCAACAGAGGCCCCAGGTCCATTCTCGTGCTTTTCCACTACTTCACGGAGAAGAATAAAATTCTGGAACTGGCACGTAAGAGGGGTCCGGTGGACTGGGAGGGAGCCCGGATTTCGGTGTACCAGGATCTATCCGCCTTCACCCTGGCAAGACGTCGTCTCTGTTCCCCGCTGACGAAAATGCTCCAAACCAAGGGGGTCCGATACAGGTGGGGATACCCTTTTTCGCTTTCCTTTGAACTGGAAGGGTACAAATATGCCCTGGTCACGGAGGGTGACATTCGCAGGGTATCGGGCGAACTTCTCGGAGAACCAAATGGGGAAGGGGAAGACCGAGAACATGGAAGACAGCCCGTCGGACCCGGGAGAGTTAAGGCTTCTCAGGAGGGACGCAAAGTCCGAGGCCATAGGAAGTTCAGAAGAGTGGCTCCGGCATCCCCTGGGCAGCCTGACACTTGAGAAACCCCAGGAAACATCACGGTCTAGTCTGTTTTCTATGCCTTTGGGGGAAGCACTGTGATTACTTGCATTCTGAACATGATAGGGGGGGGCTCAAGTTGTGGTTGTTGAAGAGTTTATGAGCCCGGAGGAGGGAGACATTGGTGGCCTGGCTCAGTGACAGGATGAAGCCGCTGGTCTACCAGGCGTTCAGGGGGGAGGGGGGAGGGGGGAGAGAAAGGTTGGGGTTGGTTCGAGGGGATTCTAATGGGGCCAAGCCAAGTTTTCTGGTCCGTTTTGTAACTGTGGTTTTGTTATTGGACTATAGCGGGGGTGGAAGCACTGCGGGAGCGCTGGAACTATTCGTCCCGAGCAGGGAAATATGAGCTCTTACTATTTCTATGATGGATGATTCCTTGCAATATTTGACAGTGGGTTCGCTAAATGTGCGGGGACTCAATTCTCCCACCAAAAGGTCGCTGCTGGTGAGGGAATTCACAAGGCTCCGACTCCATTTCTTATTCATACAAGAGACACATTGGGTTCGGGACAGGGAGCCAAAGCTGAGAGCTAAAGCTATTGAACAAGTCTATGCAGCGTCCTTCCGGGCCAAGAAACGCGGAGTGGCCCTATTGGTCTCCCCTGGGGCTCACGTTGTTCTCAAAGCCCAGAGGTCAGACCCGGAAGGACGATATATCATGGTTAAAGGGGAGGTGAGGGGTCGGCTGTTCACCCTTGTTGGTATTTATGCTCCGAACGAGGCGCAGGATGGCTTCTGGATGGGGATGAGAGAGAAAATCGTGGCTTTTTCCGAGGGGACTTTACTGGTTGGGAGGGATTTTAATATGGTTCTTTGCCCTGATAGAGACAGGAGCTCGCCCAATCCATGCCCCAGCCAACGCCTCCAAAAAAAACTGGCCGAAGCATTTCAATCAGTTAACAATGATCTGGGCTTGAGCGACACACACCACACAGAAAAAGATCGAGACCCAGACTTCACTTTTTTCTCGAAACCCCATGCCACTTTCTCCCGTATTGATTATATCCTGGTTGACGCCACGATGCGGGGCGAGGTCACGGAATCGGGGGTGGAGGTGGTTCCCTGTACAGACCACGACATGGTTAGAATAAAATTGGGTATGCCCCCAGCCCCGCCACCTGGGTCCCTATGGAGGTGTAACGACCTTCTTCTACAAGACAAAGAGGTGCGACAATCCCTCCTTACAGCCATCACCGAATACTTCTCTATCAACAACAACGGGGAGGTCGGAGTTCTGGGTGTTTGGGAGGCATTCAAGGCGACCATTAGAGGCATTCTCATCGAGACAGGTTCGAGAAGGAAGAGGGAGAGGGGTCTGGAGGAGACACGGTTGAGGAAAAAGATAGAGGCTATCCAACCTGGTGGGAAACTAAAATCACAAATGTTCCCCGGGAAGTGGGAGGAACTCCAAAGGCTGCGCCCAAGCCTGGCAGACCTCCAGGTGGGACAAACAGAAAAAAAGCTGTCCTTCCTGAAGCAGAAGTACATGGAAAAGGGGGAAAAGGCTGATAAAATACTTGCTTGGAGGCTCCGGGAGCTCAGAAATAGTAGGAGGGTTAACTCCATCCGGCCACCGGGAGGAGAGCCAACTGTAAGGGATAGCAAAATAGCTGAACACTTTCGCCACTGTTATGAACGCCTATACAGCTCGGAATACGTAGGGGACGGAACCGAGATAGACAGCTTCTTGGACTCTCTCCCGATCCCAGGCCTCTCACCTGAAAAAGCAGACATACTGGATCTCCCCGTGTCTCCAGAGGAGATAATAGATACCATATCCTCCCTGAAGAGTGGAACAGCCCCAGGCGACGATGGGTTCACAGTCAAATTCTATAAGACTTACCGGTCTACGCTAGCCCCGTTTATGGCCAAAATGTTCAACTCGGCACTGGACCGGGGCACCCTCCCGCCTTCGATTATGTCAGCTCTGATAGTAGTAATCCCTAAAGAGGGGAAGGACCCTTCCCAGTGTCAATCGTATCGCCCCATTTCCCTTCTTAACGTAGATGTCAAGATTCTGGCCAAACTTCTGGCGAACAGACTGGCGAAACTCCTCCCCTCACTTATACATGGAGATCAGGTAGGGTTCATCCCGGGACGCCAGGGGTCCGATAACATACGTAAGACCCTGGACCTCGTGTACGAGGCCTCGAGGCAGGGGGAAGAGGGCTACCTCCTTGCTTTGGACTCGGAAAAGGCCTTCGACCGCGTCGAGTGGCCTTATATGGGCAAAGTTCTCCAAAAAATGGGCCTCGGGGGGAATTTTTGTAGATGGGTCTCGACACTATATAACGCTCCCATAGCAAGAGTTTTGGTTAACGGCGGCACGTCGGAACCCTTGGCTCTATCCAGAGGAACCCGGCAGGGTTGTCCCCTTTCCCCCCTTCTATACGCTCTGGCAATGGAGCCTCTGGCCATAGCGATCAGGGAAGACCGTGAAATTACGGGGATACGCTGTGGCGACTGCGAGTTTAAACTCTCACTATTTGCCGACGATATCTTGGGGTACCTAACCAACCTCCAGGTCTCACTACCTAGATTATTTGATCTTATGAACTTCTACGGGGCCTTCTCGGGGCTTAAGATAAATGCCTCAAAGTCTAGTATTATGCCAATGGGTCCCGGGGACAAAGACATCGGGGCTCGCTCGGAACTCTTCGGAGTGAGGATAGAACGTGTGTCCACCAGGTATCTGGGCACCAGCATTCCTAGGAACTTATCGCTAATATATCAGTTCAACTTCCCGGAGATCTTGGCTAAAATCAGCAGTGATCTCAAACGCTGGGCTCCCCTTACTCTCTCCTGGTTTGGCCGTATGGTGACGGTTAAGATGAATATATTACCTCGCCTCCTGTATCTCTTCGCAGCCCTCCCTGTGGTTATTCCTGAATCCTTCTTCGAGGTTCTATAGGCCCGAGTTCTCCAGTTTATATGGGACGGGAGGAGACCAAGAGTTAAATTCTCCACCTTGACCCTGCCGAAGTCTCACGGTGGATTCGCCCTCCCCGACTTCAGACTATACTATAAAGCTGCTCAGCTCCGGGTGATGATGGAGCACATGCGAGAGGATATGAGGACGTACTGGACATATATAGAGGATATCCACACCCACCCTAAAAAAGTCAGAGATCTACTATGGGCCTCCCCTAAAACCATCCCCTCCTATCTTAAAGAACACCCCCACACTGGCAGTCCTATGGGCACTCTGGAAGCCAGATAAAAACAACAAAAAGCTGTCGTCCTGGCCGGCCCCTTTAACATCGCTATGGGGTCCCCCTATCAACCTAGACACCAGAGGCTTCCGCGACACGCAGGCTTGGTCAGACATGGGGTTGGAGAGAGTTTCCCAGCTCTCCCGGGAGGAGGGCTTCATAGACTACGTACAATTGACCGAAGCACTGGGTGATAAACCACCATCGATCTTTGAGTACTTGCGTTTGAAGGGAATACTGACTCACCCCCGATGGGCTGACAACCTAGCCCGCCCCCTCACCCCCTTTGAAGAAGTAATAGCTAAAAGTGTCTCCCGAAAGGGCTCCCTGTCCAAGTTCTACAGCACCTTGATAGCTAATCTGGAGGATAGGCAACCCTTCAAGCGTATATGGGAAGAAAGGCTGGGCATGGAGATAGACGACCATACATGGAGGGCAGTCTTCAAAACCATATTTACCGGTACTCTGTACACCGCAGCCATGGAGCATAGTTTCAAGATTCTCCACTCCTGGCATCGCCCCCCAGCCACCCTCTCCAAAATGTTCGCAGAAGTATCCCCTCACTGTCCTAGGCTATGTCACCAAAAAGGCACTTGGTTCCATATGTGGTGGGGATGCCCGGTTATTCAGGTGTACTGGTCGGAGCTTCTCAGCTGGATCAAGGACATAGAGGGATTCTGTCCATCGCTTCTCCCCTTAGAAATCCTTCTGGGTACTCCCATGCCGGAAACGGAACAAAGTGCATTCCCGAGGGTCATCGGGGACATGCTGAGGGCGGGGAGGCTAGCATTGGCCCAAAAGTGGAAAAGCCCCTTAGCACCAACTAAAGAGGAATGGCTCTGTAAATTAAGGGCTATATTTACTTATGAAAAACTCACGGCAGTGAAAAACGACAAAGCCTCAGAGTTCGCACAGGAATGGACAGCAGTTCTCCTCCACGATGACTGTGTCTCTATGCGACTGTAACATTGGCCCCCAATATGTGTCCCCCGGGCTTACCCCAGCGCCGGCCCTAGAATTGGAGCCTGTCCATCAATTTGCTCTGAGCCGCGCTGCTCCCACGGTGTCAAATGGTATAACGAGTGCATATAACGATGTTCGAAAGTTCTCACTGCTGCTTCTGTAACCTGCGAAAAAAAAAAAAAAACCTCAAAACTTGGGATGTTGCAAAGTTGGGGAGGTGGGGAGGGTGGGGGGTGGGGGAAGGGGTTTATGTTGAAAAAGTTGGGGGGGACGGGGCGGGAGGGGGGAGGTGGGATGGGACTAAAATGTTAAAAAATACAGGCAGTTATGTTTGCTCAATGTGTTACTGGCAGGGGTTGCTTGCGCACCCTACCTTATATGTATTATGTCAATAAAAACAAAGTTAAAAAAAAAAATCTTTATTCTCAGCCTATTAAAAGCAAAAGGCCGAGGAATAAAATCGGAACTTGTACCCGGCATTCATAGACCTCACCCAGGCCTTTGACTTAGTCAATCGAAGGAAACTTTGGGAAAAACTCAACAACTGCGATTGTCCACAGGAGATCTTGAATCCCATCAAAGCTCTACATGCTGCTACAACGATGCAGGTGCGATTGAATACCAGTGGTCTGCTTTCATCAGCTATAACAACTAGCAGAGGGGTCAAACAAGGTTGCCCTTTAGCTCCGGCCCGCTTTCTCTCATACTTTGGGGACTACAAAGAAACATCAACCACAACACGAGCATTCCCCCCAGAATTAGGCAAGGAGAAGATCCCAAGGCTCTTGTACGCGGACGACCTTATCCAACTCGACAAGACCCCAATTGGCCTACAAAGCCAATTGAATTCACTGACCACATACACAGCTGCCAATGACCTAGAAGTGAACAAACAAAAAACAAAGATCATGGTGTTTGAAAAAAATCACAAGAGAAAGAAGATTATTTCATGGTTCTTGGCGGGAAACAAAATTGAACAAGTGGCAAAATTCAAATATCTCGGGGTTCTCATTGACTTGACACCTAAAGACTCAGCGATGCAACACCATCTCTTGGAAAAAATTAAAACCCTTGTTTCACAAGCGAAAATATTGGACAAAAAATATGGGCGCTTTTCATTGATGCCCCTATTCAAATTCTATCGGGGCAAAGTTATCCCAACTATTACTTATGGAGCGGATGCCATGCCATCTTTACCTATCTCACTGTGGTCCAGACTGGAGAGCGTTTTCAGGCGCTCAGTGTTGAATTTACCGCCTTCCACTCTGTTAGCCCTGATAAGACGAGAACTGTCTTTTTCATCCCTGGAGTCAATAGTAACTAGGGTTTCTGTTATGTTATACAGGAAGATCAAAGATCCTTCTTCCCCGACAATCTTTTCGCTGGTGCAGGCGGAGATGAATTTAGGTACAAGCACACTTCTGTCCAAATGGGAGGCAATGTGTACAGCACAGCTTGAAATCTGCGGCAGCTCTATGCAAGAACTTTTGGGTAATCCAACAAAAACCAAAACCCGCATAGAAGAAATGGATTGGATAAACACATTGGACAAAGCCTCTGAGTACAAGCTGACTAGTAACCTACCTCCAACATGTAGAAAATTAAATACAATCCAACCATTTCTGATAAAACATCCAAGCAGAAAAACTCGGAAAACTCTCCTCCGTGCTAGGCTGAATTTGCTCCCTACGAACGAAATCTTGCACATAAGAGGCCTCTCTTCGACCAATGTCTGCCGCTTTTGTAATGACACCCAACAAATCGAAACATTACGGCATCTTCTTCTATTGTGTCCAGGAACAGACAAATATAGATCGCCGTACCTGCTTCATCATTTAAAGCAAGCTTACTTGGTCGACGAAGCACTCTGGTGGGATCGCCTAATAGGAGGCTTGAAACCCTCTTGGACAATAGGAGCCACCAAAATCTTGGATCAAATCTTTTCAGATACAGATTCGGAGTCTCGTCAGTGCGGACCCACTTAAGCACAAGCACAAGGGGAGATATGCGTGGTTGGGCGTTGGATGGACCACTCACCAGGAGGGCTGGTTGTGTCTTTGCCTTGTGACTTTATTTTACTTTACTTTGAATTTGCTCATTCTTCCTTTAGCTACAGCTTCTCTTGACTTTGGATTTCTGTAAAGACTTTTAAGAAATTGAAAATTGAAGTTCTTCTTTTCATCCTCTTGTAAAAATCACTTTGGTGATTATATACTCGTAATAAATAAAAAGGTCAACTCATTTGACCAATCTGTGGCCTTCATTATGTCTTGGAGCTGAGCCCTGCTCACAAAAGCCTTCGAAGCCACAGCACCTTGCGCTAAATGTGCCCCAAATCTTTCTATGTCGAGCCCCTCTTGGAGCATGATCCACTTAACCCAACGTGCCAAGGTGGCCATCGACACTGCTTTAAAAGACTAATGCAGTGCGATAAACATGCCGCTCTCTCCAGTGGGTCTGAGTGGATTGGTCTTCGTCTCGTACTCCTTCAGGCTTCTAACTGGGCACAATTCAGGCTGCCCGGGGAAGCTCGGAAATAACATTGAGGTGATGTCAGTTTTCATCCTCTTCCGGCCTCTTCCGGGTAAAAGGAATTACTATACACTTCTAATGCTCCTATGTCCGACACTCTCTTGGATGCTTCCAAGCAAAGAAGCATGGCCAACTTCGCTGAGAGCTCCTTCCTGGTCAGCTCCTGATTATCCATCCATCTCTGTAAAAGGTTCAGCACAATGTCCACATCCCACAAACGTGTATACTCTGGCTTGGGAGGCCGAATGGCCATTACTCCTTTGAGTAGCCTCAAGACCAGTGCATGCTCATCAATAGGAGCGTCTGACACATGCTCGTGTCCTGCTGAGATGGCTGACCTGAAGGTGTTGACAGTCCTGAACGCCTTCCCTTGTGTGACTAGAGCTGCTACAACACTGACTACATGGATCACATCCGCAGAAGCGGGACGGACGTTCCTAGCCACACACCAATCACGCCATTTAATCCAGGCTGCTTTGTAGCACTTGGTCCTTTTGGGACCCAGGATTCTCTGATGAGGCGGTCAGCCTCTCTGGATAGTCCTGGCTTTCTCCAGGTATCCCTGAAAGCACCCAGGCCACCAGTCGGAGGGACCCCGCAGGTACCAACGGGTGGGAGAGCCTCATCGGATCCCGCAGAATCCCTGGCCAGCTGGGAAACAATACTGGATCGTCGCATGACAGATCCAGTAAGTCGGGGAACCATGCTTGATTTGTCCAAGTCGGCATGATTACAACCAGTCTCGCCTTCTGCCTCCTCATCTGTGCTAGGGACCTCGCTATCATTGCAAAGGCGGAGAGGCGTAGACTGGCTTCGGCCCCTATCCCTGAAGGAATGCATCTGTGGCGGCTGCTTCCAGGTCTGACTTCCAACTGAAAGACCAATCCAGCTGGCGATTGAGCCTGGATGCAAACAGTTCTGTTCCGCAGTCCTTAAGGTGCTGGGAATTCCAGTCCACCATCTGAGTTGCTAACCGGGGTAGGTACTCCGCCATCACACTGATTTTCCTTGCTAGGCAGAGGTGCCAGAACTATTTGGCTATCTCTGCTAACATCTTGGCCTTCTTACCGGCCAGCCGATTAATGTATCATTCTACCAAGGACTTCCTGTGACTGGTATCTTCCTTTCCTTTCATTGAGCCAAAGTCATGTATGCGTGTGGCCCCATGGACATTTAGAAAGTCTTATGTGTGTAACTGGGCATCCCGCTATGTCTACGTGTCACACCGCGGCCCTGGAAACTATGGGCAAGATGGAGACGCTATTAGGTCTCCACGGCAAGGTAGTGTGATATGCTAGACTTTTCCTTGGCTGCAGGTATATAAGGAGGCCACGCCCCCTGCGAGTCGCGTTGCAACTTGCTTCGTTGGTCATCCGACTTTCGCCGCTTGCAGTGCTCCCGTTCTATTTTCTCTTAGTTATTTTTCTCTTGTTCCTGTTCCTCCCGTGCCTTCCTACTGGGCTACTGTTATAGCCTCAGTCGTCCCTCCTCTGCTTTTTTCCCCGCTCCGGTTCTTCCCCACTCACCTGTGTCTCTGGTCAGCCCCTCCGCTGCCGCCTTCTCGGTTCCTTTTCTGGGAACTACTTCCTTCAGGTTTTTGCTTTTCCATCAGCCTTTCCAGGCTTCTGTGCCTCCCTTCTGTCAGCCCATTCCCTCCGACACCCGTCCGCAGTGTGTCCGGAGCCTTCCACCTTGCTTCCCAGGTTTTCCCCTCTCTTCCAGCCCCTCGCTCGCCCATTCTCCCTTTCCTGCTCTCTCTCTCTCTCTCTCTCTCTCTCTTGTTAGTCCACTCTCTCTCTCTCGCTCTCTTACGCTCACTCGCTGGCTCTTTCTCATTCCTTTTCTCCCTCTCTTCCGTTCGCCAGCGCTCCCTCTCTCACACACTCTCACCCTCTTTCTCCCTTTCCCTCTTTCACTTACCTTCTATTGAGAAGTCCTTATTACCTTCTGTATTTGTTGTATACCGCAGACGGTGCTCATTCCCTCCCGGCACCTCCTGTCTCCGGGGAAATCCTTACTTCCTTGGCTGCCATACCAGGAGCTACTCTTTCTGAATATTATCCCTCCTGAAACTGACCGGAGATTCTACTACATATTGAAGTCCATTACTCCAATTCGATACGAGACAGAACCAGCCTCTCCTACTTCCAGTTTTGCCGAGCCAACACCATCTGCGGCCACACAGGGTTTCTTCTGCCTATTCAGGCTTTTTCCCTGTTTGAAGGGACGGGCTCCCTTGGGTTCATCTGACTGTCTGTCTATTCGACGGTCAAGGCGGCCTCGGGAGGAGACCGTCCTTACCTCTACGAATGCAAGAAGGGAATAAGAACTACCAAGACAGATGACGAAACAGAAGCTCCTAAGAAGGACAGAAGGAGTCGACAGAAGGCTCCAAGCTCCAGAGAGGATCCAGGTGAGGAGATTCAGGGGGAAGAATCTATTGACCGTGACACTACGCAAGTGGCTGACGCTTTTTAGCAGCTGAACGTATCCTCATTAAAGTCTACTTGCGCAAAGTGGTAGTTATTTCACTATGCATGGAGCCTGCCATCAAGGCCGTGCCTGCAGGGATGTTGGATTGCATTATTAGTGCTCTTCATAATCCGGTAGTTCATATATGTTGCCTTTGTGTCCCTCAAGTATATAACATTCAGGGTTGGCTCCTGCCCCTACCCCGCTTCCAGGGTTACACCCTTTCTCTGTTTATGCCCATTGTGCATATGCTCCGCTGGGCTTAGCGTGGGGGGGCGGAAGATGCAGCTGCCGGTGCGACAAACAGCCCTCGCTGCTTACCTTGTCATGTGCTTGTGCACAGTGCTTTCCGTACGCCTCAACAGACCCTAATTACAGCTTGCTCCTCGGGCCGCAACTTTCCCTTCCCGACTCACCAATGGATTCTACAGTACCGGCGGCAATCCTCCGGTGCTTCTGCCTTTCGCTCAGTGCTTCTACTGACAAGGCGGGGTCTTCCGCCCGACCGCTCACACTGCAGCCGCTTACCGAACAGTGTCTGCTGCAACCTCCGTAGCGGCGTGGTCCAGTCGGATCTTGTCTGCGCTACGTTCCCCATGTGGGATCAGATCGGATCGCTGTGGCTGCACCGGCAGCCGTATTGCTGCTTCACATCACCACACTGCTTCCAATTTGAGAAAAGTCTCTGCACTGCATCCGCCGCCATGTTGGATCTTTCACAGCCTGCAGCAACATACACTTCAATGAGCCCAATCACAGTGCCACTTCGCCCGTTTACTTTCTGGATTTGCACACATGTGCCTGCACACTTCCCCCACTGACTGGTGTGCTAATAAGGACATAAAACATGAAGAAGCTGGTATTGTAGGCCAGGATCTTATCGGATCATCAGGAGCAGAGGGAAACACGTCCTTACTGCATGGCTACTTAGCCATGTCCCCCCGCTTGTTGAACCTTGTATGTACGTTTGGATACAACCTCAGTGGCTACATACAGTCTGTGCCACTGTGCCATTAGCTTATTGTGAGTTGTGGGCAGGAGCACCATGACTTTATTACCAGGCTGGAAGGTACGAAGTCTGGCCCCTTTGTTATAAGCCTTCTCTTGGCGAGCTTGGGCTTCCTGCAGATTTGTTTGTACCAACTCTCTCACTTTTCCATATATTGGTGGGTGTTTTGAACCATAGGATGGTCACTGGTCTGTTGGTTGCATGGTTTTTCCCATTCTTCCCTCATGATGTCCAACACCTCTCTGGGGTTACCGCCACTAACCAATTCAAAAGGGCAGAACCCTGTGGAGGATTGGAGGGTTTCCTGAATAATGAAGAGAGCCCATGGAATGAGGTGGTCCCAATTACGGCCATCCTCATATGCGCTTCAGTGTTTGGTTGAATTGTTCAACAAGGCCAACCATCTGAGGATGGTAGATAGAAGTGCAGGGGGTCTTCATTTTCATTAATGTTTTCATTTCGGCCATCAATGTCGACATGAAACCTATTTCCTGGTCTGTGAGAATTTCAGTGGTAAAAAATTATATTAAGAGTTTTAGGACAGCTTTACTGGTGTTACTTCACAAAGGGAATGCCTCAGAGTACCTTGTGGCATAGCCTAGGATTACCAGAATATATTTATTCCTGGCTTTTGAGGGTTCCAAAGGTCCCACGATAGCCATCCCAATTCAGAAGAAGGGTACCTCACCCCTGCATAGACGCTGGGCTGACAGAACCACATAAGCAGGGTCTTCAGTGTTTTCTCCAGCCCCAAGTGTGCAGCCATTAGATCTGAATGCGCAAGTTCTAGGACAGCCTTCTGGAATAATTTAGGCACCAACCGTTGGTAATATGTTGTCCCTTCGCCCTTCAAGTTCACATCCACTCGATACAACACCCCTCTGCGCCCAATAAAGTGTGGGGACTGCTGGGTTCTACTGTTGGCTTCTGATACTGGAGTTCTGCAGGCTTGCTCGAGGAGAGAATCAGCTGGCGAATTCAATAGATGCTGGACCGGGTACTCTGGATGTTATGTCTCTTCGCTCTTGGGCCTCTGTTATGTCACCAAATCCAGCACAGTCTCTGTCATTTTCCTCTAATACTTCTACTTCTTTAATTTCTGGAATAAGGATTTTTTCAAGAATAAGTTTTGCTACGGGATGTGCATGGAGAATCGTTGTTGGTGTGGTTCCCATATTAAAGAGTACCACCTTCAGCACACCTCGATAATCCCTATCAACAACACTGGCACCAATATTTAGGGCACTCTTCACTGTGAGACCAGACTTCAGCGCAAGTCAACCATAATTCTCTTCTGGCAGCCCACTTTATGACCCGTACGTATTACAGCTCTCCCCTATGCTGGGATGGTCACTTCCTCATCAGCATATATAGCGCAACTGGCCGCCTGGCCCGTAAACCTCATGCAGAGTAGATCCCTGGAGATTTTACTGCACCCCTTTCTCGATTGGCCGGTGTTAGGCTGCTGGTTGTCTGCTGTTTCAAAGTGTGAACCGCTACTGCATGGTGGTTTCCTCCTGCTGCCTCCCGCTGCGGCTTTCCCCGTCAGTATTTGCCATCATCCTCATCATCATAGGTAGGGTGTGGATGGGAGGGGGTGTCTGTACACACTCGTGTGAGCATCAGGGAATGTCTGGGGTGGACTCCCTCCCTTCCTTGACACAGCTTGTAAGCAGACTTTGTCACAATACTCACTAATGCACTTAGGCAGATGTAGGGGAGTTGCTAGGTCTGGAAAAGACCCGGGGCTATGCTGATGTCAGAACTGTCGGGACTGGGGGCTAGCTAGTCTTTTGGCTGTAGCTCCTGAGATTCAATCCAGGGCTACAACCAAAAGATCAGGGCTATAGCCCCCATAGATCCCCCCTTACAACGCCCCTGGGCAGATGTCGTGTTTCTCATGGACAAAGCTCACAGAGTGGAGAGACAGTGGCGTAGGTGTGGATGAATAAACAAGAATGTGAGGTTTGGTGAAGGAAAGAGCAAGGAAAGATATAGGAATTAATGATTATGAGGCTAGGTGGGGGATTGTGACAAAGAACGGGTAGTATAGCTCAGTGGCAACGCGCTCGTCTTCGAAGCAAGATGACGCAGAACAACACAGATTCAAATCCAGGGTCTGCGCTTAGAAATCTGTTCAGTATTAAGCGTGTTAGAAAAAAATATATAATTATAAAAGGATAAGGGCTATGATGCAGTAGAAGGACATTGATGAAGGAATGCAACAAAGGAGGACTGATAAAGGAGGGCTGTATTGAAGGAGTACTGATGATGAAAGAGAAGGACTGTGATGACGGAAAAGGGCATTGTCAAAGGAGAAGGACTATGATTAAGGACTGTAATGTAGAAAGACTGTGATGAAGGAGGACTATGATGGAGGATTGTGATGAAGGGGACAGACTGTGATGAAGGAAAAGGACTATGAAGAACTGCCATGCAGTAAAACTGTGACGACAAAGGAGGACTGTTGAAGCAGAAGGACTGTGACAAAGGACTATAAAGGACGGCTGTGAAGAAGCACTGTGACAAAGGAGAAGTTCTGTGGTGGTGGGGACTGTAGCAAAGAAGGAATGGTGAAGGAAGACTGTGTTAAAGGAGAAGAACTGTGATGAAGTAGGAGGACTATGACGAAAGAAGTGTGTGTTGAAGGAATGCGATGGAGAACGACTGAGATGTAGAAGGATTTTGATATAGATAGACTTATTGAAAAAGACTGTGATGGAGGGGACGGGCTGTGGCGAAGAATTTCTGTGAATGAGGACTGAGCTTAAGGAGAAGGAATGATGAAGGACTGTGATGACTGAGAGTTAAATTACTGTGTTCATGTAGAATGACTCTGACGAAGAAGAAGGACTGTGATTAAGGAATGGGACAATGGAAGACTGTGACGATGGATAACTGTGCCAAAGGGCTACTGTTTCAAAGGACTGTGAAGAAGGTGACAGACTGTGATGAAGGAGAAGACCCAGTTTGAAGGACAGGGAAGATGCACTGTGACAAAGAAGACTGACTGTAGCATAGGAGAATGCCTGTGATGGACTATGTGGAAGGTGAAAGAATGTGACCCAGGGGAAGGACTGTGACGTCGCAGGGCTGCGACGAAGGAGGACTGTGATGAAAGACTATGAAGAAGATGGACTATAATAATGGAGTAAGAATGACAAAGAAGTATGATGAAGGAGAAGGTCTGTAAAAAAGGACTATAATGGACTTTGGCAGGGTAGGACTCTGACAAAGTAGGACTGAGACAAAAGGATAGCACTTTCAGAAAAGAGAAGGACTGTGCTTAGGATTCAGGTGGTGGAGAAGGATTGTGAAGGACTGTGTTGAAGGAATGCGGCGTAGAAGGACTGTGACAAAGGAGAAGAACTGTGTGGAAGAACCGACAAAGGGCTGTATTGAAGGAAAAAGACAATGTCGGAGGAGAATTGTGTTGAAATGGGAAGTGTAAAAACTGTAGGGGGTATATGTACTCCTGCCCTCTATATGGCAGAGTAGAAGCACAGAGCACCCCAGCCAAGATTCTCTATATGGTAGAATGGACGAGTAACCAAGGCTTAAGCTCCCAGGTTTTATGCAGACAGTGTAGTCCCCAGGCCCCCATAAAGGAATGTCCACACACTATGTTATGTGCTAACAGTTCTTTATATAAATAAGGTTCAAGATATATACTTCAATTAACAACACACTTTGTACTTTGGCAAATCTAATATGGCAAATATATACAATGTCTATGTGGTACCACTCTTAACTATTGACTCCTTTAAAACGCACCAACTGCTGACAGTTTCTAAGGGCATACAAATCAAACAGTAATGTGTATCAGCATAGGACATAGGAAGGAAGACAAGTTAGATTAAACAATGGCAGAATGGTTCGCTTGCTACTAATACACAGTTCTGTGTGAGGATCCCCCACCCCAACCTGGGCAACCTGTAATAAAGAGTATTAACAAGCCCAGTCCATTTATGTTTAATTAGTCTTGTTTCCTGGTTAAAACTGTTCCACTACCCCACTGTACCTGAGTTAGCAGAGTTTCTTTGATGGTTCGTCGACAGATCCCTCGAAGGTGGACTCCCTTTAAAGCAGGAGCCACACAGCATGGAGAGTCCTCGAAGAATGTGAACCATGGTGTCGAGATTCCTCCATGAAAAGAATTCTGTGCTGCAAAGAAGGCTTGATGAAGAATGTAGGCCTGGCAGCGGTCGTCGAGTGTCGGCGTCGGATGTCGGCATTGGAAGTGTCGGCGTTGGTGATCGAGACTCAACCACGGCTGGATTTCGGATCTTCACTTGTCAGTGCCTTTGTGGACTTCGGGTGGTGGGAAACCCAACGGCGGATTCTGCTCAGACGTTGACGACCTCGACTTTCTCTGGCAGGACAAAGCGGTCCACAGTGATGGCAAGGGAGCTCTTTGTTTAAATGTTCTTAGGCAAGAGGTCGAGCGTTGCGGCTCCGGTCGTTGAGCAGTACGGCATCAAGCTGTCCCCGCTTCTGGGCAACACAAATCTACTAGCTTCCAGCGGTTATAGAAATCCTCTGAACCCGGGTCTACGGCAATGGACTTCGATGGCCTTGATGTCCGGTGCTTTACTTCACGATTTCTCGGCGGACCCCGTCTCGGGTTGAAAGCCTTTTGGGACTGACTTCCAGGACACCTCGATGAAAATCAGTTTCTGCACGATGTTCCCTCATAGCTCGGGAGAGGTCTCCTAGCCAAGTCCTCTCATGGATCAGTCCAGACTCAACAGCTTTCGGATTTGGTCAAAGGAAAACAGCAGCAAACCTTCTTTCAGCTGGGCTTCAAGGATAAGCAGCTTCAAGTTTCAACTTCAGCTACTGAACAAGTTGGTAAGTGAGAGGTCCCCAGATGTACACATCTGTCCCTCATTCACACTGCTGAGCCATGCTCAGTCAGCCAATCAGTCAGAAGGGCATTCATGCAGGCAGCCACTCAGGCTCACAGTGCATTCAGGCCATTCACCACTGAGACACCCATAACAAGGAATGTGGATTGGGGCAAGCACCCAGCCTTTCAGCACACCACACTGCATAAACGTCAGTTTCAGGCAGGGCTATCTCATTCCTTGTGTCTCACACATACAGATACCAGACACCCATAACATGGACTGCATATTGGTCACACAATCCATTCACCCAGGTCCCACCCCAAGTGTGTACCCACAACATACAGTCACTGGGAAGGCTCCAGCCAGTGTGGCCTGGACTTCCCCACAATACCATATATGGTTCTTCCACCCAACAGCCAGTCTGGGGAAGGGACAGAGTCAGGGCTTCCCAGGACTCTGGGAAAACAAGGTAACTGGTAATAGAAGTCAAGAGGTCACAGGAGCCATCTTGTCTCCTATCAGGAATCCACTGATTCCTATGGCATGGCCTGAGTATGGAAGATATTTAGAGCACCTGTCAAATTCAGCATGGAGCTGCCACCAGCCCATACCCTGCTCTGTGAGCCATATACAGGTGTCCAAAAACATACACTAGGGGTACAGGTTTGTACCCCCACTCAGGGGTGCTATAAGGGTATCCCAAGGATCTCTGTTCATCACAACCAAAAAGGGGAAGAGCTGCACTGTCAGGAGTCCCACATGGACTCCTGTCCAGAAAACAACACAGAACACACATGATAAGTGAGTACAGGACAAGGACATTGAGGCCCTGTCCCTCCAATGTATTTCCTGCATCACAGTCACCCCCCAGACTGAGGTTAGGGTGGTCTAATCTCCCACGAGGATTGACACCCTCACCCAGATGGTCAACATACCTTCTAGAAAGCCCATCTGTATTAACATGACTCTTCCCTGGTCTATGCTCAAAAGTGAAGTCTAGCCCTTGCAGGCTAATGGACCACCTGAGCAGTTTTGGGTTTTCACCCTTCATCTGCATAAGCCATTTTCAGGGTTTATGGTCTTGTTGGACCTTGAAGGTAGACCCTGTAAGGTAGGGCCTAAAACGTCTATGGCTCCAAACTATACTGAAACATTCCTTTTCAACAGTAGTCCACCTATATTCTATACCTTTGAATTGCCTACTGATGAATATGATAGGATGTTCCCTCCCTTTGTCATTTAACTGGGTCAAGACAGCTCCATTTCCGGTGTCGCAGGCATCAGTTTGAACAATAAAGAGTTTGCTGTAATCAGGTGCACACAACACAGGTGCCCTACACAGACTTTCCTTCAAGCCAACAAAGACCTTCTGACAGTCTTCCATCCAATTAACCTTCCTTGGTTGCTTGGGCGAGGTCAGTGCTGTCAGAGGGGCAGCTATCGTTCCATAGTTGCCATGAAGTTTCGGTAATACCCAGTTAGGCCCAAAAAAGCTCTCACCTGGGTTTGAGTAGTGGGAGTCTCCCAGTCATGTACATCCTTTACCTTACTGGGGAGAGGTTGGATTTGACCCCCTCTGACCTCATGACCAAAGTAAGTGACTTTCCCCTGAGCTATCTGGCACTTGGTGATAATGAGGTTAGCCCCATCGCAAGTCAAATACTCTTCCCAGGTGGAACTGTAGACGCCAATGCCATCTAAATAGGCCACACAAAAGGCCTCTGGCCCACTGAGCGCATGATTGACCAACCTTTGGAAGGTGGTAGGTGCATTCTTCAATCCAAAAGGCATGACTCTAAACTGGTAGAGCCCCTGGGGTGTTGAGAATGCAGTTTTTTCCTTGGCCGGGTCCATCAGAGCTATTTGCCAATCGCCTAAGGTAAGGTCAAAGGTGTTTACAAATGGGGCCGCACCTATGGTGTCCACGAGCTCATCATCCCTGGGCAATGGGTGTGCGTCAGTCTTGGTGACGGCATTGACTACTCTGTAGTCCACGCAGAACCCCTAATCGTTGGTACCTGCCTGGACCAGGGACTGGTTGAGGGTTCAATTACACCCAGCTTCAACATCTTGGCCACCTCAGCCTGGATGTGGTTCTTTACAGTATCTGACATCCGATAGCACCTGCTTTTGACAGGTACACTGTCACCAGTGTCAATTTCATGCCTGCACCACGGGGTGAGGCCTGGTGTCAGTGAAAATAGAGAGGAATATTGCCAGAGCAACGCCCTGCAGGCCCTCTGCTGCTCTGGCGTCAGATCTGGAGAGAGATACACTCCCTCCACTGAGCCATCCTGAGGGTTGCTATGCAGCAAATCAGGACGAGGCTCACTCTCATCCTCCTCTTGCTCTGAAGCTAACAGAAGACATGAGACTTCCTCTTGCCTGCGGCAAGGCTTGAGCCTGTTAACGTGGAATACCTGAGGGATTACCTCAGGGGATATCTAGGGGACTCCCATGTCAATCAGATAGTTGACTTCGCCCATCTTTGAGATTATACTGAAGGGTCCAGTCCACGTATCTGCCAGAGCTCTAGGCTTGGCAGGGTCCATCACAAAGATCTCCTGTCCTGGAGTCCAATCCACTTATGAGGCCTTAAGGTCATGCCAGTACTTGTTCAATTCTTGGCTTGCCCTAAGATTCGCAGTTTCCTGGCCCATCATCTGTTCCATCCTCTGTCTGAGGCCTAACACATAGTCCCACACTTGCTTGGCAGGACCTGGAGGGGTGGCTTCCAAACCTTCTCTGATTAAGGCAAGGGGCACCTCACAGGATGTCCAAAGGGCCTGAAACCAACACCCTCTTGAGGCACTTCTCTACAGGCAAACAGCAGGCATGGTAGGAGGAGATGCCATTTCCTCCTTAGGGGCTCCTCCAAAGCACCCAGCATGCCCTTGAGAGTGTTATTAAACCTCTCAACCAGACCATTGGTCTAGCGATGGTAGGAGGTGGAGAACTTATATTTTACTCTGCATTTCTTCCACATCGCTTGCATGTAACTAGACATGAAGTTGGATCCTCTGTCAGAGACCACCTCTTTAGGCAATCCAACTGTGGTTAAAACGCCCAGGAGAGCACTGGCAACCACCTTGGCAGTAATGGTCCAAAGGGGTAAAGCCTCAAGGTACCTGGTGGCATGATCAACCAGGACCAGGACAAACCAGTGTCCACTTGATGTGGCAGGGTCGAGGGGGCTGACAGTGTCGATGCCCACCCTCTCAAATGGTGTGCCAACCACTGGCAAAGGCTGCAGTGGGACAATGACTCTGCCTCCAGTCTTGCCAGACAACTAACAAGTGGGACAGATCCGGCAGTGGGACTCCACTTCGACTCCCATCCGGGGCCAGTAGAAATGTGCAGAGAGCCTTTGCTTAGTCTTCTTGGTACCAAGATGACCAGCTAAGGGCACCTCATGAGCCAACTGCAGCAGGAAGGGCATGTAAACCTGGAGTACCATCAAGCTCTTGAAGGCACCAGGTTCAGGCTTAATGGGATCACTACAAAGGAGCTCACCCTCCCAATAGAGTTTGAAAGACCTAGGCACTTCACCCTGTGCCTGGGCCTGTTTTCTTAGATCCTCGAAAGAGTGGAACTCTCTCTGACCCTTACAGAAGAGTCCCCTAGAGGGCCCCCTTCAGCCAGCAGGCATTGAAGGTTAGGGTGATCCCCTGGGTTGAGCACCTCTCCCGCAGGAGGGTGTTCTGGCTCTTCTCCCTCAGGAGTTGAGTCTTGGGTTACCACTGGACCCAGCCCGTCCGGAGCCTGAATCCCAGTGGGTGCTGCTGAAACAGCAGGAAGAGAAGGAGCCCCCTTCACAGAGGTGGCAGTGTTGCTCTTCCGTCTCGCCTTGGGTCTCCCCTTTGGCTTGGGTACCTGACTAGCAGTCAGACCCGGTATGTCCTGAGACCTAGTGACTGCAGCAGCAGTGAGGGGTAGTCCATCAGAGATCAACTCTAATTCAACTAAATAATTCCCCAACAAGATGTTGGCAGGTACATTGTCCTGAACCAGGACGGAAAGCTTTGCTGTCTTGTCTATAATCGTGATGGTGACTAGGGCTACAGAAGATCATTTGGGAGGCCCACCAGCTAACCTGGTAGTTCTCAGAGGAGCACCTACATAGTCCTCTAGCATGTCCACCACTGTCATACTTGCTCCAGTGTCTCAAACCAGTAGAAGGCTGGCCATTCAAGAGGATACTTCTTAAAAAATCTGCCGGTGTTATGTGGGATAGTAGCCAGCACTTCTGCGTACTGGTCCCATGCCCGAAGGGACACTAGGGAAATCTCTGCAGGAGCACCAAATGCGATTCCTGTAGAAGAGGGGTAGACAGTGGACAGTGGCCTCCACCTCAGGCATGGAGCAAGGGTAGGTCAGGCTGACAGCCTGGACTCCAAGTGCCTTACCTTTACACTTGGGGTCACCCTTCTTGTGGTCCAGAGCCCCACAGTCCTAACAAGTGCCAGGAATATGAGGTAGGGTACTGGACCCACTGCAAACCTGCTTTGCAGCAGGAGAACCGCTACTCTTACTCCCACCCCCATAAGACCTATCCCCACTAGATATTTGGTTCTTAGGAGAGGAGTGTTTAGGTTTATTCGACTGTGACTGCTTTTGGGAACCCTCAGACTTCTGAGAGGTCCATCTCTCTTTGTCCTTGTCCTTCCCACTGGGCTCCTTAGGGGACACCTGGTGGGAGACCCACTTGTCAGACAGCCTGGCCAGCTTAAAGGGATCTAAAATGTTCTGGTCAGCAATATACTGACGCAGCTCTGGTGAACAGGCTTCAGAAAAATTCTCAAAAAACAAAAGGTGGGACAATTCAACGAAAGTTTTCACCTTGTCTCCATCAATCCACCCCATCATGTTCATATGGGTAGCACTCACCCAGTCAACCCAAGACACATTGGGGGTCATTACGACCGTGGCGGTACTGCCGCCGGAGTCATGAATTTACCGGCACCCAGCAATGGGGACTTACCGGGGCATTACGGCCCTGGCGGACCCGATAAGTCCCCATTGCCGGGTGCCAGTCAGTATTACTCCCCATTCCCATTTGAGCCTAATTGGACTCAGTGGGAATGGGGAGGACGGATGCACCGGTACCATTCATGAATGTTGCCGGTGCATCCGTCGAGTTCTGTGAGCTGATGCCGGTCCACCCGCCAGTTCAGACCTGGCGGGCTGAATGGCACCCGCTCGCAGAACTCGTAGTTTGCCGGTCCGGTAACAACGGTGCTGGTAGCTTACCGAAACCATAGTTACCAAACCGGAAGACTTGTAATGAGGCCCATTCTCTCTTTTCTTATATTCCCTGAACCGTTTAAGGTATTGGGTAGGTGTCTTGCCAAACCTGGCAATCAAAGCAGATTTCATGCACTCATACTGACCCTTTTCTTCCACACTCAGTTTCAGAATACAGTCATACACAGTCTGAGGCACTCTGCTTAACAAACACTTAGCCCAATCTCTTTTTTCAACATCATGAATTGCACAAGCCATTTCAAATGCTTCAATCCATTGGAGGATATCAGAACCCTCCACAAACACACCAACCAAATCTTTCATAAACTTGGTGGCAGGGGACCTGACACTCTTAACTGGTTTAGCTAAAGACTGCATTCTAGCTTTCTCTAGTTGGATTCTCTGACATTCAGTGTCCTTGTTTTTAAATTGAGTATCACTTGCTGTGCCAACTACTCCTTCTTTAGTTCAGCTTCAGTTTCCAATCCAACTTTTTATATTCAAAGGTCAATTTCATCCTCAATAATTAAAGTTCCAAGGCATTCCCTGAAGATACAATGCTGGGTTTTGGAATAGAGACAGCCGGCGAGGTGGCACTTCCAGAAACAGATTCAATAACAACCCCAGGGGTAGGGTCCTCAGTGGTTTCACCCCCCCCCCCTTCATGAAGAGTATCACAATCAGTATGGTAGACCACCAGGGCAGCTATCAGCTCAGCCCTAGACTTATCTTCAAAGTCTAACTCCCTGGATTCACAAGTACTCCGGAGAGCCTCTAAGGTCATCGTAGTCAATTTACCATTTGCAATAGATTCCATTGTTTGTAATGTAGTTATTCTAGTACACAACCAAAACCTTAAATTAACAAAGTGTGGATATTTTGTAGGTGGTAAGGTTACACACTGATTCTTAAAACATTTAGCATCCCACCGCTGCCACAGAGTAAAAATTGGAGGGGTGTTATCTGTAGTCCTGCCCTCTAAATGGCAGAGTAGAAACACAGAACACCCCAGCCAAGATTCTCTATATGGTGAATGGACGAGTAACCAAGGCTTAAGCTCTCAGGAGGTGCTGCGGGCTGGTTCTTAAGTACAGTGTAGTCCCCAAGCACCCACAAAGGAATGTCCACACACTATGTTATGTGCTAACAGTTCTGTACATGAATAAGGTTCAAGATTTATACATCAATTAATAACACACTTTACTTTGGGAAATCTAATATGGCAAAAATATACAATGTCTATGTGGTACCACTCTTAACTATTGACTCCTTTAGAATGCACCAATTGCTGACAGTTTCTAATAGCATACAAATCAAACAGTAATGTGTATCAGCATGGGATATAGGAAGGAACACAAGTTAGGTTAAACAATGGCAGAATGGTTCTCTTTCTACTAGGAAACCATTATGTGTGAGGATCCCCCCACCTGGGTAACCTGTAATAAAGAGTATTAACAAGCCCAGTCCATTTATGGTTAATTAGTCTTGTTTCCTGGTTAAACATGTTCCACTACCCCAATGTACCTGAGTTAGAGTTTCTTTGATGGTTCGTCAACAGATCCCTCGAGGGTGGACTCCCTTTAAAGTAGGAGCCACAGAGCGTTGAGAGTCCTCAAAGAATGTGAACCCTGGCGTCGGGATTCCTCAATGAAAAGAGTTTGGTGCCACAAAGAAGGCTCGATGAAGAACGTAGGCCCGGCAGCAGGCGTTGAGTGTCAGCGTCCGATGTCAGTGATCGGTGATCGGGACTTGACCACGGCTGGATTTCGGATCGTCACTTGTTGGTGTCTTTGTGGACTTCGGGTGGTGGAGAAACCACTGTCTGATTCTCCTCAGTGGTTGACGACCTCGACTTTCTCTGGCGGGACAAAGCGGTCGACGGTGATGGCAATGGAGCCCTTCATTCACACTGCTGAGCCAGACTCAGTCATCCAATCAGTCAGAAGGGCATTCATGCAGGCAGGCAGCCAATCAGGCTCACAGCGCATTCAGGCCATTCACTTCCATCCAGTGTAATGCCTGCGCCATGGGCGCATCCATTTGCGCTCAATATGGACTATTTGTTTATCATTTATTTACAACAGACTCTTGGATCAATCTATATTTACTTTGGGGACTTTATTTCCCATTTGCGAGACTTTGGTGCTTTATTATTTATTCCAACAAACTACACATACCACAATGCACTTGGCTATAATCATCGATTCCTCACTGTTCCTATTGGTCATCAAAGGAACTACACCCCCCAGATGCCCTAGGGTTTTGCTCTGCTTCCACCAGCCCAGGAACAGAGAGGGAGGTGGCCGATTGTCTGCAGGTGTGCTTAGCCAGGTGCAACCAATTAGCCTGCCTCTGTGCTGGGCTAGGCAGATAAAAGGCTGCTGCCTGCAGTGGCTCAGCCTCTTGCATTGAGAGTCCTTCCTCCACCTTTCGCGTCTTTCTACGGATCTTTGTATGCTGTTTGCCATCACTCCTGCTTGGACCCTGCCTTGCAGCTTGCTACACCCTGCTGCCTACAGCCATAGCCTTCCAGGCTCCCTGCCTCACAGCCCTGCTCCTCAGGGCTCTCCACATTGTAGCCAATCACGCTCTGCTGCCTTCCAGCCTCCGCCCTTGCTCTTCCAGGCTCCCACATTGCAGCCGATCACGCTCTGCTGCCTGCCAGCCTCCGCCCTTGCCCTGCCGGGCTCTCTACATTGCAGCTGATCACGCTCTGCTGCTTTCCAGCCTCCGCCCATACCCTGCCGGGCTCTCTACATTGCAGCTGATCACGCTTTGCTGCTTTCCAGCCTCCGCCCTTGCCCTGCCGGGCTCTCAACATCGCAACCGATCACGCTCTGCTGCCTTCCAGCCTCCGCCCTTGCCCTGCCGGGCTCTCTACATTGCAGCCGATCACGCTCCGCTGCCTTCTACCTACAGCCCTTGTCCTCTGGGCTTCCTGCCTTGCAGCCTACTACAGTCCTCTGCAGCCCTCTACAGTCAGTGGCCCTGCTTCTCTGGGCTCACTCCCTGCTGCCCTGCTCTTCTGGGCTCCTTGCCTTGCAGCCTGCCTCACTCCAGCTGCCTACAGTTCTTGTCCTTCTGGGTTCCTTGCCGTGCAGCCTGCTTTACTCTGCTGCCCTAAGCCCTTTCCCTCTGGGCTCTCTACCTTACAGCCCTGCTCCTGTGGGCTTGCTCATTGCTTTCCTGCTCCTCTGAGCTCTCAACCTTGTTCCTTACTGTCCTCTGCTATCCTATCCTGTTACACGACTTCCCCTTCATTTCCTTCTGCTAGTTTGCTATCAACCTCCTTTTCCTGGATTTGTCTGTAAGTATCTTCTCTTGTCCTGTTTGTAGACCCTTTTGTACAGAGCTTGTCTGTTGGTTCCCATCAGTCAACCTCTGCCCCTTCCCTTGTCTCGTTTCTACATTACAGACACCCATAGCTGCTGTTCCAAGCCATGAGCAAACAGCGTGGGCCTCTGTTATAGCAAACTGTGCAGAAGGCTAGAGTATTTCCTAAGGTTCGTGGAATACTCTTTTCCTATATCTGCATACACCCCAAGAGGGAATTCATTCTGTACCTTTTCCTTGCTACTCTTGCCTACTCTTCGTTCTCTTTCCTTTCAGCTGTGTGTGTGCTTCTCTGTCCACTTTATTTAGGCACAACCACCCAAACCCTTTTTGGGCGTCCTGTGCCACTCTTAATAGAGTGCCATCCCTGACACCCAGACACCCATAACAAGTAGTGTGGATTGGGGCAAGCACCCAGCCTTTCAGCACACCACACTGCATTCAGCTGTCTCATTTGAACTGGTGGCTTCCAGCCCTTCAAGATGAGTAGCAATACCCTTGAGATGGATGGGGATGCAGATTTTAATCAAACATCATTAATTCAGGTGACACAAATAGCTTTGCAAAGGTTTGTCTGTTTTAATGCAAGTAATTAAAACATGGAGTACAACAAACATCAGCAATTGCTCGATACTCAACTCTCTCTTATTTAAAAAAAAAGCTGGGTGCATCATTACCAAAGTCATCCTACGTGACAAATTACTAAAACCTATTGGGAAGCGAGATTGGTCCTAAGTGAATAACTAACCATAGGTGTTATATCTGTATAGAGTAACAGAGATAAATAATTTGATACTTAACATCAGGTGGGGCAACTGAGCCCTCCCTTCAAAATGGACACTATGAACGTCACTAAATGTACGACGTCTCATTAGCTACACAAACTATAGGACCCCCAACTAGGTGGTTCCCTACAATTGGTTGACTTCTAACCCCTGTCAGTAACTTTCCACCTACGTGAGCAGCACATAGACCGAACAACCAGGTGCGGGTAAGCTGTCTTGATACCAGCTTCCGATCAATTAAAACTCTAATCCATCATCACCTCAATGGTTCAGTGCCAATTAGCACTTTGAAGTTGGCCTTGAGTCTGTACTGTTCTCTGAGAATTTTTAAGGTGTATGGGTACTATCTGGTTTCTGTGCGTAGGTGTGATCTTCTCATGCGTCCAACTTTCTTCCATCACGTTACTGGACACCACGATTTGAGACTTTTTGTGCATTTGATTTTATTCTCCAATAGTCCTCTGACGTCTTTTGTTTTCACTTGACCTTCTTGAACAGGAGCTTTGGTTTTTTCACGTTAATTGTATCCAATGTCAGCCAATTCTAGTTCTGATAAGACCTTGGGTTTCTTGGCTCATCCAACTTCTTAGCTGAAATATATTCTGTTTAATTCAATTGCTTTTGTAACTGCAACACTGAATTGAGGCCTTCGATGTTGCTCAAGACTGCTGTATACATAGTGGAACATTCATTCTTTATTTAATCCATATGTATCTATGAGGTATATATGCATATGTATATGTTGGCGCTTGCCGCAATCTATTCACTATAAGCATGTGGCTAGCTTCATAATTGCTTTGCTGCTTGCGTTTCATTGTATCTGTACACGTTTAAACTAACTATCTTCATCATGCTTATGTCATAAGTCTCTTCATCTTGATCCCAAGACGTCACTTATCCTTAGTACTTCTTCGTTCTTTATAAATTGTCTGCCTCTCTGGTCTGGTTATCTTCTATATGGAGTCGATTCAGTTTCGTATGACGTCACTATTCACACTGGTCATTCAGTTTCTTTGTTTCATCAGGAATCCCGTTCAAATGGCCATCATATTGTCTTGTAGGCAGGTATGGTTTCTTCAATGGGTACTTCATTTCCCATATTCTCTTAGGTATAGGTATTCTTATGGGTACTGCACAGAGTCATTGCTCTTCTTCTTGCTTTCCTAATGGTGCAGTATATGTCACATACTTTGGTTCATACCTTTCAGGTAATGTAGGCGGGGCCGGTGGAGCAGGGGTACTTGGCTCCTCCTCTACACTGTCCCCTTTGGGGAATTTATCGACCACTCTCACATTGTCTTCTATTCCTAGACATCCCGTCTGAAGAAGTGCCTATTAGGGACCCATATTTTTATGACTCCCTTCTGGCATCCAGCTGATTTCACATGCCCATCCTTTTTATATGTCATGAGCATGCACTGTCCCACTTGGACCGCAGTAGATCTATCAGGTGTCCCGACAAAAAAGGTACCTCACATGTGTGGGTGCACCTACTGGGGGCGCAAAAGGGAAAGGGTAACCCGCTGGTAACCCCAAGCCTTTCGCCACAGCACAATTTGTTCATGTGGGCAACCTACAGATTTGGGCCTAGGGTGTGGAAGCCAGCAAGGAAAACAGGGAACCCCATGCATTTCCCAAAAGAGGACACCCGTGGGAATGCACAGAGGTCTGACTTGCGCAAAGCGGCCCAGAATTTATTACCCAGACAAAGTGAACATTGTGTTTTTTCCCTACCAAATATCACACTTTGTCGGGGATTGTAGCTAATAAAAACTGGGGCAATTTGCGCAAGGCAGACCTCTGTCGATTCCCAGGGGTGTCCTCTTTTGGGAAATGCATGTGGTTCCCTGTTTTTCTTGCTGGCTTCAACACCCTAGGAACAAATCTGTAGGTTGACCATATGAACAAAATGGTCAGTGGCGAAAGGCTTGGGGTTACCAGTGGTTTACCCTTTTCCTTTTGCGCCCCCGGTAGGTGCACCCACACATTTGAGGTACCGTGTTCATCGGGACACGTGTGGGCACGCGGGAAGGTAGGCCATGTGTTGTTGGCGGTGTGTTTCGGGGGTGGCCAGAGCGAAATGTCTGAGAATTGTCTTCATTTCCAGCCAATTTCAGAGACATTTCCCTGTGTCTACTCACCGAAACACGTCGCCAACAACAGATGTCATACTTTCTTGCGTTCCCACAGGTGTCCCGACGAAAAAGGTACCTCACATGTGTGGGTGCACCTACTGGGGGCGCAAAAGGAAAAGGGTAACCCGCTGGTAACCCCAAGCCTTTCGCCACAGCACAATTTGTTCATGTGGGCAACCTACAGATTTGGGCCTAGGGTGTCGAAGCCAGCAAGGAAAACAGGGAACCCCATGCACTTCCCAAAAGAAGACACCAGTGGGAATGCACAGAGGTCTGACTTGCACGTAGCGGCCCAGAATTTATTACCCAGAACCCCAGACAAAGTGAACATTGTGTTTTTTCCCCACCAAATATCACACTTTGTCGGGGATTGTGGCTAATAAAAACTGGGGCAATTTGCGCAAGGCAGACCTCTGTGGATTCCCACTGGTGTCCTCTTTTGGGAAATGCATGGGGTTCCCTGTTTTCCTTGCTGGCTTCGACACCCTAGGCCCAAATCTGTAGGTTGCCCACATGTGTCATGATCCGCAGAACACACCCCTTTTGGACCTCATGGTCCTTGTCACAACGGCGCTTGCATTCCTTGATACTCCCAACATGGCCGTCTAACGTGCAACATCTTCCTTGTCCTTACGTCAGACGTAGCGTATTTACAAATAGGCCGCGCCCCCGTGGGCCCGCGCGTCTCAATGCTACTGCAAGCAGCGACTAGACGTGTGCTCCGTAGTTCGCTACACTGTTGTCCTTGTTCCTGGACCTCCTAATTCCATTCCCATTACCCTCTTCCTTCCTCCTTGTTTCCCGGACTCGTGTGCTGTGTGCTTACCCTCTTCGTTCCTGGATCCCGGAGTGTCTGAATCCTGGAGCTCTTAACGCTCCTTTTCTGAGATTGTTCAGCCGATCATTGCACTCTTGAAGAAATACACTCCCTTTCTCTGGTCTACACCTCAAAACAAGGCATTCCAACGTTTAAAGACAGAGTTTACTCAAGCCCCCATCCTAGCACAACCCGACATAAATCGACCATTCATAGTGGAGACGGATGCCTCTAACTATGCCATAGGAGCAGTGCTGAAGCAAGAGTTTGAGGACAAGATGGAACACCCCATTGCTTATCTTTCAAGAACTCTGACTCCCAATGAGACACATTACTCTGTCCTGGAAAAGGAACTGTTAGCCATCCGCCAAGCCTTCACCGAATGGCGACACCTACTCCTGGGAGCGAGACATCTAGTCCAGGTCCGCACGGACCATCGGAATCTTCAAGTTCTACAATCCTTGGAGTGTAGGAACAGTCGTCAGGCCCGTTGGGCCTTCTTCTTTGCCCAATGCCAGTTCCACATCCATCATGTCCCCGGATCACAGAACATAATTGCTGATGCCTTATCCCGACGTCCTGACTACGAAACAATTGAAGACCGGACCTATCCCAAGATGTTTCCCCACATGATTTTTGTAGGCCAAGCAGTCAATCTCCTCGAAGAAATTCTGATACAAACCCAATGCTCTGAACTCTGGAAGGATATTTCAAGGAAGAATCAATGGAATCTAAGAATCAAGGATGGATACTTGTTCAAGGATAATGCTCTAGTCATCCCCACACAGAAATGACAACAAAGGATAATCAACCTCTGCCACGATACCCTTCATTCTGGACATTGTGGCATCACCAACACCCTCCGTCTTATACAAAGACAATTTTGGTGGCCTAGAATGAAGACAGACATACAACTATACATCCAAGCCTGTTCTATTTGTAGTCAGAACAAACACGATAACAAGAGACCATCAGGTCTCCTACTACAACCTACTGTACCAACAAGACCATGGGAATTCATCGCTATAGACTTCATTGTGGAATTGCCACCTTCTAGGGGATACACGACTATCATGGTTACCATTGACTTGTTCACTCACATGGCTCACTTTACACCCCTGCATAAACTACCGTCCTCATCAGAGCTAGCTGGAATCTTCCTAGAACACATTTTCCGCCTACATGGACTTCCTTCCAAGATCATATCAGACCGAAGACCTCAATACGTCTCACAATTCTGGAAACATCTCTGTCTCATTCTGGGAATCCAACGCGCTCTCTCATCAGGTTATTATCCACAAACCAATGGAGCTACGGAAAGTGTAAACCAGAGCCTGGAACAATACCTTCGCTGTTTCACCACTAAGGTTCAGGATGGCTGGTCGCTCCTAATACCCGTGGCTGAGTTTGCATACAACGATTCTGATCATTCAGCAATCAACACCAGCCCCTTTTATTGCAGTCAAGGATTCCATCCATCAGTGTTACCCTCTGTTCTTCCACATCCCACACCTGTTCCTACCGTTGACTCCTGGATGGAAACACTCATCAATGTACACAAGGAAGCCAAGGAACACTTAGAGAAGGCCAGAATACGAACTAAACAAAATGCTGATTCTAAAAGAAGACCAGGGCCTTCATATGCAGTTGGTGATAAAGTCTGGTTGTCCTCGAAGCTACTACCTCGACACTTACGGCCAAACAAACTGGCCCCCGGTACTATGGTCCATTTCCCGTCAAGGAAATCATAAATCCTGTCTCATACCGACTCAAGCTACCCGACTCCTGGAAGAAGATTCACCCAGTTTTTCACACTTCTTTATTAAAACCCTACATCCGATCTTCCCGGAAATCTTGCAGACCCCCTCCGGTGCTGGTGGATGACCAAGTGGAATATGAAGTGTCCCGAATATGCGATTCCAGGTATAAATGGGGTCAGCTTCAATACCTGGTTGAATGGAAAGGATATCCTCCAAGTGAAAGAACCTGGGAACCAGCTTATAACATGAATACCCCTCGATTGCTCAGAAGATACCATCTCATACACCCGGGCAAACCCGGTGGAACGAGTCTTCGGAGGGGGCATGCTGTCATGATCCGCAGAACACGCCCCTTTTGGACCTTATGGTCCTTGTCACAACGGGGCTTGCACTCCTTGATACTCACAACATGGCCGTCTAACGTGCAACATCTTCCTTGTCCTTACGTCAGACGTAGCGTATTTACAAATAGGCCGCGCCCCCGCGGGCCCGCGCGTCTCAATGCTACTGCAAGCAGCGACTAGACGTGTGCTCCCTAGTTTGCTACACTGTTGTCCTTGTTCCTGGACCTCCTAATTCCCTTCCCATTACCCTCTTCCTTCCTCCTTGTTTCCCGGACTCGTGTGCTGTGTGCTTACCCTCTTCGTTCCTGGATCCCGGAGTGTCTGAATCCTGGAGCTCTGAACGCACGCTGCAGCCAGAAGAGGCTTGCGCGGGCTTATACAAGACCGTGTCCGTGTGTAAGAAGACACCGCCCAAGAAATCCTACAAGGATCACTCCAAGGTGAGAAAGGGGGAATTCCGTGACAACATGAACAAAATGGTCAGTGACGAAAGGCTTGGGGTTACCAGTGGGTTACCCTTTTCCTTTTGCGCCCCCGGTAGGTGCACCCACACATGTGAGGTACTGTTTTCATTGGGACACATGTGGGGACGCATCAAGGTAGGCCATGTGTTGTTGGCGGTGTGTTTCGTGGGTGGCCAGAGCAAAATGTCTCAGAATTGTCTTACTTTCCAGCCAATTTCAGAGAAATTTCCCTGTGTCCACCCTCCGAAACACGTCGCCAACAACAGATGTCATACCTTCTCGCGTTCCCACAGGTGTCCCGACGAAAAAGGTACCTCACATGTGTGGGTGCACCTACTAGGGTGCAAAAGGAAAAGGGTAACCCGCTGGTAACCCCAAGCCTTTCGCCACAGCACAATTTGTTCATGTGGGCACCCCACAGATTTGGGCCTAGGGTGTCGAAGCCAGCAAGGAAAACAGGGAACCCCATGCATTTCCCAAAAGAGGACACCCGTGGGAAGGCACAGAGGTCTGACTTGCGCGAAGCGGCCCAGAATCTACTGCCCAGAACCCCTGGCAAATTCCAAATTTGGGGGTAAAAAACACAATTTCCAGACATTTCATTCTGCTCAACCACCGAAACACACTGCCAACAACAGATGTCATACCTTCCCGAGTTCCCAAAGGTGTCCCAATGAAAACGGTACCTCACATGTGTGGGTTCACCAATCTATCCGCAAAGGGAAAAGGCTAACCCACTGATAACCACAAACGGGTTTGGGGAGATAACCTACAGATTTGGGCATAGGGTGTCCAGGCCACCAAGGAAAACAGGGAACCCCATGCATTTCCCAAAAGAGGACACCCGTTTGAATGCACAGAGGTTCAACTTGCACAAAGCGGACCAGAATGTTTTACCCAGAACCCCTGACAAAGTGAAAAATGTGGGTTTTTTCGGCACATTTCAGAATTTGCCGGGGCTTCTTGGTAATAAATTCTGGGCCGATTTGCGCAAATCATACCTCTGCGGATTCCCACGGGTGTCCTCTTTTCGGAAAGGCATGGGGTCCCTGTTTTCCTTGGTGGCTTGCACACCCGAGGCCCATATCTGTATGTTGTGCTTGTCTGGAGAAAGTGTCAAATTCAGGTGTCGAAACGGACTTGGGGTTACCTGTGTTTTAGGATTTCCCCTTGGCGCCTAGTTAGGTGTACCCACACGTGTGAGGTACCGTTTTCATCGGGACACCTGTGGGAACGCGGGACGGTAGGCCATGTGTTGTTGGCGGCGTGTTTCGATGGGTGCGCCAAGTGAAATGTGCAGAAAATACATTTTTTTTCCCCACATTTCGGACTTTGCGGGGGTGTCTGGGTAATACATTCTGGGCCGATTTGCGCAAATCATACCTCTGTGGATTCCCACGGGTGTCCTCTTTTCGGAAATGCATGGGGTTCACTGTTTTCCTTGGTTTCTTGGACACCCGAGGCCCATATCTGTATGTTGCGCTTGTCTGGAGAGTGTGAAATTCACGTGTGAAAACAAACTTGGGGTTACCTGTGTTTTAGGATTTCCCCTTGGCGCCCAGTTAGGTGCACCCATACGTGTGAGGTACCGTTTTCATCGGGACACCTGTGGGAATGCGGGACGGTAGGCCATGTGTTGTTGGCGGTGTGTTTTGATGGGTGCGCCGAGTGACATGTGCGGAAAATGCGTTTTTTTCCCCACATTTCGGACTTTGCGGGGGTGTCTGGGTAATACATTCTGGGCCAATTTGCGCAAATCATACCTCTGAGGATTCGCACGGGTGTCCTCTTTTCGGAAATGCATGGGTTTCCCTGTTTTCCTTGGTTGCTTGGACACCCCAGGCCCATATCTGTATGCTGTGCTTTTCTGGAGAAAGTTTCAAATTCAGGTGTCGAAACAGACTTGGCGTTACCTGTGTTTTAGGCTTTCCCTTTGGCGCCCAGGTAGGTGCACCCACACATGTGAGGTACTGTTTTCACCGGGACACCTGTGGGAACGCGGGACGGTAGGTCATGTGTTGTTGGCGGCGTGTTTCTATTGGTGCGCCGAGTGAAATATGCGGAAAATTCATTTTTTCCCCACATTTTGGACTTTGCGGGTGTGTCTGGGTAATAAATTCTTGGCCGATTTGCGCAAATCCAACCTCTGCGGATTCCCACGGGTGTCCTTTTTTTGGAAACGCATGAGGTTCCCTGTTTTCCTTGGTGGCTTGGACACCCGAGGCCCATATCTGTATGTTGTGCTTGTCTGGAGAAAGTGTGAAATTCAGGTGTCGAAACAGACTTGGGGTTACATGTGTTTTAGGCTTTCCCCTTAGCGCCCAGGTAGGTGCACCCACACATGTGAGGTACCGTCTTCATCGGGACACCTGTGGGAACGCGAGACGGTAGGCCATGTGTTGTTGGCGGTGTGTTTCGATGGGTGCTCCGAGTGAAATGTGCCGAAAATGCATTTTTCCCCACATTTTGGACTTTGCGGGTGTGTCTGGGTAATAAATTCTTGGCCGATTTGCGCAAATCATACCTCTGCGGATTCCCACGGGAGTCCTCTTTTCGGAAATGCATGGGGTTCTCTGTTTTCCTTGGTGGCTTGGACACCCGAGGCCCATATCTGTATGTTGTGCTTGTCTGGAGAAAGTGTCAAATTCAGGTGTCGAAACAGACTTGGGGTTATCTGTGTTTTAGGCTTTCCCCTTGGCGTCCAGGTAGGTGCACCCACACATGTGACGTACCATTTTCATCGGGACACCTGTGGGAACGCGGGACAGTAGGCCATGTGTTGTTGGCGGTGTGTTTCGATGGGTGCGCCGAGTGAAATGTGCGGAAAATGCGTTTTATTTTCCCACATTTCGGACTATGCAGGGGTTTCTGGGTAATAAATTATCGGCCGATTTGCGCAAATCATACCTCCGCGGATTCCCACGTGTGTCCTCTTTTTGGAAATGCATTGGGTTCCCTGTTTTCCTTGGTGGCTCGGACACCCGAGGCCCATATATGTTGCGCTTGTACGGAGAAAGTGTGAAAACAGACTTGGGGTTACTTGTGTTTTAGGCTTTCCCCTTGGCGCCCAGGGAGGTGCACCCACACATGTGAGGTACCGTTTTCATCGGGACACCTGTGGGAATGCAGGTAGGTATAACATTTGTTGTGTTTGTTTGGTTCTCATAACATTTTGACCCATTTGCTGGTGCCCTTTGTCACACAACCCTTTAATTTCCCAAATGTGACCTACATTTAGTCGCTGCTTTAGGCACCATACACCTTTGTAACCTGCACAAGTCACCTACCCTTGAAAAGGTCTGCCTGTGCTCTTTCAAAAGATGGATGCTTGCCATTCCTCACCACATTGGTTTTCCCGATTTACACATGCTAAGTGCATCTTTTCAGCCCATGAGCATAAAACTCCTTTGTACCATGGCTCAGTTGGCTTGTGGTCTTGCTTGTTTTGTAAAACACTACAAAAAATGTGTGCTTTCCTAACTGCAAGAGTCGGGGGGAATGTAGCGGAGCATTGCTTTTCTCAAAATTCATAGAACCCATTGCCGTACCAAGCCAACCATGTCCAACACATACCTTTTTTCGGTTGTTTTCCTGCTTTTCCCCTAATCTATGGCATTTTCCCCTACCTAGTTGTTGCCTGACCTACGCAAATCACCCCTTCCTAAACTTGGAATTTCGTCTACTTTTCAGAAATATATGCCTTTCTGTCCTCCAATTCGGCTTTCCTACCCTTTTCTTCCATTTCGTCCATGCATGTCCAATTGGCAAAAAGAGCCAAAATCGCCTACCTCTAAAAAAACAGTTGAGAACCACATCAAAATAATTTTTTTTTCGTTTCCACTCAACCTGTTCTTGAAAGCCAGGAGATTGGGGCATTCAGCACAGCAAACCATTTGTTCCTAGCTCTTACATGGAAAAGACCACAGGCTTCTTTGTACATCATTTTATTGGCAACATTTTCGCCCTTTTTGCTTATTTTCACTCACCGCCCTGCAGCAACCTAGGATTCCTGGGTGGCGTTACGACTGCCTACATGTGGGGAAAAAAGTAGCCAAATTTATCCAAGATATCTCATGTAACAAAAAAGTTACAAGGCATTGAATGGCCACATACCGAAATCACCAAAAAAGGCCCTGGCACTGGGGGGAAATACCCATGGCACTTAAAGGGTTAATAGGCTTAGCTATAAACATAGCTGGATTCACTATTTTACATCAGACTATTTTAATCGCTGGAGTCGATGTGATTACCTCATAGGCAGAAACCCTTTGAGTAGTCAACGTGCCTTTTGGTTTTTCTAAAATTGCAAATAATGCATGTTCAACAAATAATGTCATGGAGCATCCCATCACTATGTTTGTAGCCTTTTCTATAGTGAACACAGCGGCTGCCAAACTTTGTTCACATGGAAAGTGACCTCTCACTACTGGGTCCAAAATTCCATTGTAATATGTAAGGGGTTTGTACCCCTATGTAGTTCTCTGTGTGAGTGCTGCTGTCATAAATGTACCATCTGTGTGCGAGAATAAAAATAATTCCTCTGCATAATTGGGAATCCCTAAAACTGGAGCCATGCAAATGGCTTTTTTCAATTCGTCAAACACTTTTTCCATTGCGTCAGTCCACACGATTTTCTCCTGCGTTGCCTGTGCTTTCTTCAAGGCCTGTAAGAGCTGCCTAGTATACAAGCTATAGTCAAAGACCCATGCTCTGACATAATTACACAGTCCTAGAAAACTCTGTATCTGTTTTATCGTGTGTGGCTTAGCTGTTTCAAAAATGGCCTCAACTCTTTCAGGAGTAACTTTCTTTCCCTCACGAGAAATCAAGTGGCCTATGTACAACATTTCTTGTTGACAATATTGCAACTTTTCCTTGTCAACCATATATCCTTTGTCAGCAAGTATAATCATCAGCTGAACAGAATTGCGTCTGCACTCTTCCTCTGTGGTGCTGCAAACTAAAATGTCATATACGTATTGCAACACAACACTTTCTAAAGCAATATTGCTCAAGTCCATCTGGAGGACTCTATTAAATATTGATGGGGACTCACAGTACCCCTTGGGCAGCCTTGTGCTTTTTAATCTCACTTGTCTAAAGGTGAATGTTGTTAAATCCTGTGAGTCTTTGTGCAATGGAATTGAGAAAAATGCATTTTTCAAGTCAATCACTGTGACATATTGTGCATCAACAGGTATATTACATAGATTCGTAGATGGGCTCGGGACTAGAGGGAACTTGGCCTCTACAATCTTGTTTATTGGGTGGAGGTCTTGGATTAGCCGCCATGACCCCCCTTTTCCTTTTTTCACTGGGTAAATCGAAGTATTACATGGTGACTCTGACATCACTGAGATACCGTGGTCCATCATGGCGGCAATTGTCTTGAAAATGCCTTCATCTGCCTTTCGAGACATGGGATATGGCTGCGCTCGAGGCAAAATTGCTCCTGGTTTCAATTTAATCTTCACTTCCCCAACTCCTTTCAGTAAGCTTATGTCATAGGGGCCAGTGGTCCATAATGAAATTGGCACTTTCGCCATATCTTCATCAAAATATTCAAGACGCTTCTTTGCTAAGATCATTCTCTGGGCGACCTCTCTCTTAATCGCTTTGACCCAATAAGTGATGCACATTTCAAATATCACAAAATCATCAGATCTGTCATCTCCAAACAAATCTTTATCAGTGACATCAGTCACTCTACAATATAAACAGAGAGGATCTCCAAATGCCTAGGGAACACAATGGAGCAAAAAGCTAACATATAACAAAGGACGTTCCGTTATGGCTAAAATTATAAGGTAGTTTAGAAAGCTATCAGTGCATGTTCAACTGGTAGCAAAAACAGAGTAAATCATTCAGTTTGACATATGCATTGTACCACCAATCATACTAAACTTCAATTGTGCCTATTGTTGGTGGCACATATCACAAATAAGCTAAAAAAATAAAGAACAAAATATATATTTATTTATGAAAATGAACATGAATATAACCACTTGTTGACTACATTGATGAGGAACATTTATACAAGTAGATACACATGTAAAAACAAATCTTCAAATATATACAGTTGTAATGTAAAAGGAAGAAAGGGCAGAGGGGAAACACTTGTTCTGATAGGCGTCTTTATCTATCCATACAATAATTTGAACTAAGTTAGGTAAAAAGCAGACTCTCACTAACTTAATGAAGCGTCTCCAGCTTGGCATTAATTTTTGGTTAGAATGTTTTCCTTTTCTAACCAACTTCCCCCAATAACTTCTATGCCCCATACACTTCAATCTGTGTTTGCGTTGGGGCCGCCCTCAATGCACTATAGCATTAGGAGAGATGTGTTCCTGCTAAATGCAACTTCCTTACGATATTCCATGCAGTTTTGCTCCTTTGCTCATCTTTTTTGCATTGTTTCATTTTTTATATTGACTAGAAAGAAAAAGATCTTCTTTGATTAGGTTGATATCTGCACTTTCCTGACTTTACTCAGGACATGCAAGTACGACGTAACCCACAGTGTCTTGCTGTATTTTGGTGCCGCCTGGGGACCATTGACATGAGCCCTCTGTGCAGGCACATGTAACCTATGGAGTCTGAGTGTGCATTGAGCCGCCTAGGGTAGCAATGACCTGACTCCTCTTTCTATGCTCCTTAAAAGTAGCAATAGCCATGCCCCCGGAAATCCAAATGTTTCACCTGGTTCTGAGGCACCACCTAGGACGTGCACTCAGTTCAGTAAGAATGTCCCCATCGAGGCGTGGACTTATCTGAAGGTAAGCACTAATGTGGCTGCTGCTTGTTTGTAGCTCATTATGCCCAGCACCCCTCGATTGTAACACTTTATTTACTTGTTTTTTCCAGTAATTGTGAATATCGTATACGCACACGGTTACGTTGGTTTTTGAGACACTTTGCTGTCTGCTTAATCAGTGCCTGACTTCTACAGCGCTCCATCCAACAGAGTCACTCTAAAGCCTTCCTCAATGGCAATTATTGTGCTCCATCGTCTACCTTTATCATCAGTTGCATCAAGCAAAGTAGTCATATTTCCTCAGACTATAGCTGCTTCTAAAGCAAAGGGGAAAATGTGCCCCTCTTCTTCACCAATAGGTATCTGTGGTCTAAATAGAAACTCATCTGGTATTCTCACGGTTCTGCCTACTAGACCTGGCAGCCATGTTAACAGAATGCATATCCCATAATGGAAACCTTTGGGTTTCAATGGTAGGCGCTATTTTTCCTGCGTATGCCCTGATCATTTCGTACACGTTTAAATAATGAATTCCCAGTCTGGAGCATACTATACCATTGTCTGTAAACAAAATGGTGATATTACTTTTTGTCATTAAATCTCATCCTAATATGTTGACAGGTGTTTGCCTCGAGTAAAGCAGTGGCACCTTCATATCACATTCTCCTACAGAGACTGGTAATTCTTCTGTAAAAGGAACACGACTTGTTGCTCCTGTAAAGCCCTGAGTATTCATCGCATCACCAGACATTGAAAATGTGCCCTCATGTACACATGAGCGTGTTGCACCCGTGTACACTAAGAAGGAATAAGCTTTGCCACCTACAATTACGTCTATCCTTGGCTCCTCATGAGGATTTAGCGTAATAGATAGGACTGAACACATCAAGTCTCCCAGTTAGCTGTCCTATTGCAAATACAGCCTCACTCCATCACTCGTGAATGGATTTACCACATTAACAGTGACACCTCCTATTCTATGCATCATAGAAGATTGCTGCGATTGTCCTTTGGTTGATTACCTGTCACTTGCTATGGTTGCAAGCCTTGTTGCATTCTCGGCGCTTGCTGCTGCACTGTTTGATCTTGCGCAATTCCATTTCCACTCTGCTGCGAATATGCAGGAGTATTTGGCATTCCCTGTCTTGAAAACTGAGCATTCTGTACCATCCCTTGGCTTCTACACATAGGACGAGCTATGTGCCCTGTCATTCCACATGTCCAAAATACAAGAGGTTGCCTTCCCATCTGCCCATATTGCATGTTTTGATTACCATTTTGCATATTCTGAAACCCTTGTTGTCCATTCTGAAAACTTCCCTGATTATTTTGCCAATACCCTTGATTACCTTGCCAACCTCTTCCTCGATATCCCCTTCCTCTTGGAGCATTTCCATTATTTGTCTGATCAAACTGTCATTGGTTATTTACTTGTGGCATAGGTACTGCCTGCTGCGTGTTTGATCCGCCCACGTTAGTTAACATTGCCCCTTAAATGGCATACATGGATATTTTTTTCTGAACTAACTTTGCTTCTTCACCTTTTCGTGCATCGTCCTTTTTGTGATTCTTATCCTGCAGGAGTCTGTAATAATGTGCAATGGTTAACTGAATTTTCGACCATGGTTTTGCTTCTATCCCCATTAATTTCTTGAGCTGTTTCTGCACCTGCTCTGGAAGCCCTTGGCATAATATATGATAAAATACAGGTATAGACTTCCCCCAAGCCTCACGTGTTTCAAGCGTCCATGCATCTTGAAAATTTTGAATATAACGCAACGGATCCTTTCCCTCTTTCATTTTTCTTGTCATTATAGCTCCCATATCGGAAGTATCCGGATATAGTTCTCGAAGCGCTTTCCAAATTGCTGCTCTACAATTGTTAAATGGTGCTCCATCATGCGCAGTGTTGACTGTAGTCACACCAGGGTAATCTGCCCGTGTCCATACATCATCAGCTCTTTCAGCAAGTATGGCGATTAGAAGACCTTTTAATATCCCCTATGGCTAATGTATTCCCTCCCATCATTTTTTCTAACTCATGTATCCATTTTCCAGCGCCGGAAGTTAAATTCAGGAGTTTACATTTTAAGTTTTCGCTGCCCATCTGGGGCTATGGCATATACTGTGGCCTGGCTCCTCCCTTTTCTAACAAGGGGAACTGCGATTCTCCAAATTCATTCTCATCTCTCGTCCGTTGTCTATCTACTGCTGGAGTAATATTCCCACATCGCCGTCTGTCAATGAACTTAGCCTGCTTACATATAGCGGGACTCCCCCCTCTGACCATGGGGTGGCCCCTTATGTCGGTCTGACTGTGTCAGTGGCTCTGATGCCTTGGGCATAGGTATCTTTAAATCTGACCATCTTACTTCCTTATCCAAAGGCGGATGTTCTTCTAGATCACATATATCACTCCTAACCTCCCATGAGTAGGTTTCCCATTCTTTGTCTGATACTTCTTGTGCCCAACTCGTACAAGTCCTCTCATCATCATCTCTATTTAATGTTAATCTATCTAAAGATAGCTCCTTCTGTCTCGTACTACCTGAGGCTTCCTCCGTGTCATACAACTGAGTACTCTCAAGACAATCATTTTTTCCCTTCCTTTGTGCTTCTTTCTGGGCTTGCATTTTGTGGTATACTTTATTGATCGTTTCCCCAATGCTTTGCGAGTCAAACTCGTCTTCTAGATTTATTCTAGACGCACCTGGTAATGGCTCGGACTCAGAAAAAAAATCCTCTATGTCTTCCCAGTCTACCCGTGGATTGGGATCTCTTACTTCCCTTTCTAAATACTCAAGATCACATGCTCTCTGTCTCCTTTTGCGTTTCATGTCGTCATCGACTTCTCTGCGCTTTTTCACCTCTTCTCTTATTCTAGCTACCTCTTTCTTTTTCATATCCCTTCCTTCATCTGCCCTTTGTTTTTCCTCATGTCTTCGCCTCTGTATTCTTTTCTCTCTTATCCTTTCCTGTTCATCGGCTTCTATTCTTTTCTCTTTCAGTCTTTCTTTTTCCTCGGCTGTTCTTCTTTTATTATCACGCTTTCTTTGCTCTTGTGCTCTCTCTTGTTTTTTAGCTTGCTCATCTTGATATAACTGTTCTTGCCTTTGTCTATCTTTTCTTTTAGCTCCTTCGTCTCTCAATCGTTCCTCCCTCTTTTTGTCTTTTCTATCTTGTTCGTCTTGATCTCCCCTTTGTCTTACAGTTTCAATGCCTTTACCATTGAGTTTAAGTAAAATCTGACCTCCCAACCATTTGTTTTGTACAAGCGCTAGCTCATCAGTTTTATCCTTATCTCACTTTCATCTCTTTATTTCTCTCCTTATGTCTAGAGATGTACTTGCTTGATCACTTATCTCCTTATCGCGTCTCTCCGTGTCCCTCAGGACTTTGGAGGTGATATCCTTCTCCGTGTCTTTCTCTGGGCCCTCGTCACTACTTTGCGTAGGTGACTCGTATGACGGATTGCTATATCCCATCGCTGCTTTAAGTTCCCTTAATGGGTATAACCCTTCATCTTTCTTAATCTTGTCTTTCATTTCAGATGGGGCTGGCGGAGCAGATGGCTCTTCACTCCCCTCTTTGCATAAAACGAGTATCCAATCTAACGGAGGCTCCTCCTCCTGCTTCTTATGTTCATACATTTTCCAAAGCTCGCTAGGCGCTTTTCTAACTTTTTTCCTGTATACGCAGCATGCAAATATGTCGTCATGTGCTGTAGAACTGCTCTCGATAATGATCCGCCTTGCGGCCATGGCATAAACATTCTGTCTGTGGTCCCTTTAACCCATTCTGCACTGTATTGTTTAGGTTTAAGCACGTGCTTTGGTAGCTCTTTGCAGAAATGCACTAATGGCGTAACTTCTTCCATTTCAGATTTGTTCTTCTCTTTTTACTACCACTTCGCTTATGCTTTAGTTACAGTTTTCAATTTTATGTTTCACTCAACATACATTTATGAGCGAGCACCAATCGTTGCAAGCTCCAATCCCGTCACAATGCAATTTTGTACTTTAATCTTGCTAAAAAACAACCATCAAAGTTTAATCACTTTTCGTGTCGTAACTTTATGTTTCTCTATTAAAACATTTCTTTTTTCAACTCTGATGTCATCACCCCTTGCAACCACATAAAACAAAACAGACTCGACCGGCCACATGTATGTGCACCTCACAATCCTCTCTTATGACTCGTCTTACCCTCTAAATTCTGTTCCGATTGAAACTTAAGCCAATTCCTTTAAGAAAGTCTTTAAACTAATCTCATCTTCTATATGTCCCACATAAGGGGCTCTGAATCAAAGTTTCTGTTAGCACTCTTTAAAGTCTAGGAACAGGGTGTATCCTCATAGCGTGGCTACACCGCACGGCTATTTTCCTCATATATTACTTGGCAACACTCAAGTCAATATCTTTTCCCCATATACATATATATTATGCTCTTACTCTTGCATTATATTTTATCTTGCCTCCCTCCATTACTCTCCGTTATTTACTACGCATGCATCCCTTTTGCCACACTCTTACCGTTCACATGTTTTTTCGTCTTTAGACCCTCAGGATCACTGCCTTTGTTACCGCCTCTTCGAGCTGCATTCCGATCCGCTTCTCGTAGATGTGGGAGGAATTTCTATTGAAACTAGGGGTCCTGTCACACCCTCCTTGCAAGGACTTTGTCCTATTCTAACCACGATCTATGGGAAGCTTCACGTCCTGTCAGCCGAACGGCAAAGGTCGTGTGATATTGCTGAGACTCTAAAGTAATTTATGTCGATGGCCGATGGTATCTTATCTAACCATCCTCTGCTACCAAGTGAACTGACAAGTAGATAGAGTTTTTACAAGTAGCCATTTTATTAAATAATAAGGATGTGATAAACACTTCACTTTCCCTAACCAAAAGAGGATTTCCCTGCCTGCCAAACTAAAACTAAAGGAAAACACTCTAATATCAAAAGGTATCTGTCCCTCACGCTTAAAATAACAGTTATAGTCAAACATAAACATTGCGATCATGTATCCTTGTAACCAGGATCGGATCCTCTACCCTGGGATTAATGCAGGATTTTCCAAATAAAAGTTCCAAACAAGAAAGTTATTTTCAAAAGCCAAGTTCTGCTCTGAATACAACACAAAGGTCTTTTCACTCAAAATGTCTTTCACTTGGCTCTTTGATTCTCTTATTGTTAAACAAGCTTTGTCACTCTTCCAAATGATGAATCAAAGTTTCCACAAGCTCTTTCTTAATAAACATAAAGGCTTTGCCTTCACACGTTTAGTCCGCGTTCAATATAACCTCTTTGAAGAACTCCTTTCACATTTCCTCTTCATAAACAATAGTGGTTTTGTCAGGATGATTTCACTGCAGTTCATCATAACACATTTAGTGGGCTTGCCACTTTCTTTCGACCACAACCTTCCACCGCAATGCAGTACTTCACTATCTTCTTCCTGGTCCACTAACTTGCCAGGACTAACCAATAACAACCCCTTTCCTAGTATACTCTCCTGCCAGGATAAAACTCCTACCACTACTGCAAGAACTCTGTGGTGCGGCTTGCACTGCTTCAGACTTTCCATGCTTTAAATCCTTAATGTGGAAAGGTAAGCAGAGAAAAACTGCTTCTTAGAAAAGTCTTTTATTTTCAACAACATTCAGATTCACAACTTCTTTCATAAGTGAACTACACACATTGATGCTGCTTGTTCCACTGATTTATTTGTCACATACAATGCAGATCTATTTCTCTCCTCCTTGATACTCCCTACAAGAAGGGCTTATCTCCTTTAACCTTTGGGTTCCTACTATCACAACAGTAACTGCTGGTAATGTCACTTGTTCAAGTTCCTCACTTTAGAAAGGTGTTTTCCCTTTTTATTTATAATTGCCCTTCATTGGGTTCGGCAATGCTGGTTGTCATATTCCCTTTCAGAGAATCTCCTTCTTTGTAGACTATTATGGAACCAAGATCCTCTTTTAGTTATAAATAGCTGAGGTACCCAGTGTTGCCCGTGTCCTGATTGAGTGGTGTCTCGTGTGCCCTGGAGGATGTTGCTCTTGTCCTCACGTCAGCAAGTCTTGCTTCAGTTTGCTCTGTCATCTCATTTTCCCTGGAGAAAGTTGCTCTTATCGTCTGGTCGCCAAGACATGCTGCTGTTTGTTGGTGTGTTTCAGAAGATATTGATATTGATTTTCGCTTTGCATCAGATGGAGCTTTTCTAAGTGATGTCCGTTTGTTGTGCGGCATGTTTCAGTCACTTAATGGCTTCAGCATATTTGAGAAAATGTCCAAGAAAGATCGATTGTGTTCTTTTCTCGTGAATGAACTTAAGCAAACTGTAACATTGCCATTTCCCACATATGGAGTGGTGTGATTAAAAAACAATTGTATTTCTTTTTTTATTCCCTTTAAAAATGCTTTAATAAACAGTTTCGAACTGTATACTGTAGTAATGCATTTTAAAGAAAAAACCAACATATCTAACATTTTGCTTCAGACACTTGCAAATTTTGCCTCCTTCTAATACCTACAGCAGTGAATTGGGGTGAGCATCAGTGCATGAGGGTGTCTACTCAGTACATTTTTTGCATCCAAACATAGACTATGATCTTGCCCCAGACAAATGAAGAATCCATGCAAAATTTGGTAGACGTGGGTTCAACGGTGTGGATTTGTATAGCCGGGCAAACATACACACACACATACATTCAGCTTTATATATAAAAAAGATGGCCTTTCTTTGGGTTAGGCAATACTGGTTGGAACTTTGTTCTAATATTGCCTGTTCCTCACTTTGGCAATGATGGTTACACGCTGGTTCAAATATTGCCTCCTTGTTACTTTGGCAAAGATGATCACAATCTGGTTCAAATATTGCCCCCTCTTTACTTTGGCAATGCTGGTTATAATCTTGTTCGAGTATTGCCCCTTCTTTACTTTGGTAATGCTTGTGACAATATTTCTCCTCCTGTGTTCTCTCAATGTGAGTGTTCGACCAACAATGCTTTAAATCATGACTTCGGTATTCAAAAGTATTGAAGTCATTCGTTCCTTTATTTAAAGAGCTTGCAGTCAGCCAGTGGTCTCTTGCAGAGCGCCCCAGGGTTACCTAATGAAGGCCAACTCACCAGTCTTTCCCTGTGCGTCCGTTTGACTCGCTGCTGCTGCAACTTCTTCTTTCCTCGTTGGATCCTGGGTGTCTGACAGCTCTGGTCACACTCCTGCAGCCCATGCTTTCCAAAACAAAATCTATACCCAAGGGAGGAATCATAACTTTCAGAAGTAGCAATATAGATTTTCTGACCCTTATATGTATCATTCCCATGTTGACCATAAGGGTGTTCAATACAGACAACTTGGGTAATTTTTGGAAGAAGAGTCTTACTCTGACAACAAGCCACTAGGTATTCCGGCAACATGGAAACCTCACCCTCCAAAAAAGATTAATACTGCGTCTTTCCTAATGGAGTGATCCTATTCCCTTGGTGGCCTTCTCCTCCCAGGTGATCAATGCGGCTAATACCAGCCCCAGGGTTAGGATCAGGCACCTGGGAGGAGACTTTAGGCTGGAATTCTGTGAGGACTCTTTAGGATTTATCACGATTGGTGTCACCCACTAGCTTTAGCTGATCCCGGGTCCGATGGGAAGGTTTTCCGAGGTAAGGCCAGTCCCAGAGATGGAGGAACATAACCCTGTGGGCAAGCGGGAACCCATCGGAATCAAAGATGTATGGAGGAAAAAGCAGATTGCAGAAAAAAACTCCTTTTGATCAAAGTCTTCTTAGATCAGGGAACTGAAGAACAGATGCTTTGGGGTTCTTCATGGTCCAAACGGGTAGAAGGAAGTAGGTAGACTCAAGGCCCAGGAAGGAATCCAAGGTATATAAAGGGAGTAGAGGGAAAAAAGAACTGGAAACAATAGAATGAAGGAGGAAGAAGAAAGGAGGGAATAATGACTCACTAGACTTCACGGGAAGTGTCAGCTTGGAAGGGTAACGGAGCGTTGAGATGCGAAATTGAGTCTTTGCTGGTGTCTCCTATTTTCTGGAATGTCATGATTGGTTGAGCGCCATCACGCTTCTGATGCCGACGTCGGTGAGTCATTACCCTCATGCTGCTGACATGATGGCCATATAGAAAGGGCAGGGGCTTGACCATTGTACTGTAAAGCGAGAGACATTTACAGCCGCGCCATGACAACTGGAATGACAGTAGCATTCAAGTAATAAAGCTATGCCTGAGTCTATATTAAGGGTCAAGCACAAATCTGATTGAGGTGATTATGTCCTTGCTCCAGCGTGGGAGGTTTTCATTAGAATAGGGTGCTGATGCTCTTGCATTGCCACCCTATTCCAGTGAATAACTCCCTGCTCTGGTGGGGGAGAGGGTGGTTTTCATTAGAATAGGGTGCTGATGCTCTCGCACCGTCATCCTATTCCAGTGATTAACTCCCTGCTCTGGTGCGGGAGAGGGTGGTTTTCAGTAGAATAGGGTGCTGATGCTCTCACACCGTCATCCTATTTCAGTGATTAACTCCCTGCTCTGGTGCGGTAGAGGGTGGTTTTCATTAGAATAGGGTGCTGATGCTCTCGCACCATCATCCTATTCCAGTGATTAACTCCCTGCTCTGGTGCGGGAGAGGATGGTTTTCATTAGAATAGGGTGCTGATGCTCTCGCACTGCCACCCTATTCCAGTGATTAACTCCCTGCTCTGGTGCGGGAGAGGGCGGTTTTCATTAGAATAGGGGCTGATGCTCTCGCACTGCCACCCTATTCCAGTGATTAACTCCCTGCTCTGGTGCGGGAGAGGGTGGTTTTCATTAGAATAGGGTGCTGATGCTCTCGCACCGTTATCCTATTCCAGTCATTAGCACCCTGCTCTGGTGCGGGAGAGGGTGGTTTTCTTTAGAATAGGGGCTGATGCTCTCGCACTGCCACCCTATTCCAGTGATTAACTCCCTGCTCTGGTGCGGGAGAGGGCGGTTTTCATTAGAGTAGGGTGCTGATGCTCTCGCGCCGTCATCCTATTCCAGTGATTAACTCCCTGCTCTGGCGCGGGAGCGGGCGGTTTTCATTAGAATAGGGTGCTGATGCTCTTGCACTGCCACCCTATTCCAGTGATTAAGTCCCTGCTCTGGTGTGGGAGAGGGTGGTTTTCATTAGAATAGGGGCTGATGCTCTCGCACCACCACCCTATTCCAGTGATTAGCTCCCTGCTCTGGCATGGGAGAGGGTGGTTTTCATTAGAAATGGGGCTGATGCTCTCGCACCGCCATCCTATTCCAATGATTAAGTCCCTGCTCTGGCGCGGGAGAGGGCAGTTTTCATTAGAATAGGGGCTGATGCTCTCGCACTGCCACCCTATTCCAGTGATTAACTCCCTGCTCTGGTATGGGAGAGGGTGGTTTTCATTAGAATAGGGGCTGATGCTCTCGCACCGCCACCCTATTCCAGTGACTAGCTCCCTGCTCTGGCATGGGAGAGGGTGGTTTTCATTAGAATAGGGGCTGATGCTCTCGCACCGCCACCCTATTCCAGTGATAAGCTCCCTGCTCTGGTGCGGGAGAGGACGGTTTTCATTAGAATAGGGGCTGATGCTCTCGCACTGCCACCCTATTCCAGTGATAAGCTCCCTGCTCTGGTGCGGGAGAGGACGGTTTTCATTAGAATAGGGGCTGATGCTCTCAAACTGCCACCCTATTGCAGTGATTAACTCCCTGCTCTGGTGCGGGAGAGGGCGGTTTTCATTAGAATAGGGGCTGATGCTCTCGCACTGCCACCCTATTCCAGTGATTAACTCCCTGCTCTGGTGCGGGAGAGGGCGGTTTTCATTAGAGTAGGGGCTGATGCTCTCGCACTGCCACCCTATTCCAGTGATTAACTCCCTGCTCTGGCATGGGAGAGGGTGGTTTTCATTAGAATAGGGGCTGATGCTCTCGCACCGCCACCCTATTCCAGTGATTAGCTCCCTGCTCTGGTGCGGGAGAGGGTGGTTTTCATTAGAATAGGGTGCTGATGCTCTCGCACTGCCACCCTATTCCAGTGATTAACTCCCTGCTCTGGCATGGGAGAGGGTGGTTTTCATTAGAATAGGGGCTGATGCTCTCGCACCGCCACCCTATTCCAGTGATTAACTCCCTGCTCTGGCATGGGAGAGGGTGGTTTTCATTAGAATAGGGGCTGATGCTCTCGCACCGCCACCCTATTCCAGTGATTAACTCCCTGCTCTGGCGCGGGAGAGGGTGGTTTTCATTAGAATAGGGGCTGATGCTCTCGCACCGCCACCCTATTCCAGTGATTAAGTCCCTGCTCTGGCGCGGGAGAGGGCGGTTTTCATTAGAATAGGGGCTGATGCTCTCGCACCGCCACCTTATTCCAGTGATTAACTCCCTGCTCTGGCGCGGGAGCGAGGACTTAAAAAAGAATTGGCGACCACTCCTGGGCACGCACATGGGGGGGTGGGGGTTTATGGGGGGGCACATTTTTCTTTCACTGCCTGGGGCGCTTCCGCCACTAAGGCCAGCACTGCTTAGGTCATTATTAACTACACAAAGTAATGAAGGTGCAACACAACATGCGTTATCGCCCCAATCTCTACATGCAAATGTCGTAGGACGCCAATGACCACGTCTGCGTCTTCTGCACAACCCACGGAGAGCACACGGAGAAACTATTCCTTCACTGGCCAGTGTCACATGAGAGGTACGGCTGAGGGGGTGGGGGGCAGTGGGGGGCGTACCTCGCTGCTGTCCGGATGCAGGACGCGGTGTGCTACTTCTGCAAAGCCCTTGTTCCCAGAACCGAATTACATCACTGTTTCACACTCTGCCAAGTGCTTCCGCCACAAGGACAGACGCGGCAACAGAGGCGCAAAGAGTTAAAGTTGCAGCTCAAAGCATTCGCGCGTTGAGCAACACCCGGGAGGACAGAATGCCAGAAAGCGCGCGCGCTGTAGCAGAACATAGTCTCCAGGGACAGGGTTAAGATAAGAGCCAGTGGAGTAACTTTGCTGAAAATGTTAGGGGGTCATGCCATCCGAAGAAAAGATGCCCCAGCCAAACGAATGGGGACACAATGGTGTGCCATGAAAGTTAGGGGGGGGGAAACACCCCTGCCCCCCCCCTTAAATTACGCCCATGTTAAGAGCACACAGCAGTGCGTTCCATGCTGCGCCCTTGCCAGCCAGTATCTAATGCAAGTCCCCTCAGAGGCGCCATTTGACAATGCAATGCTGTGTATCAGAGGGGGCACAGGTGGCATTGTAAGGCTCTGAAATGGTTTGCCCCTTTGAACCCCTGCATGGTCATTTGCCACACTTGGCATGCCGCTCGCCAAAAACTCTAGGCAACTGCCATTCTCCAAGGGCGCCACTTCCACCCATTCCTTCCAGTTCCGACCCCTTCTTTCATCTAACACCAGCATGCACTGGTTCTGTGGGGAGAGTGGCATTGCACGTGATCAGGTGTTCTGCGAAAGCACCTGCTGTGAACAATCTCAAAAGTGAATTCAACAAAACATTTCGGATCGCCTAAAATACACGGGGGCAGAGTCTCAAAACCGTTTGGGTGGCGAGTGCTATTTCATCACCTGCAGTAAACAATGGTGCGTTCAGACCTACAACGCGCCTCAGAATAAGCGCATCATAAACTGCACTTATCAGGCCCTTGTGGTCTGCACTTAACCCTTGCACTGCCACCTGCTGGCCGCTCTTCCTCCCTACCCTCTCCCCTGCACTTGCGCGTTCTCAATGTCCCTTGGCCTAGTAAGATCGTTGTCTTGTCCTCCCTTTGTTTCCCCTCCCCCCTGCCTCGTCGCGCGCCTTGAAACACTTGTGTATAACGCGTTACAAATGCCATATCATATCTTTAGATGCGCACAATCTGAGGCCCTTTTTCACCCCTTTTCACATATATGCAAATCAGGGACTTTTTTGTGCATTTTAAAGTGCACCCTGAATTCACAAAAGATCTTTAAATGTATAGAAAAGGGAGGCATCCCGCCTCCCCCTCCCTCCTGTTATGTTATGTTATTTTGCATTTATATAGCGCCTTATATACCATTGGTATGGTCTGAAGGCGCTGGTAGGTTGAATGCCCATGGGAACCGAAGTTCAGATCAGTAGAGAGAGTAGAGGGAGTCAAAAGGTGCGTGTGAGCACCGGGTATTGTGGCAGCGGTTTTTCCTGGCCCTGTCATACTTTCATTATTTATTTATGAACCACTTCTGTTCCACTTGCATTTCCACCCATCAAACATGGATAGACATGCCTTTTTTTTTATTTGACATTTCACAGTGAGCGCACGTTTCGTGGCTTGTCACAGTGAAATGCGCCCCCTGCTCCCTTGTGGGTGCTGGGAGTGGTGGAGGCCTGCGTCTATGTGCGGAAAGGGGAACCGCCCCCTCGCCTGAGTGGCAGGCCACCACCTAGCATGATTGACAGTCCCCTGTGTGCTTTATTTGCATGCCAAGTTAAGAAGTAGGTGTATGCAGGCTGGCACTACCAGCATCAGCCTGCATATCATTTCTTAATGTAGCATGGCATTTTTGAATTCGATTTGGCATCAAGGTAAAAACCTAAGTGTTATTACGTCCAGCGCCGGCACCCGGGTCTGCCAGCGCCCTGTGCGAGATGTGTGCGCCCCCCATTTCCCGCTCCGCCCACCACAAATGCAGAACTCCAGGGGTCTCAGTTCTGCTGTTTGGCTGATACTAGACCAAGTATCAGCGGAACAACAGAACTGTGACCCCTTCTGTTCTCTGAGCGCATCTTGAGCCGGCACTGATTACATGGCTAGACTGACCTATATTGCCAGTCTGCATTTATTTTGTCAATGTGGCATGACATCTTTTACATGCCATCAGGGGTAAAGCCAAAATAAATGTTATTACTTGGCTGGCTTGGCCTATGGTGTCAGTGTGCATTTACGCTCTTACTGTGGCATGTCATTTATTACATTTTACTTGATATCAAGGGTAAAGCAAGCGCGATGAGTGTTATTACATGGCTAGAGTGGTTTAAATTGGTGGCTACAATCTAGCCATATATTCTTTTTGTCTCATAGCATTTTTTGTACTTTGCTTCAAGTGTAAAAACAAATATAAGTGTGATTAGTTGGTACACTGGTCTATTTTAGTAGCATCAATGGTAAAGCAAACATGATGTGTCTTATTACATGGCCAGTTTGTCTATGGTGTCAGTGTGCATTTACTTTCTTACTGTGGCATGGCATTTGTTATTTTTTACTTGACATCAAAGGTAAAGCAGGCATGTTGAGTGTTATTACATGGTTAGACTGGCTTAAATTGATGGCTACAGTCTAGCCATATATTTTTTGTGTGTCATTGCATTTTTGTAATTTGTATGAAGTGTAAACACAAACAAAAGTGTGATTATTTGGTACACTGTCCTATCTTGATATAGTCAGTCTGCCTATACTTTTTTCCTGTGGCATGGCATTTCTTACTGGCTGCGGGTCCTTATATGGTAATACTGGCATATATTGGTGCAGCATGGACATGTATAGGCACTGGCAGCATGAAAATATTGTATACACTGGCATGTGTTGGGGGCAAAGGCATAATGAAAATGCGTTGGAAAATGGTCCTGTGAACTGTTGGTAACTTGAATATATTGTTTTCTTTTCATGTGCTACCATGCAAAACTGATTGCAAACTGTGGCTTTTTACCCAAATGTTCAAAGAAAGTTCTGTGAAATGCACCATCTTAAGCCATTATTGTAAACATTTACTCAGAGTGGGGTAGGGGGGTACTCCAAACTCCTCTTGTTTGGTTTTGGGCACCCTCGCTGTGCTTGGTCTCTGACGCATATTAGGCACCTGCATTTGCACCCCTGTAGTGTAAAGATTCCCCCGCTGCCACTGGCTGGGAGCCTGTAATACATTAGTGTCAGGAGCACGCTGCCCGGACTAATGTGTGTAAGGGGGCTGGCCAGCGCGTCACTTACGCTGCAGCCCAGCCTCCCAGAAATGCGCCGGCCACCTTTGAGAGTAAGGCGACCAGCACAGTACTAAAAATTGGCATCTAAAAACCAGCACATCCCCTTTGCTATTTTTTGATGTTCCATGATCTGTCAATTGTCCCCGCTATGTCTGTCAAACGCCTATCCTGTATCACAAAGAATCTACGGTGAACTACTCGAGCACCGCTCCCTCGTCCCTGACTCGCTGCCTCATCAATCCCCTTCATTCTTCATACAGTGAAACAAATGAGCCACTTTGTATTTACTTATTCACTTATTTTATTTTAGCATTTATAGCAGTGCACCAAAGCCTCAGGTATCATGGCGATTGTTACAGAAACTGTAAAAGTCATTATTCGTCTTACTTTTAATTCATGCGTTTACGAAATCGTTATTCTAGTAAGCTCATTTAGAATCACATGTGTTCCAAACATATTGACCCATGATTAGATCAAGGTAAGCGGTTCTATCCATAGTCCAATGTCCGTTTTCTTGCTTCTCAACTAGATTCACCACGAAAGGCTTGTTATTGTTTCGATGAACCTGGTCCTTGGCCGGGATAATGGATCCTCGTGGGATGTAGACTCTTCTGTGAATGTTGCAGGCGTCTTGGCAGCTGTATTATATAATAAGAAAGGATACCTCAAGAAGTATTGTGGTAGTTATTGTACTGCTGAAGCTTCTTCCAATATACATGCAGGCTGTGACGAATCTTTGGTTTCCCTGGTCAGGATTTCTGACAGGTTCTATGATGTCATTTCATCGACGGGTGTAATTTCGATGGAATTTTTTTGGAGTATTTTTTAATGAAAAAACACATTGACTTTTTTTTTGGGCCCCCCCTTGCCCCCTATATTTTTTACCTTTTCCCAACCCCTACACCCCTCATATATACTTGTCCACCCCCCCCTGCCCTATATATTTCAATTCGTTTTTTGGGAAAATGTACTTGGGAAAAAAACATCTAAATTACACCCATCGATGAAAGAACGCTATACCTTCTGACATTGTCTTTCCAAATCCTCCTGCATGCAGCAGTGGAAGGATTTGAAATGCTTGAGGTTTTGATTGCTGAGCTAATCAAAAACACTCTGCAGATAGGATCATGTTTGAAAAGCTTTTCTTCTCCCGAGAAGCTCACCCTGGGACTCTGCTGCAATGGATGCTTTCCTTAACCTCTCTTCTGTTTTTATTGTTTTTCTTTCTTTCTTACTAGTAATGAGGAGCTAAGGGAAAAGGAGGAGACAACCTGCTTCTGTTTATTGCTACCTCACTGAGCGAACTGTATTCAATGTTACATTCTTAAACTATTCAAAAAAGTATAAACATAACAATGAAAAAATAAATAAAGCAATTGCCGAACATCATTGCTGAACCTCTCAATGTTCACATATCACCATATATGCTGCTGTACTGGTAAGAATATTCCCTAAGGGCTAACCTAATGGAATTCCTCTACAGGAAACTAAAGGCATATAGACAATGTGGGCCTCATCACGAGTAACGCTATTACTGTGCATTTAAGGGTCCGCCCAATCACGCGTCTGGCATTTACCCCCAGTTATAAACTGGTGGTAAATGAGCTAACTTAACCCCCGATTTTCGGGCGCTATTAGCGCACGCTAATTGTGGCGAAAATGCCCCATTGGGCCTAATGGACCCAATGACGAACACCCATTACCGCCCAACCCTTGATCCGGGGCTAACAGCGCCGGAACGGGTGGCGGTAACGCTATTAGCCTGGGCAGTATCTTGGTGGCAATACCGTCGGGATACCCCCCAACTCTTGATGTGTCTCTCTCTGAGAAGCTATGACTATTGTTGCAGCTTCTGGCTGAGGCATGCCTGGTATGGGGCGTCCCCTGTTATGGGGGCGTCCCAATAGGGTGGTTAACGGATCCAATTAGCGCCTTAAATTCGGTGCAGTCAATGTGGAACCTTTGAAGCCTAGGATGAAGCAAGACAGAAATTAATTAGTGTGACCCAAACTAAGCTTTGCAGTCGCCAAACTGGGCAGAGGTTGACGCTCACAAACCAACAGCCGTCCTTGGTATCACCAATGGGTGTCTAAACTATCAAAGCCGGTCTCAAGAGGGTTTTAACACACATGTGACTAGTGCTTCACAGGAAAACCTCTCACCTGTCAGCAATTTGCCTCGAAATGAAAGTGTGTTCTATGTTAAACAAGGGCAGCCGCAGAGGCGTAGCCGGGATTGCCTAACAAGTGGGGCCTGAAGCTGATGAAGTTGTGCCCCCCGCAGTGCCATTAACATCTGTCAGTGCCCACACAGCGCTGCTGGGTGGGCATTTACACATCTTGGGTGGGCCTTACCCACTGAGGCCCCACCCTGTCTATGCCTTTGGGCAGCCGGGCACCAAAATGGAACTGGGCGGATCTGTAAATGGATGTTTCTCCTCTGTGAAGGGTGCAGTGAGCTCAAACGTGGCTGTTGACCCTCCCTCGTGAGGGGAGGAACTTCCGTAGAACACGGTATTCCACGCATGTTCCTTCTCAGCAGAGGGGCTCCCTTTCTTGCATGCTGCGTGTTTCATCACATGTGACGTGAACAGAGCACAGGGAAAGGTAACCCGTATTCCCTTGTGAAGTCGGTAGCATGGCTTCGTACCTATGGGGAAACGCGTGCATCAAAGTTCTCCCAGTATCCTTGTAATCTCCACCCGGGAAGCGTGTTACTAAAGTGTGCTACAGTAAATGGTTCATTTAATTAGGCAATAACCCCTGCATACCTCTCAACTCACACGCTTTTGGCTGTTGTCACCCGCCACTTTGGCAGCTCTCTCACCGGCCAAGCTCCCTACGTGCCCAAAGGAAACAATGGGCGTTCACCCGCCAAATACAAAGTCGGGTGTTTTCACCCACCCAGGGGCAATGAAAGGTTGAGAGCTATGCCCCTTAAGCGGGGGCCTTTGCCGCAGGGTAATGGCCCAGCAGGCCCAGTGAATTGAGGGCGTTAACGAGGGCTGCAGTGCATTATCGGTCTGTGAGCTGTAGCTTTTAGCACCCCTGGCAGGCTGCCCCCGATCTCTGGGGAAGCCCAGTCACTCCAGTGTGGGTTGTGACATGTGCAATGTTGGGCACATTGCTCAAGGAATGGGGAAATGAACTTCCTGGGGGCGGGGACACGCCTTCTGCCGCTTCCTGTTTATTCGGTCTAGTGCTGCAGGGAGAAGGAGCTGCTTGGCGTTGCTCTCACCATGACCAGGGTCCTCCTTCTCGTGTGCTGCTGGCTGGCAACGTCCTTGGGTCAAGGTAAAGTTCCCTTCGGTGTTGTGTTTCAAGACACTAACATGGCAAGAAGTCATGTTGTCTCCTTTGCTCTCCTTTGTGCCCTCCTTCCCTCAGCCACATACCCTACTTCCCTCTACCAAACATCCTTCTTACCCGCCACCTAATGCCCTCCTTCGCTTCTGTTGCCTCCCCCTTATTTCCTCTTTGCCTCTACCAAACACCCTTCTTACCCACCTTATGCCCTCCTTCACTCCCGTTCCCTCCCCGTTATACCCTCTTTCCCTCTACCATCTACCTCCGTACAATTGTGTATTCAGGCTTTCCACTGGCCTAGGCCCAACTAATTGAATGCACCCCACCCCAACTTTGCCCCACCTCAGCAGGATTCTGCATCTTCACCAGATTCTGCCCCTTCAACAGACTCTGTCCGCTTTGGCCGAACTACACGCATTCACCGCCATCTTGTCCCATTTGGGCTTCATAGCAACAAAAGGACTTGTATAAGGCTGAAAGGATTATGGAGTTAATGCTTCCACTCTCACTGAAGCCTCTTCTTTTCTGTTATGTTTTTGAAACAGTGTTTCCAGATCTCTGCTGCCTGGTATTTGGAGAAACAGTGTGTTCTACAGTTAAGTTCACTTGAGGTACTTGTTGAGGCCAACTGCCTACTTTTGGTTAGTTCAGAGACCAATCTTTTGGACAAGCAAACAGAGCTGTCGGCCAACTGGAATTTGGATTTCAATGCTAATATCTGGTTTCTCCTGAGTTGCCTGCACTCAACCCTTGAGAAGCACCCAGACTGGTCTGTAATAGGAATGTTTCAGGCAACATAACTCCAATTATAGTTTACATATGAAATATACATGCAAAAATAACTAAACCTCCTTCCCATGGTTACAGCTCTGGTGTTGGCAGGGCCCATAACGGAGATTAAGCAAGTTACCACCTGATGCAGCCCATGTACCTCCAAATCCCTGGGGCAGAACCACCATTAAAAGATGGCAATGTCACAAGTGAACATTGCAAACTCTGCCTGGGCATAAACACCTCTGTGGAAAAGAAATAGCTGCGGATGGTTCTTGGGACCTTTGGCTTCGCACTCGCACGGTGGAGCAATGGATGGGTATCAACAGCCTTCCTTGTAGCTGTGCAGTGCAGGCAGTTAACACATGAAGTGGTACATACTGTTTACGTCTTTCCTGTTTGTGACATTGTCCGAAACATCCAATACCCCAAGAGTGAAAATGAGTAATAGGTCAGGCTTTCCAGAACAAGATTACTGTTGAGGGTGTGGTTTTGGCTATGGAGCTTGCCGCCAGTTTGCGTTTGTGGTAATTTAAATGTTGTGTTAACTCCTTGGAGTTGGTTGGACTGTACAATACAAAGGAACATTTTCAGATTTCAGATTTATAGATTTTGTGCTGTCATTTGAGTTACTGTTTTACAGTAACATTCATACCTTATATTTTAAATCTAATTCATGTAAAGGTTACTTATAAGTGTAATTGTTATGCATTGTGTTGCATGCTCTTAACAGTGATTCTCCTGGTAGCACTGAGCGTGCAGCTTAATGCCATCAAAGGCACATGATAAACCCAACAGGGATGCCATTTGCTTTTGTAGCACCGGGCAGCTTCTGTAAAGATGGCCAAATGGATTTCTTAAAGGGACATCTCAGACCTCTTTTCTTTACAGCTCTAAAATCGTTTATACATTTGGCGCACAGTTTGTTTTCTCTTTCACCCTTATATGGTTTTGGGTGTCATTTCACAGGCTGCTCGATGCACTTACGCATTTAGATTTACTCTTCGCTATTTTAACCTCTGTACAGTCAATTTCATGTTTGCACCTTTTGGGCGGCCGCCGACCTCTGAAATGTGTGGGTGGTGAGAGAAAGTGGTTCTTGCCTCTGGACATCATTTTAGTGCCTACGGGTGGGATTGCTGTGTGTGACGTAAGCATAGGCGTGCATGTAATATTGAAAAATGAGGCATCCTTTTTAACCTTTACTTTTCTGCAGGGAAACCCACTCATTTTTGCAATGGTTTAAAAAATGGATGTCATGTGTATTTGAACATAAGTGATTGCTTAACACGGTGTATGTATGTGTTGATTAGAACACTCCAATGAGAATGGGGGGGGTGACCCCAATTGCATATTAAGTAGAAATCTGGGAACATAAGAATGACCAAAGAAGTTTATATCTGTCAAAACGGTTGTGAGAGTTGTATGCCTGAATCACTAAATACTTAAAGCATGCTGGATTTGGTACACATTTTTTTATTTACTTATTTGTTATCAAGCGTCACCCTAAAAATACAGCTTTTGTAAACATCAAGCATGTATACAAGTTTGGCCAGTGAATACTTAAGCTGTCTGAGTGCAATGTCCAATAACAGCTCCAAAACAGTCATGCATTGTTGTGTTTCTGACAGACTCTGAGAAACAAAACAAGCTTTAATTTAGAAAACGACAATGAGTACATTGAAATTAACTGTTATTAAACGGGCTTCTCCAGTGACAATCTGCCACCCTAGGCCTGGGCATGGTTGGCCTTATTGTACATACATCACTGCCTCTGCAACCCTCCTCCAGTGCTTTAAGTGGGGTAAAAAATTGAGAGGGGGCTCTCATTTGGGGGTGTGGCTTGCATGGGGCGTGTGTGTAAGAATGGGTGGGCGTGGTCTAAGAATTGATGGTCGTGGTTAAAGAAGCACATGTAGGAGAATGCACAGGCGTGGTCTGTGTTGTCAAAACCTTTTTGTAAAAACTGCTATATGTATTTAATTTAACACACTGCATAAAAAGAGCAATTTCAACATACAGCCACACCGGTATAAGAACAAGATCCAGATTGGGAAAAATCCGTTTGGCAGAAGTAACTGGGGACATAGGAACTACTAAGAGTAAGTAAGAAGGCAGAAGCGGAGAGAGTGAACGAGAATAAGAGTGCATAAGAGTCTAGTAGGGCAGAAGAGTTGCGTAAGTGCCTTCATCCCGTTTGAGCTTCTCTATTCGCAAGCCTGTGACTTACCATCTTGGCGCTTAGCTCGCTTTTCTGCCGGTCGTGCGAGACCCTCTCGATGAGCGCAGCGGGAGAGAGTGGACTGGATACTCGGATGCAGCATGTACACACAGGCCACTCCAAAATGGCGCACAAGGCATTTGCTTTTTTTCTTCTTCTTGCTGACAGATTCTATCCATCACCGGTGATTATTGGATACCGAGGCTTAAGCTTCATTACTTCATCCTCTCTGGTTGAGCGTGTATTCGAGGGTTGGGTTTTGTTCCTGGTCTGTGTGGTCTTGTCACAGTAGGGCTGGTTTCACAGGGTATTCACCGTGGGGGGCCGCGGGTAGATGTCAAAGGGGTTTGCAGTGGTGGCAGTGAGTCTTCTGATCAGAGGGTTCGCTTTCTGATCCAGTTCCTGGCAAAAGTTCTTGCTCAGCTTTGGTAGATGTTCATCCAACATCTCAATGTCCAGTTCTCTGTGAAGGTCAGCTGTCCTTGTGAAGAGAGGAGCTCCAGACGATATCCACAGGGCCTTGTACTGGACTTTCTGAAGACTCATCCGTTGCCGCTCCTGTCAGGTCGTCCATGCCGGGGAGGGCACAAAGCATGTTGCAGGTGCAGACCCTTTTATAAGGACTGCAACGTCTTCTCACAGCCCTTGTGAGGCTTACAAACCTTGTGAGGGCCGCGAGAGAAAGTTGCAGTGTGCGCGACACTGATGCCTCCTGTCAGCTGGGCTGCATGCCATGGTCTGTGAGGTTCTTCCACCGTGGCCCGCTGCAGCGGGATAATGTTACACTGTGTCATGGTGGGACCGTGAAGCCCCAGCAGAGCCCTGGCTGAGCCCCACTTTTAGGAGACTGCCAGGGCTAGGCCCTAGCTAGCCCCGGCCAACTTAAAGCCCTGCCCTCCCCCTTATGCTCCCTTCATTCCCCACTACCGGATGCCCTCCTTCACTCCCTCTTAAACACTCCTTTCCTCTACCTTATACCCTCCATCCCTCTCCCTTATGCCCTCCTTCCCCTCTACCTGAAACCCTATTTCCTTTCCCCTAGGCCCTCCTTCTCCTCTACTGCATACCTTCCTTACCTCTCCCCTAAAATCTGCTCCCATCTACTGCATATCCTCCTTCCCTCCCAGTATACCCTCCTTCCTTCCCCCTATGCCCTCTTCCTTCCTCTCTACTTGATGTCCTCCTTCCCTCTCCCTTATACTATCCTTTCCTCTACCACATAATCTTGTTCCTTCTCATTATACTCACCTTCCTTCTACTGTGTACCCTCCTTCCCTCCCCCTTATACTATCCTTTCCTCTAATGCATAATTCCCTTCTCTCTACCTTATTCCCCCTCCTTCTAGCTCCCGTATACCCTCCTTCCCTCACTCTTATACTATCCTTTCCTCTAATGCATAATCTTCTTCTCTCTCGCTTATACCCCCTCCTTCTATCTCCCTTATATCCTCCTTCCCTCCACGTTATGTCCACCTTATGTCCTCCTTCCCCACTACTAGATACCCTCCTTCCCTCCCCCTTATAGTATCCTTTCCTCTACCGCATAATCTCCTTTTCTCTCCCTTATATCCTCCTTCCATCTCCCTTATATCCTCCTTCCACCTCCCTTATGTCCTCCTTCCCTCCACCTTATGCCCTCCTTCCCCATTACCGGATACCATCCTTCCCTCCCCCTTATACTATCCTTTCCTCTACCACATAATCTCCTTCTCTCTCCCTTATATCCTCCTTCCATCTCCCTTATACCGCCTTCCATCTCCCTTATATCCTCCTTCCCTCCACCTTATGTCCTCCTTCCCCATTACCGGATACCCTCCTTCTCCCCACCTTATGTCCTCCTTTCCCATTACCGGATACCCTCCTTCCCTCCCCCTTATTCTATCCTTCCCTTTACCGCATAATCTCCTTCTCTCCCTTATACCCTCCTTCCATCTCCCTCATGCCCTCCTTCACCAGTACCAGATACCCTCCCCTTATACTATCCTTTCTTCTAATGCATTGTATCCTTCTCTCTCCCTTATACCCTCCTTCCATCTCCCTTATGTCCTCCTTCCATCTCCCTTATATCCTCCTTCCCTCCACCTTATTTCCGGACAGTCGCAAAACCGGGACGTCAGGTCACCCAGGCAAGGAAGGGTCAGACAATATCCACTGAGAAGTGCCGGACCTTGAGGAATCCTCGAACTGCGGCCTGTCATTCAGCACTCCATGCTTTCATCGCATTGGCCTGATCTCGTGCTGATGCAAACCCTGCCATCCCACAACGGGGGCCCCCACAGGGCTCCACTCATGCACCTCACACCTGCCCTGCGGCATCCCCTGGCTGATTCACTCACAGCTCTACCAATGCACCTGAATCCTGGCATGCAGCACCACCTGCTACTCCGCACCTGCCCCCCCCCCCCACACAGCTCCACTCATGCACCTCACACCTGACCTGCGGCATCCCCTGGCAGATTGACTCACAGCTCTACCAATGCACCTGGATCCTGGCATGCAGCACTGCCAGCCATCCCGCAACTGGGGGCCCCACACAGCTCCACTCATGCACCTCACAACTGACCTGCGGAATGCCCTAGCTGATTCACTCACAGCTCTACCAATGCACCTGGATCCTGGCATGCAGCACTACCTGCTACTCCGCACCTGCCCTCCCCCCCACACAGCTCCACTCATGCACCTCACACCTGACCTGCGGCATCCCCTGGCAGATTGACTCACAGCTCTACCAATGCACCTGGATCCTGGCATGCAGCACTGATTGCCATTCCAGAACTGGGGTCCCACACAGCTCCACTCATGCACCTCACTCATGACCTGCGACATGCCCTGGCTGATTCACTCACAGCTCTACCAATGCACCTGAATCCTGGCATGCTCCACTGCCTGCCATTCCAGAACTGGGGTCCCACACAGCTCCACTCATGCACCTCACACCTGACCTGCGGCATCCCCTGGCAGATTGACTCACAGCTCTACCAATGCACCTGGATCCTGGCATGCTCCACTGCCTGCCATTCCAGAACTAGGGTCCCCACACAGCTCCACTCATGCACCTCACACCTGACCTGCGGCATGCCTTGCTTGATTCACTCACAGCTCTACCAATGCACCTGGATCCTGGCATGCAGCACTGCCAGCCATCCCGCAACTGGGGTCCCCACACAGCTCCACTCATGCACCTCACACGTGCCCTGTGGCATCCCCATGCTGATTCACTCACAGCTCTACCAATGCACCTGGATCCTGGCATGCAGCACTACCTGCCATCCCGCAACTGGGGGGGGGGGGGCGAGGCACACAGCTCCGCTCATGCACCTCACACCTGACCTGTGGCAAGCCCCGACTTATTCACTCACAGCTCTACCAATGCACCTGTATCCTGGCATGCACCACGACCTCCTATCCCAGAAGTGCGGCCCCACAAAGCTCCACTCATGCACCTCACACCTGTCCTGCGACATTCTCTGGTTGATTCACTCACTGCTCTACCAATGCACCTGAATCCTGGCATGCAGCACCACCTGCTATCCTGGAACTGGGGTCTCCACGCAGCTCCACTCGTGCATCTCACTCCTGACCTGCGGCATCCCCTGGTTTATTCACTCACAGCTCTTCGAATGCACTTTTATCCTGGCATGCAGCACTGCTTGCCATTCCAGAAATGGGGTCCCACACAGCTCCACTCATGCACCTCCCTCGTGACTTGCAGTATGCCCTGGATGATTCACTCACAGCTCTACCAATGCACCTGGATCCTGGCATGCAGCACTGCTTGCCATCCTGCATCGGGGGTCCCCACACAGCTCCACTTATGCACCTCACACCTGACCTGCGGCATCCCCTGGGTGATTCACTCACAGCTCTACCAATGCACCTGGATCCTGGCATGCAGCACTGCCTGCCATCCCGCAACTGGGGTCCCCACAAAGCTCTTCTCATGCACCTCACACCTGATCTGCGGAATGCCCTGGCTGATTCACTCAGAGCTCTACCAATGCACCTGAATCCTGGCATGCATCACTGCCTGCCATCCTGCACCTGGGCCCCCCACACACCTCCTTATGCACCTCACACCTGACCAGTGGCATGCCCTGGCTGATTCACTCAGGGCTCTACCAATGCACCTGGATTCTGGCATACAGCACTGCTTGCCATCCTGCAACTGGGGCCTCCACAGCTCCACTCATGCACCTCACACCTGACCTGCGGCATGCCCTGGGTGATTCACTCACAGCTCTACCAATGCACCTGGATCCTGGCATGCAGCACTGCCTGCCATCCCGCAACTGGGTGGGGGGGGGGCACACAGCTCCACTCATGCACCTCACACCTGACCTGCGCCATGCCCTGGCTGATTCACTCACAGCTCTACCCATGCACCTGGATCCTGGCATGCAGCACTGCCTGCCATCCTGCACCTGGGGCCTCCACAGCTCCACTCATGCACCTCACACCTGACCAGTGGCATGCCCTGGCTGATTCACTCACAGCTCTACCAATGCACCTGGATCCTGGCATGCAGCACTACCTGCCATCCCTCAACTGGGGGGGGGGGCACACAGCTCCACTCATGCACCTCACACCTGACCTTTGGCAAGCCCCGACTTATTCACTCACAGCTCTACCAATGCACCTGGATCCTGGCATGCAGCACCACTTGCTATCCCATAAGTGGGGCCCCACAAAGCTCCACTCATGTACTTCACACCTAACCTGCGGCATGCCCTGGCTGGTTCACTCAGAGCTCTACCAATGCACCTGGATCCTGGCTTACAGCACTGCCTGCCATCCCGCAACTGGGGCACCCACACAGCACCACTTATGCACCTTACACCTGACCTGCGGCATCCCCAGGCTGATTCACTCACAGCTCTAACAATGCACCTGGATCCTGGCATGCACCACGACCTCCTATCCCAGAAGTGCGGCCCCACAAAGCTCCACTCATGCACCTCACACCTGTCCTGCGACATCCCCATGCTGATTCACTCACATCTCTACCAATGCACCTGAATCCTGTCATGCAGCACCACCTGCTATCCCGGAAGCGGGGCCGCCACACAGCTCCACTCATGCACCTCACACCTGACCTGCGGCATGCCCGGCTGATTCACTCACAGCTCTAGCAATACATCTAGATCCTGGCAAGCAGCACTGCCTGCAACCTGCAACTGTGGTCCCCACACAGCTCCACTTATGCACATCACACCTGACCTGCGGCATGCCCGGCTGATTCACTCAGAGCTCTACCAATGCACCTGGATCCTGGCATGCAGCACTACCTGCCATCCCGCAACTGGGGTCCCCACACAGCTCCTCTCATGCACCTCACACCTGACCTGCGGCATGCCCGGCTGATTCACTCAGAGCTCTACCAATGCACCTGGATCCTGGCATGCAGCACTGCTTGCCATCCTGCAACTGGGGTCCCCACACAGCTCCACTCATGCCATGCACAGCTGACCAGCGGCATGGCCTGGCTGATTCACTCACAGCTCTAGCAATACATCTAGATCCTGGCAAACAGCACTGCCTGCAACCTGCAACTGTGGTCCCCACACAGCTCCACTTATGCACCTCACACCTGACCTGCGGCATGCCCGGCTGATTCACTCAGAGCTCTACCAATGCACCTGGATCCTGGCATGCAGCACTGCTTGCCATCCTGCAACTGGGGTCCCCACACAGCTCCACTCATGCCACGCACAGCTGACCAGCGGCATGCCCTGGCTGATTCACTCACAGCTCTACAAATGCACCTGGATCCTGGCATGCTCCACTGCCTGCCATCCCGCAACTGGGACCCCCACACAGCTCCACTCATGCACCTCACACCTGACCTACGACATGCCCCGCCTGATTAACTCACAGCTCTACCAATGCACCTGGATCCTGGCATGCAGCACTGCCTGCCATCCCGCAACTGGGGGGGGGGGGCACACAGCTCCACTCATGCACCTCACACCTGACCTGCGGCATGCCCTGGCTGATTCACTCACAGCTCTACCAATGCACTTGGATCCTGGCATGCAGCACTGCCTGCCATCCTGCACCTGGGCCCCCCACACACCTCCTTATGCACCTCACACCTGACCAGTGGCATGCCCTGGCTGATTCACTCACAGCTCTACCAATGCACCTGGATCCTGGCATGCAGCACTACCTGCCATCCCTCAACTGGGGGGGGGGGGGCACATAGCTCCACTCATGCACCTCACACCTGACCTGTGGCAAGCCCCGACTTTTTCACTCACAGCTCTACCAATGCACCTGGATCCTGGCATGCAGCACCACTTGCTATCCCATAAGTGGGGCCCCACAAAGCTCCACTCATGTACCTCACACCTAACCTGCGGCATGCCCTGGCTGGTTCACTCAGAGCTCTACCAATGCACCTGGATCCTGGCTTACAGCACTGCCTGCCATCCCGCAACTGGGGCCCCCACACAGCACCACTTATGCACCTTACACCTGACCTGCGGCATCCCCAGGCTGATTCACTCACAGCTCTAACAATGCACCTGGATCCTGGCATGCACCACGACCTCCTATCCCAGAAGTGCGGCCCCACAAAGCTCCACTCATGCACCTCACACCTGTCCTGTGACATCCCCATGATGATTCACTCACAGCTCTACCAATGCACCTGAATCCTGTCATGCAGCACCACCTGCTATCCCGGAAGCGGGGCCGCCACACAGCTCCACTCATGCACCTCACACCTGACCTGCGGCATGCCCGGCTGATTCACTCACAGCTCTAGCAATACATCTAGATCCTGGCAAGCAGCACTGCCTGCAACCTGCAACTGTGGTCCCCACACAGCTCCACTCATGCACCTCACACCTGACCTGCGGCATGCCCGGCTGATTCACTCAGAGCTCTACCAATGCACCTGGATCCTGGCATGCAGCACTACCTGCCATCCCGCAACTGGGGTCCCCACACAGCTCCTCTCATGCACCTCACACCTGACCTGCGGCATGCCCGGCTGATTCACTCAGAGCTCTACCAATGCACCTGGATCCTGGCATGCAGCACTGCTTGCCATCCTGCAACTGGGGTCCCCACACAGCTCCACTCATGCCACACGCAGCTGACCAGCGGCATGCCCTTGCTGATTCCCTCACCGCTCTACCAATGCACCTGGATCCTGGCATGCAGCACTACCTGCCATCCCTGAATTGGGACCTCCACACAGCACCACTTATGCACCTTACACCTGACCTGCGGCATCCCCAGGCTGATTCACTCACAGCTCTAACAATGCACCTGGATCCTGGCATACACCACGACCTCCTATCCCAGAAGTGCGGCCCCACAAAGCTCCACTCATGCACCTCACACCTGTCCTGCGACATCCCCATGCTGATTCACTCACAGCTCTACCAATGCACCTGAATCCTGTCATGCAGCACCACCTGCTATCCCGGAAGCGGGGCCGCGACACAGCTCCACTCATGCACCTCACACCTGACCTGCGGCATGCCCGGCTGATTCACTCACAGCTCTAGCAATACATCTAGATCCTGGCAAGCAGCACTGCCTGCAACCTGCAACTGTGGTCCCCACACAGCTCCACTCATGCACCTGACACCTGACCTGCGGCATGCCCGGCTGATTCACTCAGAGCTCTACCAATGCACCTGGATCCTGGCATGCAGTACTACCTGCCATCCCGCAACTGGGGTCCCCACACAGCTCCTCTCATGCACCTCACACCTGACCTGTGGCATGCCCGGCTGATTCACTCAGAGCTCTACCAATGCACCTGGATCCTGGCATGCAGCACTGCTTGCCATCCTGCAGCTGGGGTCCCCACACAGCTCCACTCATGCCACACGCAGCTGACCAGCGGCATGCCCTGGCTGATTCACTCACAGCTCTACCAATGCACCTGGATCCTGGCATGCAGCACTACCTGCCATCCCTGAATTGGGACCTCCACACAGCTCCACTCATGCACCTCCCTCGTGAGTTGCAGCGTCCCTTGGCTGATTCACTCACAGCTCTACCAATGCACCTGGATCCTGCCATGCAGCACTGCCTGCCATCCCTGAACTGGGACCTCCACACAGCTCCACTCATGCACCTTCCTCGTGACTTGCAGCATCCCTTGGCTGATTCACTCACATCTCTACCAATGCACATGGATCCTGGCACGCAGCACCGCCTGTCATTCCTGAACTGGGACATCCACACAGCTGCACTCATGCACCCCCCTCGTGACTTGCAGCATCCCTTGGCTGATTCACTCAGAGCTCTACCAATGCACCTGGATCCTGGCACGCAGCACCGCCTGCCATCCCTGAACTGGGACCTCCACACAGCTCCCCTCATGCACCGCCCTCGTGACTTGCAGCATCCCTTGGCTGATTCACTCACAGCTCTACCAATGCACCTGGATCCTGGCACGCAGCACCGCCTGCCATCCCTGAACTGGGACCTCCACACAGCTCCCCTCATGCACCGCCCTCGTGACTTGCAGCATCCCTTGGCTGATTCACTCACAGCTCTACCAATGCACCTGGATCCTGGCACGCAGCACCGCCTGCCATCCCTGAACTGGGACCTCCTCACAGCTCCACTCATGCACCTCCCTCGTGACTCACAGCTCTACCAATGCACCTGGATCCTGGATCGCAGCACTACCTGCCATCCCTGAACTGGGACCTCCACACAGCTCCACTCATGCACCTCCCTCGTGACTTGCAGTATGCCCTGGCTGATTCACTCACACTCTACCAATGCACCTGGATCCTGGCATGCAGCACCACCTGCCATCCCTGAACTGGCACCTCTACACAGCTCCACTCATGCACCTCCCTCGTGACTTGAAGCATCCCTTGGCTGATTCACTCACAGCTCTACCAATGCACCTGGATCCTGGATCGCAGCACTACCTGCCATCCCTGAACTGGGACCTCCACACAGCTCCACTCATGCACCTCCCTCGTGACTTGCAGTATGCCCTGGCTGATTCACTCACACTCTACCAATGCACCTGGATCCTGGCATGCAGCACCACCTGCCATCCCTGAACTGGCACCTCTACACAGCTCCACTCATGCACCTCCCTCGTGACTTGAAGCATCCCTTGGCTGATTCACTCACAGCTCTACCAATGCACCTGGATCCTGGATCGCAGCACTACCTGCCATCCCTGAACTGGGACCTCCACACAGCTCCACTCATGCACCTCCCTCGTGACTTGCAGTATGCCCTGGCTGATTCACTCACACTCTACCAATGCACCTGGATCCTGGCATGCAGCACCACCTGCCATCCCTGAACTGGCACCTCTACACAGCTCCACTCATGCACCTCCCTCGTGACTTGAAGCATCCCTTGGCTGATTCACTCACAGCTCTACCAATGCACCTGGATCCTGGCATGCAGCACCGCCTGCCATCCCTGAACTGGCACCTCTACACAGCTCCACTCATGCACCTCCCTCGTGACTTGAAGCATCCCTTGGCTGATTCACTCACAGCTCTACCAATGCACCTGGATCCTGGATCGCAGCACTACCTGCCATCCCTGAACTGGGACCTCCACACAGCTCCACTCATGCACCTCCCTCGTGACTTGCAGTATAACCTGGCTGATTCACTCACAGCTCTACCAATGCACCTGGATCCTGGCATGCAGCACCACCTGCTATCACAAAACACTGAGGAGCTCATGTTCTTCAGTGTCTTAACGTGAATGGAAGGCATTACAGCCTTGAGTAAGGCTTTTACACCTTCTATTCACACTACGCAACATGTTCATTTGTATGGTGGGAAGGAGGGATGGAACGTAACTTGCATTTCCGCTGTCTCCCTTCCTCTTCATGATATCGAGATGCCCTTTTGGAAAAGACCAATAAATCACCTATGGAAAATAAACGGATTACTTGTCCACTTATGCCAACTTAAGTTTCTAGATACGGAACATAGTGCATACACACTGGCGAGTGTTTGACAAAAAGGGAATGAAAGAACAACGACCGCTGTTTGCCCACAGAATGAGCACCTAGTAGAAGCAGGTTAGGCAATACTAAAGAAAATGGAACCACCCTACAAAAGACATGGGGTATGGACCCAATTAAAGGACATTTTCCGTGTGGGAAATGTGGGGTATGTAAACATACCAAAAAATCGAAAACAGTGGACATTGGACTGACCCAACCGTGGATACAGAATAGCTTTTCAAATTCCAATTTTGACCACGTGGTGTACATGATCACCTGTCCCTGTGGACTCGATATAGGTAAGACCAACAGAAAAGTCAAAGTACGAATCATGGAACATAGAAGTTGTCTGAAAAATGAAGTTGAGGTGGCCTCCCTGGTCAAACACTTTGTGATGAAAAAACACAAGTCAGACGATTTTTCGTGGACCATTTTGCAACAAATTCATACAGGAAACACTAAAGTAAAATAGAAGATACTAATCCGAAGGGAGCAAGAATTTATTTTCATGACCAGAAGTGACAGCAATGAGGAAGTTGAGTGGCACAAAATCTAAACTCCTCCCCGAGGAGTGGAGAAGAAGGATGAATTTGACACCAGGACTTTGTGAGGGGCGGCTTAATTGAACCTCACAAGAGTTATCCCGTTAATACAGCACCAAGAGACTCGGTGGAATTAGGATTATTCCGCTCCATCCAATAGACCGAGGTGTGTATGGTCATCTAGCTTGTTAAAAGTGGGAGCCTAAAACCACAGGGTACTACAACCCCTGATGACATTGTGAATTATTTAATCAGAAGGCCATGGTATAGTGACCATCTGAATACCCCGATCTATATTATGACTCTATAACTATTCCGTCCATTATTAACCTTCCCGACGGGCAGTTTTTAACTTAAACAATATGGTTTGGTTCACTTTAAATCATACCAGGTCTAATGGCGGGTGGGGCAGGGCGTCAGTGTCCACCCACATTGAGATGGCTGAGATGTTAGTAGCCAGATCCCTGTGTGTGTTAAGATTCCCAATACTCAGCGCTCACCTATGCAAGGCACAACTGGCAGACCTGCACCAAGATGGCCGCGACACTAGTCAATAGAGCATACAGAACCTATATGGATTGAACAGGTTCCAGTGTTCCCAACCACTTCCACGAATACAAAGTGGCAGGATTACTTACACGGAGCAGGGCAGAAAAACACACAAGCAGCAAAATCAAATGCTGCCACTCAAAGAGGTAAGGAACTGAGCCTACATGAGAGACTACTGTTTTAATAAAAAGTAACGTCATTGACACGTGTCCTCCGCGTTTAGATTTAACGAGAGAGTGAAGAATCAGCCAAGATGAGACATGGCACATTTTAAGAGTATGACAGAAAATGAGGAGTACCAACCTTAACTGAAGGTGATCTTCACACCGTCGAACCTGCATAGGTACGTGCTGGGTGACAGAGAGAGGAAGCTGAATTTTGTAGATTGAATTAAGAGTAGAGATACTGTGAGGAAAGGGACAACGTTCCACATTCCAATAAAACAATTCATGTCTTGATTGTAGGTGGACAAACAATGAGAGCCCATGAAGAGCTGTTGATGCCCTAACCTACAGTGCATGCCAGAGACACCCCCCCCAGAAGTAATTACACCGAGTGAGGGAAGTGAAGAGAGTGGAATGATAGGTCCGACCACTCTGATAAATTAGTTTAGCATTTATGCTAATATTATCCTGTTTTTTCTAATTTTATAGCTAATTGAGGAGGAGGCCCCAATGGTATCAAGTCATTATTACTTGGTCAGAAGTGACGAAAAGGAAAAGCTCCTGAAGAAAGTTCATCATGATTGGGTTGTAGAACTGAAACATGTTGAGCATGAGAAGAGGGAGGATAATCTATTAATGTAAGCCTTCCCCCCCCCCCATAGCATCCCCAGGTATACATTCCCAAGGGTGGGAAGAAAACAGAAGAAGTCCCTTGTATATGTCTTTTTAAGGTGTTTTAAGAAGGTATATGAATTTGTTGTTTTATGAATTGTGTTAGCATATTGGGATCGCATTTAAGGTATTGATTATAATGTATTGAATTGTGTGTGAATAAAATTGTGAGTTTTGTACTATGCCATAACAGGAGTTGGAAATGGTAATTGTTTTTATAAATTGAGAGTTTAAACAGTATATGGTCTCCACAGATTAGAAAAAAGGAGGAGTGATCCGGAGTCTCTTTTTTGTTGAAATCCCATTTCTACCCAGCGGCACTTTCGGTAATATAGAAAGCGGGGGCTGGGAGTGGGCTGTTTTGCTGTTCCCTTGCGAGGAGGTGGGGCTTTCACCTGACCAGCAGTGCCCCCTCCCTCCCCCCGCACATGCGTCTCATAAAGCCGGCATCCAGTCCACGGAGCGGGGCTGGGAGTGGGCTGTTTTGCTGTTCAGCTGTCATGATAGCAGCCGTTCTTCCTGGATATACCTACCGCCGTGGTCTCCTTCTCCCGCCATTTTGCATGATCACAAAGTTCTGCGCAGTCCCGCACAGCCCTGCTTAGCTGGTGCAGCTTCTGTACACATTGTCACGGCTCCCCCTGTGAACGAGTGAGAGCGTGCTCCGAGATCACGCTTGCAACATCTACTAAAACACGGCGAGATCCGACAGTCAGGAGCTGCTTTGACAACCAACCACTCGCCTGTGTCGCCGACGGATGGACGTGGGCCCAGGAGTTTGTCCTGGGCTGAATGGAGGCACCAAGTAGAGGAGTGAGGAGGGTGAACTCTGAGCCAAATATCACTGCAGCAGCAGTACATCACGCCAGGGGAGAGTGGCATTGTGATACTTGGCCCTCTTGGCTCTGTCGTCGCGTCTCCGGGAAGGGCCTTGGGCTTCATGACAGAGTTCTGAAAATAACATCTAGTGGACTAGTTGGTTATGTTATCCTCTAATAACCACGACCTGTTGCGAGTTCTGTAGATGTGTCCTTCCCTTTGTGTCAAAGGACAACACTGACAGGTAAAAGAAAAATGGCAGCAGCGGCAGCGGCAGCAGCAGCAGCAGCAGCAGCAGGCTTACCATCCAAGCCTGTGACTCAGAAACCCAATCAACGATTACTGCAAGGCCCACAGGGAAGCGTATTCTCTCATCAGTGAGATTAATCCATCAGTATGGACCCCTGGCAGGAAACTGCTGTTAACAACGTCCATGGCCTGACCGAAATTGAAAGAGCTCCATGCCCATCTGAAGAAGAAATGGGGGCTATGCTGCAACTAGTTTTCACCAAGGCCGAGCTCCACAGGAGGCCAACAGGGAGGGCCAACAGTCAGAAACCTGGGCCAACTGCGTCTATCTCTCAACCAATGACTATTGTACTTCTTGCTGTTTCACCCCCCCAATCCCTATCACTCAGATTGCTACCGTAATTTTACCGCCATTGAAAACTGCCCATCTTGCGGGGGGAGGAGGGGTACAACACAGCTGGGGATGGTTATATCGGAAGAGCCCATTGACCCTACCCAGCTATCTTATCGAACCAGCTGTTCTCGGGTGTCTTTTGATGAACTAGTGCCGGGTGAAGAAACCTTGATGGTTTGATAACGGGGAAACACAGATCAGGGGTCGAAGGTTCCATCACTGGGTGTTCCTAGTGCTGTCTTGACAAATAATGGCTTATCCGGTCTTCTTTTGCCTTTTGAGCAAGTGGCAAATTCTACATCCGCCCGGCTTGTCGGGGGTGGTTCAATGAACAGCGATTGCCAATGTGCTACTGTCCTAGCCGAAATCCTGATCCTTAAAATCCTAGTCCTGTCTTTGATTGAAGTGACTCGAAGGGGTGTGTATAAAGGGGGGGCCATGGAAGGACGGGGGGAGCGAAAAGAGATATCTTGACGAAAGGCTTAGTCACGCCGGCAGGAAGTACGAATAGCTCCAGCTCCACACAGGGTGGGAGAGATTCCAATAACGACCAAAGTAAATGTTCACCCTACAACAGTGCCAGTGGGGGACGAGGCTTCACCCAATATTGTAACGGTTCATTGAGAAGCCACCCTCAACACAGGGAGTTCCTTCCCTCCCCACTCAAGTGGTTAGGACACAAACTGTTTAACAGATTTTTTTTAGCCCCATCTCAGACACATATCACGCCCCTTGGATCCCTCTCTCCTGAGCTAACAATGAGCCAAGAACCAGGCAGGTGTACGGGAAATATATTGGTATTTATTTAAATAAAAGTAATATGATGAAAATGTCAAACACCACTTTATCCATGGCATAACACAATCAACTTCTCTCAGCAAAAATACATCACAAAAGTGAGCTAAAAAGAACACAATCCTTCACTTTCTGCAAATTTCTCTTCACAAAAAAATGACACTTATCAATAACAAAGGCACTTATCATGTAATGTGCGATTTTTATTTTCCTGCAGTCTTAAAAGGCTAGCCGTAGGATTTCAAGGTTGGAAATTATGATTTCGCCCACACTTTTGGTTTAAAATAAACACAGGGTGAATTATCGGTTTGTTTTTCAGACCCCCATTGCTTTGGTCTATGTTGGGAAGTCAAACAGAAAATTGGAATGCTTTGGGGAATTATGGATTTCAGACCCCCCTTACTGAAAGGCCTGTGTTGGGAAAACTGGATCAAAGCACATTTTCAGTGCTATGCGGATGATACCCGGCTCATTTTCAGGCTACCCTCGGCCTCCTCCTCTCCTTCCCTCATCTCTGACTGTCGGTCTGCTATCCAGGAGTGGTGTGCCGGCAACGACCTCTGCCTTAATGCCAGTAAGACCGAGATTCTACTCATCGGCACCCCCTCTCCCTCCTTCCCTTCAGCCCTCTGGCCGGCATCCCCTTGGCCCTCTTCCTGCTCCCACCTGCATGGCTAAAAACCTCGTGGTCATCTTTGACTCCACACTCTCCTTCTCTCCTCACATCTCTGACATCTCTAAGAAGTCACACTACCAGCTGCACCTCCTCAGAGGTATTCTTCCTCTCCTCTCCTTCCCCCAGAAGCTCACCGTCTCCAGAGCTCTGGTTCTCTCTAAGCTGGACTATTGCAACAGCCTCTATCTAAATCTGCCAGCCTCTTCTCTCCACCCTCTGCAATTTATCCAAAACAGGACTGCGAGACTTGTCCTTGGCCTCAAGCCCAGGGATCGTATCTCTCCAGGACTGAAATCTCTGCACTGGCTCCCAGTGGCTGCAAGGATTAAGTCAAAACCCTCTGCATTATCCACAAGGCCTTCTGGGGCCTGGGACTGCATTACCTTCAACTCTCTCTTCCTAAATACCTTCCTTCTCTAGCTCTTCGCTCATCTGCCTCCAACTCCCTCAGGGTCAGCCGCTTCTCCAAGCAACGAGTTGGTGGTCGATCTCTCTCCTCGGCAGGGGCCTTCCTCTGGAACAGCCTTCCTGCCTCCCTGAAACTTGAGGAGAACCATCTCCGGATCCGGAAGAACCTCAAAACCTTCCTCTTTGCCTATGCTTTCTCTGCCTCTCCCCTACTGATATTCCCTGCCGATTCGGCACTGGTTACCTGGCCACCTTTTCTGATTTTGGGGCCAGGTCCCGACGTTTGCTCACCTGCCCTGCCTCCCTGGCAACCACCTGCCCTTGGGGACTGGTTCTGTGTCCCATGAGTCCCTTACCAGCACTTATGTCTGCTCTTACATTGCACTTGCCACCTTCAGGCCATTACTTATTGTATTATTCTTCTTTCCCATGTACTGCACTTTTCCCCTTTCCCTTCCCCTGGCACTTCTTCCCTTTCTTCCTACCCTCGCACTTGCGCGATCTGAATGACAGCTGGCCTAGTATGATCGTTGTCTGTCTTCCACTGTCTTCCCCTCCCTTGCCTCGTCGCGCCTTGAAACACTTGTCTATGGGCGCGTTATAAATGCCATATCATATCATATCATAAAAATGTTGGACTTATTTAAGAACAAAGACACCCCACTTCCTTAAAGAAGTCAGGGTCAGCTGGACAACAAGGAGAACCCAATTACATTATAGGTTATAGTTTTCAGCACACACTTGGAAGTGGGCTTTGTTAATTTCTAATTTCAATAAAATTCCACCCCGTAGTGTTCTGCCAAATGGGGAATTAATTAAATTTATATTTTTGGTTATATAGGCTAAGGATCTACACAGTTTTGGCCCCCAACCACTATAATGGGAAAGGATTCAAGGCAAGCAGATTCCCCCCACCTTTTGGTTTTCCAAGGCTCAGTTCTACTAACATAGCAAGCCTCTGTTTAAGGTTCAGGAAAGCCAGCTGCATCTCAGGACACTCTGGAATGATAGGGCAGGGGTCTGGTCACTCCACACTCAAGGATGGCATCCCACTTTTCACCATGGGACCCAGTCAGCTTTGAGGCCTTCCTAGAAATAGATAGCTCCACCCAGATGCACTCTCTGTAATCTACTTTGATGTCTCCTTACAGCTGTCAGATCGTACGTTTCTGCAGCCATCCTGCTGGTCTGTATATCTTTTTTTCTGTGTGTGCAGTCTCCCTTATATAGCAGCGATGACACTGCCAATTTTACAATCGTGGGGAAGTACCCTGCAATAATTCCTGCCACTAGGGTTGGACAGTTACCCTTCTCTCTCCTCCCAAACCCAGCCTCCAAGTCAGGATTGGTTTAGGGGTCTGGAGTAACATATGGCAATTTTCATTTGTACTCGCCCTTTGTTCTCCTTTCAACTTTTTAGCAAAAACTAGTTATGCATCACAAATTCATGATTTTACTAGGAACTGCCATACTGAACATATTTTCTGATTCAGCTAATCATGGAGAATTAGATAAGCCAACCACCAAATCCGTACCATGTAGCACGTCCATGTGGCACCTTTCTGCCGTTTCCATCAAAAGCACAACAGTTATGAATATGTAAGTTATTAAGCATATCCTTAATTTCATTTTCCACCCCCTCATCAGCTCTCACATTTGGAACATGTTCAGATCAGCCAGAAACACATCTTAGATAGCCATTACCGTCGCAGGTGGAAGAATTTTATATCCCCAAAATCGCTTGGAAATTACATAACAAATGGTACATAGATTAATTCCATCCACTTTATGATGGCTGAAAAAAATCCTATATGATAATAGTGCTTTTAAATTAATTGTGAATCTTCATGTGAGGCAAATGGCCCTCCCCCTGCATTCCGGCCATTTGTTTTCACTGGGTCAGCCTGTGCCCACTGTTTTTTTTTTGTATCAATCTCCTTTGTGTTAGAAGCTTGCTCTGGGTGCCCCCATTTTCACACATATTAGTCATGCTCAAGCCAAGAGTAACTTTTTTTGTAGTCAATGCTTTCAGAGCCGGCAGGTCTGGAGAAAGCTGTATTCCGACTCAGTTAGCAGGACATTTTATTGCGGTTGGTCATTAGATGGGAGATGTGACACCCACGCTGCGAGTGGGAAATTTCCTTGTGAGGTTTTGCCCACAGCCAGCAAAAGGGTTTGCCTGGGGCTGAAATTTTCCATTAAGACAAAGTGGCTCTTCCAATGCCACTGGCGTTTTGTAGGTGAAACATAATATACACTGCTCTTTGTCAACCAGCACATTTGTTTCCCTGACATTTTTCTGGGAGCAGTGATACTTTTTTCCCCCACTTTTTAAAACTGCTTTTATTTGCACACACCTCTGCAGGCCGTTTTTGTTTTCAATGTGACAGGGATCTTTAATTCCTCCTTCTTTTGTACATCGAAATGCTGCTTGTCCATTGGTAATGACAGGTAGGCCCCTTTCCAGATGGCTCTTTAATTTTGCTTGAAAAACAAAAACAAAACCCAGTCTGTTTTTGTTTCAGTGTTTAAAATCGTGTTATTCCTGGCAAAGGAACTTCTGTTTGGGGCCTTAAATGCACCACACAATATATATTCAAACGGTCGGGACCATGCTAGAGATATCCACTGCCCTGCTTTCCCCCCACTGTTGCAGACCTGTGGCCCTAAGGTAGCCATGACTTCTAGGGCACCTACCATATCAGAAAGTAGGTTGGGTTGTGTCTGCCCTATGTCCATTGCTAAAAATAGTACACCAACCACTCCTTGGGCAGGGGGTCATTATATCCCCATAAGGTCTCCAAATTGGCCCCCAATTTGTATGAATCTGGTGAAGCATTGATTAATAAATCCCTGCACTGGATACAGGTGGAGAGGGGTTGTTTATTTATAACTTGGGAGCAAATCATAAACTACACTCGGATCCACCATCCAGGGACGGGGGTAGCAGAAGTGACATCACACAGCCCTTGACCTCTGATGACTTTACAGGAAGCGATGGAACGCGACCTTTCACTCCTTGACAAAAGAGGAAGAGGCATCACATAGCATTGTTCCTAAGTACACTACAAAAAATATTGCTACGGTTTCACTATAATGTGATATACATTTCATACAAGAATGGATCACCATATGTATCATTAATATCAGTGTGTATTAGGCCCATATTATCAAATTAGTGTGAATGCAAGCAGACTTCCATGACTAAATGATAATGATGTGTTATTATATAGCACTTCCGCTTACGTGCTATATATAGAACAAATATGCACCCAATATCACCCAACCTGTGTTGGTACTCATTTATCGACCTCAGAAGGATGAAAGGCTGAGTTGAGGTGTTTAGGAACAGACCAAATCAGTGACTCGCCCCATGAAGTGTGCCTGAAATAAACCTGTAATGAGTCTAGCAATTATTGTATGGAATTCCAGAAAGACACATTATTTGTTATTCCTATTCTTTGTTATTTAGGGTCACTGCACAAAGTGTTACACTTGTGGAACCCCCTGTTTTTTAAGAGGCCTGAACAAGAAAGCCAGCCGCTCCAGAAACAAAAAGCCACATGGCACGGGCCACACCCAGCCCTGGAGCTTCCATTTAAAAAAAAGAGAAAAACGTTCTTTTTTATGGGTAGCAGGGGAGACCTCGGGGGTTGCAGCTGCATCCCCTGGCCACCCCTAAATGGCGTCCCTGCCACCAGCAGGGAGCAAACACATATGACTCAATTAGAATTGATTGTATAGCTTCGGGATCAGCTGAGGGCCTTCTGAGCTCTGTGATGTAATAGTTTAATGGTGCTCAGTTCCTGCCCACAGATGCAGCACCTCAGTGGACCATGCTCTCAGGAGCAAATGCTGTCCCCTTGGGGAGCAGCATCTCCGGGGACACTTCCAGGCCTACAACCTCCAGGTACACGGCCCATGACTAACTTTGGGAAATGATTGAGCTCCTCCCGGATCTACCTCGGCCCTGAATCCAGTCCCATATGTGATTTATTTGGACATTATTGGTCCTTTTTCGAATTTAATATTGCTTCTCGCCCAATTGAGTTTTCCTGTGATATATGTTTGTGATGTCTCATAATGGATGTTACATATTTATGTGCAAACTTGTATGGCTTAAGCCGAAATAAAGTTATAAAACAATATAGAAATGCGACAAACTGCTAAACATAACATGGTTGTACTGTACGTTTAGTGAGAATAACCAATAGGTTTAAAACACCTTAGCTTCATTTTCTTTCCTTTTTACACTATAGTGCCATCTTCCGGCCCTACTTGGTAATACAGGGTTGTATAAATTAACTGTTTTCCTAATCAGCGTGTTGCTTCTACCTTAACGACGCCTCACGGGTGCCCTACTTTAGCATGTACTTTTTTAGGTGCACATGTGGTGCTGGGAGAGCAGAATAGGGACGCACTCGCTCCTTGGCATTTGGTGTGGTCACTAGGACCGTTACCAAGACATACGTGAGGACGTGGATCGTTGAACAAAAGTGGCGCTGTATTGCAATCCGGCATTCCAAATGAATCCGATGCAATATAGAAAAGTGTCCATCTATCAAGGAACAACACTTTCCTACGTTGGCACGCACCTCGGTAATATAGAAATGCAGCTCCTGCGCCCATTTTACATGAATGTATTGGGGTGCTCTCATTACCTCGGAGTGGAGGCGAAGGGATCTGATGGGGGCAATGTCAAGTGTGTATGTGGAATGTACCGCCTCCACAGATTCGGCCCGTGATTTATTTATTTATTTATTTGCATTTGTTAAGCGCACTTGCAGCCCATGAGGCATCGAGGCGCTGTTACAGAGGATACACAGATTTAAGATTACATTCGGGTGCAGGAGGCTCTTAGTTACAGGTTAGCAGGCATATGATTGGCTACGAGCGGTCTGTTTGCAGCCAATCACATTGAGGTGCGGCGGAGAAACAAGTGGAAGGCGTGCAAGCCCTCATGCCTGGGAATCTGGCTTCTGAGAACATGGTGTCGACCACTCAGCCAGACTTTAGTGTTTATTTTTTATTTGTACATGTATATGGGAGGAAGGGGTGGGGGGCAGGTGGGTGAAATCTTAAGCACATTTGGCCAGAGTCTGTGGTAATGGCATTGTTGGACATGAATCTCTATTTCCGATCTTGAAAACTAGGCAGGTCTGTGCGATGCTGTAGCTCCACCGACAGCGTTTTAATGAACACGTGCCATGACTCACATGCCTGGCCGCTACTTCAAAAGGAGGTGGCATGGCGGAGTACAGGGCAGACAGGGAGAAAATGGCGGCAGAGGAAACAATGGCCATTGCGGTGAAGTACGTTTTACATGACCGCAGTCTGTCACAGATAAGAGGTGGAGATGTAAAACCAGAGCCAGGTAGGAGGGACAGGACGGGGAGGCAACGTGGAAGGATTGCAAGAGTCTGTCGTGCAAATTCGGGGTACGGTACAGGGGCTGCCCCCGAGCAGTGGATAGTGGGCGTGGGACAGTCTTGGGGAAACATATAGGCAGAAATATGTGCATCGGGACTGTGTAGAGCAGGGGTCTGCAACCAGTGGCTCTCTGGAGGTTTTGGACTACAACTCCCATGATCCCTCACCATTGACCATGCTGGCTAAGGCTGATGGGAGTTGTAATTCGAAGCACCGCAGAACCAACAAAGGCGGCAGACCCCTGGGGTAGAGGAACAGGTGGCACCCGCATTTTCAGGCAGCAGTGCCAGGGCAGAATTTGTTAAATGGAAGTTGCAGTTGAGAGAGTGTGAATTTCATACCTGGTCATAGCACCAGGTATGAAACACTTGTGTATAGGCGCGTTATAAATGCCATATCATATTACCACCTCAGGCTTCTGTCTAGCAGTTGGATTGATACATAGGTTCTGTGCAGCCAGCCATGTCTCCAAAATCGCTGTGCATTGTGGTGTGTCAGTCAGATCCAAGCATCAGTGTTAGTTATGTAAGGTTATCAGCAAACTGTGACAAGGTTCTCAATAAGTCTCATGGCCAGTAAAAAAAACTCTCCATTTTATCATAAACATATATACAAAAAGAGACAATTGGTGCTCCATATCTAGGGGTGGTGCCTGTATGATTTTCCTCGACCTTGTAGGTCCCCCCTACTGTCAAAAGTGCTTGAAGAGTACACTCACCACCCGGTTTATTTGTTTATTTTATTTTATTGAGCATTTGTTAGGCGCCCATACAACCCAGTTGTGCTTCCAGGCGCCAGGATCTTGGTGGTTTACTATTTCATGATTCTGGCTAGTTACTCTTTCAAGTGTTCATACACGATCCTTAGTCAACTTCTCGTGTGGAATAACTTCTCTATTAATTTCTTCGCCAACTTCTCTTGTGAAATAACTTTTCTGTTAACTCATTACATTAGTCAACTTCTCTTGTGAAATAACGTTTCTGTTAACTCATTAGTTCACTTCTCTTGTGAAATAACGTTTCTTTTAACTCATTAGTCAACTTCTCTTGTGAAATAACTCTTCTGTTACGTCTTAGTTCACTTCTCTTGTGAAATTACTTTTATGTTAACTTCTTAGTCAACTTCTCTTGTGAAGTAACTTCTCTGTTAAATTCTTAGTCAACTTCACTTGTGAAATAACTTTTCTGTTAACTCATTAGTCAACCTTTCTTGTGAAATAACTCTTCTGTTAACTTCTTAGTTCACTTTTCTTGTGAAATAACTTTTCTGTTAACTTCTTAGTCAACTTCCCTTGGGGTAGGTCTGGCACTGGGGGTGCCCTGGTAAACCGCCTAGCCCAGGTTTAAAGGGACCCTTGCCCCCCCTCCCCTTTGTCAGGGTGAAACCCATGAAACTGTCATAATACGGAATTTGATACTCCTATTGTTAATAGGCCAAGAAGTAAACAAAGACCATTACCTAAATTCATTGGTTTAGGGCTACTCTTTAGGAAAATGGGCAAGGCATGTTGTTGGATGAAAATATTATACATGCCCTTCCCAATCCATAAGCAGTCACACTTTCATCTCTTAGAAGAAAGTTTGTCTCTAGGAAAATAGCACCTATTCTGCAGTCCATGTCCGTCACCTGGGGAACAGAGAGATCTTAGTGTGACCAGCTAGATGTGGCCCCACCTTTACGTCTGGCCTCTAGAGTTTCCAAGCTGAGTGATGGGGCATTCACAGAAAACATGCCCTCCAACGCCAGAGACTGCATAGATTGTGTTTTTAGTTTGGTACTTTCCTCCTCTGGCAACAGTCTCTCAAACCAACAATCAATTTAATTTTGGCAAGTTAGAGTTTGCACCATCAAATGAGACAGGTGAGGTATCGAGACATGGCTCAACACTCCATCTCGAGAACATGAGGTATCGAGACATGGTTCAACACTCCATCTCGAGAACATGAGGTATCGAGACATGGCTCATCACTCCATCTCGAGAACATGAGGTATCGAGACATGTGTCAACACTCCATCTCGAGAACATGAGGTAGCGAGACATGTGTCAACACTCCATCTCGAGAACATGAGGTAGCGAGACATGGCTCAACACTCCATGTCGAGCACATGAGGTAGCGAGACATGGCTCAACACTCCATGTCGAGCACATGAGGTATCGAGACATGGCTCAACACTCCATGTCGAGCACATGAGGTAGCGAGACATGGCTCAACACTCCATGTCGAGCAAATGAGTTATCGAGACATGGCTCATCCCTCCATCTTGAGCACATGAGATAGCGAGACATGGCTCAACACTCCATGTCTAGCAAATGAGGTATCGAGACACGGCTCAACACTCCATCTCGAGCACATGAGGTATCGAGACATAGCTCAACACTCCATGTCGAGCACATGAGGTATGGAGACATGGCTCATCCCTCCATCTCGAGCACATGAGGTAGCGAGACATGGCTCAACACTCCATGTCGAGCACATGAGGTAGCGAGACATGGCTCAACACTCCATGTCGAGCAAATGAGGTATCGAGACATGGCTCAACACTCCATCTCGAGCACATGAGGTATAGAGACATAGCTCAACACTCCATGTCGAGTACATGAGGTATCGAGACATGGCTCAACACTCCATCTTGAGCACATGAGGTATCGAGACATGGCTCAACACTCCATGTCGAGCACATGAGGTATCGAGACATGGCTCAACACTCCATGTCGAGCACATGAGGTAGCGAGACATGGCTCAACACTCCATGTCGAGCACATGAGGTATCGAGACATGGCTCAACACTCCATGTCGAGCACATGAGGTAGCGAGACATGGCTCAACACTCCATGTCGAGCAAATGAGTTATCGAGACATGGCTCATCCCTCCATCTCGAGCCCATGAGATAGCGAGACATGGCTCAACACTCCATGTCTAGCAAATGAGGTATCGAGACACGGCTCAACACTCCATCTCGAGCACATGAGGTATCGAGACATAGCTCAACACTCCATGTCGAGCACATGAGGTATCGAGAGATGGCTCAACACTCCATCTTGAGCACATGAGGTATCGAGACATGGCTCAACACTCCATGTCGAGCACATGAGGTATCGAGACATGGCTCAACACTCCATGTCGAGCACATGAGGTATTGAAACATGGCTCAACACTCCATGTCGCGCACATGAGGTAGCGAGACATGGCCCAACACTCCATGTCGAGCACATGAGGTATCGAGACACGGCTCAACACTCCATCTCGAGCACATGAGGTATCGAGACACGGCTCAACACTCCATCTCGAGCACATGAGGTATCGAGACACAGCTCAACACTCCATGTCGAGCACATGAGGTATCGAGACATGGCTCAGCACTCCATCTCAAGCACATGAGATATCGAGACGTGGCTCATCACTCCATCTCGAGCACATGAGGTATCGAGACATGGCTCAACACTCCATGTCGAGCACATGAGGTAGCGAGACATGGGTCAACACTCCATGTCGAGCACATGAGGTGTTGAAACATGGCTTAACACTCCATGTCGAGCACATGAGGTAGCGAGACATGGGTCAACACTCTATGTCGAGCAATAAGGTATTGAAACATGGCTCAACACTCCATGTCGAGTACATTAGGTATCGAGACATAGCGCAACACTCCACGTCGAGCACATTAGGTAGCAAGACATGGCTCAACATTCCATGTCGAGCACATGAGGTATCGAGACATAGCTCAACACTCCATGTCGAGCACATGAGGTATAGAGACATGGCTCAACACTCCATGTCGAGTACATGAGGTAGCGAGACATGGCTCAACACTCCATGTCGAGCACATGAGGTATCTCAACACTCCATGTCGAGTACATTAGGTATCGAGACATAGCGCAACACTCCACGTCGAGCACATGAGGTAGCAAGACATGGCTCAACACTCCATGTCGAGCACATGAGGTATCTCAACACTCCATGTCGAGTACATGAGGTATCGAGACATGGCCCAAAACTCCATGTCGAGTACATGAGGTATCTCAACACTCCATGTCGAGTACATTAGGTATCGAGACATAGCGCAACACTCCACGTCGAGCACATGAGGTAGCAAGACATGGCTCAACACTCCATGTCGAGCACATGAGGTATCGCAACACTCCATGTCGAGTACATGAGGTATCGAGACATGGCCCAACACTCCATGTCGAGCACATGAGGTATCGAGACATGGCTCAACACTCCATGTCGAGCACATGAGGTATCGAGACATAGCTCAACACTCCATGTCGAGCACATGAGGTATCGAGACATGGCTCAACATTCCATGTCGAGCACATGGGGTATCGAGACATGGCTCAACACTCCATGTCGAGCACATGAGGTATCTCAACACTCCATGTCGAGTACATGAGGTATCGAGACATGGCCCAACACTCCATGTCGAGCACATGAGGTAGCGAGACATGGCTCAACACTCCATGTCGAGCACATGAGGTATCTCAACACTCCATGTCGAGTACATGAGGTATCGAGACATAGCTCAACACTCCATCTTGAGCACATGAGGTATCGAGACATGGCCCAACACTCCATGTCGAGCACATGAGGTATCGAGACATAGCTCAACACTCCATGTCGAGCACATGAGGTATCGAGACATGGCTCAACACTCCATGTCGAGTACATGAGGTATCGAGACATGGCTCAACACTCCATGTCGAGTACATGAGGTAGCAAGACATGGCTCAACTCTCCATGTCGAGTACATGAGGTATCGAGACATAGCTCAACACTCCATGTCGAGTACATGAGGTAGCAAGACATGGCTCAACACTCCATGTCGAGCACATGAGGTATCGAGACATAGCTCAACACTCCATGTCGAGTACATGAGGTAGCAAGACTTGGCTCAACACTCCATTTCGAGCACATGAGGTATCGAGACATGGCTCAACACTCCATGTCGAGCATATGAGGTATCGAGACATGGCTCAACACTCCATGTCGAGCACATGAGGTATCGAGACATAGCTCAACACTCCATGTCGAGTACAAGCTGTCTCTTCTGCGATCATTGATCGATTCTTAACAACACATTGATGGGGTCTTCAGGTGCACAGTGCTGTGGATGGGCCTGTAGCAAAGCACCCTGCAAATCCTCCTGTGAACCAAGTGGAAACACCATCAGTTCAGATTCTGCATTTTCGGTGATGAATTTCTGAAAGTGTGCAATGTAAGCCACTATATTGCGGTTACCCTGACATAGTGTTAATATCTCAACCACGCTTTGGGAGGGGAGGGGATCTTGCTGTTAGTCTGAGTCACAGGGCTTCAGATTGTGCTCTCAGGCCTGTATGAAAGGGAACAGCCTTGCCACAGATGGGGCCCTAGAATTGAGCCTCTGTGGGCGAGACTTGCTGGGTCTCTGCAGAAGCTGGACTTGGCTTCGTTCCAACCCCTGGAATGGAAGGGCATATGCTGGTGCCTGTATGCAGGGTCTGGGTCAGTGGTTGCCAAGAGTTCAAAACTGTTGGCAAGTGGCTCTTTGATTATGATTTATAAAGCTCACATCTAGCTGGCAAGCAAGGGAGCACTGTGCATAGGGGACGACGCACCCTGGGGTGTGGAGGTACCAGAGGAAACAAAGACAGGTCTGCAGGCTTTAGTCAACCCTGATTGAAGAGCAGAACTTCTGACCTTCCAAAACATGATTGGAGAGAGCGGACTGCACAGTGGTTACCTTACACAACCGGCGAGGAGCACACCACTGCCAGCCATCACAACACCAAATATTGACTTCCATTTTGTAAGGCAATGTTGTGTTCTCCAAGGGCCCAGTGAAGCACCTGGGGAGTGTTTCATGATATATTCATGTCCACGGCACAGGCAGTCGTTTCATGCCAGACATCCTCACTGATGAAGTCTTCATTTGAGGGGATAATGGATTCCGAGCCGCAGCCCAGCATAACAATCCAGTGACTACCAGTCCTGGAGTTGGGAAGTGTCCAGAGACCCCATCAGCAGATATCCGTCTCCACCAACCTTTTCTTCAGGCACAAAGACTAGGCAAGCTCAGGGTTGCCCAAATCCAAGCCTCAAGGGCCGGAAACATGTCGGATGTTGAAGACACCCCTCATTAATATTCATGAGATAAATTTGCATACAATGATTCTAAATGTATTCTCATTCATATTGCTGAGGGATATCCTGAAAGCCTGCCAGGATAACCCTGGGCTAGCTAGTCCCTGATTGGTTTTCTGCACAGGAGACTCCAGCCTGATGGGTCAGTTTGGGACATTGAGCCAGGTCAACTTCATTAGGAGCCTTGTTAGAGACGGTCTTAACTACTAAGGTTCTTCCCGCAGTGACGCCACCTTTTCGTTAAGCCAGCGACAGTGCCATTCCATGATTCCCTGCTCACCCTGAGTGCATTGCTAGTTTTATGGCCAAGTTTATCCGAAGGTAGCCTCATTATTTTACTTTTAGACGTTTCCCTTCAGTTCTGTAGATGAATAATAGGGATTTAGCTCTCATTCCTTCCAAGGGTCTATTTCCTGAAATCCTGACTGCATGTATGTGTGTGTGTGAGGCAGAAGGACACCCAACCGAGGGGTCAACCCATGAAGAATTGCACATTAGGATGTAAAGGGCCCCTCTGACTCGTATTATCTAGGATCCACAGCTAAAGTAAGGCGTGCAAAGGTGTTCCTTCTGCACCTGCCCCAGGATGGGAATGACCAAGCAGAGGACTATGGGTAGCCTACATGACCCCTGCAGTTGTTTCCAGGTGCTGCTAGATATGCCACTGCCCTAATGCTATCTTCTCTCTCCATTCCAGGACCTGATGGGTTTCTATACTCCACCCTGGGAGAGTCAGTCCTCTTTCCCTGCGAAAGGAAACCACTCCCTGCTCCGACGCCACCATCCCCAAAGGGCAACCAGACTCTTCCGTCCACATCAACGGTTCCCCTCGCTCCAGAACCTGAACCAGAGAGGCCGCCCACCCAGTGGCACTTCCTGGCTCCCTCTGGAGACACGCACCCGCTGTCGGGGTGGCACCCGAAAGGATGGATTTTCAAGGCCGACATCAGCAGGCGCAGCCGAATGGAGATGCTGGCCAATGCCTCACTGCGGCTGCAGCGGCTGCAGCTGGTAGACGCCGGGAGGTACATCTGCTTCCAATCTGACCCCCTTGGGGCCACAACATTCCTCCAAAACATCACTCTCATCATCACAGGTGAGCCATGCCAGGCAGTGCCAGAGCTGAAGATGCTGCCTGTGACATTCACCAAATGTATTGTATTATTATTATATTAAGTGTGTGTGTGTGTGTGTGTGTGTATATATATATATCATATTCAGTGAAAAAACCTTTGGTAAGAAAGAGTTAACCTTTGAAATTCAGCACTCGCATTTGAAGCAAGTCCACCTTAACTTTACGCCTCCCCTTTTGCCTCGCTGGACGGATTTGCAATTTGCCAAAAACAATGTCTACCACAGGCCCTTCCAAATTGAAAAATGTGGGCAAAATCCATTATACTGCTCAAAAGTTACTAAACAAAGGAAAACATACGTTTTCAGCTTTCATGCCATTCATTTTCCCGTAGAGAAAAGGTGCTTTCATTAACGTGCGCACCACAAAAACCACTTGACAGATTTGTGCAAAATAAAAATAAGTTGGGCGCAAAGTGTGGCAGATATTCTCTTTTTTGGTTTGATGTAAATCTGTCCAATAGTTTTAATATACTTTGATGGAGAAGGTGGTGTGTCCCCGCTTCCTAAAAACCTTTATATACATTCCATGGTGCAGTGGAACACTCAGACTTTTCAGAAATGAAAAACTGCCATTTTTTGTTCGATATTAGCGGTTCTTGCCATGATCCTGCAGGAAGCCAAAAAAGAAAAGAGCTCTAAATTTTGTTTGGAGGAGGGAAAGGGGTGGTTTCACATCAGGGTTGGGCTGCCGAGGAGGTGGGAAAGAGGACCAAATGGGTCAGTGGGCACTTTGGGGAAGGCGTGTCTGCTTTAATAACATTTGCCTTACCAGGAAATCCCTCAGGAACATCGAAAGTCGTGGTCTGAAAAAATGTGACTCATGGGAGAGAGAGTGGGGAATTGGGTAATAGGAGAGATTTAGGAGGGATATACAGTGGGGGGAGGTGGCTGGGACGGAAAAGTCGTTTTAATTTCCAAACATATGCACATCGCCGCGTGAATCAGAAAATGCTGCGGAAATGTGGTGTTACCACCAGAATGATTACCACGGCACCGCAAGGCACCCTCACGGGGATCGGCGGTAGGTTACTGTGGGTAATTGCTGCTGGGCGAATTTATTGTAGATTGAAAGAGGGGTTGGAAAGGGGGGGTGTGGGCTTACTGCCCACGGCAGAAGGCTACAGCCGGTGAACTGTGGTCTTTTAGCCTAATTGTCACATTGGCAACAGTGGGCAAAGCCTTCACCCATGGCCGGTGGGGTCTGCTTATTTACTAGCGGGGGGCACATGGGCAATGGCAACCGCTTGGTCTTTTAGCCTAAATGGTGCAATGCAAGGACCGTGGCAGAGGGATATGGCTAATTGTTGCAGCGTGGACAGTTGGCTGTGGCCACAGGCTCTGGCCTGGGGAATCAGGTTATTTACTCTTGAGGGGGAGAGGGGCCTCAGACGGCCATTGCCCTTTAAACTGATTGTTGCAAATCACGGCCAAGTTGGCCATGAAGAAAATATACCATAAGCAACTCCTTGAAAGTCAGTCGGAAGAACTTGAGTTAAGATACTCCTGTTAAATGTGGCTGGTGTGGAAAGTGAAGAGAAGAATCCATGAGAACAGACATCAGATCACACCAGGGATCCAGAGTGCCAAGCAACATTACATCCTGGGTGACATCGATGGGGGGTGACTACCCGTTAAGATTTCTGTCACTTCCCACGCCTGCCGAATTTCATAGGTTTTGTTGCAATAAGTTGGTTCATCTTAGCTCTCTTTCAACTAAAGAATTGTATATATGAAAACGGATTAAAAAAAAAAGTGTCCCTTCACCTGTAAATTACAGGTATTTTTACCCAACACAGTGACACAGGCATGTTTCGTTCCATTTAATGTCGCAAGCGCAGACAACTAAATGGCATCAAGGTGCGGCTCGGCTCAAATGCTCGGCTCAAATGTGAGCATGTCATCTGAAGGGCACAATGACATCTCTGCAATTGGTGCATTAGCCCACTCGGCTATCTTACCAGATGGAAAGCTCTTCCCACATGCACAGCATGTAGGGCGTGAAAATAGGCTTGCTGCTCCAAATCAAGAAAACTCCTGTATAGCGCCCCCGGTTTAGGGGAATTATGGTGTCGATTGAGTTTGTCTTTGTGAAGTACATTTTCAAGGTTATTTTCCTTTAATTTCAGCGTCAAGATTAGAGCATCAACATCTTTTTTTAACATTGCTAAAAGGAAAAAAGTAGTGACAGTGATTTCTGTTAGGCTTTCATTTAGCACTATTTCCGAAAACAAACCTGAAGGGCAAAGCAACTCGACAAATGACACACAAGGAAAAATCACTGATGCCGGATTAAACCCTGTGGAGGCCCCTAGGCAGTCCAAATGTCTTAGCCCCCCTCACAAATTATCCCCGAATACGGTTTTAAATGTTCTGCACCGCTTTATTTTGATCCGTTGTTGCTGTGCCCCTACAAGGAGTGGGGCCCATAGGCCGGTGCCGACATGGTCTAATGGATAATCCGGCACTTTGTGCAGGTGCCGCCTCAATAAAACATATCTCTGTCTGCTGTGAAGTGCAGGTTCTATACTCTATTCACATTATTGTATGCCCGCTGTGAAGGGCAGGTTATATACTCTATTCACATTATTGTATGCCCGCTGTGAAGGGCAGGCTATATCCTCTATTCACATTATAGTATGCCCGCTGTGAAGGGCAGGTTCTATACTCTATGCACATTATAGTATGCCCGCTGTGAAGTGCAGGTTCTACACTCTATTCACATTATAGTATGCCCGCTGTGAAGTGCAAGTTATATCCTCTATTCACATTATAGTATGCCCGCTGTGAAGTGCAAGTTATATCCTCTATTCACATTATAGTATGCCCACTGTGAAGTGCAGGTTATATACTCTATTCACATTATAGTATGCCAGCTGTGAAGTGCAGGTATATATGCTCTATTCACATTATAGTATGCCCGCTGTGAAGTGCAGGTTATATACTCTATTCACATTATAGTATGCCTGCTGTGAAGTGCAGATATATACTCTATTCACATTATAGTATGCACACTGTGAAGTGCAGATATATAATCTATTTACATTATAGTATGCCTGCTGTGAAGTGCAGGTATATAATCTATTCACATTATAGTATGCCCATTGTGAAGTGCAGGTTATATATTCTAATTCACATTATAGTATGTCCGCTGTGAAGTGCAGGTTATATATTCTATTCACATTATAGTATGCCCGATGTGAAGTGCAGGGTATATACTCTTTTCACATTATAGTATGCCCGCTGTGAAGTGCAGGTTATATACTCTATTCACATTATAGTATGCCCCTTGTGAAGTGCAGGTTATATACTCTATTAACATTATAATTATGCCCGCTGTGAAGTGCAGGTTATATACTCTTTTCACATTATAGTATGCACACTGTGAAGTGCAGATATATAATCTATTTACATTATAGTATGCCTGCTGTGAAGTGCAGATATATACTCTATTCACATTATAGTATGCCCGCTGTGAAGTGCAGGTTATATACTCTATTCACATTATAGAATGCCCGCTGTGAAGTGCAGGTTATATACTCTTTTCACATTATAGTATGCACACTGTGAAGTGCAGATATATAATCTATTTACATTATAGTATGCCTGCTGTGAAGTGCAGATATATACTCTATTCACATTATAGTATGCCCGCTGTGAAGTGCAGGTTATATACTCTATTCACATTATAGAATGCCCGCTGTGAAGTGCAGGTTATATACTCTATTCACATTATAGTATGCCCATTGTGAAGTGCAGGTTATATATTCTAATTCACATTATAGTATGCCCGCTGTGAAGTGCAGGTTATGTACTCTATTCACATTATAGTATGCCCACTGTGAAGTGCAGGTATATACTCTATTCACATTATAGTATGCCCGCTGTGAAGTGCAGGCTATATCCTCTATTCACATTATAGTATGCCCATTGTGAAGTGCAGGTTATATACTCTATTAACATTATAATTGTGCCCGCTGTGAAGTGCAGGTTATATACTCTATTCACATTCTAGTATGCCCGCTGTGAAGTGCAGGTTATATACTCTTTTCACATTATAGTATGCCCACTGTGAAGTGCAGGGTATATACTCTATTCACATTATAGTGTGCCCGCTGTGAAGTGCAGGTTATGTACTCTATTTACATTATAGTATGCCCGATGTGAAGTGCAGGGTATATCCTCAATTCACATTATAGCATGCCTGCTGTAAAGTGCAGGTTATATCCTCGATTCACATTATAGTATGCCCGCTGTGAAGTGCAGGTTATATACTCTATGTACATTATAGTATGCCCGCTGTGAAGTGCAGGTATATCCTCTATTCACATTATAGTATGCCCGCTGTGAAGTGCAGGTTATATATTCTATTCACATTATAGTATGACCGCTGTGAAGTGCAGGTTGTATACTCTATTCACATTATAGTATGCCTGCTGTGAAGTGCAGGTTATATACTCTATTCACATTATAGTATGCCCGCTGTGAAGTGCAGGTTATATACTCTATTCACATTATAGAATGCCCGCTGTGAAGTGCAGGTACGATTCTATTAAGTGCATCGCAGCCCCGCAGTATAGAGATTGCACTTAGCAAATGAGTTGAGAAGTGCGGATACTGTCCCATGACCAGTACTGTTGCTCTGGTGAGAAGAGGCCACTTTCTCCAATTGATGAAGCTGGAAAGGGAACCTTGGGCAGGCCTGCTGACACGGCTAGGTAGGTAACGATTGGTAGGTTGGATGGGTGACCAGAGGAAGTCCTTGAGACTGCATTTGTATGTCAAAATAGGAAGGGGTTTCTCCTTCGCATTGTCTCATCTTTTTTGTTAACCTAGAACATTTCAGTTTGTCGGATTATTCTGCAATTTCCCGCCCCCCACAGAACAATAATGGCTCTTCCCTGTCTCTGCAGGTCCCGAGATTGAGACACCTATGGGCACGTCCTATGCATTGCAACTGTCGCTGGGCTCCCTACTCGCCTCCAAAGTGCTGATCCTTGCTTTGGTAATTGGCTGTGCCGTTGTGTTTGGTAAGTGGGTCCTTCACAGGTAGCAGTTTGAAGAATTGTGTTTTCTCCCTTGTAACACCCAGTGGACCTTTCCCATATCCACAATACTCTTACACAGGGTGCAGGATACAATAACGATAGCGTTTACGCCCAAGCGCTTTACAGAGAACATATATACATACAATATCAGCCAACCGAAGTTGGTACTCATTTATCGAATGTATGTTAAAATACTGAGAACAAAAAAACAAGGTCCAAAACAACAATGTATTTTAGTCGAATTTCGATTTTCTTTTCTTTTTGCACTTTTTTCTTTTTTTAATATGGGGGGCTCTCCAGCCCCCACCCTAATTTATATCAGAACCCAGCCAACCCATCAATTTATTTGTAAAAAACTTCACAAATCCTACTAAAATTAGATAAAAAAATGCACTGTTTTCAGCCTACTTGTTTTTTCATTCTGTTTTTGAGGTGATACCCATTTATCAACCTCAGAAGGGTGAAAGGCCTTGTCGGGATTCAAACCTGTGACCTACAGATCACACACAGATATCAGCAGCAAGCTCTCAACCCGCTGAGCTATCTTACCGGCAAGATGCAGTTTTGAGATGGCAATATTTTACTCCCTATTTTGGGAATTTGGCAGTAACAGGATTTGTTTAGGAAATAATAAATAATGACTTCATATTCCTGAAGGTGTACATTTTCATGGAAGTAAAATATATTGTAAATCTAAAACAGATATCGTTTTATAATCCAATCTTCTTTGCACCTAATAACTCAAGCAAATTAAAAGGTGCATGTTTACCTTAATGGTCCTCTTCGGACGAGGCAGTAACAATATCAGAGCTGTGGCATGCTGGTGACATCACTGCCGCTTGTCATCCTTGCAGCATCCCAGGATGGTCAGTTGCATGCCAGTGGGTGGATGCTGACACTGATGGCCACTGGCTGTGTACTGAGTGAAGTGTGCATTTAATCACCCACCTTGTCCCTGCCGGTGCCACTAGCGACGAGCTCCTCAGCCTGATGATATGATATGATAAGTCATTTGTAACGCGCCTGCACACAAATGTTTCTAGGTGTGACAATACAAGGAAGGGAGGACAGAAGGAGGACAAAACAATGATCTTACTAGGCCTTGTGTCATTCAGATTGTGCAAGTGCGGGGGGAAGGGAAGGGTAGAAGTGCTAGGGGGGTGGGGGGGGGGTGCAAAGTAACTCGTAAGTGCTTCCATGAGGTGGCTCATAAGTGCTGAGAGTCAGGGGACTGTAGGGTTGCAGATACAGTCCCTTAATTAGTCGGGAGGCCTGGAGACAGTGCAACGGCAACTGGTCATGCAGGAGCCTGGTCCTGTAAGTTCATTTGGTGGCCAGGTAATCAGTATGCACAGCAGACGGGGACATCAGCAAAGGAGAGGGAGAGAGAAAGCAGAAGCGAAAAGAAAGGTCTTGATTTGCTTCCGGAACCTTAGGTGGTCCTGCTCAAGTTTGAGAGAGGCAGGGAGGCTGTTCCAGAGGGAGGCCCCAGCCGAGGACAGAGATCAACCCCCCACTCTCTGCCTGGAGAAGCTTCTCACCCTCAGAGAGTTGGGGGGTGGATGAGCGGAGGGCTTGAGAAGGAAGATGCTTAGGTAGAGGAAGTTGGATGTAGTGTTGTCCCTGGCCCCAGAAGGTCTTGTGGACAATGCAGAGGGTATTGAACCTGATCCACGCAGCCACAGGGAGCCAGTGGAGAGATTTCAGAGCTGGACTTAAGATCCCTGGGCGTGAGGCAAAGGACATGTCTCGCAGTCCTGTTCTGGATTAGTTGTAAAGGGAGATGAGTAAAGCCAGGCAGATTTAGAAAGAGGCTGTCACAGTAGTCCAGCCTAGAGAGGACCAGGACTCTTGGGGACAGTGAGCTTCTGGGGGAAGGTTAAAAAAGAAAGAATAACTCTGAGGAGGTGCAGGTCATAGTGTGACTTCTTAGAGAGGTCAGAGATTCGAGGAGAGAAGGAGAGGGTGGAATCGAAGATGGCACCAAGGTTCTTAGACTTACAGGAAGGAGCAGGAAGAGGGCCCAGTGTGAGTGGCCAGAGTTACAGAAGGAAAGTGGGACCAGGTGTCCCAATGAGGAGTATCTCTGTCTTACTGGCATTACAGCAGAGATCATGGGAGGCACACCATTCCTGAATTGCAGACAGACAGACTGGTATAAGAGAAGGAGCAGAATAGGCTGAGGGGAGCCTGAAGGAGAGCTGGGTGTTATCTGCATAACACTGAAAGTTAGAGCAGAAGGTAGAGATGCAGTGGCCAGAGGTGCCAGGTAGTGGTTAAAGAGCCAGGTAGAGAGGTTAGATCGGTGGGGAACACCGCAATTAGAGAGAGATAGAACAGAGGAAAGGTCTAAGCTGGACCTGGGAGGGTCGATCTGTGAGAAAGGAGGTCAACCAGGCTAGGGCCAGACCAAAGATACCCAGGTTGTCACGGATACGATCAAGCAGGATGGTGTGGTTGACCATGTGAAAAGAAGAAGATAGATCAAGGAGAATGAGGACAGAAGGAAGATTAGAGTCAAAATTGGAGAACAAGTCTTCACAGGTGTTCAGGAGAGCAGTTTCCGTTCTTCTGGCTGCTCTGAGGCCAAACTGGTGGTCATGGAGACTACCAACTGATTCAGTATGTAGATTAAGCTGGATCTGCGCGAATAGTGAGAGCAGTGGCAGGGCTCCTGCAAGAAGGGGAACCAAGTCAGGGGCACCACTGCAAAGAGGCTGGCAGAGCTGCCGTTTCAACGCCTGCATTGGGAACACTGTGGGGTGAACAGTGAGTCCCTGACATCGGGGGACCCAGGCCCTGCTTTTCAAAAGTGGTGCAAGCCAGGCTTGGACTGTCCTATAGGGCAATATCAGAAGAGAAGGCCCATCATGCTTGTCTGGGACAGTTTTTGGCCAAATTGTTGGAATGGTTAACTCTGCAGCTGTAAGGTTGGACCAGTTTTGCTGAGCAAATATGCTCTAAAATGCACAATGAGCAACACGTTCTAGCAGAAAAACTCACCCTTCTACTCAAACAATCTGGAGTGAATTCGAGTGAAAATGAGTGCATTGCTATTTGCAACTCTGAGCCACTTTTTCATTGTTTCCCGAGACAATTTTATGTCCCAGTCAGACCCTGGTGCAAGTGGAATTAACAGTACATAAGCACTCCCACTCAGCAACGCAGCAAAGGACCCCTAAAGCAGCTCACTTAGCAACAGCTGAGCTGTACCTGCAGAAACAGCACTCTCCATTGACCGGCGGGAGGGCGACCTCATTATAGTGACTATAAAAAAGGGAGAGGCATGCATAGCCCCTACCAGGAGTCTGCAGCTTACACAACATCCTTCAAACAACAACACAGACAGAACTATACCTTCGGTGGAGGCAGGGGACCATCCAGCATTGCAAGAGTAGGGGGGAAAGCCATGAAAAAAGTCCTGCTACTCACCCCCGCCTCCATATGTAAAATTGCTGCACCATTACAGATGCGGAAACCCATCTATTAGAGCTCTGTCCAGCCTCTGTGGCGCAAAATACATGCAAATCTCCAAATGTGCATATGGACTGCACCAACAGAAATGACCTCACAGAAAAGGACATTGCAAGGAGCATCATCAGTCTTTGATACTTGGAGGCACCATAGAAGTGTCTTTATTTATTTATTTATAATTTGTATAGCACAAAACCACTGACCCTGGGGCTTTGGGGCGCTGACATAAACAGAAACAAGTGGCTAAAAGCCACAAGAGATTAGTAGCGATAGAGGAAAGCGAACGGTAGAGGGCCATAAAATTGTTCAGTTAAACTTTAGTAGAATAAGTTGTCATAAATAAGCCAAGTGGCAAATAACTTTGTGGTGCAAAATACCTGAATTGCAAAAATACCTAAATTGCACTATTCATCTATATGGAACAACTCAATATCATTAGGCTTTTTTTTTTTATAACAGCATGATATATTAACATAAGCTATGAAGTGAATCGCTTTCAGACCTGCAGATACGACACAATGCGATTAAATGCTTTTTCCCAGGATCACACACTTTCATTAAATGGTGAAACCGGGATGTGGACAATCTAAGCAACTGAGCATATCTTCCCAGGTGTAGGTGATATAGATATTTTTTAAGATTTTGCTTTGCGGTTCATGTGTTTAAATAATACTTTATCTTTATAGCAATGCCTTGGAAGCAAACCAGATTACACAATAAACTAGCCTTTCATAGTAAACAAACTATACACTATATACATTGTCGTAGAAATATGTTGAGGACCAAGAGAATGGCTTTAGTTTTATTCTCCCCATCCTGCATGCAAAGTCACAATAGCATCATCCAGATTAACCTGAGCCTAACAAATCCCCCTTGGGTTTTAAAGCCATAGTCATTATTTCATAAAGCATGCAGCAATATGCACCCTTCTCACTTCTGATCACCCCATGCACACCTCTTAAGGGACAAATGTCCCTGATAATAGCTGCCCCCTCCCATCAATGTCTAATGGCACCAAGTGTAATGCTCTGTGCCAGGATAATGAGGGTGCGTAGCAGGTACACCATGATCGGCAACCTCATTGTTCTGCCAGCGGAACACGTTTCTTTCCCACTGTCAAATGTCCCGGTCATGCTCTAAAAGAGCCACTGGGGAGACAAGCTGCCCCAACTCCGCCTCCCTGCTTGGTACACCACTGAGTGGAGGAGGAGTGACCAGTCCACTATGTGGTCAGACACCCTGCTACACAGTGACAATGTGGGTGTCAGTGACAGCTGCAGAGAAATATTGGAAAGCGCCCCTCAGCAAACACGTTCTGACCATCCTGAGATGAAGCTCCAATGGTTTCTAAAAGATGGAAAAAAGTATTTGAGCACTATCGTCAAGCAGCATGTGCCACAAACTTTGATGTGCATGGAAATAAATCACTACTGTTGCATTGCTTGGGAATGGCAAGTCTGGACTTGCTCAACAATTTGCCATAACACCTGCGGAAGGGCATCAATGAATATGAGAGGTGTCTGGAAATGTTAGACAACACCATGAATCCAAACTAAGCTTCATCCCAGAGAGATCTTGCCTCGAAAAAAGGACACAAAAAGAAGGGAAGCTATTGAGTAGCTCATAGCAGTCTTAAAGGGGTAGTTTGGTCAGAAATGTTATCAGCCCTATCGATCGGGCATGTGTTTTGGAGCATATATCGATCGTTCTTAAAAGAAATTCTAATGCAACTTACCCGAGTTTTTCTCACTTTAACACATGTGAAAACCATGGGTCAGGTACCATCATCTTCTACTAACCTTATACGTTGATCCATCGCCCTAGGTTCAAGTGCCCTTGCGGCACTAATTCAGATCACCCGCCCGTCAAGATGACATCACTAGACGCTCACGCCCCATTTCACAACGCCAAAGCACATCTCATGTCAACGTCCTCTATGCACAATCTATTATTGTCTCCATGGAAATGCCAAGGCGTCTCGTTCCTTCGATAAGTGTAAACAAACCCTTTCTGATCACACAACATTGTAGCTTCTTTTTCGTTCGTGTCAGTGTATTTCATTTCGATATTCCCTGACTTGTTTCTGCTCTGTTCAGCTATCTGCCATTTACGACACACTGAGAACTGGTACTTATGCTGCCTAAAATGAATTAACTCAGTAGTCACTTTTCATTTCTTATATTATGGGCACATGTCTTTACCAAACCTTATTTAAACGTGTGTCCTTAAGAATTTTTTAAGTTTGAGCCTATTAACCTTGCCTTTCACAATGTGTTTTTGTAACATGGCTGTTTCTTCACTTGTCTTTCTGTAACATTCAGTGTTAACGAGAAACCTCTTTCCTCTACTGTATACAAACAAAAACGTTTTTTGTAATTCTAATTGGTTATTTATAACGTGCTTAATACCCAAAGATTCCTAAGCGCGGACCCAGGGATTGGACCTGTGTTGCTCCATGTCGTCTTGCTTGCAAGGTGAGCATGTTGCCCCTGAGCTATCCTTTTGTTTACCTCACTGTTGATTCTGTGCTTCTTAACTATTCAGGAACTATGGCAACAATTCAGCCCTACCCGTACGAGCCCGAATATTCAGAAGAGGATATACTTGAAACAGAAAAACGTCAAGACGATGTGAAATCAGATGAAAGTCATGAGGGTCAATCATCGGAGCCTGAACCCAGTCGCATGAAACATGTTTCCACCTGGTGTACCCGCCATCAGTGTGACCTTATGCCTACTCTGGTGGAGAACTGCTGGTGCAGAGAAAACTCTGGCTGCTTGGCCTACATTGCTGAAGAAGACACACCACTGCTATGCGTTACCGAGCTGCATGACTTGTTGTGAATGATGCTGGTCCTTATGCACGAACTCCAAACAACAGTTTGCCTTCGTAATCCAAGTAACGAGTAAGTTCACTTTATATATGTTGTGTGTTTGACGACTGCAACGGCAAACATAATATGTTGTTCCCCTACATCAATATATGTTCAATGGATCACTGCCGAAATAATCTTTCTGTAAATGGAATAAATTACTAATTCTAATCTGAAACTAAAATGTTCATCGTTAGATTTATCATCCGAACAATTCAGTTTCTTTCACTTGGAAGTATCTCCCAAACTGTTTTTGCTGGAAAGTCCGTTCACATTTCAAATTCATCTCTACTTGAAATCACAAGTCCTGTCAGTACTTTGCACGAAAAGTTACTTTTTAAAGCATCACAATGCCTTACATTTTACAAGGTAGTGGAAACAAAAAAAAGTCCAATTAATGGGTTAATTCGAGTTTACTATTTTTGTATCTCTTACATAGGTGGTACAGACTTGTGGCATATTGTGCCTTTACATGGTGGATTCAATGAAAGACTGGGATTTCGCGTTTGACGAGTAATACCTGCCTGCGTGGTTTCGAGCCTTTCACGATTAATTCCCCAGTGACCACGGACAATACAGTGGATTTATGCAGACAGTACCTCGACCTCAGCAGTATACCTTGTAGTGTCATTGCCATCCACTGTACCAAACTAAATTAAAAAAAAAAAATCTTAGTCTGAACAGTTACTATACACTAGAACAGGTTCCTTATGGGTAGTCTTCCTTGCGGTGACCAATATATGTGTATACCTTGAACAATATATATTTATATTGATAGCTTCTAGCATTCATAGTTTTAGCTGCACAGATTTGTTAAAGTCCTTACCTGTTAGACTTTCTCACAGACGAAGGAACCCTCCAATTCCAAATCCTGCTGCTCCTTCAATCATATAATACAAAATAAACCCAACACAATATACTTGTAACCATGTATTGCCAATAACATACAACACCAGAGACTGGTTATGCCTTCGATCCTCATTACTGATTTGAGCTAAACACACATTTTTCTTCAAATCGCAAAACGAGAGTCCGTTCTAACTCGTGTATGCTTCTTCATGGCTAACTCTTACAGATCAATCTTGATATATCCGTGAAAGATATTATGTGACAAACTATTAATTATCCAACTGATAGCTTGTAAAGACATGTGAAATAATGATTAGCAACTCCTACTGCATTTCAGCATGCATTTAACCTCCAAATTACTAAATCAATTTCACTTCTAGATTATTATTGGTCTTCCCAATTACATACATGTAAATTGCTGGTCTGAGTAGGAATAATATCCAATTTAGTGCAACCCTTGCCTTAACATGTGCTTCCAACGTATAGTATAAATTGCACTGTGAGCATATACATGGCTGTCCAAATTATATCGTTCCCCTCCTAATAACTATTTACATCCAACACTCACCAATTGTTCAACCTTTATTCCTGTGTATCTTGCTAAACTAGTTCTTGTTTATTCTTATGGTTTGAATTCCTAATGCACATATAAAAAGAACATACCACAACAATTGTGGATCCTGTTTCTTCCCATCATTAAAATAAATGATGATAATAGTGTACTAGTCTTAAAATATATTTCTTCATCTCAACGTACCTTTCTTTAGAATCGCTTCAAAGTGCAACATTCAACATCACATGATTTTTCACACATCAAGGAGCAGGTGTTGATTCCTCGATTTCTCTACTCACCTACAAACAAACATTTCTGACTTAGTAAATAATGATCTGCACCCTAATTCATCAATAATTCTATCTCATTCTGGTCCACACTCCCCATACTATATGTTGGGAAGCAGATAAGACAAGGAAAAGAAGTGAAATTAATTTAGTAATTTGGAGGTTAAATTAAAATGTAAACTGAATGCCTGCTGAAATGCAGTAGGAGTTACTAATCATTATTTCACGTCTTTACAAGTTATCAGTTAGATAAATAATAGTTTGTCACATAATTTCTTTCACAGATATATCAAGATTGATCTGTAAGAGTTAGCCACAAAGAAGCTCACTAGCAACCACATATGTTGATGTTGGATGCTAAGCGAAACACGTGTTGGAGCTGACTCTTGTATCGGGATTTGAAGTAAAATGTGTGTTTAGCTTAAATCAGTTATGGGGACCGAAGAGATAACCAGTCTCTGATGTTGTATGGGATTGACACGTTCCCTATTAGTGGGGAACCAATCCAATGTTTGGTGAATTCTGCTTCACAATGATAGGAAGAGCCGACATCGAAGGATCAAAAAGCGACGTCGCTATGAACGCTTGGTCGCCACAAGCCAGTTATCCCTGTGGTAACTTTTCTGACACCTGCTTGAAACCCAAAAAGTCAGAAGGATTGTGAGGCCCCGCATTCATGGTCTGTATTCATACTGAAAATCAAGATCAAGCGAGCTTTTGCCCTTCTGCTCCGTGGGAGGTTTCTGTCCTCCCTGAGCTTGCCTTAGGACACCTGCGTTATCGTTTGACAGGTGTACCGCCCCAGTCCAACTCCCCACCTGCCACTGTCCCGGGAGTATACATAAGATATTGTATAATATCATTTATCATCAATTTTAACTGTTATGGAATATTTAATATGTTTTAATGGTTTCCATAGTGACATTTTATTATATATGTATATATGATTCTTTAAGTGGAAAAGCAGATTTCAAGGTCTATACAATTTCAGAATGCTTTTTTCAGCTTGGTCTGGTGGTCAGCAAATCCAAATGGATTGTTTCAAGGAAAATTCGGAAAACAAGGGTACATAACAGAAAGGGTTTTAAAAAAATAAGTGGTTTATCAGTTATTTCCTTAATATTACATTTTCCTGTTATTTGCATAATTTGTATGCATGCTACAAATTAAGCATGTTTTTATTCTCTTCAATTAGAGGCCTCGGAAGAAGAGGAGCAAAAAGACTCGGACAACAACACAAACTAATGAAGTCGCTTGCCAAACTTTTGTCACCTTGGAGTAGGTACATTTTGCGGCTCAGCGTGGTCCTTGCAAGATTCAGTGTCATGATACAGATGTCCAGTGGCCAGAATTTTTATTGAATGTCAGCAATGACCCATGGAAAGTTACCCTGGATCAGTATTACAGCACACAGCATCACCCAGAAGAAACAGACAACACAGAAGGTGTTTCACATTTGCTTGCAAAACCACTCACACAATACACACCCTCTAAAAAAATGCTATTGAAGAAACAATGTTCCCTGTTTCCCCACTACATGTGGATAAATCGGAAATATCACACACAAAAATAACCAAAACAGCTTCGCTACTGATTGGTTGTGCTCATGATGTGGACATCACTCTTCCTAGTGTTGAGGACTTATCCACCACCATGGAATCGGAAACCACTATACATATGGACTATTCGCTATTAACAGGACCCAAAATACATTGTGTTGGACTGCTGCCTGATAGAGATTATGAAAATGATTAAATGTGATCATAAATTGCGTAGGAGGATTTGTGGGGAGCCATTGGTGAAGTTTACTTGTGTAGTCAAAGGCACCAACCTGAACATCAAGGGTAGCTGTGTACACCACATAACTCCTTTTCATGGTCTGCTCAACCTATACTTGGAAAAGTGCCTGCTAGAAATGTACTTTGTTCATCTAATTTGTTTAGCGGATCAACATACAGTACAATTTCAAGATTTTCTAACTTTGTGGGACTCTAGTTCCTTTCAAAACCCAATACTACAAATATCATAAGGCTTTCTTGTTCCCCGCTATTAGCCAGGCATGGACACTCGAACAGATGTCAATGGACAATGCTCTCGCTGGCAAAATGCTCTGACTTGCTGGTGATGCACAGTGTGACATTCCAGGTGTTTCTGCTAAATACTGCACTAACCACTTCCAAGTCATGGAAGCCAAACAAATAGGTCAGTCGTCGTGCATCCCTACAGCCCCCTTACCTGCACTTATTAGACACCCTCTGTCTGCACTTTATTCTTGTACTTGCCACCTGCTGGCCGCACTACCTGTTGTTGTTTTAATCACAGGTTCAACACTTTCCACTCCACCCCTGCCCCTTGCACTCTCCCCCTTCCCTCTCTCCTGCACCTGCACCTTCTCAATGTCACTGGGCCTAGTAAGATCGTTGTTTTATCCTCCCTTGTACCCCTCCCTTGCCTCGTCGTGCCCTGAAACACTTGTGTATGGGGCGTGATATAAATAAAATATCATATCATATCATATATGAAGTATCTTAATGTATATCGTCTGTTGCAATGGAAAAATATGGTTTCATTAAATCCATTCCACGTCTGCAATCCAGAGGAATGCAAATAGACCTGATAGTCACTGACAGGCACGTTTCAATAGCCAAGGCCATGCAAGAGCAGTTCCCAGACATGAAGCATCAATATGATGTGTGGCACCTCGAAAATAATTACAGCTGCTGGAAAAAAAGGCTACAGAAAACATTTTAAATTGGTCACAGTCTATCAGCAACCATTTTTGGTGGAGCTCAGAAACTTGTGATGGATCTGTAGGTATCTGCTTTGAAAATGGCGTTCATTGATGCACCATTGTTCTAGCATACACTCTTGGACAGAAAATAAACATTTCCACAAATGTGCACATGGACCACTGAGCAAGAAGCGGGAGCATAAGAAAAGGTGGTTGGTTCCCGGCTCCCCTCCTTACACAGCACTTGAGAAGATTATGTACAAAAAAACACTTTCAAGAGACACGAGGGGACTCTCTGAGTTCTGCCACACTGGAGATTTGGAGGTGTTCTATAATATGTGCCTAAAGTACAGTCCTAAAAGGTTGCATTTTGGCATAAACGTTATAGACACAACAAGAACATTGGAAGCGAACAAGCAAAAAGTGCAGCTATTTTCTGTAAGCCTCGTTACAACAAGGAGTTTAACAAAAGAAGCAAACAGTGGGTGGCAAAGCCAATCCTACATCAGATGGATTTTGAATTTGTGAACGATCTGAGATTGAATGTGCTGGCCATGCAAATGCATGCAATTGCTCCAGATTTTGTTTCCAGGGCCCTGTCTATGCCACAGAACATCGCAAAAGAGGTTTGCCCTCCCAAACTTGAATTTGTTGAAAGGTTGACTTCAAGATTAAAATGATGTGTGGTTCTCTTCATAATGTTTAACAAAGCCAGTTTTAAGCTTTTGCAGTGTTTGGGAACTGCTTTCATTGTACAATAAATGGAATAGTATGTCACTTGAGATGCAATTGTTAAAAAATATATTTTGAATGAATGACTGTTTGTGAAGTAATGTCACTAGATAGGCCTTAAAACATATATTTTTCTTTGATTTGTGTATTTATTACCATCAATACAATTGATTTCTATTACAATTAATGTCAGGGTGATTATTTCAAGTATGTGACTCAAATCAAATCAAATGTAGAAGAGACGGGTGAGCTTAAAACCAATAGTCCGTCATACCTTATCGACCATTGAGTCATTCTGGCATCTCCATGGACCCATCCAAGGTCTCGGCTGTAACCTCTTGGCCTCAACCAACAACAATAAAACAAATTCAGCCTTTCCTGGGACTAGCACATATTTACCAGAAAATCGTACCCAATTGTTCAGCTATTGTGCATCCCATTGTTCATCTATTGAAAAAAGGCATACCCTTCATCTGGTCCCAGGAACAAGATTCAGCATTCTGTAGGTTGAAGAAAGAGTTCACAGAAGGACCCACCCTCCCGCAAACCAGATACCTTCAAACCCTTCTTGGTTGAAACCGACGCCTCTGATACAGCAATCAGTGCGGTACTTAAGCAGCTCCAAGACAATGCAGAGGAACACCCAGTGACATATCTGTGAAGGACTTTAATGGAATGTGAAAAACATTACTCAGTCCTGAAAAAAGAGTTATTGTCTATAAGACAAGCCTTTCTTGGCTGGCAACATCTTTTGTTGGGCGTTACTTACCCAGTACAATTCAGAACTGATCACCGGAATCTCCAGGTTCTTCAATTCATGGAATGCCGAAACAGTAGACGGGCCCCTTGGGCTTATTTCTTTGCCCAGTTTCAATTTCAGGTGTCTCACATACCAGGTCAAAAGAACGTCATCGTAAAGCCGTTTCTCGACATCCTGATTTATTAACAGACCTGCCTAGTGAAATCCCCAGTATGTTTCCTGAGACTTATTTTCTTTGTTATCTAAGTGAGTTTCTGGATTTAGTCTGCCAGGAGATGGCTGCCAGCGATGAGTGGCGGAATTATCCTTGAATCGATCCTTGCATCTCACCAAGAAGGACGGGTTACTATTGAAGGGGGGCTGCTTTTTTCTGCCCACCGGACCTATGAGGAAGGCCGCACTTCGTTAATGCCCTGATTCCTTAATGGCATGACATTGAGGAGAGGAAGTAAACTTACAAATGCTTCAAAGGAAATTCTATTGGCCTACGATGACACAATCAGCAAAGACACACATCCGGAAATGCGTGACATGTGCTCAGAACAAACACGATACCCACAAACCACCTGGTTTATTGTACCAACCAGAGATACCTTCCAGACCCTTGCAATTCATAGCTACGGATTTTATTGTGGACCTTCCACCTTCTAAAGGATGTACCACCATCATGGTACCATAGATGCCTATTTGGCTCATTTTACCCCTTTGGGAAACATGTTTCTTACAGAAGTGTTTCCACTACACGGTTTACAATCTATTATCATCTCTGTCAGGGGTAGTCAGTACACTTCTCTATTTTGGGTACAATTGTGCCGTTTTCTCAGTGTCAAAAAAGCCTTATCATCGGGTTACCATCCAAAGAGCAATGGGATCACTAAGTAGGGTGAGCCAGACCCTTGAGCAGTTCCTTCAATGTTTTTCCTTGCAAGTACATGGTGATCCAGTTGCTCTCATTCTGGTGGCAGAGTTTGCTTATAACTATTCTAATCATTCTTCCCTGAGGACCAGTCCTTTTCACTGCAACTACCCACAACATCCCACAGTTTTGCCTTCAGTCCCCATTGGACTCTCTTTGGTACCTACTGTGGACGCCTGGATTACCGCTTTGATCTCGGTCCACAAACAAGTGGAGGAACTTCTGATCAAGGCCAGAGAAACCATCAAGATATATGCAGATTGCTGACACCGAGACTCTCCCCCTTATGCTGTGGGAGACTTGGTCTGGTTATCTTCTCAGTACCTACCTAAACAGCTACGTCCAAGCAAACTATCTCCTCACTTCTATGGAGCCCTCTCAGTGAACAAGGTCATCAACCCTGTCGCCTTATGTCTACACTTATCTGCTACCCGGAGACGTATCCATATCCATCCAGGGTTTCATGCTTCCTTGTTGAAACCATATCAATTTTCCTCCAGAAAGGCTCCTGTTCCTCCTCCAGTAATTACTGGTAACCAGCAAGTGGAGTATGAAGTAGCCAGACTATGTGATTCAAGATACAGAAAAGGGCGGTTGCTGTACCTGGTCGAATGGAAGAGCTATCCGCCCAATGAACGCTTATGGGAACCCACTGCTCATATTCATGCACCCGAACTTCTATGTCGTTTCCATCATCTGCATCCAGGTAAACCCAGTGGGCAGGGTTTTCAGAGGGGGCATCCTGTCATGCCTTATCGACCATGGTCATTATGGTCTTCATGGTTGCCCCGATCTCGGGTCGCGGATGCCATTTTTACTTCCAATATGGCTGTCTGCTTTTCCTCTGTGAAATAGATTGTGCGGTCTAGCTCTCAAGCTGCTCTCGCCAGCCTGGAAGCCCATGTTCACTAATGCTGACGTAGACCGAGACTTACTGCATCTCAATGCTGGTTCCTCGGTGTCCAGCTCAGTCATTGGTATTCTTAGTGCTTAACTTCCTCCGTCCTTTCTTCCTGCCTTACAGCTCCCTGCACTCCTTCCTCCTTCTGCCTTCTTCCCATTCTGTTGGTTCCTGATTCCTCGACTCTAGGGACTTTGGCCACAATTATCCTGTTCCTTGGCTGCCTGCTGATACTTGGATCCTCATCTGGCTATCCACACACAGGTTTTTTCCTTCTCAGAAAGGTTATTCCTGCTTCTTTGGCAGTTCTTCCAGGGGTTACTTAGCCAGACCTTATTTGCTAACAGGCAGGGTAGTGTCTGGGGAGGCTCGCCCATTCCTTCATGAAACCGGCACAAAGCACAAATCTCACAAGGAAAAGGACCACAGCAAGCCTTCACGTAAGAAAACACGGTATCCATTCATAATTTCGAATACAATATATTCGAATACAAAAATGTCGAAAATATTTAGTCGAAAAACAAAAATGTCGAATTACAAAAATGTCGAATTTTTTTCGATTTTTTTTCGATTTTTCGAATGAAGTTAATACAAGGTAAGTATTTAAATGTGTTTTATTATTATTTATTATTATTTCTAAACATCTTTTACTTAGTTTTCTTTAATAGTAATAGCATTAAAAATCTTGAATACAAATAGCAATTAAATAGCATGTACTATGTAATATTTTAAATAAAATAGTAGTTAAATAAATATATATTTAATATAAACTGCAATTTTAAATAAATAATTAACAATTGCAAACTGTAACGTTAAACATTTAGTATATTTTTTCGTCAATAGATGGCGCTATTGTTTTACAAATGAGAGATTGTCCATTTGTTTACATATGGTAATAGCATGCTACGTGAGGTTGCGTTGCGCTACGTATACGTAGGCGCCATTTTTAAAGTTCATTCTCGCCGCGGTTTCATCGTGTTCGGGTCTCCCTGCGTTCCTGTGGATTTTTTTTTTGGATCTTCGATTTTTTTTTACCCCTTCAAATGGATGCAATGTGGTTTTTTTTTTCTGGATTCGATGGATGTTCAGCTTGGATCGAGGATTTTTTCGCAAGGACTTTCTTGGGACGTTTATATTTTACTTTCTGGATTCGATGGATGTTTCGGTCGGATCGTGGATTTTTTCGCAAGGATTTTCTTGGGACGTTTATATTTTTTTTCCTGGATTCGTTGGATGTTTTTCGCTGGATCGTGGATTTTTTAGCAAGGACTTTCTTGGGACGTTTATATTTTACTTTCCTGGATTTCACTCTTTTGGATCGCAATCGTGGATTTATCGTTGGATGGTGTTTTTCATTGTGTTACTTTTTGCATTTTGGGTTCCTTGGATGTTGCTTCGTGGTGATTTTTACGGGTTTTCCCTGGAATTCTCATGGGGCAGTGGATATTTCGCAAAAAACGTGAGTATTTTTAACATTTTAAATTGTAAGCTATTGAATCAAGGTAATTGTCTTTGTCATTTTCATTAAAATTTCGCACTATTTGCTCTAGGCGTTGTTCATAGTCTCTGTATTTTTTCTTTTTTAACTCAGTGTTTGCTAGTGAAATTGCTTGACAGATTCGAAATTCCTGATGTGATTGTTCATGATTTAATTCCTTCAAAAAATGCCACAAATTGGGATTACTTGTGTTGAACGTTTTGTTAATACGGTTGTGCCATCCCTCAAGTGCATTGTTCGTCCTAGGTCGTCCTTCCAAGGTTGCCTCGTAACAATTCCACAAGTTTATAGTGTATTTTGGTCTTCTTCTGCTTCCATTTCTTGTTAGTTGTCCAATCCATGTATTTTCCATGTAATCTAACAGGTCTGCATTTTCTTCTTCATGATTTTTAAAATAGTCAGTGTCAATCAAATGTTCATAGAAATTTATAACCTGATTTTCTTTCACAAATGCCAATCCGAATATTTTTTTTACGTGATGTTGAAATATGCTGTCCTCTGTGTATTTGCTACTTAGTCCAATTTTTTGTAGTTTTTTCCATATCGACTGAGTAAAATGAAAGAAGCAGCCTTGTATGTTAGAATCAGGGTAAATTGAAGAAAATGCCTTAATCTGCGCTAATTCAAAATCCATGATTATGTTTTTTGGTTTAGAATTGGGTACAGTGTCCTTGATTTTGTTTAACATGATTCTGTAGCTTTCCTCATTTTTTTTGGGCATTAAAACATAAACAAGTGGAATCAGTTTATTATTTATTGTTCCATGTATCGAATATAATTGTTGGAAGGGGTTTGGGCAGGCTTTGAAAGTTGCATCACCTTGCCACTGGGCACTTTCACTCAGATGCTTTAAATTGGTTTCAGTAGAAAATATCAACATTTTTTCGTCTCGTATATCAACTGTGGAATGGTGGAACTTTTCTCCTTTAGCTGTCACTGCAAACACTTCTGGTATGTCTATTTCATTGTACGTTGTAGGTGCCGGTGGTAGATTTTCTTTTTGCTGCTTTGTGCGATTTACTGTGCGTTGCATATCTTTTTCGCTAGGCATCTGTGCAGATATGTGTGTGGGTAACGTGTCACATACCGTCGATATGACCAAACCGCTTGCTTGACCGGGGTTTTCTGTTGCCTTTCTTTTGAGCTCTTGGAGAGTCTGTTTTATTTCTATTTTTGTTTTGTCCGGTAGATGATTGTGTTCCCCCTTTATATTCGTATTGGCACTGGCAACTATAACACGCGCGGCACATTTTGACCGCCCATATTCGATGCACTTCCAGTACGAGCGGTCATTTTTCTCCAATTCTTTATTATAAATGTATCCGTTCCATATCAGCTGTTTTCCGCCTTTTTGTGAGGTTATGTACTCAACCCTTTCTGTCATGTTCAATCTAAAGTAACAGAAAAAAACGATTTACTATCTTTTCCATACACTAATAATAATATATTTTACAATTTAAATATCGTGTCACATAATTTTTTTTATATTACCTTATTGTTTGCCTGACGTAGCCGAATCGAATATACTTCAGTTTGCTCTGACTCTGGTTCTGTCAGCTAATGACAGTTGTCCACAACCGTCATCTGTCCCTTTGGTGTTTAGGCAAGGTTCTTTACTCGTGGGTGTCACACATTGGTTTAACCCCTATGACCCTTGATTCTATGTGGTATTCGTTAGTCATAATGTACTTTATTTTCAGATTGGCAAACTGTTATGTTTGGTGGTGGAGAGGGTGGTGGGAGAGTTTCGGCGTAGAGGTAACGGGGGGTTGGGGGGGTAACCCCCCCCATAAAAATGGACGATTAGTATCACCTCACTTCGCTCTGTTAGTATTATCGTTCGACTTTTTTTTCGACATTTTTGTTTCGACTATTTGACATTTCCCATTATATATATATAATTTCGACATTTTTGTTTTCGACATTTTGTTTTCGACATTTTTGTATTTCGGTATTATTTTTTCGACATTATGACTATGAACCAGAAAACACAGGTGAGCAATACCTTTGAAAGCACTATTGCTGTCACAGTCACCAGGAGCTACTTTTGGCTCCCCCAGGCCAACGTACGTAACATTATAAAATAGCTTGGTGTTCCATAGTGGTTGTTCCTGGTGACCGGTTACTGCTGGATAGCCAGACACTGCTTGTAATTCCAGTTTATCCAATCCTAATTTTGAGCCCTGTTTGGAATGAACTCACAATAGTCGAATCTAAGAAGAAAATTGGAGCAGCAGATATACATAAATTCAATGTCTCCAGAGCTCTGGTCCTCTCCAGGCTAGACTACTGCAACAGCCTCTTTCTCTGCCTAAATCCTCCCTTCGCCCCCTTCAACTAATCCAGAATAGGACTGTGAGACTTATCTTTGTCCTCAAGTCCAGGGACTGCATCGCTGAAGCCCAAAAATATCTCTACTGGCTCCCGGTGGCTGCAAGGATCAATTTCAAGACCCTCCTCATCATCCGCAAGGCTCGCTAGGACCAGGGACCTCACTACATCTGACTCTTTCCCTAAATAGGGGAATCTAGTTGCAATTCTCTGCAGATCAGACGCTATTCCAAGCAGAGAGTTTGGGGTAGATCTCTTTCCTCAGCAGGAACATCCCTCTGTAATGGCCTCCCTGCCCCTCTCAGGCTTCTGCCTGATCTTCTTAAGTTCCGAAAGATTCTCAAGGCCCAACTTTTCTCTTCTTCAATGCCTACCCCCCACCCATGCTAATGCCCCCCTCTGTCGCACTGACTGGCCGCCTGGTCCCTTCTGAGCTCCACAGGACACCAAGCCCTCCACACCCAGTTTACCCCAGCATCATGTCGTCCTGCCCCCCCCCCCACAACCTGCACTTGCCCTTCCGGGCACCTTTCCTCTGACAAACCTGGCGATTGTGCATCCCTACCGGGCCTACTCCACCCCCATCCTTGTGCTTCACATGTGGTCCTCACTCCCTGCTTCTCATGGCACTTGCCCAACTGGCCTCCCCTGAGCACTTGCCTAGCCCCATTGGCCCTCTTCTTCAGCCCTCTTCTTCGTCCCTCCTCGCCCTCTTCTCCCCCCCTTCTTTCCCTTCGTCTTCTCCCCTCTTCTTCCCCCTCCTCCCCTTCTCCGCCCACTTCTCTTCCCCTTCTCTTCCTCCTCCTCTTCCTCCTCCTCCTCCTCCTCCCTGCACTTGTATACCTCCTCTTGCCCTGTACCTCACTTCCACTCTAGCATTTTCCCTTCTGCCCGACCTACAACTCCCCCCTCCCCACTCACTCCCACCTGGACTTCTTGTTACTGCTCTTGCATGATCCGAATGACACAAGGCCTAGTAGGACCGTTATTATTTTTTCTTCCCTACCCCCCACCCCTTTTGTCTTGTGGCGCTTGAAAAACAACCAATAAATAAATAAAATAAATGAAGTCTAACCTTGCTGGAAACTAGGAATATTCATAAGTGGCTGCAGAAAGCAATAGACCAAAGGTTTATGTGCCACAGTGTTTGCCAACATTGAAATAATGGGCAAAGGAATATGTCGTGCCAATGTGCACTATGAACATGTGCCTGTGGCCTTTGCGCATTTACATCTTACTGTCGAGGCCCACATGTGGAGGTCACCTATCTGCGCATGCATCAATGCAGAAATCAATATGATTGCTGGAATAGATATACACAGAAGCCAGTAAGCCTTTCAAAACTGCACTCATCCGAGGCATGCTGGAATTATAGTGATGTAAACTTGTTTTTGTTTTTATAGTTGCTCATTGCACGTGTTGCACTAGCTTCAGCATTCCACCCAGCCTGGTGTGAAATCGCCCCTCCACCCTTCCCTTCCCGGTCCGTCAGTGCCATCTTTATATATTAACCCACTGCTTTTGTATTCAAATTCTGTTTATTTCAGAAAAGAAGAGGCCCACTTTGGCTCAAATAACTGCCCCACACTATTTCTTTTTTTGGGCATTGCCGTATTGAAGTATAGGGAAATCTGAGCCTGTCTGCACCTCGCCTAGTGTCATTTTAGAAAGAATACGTAAATCTTGTGGGACCAGGCACATTGATAATGTTCAAATGGAAGTAAATATTTTTATATGTGGGATACTTGAAATATTTTGTTGTTTTTCACTGCACAGCTTGCCATTAATATTGTTCAATTTTGTGGCATATGTTCCCAAACGAAACTCCCTCCGACATGCTGTGACTGCTGGATTAAGGACCGCATTGTTCTGTGTCATTGAATCCTTTAATCCACCACAGTAACAATTTGAAGGCCAAAATGTGTCAAATATCCAAAAAGAAGTGATAAGATTCACTATATTGAAAGCTTATGTAGGAATGTTAAGTTTCTATTACTGAGATCTGTCATTCGAAGCAGTTGGTCATTCGTCACATAGGGAGAATGGAAACACAAGACACAATGTAAGCAAAATAATATTTATGCAAGTAGGGTTACCAAGTGTGCTTTATGCTACATGATTTATGTTGTGGTGGATGAATGTTTAATTCTGCAAATAATAGACATTGTACGTGTTAATTGTAACTTAAATTGATGGTTAACATAAATATGTACTGTGTATATACAATTATAAATTGGGTACTGAAATATATTTGTGCATTCTCCATTTTACATCGTTATGTTATACCGATGTGCGCCTGTCATGGTTACAGTTTACCGGTCGACGGCTTCTTCAACCGCAATTGGATAATAATCATCAGCAACTCATCTGTGATAACCATTATCTGGGACGATCGCCAGACACCAATCTGTCCTTTTGCAGTTGAATAAGGAGCAGCATGGCAGCCTATAGGTTCTGAAAACGTGCGGATGTGAAAGTGTCATGTTTGAAATTTAAACCACTAATTTCTTCTCTGTAATGGAACGCCATGTGCATCGATCAGAAATTGCCGGTGGAAGATAACTTTCTGTGAAGAATACAAAGACTGGGATTAATCTATCGATGAACGGAATCAGCATTATAAGATCACTGTTCACAGTTAAACAAAAAATGAGAACCATGCTATGTTCGCTAGCTATAACCTCTATTGGAAAAAGTACCCATGTTTTCATGGACTTAGTTACCTCTTTTCATGCATTATGTCAAAATTAAGAGTACTTGTTACGCGCTCCCGACTATTGCTGTTTACTTCAAAATAAACTGTTTTTATAATTTTTGTGAAACGAAACAAAAGTTTTGAATATGTTTGTGGATATGCATGTTTATGTTCCTGGTTCTACATTAGATAACTTTATGACGTTGGTGATGACAGGGTACGTTTGGTTACGCTACCCACTAACAGGGCCGTCACGAGGGGGGTGCAGGGGGGGCAAACTGCCCCGGGCCTCGAACTTGCTGGGGGCCTCGCGGCCCCCTCTCCTAAGTGGAAGGCAGCACAGTCTCCCGTGTCCTTTATTCACACGGGGGACTGTGCTGCCCCTGCAATGATTTTGCTGTTTCTTGTGAAGCCGTTTGGCTCCGCAACAAACAGCAAAATAATGGGAGACAGCAGGGCTCAGAAGTGAGCGCTGCTGCCTCCCGTCATTCAGCTGAAAACGTGGACACGCTGACTGACAAGAGAGGAGTTCTCTCTTGTCAGTCAGTGTGTTCATGTTGTCAGTGTGACCACGCTGACTGATGGGAGAGGAGTTCTCTCTTGTCAGTCAGTGTGTTCAGGTTGCTCAGCGTGACCACACTGACTGACAGGAGAGGAATTCTCTCTTGTCAGTCAGTGTGTTCATGTTGTCAGTGTGACCACGCTGACTGATGGGAGAGGAGTTCTCTCTTGTCAGTCAGTGTGTTCATGTTGTCAGTGTGACCACACTGACTGATGGGAGAGGACTCCTCTCCTGTCAGTCAGTATGTTCATGTCAGCGTGATCATGCTGACTGACAGGAGAGGAGTTCTCTCTTGTCAGTCAGTGTGTTCAAGTTGCTCAGCATGACCACGCTGACTGACAGGAGAGGAGTTTTCTCTTGTCAGTCAGTGTGTTCATGTTGTCAGTGTGACCACGCTGACTGATGGGAGAGGAGTTCTCTCTCATCAGTCAGTGTTCACGTTGCTCAGCATGACCATGCTGACTGACAGGAGAGGAGTTCTCTCTTGTCAGTCAGTGTGTTATGTTGTCAGTGTGACCACACTGACTGATGGGAGAGGAGTTCTCTATTGTCAGTCAGTGTGTTCACGTTGCTCAGCATGACCACGCTGACTGACAGGAGAGTTCTCCTGTCAGTCAGTGTGTTCATCTTGATTAGAGAGGACTCCTCGCTTGTCAATCAGTGTGTTCACATTGCTCAGCGTGACCACGCTGACTGATGGGAGAGGAGTTCTCTCTTGCCAGTCAGTGTGTTCACGTTGCTCAGCGTGACCACGCTGCCTGATGAGAGAGGAGTTCTCTATTGTCAGTCAGTGTGTTCACATTGCTCAGTGTGACCCCGCTGACTGATGGGAGAGGAGTTCTCTCTTGTCAGGCAGCATGTCTACGTGTCGGCTGCGTGGATGCTTTTTAAGGGTGCATGGAGGTAAGGTTAGTGTTTTTTATTTTAAATTAAAAGTGTGTATGTGTATTTAAATTAAATTAGTATGTATATGTGTATGTATGTATGAATGCATGCGTGCATGTTGATGTTTGTGTCAATGCTGTGTTTGGTTTTATGTATACATGCATGTATGGAGTTGTGTAACTGGTGGTTGAATGCATGGGTGAAAGTGTTTTTTGTGAGTGTGTGTTCAGCACCACCCCTAAATGTAGCCACCCTGGGGGCCACTTCATTAAGGGGTGGGCTCATGGCATCAGAGGTGCACCTAGGCTAAAATGTCAGGGGGGAAAGGGGACTAATACTTCAAATGTTGGGAGAGGTGCTAACGTCAGTAGCTGTGAGGAAGGGGCAAACTTCCTTGTGTGGGGGCACCTAAAATCTTTCCACTTTTCGAATGAGACTATTCTGGTGAAGCTTCAATGTTACAAGCAGCTACCCCTTGCCTTCATTTCTGAAACATCACACTTAGGGACTGCTCTGAGAATGAGATGTCTCATGTCACCACTTCCCTTCTAATAACTCCCCTAGCATGCAAGTGCTAACCCCACATCACGATTTCAATTACCTAAAAGTGTATGGATATGAATGCAGGTGCTAACAGTGAAATTACTTCTCATGGCCATGCTTATCCCTATGGCATTCTCACCCAGTCCCTGTCCTCCCCACCCAAAACAACTCCTCACTGGAACTCTTTGGGCTAGCTTTAAACATGGCTAGCCATCAAACTTTGCCCTCAATGTGCCTGCAAGTGTTTCCTCAAAGGAGTCTTCTAAGAGTTCATGACTTCATTGGAGTTGTAAACACGTAACTGGTGTAATAAAAATGTCTTAATCAGGTCTGCCTTTGGCCACTCAATTTAAAAACACCCTGCATGTCTTTCGCTGAAATTCTTTTAAAAATAAGCATTGGCAAAGCCAACAGTTTTGGCTTATGTATAAGTATTAGGCATTTACGAGGCACTGCTATTAGCTGCTCAGGTACTCAAACCATTTTGCACTGGCACTATCAATGGCCAGCTAATACCAATACAGAAGTGCCTTTGCCATGCCTACACAAATGCCCAAACTGTTAGCATTGCCAGTGCTCTTTTTGCTTTACCCTTGATGCACAGGACTATGCATCAAGGTTAAAGCAAACATACTACTTGGCTAAATTGGCCCACTTTGAATGTAGGCCAATCTAGCCAGTAATAACACTTATGGTACACAGTCAGCCTGGATATACTTTCTGTGGCATGGCATTTTTACTGGTTGTGAATCCGTACATGGTAATAATGGCAAATATTGATGCAGCCTGCTTCAACATAATTAGAACAACCAGCATAAATATATGTTTATACTAGCATATCCCGTGTGGAAAGACGGCATGAAATGTATTGGAAAATGTTCCTATGCACAATTTGTGATTTGCAACTATTGGGAATTTCCATGTGCTTCCATACAAAACCAATTGCAAACTGTGTGGATTTCTACCCAATTTTGCAAAGAAAGTGCTATAAAATGCATACTTTTAACCCAATGTTTCAAACATTTTCTTGGGAGTGAGAACCCCCCCCCCCCCCAAGCCACCCTTTGGTTTGGCCTCCCTCACTGTGCTCTGTTGATCCTGACTAATTGGAACAAACATTTAAGCCTCTTAAGTTCAGAAATGTACCAGCCTCCACTGTACATCATTTGTCACTGTGTATGATGTGTGTTTTAATGCGCAAACAGGGGCAGGGTGCTCCTTAATTATATGATATGGCATTTATAACGTGCCTGTACGCAAGTGTTTCTAGGCGCGACAAGGCAAGGAGGGAGAAACAAAAGAGTAGGACAAAACACAGATCTTACTAGGCCTTGTGTCATTCAGATCGTACAAGAGCAGGGAATGGGGAGGGGAGAAGTGCCGAGGGTGGGGTAGGATGCAGAAGTGCAGGAACAAAGTAGAAACAAGAGTGCAGCCAACTGGTGGCAAGTGTGAGTACTCATAAGTGTAGCCAACGGGTGGACAATACGAGCAAGAGCGGGGACTGTAGGGTTACAGATACAGACCACAAGTGCAGGGGAGCCAAGAGGCAGTGCGGGATTGCAATAGGACATACAGGCAGGGACCTGGGCCCAAATTCAGAGCTTGACCAGGTGACCAGTGCATGGATCAGGCAGGTGATCAGCAAGGGAGAGGAAGAAAGAAGGCAGAAGCAAATAAACAGGTCTTGAGGTGCTTCCGGAACCGGAGATGGTGCTCCTCGTTTTTAGCGAGGCAGGGAGGCTGTTTCCAGAGGGAGGCCCCAGCCGAAGAAAGAGATCTGCCCTCAACTCTTTGCTTGGAAAAGTGATTGACCCTCAGAGAATTGGAGGTGGCGCAGTGGAGAGCTCATGCCATCTTATATATATTTATTCATATGATAAAAAAGTTAGTCTGGCATGAACCTTTCTTCAGTAGAGAAAGTAGTAATAAACCATATTTGGGATCCTGCACACAAACTCAAGGGTAGATTTCTCAAGTCTCCTGTGTGCGGATATGCCGCCGCTGGCCGAGTGCAAAAAACTGTAAGGGGGCCTCACCAAATGTTTTGTCCCGGGCCTCACCACATCTTCTGACAGCCCTGCCCACTAACATCATCAAAATAGGTGGAGCTCATAGTGAGTGTCTTGTGATGTCAGCTTGAGGGCGGGTGATCTGAACTAGTGCTGTAAGGGCACTTGAACTTAGGGCGATGGATCAACGGATAATATTAGCAAAAGATGGCGGTCCCCAACCCGTGGTTTACGCATGTGTTAAAGTGAGAAAAACTCAGGCAAGTTGCATTGGAATTGTTTTTAGGAACGAACGTTTTATGAATGATCGATTTATGCTCTAAAATACATGCCCAATCAATTGGGCCAATAACATTTCTGACCGAACTACCCCTTTAAGAAGCCTAGTAGCTGCCATGTGAAAGGCTGTGAGAAAAATTAATGCTAGAATGCAGACACAGCAAAGTATAGAGGTGGGTGAGCCTGGCAAGGCCCGGCTGAAATACGGGCTCCAGCCCAACCCTTGGTTAGGGCCAGTTCCCCTGGATGCCATGGGCCTACTACGGACCCCACCATGGTTGCCCACGCTGATCTTTAGAGTGAGACGGGGAAAAAAATGCAGCCTACGATGCGCCAGGAAGGCCCACCCACACACCCCCGGCCATGACATCCTGTCCCACTGCCACACAACATGATTGTCTGGGGGCAGAACAGAGAGTTACCAGAGCAGCCTTAAAGAGGCTGATGGGAGTGGAATTTGCCCTTTTACCTATCAGCTCTTTAAGGCTGTTTCTGCCACATACTTGCCAACCCTACCGATTTAGGCGGTAGGATACCCCTTTTTAAGCAGTCCTACCGCCTACCGATTTAGTGGCAACAAATACCATTTTTTTTTGTTTTTAAGATTTTTTTTTTGGCCTGGCTCCCTGAGGCCCGGCACAGCATGATCAGCATCCTCTGGTGCAGAGCCGGCCTTGGGGGTTGCGAGCTTTAGCCCCCGCCACGCCAACTCGGGGGAGTCTTTCAAGGGCTCCCCCGAGCTGGCGTAGCGGGAGAAGGCGCGGCATGCAGGCTTTTGATGTAAAAGGCGCCCAGGGCGGCAGGCTAAATGCACCCCTCCGCCACGGGTGCCTTTGACAAAAGGCGCCATTAGTCCCCCACCACGCCAGTTTGGGGGAGTCTTTCAAAGGCTCCCCCGAGCTGGCGTAGCGGGAGAAGGCGCGGCATGCAGGCTTTTCATTTAAAGGCACCCATGGCGGCAGGCTAAATGCGCCGCTCCGCCGCGGGTGCCTTTGACAAAAGGCGCCATTAGCCCCCCCACCACGCCAGCTCAGGGGAGTCTTTCAAGGGCTCCCCAGAGTTGGCGTGGTGGCAGAAGGCGTGGCAGGTGCCTCATTGTCATTGAATGCACCCACGGCGGCGGGCTCATTCAATGACAATGGGCTGCTGACGCGCTCTATTCCTATCATTGCCTCCTCGCTGGACTATTTTTGAAACTTTAAGATTCCTACAGATTTTTGGTCACAGAATGTTGGCATGTATGCTGCCATGACGCGGCTGGGCGGTGCAGGGGACTGGAGTGTGGCTGCGGTGACCACAGTCCACCTAAGAGGTACGTTTCTCCCCCCACACTACGCCTTCCTTATTTCCGTCATCCTCCCCCCACTCGGGCGTCCATTTTTCTTTTTCCTTTTTTGAGTATTTATTTTTATTTTGCTTGCGCCGCTGCAGTCCCCTCTTCCGCGACTGCAGCGGCGCAGGCAACATCAAATGAAATACACGAAAAGGGAAGAAAATACATTACAGGAGGGCACTCGGGCTGCCGTTTATTTTATTTTCTTTTCATGCATTTCTTTTGCACATCTACTGTTGTGCTCATACTTTGGGACAGGTTTTGTAAACTCTGAACTCAGTGTATAAGGGAAGATGGAAGGATGGAGACTGTGTGGACATGACCACTGCTTATGTCAGGTTGCTCAACTGTAATACCCCATGTGAACTCCCCCACTTGACAGAAAAGCCTCACAGGTGAGTTCATTCTGCTCTGCCAAATAGGGAATAAGTTGTGGGTACTTAACGGCCTGTTGACTTTGTTAAAGCTGTTTCCTTTACTGAGGTCTCCTTTGTTGTATGATGACTTGCTGGGAGGGCACCTGGGAAATTCAGCACACAGGGTATTGATGTATATGCCTGCGCTCTTGGCTGGGCCTATGGTGGGCTCCTAGAGCCAGACCTGACCCTGAGGCTCAGCCCTACCCGTGGCTCCCCCCGGTCTAGCAAAGTATGCAAGGTCCTATTGTCCAAGGGAGTCCCATTCCGAGAAAAGGTTTTGCAGGTCGCGAAAAAACAATGGAGCACTCAAACATATGTGTAGTACCAGAGAAGAAAACCCAGGAGAGGAAACAACTAGACCACAAACCTACGGCACCAAGGTTTCCCAAGTTCTGGCCAGACAGGCAGAGAAAAGCAAAGCCATAATCAGGAAATGAATCATTCAGCTCAAGCAAGAGCACACAGAATGCTTCCTGTGCGAAAGCCCACACCATCCAGCCACTGCCCGGCCATCAGGAAATGCAGGAAATGCAAGAAGAGCAGAGGTGGAATGCCCTATAGAGAACTCTGGAGATTACCCAGCAAGCCTCTGCACCATGGGCCTCTCTTGTGTGGTAACTTATTTTATTTCCTAATGTTCTAATAGGAAAAGAGTTGGGCTTGCTGAAATTGTGTAATATGGGGCCACTTAGAATATTATTTCCAGGGCCTCTTTGAAGGCCCACTGAAGAAGAGGGGCCACATTGCCATGTGGTGGAGGACCAGCAGCACCATTGCTATTGAGGAATTATGCAATGATTTTGAGGAACCTGTATTTGCTGCAGGAAATGAGGCTAAAGACATGAAAGAGTCCATGGCCCAAATCCAAGTGAAAGGTAAAATCGTAGAAATTGTGATCGGTTGGGACCTAAAATACACATTGCTTTGGACCAAATATATGGGAAGGTAACACTGAAGAACATTGACTTCAACCCTATAGTCTATGGGGCCAAACATAGATAGAGCTGGTAGGTTGGTTCCACACCAAGCTGGAATTTAAGGACAGAGTGACAGAAGGGACAGTCTATGTCCGACACAGGGATGCAGCTCCACTCCTAAAACTTGGATCGCCAGAAAAAAACTAGGCATAAAACTGGACCCCAATTCGCAGGAAGTGGTGATGGTGAATGGGGACAAGGTGAGCATCAATGATTAACTATTCAGAGAGGGTGTGGGATGCCTCAAAAGGCTTTACTCATCACATCAGGCTGAAAACAAATTCTACACATAAAGTATACAATGTCCCAATCGCCATGCGCGAGGAAGTCAAAGCTGAGCTGCTGACCATGGAACGACAAGGCATCAAAGAAGGAGTAGAGACAGCAGATTGGGTAACCCCTTTTGTAGTTGTACGCAAAACCCCATGCAAATTAAGGCTCTTCATAGATCCTAGAGCAATCAGCAGGTGTGCAGTGACAGATAGTCATCCTTTGCCTAACAGAAGTGAACTCTTGACCACATTAAGTTATGCAAAACATTTCTCCATCCTCAAACCAACAGTGCAGTGGAGAGGTTCAACTAAGTGTATAGGGTGGCAGAGATTGGAGAGAGGCATTACAGGAGATAGTGGTGGCTCACTAGTTCTTGTCCCACTCCACCACAGGGGTGTGTCCCTGTTTGAAATGCTGAGAGAAAGGAAATCCAACACTAGGCTATGCTCGCTTGGCTCAAACGAGCAAGCAGGGTTCATATTAGATATGACAAAATTGAAGATAGTATTTAGGCAAGACATGCAAGCAACAAAAGGGTCTATGACAGGTGCTATCACCAAGGTGAATGGGTACGGATCAAGTTGCCACCTGCGCTGCATGAATCAAATGGAACATGGTCTGATCCGATCTGTAGTAGTAATGGAAGGAGCCATCAAGACAGTGGATGGCGGGGTGTGGAACATCAGCCAGATGTCCAAATGTAAAGGCCCATGAGCGCAGCACCTAAAGGAGCAGTACGGCTGACTGGCATGAGTGAGAACCCTGCTTACCGAACTAGATGTAGGGTGTATTCAATGGCAAAAGGATTGGCATAAAAGTAGGGTAGCTGAGAGAATACATGGAATATTCACTTTCCCAGGCAGCATTTCTAATCACATTATTATAATGTGTATTTTCACCTTCCCCTACATACTATTTCCTAAGCTCTTTTCCCATGTGCATATTCCCTACCCTTTTCCTGTTTTCCCCTCCATTCACTTCCTCTGCTCATCCACCCCTCCAGTAGAGTCTATGGGCCTTATCACGAGTTGGATGGTGCGGAACAAGTGTGTGGGAAAGTTGGAGGATTCACCTTCAGCTCTGAGCTGGAGGTAAATCTGTCATCTTTCCACCCATTTTTGGCACAATTACTGTGGCGCAATTACAGATGAAGTAATTGCGCCACAAATGCCCCATTGCGTCGTATGGACTAAAACAAATGAGGACTTACACTGCCACTTGTAATCCATCAGAAATACAGCCGGACCAAGTGGTGGTAATGGTAATTGCATTGGGCAGTATTCTGGTTGATTTACCGCCAAGGATACTCCCCATCTCATGATGAGCCACTATGTCAGCAGCTGCTTTTGCCACTATGCGAAGACCTACCCTCCACCTTGTAAAGAAGGGAGAGGTGTGGCATGCTGGGGGCATCAGCACTGTCGCCTGGAACCCTGGCAGCATAGTGGGTTCCAGGATGGTTAGTGGTATGCCAGCAGGCAGACACTGGCTTGGTGGGCAGTGGTACTGAGTGAAGTGCATTCTAAATCACCTACCTAGTCCTTTCCTGCTTCAAGGCTCCTTCCAGAGCCATGCTTTACTGGTACCACTGGCCCCAACATATCCAGAGAGCTGTGTGGGTGGAAGAAAGGGGCACGCTCCCAAGTGTTCCTTGTTTCTCATTGTATTCTTATTACCTATTTTCCTCTTGGGAATAGTTGCTGTTTCTTCTGGGGTAAAAGTTACCGGTACTGTTTTACGCCTGGTTCTCATGTGTTTCCAGCCAACGTGAGGGGCCCAGAATGGACCCGCAGAGCCTTCCTACACAGACAGCACTGCACATGTATCCAGACACCTAAGCCTCAACCCCAGCATTACATATGCAGCCCTTCTCTCTCTTCACGGGGTACGCCCTGCTTGAGAGTCCAAAGGTACATTAGTAACCAGGTTTCTTTTCCTCATTTCAGGGTGTAGGAAGAAACCAGAAACCTACGTCAACATCACTGAGTGACCAGAGATATTCCTATGGTGGACACGAAACCTACGTCAACATCACTGAGTGACCAGAGATATTCCTATGGTGGACACGAAAAAAAGAAGTGCTGAGAAAACGACACCTTTAAACAGACATTGGGATCAAGGGCACTGGACAAATAGCTTTCAATGATTGAAAATCAAAGGAGAAACTTCTTTTTTACTCAATAATTCTGTCAGCCAAATGTGCTTTCTTTTAAATGACTTACTTTAATGACTTTGGGGCCCTGGGGAAGCTCTGACAATTTATAGGAATTCCAGAAGTAGTCTGACGGGCCTTTTATCTTTTTTAGTTTTGGCTCATAAGTGGCACATTAGCACCACTGTGTGAGGCAAAATGATTGACATGGGAGGGCAGACGAAATTTGGCACATGATGGGAGCCAGACATATGCTGGTGTTCTCCTGATATCTACCCACCCACTGCACACCCGTGGTCATGCCATTAACTAGATACATTCACACCCACTGCCCCATATTCCTGACCTAACCAGAGTCAGAATGGGCACATTTCCCTGTTGTCAATCTATGCATCTTAATGGTTAATAAAAGCACGAATCCCTCCATTGTGGACTACAGATGAGATTATTCAATCAAGCTGTGCATCCTAATGGTTTGCAATAGGAATGAGGAAACCAAGAGGGGACTGCTACCCTAGTTGATACTAGGTTGGTTCTCAATTTTTGCAGTGCTTCTATACATATGAGCTGTTTACAGAGGCTCCTTTGGAGTACTCTATCACTGCAAGAACATGCATTGACAAGGCCAATAGTTTAGGTTTCATATTCTCTATGTAAAGGAATCTGCCATCCGTTGCCATCACAGACCTAGTTACTACTATCATTTGCTCTGATACTCACATCTGATGCCAGCTATTGCCATAACAGCATCCAAGGTACTTGCACCATTGTCATGTTTAGCATACAAAAGTCTAGGTATTTACACCATTCCCGGGTACTGTAAGTCTGGGGTGGGAAGAGAGGAAGTATCCCTCACAGATGCAGCAAGCATCCACTTTTTTACTGTATGGTACAGCAAGCCATCGCCTTTGTTACTGTTTGGTACAGCGAGCCTCCACCTTTTTAGTTTTGGCTATTAGGTGTCGCTGAAAGTGCTACCTTTAAGCTGAAACTATTGTCATTAAAATAAGAACATTAACATAAGAGCTTCAAATAGAGGCTTTGAATAAGGGTCTCGCATGCTGTTCAATGCAGATGACATATGAGGATGGATTTGTGTTGTTTGGCTATGTGTCCCACTCATTTAACCCCGATCTCTAAGTCAAATCTTTATAATTTTCCACCCATTCCCAACCATCTCCACCTTAAACCACACCCTTTTTGCACTCTATCTGTGTTTGTATTGTGTGCTGAATTTGTCAGCCATTTGTACTTCCAAAATAGCAGCCGGCATGTGTTAATGTTAATAAAACGTTATTTGACTTGATTGATGCTTTAAAAAATATTTACGGAAACCTTTAAGTTATGTAACATATTTTAATGTATGTTGTACTAAAAATAAACAAGTTACTGTTACAGTTACGGCTTTTCTAAAATGTCTCTCAAAATGTCCATGCACTTGTTTGTGGGTGTGGGCGTCTAGTGTTACCTGATTGGATATGCTGTATGTTAATGATGTCAGTAGGATGTGATTGGTTCTGCAGTATGTGATTTCTTCAGCAAAAGGAACCCTTTTTTATTCAGCCTCAAAGATCCCCCACAAACAGATATGAATGGGGGCTCCCACACTGCTCCAGGTCTGTAGTTCGGACCTCCTCCTAACCTTGATCCTCGCAAGGGAATCAACCTCCCTAGGCAGTCTACTCACCATGTAACAGAGGAACGAGGCTCCATATCCACTTAGGATTTACATTTGGCAATCCACATGCTTACGGTATGAAATGGCTGAAGCACTGGGTGAGCCTTGATTTAATTTTGCAGGATGGGTGTGCTTCTGCCATTTCATAGCGCAAGCATCGGTATTCAGCCTTGGAGACGCCCACGGAATATGTGTGCTTAGACAGTTCATGTAGCAGCATACACACAACATTCTGAAGCTATTGAGCGCCCAGTGTCTTGCAGTGACTATATTTTAGCAAGCGGGCTCTGGCCTAGCCCATCCGCTGGCATAGATATCTCAGCACTGTGTCTATGTCCCGCACCAGCTCCTCTGACATGGTCCTCTGTGGGAGGGCAAAGCATGAATATGCGCTCAAAAAAACCTGCGCATGCATCTGAGCTCCTCAAACAGTGCATTGCTGCTGTTCATGCAGTGTGTACTATGTGCATGCACTGACATGTGTCTGCATGTCTGAGTGAAGGAATATATGTGCCATTTAAGAAAGGCTGCATACTTGAATGGGACACTCGCTACAAGGACCCAGGCCATCTGCTGCGTGTGCTATGCCATGAACAAGGGCCCAGCTGAAGGCTGTGATGCGTGCTTCCTGGAGTCATATAGATATGCTCTGTCATGAGACCACAACATCACACACCCAGCTCAATTCACTAAAAAGAATACTGTTGCTTAGTCATGCAGAGGTTTTCTACTAAATAGAAGGACCGGCCTATGTTAATGCAACATAACATTCCCAGTTCTAGGGACGTCGAGGTTACAATGCAAATCTTAAAAAGGATAATGATTTGTTATTTCAATGGAACTTTCGCCAAAGCGCTGTACATAGAACATATTTACACACAATCGCACAGAAACCGATGTTGGTACTCATTTAGTGCTGTTTTTTCAATTCTTGGTGTTTTCCCTACTAGTGTTGGGTTCCATTTCTAAGTGTGTCCCCCATTACTGCTATTTTCATTCCTATGTGTTTTTTCCACTAGTGATGTGTTCCACTTCTGGGTGTTTCCCCCATTACTGCTGTTTTTCAATGCTAGGTGTCTCTCCAACTAGTGCGGTGTTCTACTTCTAGGTGTTTCCCCATTTCTGCTGTGCTTCAATCCTAGGTAATTTCCCACTAGTGCTGTGTTCCCCTCCTTGGTGTGTACCCCATTACTGCTGTATTTCAATCCTATGTGTTTTTCCACTGGTGCTGTGTTCCACTTCTAGGTGTGTCTTCCATTACTGCTGTTTTTCAATTATAGGTGTTTTTTCCACCAGTGCTGTATTCCACTTCTGTGCGAGTCCCCCATTACTGCTGTTTTTCAATGCTAGGTATGTTCCCACTAGTGCTGTGTTACACCTCTAGGTGTTTCCCCATTACTGCTGTGCTTCAATCCTAGGTAATTACCCACTAGTGCTGCGTTCCTCTCCATGGTGTGTCCCCAGTTACTGCTGTATTTCAATCCTATGTGTTTTTCCACTTTTGCTGTATTCCACTTCTAGGTGTGTCCTCCATGACTGCTGTTTTTCAATCCTAGGTGTTTTTTCTGCTAGTGCTGGGTTCCACTTCTGAGTGTTTTCCCCATTACTGCTGTTTTTCAATGCTAGGTATTTTCCCCACTAGTGCAGTGTTACACTTCTAGGTGTTTCCCCATTACTGCTGTGCTTCAATCCTACGTGTCTCTCCAACTAGTGTGGTGCTTCACTTCTAGGTGCTTCCCCATGACTGCTGTGCTTCAGTCCTATGTGTTTTTCCACTGGTGCTGTGTTCCACATCTAGGTGTGTCCTCCATTAATGAAGTTTTTCAATTGTAGGTGTTTTCCCTACTAGTGTTATGTTCCATTTCTAAGTGTGTCATCCATTACTGCTGTTTTTCAATTCTAGGTGTTTTTCCTACTAGTGCTCTGTGCCACGTCTAGGTGTGTCTCCCATTACTGTTGTTTTTCAATTCAAAGTGTTTCCCCCCTAGTGCTGTGTTCCAGTTCTAGGTGTGTGTCCCATTACTGCTATTTTTCAATCCTTTGTGGTTTTACACTAGTGCTGTGTTACAACTCTAGGTGTGTCCTGCATTACTGCTGTTTTTCAATTTTAGGTGTTTTCCCTACTATTGCTGTGTTCCACTTCTAGTTGTTCCCAATTACTGCTGTGCTTCAATCCTAGGTGTTTTCCACTAGTGCTGTGTTCCACTTCTAGGTGTTTCCCATTACTGCTGTGCGTCAATCATAGGTGTCTTTCCCACTATTGCTGCATTCCACTTCTAGGTGTGTCCGCCATTACTGCTGTTTTTCGATTCTATGTGTTTTTCCACTAGTGCTGTGTTCCGCTTCTAGGCGTGACCTCGTTTGTTTGTTTGTTTGTTTATTTATTTATGTGGTGCTCAAACCCCAGAGGCATCTAGGTGCATTACAAGAAATGTCCAATTTTTATGTTACATATGAAGCAGGTATAATAGGAAGGTATACAGTGCAGGTCTTAATTACAATATTTATACAAGGAAGTAACAAGTGAGAGAAAAGAGCATGCGGAATATACAATAGTCTTTTACATAGCTACAGCATTATAATGATCTGCAAGTTCCTGGGCACAGAGTGCTACAGGTGTCAAATGTCATTGGTGTAGAGCCAGCTTTTGGTGGTTTTCCTGAAGCTGGGGAAGGACTGGTCTGCTCTCAGAGTTGTAGATAGGGAGTTCCAAAGTTGGACAGCCATACCCGGGAAACTTCGCCCCCTGCTTTTTTCAGTTTAAACCTAGGGACTCTTAGGAGGAAGGTATTTGCAGTCCTTGTAGGTTGTGTTGACGTATTTATGACACATTTCTCCATCAAGTATTGAGGGGCTGAATTATTTAGACATTTGTGAGTCAGGAAGATGGTTTTAAATTGTATTCTGTCCTTGACTGAGAGCCAAATTATTCTTCCGTCTGGCCTCTGAGGTGTGTTGTCTTCTCGGAATGCTTAGAGCCGTTCTGAGTGCGTTGTTTTGTAGTATTTGGAGTTTGTTGACAATATATTTGTTGGCACCTCGGTAGAGTGCATTACAATAGTCAAGCTTTGAAAGGATTAAAGCTCTAGCTAAGGAAGTGCAACTCAAAGTAGATAGAAAGGGTTTACAGGCATGGATCAGCTTGCATGTGTAAGCTTTAGCAGATGCCATAGCATTAACTGGCTTGTGCAGGTTCAAGGCTGAGTCCAGGTAGAAACCTAATGTTTTTACCTCTTTAGCTACTTTGATGTCAATGCCGTCAATGTTGAATGAGAGGTAGTGATTACTGAGTTTGTTGAGATTGGCTGGTGCACCTAGAAGCAGGAGCTCGGTCTTCTCATCATTCAGACACAGGCCATGAGAGGCCATCCAGTCCTGAATGATGAGATAGATTTTGTTAGCAATGCCAGATCATTATCAAAATCGCCAGTCAAGGGAGTTAGGATCTGGGTGTCATCTGTATAATTAGTGTAGGTGACACCCAGTAGGTCCAGGTCATCAAACAGTGGTTTGGTGAACACATTATACATCGTGGGCGATACGCAAGATCCCTGCGGCACTCCACATGTTATTGGAATGGGGTCGGCAGAAGCCGAAGGTGAGATCACGCTCATTGATCTGTTATTCAAGAGGGAATGGATCCATGCTATTGCTTCTGGAGAAAGGTGGGCCGCTGTGGGCAGGTGCTTACATAGCACTTTATGTTCTACCAGATCAAAAGCGGCTGACAGGTCTATAAGGAGTAGGAAAGCAAGTTTCCTGTTGTCTTTCAAGTCGTCAATTTGGTTCTTCAGGTCAATCAAGGCTGTTTCTGTGCCATGTTGGGGTCTGAAGCCCGATTGCCGGAGCCCTAGAAGATTGTTGGTCTCAAGGTACAATTGTAACTGGATGTATGCTGCTTTATCAATGATTTTTAATAGAAAGGGTACTGTTGTAATGGCTGTATAGTTGGTTGGGATATTTGGGTCCAAGGAAGGTTTCTTTAACAGAGGTAGCACCCATGAGTCCCTTCAGGTTGGTAAGGACAGTACATGATTGAAAAGACGAGTTAATTAGGGTGGTGATGAAGGGAGCCAGGTCTTTGGCAGCTTCTTTGATTACGGGGGCCAGGCAAGTATCTTCCTTACACCTAGAAGGTTTGAGCGAGGCTATGATATTTTCCACTTCTGGGATAGATACTTGTGCACATTTGAAGCACTGAGAGGTTTCGAGGTGTTAGATTGTGTCCTCTAGCCAATTACTTGGCTGGGGAGGTTACGTTTCTTTGCTGCTATTTTATTTTGGAGGCGAGAAATCTTGTTAGCTCATGCATTTTGGATATTCGTGCACCAGGTGTTATCCATGTTAGATTTATCCGCTGGAGGAATAGGGGATTCCATTTCTCTTAATATGACAAAGAGTTCTCTGGTGCTAGAACTAGCTTTAGTGATCCTATCGTTGTAGGTGTCACGATTTGTTTGAAGTATTTCAGCTTTGTAGTTAGCTGAGATTTTCAGTAGGTTGTCTTTGTTGGCAATAGTTGGGTGTTTTTTCCATAAGGCTTCACGCTTCCTCTTGTCAGCCCGCAAGGCTTTAAATTTCGGTGTGCAAACCAGTGATTTAGGTGGGCACTGGTTTACCTTTACGCATTTTTAGAGGTGCAATTTTATCTAGGGCTTGGATCATAGTAGAGTTGTACAGTTCGAGCCGGGTCAGCGGAGGCATGCAGAGGGTTTAGTAGGAGGCAGAGAAGGGGCCCGAGTATGTCCACTGTAATGTTCTTTTTATTCCTGGTCGGGAGTAGAGGAGCTAGGAGGTTATTCTTAATGGGTAGTGGGCAATCTTGGATAATAAATGTCAGTAGATAATGATCAGTCCAGGCCTAGGGCTCAATGGAGGTTATAGCAATCTCACAGTTAAGGTCGGCTACCCAGTCTACGGTTCTGCCTTTTACACGAGTAGGGTAATGAACTTTCTGCGTAAGGCCTAGTCCAGCAAGGCAGTTAGTCAAAGCCTGAGCATATTGATCGTTAGGGTCATTGAAACCAAGATTAAAATCTCCTAGGATAACGATCTGCAAGGAAGGTTTGGTATTGGCGGATAAAATGGTAATTATGTCTTTCTCGAAGGTGCTGATGGATCCAGGAGGTCTATATATCAAGTGCGAGGTTTTGGTGCGAGAATTGATAAGGGGAAGTTTTACAGTCAACAGTTCACACGATGTAACAGGTGGATGTGTAGAAACTCTCAGTCCCAGGCTAGACTTGGCAATGAAGGCAATGCCGCTGCCTCTGGAAGATTCTCTATCTGATCTAAGGATGGTGTAATTGTCTGGGATGGCAGGTAAGAGGGAAGGACCAGCGGCTGTGTGGAGCCACGTCTCTGTTATTGCCAAGAAATACAATTGTTTAGAGGTAATCAAGTCATCTATGTCTGCTGCATGTGCTACAAGGGATCTTGCATTGGTCATAGCACCTTTGATTTGCGTAGGTCTATTGATATGAGAATTCAGGTCAGGAGGCAGGTGTTTCTTGCCAGCCCTACTTTTAGCTTTGTTGGCTTCAGAGATGACTGTCTGCTGGCATGGAGGTAGACTAGGTTTGAGAGTGCGGCTAGTGGCTAGTTTGTGGGATTTATAAAATTGCGAGCCAAGCCTATTGTTTCTAACCAACGTTGAGCAGGGGAGGTTCGGTACAGGTGTGAAGATGACATTCTGAGACCCTTGGAAGGTAGTTGCTGTGCAGTGAGCTTCAATTGGCCGGAAGGCATCAGCATTAGGGTAACTGGATCCGGCATTTAACTGTGGCAAGAATTTGGTGGTTCTGATAGGGGTCGGAAAGGTTGTAGGCCTCAGCAAGAAGTAGGTGGGCTTTATCCCGATGGGTAAATTGGTCTGGGTAGCCATGGTGGTTTGACAATTGTGGCTTAGCAGGTGGGGTCTGGGTCTCTAGCGACAGGGTGACAGCGACTAGCGCCGAAGTGGTACCTTTCAGGACAGTTAACAAGAGTCTTACAAAAAGTAAGTGATTGCATACATGGTTGTGAAAGGTGGGTAGGCTATGGCGGTCCCGTGATAGTCGGGGCACGAGGTTACACAAGGTGTCTGAGAGATAGATGACTAAAATGTAGGATAGCATACGTACAAAATAATGTGGTGTAGACAGTCTCTGTTCATTAATAATAGATGTTCCTGAAAACAAGGGTAAATATATATGGCAATATACAGTGATGATGGCGTTAGGGAGCAGTGTGCCTCAGTACACTAGCATACAATGATTGGCGCTCCTAAGTAGACTGGCTAGTACCGGTTACTCAGGTTCATGAGTACAGGAGGGCGTTGTTACATGAGGCCAACTAGATTAACTAACAATGTTGATGGAAAAGAATTTAAAAATAAGAGCACGCTCACATAATAGGCTTGAGCACTGCCGGCACTGAATGATATAACTTAATTTGTATAGATCGTTATCTGGACAATTGTTCAGACTACAGGGCGTCCGGTGTCCGAAGCTGTGGCTTGTTAACAGACTTGAAATGGGTAATGGAGACACCTTACTTGCGATGCGGCAGAGTCTCACGGGGGACAGAGGAGGAGGTTGTATCACTTAGGGACACCGGTTGTTGTGTAAGAGTTTCACAGTAGGCGGGAAATGATTGCTTACTGCATATAACGACCACCAGGTGAGATTCAGAAAGTGGTCATCGGCACGTGGGACCACAAGAAAATGTTCAGGGTGTTTGTTGGGATCGTCGCGGTATGCGGTGATGTTGAGGAAGGTGGCAGAAGGAGCAGTGAAATATGCACCAAGTGGCACCAAGTGCAGAATTGGGCGTAGGTGTACGGCCTGTGGCCCTAGCGGCACAGACAGGCACAGACAGATTTCTGGCCTTGTGCTCAGGGGGCCTTAGGCTTAGGGGGCCGGTTTCGCCTTCCGGCTGCCCTCGGGGCCAATAGGGACATGGACAGAATAGCTTGCTAGCCAACCAGAACAAAACAAAATGTAGCAACTACGGCAGCGGCCATCTTATGATTTGAATTGCCTCCATCAGGGAACCTGATCCACGTGGGTAGGAGGCTTAATGACTTTTGTTTTTGAGGTCTAGGTGTTTTCCCTACTAGTGCTGTGTTCCATTTCTAAGTGTGCCCCCATTACTGCTGTTTTTCAATCCTATATGTTTTTTCCATTAATGCTGTGTTCCACTTTTAGGTGTGTCCTCCATTACTGCTGTTTTTCAATTCTGGGTGTTTTCCGCTAGTGCTGTGTTCCACTTCTAGGTGTTTCCCCAATACTGCTGTGCTTCAGTCCTGGGTGTTTTTCCCCACTAGTGCTGTGTTCCATTTGTAAGTGTGTACTCCATTACAGCTGTTTTTAAATCCTAGATATTTTTCCACTAGTGGTGTGGAAAACCTTTAGGTTCCCCTCCCACCCATTACGGCTATTTTCATTTCTATGCGTTTTACCTACTAGTGCTGTGTTCCACTACTAGGGGTGTCCCTCATTACTGTTGTTTTTCAATTCTGGGTGTTTTCCGCTAGTGCTGTGTTCCACTTCTAGGTGTTTCCCCAATACTGCTGTGCTTCAATACTAGGTGTTCTTCCCGCTAGTGCTGTGTTCCACTTCTAGGTGCAACCCCCCCATTACTGCTGTTTTCAATTCTAGGTGGTTTCCCTACTAGTGCGCTGTTCCACCTCTAGGTGTTTCCCCATTACTGCTGTGCTTCAATCCTAGGTGTTTTCCACTAGTGCTGTGTTACACTTCTAGGTGTTTCCCCATTACTGCTGTGCTTCAATCCTAGGTGTCTTTCCCACTAGTGCTGTGTTCCACTTCTAGGTGTCCCCCCCCCCCATTACTGCTGTTTTAAATTCTATGTGTTTTTCCACTAGTGCTGTGTTCCACTTCTAGGTGTGTCCTCCGTTACTGTTGTTTTTCAATTCTAGGTGTTTTCCCTACTAGTTCTGTGTTCCAGTTCTAAGTGTGTCCCCCATTCCAGCTGTTTTTCAATCCTAGGTATTTTTCCACTAGTGGTGTGGAAGACTTTTAGGTATCCCACCCAACAATCCACCCCCCACCACCCATTACGGCTTTTTGTAATTTCTGTGTGTTTTCCCACTAGTGCTGGGTTCCATTTCTAAGCGTGTCCCCATTACGGCTGTTTTTCAATCCTTGGTGTTTTCTGCTAGTAGTGTGTTCCACTTCTAGGTGTTTCTCCAATACTGCTTTGCTTCAATCCTAGGTGTTTTTCCCGCTAGGGCTGTGTTCCACTTCTAGGTTTGTCCGATCTACTACTGCTTTCCAATTCCAGGTGCTTCCCCACCACTGCTGTTTCTCCAATCTAGGGTTTGCCCTCTACCCCAGTGTTCCAATTCTAGGCGTGTCCCCTCCACTGCTGTGCCTCAAATCTAGGTGTCTCCCACTAGCGTTGTGTTCAAATTCTAGGTGTGCTCCCCATTTTCAAGGTTTTCAAATCTAGGTGTTTTCCCACTGGTGCCCCAATCCTATGTGTGTCCCATATTACTGCTGTGTCTGAAATGTAGGTGTTTGTCCCAAAAACGCTGTGCTCCCATTCTAGGTATTTCCCCATTACTGCTATGTTTTGAGTCTAGGTGTTTTCCCACGGCTGCTGTAGCTCCAATTCCAGGTGGTTCCTTTCTACTGCTGTTTTAGAATTCCAGCTGTTTCCCCACCACTGTCGTGTCTCCAATCTGGGGTTTGCCCACTATCCCTGTGTTCCAATTCCAGGTGCATCCCCTCCACTACTGTGTCTCAGATCTAGGTGTCCTCCACTAGTGCTATTCTCCAATGCAGGTGTGTTCCCCATTACTGCTGTTTTAAAATCCTGGTGTTTTCACAGTAGTGCTGTGCACCAATCCTGGGTGTTCCCCCATTACCGCTGTGTTTCGAGCCTAGGTTTCCTCATTACGAGTCCGGCAGGTAGCCGTGCCGGTAAAAACAGCACGCCTGCTGCCTGAGTCATTTTATTTTCTGCCGCCCGGCAATGGGCAATTACTGGGGCATTACAGCCCCAGTGGACCCGGTAATTGCCCATTGACAGGCGCCGGAAAAAATGACTCCCCATTCCCATTTGAGTCCCATTGGACGAATGGTCCCATTCAGAATGGTGCCGGTGCTACCGTCAAGGTCTGCGGGTGGATGCCATTCCGCCCGCCAGGTCAGACCTGATGCGTGAGACGGCACCCGCCCGCAGAACTCATAGTTTGCCGGTCCGGAAACAACGGTACCGGCAAGCTTACCAATACCGTTGTTTCCCGACCGGCAACCTTGTAATGAGGCCCTAGCTGTTTTTCCCACTAGTGATGTGCTCCAATTCTAGGTGTTTCCCTGGTGCTGCTGGGCTTCGAGTCTAGCTGTTTCCCACTGCCACTGTTATTACAATTCTAAGTGTTCACCCTCTATGGCTGTTAACCAATTATAGGTGTTTCCCCACCACTGTGTCTCCAGTCTGGGAGTTTGCCTACTGCTCCTGTGTTCCAATTCTAGGTTAGTCCCACTACTTCTGTGTTTGAATCTGAGTGTCTCTCCCACTGCAACTGAAAGTTAGCCACAGAGCCCAAAACCGCCCTGCCTGCAGCCAACCTATGTCCCCCTCAACTAATACTCATTGAACAGAACTACACCTCATAGCAACTCCCACAGGCCCATTGCCCTAGTTAGCCCAAGTTAGAGATGCTAAACAGGGTTTCACCATAAGCAAATCATAGACCCAACCACCCAAAGCTAGCCAGAGCAGCACCGTGCAAATCACCAATTGGGAAACCTCGGAACAGAACAGAACTGTGCCCTACAACAACAACCAGAGGACCACACACTCAGATCACCACAATCCCCAAAGGGACACCAAAACCACATATAGCCATGAAGGAAAATCAGTAAATGACTGATCCAGGAGGGCTCAAGCCCCTGTTTCCACAACCACAACATCAACAAGAGGACTCCTGCTCCAAGGATTTTAACCCACAATTTAAAAAACACCATGCCTTGCCACAAGAAAGACAAAGAAACTAGAATGGGAAACAAAAAGAAGAAGGAAACCCTAGCCAAACAAGAAGGTACCGATCAGCAAGATTTCACAACTCTGAAAACAGACTATCAGCAATAAACCGACAGGCAAGAAGCAAAACAAATACTAACCCCATCGGGATGCCGAACCCAGCACTCCAAAAAATGAACCACCCTAACCCACAGAAAAACTATGGACAATACACCAACAAGAATCAGGGACAAACTTGAATCCATTTCCTTCACCACGCCCCCTATATCACCAAAGACTGGAGCAAAGGACAGGCACCAACACAATTTACCAACTAGAACAAACCAAAAACAAACAACCCTGTCATCAATCTAATCAGACTATTTGACGAAGAGATAGACCACCCAAGAAAAACTCCTCCTAACAAGCACAACCAGGAGAGATCCGCCAGCAACGGAAACACGACCCACACCAGCCCTGACTGTCAATAGAACAAAAAACAACATACAAGGGAAATTACACAAACTACACTGCAGACTGCTCAACATTAGATCCATGGCAAAACACTCAACAGAAATGAATGACCACCTAGGCGAAGGAGGCACAGACGTGCTCTTTCTTAAAGAAATCTGGCTATCTGACAACTACAAAGCCACTGCGCACAAAGCCATACCTGATAACTTCAAATGAATACACGCCAACAGAGAAAACCAAAGACGAAGTGCAACTGCAATGATACGCAAAGAGCACATTCAAGTCTGTGAAGAGCACATTCAAGACTGTGAATCCCTCCTCATCAAGATTGAACTCAACGACCAAGCCAACATATTGTTCCTCCTGATCTACAGACCATCGTCCTGCAACCTGAATTTCGCGACAAAGCTAGCAGACTCCATTGCCATACTATCAACCTACCATGACAACCTAGTCATACTGGGAGACTTCAACATCTAGTTTGAAAAAGAAATCGAAACATCAGCAAACTCACTCTGCGCTCTCCTGGAAACACTGCACTTCAAGCAAATAGTAAATGGATCCACCCACAATGCGGGACACACCTTGGATGCAATCTTCTGCAGAAAGGGACTATGCGCATCCACGCAACCTACACTGATGGTATGGAGCGACCACTACCTGATAGCATTCTACATCAAACTACAAACCTGCTTACCGGCTTGGAAAGAAATACTACATGCCACCAAGAAAAGAAACTGGAAGAGCCTAGACCTGGAGTCCTTAACAAATTTGCTAGAATCGACCCAACATAACACAACAGAGCCAACCAAAACAACCCCAGACATAGCAGAAAACACACTCAGCATCTGGATTACCGAGCCCTAGACTACCTGGCACCAGCAAAACCTTTCAAAGCAACACCAAAAAACTAGTCACAAAACGGTTCACAGAAGAGCTGAAGGAACTAAAAAAAACAACTGCAAAATGGAAATATTATGGAGAGAACAGTACAACTGACAGGACAAAATAAAATACTAAAGACAACTCTGACTATACAAATCAACAGTACTCAAAGCACATAAAAAATACTACGCTACAAGAATCGAATCAGCAAACAACCCACAGAAAGAACTCTTCATAATCATCCAAGAGATTAAAAAAACCTTCATCCTGCAAGAAAGTCATCATCCGACACAAGCACTGTGTGACAGCCTCACCAACCACTTAAGATCAAAAATAGAAACAATCCAACAGACTATCAACACAAACCATGCTAATACCACCATGACCATTAAACCACAGACAACGGGTGAAACACTGAATACAGCAAGACTCACCCGCCTCGAACCAATAACCGAAGAAATCTTCTCCACACTTATTAAGGACACCAACCTTGCTGGATTTCCAAGTGGCCCTTGCCGTCCATACATCTTCAAAGAAATCCTCGACCACAAAAACCCTGCAACACACTTCCAGAACCTAATAAACCTATCACTCAAAACTTTAATTGTACCAACCTCCCTCAAATAAACATACATTAAACCACTGGTAAAAAAGGAATCAGAAAGTGCAGAAGATCCAAGCAACAACAGACCCATATCCAACTTGCCCTACCCAGCGAAGATCTTGGAGAACCATGTATACCATATCCTACTTAAATAAGTTGAAACAAATGGAATACTGGACCGCTCGCAAGTTGGCTTCAGACCAATGAGAGGAACAGAATCAGCAAGTGTATCAATATGGGATGACCTGAAAATGAATGCAGATATAGGACCATTACACGCAGACAATGAGTTCATATGATCTAGGACTCATTGTCAATGGTGAGCCAATCTATTCATGAATGGGGCCCTTTCCCTGGATCAAGAGTGAACTCTGAGACGGATCAGGTGATGACCTGTCTGGACAGGACCAGGGACCTGGGAGGGGAAAGCCTGGTCAGACTGCAGCAAATGTCTGTGGAATATTTAGGAATTCCTATGCCGGATGCATTCTCAAAGCTCCATCTCTGAAACCACAATGAAGACATGAAAGGAGGACTTGGGGAGGTGATCCGGTAGAATTAAAGCTATTGAGATGAACACAATGGGCCTCATTACGACCCAGGTTAACGGCGCCGTAAAAGGCTGCGGCGCCGTTAACCTATTAGCGCCTAATTACGAGGTCCCTTTGCGGGACCCGGCCTTAATGGCTGGTTTTACCAGCCGTTAAAATAGGGACCCGCAAAGGGACCTTGGTGCTAAGTACGATGCCGCAATTTGCGGCACCGTACTTAGCGCCTTCCCCATTCCCATTGAGCCCTATGGGGCAAAAATGGGAATGGGGAAGGGCCATGGAGGAAGGGGGAATTACCGCCCCCCCAACTTTGTAATGGGGTGGTAATTCCCCCTTTCTCTATGGCGGAGTCGGTAACTTACCGGCATGGACCATGGTGCTAATAGCACCATGGTCTTCCGCCAGGGTCGTAATGAGGCCCAATGTCCTCACGCCTCAATCTAGTACTAATGCTCTGGCGGGAACGTCCACCTTGCACCCCAGGGGACTGAGCTCTATATTCCCTAAATGTATTTGACGGCACAAGAAATCCAGAATTGATGTTCCTCTTCTAAACGTGATAACAACGGACCGTGGCTTAGCAGTGCCTGACTGGTGGAGCTACGCCTTGGTAGCTATGTCATAAGCTAGATGTTGGTTTGTGATACCCCAGTGCGGAAAAAGGTATGATGCCATTTTCACTGAGGGATATAGTCCCTTACCCTTACTGTTGGTTGCCTTAACAACCTGCAAGCACCCCCTGGTCGCCTTGACACTGAAAGGCTAACAGAAAATGTTGAGGAAACATTAGCTCAGCCCGAAAGTAATTCCATCCTGGTTGCAGCAGAAATAGCGGCCATTTTCTAAAACCTCCTAGACCGTGTTGGTTCTCTATCAGAGTGGGAACAACGGACTGTCAGGGAAGTATTAGCCAAGCAGCAGCATATGCCTTTTGCCCAAATAAGGGACTTTCTGGGGCGGCCTAGGGAACTTGGATCTACCATATGACTATGATGAAGGGTATTGAAAGCATTATAGAAAGTGGTAACCATAGCAGACTACAGAACAGGGCAATAGTCTCTCTGGAGCACTGGAGATGAATACCCCAGAATCAAGCCTTAGGGAAGAATCCAGCTCTGGTTTCTCAGTGGTCTGAATAATTGGGGCTTATCTTGGAATTAAAAGAGCTCAAGGTTTTATTGGGATCTTGCTTGCGCTGTCTCTGTATGCCTATACAGGGAAATACAGTACAAGATAAAATAATCCAGTGGCTATGGTGTATGAGAGGGGACATGCCTGGCTAACTGGCGGACTGCTCCTCAGCTCCGGGGAAGACAAGTGAGAACAGTAGAAGCCGCCGCAGGGAGCCGAGAAGAACCAGTAAGTGTCAAAGGACACTGGAGGAACCAGAGCGATCCAAAGGGACCGCAAATAATCAAAGGTCCCTAAGCACAAGTGAGTGCGAATTCTATTGAATGCTGAACTAAATGAAAATGGCTTTTTGAATGAAAACACATTACATTGAATACCAAACTAAATGTGAACTCCTATTTGATTAAGAACAAATAATATTAAGTATCGAACGAACACTTGGAAGTTAAATTGACAAATTGTGAATGTCAAATCATTTACCAGCAAGTGAACAAATACTTAAGTATTTGAATTACAACAAGTGGCAAATAAAACAAATACTTAAGTATTTGAATTACAAATGTGAGGAAGATTTGTGCTCTTATGACAAAGCAAAGACTGATGCAGAAAAGGGTTACGCTGGCCAAAAGGAAAGACAATTGTGGAAACCCCATAGCCCAAAGCAAAAGAGCCTGTAAGGGGCTAAACAAATCCAAGGAGAGACTTATGGTTGTGCGGCCTGCTATGGCAGGACCGTGTGGTCTGACTACTGTGACTAGACCAGGAAACTCTCTATTATAAAGATCACAGTCATCCTGAAGCAAGCTGAGCTGAAGCATAGGGTTCCTCGTTGCATGACCTGTAATGGGTGGACCGTGCGGTCTGATAACTGAGCATAGCCCAGGGAACCTTAAATGATGGACCACCAAAGGACATTGGGCCTCATTCCGAGTACGGCGCTAACCAATGGCGCTATTAACGCCTTGGTTGACGCCGTACCCGGACCGGCAGCGCCTTGGTGGATGGCGGAATTACCGCCCCATTCCAAGGTTGGCGGGGCGGTAATTCCCCATTCACCAAGGCTCTTCCCCATTCCCAAATGAGCCCCCATAGGGCTCAATGGGAATGGGGAAGATGCAAATAATGGTGACCGTTCATTACGGTCACCGTTATTGGCTTGGTGGCCCCTTTGCGCCCTCGACTTTAACACCTGCTCAAAGCAGGCGTTAAGGGCGAGGGCGCAGAGGGAACTCGGAGTATGGCGGTAAGGGAATACCGCCACCGGTCTCGTTACCGGTGGCCGCTATCCCTTACCGCCATACTCGGAATGAGGCCCATTGTAAGTAAGCTACTGAAAATTGTGAACTACTTCATAAGACAAGCCAGAAAGCAGATCAACTGATCCTGTTGTTTTCCTACATTGAATATTGAATATTGAACAAATAACTTTGGAACAAGTACTATTTTTAAGGGCCTCATTACACGGACAGCGGTGGACCAAGGTTCTATTAGCACCTTGGTCCATGCCGGTAAAATACCGGCACCGCCTTGGTGGAAAGGGGAATTACCGCCCTATTCCAAGGTTGGTGGGGCGGTAATTCCCCCTTCCCCCATTGCCCTTCCCCATTCCCATTTTTGCCCCATAGGGCATAATGGGAATGGGGAAGGTGCTAATTACGCCACCGCAAATTGCGGTACCGTAATTAGCTCCACTGGTCCCTTTGCGGGTTGGTTTTTAACGCCTGCAAAAAGCAGGCGTTAAATTCTCCAACCCGCAAAGGGACCTCGTAGTAAGGTGGTAAGGGTTTACCGGTAAACCCTTACCGCCTACCGTGTAATGAGGCCCTAAATCTTGGGGAAGGGAACCCTGATACTCGAATGAACTGAGAAGCTTTATCTTGGGGAAGGGAACCCTCAAGACCTTCTTTTGTGTTAACTGTATCATATTGAACTCGGGCAAGGGAACCTCAAGGCTTGTTTGGATATTGGTGCAACAAACAGCTATTGGAACTCTATGGAGCCTGAAGTGGAAGTGGAAGGCCCAAGAAGGACTTAAGCTGAGAGCAGCTGAGACTTAACTTTTGAACACTGTGTTGGTTAAGAAGAATCCCATACTTTGTTTATTTTAGATGTGAGGGCATGCATAGTTTTTTGGGGCACAGACAGAACTTAGATTTGGGTTTATAGACGTTCCTTAGTTTTCTTTAGGCAGGAGAAATCCCTACCTTACTTATAGGGCAAGTTAGGCCTTATACCGCCCTGGCATTTTGATAAAGCTCTTGAAACTTGAATTGTCTGTCTGTCTGTCTGTGTCATCTATTGATACCATGCCTGTCTCACAGACGTCACTGCTCCTGCCATTAGTCTGCCTTCTCCTTTCTCCCCCTTCCCAGCAAGCCTGCCTGCCCCCCCTCTTGGCTCTCTCGTTCCTCTGGTGCTTGTTTGCTTCTGAGCCGTTTACATCCTGCTCAGCCTCCTTTGCCTGTACCCGTTTCCTGACTCTTTTGGGGTATTTTTTCCAACAGTTATCTATCCACTACAACATCTCCCAGACCATTGTCTCCATGCCATGCTAATTCTGGGAGGCGAGCCAGTGGTGTGGTGCTTTTGCTGCATTCCATAGACTGCTTGCCACATAAAGCCTTTAATGGGGCTTTATGTGGTAAGCAGTCTATTAAATGAAACGCAAGCAGTCCAGCACCTACCAAACAGCACAGTGTAATGCGACACTGGCTGGTCACCGGTCAGGTTCGAATCCCCAGCATGGGAAAAGGAAAAAAAACTGTCTTTTCTTGCTGTTCGGAATGGTGGGTGACTACATTTAATATGCATTTAAATGGCCACCATAACTGTGCCATTGTCCCCCACAGTATGCAGTTTTATGCAGTCTTCCCTTCGGATGCTGCATAAAACTGCATGCTACTGGGACAACGACACACTAATGGTGGCCATTTAAATGCATAGTCTTTTAGTTCATTCCACACATTTCTTTTTTTTTTTTACATTTCAACTACTGGGGACAGCCTGCAGGCGACAGGAGTGAAGCAACACAAAAGAGATAGAAAAACATATTTGTGCTCAGATCTATCTTCTTTCTGCGCAAGAAGATAGATTTGGACACTAACTTGTTTGTTTCGCGATGTTTCAAAATAGCATTAGACTTATGCTATTTTGTTAGGTAATTGTTAATGTATGCAGATTGGTGCTGGTGGGTATGAACATTTTGTTTGGGTTCCACAACTTGCGGGACATGCACAGCACACTTCAGGCCAGGCCCACCCTTTAGACAATGGCCCTCATTACATCCCCCTCGATTTTTCACCCCACTTACAGCACTGGCCATAATCCTCCCCGGACAATATCTATTCATATTTTGTACCTTCAAGTGTGCTCAGGTGCTGCTAATGAGCCTGCTTCAGCACTGGGCGAGTCAGTATGTAAGCAACTGCCTGTAGGAGCACAGGGCTCTTGCATTGAGTTCACTCAAAGCCCCATGTGCTTTGATCCTTGCATTTCTGCTGTGTCTGGTTGTTGCTGTTGAACCTGCTCCTGTTCCAGTGCCCTTTGCTCCCTGCTCTGAAGGCCTGCTACTCTGGCTGCACTGCCCTGCCTTTTTCCTTGCCAGCAGTCCCTTGATGTGTGCCCGTAGTCTGTGTTACCTGGCTTTAGCTTCCTTGATTCAAGTCCTGAGTTTCCTTGTTATCTGTCTGAAGCACTGCCTTTGTTATTCCAGTCCAGAGTTACAGTTCCTTGTATTCCTTGTTACCAGACTTCAGTTCAGACTTGTTGGGCCTCATTACGGCTTGGGCTGGAGCCATGCTGCTATTGGCGGCATGGCTGCCACCAAAACCGGGTCCGGGTTCCCTGAATGGGGAATTACCAGGCCATTCTGAGTTTGGAGGGCCCGGTAATTCCTCCTTCCAGGTACCCGGACCTTCCCCATTCCCATTTGAGCCCCCATAGGCTCAATGGGAAGGGGGAGGGAGCTAACAATGGGCCGGTCGTAATTACGACCGGCATGTTGTTAGCTCCCTCTTCCCCTCGCGGGACCCGGTAAGGACGCCTGGTTTTACCAGGCGTCCTTACCGGGTCCCGCGAGGGGACCTCGTAATCAGGTGGAATGGTGTTAACGGGCCCGCCACCATTAGCGGAGCCCGTTAACCCATTCCCCCTGACTTGCAATGAGGCCCGTTATCTTCTATTACAGCGCCCAACTCTGAATGCTCATGGAAAGGATCAGCAGGAGTGAGTGTCTGTGGCTGGACCCTAAAGCACGAAAAAAGGAAACAGTACTCACAAGACTGAAGCCTGTAACGGTCCAGCAGGAACTGAACAGTTACTTACTCTTAAAAGAGGAACCAGCACACTGTTAACAATATGGCACAAAGTACAACACGGACACTTGACAAAGGAAAGGGGCAGAGATTGCCTGCTGGGAAATCTCAGGACCAAAACTCTGGACTAACTAGCTCCGAAGGCTAGCATTTCGCCTGACCCTGTGAGAAACTCTTCCCCATTCTGTGTATACCACAATTGGGAACATAACGTGTTTGTCTTACTTGTACTCTCTGCCCCTTTCTCTTCACTGCCTTTGCTACCCGTCTGTAGTTATTACCTGTCCTTTATTGCCTGTAGGACTCCTTACACTCCTGTCTCTTGTGCCCTTTTCTCCCCTCGGCTTTCTGGACATGTCTCTGCCTTCAAGCCCCTGACAGAGGTGATCAAACAAAGTGAGTTGTTGCTTATGATATAAACATGAACACATAGCAATCGTCAACCATCCATACCACCCACCCCCGCACTCCATCTGCACCCTTTATTGCAATTCTGCAACCAGGAAAACCACTGCAAGTCGGTGACTGGCCCTTCACAGAGGGACACAAACCCCACAAAGGAGGATATCCACTTCCTGCTGCCCCTAGAAATAGTCGGACCAAATGTGGAAAGGCCTCAGCTGCCTCCGCTTCTACAATGACAAACCATTCGGCCCGTTAGTCCACCTTACGTTCTGTAGGGTACCACACTAAGGACACTACATTCAGGTCTACCAAATATTTCCTGACTTCCAACATCTTCTGCTGCCAGGTCTTGAAGACGCACTCCAGGTCCAGGAATAAGAGAAGCCTTCGACCTCCAACTCTGTGAATTTGATCCTTGCTAACTTTTGCATTATTCCTCTCAGACATTCAGATTCCCAAGAACCATCCCTGCTGCATTTCCAGCAACCACAGAGGATGTTCCGGCCCAGCAAGTTGGAGGCTGGAATGCTCTCATGACCCGATACATCTCACCATTTTCTGTGGTTATGAAGCGTTGCACGCAGTTGATCTGAAGTCACTTTTGACCAAACACACAGGACTCTTACTTTTGCTGCCATCTACACTTTTGGCAACTTGCGTCCTCTTATGAAGTCACAATCCTATTCTTTATCTCTATAATATCTTGTAACTGGGTTTCTGTGTGGGCAACCTTCTCCTCCAAGTTTTGGAGTTGAGCCCACAGATGAATCTAGCAATATCGTCACTGCTTCCCTGGAGGGAAACTTCTCTTATGATTAGGGGAAAGGCAGAAGCTACCCGACTTTGGCCCTGGGGTGGCTATAGTGGGAGGACCCCATGAGGGAAGTCAACCCTTGGGGAGGCGGACCAAACTCGCTACATCAAGACAGTTTCTTTAGCCTCTAGTAACACCCACTTGCCCCCGCCCATCCAATCCTGTATGGCATACTGTAATCCGGGTGTAGAACCTCCATTTATGACCAATCACCAACCATATTTACATTCTCCTTTGCTTGATGACACACTGAGGTGCGGAAGAGGGCTTAAGCAATGAAGATCACTAGAACCGGAAAGCAAACTACGCATTCTAGATGTTGGAAAAGGTTAACAGGTGCAGGGACAAATAAATGCACCACATCTGGAGAGACGGAAAGACTCACTTTTCCCGTCGTCGTTCGGGACATCAAAGGAGAGCAGGCTGCAGTGTGGAGCAGAGAAGCTGCTGGAAGTGCCTTCCAGAGAAGTCTAGAAGCAGAAGGTTTGCCTCACTTGAGTCATGGGCAGCAGGAGCTGTCGGGGGAAGAAGAAGGAAAAGCAGGAATCAGAGAGCACACAGGGCACTCGTCCAGCCGGCAAGCAAGCAGCAGCAGTGAAAACCGTGCAACACAAAGGATGCCAAGGTTGCCGACAGAGACCAGTGAGCCCAGAGAGCGAGGTTGGGACCCTGGGGCTCTTCATGGCAGATGCAACGCACCATTGATGAACCTGGTAAGCACAAACAGGGGGAGCTGGGACACTGGGGCGATTGAGCAAAGAGACTGATTGCTGACTCAATATTTAAAAAGTATAATTAAATAATCTTGGAACTATATAAAAGAGAAGGTGATTACTGGTGCAAAGTATGAGTGCAGGACCCACACCCAAATACTGAACCAAATAAGAAGGTCCTGGCAGAAGAGTGCACCAGGCATACAGCAAGTCTGGGACCTGCACCCAGGTACGAAATAAGAATGTCCTGGCATGAGAGTATACCAGGCATACACCGAGTTTGGGACCTGCACCCAAATAACGAAATCAGAAAGTCCTGGCAGGAGAATAAACCTGGCATAAAGTAAGTCTGGGACTCGCACCCAAGTAATGAAATAAGAAAGTCCTGGCAGGAAAGTAAACCAGGCATACAGCGAGTCTGGGACCTGCAACCAAGTGATCAAACAAGAGAGTCCTGTCAGTAAAGGAAACCTGGCATACAGAGAGTCTGGGACCCACACCGAATTAAAATTATTGAACTTGGAAAAAGGGGAAAGCAGTCCCCGAAATGTGCGGAATCTAGGGGAAGGAAGTCTCCCTCCTCTTTTGCTGTGTAGTATGTAAAGTGTGAAAAGGTCAAGAAAACTCAGGAGAATCGGCATATCGTTTGAGCATGTGAAATGTGAAACTATGTAACCTATACATTGTGGAGAAGCTAAGGAAATTTAGGTGACAAGCACAACCCTGCAAACTGTGAACTCAGAACCGTGAAACCTGTGAATTGTGAAAAAGCTATGAAAGCTCAGGGACAGAGGCACACTCCTTACGCATGTGAATTGCGGAACAGTGAAAGCCCAGCCTAAAAATACTCCTTTAGATTGTGCAATGGTATAACCCAGAAGAGAGAGAACGTATATCTTGAGTTGATGAACTGTGTAAACCGGAGGAAACTCAGGGGAAGAGTCATTCCCCCTGAGATTGTGGGATATGGTAATGTGAAAGTGAAGAACATTGAAGACATAGGGCCTCATTACGACCCAGGCGGATTTCGCGGTGCTAAATGCACCGCGAAGCATGGCGGAAAGCCGCCGATAGCGCCATGGGGGTTGGCGGATTTACCGCCCCATTCCGACCTTGGCGGGGCGGTAAATCCCCAATCCCCATTCTGCCCTTCCCCATTCCCATTTTTGCCCCATAGGGTATAATGGGAGTGGGGAAGGAGTTAATTACGCCGCCGTAAAGTACGGCGGCGTAATTAACAACGAGGTCCCGTAGCGCCATGGTTTTCTCCGCCTGGTAAAACCAGGCGGAAAAGGCCGCCATGGCGCTACGGGAACTCGTAGTATGGCGGAGAGGTACGCCATGCACTACGCTGGCGTAAAACCCTCTCCGCCAGGGTCGTAATGAGGCCCATAGAAACATCCAGGGCAAGGGAAGACCCCCTTTTACTGGTAGAGCTTTGTTCGTTTTCTTTTACACTTTAGAATTTTTTGTTGGAACTTTGAGATAAGCTGTAGGTGATCAGCTACAAGATATTTTCCCCTTCACGTTATATTGGGTTTAATGTGTGAGGTTCAGGTTAGGATTTTGGACACAGGACAGAGAACATTTTGTTTTGGACACTCTGACACAGACGTTCCTTAGTTTTGTTGAGGTTGGGAAACCCCTCCTAGAGTTAGTGATGGGTAGAATTTCCCCAACCCCTATTTTATTTCATCAATAAAAGTCATTAACTATCACCATAAGTCCCACTGTGTCCGAGTCTTTCTCTTGATCCCTCACAGCCCCCACTGCCTGTAGTCTCTATCTAGTCCTGCACATACAAACATTTGTTGCCTCTACTTGTAATTCCATTAAGGGTGCTGACTTTCCAACTTTATCCTCCGTTGGTTGGCGCTGTGGACCATTGGTTGTGGGTTTTTTTATATCGAAAGCAAGAAACTGGGGTAATTTTACTGTCGTGAAGTCAAAATTGCATGATGTGTGTAGAGTGTGTGTACAGTTGCAGCAATTGGACTTATTGTCCATGTTTGGTATTAGAATGTATATGGGCAGAAAAAAGAAGAAATGTGGGCCTTCTTTTTTATTCCGATCATACATCTTTTTTGCATGAATACAGTATTGAAGAGTATCACATTAGAGAATGTTTTATATATTTTGTGCAACTTCGTAACTAATAACATTCATATTAACTGGTCTTATCAATGGTCGGATTCAACTGATGGGGGATATTTGTTCCAAAGAGTTATAATTGTGTAGTATTATACTTCGATGCATCCTTGTTCTGTAGAACTTCTGAGGAATGGTGTGTTTTTTGGCCCTGATGAATGCTAGCAACCGATGCACAGCTGAAACCAGTCAACCCTTTTTAATGAGGGTCCAGATGCTCGTGAAGCTGTAGAATAACTATCGTTTTTTGGGAGGTTTTTAATGCTGGTGCTCTGTGTCCACCTCCTTAAAAAGCTTTGAAGGGACCATAACATAATTCTTCGTGTTTGGTTGTCTAGATTTCACGAGGTATCAGTATTTGGTCCATTTGCTCAACTTGGAATGCCTCTGGCAAAAAAAAAAAAAAAAACGGCTCCATTCCCTTTGATCCACCAATACAGGAGCGAGAGGGGCAGGGAGATAGGGTAGAAAGGATAAAGGAGGGTACAGGGGTTAACCCCTGTAAAAAAAAAAAGGATGAAGGGGAAGCGGCCACCAGTATTTTGACTGTCAGCATTCCAAGTGCAACAAAGTGACATATAACTGTGCTATCCGTTTATACCATTTAGTAAATTGGGTACATGTGGATAGATTGGGACACATGTCAGGATGTGCAACACTCATTGATCTTGGATTTTGCTCATTTCTTTTGGCTGCTCTTCTGGCTCGGCATAACACACTATTTGTGACTCAGAGACTGTCATTCCTAAATAGGGAAAGCTGCACATTTGATAAGTATATGTGTGTCTTGCTGTTAGAGTGGCGATACAACTAGGCGAAGCATGCAAAAAATAAGAATTGGCTAAGTGAACAGTTTTGATTTTTTGTAGGCATGGGAGAGTCACTGTGATGAAACTGACGAGGCTGTTACTCCTTTCCCAGAGCGGCCTCTCCCGATGGGGCTAGGGGACGGCAGCCGCTACCTGATCCTGATGCTGCGGGTGGCTATATGAGGGAGGACCACATGGGAGAGGTCACACTCAGGGCGATGACACAGCATTGTCAGATAGGAACACATATCCCCCCTTTCCCTTTTAAGGATACTCCCTTCATATCTCAAGCCTTTATGGCTTAGTGTGACAGTTCCCTTCCACTACCCACAACACCTACTTAATATCGTGTGAGTAAAACACCAACAACTCTCTGTCCCCTATTTGTATGGAAACACTGGGACGAAGAGGCTGACTGGAGCAATAAAGATCCATGAATGTAAAAAGCACAAGCTGTGCTCTAATCGGTCTGAGCATTTGATAGGTGCCGGGACACTTAAAAACCCCATCCAGCATGACTGGGAGAGAAGCTGTCTGGAGTATTCCTGTGAAACTGGGAACGCCAAGAGAGAAGGAATGCAAGAGCGAGAGGGAGATCCGATGAGGAGGACCGCCTGGACACACTGCCCAAAGCTACCTTCTGGCCAACCTCTGGCTTGTTTCTGGCCAGGAAACGATATTCCAATCGGGAAAAGAGATAGCCTGTCCCAAGAACCCAGATGTGGGTGGAGAGCCAAGCAAGAAGCAGGCGTCAGAGACAGCCAGGCCCAAGATCCCAGACGTGGGTGGTGTGCCGAATGAGAAGCAAGCGGCAGAGAAACCGCTGACCACCGAAGGCACACAAATGCCACCGACCAGACAGGAGGAAGCAGCACAACAGAGAAACAGGTACACGGGCAGAGCGATGGGTGCTGAAGGTCCGGGAAGTCACAGGAAGCCCTGAGCTACTGAGAGTAAAGGGTCGAGGGACTCCAGGGCAGAAACCAAACCAAATAAAGTACACTCAGTCTTGGCAGCGAGGCGAGCCAAGTCATTGTAACAGAAATAGGACAACGTTACGTTTTGAACCCGTCACTAAGTATTTTTGTGGGAATTGTATGACGAAGCCCTGTCAAGAGCGTACACCAGGCCAAGCCGAGTCTCTGAATTAAGTCACAGTGACTGTGGAGAATAACCTGGCCGGGGAGTATACTAGACAAAGTCAAGTTTGTGAATCAAGTATATAAAGTGAACTGTATGGAAAGTCTTGGTAGGAGGGTAAACCAGGCAAAGTCAAGTTTGTGAATTAAGTGCATAAATTGAATTATACAAGAAAAGCCCTGTCAAGAGCGTACACCAGGCCAAGCCGAGTCTCTGAATTAAGTCACAGTGACTGTGGAGAATAACCTGGCCGGGGAGTACACCACGCATCCTATAAAGCTGGGACTAGAATTGAAGTTGCATTATATTTAAATAGTTTGTTGTCCAAAGAACCCCAAGGAAGACTCATGCCCTTAGGAGTTTGGAAGTATCTTGAACAGACCTGGGGAAGGGAGAACATGTCCTGAAACTTGACCTGCAATGCCAAGAGGAGGGAGATATCCTCTGGGTTATAAAGAACCTTTGTTGTTTTGTTGAACTGTTGTGTTGGGGAAGAAAGACCCGGGGAAGGGAGCCATTCCCTGGAACTGTGCACCTTATTCATTGGGAACTGTTGTGTTGGATTTACATCTTTCTTTGAACATTTGTGCACCTTTCAAAGCCAAGGACATTACCCATAACACTTTAAAGTTACTTTAGAATGTGAGTGCTAGAATAGGATTTCGGGTGCAGGACGCTTTATTCTGGACATCTTGACATGGACAGACCCTTAGTTTTAGTTTAGGTAGGGAAAATACCTTGTAGGGTAGGGACAGTGAGGCATTTTCCAAACCCCCCTTTTGTGTTTATCAAAGTTTATAACCAAAGCATGAGGTCTCTGTGTCCACGGCTCATCCCTGACTCCTCACAGCACCTTCCAAAAACTGCCATAAGGATGCAACCTAGCTATAAAATGCCAACAGCGGGCAAATGGTGTTAGTTACTGGGCATATTATGGCAGGGCCTGTACAAGAACCAAAACTGTGTGCTGTGCTAATATTGTTTTTTAACAGGAATTCAATGCAAAGAACAGGCGCAAGGACACACATATTGCTTTTCAACATCTACATGTGCCCACTAACACCATCACAAACACTAGCACACACCCGAGGCACTTAGTCTTACCCATATGGTTACAATGCACGGGGCCCCCCGCACCAACTCCCACATGCAAAACAACACTCACAGACGCCAGTTCCTCCTGTTCCTGAACCAGTGTTCAAAGTGGACGGCAGCGGTTCTGAGCGGTGCTCCTCTACTTTTTTTTAATTACATTTCACCGTTCCTATACTTTTATTTTTAAAAGAAACCGTTCTGGAATGATTTTGTTTTAAAATAAAAGTGTGGGAAGAAGTTGAAACTTGCACTTCAGTGCCCTGCACTGAACGTTCCCTTAAAAAGCGGGTGCGTTTCTTTTGGGGGGTTTGTATCGTGCGTGGGAGTGGACCTGGCAATGGGGTGTGAGGGAAGCTGGTCAGGCCAGCTGGCAACATAGTTCCACTACTTCTTTTTGTACACTTAGACCACTGTCCTGAACCTGCACCCAGCCAGGGGCGCCTGGAGGCTGCCTCTGGGTGGCAGCGGCGCACGGTATGAATCAAAATAACGTAAAGATAGTGGCTGATGTTGGCGTGGTTTTTTAAGGCGCTTTTTTGTTAGAGCAGGAGGCACGATACAAACGGGAGAGTTCACAAGACTGGAGCAGCGACCAGTTAAAAGAAGGCAAACAATACAACCAGGAAGTATACAATAAAGGTTAGGAGTTAGTGGGACCAGGGAGACTCACGACAAAGCCAGGAGACTTGGAAAAACGAAGGCACAGGACTCAGTTCTGCGATGAAATCAGGAGGCCCAATGCTGAAATGAGAAGAGTTCGCAAGAATCGCCATGAATCGGGGCACACCAACCTCGCGTTCCTGCTTCACACCACATTGTGGGAAAGACTGAAGATATGTGTTATACGGGATAAAGTACCCCCTACCAGATGATACGAGGATATTTGCAGTCAGTGGGGTGTCACCTGACACAACTGAGGCTCGAGGCTGATGGCAGAGCCCTTTTACAGGTTTGGGTCTATTTGACCTAAAACATTTGACCTAATCACATTTGATCACATTGATTGGACCTTTTTTCAGTCTAAGATGCAGGGGGAGCCCCCCGAAACCCAGCATCCCATCTCCCCTCAACCTAATCTATGCCCTTACTCAGCCCCACATATATATTTAATTATATTTGACCGAAAAAGGTCAAACAAATTCGATCAAATGTTTTATGTCAATTATGCTAATACCCTTTTACAAGGTCATGGAACTGCACTGCCACGTGCAATCCTTTTAAAGTATGGGATGGGGTATTTTATTCCTTATAATACACGATCACATGCTCGTCCCCTGCAGTGCTGGCCTCTGTACACATGCTGACACAGGATATCGTTCAAGTGTTTGCATGAAGGTTAGATGCAGAATCTTTTTAGCAACAAACACCGCCAAATCACGTTTCACAGTGATTATTGCAAGCAAGTATTTTGCAGAGATTAAACAAATGCCTCGTTTGTGCTTTTAAATGGGTGGTACCACGAGCGACGCCAGCGGTAGCTCAATAAACATTGCAGGGAAACAATCGCCTTATCATGAAACGGCTTTGGGTTATCAGAAAGGAATGTGAAAAGCTGGGCTTTTGTTATTCTGGCCTGTGCTGGCTCAGGCCGCAGCACTGTGGAGTCACACACAACTGCAATAGGTTATTACAGGTGGGAGTGATGTCACATGCTTATGCTGTTTTGATGGCAGAGGAGTACTGAGGTCAGACTTATAAGAGCAGCATGTAACATGCTTCCGTACAGGTAATGCGGGGTTCGATGCATAATTGATTGTCACTTTTTCACTAAATACATTGCAATGCAAAACATGTGCAAATATAACTGTAGAAAAAAATCTGGAGCCTGCTGATGAAATCAGGAGCTGCACAGGGTCTATTCCGGGGTCTCTTAAGTCCTGGCGTAGCCAACCATCGCGCAGGGTGATGCAACAGCGCAGGACGCACGTGCGCAACACCTGCTGCTGCCGGTAACATGTGCACTTGGCTGTCCTTCAGCAACTCCTCTGCTCCGGGCCCCCTGCCGCAGGCGCTGGCAATGCCCGCGCTCTGCTTTTAGCATGCTCTGTAAGGCAGCCGCCATGCCCTGGCAGGAGGGGTGACCCAGGAGCCTTTGACAGCTGGCCCTGCAGCACTCTAGCCAGGCTTGGGAGTTGCACAGCCGTCGCTGGGGTCAACTTTCTTGGACTTTTGGACCTTGACAATGGCTTCTGTACCCTCCGCCCCTGCCCGGGCAGCCGTAAACCGGTGTCCACGGCGAGTGCTCCAGGCCCAGGGCGCCAGAGGGGTGCTGAAAAACAGGCCAGGGCGATACGACCCGGACCCCACTGTCTTCCCGGGCCACCCTGGTTGGAGAGTTGACATTGGCAGGAGTACCTGGGTGCGAGGAGCTGGCCGGCTGGAACTGGGCAGACCTGGTCACTGGGACAAAGCTTGGGAGATCTGGGGCGCTGTCCCAGCAGCTAAGGATGGCGCCACTCTGCGCCCCACGGCACAGCCGTGGGCATGCAGCTCCCTGCAGCTGGGGAACACCTGCCTGCTTTTTCACTGGTCTATGCAGAGAAGAGGCTGGCGCCAGCCATGTTCCCATGCCCCAGCCTCAGTGTCCAGGCTGCCAGGAGAAACCCAGAATGCTGGAAGCCTGCATCTCGTCTTGGGGCCCGGGGCCCCCGCCCTGTGGAAGTGGCAACTTGTGTGGAGGAAGGGGATATCACCGGAAGTGACACGGATCCACTATACACAATGTGGTGTGAAGCAGGAACGCGAGGTTGGTGTGCCCCGATTCATGGCTTCACCTGTAGTCCACTCCCAATGCATGCCTTTACCTGTAGTCCACTCCCAATGCAAGCGTCCTTTACCTGTAGTCCACTCCCAATGCATGCCTTTACCTGTAGTCCACCCCCAATGCAAGCCTTTACCTGTAGTCCACTCCCAATGCAAGCGTCCTTTACCTGTAGTCCACTCCCAATGCATGCCTTTACCTGTAGTCCACTCCCAATGCAAGCCTTTACCTGTAGTCCACTCCCAATGCATGCCTTTACCTGTAGTCCACGCCCAATGCATGCCTTTACCTGTAGTCCACTCCCAATGCAAGCGTCCTTTACCTGTAGTCCACTCCCAATGCATGCCTTTACCTGTAGTCCACTCCCAATGCATGCCTTTACCTGTAGTCCACTCCCAATGCAAGCCTTTACCCAATGCAAGCGTTTACCCGTAGTCGTGCTTCAGGGCATGGCTTTACCTGTAGTCCACTCCCAATTAATGGCTTCACTTGTAGTCCACTCCCAATGCATACCTTTACCTGTAGTCCACTCCCAATGCATACCTTTACCTGTAGTCCACTCCCAATGCATGCCTTTACCTGTAGTCCACTCCCAATGCAAGCCTTTACCTGTAGTCCGCTCCCAATGCAAGCCTTTACCTGTAGTCCACTCCCAATGCAAGCCGTTACCTGTAGTCCACTCCCAATGCATGCCTTTACCTGTAGTCCACTCCCAATGCAAGCATTTACCCAATGCAAGTGTTTACCTGTAGTCCTGCTTCAGGGCATGCCTTTACCTGTGGTCCACTCCCAATGCACGCCTTTACCTGTAGTCCACTCCCAATGCAAACATCCTTTACCTGTAGTCCACTCCCAATGCATGCCTTTACCTGTAGTCCACTCCCAATGCAAACGTCCTTTACCTGTAGTCCACTCCCAATGCATGCCTTTACCTGTAGTCCACTTCCAATGCATGCCTTTACCCGTAGTCCACTCCCAATGCAAGCCTTTACCTGTAGCCCACTCCCAATGCAAGCCTTTACCTGTAGCCCACTCCCAATGCAAGCCTTTACCCGTAGTCCACTCCCAATGCAAGCCTTTACCTGTAGCCCACTCCCAATGCAAGCGTTTACCTGTAGTCCTGCTTCAGGGCATGGCTTCACTTGTAGTCCACTCCCAATGCATACCTTTACCTGAAGTCCACTCCCAATGCATGCCTTTACCTGTAGTCCACTCCCAATGCAAGCCTTTACCTGTAGTCCACTCCCAATGCAAGCGTTTACCTGTAGTCCACTCCCAATGCATACCTTTACCTGTAGTCCACTCCCAATGCAAGCCTCCTTTGCCTGTAGTCCACTCCCAGTGCAATCCTCCTTTGCCTGTAGTCCACTCCCAATGCAAGCCTTTACCTGTAGTCCTGCTCCCGGGCATGGCTTCACCTGTAGTCCACTCCCAATGCATGCCTTTACCTGTAGTCCACTCCCAATGCAAGCCTTTACCTGTAGTCCTGCTTCAGGGCATGGCTTTACCTGTAGTCCACTCCCAATTCATGGCTTCACTTGTAGTCCACTCCCAATGCATACCTTTACCTGACGTCCACTCCCAATGCATGCCTTTACCTGTAGTCCACTCCCAATGCAAGCCTTTACCTGTAGTCCACTCCCAATGCAAGCGTTTACCTGTAGTCCTGCTTCAGGGCATGGCTTCACTTGTAGTCCACTCCCAATGCATGCCTTTAGCTGTAGTCATGCTACAGGGCATGGCTTCACTTGTAGTCCACTCCCAATGCATACCTTTACCTGTAGTCCACTCCCAATGCATACCTTTACCTGTAGTCCACTCCCAGTGCAATCCTCCTTTGCCTGTAGTCCACTCCCAATGCATGCCTTTACTTATTTTTATTTATTTTATTTTATTTTATTTTATTACATTTGTTATACGCCCAGACCCGGGGGTATCACGGCGTAGTTACAGACAATGGGATAATGCAATCTTAGAATGAACATAGAGGTGTAAATGTATAACAATCAAAAATGTACAATAATAGGAATCAATAATATACACTAATATACAAAGCAGTCAGGTAAAAAAGTTGATTGGTGGGGATTAGTGCACTGGTTCAGTTAGAACTTGTTGAAGAGCCAAGTCTTCAAAAGGCTTTTGAATTTACCTGTACGTCCACTCCCAATGCATGCCTTTACCTGTAGTCCTGCTCCCGGGCATGGCTTCACCTGTAGTCCACTCCCAATGCATGCCTTTACCTGTAGTCCACTCCCAATGCAAGCCTTTACCTGTAGTCCTGCTTCAGGGCATGGCTTTACCTGTAGTCCACTCCCAATTCATTGCTTCACTTGTAGTCCACTCCCAATGCATGCCTCCTTTACCTGTAGTCCACTCCCAATGCATGCCTTTACCTGTAGTCCTGCTCCCGGGCATGGCTTCACCTATAGTCCACTCCCAATGCATGCCTTTACCTGTAGTCCACTCCCAATGCATGCCTTTACCTGTAGTCCACTCCCAATGCAAGCCTTTACCTGTAGTCCACTCCCAATGCAAGCCTTTACCTGTAGTCCACTCCCAATGCATGCCTTTACCTGTAGTCCACGCCCAATGCATGCCTTTACCTGTAGTCCACTCCCAATGCAAGCGTCCTTTACCTGTAGTCCACTCCCAATGCATGCCTTTACCTGTAGTCCACTCCCAATGCATGCCTTTACCTGTAGTCCACTCCCAATGCAAGCCTTTACCCAATGCAAGCGTTTACCCGTAGTCGTGCTTCAGGGCATGGCTTTACCTGTAGTCCACTCCCAATTAATGGCTTCACTTGTAGTCCACTCCCAATGCATACCTTTACCTGTAGTCCACTCCCAATGCATACCTTTACCTGTAGTCCACTCCCAATGCATGCCTTTACCTGTAGTCCACTCCCAATGCAAGCCTTTACCTGTAGTCCACTCCCAATGCAAGCCTTTACCTGTAGTCCACTCCCAATGCAAGCCGTTACCTGTAGTCCACTCCCAATGCATGCCTTTACCTGTAGTCCACTCCCAATGCAAGCATTTACCCAATGCAAGTGTTTACCTGTAGTCCTGCTTCAGGGCATGGCTTTACCTGTAGTCCACTCCCAATGCAAACGTCCTTTACCTGTAGTCCACTCCCAATGCATGCCTTTACCTGTAGTCCACTTCCAATGCATGCCTTTACCCGTAGTCCACTCCCAATGCAAGCCTTTACCTGTAGCCCACTCCCAATGCAAGCCTTTACCTGTAGCCCACTCCCAATGCAAGCCTTTACCCGTAGTCCACTCCCAATGCAAGCCTTTACCTGTAGCCCACTCCCAATGCAAGCCTTTACCTGTAGCCCACTCCCAATGCAAGTGTTTACCTGTAGTCCTGCTTCAGGGCATGGCTTCACTTGTAGTCCACTCCCAATGCATACCTTTACCTGTAGTCCACTCCCAATGCATGCCTTTACCTGTAGTCCACTCCCAATGCAAGCCTTTACCTGTAGTCCACTCCCAATGCAAGCGTTTACCTGTAGTCCTGCTTCCGGGCATGGCTTCACATGTAGTCCACTCCCAATGCATGCCTTTACCTGTAGTCCACTCCCAATGCATGCCTTTACCTGTAGTCCACTCCCAATGCAAGCCTCCTTTGCCTGTAGTCCACTCCCAGTGCAATCCTCCTTTGCCTGTAGTCCACTCCCAATGCAAGCCTTTACCCGTAGTCCACTCCCAATGCAAGCCTTTACCTGTAGTCAGCTCCCAATGCAAGCCTTTACCTGTAGTCCACTCCCAATGCAAGCCTTTACCTGTAGTCCACTCCCAATGCAAGCCTTTACCTGTAGTCCACTCCCAATGCAATCCTCATTTACATGTAGTCCACTCCCAATGCATGCCTTTACCTGTAGTCCACTCCCAATACAAGCCTTTCCTGTAGTCCACTCCCAATGCATGCCTTTACCTGTAGTCCACTCCCAATGCAAGCCTCCTTTGCCTGTAGTCCACTCCCAGTGCAATCCTCCTTTACCTGTAGTCCACTCCCAGTCCTGCAACAGGGCATGGCTTTACTAGCAGTCCACTCCCAAGGCATGCCTTCACCTGTAGTCCTGCTACAGGGCATGGCTTCACCTGTAGTCCACTCCCAATGCATGCCTTTACCTGTAGTCCACTCCGAATGCATGTCTTCACCTGTAGGCCTGCTACAGGGCATGGCTTCACTTGTAGTCCACTCCCAATGCAAGCCTCCTTTGCCTGTAGTCCACTCCCAGTGCAATCCTCCTTTACTTGTAGTCCACTCCCAGTCCTGCTACAGGGCATGGCTTTACTTGAATCAACTCCCAATGCATGCCTTTACCTGTAGTCCTGCTACAGGGCATGGCTTCACTTGTAGTTCACTCCCAATGTAAGCCTTTACCTATAATCCTGCTACACGGCATGGCTTTACTTGCAGTCAACTCCCAATGCATGCCCTTACCTGTAGTCCTGCTACAGGGCATGGCTTCACCTGTAGTCCACTCCCAATGCATGCCTTTACCTGTAGTCCACTCCGAATGCATGTCTTCACCTGTAGGCCTGCTACAGGGCATGGCTTCACTTGTAGTCCACTCCCAATGCAAGCCTCCTTTGCCTGTAGTCCACTCCCAGTGCAATCCTCCTTTACTTGTAGTCCACTCCCAGTCCTGCTACAGGGCATGGCTTTACTTGAATCAACTCCCAATGCATGCCTTTACCTGTAGTCCTGCTACAGGGCATGGCTTCACTTGTAGTTCACTCCCAATGTAAGCCTTTACCTATAATCCTGCTACACGGCATGGCTTTACTTGCAGTCAACTCCCAATGCATGCCCTTACCTGTAGTCCTGCTACAGGGCATGGCTTCACCTGTAGTCCACTCCAATGCATGCCTTTACCTATAGTCCTGCTACAGGGCATGGCTTTACTCGCAGTCCACTCCCAAGGCATGGCTTTACATGTAGTCTTGCTACAGGTTGATCTACCTGTAGTCCACTCTCACTTCATGGCTTTACTTGTAGTCCACTCCCAAGACTTGGCTTTACCTGTAGTCTTGCTACAGGCATGGATCTACCTGTAGTCCACTCTCAATTCATGGCTTCACTTGTAGTCCACTCCCAAGGCATGGCTTTACCTGTAGCCCTGCTCCAGGCATTGATTTACCTGTAGTTCACTCTCAGTGCATGGCTTTACCTGGAGCCCTGCGCCAAGGCCTGACTTTACTTGTAGTCCACTCCCAATCTATGGATGTACTTGTAGTCCACTCCCGATGCATGCCTTTACCTGTAAATCCACTCCCAATGCATGCCTCCTTTACCTGTAGTCCACTCCCAATGCATGCCTTTACCTGTAGTCCTGCTTCCGGGCATGGCTTCACAGTAGTCCACTCCCAATGCATGCCTTTAGCTGTAGTCCTGCTACAGGGCATGGCTTCACCTGTAGTCCACTCCCAATGCATGCCTTTACCTGTAGTCCACTCCCAATGCATGCCTTTACCTGTACTCCACTCCCAATGCATGCCTTTACCTGTAATTCACTCCCAATGCATGCCTTTAACTGTAGTTCTGCTCCAGGGCATGGCTTTGCCTTTAGTCCACTCCCAATGCAAGCATCCTTTACCTGTAGTCCACTCCCAATGCATGCCTTTACCTGTACCCCATTCCCAATGCAAGCGTCCTTTACCTGTAGTCCACTCCCAATGCATGCCTTTACCTGTAGTCCACTCCCAATGCAAGCATCCTTTACCTGTAGTCCACTCCCAATGCATGCCTTTACCTGTAGTCCACTCCCAATGCAAGCGTCCTTTACCTGTAGTCCACTCCCAATGCATGCCTTTACCTGTAGTCCACTCCCAATGCAAGCCTTTACCTGTAGTCCACTCCCAATGCAAGCCTTTACCTGTAGTCCTGCTTCAGGGCATGGCTTTACCTGTAGTCCAGTCCCAATGCATGGCTTTACCTGTGGTCCACTCCCAATGCACGCCTTTACCTGTAGTCCACTCCCAATGCAAACGTCCTTTACCTGTAGTCCACTCCCAATGCATGCCTTTACCTGTAGTCCACTCCCAATGCAAGCCTTTACCCAATGCAAGTGTTTACCTGTAGTCCTGCTTCAGGGCATGCCTTTACCTGTAGTCCACTCCCAATGCAACCCTTTACCTGTAGTCCTGCTTCAGGGCATGGCTTTACCTGTAGTCCACTCCCAATTCATGGCTTCACTTGTAGTCCACTCCCAATGCATACCTTTACCTGTACGTCCACTCCCAATGCATGCCTCCTTTACCTGTAGTCCACTCCCAATGCATGCCTTTACCTGTACATCCACTCCCAATGCATGCCTCCTTTACCTGTAGTCCACTCCCAATGCATGCCTTTACCTGTACATCCACTCCCAATGCATGCCTTTACCTGTAGTCCACTCCCAATGCAAGCCTTTACCTGTAGTCCACTCCCAATGCATGCCTTTACCTGTAGTCCACTCCCAATGCAAGCCTTTACCCGTAGTCCACTCCCAATGCAAGCCTTTACCCGTAGTCCACTCCCAATGCAAACCTTTACTCGTAGTCCACTCCCAATGCAAGCCTTTACCTGTAGTCCACTCCCAATGCAAGCTTCCTTTACATGTAGTCCACTCCCAATGCATGCCTTTACCTGTAGTCCACTCCCAATGCAATCCTCCTTTACATGTAGTCCACTCCCAATGCATGCCTTTACCTGTAGTCCACTCCCAATACAAGCCTTTCCTGTAGTCCACTCCCAACGCATGCCTTTACCTGTGGTCCACTCCCAATGCAAGCCTCCTTTGCCTGTAGTCCTCTCCCAGTGCAATCCTCCTTTACCTGTAGTCCACTCCCAGTCCTGCTACAGGGCATGGCTTTACTTGCAGTCCACTCCCAAGGCATGCCTTCACCTGTAGTCCTGCTACAGGGCATGGCTTCACCTGTAGTCCACTCCCAATGCATGCCTTTACCTGTAGTCCACTCCGAATGCATGCCTTCACCTGTAGTCCTGCTACAGGGCATGGCTTCACTTGTAGTCCACTCCCAATGCAAGCCTCCTTTGCCTGTAGTCCACTCCCAGTGCAAACCTCCTTTACCTGTAGTCCACTACCAGTCCTGCTACAGGGCATGGCTTTACTTGAGTCAACTCCCAATGCACACCTTTACCTGTAGTCCTGCTACAGGGCATGGCTTCACTTGTAGTTCACTCCCAATGTAAGCCTTTACCTGTAGTCCACTCCCAATGCAAACCTTTACCTGTAAGTCCACTCCCAATGCATGCCTTACCTGTAGTCCTGCTACAGGGCCTGGCTTTACTTGCAGCCCACTCCCAATGCAAGCCTTTACCTATAATCCTGCTACAGGGCATGGCTTTACTTGCAGTCAACTCCCAATGCATGCCTTTACCTGTAGTCCTGCTACAAGGCATGGCTTCACCTGAAGTCCACTCCAATGCATGCCTTTACCTATAGTCCTGCTACAGGGCATGGCTTTACTCGCAGTCCACTCCCAAGGCATGGCTTTACATGTAGTCTTGCTACAGGCATGGATCTACCTGTAATCCACTCTCACTTCATGGCTTTACTTGTAGTCCACTCCCAAGACATGGCTTTACCTGTAGTCTTGCTACAGGCATGGATCTACCTGCAGTCCACTCACAATTCATGGCTTCACTTGTAGTCCACTCCCAAGGCATGGCTTTACCTGTAGCCCTGCTCCAGGTCATTGATTTACCTGTAGTCCACTCCCAATGCATGGCTTTACCTGTAGCCCTGCTCCAGGGCATGGCTTTACCTGGAGCCCTGCTCCAAGGCCTGACTTTACTTGTAGTACACTCCCAATCTATGGATGTAGTTGTAGTCCACTCCCAATGCATGCCTTTACCTGTAGTCCACTCCCAATGCAAGCCTTTAGCTGTAGTCCTGCTTCCGGGCATGGCTTCACCAGTAGTCCACTCCCAATGCATGCCTTTAGCTGTAGTCCTGCTACAGGGCATGGCTTCACCTGTAGTCCACTCCCAATGCAAGCCTTTACCTGTAGTCCTGCTACAGGGCATGGCTTTGCCTTTAGTCCACTCCCAATGCATGGCTTTACCTGTAGTCCACTCCCAATGCATGGCTTTACTTGTAGTCCACTCCCAAGGCATGGCTTTACCTGTAGTCCACTCCCAATACATGGCTTTACCTGTAGTCCACTCCCAAGGCATGGCTTTACCTGTAGTCCACTTCCAATGCAATCCTCCTTTACCTGTAGTCCACTCCCAGTCCTGCTACAGGACATGGCTTTAATTGAGTCAACTCCCAACGCATGCCTTTACCTGTAGTCCTGCAACAGGGCATGGCTTCACTTGTAGTTCACTTCCAATGTAAGCCTTTACTTGTAGTCCACTCCCAATCTATGGATGTACTTGTAGTCCACTCCCAATGCATGCCTTTACCTGTAAATCCACTCCCAATGCATGCCTCCTTTACCTGTAGTCCACTCCCAATGCATGCCTTTACCTGTAGTCCTGATTCCGGACATGGCTTCACCAGTAGTCCACTCCCAATGCATGCCTTTAGCTGTAGTCCTGCTACAGGGCATGGCTTCACCTGTAGTCCACTCCCAATGCAAGCCTTTACCCGTAGTCCACTCCCAATGCATGCCTTTACCTGTACTCCACTCCCAATGCAAGCATCCTTTACCTGTAGTCCACTCCCAATGCATGCCTTTACCTGTACTCCACTCCCAATGCAAGCCTTTACCTGTAGTCCACTCCCAATGCAAGCCTTTACATGTAGTCCTGCTTCAGGGCATGGCTTTACCTGTAGTCCACTCCCAATGCATGGCTTTACCTGTGGTCCACTCCCAATGCACGCCTTTACCTGTAGTCCACTCCCAATGCAAACGTCCTTTACCTGTAGTCCTCTCCCAATGCATGCCTTTACCTGTGGTCCACTCCCAATGCATGCCTTTACCTGTGGTCCACTCCCAATGCATGGCTTTACCTGTGGTCCACTCCCAATGCAAGCCTTTACCTGTAGCCCACTCCCAATGCAAGCCTTTACCCAATGCAAGTGTTTACCTGTAGTCCTGCTTCAGGGCATGCCTTTACCTGTAGTCCACTCCCAATGCAAGCCTTTACCTGTAGTCCTGCTTCAGGGCATGGCTTTACCTGTAGTCCACTCCCAATTCATGGCTTCACTTGTAGTCCACTCCCAATGCATACCTTTACCTGTACGTCCACTCCCAATGCATGCCTCCTTTACCTGTAGTCCACTCCCAATGCATGCCTTTACCTGTAGTCCTGCTCCCGGGCATGGCTTCACCTATAGTCCACTCCCAATGCATGCCTTTACCTGTAGTCCACTCCCAATGCATGCCTTTACCTGTAGTCCACTCCCAATGCAAGCCTTTACCTGTAGTTCACTCCCAATGCAAGCCTTTAACTGTAGTCCACTCCCAATGCAAGCCTTTACTCGTAGTCCACTCCCAATGCAAGCCTTTACCTGTAGTCCACTCCCAATGCAAGCTTCCTTTACCTGTAGTCCACTCCCAATGCATGCCTTTACCTGTAGTCCACTCCCAAAGCAATCCTCCTTTACATGTAGTCCACTCCCAATGCATGCCTTTACCTGTAGTCCACTCCCAATACAAGTCTTTCCTGTAGTCCACTCCCAATGCATGCCTTTACCTGTAGTCCACTCCCAATGCAAGCCTCCTTTGCCTGTAGTCCACTCCCAGTGCAATCCTCCTTTACCTGTAGTCCACTCCCAGTCCTGCTACAGGGCATGGCTTTACTTGCAGTCCACTCCCAAGGCATGCCTTCACATGTAGTCCTGCTACAGGGCATGGCTTCACCTGTAGTCCACCCCCAATGCATGCCTTTACCTGTAGTCCACTCCGAATGCATGCCTTCACCTGTAGTCCTGCTACAGGGCATGGCTTCACTTGTAGTCCACTCCCAATGCAAGCCTCCTTTGCCTGTAGTCCACTCCCAGTGCAATCCTCCTTTACCTGTAGTCCACTCCCAGTCCTGCTACAGGGCATGGCTTTACTTGAGTCAACTCCCAATGCACGCCTTTACCTGTAGTCCTGCTACAGGGCATGGCTTCACTTGTAGTTCACTCCCAATGTAAGCCTTTACCTGTAGTCCACTCCCAATGCAAACCTTTACCTGTAAGTCCACTCCCAATGCATGCCTTACCTGTAGTCCTGCTACAGGGCCTGGCTTTACTTGCAGCCCACTCCCAATGCAAGCCTTTACCTATAATCCTGCTACAGGGCATGGCTTCACCAGTAGTCCACTCCCAATGCATGCCTTTACCTGTAGTCCTGCTACAGGGCATGGCTTCACCTGTAGTCCACTCCAATGCATGCCTTTACCTATAGTCCTGCTACAGGGCATGGCTTTACTCGCAGTCCACTCCCAAGGCATGGCTTTACATGTAGTCTTGCTACAGGCATGGATCTACCTGTAATCCACTCTCACTTCATGGCTTTACTTGTAGTCCACTCCCAAGACATGGCTTTACCTGTAGTCTTGCTACAGGCATGGATCTACCTGTAGTCCACTCTCAATTCATGGCTTCACTTGTAGTCCACTCCCAATGTATGGCTTTACTTGTAGTCCACTCCCAAGGCATGGCTTTACCTGTAGCCCTGCTCCAGGACATTGATTTACCTGTAGTCCACTCCCAATGCATGGCTTTACCTGGAGCCCTGCTCCAAGGCCTGACTTTACTTGTAGTCCACTCCCAATCTATGGATGTACTTGTAGTCCACTCCCAATGCATGCCTTTACCTGTAAATCCACTCCCAATGCATGCCTCCTTTACCTGTAGTCCACTCCCAATGCATGCCTTTACCTGTAGTCCTGCTTCCGGGCATGGCTTCACCAGTAGTCCACTCCCAATGCATGCCTTTAGCTGTAGTCCTGCTACAGGGCATGGCTTCACCTGTAGTCCACTCCCAATGCAAGCCTTTACCTGTAGTCCACTCCCAATGCATGCCTTTAACTGTAGTCCTGCTCCAGGGCATGGCTTTGCCTTTAGTCCATGCCCAATGCATAGCTTTACCTGTAGTCCACTCCCAATGCATGGCTTTACTTGTAGTCCACTCCCAAGGCATGGCTTTACCTGTAGTCCACTCCCAATACATGGCTTTACCTGTAGTCCACTTCCAATGCAATCCTCCTTTACCTGTAGTCCACTCCCAATGCATGACTTTACCTGTAGTCCACTCCCAGTCCTGCTACAGGGCATAGCTTTAATTGAGTCAACTCCCAACGCATGCCTTTACCTGTAGTCCTGCTACAGGGCATGGCTTCACTTGTAGTTCACTCCCAATGTAAGCCTTTACTTGTAGTCCACTCCCAATCTATGGATGTACTTGTAGTCCACTCCCAATGCATGCCTCTACCTGTAAATTCACTCCCAATGCATGCCTCCTTTACCTGCATTACACTCCCAATGCATGCCTTTACCTGTAGTCCTGCTTCCGGGCATGGCTTCACCAGTAGTCCACTCCCAATTCATGCCTTTAGCTGTAGTCCTGCTACAGGGCATGGCTTTGCCTTTAGTCCACTCCCAATGCAAGCATCCTTTACCTGTAGTCCACTCCCAATGCATGCCTTTACCTGTACTCCACTCCCAATGCAAGCGTCCTTTACCTGTAGTCCACTCCCAATGCATGCCTTTACCTGTAGTCCACTCCCAATGCAAGCATCCTTTACCTGTCGTCCACTCCCAATGCATGCCTTTGCCTGTAGTCCACTCCCAATGCAAGCGTCCTTTACCTGTAGTCCACTCCCAATGCATGCCTTTACCTGTAGTCCACTCCCAATGCAAGCCTTTACCTGTAGTCAACTCCCAATGCAAGCCTTTGCCTGTAGTCCACTCCCAATGCAAGCCTTTACCTGTTGTCCTGCTTCAGGGCAGGGCTTTACCTGTAGTCCACTCCCAATGCATGGCTTTACCTGTGGTCCACTCCCAATGCACGCCTTTACCTGTAGTCCGCTCCCAATGCAAACGTCCTTTACCTGTAGTCCACTCCCAATGCATGCCTTTACCTGTTGTCCACTCCCAATGCAAGCCTTTACCCAATGCAAGTGTTTACCTGTAGTCCTGCTTCAGGGCATGCCTTTACCTGTAGTCCACTCCCAATGCAAGCCTTTACCTGTAGTCCTGCTTCAGGGCATGGCTTTACCTGTAGTCCACTCCCAATTCATGGCTTCACTTGTAGTCCACTCCCAATGCATACCTTTACCTGTACGTCCACTCCCAATGCATGCCTCCTTTACCTGTAGTCCACTCCCAATGCATGCCTTTACCTGTAGTCCTGCTCCCGGGCATGGCTTCACCTATAGTCCACTCCCAATGCATGCCTTTACCTGTAGTCCACTCCCAATGCAAGCCTTTACCTGTAGTCCACTCCCAATGCAAGTCTTTACCTGTAGTTCACTCCCAATGCAAGCCTTTACCTGTAGTCCACTCCCAATGCAAGCCTTTAACTGTAGTCCACACCCAATGCAAGCCTTTACTCGTAGTCCACTCCCAATGCAAGCCTTTACCCGTAGTCCACTCCCAATGCAAACCTTTACCTGTAGTCCACTCCCAATGCAAGCCTTTACCTGTAGTCCACTCCCAATGCAAGCTTCCTTTACCTGTAGTCCACTCCCAATGCATGCCTTTACCTGTAGTCCACTCCCAATGCAATCCTCCTTTACATGTAGTCCACTCCCAATGCGTGCCTTTACCTGTAGTCCACTCCCAATACAAGCCTTTCCTGTAGTCCACTCCCAATGCATGCCTTTACCTGTAGTCCACTCCCAATGCAAGCCTCCTTTGCCTGTAGTCCACTCCCAGTGCAATCCTCCTTTACCTGCAGTCCACTCCCAGTCCTGCTACAGGGCATGGCTTTACTTGCAGTCCACCCCCAAGGCATGCCTTCACCTGTAGTCCTGCTACAGGGCATGGCTTCACCTGTAGTCCACTCCCAATGCATGCCTTTACCTGTAGTCCACTCCGAATGCATGCCTTCACCTGTAGTCCTGCTACAGGGCATGGCTTCACTTGTAGTCCACTCCCAATGCAAGCCTCCTTTGCCTGTAGTCCACTCCCAGTGAAATCCTCCTTTACCTGTAGTCCACTCCCAGTCCTGCTACAGGGCATGGCTTTACTTGAGTCAACTCCCAATGCACGCCTTTACCTGTCGTCCTGCTACAGGGCATGGCTTCACTTGTAGTTCACTCCCAATGTAAGCCACTCCCAATGCAAACCTTTACCTGTAAGTCCACTCCCAATGCATGCCTTACCTGTAGTCCTGCTACAGGGCCTGGCTTTACTTGCAGCCCACTCCCAGTGCAAGCCTTTACCTATAATCCTGCTACAGAGCATGGCTTTACTTGCAGTCAACTCCCAATGCATGCCTTTACCTGTAGTCCTGCTACAGGGCATGGCTTCACCTGTAGTCCACTCCAATGCATGCCTTTACCTATAGTCCTGCTACAGGGCATGGCTTTACTCGCAGTCCACTCCCAAGGCATGGCTTTACATGTAGTCTTGCTACAGGCCTGGATCTACCTGTAGTCCACTCTCACTTCATGGCTTTACTTGTAGTCCACTCCCAAGACATGGCTTTACCTGTAGTCTTGCTACAGGCATGGATCTACCTGTAGTCCACTCACAATTCATGGCTTCACTTGGAGTCCACTCCCAATGTATGGCTTTACTTGTAGTCCACTCCCAAGGCATGGCTTTACCTGTAGCCCTGCTCCAGGGCATTGATTTACCTGTAGTCCACTCCCAATGCATGGCTTTACCTGTAGCCCTGCTCCAGGGCATGGCTTTACCTGTAGTTCACTCTCAGTGCATGGCTTTACCTGGAGCCCTGCTCCAAGGCCTGACTTTACTTGTAGTCCACTCCCAATCTATGGATGTAGTTGTAGTCCACTCCAAATGCATGCCTTTACCTGTAAATCCACTCCCAATGCATGCCTCCTTTACCTGTAGTCCACTCCCAATGCAAGCCTTTACCTGTAGTCCTGCTTCCGGGCATGGCTTTACCTGTAGTCTTGCTACAGGCATGGATCTACCTGTAGTCCACTCACAATTCATGGCTTCACTTGGAGTCCACTCCCAATGTATGGCTTTACTTGTAGTCCACTCCCAAGGCATGGCTTTACCTGTAGCCCTGCTCCAGGGCATTGATTTACCTGTAGTCCACTCCCAATGCATGGCTTTACCTGTAGCCCTGCTCCAGGGCATGGCTTTACCTGTAGTTCACTCTCAGTGCATGGCTTTACCTGGAGCCCTGCTCCAAGGCCTGACTTTACTTGTAGTCCACTCCCAATCTATGGATGTAGTTGTAGTCCACTCCAAATGCATGCCTTTACCTGTAAATCCACTCCCAATGCATGCCTCCTTCACCAGTAGTCCACTCCCAATGCATGCCTTTAGCTGTAGTCCTGCTACAGGGCATGGCTTCAGTTTGCCCAAGACTTGGGGAGCTGATAGTAGGACAACTGAGTCCGGGGGTGTTCTCAACTCCTCCTCTCCCTCTGTGTTGTGTATCATGACCACTATCCGCTTCTCCTGGGGTGCGGAGGGAAGTGACTCCGTGGTGCCCCCTGGACTTAGTACTTTCACCACAAGGGAGTCTATAGGTTGGGGCAGGTGCCAGGATCCCATCACCCTCATCTCCCGTACGGGCGAGTTAGGATGCTCGAGGCATTCTCCTTCCGCTCCTTCAGCGCACAGTGGGGCTATCACCGGGTTTATTATTCTTCCACACCCGATTTCTCGGCCCTGAGCTGTGAGGGTGGGTGATGTGACTGAAGGTGTAGGGGGGGACACAGGACACATCGATGTTGCTGTAACAGCTTGGGGATTTTCTAAGGCTCGTGTCGCCATTAGCGCTGTTATAGCCGGTAAACCTTCCACACTTTGAGATTCAATCGGAGGAAACCTGAAGTCACTTACTTCGTTCATCTCAGTATGCCGGATGGAGTTTACCTGTGCTTCTTTTCCCGCGTGTTTTATTCGGGAAATCCGCTGCAATCTCAGGGTTGCCAGTTGCTCTACACTTTCTGGCGAGGTTGCGCTGTCCTTGTTGTTACACGGTGGCGGGCGAGGTTTGCCGTTTCTTAATACGCGCTTGTCCTGGGCCTCCACCCCAAGTTTCCGCTTTGCGGGCTCCTCTATGGCTGCCATCCGCCGGGCCTGAAGGGCGATGGATCGATATGCAAGCAAGGTGCGTTCGTCGCAGGCTCGTCAAGCGGTCACGCGGGCCCGTGGACTGCTGACTGCCCTTGTCAGTCCCTTCGCGGTCCGCTTTGCGGAGGGCTGGATGTTTGTAGAATGGAGGGCTCGGGGCACGCCTCTAAGCACACGCCTCCAACAGTAGAAACAGAAGAAACTGAAAAGGTACTCGAACACCAGCACAGCGTGCTGGTACTGCTGACTGCCCTTGTCAGTCCCTTCGCGGTCCGCTTCGCGGAGGGCTGGATGTTTGTAGAATGGAGGGCTCGGGGCACGCCTCTGAGCACACGCCTCCAACAGTAGAAACAGTAGAAACTGAAAAGGTACTCGAACACCAGCACAGCGTGCTGGTACTGCTGACTGCCCTTGTCAGTCCCTTCGCGGTCCGCTTCGCGGAGGGCTAGATGTTTGTAGAATGGAGGGCTCGGGGCACGCCTCTGAGCACACGCCTCCAACAGTAGAAACAGTAGAAACTGAAAAGGTACTCGAACACCAGCATAGCGTGCTGGTACTGCTGACTGCCCTTGTCAGTCCCTTCGCGGTCCGCTTCGCGGAGGGCTGGATGTTTGTAGAATGGAGGGCTCGGGGCACGCCTCTGAGCACACGCCTCCAACAGTAGAAACAGTAGAAACTGAAAAGGTACTCGAACACCAGCACAGCGTGCTGGTACTGCTGACTGCCCTTGTCAGTCCCTTCGCGGTCCGCTTCGCGGAGGGCTAGATGTTTGTAGAATGGAGGGCTCGGGGCACGCCTCTGAGCACACGCCTCCAACAGTAGAAACAGTAGAAACTGAAAAGGTACTCGAACACCAGCATAGCGTGCTGGTACTGCTGACTGCCCTTGTCAGTCCCTTCGCGGTCCGCTTCGCGGAGGGCTGGATGTTTGTAGAATGGAGGGCTCGGGGCACGCCTCTGAGCACACGCCTCCAACAGTAGAAACAGTAGAAACTGAAAAGGTACTCGAACACCAGCACAGCGTGCTGGTACTGCTGACTGCCCTTGTCAGTCCCTTCGCGGTCCGCTTCGCGGAGGGCTGGATGTTTGTAGAATGGAGGGCTCGGGGCACGCCTCTGAGCACACGCCTCCAACAGTAGAAACAGTAGAAACTGAAAAGGTACTCGAACACCAGCACAGCGTGCTGGTACTGCTGACTGCCCTTGTCAGTCCCTTCGCGGTCCGCTTCGCGGAGGGCTGGATGTTTGTAGAATGGAGGGCTCGGGGCACGCCTCTGAGCACACGCCTCCAACAGTAGAAACAGTAGAAACTGAAAAGGTACTCGAACACCAGCACAGCGTGCTGGTACTGCTGACTGCCCTTGTCAGTCCCTTCGCGGTCCGCTTCGCGGAGGGCTGGATGTTTGTAGAATGGAGGGCTCGGGGCACGCCTCTGAGCACACGCCTCCAACAGTAGAAACAGTAGAAACTGAAAAGGTACTCGAACACCAGCACAGCGTGCTGGTACTGCTGACTGCCCTTGTCAGTCCCTTCGCATGGCTTTACTTGTAGTCCACTTCCAAGGCATGGCTTTACCTGTAGCCCACTCCCAATACATGGCTTTACCTGTAGTCCACTCCCAAGGCATGGCTTTACCTGTAGTCCACTTCCAATGCAATCCTCCTTTACCTGTAGTCCACTCCCAGTCCTGCTACAGGGCATGGCTTTAATTGAGTCAACTCCCAACGCATGCCTTTACCTGTAGTCCTGCTACAGGGCTTGGCTTCACTTGTAGTTCACTCCCAATGTAAGCCTTTACTTGTAGTCCACTCCCAATCTATGGATGTACTTGTAGTCCACTCCCAATGCATGCCTTTACCTGTAAATCCACTCCCAATGCATGCCTCCTTTACCTGTAGTCCACTCCCAATGCATGCCTTTACCTGTAGTCCTGCTTCCGGACATGGCTTCACCAGTAGTCCACTCCCAATGCATGCCTTTAGCTGTAGTCCTGCTACAGGGCATGGCTTCACCTGTAGTCCACTCCCAATGCAAGCCTTTACCTGTAGTCCACTCCCAATGCATGCCTTTACCTGTACTCCACTCCCAATGCAAGCGTCCTTTACCTGTAGTCCACTCCCAATGCATGCCTTTACCTGTACTCCACTCCCAATGCAAGCGTCCTTTACCTGTAATTCACTCCCAATGCATGCCTTTAACTGTAGTCCTGCTCCAGGGCATGGCTTTGCCTTTACTCCACTCTCAATGCAAGCATCCTTTACCTGTAGTCCACACCCAATGCATGCCTTTACCTGTACTCCACTCCCAATGCAAGCGTCCTTTACCTGTAGTCCACTCCCAATGCATGCCTTTACCTGTAGTCCACTCCCAATGCAAGCGTCCTTTACCTGTAGTCCACTCCCAATGCATGCCTTTACCTGTAGTCAACTCCCAATGCAAGCCTTTACCTGTAGTCCACTCCCAATGCAAGCCTTTACCTGTAGTCCTGCTTCAGGGCATGGCTTTACCTGTAGTCCACTCCCAATGCATGGCTTTACCTGTGGTCCACTCCCAATGCACGCCTTTACCTGTAGTCCACTCCCAATGCAAACGTCCTTTACCTGTAGTCCACTCCCAATGCATGCCTTTACCTGTAGTCCACTCCCAATGCAAGCCTTTACCTGTAGCCCACTCCCAATGCAAGCCTTAACCCAATGCAAGTGTTTACCTGTAGTCCTGCTTTAGGGCATGCCTTTACCTGTAGTCCACTCCCAATGCAAGCCTTTACCTGTAGTCCTGCTTTAGGGCATGGCTTTACCTGTAGTCCACTCCCAATTCATGGCTTCACTTGTAGTCCACTCCCAATGCATACCTTTACCTGTATGTCCACTCCCAATGCATGCCTCCTTTACCTGTAGTCCACTCCCAATGCATGCCTTTACCTGTAGTCCTGCTCCCGGGCATGGCTTCACCTATAGTCCACTCCCAATGCATGCCTTTACCTGTAGTCCACTCCCAATGCAAGCCTTTACCTGTAGTCCACTCCCAATGCAAGCCTTTACCTGTAGTTCACTCCCAATGCAAGCCTTTACCTGTAGTCCACTCCCAATGCAAGCCTTTAACTGTAGTCCACTCCCAATGCAAGCCTTTACTCGTAGTCCACTCCCAATGCAAGCCTTTACCTGTAGTCCACTCCCAATGCAAGCTTCCTTTACCTGTAGTCCACTCCCAATGCATGCCTTTACCTGTAGTCCACTCCCAATGCAATCCTCCTTTACATGTAGTCCACTCCCAATGCATGCCTTTACCTGTAGTCCACTCCCAATACAAGTCTTTCCTGTAGTCCACTCCCAATGCATGCCTTTACCTGTAGTCCACTCCCATTGCAAGCCTCCTTTGCCTGTAGTCCACTCCCAGTGCAATCCTCCTTTACCTGTAGTCCACTCCCAGTCATGCTACAGGGCATGGCTTTACTTGCAGTCCACTCCCAAGGCATGCCTTCACCTGTAGTCCTGCTACAGGGCATGGCTTCACCTGTAGTCCACTCCCAATGCATGCCTTTACCTGTAGTCCATTCCGAATGCATGCCTTCACCTGTAGTCCTGCTACAGGGCATGGCTTCACTTGTAGTCCACTCCCAATGCAAGCCTCCTTTGCCTGTAGTCCACTCCCAGTGCAATCCTCCTTTACCTGTAGCCCACTCCCAGTCCTGCTACAGGGCATGGCTTTACTTGAGTCAACTCCCAATGCACGCCTTTACCTGTAGTCCTGCTACAGGGCATGGCTTCACTTGTAGTTCACTCCCAATGTAAGCCTTTACCTGTAGTCCACTCCCAATGCAAACCTTTACCTGTAAGTCCACTCCCAATGCATGCCTTACCTGTAGTCCTGCTACAGGGCATGGCTTTACTTGCAGTCAACTCCCAATGCATGCCTTACCTGTAGTCCTGCTACAGGGCCTGGCTTTACTTGCAGCCCACTCCCAATGCAAGCCTTTACCTATAATCCTGCTACAGGGCATGGCTTCACCAGTAGTCCACTCCCAATGCATGCCTTTACCTGTAGTCCTGCGACAGGGCATGGCTTCACCTGTAGTCCACTCCAATGCATGCCTTTACCTATAGTCCTGCTACAGGGCATGGCTTTACTCGCAGTCCACTCCCAAGGCATGGCTTTACATGTAGTCTTGCTACAGGCATGGATCTACCTGTAATCCACTCTCACTTCATGGCTTTACTTGTAGTCCACTCCCAAGACATGGCTTTACCTGTAGTCTTGCTACAGGCATGGATCTACCTGTAGTCCACTCTCAATTCATGGCTTCACTTGTAGTCCACTCCCAATGTATGGCTTTACTTGTAGTCCACTCCCAAGGCATGGCTTTACCTGTAGCCCTGCTCCAGGACATTGATTTACCTGTAGTCCACTCCCAATGCATGGCTTTGCCTGTAGCCCTGCTCCAGGGCATGGCTTTACCTGTAGTTCACTCTCAGTGCATGGCTTTACCTGGAGCCCTGCTCCAAGGCCTGACTTTACTTGTAGTCCACTCCCAATCTATGGATGTACTTGTAGTCCACTCCCAATGCATGCCTTTACCTGTAAATCCACTCCCAATGCATGCCTTTACCTGTCGTCCTGCTTCCGGGCATGGCTTCACCAGTAGTCCACTCCCAATGCATGCCTTTAGCTGTAGTCCTGCTACAGGGCATGGCTTCACCTGTAGTCCACTCCCAATGCAAGCCTTTACCTGTAGTCCACTCCCAATGCATGCCTTTACCTGTACTCCACTCCCAATGCATGCCTTTACCTGTAGTCCTGCTCCAGGGCATGGCTTTGCCTTTAGTCCATGCCCAATGCATAGCTTTTCCTGTAGTCCACTCCCAATGCATGGCTTTACTTGTAGTCCACTCCCAAGGCATGGCTTTACCTGTAGTCCACTCCCAATACATGGCTTTACCTGTAGTCCACTCCCAAGGCATGGCTTTACCTGTAGTCCACTTCCAATGCAATCCTCCTTTACCCGTAGTCCACTCCCAATGCATGCCTTTACCTGTAGTCCACTCCCAGTCCTGCTACAGGGCATAGCTTTAATTGAGTCAACTCCCAACGCATGCCTTTACCTGTAGTCCTGCTACAGGGCATGGCTTCACTTGTAGTTCACTCCCAATGTAAGCCTTTACTTGTAGTCCACTCCAAATCTATGGATGTACTTGTAGTCCACTCCCAATGCATGCCTCTACCTGTAAATCCACTCCCAATGTATGCCTCCTTTACCTGCAGTTCACTCCCAATGCAAGCTTTTACCTGTAGTCCTGCTTCCGGACATGGCTTCACCAGTAGTCCACTCCCAATGCATGCCTTTAGCTGTAGTCCTGCTACAGGGCATGGCTTTGCCTTTAGTCCACTCCCAATGCAAGCATCCTTTACCTGTAGTCCACTCCCAATACATGCCTTTACCTGTACTCCACTCCCAATGCAAGCGTCCTTTACCTGTAGTCCACTCCCAATGCATGCCTTTACCTGTAGTCCACTCCCAATGCAAGCATCCTTTACCTGTTGTCCACTCCCAATGCATGCCTTTACCTGTAGTCCACTCCCAATGCAAGCGTCCTTTACCTGTAGTCCACTCCCAATGCATGCCTTTACCTGTAGTCCACTCCCAATGCAAGCATCCTTTACCTGTCGTCCACTCCCAATGCATGCCTTTACCTGTAGTCCACTCCCAATACATGCCTTTACCTGTACTCCACTCCCAATGCAAGCGTCCTTTACCTGTAGTCCACTCCCAATGCATGCCTTTACCTGTAGTCCACTCCCAATGCAAGCATCCTTTACCTGTCGTCCACTCCCAATGCATGCCTTTACCTGTAGTCCACTCCCAATGCAAGCGTCCTTTACCTGTAGTCAACTCCCAATGCAAGCCTTTGCCTGTAGTCCACTCCCAATGCAAGCCTTTACCTGTAGTCCTGCTTCAGGGCATGGCTTTACCTGTAGTCCACTCCCAATGCATGGCTTTACCTGTGGTCCACTCCCAATGCACGCCTTTACCTGTAGTCCACTCCCAATGCAAACGTCCTTTACCTGTAGTCCACTCCCAATGCATGCCTTTACCTGTTGTCCACTCCCAATGCAAGCCTTTACCCAATGCAAGTGTTTACCTGTAGTCCTGCTTCAGGGCATGCCTTTACTGTAGTCCACTTCCAATGCAAGCCTTTACCTGTAGTCCTGCTTCAGGGCATGGTTTTACCTGTAGTCCACTCCCAATTCATGGCTTCACTTGTAGTCCACTCCCAATGCATACCTTTACCTGTACGTCCACTCCCAATGCATGCCTCCTTTACCTGTAGTCCACTCCCAATGCATGCCTTTACCTGTAGTCCTGCTCCCGGGCATGGCTTCACCTATAGTCCACTCCCAATGCATGCCTTTACCTGTAGTCCACTCCCAATGCAAGCCTTTACCTGTAGTCCACTCCCAATGCAAGCCTTTACCTGTAGTTCACTCCCAATGCAAGCCTTTACCTGTAGTCCACTCCCAATGCAAGCCTTTAACTGTAGTCCACTCCCAATGCAAGCCTTTACCCGTAGTCCACTCCCAATGCAAACCTTTACCCGTAGTCCACTCCCAATGCAAGCCTTTACCTGTAGTCCACTCCCAATGAAAGCTTCCTTTACCTGTAGTCCACTCCCAATGCATGCCTTTACCTGTAGTCCACTCCCAATGCAATCCTCCTTTACATGTAGTCCACTCCCAATGCATGCCTTTACCTGTAGTCCACTCCCAATACAAGCCTTTCCTGTAGTCCACTCCCAATACATGCCTTTACCTGTAGTCCACTCCCAATGCAAGCCTCCTTTGCCTGTAGTCCACTCCCAGTGCAATCCTCCTTTACCTGCAGTCCACTCCCAGTCCTGCTACAGGGCATGGCTTTACTTGCAGTCCACCCCCAAGGCATGCCTTCACCTGTAGTCCTGCTACAGGGCATGGATTCACCTGTAGTCCACTCCCAATGCATGCCTTTACCTGTAGTCCACTCCGAATGCATGCCTTCACCTGTAGTCCTGCTACAGGGCATGGCTTCACTTGTAGTCCACTCCCAATGCACCTCCTTTGCCTGTAGTCCACTCCCAGTGAAATCCTCCTTTACCTGTAGTCCACTCCCAGTCCTGCTACAGGGCATGGCTTTACTTGAGTCAACTCCCAATGCACGCCTTTACCTGTCGTCCTGCTACAGGGCATGGCTTCACTTGTAGTTCACTCCCAATGCAAGCCTTTACCTATAATCCTGCTACAGGGCATGGCTTCACCAGTAGTCCACTCCCAATGCATGCCTTTACCTGTAAATCCACCCCCAATGCATGCCTTACCTGTAGTCCTGCTACAGGGCCTGGCTTTACTTGCAGCCCACTCCCAATGCAAGCCTTTACCTATAATCCTGCTACAGGGCATGGCTTCACCAGTAGTCCACTCCCAATGCATGCCTTTACCTGTAGTCCTGCTACAGGGCATGGCTTCACCTGTAGTCCACTCCCAATGCATGCCTTTACCTGTAGTCCTGCTACAGGGCATGGCTTCACCTGTAGTCCACTCCCAATGCAAGCCTTTACCCAATGCAAGTGTTTACCTGTAGTCCTGCTTCAGGGCATGCCTTTACCTGTAGTCCACTCCCAATGCAAGCCTTTACCTGTAGTCCTGCTTCAGGGCATGGTTTTACCTGTAGTCCACTCCCAATTCATGGCTTCACTTGTAGTCCACTCCCAATGCATACCTTTACCTGTACGTCCACTCCCAATGCATGCCTCCTTTACCTGTAGTCCACTCCCAATGCATGCCTTTACCTGTAGTCCTGCTCCCGGGCATGGCTTCACCTATAGTCCACTCCCAATGCATGCCTTTACCTGTAGTCCACTCCCAATGCAAGCCTTTACCTGTAGTCCACTCCCAATGCAAGCCTTTACCTGTAGTCCACTCCCAATGCAAGCCTTTAACTGTAGTCCACTCCCAATGCAAGCCTTTACCCGTAGTCCACTCCCAATGCAAGCCTTTACCCGTAGTCCACTCCCAATGCAAACCTTTACCCGTAGTCCACTCCCAATGCAAGCCTTTACCTGTAGTCCACTCCCAATGAAAGCTTCCTTTACCTGTAGTCCACTCCCAATGCAATCCTCCTTTACATGTAGTCCACCCCCAATGCATGCCTTTACCTGTAGTCCACTCCCAATACAAGCCTTTCCTGTAGTCCACTCCCAATGCATGCCTTTACCTGTAGTCCACTCCCAATGCAAGCCTCCTTTGCCTGTAGTCCACTCCCAGTGCAATCCTCCTTTACCTGTAGTCCACTCCCAGTCCTGCTACAGGGCATGGCTTTACTTGCAGTCCACCCCCAAGGCATGCCTTCACCTGTAGTCCTGCTACAGGGCATGGATTCACCTGTAGTCCACTCCCAATGCATGCCTTTACCTGTAGTCCACTCCGAATGCATGCCTTCACCTGTAGTCCTGCTACAGGGCATGGCTTCACTTGTAGTCCACTCCCAATGCACCTCCTTTGCCTGTAGTCCACTCCCAGTGAAATCCTCCTTTACCTGTAGTCCACTCCCAGTCCTGCTACAGGGCATGGCTTTACTTGAGTCAACTCCCAATGCACGCCTTTACCTGTCGTCCTGCTACAGGGCATGGCTTCACTTGTAGTTCACTCCCAATGTAAGCCTTTACCTGTAGTCCACTCCCAATGCAAACCTTTACCTGTAAGTCCACTCCCAATGCATGCCTTACCTGTAGTCCTGCTACAGGGCATGGCTTTACTTGCAGTCAACTCCCAATGCATGCCTTTACCTGTAGTCTTGCTACAGGCATGGATCTACCTGTAGTCCACTCTCAATTCATGGCTTCACTTGTAGTCCACTCCCAATGTATGGCTTTACTTGTAATCCACTCCTAAGGCATGGCTTTACCTGTAGCCCTGCTCCAGGGCATGGCTTTACCTGTAGTTCACTCTCAGTGCATGGCTTTACCTGGAGCCCTGCTCCAAGGCCTGACTTTACTTGTAGTCCACTCCCAATCTATGGATGTACTCCTTCTACAGGGCATGGCTTCAACTGTAGTCCACTCCCAATGCATGCCTTTACCTGTAAATCCACTCCCAATGCATGCCTCCTTTACCTGTAGTCCACTCCCAATGCATGCCTTTACCTGTAGTCCTGCTTCCGGGTATGGCTTCACCTGTAGTCCACTCACAATGCATGCCTTTAGCTGTAGTCCTGCTACAGGTCATGGCTTGACCTGTAGTCCACTCCCAATGCAAGCCTTTACTTGTAATTCACTCCCAAGCATGCCTTTACCTGTAGTCCTGCTCCAGGGCATTGCTTTGCCTGTAGTCCACTCCCAATGCATGGCTCTACCTGTAGTCCACTCCCAATGCATGGCTTTACTTGTAGTCCACTCCCAATACATGGCTTTACCTGTAGACCACTCCAAAGGCATGGCTTTACCTGTAGTCCGCTTCCAAGGCATGGCTTTACCTGTAGTCCACTCCCAAGGCATGGCTTTACCTGTAGTCCGCTTCCAAGGCATGGCTTTACCTGTAGTCCGCTTCCAAGGCATGGCTTTACCTGTAGTCCGCTTCCAAGGCATGGCTTTACCTGTAGTCCACTCCCAAGGCATGGCTTTACCTGTAGTCCACTCCCAATGCAAGCCTTTACCTGTAGTCCTGCTTCAGGGCATGGCTTTACCTGTAGGCCACTCCCAATTCATGGCTTCACTTGTTGTCCACTCCGAATGCATGCCTTTACCTGTAAGTCCACTCCCAATGCTTGCCTCCTTTACTTGTAGTCCACTCCCAATGCATGCCTCTACCTGTAGTCCACTCCCAATGCAAGCCTTTACCTGTAGTCCTGCTTCAGGGCATGGCTTCACCTGTAGTCCACTTCCAATTCATGGCTTCACTTGTTGTCCACTCCCAATGCATGCCTTTACCTCTAAGTCCATTCCCAATGCATGCCTCCTTAACTTGTAGTCCACTCCCAATGCATGCCTCTACCTGTAGTCCTGCTCCCGGGCATGGCTTCACCTGTAGTCCACTCCCAATGCGGCTTTTACCTTTAGTCCACTCCCAATGCATGCCTTTACCTTTAGTCCACTCCCAATGCAAGATTTTACCTGTAGTCCACTCCAATGCAAGCCTTTACCTGTAGTCCACTCCCAATGCAAGCCTTTACCTGTAGTCCTGCTTCGGGGCATGGCTTTACCTGTAGTCCACTCCCAATTCATGGCTTCACTTGTTGTCCACTGCCAATGCATGCCTTTACCTGTAAGTCCACTCCCAATGCATGCCTCCTTTACTTGTAGTCCACTCCCAATGCATGCCGCTTCCTGTAGAGTACTCACAATGCATGCCTTTACCTGTAGTCCACTCCCAATACAAGCCTCTCCTGTAGTCCACTCCCAATACAAGCCTTTACCTCTAGTCCACTCCCAATGCAATCCTCCTTTACCTGTAGTCCACTCCCAGTCCTGCTACAGGGCATAGCTTTACTTGCAGTCCACTCCCAATGCATGCCTTTACCTGTAGTCCTGCTCCAGGGCATGGCTTCACTTGTAGTTCACTCCCAATGCAAGCCTCCTTTACCTGTAGTCCAGTCCCAATGCAAGCCCCCTTTACCTGTAGTCCACTCCCAATGCAATCCTCCTTTACCTGTAGTCCACTCCCAGTCCTGCTACAGGGCATGGCTTTACTTGCAGTCCACTCCCAATGCATGCCTTTACCTGTAGTCCTGCTTCCGGGCATTGCTTCACTTGTACTTCACTCCCAATGCCAGCCTTTACCTGTAAGTCCACTCCCAATGCATGCCTTTACCTATGGTCCTGCTACAGGGCATGGCTTTACTCGCAGTCTACTCCCAAGGCATGGCTTTACATGTAGTCTTGCTACAGGCATGGATCTACCTGTAGTTCACTCTCACTTCATGGCTTTACTTGTAGTCCACTCCCAAGACATGGCTTTACCTGTAGTCTTGCTACAGGCATGGATCTACCTGTAGTCCACTCCCAATGCATGGCTTTAGCTGTAGCCCACTCCCAATGCATGGCTTTACTTGTAGTCCACTCTCAATTCATGGCTTCAATTGTAGTTCACTCCCAATGTATGGCTTTACTTGTAGTCCACTCCCAAGGCATGGCTTTACCTGTAGCCCATGAGAGAAAGTTGGGCGAACCCTCTTTTTTGTGTGGGGGCTTGACTCGGGAGGGTAATAGGTACAGTAAGACAAGAATTGAGTCAAAGCTACCCTGACCAAGAGCGTGACATAGGGTCAACGAGGTTTGCAGTGGAGCTAGATCGCTCACACCGAACCAGCAACACAAAATAGTGTGTCGACAAGGCTAAGGGCCTCATTACACGGACGGCGGTGGACCAAGGTGCTATTAGCACCTTGGTCCATGCCAGTAAAATACCGGCACCGCCTTGGTGGAAAGGGGAATTACCGCCCTATTCCAAGGTTGGTGGGGCGGTAATTCCCCCTTCCCCCATTGACCTTCCCCATTCCCATTTTTGCCCCATAGGGCATAATGGGAATGGGGAATGTTCTAATTACAGCACCGCAAATTGCGGTACCGTAATTAGCTCCCTGGTCCCTTTGCGGGTTGGTTTTTAACGCCTGCAAAAAGCAGGCGTTAAATTCTCCAACCCGCAAAGGGCCCTCGTAGTAAGGCGGTAAGGGTTTACCGGTACCGGTAAAATACCGGTACCGGTAAACCCTTACCGCCTACCGTGTAATAAGGCCCTAAATGTCTTATCATTTAAAACAACATATGTAAAAAACTGTGTTTGTTTCACCTTGCATACTAACCCACAAATATGCATACCTTCAGCACCACGGCACAGTCTGTAAACATTTTGGTTTCGTTTTCTTTGTTAGTGTAAAATAAAAAAAACCTGTTTTTGTGACTATCACCTCTTCAGGTGTTGTTTTGTCTATTTGAGCTAGCGGCGATCTAGCTCCACTGCAAACCTCGGTGACCCTATGTCACGCTCTTGGTCAGGATAGCTTTACCTGTAGCCCTGCTCCAGGGCATGGCTTTACCTGTAGTCCACTCTCAGTACATGGCTTTACCTGGAGCCCTGCTCCAAGGCCTGACTTTACTTGTAGTCCACTCCTAATCTATGGATGTACTTGTAGTCCACTCCCAATGCACGGCTTTAGCTGTAGTCCACTCTCAATTCATGGCTTCACTTGTACTCCACTCCCAATGCATGCCTTTACCTGTAAGTCCACACCCAGTGCATGCCTCCTTTACCTGTAGTCCACTCCCAATTCATGCCTTTACCTGTAGCCCTGCTCCAGGACATTGCTTTACCCCTGTAGTCCACTCCCAATGCAAGCCTTTACCTATAGTCCTGCTACAGGGCATAGCTTTGCCTGAGGTCCACTCCCAATGCATGGTTTTACCTGTAGTCCACTCCCAATGCATGGCTTTACTTTACTTGTAGTCCCCTCCCAAGGCATGGCTTTACCTAAAGTCCACTCCCAATGCATGGCTTTACCTGTAGTTCACTCTCGCTGCATGGCTTTACCTGTAGCCCTGCTCCAGGGCCTGACTTTACTTGTAGTCCACTCCCAATGCATGGCTTTACCTGTAGTCCACTCCCAAGGCATGGCTTTACCTGTAGTCCACTCCCAAGGCTTGGCTTTACCTGTAGTCCACTCCCAATGCATACCTTTACCTGTAGTCCACTCCCAAGGCTTGGCTTTACCTGTAGTCCACTCCCAATGCATGGCTTTACTTTACTTGTAGTCCACTCCCAAGGCATGGCTTTACCTGTAGTCTTCCTACAGGGCATGGCTTTACCTGTAGTCCACTCCCAATGCATGGCTTTACCTGTAGTCTTCCTACAGGGCATGGCTTTACCTGTAGTCCACTCCCAATGCATGGCTTTACCTGTAGTCTTCCTACAGGGCATGGCTTTACCTGTAGTCCACTCCCAATGCATGGCTTTACCTGTAGTTCACTCTCGCTGCATGGCTTTACCTGTAGCCCTGCTCCAGGGCCTGACTTTACTTGTAGTCCACTCCCAATGCATGGCTTTACCTGTAGTCCACTCCCAAGGCATGACTTTATCTGTAGTCGTCCTACAGGGCATGGCTTTACCTGTAGTTCACTCCCAATTCATGGTTGTACATGTAGCCCTGCTCCAGGGCCTGGCTTTACTTCCAATGCATGCCTTTACCTGTAGTCCTGCTATAAGGGATGGCTTTACTTTTAATCCACTCCCAGTTCATGGATTTACTTGTAGTCCACCCCCAATTATTATTATTATTATTATTATTATTATTATTATTATTATGGTATTTATTGAGAGCGGACCTAGCTTCGAGAAGTAACAGAGTGCTTTACAGAGGTTTACAACAATATAGATACATAATGGAGCCCTTTGGAGAGGTATACAACAGAACAGATATACAGCGGGGAGTAGGATACAGAGAGGAACAGAGAACATGATGGCTGAGGTGTTGAGGAGGAGGGACTCCTTGAAGAGGTGTGTCTTGAGTTCTTTTCTGAATTGTAAGAGCGTGGGGGCAAGTCTGATGCTGACAGGGAGGAGGTTCCATAGTCTTGGGGCATAGGCAGAGAAGGCTTGTTTTCTGGTCCTTTCCTTTTTGCTGCAGTGGATTTCAAGTCTGCACGTGTCCTAGCTTCTGGTGGTGCGCTGTCCGCCAGAGATGCTGAGTTTCTCCGTGAGGTAGCTGCGTGACTGCCTTATGGATGATGCAGCAAGACTTGAAGGTGATTTGTACATGCAGTGGGAGCCAGTGAAGGTCGATGAGGGCCAGGGTGATGTGGTCGTATCAGCGTAGACCCTTGATGAGTCATGCGGCTGCGTGTAGGACACTTCTCAGGGGCACAAGGGAGGATGACGGGAGGCCTTTGAGGAGTTCATTGCCCCTATCCAGCTGGCATAGGACCAGTGCCTGAACAGTGGATGTAAACCTGTCCGGAGGGAGGAAGGGCTTGCCTTTCCGCAGGTGGGAGCGCTGATACTAAGCTGTCCAAGTTTGTCGATGTAGAACCCGAGGGACTTGGCACAAGAGGTGAGCTCAGGTGTGAAGCCCTCAGAGTTCATGGTTGATAGCCGGGTCTGTATGTCTGGGTGTTCAGTGTTGTTGGGGAGGAGCAGGAATTGGGGCTTGGAGAGGTTGAGATTCAAGTATGCACTGGACATCCAAGTCTGGATCAACGACAGGCAGGTTTTGAGCCTGTGGATGTCCTTGAAGAGTTGATCTTGTCGTCGGCGTATTGGTGGATGTAGATGTTTTATGTGGCTAGGAGGGCTCCCAGCGGCTCCTTGTATAAAGTGAAGATCACTGGGGAGAGTATGGAACGCTGCGGACTCCACAGTTGACAAGTAGCATTGGCGATCTAGAGGAGTCCATCTGAACAAACTGCTGGCGGTTGGCGAGGTTGGACTTAAACCAGTGTAGGACATGGTTGCTGATTCCCATGTGCCAATATAGGGTGCCGTAAGCACCTGGTGGTCTACTGTGTGGAAAACGGCCGAGAGGTTGAGTAGAACCAGGAGGTAGGGGTGGCCATCATCAAGGATATTGAGGTTGTTATCGACCACCTGTATAGTTGCTGTCTCTGTGCTGCATCTGGGTCTGAACCCAAATTGGTAGATTTGGAGGAAATTGTTGGCGTCGATGTGTTGCTGCAGTTGTGCGGCTACAGCTTTCTCAAGATCTTATCGAGAATGGGAAGATGGGTGATGGGTTGGTTCCTGGTTACCAGAATTGACTACAGTTACCAGAATTCCCTGAGACTAAAATTGAGACTAATCAGCAACACCTGAAAAGACTGCCTCCCTGAAGATTGTTAGAGACATGAAAGCACTTGGAGGAGAAGAGCAACTGAACTGCAGCAGCTATACAAAGCTGGGAACTAGAGTGCGCGCCTCACCCTCTCTTTTTTCTACATATTGGTTCCAAAGTCCCGAGCTCCAGAGGCAGCGGCAACGGGGTCACCATGCCCTACCTAGGAGAGCAACATTGATGGTTTGGCCCCTCCCCCACACCATGGGAAACAAATTGTGCTATTGGAGGGGAGTTGGTTCCTGGTTACCAGAATTGACAACAGTTACCAGAATTCCCTGAGACCAAAATTGAGACTAACCAGCAACACCTGAAAAGACTGCCTCCCTGAAGATTGTTAGAGACATGAAAGTGCTTGGAGGAGAAGAGCAACTGTACTGCAGCAGGTATACAAAGCTGGGAACTAGAGTGCGCGTCTCACCCCCTCTTTTTTCTACAGATGGGGCGATAGTTACCTAAGTTGTCGAGATCCAGAATTATTTTTTTTAGTACAGGGATCATTTGTCCTGTCTTGTTCGTCCGGTCTCTGTGTTGGATGCTGTAGCCGTCGGTGACAAGGACGTCTAGGATGTGGGTGTCAGCCAGGTCTCGGTGATGACGATGGCTTCAAAGATGTGTGTAGTGATGAGGTTGGCGATGTCTGCTGCATGGGTGACAGCTGAGCGGACGTTGGCGAGCATCAACTTCCGTATTGTGGACGGGGAGGGGTTGCTGATGGGCCTGAGGCTGATGTAGGTGAGGTTGCAGGATTACAGTGTCCTTGCCTTAGAGGAGGGGCAATTTTGTTGCGTTTCCTGGTGATGGTGGAGATGGCCTGTGGGGAAGAAGGGAGAAAACACATGTTGGTTCGTGCTTACCTGTTGTCTGAGTAGGGGTTCAGGCCCTGGGTCCTCCTGGTCTGAACAGGTCCAAATAGGAATGGCCCTTTTCTTCGTCTGCCATTCACTTCGGACGCCCGGGCGAGAGATGCCCTTTATCTTAGCGCTAACAGCAGAAAGGAAGAGGCAGGGCTAAGACAGTGGGTGGGGCTTAGGCCACATCACCTAGATCCACTTGGACCTGCTCACCAACTGCAAAGGAAATGAGGCTGGAGGGCTGCTTAAGTAGGGAAAAAGGGTGGCAAAAACAGGAAGGCACTAACAGTTGGAGCTTCAGGCCAATGGATGGCTTTACCTGTACTCCTGCTCCAGGACATGGCTTTACTTGTAGTCCATGCATGGCTTTACCTGTAGCTCTGTTACAGAGCCTGGCTTTACTTGCAGTCCACTTCCAGTGCATGGCTTTACCTGGAGCCCTGCTTCAGGGCATGGCTTTACTTGTTGTCGACTCCCAATGTATGGCTTTACTTGTAGTCCACTCGAAATGCATGGCTTTAGTTGTAGTCCACTACCAATGCACAGCTTTACTTACACTCCCAAGGCATGGCTCTACATGTAGTCCTGCTGCAGGGCATGGCTTTACTTGTAGTCTACTACCAATGCATTGCTTTACTTCCACTCCAAGGCATGGCTCTACATGTAGTCCTGCTGCAGGGCATGGCTTTACTTGTAGTCTACTACCAATGCATTGCTTTACTTCCACTCCAAGGCATGGCTCGAATTCTGGTCCTGCTACAGGGCACGGCTTTACTTGCAGTCCACTCCCACCTACACCAGTAGCACATTTACAACAGCATTTATGCCATTACCTCTCCGAAGCCTGCTTTGAAGTAACAGTGGGCTCTTTACAGCGCATAGTTTGATGTTACTGCTTGATAGAGCTAATTTAAAGAGTTCCGACGAGGAGGTGTTTTGTGCAGGGAGGGACAGGTAGTAGGTGAGAATAGCCATAGGGTTTACCATGGCCAGGGACAATCAATGGGTGGGAACATACCCAAACAAGACCTAGAAGCTGTGTGTCCCTTCTCACGTCCCATTTCCCTCCTGCCTGCGCTCCAATGAAATAGTTTTGGCTTATAGGTGGCGCTTTAGAGATGCCTAGTAGCAAAAACTAAAAATGTTGTAGGGCGGGACAAAGATCGAGGGTGGAACAAGGAAAAATGGGGAGCGGGTTTTCTGCAGGAGGAGATCACCTTTCAGTGCTGATATGTCGACATACATTTTATACGTGTTTTTAATTGCAGGGGGGAAGTGAGTTCCAGTGGAAAGGAGCAAGTAGGGAGAAGGAGCGGCAGTGCAGGGGACACAGGGTTGACAGGGAATGCAGAGACTGAATTGAGAATTCAGTTGAAGGGAAGTAGTGTGCCTAAGGGGGCACTGCCATGAACATATGTGAATTCCATGAGTGGGAATTTGAAGAGGGCTCAGTTAGGCATTCAGCATGATGCAGCATAGAGATGATGAGGAGAGGTCGGTAATTAATGTTGAAGAGAGTGTGATTTGCAAAATTAAGCTTTTTTTATAGGAGGTCAGAAGTGTAGGTGGGGTACCCCGCAGGAGAAGATTGCACAGTAGTCAAGGCCTGTAAGGTCAAGTGGGGACGACTGGGGGTTTGGTTGGAGAGGTAGGTAAGGAGGGGAATGTCATTGTTCTGGTGTTCATTGGGTTAACTTTAGCAGGTGTAGCCAGGGGTACACTGGTCTATAGGGAACTCTGGAGATTTCCTGGCAGGCCTCTGCACTCTGGGCAGAGGGGGACTGGCCTATAGGGAACTCTAGAGATTTCCTGGCAGGCCCCTGCACCCTGGGCAAGGGTGGACTGGCCTATTGGGCACTCATGAGGTTTCCTGGTAGGCCTCAGCACCCTGGGCAAGGGTGGACTGGACTATTGGGAACTCTAGAGATTTCCTGGCAGGCCCCTGCACCCTGGGCAGGGGTGGACTGGCCTATAGGGCACTCATGAGGTTTCCTAGTAGGCCTCAGCACCCAGGGCAAGGGTGGACCGGACTATAGGGAATTCTGGAGATTTCCTGGTAGGCCTCTGCAACATGGGTGGGGGTGGACTGGCCCATAGGGAACTCTGGAGATTTCCTGGCAGGCCCCTGCACCCTGGGCAGGGGTGGACTGGCCTATAGGGCACTCATGAGGTTTCCTGGTAGGCCTCAGCACCCTGGGCAGGGGTGGACCGGACTATAGGGAATTCTGGAGATTTCCTGGTAGGCCTCTGCACCATGGGTGGGGGTGGACTGGCCCATAGGGAACTCTGGATATTTCCTGGCAGGCCCCTGCACCCTGGGCAGGGGTGGACTGGCCTATAGGGCACTCATGAGGTTTCCTGGTAGGCCTCAGCACCCTGGGCAGGGGTGGACTGGACTATAGGGAACTCTGGAGATTTCCTGGCAGGCCTCTGCACCCTGGGCAGGGGTGGACAGGCCCATAGGGAACTCTGGAGATTTCCTGGCAGGCCTCTGCAACAAGGGCGGGGGTGGACTGGCCCATAGGCAACTCTGGAGATTTCCTGGCAGGCATCTTCACCCTGGGCTTCTTTTGTGTGGTATTGCCACATTTTCCCATAGGAAAATGGTTGGACTTGCTGAAAATGTGTAATATGGGGCCACTTTGAAAATTATTTCCAGGACCTCTTTTGGTTCCCAGTCCACCCCTGGGTGTAGCGCTGGATGTGATGAATTATTGAAGCTTTAGATCATAGACATATAGGATGCAAAGGTTGTGCACTTTGAGGGAGAGGGTGAGCAGGTCAGGGAGAAAGCTTTTGAGATGGCAGTGTGTGGTCAGGAGGTTGGGTACGTGGGTAATGACGGTTTTCCGCGGAGTAGCGGGACTGGAACCTTGATCGGAGGGAGTCATGCAGAGCACTGGCTTGTAAGTAGTGGGAGATCCCACTAAAGAACATGCTTCAAATGATTTTGGGGGAGTGGCCAGGAGAGAGACTGGCCATTGGTTATAGGGAATGCTATAGGGGGGTTGACCGCTTTCTGAACAGCAGCGATTTTAGAAGCAGGTAGGGAAAATCCCAGAAAAGAGGGAAGGTATTAAGGAGGAGAAGAGGTCGGAGCAGGCGACTGATGAAAGGCCTTAGATCAGTTGCTAGGGAACAAGATGGCTAGGCCTTGCAGAGGATAGGGTAGAGTTCAGAAGGTGAGGTTGGAGGGAAGGGATAGAAGGCAGGACCTGGTAGATGGAAGTTGGGGTGAGAATGAGGATAGCGGAAAGGGGAGGGCAGGGGAGGCGTCGCAGATCTGGGATATTACACAAGAAAAGTAGAGGTCAACGTCATCAGATAAGGAGGGCGGTGGGAAGGCATGGCTTGAAGGCTGGAGGAGAGCTTGTGGGGGTGGGAACGGAGGAAGGAGGTGAGGTTGGTAAAGTAGCATGATTTAGCAGCGTCGAAGGATAGATGCACGTGCAAGGAGGGCCTCTTTGTTAGCAGTGCGCAGACGCGGGGAGCGCAGTTTAAGTCTAAGGTCCAGGTGCTGGTTTATGTGCGTTTTAAGATGGCGAATCACTGTGATGAGTCAATGTTGGTGGCGGGGCATGGATGGGGTTAACTAAGTCATGGGCAGAGTAGTCGTGCTCGGGGTTAACTAAGTCATGGGCAGAGTAGTCGTGCTCAGATGGGGATCAAAGAGACAGGTTGAAGTTGACGAATGCTTGGTTAATTAAGGAGGCGGCGTTAGGAGGGGATAGTTTGAGGAGGCAGGAAAGGATTCCTTTGAGGTAAGGAGTCAAGAAGTCGGGTTGGCATTCATGTTTGAAGATGGAGGGGTTGGGCAGGGGGTGGGAGGAGGAGGGACAGAGATTTCACATTGAAGGAGGAAGAAGTCAAAGGGAGACGGGTCAATGGTGAGGTTGGCAGGAGGACAGGATGATGTCAAGAAAACCAGGTGGAGAGAGATACTGTTGGAATGGCTGGGGGAGTTGAGCGAGTGATCAGTACCTCCTTTAAATTGTAGTCCTGCCCCCGTGGATTAATATTATTGTGACCATGACCCGGTATGTGGCTTCACTTGTAGACCTGTCCCTCGTCCATTGTTTTACCCAAGGTCTTGTCCACAGTACAATGCTTTACTTGTAGGGAAGTCCCAGGACATGACTTTACTAGCACTGCAACATTTGGGGGCGTCAAGAGGTGTGTTCCGCTATGAATGAGTTCAAAGGAAGGGGCAATATTGGCATCCCCAAGGTTGGTGGGTCACAAGGGAGGCTACTGTCTTTATTGGTCAAGCTCTTTGGGCTCACCATTTTGCCCCATGCCCAGCTCTAATCACAGACTTCTCGTGCGCTTCTTTTTCAGGTACGTGTTGAAGACCCAGCTGTGGAAGACGCAGCTCTGGCTAAACAAACTGAGGAGACCCACCTGCTGTGCGATGGTCCGCTTGGCGACCTTAGCCATGAAGTGCCACCAAGCACCATGCTGTCAGCCCTTCCACTCAATAAGCCGTGTCTGATGGGGCCTAAGGCTACTTACCAAGAAGATCCAGAAAATGGCCCACTGGTGGCCCCTCCATTCATTGAGGCTGTCCTGGTAGACCGAGACTACGCTATACTAGACGTTCCGTCCACCAGCGAGCTGGCAGACCACCTTATGAAGGACGCTCAACTGAAAGGGCCTAGCGACACCGGTCAAAAAGCCCCAGCAGCCATCTTGCAGGCCAGTCACCTGGAAGTCCACAAGCTGGGCCAGCGTCAACAGCAGCGCCTCAGGGAGCAGCGCTGGGATCGCTGAGTGAGGCTTCCTATCCAGACTGTAAAAGTGCCTGCCAAGTCAGCCTAGAACAGTGCAAAGGCAGCACATGGCAAGGAGTTATCCAGGAACAGGCTTCTATTCTTGAGGTCCCTCTACTGCCTTCAAACTCCTTGAGGCTTCTCTGCAACGCTTAGACACTTCATTAAGACTGCATTCGAAGGGCCACGCTAAGACCCCTGGTTGCGCACCATGTACCTAGAGGCACCGGCCACTGAGCAGGTGCAGGAGTAATAAGGAGGGAAGGACAAGGGCTATGAGTAGATCTCTGTTCTATGCACTGCACTGACTGTGGCGCTTTAGCCGAGACACTTCGTGTGGCCTTTCTTGGTTCTCAGGAGCTGATGGTCAACCTCTAGCAATGGGAAACTGCAATGGAGGTCCGTGGGACAGCTGTGCACTATGAATATTAGTACCTCGCAAGCAACCTGAGAATCAGATGAGCTCCAAAGAACATGCAAGCTGGAGCCTGCCTCCCAGCTGCACAAGGAGTAGGCCGAAGGAACACTGGCCGTTGAGGTCTCAGGCTGCCTGGTGTTAAGCAAGAACGCCATAGTAGAAGGGTGCGAAAGGGCCATGGAAACGCAGATTTGAGTTTAATGCCCAGTGTCCACTCTGGTACAGTGTGCACTTTTTGAGTTAGTCCCTTCAGTGCGACAAGATTGAACATGGGTCGGTTCAAAACTACATCAAGCTACCAATGCAACAATAAATATATTTAAAACTCAAAAATATTCATTGGAAGATTCATTTTCCCATGCCCCGGACAGCCCTACATTTTCACGGTGGCCTAGACACCAGAGTCTTAGAGAGGGTAGGGCCTGAGCGGGCAAGGCCCACCCAAAATCTGTAAATGCCCACTCAGTGCTGTGTGGGCATTTACAGATGTTAATGTCATTGCGGTGGGCCCCACTACATTACCTTCAGACCCCACTTGTTAGACATTAGCTTCAGGCCCCACTTGTTAGACATTACTTTCGGGCCCCACTTGTTAGACATTAGCTTCAGGCCCCACTTGTTAGACATTAGCTTCAGGCCCCACTCGTTAGACATTAGCTGCAGGCCCCACTCGTTAGACATTAGCTTCAGGCCCCACTTGTTAGACATTAGGTCAGGCCCCACTTGTTAGACATTAGCTTCAGGCCCCACTCGTTAGACATTAGCTTCAGGCCCCACTCGTTAGACATTACCTTCAGGCCCCACCTGTTAGAAATTACCTTCAGGCCCCACTTGTTAGATGTTAGCTTCAGGGGCCACTTGTTAGATGTTAGCTTCAGGGGCCACTTGTTAGACGTTAGCTTCAGGCCCCACTTGTTAGACGTTAGCTTCAGGCCCCACTCGTTAGACGTTAGCTTCAGGCTCCACTCGTTAGACATTAGCTCCAGGCCCCACTTGTTAGACATTAGCCTCAGGCCCCACTTGTTAAACATCAGTGCCAGGGCCACTTGTTAGACATCAGCTTCAGGGCCCACTTGTTAGACATCAGCTTCAGGCCCCACTTATTAGACATTAGCTTCAGGCCCCACTTGTTAGACATTAGGTCAGGCCCCACTTGTTAAACATCAGCTTCAGGGCCACTTGTTAGACATCAGCTTCAGGGCCCACTTGTTAGACATTAGCTTCAGGGCCCACTTGTTAGACATTAGCTTCAGGCCCCACTTGATAGACATTCGCTTCAGGCCCCACTTGTTAGACATCAGCTTCAGGGCCCACTTGTTAGACATCAGCTTAATGCCGCACTTGTTAGACATTAGCTTCAGGCCCCACTTGGTAGACATTAGCTTCGGGCCCCACTTGGTAGACATTAGCTTCGGGCCCCACTGGTTAGACATTAGCATCAGGGCCCAGTTGTTAAACATCAGCTTCAAGGCCACTTGTTAGACTTCAGCTTCGGGGCCACTTGTTAGACATCAGCTTCAGGGCCCACTTGTTAGACATCAGCTTCAGGCCCCACTTGTTAGACTTCAGCTTCTGGGCCACTTGTTAGACATCAGCTTCAGGGCCCACTTGTTAGACATCAGCTTGAGGGCCCACTTGTCAGACATCAGCTTGAGGGCCCACTTGTTAGACATTAGCTTCAGGGCCCACTTGTTAGCCATTAGCTTCGGGGCCCACTTGTTAGACATTAGCTTCAGGCCCCACTTGGTAGACATTAGGTCAGGCCCCACTTGTTAAACATCAGCTTCAGGGACACTTGTTAGACATCAGCTTAATGCCGCACTTGTTAGACATTAGCTTCAGGCCCCACTTGTTAGACATCAGCTTCCGGCTCCACTTGTTAAACATTAGCTTCCGGCTCCACTTGTTAGACATCAGCTTCAGGGCCCACTTGTTAGACATTAGCTTCAGGGCCCACTTGTTAGACATCAGCTTCAGGGCCCACTTGTTAGACATTAGCTTCAGGCCCCACTTGTTAGACATCAGCTTAATGCCACACTTGTTAGACATTAGCTTCAGGCCCCACTTGGTAGACATTAGCTTCGGGCCCCACTTGGTAGACATTAGCTTCGGGCCCCACTGGTTAGACATTAGCATCAGGGCCCAGTTGTTAAACATCAGCTTCAAGGCCACTTGTTAGACTTCAGCTTCAGGGCCCACTTGTTAAACATCAGCTTCGGGGCCACTTGTTAGACATCAGCTTCAGGGCCCACTTGTTAGACATCAGCTTCAGGCCCCACTTGTTAGACTTCAGCTTCTGGGCCACTTGTTAGACATCAGCTTCAGGGCCCACTTGTTAGACATCAGCTTGAGGGCCCACTTGTCAGACATCAGCTTGAGGGCCCACTTGTTAGACATCAGCTTCAGGCCCCACTTGTTAGACGTTAGCTTCAGGGGCCACTTGTTAGACGTTAGCTTCAGGCCCCACTTGTTAGACGTTAGCTTCAGGCCACACTCGTTAGACGTTAGCTTCAGGCCCCACTCGTTAGACATTAGCTGCAGGCCCCACTCGTTAGACATTAGCTTCAGGCCCCACTTGTTGGACATCAGCATCAGGGCCCACTTGTTAGACATCAGCTTCGGGCCCCACTTGGTAGACATTAGCTTCGGGCCCCACTTGGTAGACATTAGCTTCGGGCCCCACTGGTTAGACATTAGCATCAGGGCCCAGTTGTTAAACATCAGCTTCAAGGCCACTTGTTAGACTTCAGCTTCAGGGCCCACTTGTTAAACATCAGCTTCGGGGCCACTTGTTAGACATCAGCTTCAGGGCCCACTTGTTAGACATCAGCTTCAGTCCCCACTTGTTAGACTTCAGCTTCTGGGCCACTTGTTAGACATCAGCTTCAGGGCCCACTTGTTAGACGTCAGCTTGAGGGCCCACTTGTCAGACATCAGCTTGAGGGCCCACTTGTCAGACATCAGCTTCAGGCCCCACTTGTTAGACGTTAGCTTCAGGGGCCACTTGTTAGACGTTAGCTTCAGGCCCCACTCGTTAGACATTAGCTGCAGGCCCCACTCGTTAGACATTAGCTTCAGGCCCCACTTGTTAGACATCAGCATCAGGGCCCACTTGTTAGACATCAGCTTCAGGCACACTTGTTAGACATCAGCTTCAGGGCCACTTGTTAGACAACAGCTTCAGGGCCACTTGTTAAACAACAGCTTCAGGCCCCACTTGTTAGACATCAGTTTCAGGGCCCACTTGGTAGACATCAGCTTCAGGGCCACTTGTTAGACATCAGCTTCAGGGCCCACTAGGTAGACATGAGCTTCAGGCCCCACTTGGTAGACATCAGCTTCAGGCCCCACTTGGTAGACATTAGCTGCAGGCCCCACTTGGTAGACATCAGCTGCAGGCCCCACTTGTTAGACATCAGCTTCCGGCCCCACTTGTTAGACATTAGCTTTAGGGGCCCCTTGTTAGACATTAGCTTCAGGGCCCACTTGGTAGACATGAGCTTCAGGCTCCACTTGGTAGACATCAGCTTCAGGCCCCACTTGGTAGACATTAGCTTCAGGGGCCACTTGTTAGATGTTAGCTTCAGGGGCCACTTGTTAGACGTTAGCTTCAGGCCCCACTTGTTAGACGTTAGCTTCAGGCCCCACTCGTTAGACGTTAGCTTCAGGCCCCACTCGTTAGACATTAGCTCCAGGCCCCACTTGTTAGACATTAGCCTCAGGCCCCACTTGTTAAACATCAGTGCCAGGGCCACTTGTTAGACATCAGCTTCAGGGCCCACTTGTTAGACATCAGCTTCAGGCCCCACTTATTAGACATTAGCTTCAGGCCCCACTTGTTAGACATTAGGTCAGGCCCCACTTGTTAAACATCAGCTTCAGGGCCACTTGTTAGACATCAGCTTCAGGGCCCACTTGTTAGACATTAGCTTCAGGGCCCACTTGTTAGACATTAGCTTCAGGCCCCACTTGATAGACATTCGCTTCAGGCCCCACTTGTTAGACATCAGCTTCAGGGCCCACTTGTTAGACATCAGCTTAATGCCGCACTTGTTAGACATTAGCTTCAGGCCCCACTTGGTAGACATTAGCTTCGGGCCCCACTTGGTAGACATTAGCTTCGGGCCCCACTGGTTAGACATTAGCATCAGGGCCCAGTTGTTAAACATCAGCTTCAAGGCCACTTGTTAGACTTCAGCTTCGGGGCCACTTGTTAGACATCAGCTTCAGGGCCCACTTGTTAGACATCAGCTTCAGGCCCCACTTGTTAGACTTCAGCTTCTGGGCCACTTGTTAGACATCAGCTTCAGGGCCCACTTGTTAGACATCAGCTTGAGGGCCCACTTGTCAGACATCAGCTTGAGGGCCCACTTGTTAGACATTAGCTTCAGGGCCCACTTGTTAGCCATTAGCTTCGGGGCCCACTTGTTAGACATTAGCTTCAGGCCCCACTTGGTAGACATTAGGTCAGGCCCCACTTGTTAAACATCAGCTTCAGGGACACTTGTTAGACATCAGCTTAATGCCGCACTTGTTAGACATTAGCTTCAGGCCCCACTTGTTAGACATCAGCTTCCGGCTCCACTTGTTAAACATTAGCTTCCGGCTCCACTTGTTAGACATCAGCTTCAGGGCCCACTTGTTAGACATTAGCTTCAGGGCCCACTTGTTAGACATCAGCTTCAGGGCCCACTTGTTAGACATTAGCTTCAGGCCCCACTTGTTAGACATCAGCTTAATGCCACACTTGTTAGACATTAGCTTCAGGCCCCACTTGGTAGACATTAGCTTCGGGCCCCACTTGGTAGACATTAGCTTCGGGCCCCACTGGTTAGACATTAGCATCAGGGCCCAGTTGTTAAACATCAGCTTCAAGGCCACTTGTTAGACTTCAGCTTCAGGGCCCACTTGTTAAACATCAGCTTCGGGGCCACTTGTTAGGCATCAGCTTCAGGGCCCACTTGTTAGACATCAGCTTCAGGCCCCACTTGTTAGACTTCAGCTTCTGGGCCACTTGTTAGACATCAGCTTCAGGGCCCACTTGTTAGACATCAGCTTGAGGGCCCACTTGTCAGACATCAGCTTGAGGGCCCACTTGTTAGACATCAGCTTCAGGCCCCACTTGTTAGACGTTAGCTTCAGGGGCCACTTGTTAGACGTTAGCTTCAGGCCCCACTTGTTAGACGTTAGCTTCAGGCCACACTCGTTAGACGTTAGCTTCAGGCCCCACTCGTTAGACATTAGCTGCAGGCCCCACTCGTTAGACATTAACTTCAGGCCCCACTTGTTGGACATCAGCATCAGGGCCCACTTGTTAGACATCAGCTTCGGGCCCCACTTGGTAGACATTAGCTTCGGGCCCCACTTGGTAGACATTAGCTTCGGGCCCCACTGGTTAGACATTAGCATCAGGGCCCAGTTGTTAAACATCAGCTTCAAGGCCACTTGTTAGACTTCAGCTTCAGGGCCCACTTGTTAAACATCAGCTTCGGGGCCACTTGTTAGACATCAGCTTCAGGGCCCACTTGTTAGACATCAGCTTCAGTCCCCACTTGTTAGACTTCAGCTTCTGGGCCACTTGTTAGACATCAGCTTCAGGGCCCACTTGTTAGACATCAGCTTGAGGGCCCACTTGTCAGACATCAGCTTGAGGGCCCACTTGTCAGACATCAGCTTCAGGCCCCACTTGTTAGACGTTAGCTTCAGGGGCCACTTGTTAGACGTTAGCTTCAGGCCCCACTTGTTAGACGTTAGCTTCAGGCCCCACTCGTTAGACATTAGCTGCAGGCCCCACTCGTTAGACATTAGCTTCAGGCCCCACTTGTTAGACATCAGCATCAGGGCCCACTTGTTAGACATCAGCTTCAGGCACACTTGTTAGACATCAGCTTCAGGGCCACTTGTTAGACAACAGCTTCAGGGCCACTTGTTAAACAACAGCTTCAGGCCCCACTTGTTAGACATCAGTTTCAGGGCCCACTTGGTAGACATCAGCTTCAGGGCCACTTGTTAGACATCAGCTTCAGGGCCCACTAGGTAGACATGAGCTTCAGGCCCCACTTGGTAGACATCAGCTTCAGGCCCCACTTGGTAGACATTAGCTGCAGGCCCCACTTGGTAGACATCAGCTGCAGGCCCCACTTGTTAGACATCAGCTTCCGGCCCCACTTGTTAGACATTAGCTTTAGGGGCCCCTTGTTAGACATTAGCTTCAGGGCCCACTTGGTAGACATGAGCTTCAGGCCCCACTTGGTAGACATCAGCTTCAGGCCCCACTTGGTAGACATTAGCTGCAGGCCCACTTGTTAGACATCAGCTTCCGGCCCCACTTGTTAGACGTTAGCTTCAGGGGCCACTTGTTAGACGTTAGCTTCAGTCCCCACTTGTTAGATATTAGCTTCAGGCCCCACTTGTTAGACATTAGCTTCAGGCCCCACTTGTTAGACATTCGCTGCAGGCCCCACTTGTTAGACATTTAGCTTCAGGCCCCACTCTTTAGATAGTCCTGGCTATGCCTCTGCTGGACGCCATCCTGAAAATCATCACACAAGGCTTCCAGAAGCTAAGAGTCGGCTCCTACAGCAGGACAGGCCTAGGATAAAGGCCTTGTGCCAGGCCTGCCCATATAATCTCAACCACAGTAAAAAGAGATCTTAGGGTTCACCTTGCTGCAGTGCCACGGAACCAAATTACCCAGGTGGGCGAAATGCCCTGCAGCAGACCGGCAGAACGAGAACGTCACTGGCTTAGTCTAAGACTGTGGTTATGTGTCGACATCAAGCTCAAAAATGCCTTCAAACCCCCAGGCTTCCTGTAAACTCCAGGGGAGGGGCTGTAAAATCACCCTGGGGCTCGCAGCTAGATGGCATCTCACCGAGAGAATGGTCTGGCCATTGGCAATCCTGGTGCCCTTCATTCAAGGTGTTTGCAAATACCTACGGCGTACGCATCCCTTCCTGCCATCTAATGTTGTAAGCTATGGGTCTGCAACCTGTGGCTCCCCAGACTTTGCTGGTTAGGGCTGCTAGGAGTTGTAGTCCAAAACATCAGAAGAGCCAAAGGCTGCAGACCTCTGAACCATGACAGTGGATCCCAGCTACAGCTCCTCCCTTGCAGGAGTGGCACAGTCTCTCGCCTACCCCCATGCACTAGGGGCGGGCCATGCTGAGTGACATTAGTTCCCACCACATGCCACACAACAATTATTTAGAGGGCTGTACATCTATAGTCAAGCAACTACAATGGGACTGAACCCCACTGGGTCTGCCCAGGTTCTCTGTCCATCCTGTACAATAAATACACGCTCCAAACTATGGCAGCCAGTCATTTGGAGGGTTTGTTCTTTTTTATTTATTTTCTTTTTTTTTAATACTGGTTTTCAGTATTTATGTTTTGTCATTTTCGATGGTGACTGTTCCAGTGTTTTCAAAAATTGAAATAAAATCAGTGTATATCAGTCTTAACATTTTTTGCAGTTAACAATTGAGGGCAACAGTGATGTCAAGTGCATATGAAAAGCATGTGTCTATTGGTGTCTGTATAACATGCATACTGTCTGGAACAGAACTATCACAGGATATATACAGTTCATAATGCACTTTCTTAAGGATAAGGCAGTCAGAACCAAAATATCAATCTACCTAGATGGGGAAATCCCTTCTCTGGAGGGCCAGCACAACACCAGAAGTCAAAAAAGCTGAACCTGGGAAAGAAATATGGAAACAGGTTTTTCTGGCTCTGCCCCCGGCCTCTGCAACAAGTACTAGCTCAACCTGAAGGGTGGTCTCTTCATACCTTTCCCAAAGTGGGGGGGGGGGGAGGTGGGATCGTTGGGGGCAAAGGACATCTGCTTATTGCTGATCACTCCACTAAACCCACATTCATCCCTTCTGGACCTCTCGTTCCCAGACCCGGTGCAACCACCTGGCGGGGTAGGCGTTTGCCCAAGCACTCAATTTCAGGGTGGGATTAAACTACATTTTACGCACATACCCTCCTAACAGCCTATCACAGCACCCATCCACTAACCAGCTCTCCATGGGTCGCTAGCAGGGACTTAGCCGCTCCTCCCTGCCTCATGCTGGCTAAAATGCACACACGCATCCTAAAAGTCCTCCTTCAATTCTCATAAATCAGACTTCAGTCCTGCAAAGACGTTAACCCTGCAGTGCTTTGAGGCCATAACAATGGCATTAGGCGCTATACAAATGGCACATAACATTAGATACATTTTAAATCCATTAATGAAATCATGTTTGTGTTGCATACAAGAGCAGTGTGCGTGCTGGTGATACAGTCCTGATAAGGCCCCCCACCAGGGAGTCGTGAAACAAGTCCAAGATGAAAATGTTCTTTGAGGCTCAGCAGCTTCCCTTCAATTACCATCAGCAGTTTTACTTTTTATCTAAGAATAAAGTTTCTCCTTTCATCACTTCGTTTTGCTACAGCAGGGGTCTACAACCTTTGGCACTGCAGATGTTTGAACTACAATTCCCATGGTATGTGGGTATTGACTATGATGATATGGGATGATGGGAGTTGTAGTCTAAAACATCTCGAGCGCCATCAGCCAAAGGTTGCTGATTCCTGTGCTACAGCCTGCAGGGCATGAAGGCATCTGGGGTACCTCTTGTGTTACGTGCGTCCTGCGAGAGGAACTAAAGTAGCAGATCAAAAACGTGCTCTTTGGCGAGTGCGAGCTGACACCGTGGCACCAAAGCAGGCAGGTCAGCTTTGTCTTTCAACCAGCCCCTTTCCCTCGTCTGACTCGGGCAGCGCCAGTTTATCCATTAGGCCAAGTAGGCACCGGCCTATGTGTCCCACTCCTTTTAGGGACCCTGGGACAACGGATCAACATAAAGCGGTGCAGAAAATTAAAAACGTATTAGGAGATGATTTGTGAGGGGGGCGGTCTACCATTTTGACTACCTAGGGGCCTCCCACAGCGTTTAATCCGGCACTGGATTCAGGAAGCCTCCTGCTGCGCAGCAGTGTGGGCATGTGCCCAGCAGCGAACCTTTCCCTGGTCGCAGTGCTGCTTTAAATGGAAAAAAGATAACGCCTAATTGGTCTTTGGGTTGTCAGGGAAAGAGTCGGGGAGGTGTTTTACGCTATTAAAAAATGGACGGCGACAAACTCATTAGCGTTAAACGAAGTAAAAACAGAACTATTAATAGTTGGAATCCCCGTAAAGTTACAAAAATGAGAAGATCAATATCGAAGCTTTAAAATGAATAATAACAGCGTTCTGGTATCAGATCATGATTCATGGACTCACATCTTTCTTTTAAGAGGCGTGCGTCATATTTAAAACCAACGTGTGCTTTCTACTCTACTTTATTATGGCAAATTCACCCTTACCTGACTGAGCAAAATCTTGCCATGATCGCTGGTGCCATAATACATTCTAAATTAGACTACTGCAATAGTCTTCTTATGGGCACTTCTAAGTCCAACAACACTAAAAGGCAAGCAATACAGAATGGAGCAGTCAGGGCTGTCTTTGGTCTAAGCCGACACTCCAAGATCTCATCAGCAAGGAGGAAGCTACCTTGGCTCCCGGTCGAACAAAGGATCAAAAGTAAAGGTGCAGGTATGGTTTTTAAATACCTTGCAGGTACTGCACCGAAAGGATCTAGTTGATAAGATAAAGAAAGCACCCAACAGAAGAAATCTCTGGTCCACAAATGATCACGATTTGCCTCAATCTCGACAAATCCTCAAAAGAATTGGTGGAACCAACTTTAATTACTGGGCACCTATGGTCTGGAATTCCCTTCCGCCCATCCTTAAGAACTGTGTGTCTCTTAACATGTTTAAAAAACAACTTAAGACCTGGCTGTTCCATGAAGTAACAGTTTTACTAATTGTTACTTTCATCTGTTCTTAGGTTACCAGAACTCTGCTATACCAATGTTTCTTCTAATGCTTTGAGTATTATGTTGTCCATCCTCATGAGCGCTCTGAGGGCTGAGGGCGAACAGCGCTATATAAAAAATAAATTTGGATGGATGGATAGATAGATAGATAGATAGATAGATAGATAGATAGATAGATAGATAGACAGACAGACAGACAGACAGATAGATAGACAGACAGACAGAGACAGACAGACAGACAGATAGATAGATAGAAGTGCAGGTACCCACCAAGCTACAAAACCGGACATTCGGCGCTGGCCATTTTGACGCAGCACTTTGGGCACACCCTGTTGTTTGTAGGCAATGCCCAGTGAGATTAATTATGTGCCAAGGAGCACACACTTTGGTAAAGCAGTGTACCTGAGATCCTTTCACACACACACTTCCAGTTTGTTGTTATGCGCTGTGTTTAGAAAGTTGGAATATCCATATGAAATGAGACTTTCTTTTTTGCGCATCAAATGAGCAGATATCATTGCTGTAAACTAAGTTTCATTATTGCTCGCTTTCATTGCCTAATAAGCAATTCGGTTGGTAACTGGAGCTGAGTGTGAGTTTTCAGTCGAACACTTTCCATCACAAGTCCCATTAATTTAAACATTTACATATTAGAATAGGCACTGCTAGTAACAAATTAACATCTTACAAAGTAAATCAATCCCTGCTCCATCAAAGGACACCAGTGGTAACAGGTGAAGGCCACTTCGCGAGATAGTGTCCCACGCCTGGTGTGCTGAGAGCAGCGTAGCTGCATGCTTGTCCCACTTAGCGAGACAATGTCCCACGCCTGCTGTGCTGAGAGCACAGTGGCTGCATGCTTGTCCCACTTAGCGAGACAGTGTCCCACACCTGGTGTGCTGAGAGAAACGTAGCTGCATGTTAGGCCCCCTTACCGAAACAGTATTCCACTCCTGGTGTGCTGAGAGCACAGTGGCTGCATTTTTGGCCCCCTTAGCGAAACTGTGTCCCACGCCTGCTGTGCTGAGAGCACAGTGGCTGCATTTTGGCCCCCTTACCGAATCAGTATTCCACTCCTGGTGTGCTGAGAGCACAGTGGCTGCATGTTTGCCCCCCTAAGCGAAACTGTGTCCCACGCCTGCTGTGCTAAGAGCACAGTGGCTGCATGTTTGGCCCCCTTAGCGAACAATGTTCCACGCCCGGTGTGCTGAGAGCTCAGTGGCTGCATGTTTGGCCCCCTTAACGAAACAGTATTCCGCGCCTAGTGTGCTGAGAGCGCAGTGACTGCGTGTTTGTCCCACTAAGCGAAACAGTATTCCATGCCTGCTGTGCTGAGTGCACAGAGGCTGCGTGTTTGTCCCACTTAGCGAGACAGTGTTCGGCACCTGGTGTGCTGAGAGCACAGTGGCTGCGTGTTTGTCCCATTTAGCGAAACAGTATTCCATGCCTGGTGTGCTGAGTGCACAGTGGCTGCGTGTTTGCCCCACTTAGCGAGACAGTGTTCGGCACCTGGTGTGCTCAGAGCACAGTGGCTGCGTGTTTATCCTATTTAGCGAAACAGTATTCCATGCCTGGTGTGCTGAGTGCACAGTGGCTGCGTGTTTGTCCCACTTAGCGAGACAGTTTTCGGCGCCTGGTGTGCTGGAAGCACAGTGGCTGCGTGTTTGTCCCACTTAGCGAACAGTGTTCCACGCCTGGTGTGCTGAGAGCACAGTGGCTGCATGTTTGGCCCCCTAAGCGAAACAGTGTTCCACGCCTAGTGTGCTGAGGGCACAGTGGCTGCATGTTTGTCCCACTAAGCGAACAGTGTTCCACGCCCGGTGTGCTGAGAGCTCAGTGGCTGCATGTTTGGCCCCCTTAGCGAAATAGTATTCCGCGCCTGGTGTGCTGAGAGCACAGTGGCCGCATGTTTGTCCCACTTAGCGAAACAGTATTCCACGCCTGGTGTGCTGAGAGCACAGTGGCTGTGTGTTTGTCCCACTTAGCGAAAGAGTATTCCATGCCTGGTGTGCTGAGTGCACAGTGGCTGCGTGATTGTCCCACTTAGCGAGACAGTTTTCGGCACCTGGTGTGCTGAGAGCACAGTGGCTGCGTGTTTGTCCCACTTAGCGAGGCAGTGTTCGGTGCCTGGTGTGCTGAGAGCACAGTGGCTGCGTGTTTGTCCCACTTAGCGAAACAGTATTCCATGCCTGGTGTGCTGAGTGCACAGTGGTTGCGTGTTTGTCCCACCTAGTGAGACAGTTTTCGGCGCCTGGTGTGCTGAGAGCACAGTGGCTGCATGTTTGTCCGACTTAGCGAGACAGTGTTCGGCGCCTGGTGTGCTGTGAGCACAGTGGCTGCTTGTTTGTCACACTTAGCGAGACAGTGTTCCGTGCCTGCTGTGCTGAGAGCATAGTGGCTGCGTGTTTGCCCACTTAGCAAGACAGTGTTCTGCGCCTGGTGTCCTGAGAGCACAGTGGCCGCGTGTATGTCCCACTTAGCGACACAGTGTTCCGCGCCTGATGTGCTGAGAGCTTAGTGGCCGCATGTTTGTCCCACTTAGCGAAACAGTATTCCGCGCCTGGTGTGCTGAGAGCTCAGTGGCTGCATGTTTGGCCCCCTTAGCGAAACAGTATTCTGCGCCTGGTGTGCTGAGAGCACAGTGGCCGCATGTTTGTCCCACTTAGCGAAAGAGTATTCCATGCCTGGTGTGCTGAGTGCACAGTGGCTGCGTGTTTGTCCCACTTAGCGAGACAGTTTTCGGCACCTGGTGTGCTGAGAGCACAGTGGCTGCGTGTTTGTCTCACTTAGCGAGACAGTGTTCGGCGCCTGGTGGGCTGAGAGCACAGTGGCTGCGTGTTTGTCCCACTTAGCGAAACAGTATTCCATGCCTGGTGTGCTGAGTGCACAGTGGCTGCGTGTTTGTCCCACTTAGCGAGACAGTTTTCGGCACCTGGTGTGCTGAGAGCACAGTGGCTGCGTGTTTGTCTCACTTAGCGAGACAGTGTTCGGCGCCTGGTGGGCTGAGAGCACAGTGGCTGCGTGTTTGTCCCACTTAGCGAAACAGTATTCCATGCCTGGTGTGCTGAGTGCACAGTGGCTGCGTGTTTGTCCCACTTAGCGAGACAGTTTTCGGCACCTGGTGTGCTGAGAGCACAGTGGCTGCGTGTTTGTCTCACTTAGCGAGACAGTGTTCGGCGCCTGGTGGGCTGAGAGCACAGTGGCTGCGTGTTTGTCCCACTTAGCGAAACAGTATTCCATGCCTGGTGTGCTGAGAGCACAGTGTCTGCGTGTTTGTCCCATTTAGCGAGACAGTGTTCGGCACCTGGTGTCCTGAGAGCACAGTGGCTGCATGTTTGCCTCTCCTTTTGTTCTGCAGGGTGAGCCCTGAAGGAGACATTATGGTCACTGCGGGTGGTGGAGAGAGGAGAAGGGAGGGGTGTTGCTTTCCCCAGCAAAGGCTGCAGAAGCCGAGTCCTTTAAGTTGCGACAAAGTGGAAAAGCTTTCATTGTCGCCTTGCAACACAGTTGAGTACCGGTACTCTCTTTCAGGCGTTGAGATGTCCAGGTACTCAAATGCTCAAAAATACGAAGTGTAGGTACTGAGGACCGGATAGCACTGGCCCACTTAAAGCACTGCCTGGTCCTGACACATCGAGATCCCTGCGTGCAATGAAATGTGTGGTATGGGCTAAGTCAGTCCCCTTGTCCCTCTCCCCACCGCATACCTCCTCTGCCCAAATGGACACCTCATGTTTTAGCCAGGCCCAGTATTAGGGCCAAAAAGCTCCATTCTGTTGCCCCCCTCCTGTGACTGGCTGAGAAAGCTTATCGTATATGTGGTAATTTACGACCGCAGCTCTGCACTGACTTCCTGGCATTCTCCTATTGGGGTGAGGCCAATAAACCCATGGGTGCCAACTTTTGATTTTTTGCTCTGGGGCAGAGATCCCCACACCTAGTGAAGTTGGGGAGGGGCGTACCCATCCCCGGGACCAAACAACACATTTGGCAGAACATTTAGCAGCAGCTATTGCAAAAAGGACAGTATTTACAGGCAGCTCTAAAAATATAACATTTCAGCAGCAGTCGCTTAACCTTCCGAGCTGTCTTTGCAGCATTCGGCTTTAGGATTCCCTAATCCTCCAATGCATACAAAAAGCTCTGGCCTGTCCCCGCCCCCTCCAATCAAGGCTGAGATGATTACAGGTGTCCTTCCTACTTTGAAGTGAGCAGCCATTGCTAATTCTGCAAGATGCATGCTAACCCTTCACAAGGCCTGAACACAGCAGGTGAGGAGGCAAAAGTCCTGCCGTACCCATCGATGTGCTATTTACATAGCGCTTTGGCCAAAGCGCTTTCCATAGAACAATATCACCCAACCAAAGTTGGTAGTCATGTTATCTACCTCAGAAGGATGGAAGGCTGAGTTGGCCTTGACGGGATTCGAACCTGCAATCTACAGATCACACAGAGAGCACAGCGGCGAGCGCTCAACCCCCTGAGCTATCTTACCAGCATTTGAGAAAGCATGACTCTCCACCGCACCAGTGGCAAGATGACACTCCTGCCCCCCTGGACTCGGCACCTCTGAATAAGGCTGTTCTGCCGTGATAATCTGCAGCCCCTCCCAAAGGCTTGATCTGATTGCATGCTCACATCCCCAAGCAAGCATCAGTCCCCACTAACCAAAGGCGTGTCACTTTAAATGTGCACTCGCTGTATTCGCAGTTCAAATCAGAACTCCCAAAAATGTGTTATTAGATAGGTACTGCCAGGCAGTAGGCACTGACATGATATGCCCAGGTTCTCACACCATTTCCAGCTGTTACCAGTGCTATTATAAGAGTGCCTGGCAGATGCCCGTCCCAAGCCACACAAAAGTCATAGCTATTGATTTTGCCAATGCTTGTGGAGTTACTCAATTTCTCATCTCACAGCATTACACACAGCCCACAGTTCAGTCCATGCTCTACACTAAGGGCCCGATTCATGGAATTTTTTGCATGGTTCAAAGTGACTTTGCACTGCCGACATTAACCCTGATTCCTGGAACTGTGCAAAGTGTATTTTTGCCGTGCAAAGTCATTTTTGCAGTGAAGCATGAACTTTGCACTGACTTTGCACTGCAAGAATACACTGTGCACAGTTCCATGAATCAGGGTTTGTGTCGGCAGTGCAAAGTGACTTTTAACTGTGCAAAAAATTCCATGAATTGGGCTCCAGAGTCTCTATGTGGCCACACATGAAATTATAAATTGAGCCCACTGGAAGGCGCACAGCAGGCGTGGAAGTTGTAGGCAATGGCATCAGTTTCAGGGCGCATTAGGTGTGCACGTCCACCTGTCCGATGTGGCATGGTTGCCTACTCATGCCGCCTGCCAGCCAGCGGTGGCCACCTTTTCTGGCATTCAGCGCTCGGACCATGTCCGTCATTTCACCAAAAGGCCAGGGGTAGCGAAAGTGACATCACACAACCCTTGACCTCTGATGACATCACAGGAAGTGATGTCATTTCACCCCACCTGAAGTGATATCACAGGAAGCGATGGAACACGACCTTTCACCCCTAGACAAAACAGGAACTTGCATCACATAGCATTGTTCTTAAGTACTTAATTTAATTTTTTAGAGGTAGCAAGGGAGACCACAGGGGTAGCAAGGGAGCCCTCAGGGGTCACAGTTGCGACCCCCAAATGACGTCCCTGAGCGCTCCGGCTTTTGAATGGTGAAGAGATGCATTCTCAGACTACTGTAAAAATAGAGGGAAAACTGGTATGTGATAAAGAAAGGACACATCTGGTCAAATAGTCTAGCTCAGAGAGTTAAGCACATGCTGGCAAGGTTACAGCTGCCAATCAAGGCTCAGCCTTTCTTCCCTTTTATGTAAATAGAGTTTGTCTAAACTGAATTATGGTGGCGCCCACCATTGACTTTTCTATGAAATAGCATGAACTGTAGAAGCAAGTGCATTATTATGAACGATCAATAGTACTCACGCGCATCAGTTTTGGAAAGATCAAGGCTTAGTCGTTTGCCCTGTAATTAGAGCAAGCAACCTTGCAAGTATTTCTGCAGCAGGTGCCTGAAACATCTTAAACCAATTGAACACAAAACTCTGCCGTAGGTGCATTAACTCCACAGGATATTTCACCAGTTTAGAATTATTACCCACTAGCCATACCGACCGGCATTGCACGGGTCTGTAGCTGACATGCACGTGGGGGTCTGCTATAGCCTTGTGTATGTTATATTGTGTACTCATTTCCTGTTTTTGAAAAATTGCAAAATCATCAATCTCCCGAAATCACCTACACTGATACTACAGGGCCCGACCCCACCCTGTGCAGGGCGAATGGGCGGGATCGTTCAGATTTCAGTATCGCCAGTACGAGAGAGAGAGAGAGAGAGAGAGAGAGAGAGAGAGAGAGAGAGAGAGAGAGAGAGAGAGAGATACAACTCTACCCAACTCAATGAGTATGATTGGAAGCTGAAAGAACATAGGAGAAGAATCAAGCAGAAAACAGAAACGAGATGGGAAAAGAGTTCCACAACTGAGCTGCAGAGAATGAAAAAGAGCGACCCTCCACACAGGAGAGCTTGAACCAAGGTACAGAAATGCACAATGTAACTGTTATATGTAAGTAATTGCAACCTGTAAACATTTGTAACCTGTAAAGCTTAAAGTATTCTTGAACACGCGCCCGGATACCTTCGGGTCTGGTGCACGCTATAAATAAATAAACAAACAAATAAACAAACACAATGCAGCGGCAGAATGGAGTGGCCACCGGGGTATATAACAGATGAATGTATTCTGCAGGTACTCAGATCTTATAGAAGGCGCGATGTACAATGCAGGGTGCCTTGAATGTGACACGCTTAGATACTGACAGCCAATGCAGGGAGTTGAGAATAATGGGGGCAGAGGCAAGGCGAGAGGTCCCAGTGGCCAGTCTAGATGCTGAATTTTGCAGAATTTGAAGGTGATGAAGAAGATTGCCTGGTTGGGCAAGATAAAGAGAGTTACAATAATCGAAAGAGCCTGCGATCAAAGAGGAAACAACATGAGGACGGAGTGGAGGAGGAAGAAAGGGAAGCACTTTCCGCAAGATCCATAACTTGAAATGAACGGTTTGGCAGTCGCGCTCAACTGGGGCAACAAGGAAAGAAAGGCTGACAGCTTAACCCGCAGGTCTTTGACCATTGTGGAAGGCAGTGGTAGGGGGCCAAGCTCAGCCGGCCAAAAAGCGGGAGACCATGGTGAAGCGTAGGGAGGGGTGCCAACCATAAGAACCTCTGTCTTATCGCCATTGAGCCGGAGTCCGTTGTGCCCCATCCAGACATAGATTGTGGAAAAGCGGGAGAGGCAGCACTTGGCTGTAGAGAGGAGGGCAAGATAAAGCTGAATCAGGATCTGGGTGTCATCAGCATAAAAATAACACACCAAGAGTGAATGAGATTGATGAGAGGCTGGATATATACATTAAAGAGGAGGGGGGAGCAGAACTCTGAAGCACAGCACAGGTGAAGGGAAGGTAAGGTGAAGTGAAGAGAGAGAGAAAGACAGATTAAGATCCATCATAGAGAAGGGAAAGAAACCAGTCACGGACCCAGCCAGAGACACCCGCCAATGACAGTCTCTGAATCAGGATGGCATGATGAATGGTATCAAATGCAGCAGAAAGATCTAGGAGGATAAGGGCTCCGATACCACCCTGATCTACGATCTGCGCAGGGACGTTAACAGATACCAGTATTGACTCAGTGCCCCAGCCAAGCCTAAACCCATACCCATCCTGTGCCCACATGTCCCATCACCTTCCACATATACATACCTATCCTGTACCCACATGCCCTATCACCTGCCCCATATACACACCTATCCTGTGCCCAAATGCCCTATCACCTGCCCCATATACACACCTATCATGTGCCCACATACCCAATTACCTGCCCCATATGCATAGCTGTGGGCCTCCATCATCTACCCAGCCTTCACTCAATGGATTATCCCTCTCCTACAAGCATACACATGATTATCCTGTGCACTACGTGATGAATCCGAGATGATTCCCCCAGAAAACCCCAGCCTGGGACCCCTTTCATGTTGTTGCCAGGGAAAGCTAGACGTTTCCTGATCCGGACCCTGGAGAGGGCTGGGGGGTGCTCTGCGGCAGGATCACACTTAGGGGTGGGGGTTGACAGGCCAAGAAGAATGGGAAAATCCATTTTATAACTTCCCCAGAAACCCTACCCTTTTGATGACATACTGTAAAATCGAAACTGTAGGCAAAGCTGATTTTTACATTGTGGACTCCAAGTCCCACAGTTCCCGAAGTTACGGGTAAGAAGGAGAGGGCTGCAGAGGCACGAGATGGAAAGTTGCCGCCTATTAGTGATAATGACCCACTCTTGAGGGAGACTGGGAGGCATAAAAGGCCCCCTCAGGTGCAGGCCATGAAGAAGAGTAACAGCAGGAGGTGGAGTAGCCGTGATCTCGCCACGTTGCAGTAGAGGCAGAATCTGGAGGAGAATGGAGACGCTGGGGCCACTGTCGTATGTTGAGCAGTTGCCGGTCCTGAAACGGTCTCTTCCTCTTTAAGTCTTCAGTGCAGAGGTCACATAGCGGGAAGCGTTGAAGTTGGAAGCTTTCCCCCTGGAGACTTGAATTGCAGAGGTTGCACGGCGGGAAGCATACACTTTGTAAGCGTTCCCCAAAGTAAGGCAAACTCTGGTGGCAGGCAAGTAAGTGAGAGCCTCTGGAGCAGAGAAAGCCCTTTTTTTCGAGTGGCGCGGGCTGCAGGGGACCCAAGGAAACAATTTGCTGAGCCGTGTGAAGCAGCAGCAACCTGGAGGCAGCAGAACAGCATTTGAGTGCAAAGCAGGACTATCATATAGAGCACCATATTTCTGGTGACAACAGATACTGTCAAGACTGTGAACAGTGTAGGATAACTCCCAGAATCACAATGAATATAACTAAGCAGGATGCAACTGATTGATACCAAGAGATCCTCCTGAATATCCACACGTATTGAGGAATACTATAGTGAGGACCATAATTGTGGACAGAAAAAAAGAGTAATCAAGCTTGAGGAGTACAAGGATGTATAGTGATACTTTGAATACTGTAAGGATTTGAACAAGAGATCTTAACAGGGAAATCCGACACTTTGAATAACATAAAGACTTGAATAAGAGATCCAAGCAGAGAAATTAGAATTCATATGGCCATGCGCATTATATGACAACCAAGGATCCAAGTAATATGTGGAGCAACACATCATAAATACATGACTTCGAACGCTGGGAACAAAGTCAATAAACAGTAATTTGATAATTGAATCCGTGTTGAGCATTATTTGAATTGTATACTGTGAGACAGGCATGGTATCACAAGTAGGGACACAGACGCAAGGATACACGTTTCAACACCTTTATTAAGTGTGATTGGGGTTGGAGACTTCCAAACTGGCCCTAATTCTATAAAGAGAGTAGTCTCTACCATCAAAGTAAATAAAATGGTCCAACTCAGCCCGTCAAACAAAGAAAAGTCTGTCAGAAACATATACTTGCCCTCCCGCTTCACAATAACTAAGTGTGGGAAAATGTATGAAAATAAAAGAGTGTATCAAAAGAATGACAGAATGGCAATGAAAGTGGCTCACCATTCCCTTCCCCAAGTTCAGTTCAATGCGGTTCTCACAAAGTTCCTTCAAGGTGGATAGTATGCACAGTACAAATGTGTTAGGCTTCCCTCGCATATTTCAATTCAGTTCACTCTGTTCCTCGTTTCACAAAAATATCCATTCACATTTACATTAGCCTTTCGGGATCTCTGCATGCTCTCTTTCCCTCGTGCCCTTCCCATCAATGGCTTTCAACATATTTTGCTTTCATTATTCACTTTTCTGATATCTTTCATGAAGGATTTAACAAAGTGCCTTCTCACATGGCACTGCTCCGTTACTTTGTTTCTCACCGGCTCCCTCGCCGGCTAAATACATTCAAGCTTTCAGTTCAATGTCTTTATCCTTCAACGCGTAGCCTTACGTGTAACACTGTAGCCTTCCACAATCGCACATATCACAAACCGGGTTCTCCCGTTTCTTTGAACTCACCGGCTGTGATTGCTTTTGCACATCCTTCTGCTTTCAGCTCCACGAGGTCAGGGTCTTGCACACCTACCCCTCAGACACTCCTGAGTGGCCTTGCGGCCCATAGGAGGAAACAAGCAGTTTGCTGGCACATGGAGGAAAGGGACTAGCCGGCTCCCTTCTCTGAACTCTCCTGGCTTATTGGAGACACAGCTCCCTCGCCACGCTTTCCCCTGCCTCAACTCACAGCCTGTAAGCGTCTCAGCATCCTGTTCTCCCTGGCCTGGGTCTTGGCAGCTCTCTCTCAGCTGCTCCTCCGGCTCATCATCCAGCTTGTCTTCCTTCTTGGCCCCGTCTCGATCTCTCTGTTTTTCTGTGCTCCACCTTTTATAGTTTTGAAAACGGTCCATGAGTTTCAGGTGTGTGTGATTGCGACTGAGTGCCTGAACTTATTAATGGGACAAGGGCAGTACATGTTACTAGTGGTAATCTTCGTGGTCTCAGTCTTCCTCTTCTTGGTCTCAGTAGTTGGATTGGATAGGAAAGGAGGGGAGTTATGGGAGTTGTAGTATCTCATAAAGGTAGAGGGAATATAGGGTGAATAACTGACAGGAAATGGGGGATATCAAGTCTAACCTTCCGGTGTGTCTCGTCCACACTCCCATCAGGATAAGCTGAGCGCAGAAACTTGTCGCCAAATTGTCTTCTAGTTTTACCACTGTTGTGTTGTGTCGAGCAGAGGGTGCACTGCAGGAAGCATACACTTTGTAAGCTTTCCCCGAAGTAAGGCAAGCTCTGGTGGCAGCCGAGCACCAGAGAGCCTCTGGAGCAAAGAGAGCTCCTTTTTTTCCGATTGGCACAGGCCGCAGGGGACAAAGGAAGCAGGTTGCCGGGCTGCGTGAAGCAGCAGCAACACAAGACACGCACGCCAGACCCGGCGAGTCCACTATTGTGCTGTGACCCCGCAGTGCTCCGTGATCGCCCGCTGACCAAGCCGGGGTATTATAACCGAAGAACTACTAAAAAAGAGTGATGGGGCAAAGTAACTTTGATTTTGAATACAGAATAGCAAACTGATGTAGAGCTGAATAATAATCCATTTGAAAACCTAGCTGATGTAAAAGAAGGAGTTGACAAAATAAGAACTTAACAAATAGACCAGAGAGGTGTGGTTGTATTTATGTTGGTCAAGATAAAGGCCAGCAACAAGAGAAGGCAATATTCATAGAAACCAATACAAACAGCTATTGTCAAAGCCAGAAGAGAATCACACTGAGGGAAGTTAAAAAGAAACAACATTGCCAAAGCCAAGAGGAGGCAATTAAGAGAATTAGTGTTTGTAAAACATGCTGCCCATATGTAAAGGAGGTCATAAGTGGAACTGGCTTAAACCCACATTGCCAAAGCCAAGCGAGTGTGAAAATGAGAGAGAACTTTTGTCAGCATTTGGTTGATTAAAAAGTGGGGAAACAAGAGTGGCAGGAGGGCTATACATCTAACAGGAGAAATTCAGGAGGTGTGGAGCATAACCTGGATTGCGTGTTGCAAACACAAGAGTGTAACGAATAGCACCAGTGTGCTTCTTGTTTCCCCAGAAAGAATATTTAATCTTGATGTTGTTGAGCAAAAGACATTGCTAACTTGTTGGAAGCTAACCTTTACCACAGAAGTACTTATAGTTAGTAGTTTTTTTCTGTCCTGGCAGGAGAGTACACCAGGGCAGAGCACCTTGTAGTAGTAGGCCTGGTAGGTGAGTGTACCAGGTGGAAGTTGAAGTACTGTGATGTGGTGGTGAAAAGATGTGGTGAATAAGTGGCAAAACCACTAAGATGTTTTTGTGAATTGTTCCAGAATCATCCTGACCAACTTATATCACTGAAGCAAGTGTTGTGTGATATGCTGCAGAATTATCTAACCTTGGGCCTCATCAGGGGTTGGGCAGAGTGGTAAAAATGTGGTGGTAACGCTATGTAGGGGAGGCATGGTATCACAAGCAGAGACTGACACAATGGGTGCAATTTGTAAAACCTTTAATAAATGGTTGGGATTGGGAAAACTCCTATTCGAGGGGATTGTGTCCTCCGACGTATTCTGCATCTATGACAGGTAATGACCACAGCTGTGCTACTTCGGAAAATTTCAGCAGAGGGCGTCCTGCGTCGATGACATTGATCCATTGTCGAGGGCCTCCGTCGAGCGTCGGTGTCACCGGATGTTATATATAGGAGCACGGCGCCCGTAGACTCAGTTCCAGTTCCGTTCAGTTTTTTCCGCAAAAGTGTTTGCTTCGGAATTTCGGCGCGCTCGATTCTTCTCTTCGATAGTGATGTCTTCTTCTTCTGCTACCCCGAAGTCAGGCTTTAAAAAATGTCGTGACTGCGGATCGAAGATGTCCATCACGGACCCGCACGACCTCTGCCTCTGGTGCCTCGGTGAAAGCCACGCCACCGATGACTGCGATGATTGCCAGTCCCTGACGTCTAAGGCCTTGCGGGAATGTAATAAGAAATTAAAGGTAGGTAGGGTGTCTAAGCCCCATAAATCAAAGTCTCCTGGGCTTTCGACCGATGACTCGAGGGGTGACTCTCCGCATCAGCGAAAATCCAGAGGGTCTCGGTCTCGGAGTGGTTCTCGACATTCCTCTGCCTCTTTGAGGTACTCTAGGAAGCACCATCACCGGTCGCCTTCCTCGTCCTCGTCGGAGGACTCCGCCAGATGGTTGACCTTTCCCACCAAGTCTTCGTCGCGGGCCGAACGGGATGCATTCCGCCAGCATATGATGGCGATTTTTGAATCGCAAGGCACAGTTCCGGCCGCGCCTTCGAAAGATGCCAGTAGGGAACGGGCTCGGTCCACCACTCGCATGCCTTCGGGCTCGGGCAGTCGGCGCGATCATCGGGAGCCGTCGAGTTCCCGCTCGGACAAGGGAGATCGCCATAGCTGTGCCAGGCCCAGGTCCCAGTCCGCAATGCCATCGAGACCGTCGGAACCTGTGAAGCCTTCGAGGAAGGCGTCAACGCCATCGGCGCCGTGTCCGTCGAAGGACACTCTCAGGGCTTCGCCCTCAAAGCAGTCGTCAACGCCATCGGCGCCGTGTCCATCGAGGGACACTCTCGGGGCTGCGCCCTCGAAGAAGTGGTCGATGCCGTCGGCGCCTCGGTCGATGTCGACGCTGATTCCCAAAGCACCTTCGACGCCATTTGTGGAGGATTTGCTGGAGGTGCCCCCGAGGGCGGTGGAAACTCAGAGGAAGGCTCTCAGTAAGTCTGTGAGGCCTGGTTTTGAGCCCTTCTCTGTTCCTCCTCCCAGATTGGATTTGTTCCAACCTTTGGATTATATTTTGGAGGTGGAGGAAGGGTCTGATGAGGAGATGGTTGTGCCTCCTGATGTTCCTGACGACCTTTTGTCTTGGCACAGTCAGATGGAGGAACTCTGTCAGTCCTTGCATGATGCCAGTGGTCTTGACACCTCTCCGGAGGTGGAGTTTGGCAGGCCTGTGCCTGGGACCCATGCCAAATCCTCCTATAGGCGTCTCATGTCAAGGGTGACTGAATATTTGGGGTGGTCTGCTCCACCTGTTGATATTGATCAGGATGATCTGATTGACATTCTGGACCAGGGTCCACCCACTGACACGGTGTTGCCATTTCACATGGCTTTGCAAAGAAGGGTGGCCGCGGCTTGGACTGCTCCGGAGAGTTTGGTGGTGCAGGTGGCTACGCCCCCCCCCGTGAAGCAGGCTGCGTACCCTACCATCCCTCCTGATGGGGACGATAGCGCTTTGATGGTTGGGCGAAGAAGGTATTTTCATCTGGGTGTATGGCTTTGAAGGCAGCCAACTCCGTTCGTGCCTTGGCGAGATTCACTCACACACTGTGGAATTGTGCATCTTTGGTGGCTGAGCATATTCCCCAAGGGGAAGAACGTGATGGTTTTCTAGCCCTTGTGAAAGATGGCAAGGATGCCATGTGTGAATCCGTTCAGTCGGGTTTGGACACGGCAGACTGTGTCAGCCGGTCCATGGCTGCGAGCACAGTGATACGCAAGTTTGCGTGGTTGTGGAAGTCAGGGTTTGCTCCTGATGTGCAATCCCAGCTTTTCAACATGCCCTTTGATGGTGTCCATCTGTTTGGCAGCAAGGCTGATGAGAGCCTTGAGAGGTTGCAGGCCTCCAAAGCTGCAGCAAAGTCTTTGAGCGCTGCAGTACGTCAACCTCCGCCTTTTCGTCCTAGGGGACAGCAATGGAGGGGAGGTTCCTTTCGGTACTACTCTACCTTTGGTAGACCGAGAGGAGCAGCCAGTCAAAGGGGCCACCGTAGGAGTACTAGAGGTGGAAAGCAAGGTACTCGAGGTGCCAAAGCCGCTCGGGAAATTTCCTCTTTGCCCTCAGGCACTGGCGCAGCCGCGTCCGCTCAGTCATGAGGCCATGTCCCATGGTTCGCCGGTTGGGGGCAGACTTGTGCAGCATCTTGGAGAATGGCGAGCCATTACTTCGGATGTGTGGGTTCTGGAGATCATAACTCACGGCTACTGTCTTCCCTTCCGGCAGAGGCATCACGACAATCCACCGGGGAAGCTCTCTTTGAAGCATCCAGATCCGCTCTTTACACAGGAAATCCTATCCCTGCTGGGGAAAGGCACCATAGAACTGGTGCCTGTAGCGGAGAGGAACAAGGGATGGTATTCCCCTTATTTTTTTGATCCCGAAAAAAGCCGGGGGATTGAAACCCATCATGGACTTGCGTTGGCTGAACAAGCTCCTCAGGAAGGACAAGTTCAAGATGGTCACTCTATCTCAAGTCCTCCAGGCCCTTCAACTTCAGGATGCTTGGTGTCTCTCGACCTCAAGGATGCTTACTTTCATGTGCCGATTCATCCCAAGCACAGGAAGTACCTGAGGTTCGCGGTTGGCGACTCGCATTTTCAGTTTCGGGTCCTGCCGTTCGGTTTGACCTCCGCCCAAGGGTCTTCACCAAGTTGATGGTGGTGGCACCGTATCTCAGGAAAGGGGGGATTCACGTCTACCCCTACCTGGAAGATTGGTTGATCAGGGCGCGCTCTGCAGAGCAAGCCCTAGATCATCTGTCCGTCACCTGCCACTCCCTTCACAAGCTGGGCTTCTCCCTCAATTTAAAGAAGTCCCATTTGACACCTACCCAGCGACTCCAATACATTGGAGCAGTGCTCGACACATCTCTGGGGCGGTGTTCACCTCCCCAGGTGAGGGCTCATCACATTCTGCAGATGGTGGACAAATTTCAACTTGCCCAGAGTCTCCCGGCGTTCGAGTTCTTGAGGTTGCTCGGGCTCATGGCATCCTGCATTTTCCTGGTGCCAGAGGCCAGGCTGCGGATGAGATATCTGCAGTGGGCTCTCAAGATGCAGTGGTTGCAGTTCTCTGGCAGGATGTCAGATCCCGTTCAGATTCCGCCCTCGGTCGCACAGGATCTTCTGTGGTGGGCCATCGAAGGCAATCTGATGAAGGGAGCTCCGTTTTGTCAACCTTGGCCGTAGGTGACGATCGTGCCGGATGCGTCCCTCACGGGTTGGGGAGCTCATGCCAATGAGTTGACAGCCAGATCAATCTGTTATAGCTGCAGGCCGTCAGGCTAGCCCTGAAGGCTTTTCTGCCGTCTGTGCGGGGGAAGAATGTCCTGATTATGACAGACAATACAGTGGCCATGCACTACTTCAACAAAAAAGGGGGGGCAGGGTCACTCCCGTTGTGCAGGGATGCGATGCATCTCTAGGTCTGGGCCATCCAGCAGGAAATTTTGATCTCGGCAGTTCATCTGGCCGGAGACGAAAACGCGGTGGCGGACGCTCTGAGCAGGCAGAGCACGGTCTCTCACGAGTGGGAGCTGGCTTACAAGGTTCTGTTCGAGATCTTCGCCCTTTGGGGAACCCCACAAGTGGATCTCTTTGCCACCAGTGTCAACTGGAAGTGCAAAAGATTCTGCTCACGTTAATTTCCTCCAAGAGGTGCCTTAGGGGACGCGTTCATAGTGGAGTGGTCCTTCCCACTGCTGTACGCGTTTCCTCCAGTCCCTGTCATTCCGCAAGTGTTGCAGAGGTTACAGAGGTTCTGTTCCCGGATGATCCTCATTGCTCCGGCATGGGGCAGGAGAGTGTGGTACCCGACCTGTCAGTCTGAAAAAACCAAACCCCTAACCGTTGTGTTGCCCCCCTCCCGCCCCTTGGGCAAGCACACTCCGGTCTTCAGACAATCTTTGACAATCTGACAACCTCCTATTGGGGGTGTGGATCACTATACACCCCCTTTGGCTGCATTCGTATCAGGCCCCATGTGCACTGTGTACTCCTAGATTACGCCAAATAACATACACCTATCTTACTACCATGGGCAATAACAAATAACACTAAGACACAAAGAAAACACAAAGAATCGATTCAATTTATAACAATGGGATACATTTATTTATATACACACAGCTAAGCATAATGCATAACAATGCAGGCAGTTCTAATGCTACGTATAATTTGCACCTTTTATACGTGTGTGTGTGTGTGTGTGCGTGCGTGCGTGCGTGCGTGCGTGCGTGCGCGCGCGCGTGCGTGCGTGCGTGCGTGCATGTGTGTGTGTGTGTGTGTGTGTCTCCCGATCTCTCTAGCCAACTCTCGATCTCTCATGCAGACTCCTCTCGTGCAGACTCCCACAACTCTTCAGTCCTTTCTCTCCAGCCCTCCTGGTTATAGTCTCCAATGACCCACACAATGTCTAAGAATGTTTTTCCCTCAGCATTTAGCAAAATGCCTGCCTGTCTCCTTGCGTGCTACTTGTCTCGGCATGTCCTGTTACTTCGTGTGCTGTCAGCGTGACCTCATATCTCTCCCTCTTGGCCTTCCGAGTATGTTGCGAAATACATAATCTATTCCCTGTTTCTCCATTCTCTCCACTGTAGGCTTCATTCTGTATTACAAAATGCACTTTTAGGCCCCATCCCTCTCATGCAAAAGGCACCTCTCCATCTTTCCATCGTCACTCCCTTGGTGCAGCCCACACCTTTGGTTTGTCTCCGCGAAGCACACCAGCCAAGCTGATAAGCTTCCTAGGCCGTCTCTACTAGGACAAGGGTCCATGTTATCTGTGTATGTCTGCCAATGTTTACAAAACAATTCTCCGCACTGAGCCCAGTCTCTTTCTCCATCAGCAAATGGATTCAAATGTCAGCCTAATGCTTTCTAGCGTTTACGATTTCTCTCACAATACAAGCACTACATAATGCAGACTCATTCTAAGTGACTCAACATACATACATACATGACATACCAAACATATCTCTAAATGTGTCTCTACAAAGCATACATGTGTACTCTAAATGTCTCTACGTGCATTTCCAATATGACAGTGTGTGTGTGGTGCAAGCAATGCATTTTCTCTCTCAGCCTAAGCGCTATATCTAATGCAAACATAGATGAACAGCAAATCATGGTGAGTATATGTTGTGTCTCTAAAACACTACATGGCACTTCAAATATGTGCAAGTGCAAGTGTCATTCTATTTCAAATGACAAAGTGGAAAGTGGCAGCATGTTTCTCTATCATTCTAAATGGCAAGCACTATATGCAAACATATCAATCTATAAGCAAATTTGCAAATGCATACAAAGGTGGCAGTCTAATATGTGATTGGGTAATGGTGTCTACTTCAGCAATGTACTATGGATAACTAAACAGAATGCAATAATGGAATAGCAATAATGGAATGATTCCATAGCAAAGATTCTAATGATTCTAACAGTGAGTCTAATAATGGGTAATGGTTCTCTACAGACAGTCTTATGATTTCTAATAATGATAACAATTCCAGGCTTCTCATTTTATCCAATTCCACAGACCTTCTAGACATGCCTATCTGCCCTCCACGCCGTCTTCCCTACCGAGATGATCTGATCTCACGGGAGGGGGGTCAGGTTCTCCATCCAGAGGTCAAGTCTCTCAGCCTTCATGCTTGGTATCTGAAAGGTTGAGGTATAAGGATTGGGTCCTCCCCGAAGACGTGATGGAGGTGTTGCTTTCGGCCAGAAGGCTTGCAACGACATCCCTGTACCGTTGCTGTTGGAGAACTTTCTGTGACTCGTGCAGGGTACAGAATGTGGATCCTTTCCAATGTTCAATTCCTTTGGTTTTGTCTTTTTTGCTTTCTTTAGCCCACAAGGGCCTGCAAGTGGGTACCATTAAGGGTTATCTGGCGGTGCTGTCCATATTTAAGCGCTCGTCTGAGGAATGTTCTTATTTTAAGATCCCTTTGATTTCTCAGTTTCTGAAAGGGCTAACTAACGTGTTGCCACCGTCGCCTTTCCAGGTGCCGGGATGGGATTTAAATTTGGTTTTAAAGTTCCTAATGGGAGCTCCATTTGAGCCCTTACATTCTTGTCTGTTGCGACTGTTGTCCTTTAAAACTGTATTTTTAGTTGCGGTTACTTCCGCACGCAGAGTGAGTGAGTTGCAGGCACTTTCCACCAAACCACCCTTTACTGTGTTCCATAAGGACAGGGTTGATCTGCAGGTGCAGCCTTCTTTTCTTCTGAAGATTGTGTCGGAATTCCATTTGAGCCAGAATGTGATCCTTCCGGCGTTTTATCCTCCCCCAGATCCTGGTAAGGAAGAGGAGAGGCTCCATAGGTTGGATCCTAGAAGAGCTTTGAGTTTTTATCTCTCACGGATGTCCCGGGTCAGAGTGGACGATCAGTTCTTTGTTGGTTATGCTGGAAGGTGCTTGGGTCAGGCTGTTTCCAAACAGACCTTGTCTGGATGGATCATTTTGACGATCTCTGAGTGTTACCGTTTGGCGGGAAAGGACCCTCCAGTAGGCTTACGGGCTCACTCTACTAGGGGTGTGGCTGCCTTCACTGCTCTACAGAGGGGTGTTTCAATTCACAATATTTGCGAAGCAGCCACATGGGCCACTGTCTATACTTTTGTGAGACACTATTCCTTGGACTCCATCCATGGGCAGGATTTGGCCTTTGGTAAGGCAGTCCTTTATTCAGCAATTTGATTGGGCATTCTAAAATTATAAATTGTAAATTCTTTTCCCACCTCCGTATGTTGGTACTGCTTTGGGAGTCTGTCATAGATGTGGAATACGTCGGAGGACACAATCCCCTCGAAGAAGAAGTTACTTACCTTATCTGGTAACGTTCTTTCGATGGGATGTTCCTCCAACGTATTCCACATCAAACCCTCCCAGCCTGCCCCTCTTCAGAATTTCTTATGTGATTGCAGCTTACGTTTCCGCAAGGTTTTCTGCAGTCATACTGGCAGGAGATTGGTGCCACACGTTCTGGGAAAAAACTACAACTGAGGCTGCGGGCGCTGTGCGTCCTATATATAACATCCGGTGATGGATCAACGTCATCGGCGCAGGACTCCCTCTGCTGAAATTTTCCTAAGCAGCACAGCTGTGGTCATTACCTGTCATAGATGTGGAATACGTTAGAGGAACATCCCATCGAAATAACGTTACCAGATAAGGAAAGTAACTTGTTCTTCTGCCCTTTAACTAAGATGGGAGTAGTCTCAACCATAAAATAATAAATAATGCAGTCCTAGTGGAGTCTGTCAAATCAAAATGGCCTATGCTAAAAAATCTAATGCCTGCCAAAGGAAAAATGAGTGTTCAAATGATAATGTGGCTCAACCGGCTCTTCTCCCCACTTTAGGCCTTACAGAGTAAGGTGATCCTTGCAGGCAGGATGTCACTCTGGCTTGGCTTTCAACACAATATATACAGTTCAAAAATCTGTGGATCAAGGCTCGCCTGGCCTTCCACGATTGAGACTTTTTCTCATTCTTCCAAAATAATGTCTTATCCAAAACATTCCCAAAAGATCCCTCTCTGCCGGGCTCAGATCTTTCCCCGCACAGTTCTTTTAGATCTCCCTTTGTCAGGCTCAGATCTCCTATGCTAAAGTTCAACACAAGTTGCAAGGGGGCTCCCTTCCCCAAGCTTATTTCACTTTGGTTCTCCCTCTGTGGAGCTCTGACTATTCACAATAACTTTCAACACAAACTTCGGGTCTCCCTTCTGGGCTCGGACCCCTTTCGGATGTCAAAGACTTTCAAATGTGCGTGGCTTATTTGTCACACCACTGCAGGACCACTTTGATTCAAAGTTCACTGTGTTACTTTCACTCTTCCCTTCTCTAGGAATTAATCTTCTTCCTTTTACTTTTTACTGTTTATTCGCTTTCTCGCTTTAAACAAAGTACCTTTCACTGAGATTTGAGTGGGTTACTTCCTTTCACCAGACCACTCCGTTACTTATTATCGCTGATTTCCCAGCTGTTCTTTACATCAAAGTTCATTCACAGGTCTGCCTTTTTTGCATCTCATCCACACGCATGCAGCCTTCACTTGTGATATGATGTTGCTACTTCCTTCACTTGAACACACACCGGTATCTCAGGTTGCTTGCCAACTCACTGAGTGTCTGTGACTCTTTCTTGTGGGCGTTTTCCAATTTTCAAGTCAAGGTTAGTACCACAAGCTTGGCCCCGCCTCCCCAACTCTGCCGTACACCTGGGAGGGTGACTTGCGTCCTTGGAACCCAATGCAATCTTTACTTATGGGATCTGGCCTTCTCCATGCAACGACCTCCAATAGAGAAGACCTGGGGTGTTCGGCCCGCTGCTCTCATCCCTTGGGGTTGTTGCTCTGCTCCAGTAGGTGTGCCTTCGACGCGGAGGTTCTGCTCGTTCTCATGTTAAGCTTTGCTCAGAGTGCGTCTTTGATTTTTGCCTTTTATTCATGTAAGGAGAGCTAATTGGTATCAAGTGTATGCATTTAGGATTAAGTGCCTGACTTTGCCTGACCCAATTAGCGGGACATAGCCAGTACGATGTATGCAAGTCAGTGTTGTTATTCTCTTCCTCAGCCCAGTGTTTTTGTAAGGTTATAGGTTAAAGGTTCGAATCAAAAGGTTCGAAATACAATAGGGTCGAAACAAAAGGACCGAAAACAAAAGGTTTGAGAAATATATATATATATATATATATTTATATATATATATATATTTTAATATTTGTTTTTTTTTGGTGGGGGCCTCTCCCCCCAACCCCTGTTTTTGTGGTAAAAAACACTTTTTTTACCTATACGGAAACCCCAAAAAAAAGATATAATTAAAAAATAAAAAATCGAACCTTTTGTTTTCGGTCCTATTGAACCGAACCTATTGCATTCAAACCTTTTGTAATCGCACCTTTAACCGGACACCTTTTTGTAAAAAGGGGGTGGGAAGTTGGGACCTCAAAGCATCCTAAAACATAGGATGGGTTCGATAAACAAAATAAGGGAGAATACCGCCTATGGCAATCGGCTATCTCACCCCCACTTCCTAAAGATCCCTCACCCAGGTGATCCTCCCGAACTGGTCCAACCCCAGGCTCTTGATCCAAAGGTGATGGCTGTGCCACAGCCCCCTGAGAGATAAATCCACAGGACCAGTGGGTGAGACACCGTCTGGATTTTCACAGCTATTACTGCTACATTACCCCTCTGCCCAATTCCCGAGGTTGGGGGAAACTCAGAGAATTCACCTCCAGTTCTGGGCTGGAGGTGAATGCGCCGCCTTTCTGCCTATTTTCGGCACAATTACCACAGCGCAATTACCGCTGGCAGTAATTGTGCTGAAAATGCCCCATTGAGTCACATGGACTCGAAAGAAATGGGGATTTACCCTACTACCGCAACTTGTGATCCGGTGCTAATAGTGCCGGAACAGGTTGCGGTAACGCTAATTGCGTTGGGCGGTATCCTGGTGGATTTACAGCCAGGATACCGCCCAACTTGTAATGACCCCCATTGTCAAAACAAGTGTTTTGTGAACTGTTGCAGAATAATCCTAACAAAGACAATTCCTGTGGATCTTAATGAACTATGGAAGTATTATTGGTTTATAAGAAGAAGTTGTTTTGAACACTGTGCTACCAGTGGAAAGAGGAAACTGTTGGTTGAATTCAAGTTGGAACTTTTTGTTGTCAAGTTGGAACCAAAAGCACTGAATTTGAATTTTGTTACAAGACAGGATTTCCTTATCCTTTTGGAACTGTTGAATAGAATCCTGCTTGAATCTGGAGAAGGGGAATTCACCCAGATTAAAAAGAGAGTGTCAAGTCAAATGAGGGATGAAAGGGTCTCAACCCCCTCTCCCGAACCACAGAAGCCGAATAGATCGACCCTCCCACCGTAGTTGGCACGGGCGTCTGAAGGTAAATACACAGATAACCACTTGGCAGCCAATGGGGGGAAGACGGAGTTAGGGAAAGGGTGTGGAATGACAAAGGGAAGGTAAGGAAAAGAAAACATGCATTTCTTAACACATCACTTAATACTGAAACTTCATAGTCCTGCACTCCCTGCTTGATACTGCCTATCCTATCCAACTCCTGAATATACTATGTAGCACCTAGGGTTCTTAATTATACTCTAACATATCCATGACCATGTACATGTGTGTAAAACGTGTATAACACATATCAAACATGAAGCAACATAAACTGTATGGCACACACAAGGGAATCTTCTCTACATGAATTCAACGTGAGGCATGGTCCCGTGGAATGACATTGAACGTGAGCAAACATAAGCGAAAACATAGTTCATGACTTGTCTGTAGTTGAATGCCTGAAATAGTAAAGATTCCTCTCTTTACTGCTAGTATTGCCTCATACTCTGGGTATAAACAAAGTTACCAACAGTCTACCGAACCAACCCAGCAGCTCAGAATTGAGCACTGAAACACCATGCTCGAGGTATTAAACGTAAATACTTGAATATAATTATCTTATGGTCCGGGTGACTCGAGAGTACACCCGGACATTAGGACATGCCGCTGTTGGAGCACCATAGCCGGAGCCACTGCCGCGCATAGTCTGGAGCTCAAAGCTGTATTATGGAAAGTTCACCGCCGCGGCCGGGGAAAGCTGCTGAGTGACCTGCGTTGTTGCCAAGAGTCAATGCCGTAGCCCGCAAGGATCAACAGACTTAGGGCGACAACTCTCTCTTACCGCCGTGATTGCCTGATTACCCAGATCGCCATCAGTTCGTCCAGAGCCCCATACACGCCATCCTAACCGCCCGTGCTGCACAACATCAATTATCAGCACCTGTGTACGGGCGATTAATGGCTAAATACTCTCCTGATGGGCTCCAGCTGTCTCACGGCATGAATTCCAGTGACTACAATTCGCCCTTAACCATGCTGGGCACCACAGTCTTTACCTCAATTTCTTCTATACTGTTTCCTGGGCTTGCCCCACACCCTATTCCTGACAGAGAGACTATTACTATTTTACCAACCGACTTCCGGTGAGTGCTGCTCTATTTCAGAGCTCCTACTCTGATTTAAAGTTACATTTGCGTGGTTGGGACATCTTGTGCTTTGAGCTGTATGACAGCTGGGGGACCCAGTGCTTCCTTGTTTCCTTGTTCCCACCTTTTTACGCTCAATGGGCATCGGCTCGCGTACTTTGTTTTGTAACTGTGGGTTACATCAGCCGACACTCTGCGTGGCTCGTCTTTCACATCTAACTTGCGGTGAGCGCAGCTCAATTTTCCCGAGCTCCTGCTCTGATTTAAAGTTACATTTGCGTGGTTGGGACATCTCGTGGTTCGAGTCATATCACGGCCAGGGGGACCCTGTGCTTCCTTGTTCCCTCCCTCCTCGTTGCCCACCCCCGAACCCTGATTGGGCTTTCGGCTACACTTGAGTTAATCTTGCAGGGCAGCCCTTCTGCCCTTGCAGCCCCTGTCGCTAAGGTTCCCGAGGCAAAAGGCGGCTCCTTTAGTAGCAGCTCCAGACTGTTTTTGCCATGGGAGTATGCAGCACAGCTGTCAACCAGCAGTGACTGTCAAGCTAAGAAAGGTGCGGGTAAGGGAACAGCCATTGGTGCTCCCTACTCAACTGTCCCCCTTCTCTCATTACTCCTATTAGCTACGTTTGCAGTCTGCTGCATGTTGCAGTTGTATGTTTTCCATATCTGGCATTAGGTGAATTGTCATAGCTAGCCATTGGGGCTTATTCCCTCTATCTAGGACAGTCAAATCTGAGTGTTTGCCATTTGTTTTTGTCTTTGAAAATTAGGCCTTTTCCCTCTTTCTAGGAAAGTAAAATAAGAGTTTTTGCATTTGTTTTTGAGTTTGAAAACATTGGCTTTTCCCCTCTTTCTAGTAAAGTCAAATCTGAGTGTCTTTGCGTTTGAAAAATGTGGCTTTTTCCCCTCTTCCAGGAAAGGCAAATCTGCATGCTTTTGCATTTGTTTTTGTGTTTGAATCTTAGGCTTGTTTCCTCTTTCTAGGAAAGTCAAATCTGAGTGTTAATTTAGGCTTTTTCCCTCTATCCCTATCAAGAATCTCTTCCCTCTATCCGGAGCATTAACTTCTAGGTTCTTGATTCTTCTGTTGTTGCAGTAACCTCAGTTTTTCCCTTTTCCTGGACACTTGATTCTAGATTGTTGTTCTGCTTTGTGTTGCAGTTTGTTCTCGTGCACTGCAGTTTCTCCCTTTCCTTCCCCCCTTTATTTATTTATTTCATTTATAAAGAATGCAGCAACCCAAGGGCATCAAAGCGTTGTTACGGTGGACCATTTTCTTTCAGGCAATACATAAACATCATTAAAAAAGCATACAGTAGGTGGGGTGGGGTGGGGCAGTGCAAAGCAGCGTAGTGTGTGATGGCATTGTTAGACAAATAGCCAGGGTTTCAGGGGTTTTTCCAGAAAGCCCAGTATGAGGGTTCCGCTCTCAAAGAGGGAGGGAGAGAATTCCATTGTCTAGCTGCGATGAATGGGAAGCTGGTGCCTCCAGCTTTTACGCGTCTTACTTTGGGCTGTTGTAGGCAGTTTGCATACATAGATATGGTGGGTCTAGACGACTGTGGTTTAGTGATTTTCTGGGAGAGGTAGGGGGGGTGCCGTATTGTACATGCCTTTGTGTGTGATGGATATGGTCTTTAAGATGGGCCGTTCGCAGTTGGGCAGCCTGTGAGTTGCTTTTCTGGCTGCAGAGATGTGTGCCCTTTTGGCAATGTTAAGGGTGGCTCAGTGTGCATTGTTTTGAATGATTAAGAATGTTTTGAGATGAGGTTCCTGCTAATAGGACATTACAGTAGTCCAGTCTTGCACCAATGATAGCATGTGTTATGGTAAGGCAGCTGTCAGGGGATTGGAAGGGTCTGGAACCATTTATTTATTTATTTTATTTTATTTTTTTGATGTTTTTAGTTTGGTGTCAAACTTTTCCATCATTTTAATTCATAAAAGAATGAGAGAAAGCATATATGGCCATGGAGCTGGAGATATAGACATCAGTGGCAACAGGCAAAGGAACTGCGGAAGGTCGTTGCTTTTTAAGATTTCTTTTTCGTGAGGGCAAGGATATTTTGTAGGTAGAGAGATACTGTATATATATGTTTGTTGTTCTTTCCGCTAAGAATTGCCGCCCATCTTTTATCTGTAATCATTTGTTGGGATCCAATGTCAAAATGTCCCCCAAATTGTTTTCGTTGGATGGCAAGAGAGGGGCATTCCATCACGAGGTGAAATATGGTTTCTGGTACCGTCTTAAGTTTACAGAACCGACAGTGATTTTGGTCTTTTGGGATTTGTCTTGTTTCAGCTAAATAATCATTCGTTGGTAAGATATTTAGCCGAAGTCGTAAAAAAGTTGCTCTGATCTTTGGGTCAGGAAACTTCAACAGGTATTGCTGTGGTTCATGAAGTTTTCTGTTGTCTACGTTACAGTGCAGCGTCCGTTTGTAGTTGTTTTTCTGATCAATGGTTTGAATCCAATCATTCTGGAGAAGTTTGATTTTGTCATATTGCGGCCGGTTGAGTAAAAGTTCTTCGGAGATCTCTTCTTTCTCCATTTCTTTGTTGATTAATCTTTTCCAGTTTTCTAAGATTGTGTTGTTTAGAGCGTTGCGATTGGTTTTCAAAATTTGAATTGCAGGAGTGATATCGTCCGCTATTATTTTCCGATAGATGTCCATTCTTTTCCATCGTACCATAGATCCGATGGATTGAATTGCTATCCCATAGCGGATTCTGGGCATGGGATATGATTGAGGAAGATTTAAGATCTTGCGCCAAAATATTGCCTCAAGTTTTACCCAGTTTACATGTTCGGTATTCAACATAGTTTCAGATCCATATGTTATTATGGGAACGTATTTTTGCCTGTAGTACATAATGATCGGTTTATATGAGAATTTTCCATATTTTTTGTGCAGGATGCACCCCTGACGCGCCAATGCTTGGGCTTTCTGTTCTATTATGTCCAGCCAGTCCGCTTCTGTTTTTGATTGATTGAGTGTAATCCCTAGATCTGGCAGGCACTGGGGAAAAAGTTCTTCCCCCATGCAGGTTATGCTTCAGCCGGTTGCAATACACTACTTAATAGCTCTTTAATTAGGGCCTCTTTGGCTAACACTTCAAACTTGGCAAATCATATAACACTACAAACCCTGGTCAGACAGTATGACATTCTTCGAGAAGAGATAAAATCTATGTAGCATTCCATACCCCAAACAACTAAAATGATGCAACGTAAAGGAAATAGCTCTCACAGGGCAGAGGGCAAGGGCTTGTTAGTTGGAAAGCCTGCTACAGTGGAGACCGGTCGGGTGTGCATTGAAGTAGGTGAGACATCAAGCAGAATAAAGGAAAGTTTGATAGCCCCCCATCGCGGATACCGTATGCGCGTCAAGCTCTATGCATGATCAGGGTGCCGCAGGTGGTTTTCAAGAGTGCACATAAGGAGGAGATGATGATGAGTTTGACCAAAGAGGGAGGGTCCATAAGCCTCGGCCAAGGAGTAACCCAAACAAATGTATGGAGACAAGATAAAAACTGCCATTGAAACCAAAGAAAAGCTACCACTCCGAGGACGCTACCAAAATGATCCTCCCGGTTGGTGAATAGTCAGGTGCGTGACCAGGGTTTTAGAAGCATCAAATGATCAAGAGCAGTTCGCCTCCATAGACGACTTTTGCATCACAGAGCTCATCCCGGAAGTATCATCTGTATCGCAGGAAGTTCCCGTTGCTCTTTCCAGGCCTGGTATAGCTTTCACGGTATGATCTATAAAGAAGAAAGAGTCTGATTTCGCTCAGGATGATTGGACTATAGTGGTTGATAGCTCCACTGTGGGAAGGGAGTGTGAAATCCTAGAGCTGGTCACTGAGAAAAGCGGAGCTACTGCGTCGGGATTGCGGAGAGTTATTACTGGCCAAAAGCGTTGTTTCAGTTAGAAAGTGCCTCAATGGGAGGAGAAAGTACAAAGGATGCTGAAAAGTAGAAATAGTGGGAGTACGATGGCATCGGATGCATTAAGCTGCCTCATACTCTCAAGTCTGGACGCCCAAAGGTAAGCAAACAGCATCCCTCCATCTGCAACCATCATAGGGTTTCTTGGTTACATATGATTTTTACGAATCACAAAACGAATGAATTAACCAACCAGAAACATCTAAAAGAAAAACTAATTGTCTTGCTTTGGTGGGGGGGAGGGGGGCGGCTTCCCCACAAAACCCTTTCTTATTCATACTTTCCTCCACCCCCAAAAGTACCAATTCCATTCCCAACTACATATATATTTTTAAAAAATGTGTTTTTTTCTCAGTGTTTTGGGTTCGCTAAAAATTCCATTTGTTGCTTTGTATTCGTTAAAATCACTGCATACCGTTTTCTTGCAAGACAAAAGTAAATCGAGCAGAAACATTATCAGCAAACCCAACAAACCATCTAAAAGACCACTCATCCCCGATCTTAAGATACTTCATCAAACACCTGCCTATACCAGGAGTAGAAACTTCATTCACCTCAAGAAAAGGGACAACACACACCCAAGACCACCAGACCCTCCCCCATGGAACAGGCAAATAACCAGAAAGTACACCTTTTTTCACAAAACACACCCTACCAACTGTCACCAGAACCAAAAGGACCCCTCTCCCCCCCCCCGCCCCCCCAAGACCTAGCAACCTAAACATTATTTGCTTAAGTCTTTGCAGACTATGCCCACCACAAGCAAATTAGACATAGTGGAGCAACTAAAAAAAACTATCTATGCCGTCTATAGTGAAGCACTCCTCAGTTATCTATAGCCTTTCTTCTGTGAAGACAAAGCAGACCTATTAATCACAGAGACTTGGCTCACAGGTGACTACTTTGTGGTTATTGCCACAGGATAACAGATGAGTCACTTACCTACCAAAAGACTTACAACTTCATACACGTTACAAGCTCAGCATCTTCACAAATAACCTGGCAAATGCAGTCATTCACCTTGCGGTAAATTGACAAAATCTTAAAATATTGGGAGACTTCAAACTATGGCTAGAAAACGACATTGGCTCCTTACACCTCAAACAACTAACTAGTTTAAAGTACACCTTGCCCACCCTCACCCAGGCAGCACCACACAAACTAATTTTTAGCTTGGGTTATTGCACCACTTAGTTGCACCCCCCACCCCCACACACACAAAACCCCTCCAGATGGGAACTCTTGGAGCTCACTTTACCCAAGCTTTACAATCAAACTTTGAACTCTTAAGTGCATGCCGGTGTTTTTTCAAAGCAGTGTGAGGTAATTAATTGGAGCTGCAAACACACTAGTGTAGTAAAAATGTCTTAACCAGATCTGCCTTTAGCTACTATTTATAAGCCCTATGCGTGTCCTTCACTTAAGCCCTGTTAAAAATGAGCATTGGGGAAGCCAACAGTTTTGGCTTGTGATATGATATGGCATTTGTAACGCACCTATACACGAGTGTTTTCAAGGCGTGACTAGGCAGGGAGGGGGGGAACAAAGGGAAGACAGACAACGATCCTACTAGGCCAGGTGTCATTCAGATTGCGCAAGTGCAAGGGTAGAGGGGAAGGGAAAAGTGCAAGGGGAAAGGGAGAGGGGAAAGCGCAGTACAGGGGTAGAAGAATAACAAGATAAATAATAAGGGCCAGCTGGTGGCAAGTGCAAGGTAAGTGCAGACAAGTGCTGGGAAGGGGGGCTGTAGGGATACAGAGACAGTCCCACAGTGCAGGGGTTGCCAGGGAGGCAGTGCAAGGGGAATGTGGCTGGGCCAAGGACCGAGTTCGGTGAGAGTGGCCCAGTTGCAGAATCAGTGCAGTTTCAGTAAGGAATTTAGCAGGGGAGAGGGGGAGAGAAAGCAGAAGCAAAGAGGAAAGTTTTGAGGTGCTTCCGGAACCGGAAATGGTTCTCCTCAAGTTTCAGGGATGCAGGAAGGCTGTTCCAGAGGGAGGCCCCTGCCGCGGAGCGAGATCTAGCCCAAACTCGTTACTTGGAGAAGCGGCTGACCCTGAGGGAGTTGGAGCGGATGAGCGAAGAGCTCGAGAAGGAAGATATTTAGGAAGAGAGAGTTGAAGGTATTTTGGCCCCAGGCCCCAGAAGGCCTTGTGGACAATGCAGAGGGTTTTGAACTTAATCCTCGCAGCCACTGGGAGCCAGTGTAGAGATTTCAGTCCTGGAGAGATACGGTCCCTGGGCTTGGGGCCAAGGACAAGTCTTGCAGTCCTATTCTAGATGGGTTGCAGAGGGCGGAGAGTAGAGGCAGGCAGATTTAGATAGAGGCTGTTAAAGTAGTCCAGCTTGGAGAGAACCAGGGCTCTGGAGACAGTGAGCTTTTGGGGAAGGAGAGGAAAGGAAGAATACCTCTGAGGAGGTGCAGCTAGTAGTGTGACTTCTTAGAGACGTCAGATATGTGAGGAGAGAAGGAGAGTGTGGAGTCGAAGATGACCCCCGAGGGTTTTTGACTTGCAGGTGGGAGCAGGAAGAGGGCCAAGAGAGGCCGGCCAGAGAGCTGCAGGGAAGGAGGGAGTGGGTGTGCTGATGAGTAGAATCTCAGTCTTACTGGCATTAAGGCAGATGTCATTGGCGGCACACCACTCCTGGATAGCAGACAGACAGTCAGAGATGAGGGAGGTAGAGGAGGAGGCTGAGGGTAGCCTGAAGATGAGCTGGGTGTCAACCGCATATCACTGAAAGTTGGGGCAGAGAGCGGCGATGCAGTGGGCAAGGAGTGCCAGATACTGGTTGAACAGCCAGGGGGAGAGGTTAGATCCCTGGGGGACACCACAGGTAGAGAAAAAGATGTCAGAGAGGAAGGACCCCAGTTGGACCTGGGAGGGTCGATTGGAGAGGAAAGAGGTCAGCCACGCCAGAGCCTGACCAGTGATACCCAGGTTTTCACAGAGGCGGTTGAGCAGGATGGCATGGTTGACTGTATCAAAGGTAGAAGAGAGATCGAGCAAAATGAGAACACACGGAGTGTTGGAGTCAAGGTTCGAGAGCAGGTCCTCACGGATGTTCAGGAGAGCAGTTTCCGTGCTTCTGGCAGCTCTGAAGCCAGACTGATGGTCATGAAGACTACCAACAGAATCAGCATGGAGATTAAGCTGGGAGATGGCCAGTTTCTCCAGGAGTTTGCCCAAGAAGGGACTGATGGAGATTGGGCGATATTTAGCCAGGCAGGAGGGGTCGGAAGAGGGTTTCTTAAGAAGAGGATGCACAAGGGAGTGCTTAAGGGGGGAAGGGAAGACTCCAGAAGCGAAGGGGTGATTGCAGAAGTCAGCCAGGGCAGGAGCCAGGGAGTCGATGTGGTCCTTGATAGTTTTGGAGGAACAGGGGTGAACCTGTTGTGACGAGACTTTCATAGATCGGACTTGTCTGGAAACCTCTTCAGCAGAGAAAAGGGGAAAGGCAGAGTAGGGAGGAGAGGTGGCTGCAGAAGGGCCAGAGGAGCAGGGAATAGAGGGAGGGAGGTGATAGGAGGAGAGTGAGGACAGGATCTCCTGAGTTTTTGAAATGAAGTGAGAGGCCAGTGCAGTGCAGAGGGCCTGGGAGGGGACAGGAGAGGTAGAGACTGCAGCAGGGTTGGCCAGTTCCTTGCAGATTTTAAAGAGGTCAGCCGAGTTGTTAGATGCCACAGAGATGCTGGCTTGGATAAGGGCTCTCTTCTTGGTGAGAACCGAGAGCCAGTATTGCCTTTGGAGCAGGCGGCAGGCCAGTTTGTCAGAGGATGAACATGAAGCACGCATTTCCTCTCTGCCACCCTGCACTTGCGTTTTAGGGTGACGAGATACGAGTCATACCAGGAGTTACATTTGGCTTTGGGCTTCAGGCGGATTCTCATGACAGGGGCAAGTATATCAAGAGTATCAGATATAGCAGAGTGGAGAGGGCTGTGTCAGGGTGGGAGTCAGCCGAAGGGGGAGGGGGGATGAGAAGGTGGCAGCGAAAGCCTCAACTGACTCGCGCTTCATGGGTCGGATGACCGAGAAGGAGGGTGGCAGTGATGAAGGTGGCTTTGCATTAGGGGGGGGGGAGGGTGAGGTGGGAGGATAGGAGAAAGTGATGACTCCAGGAGAGAGGAGTGGAGAGAGGGACAGAGAGGGGGAGGTCAGAAGAGATCAGGCCATCAAGAGTGTGCCCTGCAGAATGAGTCGGCCCAGATGGGAGAATAGAAAGTGAGAGAGAGTCGCAGAGGTCAAGAAATTGTCCAGAGGGGGGTCAGGAGGCATCCAGGTGGATGTTGAAGTCTCCAAGAAAGAGAAGTTGAGTGGTTGAGGACAGGAGTGAGGAGAGGCCTGCTCACTCGGAGAGGAAGGAGGAAATTTGCCCAGGTGGCCGATAGATAGTAGCCACAGTAAGGGAATGGATAGGAGAGAGAGTCGGCAGACAAGGCATTCAAAGGGGGAGTAGGTCTGAGTAGGAGTGACAGTGTATACGTGTTAAGCATTTTCCAGGCACTGCTATTAGATGATCAGGTATTTGCACCATTTTGCATTTGCTACCATCAATGGCCAGGTAATAACACTATGGCTGTGCCTGGCAAGTGCCTTTTCCATGCCTACACAAAAGCACAAACCGTTGGCATTACCAGTGCTTCTTAATCAAGAAAATGGCCAGGGTCTTCTCCGCAGTTTTTGTCAATGGGCAGACCATTGATCACCAAAGTCAAAGCCACCCTTGACCCCACCTCTTAACCAGCATCATCAATCAGGCCATGGAAAGAATGCAAATTGGTATTGTTCCATGAAAATAAATTATAAATTACTCACCGTAGTGACTAAGGTCCTTAGTCCCCTTTCCTCCATTCTGCATGGGCGTCCGTTCCAATGGACGGGAGACACCCTTTTTCATCAGGAAAAACCTTCCCCTTTAAATGTATATACACAGGGGAGCGCCACTGGGAGCATGCGCTGCCCCGACTCGGCCCTCCGGCGCCACACCTCAGTCCCCATAGACTAGCCGACAATAGATTAACATTGCCTAATGACACCTGTTTTATTAGGGGGGAGGGTGGTGGGACATATGCAGGAAAGGGGACTAAGAGTAGGTTAGTCACTACGGTGAGTAACTTATAATTACTCTTACGTCCCGTCCCCTTTCCTCCTTACTGCATGGGCGATTACAATTGAGTGTAAGAACAAGAAGGTTGGGCAAAAAAAAGCCAAGTGGGACACTGCGCTTGCAGTCTTGGTTAGTGTTAGATGGAGGGCAGCAGGTGACTGGGTTGTGTGGGTATATTGCCCATATACACCACTGTGAGGTAAAGTTAAGGCTTTCTGCAAACACCGTTTGGATGCCGGGTCTGGATCAGACACGGCCTTCGGACAAGCAGTTCTTAGAAACCAGTTTGCTTAAGGAGGGTCTCCTCTCCACCCTGGGTCTACACTCAATTGTAAAGGAGGAGTGTTTCCAGTCTCACTGCGCCAACACATACAAATTTAAGACACTGCTTGGTTTGCAGTTTTATTAGGTGAGTATGGTACAGCCTAACACGTGTTTCGAGCAACACTGCTCTTCCTCTGAGGCTTGTACATCAAAATTAAAATTAAATTAAATATTGGTCAACCATATAAGGGGTTGTAAAGGTAACAAAATAAATAACGAGAAAAACATAGAAATAAATGCAAAGCAACCATAAAGTGCAAATTCATGGATTTCAAAATTTAAGAAGTACCATGGGGCAGTAGGGGTGATATGACCCCCAATTTTTAAGATAAGTAGGTCACATTTATGCCCCCATTAGTTAAGAGGCGTGAGTAAAATTATATAAGGCAAAAACGTTTTAAGTCCAAAAGTAGCAGAAAACATTATACCATGCAATGCATATGGAATTAATACATTATTGGGTGATCCCACAGATCCATTTGTATACATTTAGCATTGTCAACCAGATAATAAGAAAACCCACCGTGTTAATATGGTGGGTTCAAATTGCATAAACAGTTTGGAAACAAAGTTGTAGAGTTGAGAAGGAGCGGAGAAAAAGAGAGAGACAAAACAATGGGAAAACTGTTAGTGCATAATTGCAGTGTATTCACAGTGGCCAAAAAATGTAAGGTTTAATTTAATTTAAAAAAACTAAATATAAGGTACCTTGGATTGATTGTTGAACATACGTGATTACGTGTTGTAGTTGTACTGAAGGTACAAACCTAAAGTAAATGATATTGATTATGGCATTGGTCGTAATTAATCAATTTGGAGTTGCTAAATTATGCAATTTAAAATAATTATGGCATACCTTGTTATATTCCTCGCAATTGCGGAAAGCTACCCAGTTAATATATCCGACTGTAGATGTAACAAAACAGTTGATCCGAATAAGCATTCCATTGGAGCAAAGCCGTAAAAGAAAGAGAGGTAAATCATTAGGTTAGAGCGCTAGCCGCTTGTCTAATTATAGACAGGTGGGCATGCGAACACATATTGAAGGGTGTTCTAGGGACCGGCGACAGTTACTTACCCCGGTGGTCCTGACTGAACGATCTATTCCCCACGCATGCGCTGTGTGAACTGTTGTTTTTATTGACCTGCTTATCGCTGTATACTCCAAAATGGTCGAACCCCATCTAAACTCATGTCGGCCATTTTGGAAGGGTTAAAATACTGTTACTTTCAATTGGAAAAATGGTAAAGAGACGCCTCGCGCGAAATAGTGCATGATATTTTCAAAACCTAATATATTGAAACTCATTTAAGCAATTGTCCAACTGAAAGTTATGAAGAAATAACAGAATTCTAAATGGTGTTCCAATAAAAATCTCAGGTTGCCATGGAGACCAAATACATCTCTCCAATATGGTGATGTAAAGTGTTATAGAGGGCCAAATTGATAATCAATCAATCAAGAGTAGGTTAGTCACTACGGTGAGTAACTTATAATTACTCTTACGTCCCGTCCCCTTTCCTCCTTACTGCATGGGCGATTACAATTGAGTGTAAGAACAAGAAGGTTGGGCAAAAAAAAGCCAAGTGGGACACTGCGCTTGCAGTCTTGGTTAGTGTTAGATGGAGGGCAGCAGGTGACTGGGTTGTGTGGGTATATTGCCCATATACACCACTGTGAGGTAAAGTTAAGGCTTTCTGCAAACACTGTTTGGATGCCGGGTCTGGATCAGACACGGCCTTCGGACAAGCAGTTCTTAGAAACCAGTTTGCTTAAGGAGGGTCTCCTCTCCACCCTGGGTCTACACTCAATTGTAAAGGAGGAGTGTTTCCAGTCTCACTGCGCCAACACATACAAATTTAAGACACTGCTTGGTTTGCAGTTTTATTAGGTGAGTATGGTACAGCCTAACACGTGTTTCGAGCAACACTGCTCTTCCTCTGAGGCTTGTACATCAAAATTAAAATTAAATTAAATATTGGTCAACCATATAAGGGGTTGTAAAGGTAACAAAATAAATAACGAGAAAAACATAGAAATAAATGCAAAGCAACCATAAAGTGCAAATTCATGGATTTCAAAATTTAAGAAGTACCATGGGGCAGTAGGGGTGATATGACCCCCAATTTTTAAGATAAGTAGGTCACATTTATGCCCCCATTAGTTAAGAGGCGTGAGTAAAATTATATAAGGCAAAAACGTTTTAAGTCCAAAAGTAGCAGAAAACATTATACCATGCAATGCATATGGAATTAATACATTATTGGGTGATCCCACAGATCCATTTGTATACATTTAGCATTGTCAACCAGATAATAAGAAAACCCACCGTGTTAATATGGTGGGTTCAAATTGCATAAACAGTTTGGAAACAAAGTTGTAGAGTTGAGAAGGAGCGGAGAAAAAGAGAGAGACAAAACAATGGGAAAACTGTTAGTGCATAATTGCAGTGTATTCACAGTGGCCAAAAAATGTAAGGTTTAATTTAATTTAAAAAAACTAAATATAAGGTACCTTGGATTGATTGTTGAACATACGTGATTACGTGTTGTAGTTGTACTGAAGGTACAAACCTAAAGTAAATGATATTGATTATGGCATTGGTCGTAATTAATCAATTTGGAGTTGCTAAATTATGCAATTTAAAATAATTATGGCATACCTTGTTATATTCCTCGCAATTGCGGAAAGCTACCCAGTTAATATATCCGACTGTAGATGTAACAAAACAGTTGATCCGAATAAGCATTCCATTGGAGCAAAGCCGTAAAAGAAAGAGAGGTAAATCATTAGGTTAGAGCGCTAGCCGCTTGTCTAATTATAGACAGGTGGGCATGCGAACACATATTGAAGGGTGTTCTAGGGACCGGCGACAGTTACTTACCCCGGTGGTCCTGACTGAACGATCTATTCCCCACGCATGCGCTGTGTGAACTGTTGTTTTTATTGACCTGCTTATCGCTGTATACTCCAAAATGGTCGAACCCCATCTAAACTCATGTCGGCCATTTTGGAAGGGTTAAAATACTGTTACTTTCAATTGGAAAAATGGTAAAGAGACGCCTCGCGCGAAATAGTGCATGATATTTTCAAAACCTAATATATTGAAACTCATTTAAGCAATTGTCCAACTGAAAGTTATGAAGAAATAACAGAATTCTAAATGGTGTTCCAATAAAAATCTCAGGTTGCCATGGAGACCAAATACATCTCTCCAATATGGTGATGTAAAGTGTTATAGAGGGCCAAATTGATTATCAATTCTGCTTGTTTGCAGAAAGCCGAACGTGTGGCCAATGTGGCTATCCTGCTTATGACCTGCCAGCGGACAAGCCGCTGGAAAGCGATGGCCGTTGCCTTGGCTCTGACTGCGTGTGCGTGCAGGTTGGCCGGCAGTGGTTTATGCGCTCCCTCCTAAGCTTCTTTGATGGCCTAGACCAGAGGTCACCAAACGGTTGATCGCGAGCTACCAGTAGCTCGCCTAAGCCTCTTCAGTTGCCCGCGGTGGAGATACTGAAAAATAAACACTTTGTGTTTTGCTGCTACTGTCCGTGTTCAGGATGCGAACCATGGTCGTCCTGCTTGCAGGTGGGGAGCTTGACTGCTGGGCCACGCAGCGCTGCTTGTAAATTCACTGACAGATGTCAGTATCACAATCTGCTTCTGCGGGCTCCTGTAGCACCACAGATGGTCTTGTGTGCACCCACGACACAGTCTTGCTTGAGCAAGCTCATCCTTGTTTGCCAGAGATGTCAGAGGGGCTGGGGCAGGATCAGGGTGTGCCACGCAATGAAAATATCACCGTACATGCTCTGGTGCATTAAATGAACGATTGATATATGAAATCCTGCTGCTCCTGCATTTTAATTGTGTTCGGCTTTTGGTGGGTTCATGTACTGCTCAGGAGCCGGATGAACCTTGGGATTGCGTTCTTGGCACGTCCGATTCGGCCAGGAATCAGAAAGCCTGCATGTAAACAAACACTATGAACATTGTTTTTTTGCTTGCACAGCAGAGGGACTGTAAATCACTGCAGTCCACAGGGTTGCGGTGAGAGGAGGGAAGCTCATTAACATGCCAGTCATCTATTATGTGCACCTTTCCAAGTGCCTGAGGAAAAGGTGGGGGTGAAGTGTTTCGAGGAGTGGGTTAAGGAGGGAAAGGTGATGAGTTCATTAGAGACCCCCAAGTTCATATTCAACAAGTCATGACGAGATTAGAAGCACAGATTTGGCTCCCCTAGCCAGGAATGCAACTAAATACACGAGGCGTCTTGCGCTGCCGTTTTGTCATCATTCATCAACAGCGTTTGAATGTACAAATTAGCCTAGTCTTGGAGTAACGCTAGCAAAGGCATTCACAATGTGTTCCTGAAAGGTGTAATGACAATGGCGTTCTGAGTTAAAGTGTCTAATTTATAAAGCAATAATTAATTAGCAATTATGCAGAAGAAGAAGTAAACTGCTGCCTACGCAATGCAAAGCCTACATTCAGAAGCACATTATGAAGAGCACACCCCAAAATTAAGGTAAAGGCAGACGTTGTGCAATGCATATGTTTTTTGGCTTCAGCCTGAGTTAAAGCAGAGGAAAGAAAAGCCATAGAGCACTTTAGATGACGGAGGCGCATCAGAAGCTGTACGAGTTGCGCTGAGTTTCCATGTGTTTATTTGCGCCCATCTCCCCCAGCATTCACTTTCTTGGAAACATTAAGAGCAAATGGAAAGTGGTGGTTGGCCAGGGGATGGGTTGGGCTGGTTGCTTGCTTATGTTCAGGGCGGAGGTGGGGGCATGTCTGCCTCTGTAGTGAAAATCAAAAGTTGGCACCCATGAACCCACAGTTTAATTTCCTAAAAACTCTTGCCACCACAACAGAAGCATTTATTTGTGATTAACCAGTTTGACAAGCATATAACATCTTAATAAATATAACTGTGCTAAAACACAGAGGGGCACGCAAATAACAGAGTAGGTGTGGTGTCTGACAACAAAAAACATTTCAAAGAAAACTAGTTAACGCAATCAGCATTTCTTTGGAAAATAGTGTTCCCACAAAGCCAAACTTGCTGCAGCATAACCACGTTACATTTGCACCCTTTTTATTCCTCTACTGCATGTCGCTAGTGCGCAAACATCATCATTAAGTCTACTTATATAACGTGGTTGACGATCTCCATGACCTGCATACAATTACGGTCCCTCATGACTTTACAGAGCCATAGCACTAGAAGCCTCGCATGTTTGCTTATCACCTAGTGCTCTGCCGCCAGGCCCACAGCAGCTCCTTTTAGCATACCTGCTGTAATTAAACTACATAGGAGCAACACCGGATCGACCTCTGACTACGCTCGCTATCACGGCGGTCTCTGCATGCTGCGGTCTCTAACCTGTATGTATTAGCACAAACCTACTATAGCTTTGACAGTTCCAATTACCAGTAAAACTCAAATTTGCAACCCCCACGTAGCTGCACTACACTGTTTCAGCTACGCCGGGCCTAATTGTCGGCAATGCAAAATTGCCACATGTTGTAGCCTTACCCTGTAATAGATCGGCTACTCCTGCCAGCAATGCCAAATTTGTTTACCACATCGTGCAGCTCTTATTCTTTTACTTCCATATAGCTATTACGAGGTTATAGATATGCTAGACCCCTCGTCAGCAATGCCAATTCGTGTTCTACTTGCAACAGCTATTATCTTGCGTGAGCCTTTGATAGCCCATTTGCCAACGTAGCAACCTTTCTTCTGTTGTAGCAAGACACTCAAACTGCGCCTTTCAGTTCACTTCTAGGCACTGTACGTCCCACATATTCTGCAATACAAACTGCAGGCACACCCAAGGAGCTCACAATTGCTAAGGTAACACTAATATGCTCCTGGGATTGAGCCACCTAGTGAAATTGCATTTTACCCACTAGTGGCCTCATTTACACCGACTACTAGCCGCAGGCTAAGTGAACTTAAACATGATCCAACGCAGGCTACCCTTTATTAGCTTACTATCTAACGTAGTCATGCTTAAGCTAAAGACTATGGAAGACCCTCCTTATAGCAATACTGCGTCAGGGCGATCTAACTCTCCACATTGGCATACCCCTCACCTAGAAACCAAACTGAGTCGCCCATTGTCCATGGCCATAAATCTAACTTGCTCAGACAGCATTAGACCTACCACCTTCCTTCCAGACTTTAACCATCATGTCAATAAAATCTTAACAGGGACTGCACAAAGACTGACCAAAAACCAAGTACTAACCCCTGATCAATGGATAAAACGGTACGCCCTCAAACCTACACCTAACATACCGTGCCCTACGGCAATCAGAAATCTGAGACTTGGCCGAAAGGCTCCCTAAAAGAGGGCACCTATCAGTCCACCACGTCCTACTCCCTTACCAGTAATTGTCAGAGAAAAGGCTAACACCATTAACAACTCGCCCACTAAAACTAACATTCCTGAAAATAACTTTAAGAACACTAAACTGCCCTTGGAAAATAACATTTCTATCAAAGGAGGCCTCATCAATGCCAGGTCACTCGCAGCCCATGATATCACTGGCCTTATTCTGTCCAACAACCTCGACTTCCTAGCTATCACAGAGACTTGGCTCCAACCTACATCTGGCCCAGTGCTGTCACTAGCTATCCCAGACCAGTACACTATAATCAGGCAAGATAGAACTAAAGGCGGTGGCGTTGCATTCATCGCAAAAACCTCACTAGGCCTTAGGCAAGCCCCCACTCAAACTCTCCCATCTGGAGAACTCCTCACAATCAAACTACCCTTATCGCCAACTCCAACCATAACAGCGCAGCTGATCTACAGACCTCCTGGCCTGCTCTCCTCCTTTGAGGAAGACATATCGCTTAACCTTACAAAAAGTTCTAAACCTGGCTCACAAATCCTACTCTAAGGAGACCTCAATTTAGGACTATGTGACAATAAAGATGCCAAAGCCTTAGCTATAAGCAATTGTATCGCTGAACTAGGCCTCACCCAACGAATCTCTCAACCTACCCATAACAAAGGCGAAAAGTTAGACTGGATTGCAGGTGCCAACTGCAATATTAACATCCTATCTAACCAGCCCTGCACCTGGACAAATCATCATGCCATCCTCTTCTCTATACAAAAGATCATCAACCTTAACCTTGACAAATCATTGCCCCCTCCTCCCCCCCACCAAGACTAGCCAGAAACATGAGGAACATAACAGCTCAAAAGCTACTCCCTCTTCTACAACCTCTTACAATCGCTTACAATCTCCTCCTCTGCTAATGAGTGCAAAGATGACCCCACCCACCTTGTTGACCTCTATAATGAAACTATACTTGACGCTATTAAAAAGATCGCTCATCAAAAACTGCGCAAAGCCAAACCTCGCGCCAACATAAACACATGGTCACCCCTCACCTAAGAACCTTGCGAAAAAATAAAACAGCTGAAACTGCCCCTCAACCCCCAACAAAGAAAATTTCACAACAGCTTCTGCCACCTACAAATCTGCGATCTTTCTAGCTAAATGTGACTCGTTCAATGACCGAATCCAAAAGGCTGAATCCAGCACTAAAGAATTATTCAACATTCTTAGAGAGTTGGAAACACCCACAGCCTCACTCACCTCATGCTCAAAAGGACACCACCTGGTGTTTCAACATCCAAAAAGCGCTTTTGGACAAGATTGAAACCAAAGACTAGCCTAGTTACTAACGCCTCAACTGCCAACGCAAATGCCTCTACCAGATCAATCTGACCTATTCAAATTCTCCTATCTCAGCATCAGGGAAGTAGAGGACATTATCCTAAGTCTAAAACCGTCCAGATGCATGGGTGATGTTTGCCCAGCTTCAATCATAAAAGAAACTGCACATGAGCTAGCACCTTTCATTACCTCATTAATGAATGCCTCTCTTCAAACACAGTACCTCCAAACCTTAAAGATGCTTGGGTCATGCCCCTACTCAAGAAACCGTCCCTTGACCCAAATTCCCTGACTAACTACAGACCGATCACTACAGTGCCCTTTCGGCTTAAAATTATTGACGGAGCAGCCTACCTGCAGATCCAGCATCACCTGGAGAGTAGAAACCGACTGGGACTTCGCCAATCGGGCTTCCGCCCCGAGGCATGGCACTGAAACAGCTCCGATAGATCTACTAACCCAGATAGAAACTATAAAAGATGAAGGCAAACTTGCCCTCCTCCTTTCACTAGATCGATCAGCTGCCTTTGACCTTGTGGACCATAAAACGCTTTGTAGCCATCTCATATCAGCAGCCCACTTCTCCAACGACGCTACCACATGGATCCAATCATTCCTCAACAACGGTACCACTGGAGTGTTTGCCCCAACAGCATCTGCTGCTGTCACCTGCAGCGTCCCACAAGGTTGTTGAGTCTCCCCCACGCTTCTTAATATATTTACAAAGCTTCTATTCGACAAGCTAGACCATATGGGTAGCATATACACAAACTACGCTGACACCCAAATTCTTATACCCATCTCAGGCAACCACATAACAGACTCCAAAAGACAATGACATTTACATTATCATCCAAGCATGGATGGCACAACAAAGACTTTGCCTAAATGACGACAAGACTGAGCTACTCTTGGTAGGAACTCCAGTTAGATTGAACAGACTCGACAATCACTTTAACAACTTCACTATCGATGGCAACATCATTAAGGTATCAAAGGACGTCAAAACCTTAGGCATGTACATTGACTCAACCCTCTTCCTAGACAGACAAATTAACGCCACCGCGTCTACCACTGCATACACCTGTAAACTCATTAATGCTTGTAGACCATTTCTGACTCCTGACAATTGCATCACTTTAGCGAGGGCCTTTGTACTAACCAAACTAGACTATTGCAATGCCTTATAATTGGGCACTAACAAACAATCTAAGAAAACTGTAAACTTATCAAAATAATGCGCTTAGAGCAGCAACCAACTTCCCGATAAAACTCCACATCACAGAGTTGAGACAAAGCTTGCAATGGCTCTCAATCAACCAAAGAATCAAATTCAAGACCCTCTCACTTACTTACAAATGTTTACATAACCATGCACCTAGGTACCTATGCAAGAAATTCAAACATTACAACTCAGTTCACCCGACCAGATCTTCACAAGCCAACTACCTCATACCAAGGTTCAAGCTCCAAAAGGAAGGAGGTAGGAGTTTCTCGGTACTAGCAGCTAAAACCTGGAATGCCCTACCCACCAGTATCAGACTAGAACCTTCCTACCACAAATTCCAAAAGTCTGAAATCCTGGCTAAGCACTAACAAGGACTAATTTCCCTCACCTCCCTGTGCCCACTGCTGGGTATACATATGCCTTATCCTGCAAATTCATACCTATGCAACTGCTATTATCATAGCATAACGATGTACAAATGCTCCCTGTGTAACCTGTAATATGCAACTGTAAGAAATGTGCCCAGATGCCTTAAGCCTGCAAAAAACGCAAAGGGGCACAAAAATTACAGGATATTTGTGTGGTAGTCCCAACAAATCTGTCTTTTTATGAGACAGCTACTAATAAATAATGCAGGTTTTTGAAGTTCTTAATATAATCGTGAAGGCATATGTTATTCCATCTATTTATAGAGGGGAAATAATCGGGCCAAAAATATATTCGTAAAAATTCAGAGGTTTATAAACATCCCCACCCCAATATCGCCCGCTAGTAGTTCTCCAATGTTGGCCTCCACTACAAGTAGCTCTAGCTAATGTAAAGGTTGGAGACCCCTGGCCTAGACCATCCAACGGGCTATGGAGGCCCGATACCCGGTCTTGATCCACCGCCGAAGGTGACAAAAAAGTGCGTCTGACTTGCAGAAGCCCTTGGTCCTGTGGGCGCACCCGACATCAAGGCAGTGCAGACTCTGTGCCTCGTCTTTGGGCTCAGCAAAAAAACTAAGGCAGCACCATTTCCTCGTTGAGCTGGAATGCGGAAGGCACCTTAGGTAGGAATGCTGGGTGTGTCTGCAGGACTACCTTATCCTTGTGAAAAGTAGCATATGGCTCTGAGGCGACGAGCGCCTGTATTTCGCTGACGCTGCGAGCCGAGGGGAGGCCGACTAACAAGGCAGTCTTAATGGTGACCAGCCTGATGTCCGGGGACGCCATTGGTTCGAATGGCTTGTGCGCCAGGGCATCCAAAACTATGTTGAGGTCCCACACGGGGTGCAGCCTCTTCATGAGCAGGTAGAGCCTGGCAAGTCCCTACAAATGTTTGACGATCAGGTTGGAAGAGGAGAAGATCTCCTCCTCAGTTTCTGTAAGCACCAATGGCCGCCAGGTAGGTGCAGCAAGTGTCTACCTGCACGCCTGAATGGGCGAGGTGCGCTGAGAAGGAGCACACGTCGTCCAGGGTACAAGCCATGGGGTTGATGCCCTTAGAGTCTGCCCAGTGGCAGAGCCTGGTCCACTTGCTCTTATACTGGGCCCTGGTAGCCTTGCTCCTGGCACCCTGAATGATCTCTAGATTGGCCTGGGAAAGGCTGAGGAAGATCTCCTGTAGTACTAGGTCATTCAACTGCCACTCGTAGTTGTCCACTCCTACTCTGCTGAGCCTGACTCCAGGTTGGATTCCCCCGGCAGCTGGACAGCCGTGGGGTAGATGATGTTTTCCAGGGCCCACTCCCACAGGCTGACTGCCAGTCTGCACAGTGGGGGATCCGGGGGGTTCCAACCAATTGATGTTACTCCTGCCGGGTCCAGGCACCATGGATGTAGTGGTTCTCCAGGGTGGCCCGCCCAGCCCTCGAGAGGAGTCAGTGGTGATGGTGACCTGTGGGGTAGGTTGCCGGAAAGGTTTGCCCGTCTTCAGGTTGCAGTCCTTGGACCACCATGTGAGGTCCGGGTGAAGTGAAGGAGGAACTTTCATCATCTCTGAGATCCTCGCTCCTGGTGCCACAAAGTGCAGCTGTATCCTCATACTGAGTCTCGTGCAGGGGACGGCTAAAAGGACTGCTGCCATGAGACCCAGTAGGTGTTGGTACCACCTGGCCGAGGTCACTTCTCTGCCGTGGAAGTGCGCCATGGCCCTCTTGATGGCCGTGATCTTGTCCTCCAAAGGAAAAACTCCTGGCATGTGTCCCATATGAGCACCAAGAAATTCCGTCTCTGCGTAGGCTGCAGCTGCGACTTCTTGAGCTGGAGTAAAAAACCCATCTCGTGCAGTGTGTTCATGAGAGCGTGGGAAGTGTGGTGCACTGCTTCCGGAGATGTCGCCCTGACGAGCCAGTCGTTGAGGTATGGGTAGATGTGCTGTCCATTAGCCCCGAGGAGAGCCGCCACTGTATTAATCAGCCTGGTAAAGACCCTTGGGGCCGAGTTGAGGCCAAAGGGAAGCACCTTGTATTGGAAATTGTAGCCCAGGATTCTGAATCGTAGAAAAGAACAATGAGGCTGCCAAATCAGGACGTGCAAGTACGCATCCTTCAGATCCAAGGAGCACATCCAGTCTCCCTTGCACAATGTCTCTGCTATCAAAGCTGGCATAACCATCTTGAATTCTTGTAGAGGTAGGGAGAGGTTGAGGGTGGAAAGGTCCAGCACAATTATCGGGCCCGCCTGGTTCTTCTGAATGCGAAAATCCTGGAATAAAAGCCCAAACCTCGCTGGGAGGCTGGGACTTCCTCCACTGCCTGGCTCTCGACGAGCGACCGGATCTCCGCCAAAAGAGTTGCTGTCCCAACCTGTGAAGGAGGAGAGGCTGGTGGTACCGCACGGAGATAACAGGATCCACGGGGCCGCGAAATTCTGGCGCCAAAAAATTTGCATTGAGAGCAAGCCTGCCCCCCCACTGGAGACACGTGGACCCGGAGGGGCGTGTCATGCCTTCTTCCTCTCAGAGGCTGTTGTGGAGGAGGGGGACTGGAAAAGCCCTTACTCTCCTCTCTCCCCACCCCACTTTTGCTGCTTGCACTGATGTGGTGTCTGTCAATGGTCAGGCTGCCTGGACCTCCGTTCTTGGAAGCTGCAGACCCCTCCATTATCTACGCCCCTTCTCCGAGCACTGCTGTGACTGTGTATGTTTTGGGCGTGGTCTTTGTAAGGATGGATAAAGACTTAGCCGTTTGTGAGCAGTTTTTCTTTTTAGCCAGCTCCTCATCCGTGGTGGACTGGAAGAGGTCACCCCCTTCGAACGAACGGTTTAAGATACGTTCCTGGACATCTGGGTTGAATTTAGTTGCACGGAGCCAGGCCGTTCTTCTCATGTCTGTAGCAATGCAGATGGCCCAGCCAGATGTGGGCCACGGTAGACTCCATGATGTCTTGAGCCACCATCTTGGCCTCTGCCAGTTTGGCCTTGAATAGTGATTGGCTCTGCGCCAGAAGCTCTGAGAGGAAATCCGCAATTTCCTGCCAAAGCCTCTGGTTAACGGCTGCCAGCATGGCATCCGCATTGGCTTGATCAAGATGCAGGTACGCGTTGGAATACAGTTTCTTCCTGTACTCCTCAAAGATCTTCTCCTTGCCTAACGGCGCTGCAGAGGAAGAGGCCGACTGCAGATTGGAGTAGTGATGCCGCAGCCATCACCGAAGAGTGCGGCTGAGGGTGGGCCGATAGCAAGAGAGTATCCCTCTCCATCTGCCTGTGCTTGTGTCCAGGCATCTATTGACCGGCTGGACCGAGTGCGGCTTGAGCCAGCCCTTTTTGGCCAAGGCAACCACATCCTTCTGCATCGGGATCCCCGTTCTTGCTGTGGGAAGCAGCATGAGGACTTCTGCGAGGACGCCCCTCTGCTGGTTGCTAAATTTTGGGTGGAGGAAGGCCCAAGTACTCTGCCAGCCCTGCAAGACGTTTGTGAAAGGCCTTGGCTGATGACTGTGCGTCAGGGTCCTCCTCCTCATTCATGTCCACCTGAGGGTCCGGTGCTGGTGGAGGTGTGCTGGGAGACGATGGCTGGGGAGTGGAGACCGGAGGCTGTAGCAGAGGCTGGTATGGAACCGCATGCACAATCGGTTGGGGGGGCAGAGCGGGCAATAGAGGTTGCACAGGGGCGCCATTGGCAGGAGCACCTCCCCGATGGTGTCCCAAAGCATGTCCCCCATCTGAGGAGATTTCATGAGCCCGAGGAACCTTTAAACAAAATCTGTCCTCGCAGGCCGGAGTGGTAGGGGATATTGACGGGGTAGCGCGTGGCTGCTGGAGCCGTTGCATGCTCTGCCCATACGGACACAGCGGGAACCTGCCCTGCGCAAATCAAGGGCAGGCTGTAGGCCACATACTTGGTTGACACCAGTCCCACCTAGACACACGTTCCTCTACCTGCTCCCTACCTTGGTGCGGTATTGGGCGTGTTTCTGGAAAGGCTGGCACTGCAGCCATTTTGTCGAGCTGCCTTCCACATGCCTGCGTCGTGTTGCTCGGCTCACTGGGCCCCGCCCCGGACTCCTTAAATGTGGATCATGGGGCCTACCCTGTTCCTCAGACCGAGGCCTGGTAGGCATTCGCCCTCTGCGGATCTGCCTGTAGAACTGCATATAGGCGCCCCCTCAGACAAGTTGCCGGTACTAGGACGTGGCCCCTCAGGTGAAGAAACGGTAAGAGAACGTTTCCGGTCCCTCAGCACTGTCCCCGGGAGGATCTACTGACCTGACCCCATCAGCCGGTAGCTGATGTAGCCTCGGTACTCATGCTAGTATGAGGACCTGAGCGGTCCCTCCCCCATGGGCGAGTCCTTGAAAGGAGTCTCCCTTGCAGGCTGCGCTGGAAAAGGGCGGCCCTACCTTGGGCTTGGATCGGTGATAGACAAAGTCCTTTAGGTCCTTTGGAGGCGATCGCTGGAAGAGCTCCCTCCACCTGGCTAGTCTGTTCTTCAGAGACCTTGAGGGGAGCGCATCGCACACAGTACAGGCTTGCCCAGCCGTAGACTGGGCCAAGGCAACATAGGCAGAGGGCGTGGGGGCCTTTAGTTGGAAAGAGCCTGTCGCAGGATGGACACCTGCAGAGGTCGACATGCGCCGGGGAGGAGCGCAACGCCTGACAACCGAGTAACTGAATGATAAAAAGACAAAATAAACAAAGAGAAGTATCCGCTCGTGGAATTACATGGCCGAAGCCAAACCCAGCAGCGCTAGTGAATTCGGCCCATTCCTGTCGATGCGAAAAAGGGGACTGAGGTGTGGCGCCGGAGGGAGGCGTCAGGGCAGTGCATGCTCCCAGGGCCACACCGCCACGTGGCTCTAAATTTAAAGGGGAAGAAGGTTTTTCTGGTGAAAAAGGTTCTGTCTCCCGTCCCTTGGAAGGGACACCCATGCAGTATGGAGGAAAGGGGACGGGACGCAAGATTAAGTCTGTGTACGATTGGAAACAAGACCTCCAAACTATCAACACACATACCCAGATAGCAAACCGCCTCAACATCATGACCCCCCCCCAAATACACCTGTCCAGTTCTCACAAAATAAACTTCAAATGGTTCATTCCAGTAGCCTCTTAAGACACATGCCCATCCAACAATCCCCCCGCACAACATCTACAAAGTAATGACGACATCCTACCAAACCCTTAATTCTTATACTGAACAAGGCGTACACCTTCACACAAAACTTTCAGCCTGCCACACCCCAAAAAAATCCACTGCCGACCTCAGCAAACTACTGACCAATTTTATAACACTAAAATCCTTTGTGTACTTGACAGCTATGGAAACGCATTACAAGAAAAGAATCCTGCAGAAGTCGGTTTTAGATCAATAAAACACAATTCAAATGGGATTTGCTTAACACCACAGGTGCCAACTAATCTAGTGCACTCATCCTACTAGCCAACAGACACTTTGGACAACATTAACAATAGGATTCTGCCAACAGGATTAAAGGACATCACATTAAAAAGGAATTTCATTTCTCCACAGGAATGAAACGTGTTATGTTACTTGGCATTTATATAGCGCCTTATATATCATTGGTATGACCTCAAAGCGCTGGTAGGTTGAAGCTCCTCGGGAACCGCAGTTGAAGTCAGTAGAGTCATATGGTGCATGGGTGCACCAGATGTGTGCAGCTGGTGTAATTGTTAGATGATAGCTGCATTTTAGCGATAGGTGTGCTGAAGAAATCAGTTAGATGTGTTCAGTCTGGTGGGTGGACACCCAGACTGGGTTCTGGCTGCTAAAGGCCTGAGGAACGCCTATGCAAGCTGGAATGTGCTTCAGCTAGGTGTGTTATTAGGGTGATGAGGTGATCATGGGGTCGTGTTTGTATGCAAACAGCTAGGCCGAATGCTGCGTTCGACACAACCACTCAATCCTTCTTGATCGCCTCCACTCCATAGGAATCCGTGGCACCGCTCTCAATGGATCGCCTCCTTCCTCACCAGGAAACAAATAACCCTCCTCTCCACTTTCACCTCGACCGCTCTCCCAGTCAATACTGAAGTACCACAAGGAGCATGCCCATCAGCCCTCCTATTGAACCTCTATATGTCCACCCTCCCTGGTATCATCCACCCACACAATATCCTGTGCTATAACTACGCCAATGATACTCAAATCATCCTGAAACTCCTCAACCCAGAACCCAACTCCCAGCACAACCTCGCAGCTTACCTCCTTGATATCGACCGTTGGAGGACTACAAACCACCTCTGCCTAAACACCACTAAAACCAAAATCATGGTGTGCGGCAACACCAAACTTCTCCCCCGCCCTCTGCCCATGCCCCATCCATGGGCCTACCACCCACCCCCTCTCCCACAGTAAAAAACCTTGAATGCACCATGGACTGACCTTTCACTCTCTTGCCAAATCAACATCTCCAAGTCTTGTCATTACCATCTCAAAATTCTCTGACGCATTTTTCCCTAACTCTCATTTCCTAATAGAGTTGCTGCTGTTACGTCCATTGTAATGTCAAGACTGGACTATGCAAACTTCCTTTACCTTTGAGTCCGGGCATACCACCTTATTAAATTACAAAGAGCACAAAACTCTGCCGCCAAATTGTTACTAGCACTCGGCCCAAGAGACCACTCCTCTCCAGTTCTCAGAACGCTTCACTGGCTCCCAGTTGGATGAAGGGCCACCTTCAAGACCCTGTGCATCACTCACCGAGCAGTGCTGATGGTGCAGAGGTCACGGATAGAGGCAGCACCTGTTCATCACGTTACCAAATATCTGTATCCCCTATTTATGTTATGCACCTGTATCCCCATTTATATCTGTATCCATTATCCATCCTGTCGCTTTACATATGTATGTCCCCACCGTCCCGCTCACATCCTGTCTCGGGCGTTTTTACTGATAACCACCATATCACACCACTACGCTCACTCTCTATACACCATCATATGGCAAAGCAACCTTACATGTAGAGTACCACAATAGGCCAGTCTCTTACCTCTCCATTCCATCATCTATATGACTACACTTCTGGGACCAATTAAAGAACCAGGTCTCAGATTTTGTAACTACTCCAGTGGAGTCCAATCTTCAATCTCAAACACAACTTTACAGGAAATGCACAAGATCCCAGCACATGCCTTGCACACATCGATTCTTCTATGATAGACTTAACCAAAAAAAAAGAGCTTATTTGCAAAACAGACCCGTCAGACACTTATAGCAAGCAGCTGGCCTGAAGAAATGAAAACTTTGACAATCAAAAAACCTCAGACTCTTGCCTCTAACCTGCAATTCAATTTTGAGATTGCGGACCATCATTGCGGAGCTGCTGCTTTCAGCTCTTAACCAGGAGCATTATCCCTTGCCTGATCTTCACACACAATGTCATGGCAGCAATCACATTCGAGATTGGACTAAACCCACAGCCTCCACGCATGTAGCTTCAGATTATCTACTGAACAAATGAAGGCGAAAATGCAGCAGCTAGACTTCTTGGGACTTCTGGCATCAACCCAATCCTTAAACATTTCAAACAGCTACCAAACAGAGGATTCACTTTAAAACCCTAGGGACAGCCTACAGTAATGGTCAGGAATCCAACTGGGAAAATCATCCACCAAAGAGCACAATCATCAATCCAGCCTCAGTAAAAAGCACCAAGTTTCAATCAGAAACATCGAGGATATCCCTTCCCTTTTGCTTCGACCAAACTGCAGAAATCTAGGTCCAGAAGTGAGCATAGAAAGAAAAAAAAAAGACCACAAAAATATGGATTTTCAACCGACCGAGAATGGAAGCAGAATTATTTATCGTCAGTCTCCAAGCAAGCTCTTCAAATATAATCGGACTGAATTACACACAAGTTGTCAGCCAAGGAGAACAGTCATTTGGGCAGGTCTTCCCTTTACAATAACCCACAGCAGAAAGAACCCTCGTCAACTGAAGCTAAAGGCAAATACTCCAACCATACCAGACCAAAAACAAGAAACCAAAGTTTCACCCTAGGTTAACTGATTCACAGTCCTCTCCCTCCACCTTAAAATACTTGAGCAATCAACCTTTGCAAATGGCAGCAAGCTGTCTACAAACACAAGAACCACATGAACGCTCACTCGTTCCCCCGCTACCACACACAGCAGCGACTAACTAGGTCAACGCTTTGAAGATAAATGTTGGGCTTTCCGTTCTTTATGAAACACATGCAAGATTCATCAGCCACTACACACCAAGAATGAAAGACTCAGTACCTGCAGACTGCCCGTATGAACACCATACAATTGACACATGCCTTTCCTCTATCAAACTTCTACCCCTCGCCCCCAATACGGCAACCAAAATGGCAGAGGTGCTCTACAAAACACCCATTACCATCAGCTGGCCATGACAAGGTGAGGCCTGGCAGGGCCTTGGGAAAAGAATATCTTCTTTCGGGCTTTATTTGTTTCACCATCCTCAATTCCATTGGCCTAAATGTATCTTGTGCTCCCACAGTAGGGTTCACTAATGAACGGAATGTGAAATGGGTCTTGCTTTCAATGAGGAATGCCTGGTTTTTCATATTAAAACCCATTACAAAGCTTTTCTTCGACATGCATCCGCTCGGTTCACATTTGACCACATGGAATTATTTGTGGGGTCCATAATGTAGTCATACCAGACTGTTTCCTCGTGGAGATGATCTTAAATAGGGATCCTGGTCCCCCCTCACGCTTCAGTTCCTTACAGCTCCTTACCTCTCTATCCGCTCTATTCCTTCCTTCTCATTCCCCACATCCCTTAAATCTCTCCTCCGTTCACTGCCATGAAACCTCTTCCCCTCCTGTTCCCCCTCCTTCCTTCCCCCTTGATCATCTCCTTCCTCTCCACTCTCATTTTCACCTTCCCTCCCCTTCTCCCCCTCCCTCTCCGTTCTACTGCTAAGCTCCCCCCTTCCCTCCAGTTTAATTGCTCTTCTCACTGTTTTGTTGGACCGATTCATTATTGTAAGTTTCTTCTTCTGTTATTGTTTTATGTATCATGTTATGATGTTCAGCACTTTGGTGTAAGGCGCTATATAAACAAAATAAATACAAATACATATGTACCCTTGCAATTTGCAAGGAGCAGCAGATGGGCCCGTCATCTGCCCTTTTCCCCTTAGCTTAACCTTTCATTCGCTTTATATTCTTTAATGTTTCAAGCGGGAGCAATTCTTTAACATTGGGACCGTTGTCAAAAATAAGTGTATTCAGTTCCTTGATTAAGCTCTGCTGCACCAGGACATGGCAAGGTGCTGTGCTTTGTATGTACTGCAGCCTTTCAGCATCACACGGTTTTCTGCAGTCTTTGGGCAACATTTTGCCCATCTGAGCTGATTTCCGAGTGATAGGTTTAGGAGTATTTTCGGCACCATGTCCTTTTCTGGCATTCCGCTTTGACACAATTTACAGACCATTTCCCGCTACATCCAACATGTTATTGGTACCCACGATCCCGAGGTCTCCTTCAGTGTCCATGACAGTTAGTGTTTGACATCATTTGTTCATGTCGCAATTTTGGAACACCCCCACCCACCCCCCCCCCCTCGGCTTAGCTGCTACTTCAGCCCGAGCACCTTCTTCTCTGGCAAAGCTTTAGCTCCATATTTAATGGCGCGGGCCAGCTATCATTTCCTCTACCGGGTTTGCCTTAAAAAAAACCTTCACAAGCTTTCCTCAGTCACATCGAAGACAGCGGCTACAGAACCTATGCTAGTCTATACATGGGAAGATGGTTGCAGGTAGGGTAAAAGCTTTAGACCCAAAATGTTAAAGATGCTAAATTAACACTCTCAAACGATTCCCCCTGCACTGAACAAAAATATCACTGCATCAAATGAATGCAAGTACTTTATGTTCACTTGCTCATCTCCATTAATTACACCGATTAAAAGGGGCGGGGTGGAAGACACTTCAACAGGAGGGAGTCAGACTAGCATCGTTGCTAGCATACACCACAAATGGATGCTACTCTGTGCTAAATAGATGGAGCCTCAACTTTAACAAGTTGCAATGCTCCGGGTCAACCACGAGATGGCAGACTACCCTTGCCTTTCAATCCAAAACATTAATTCACAAGCTGCGCATTTGTATAATGCCATGCCAGCATGTATTAAAACAGTTTGAAAGTAACATTGGCATGCCCAGGCGCCTTATGCATAGACAAAATGACAATGGTTTTACAGTGGCAATACTGGCATCTTAGATGTCGCTTGATTAGGGTCTACTGCCATTGGTAGGGCCTGGAAGTGCTGTAGTCCAAGATTTAGGAGGTGAAAAACACATTTCTAAATAAGTGTGTGCATTTCTAGCCAGCACGAAGGTGGATTGGGGCGACTAGGTCCCTGGCGAGTACCTGAATGAGAGAATGGGTGCTTTGTCAGGAGAGGGGTAGTCATAAGGGTCAGTTTATGTTAACAGCTGGTCAGAATTCTTGCATGGTCTCAGCTGTATTCTATTGTAGAAGATACTACATGTAATGGGGTGTGCCTAGCAATGCAGGCGAGTGGGTAAAGCCTGTGCAGAGGAGTGCTTGCCGTTCCATAGAAAAGACCAATACCAGTTTGGAAAAACATGTCACTAGGCGTGTTGTAAAAGCTTGACTGGGGTACCTTCAGAAGGGTGGAGGGATTACAGCGAGTCCACCCTCCCTTCAACTCCTCAGGTACCCCATCCGTCCCTTTACGGCGTGAGAACGATTTCAGGAGTTGGTCAGGCTGTTGCAGCGAAGAGCCAGGTTTTGAGACCCTTTCTAAGGGCTAGGCGATCTTCTATGCTACAGATGGTTAAAGGATAGAGTTCCAGATGGTGGGTGCTTTGATTGAGAAAGATGAGCCCCCCCCCACCCCTCTCCCTATTCTTGATTTGGTCACAAGTACGGCGAGGCGAAGTGCTGCGCCTGATCAGAGGTTTCCGTTAGGCCTGTACTTTGTGCTGCATGTATTCTGGTCCTGTGTTGTGGTGTGCCCAGTCGGTAATGCCCACTGCCTCGAAGGTGGATTGTCACCAATAGAGAGCCAGTGAAGGACCGAGTGGGTGAGATGTTTTCTCTAGGAGCCTAGCTGCAGTGTTTTGCACCAGTTGGAGTTTACTCAGCGGCGACTGTGGCTCCCAGGTATAGGGCATTGACATGGAGTAAGGACTAAAGGATGACGGCCACTGCTGCACAGAAGCAGCAGAGAATGTTAATATATACGTAGCAGCTTTTTGTCTGTTGAGTTGATGTGAGGGGGTCAGGGTCCAAATCCATGAGGTAGCCAAGGGTTTTATATTGTGTGGGGGAGGGCCTACAGAGCGGCTGTGGAGTGGGGAAGAGGGCGGTCTTCATGCAGAGAGCATTTTTACCAGGGGTTGCATATGAGGTGGTTGACTGTCAACCAGAGCTCAATTTCTGAGAGGCATGTTGCAAGATCAGGGGATGAGGCGGGCGGGTCTTTAAAGATTTGGGTGTCATCTGCATAGTTGTAGCAGGTTAGGCCATGGGATCAAACTGGGTGGGCGAGTAGAAAGGAGGCCCTGCACTAATTGGGATCTGTTGCAGAGGGAGGTTTATCCACTTCAAAGCCGTCTCATTGATGCAGAGAGTGAAGTCTGACCACCAGACCCTCATGGACAATGGCATCAAAGGCTGCCGAGAGATCGAGTAGGATTAAAGGTGGAGCAACCTCCAGAATGCCTTAAGAACATCTCAGATAGAAACTAGGCAAGATTCCGTCACGCGATTGCGTCTGAAGCCAGATTGGGCAGGGGCGAGAATCGGGTTGGATTCTGTGAACTGGCGCAGTTGTGAATATGCTGCTCGGTCAGCTACGAAACAGTTTTTTGCGATGGGTCTGTAATTGATCGGGATGTAAGGGTCCAGTATGGGCTTTTTGGTGGAGAGGCTTGATGTAGGTGGATTTGAATTCTTCTGGGAAAATAAAGATTGTTTTTCTTGCCAAGTTCTGGTGCAGGTCAGGCTTGGGATGCAGGGGATCTCCTGAGGCACGCCGGTTAGTTAGTAGCTTGGTAAATTCACAGTGGGTGGGAAGAGAGGAGTGAAGGACTAGAACATTTGAGGGTGGGGGTGAGGGGGGCGGAAGGTGGTACTGATGTCCCAATGAAGTGTTGGGCAATTTCAGAATGAAAATGTTTCACAAGGCAACACTGGCATATATTGTTTTAACACAGGCAGCATGAAAAGACTTTGCAAAATGCTCCGGTTTATTGTTGAACTGGAATCTATAGAAATGTTGCATCTGTTACCATACAAAACAGATGGTGGGACTACATTTTTTTCCCCAAAATGTGGGCAGTTTCATGCATGAGGTCAACCAATTATTTAAATAAAATTGGAATTAAATGTATAGAACCGCCTAAATAGTTTGGGCTAGTGCATGCAGAATTCAGGAAAAATATTTACAACCCCTCCTCTGGGAGCACTTAGTAGCCTCCAGTGATAAGTGATTGCTGGAGTGCTTTTTGGAATACTACTTGTGAGAAATAACTGGTTATTGTGCTTTAACGAGGTACTCCAGCTTTATATCACTAGTAATACCACACTAAACACAGGTTAGATGACAACACAAATGTGGACACTTCAGTTTTCAACAAGGGGACTCAAAAAAAAGACTACACCACACTGGTTTCATATGTACAAACGATGGTGTTTTTTTTTTTTTTAAACAAATACAGTAAAGTCAGAAACACAAGAACACCGGACAGACTGTGTAGGCCATTGATGTTCCATGCAAAAACGCCCAAGTTTTGTATAAAAGACCACCATCTCGTGCTTTGTTTTCTAAAACAAAAAATATCCTTTGTCGAACTGGAATCGGCTTAGTGTCATCACAGGAGCCGAACTTCTTCCAAGGTCTGCTCTGCTAAGTGTGAAGAGCTCTGGGCAGGAAGGAAGGTGAAGTATGGTGATGTCTCCTCAAATATCCTCGGACCAGTATCCCTTCAGGAAGCACTGCCAGAGATCACAAGACATGCCCTAAGTGTGGGCGGAGCCAAAATGCATACCAATACACCTCACACCAAGTTCGTATTCTACAGAGTTAAGAGGCCAACATGCCCGTGTACACGCTTTTCCCGACGTGTTGATGCTGCAGTGTCTTTTGCATGGGTCACTACCCTTTCTAGAAGCGAGTAGCCTTGGTTGGCTGTTTACATCCATCTTTAGGATTTCATCACGATGTTGAGAATCAAGAGACCACAATCAGCAGTCATGGGGCATGTTGACGCAGGCGCCTCATTCGTTCTCTTCATAAGTAAAAGCAAAATAAAATAAAAGACAATGCCAAGAACTAAAACGTGTCCAGGCGACCAGAGGAAATGTTCTTTTATCGGGTCTGCTCAACTGCAAAGAAAAGAGGTTCACGTCAGAAGAGGCATCAACACCCACAAAATTAAAGGCCCCCCCCACCCCAGAAACTTTGGAAAAGTCACACCTTAACATGACAGAACAAGAGAAACAAAGGCCAGTAAGAATCCCTTGACTTGCCCGTAAACAAGTTGGGCAAAGGTTATAGATTCACATACTATGCTTTAGCTTTCCACCTAATCTAGTGGTATGCCGCGATAAAAAAAAAAAAAAATAAAAAAAAAAACCAAACATTTGGCAGTCTCGCCTGTGCTGTGAATGTGAAACCAGGCCAGATGGCTCCATGTCTGCTCCAGATAGTATTGGCCAAGCAGTTTAATTGTCTAACGGCCTATTCCAAGACCACTGGACACCCAAGACCAGAGGGAGAATAAGACCACTTAAAATGCTCCCTTGGCCTAAAAGCAGATTACAAATAAAATCCTACATTCCAACAGCTGCAGTTCTTTTGTTGATAGTTCAGCCCAACAGTCTCACAAGACCAGCACCGACACCCAAGAAGCCGCAATGGACAGAAAACACTATGAACATTAAACTGCACTGATTTGCAGGATGGGCCCACAACATGCAACAGCAGTTGATGGTACTGCATAGACAGTCTTATCATAAAGCCAATTACTATTCCAACACTTCACTGCTAGCAGAGGGATGGTGGCTGGACAGGTGAAGCGTTTTCTCTTCACAGACAAGGTTTGCGCAAAAAATACTTGGTGCTGGTGACACATGCTGCCAACAATGCAGCGAAACGTCAATTCCCTTCAATATTAAAATATTGCATTGTCCGTGCCCTAGGCATATACACATGTGGTTTTTAGGCGTAAATGTCACCTTCTGTCCCAAACCACAGCTGTCTCCAGCATGGCACCATTCCGCCTAATTGGATTTTCTTGTTCTGCAACGGGAGAGGACTCGTGGTATCTGAACACCCACTCCCACGGCAACTTTGCAGCCCCTTCCATCCCCAGCCAGTTAGTCACATGGGTCGAGTCACTTACTGTATGAGGAGATGTCTATCTCATCTGGAAGTTCACTGATGTTCACCTCAAAGCGATCCTGCACATCATTCAGAATCTTTGCATCTGCCTCATCCGACACAAATGTAATAGCCAGCCCCTTTGTGCCGAAACGACCAGCTCGGGCTACCTGGAAAGGATCAACGAGAAAGATCTTAAAGGGACAGCACAGTTGTGCAGGGCTACGGCCTGCATAGGCTAGGCCTTTGCCAATTATGAAGGAAATTTGAAAGATAACTTTGAAACAGTCTCACAAAAGTGACAATACAAGTTAAGAATCTTCGCATCCTGACCTTTTCCCCAATTGAGCAATATATTCACCACTAAACATTTTTGCAAATCATGACACACAAACGTAAAAAAGGTTTTAGCAGAATTTTTAAGTGGTAAAGAGTAACAAAGTTCTCAGATTTACCCCAGTAAAGTAGGCACAAAACCGTTTCTGCTTAACAGGTATGCTGCCACATCTCCTACTCCTCAGGTTGAATCTGTCCCATCTAAATGCTGAAGAATGACTTTCTTACTTCCTTCAGTGCAGTTGTGCACACTTTTGCAACTTCAAACATTCACATTGAAGGCACGCGAGAAGCATTCAGCAAAGTTCTGTGATTAGAGGCTACAATGGTATACACTTGTTCTGATGTGTATTATAGATCTTGGCCTGGGGTGTCTAGTAGTTAATACGAAGCAGTGGAATAACTTTGCTGAAAATGTTTGGGGACAGTGACGTGGAGCGAGGGCGGGTATGGCTCTTAGGGATCGTTTCGGCCAAATTGTTCGATAAAATTTGTTTGAATGGTAGATTTGACTGAATTCGGTCACCACCATTAATTCAAAGCTGAAGATACTGAACATGGAGAGCTGTGGTTGGGGGTGTCCCCCGTTCAACATGTTTGCTATTTTTTACTTTGGCAGTTGCAGGGGTGTCCCCGCTTCCTCAGCATTGGTGGCAGGGGACCCAACAAAAGAAAAGAAAAGGGGACCCCGCAGCATCACATCCGACACACGTTTGGTTTTTTGTACCAAGGTAAAAATGTATTTGCAGCAAAAATGACTACGGTCAATTTCAACGTGATTTTGTACCTCGGTCAAACAACCTAAATCCCTGAGGGATAACACTAGACTACTACAACAAGATTCCATTGCTGACGCTGAGTTATAACTTTCATAAACTGGTGGCCTATCTTTGAAATTCAATTGGGCCCCCACACATCTCCAGACGGCCTGCCATCCACCCAGTCACACAACATAACATTCACAAACTTAATTCCAATAGAACATACAAACAATGCATCATTCATCATTCAGACACAAAAGTCACATATGCTTGCATACACACACTCACAAATGCACCCAGCACCTCTTGACATATGGCTATGCACATCTACAATAACAGTGGCACAACGTCCATTGAGCAGACCAGACTTGATCACCCCTTGATCCCTGGCATTTTGGGCTAAGTTGACTTGACCTAGCTGAACTATAAAGCCACGGCCGAACAGATTCACTGGAATGTCAGCAATTACCCTGATCTTTCCTTTCATTCAAAGGCAGAAGCCATCGGTTAATGCAGTGCAGTGGGTGACCAAGTATACTTGGTATCAATGTTTAAATGCCATATATCTCCAAACTTGGGTTATGCACAGCACCATGTGTGTACGTGCCGATAGATTTTCTACAAGATTCTGACTGATTAAAATGAAGGTATGTTTTCCTGTGTTCAAATGGCTCCAGCAGTGGAGTACCAAGCGGGAGAGGCAGGCGATCTGCCCCCCCCCTGGCTCTTTTAAGAGACAGACCAGGACATTTGTCATTAGGATACCTCTCCCGTTCGGCACATCAAAGAGGGCACCCAACGGTAAAGGTGTCCCGCTGGCAGGACAATGTGTGCTGAGCAATTCCTGCTCAGCAAGCTCATTGTCCAGGCAGCAAGGCAACTTACCCGCTCCGAATGGAAGAGGTGTCTCGCTGCCAGGACAATGTCCCAAGGAGCTCTGCGCAGCAGAGGGTCCTCACAATGCTCTGTATCAACAGAGCATTACAATGTGAGCAATAGGCACCAATGGGGGGAGGGGGTTCTATTAGCAGGGACTTTTGTCCCCATTAGAAATGTGGATGGGGAGTGAGAAGGGTGCATAATGTTGCATGCTTTATGAAAAAGGACTATGGCTTTAAACCCCAAAGGGGATTGGTTAGGCTCACATTAATCAACATGATGCTATTGTGACTTTGCATGTTAACAAACATCAGAAGGTTAGTTTACTATGAAAGGCTAGTTTATTATGTAATGTGGTTTACTTCCAGGGCATTGCTATAATTTAAGCACATGAAATGTAAAGCAAAACCTTAATATCTATATGAACTACACCTGGAAAGATGTGCGTGGGCACTTAAATTGTCCACATCCCAGTTTCACTATTTAACCAAGTGTGTGTGATCCTGAGCAAATCATGTAATCATCTTGTGCCTTATCTGCAGCTCTGCAAGTGTCCGATTCACTTCAACACTTATGTTAATGTATCATGCTATTATAATGGAAAAGCCGAATGACTATAGAGTTGCTCCACATATAACAAAAGTGCAATTTAGGTATTTTGCACCACAAAGTTATTTGTCACTTGGCTTATTTATGGCAACTTATTCTAAAGTCACTTTCATGGTGCCGCCAAGTATCAAGGACTGATGATGCGCCTTGCAATGTCCTTTTCTGTTAAGTCAACTCTGTTGGTGCAATCCATATAATATAGGACGTTTGCATGCATTTTGCCTCAGAGGGATTGGACAGAGCTCTAATAGATGGGTTTCCTGCGGTGTGCAGTCATTATGTGGAAAAAAAAATGGCAAATTTTATATTTGGTTTTTTTGGGTTCCGGGGGTAAAAAAGGGGTAAAACAAAAAATTGCAAAAAAGGGGGGGGTTGGGGTACCCCCCCATTTCGAACAAAAAGCAACCAAAAAAAAAATTCGAAATCCACTACCCCCCCCCAGACTATCTTACTTCCGACATTATGACATTCGACTTTATGATTTTATGATTATAAACAGTTTCCTGCGTCAGTTTTATTTTTGTTGTGTGTTAAAATCCCATCTTCCACTAATGTCACCAAAAAAGTTGATTGGGGCAGGGGTGGGTGATTTGGGGGTGCCAATGAGACCATGTGGAATTCTGCACACTGCATTTCGTTGCTCACGCCCACCACCCCCACTCTTACAATGCTGGATACTCCCCTGCTTAGTTTGGTAAGTGAAGCAGTTTTTGGTGGCCTGTAACCTGAACCATGACACCCATTTACTAATCTGCACCAAACCGTCCTGAAAAAGTGTCTGCAAAACTCAAAATATGTTTAGCCAGTTTGGTGAAGATTATTTTTGGCGGCAGGGGGGAAAAGTTATACAGGGCTTCTAAACGTGTGCTTTTAACACAAAATCCCATACAGTTCCTTCTGCGCACCTAGAACAAAAACTGCTTAACAAAAGTTTACCATGTTTGGCAGGCGTATAGCACTCAAACTCATTTGACAGAATTTGCAGAGTACGACAGTTTTGGGTCACAGGTTTTCAGCTTGACTCTTTCCACTCTACTTGGGGAGGGCGCACCTTCCGCCAACTTAATTTTGAAAGTAGGATGGTGGTTCTTTAGTAGCATCTGAAAAGTGGCAAGCCTAATTTTTAGAGGCGTTGCAGAGCTGTGACTTGCCACAGAGAATGCACCATTTGTTATTGTGTGTCTTCATACCTGGGGCCTTAATGTGTACTGTGAGCTCTGCTCACATTGTCCAGATGTGACACGCGCCCTCACTAGGGTCAACCAACAGCCCAGCCCCTCAACAATTAAAAATATTTTTTAAAAAAAATAAATTAAGTACCTCTGCTCTGCTTTGAAATGCCACCCGGGCCACGTCTCGCGTTACACCGACCTAACCTCTTTGCACTCACGCACCTCCAGACAGAAACCAGCAAGCTGAATGAACTTCCTAGTTCCTGTCTGTGTCGCACAAACACAAAGCCGGAAAGAGATTCTCTGTGCTGCGGCCCCTGGAAGTGCTGCTGCTAGCGTGGCAGCACAGGTGCTAGGGCCTGCAACACCCAGTTCAGCACCCTGGCTGTTGAGTCAGGCCAGCCAGTGTGAGGGACTGAGCCATGCAGGGCATCCCGGCGCTGAATGTGTTGCAGCACGGCTTCCAGGCATCCCCGCATTATGTAATGAGACAGTGCAAGCCTTGCTGGGCACCCCAGTCGGGCCTGCGCTGTCCAATTACACAATTGGAGATTGCGGCCCCACTGCCCTCCCACCAAAAGTTGGGGGGACAAAAAGGCATGCCACAGAAGTTGGGGACATAACCCCACCCCCGCCTATATTTACGCCCATGATATGAAGCAACTTTGGTTTCTGCCAAACCCCAATTTGTGCAGTTGTGGTTTTCCTCACAGGACGTCTTTTGAAAGGACCTTGCTCAGTCTGTCAGGTTGAATCATTGGAATGTGTACAAATCCCTGGCCAAGCAGTCACAAATGCGCGGGGGCTTCCCCTCAAGAGGGGCCTACATTAAATGCCACTGTGTATCCAAACAACGTGGATGAAAGAAGGCAAACAAAAGGTTTCCGAGAAGCCAAACTAAATGTGCAACCAGTTTGGGTTTCACACTTAAGTCAACAAAATCTCAATACGAGGGTGGGTGAACAGTTAGACTAGGAGGAGGCAGGTTTGACGCGAAGTACAGTTGAAGAGCAAAGCCTGTGAATCAAAAGGGGCACAAAAAAGTACATTACCGGTAATGCATTACATTACCTATTGTGGGATGTTTTTATCCACGCATCCAAGCCCTACCTCAAAACTGTGCAGTACTGACATGGAAAACATCATGATGGCCAGAGCTTCCCAGAAAATGCCCAGGGAAATGCATGAAGAATAGGCTGCCACTCATTTTTGCCGATGTTATGGGCACAGAAGGACACTGCCTAAAACCACCATTGGACTACCCACACAGTAGTCTGAAACCATTGGGAATGGCAATGCCGATTGCCAAAAGCAAACCCTTAACTGTTGGGAATTCATTTTCTTAAATCCCAAAAAGGGGTGCAGTACCAGTACTCACCACTATCAGAAAGCCGGCGTTTTAAAACCACCAGATTTTGTGTAAAACTGAATAAATGAACCCAAGGCAAGCCAAAGAAAGACTTACTGAGAGGTGGATCCAATGTAAAGTTATATTCTGAAGTGACTTGAAGGTTTATAACAAGACTGGCTGAGCTGTGGATTTCAGCAGTTTAAGTAAATTTGGACTGAAAGACACTAAAAATCTAAATGTTTAAATTGACTGAGTGACCTACTTTTGAGTGTCACATAGGTTTCAATTGTTTAAATGTCATAGTTTTAAACGTAGAATCAGCATTCTAGCTGCATATGTAGAAAATGGTTAGTTATTTGAATGCAGAAAACTGGGGAACAGAAATGACATGTAGCTAAAAACTGGCTTAAAGAGATTCCAATTTTGCCTGGCAACTACCCCCCATCAGGAGTGAAACTTGAGTCACAGCTGTGTTCCCAGGCCTATCTGCCTTTTGCTGGCCACACTAAGGATATGCCATCTCTCTGATAATTGAATTAAGGGGAGCCCCCACAGAATACAGGAGCTCTGAACAAAGCCCTGTCCTAACTCAGGCAAATGTTTTATTGGCGGGAGTCGTAAATGGAGCTTCCTCCTGGAAGGACAGGGGAGGGGCACTGCCTGTGAGAGCAAGCTGGCTTGGCAGAACTGGAAAAACCAGAAATTCAACCTTGTGCTGGGGGGAACCACACCCCTTTGGGGCCAGAACATAACTCTAAAAAGATGAATAACTCATAGTACGGACTTGTGAAAATTATTTAAATGACACCATAATTCTTGTGATTTTTCTGCCCACATTTTAAGACGTGTTAGGACCCGGTGGTATGTTCAGGGGGGTTTTAGCGGAAAAGAGGATATTACTCAAAATGTATGTATGTTAAAAATCTGACACTTCATCACTTAATGTCCATACCCCTTGCGCACATGTGTGTAAATTTGGGTTAATGTCCGAAATTGCAAAATCAGTTAAAAAGTGCAAATGTTGCAGATTTGGACAGGGTATACCTCCTGTGATATGTGAAGGGTGCATGTAATTTTAAACAAATGTGTACCTGTGCAAATATGTTTTTTGAGCAAATATAGATTGTGTGTAAAGTTGACAGGGGTGGGTTCTCTGTATCATAAACAGACCTCATCATGATGACACTTCATTTCATTCCCCCAATCAAGTGGCAGCGGATGAAGTGGCCAATGACAAGTGGAGAGGGGTAGAGCCTAGTGATGCTGCACACACACCCATTTTCAAAACACATAAAAGCAGACAGTCAGGACAGATAGAGACCTTCAATTCCATTTGCTGCAACGCGCTCTGCCGGACCATACCACATCCAGAGATCCAGACTTCAAATCTATCAATATCCAGAATCCAGAGAGGCTAGAGAGAGAGCTGACCCAGACCACTGAAGTGCAGAGACCAGAGTCCAGTCTAAAACCTGACCAGATCCGTGGCGAGGCCCATTTAATTCAAAAATATAGTGCGAGTACCTAGCAGAACTGTGCAGAACCAATCTCTTAGTTAAAATAATATAATTCAATCCTATTCTAATCTAAGTAGAACTGTCTCCTAACTGTCACCTGTCATTTGTAAAGCTGTCACTTGTCATTTTCTAGTTGCAAGCTGCACTTGTCTTTTTGAACTTTAAAATTTCAAATCTGAAAAACGACCTTTATTTAATCGCTCATATCTCCGTAACCGTTTGTGCTAGAGACTTGCAGTAACGTTCCTCAGAAAGCTTAGAATCGTGGCTTTCCTACGAACCTAGAACCGCATTCCTACCCCCGATACTTTTGCCGCAATCGCGGAAAACGCACTCGCGAATTTACCGCGATTTGCAAATTTCTCAACGTGTGAAAACAGCAGTTTTCTTGCTTTCAGTTGCCAAAAATTCGTTTAACCTGCTAGTTACACCCTAGATCCTTGCTAAAGTGAGCCTGGACTAATATTAACTATATACTACTCACCCTGAACCTCTAGAGGGAATTAAAAGCATTTTAGTATATTTTTCACTTCATTGCCAGCACATATAAAAGCATTTTGGGCCTGTGTGTAAACTTCTGTAGTCTAAGTTGCTGGGGTGAACTGAATTACAATTGATTGCATTTCTGAGAACTGTGTGCTTTCCTTCCATTTCCTTGCATTGCATAAAGGGGGGAGGGGATTGCCAGAGAAAAGTGATTACATTGTTTTGTTGAAATCATATGGAGTATTTTCTGTATTGCATTTTCATTCAACATTACATCCATCTGACTTATATAAAGCATTCTCTACCACCTTATTCTTCTGTTCCTATTCACAAGTGTGCTAGTGCCAGATTCTCCGTTGTTAATCTTTATCATATCAGATTAAGTGTGATATCCAATTATTAATTTATTATAAAGTGTGATATATATCTATATTGTTTAAATTCTCAAATAAACCTTTTAACTTGCAAAACAAACCTACTTCTTGGCTCAGTGGGGCAGGGGGATTCTAAGAGAGGGGTGTTATATAGGGGTAGTCATCCAGAACGCATGAACTGGACATAAAGATATATCAATAAGGGTTTCCATTCAGTATCCCAGACTAGGCATTGACTTAGCTGTAGTGTTGAATTGAATCCTCTTACAAATTGGGGGCTCGTGCCGGACGTTTGGATTAGATCTATCACTTGTGCAGATTAATACAGCGTGCCAGCTGACCAGATACACATATCCGGTCGGATCACACGCTGTGTTACGCTGTAAAGCACTCCTCAAAGGAACGCTCTAAGAAAAAGGTCTGTTTTGCAAAAATAAAATACAAATTTCTGTAAGTCAGGAAGGAACTCAAATTCCAGAATGACGACCTTAGTAGACGTGAAAATAGCCAGAGAGCACTTCTTACATAAGTTATTTGTGAGAGGTGAGTGGACTCACCAGGACCAGACGGTCTGGTTGCAGGCCATCACGCAACAGGTCACGGAAACAGGGTCAGATATATGGAGAGATCAGGGTCCCTTACATGTGGCCCTGAGTGAACTATACATGGCTCCTAAGGCTAAGGATGAACAAGACAAGATGGTTAGGATAGCGGCATACCTGTACCTATATATGGGAGACATGCAGGATAAATGTACTGAAAGCCAAGGTCTGGCGAATAAGCGACAGATGGCCTTAGAGAAGGTCCAATCTGACCTGGTCTCTTCTGAGCAGAGGCTGCAGGGGAGCCAGGAGTCAGAAAATGAGAGTAGACCGCACATCATTAAAATAAAGAGGGATATGGACATCCTGCAACAGGAAAAGGCTGACCAGGATACCAGATTTCTGGCCTTGCAGAAGGAGTACCAAGAAGGTTTGGACTCCCTACTGCAGAGCCAGAAAAAGCTGGAGCAACAGTTAGACTTCAATAGGGCATGTGCTGAGCAGGTAGTCACCCTGCAAAGCCACCTAGATAGGGAGAAGGCAGAGAGCAATAAACTGATTTTGAAAGACCTGGATACCCAGGCAGAGTTTGACCAGGAGCGACAGAAAGCGGGTGCCTTCCAAAGGCAAAGGGACGACCTGGCGGCACAGATGCAGGCTCTTTGTCAGGAAAGGGATACCTTAGGCCAGGAAGTCTGCCACTTAAAAAGGAAAATGGAAGAAAATCACCTGGCCCACCAGGGACTGGGTGACCTCCAAAAAGAACACCAGAACTTGTTAGAGCACACCAGGAAGGTGGAGGATGCTCTGGCAAGAAAGGAGCAGGCCAATAGGGACACAGCTCAGGAGGTAACCCTCCTGCAGCAAAGACTGGCCCAGTGCTCCAGGACCAATCAGGAAACGCAGAGAGAGAATGAGGCTCTCTGCCAGCACAATGATAGGCTCCAACAACAGGTAGTGATGCAGGAGAGACTGATAGAGTCTAGTAAGGCCTTAACTGAGGAACTGAAGGCGCAGGCTCTTGCATTGCAACAGGGAGCAGGGGCGGATAGAGATGAGGTTCGCTGGGAAAGAGAAACTCCTGAGCATAACCCCAGGAGCCCTAGTACCAGAGGCCTTTATTTCCCTCAGTCCCTGGACTCTGCCACCCCCATGTCCCCTGGCGCTCATGAGCACAGGGCCACAGGGATGGCAGATTACTATCCAGCCAGAAGCATGGGGCTCATAGGCCAGTACCACCCAGGAATGGAGGGGCGGGCATCCGGGTATGGGCACCCAAGCACAGTGCAATTTAATGGGGAACCCCAGGAGAGTAGGCCCATTAAGGGCATCCTGAAAACCTCTGCCCAGATAGGTCAGAGGAGGGGGGGGGGTACCCATCAAATCCTGGCAGCAAGGAGGGATCTGAAGACTCCTCTGAGCGGTACAGGACACAGGAGACCAGGTCCCCACATTCTGCCAGCCATTCCCAGGCTCGCAGAATCCGGGAAAACCTGGAAGAACTGACAGGAACCTCTGGGAGCAGTGCCTCTGAGTCAGAAGATGAATGGACCAGGGTTACCCGAACCAAAAGGGCCAGTAAGGCAAAAAGGGCCTTGCTTAAGGACCCCTTAAAGCAGATTAAGGCGATCAGGAGCGTCATCACGCCTTACCATAACAACGCTAAGTATTCTGTTTGGGAGCACTTAGAGTTGTTTGAGCAAATGGAGACTTTCCATTTGAAGGACAGCCAAAGCTGTATTCAATATGTAAAGTGGACCTTCTCCCCGGAATACTCCAGTTTCTTTGCGGGGCTGGAGGACCAAAATCATTTAAGATGGTCCACCTATAAGGCGGCCATCTTGAAACATTTTTCTGTTCACAGAAATCCTCAAGAGGCTCGCAAGGCAGCCTACAATTTGCAATGTGGGGAGGGTCAGGCCCCACAAGAATTTGTGCAATAACTGAAACGTGCTTTTGCGCAGACCACCAGAAGGGTGCGCACAGACAGTAGAGAATTCATTAATACATTTTTTCATGCCTTGCCCAAATACATTATGACCCAGCTCGTGAGGGATTTTCACGAGAAAAGATATTTAGACTGGGTCATTGAACAGGCTACCCGGATCTATGAGGTGCAGAAACCGGTAGATAGCAAAAGTAATGCCCAGAAAAACCCCAAAGCCAACAGCACCCCTGCTGCTGCCAAGGTGGCAGAGGTAAAGGTCACCCCCGTTTTAGATTTGGAGATGGGGGGCCTAAAAACCTACCTACACCTAATAATGCTAGGCCCAGAAGGTCCTCGGGCCAGTCACAGACAGGGAGCCAGGGAGGCAGCCCCACAAATGGGGTCCCTCGCTCTCCTGATTATGTAAGTCCCCGTTACAAGGGAAATCGACCCATCCTGGGTTATGTGTGGACTCCTCCAGCCCAAGGGGGGGGATCCAGCCAAGCACCTAACCCAGGGAACTTCCCTCCTAACTTCCCACAGGAGGGCAGAAATTCTCCAAATCCTGGGCAGAACTTTTTCCCCAGGTATCCACCCAACTTTCAGCCCCAAAACCATCCATCCTTCTTTCCCCAATTCCCTGAGCCCAGACCACTGAATCCGGGAGAGGGGAGGCCAAGGGTGGAGGGGTACCCAAATCTTCCCAACCCGGGGTATTACCAGAGGAGGGACAGCTACCCTTCCCGGGATCAGCCCAGGGGAGAAAACAGGGCCCCGTATCAGCCTGAGCGGGTTTCCCAGTTAGAGCGCCAGGTTCAAAACATGGCGCGGGATCTGGGTCGCATACTGAGGGCTCAGCAGAACCCTCAGATGGGCGTGCCGGCGCAGAACGCACCCAACTCTGGACCTGGTGCTCCAGAACAATGACGGGGGCAGCACCCCGATAACTCACCGGTTCCCAGGGAGGAGGCACAAAGGGAAGGGGTGTGTAAAGCCTTGGAGGAAGCTTCCTTCCTCACTTGTAAACAGCCCCTGGAAACCAGGGACCGGAAACAAAATCTCTTGCCCCTGAAAGTCTGCCTCCTAAGGAGCAGAGGGGGGGTAGGAGAAACAAAAGACCCAAACGGACTCAGTTTGAGGAGGAGGTACAGATCTTCCAATTTGAGGGAGAGGGATCCTCAGAGGATCCTGGGAAAAGGATCTTCTCCTCCAGAGAGGGGGGAACTCCTCCCAAAGAAAAATGGGTCCCTAGGGATGCAAATCCAGACTGGGGAGATGTGGAGACTGAGCTACCGCCGCCCACCATCTCATCCCAAAATCAACAGCAAGAAAATCCCCTGGTTCAAACCCATCCTGGTGACTGCCTCCAAAAAGGGGGGGGCGGCCCGGAACGGAAGCCAGGGGAACCCACAATGGCTCTGATCTCCTGTTGCCAAATTTTTCTTTCAGATTCCCAAGGCTCTCCACAGAATTCTACCCAAATCTCTTCGCTAGCGATGTCCAAAACCAGAAAGTTAGCCCACCAGTTGTCCAAAAATGTGCATTATCTGTGCCCCCTTGAGGAGAAGGAGGGAAGATACTATGCCCTGGTACAAGTACAGGGAACAATTTTGGCACTGGATCTCAAGCTACCCTTCTATCCAGAAGGGCCTTTGACAAACTGAATGCAGGAAGGGGAGAGAATTACCAAATTCCTCTCACCTCCCTTCCTGGACAACTGCAGAACTTTGACGGGAAGGAAATTCCCGTTGAGGGGACTGCAGACTTGGACATTAAGATCGGGCGACACAAGGTGAAACACCCGGTCATAGTAGTGACTCCAGAGGGCACCCCTTGTTTACTGGGGAATGACCTCCTGAGGAGGTTGTCACCCTTAATAGATTGCGTAAACAAGGTCCTCTGGACCCAGACTAGCCGACCAATAAAATTAAAACAGAGTGTCAACCATGTTAGTTTAAACGGCACCTGCCACATGGTTGAACAAAAATCTGACCAAGTAGTATTTCACTTCCAGAATAGCCAAATTCCAGACGTGACAGTAATAGTAGTAGGACAAGAGACTGGTGGTGGAGGGTCCTCTCTATTTCTGAAAATCAACCTTCCTTCCAGTCTAAAGTGGTACTCCACGCTGGAAGGAAACACTCTTAGATTCTATACTAATCCACAACCAGAAGCTCTCACTCCTATAGTCCAGAAAGATGTGAAATCAGCTCAGAGCCTGGCTGATATTCAGCAAATTGGAGAGCAGTTGTTCATCCCTGTCCAGTTAAATGATGGGAAGGACTCTGTTCTCGCCCGAGTGTGTGTGAAAAATGGTAAAAGCTTCATCAGCGAAGCCATGTTTCGCCAACTCACAAAAGATCCAGCCATTCCCACCTTCAAATTGATAGACAAATGGGAAATGGACCTGGAAGCACCTAGTTCCAAACATCTCCTGCCAAGCAGGTGTATGCTCAAAATCTCCATTGGCAACAAGAGCATAGTCCATAATTGTTTATTGTTGGGTCGTGCGAGACGTCACTGCCGCCTTTTGACATTCTCAATCGCTTTGCCATTAGTTTGGACCTAATAAACTTCAAAGCTTGGTCCCGATTAGCGGATAATCCCATGGGCTTTGATGATCCAGAAAAAGCATTTAGGTCAGCTCAATTGCTACCTTATGCAGTTGAAATTCAGGTCAAAGAGGAAGTCACCATCCCAGAAAGGACCCGACAATTCTCCCTGGAAGTGAGGACAATATTTGCAAAACCCTGATGCTTACATACATCTAAATGCTTCTCTCCAACTGCAAGGGTTAGGGGTAAACCCAACTCCATTAGTCAACATAGAACATGACACCATTCCAATAGAGGTGGATAACAGCGACTTAAAGAGTATTACTCTAGCCGCAGGCACCATTATTGGAATGGCGGTTGATGACTGACATTTTTCCATAGATTTAGGTAATGAACTGTTAGGGCCAATCCCCAAGGACTGCTTTGACAGTGACAGTGATGACAATACAACACCAGACAGGATTTTTACCCGGCACGGGGGGAACTTCCTGGTGTACACTTCCTGCCCCTATGGTAAGGAAGATGTGACTTGTGACTTCAGGAGGGATGAGGTGATTTTCCAGGTCCATGAGGGCTGCCTTTCCCACCTGAAGCCTCCAGTCCAAATCAGCACTCTGACCAGGGACTTCTCCACCCAGCTGGAAGAGGCCGCTGAAATAGCCAAACCAGAAGTCTTTCCAGGCTTCAGGCAGATGGTGGAAGAGAGAGTCAACTTAGCTGATGCCTGTGTGACTCTGGAACAAAAGCAAAAGTTGAAACAAGTTTTCTTGGATTTCCAAGATCTCTTTGCGGTAGACTCATATGACTGCGGTCGCACCGACATCCACACAACAACAATCCCCACGGACCCTGGCATGACTCCAGTGTTTGTAAAGCAATATCGCTTGCCTCTCGCATCAATGGAGTCCCTTACTGAAATAATTAAGAACCTTGAGTCCCGGGGAATAATCCGTCCAGTCCACAGCACCTTCAATAATCCGGTGCTGGGAATATTGAAGCCAAACGGCCAGTGGAGACTCTGCGCCGACCTCAGGGAGCTCAACAAACGGGTCCATACTTCCCGATGGCCTCTGCCCTACATTGACCAAGGGCTGGCCCAGATCCAGGGGTCACAGGTATTCACTGCAATAGACCTGACCAATGGGTACTGGACCGTGCCCGTCAGTAGGGAGGACCAATACAAGCTGGCTTTTACCTTTGGGGGCCAGCAGTACACATGGACCCGGACTCCCTTCGGATACCTTAACTCCGGTAATGAGTTTAACATTTTCCTACATAAGGCCATGCCCGACCTGGGTGCGAGGGGTAACCTGGCTTATGTAGATGATGTCCTCATCAAAAGTTCATCTGTAGAGGAACACATAGCGGAGATCCGTTATGTTCTGACACAGTTGAGGGCTGCCGGAGCAAAACTTTCCTTTCAAAAAGCAGTGGTGTAGAACCCGTGTTAATTTCTTGGGGCATGAGATTACTCCTCAGGGTCTCTGTCCCCAGGAAAAGAAAGTGGAAGCACTTCAGAAACTGAAAGACCCCACAACTCTGCGGGAACTAAGGAGCCTCCTTGGACTGACTAATTACAGCAGAAAGTTCATTGAGGGCTACGCAGAGATCACCAGACCCCCGATTCATCTCCTGAAGGGGGGGGGGTCAAGTGGGAATGGGGTCCAGAACAAGCCGAGGCGGTAAAACAACTCAAAAGAAGCCTCTCACAAGCGCCTTGCCTAGCTTACCCTGTCAGAAACAAGGAGTTCTTCCTGGAGACGGGGTTCTCTAATACGTGCTTGACAGCAGTATTATACCAAAAGCATGACAAGGTCAATAAAGTAATCTCTTATGCGAGCAAAACTTTATCCTCTGTGGAGGAAAAATTCAACGATTGTGAGAAGGCACTCCTGGCAACGGTGTGGGCATTGAAGAATTACCACCCGTTTATCCAGGGGGAACACGTCATAGTGGAGACTCCACACCAGCCTCTGCAATATCTCCAAAGTGACAGAATCCGGGCCGGAAATGTGAGTAATTCCCGAATTACTTCCTGGATTCTGTCAATGCAAGGCTTTCCTGTGGAGGTCAGATATGGCCAAAACAAGAAGAGTCCCCTCGCGCAAGGTCTGGCTGACTTGCATGATTGTGCCAGAGAAAACTGTCTCGAGGACGAAAGTCTAAAAATCAAGGACAACACGGAGGCATACCTTAATTCCCCACACAAAGTCTTTGAAGAGGACAAGAGTGAGGGAATGCCCACTGTGTATGTGGATGGATGCTCTTACCATGTTGACAACAACGGGGAGAAAGAACTGGTGGCCGGCGTAGGGAATGCATGGGTGAATGAGTCCCCAGAACCCTCCGCTGGATACAAAATTGGTCCCCGAAGTAGTCAGGTGGCAGAATTGATGGCTGTGCATCAGGCCATCCTCACTGCTGTCCAGCATCAACTCCACGAACTGGTCATAATCACAGATTCGGATTATGTACGGAAAGGGTTCGTGGAGCACCTGGTTAATTGGAAAACCAGAGGCTTGTTATGTGCCAACAACAAACCCTTGAAACATGGGAAGTTGATCCAAAACATTGATGATCTGGTCACCTCGAATGAGATGACCATCTATTGGAAAAAGATCAAGGGTCATTCCAAAGTAGAGGGACCAGACAAAACTGGAAACGACTTAGCTGATCAGCTGACCAAAACCGGGGCCATCCAAGGGGATCTAATTGAGATCGAGTCCCTGTTGGGGGAAATCCAGGTCACTGCTATTCACTAGGTCCCAGACAAATGCTCACAACGACCTTTCAATTGCCCAATGGAGCAAGGAGACCCCTGATGCTGATTTGATTACAGCTCAGAAGGGGGATCCAATAATTGGTAAATTTTACCAGCACATTGAGGACCCTAAGAACTTTCCCCTGATGGATACCGATTACATTGGGAAAGAGGACCTAAGAGTGTTGATGAAATGTCCAAAAATGTTCCGAATCCAAGACGGTTTGCTGGTAAGGAAATCCAAAGCTGGCCACGATCAGTGGGTGGTTCCTACCTCATTCCGAAGCCTGATGTTAAGTCACGCCCATGATGCGGCTACCGCCGGTCATAGGGGGTTTCACACAACATTGGAAATCTTGAGAGGTTGCATACTGGCCACACATGGGGCAGGACCTCGACCAATACTTGAAGGGGTGTCTTGTGTGTGCACAATTTCAGCCATCATCCCTCACGCACCGCGCGCCTCTCCAAAAGAGGGGGATGACACTGCCATGGTCAGATTTACAAATCGACTTTGTAGGCCCCGTGATTCGCTCTGCTAGGGGGAATCAGTACATGTTGACTGTGACATGCTTGTTTACCAAGTGGGTGGAATGTCTCCCAGCCCCAAATTGCAAGGCAGAAACAGCAGCTGCCCTGATGATTAACCACATCTTTTCCCGTTTCGGTCTACCTCAAAGGATTGAGTCAGACAGGGGTAGCCACTTCACCAGTGAAGTGATGACAAAGATGTGGGAGATACTGGGGGTCAAAAGGAAGTTACATATTGCTTACAGGCCAGCTTCTTCTGGGGCAGTAGAGAGATATAACCGAACCATTGTGAGCATATTAAAGAAGTTTGTGGCAGATTCTGGGCCAAGTTGGGATATCCGATTACCTCTGGTCCTAATGGCCATCAGATCTACCCCTTCATCTGCAACCAAAATGTCACCATTTGAGTTGATGACTGGACGCAAGATGGTGCTTCCTCAGCATTTGCTCTACAGGACCCAAGAGCAGACACTGATAAATGCCTCCACAACTCATGAGTATGTGGAGAATTTAAGGAAACACCTTCAACATGCTTTTGCTTACGCTCAGCGGAATCTAGAAAGATCGGCTGATAGCATGAAGACCCATTATGACCTGAAAACGTCCAGGAAGGAATATCAGGTGGGAGACCGGGTCTATCTATACAACTTCCAAAGGAACCAGGCCAAGCAGCGCAAATTTTTGCCTACATGGAAGGGACCCTTTGAGATCATCGACAAGATCTCCCCTGTGGCCTACAAAATCCACATCCCCAAATGCGGTTTGGCAGAGGGGGAAGACAAGTGGGTCCACATAAACCAGTTGAAATGTTGCCATCCCGGGCGCACTCTGCAACAACTGGAGGAATCCTCTGGAATCCTAGCGGGTACTGTCTCAGACTAATTCAGTTCCAACCATAAAACATACCACATCTAGTCTCTAAAACATTGTGATTTGCATGAAACTGTCTTAGTTATACTGTTTTTTTTCAAAATAAGAATGTAATGTTTCGTTATGATGAAATGCACATGCTGCCCCACTATCTCAACAGTGGTGGAAAAACGTCTATGAATAGGTATTGCCGCTCTTCCTTTGTCGTCCTAGGAGAAAGAAAACCTTGAGACGGGCCAAGGAGGACGATCCGGAGACCGGGAGCAGAGACGCAACGGGCCCGGTGTACCGCCCAAAATTCCCATCAGGACCGGCGAGGAGAACCGATCGATCAGTACCGGATGGAGGAAAAGATGCTGAACTGTGCCATCTATTGGAAGAAGATGAGGAAACATCCCAGGTCTTGCGAGTCCCATCAGTGAAACAGAATGGCCATCGCAAGAGGAGGGCTTGTGGGATGTTTTTATCCACGCATCCAAGCCCTACCTCAAAACTGTGCAGTACTGACATGGAAAACATCATGATGGCCAGAGCTTCCCAGAAAATGCCCAGGGAAATGCATGAAGAATAGGCTGCCACTCATTTTTGCCAATGTTATGGGCACAGAAGGACACTGCCTAAAACCACCATTGGACTACCCACACAGTAGTCTGAAACCATTGGGAATGGCAATGCTGATTGCCAAAAGCAAACCCATAACTGTTGGGAATTCATTATCTCAAATCCCAAAAAGGGGTGCAGTACCAGTACTCACCACTATCAGAAAGCCGGCGTTTTAAAACCACCAGATTTTGTGTAAAACTGAATAAATGAACCCAAGGCAAGCCAAAGAAAGACTTACTGAGAGGTGGATCCAATGTAAAGTTATATTCTGAAGTGACTTGAAGGTTTATAACAAGACTGGCTGAGCTGTGGATTTCAGCAGTTTAAGTAAATTTGGACTGAAAGACACTAAAAATCTAAATGTTTAAATTGACTGAGTGACCTACTTTTGAGTGTCACATAGGTTTCAATTGTTTAAATGTCATAGTTTTAAACGTAGAATCAGCATTCTAGCTGCATATGTAGAAAATGGTTAGTTATTTGAATGCAGAAAACTGGGGAACAGAAATGACATGTAGCTAAAAACTGGCTTAAAGAGATTCCAATTTTGCCTGGCAACTACCCCCCATCAGGAGCTGTGTTCCCAGGCCTATCTGCCTTTTGCTGGCCACACTAAGGATATGCCATCTCTCTGATAATTGAATTAAGGGGAGCCCCCACAGAATACAGGAGCTCTGAACAAAGCCCTGTCCTGACTCAGGCAAATGTTTTATTGGCGGGAGTCGTAAATGGAGCTTCCTCCTGGAAGGACAGGGGAGGGGCACTGCCTGTGAGAGCAAGCTGGCTTGGCAGAACTGGAAAAACCAGAAATTCAACCTTGTGCTGGGGGGAACCACACCCCTTTGGGGCCAGAACATAACTCTAAAAAGATGAATAACTCATAGTACGGACTTGTGAAAATTATTTAAATGACACCATAATTCTTGTGATTTTTCTGCCCACATTTTAAGACGTGTTAGGACCCGGTGGTATGTTCAGGGGGGTTTTAGCGGAAAAGAGGATATTACTCAAAATGTATGTATGTTAAAAATCTGACACTTCATCACTTAATGTCCATACCCCTTGCGCACATGTGTGTAAATTTGGGTTAATGTCCGAAATTGCAAAATCAGTTAAAAAGTGCAAATGTTACAGATTTGGACAGGGTATACCTCCTGTGATATGTGAAGGGTGCATGTAATTTTAAACAAATGTGTACCTGTGCAAATATGTTTTTTGAGCAAATATAGATTGTGTGTAAAGTTGACAGGGGTGGGTTCTCTGTATCATAAACAGACCTCATCATGATGACACTTCATTTCATTCCCCCAATCAAGTGGCAGCGGATGAAGTGGCCAATGACAAGTGGAGAGGGGTAGAGCCTAGTGATGCTGCACACACACCCATTTTCAAAACACATAAAAGCAGACAGTCAGGACAGATAGAGACCTTCAATTCCATTTGCTGCAACGCGCTCTGCCGGACCATACCACATCCAGAGATCCAGACTTCAAATCTATCAATATCCAGAATCCAGAGAGGCTAGAGAGAGAGCTGACCCAGACCACTGAAGTGCAGAGACCAGAGTCCAGTCTAAAACCTGACCAGATCCGTGGCGAGGCCCATTTAATTCAAAAATATAGTGCGAGTACCTAGCAGAACTGTGCAGAACCAATCTCTTAGTTAAAATAATATAATTCAATCCTATTCTAATCTAAGTAGAACTGTCTCCTAACTGTCACCTGTCATTTGTAAAGCTGTCACTTGTCATTTTCTAGTTGCAAGCTGCACTTGTCTTTTTGAACTTTAAAATTTCAAATCTGAAAAACGCCCTTTATTTAATCGCTCATATCTCCGTAACCGTTTGTGCTAGAGACTTGCAGTAACGTTCCTCAGAAAGCTTAGAATCGTGGCTTTCCTACGAACCTAGAACCGCATTCCTACCCCCGATACTTTTGCCGCAATCGCGGAAAACGCACTCGCGAATTTACCGCGATTTGCAAATTTCTCAACGTGTGAAAACAGCAGTTTTCTTGCTTTCAGTTGCCAAAAATTCGTTTAACCTGCTAGTTACACCCTAGATCCTTGCTAAAGTGAGCCTGGACTAATATTAACTATATACCACTCACCCTGAACCTCTAGAGGGAATTAAAAGCATTTTAGTATATTTTTCACTTCATTGCCAGCACATATAAAAGCATTTTGGGCCTGTGTGTAAACTTCTGTAGTCTAAGTTGCTGGGGTGAACTGAATTACATTTGATTGCATTTCTGAGAACTGTGTGCTTTCCTTCCATTTCCTTGCATTGCATAAAGGGGGGAGGGGATTGCCAGAGAAAAGTGATTACATTGTTTTGTTGAAATCATATGGAGTATTTTCTGTATTGCATTTTCATTCAACATTACATCCATCTGACTTATATAAAGCATTCTCTACCACCTTATTCTTCTGTTCCTATTCACAAGTGTGCTAGTGCCAGATTCTCCGTTGTTAATCTTTATCATATCAGATTAAGTGTGATATCCAATTATTAATTTATTATAAAGTGTGATATATATCTATATTGTTTAAATTCTCAAATAAACCTTTTAACTTGCAAAACAAACCTACTTCTTGGCTCAGTGGGGTCAGGGGGATTCTAAGAGAGGGGTGTTATATAGGGGTAGTCATCCAGAACGCATGAACTGGACATAAAGATATATCAATAAGGGTTTCCATTCAGTATCCCAGACTAGGCATTGACTTAGCTGTAGTGTTGAATTGAATCCTCTTACACTATACAGTAAAGGTACAGTGAACGTAGGATAGCACAGGGGCAACATGCTGGTATAGGAAGGGATGGCTTTTCCTAGAACAGTTGAACCCGACACTTTTAACCCCCTTTACCTTTAAAAGTGGTTGCAGAAGGAAAACTGGGAACCACTGCCCATATCCCAGAGTCGGATTAAAGGCGGACGCGCGAGCAAGATCACTTAAATTGGTCAGCTCAACTGGATTAGGAAGTAGTATTTATCCTTAAAATAAGTGGCAAATGAATACCCTACTTCTGCATGGGCTGTCAATCAGCCAGAGTGGTTACTGCTTATGACATCTTCCAAAACGCAAGCGTCACAGAAGCTGGCCGCACAGTGATTGGCCCGCCCAACCCCCTATCCGAAAGTAGGGGACAATAGTCACTAATGAGCCAACATTCGTGATTTCGTGCTCATATTAGAGTGGCTTGTTTTAGCAGCACAGGAGGCCAAGTGCTTTTTAATCGCCTAACAATAGACGCCTAATGGAGCCCGAGACCCTGCTGCACAGGCCCAGTCGCACTGAGCATGGGCGGCAGAGGCCACATCAGATCGGGCTGCTGCTAGCTGCTGAAGCAGATACTGCTACTCTGGATGACAGATGCATCAAGGCTACACAGCTTTGGCCTGGTAAGGTAGCTAAATGCAAGTCACCGGATGTAGGCACGCCAATCTTAGCCCCTAGAACAAATTATGTTTCATAGAAAACAGGAAAAGAGTGGAGACAAGGCACACCAGAAGCTTTGATGTAGGAGGGTTACCGAGGCAGCCAAATCACGATCAGGCAGACTGCATGACGGGGTGAGGAGGGTTCGATTTTGGTCCCTGCAGAAGGGGACCACCCTTCAGGAGCTTAAGGTGGGATGGACACATGTATGACCCCCAGGACAGGGCCAACTGGCCCTCTGGAGAAGTGCTTCAAACTTCAGGTTCCAGCAGGCCCTTCCTCAGTGATACTGCAGAAGGATGACGAGATCCCAGAAGCCAGAAATAGCCTGTGCAAACCTACATTTTATTTTTTTTATTGTTGTTTTGGTCAGTTAAACCCGACCTCTCAACAAATTTATAACATTTTTTTTTTAAAAAAAACAAAAACATTTCCTAATTTTACACAGATTAGTACATTAATACATCAATGAACCAAAATATTGATCATCATTACATTAATTGCTCTCGCTTTCATTCAGCTTCACATATATAACGGTTGCTTAAGTATAAATTACAAGGTTAACCATCGGCTGTATCATGTATCTTAATTTTCAGGGAATTTAGATAATTTACAACTGCATACCTTGATTTTTTTGAGTGTCCTGTGTACAATACTAACCATAATTGCTCCTGCATAATAACTGCAGTCTCATTAAACAAATGTTTGAAGTACAATATTCTCTTTGTTAACAAACTGACACACTCAACTACCAAATGTTTTAGCGTCTCTACCTCTTGATTACAAAAACGGCAACTTTGGTCTGATATTTTCTTCCATCTGTGTAATATCTCTCTTGTGGGCCATATATTTAATCTAAAGCGTAGGAAATCTGATCGGTGATCAGGACCAGGGGATTGCTTCAGGTATTGCTCTACAAGTCCCTGTGATTTTAAATCAAACGGATTCAAACTGAATTTCGATATTTTCATGCACGCTTCCCTGGTCTTAATCCAATCCGATCTCCACAGTTTAGATTTGGCTTTATCTGGGTTTTCAATAAGTAAAATTTCAGTAATATCAGCCCCATCTAGAAAGTTTTTAGCACAGTTTCGCCATTTTTTTGCAAAATTATCATTTGCTAGCAGTAGATATTGAGATATAATGGCGAGTAACCCATTAGTATTATCTTTCATAATACATTTTCTGTATAGTTGGCAGACTTTCCATTTATATACTGCATAGATTGATATTAAACCCATTTCATGTCTAATAATCGGCATAGATTCTGAATTGGGTAACGAGTGATTTTTTTCCAAAAAGCACTTTCATATTTGGTCCAATAATGATAAGCTTGACATTTTTTTGTTTCTGACCCATACAGAATTGTGGAGATATATTTTTGCTTGTAATATATAATCATGGGGTTTATAGTGAATTTACAATATTTTGCCCGAATTATCCGGACTTGTGATATTGCACTGAGATGTTTCAGCTGAAGATAATCTTCATACGGTTTGTCAAATGTATGATTATTCACACATACCCCTAGATAAATATATGATTTTACAACCAAAAGATCAGTATCTTGTAATTGCCAACTACATGATTTTTGTCTTGTTTTGACACCAAATTGCATCACTTGTGTTTTTGTAGTATTAATACTAATACAATTTTTCTCGGCATATGTATCTAGCGCCTTTAACATAGTGCGCAAGCCTGCTGGTGTTTTAGACAAAAGAACCATGTCATCGGCATAAAGAAGCCAATTAATGGCTATTCCAAGCAATTTTGGTGGGTCAGTAATCAACCCCTTGAAACTAAGCCCAAAATCTAAAAGAAAAAAATTAAATAGTGCAGAAGCCAACAGACAACCCCGTTTCAAACCCCGCGAGGTGTCAATGGGTTCAGAGAGCAACCCATCATTATTCATGCGAATCTGAATTGATGTATTTGTATGTAGCTCAACTATCCATTTAAGTATATGCCAGGGACACCCCAGGTCCATCAATTTCTTAAAGAGTAATTCCCTGGGAACAAGATCAAAAGCCGACCTAAAATCTACATATGCTACATATAACGGTTGATGATACTGTTTGTTTTGCTGAATAATAGAATTCAGGGTGATTAAATTGATAGCTGTTCCCAAACCGGGAACGAAGCCTGTCTGAAAAGGATCTCTGTGGCTTAGATGATTTAGCCATTTGTTAAACTCACCTAATATCATACGGGCAAAGATTTTCCCCGGGCAATCTAACAATGCAATAGGTCTATAAGAGGCCGGATTAGTCCTGTCGCCTTTTTTAAATATGGGGAGAACAATCGATGTTTTCCAATTCAGGGGAATGGAGCCTGTAGCCATTATATTCTTAAATATGAGATGTAATATGGTAGACCATAAATGTCGGTTTTGTTTTATTATAGCATTATGTAAACCGTCTGGCCCGGCTGCTCTTGAGACGCTCAGTTTCGATATTAAAAAAAAAGTATGTCATCACAATCAAAGTTCACATTGTGGTCGGCTACAATACTGTCCCAGTTTAATCCCATATTTGTGATTGGTGTGGTATATATATTGCCAAAAAAGGTCCTCCAACAATGTTGAGAAATAGAATTCACCATTAGGGAAGGCTGATTTTTAAACGCGGTTTTATTTAGAAGAGCCCATATACCCCCTGAGCATTTAAGGATGATCTGTTGCATCATTACCTCTCCGTCATGTTGATATTGGGAGGCACGACGTCCTCTTAACCATTTTTTGTGTTCCCTTTTTAGTTGTTTTATCTTGTCATGATTTGTCATAGGATTTGACCCACAACCATTGTATAGTTTTTTTATATTCCTCCTTAATTCACTTTTCTTGGATTTAACTTCAAGGTCAAAGGCATGAGGGTGAGAATGTATACCTCGTTTGGGGTGCAACCCCTGTGTAGTAAATAGTTGCATGGCATGAACATAATATCCGCTTTCACATTCGGTATCACCAGTATACCGCTCACACAAGACCTCTCTAAACTGACGTAGTCTTGACTTGGACCATTTTATACGGTTACCAGCATTATTGACCTGTAAGTTCGACATATTAATATTTTGAGACTGTTTCCTAATTTTAGGCCAATCACATCACCCGCAGCTGGCTATGATCACTCATGATGGTTGAATTGACCGAAAACAGTTATATTGTTCAGGAAGTGATCATTCACAAAAATGTAATCCAAAGTTGCATGACTACCAGCATTGTGCCAGGTGGTTTTGGGAGGAAAATCCCCTTGCAATGAACCATTTACCATGACAAAATTTCGATCAGCCATTATGGATAACCAACGACATTCATCTGACATAGATCTCAAGTTTTTGGAAGATAAAAGGTGTAAATGTAGGTCCCCCATTATGAATGTGTTAATAATGGTTTCATCCATTAACAGTTAATCGAGGATCATGGCTAAGGTTTCAAAGAATACATTTGATGACAAGTGTTTTTTCCCCCAATAGATGTTCACTATTGCACAAAACGTTTGACCTAACTGAATCTTAACATATTGAAAACACGGTGATGGAGTTCTGTGCCAAATGACTTCGATGTCCTTATCTTTTCTAAAAGCCATCAGCAAGCCAACCATAGGGCGACCCTGCAGCGGCTTGATGGCAGGTACCACATAGATATTATAATCATCCCACACTGGTATCACTCGCAGCCATGTCTCCTGGAATACTGATACATCAAATTGGAGGAGCTCTTTACTTTTGTTGTTAATAAAATGTTTATGGCCTCTTGTATTCCAGGAGAGTAGGCTGATGGATTCCAGTGTCTGGGGTTGTTATAGTCTCACATTGAGATTATCATCTCTCCATACATTTTGTGCTTGCCCTGCTTCTGTAAGCAGTGAGGTTACATTATCGCCAAACGTTCTAATTTTTGGGCGGTCAGTAATTAATTGTTTCATATCTTGAGTAGTTGTATCTTGTGATAAAATAAAACCTAAATTATAAAATGCAGTTCGGGCTAGCCACAAGGTATTTAGTACAACTCTTGATGGAATAAACAGCCGTGCTTCTGTTAGATTTGTATCATTAACAAATTCCACCAGGCTAATATCGGCTGAGGTTAGATCATCAAGTGCGATAATTTCCGCACAAATGTTCAAAATGCTAGCTCGATTCAAGTCATATGTAGCAAAAGGGTAACCACAGCATTTAATAAGGAGACGATGATGATTTTTATATTGATTTTTGCCGAGATGCCTAAAAACCCCGGGGTCAGATTCGCTCTGCTGGTTCTTGAGCTGTCTGGTGATGGTTGTAGGCCCCGCGGCCCCCTGATGTATCAGGTCATGCGGGGCTGACATTTGTAGCATCTTTGGCCCTTTCAACATGAGCTCTATATTAGATTTCTCCTTGATTATAGTTTGATTACACTGATCAGATTTGTTTAATAAACCCTGATTGGCTAATCTGATAGTTTCTGTAAGAGCTTCATTTTCTTTAGCGTATTTTTGAAAGGAAGCTCGTATTTCGTCGCGCAGATCAACACGCCGTCTTTGTCATTTGACACATTTGCATATACCTTTTTCCCTTCTGAAATGTCACCATTCTTTTTGTTAGCCTGGTTTTCTCTATAGGGTACTGTATAAAGACTGTACCAAAACCTCATTTGCGTTCGAATGTCTTTCACAAGCGGCTCTTATTTCTTCCCGTAAATCCTGCATAATATCAACCGTAGTGCTTGGTGCATTTTCGTTTAGTGTTTTAGCTTTAATTGGACCCACAGTGGAACTCATAATCAGCTCTTCATTTGCAACTGAGGAGGTTGAGGGCCCCTTTATTGATTTAACTTGCGCTGCAATGCTCTCAATTGGGGTTTTTCCAGTAAGTCCCAATGGGGGTTGGGAAGTTAATGTCACAGTGGCAAGCAAATCATCAAGCGGTTGATATTTTAGGGATTCCTTTCTCCTACAATTATTTTCAATATTCAGGTTCAATTTCCTTTTTTTCTTAGCAGAGATTACTAGCTTTGCAGCTTGTTTTACTTTGGACAGGTTTTTCTTATTAACGGTTGTTTGTTGAGTTGCACAACTTGTATCCGGCTCGCGAGGCCGGACAAATTCTGAAGGTTGCAATTTCAAAGTAGTAAACATGGGTGCAAAAGATACACCTTGTACTTTTGGAATTACCTCTGTCAGTTTAACCGATGGTAATTGGACACTTTCTCCCTGGATAGCTACGTTTGCAGTTATTATTTGTTTCGGTGTGTTTAACGGTGTATCTACTATCAAACCCAGATCTTGTAAAGAATTTGTTTGGGTCGATTGACTTTTTGGCCCAAATGTACATGAACAGATTGGTAGATTTTGAGTCTGTGGCTCTTTTTTGAGAAGTGAATGTAACATATGAATCTCTTTGTTCTGACCTGTCATTTTTTCGTCCAATGATTCATATAGCTTTGCTAGCGACAATAAGGCCGTGTTCATAGCACTCAGAGTATTATTCAGTGCCGATGCCTCAGGAAAAGAGAATCTATTGTCTTTGTATGGCATCTGACTATCACGTATAAAATACGGATGATTATTGTCGGGTTCGTTAAATCTAGTACGTCTAGGCGTTGGAGCTATAAATGAGACATTTGATATATTAGATGAAGATTTTTCAAACAGTACTGGTGATTTGTACAAATCCTGATTCTCATTCGCCAATGTTGGAGTAGTGTTTGGTACTTGTTCTTTGTCAGGGGTAATACTTAGAGGTTTTTGTAAGTTGTCATCTAGTTGGATCAGATCACCCGTATTGGAACATATGTACATCACCTCATGTGTTACTGATTCAAGTGGACTCGATGCATTCAGAGACGCTAAAGTATCATTACCAAAGTCTCCTGCTGTTATTTTTACATACTCAGCACGCAGTAAATGCTGAGCTGCAACGGAACAAATAGGTGCAACCGTAGGCGATTTAACAGGACACACTTCAGAATGAGTATCGACATTGTCAGTTACTTGGGAGATAAATATTTCTCCTGTTGTGTATGCCATAGCGATCGTGGCGTCCGTTACTTCTCTGCTCATTTGTTGTACATTATCAAGACAAGCTCTTGTGTCAGTCATTGGTTCCTCTAATTCAGCGAGGGCCGAAGCACTGGTACAGGCTGAATGCGGAGCCATGACCGAGATCGAGCTCGGAATTGGCAGCGTATTTATCTTGCTTTGTGGGGAATTAGATTTTCCCAACCCCACAGTATCTTTTGTACAGAAGGTGCAAATATCCACATTTAGAGAATTCGCACGCTTTCTGTCTTTATTATCTTTGAGTCTTTTACCAATTAAAGCTTTCTTTGTTAGAGGGGACAAAGGATTGTAAATATTTGACATGTGCTCTGGCATTCCTGTTTTCAACGAGTTAATTTGTCGAGACATGTCACACAATGGAACACAATCAATAATATATAAGAGTAGGATAACAACCTCACTTCAGATCAGAAGCCGTTCTCCCACCAAGCAACGGGACAGCAGCCAAAATACTACTCAGGATGGGTTATAGTTAAAAGTGCAAGAGTGATTGCGCAAAAATATAAAATATATTCCTACAACCTCAAAAAATTGATGTTCATAGATCCCACCATTTACTAAGGGTAATAAGGGAGAAGGAATCTTCGCAGCCCCGAAAATGAGATATGAGGTCTGGGGATCTTCAAACAGTGTCACTATAAATAGAGCTATCAATAAAACATAGCTTAACACAATTTGTAAAATACAAATGAGTATCATTACTAAGAAAGATTAAGAGTGAATCAAAGTCAGTATTTCATAAATGACACTTATAACAAGATTAAAATTAGCCATTGATTGAATGCACTAATTGTATAAGACTGAATTGTTTAGCTTTTTGTATGTAAAGTGTCATCAGTGATGAGCAGCAGGCAAATGTAAATAACCACCTGGTTTTGGGAACGCCCGACAGCTTAAGGAGCGGCCTTAGTCCGACTCCCCCGCCCCCCACCAGGATGGTCTTTATACGTGGAATGTGCAAATAATGTTCTTATTCCTGATGTAATCTGCTTACATTATTTTTCACCATGGATGGAATTTCTGGACACAACAGGAGGCACTTTTCGGATTACAGCACGCCAACGCCACAATACGGCCAACAGCCTAACAGCACCAGCCCTTCTGCCTCCAGGGCTTACGCCTCGAGGGTGGCTGGGGCGGACTTTTCACTCGGGCTGAGGTCACGTGACTGGTCAGGTGATCGAGTCTGGGCCCCACCTCCTCCAGGAAGTGGAAGCGAGCTGGCAAGAGTTATGGAAAACTTGCAGTGCCAGTAATAAAAGGACTCCAAGGACTCCAAAAACGAACGTTCAGGGCACAGTTTGTATGCACAGCAAATACGCCTCTCAGGCGGCTGGGGCGGACTTTTCACTCGGGCTGAGGTCACGTGACTGGTCAGGTGATCGAGTCTGGGCCCCACCTCCTCCAGGAAGTGGAAGCGAGCTGGCAAGAGTTATGGAAAACTTGCAGTGCCAGTAATAAAAGGACTCCAAGGACTCCAAAAACGAACGTTCAGGGCACAGTTTGTATGCACAGCAAACCTACATTGCAACTCCAGGCAGGTGTGGGGCCAAGTACAGACTGGGAACAGACTCAAATTCTGGGAGAGAGATGGGTGGAGAATAGGGCTTCTGGACTGGTAGGAACAAGTAGCCCAGAAGTGGAAAGCATCCGATTCAGGTCTTCCTAGTTGAGTTGACGGTAGAGGTCCCAAAACCAATGGTTGGCCAGGCCAATGCCAGTTGCAACAGCTGTTCTTTAGCTCAAGATGCGTGGCTGTTGTGATAGACCATTTGCAATGACAACGTACTCTCCTTTCATCCCCAATTTGGGCAGAGGGCTACCCCATCCCTAAAACAATGTATGGTCCAATCATGGATGGCCTGCCACCTCAGAGTAACTAGCAGCAGGTCACACGCCAAGTGCAGCGTAGGGCCAGTTTCAGCAGCCAACGAACATACACCACAAAGTTTCAAAAAGAAGCTATCCGAACGCAGACCATGTTCCTTTGGTGCCCATTTGTGCACCCTAACTTGTTCCAGTTAGACTTTTGTGGCAAAGTATTTGTAAAGACCCCCTCCCCCCCTTGAGGGAGATTATGGTGCTTACACCACCAGGATAAGGAGAGACTGGAAGGAGAATCTCATTCCAACCCAAGGAAAGCAAAGCGTCTTTTGTGACAACTGATTTCACAAGCACAACATAGAAGTTATCTAAAGAGCAGAGAGGGCCAATATAGCTAACACAGGGTCATTTGCTCCTATAAAAGGAGGAAGCCAGACTTGCATTTAAATGGCTGGATGATCCTAGGGGCTGACACTTCTGTTTGGTAGAAACTTAAGTCTCGCCACCAAGAAAGGACTCAATTTCATGTTGACTGGAATGCCTAAACTTGCCAGAACATTCTATTTGCTTTGCTGACAGAGTATGGATATTCTTCGCCTTCCACAGATAAGCAGCCATATGCACTTGAGAAAATGCTCTGGGATGTCCCAATGCTGAACTGGAGCACAGTACTAGTAAGGTTTCTTTTTCAGAATGTGGAAATATGTATCCAGAGATAAAACAAAGGAGGAAAAACCTTGTGTACTGTCAACTTCATAAATTGCTTGTTTTTCATATTAGGGTGTAATTTGTAAATCCTTATATGGCATCAACTGTGCCCCACTTTGTGATTAGTAAATAATCTGTACCGTTTCCCCCAGTCCTCCATCCTTCCAGGGCATCAGGGTGAGGTGGAAAGAGTGGGGTGCTGTTGGGGTGAAGGGGGTCCAGAAGAGGGAGTTCTTTCCTGCAGCAACTAAAGACGACTTCCACGCTCAACCTTTGGGCAAGACCGTGATGAGTCATTTTTTTGTGGAGACCAAAACATCAGCAGTGGCAGACCAAGAGATCAATGGACGCGTTGGGTGAACACATTTCTTCCTAGCTCTTCAGATCTTAAGTTTCCTTTTAAGGGCCAGACCAACAGACTAAGTTGGTGGGGAAGTTTACCACATCGACATCACCCGTTTTCTACTGTGCAGACTTAACCCATTTCAGGCATGTCCTTTTTGTCCTTTCAGGGGAATTCTACCATGCTTTCTACTCAATATCAGGGTGCTCAGTGTGACATGGTCAGGTCCTTGACCATGTCTGCTGAAGGGAGGGTGGGGACGTTTTGGGGGCCCAGACCATGAACGTGCCTTTTATGGTTCAAATGTTGGTGCCACCATGCCTTCGAGCTTTTTGGGCAGAGTACTTGGTTGCTTACAGGATCCAATTCAACATTGGAAAACTGCACGAATAAAGAAGGGATGCAGACAGTCGCTCCTCCGACACCATCCAAACTACCTACAGGAACACCAACTTCCAGGGGCTGAAGAAAATATGCACACCGTGAACGCTGACCGCATGGTCACAGAAGCCCCACGGGCAAAAGTGACAGTGAGATGGGCAGTGATTAAGGGCAACGCGGGAATGAAATACCCAAATTCACAAGGGTGGATTAAGGGTGTTAGGGTGAGATCAGGAGGAGAGTTGGTGGATGTTAGGGGGAATTCTCTCTTGAGGCTGAATTTCCTAACCTAGTGAGTCCCCCAGCAGCTTTGCTGGATTTCAGGAGTTTGTTTTTTTCTCCTGCCAAGAGTGAGACTCTTTCTCCCACTCTTGGACATGATTTATGGTGTTCCTTTGACTGTTAATGTGTTTTATGGGCTATGGGGTCCTTTACTCCATAGGGTCTCATGTGTTTTTACTATGTGTGTTACACAGCACCCTCCGTGCAGTAACACAGGGGTGTCATAGTGACACCCCACCGTAGACTCCATACCCTGGCACTGACTACTGTCTCCCAGGGCATGTAAAGTCACCATTGGCTTTACTAGTCCCAAATTATTAACAGAAACCAGTACAAACCATCATATTGTGGACGTACTGGTCGGGGCAATTCGATTGCCCCGGGGTCTGTTAGTCGAGGGGGCACGTCTCCGCCCCCCCCCCCCGATCGAGTTTTGGCTGGTGGCAGTGGAAACTACTTTTTATATTCGACCGCATACATTTTCCTATGGGATTTTCCCATTGTTCGAGGCTACCAACTTTAATTATTTAATTCTCATAGCCTCGAACATACCGCCGGTTGGTATTTTTTTGCCAAGACTCGATTCTAAAAATGGCGTTTGTGTTCTCTTCTGTGACTCCAACCCAAGTCGAGCCCTTTGTTCCACTTTTTGGCGGGCTTACCACTCTGTCTGGGTACCACAGGGGGTGTGGGAGGGGGTTTAGGCACCCTGGACTGCGTTACCTTGGTAACTCAAGTCGCACTCGTGTGATTGGCCCAAGTGGTGAGCCGGCCGGCTCACCACTTAGCATGTTTGATTGACAGCTAGGCTGAGTGAATGGGGGTACGCTGCATATAAGCAGGGCTTTGGGGACTGGAACTTCAGAAGTCACCACAGGACCTGAGAATCCGACGAGGGAGAAGCTGAGCCGACCTACCACGATGACACCACCGGTGGAGCCCTGCAGAACCGACTCACCACTTCCCGATGACAGAAGATCTCCCGGCTGGAGAGGCTTCTTTTGGTGGGCACAACCAGTTTTACCTTCTTTCTTCGCACCCCAGACCGGTTTGTGGTCAAACTGCCCATGCCAAGCACCCCGGCAGCCGGATAGCCACTCACCACTGAACCGTGAATCAACGGACCGCTCCTTGTACCTGAGAAACTCTGCGGCTGGTTTCTTCCCTGGCAGTGCAACGGACTCCTGTCTTCCTCCACGACGAGATCCTCTCTTCCCCCGGACGAAGCACCGACTTGCATCCGCTGCCAGGAACAACTGCCCCCGCTGGAGTGTTCTCACCACTTTAAGGTACCGTGTCCGCAATCTAAAGATTGCTACAAGGTAATAATAATCCCTTAACCTTCTGGACTGTGCTGGCCGCCTTGACCATCTAACTGGTCCCTTTCTTTTGGTCCAACTCTTTCTGAACCGATTGCGAGACTTTTGGGCACTTTGAACCGTGTGACCTTGGACACATTTCGACCGGAGCCTCTTAAAGTGGGTCCGGCCTTGTTAACTTTGCCTTTACGGTTTTAACCTGCCTTCTCCTACTGTGTTCTTCCGAAAGTGTTGGGATCTGTTTCTATCTTTGCTCTGCCTTTCTCTCCCTTTTAAACCGATTGATTAGAGTGCCATCTTCGTTAAGCGCTCACCGCTGTCTGAAAATAAGTGTTGCTTTACTTAAGACTTGTCTAACTAATCGTTGAAGGGAGTGTACATATTTTAGTGACCGTGTTTTTGAACTGCTTGATATTAGTGCCTGTGTGTTTTTCTAGATGTGGTTTCAAATAAATAATTATATCTCTTTTACACCAAGCCCTGGTCAGTGTTTACTTGTTCTATTGTGTTCTCTTGACCTATTGTGAATACTCTGTATACTGCCTAACTCTTCTTGAGGGAAGTCTGACTGCTCAGCCACAGCTACCAAGTGAATCTGTGTGGTACAGACTGCTACCAAGTGGGTTTACTGCCAAACACCTGTAGTCTTAAATCTTTTGCAGTGGTCCCAGAGGGAACTGCACAGGTTTCTGCCTAACAGTGGACCAAAAGACCAGGCGGACAGCTGAGAAAGTGCTGATGTATTTGGAGCAGCATGCAGGTGAGGCATTGCTTGCAAGTGTGGTATGAAGCTTAAGGGAGTAGAATGGTTGGCGAGTACTTGGGAGGGAATAGGGAGATGGGGTGTGGGAGAGGAAATGAGAGTAGAGGTTAAAGATAGTTGAAGGTGAGATTGGTAAAGAGGGAGGAGGTTTGAGAGAAGGGAGTACTAGGGAGAGACTAAAAAGGAGTGTGAGAATGATTGAGGGAGAGATTGTGAAGGAAGACTGGGAAAGATTGGTGGGGATAAGAGGCAGGAGGGAATAGGAGGAGGTAAAGAGATGGATAGGAGAGATTTAGAGAACACAAAAGAGAAGGAACCTTCTTTCATATCACAATCTGATGGGAAGCCCGGGTGTGGGTAGAAAATCCAAGGGGAGGGTTGATGGGTAGACTAGAGACCCCTACTTATGCACAAGGATTGTAGCAAAGACTGATTCTATACCAGCTGTGCATGCACCACTCATGTGGGAAACTGTCCCCTGATCGGTTGCAGTAATTCAGATACCTCGGTAAACAAAAAAATCAGTTTCATTTCTGTATGGTCCTTCTCCTAACAACCAATCACAGAGTTATGGGTCATACTGCCTCCAGCCAAAAAATGCCCTCTGCCTAGTTCCCTCCTCTGGCAGCCATCTTCAGATTTGGTAGCATGTAAAGTAGGACCAAGAGATGAGCCGCAGAGGGGTAGGTGGGAGGGTTTGCATGCAAATCCATGCCAGACCCATGCTGGAGAACAGTTACAGGTAAGCAACTTGTTCCTTCTTCAGCATGGGGTCTGGTATGGATTCACATGCTCATGTTAAAAGACATTTGTACCGCGCACTATCACCACTGGGGTGGTCCCCTGGCACTCTGGTGGCTCTGAAAGAGGGGAGGTTGAGTTAGTGGGAGGAAGCAGGAAAAGTACAAGAGAGCAGTGATGTGCTGTTGGCGGCCTCAGCCCAGTGGGTCCGTTCGCTGGGCCTGGGGTGTTTGCGGCCGGTAGTCATGTACTGTTGTGAGAGTGTGTTTGTTTTGTTGTTGCAAAGTAGTGGCGCTTGTGCGGCTTGTTGTGCTGTAGGTTTTGGTTGTGTTCGGTTTGGAGTTTGAGGGGTGTATGCAGAAGGGGAAATCGTTAGTAGAGTTGGTTAGTTTGCGTCTCTATCCTGAATTGAGGCGCTCGGCTTGCGTACTCTCCCCTGATGCGGCTCTGTCCTGATCGGGTCCGACTGGCATACAAGGTTCCTTACTCCTATGGTCCCCACCTCTAACATGCTCTCATAGCCCCCCCCCCCATCCTCCCAGTGCACCTGCCAATGTCAACATCTTAGGTAGTGAGGTGATTGCCAATATCTCGACAATTCCGCAACACTGTGGTACCTGGCGGTAACTAAGGGGTGGGTGTGGAAATGGTGTTGGTGGAATTGTCTGCGGTAGTTGACTCAGTCTCCGTGCGGGTCGCCTGTGTTCTAGTCTATCCAGTGTCACCCGTCCAGGTGCCGTGGGAGCTTCCATGTCGGTTCGGGGTTGTCTGTCTTTCTTTTTTCGATTTCAGATTTAGTCTGTGGTGTTGAAGAGCCAGGTTTAGTGATTTCCTGAATTTTAGGTGCTCTTCAGTGTTCATTTCTTTTGGGATGTTGTTCCAGGCTAAGTGGTAGAAGGAGGTGCTTCCAAGTTTTTTCTTAAGGTATGGTTTGAGTTCCAGGCGGATTTTGTGGCTTGATCAGAGGGGTCTCGTTGGTTTGTAGACATTTTCTTTTGTAGGAATTCTGCTCCTTGTCGCCGATTGCCCTGTGCGTTATGAAGGTGATGCAATGTTTTACTGGGAGCCAGTGTAGTGTTTAGGGCTGGAGTGATGCGGTCTCTTTTGGATAGTTTGAGGAGTAGTCTTGCTGCTGCATTTTGGATCCGTTGCAGTTTCTTCAGGAGGTATTCCGAGGTAGAGGCTGTTTGCATAGTCGATTTTTGACACGATTAGGGTGACGATAGTGAGCGTTTTGTGCGTGGAGAGGAAAGTTAGGATTCTTCTTGCCGTGTGGAGGCGGAAACAGCATTTCTTCACTGTTGCATTTATTTGTGGTTCTAGGGTTAGGGTGTTGTCCATTAAGACTCCCATATTTTTTACTACCTTCGATGGTATTGGTGAGTTTCCCATTTCCGTAGGCCATAGGATGGTGGTTTCGTTCTCTTGGTCTTTGGATATGATCATGATGTCTGTGTTTCCTGGGTTGATTTTCAGGTTGTTGGCATCCATCCAGTTGAAGACTAAGTCGATTAGGGTTGAATGGTCGGCATCGGTGTCTTTGATTTTGTAGATCTGAGCGTCATCTGCATAGTTGTAACATGCAAAGATTCTGATGACCGGAGTCTGATAGATGTTGCAATGTAGTGGAGATAGTGAGGATCCTTGTGGCACGCCACAGTCAACTCGTGGAGTGGAAAGGTTTTATCCATACAGTTTCTGTTCTGTCTGCTAGGATGATTTGGTCCAGCGTAGTGCTGTGTCTGTTATGCCTATGTCTTCTAGTCTTTTGGTCAGGGTGTCGCGGCTAACTGTCAAAGGCTGCAGAGAGGTCGAGCAGAATAAGGGCTGAGGTAGTGTTGGAGTCTGCATTAGTTTTGAGGTCGTTCCCAGATGGATAGTAGTGCCGTTTCCGTTCAGCTCGATTGTCTGAAACCGATTTGAGCTTGGTCCAGCAGGTGGTGTTTTTCTACGTGTTCTTGGGTTAGTTTATATACGTAGGTTTCTAGAATTTTTGCTGGGTAGTGCGGCCTGTAGATGGAAAGGTCATCTACATCATGCCGATTTGAAGATGAATAAAGAATACATAGCAATACACACATGCACAACCACAGGAGGGGGCAAGGCTCAACATAAGCACCTCTTACCTCCTCACCAGGCTCACCTTCAAGCGAACAGGTTGCGCAGGACTGCTGACACTTCTCCCTGGAATCCGTCGATGCAGTAGAATTTTGTGAAGGCATGTGTAGACCTCCACGTAGCAGCCCTGCAGATGTCCAGCAGGGGCACCCCAGACAGAAACGCCGTTGTGGCAGCGATCGCTCTGATGGAATGGGCTCTCGGGACAGCCAGGCATTGGTCGGTTTGCCAACCAGTGACAGTGGGGGATACAGCCAGAGAGCCACCTGGAAATGGAAGCTTTGGAGAGGTCCTTCCGATGGTTCACAGCGCCAAAGTTCACAAAAGTTGAGGTTTTCCGGAAACTCTTTGTGCGGGCCACAAAACTTCAGCGCTCTAGCCACATCCAGCGAGTGCAAAGTCCTTTCAGCCGGCAGCGAAAAAAAAAACACCAAGGGCTTGTTTAGGTGAAAGTCCGGTGGCATCTTGGGCATGAAGGAGGGGTGCGTCCGCAGCACCACCCTCGCCTCGTGGAACGCCAATTAAGGTGGTTTACAGGAGAGGGCCTAGATCTCTTCCACTCGTCACGCAGAGGTGATGGCCACGAGAAAAGCAGTTTTCCACGACAAAAAACGAGCAGTGCAGTACGCATAGGCTCGAACGGAGGTCCCATGAGCCCAGTAAGCACCACATTGAGCTCCAACACCGGGCCCTTCACCCGCGAATAGTCCCTTGACCAATCGATGCAGCCACAAGGATGGCCGTCCTGGGGGATCTGGTGTAGCAGGAGATAGCCGCCAGATGAAGCTTGGAGGCGTGGTCCAGCCCCGATTTGGCCAACGACAACAAACATGGAAGCACCCAAGGAGCCTTGACCCTCACTGGGTCGATCTTCTGGGAACGAACAAAAAAAAAAAAAAAAAAACTTACACTTGAGCCCGTAGCACTTTAAAGTAGACTATGCTCTAACCTTGGCGAGAACTTCCTTGCAGTCCGCCAGGAGATCGTAGCCACCGAATTGAAGCGCTGCAGGAGCCTGGCCTTCAGGTTCAGAGACCCTGGATCGTGGTGAAGAATGGCCCCTCAATCGCTGGCGAGAAGATCCGTGACCACTGGCAGCTTGACGGTGGGGACGCGGACATGCTGAGAAGGTTCGGGTACCAGATCTGCCTCGGCCACTCCAGTGCGACGAGGATCATTCGGCACTGGCACCGTTTGACTGATGACTCGAGGCAACAACGGCAAGGGAGGGAACGCATACAGAAAGCAGCCTTCCCAAGGGAATGAAATGCGTCCCCCATGCTCCCCTGCTGGGGAACCCTGCTGGCAAACCTTCGCCACTTGGTGTGCGTCGCAAACAAGTCGATCTGGGGAATGCCTCATTTGAGGAGCAGGTTCTCCACTGGGTCCCACTGAAGTTCCCACTCGTGGCAAGAGTGAAGCTCCCTGCTCAGGGAGTCCGACCGTGTTCTTTACTCTTGCTAGATGAAACGGGATAAAGAACATCCCCTGGGCGACAGCCCAGTGCCATAAATCCTGCGCCTCTTCGGAGAGCACCGGGATCTGGTGCCCGTTTCCAGATGTAAAACATTGTGGTGGTATGGTCTCTGAAGACCTGCACCACCTTGCCTGTAAGGAACAGCAAGAACGATTTGAGGGCCCAAAACACTGCCCATAGCTCCAGAACTTGATGTGCAAAGTCTCCGGCAGCCACAGGCCTCTGGCGTGAATTTCAGTGTGGCCACCCCATCCATCGTTAGTCTCCTGATGTGGTGGGGACTGGAAATCCATGCCTCTGGTAAGATGAAAGTGCACGCCCCACCATCTTATTGCCAACAGAACCCCTCGTCGAGCGCGATCTTGTCCTGGGAGCTTCCGGACACTTGAATCCAGATAAATGCATGACGACATCACGCCGAGCAGACACTTGATGGTCCTCACCATGGCCATCTTCAGAGCGAGCAGCTGTTTCACCTAGCCCACGATAGCCACCACTCTCTCCTCAGACGGTGATGCCAGGCATGACACTGCTGAGCCAGGATCCCAGAAACAGCGCATCCTGCGATTTAGTCATGCAAAAGTTTGCATAGTTCACAGAGAACCCCAGATCTATCAGTTGGACGGACGGTCCTCACTGTGGTCGACGGCGATGTTCTTTTTGCTGGCCCGGATGAGTCCAAGGGTAGACGTGGTAGCCTTGTAGTCGCAGATACGCCGCCACTGGCGCCAGGCACTTGGTGAAAACCCTTGGAGCGGACTTCAATCCGAAGGAAAGGGCGTTGAATTGGTAATGCTTGTGAATTGGGATGTGGAATTACGCATCTTTCAAGTCCTGCAACAAGTCTCCCTATTTGAGCTGTCTGAGCACATGCTGCAAAGTGACCATTCGGAACTTTTGGGACTGGATGCATTTGTAGTCGTCGGAGGTAGAGGATGGGCCTACAGCCCCCAGGCTTTTTCACAAGAAGTACCCAGAGTACACTATGGAGCCCCGGAGCCGCACTGGGACGAGCTCCATCACGCCCTTTAGCATGGCCCACACCTGCAGCAACAGCAGAGATTAGTTTTTCTGCCGGGCCACCGGTCCTGGGCTGAGGAGCAGGAGGGCTGGTGGTAAGAAGAGGAGCTCCCGCTGAAACCTTTGGAAGATCCTTGGGACTTGCCTCCTGAGGGCCAAAAGGACGGCAGTCGCTGTTGGGAGTGCCCAAGGCACGTGCCGTCTCGATGGCCTGTAGAGACTCTTCCCGAAGAGAGAGTCTCCATCAAAGGGCATGTCCAAAACCCTCGTCTGAACGTTGGTGGCCTTGTGCCAGCCACAACGGCAGCAAACTCAGTTGCCCATCTGGTGGAACCCTGTGTCGGTGATGTCAGTGGCCACCGTGATTGCGTGGTGCGACGCCACCTCGCCTTTCTGCAGAATTTCCAACGCCTCCGACCTCTTGTCGTCAGGAAGTCCAGGATGGGAGCGATCTTGAACCACAGCTCTCGGTCGTAGCTTGCTACGATGGCGAGGGTGTTGGCGGCCTCGATGTAGTGCCTGCAGAGTAGATAACCCGTCGTCCCATGGCATCTAACTTATTCCCCTCGCTGTCCGGAGGTGTGGACGCTGCCGAGGAAGAAGCGCCCAACGACTTCTACAGTCCAGAAACGGTCGGGCCTGAAAGCACTTGGGCGCAGAGTCCGGCATCCAGTACTTCTCAAAGGGTTCTTCATGAGGGACAAGCCTTCGTCCCAAATACCATCTAGGAGTGGGACTGAGAGGATGGTCTTTCTCTTCGCCTCACGGCACTGGTACAAGAAGCCCTCCTTCTCCTCTGGAGCAAGCTGGAAGAGCTCTGAAGTTCTGGAGATCGTGTGAAACTAGTCTAGCCCACCGGCATCCGCGTCCGTCTCATTCCTCAGGGTGGGAAGAGGGCGGCAAGGAAGCAGCGGGTGCCTCTTTCTCTTTTTGGCTGGCGGTTCCCCCGTCGCAATAGGCATCCTCGTCTGTATCTCGGAGACCAGAGTATGCAATGCAGAGAGAATGTTCACCGAGAGGTCTCTAGGTGGCGGCTGAGTTGGAATAGGAAGCTGGAGCACAGGCACGGGGCCCATGCCCTTGTCGCCCTGCAGCTCTCCTTCGCCTTGCTCAACGGTATCCTAGTATTCGTCGCAGGGAACAACGTTCTCCTCCTGGATGGTTTGAAGGTAGATGAGCTCCTGCCCTGGAGGACCACCACACCCTCCCCACCCCCTTCATGTCCAGAGGGGACGGTCCCGGGGAGATGGCCAGCATCTTCTCCAGGGTCTCCTCTATGGGCTGGAAAGAAGACTCCCTCCTGGCCGGGAGTGACCCTCTTGCCTTCGTGGGTGCACCCTGTGGTCAAGCCTCGGCGGCCTTTGCGAGGGATGCCACCACCCCCCTCTGTGGAAGCTGGGCCTTAGTCTGGTGTGCCTGGGCCTTCACGGTCAGGACCGGTCCCCTGTCCTGCTTAGCCTTGTTCATCCGCCTTGTAATGGTTGGCCTTCTCCTTAGGGCAGGGTCAGCGCCCCCATCCCCCTTCTCCGGCAGGTCGGTCTTGGGGTTCCCCTTGAGTTTGCCCAGATGGTCCGACTTCCTCTTGGACGAAGATCCTGAGCGTGGACTGGTGAATGAAGACGGACGTGCCCTGGCTGCCGAGGAGCCCGCCGCAGTGGCGCTCGGGTGGCAGCGGACTTTGTGTTTAGTCTTCTGTTGGACCCCTGCGGGAGAGGTGTCCTCACAGGCCTTAGAAGCCCACTCAGCTTTCTTGGAACTGGGAGAGGCATGCCCCTGGGACCCACCCAGAGAAGGGAACTTGGCCTGTAGCCACTCTTTCAGCCACCTATGCCGATCCTTCAGCGTGCGAGCCGTCATCTCCTGGCAAAAAACACAATCTTCCTCTGTGTGTCGGGTACAGGCAGTAAAGGCACTGGGGCATGGCTACGAGGAAAACAGATTTCCACTAAAGGAACGAGAGGCGCCTGATGCAGAGGCTCAAAGGGAGCCCCATGAGCCTTGTCAGTACACGTTGAGTTCCCACGCTGGGCCCAAGGCTTCACCGCCGGGAATGAAAGTCTTTGAGGAACTCCTTCACTAGACGGTGGCCCAAAGAAAACACTGTCCTGGAGACCTGATATAGAGGGGATAGCCGCCAGATACACCTTAATCGAGGCGTGCAACAGCCCCCGACCTTGGCCAAGGCCAACAAGTACGGAAGAATCTGCGGGGCGGGGCGGGGCAGGCCCCCCCCCCCCCCTCGAGGACTATCTTCCGTGTACGGCACTACACTGCGAAACATTTCCACTTGTGCCTGTAGCACTTCAGAGTCAAAAACGCTAAGGCCCTGGCAAGGACCTCCCTGAAGTCCGCCGGTAACTCGTACCCTCTGAATTCTAAGGCTGCAGGAGCCAAGCCTTCAGGTCCAGCGAGCCTGTGTCGTGATGTACTATTGCACCCCATTCTCTGGCGAGCAGATCCACGACTGCTGGCAGCTTAACCGGGGGAAGATGCTGACAGGCTGAGAAGATCTGGGTAGCAATTCCGCCTCGACCACACCGGGGAATCATGCTGCATCAGCACCGTTTGAGTTGATTACTTGCAGCAGGAGAGGCAACGGAGTGAACGCATACAGGAACAGGCCTTCCCATGGGAAGGAAAAGGCTTCCCCATGCTCCTCGGCCGGTGGAACCTGCTGGCGAATCTCTGGCATTTGGAATTTGTCGCAAACAGATCAATCTGGGGTCTGCCCCACTTGCGGAAGAGACAGGCCACTTGATCTTGTTGAAGTTACCACTCGTGACAAGAGCACAGCTCCCTGCTGAGGGAGTCCGCGATGGTGTTTGACTCCCACCAGGTGAAAAGGGATGAGGAACATCTTGGGTGATGGCCCAGTGCCACAAGTCCTGCGCCTCTGGAGAGCGCTGGGGACCGGGTGCCCCCCACAACCCCCGCTTCCTGATGCATCCCCGGGAGTCAGGTTCAGGCTCAGATTGTCATCCTCTTCTCCGGTGTCCTCTCAGCCAGCTTGGCCAATGTCTCCGGTCTCAGGGGCAGGGATACTCTGGATATTGCCGGGGCTACCTTGTCTGGGTCAGCCCCCTTGGCCTTCGAGAGGGCCGCCCCCACCAACTCGATCGTTGACTTCACCTGGGCCTTCTGCGGCAGGTCGGTCGTCTTTTCCAGAGCCTTAGTCTTCTCTGGCTTTTCCCGCAGCTTGGCCAGGTTAGCCGATTTCCTCTTCGAGGAGGAGCTGGAGCGATGGAGGCAGATGAAGATCATAATTGCACCCTGCCCGATGTGGGACCCGCTGGCACAGCAGCGCCACCGACGGAGTGGACTTGCGGTACTTGGCCTTGTCTTGGGCCGCCACAAATGGAGCGACCTCAAAAGGCCTTAGAAGCCCACTCTTGAGACCGACCGGTCCTGGGTGAGGAATACCAATGCATCCTCCACGGGGTAGAAGCCTTGGGGCTGAGCCACGCCGCCGCCTACTGTGACGGTACTTAACGGTTCTCTTGGAGAACATGAGGAAGATTTCACAATCTGCTGCCTTGTGATCCAGATGGAGACAGAGGCATTGACGGCGTTTGTCCTCAAACGTGTTGCGCAGCTGCAGGAGCTTCCTTCCTTCTCCGACATGGTCCAGAGTGCGGCAAAGACCCGATGGCCTTCTGGAATCTTGGATGAAACTTGACGATTCTGCCCTCGAGGGGGCATTGAAACGGGTCCCTGCTTGTCAGCTGATGTAGGAAAGTGCACACGGGCTCAATTTGTGAAGAGAAGATAACTTTTTTACAGAAGCGCGAAAAAAAGTAGATCAGCTCACAGAACAAAACACGAGGACTCCCAACACGAACATGCTGTAAAAATCTGAAGATGCTGCCAGAGAAGGTAGCCATTGGCTGGGGGCAGTATGACCCAGAGCTCAGCGATTGGTTTATTGATAAATACAGTTTGTAAGTAAAGTGAAAATTATTTTACTGAGGATTCCCGGCCTGACTGGGAATATTCATGAGCATGTGAATCCATGCCAGACCCCATGCTGGAAAAACATGTAAAATGTCTCTACTCTGTATTGTTTGTTGGTGCCGGTAAGCCCCAGGGTCACTTGGCACGCCTTATAAAATATTAAAAACGTGCTACTCCACTTTACATTATAAGTGCTCAAAAAAGTCTTTCGTAGAAGAAAAAATGTCACAAGTAAAATGAGTTTCCCATCCAGATCAGTAAAGAGACTAAAGGAAAACCAACTGTGCTGTTCATGGGCTGTTTTTTCAGAAAGCATTTCCTTTTGCAAAGTGGCCAAAAGGAGCAGTTTTGGGTGTTCCTGCGAGTGGGAGAACCCGGATGGAGATCCAGCTGAAAAAAAGTCACCAGCAGCACATACAAAGAGCAATAACCCAAGCCAAGATGCAGAAATCGGGTTGGGCCAGTACTTTTCCATTTTAGGAGAGGGTGCAGAAGGGAGTGCTTCTGAAAAAGAGGGAAAGCCAGTGGCAAGGGAGTGGTTGTAGAAATCTGCAAGATTCTACAGAAGGAGAGATGTTCTCCTTAATGGTTCGAGAAGAGCAGGGGTGCACTTGTTAGGATGAGACCTTCATAGAGGACAACTTTAGAGCCCACATCAGGTGTTGGGGGTGGAGGGGAGCCAAAGGAGGCCGGTGAGCTATAGCAGGATTGAGGTTGGGGGGGGGGGGGGGGGGGGGGGGGGAACAGTATGCCCAGGGTTTTAGATGAGAAGTGGGTGGCCAGAGCAGTGCAGAAAGCCTGGGAAGGGAGGAAAGAGGTGGTGGAGACTGCAGATGGATTGGCGTGTTCCTTGCATATTTTGAAAAGTTCCGCTGTGTGATTAGTAGCTCCAGAGATGCACGCTTTGATGTGGGCCTGCTTCTTGGAGCAGATAGAGAAACAATATTGCCTTGGAGCAGCCTACAGGCCAGTTGGTCAGAGGTTGAACCAGAGGTCTGCCACTTCCGTTCAGCAACTCTGCACTGAAGCAAGATCAGAGTAATACCAGCTGTTGCACTGGAGGCAGGTTTCAAGTGGATCCTCATGGCAGGGGCAAGGGTGTTGGAGGTTATCAAGAACAGACTGAGAGGGGGGGTAAAAAGCAGGGGACCGAGGGGGGCGGGGGGGAGATGAAGTTGGACGCAAAGGCAGCGACCAACACTTCATGACAGCGAAGGAGGCTGGCAGTGCAGGCTCAGAGGGCCAAGGGGCTCCAAATGGGAGGAGGGAAGAGAGTTGTTGGACCAGGAGAGGGTGGTGGTGACAGGTTAGAGATCGGGATGTCTCCAAAGATGGAGGCATCCAGAGGGTCTGGCTGAGTGGGACGGACCAGAAGCAAGAATAGTGAGAGGGAGTCAGAGGTCACAGAACTGTGAGGTGGCTGATCGGGGAGCTGAGGTGGCTATTGAAGTACCGGAGGAGGAGTTTGGAAGAAGGGGTCAAGAGGGAGGAGGTGAGGTCTGCCCATTCAGATAGGAAGGAGAGATGGGGCCAGGGTGGGCTGTAGATGGTAGCGAAGGTGAGTGGGAGACCCCGACCCTGAAGACGAGGCATTCGAAGGAGGAGTAAGATTGAGTAGGTAGGATAGAGGCAGGGACCCATTCAGGGAAAATCAGGGCCACTCCACAACCGGGTCTGGGTTTGGAGAGGATGTTGTATTGCTCAGGGTGGAAAGTGTCAAGGGCAGCAGATCTGGCATTGAACCACGTCTCAGTAAGAGCGAGGACGTTGAGGGCAAAGTCTTCAAGGAGGAGACAGATGTACCGTTGTACGGCGTGTGTATAATGGTCTGTTTTGTCCCTGGTAAACGTCTTACTTTCTTACACCGTAAAACTGGCTCACCACGTCCTTAGCTTTGTGAGAATACCTCATATCTAAAAGTGTCACTGCAAATAATTAAATCAGCCTTCAAGGTTGCAGCAGCAAAGGGACTTGCACATCGAGAAGGAGGCGGCCTGGGAGCAGGAGAGGCGATTAACATCAGGGGAAAGAGTGCTGCACCTCGCTCCTTCTGTTCAACTGGGAGAGGCCACATTGCAGTACGATTCAGTGGAGCGCCAGAGGTGCTGATCCTTCCTTGTGGAAGCAGATCTTCTACGAGTGCAAGTACAGAGTTGCAGCAGTCGACTGGGGAGTTGGACAGCTGCAGCGCTCATACACTTGGGAGCGAGTGCACAATACCTGATCACACACCATGCCATGTTCAGAGGTGGTCAGCAAACTGCTAAAATCCCTGCAAGCACACCCAGGGACTCAAAAAGGGCCCAGGCATGCACAACACTATCTGCACTATACCGGACAGGTATATGCCAATCAGAACTGGATTCAGGCTAGCTAAAGCTCCCAGTCCTGAGAAACGGGCATGTAACCAAGCATGGTCACTTCCTCCATATACACAAAGGATAGTATATGTGACCACCCAGGACTTATGTAAACAAAGTTGGAAGAGTTGGTCAACCAGATAAAATTATTTCCACATGGTGTACACCATATAAACGGCTGCCACCAGCCTAGCCACATGACCAGCAAGATGGGGTAGAATCTCTGGGACACTGGAGTACTCTTGCCTTATGAGGCAGTAGAGCCACTCCCAGTCCGGTTTGGATTTAGCCTGGCTGAGATGAAAAACAGCACACAAGTCAGAAAATCCAACAAGTACAGGGGTCTCATAAGATTAAGTTCCCTTTCCACCAAACAAAGAAGACAAGGAGAGGGATAGAGGGTGCAGGAAGAAGAGTGCTGTCTGGGGTGAGTCAATCGACTGCTCCCCGCCCACCCAGTCTACACCACACACTTGGATGCATCCACTATTGCAGCAGTAGGAGGAGGAATCAGCACAAGAATCAACCTGCATGTTACTGCACATATTAAACAAAGCTTGCTGTAAACAGGACTGGAGCCCAGTTTATAACATGCTGAAAATGTGTGCTTAATTCTACTTCCAATTAAGTAAGAAAAAGGGATTTTGTAGGATGACAGGAATTCTGGTCATTATATCCAACAGTCGAACAGCGCATAGGCTGCACCTGTTCAGCGCAATGGAAACAAGTGGACAGTACTTGCGTACAAGAGGCAACTTAAGTACCCGTTTGGCGAGGGAAGCTTACTCCAATGCTGCTCTCGTTAATACCAGTTCTAATTAATGAAGCATTAAACCACTGCAGTATTACTAGGTAACCTTGAAGAGCAGTGGCCTAATTATTGCCTATACACAAGGAAAACTTGCCTTGATGCAGCCAATTGTGAAAGCATCATTAAGTACGACAGACGGGATGGTCGAAGGCCTAACTTGCCCTTTACTAATGTGGGTTTTCCCTACCTGAACAAAAGGAAAGTCGTTGTCAAAGAGTCCAACTTAAAAGTCTGTGTCCAAAACCTACCCTTGCCCTCACAACTACAATAGTCTAATGTAGTTTGAGCTTCTTCCAGCTCACACCTTTCTCTCAGCGCCCCTTCCCGAAACATAAGTTCCATGAAAGAAAAAAAGTTACCTTCTCCAAAGCAATTTAGTTCATGACCATTCCTTGGGGTTCCCTTCCCCAGGTTCCAAGTAGTAGACTCAAAATCGAAAAAGGTCTCAGGACTCAGTTATCAAAACAAATATTGTTCAAGAGTTGCAGTGGTTTTGCTAAGCTTGTCTCGTGAGGTCTTTAGCTTTCACCATTTAGGATTCTCTAGTCTCAGCGTAGCGGTCAAACCACACAGTCACAACCAGGATCCGTGGACTTCTCAGCCCAACAAGTTCCTTGGAGCTTGCCTCGACTCCTCTGTACTGGCCTCCTGACTTTAGGGCACAATCTTATATTTCCTTTTCTCCTGGACTGCCTTGTGGCCCTGCCACCATGTAAAACACCCCTTTGCCAAGCTGTTGCCTTGTTACACTGCATTCACTCACAGTTCACTGTTCATGCTGTGGGCCTTTAATGTAGTCAACTGGAAGGTTAGATGCAATTTGTTCTGCTGCGGTTTTTGCTCTGCTTCTGAGGTCAGGGAACACTGTAATGTGAGCCCTGCTGTTTCCTCACAGACATTGTTCTCTGTACTTTGGGTCTGCGGGTGTCCTGGTTTGTCGTCCAGTCCCACCACGGCTGCTCCCATGAAGAGCAGGCCCCCTGGTTCTCCTACATGGTTCCCTTCACGAGTTCGAGCTTCTCTGCTGGGCTCTCCCTTCTGCCTCTCATATGAGAACACCCTAGTGGTGTTTCTGGGAAGCCGATTGGTCAATCTGTGGGCTATATGCACTGATATAGCCCGCAGATTGATTACAGCCCGCAAATCGGGTGTTTGCAAAGCAAGCAGCTTCAATGTTTTATTCTGCAACATGGAGCCACTTGCTTTGGTGTATATGAAAGTGTTCCTATACACCCGCTGTGCATATGATGCCTCGTTAAAGGCCCTCGCGTAACTCGATCTTCAGGACCCATAACGCCCGGGTAAAAGCCCTCACTGCAGGTCTATAAAGCTATATTATGTACCTGCAGTAACAGGCTGCAGTTGTGCTTGATCAATTGGATCTGCCCGACCATAGTTAGGCAGACCTGCCCGACCAGTGTTTGGGATGCATCTTCCTCATCCAAGTACCTAAGTGGTGAAGAGATAATCTTCCCTACTCCGTTGCCTGTGTGTGGAATAATGAGGGGGTACTGACTAACAGCCCATAACAGTGGGAAGGTTAAATTGACTGTCACTTAGGAAAGCGGGATAGCATGTCTTGCCTAAGGGCATTACATTCCCAATCCTCAAGTGATCCTCCACCCCCAGGGTCTTGATAAAAAAGCGATGCCTTTCCCTGGCCACCTGAATAGAGGACCAAAGGGAAGTAGGGGTGAATACTCTCCCGTTTCTCACTCTATGCAGCAGACTGGCCACACTGGATGGAAAACGTGCACTTGCGTTTTACTCAATACCACAACCAACTACACACTAGAATTGCAACCTGCCGCTTTTGAATTTAGCCACACTAATTGTACCATTTGTTTATATTTCATTTGAACAGGCCACTCTGCAACCCATACACCAGGACCAAAGGAAAAACAGGAAAATCTAGAGGAAGAACCGACAAAACTAACACCCAGAGATCACCTGAAACAAACTATCCACCTCCCTTCTCATCTCTTCACCCTCAAACCTAATGTACTATACACTCCCAAAGAGCTGGTGATACAAACCACCAAAAAACTTGCAAACCGCACACCCCTCCAATCATACTACAAACCTAATAACTCAGACACTGGACACCACCCTTACAGACATAAGTCCCAGTGCACATAAAGCACACCCAGAAATCACATGCAGACGCTAGTTCGTACTAGTTCTACCTGCATCAACAGAGGAGCACAAATTCTATCCTATCCCTTTCTCCCAGACTAACTAACCCTACTAACTTTTCTTACAGAGCCACGTGAGCACCTGGAGACCATGCCTGGCAAAAAAATAGCACAAAGAAGGCAGAACTTGCCTAGAAGCAATGCTGTGGTGAAGATGAGATTCACTTGCTGTATGGGCTGCAGAAGGCTTATGGCTTTTCACATTACGTGGCCATATTGGCGATTGTGTATAAATGTCTCCCAAGATCCATTTACCGACATTTGAATTGATATGTTAGACTAATTGATCCAGTCCTGTGCATGCTGTAGGAAGGGTTGTGGCATCCTGGAGAAAAGTTCCAGGAATGCAAAGGGCATACACTACTCAACAGCCAGAGACCAGCAGCTCACAGAAAGCACTACACTGAAGACAGGTTTTACCATGTACTAAATGGAAGGTGATATGAATTGCAATTTATTGTGTGAACTTAATTTCAAGGAGCTTGAATCCAGCAGTCAGAACCTTGATTGTAATAGTCACGGTTCATGTGCTAGCTCTAAAATATAAGATTTGTTCAAAGATACGACAGATGACTAACAGTGTATAACCTTCAATAAGACATGCTGAATAAACAATCTCTGGCTGACCCCCTAATTCAAACATAAAAACAAGGTGAGGCAGCCCTTCAGTAGGTTTTGCAACAGCCAATCTGGGCCCACTTTTGCTTCAAGTACTTACCCGATGTAGGTAGGTGTCGGAATCCTCAGGCATATCATAGTTGAAGGCTATGTTTACTCGCTCAATGTCCATTCCTCGACCAAAAAGGTTGGTGGCTACAAGAATCCGACGCTGGAAGTCCTTGAACTGCTGGTAACGGGATAACCTGCAATACATGTCCTATTTAATACTGCCAAGAAATGTGCAGACCAATCAAATCCTAGATTAAGTGAAACCACTACTCACCTCTCCTCCTGCGACATGCCTCTGTGGATGGCAATGGCAGGGAAGTTCTGCTCCACCAATAACTGCGCCAGTGCAATGCACCTCTGAACAGACTTCACGAAGATTACCACCTGTTGTGCAGGGAGTAATGAGGGCAGTGAGTATTCCGAAAGAAGGCAGACAATTCAGAGCAGCCTGAACTAAGAGACCTTGCTGACCCAGATGTCAGAGGTGACATAATGGGATTATATTAAGAGGGCATCCTGCAGTCACCAGGAGTAATCCACTGGCCATCTGCCCGATAGCTCATCACTTGGACAATGCTTTAAAGATAATCTCAGCTAACCAGAGCCCTGAACCAAAATTCTATCGTCTGGCTGTAATGTAAAGGTTTGAAAAACCTGAGAAAAAAAAATGTATTTTTAACTGTCAGATTAAGTCAGGTTGCATGCTCCGAAGGCATTAAAAAACATTCACACACAGCTGTAGGATGTTGCTTAGGACCCCAAATTACCTGGTTGAACTCCAGCACATCCAGCAGGTCAAAGAGCTTCCGATTCTTCTCATTGTCCTTCAACTTGACGTAGTACTGCTGCAGACCGTGCAGGGTCAGCTTGGTCTCATCGTCGACAAAGATCTCCATCGGCTGGGGAGGAAACCATGGGTTAAACGACCGAGCTACCTGCTCTATTTTGGTGGATTAGCAAAAGAAGGGGGGGGGGGCTAGGGGCACTTATCAGTCAGCATACCACACCTCATTAAGGATCTCTCATGTCCAAATATCCTACTTTAACTATGGGCCTGGGGTTCCCAATTAATACAATTCTACAAGTATACAGCAGATTTTTGTTGCATTAATACTGGCAGCACACGTCAGGAAAGGTTCTCATTATAGCACCTCTCAATTTTGATTTATTTATTTTTTTAAATGGAGCCACAAACATTTAGCCATTATTTAATACGACCTAACTTTTTACAGTGCAGTGATGCCTTCAGCTTCACTACACTGGCTTTTGCTCATTTGTCATGGCAAAACTGATATGTCCTTCAGGCTCTCAGTACTGGGAAACATGGTTTCCCCTCAGTCTTGTTCACTGTTGCCACTTTTGGTAACTTATACAATGGGGTACATTTTGTTCTGCTCTAGACTGCGGATTTTTGGTTACTGTAATGTACCCAAGGGACGAGCTGGTGGCAGGAATTACTTTTTGCAATTATTTGTGTATAATTTGGTTTAGCCGTACTGCAATGGGCTACCTTACTGTGGCTAGTGTCCAAACATGGCAGTGCCACAAGGATTTTTTGTTTGTCCCTTGACCATCTTGTCACTAACCATTCTTCCTGCTTTCTCTGGCACTGGAAGTCCATAAAAGGTCAGGATTTTCACAGGCTACTGCATGGCCATGTGTGTTTGCTGCCAGTAAATGGGTTGGACTGTCTGGTCCCAATCCACAAACTGGTTTCAGAGTGTCCGAATTATATGTATGATCTGGGACACCAGTGGTCCCAATCGGCCCACTGTTGGGGTGGATGTGTGGGCCAGATCTTTAATTAGCTAGTGGGAGTTTCAACTCTTACCTGGCTTTTGGATAAGGAGGGGACCTCTGCACCAGTTCCAGAGATCCTGGAAGAAACCTGAAGGAGCCAAGTACCCTGTTCAACTGCAAGACTTAAGGAGACCGTGAACCCATCCAAAGGAGGCCTAGAGACAAGCTTCTGCTACGGTCATGAAGAGCCCAGTCTTGTAGGTCCTGCGAGAGAGCTTGGACATTTAGGGCCCAATTCATAGAGCGTTTTCCAGTGGGGGTTTGCGATTATGAAATGCTTCTGTGAGGCCCTTAGGGTGGTGGGAACAATCGCCCTCAATATCAGCATGGGGTCCTGCGAAGAGCCGTCCGAAGCGCCCCTGGATCACCCAGTGGCTGGCCATGGAGTTTGGGCTACCACACTGCAGACAATCGCTGTTTTGTGCCGAGGCCTGGAACTTGGGTGATCTAACGCTTATGCCACTGAACTCTTCTCTGCCAATGTTGTGGTTCCGACATCAAGGGAACCTGAGATACGAGGCACAGTCAGACTGCGACAAGCGTTTCCCCGTGTCGATGTGCATCAGTGGCAGTCTTACAGGTTTTCCTGCATCCAGTCCTGTGCTAAGACGGGCCCTGAATAGAGTTCTTTTACCTTCTCCACCCCCAAAACCATCAGCATCTGTCACCAACAGCGGGAAAAGCGACCTAAAACCCTCTTCGGAAGGCATGCAAAGACCGAAGAACCGGAGTGTGGGGTGGGTGCGGTTGTAACAGTACTTCCCTGAACCTCAGATCTCCCTTTTTAAAAGTTTCACTGTTAAACAGTTCTCCAACAGTTTGCCATTGCATGCTTGCGCAAGCAATCCAAAAGTGGGGGACTTTTTATTCACCAGAACAAATTGTTGGACTGCAAAAGCCCGACAATGTGCCATGTCTCACAAATGTGCCCTGTCTCACAGAACTTGCCACAAGGCCTAGTAGAAACAAATGTACATTTCCGGTTTTGCCATTCTTATTAATAACCTTGTGGCACCTTGGAACACAATGCTGCTGCACAGGTCCCTAACAAATGCTCAATAAACAAACTGTGTGGAACTTGGGCCCAAAGTCCCCCCACACAGCTTACGGATGGACTTTTAAAGTTAGTGCTGTATCTCTGTGGACCTCTAATGCGGCATATAGGGTTGCGCTATGCATTTTGCCCTACTCCAATAATTGTGTCTTTTATTTAGTTTGTGCAATATTACATGCTAGTAGTAGTCATTTTTCATAGTGTTCTATGGCCATGAAAAAAAATATGTATTTGTACCAGTCTACGTGTGTTCCTTGACTGTTCACCGTTGTGTACTCATGGAAGGCGCCTTACCAGGCTTGCCCCTCCTGAGACTTAGCCTTGACCACTCGCCTAGCTACCTCAAACTGGTTTGGCTACAGCTCCCAAAGTTGTCCCCATTACTAAACTAGTTTGGCCTCCTATACATCTGTCCACCAGGCCAGAGTATAGAAATTCAGTCCTAACACCATATCTCGGCATTTCTGCGAATCCACCCTTTTCTGCATACTACTGGTAGTTGTGGCATTTCTGAAATACCAGTGCCGCCAGTGGTAAACTGAAGTCATTTTTATTTTTCCATTACAACCTACTGTATATTTAATGCCAAAATGATCAATTAAAACAGGCTTTACATGGGAGGGGACACCAGCAATAGCCACCTCGTCACATCCTTACCATGGCCCATTCTACAAGTTATTTTGACTGTACTGAAGGTAAGTGCATTCTGCCCAGTAAACAAGGGAAATGGTTTTAGGCCAATTTGGAATTACCATACACAAAAAGTTTTGATAAAAATAGACATATTTATGTTAAAATTATTCAGCCGTTTTATTAGTCGTGGTATTCCCTTGGAATATCACTGGCGGTAATAACTCCATACACTGAATGTGGCAGACCAGAATCCATGATATTTTGCAAGTACTGGGAGAATTGCTTACTGCCAAACTCCTAATGATCCAGTATCTTAAATGGATTGAAAGCAAAAGGCCAAAAGTACTCAACCAAGAGAAAAGGTCTACCCCATGGAACCTTAGGCTAGAACTAAATGGTAACATTTAATTTGGTAGCAGGCTTTGTTGACATGTAACCCTACACAAAATGTTGTTATAAATTATTCATGTAAAGGTGCACTCAGTCCATCAAAAGGCCCTCAGGTCAAATGTAGACCTACAATTTAAGTGGGTATGCTGACTCTGCACCCGGTTTGACCCAAGACCACCATGCTGTCCTTAACAGACCAGGGTAACTGCAGACCAGGTCCAGAAGGTACACAAGGCTGGATTATGAAAAAACTACCAGAAGAGCAAGGGACAAAACGAGCGGTGCTTGAAAAACACTCATGCATTACTACTTGATAATAAACGTTTGTGACCAGGTTTCATGAAGCCCTAACAACGGTAAGACAAGTTTACAGTATATAATTCTATGAAAAGAAAATGTGATAATGGTAGATTGGATCCGAATTCTGTGATTGTTGGCTGGGCACGACATCCATTGGGAATATTACTGAAATACAGCCATTGCACTTTCCACCAGTAGAAATGTTCACATTAGTTCAATGCACCTACTTAAGTGTACTTCGGCAGCCTTCTGCATGAAAGGTTGCCAGAGGGAGGTCCGGTTGTACCACTCTGGGGTGACGCCACTTAAGGCAGTCACAAGAGACTAAATCTTTCATAGAACCTCTGGATGGTAAGGAGCAGTGGCCCTTGTCTTGGGGTGGTGTGGCCATGGATGCCCTGTGCGTATCCTTGTAACAGCGATAGTTGGTTGAGTGTGCCTGCCCCAGGGTAGGAGGGCCGAGGAGGAAATAACACGGTTGGCAAATTAATGCAACCGGAGCTTGGGGTGGTGGCCCAGCAAGACATTTGGGGTAGTCTGCTCATGATCACCCGGAAGCCCGGGTACCGTTAAGATGCGCCCAGATCAGCACACAAGTTGGAGGAAATAGAGGTAAGGCGGATTTTGTAGCAGAGTCAACCTATTGAGGTGAGAGAACCTCGAATTGCAGTTAGCGAAAGGAAATTAAATTGTGGGTGAACCATCTTCCAGCGGAGATACCTCTTGATAAGGAGGTACTACCAAGAGGTTTTAGAAATGCTTGTATGAAAGAAAAAAAAGATTCCAACAGACAATAGTGTGGTTGCTTTCAGCAGTCGATGGTGGTTAAGATCCCTGGTGGGTTCAACGGCTAGTCAGGCTTGGTCCCATACGGTACCAAGATCTGACAACGAGAGCTCAAAGGCGCAGTGGCAATAGTAGGGCGAGACCACAGAGATAGTGTGAACTGCAAAGTAGGAATTCATTGTGTGATCCTGCAAGGCTACACAGTACAACAGACATTTTGAGTTGTAGGACGTAGGTGCTCGGCATCAGACCGGCAGATGAGTAAAACCTAAATGCCCGTCTTCACAACACAGGATATACAATTCCTTCAAAAGCATTCTGTGAATTGCAGCAAGAAATCATGTACACGAAAGAGAGTGCAAGCGACAAGACAAAGATTCCATGTTTGGACATTCCGAAGCAGCGTCGCCTTTCATTACAAGGACAACATCGATTCATGTCATGGCACCTTAATCAAAGAAGGCTATGAGGGGCTGGGTTTTGAATTACGAGTTCTCAAACACAAAGAAACTAAAATCATAAGTGTCTTCTACACAGAAGAATTGCAATGAAAAGATCCACTTTATGACGCAAATGTACAATTGATGGAAGGGGTGTTAGTTGCACATAATGGAACTCTCACCATGATTGATGCACCTGTATATCAATTTCAAATGGAATAGAATCTCCTTGACCAGTTAATTTTTGGAGGAGCCATCACTACGATCATTTGGTAGTAGTCATCCCTGCTAGAGTAAATGAACAGCAAGTAATTTCTTGGGAAACGGATGTACATGATGCTGCCTGGGCGGGTGGGGGATGGGGTGCAGTTTCAAGGCAAGAAATGGCAACTACTCCTGTATGGAGGTTGTTGATTTGAAGGGGGAGGGGGATTGGGGAGAACACACGTTGGGGATGGGGAGGTGAAAGGGCTTTAAGGACGTTTCAGTCTATCAGTGTCTGTGGGTCGATAGTATCTATGGTTAATTTCAACATTAATGCATAAGAGTTAGGGAAGGGGGAATCGGTTACTCCATTGCACAATAGCTATGTTCTTGCTATATAAAGCCAAACACAAATGCAGCAATGTTCAAGCAACACATGGCGAGATCAGACCCTACTTCGACAAAAGAACTAACCTAGCTAGAATGCTTCCTACATTTTCAGCCGATTCCTCTCGGTTCAATGCAGATGGTAGCTTTACCATGCTGGTGGACTTCCATTGGCAGAGAAGCAAGTTTATCTATGGCGAATACCAATGAGGGACAGAATAATTTCCTGTTACCCCACCCCCTTCTCCATGCATAGAAAGTGTACGAGATCTGGTACGCTGGACCCCTCCTGGGGTAGGCAACGTGGCTTCTGTGGAATTGCAGGAGGCTCCCCTTGCTGGGTTTTGGACGCATCAAGATTCCGTATGCTAAGGGGTTAAAGAGTTAACCTTTTACTCACTTCATGCCTAATAAAATGTTCCCTTTGTTTGAGGAGGTGTATTAGACCATCCCTCATCACCAATCACTGTCTTATAACGTTGTCCTGTACCCTCACCGGAAGAGTGAAATAGATGCTGTGCCCCATACCTCAACATGCACTGACGGAGCGCTGTAGTGGAGGCAATGCGCACGTAATACTCAATCTCTGCTGAATATTTCCTAACAAACAGCGCATACTTTGTGGATTGCTTTTGAAGCTCCTATAGGAGGGTGTCCGATTGCAGCAGTATAAAAACTAGCTACGACATGTAAATGTAGTGGAGGTTGAATTGAATACAATAGCAGCACATTATAGGGTTCTAGGATCTCTAAAGGCCTTTAAGAGGCACGAAGGTGTGTGTCACCAATTGTCTATGCTTCAAATCAATACAATGAAAAGGAATGAGGAACTTGAAAAGTATTGACAAGGAAGAGAAGCCAGACAGACGTTTAGCCAATTTATAAAATCAAGAACCGTAAAATCGGTGTACCTTTGATTAGAGACCAAAGGAGTAGCATAAGAAATGGCCAAGGGTTGGAGGACGGATTTGTTTTTTGGTAACCACCTGTGAATATTAGCCTTGATCTCCCGAGAACCTCTCCTGAACAGCAAGTGAACTCGACTCCCCCAATAACCATAAAGGAGGTTCTCTCCATTGAATTAAAGCTGAGCAAAGGTTCAAGATCAGGCAGCCTCACAGTGCTGTTTTAGAAGACCTTCTCTTGTTGAACGGTAACCGCGCTGGCAAACAGTTACATCTTTGTTTAAATATCTGAGGTTGTCACAGACATGGGAGAGGCCACAATTATACAGATTTCCAAAGCGGTTAAGGATGTGCAAATCTTATAGCCCGAATGCCTTATTAAATAGAGACAAAATAATTACAAACATTCTTGTCTCTGAAAAAGTGCTTCCGCAAACGTAACTGGTCCACAAACTTCATCATTGACGGGGTTGCCCAACAGATAATTAACATAACATGCTTTTATTCAGGCCCAGGAAACCCGTTCGCTTCAGGTGCAGAAGAAAGTATTAAGTGTGTCTATGGTGGCTGTTAGTGGGGCGAAAAATATCCCAGGCTGGGGGGGTGGGGGTTGTTGCTGGGCACTAAAAGTCCACTTACTAAGGTTTGAGTACATTAAATAATATCGAGGGAATCGTGCTTCAGCATGGACTGTGATGGGTTTGCCCGCTTTCACCCCTAAAGTTAATTCAAACTAGGGAACCTCTGTCAAAGCACGAGGGGCAGAAACCACACAAGGGGCATTGCAATGGGGACACAAAAAAAAAAGTATGCCTCGTGATCTCAATCCTAGCACGTAATTTAGAATTTGCAATGTGTTCTAGGATCCAAACATTAATCAGGCCTTGTTTGAGTTGATGTGGTTAAATATTGTTCTGAAGATTAGCTCAACTACATCACAGACAAAATGGAGGAGACCTGCAAAGATGGAGACTAGCAGTTTCGTGGTTTGGGAGACAAAATTGTCCCGTTTCTCCCAGGTGCTATGTTGTATGGAAAGGGATGAAATAGACTTGCTTTGGCAACGAGATAGCCGGGGAATACCATGGGTAAATGGTCAACGTTACAAGCTACTAGCCAGCCATAACTGACTTGCCACCTCAATTCTAACAGCACACCAGTTCTTACTTGCCACGCTTCACAATGGGTTGTGCACATTTTGCCAGCCGTCATACGTTGCCCAAAACACCTGCACTATATCGTGGGAGTGCTTAAAACGGGGTTCAACATTTCCTTCCCTGTAAACCACCATCATAAGGTACCCCGATTTCTCCCCTAGTAGCAGTTTTGCTCAGTAGAAAGGAGAAGACTGATAAAATATCAAAGACTGAGCACTTTGAGGGTGACCAGATAAAAAAAAAAAAGTTTGATGGGAGTCAGATCCCCTAAAATATGTACAGTTGAGACATTGGGCTCTACAGTGAAGAGTTTGAGCGGAGAGAAAGTAAGACTCCAACACACACAGAGAAAGTTCGCTGGCATCATCTCTCACTTGTGTACAGGGTCTGAGAAACTCCCCCCACCAGCAATGGAAGACAAGAGGATTGGAGAGAGATCCAACAGGGCTAGGACCTTTCTGAAATGCATCCAGCACAATACTAATCCCATCGGAGGACCTTGACCCCCGGTCAGGTTGCATGCCAAAGTCAATGCAATCACTTAATGTGTTAATGTTAAAGGACATTTGTACCGCGCACTATCACCACCGGGGTGGTCCCCTGGCGCTCTGAAAGACTGAGGGAGAGTTAGTGAGAGGAGGGTGGAAAAAGTGCAAGAGAGCAGTGATGTGCTGTTGGCGGCCTCAGCCCGGTGGGTCCGTTGGCTGGGCTTGGGGTGTTTACGGCCGAAAGCCTTTATGTACTGTTGTGCGAGTCTGTGTGTTTTATGTTTTGTTGTTGCAGTGTAGTGAAGTGTGTGCAGTTTGTTGTGCTGTAGGTTTGTGGTTGTGTTTGGTTTGGAGTTTGAGAGGTGTATGCAGAGGAGGAAATGGTTAGTGGAATTGGTTAGTTGGCATCTCTATCCTAAATTGAAGAGTCGGGATTGCGTAGTCTCTCATAGATGGGGTGTGTGCGCAGCTTGTGCCTCAGGTTAGGTCTGAGCCCGTTCTGAATTCGTGGCCTATTTCACATCTCGCTGCCACCTCTACCAGCCTCCCCAACAACCCAACATGTTCCTCACTCCCACTCACATACCCAATGCACCTGCCAGTGTCTACACCTCAGTCTTGACAATTCCGCAGTCCAGTGGTATCTAGTTGCAGCTAGGGAAGGTTGAATCAATGTTCGAGATATTGCAGAGGTAGGGTCCTGTCCAGTCTCAAGAGCTTGTTGGTGTGTGGTTTTTATGCGGGTCAGAAGGTGAACAAGAAAGCCCTCTTATGGGACGTATTGTTGGACCATAAAAGAAAGATGTAAACCCCCTATACCCAATGGGTATTTTGTTAACATCCAAGCTGGTTAATAGAACCAATTGGGTAAAAAAAAAAAGCCGTTTCAGAAACTATGAATACAGTATGGAAAGGGATATCAATTGAAAGGCTTGCAGGGGAGGTTCATCCTTGGAACAAAAATCCTCTAGCAGCATAAAGACAGTCTGCAGTATACTAAATTGTGAAATTGGTAAAACAGACATACGCTGCGTCCCACTCAATATCAAACAGCTCCACCATGGAAGGTTTTTAAAACAAGTACTCGGACATAACGTCTATGCACTGATAAAGGACAATCACTCTCCGCAAATCTACACGCTTCAAGATATTCATTCAGTCGGCACTGGTGGGTCACCATTATGATGGCTTCTTTGAACATCTTATCCCACCCTTTCAATAATACTACCTTACTGTGAACACAAGACCATCCAACACATTGCAAGCCAGCCATAAGGATGTTAACAGGGGAACCCCATTGCTTATAGCACTGCTAATGAGACATGTATCCAAGAAACAACGCACGACCCAGAAGGAAAGCTGCTATATTTCTGCACAACTCCTCAAATTGCCATGCAGAAAGGAAATGGAGGGCAGTTGTCCATTTAGTGGGTTACCATAGATAGAGAGGGACAAGGAGGGAGACAACATTTAAAACAGTATGTCAATGTTGAAGTGTACACATGGAGAAGAGCACAAGAAAAAGACAATGAAGTCACATACATTACAAAACAAAGGAAAAAGGATAAGATGATCTTGGAGGGAGGGAACCCAGCCAAGTCGCCGTTGTGGCCTTCTCCTCGGCAAACACGAGGGTGCTGCTGGACATCAGGTGCGCAGAGGCCAGGGATCCCACGGTCATCCCACTCGCAGGATGGGTTCACAGAGCAGCGGACCTCCGGTACGTGAGCTCTTCTCCATCACCACTCCTCCAGCATACGTAACTCGCCATGTTTACGAGGAATAAAGGGGAAGGGGATGATGGCAGGTGGCTGTGCCAGGTTGTGTGGCTGGGCCTGTATACTGCGCCTAAATGCACCTTTCAGGATCTAACCCATGCAGGTCTTTCCTATTGCCTTCTTCTGGGGAGAATAGAGCAGCGCGTTTTTGCAGCTTGGAAGTGTGGACTGTTGAGTGCATGCAGCTTCTGGAAGCCCTAGTTCTACTTCCTACAATCTGGCACTGAGAATAGTAGCTTTACCCGAGCAAGTCTTCCGGAATTTCACTACCCTTGCCTGACTGACTTCTCCCTGACACCAGCATTTCTCCAGGTGCAGCCTGTGTGCAGGTTACCTTGACTCCCTAACAGCCACTCCTCGAACCACTGATTGCCCGATATCGCCTTTACTAACCCCGACGCAGCTTGCGCATGGCTCTGACGATTCTCCCGGACGATGGTGGAACTGTTCTGCACCTCTCCTGACATTCTTGATTTAAACTACTGCTAACCACTGTGCTACTCTCTTTCTGCCACCTGCAGCTTGGGGGATGGGCTGCAAGGCTGAGTGTCCAGGTGGGCTGGCAGGGGGGAAGAGGTGGAGTGAAAGAAGGTTTAGAAGCGGTAATTACATCTTGCATGAACTTGCGGCACACGGGCCGGATCTCCTTGCTCAGTGTGGCGCTGAACATCATGACCTGTTTCTCATGTGGGGTCATGCGGAAGATTTCCTGGACGTCTCTGCGCATATCTATAAGAGGCGAAAGGGAGGGCAATTAGCTCAAGAGCTTGGGCGTTCCTGTTTTTTCCATGTAATTACATAACTGGAAAAATAAGTTACCTTTAAGAAACTGCAGGGAAGACTCACATAAACTAGCAGTAAAGGCAGCAGACTTACTAATCAATCCTACCCATGTGTCCTTGACATTTCACCAAACGAGCTCCACCCATGCCGCCAAAATCAGGCTATTCAAGAGTAGCAAGTTTATATTAGATGCCTAGTTATGTCACAAGTTATGTTTCAAGTAGAAGATCTCTTGTACTTCAGGATAACCCTTAAACATACAACTCTTCACCTTTCTTGTTCGAAACAATTATTGAAGCCCCACCCCAAAAAGCACGATCATGCACACCAATTCTCTCAATGGAATAGCAATACTCACCAAGTAGTTCCAGCATCTTGTCACACTCATCCAGGATAAAGTGTTTAATGTGTTTAAGATTTAGGGTCTTGTTCCGAGAGAGGGCAAGTATGCGGCCGGGGGTCCCCACCACAATGTGGGGGCAATTCTTCTTCAGAGTGTCCTCATCCTTCTTTACGGCTAAGCCACCAAAGAAAACCGCAACCTAGCATAGAGAGGAAAGACCGGATGTAAGGTGACCAACAGCCATGTTACCGTTTATTTGCATATACACTGATTGATCAGATGCACAAAAACAAGGGGTGGACTGCACGTTGGGGGTGGGGAGATGCGTTATGGAGGAAGGTATGGGAGACACGGATGTTCCAGCAAGAGATTACACTGCAGGGTTAAAATGAGCCTGCTGACAATTTGCGGAGGGCTCGGTGCCGGAAAAGCACAGAGCCCTGCAATTCCCTGTACCTGGGCATCAAGTAAGCACTGGTGGGCACGGCAGAGAAAGGTGGGAATCCACTACTAAGAAAACTTAGAGCACAGCTAAACCCCAAGAATTTCACAGCCCCCATTTCACTTACCTTCACAGTGGGCATGTACTTCGAAAATCGCTCATACTCCTTGCTGATTTGGAACGCCAACTCTCGGGTGTGGCACATCACAAGGACTGACACCTGCAAGAGCACAGACTGGTCAGAATCCACCATAAAGGCAGACAAACACTGGCACAACCATAACGGAACCGGGAATAGAACCCAGAAAAAAGCACAGTGTGCCAAACATACTAAACTGGTGAAAACAAATGGTTAGATCATCATTAAGCACTGCTCAAATAGCTAGGGCAATATTTTCAGCCTTCCAATTCTAAATGCTTGATTAACAAGAGCAAGCAATGCTCCTTCTCCGTGCTCGACATGAAATATTAATACTGGTTGTAGGGGGAATAATTCCAAGTTACTATAGGCAAGCGTAACAGGCCACCCACGCAAAACTCCACATGCACACAGCATGCTAATTCTTAATCGCCAGAGCTAGTGCAAATTTTAGGACCTGCTGGTTCCATTCTAGCCCCATGGCTCTGTTGCCTTTCTTGGTCCGGCTGGCTCCAATTCTAGGAATAACATGCTGTACCAAAACAATACCTATTCCAGTGGTGAGCCTGCTGCCCAATCGCTTTGATCCAGCTTCGCCAACTCTAATTTCCTGATGCACAAGCTCCCATGGTGTACCGGTATTCTGCCCCCAGTGGAAGCTGCAACCATGCAGAAAGCAGTGCCATGGTCTTATTATCCCACAGTCTCACTCTGATCTGAACACGCTGTATTTATATTGGGGCTATCGTAGTCTAGCAGCTCTGCTACAATCATTCAATGTGCCTCCCTCGCTTCTGTGCGGAACATGCTGCACTAATGCTGAATGCATTCCTAAGGCTGCTGCTTTACTCCCTGTAATCCAGACAATGCAATTCTGCCATTGTCTGCCCCATGCCTTCCACCTAGTGCTGAAAGCATAGTATTTACCCCAGCCCAGGGAGACACTGCACTCCTTGGTTCTGTGCCTTCACCATGCTGAGCCAGTCTTGTGCCCAAGATCAATAGCTCTACTGCCCGAATAGCCCCCCCACTCACCCCTCAACCATTCATTCTTTGGTGATATTAATAGTTACCTGCCCAGTCACGGGTTCCAGCTGCTGTAAAGTTGCCAACACAAAGACTGCAGTCTTCCCCATGCCAGACTTGGCCTGGCACAGGACGTCCATCCCTAGGATGGCTTGAGGGATACATTCATGCTGGACTGCAAAACAAGAAAGGACATAGTGTTTATCAGGTCAATAACTTCGGACTCTTTAGAAAGCATCCTCCTGCGTAACCAGTACTACAAACCCATCAGCATTGGCATGCCTACCACCAGTATCTCACCCCATCCACCGAACAGATAAATGACTATCACACCAGCAACGCCTCATCGACAGTACCAATAAATCACTTACAGCTTCAACGCACCAAAAAAAAAAACAAAAAAAAAAAAAAACACAAGTGTCCCATTACCTCAAAGAGGTCAGGATCCAAAACAAGTCACATTTGTGCAGACATTTACCTGCCATTTCACTTCTCCAAGGCAGTATTTCATCTCAGGTGACTGGGCAGACGCGCCCTGGGTTGAGTTAAGAGTTTGCCCCCCCCCTCCCCCACTGCGGCAATCAATGCCGGGCTGCATCAGACAGTCAGCCGAGCCAAATAAAGATTTTGGGGCCTCTACCCACACACTGCTGCTTCCTGCTAGAGGAACACCCTGCGTGCTGGAGACATCAAAAAGCAGACGCAAGAAAATAAAGAACTGCAGCTGCAGAGACTGAGAGCCCAGGCCAGGCTGTTCCCCAAATAAGGCATTTAATTATTTTTTATTTTTTTAAAAGAACTTTCGTATGTTCTTAGAAACGGCTATGTTAATATTTGGATCCTTCATTTTGTATTAGTTATGCAGATTCTTAGATATGTGGATGTAAATAGTCTTGCGCTTCACCATTTTGGGGGATGGTAATAAGGGAATACAGTAGTCATTCGCTGGAGGGAGGGAGGTTGGGTGGCGGTGGGAAGGGGGGGGGGGAACAGGACAGATGAACTAATTGGTCCTAGTACATTTGGGTCATGCATACATACAGACCAAGGTACGGGGGGGGGGGGGGGGCACAAAGGCCAAGCAGGGCCCAGGTGCGGAGAGGTTGCCACTCTCATGGAGCGTAGGATCAAAGTGCAAAAGACTGGCGGGGAGCCTGGGACCTCTAAGCTCTGGGGGTGAACCAGGCAGCCAGTCAGCAATAACTGAACAGTTAGGGAGGAAAAGGAGGGTCGAGAGAAAAGGAGGTTAGCAGGGGAGAGGGAGAGAGCAGGAGGAAGACAAAAGTAAGGTCTTGAGGAGTTTCCAGAACTTAGGTGCAGCGGCTCAACACAGAGGGACAGGAAGGCTATTCCAGAGGGAAGCACCTGCAGAGGATAAAGATCTACCCCCAAATCTGTTTGTGAAAGCGGCTCACCCAAAGAGTTAGAACTCCAGAGGGAGAGTATTTAGAAAGAGCGTTGTAAGCCTTGTGGATAATACAGAGGGTCTTGAACTTAATCCTTGCAGCCACGGGGATCAGTGGAGGGATTTCAGCGCCAGAGAGATGTGGTCCCAAGGCTTGAGGCCAAGAATAAGTCTTGCGGTTCTGTTCTGGATGAGTTGTAGAGGACAGAAAGTAGAAGTAAGAAGATTGAGAGGCAGTTGAATTAGTCCAGCCTAGAGAGAACTAGGGCTCTCGATGTGATGAGCCTCTGGGGGAAAAGTGAGAACAGGTAGAATACCTCGGAGGAGGTGCAGTTGGTAGTAGCACTTTTTGCAGATGTCCGACATATGCGAAGAGAAGGATAGCAGATTTGATGCAGAACAATTGTACCATGGTGAACCCTCGATTATGGCGACAGCCAGCCCTTCGTGGAAGTGAGTGAACTGCAACTTGGCAAGTTGATGGATATTGCTTTTACGGGCTTGTGTTTCCATGCTGTTGATTTTTGCATTTATATCTGTTTTCGAGTGGGCATCAAACCCATTCTGCGCAGCATCCTTCCCAATAAATTTCCCACTATTGTGCCGCATTACATTGAGACGGTTATTACTTGTGCATATGTAAATAAGGGCACAAACCAGTCACCCTCAGCTTGTTGGTACTAACCTTCTCTCCGGCAGAAAATCAAGCCCTTCATCCCAGGAAATAACTTCAGATCTGCTGTCCAAGACTTTGGTCCTCTTCCATCTGCTCCACTTAGCTACCCTCAACTCTCGATCTGCCAAACTCCTTAAAGACCGAGACACCCTGGCTCTCACCGAGATGTGATTCAGTGCCAGCTTTGTCACTAGTTTGGACACTCCTCCCCGAGGGCTACAATATCCTCTTCTAGGCCCAGGTCAAACCGGTCTGGGGGCAGGATTGCTCTGATCTTCCCAGAGAGGGTTTCTGCTATTATAACCACTCAGGCCTACTCCTCTTTTGAATGCCTTGTCTGCAGGCTTGGTGTCTCTCCTGGTCTCTCTGACTCTGGCCACAATCTACAGGCCCCCTCGTCAGGTCTCCCACTTCACTTTTCTATGAATGGGCTGGCCTCACTTCTCTCCTTGCCTCTTCCAAGCTTCTCTTCAGAGACTTCAATATTCACCTAGACCTCCCAATGCGGCCTGTGGGCTATTCCACAACCTTTCTTCCCTACGTTCCGATGCACTCAGCCAGACACCTTGGATGCTCTCATCTCTTCAGACATTCTCATCTCAAACCCCCTCGTTAATCCTCTCTCCTGGAGATAATGCTCTCCTTTCCTCTCACATGGACCTCCTGGGCCCCCTGGCTGAGCCACCGCTGTGATGCTGGAAATGCATCGGAGGGGCATGGCCTCCGTATCCTTGTCCTTTACTGCTTTCTATTGTGTGTTCTGTCATGTTTTCCGTGCAGGAGTTCATGTGGGATGCCTGGCGGTGCAGCTCTCTTGGTTTGGTGAACAGACCCATGGGATACCCTTATGGCACCCATGGGTAGGGGTACAACCCTGTGCCCCTAGTGTATGTTTTTGGGCAGCTAAGTGTGGCCCACAGAGCAGGGTACGGGCCGGTGGCAGCTTCGTGCTGAAATGACTGGTGCCCTGAGCGTCCTCCATTTTGTGATGCCCAGGCCCAGTCACTGGAATCAGTAGATTCCCGATGGAGACAAAATGGCCCCCAAAGACTGTTGCCTTCCATCACCTGTTAACTTGATCTTCCCCGAAGTCCCGGGAAGCCCTGCCTCTGTCCCTTCCGCCTGACTGGCTGTTCAGTGAAGTTCCATATATGGTAATGTGGGGGAAATGCCAACCAGACTGGCTGGAGCCTTCTCAACGACTGTATGGTTTGGGTACGCCTGTGGGTGGGACCTGGGTGACTGGAGTGTGTGACGAATACGCATTCTATGTTGTGGATGTCTAGTATCTGGTGTTTGACACAATGGTTGAGACAGCTCTGCCCGAAACAGGCATGAAGTGTTGAATGGCTTGGTACTTGTCCCAATACGCATAACTTGTTGCGAGTGTTGGAGGGAAGTGAATGGCCTGAATGCACTGTGTACCTGATATGCTGCCTCCCTGCATGAATGCCCTTAGTCGTGATTGGATGCTTGAGTGTGACCCAGCGGAATGAGAGATCAACAGTACTCTGGGGACCCCTCACTGCTAGGAATCGTGTTCAGAAGCTGAAGTCCACTACGACGAGTAACAAGCTTGATCTTGAAGCCCTGCTGGACGAGAAGAATTGCGGTTGCTCTCCTTTGCAATCTGAAAGCTGCTGTGCCTCAAGGACTGACCCAGAGAGGACCTGGTAAGGCGCCCTCTTCCCGACCTACGAGGGACCATCGTGCACAGCTGATCTTTGCCTAAACTCCCTGGTAGACAGGCTGCCGACCCGATAAGGGGATTGCTGCGGAACTCCAAGGAGAAGCGCCCGGACTGTTGTCCGCCACTGTTGACGACCGCCGCCGCCGACTGGAGCCGCCGTGCTCCCGTTTCCCAAGAACTTCATTGATCCCAGGACGCTCTCGTCCACATCGTCGCCACTGTATCCTGCTGAAGAAGGCCTGACCGTCGACACGCAGAGGAGCATCCCCCGGTGGGTTTCCCGCCACCCAAAGACCACAGACGCCAATGACTTGACACCCTTGCTGGGCCACAGTTCTTCAACTCTTTGCGGTCCAGAACTATCGACACCGAGGTGCCCCGCACGCCTCTTCCTTGCAGGACGTTTACGCTTCATAGTCAACGAGCACCGCTAGGAACAACGCGGCCAATTCACCGTCATAGCTCGACCTGTTCTCCGTCGGACGTTTGACGACCTGTGACTCCTGCCTGAAAGGGAGGACACTCAAGAAGGGCAGTCGATTCCCCGACGCGCAACGCTACAACGCCAGGTACTTTGGGGCTGCAGAACTATTGGAAAGTCTAGTGTGAATAATATATGGAATGGGCTTGTATCTTTCTTCTACAGGTTGCCGTGTTGGGGGAGGGGGGAGAGATCTCCACACAACTGTGTCTAGGTAACGGGGCCAGTATTCTGCCAACTGCTCAACCATCTTGCTTTCCTTCCTCCCTCCCTCTACTGCTGGTTTCCTCTTTATTTTGATTTGTGTGTCATTCTGACCGTATGCACTTTAATGAGATCTGATAACGTTAGTGGTACCACTTAGAACTGTATATATTTACCATTGTTGATTTCTGAGTACAAAAGTGAGTTATCGTGATGGTGTACGTGACCTTGAATATTAATTATATAAAGACTGTTTTAACCGATACAGTGTGGACATTCCTTTGTGGGTGCTTGGGGACTACACTGTACTTAAGAACCAGCTAGCATCACCTCCTGAGAAGCTAGGCCTGGATTGCTCGACCACAACTACCAATATTAGAGAATCTTGGCAGGGGTCTCTGTGTCTCTCCTCTACCAAATAGAGAGCGAAGTACAGACCCCCTCCCTCCGGTCTTTACACCCAGCCTCCAGGATTTGACCTATGAAGCAAGTGTCAGTTGCTGCTTTTGCCGCTGCCTTCACTACCCCTCCAACTCCTGCCGCAGACTCACTCCGACAGCCCTTACTAACCAACTCACCATCTCAAACACTCTGGACATCCTCGACCTGAGCAGGAGGTTACACATGAAACCTGCCTCCAAATGCAATTTCTGGTACGACTGACATGGCCGTTCTGCTCGACTGCTCTGCACTTGCGTTTCAGAAGTGGCAGGCCTCGAGCACATCCTTTGACAACAAACTGGCCCACCGCCTACTCCAAAGCAATACAGACTATCCGCTCAAAGAAGAGGGTCTGTATCCAAGCCAGCATCTGTGGCCACCAACACGGCAGAACTTTTCAAAATCTGCCAGGAACTCGCCAACCCACCTGCAATCTCCACTTCTCTGCCTTCCCTGGCACTCTGCACTTTTCTGGCCTCGCTCCATTTCTAAAACGCAGGAAATCTTGTCCTCACATCTACTCCGCACCAGTCTTCCTCCCCTTCTCTCAGGCCTCCCCTTCTACTCTTCTCCCATAACACCTGATGAGGTTACTAGACAAGTCCGCTCTATGAAGGTCTCATCCAAACAGGTGCTCCCCTGCTCTTCCAGAACCATCAAGGACAACACTGTATTGTCTCCCTTGCTGCAGACTTGGCAGATTCTGCAATCACTCTTTGTCACTGGATCCTCCCACCTCACTCCTCAAGAACTCCAGTGTGCAACTACTGCACAAAAAGCCTTCTGCCAACCACTCCTGTCCAGCCAACTACCGCCCCATTCCCAAGACCCTCTTGCTGGGCAAACTCTTGGAGAAGCTGGCCATCTCCCAGCTTATCCAACAGGCTGAATCCATTGGTCATCTCCACAACCACCAGCCTGGCTTCAGAGCTGCTAGTGAAGACCTACTCTAATCTCGAGTCAAGCTCTCCTTCAGTTCTCATCTTTCTTGTGCTGTCAATAATGGCACCCTGATAAATCAGCTTTGCGATACCCTTGGCATCATGGACATGGCTCTGGACTTGGTTCAACTGGGCCATTCTCCCTCTACCATTTTATTTAGATTTGTAGAGCGCACTGCAGCCCGCGAGCATCGAGGCGCTATAAAGTGAGCATAGGGAGGCTTGATTCAGGGTTACATAAGCTGCTGCCCAAAAGTTTGCTTACTGGCGAGTACAAGATACAGGTAATGACAGTTGCTACAGAAAGGCTACATTACTGACTGTGCAAAGAAGAGCAAATACATGGTGGAAATCGTTTTTAGACAAAAAGCCTAGTTTTGATGGCCTTGTGAAAGGCTTCATGAGAGTCAATTGTCAGCTCACTCTACACCTGCAGAGTCCCTCAGGGCTCATCCTCTTGCCTTGGATAACATCTACCTGGCTCTTCTAGCCCAAGTGATCTCCACCGCAGCTGTCCTTCAAGCTTCCCTCCTCCGCCTCCTCTTCCTCTCATTCTTGACTGCCTGCCTGCTATTCAGGGACGGTGCTCTGCTAACGATCGCTGCCTTAATTCCAGTAAGACTGGATATCCTTCTCATTGTGACCCAAGCTCCCCCTTTTCCCTCCCACACTCAGGCCACCCTTCAAAGGCCCCCTCCTGTGAGGCAAAAAACTCCCATCATGGACCCTGCCAAGAAGACCCACTTTCAGCTGCACCGCCTCAGAGGCTGGACTACTGCAACAGCCTCTTCCTTAATCTGCCCAACACCTCCCTTCAACTAATCCAGAATAGGACTGCAAGACTTATCCTCAAACCCAAGGACTGCATCTCAGCCCTATAATCTCTCCACTGGCTCCCGGTTGCTGCAAGGATCAAGTTCAAGACCCTCTGCATCACCCACAAAGGCTTTCTGGGGCCTGGGACCACTCAACACCCATCTCTCCCCAAATACCTCCCTGTTAGAGCCATATCGCCGTCTAGCTCCAAATCTCTGCAAATCAGATGCTTCACCAGGCGGGGTGGGTGGATCTCTTGTCTGCAGGTGCCTTCCTCTGGAAGGGTCTCCCTGCCCCGTTCAGACTTGAGCCCGATCGCCAGTTTCAGAAGCTTCTCAAGACCTTCCTTTTATCGTCTTCCTTTCCTCTCCCCTGCTAATGTCACGGTCTGGTTCCTACAAAGTTCTTCAGTACACCCCCCCCCCCCCCCATTACCAGTCTACCAATGCACTCCAGACACCCCCCCCCTGCAACCTGCACTTGCCCCTGGTGCCCCTCCCGCTGCACTTGTCTGGCTGGGCCTGCACCCTTGTACCCCTTGCAGCCCCTGGCACTTTTTCTTCACAGGCTCTTCCATCCAGACCGGCCCTCCCCTCCATTTCTCTTCTGGCACTTGCACATTCCGAACGTCACAAGGCCAAGTAGGATTGTTTGTTTGTCCTCCCATGTTCCCCCAGCCTTCTGTCTTGTGGCTTGAAGTGTATAGGCGAATTATAAATACCCAATAAATAAAAATAAAATAGTACCAAGGTCCTTCTGGAAGGTCGTGTGGCAACTTCCCTGGCAACCTGTTGATGGGGCCTGCATGTTGCAGCAATTACCGCACTACCAATAGGACACATCGACCCGGCCCTCATGGAACTGCACTGGCTCCTGCTGCACACATGTATTCTCTTCAAACCCTGCTGCATCATCTCCATTAGGAGAAAGCACATTTGCAGACCGACGTCAACTCAACTTGTGCAGGAAGGAAATAATCAGAACATATGACTTCACAGTCTACTCCCACAAACTTTCCATCTTGCTTCTTTCAGAAACAGCTCAAGACCCTCCTGCTCAATGAATGGCTCAACACCTAGGTCCACACACCTTCCACTCCCCTTTATCATGAGACTGGGTGATCTGCCACCCACCTCCCTTTCCTGGTCCCATGCCGCCCAAGTGCCTGCCCCATACCCCCCCAGTGTCAGCTTCCAGCTCCATTGTATTGGTGCTTCCTTCAAAAAACTATTCTGGGTTTGCTTGGCAAAAGCTGCCTTATGCTCCTACAGCCGAAGTCTTAGCTGGCACTAGCACGAGTTTGATTTGAGATGGAACAGAGCCTGCCAACCTACATACGAAGGAAGTCGAAAGGGGTGTCTGGGTTCTTAAAATCTCAGGCAAGTGTTTCTGAACCACAAGTTCTTGCCTCATATCTAACCCACAGCCTATGCAGGGATCGAAATAAGGATTGGACTAGCAGAAACAGAAAGCCACTCTGAGTTATTCGCCGTCTCTCAGTAAGGAGGAGATATCTGTTGGGATCCAGGAGCTGTTACATAAACATTAACTCCCATAAAATGGGAACTAACTTTTCTAATATATGTTCAATGTTAAAAGGTATTTGTACCGCGCACCGTCACCAACTGAGTTGGTCCCCAGGCGCTGTGGCGGATCTGCAAACGATAAAGGTGGGATGAGTTAGTAAGGTGAAGAGGGAGTAGGATATTGAGAGGAGTGGTGTTCTGTTGGCAGCTTCAACTCGGTATACACTGGGTGCTGAGCTTTGGTGCGGGTATTGGACCGGTGTCAGTCCGCGTGTGCTGTTGGTGCGGCTTATGTGTTGTTGCACATATATGATAAATTATAGTATTCTAGATGTGTCTTAATGTTGATGTATAAACTTTCCCAACAGATGTAATGTCACATAGGCATGTTTGCATAGCACCAGTTGGCACGGGGAGAAGGAAGTAGCCGCTGGTTGCTGTCGGTGTCAAGTCAGACTCTGCTAGGCCTTAACCATGAGGTAAATAGCTCCAAGTAATTCCAAACCCTGTTAGGATAATGAATGGTGTCTCCGGACTGCCCTCTTCGCACATCTGCCAATTCCCAGATCCTTGTGGCATGTAGGGCGAAATGCATCTATTCGGCAGACAAAGAAAACTGGACCAGTCTCCAAAAGGAGACCAGGTTGCATGGACTTTTCTGGAAGTTTCTTTGACTTAGATGTTCATGCCCTTTAGCATGCCATGTTGTATTTAGCATGCCATGTTGTAATCAGTCATATGTGGTTTCGGTGTGTCTACCCATCGAGACCTGGCTGCTCAAACGCTACATTCCCAAAAAAAAAATATCACCTACGCACAAATCAAATCCCCAAACCGCAACCCCCCCCCCCCCCCCCCAAGACACTGCACACCTTTACAACCAAAATAGATGGCACACCCAAAGCCAACACATACTAGCACCACGGGCACACGAGGACATATGCCTCCATCAAGGGGGCAAAAATTCAAGCTGCAAGCCAACCACAAAAACAGTCACTTGCCACCTCAACTGTATACATGCACACAGCACACAATTTCTTACTCGCCAAAAATCACTAGTCAATGGCTAGCGGCGAGTGCAGGGGTTGCACCCTAGGTTTTTGACAAAGAACGCCTATAAACTAACCCCCACAGCCAGAGCTCATGATACTTCATCATGTGCCAAAACAGCAAAGATATCGTGCATCATCTCCTCTCACCATTAACCTCACACCCCACCTGTGTTTTAGATCCCTCAACACGTCTGGAGAGCATGCAAATGCCAGCAGAGAACAGAGTTAATATAAGATACCATAACTACTTCTGTACGAGGTTAAAGAACAGGGTCTGATGTATTAGGAGCATCACGGGTTTATACACAAACTGCTGCATCCAAATCCTTCACGGCCAACAGCATAATGCCATTTGCAAAGATTCCAAAAGGGACAAAAGCCTACCCCCTATACATGCAAAGTCATATCTATTGGCTTTGCCAAAGCATATTTGCCTGCAAAAAAAAAAACAAAAGCCTGGTACTCTTGAAATACTGAAAAGAACCTGTTTTTTCAAATCGTAGGTTTGGCTAATCGATGACTCCTGAAAGCTGCAACATGCAACGGCATGAAATAATCGTGCAACGGCATAAAAGCGGACATGTTCTGCCTCTAAAGAAAGGGTTTAGGCAGTGGTTTGCCAGCACTGGAAAGTGTGCAGGACAGCAGAAGCAAACCAGTGGCTTCATCAGTCAATAATAAAATGCGAGAGAAAAACTGATTTGAGTACAAGGATGGCAATTCACATCACGCAGCCAACACACATCGTAATTCCAAACGCCAGTCTGATAGTGCACCATGCATCATGGAGCAGAAGTGGGACGACTCTAACCGACAGGAGGTCAGCAAGTGCACACTGGTGGCATCATACCTTCAGAGGGGTGCTCAAAGCCACAGTCCACTATGGCACGGAGCAGCTCGGGCTTTAGCAGGAAGTCACGGAATCCAGAACTGTGGATGGAGACATAAGAACCCTTCACTTCCTTCTTGGCAGGGATCTCTGCAGTGTCCGCTCCTGCCTGGTTCTCCACCTCGTCATCTTCATAGTCCAGGAGCTCATTGTCCACATCATTCTCGGCCATAGTACCCAGGATTAAAAAAACGAGCCGGTGGAGGTTATACAGCAGATCTGGCAATGTATCTTCTGCGAAGGATGAACAAACAAAAATTACTCACACGCAGGTGACCTTTTAAGCTCCGCGAAAAGACAGACAGGGGGGAGAACACTCACTGGCCCAACACATTACTTCCACATGAACGACTCGACTGGGGCTGCAATAACTGCATATGCTGTTTCTGCACACCCCTCATTCATCAGTCAAGGGCGATAGATCGATGGTCATCTTTACACAAAGTGCTATTGTTTCATGTTTTGCATCACATGGCTGCTTGCTGGGGCACAAGTTAATCAAAGAGGTGGAATGGCGCTAGGGTAAGCCACGCAACTGCACCTAAAGCAGTAATACACCAACTAAACAAAAACAACTATCCTTTCAAAGCAGTGACCAGTTGGTAGAAACAGGATAGGTTAGAGGTTGGATCAGTAGCATCTTTACAGCTGCCATTGCATCTCATAATACAGGTCTACACGCACCAAGTTTGATGTTACTGCAGGATGTAGCAAAAAAATATGCCCCTGCTACTTCACCCACACAGCTCCATGGGTCATTTTGGACAAATAGTGCCAATGGAAGAAACGACCACTATTACTGTCGGATCCAAAAAGTTAAAATGTATATTTGAATGCGAGTAACTAGGTGGGGGCAAGGCCTCCTGTCATCCTCCGTTGCGCGCCTGAGAAGGGCCCTACACGCAGCCGCACTCCTCATCAAGGGTCTACACAGATCGGACCAAATCACCCCAGCCCTCATCGACCTGCACTGGCTCCCACTGCATGCACGAAACACCTTAAAAATTCTTGCTGCATCATCTATAAGGCAGTCGCCCTCAAGCCACCCAGATATGAAGAAAATCTGCACCTCCGGTGGACAGCGCACCACCAGAAGCAGTACACACGCAGACTTGAAATACGCTGCAGCAAAAAGGAAAGGACCAGAAAGCAAGCCTTCTCTGCCCACACCCCAAGACTACGGAACCTCCTCGCCGTTGGCATCAGACTCACCCCCACGCTCCTACAATCAGAAAAGAACCCAAACCCACCTCTTCAAGCAGTCTTTCCTCAACACCCAGGCCATCACGTTGTTCCTTGTGCCACCTGACTAGATGACACCCCCCACGGTCCGCAGTACAGCTGTACCTCTGCACTGTATCCCTACCCCTGCTGTATTATCTGTTCTGTTACCACTGATAAGCGCTCGTATGCATTTGTATTGGTTTATACCTCTGTAAAGCACTGTTGCTTCTCAAAGCTAGGCCCGCGCTCAAATACATAAACGGGTGCAAAGAAATATACAAGAAAGTTTTGTTTTATAGGTATAATAACGCACACTACGGGTTATCTTAAGAATCTTTTAAAAATTATACTGCTGTATACGGTACACAATTCCCACGTGTAAATACCATTCTACACGGCTGGAGGGTGTAGCGGCCTCCTGGTCATCGGGAGGTCCAGAACAGGGTTTTTAACCACATGGTTAAACCCTCGGCCCAGGCCTGCTCAGAAGCATTAGGCCGCCCGCTGAACCGTCATTACCGAGGTACGTGCGTGCCCGCACCCCCGTTCTCAACTCCCTTCCCACTGGCCTTGCGCTTTCTTCGTCCCTCGTGGGTACTCACAGTGCCCCATCGCAGTTGCCGCCGTGAGAAGGGACTACAGGTGGCAATCTTATTTTGTAGCTTTTTATTCAAGTCGAGAAAAACAAACGCCGTTTCTCAACCGATTAGTATCAAGGGGCATTACTTAGCACGATATTTCCCCCACAAGTCAGGGTTTATTGCCAAAGTATTCGCGCAAAGCTTTGAACAACATTCCAAAGGTAGTCCATATTATGAGACCCAATGAACTTCAAGGTTCCCAAGCGGATGTTAGAATTGACGACTGGATAGAAAAGATGTGCTCAGAAATGGAGTGAGCAAGATTAAGAACTGTGCTTTGGCTAACAAATGTGAGAGGACAGGTTTCTAAATCAGGCAGTGGTTAAGCGCTATTTGGGAATAAAACATTTTAGGGAGTAAAAATCAAGTCTAATTCCCACTGAGTTAAGTGAATAAAGGGAAATGTTTAATAATTATTTTTCAACTAGTTATTCATGCACATTAAAAGGATACACGCTTAGCCCTCCCTAACTATTGTAAAAGTAGATTTTCCTGTGGAACTACATGTACTACTGGTCTAAACAGATCTATGGAGCTGTGTGGGTGTAAGTAGGGGCACGTGGTTCTAGGTGTCACTTTCCTTAATTTTAGTTGGGAGTATGTTTATTCTTATTTTTGGGGGTATTGGTCTTTTTTTTTTTTTCAAGAAGTCAAAGTGCCAACACACCCCATATCTGTCGGCTAGATTCAGGTATGGCTATGTATTACATGCCATTAATAGCATGGAATAAGGCCACGGCATCAGGAAGTATAAAGTTAAAAACCAATATCCATCCATCCATGAAAGAGAAAATCCTGCCAAAGTTGTTCCTCCCTTTCATAGCTTCCATCCAGGGTCAGCTGCTTCTGAAACTTCTCAGCAGAGGGCATCTACCCGATGCACCATCGATGGCCCCCGCCCACTCTCGAGCATGACGTCACCAACTATATATAGCATGCACTGCGCAGTTTTTTTATTGCTTGGCTGATTAAATCAACCTTTCAATTTACAATATAACCATACATAAATCGACTAACAAAAACATTCGCAACTACATTCTATCATAAAAATTAGATGTTAATATGCCTTAATAAAAAAAAATTTACAGCGAAAATAAAAGTGTTCTATATTATTTTCACTAAAAAAAAAAAAAAAAAACCAATACACTTCTCATTTGAATTTGTGGCATGCATGGGTAAATCAAGGCAGAGCAGTCTTACTTCATATGAAATGGAAAACTATTACACACTCGCAATTGATATTTTGCCACACAATCTTATTTGGAGCTTTCAAAGATGGTATCCACGGGCCTTACACTTGTTTGTACTCTCTAATCGCTTAGAAGTAGACATTATGTCCATCAGTAGTTTAATTCATTTGATCATAAGTTACAATGCGGTCAGTTCAAAGCTCTTTATATATTGAATCGTCGCAATTCGAATTGCAACTGCTTGTACAGAATATATTCATCATCACTTGTTCTAGTTTAAGAATGGCCCAACGTTTTAGGAGAAGAGGGCGTAATACATGGAAATTCACTTGAGGGGCAGGATGGGAGGGTCGACGAGGAATACATGGGGGGTGGGGACATCCAGTCACAAAAACATTATAAAGAACATTACCAGGGTTAAGTAATGGGATTGGGTCCTTCCACGTATTCCTCTTCTTTGATAGCCTCCCAAAGCAGTATCTTATTGGAGGTGGGAAGAGATTTTATTTTTCATTAACGCTGTTTAATACAGCCTTCAAACCTCACCTCTTGACCAGATGCAGAGTCCAGGCAATAATTTGCGCGAGTATGAATATAGAGGACCAGGTTGCAGCATAACAAGCCCTGCATTGGAACCCCTCTAGTGGAGTGTGCCGGTAGTCCAACCGGGACGTCTTTACCCGCTAGGCTGTAACATTCTGATATTCAAAGGATAATCCAGAGGGACATGGCGTGCTTGGTTACAGCTAAACCTAGCTTGTGCCTGGTATACCCGATAAAAAGCTGGTCATCTTGCCTAAGCTCTGCCATTCTAAAAGGTGTAAAAGCTCAAGGCCCTTTAGGATCAAGACGACAAAGGGGTGCGTGGTGGGTAAAATGTAGGCAAGGCAATTTGTTGTGCTAGATGAAATTCTTACTACCTAGCGCCCACGAGGAATTTTAACACAAGTTTCAGACCACAGCCGGGAACAATGAATGAACAGGAGGGAAACGGTCCCTTCAGAAATGGGCCACAAAGGGATCTTCAAGAACGATCCTTGCTCTGAACGCTTAAGGATAGAAAGCACTGCCTTTGCAATCACAACCTGTAGCCCCCGATGGGCCAAATGAAGTAACATTTTTAAAAAAATGTATAGCACCACCAGTGTCATACAGGTGAACGGGTCTACATTCTTATCTCTGCACCAGCTACAAAACCGATTCCAACAGCAGCGGTATGGAGACTGTTGCTGGTCTACTGGCCGAAAGCAACACCTCCATTCCATCTTCCGGGAGGTCCCAATTCCAGAATCTCACCCCCTCAGAAATCAGGCATGAAGGTTCAGGGTCCAATGCAACCGTCCTCTTGTGATAGCAGATAATCTTTTGGGAAGATGAATTAGATGGCAGATGGCATGTCCAGAAGGTTCGGGTACCATGTTCTCCTCGCCCAATCCGGGGGCAATGAGGACCATGGACTTCTCAAATGTACTCTACCTCCTGAGTGAGGAATGACGGGGACTGGAGGAAACCTGTACAGGAGTGGAAAGTTCCAGTCCACAGGTTGCCACTGGACGCGAATAAGTCCACTTGAGGGCGAAGATCTCGCTTGAAGGACTTCCTGCTCTAGCTTCCACTTGCGGGAGATTGCTTTGCCTGCTTAGAGCATCTTCCGCTGACCCCCCCCACTCTCCATTGAAGTGCCCAAACCAGAGCTGCATTGTGTCTCTGCAGTGATAGTGACCCTACACTACCTCTTGTGTTGAGGTAACGTATGGCCAATGTGGTGTTCGGCATTATTAGGACATTGCTTCCCTGTATGGAGGGCAGAAAGGCCATCAGCGCTAGTCCGGCTGCCCTCAGCGCCCAGCAGCCGAGTGTGGTTTGGACTCCGATGGAACGACTGCCGATAATAGGTGGTGTGATCACCGCAACCCACGAGCGAGACATCCCCAACTACTCTAACCTCCAGCCATGGCCTCCAAAAGGGTACCCCTGTCAACACATTCTCCTCGCAGGCCGACCACAGAAGCTCCTGCTTGACCTGAAGTACATCCGTTACTTTGCCAGAGAATTGCAACAACTGGCATCCAAGGACCCATTGAAGAGACCTCATTCTTAGCCGGGCCACTGGCACCAGAAAAATGCAGGATGCAATGAGAAAATCAAAGGCCGGTAGACATTGGGCGCATTGAAACTTCATGATCATCTGCTAAATTTATTGAAGCTTTTGAGGGGTACCGTGTGGAACTTCTTGTAATGGAAGGAGAAGCTCAGCGTGTGGATAGAGTGGAAGGTGATGCCGAGATGCTCTATGACCGTTTTGAACGGGTGCAGATTAGACAATCGTCCATTATGGGGTAGATGTGAATCCCCCCCACCGAGACTTGCAGCCACTACCTCCATCAACCTGGTAAACATGAATGGCAGAATGCTAAACAATGGTGAACCTCAGGTACTTCTTGCGATGGATAGGCACATTAAAGTAATGTTAAAATCTAATGCTGGAGCATCTGAGAACGTGTGACCCTCTTGAACTTGTCCTTTCTGAGGAACGTGCTCAAGCATCTCAAGTCCAAGATGGGCCTCAATCCTCCATCCTTCTTTGGGATCAAAAATATACAGGAGTACCACCCTCGGTTCCTCTCTACCACAGGCAGCGGCTCTAGGGCACTTTCTCCAGCAGGGTGTCAAGCTCCTGCAAAACGAGCAGATCCGGAACTTTGAGAGTGGGCAATCAGGAGGCCTTCTAAAGATTGGTAGGCAGTAACCTTGTGCTACAGTCTGCAAAGCCCAAGCATCAAAAGTAATGCCTCGCCATTCTTCCAAATGTTGACCCAGCCTGCCCCACCCACTACAGTCCTGGGGACCACAGCCTCAGAGGTTTTTGCATTCTTGTGGCGGCAGCTGATGGTAAGGAGGCTGTAGCTGTTTGAGTGGTTTTCCATCCCAACCTCGTCCACCGCGACTGGTAAGGAGTGGGATGAGGGAGCCCAGGGACTACACAGAGAATAGGGTGCAGTGAATGTGCGCAATAGGTCATAGCCATTTGAACATTCTGTCCATTTTGTGTGTGGGGGGCGTGGGCTGCCCAATTTTTGCTTGGCGGGGGGGTGGAGCCAACAAAGTTTGAAGACCACTGCCCTAATCCATGATTTGGAGGGCATCATCCACTACCTGCATGGTGACCGTCTCCATGCTTGGGACAATCCACTGTTTGATAATGGTTTAGGTGTTGATCGATTCTGACAAGTGGTTGTGTAGGGACTACTTTTTCCCAATCAACAGGCGGTGCATAATGTGCCAGCAGTCAGCCAGGTCATCTAGGCATCGGGCTCTTTCAAAAGAGGTTGTAGGAGACCAGTCTTGAGGGTGTCTGGAAATGACCCTTCTGTGATGGATGCATTAAGTAGCAAGCGCATTGAGCTCCGTGCAGATCAATTGATTAATAATGGAGGCCAGGATATCGGAAGTAGGTTTCAGAGAGGGAATTGTTTTTAGGACTCACCCAGAGCAGCAGTGTGCATGCTAGAGTGCACAGGGGAAGGGAATCCGGAGGCACCAATGTTATTCAAGGTTGATTTGATGATCTGTCGGATTTTGTCTGTTTTTTCAACAGTTGATATAGTTCAATTTTTACTGAGTTGCTTGCACCTCAGTGTCAGGTGAAGGGTTTGTACAATACTGGAGAGGTTGGTGACCGTGCCATGGTTACGGTTTTAGCACCATCTTTTCTCTAGGGATCCAATTGAGCATTTGATGATGGCGAGCTCAGGTCTGTACCAAAGGTGGATTGCTTGGTCTTAGCCTGGGTGGCGTATAAGGGGGCAGGACCATTCATCAGATTCATAGAGTTGTTGAATAATTCTAGAAGGACAAAGTCATTCCCTTTGGTGGGGAGGTCTGCAAACGTTGCTTCTAGTTCCGGAAAGCCTGTGAATGTGTGGCAATGAGTGGTGTGGTGTTTAGCTTGACCTTTGTGGGTTGTGGTCAACAGAAGTATGGCAGCGATTGGGATAAGGATTTTTGGTTTGATTCATATATATTGTTGCTTCTTCTGTTCCCCGTTTGATGTATTCTTGTTAAACTGTAAAGTGCCTTGGATTTAAATACAAATAGGGGCTGCGCAGAGGGGGGGGGGTAAAGAATAAGTCTAGGGTGTTGCATTCGTTTGTGGGGTTTTGCATAACGTCCATGATATTGGAAGTGCAAAAAGTGTGCTTTGACTGTGGTTGACACATTAAAACGCTGGGACGTTAACATCTCCATGAAAGACATTTTAAGTGTGCGCTTGTTTGGCAGAGAAAAGCAAGCTGGAGATGTTGGCAATTAAGTCACTCCCGTCAGGTGGTTTGTAGATGAGGTGAACGGTAATGGATTCCTTGTAAAATAAAGGCAAAAAGCAGGTGAGTTATTGAAATTAGATTGTTCAGTGAGAGGGGACGATGGATAAGAGGCAATCACTCCTGTAGAAGACGCTGACTACATACAAACATGTTTCGGTGACAAAGAGGGAGTCATGGTTGTACGTGAGAAGGTCGATCTCTGTGGCGTGAGCGACTGCAGAGGGAACACAAGCACTAAACAGCATGAGGGGCATGGTTTGAGGGTGTTGGATCGGCAAGGGCAATGTTGGCTAGAGATTGCTGGAGCTGCCCAGGGTGGTTGGACATTTGAACCTTAGCAAGGGTAGGAGATGGGCAGTGCAATCAGAGGTACAGCATCGGTCAATTTGAACTGTCTGGATTTTCCTATTGAATCTGCATTAAGTTAATGAATGTAGGGTATATGCTGCAAGATACAATTTTAGCATGGGGTATCCAAATCCTCCCACTGGGCATTGAAGAACATCCAATAGAATTCTTGCTTTCCCCCCCTTGAACCCGACAATTGGCTTTGCTATAAGTTTCAGCATACTTAATAAACAATTTTGGAGATAAAGTATTTTTAATAGCCCTAATCTTCCCCCAGAGCCTGAGTTTGATTTGCCCCTTTCTTACGTAATGCATCCATCTCCATTAATTTCATTTGATTATTATGTCAACATCGGATAAAAGTCCGTCATTTGGATGTCCAAATATCTGAAAACTTACTGGCCCATGAATTGTGGATCACTCCAAGTAAAAGTTGGTGGCATGATATTGTTACAGGGAATAACTGACAATCAGATAATCTCCCAGTTAAGACACCCATCAGTAAGTGAAAGGAATATTACACATCAGAAAATACGTGCCTAGAAACACTTGTGTACAGCCACACATCATATACTATATCACCCGAACAAAGCAGAACTTTTGAAATAAAAGGCACCATTCGTAAAGCACTTATTAGGATCACTGCATATCGAAATGACCAAGAGTTCAATAAAAAGGGCAAACAATACAAGGGGGAAATAGACACCCCTGCTGTGCACCTAATTTATTGCCGCTGAAAGATACAACCACTGTCCTCTTGGGCGAGATTACACAGGGTATCAACGGCTCCAGCCAGGCAGGGTACACCCCTAAGGAACTGAAGCAAGCCACTGTCGTTCCTCTTTTTAAAAAACCCTCTCTGGACACCACTTCCTTCTAGTTTCCATCCGATCTCATCAATACCCTTCTTTATGAAACTTCTAGAGGCTTTGATCTCTCCACTCCTCTCCTCCTATCTGGAGGCCTCAGGCTTCTTCGATTCATTCCAGTCAGGATTCCAGCGAGAGCACAGTGTCGTGGTGTCTGTTCAGGAAAATATGGCTAGGCTGGTTGATGCGGGTGGGTGCCCTGATACTACTCGATCAGCAGTATTTAACACTGCCGACCACCCCACCCTGTTGGCTCGGCTTGCCCAGACGGGCATTGCTAGCCTGGTTCACCTCATTCCTGGATGAGAGAGCCCAAGTACTCCTTTCTTTACACACCTGTGTTCCCCCTCTTGTGGTGTCATTTAGGGCCGCTGCCTTGTCACTGATGATACTTAAAATATACATTCAGCCAATTGAGTGTCTCATCCACTCCTTCTGCATTAGATGCTACTCATATGCTCATGAAATCCTGATTCGGTTTGACCGGATTCAGGCTGAAATGTCATCGTGCCTCTTCCAGTGTCTCTGCCGTGGGAGATTGGATGAAACTCGGAGACAAAACAGACGTACTGGTGGTGGACGCCCCATCTGATTCTGCACTCTGGGTGACCTCTTTCTGGCCGTCGGCGCTCAGCTCTCCGTTCCGGTAACCACTGTCAAGAATCTTGGGGTTAGGCTTTCTTCCACCATCTCGCTGGATTATCAGATGTTGGCCGTTGTAAGGTGGGACATGCCAATTGAAGAGCTTGCGGAAAGGGCTCCCCTTATTCCTCCCGAAGCTGCCCTTGTTCTTAGCCGCTTGTATTGCTGCCCGAGTTGCTAGGAGAGCCCTGTATGGAGGGCTTATCTCCCCAGTTCTTGACGCATTGCACTTGGCTGCCTGTGGCCCAAAGTATTTAACTTAAATCACAGCCTGGTTCATCACACCCGTCAGTGTCTCGGGGCTGAATACCTGTGTGACAAATTCATCCGCAACCTCCGAATCATGAGCTTTGGTCTGGGTCTGCTGGCTTGTTATGTGTGCCCTATTTCTGTCTCACTAGAGTGGGGGCGGTCAGGCCTTCTCTGTGGCTGCTGCGCAATTGTGGAACGCACTGCTCCCCACACTTAATAACCACCTGCAATTTAGGCAATCTCTGAAGACCCTTCTCTTCTAGGCCCTAGGTTTCGCCTGTTCTATGTTATCCCAGCGCCATGATACCCTTGGGTGAAAGTGTACTCCTCAAGCTGTTTACATACCTCAGTGTGCTCCTCAAGCTGTTTACATACCTCGCTAAACATTGAATAAAAGCAGACGTTAACATATTTACAGTTACATGTGCTTTGGCTCCTCAGTATAATGTTGCCAATAGTTTCAAAAATGCCAGGCCACATTTTACCTTAATTAGAACCTGAAGTAAATATGCCCAGCTAACATGATCTTTTCAGCACCAATAGGTAAGAGGCATCCCTCGGCATACTACAAACTATCATACCAAATAAACCATAACGGTGTACTGTGCTGTGTTTTAGCCGAGCGCCTGATTGAAAGTGGCCAAGTGTCCCATGAGCGAGAGTGGTTCCTTCTTAGAAAACCAAGACTTCCAGCTGCTGTGCAAATGACAGAGCCCGCGCAAGTGCAACAGGTGGTGACACACACCAAATGAATAAAAACGAAGGCTTGGGAGGAACCACGACATGTCAAGAGATCTGAATGTCGGAGGACTCAGCTTTGACACAGTAACAAACCAAAAGAAATGTAGAGCAAGCCAGGAGGGAGACTAATTTACTCCACTCAAAACCGTGTTTCTATTGTTTAGGATGAGGCTAATTTTTTGGTATCTGCTTTTTGTAAGGGCGTCTTGATTCTTTCTGTATTCTACCTAGTAGCAATGATCGGTCCCTTTTCGTCGTGGCACAAAGTTGAACAGAGCAATGCCAGTGGTTACAATTAATTCAAAAGCATCACCATTTGGCTTTAGTGCGATACGTATGGTACATTAAATGCAAAGATGATCTTTGATGCCACTCGGAACATTAAGACAACAACGCAGTGGGGGCAATGTTACCGTCAACACATGTTAATGGCATGAATACCACCTTACTAGCGCGCCGAATTGAAAAAGAAATATGCCAAGTGCCCACTTAGTCATGTGTGCATTAATGGATCTTAAACCGACAAGTCCCAATCTGGGAATGCTATGCCCGCGCATATACTAAGCTGATACAGAAGAATAAAAGCCCAAAAGTTACATAAGGCCCTCAAAAACATAGACCGCCAGATGTATACAGAATGCATAGCCGGATTGGCGCACAGGAAACTTTACAACACTCGCATTCGCTGCCACGGTGTTGGTAAAACCAGGGAAAGCGACGTAGTTTGCGCCGTTAAACGATGTACCAAGATAGAGTGTTTAGCCAAAAAGTACTGTGCAAAACACAGTGCCGCTGGATATACTGGGCTTCGAGTTTCTGCGCCCCAAAAGCATTTCAATTAGTGCGACATATTAACACTATTGCCAATGGATGCTCGTGATGGCGGCAATAAATCAGGATTCACTGTCAATGAAATAAAGGAGACACGGGTACCACGACGCCTGCGCGTCAAGAGCCCCCCAAACCCCCCAACTCGATTTGGCAGGAATCCTTAGTGACATGGAAAACTGGAACTGGTGCGCCGTCAGCACCTGCGTTTCCCTGTCGCGACTACCATACACATCTCTGACACCACATAACAGCTGCTGCTGACAACCAACTATATAATGTGGCTCCTCCACAGCACAAGTTAAGGTCTTGAGAAAGCACAGGAGGCACGAAACACTGTCTCGTAGGTCTCAATGAAAATAAATCTGCCCCAGGAGACCCCCACTGGGTGTGTTCGTGGCATTAGCTGTGCACGATAGAACTGGGTCGAAATCGACAGCCCTAATTAAAGGGTTTCAGTTCCGGGATCCACAGAAACAAACTAAATACTAGGGCTAGGGGTGGCGGGCGTTCATTCAGACTGGAGAACGCACGCTTGGCCTGCAAGGCCTCCGTGACTCGGGGGAGAGCAGAGCAGGACTTTAAGATATCAAAATACAGCTGCGGCCAGGCCCCCGGGATCGTACCCCCTGCCCCCTCCCTGGCATCACCGTCCCGCCATCGCCGAATAGGATTGGCGGTGGTGCGCGCCTGATTAATTAAGGCAGTTACTCGAGGGCCTCCATTTTGTCTCGCTGGTCCGCCGGGATATAATCCCACATCAGAAAACCAAAATGGCTAGTAAAAAAAAAAAAAGGGTCCGCGGATGGAAGAGGGATGACGAGAAACAGCCGCACGCTGGGCGGGTTTACCTTAGCGAGTGAGGCCGGCGGTGCGGTCCCTTTGAGTGTCCGCGGAGCTGTTCTTCGCTGTCAAAGAGAGAGAGGGGGGGGGGTGGCTCGATGGAGCAGTTCCGGCGTGCGCGCGCGCGCGCTGCGTACAACAGGATACCGCGCCCCCTAGCTCCCACGACTAGAAACCAAACCAGGAGCGCCTCTTTCATAGGCATAACAGAAGGACTATATGTGCGGGTTTATTTTAATTTACGCACGCATGTCGTGCGAGTTTACCTACCTTGTGGCCGTTTCAGTGGTAATAAGAGTCCTTGCCCGATATGCAAGGATGCCGAACATGAATGCATGAACTTGTTTCTAAAATAAATACACTTCTTGTTTTTTTTCGATATTTTCACACGAGTAGAAATGTACCGTATTATATTTAGCAATGCTTTCTAAGTATAATGCGTATCTGAATTTGCGCCGTTCTGTGTTTTTTCAGTCCAAATGAGGGGTTATCTACGAAATATCTTTGAATGTGAATGGAGTACAGTCCGCTCCAAGATGGACGGTTCCTTCGTCTTTTGCCGAAGCCTATGGCTCTGACGTATTTAGCGGACTGTCCGTAATACGTATGTGGGTGGCAATGCCGCTTACCGGCGCCTTTTCCTTTGGCTTAGTGTCCTGCTTTTTGGGGGTGAAGGAGAGACAATTGGACGGACCGCACTAATCATAACGGGCCCTTCTTCCCCGGTCTCCCGTGACGTCTCTCGCCCAGGGTATAGGAGCCATGGTCTAGTCACGTCCATTTTCTTTTCCAGCACAGTAATATTTTACGTAATGACGTTTAACATCTTTATTTGTTTGTAGCCTTGTTTAAATGAATTGCTTCTTTTTTGTTTCGAATCGGTTTGTCGCGTATTTGGCCCTTTCTGTTCCTTTCAGTTTGTCCGTGGACGTTGTTTGCTGCTTCAGCAGCAGGCATTTTTCTAACTATGATATTTTCCACTGTTAAGGCAAATGGTATGGCCTGGCGGTGGCAGCAAGAGAAGCAAACTCCCCATTGAAATTCTCGCTTGAGTGAGATGTGTCCCAGCTGTGTCTTATCATTGCGGTACGGTGACTAAAATCTGCAATTGCCAGTATTATTACCCACTTCCTCTTGTGATACTATGTCGACTTCCGGAGGACGGGTTGAGGCCACATTGCATTTTCCTTCAGCTCTGACAATAAGGGCCCTTTGAGCTGCCAAGTGGGGGCGGTTTACATACCCGTCCACTCACCCGTGTTAATTGAAGTTTCACTCGTAAAATTTAAATGCCCTTTTTTCACCCACCTTTTGATTTGCATTTGAAAAGGTTGAGGGGTATGGGCTTGAGTAGTAGCAAATTAAGGATGGCATAGTTACATGCATAGCAATGTAATACGACTTGGTTTTGACAATTATAACTCCCTATATTTAATAATATTTGAGATGCCTCTTGGTGCATGACTCTGCAAGAGTCGGGGTGGTTTGGGATTGGTGATTTTAAGAGGGTCTGCCAATCTGCGAAACTCGGTTGTGTTGATGTTGGCAGATTGGAACTCCCGTTTATTGTGTGCTGATATTTACTGTGTGCTCAGAAGATTCTACGGGATTTGGGTTGGGGCACATGAAGGTTGTGTTCCCAGAGGTGGTGGTATCCATAGACCTCCCTACTCGCCATCCTTCACCTGCCCTGGACTCCCTTTCATACACTCAATAAGCTGTGTGTCTTTTTTTATAGGTTACCAGAATCTTACAGCAAAAGGTGTGGCTTTTATTTAATTAAAATGGTACCACCTTCCAAAATCGTCTGACTTTCTAACGCTTGGAGACTCCATTGGTTGAAAGGTATGACTCCTCCTTGTGTGCTTGCTAATAAGTTTCCAGATCTTCCATTCTTTCAGGTTGTGTGGTATGGTGTGGTGAACAAGGTAAGGTGTACATTTTACTGGGTGTTTGCTCAGAGGTGTAAGGGCTGTTAAAGTGATAGCTGCTGGGTCACTGCTCTTTCTTTGACTGGCCAGTGTGTGTTGTGTAAGATGGAAAGACAGGTTGGTTATGGGATTCTACAGTGTTGAGTCCTGCACTGCACGGGACATGGTGGTCTATATTACTTTGCTACAATAATGCAGTGGTGATCCGTGGACAGCAGCACCATTTGAATGTGATGATCCATGGGGCTCTGCTACATTATTGTTATGATTACCTCTGCACTACAGCGAGGGTTGGATATGGGGGGTCTGTATGACCCTACTTGACATGTACATGGGTGGTCCCATCTTAGTAGTAGGAATTGGATATGGTGATGTGTAGAATTCCTTTACCGTGGTGGTGCTTACACCGCATCCAAATATAGTACATTTTCGGGATGGAGACTTGGCTATTGGCAGACCAAATGATTGAACATTAAAGGAGCAGTCAGCATTTGCTTGTATTATCTATTATTTCATCTTTTTGAAGATGTCTCTACCGTCATCTTATTGTTTTGATGTTTAAAACCCAGTGTGTAATGTATTTTTTTTCTTCGGTCTAGCCTGCACGAACAGTAGCTAATCTAACCCGACATGGCTTCCCGCAAGCAGCAAAAGCTCTTGCGCTATGTAGAAGAGGGCAGTGTGCTCAAGTTGAAGTCCTACCTCCGGAAGCACCGAAGCGTAAACCTGAACTTTGCTGCGCGTAAGGGTCGCACACCCCTCCATCTAGCCTGTGCGCTGCTGGATGATGCTGTGGTGCACCTTCTGCTGAAGCATGGTGCCAGTCCCCTGAACCAGGACCATCGGGGTAATACAGCCTTGCATGTTGCTGCTAAGAAAGCAGCATGCAATGGGAAGAGAGGTAAGATGTTCACATCCTAATATTTTCACGCACGCTCCACAGTGACTTCGAGACATCCTTGTGGCCAAAACTCATTTAGAACCTTCGAGATTTGTAAATAAAACTTCGTTTTATCTCGGGTAATGTATTGCTGTCTTTTGTAACAGCTTACCTGTTACTATATTAACGGTATGAATTGATAACAATGGTGTAGGCTAAGTTACAGTACTGTACAAGGTTTTTGTACATACTAAAATAAATGCTCTTGTTCGTTCAGTTTATGAAGACTTGGTGGTCCCACTCAAGAGACATAGTCCGGCCGCAATGAATATCACCAACCACGCTGGAAAGACCCCTGGGGATCTCCTAAAGGGGGGAAACGCTGAGCAGGTATGGATATGGAATGTACAAGCATGCTTAATAGTTAGAGTGCCAGAGTAAAAGCTAGGTGGGTAGGATGAGAAGACGTTGTTCGATGCTTGCTCATGAGGATGACATTCTGGGTGACTTTGGGTAGGTATTTGTATTTTGTTTATTTGTAAAGCGCTCCCAGCCCTGAGGCATCTGGGCGCATTTCTTACATGACCAGGTTAGACTGTACAGACATACAAAATAATTTACAAGATTACAAAGCAAAGATTCAGTATTTACAAATATACATGTCTTACATATGCTGTTAGTGCAAGAGTCAGCCGATATATACAATTAGCAAGGTACTGCAGGTTAGCTAGCGAACAGGCATACGGCAGAGGGATGTCTAGGCTTCTTGGCGAGGAGCCATGTTTTTGCATTTCTCCTGAATGGGTGATAGTTAGGTTCAGTTCTTAATGGTAGCTCTTAATGGAAGAGGTAAGGTGTTCCATAACTTGGCTGCTAAAACGGGAAAGCTACTGCCTCCGGCCTTCTGTAGCTTGAAGCTGGGGACTTTGAGGCAGTGTGCATAGGTAGATCTAGCCGGGCGATCTGAGGTATTGCGTGCAAAGTTATTGGACAAGTAACCGTGTCAGATTTGCAAGACACTTGTGGGTAAGTGACCGGGATTTGAAAGCAATCCTTTGCTTGATTGATAGCCAGTTCAGGTTGCATCTGGAGTCTGATATATGTTGGGATCTGGGGATATTCAGTGCTGACCTAATGGCATTGTTTTGTAGGACTTGCATGTTTTTCAGGTTCTGTTGACTGGTTCCAAGGTACAGTGCATTGCAGTAGTCTAATTTAGAGAGTACTAGGGCTCAAGCTATGGTGATGTTGTTAGGTGCTGTAAGGAAAGGTCTGTATGCAGTGATTAACTTGCAGGTGTATGCTGTTGAAGAGGCTGTCACATTGAATTGCCTTGATAGCGTTAGAGATAAGTCGATGTAGATGCTAAGTGTTTTCACATCCTTGTAGACCCTGACAGAGTTACCTTCTATATTGAAAGAGTCAAATTGTTAGTCTAGTCTGAGTTTTAGAACTTTGGTCTGTCTACAACAGTGTATAACTAGGGGGTGTGGTAACCGCCGGTTTAGAATTGGAACATACCTTTAGTTTTGTATGTTATATTGTTCTGACAGAACTAATTGGGTGTTCTTAGTGGATCACCAATAACCCAAAAGGAATAATTGTTAGAATTCAAATGTAGTGAATTGCTTAGACCAGTTTGGAATGAATCGGTCTTATTCATAATCTCATTAGTATCAAAAATACATGAATTTAATTTACATGTTTAGAACAATGGTAGTAGGACAATCAAGGTGATACATGCCATTTTGGCCAACACAGGTAGAAGGACGGACAAAAGCAGGATGCATATGTCTGAAAATGGGCATCAAAGCTGAGCATTGGTCTCAAGTTTGTGCAATCTGAATACATTTCATATGAACAGAAAGGACATTACTTTACAGTCAGATGAACAAACCAATAAGTTCAAAAAAGAAAGGAGAAAGGCTGTTGAGGTGCATTAGTGAAATTTTTCAAAAACAGCAAAGGAAAATAACAATCAACGTAATAATACAGTAATTAACCATTTTCATCAATAAGTAGTTTTGGGGGGCGAGGACTTTCAAAGTTCGAGAGGCTCAGAGGAATCGCTGTCCTCTAAGGAAGATACATTCCTACTAAAAAGTGTTTCACAGTAGTTTGGTAATGACCAATCCTAGTTTGGAGTCTAAGAGGAGAAGCTCTGTCTTCTCGTCATTGAGACTGAGACCATGCTTAGCCATCCAGGTCTGTATGATGCTGTAGAGTACTTTAGTGTCCGTATCGTAGTCTCCAGTGATGGGTATGCGTAACTGGGTGTCTGCATAATTAGTGTAGGGGACTCCCAGACAGTCGGGTTATCGAACAGGGGCTTTGTGAATACGTTGTATAAGGTGGGAGACCTGCATGAACCTTGGGGTACTCCGCAGGGAACTGGTGCAGGCTCAGCAGAGGCCAAGGGTGAGAAGACTCTCATTGATCTATTATCGAGGAAGGACTGGATCCAAGTGGTTGCTTTGACAGAGGACTTTGTGATCAACTAAGTCGAATGCAGCTGACAGATCTAATAATAGGAGGAGGGCCATTTTGCCTGTCTTTTAATTCCTCGATTTTGTGTTTTGAGGTCAATCAAAGCTATTTCTGTGCTGTGCCTGGGCCGAAAGCCTGATTATCTGAGGCCAAGGAGGTTATTCGTTTCTAAATGCTTTTCAATTTGCAGGTAGGCTGCTCTGTCAAGGATTTCCAATAAGAATGGAACCGTGGTGATAGGTCTATAATTGGTGGGAATGTTAGGGTCTAGAGTCAGCTTTTTTAATAATGGGAGAACCCACGTGTCTTTTAGGTTGTTCGGCACCATGCTATTCAAATGAAGAGTTGATTATTGATCTGATGAAATGGGCCAGATCCATGGCTGCCTCTTTAATGATAGGGGTGGGGCTGATGTCACCCTGGCCTCTTCATGGTTTTAGCTTTGTCTTGATGTCCTCTACCTCTTTGGTAGTGAGAGGAGATAAGTTGTGTGTTTTTAGGAAAGGCGTTTAGGTGGAAGGCACGGGTGCTGAGTACGCGGGTGTTCTGGGGCCCAGGCACCCCCCGCGAAAGGCCATTTGCGTTTCCCTATACTTTAATTGGGAAATTGTTTTTTTCTTAATTTAGTATTTTTTTTTTTTCGGGCACCGCTCCCCCCGGGAAAACCTGAAGTCGGTGCCCTTGGTGGAAGGTTTGGGTGTGGCCTCTAAGAGCATGAGTTTCTTGGCTTCAATTGTGTTTTGTAGCATCGCTATTTTATCCAGTAGTGCTGACTGAATGTTAGTGCACCAGGTGGTCTTTGATGCAGATGATTGGAGGTGGTGAGTTCTTTGGTGGTAGATTTAGCTTGAGTGATGTAGTTGTTGTAGGTTTCTTTTTAAGCTTGTTGAATCGCCTCCTTGTAGTTGAGGGAGGTTATTGGGAATGTATCTTTGTTGGTAGCTATTGGATGACTTTTCCAGAGTGCTTCTGCATTTCTTTTGGATTTGCGCAGTCATCTAATGTGTGGGGTGAACCATGAGTTTAAAAGCACGAGGGGTTTGGCCTTGCACAGTTTAAGAGGTGCAATTGTGTTTAAAGTAGAGTATGGTTGAAAAGATCCACTAAGACCGTGGGGTCTGAATGTTTAGTAGTGGTGGCATTGGTGATCGGTTGTAGTAGAGGAAGCAACTTCTCCACTGTTCTGTTGCGATTATTCCTAGTGTGGGTAGGTGGGGCGAGGTTGAAGGGGGGGGGTTGCTCTGCTTACATTTTTATCAAGAATGATATACGGTTATGGTCTGGCCAAGCAGGTGAAATATGCATGGCTCCAAATAGGCTGGAACCTTCAAGTACCAACAAGAAATACTGGCAGTGTTGCACCTGGGAGGCCTTGAGTTTGAGGTTTTTGTCGGCTCAGTGGCACAGGAAAGCATGAGACTGGCCTGCTGTTAAGGGCGAGTGAGGGCACAGACTATGTGGTCCGGAATGGTATTGATAGTGTAATTCAGCCCCTCCTCCACCCAAAAGAGAAAAGGCACTATGCTGCACCAGCATTTAGACTCTTTGTGAATAGGCAGCGATCAGAGGCCCTGCATCAAGTGCCTCAGAATTGTAATCTTCTGTTCCTACCATACCAACGTGCACCCTCGTTTTCTGTCTGCTTCTGTTTCCTATGCTGCTCTAATAAAAACCTAGGCAAGAATTTACAAGGCCAATTTGTAAGAACGTAAAGCCTGAGACACACCCTCCCGATATACGATGTGGCATTTATAACGCGCCTGTACACACGTGATTCTAAGCACGACAAAACAAGGCGGCGGAAACTAAGGGAGGACAAAATAACGATCTTACTAGACCTTGTCTCATTCAGATCGGGGAAGGGGCGAAGTGCCGGGGGAAGAGGGAAGTGCAGTTAACTCATAAGTGCAGCCAGCGTGTGGCTCATAAGTGCAGAGAGAAGGGACTGCTCGGTTTCAGATACAGAGCCTTAAGTGCTGGGGAGCCCAGAGGCAGTGCAAGGGCATCTGGACATGCAGGAGTCTGGGACCGAGTTCAGAGGGTAACCAGTGCGCGGCGCATCGGTGCATCAGCAGGGGAAAGGAAGAGAGGAAGCAGATGCAAAAAAGGATGTACATAAGCTTTAGCCAAATCTAGAATCCTTATATTTGGGGTTAAGAACATCAAACTAAATAGTTATGTTTATTGTTAGTCTTCTATGCGGGCAGTGATCACATAGATACCGAATGCTGCAAGTCTAATACCTTTTTATGAGGCCATGGATCTCCAAGGTGACTTACTGTATCCTTATGTGCAGGTGGGATGTTTTTATTTCATTGCTCTTTTCCTTTGACTATTAAAACATTGTTTCTACATTTTCTTTCTCAAGCTTTTTCTTTCCAATTAGCGTTTGTAATCCTTTTCTCTCATTTCTAACCCACTTTTCGAGAACTTTCTTTCTATGAATGTTCTTTTGCTTTCTTTCATTTCTCAAGCTTTTTTTTATTTCACTGTTTTTATTCCTGATTCTTGCCTTTCAATCTTTCTCCTGGTCTGGATTATATCTCTTTGAAAAAGAGGAGGGTGTTTGACCTTCAAGGCAAATGTAGCACTTGAGGGCTTATTTAAGAGTGGGTATTTCTTTTTTTATGTCTGGGGAAGGGAGTTCGAGTGGAGGTGGGGTAAGTACCCCCATTAGTGGGGTAAAGGACAGAAGCCGAAGTGCTCACAGATAGGTCTGGGACAAACAGACCAAGGAGTGTGCCAGACTGTAGGGTTGGAGGAGGAGATAGTGCATGATGCTACGTAATTGTAGTGGCAGTGTCTAGGTTGTTTATGGCTGTTTGTTCTTGTGGCGGATGTGTGGTGTTATGTGTAGTATGGCTGGCCCCTTGGGTGTGTCTGCTATGTGTGAGTTATGCTGGAGAGGAGCCGGGGGTGGTTAGGTGGTTGAGCACAGCAGGATATAAAGCCGTGGCAAACTTCACAGGGCAGCTGGAGTCAACAAACTTGAAAGGCAGCAGGATCCAAATAGTGGTAAAATTCAAGTGGTAGCAGCATTCAAAACCGTGGCATACTTCACAGGACAGCCAGATTCAACACTATGGCAAACTTCACACGACTGCTAGATTCAGCACAGTGGCACAATTTAAAGGGTAGCAGGATTTAAAACGGCGGAAGACTACAAAGCGGAGCTAGATTCAATATTCAAGGGCAGCAGTATTTGAAATGGTGTTAAACATCCGAGCGAGGCTAGCTTGAACACATTGGCAAACTTCAGAGCGTAGCAGGATTTAAAGCAGTGGCAAACTTCACAGAGAAACTAGATTTAGCACCATGGCAAACTTCACTGGGCAGATCGATTTAGCCCAGTGGCAAACTTTAAAGAGCAGTAGGGTTTCAAATAGTGGCAAAATTCAAAAGGCAGCAGAATTTGGAGCAGGGGCAAACTTCACAGTGCAGCAGGATTCAAATAGTCATTGAATTCATAGGGAGCAGGGTTTAAACAATGGCATACATCACAGGGAAACAGTGGCAACTAAATTTAAAACATTAGAGCGCAACCAGCTTCAACACAGTGACAGAATTTCAAAGGCAGCCGTTCTAAACAATGGCAAACTGAAGAGCGCAGCTAACATCAGCGCAGTGGCAGCATTCTAGGTGCAGTATTAAAGTAGTGGCAAGGCTTCATGAGTACTTTATTTGCTGTGCTTCCAACTCTTCCCACTATACCTGATTGTTGCAGTAGATGGTGCCCAGGGCAAACGGGCGAGGGAGGTGCCCTCTGGAAGTTCCCTTTGCTGTAGCCCTTAGTTGCCTGCCCGGGCAACACTGCCCTGTGGGTTGTTAGGGGGCCTACTGAGAAGGCTGAGGCTCCTTGGTCAGCTGATCCTTCTTCCAGCCAATGGGTGTGCACGAGGGCGGGAGGGAGTGCTATGTGGTGAGCACAGAAATGGACGCCGGAGCGTTCAGGTGGTATTGGGAATAGGAGGAGGGTTGGTTTGTTAACCAAACTCAGTTAAACCTGGAAACTGCAGCATCTCCTTCATGGAGCGGATGGTGTGTGGAAAAGTCCTGCACAGGCGCATCATTACTAGTGCTTCCGTGTGATAGGTTGTTGTGGAAGGGTAAAGAGCATGTCTTTGCATGTCATTGATATAGCTGCTGGACTGTGTCTTTAAGAAGCAGGGATGTTAGTTTGTATTACTTGTTTATGCATGTATGCAGACTCCATACCTCAGTGGAGCTATGTCTCTAGCAGGGCCTGCGTTGAGCGTTGTCATAATTTGAGTTAATAAGGTGGTTGAGGTTTTGGGAAGAGGGTGGGGGTTCGACTCTGGTTTGTGGGTAGGGGTGCATTTCATTCCTCTGCGTTGGGTCCATGTCTTATGGTAAGCGCTAGAAACGCTTTGCCAGGAATATAACAGTCTCCTCCCCAGCGAAAGCCTCTCCATCTAGGATCCTCTCCATCTAGGGCCATCATCCTGTAGCTTGGGGAGGTCCCTTCGTCATCCCACTAGAATAAGGCATTCTTGATTGATGGAGTGGAGCCATTAAGCTACTAGTACCAAGTTATTAGAGCCATGTTATCTTTGTTTGCTAACATCAGGACCTGTGGGCTAGAGGTTTTCTCTCTGCTGGGGGTACATGGAAACGTGTGGGCTTTGACTGTGTCTCATGCCTACAAAGAGATAACATTTATTTGTGTGTGTGCTTTCTTTATCTGTAGTCCCCCGCCCCGCCGCCATGGGATGGGGAAGACAAACCGGATAACTTCAGGGGTGACGAGGAGCAGGCGTTCCGTGCCAAGCTCTTCGGGGAATGCATGGATGAATACCAGGAGGTCTTTGGCCAATACGATGGTAAGAATGATTAGAAAAAGATGCAGGTGGTAGAGGGAAAGAGAAGTAAGCATGACCAGCCATTATTTGCTAGATAGTTCAGTTGTTATTTTTCTTAAACTGTGATGAAGTCCACCCAGATTTGGGGGGAAGATGGAGGAAGGAAAGTGGTTAGTTTTAGAGCACTGCTGATGGATGGCAGTTACCTTACCGTCCCATATGTGATACTTAAGAAAATTGTACTTAAAAGCGATACATTCTTTTTTTAAAAAAATGTTTTTAATTTTTTTTTTTTTTGCAACACAGATGATTTTGCAAGGACTGACCCCGAGCCTGAAAACCATTTTGACTGGGCAGAGCGAATGGCCAGAGAATATGATAGAAAACGTCAGAGTACCAACCCCACTCACAGAGCGAAAGCAGCTGCAGCAGCCAAGAAGGAACAGCGGGAGAAGGAGCAGCAGGAGCTCCGCCGTCGGCTAGAAGAGGAACACCGGCAGTACCAGCAGAGGGCCAGCATGCTCCGGGAGGAGTTGACACGTAGCAAGAAGCACCAGTACGAGCGGCGATGTGCCACTGTCTTTTCACACAGTGCCTCTCACCAACTGCGGTACCGAGACATCCCCTGGCCTGGTGGCAGTGCGGGCAGCATTGAGGATATGATTGGTGTCATCACACATGGCGTTGATGTTTCAGACCAATCGGCCTTCCGCAGCTACCTGCGCCGACAGCAGGCCCTGTGGCACCCAGACAGGTTCCAGCAGCGCTGTGGAACTCGTCTAGATGAGACTGAACGTCAGCACATTCTGGACACAGTGATGGCACTTTCACAGAGATTGAATAAGTTAGCCGAGGATGCTAAATAAAAAGGCAATGGTCACTGAACTCTGAAAATTCACTCTGTTTACACCTGGCACAAAATTGCACAATGTGATGGTGAAAGGACAAAAGGCCTTTTTTACCTTCCACATTTTGCTTCATGCTGTGAAAAGTAAACCACTTCGTTTCCAGCTATGTTGCTCTTGCTCTCTAATTCTTTCCATATATATCCGTCAAAGCCTTTTTTTTCTTCTTCTTTCGGTACCTGATTTTTGTTGTTGCCGCTGCTGCTGGAAGGTGATTCTGTGTACAGTACGTGGCAGTGCCTTAAACAGTGAGGAGAGGAGGACATGCAGGTACTCACTAGTTGGATCAGCATAATAACAGTGTTAGTGCTTCTCTCTGTCGGTCTGGATCTTGTTGAGGGTCTTTCACTTTTTCTCCCTTTGGGCCCGTTAACCTACATTTTGTCTTTGCTGGTTGCATTTTCCAATTCCAAGGATCTCTAATGGATTGACTTTCACTCTGTTTTTGTGTTGTAGTTTCTTAATTTTCCTCACTGTTCTTCCATGTATGAATTGTCTCTTTTGCAGTGTGATCTTTCTTTTTTCGATCCTTCTGCAGTGTTTTCCCGTTTTTCTATATCTGTTTGTTTTTTTTTCTGCGTTTTCGCAGTTTCACACTTTTTTGCTTTCTTTCCTTTAGAATTTCATTTTCCCTCATGCTTTCTTCAAGCTCATCACTTTTCTGTATATCTTTCTCCCTCCCTATCTTTTAGGTTCTCGCACATGCTTTATTCTCATGTCCCTGTCACCCGAGACATGAACACCCTCTGACACAATATGCTCACCTCTCCCTCTTTAATTGTTCTTGTACATTCCCACTCACTTACACCCATTTACATTCCCTTGTTGCCTAACCAGTCCTGCTCTTTCCCTGTTACTACCTTCCTCCGGCATGCTTTTTCTACTTGATATTGTTATCTGAATCTCTTCTTTTGCACCCTTTTCCCTTTTTTGTTTTTCATTCTCGTACACATTTCTAACTTCCGTCTCTGATTTTTAGCACTCGCTTCTCCTCTGTTTAAGCCGCTCTTTTCATCTATTTGAACAGGGCAGCCCACTGTAAAATTAAAGGGCCCATTTTAGCGGGAAAGCAAGAAGATTGATGGAATCCTACTGCAAATGACGTACAAAGTGAGGGCTAGGTAGTTTTCTGTAGGCTAGTCCATGTTGTGTCAGGAACTTGTGTGTCATGAGTATTGATGCTCAACGGGTTCACATGCTGTTACAGGGCCATGGCCCCATCAGGCCTGGGTGTGGGGGGGAGAAATGGGGTCCCAATCCGATTTAGGATAGACTATCTCTAGGGTGTATACCATAGGTGGAGTGAGGAAGTTGGGGCTGGATAGTGGCGGCAGTCCCTGACGCTGGAGTGTGTATTGTATATGACTGCTGGTACCAGTGTTCCTTCTCTACAATGCCGATAAGCCTCTCTTCTAGCGACATTGCACTCTTATCTTTTTCAGGACTGCAACTCCCAGGACTGGAACCAGAGGAATGGAATCCAGATCAGGCCTGAAATGGACTATGAATTATTGCTCCCAAAATGGGATGAGACACCTAGCTCCTGACCAACGCACCCAGGAGAATGGTGGGGCAACAGAAAGCGAATAGAATGAGAAAAAGGACTGCAGGGGGGGCAGCAGAGACAGTCTCCCCAAACCTAGTTGGAAACAAAACTCCCATGCACCTGAACCAAACCATGAGGAAAAGAAGCAGCCTGAGCACATGGCTTTCATCCCACAAATGGAGATTGAAAAGGGGCTGGGGCTAAATCCTTCTTAAAGCTTTGAAGAGGAAGGCCCATCCCTCAGATAGCTTTGCCAGAGATTGGCCACGAGGAGGAAGTGACCAGGGACACCACTGAGAGGCAGGAGGAGTGATGGAAGGGGGTAGGCTGGCCTATTAAAGGATTTAACAGTGTTCAACTGAGGTTAGGTGTAGTGGTGGTGGACCCAAGAAGGCACAGAAGGTGAACAATGGAGTGGACTGCTGAGGAGACGTAGACCCTGGGCCTCATTACAATTTTGCCAGTCCGGGAACTGGAGTACCGGTAAGCTTGCCGGTACCGTAGTACCCGGACTGGCAAACTATGGGTTGTGCTCGAGGGTGCATTTCTGCCAGTCAGGTCTGACCTGGCGGGCAGAGCGATACCCGCGATCACAGCATGTCGGATGCACCGGCAACATTCTGAATGGTGCCGGTGCATCCGACCTCCCCATTCCCATTGAGCCATCTGGGGTTCAAATGGGAATGGGGAGCATTTTTTTTTTCCAGCGCCCGCGATTGGGCAAATACCGGGTCCGGCGGGACCGGACTGCCCCAGTGATTGCCCATTCGCGTGCGCTGGAAATGTTCAGACGTTTGGCGGCAGCCTACCGGTTTACCGGCAAGGCCACCGCCAAGCATATGAGGCCCAGTGTTCTGAGAGAGTGCAGATAAGGTGTGTGTGGTTCCAGTCGACTGTAGTATCGTGAGGTTGGCGAGAAATGGAGGGAGAGAAGTGCATGGGGATTTAGAGAAGATGTAAGAGTGAGTGTTAATGTTGGTGTATGGTAGGAGAGTGTCATGCATCGCAAATGCGGCTTATGGAGACGTTGGCGCCTCCATTGATGGTTCCGTCACGTTTCCACCGCTTTGCATCCAGCCGTCTAGTCTATTTCCCACTACAAGCCGGCTTCCAATCTGCTGGTTTTGCGCATTGCAACCCGATCTACTCAGGTTAGACGCTTACAGGCCGCGTTGCTCTCTTTTGCCATTCGAATTTACTCTGTTCATTCCTGCCTCCTGCTAGGTGTTCTGCCTCCCAGAGACGCCGCTTTCCTTTCTTTGTTTCGCTTCGGCGTTGCTTTTCCTTCCTGCTTGTGCATTTTGCACGGTGCGCTGTGTCTCTGCACTGTCTTCTTTTGGACTTGCGTCACTGTTGGTGCCTTGTGCTATAGCATTCCCTCTTGTGCATATAAGGTCATACATTCACTCGAGTCCATTCAGTGGTATGCACCTTTTGGGAAAACTGTATGAGGGCAATATCTTTTGCTGGCTGTACTCCCTTGATTCTCATTGGGGTTAAGAACCCAAAGTCTTGCTCTGAGGATTACTTACCTTCAGTCTAGCGAACCTGCTATCATCACGTCAGTCGGAAGATTCTACTCCATCCTGATTTCTTCCACATCTATCCTGCAGCTCCAACAAGATCCCAGGGTTTTTTCTGCCGTAGGCTTTTTCTCTGGTAGGGGTTGGCTCCTTGGAGTCCCCACTGCCTGTCTGTTCCTCTTTCAGGCAAAGTGGCCTCTGGAGGAGCTCGCCCTTCTCTCTTCGTTAAAACGGAAAAGAAAGTCAAACCAGAGCCAAGGAGGAGAAGCAAGATGATTGAGACTCCCGAAACTTCATCCGAAGATCCAGGTGAGGAGGGTGAAGGGGAAGGATACGCTGAATCTGATGCACTTTCCACCTCTCCCCCTTCCATGCACTTTTCCCCTCCCCCTCGCACTTGCGCGTTCTCAATGTCACTGGGCCTAGTAAGATCGCTGTTTTGTTCTCCCCTGTTCCCTCCCTTGCCTTGTCGTGCTCCGAAACACTTGTGTACCAGCGCGATAGAAATAAAATATCAATCAATGAGGGTAGAGGGAGGTAGTTTGGAGAGATAGATGAAGAGTGAAGATCAGGACTGAGACATAGATGGGGAATGGAGTAGAGGAAGGGAGGAGAGTGGGGGAGTGTATAGAGAAGAGAAAATATGGGGGGAGCAAAGGCAGGTTGAAAAGATGGGATGAGTGTTGCTAGAGACAGAGAGGGGGGAGGATTGGGAATATCCCAGAGGTCGGAGAGCAGAGGCAGAGAAAGTGAGGTAGTGAGTGTGTGTTCTGATATGATATGGCATTTATAACGCGCCTATACACAAGTGTTTCAAGGCGCGATGAGGCAAGGGAGGGAGAACAAAGGAAAGACGGACAATGATCTTACTAGGCCAGGTGTCATTCAGATCGGGCAAGTGCATGGGAAGAGGGAACGGGAAAAGTGCAGTACATGGGATAGTGGAATAAATAAAAACAGCCAGATGGTGGCAAGTGCAAGGTAAGTGCAGACATAAGTGCTGATGGGGGGACTGTAGGGATACAGAAAATAGTCCCCAAGTGCAGGGGTTTGCCAGAGAGGTAGTGCAGGTGTACAACTGGCTGGGCCCGGGATCAGAAAGAGTGGCCAGTTAACCAGTGCAGTTTCATCCAGGAATTCACTGGGGGAGAGAAAGCAGAAGCAAAGAAGAAGGTTTTGAGGTGCTTCTGGAACCGGAGACGGTTCTCAAGTTTCAGGGAGGCCCCTGCCGAAGAGAGAGAGAGATCTACCACCAATTTGTTGCTTGGAGAAGTGACTGCCCTGAGGGAGTTGGAGGCGGATGAGCGAAGAGCTCGTGAGGGAAGATATTTAGGAAGAGAAAGTTGAAGGTATTGTGGCCCCAGAAGGCCTTGTGGACAATGCAGAGGGTTTTGAACTTAATCCTCGCAGCCACTGGGAGCCAGTGCAGAGATTTCAGTCCTGGAGAGATACGATCCCTGGGCTTGAGGCCAAGGACAAGTCTTGTGGTCCTGTTCTGGATAAGTTGCGGAGAGTAGAGGCAGGCAGATTTAGATTGAGGCTGTTACAATAGTCCAGCCTGGAGAGAACCAGGGCTCTGGAGACGGTTTGATTCAATGTCAAGAGGAGGCTCGGATTATGCTCATCTCTACTCTCTACTTCACGAGCAGCTTCTTTACAAAAGTACTGTTACTCGCACAAACAAGAAAAAACGACAATAACCATGAATAACCAGTACTTTTGTAGTTTGGGCTTGGTAGGATGAGAAAAATCCATGTGACCCTACCAGCCAATTGTAGTCCAGCTGAAGCTATGCCACTCCTGACTGGTTAACTCTTCCTCTTTTCTTTGCTGCTCGAGCAGCAGATAAGTGGCTTTTACTTTCTCTCATATGTGTGCGTGTGAGGCTGCGTGAGCGTTATTACCTTGAAAAGTTTCTTATTATTTTACTTAGTGTGCGAGCCGTTGCTGGCAGGGCAAGGCAGTGCAAAGCTGCAACAGTGCTGCGCTCGTGAGGTGGAATGTTTCCGCGATTCAGTTCTGTGCAACGGGGCCTCCGACGCTCCATTACTTGACTCTGAAGCGGGCAGACTCTGCGTAAGCACACAGGCAAGCGCAACTGGACCTTGGGTTCCGGTGCTCGCCTGCGCACTTCTGTGGGCCTCGAGTCAGTTTCACAGCAGCATTTATCGGCACCGACAGCCGGCGGCCTCCCTTCCCAATGGCAAGACCCGGTGCTCTACAGACAAGTAAATACATGGATACGCTTTGCGATCTGCAGCGCCACGTGGCGGCCAACCTCATTTATAAAAAATCTCAGTAACGAACTCAGCTCGGTCGCAATGCAGTCTCAGCCCCACGGCAGGAAACACATGTGCATAGTCCCAAGAAAATACTGTTCAAAAGCTTCCCAGATCTTTTTCGCCTGCCTAACCAAACATGTAAGCCTTGTTGCTAGTTTTCTGACGAGGAACAGGCCCAAGTTAACATGTGAGACAAACCCAGTGCCTGCAACAGCACAATGAACCACAGGGAGCAGAGCTCCACGGAAGAGTCGGACGAGCCACACTGCAGCCAGTGGCTGCACCCTTCCATGGGGAGGGTGATTCAGAAGGCAGTTTGCGCCGGCTTGGGGCCAATCTGCAAACAGCTGGGTACCTTGGATGATTTTAAAGCCTTCTCAGAAGGCAAGCAGGAGATCAGGGACTCTCAAAGAGAAGGGGTAAGACCCAAAGTCCACAGGGCGAGGAGTGCCAGGCCTCCCTGGGCACCCTTCTCAGGAAACATCACAAGTGTGCAAGGTCATGGGACAGCAGAGGCCAGTGAGAATACCTCCCTATTGAACAGCCAGGATTAGGACAGGTGGGCAAATCCCTCTGATGAAAGTCTCTGCACACCAACCATGAGCTTCCATTATATGTGCATTTATTTATTTATTTATTATATATTTTTACATATATTACAGTGTTTATGTGCCATCATAACAATCAACTTTTTTTTTTTAACTTCTTTGTCACTGCCTCCTGACTACACCCACTTATTTTCTCCTTTTTTGTTCAAGGGACTTTATCTGTCTCTACATGCTCAAGCTGCCTGATCTCATGTCTGGGATGACATGGTTTAATTTGATTTACATGGACAAACTGCTCTATTGCTGTTTCACCTTCATTTTTCAAAATTTTATACACTACAGGAGAGACCTTATCTATAATTCGAAATGGCCCCTGCCAGGCCGCTAGAAATTTAGAATTTTTCTGTTTACTTTTTCCAAAATGAAACTTGTACACCTGATCCCCTACACTGTATTCCTTTACTGATGTCTTTTTATCATAATATGACTTTGCACTGTCAGCAGCTCTTTCCAGATTTCTCTGCACAAAAGCAAATGCATGTTGCAAATGTCTCCTCAGTTCATCAATATATTCATGAACTGTGGATGCACTCACAAGGGTTTGCTCATGTGTTCTCTATAGTAGGTGTTGTGGTAACACCATTTTCCTACCTGTTAAGACCTCATGGGGGCTAACACCTGTTGCTTTGGCAGGAGTCGACCTGATTGCCATCAAAACCAATGGTAAACGCAAATCCCAGCTGGAACCTGCTTCTGCCACAAATTTCTTTAAAATATCCACAACAGACCTATTGCTTCTTTCAACTGTACCTGAGGACGCCGCCCGATATGCGATATGTAGTTTCCTTTTCACACCTAGTATTTGCCATACCTTACTCATTAGAGTACTTGTGAAATGACTTCCTCTGTCTGACTCAATTCTTTGTGGCAACCCAAACCTTGAGAACACATGGTTCACCAGTAATGTGGCTGCTGTTTGCGCACTACAATCTGGTGCAGGAATGCACTCAATCCACTTCGACATCAAACATACCACACTCAAAATATAACGGTGTCCCCTGCTCGACCTTTTTAAAGGACCTACATAGTCTATTTGCAAATCTGACCATGGGAGAGTTAGGCCTCTTTTCATCAATGGTGCTCTATGCATTGGTGAAGCAGGTTTAAATTGGGCGCATACTAGACATCCTCTAGTATATAATTCCACATCTTGGGACATATGTGGCCAGTAAGCATAATCTTTTAGTATTTCTAATGTTTTTTGTGAACCTCTATGGCCTGCAGTTATGGCATCATGTGCATGGTGTAGCATTAGTCCTCTGAATGAAAGGGGTACTACCCACTGTATTTGCCCTGTTATGGACTCTCTAATCATGAGCCCATCCTGTAATCTAATTCGTGTTTTGTTCTTTAATAACACCCTCAACTCTTCTTTTCCCATACAATCTTTTTCTGTTAAAGGATTTTGTTCAGGATCTATCAAATGATTATAATAGATTCCCAAAATTTGATCATTCTTTTGTGCCTCAATCAAATCTTGGTCTGGCGTGTCATGACTCCACTGCACCACCGGTTGATCTATCTCCTTTGGTGCTTTAGAACGTGTCACTGCATCAATTTGTATTTCACCCATTAAATAATCAATATGTAGCAATTCTCCCATCACAGCCCCAATCTTAGCCAGATGGTCTGCCTTATCATTTCCCTCCTTATCCTCTCCTGGTGTTTTTAAATGCCCACGAATTTTTCTCCAGTATATTGTTAAATTATTTTCTGACACCAATTTGTCTATGGCTTGTATCATTTTCCCATGTTTAAGTGGCTTTTTGTTGTATGTAACCATGCCTCTTGCTTTCCAACCAGGCAAATACTCCACAAAGCTATTCCGTGCATAGTCAGAATCAGTCACCAGGACAATTTCACTGAACGTTTTATCAACTGCAGTAGCAATTGCTTTATAGATGGCTGCCAATTCCGCCACCTGACTGCTCCTATCCCCAATCCTCATCCCTATACTGGGGACGCCTTCACATTTCAACCAGACATTTCCTATTCCTGCCACTAACTGTTTATTACTGTCATTTTCAATGTGAAAAGCACAACCATCCACATATACAGTTGGCAAATCCTTGCATGTTTTTTCATCAAAAGCTTTGTGTGATGATTGTTCAAATTCCTGCAAACTAGTTTCCACTTCCATTTCATTTGGTATTTGTTCAGCTGCACAGTCATGTAAGTCAGCTAACCCTTGAGCAATTGGGCTCTTTTTATTTTGTCCATATCTCACTTCTACGGGAAAACCTTGTAATGCCAGCGTCCATGAAGTGATTCTGGATTGCGCTAGATTGCCTGATCTAATCCTTTTACTCTCTAAAAATTGCAAAGGTTGATGATTTGTTTCAATAATCACCTTTTCTCCCTGAACAATGGGGCGGAAATGTTGTAGCGCCCACACAGTGGTTAATAGGGCCTTTTCACATTCATTAAATTTCATTTCAACTTGGGAAAATGCCTTACTTGCATATGCAATGGTTTTGTGATTCAAATCGTGTTTTTGTGATAATACTGCTGACATACAATGTTCAGAAAAACCTATTTCTATAAAGAAATCCCTGTCCTTTATGGGGTAGGCTAAACATGGTGCCTTTACAAGACATTCCTTCAATCTAGCCACTGCATCAGACTGCTCTCTTTCCCATCTCCAGGGAGTATTTAGTTTAAGCAGTTTAGTCAATGGTTGAGTGATTTCTGCATAATTCTCAATGAACTTTCTGTTATAGCCTGTCATCCCTAATAAACTTTTTACTCCTTTCACATCTTTAGGATCTTTTAATCTTTGTATGGCCTCTATTTTCTTCCTTTGTGGATTTAGCCCACGTTCAGTCACTTCATGCCCTAGAAAGTTCACTTTTTTCTTGCACCATTGTGCTTTTTGCAAAGATACTTTGGCGCCTGCTTTCTGCAATTGGCCAAGTACATGTCTTATTTCATCAAAATGGCTTTTCAGGCTTTCATTTTTTATCAGGACATCATCCACATAAACTATTGTCCCTCTTTCCGCTGCATCCGGCATGGCCTTTCTCAAAAATATGCCAAATTCACTCCCACTATTGATGTACCCGAACGGAGCTCTAAGCCAGGCATATTGAGTCCTGTCAAATGTAAAGGAAAATAAGTGTTGTATCTCCTCTGCCAATGGCACACACCAATATCCAGATGTGAGATCTAATGTGGTAAATACATTTGAACCATGTATCTGAGCTAGGCCCTGATCAATGAATGGTAGTGGCCATCTAGATACTGGTACTCTTTTATTTAACTCTCTTAAGTCTGCACACAGCCGCCATTGACCATTTGGCTTTAACACACCTAAAATAGGCGTATTGGATTTGCTATGAATGGGCCTGATTATTCCCCGTGATTCCAAATTTTTTATAATCTCTGCCAATGATTCTAAACATGCCAGCGGTAGTCTATACTGGCGTACAAACACTGGATTTCTGCTACAACCTTCTGGTAGTGTGGCCACATGTAAATCAGTTAAACCACAATCATAAGCATCTTTTGCAAATACATCCTTAAACTCCATAAATATTTCCCTCAGATTGTTTCGATCCTCATCGCTGTCACATGCATCCGCTAAGGAGATCTGCTCTTCTACCATTCTGGAAAATTCTGGAAACTCTTCTGGTAAAGGACTCTCAGCGCTTTCCTCTAACTGTGTGGCTGTATCTTTTTGTAGAGCTGCCACTTTTAAATATTTTGGCATATCAGCTTCCACTTCAATGGGCTGATTTCCTGTTTCATTTTCATTTAAATTAAATATTATGCAATCCTCTTGATGGCAACACACTGTCTCATTTGAATCATAAGGATACACAGAATGAATTTTAAATATTCCTTTGGGCTGAGAGTCCAGGTGTTCTGGCAACTCGCCCTTGGCATCTACATATTTTTCAGGAATATTCCCAATCACCATGTTATTTAAATCTGCCGTATAATGTGATTTTTGTATGGCCATTCCTAATGGGGAGTTTTCCTCTAAATGAATATCCTGACAACCTTTATTATTTACCATGATTTTTACAGATCCCTCACCAATGTCTACCAATGGAATGTATTCATAATCCAGGCCTTGCTGTTTTATGGATTCATTCAGGCATACAAATGCATCAGAGCCTTTCATCTGCTGTCCATTTTTGCATTTCAGTGTTATTGCAAACTGTTTTGTAAATGCAGGAATAATAGTATTTTTCCTCATCTGTAATTCGACTGCATAAGGAACCAGTTGTGCACAATGATAAGCCCTTCTTTTGTCTTCAAATTCAGGTGCCGGACCACCTAGGCGTGACCATATTTTTTGATTAAGGAAATCTAACACCATACACATTCTGTGCATGATGTCATTGCCCATGTAAAATTCATTTTGTGCTCCACTCACTATCCATACATTATGGTAAATTATTTTCTGCCCAATGCTAATTTTAAGCATGCATCTGCCTGCAATTCGGTTTTCAAAGTCTGGACTGTCCAACCCAGAAACATATTGGTTTTTAATCCTAAATTTCGGGATTTCTTCCCTCTCCATAATTTTTTGCAACAATTTCTCATTAATGAAACTCCTTTCATGTTCAAGTGCTAAAGTGGCTTCTATTGTTTTAAGATAATCATTTATACCAACATGAACCCATGGTTGCTCATCTCCCATGTGTATTTCTGCCAGAGTGGTAATGTGTTTTTCTGAATCTGTTTTAGGAGCAATATTCTGTTTGCATGTTTTCTCTTTTAAATAGAAACGTAATGTGTGCTCATCTATGGCAGTCTGCCAATCTTTCCTTGGGTCCAAGTATATTTGTACAGGTAGTTTTTCATTGTCGCTCTGCATTTTGTCTTGACACATTAATATAACAGTGACACTAGGTATGCAGCTATTCTGGAGATATACCTCCACAGCATCATTTGTTTTGGCAACGGTGTGACATTCATTTATATTGCTGTTTTGTGATTTTAGTTTCTTAGGCCTCAATGGTTTTTTGGTTAAGGACCACAGCACTCCATTCACCCCATCTATGAGAGGAGACAATCTTTTCAGGCAATCTGTCCCCATCAGAAATGGAATTTCACAAATAGATGTGATCAATACCTCTTGTTTCATTCTGTGCTTTCCTATTTTTATGTCAACCTCAGTTACACCTATGATGGGCACCTCCTCCCCATTAAAGTTATGCACTGGGCCTTGATTTGCCTTCACTGTGATCTGACTCTGTGGAGGCCTCCCTTCATTGATACTCTTTACCAGCTCCTTGGACATAATTGTGGCCTGTGCGCCAGTGTCAATCATAGCGAAGGTGTGGCATTTTTCTTCTACAGTGATGGGTGCATAATATCTGTCCTCAACTTCCTCTAATACACATAAGAAATGTGAATTCTTACTGATTTCAGGGCTCACCTTTCTCAGGTCTTTTTCACTTTTGGCTAAGCACATTGGTAAATGAAAAGACATTTTTCCCTCCTTTTTACCCATTTCTGTGCGAGATATTTTATTCATTTCTCCATGTTCAGAGGTTTTTTGGAGTGTGGCCACTGTTCGCCCATCCATCTGGGTAACATCAGAGACCACATTACAACCTTCCAACTGAACATGTGTAACAACATCATTCAGCAATTTGTCATTTTTTAATTCTGTGCATTTGTGATCATTTAGTGTCATACCAGCCCTTTCAGCCTCTTCAAAAATATGTGGCTCAAAGAATTCTTCAGGTGATTGACTTGTACCCTCCTTGTGAGTATTTCCTTTTTCTGTCTGTGTTTGGTCATTGTTTTGCTTGCCCAGGGAAGGAGCTATGGCATCCCCACTTACTCCCTGTTCACTGGTATTCCCCATGCATGAGTCATTTTTCTTAAATCTGTCCCTTTGTTCTTTTGGAATTCCTAATGTTTCTTTTTCATTTGTGCAAATCTTTACTGTTTTATTTAGCTCTAATTTAAACCGTACCTCTTTTTTAGAAGTATTTGCACTTTCTATCACAATTTCATTTACTGGTACTTTCATTTTTAATCCATTAGTCATCTCAGAGTTGTTATGCAAAATTATATCAGAGCAATCTGTCATTTTGGCACTGCAGTTATCATGAGTACTTAGTCACTTTTCGGAAGCCCCCCGGTCATTGCTATGGCCATCAGCCCCCTCTTTGGAAGGTTGTTTTTGCGCTGTATAGAGCTTTCCTATTTGCTCAGCTAACATTTTCACTTGGGCCTCAAGGCACTGGAACCTTTCCATCTCTCTAGGATCCTCTTTCTGTGGCCTAGGTCGATATTGGTTGTTTTCCCCCTGATTGGATCTATTCTGATACCTCTCAGGTGATTGATGTCGGTTGGGATGGTTTCTGAACTCTTGATTCATTTGTGGAGGGGAGCGGGTTGCACCCATCCTTTGATTATAGTCCCCTGGTGGGGAATCATTGTACTGGCGTGGATTGTAGTTCACGTTTTGCCTCATGTCCTGTCTCTCAGATTGTGGGTACTGGCCCCTATGTTGATTTCCATTATCAGTAAATCGATCCACATATCGGGGCCTATCCTGATTACCATATATCATGGTGCTGGGATCAAATCTGCTCTGTGTCCCCAATGACTGGTAGGGACCATCATTTCTTTGATCTTGATTTTGTCTCTGGTTATTGTTCATACCTGCCATATCAGGCCGATATCCTACCCGGGGTCTGTCCCCTTGATACCTAGGGCTGATGTAGCTCTCTCTATTACTAGGATCATGTGATTGGAACATTGGTACAGGAAATGGCGATCTTTGTTGATTACCCCTTTGTTCAGGTGTCACATTATTTTTACCTTGGCTTTGAGCAGACTCAAGGGACATTTTGGCTGACCTGATTTCCATTACTGTGGCTGAGGGTTCTTTAGATTTAGGCCTAGTATCTTTCATGTTATCACTTTCTCTACCTGACAATAGAGTACCTCATATAGCTTTGTGCTTTGATGTACAATCCATTCAAGGGACTTGTCACGGTCAAATTCACGGACCAATTGGGATATGATGTCTTTCTGTAGCCCATAGAAGTATGCAGTTTTAAACTCATTGGAATTTGAGTCAAAAGATACATCAAAGCGAGAGAATGCTCTTTTTAAGTCTTGTAAAAATTGGCGAGGGGATGTATTAGGTCCAGCAGTAATTGTGTACGCGACTTTCTTTGCCTCCTGCAATGACTGAAAAGGAGAAAAATGACGCCTAATTTCTTTTTCAAACTCCAGCCATGTCATATTCTGCTGTTCATTTAATCCCCTTATGATGCTGGCCGTCGGGGCATCTAAAGTTAAATGAAAATATTGTCTGTACTGTTCCCTAGGTATCTGGAGTGCTTTAAAAATGTCATGCACCGCTTCTAAGTGATCCTCAATGCAGCATTCTCCTCCCTTTTTAAATGGTTTGATCAGGGCTTTAATGGATTTCATTATTTTTATGGGGCTACTTGTTGCAATGCATGGAATTGCACTATTTTGTGATTCAATCCTGTTTTCAGGTGTATGAGATTGGTGGCTGCCCCCAATGGGAGTATCAAATCCCCCAAGGGCGCTGCAACCAAGTTCAGTCACCGGCCCAGCCACTGGGGCACTAGCTCTTTGGGCAGAGCTAGAAATCACCTCCACTCCATTGAATGTACCCTGCCGCCTCTCCTGGGACCTGGGAATGCACATTTGCTGTTCTAAGTCCTTACACTTTTTAAGGAGTCTGTTGGCTTCATCATGCAAATAATTATTTTCATCACTCATTTTATTAATCACCTCCTGCATTTCGCACATTTGCATTTAGCATTCATTGAACTCTTTATTTCTCTTGTCTCTTTCTTGGATCATTTTAATCATTTCTTGTTCTGCACTCTGGAGATCACCTTCTTTTTCACAATGTTCTTTTTGTAAAATCTGCATTTCTGAAACAACTTCATCTTTATCCTGCCTAATGTGATCCACTAAGGCTTTTAAGTGTGCCAATTCTTGCTCACTATCCTCAAATTGTTTCTTGCTTTTGGATAACTGAGTATCAAGTCTCTGTATTTTAATTGCATGTCTTTTTGGCATACATCCAATTCTGCTCTCAACATTTCCTGATTTTTACTTGCCCCTTCTAATTCAGTCTTTAACCTGTTAATTAGCTGAGTATCATTCTCTTGCATTCGCAGGGACTTGTTTAAAATAAACCATATTTTGCCGCATAGCCGTATTAAACAGTCTTTCTCTGCACTTTTATCGGCTGCATTCAATAATCTTGTAAGGCAGACCTGAATTATGCTGCCTTCTGCAAAAATACTGTCTAGTTTTTCTTTCTGCACCTCACCCTGAATGCGGTTACTCCATTCTAACGTGCTATTCGAAGACCAATTCCCATGTGCAAATAACTTTGCCTCTAAATATTGCACTAGATCTGAGAATGTGGTTTCCCTTTGTGACATTCTGAAATTCGTTTTTAGTGGCACACTGCTATTATAAAATGGGTTCCCTTTAATGTGCAAATGGCAGTGTGAGACACGCTTGCCACGCCCAGTAGGTACTCTATGATCACTTTCCCGGCCTGCAACGCACCATAAATATGTAGGGTATTTTGTGGAGATTTGGGGCCTGACGGTATTTTCTTACCGCCGAAATATAACTTAGCAACAATCACTCCTTGTATTCAGATTGGGCCATGTACAACAATAATACAGTGAACATGCATTATTTCAGCAACCAGGCATGCATATTTGGTATGCGTGGGTGGTAGGCGCGGTTGGTGGTATATTGGTGAGCATAATTCCCTTGTTTTATTTGTGTCCCCAATGTCCAAAATCCCTTATCTTTGCTTAGATTTTTTGTGTAATCACTAGAGAGACCTCAGACCTACATTTTAGGAAAACCACATTTTTCAGTGATAGTGTGCCACCATGGGCGATCTCACTGACTTATTTACGACAGAGAGCTATATATGGTAATCTTGTGGTAATTTCCACTACCTTATATACGGTAGGGAGCTATGTTCTGAGAGTCTCTCTTCCCGTTGGCTCATGTACCTCCAACGAGCTATGCTACAATCACTCACAACTGTTCATACTGAATCTGACATGCACACATCTGTCTTAAAATGACCATTGCACTGTTTAAAAATCTCCCCCACTTCATCGGCATTGTAATGGTAAATATTAAATACACCACCCGTCTGTTTTCAAATATTTTTCTGTATTATAAAAGTTGCATTTAAACACGATCTCACTCTTTACAGAAATAAATAAAATGGTACAGTAAAAGCATTGTCTATGACACACTGCAAAGAGCGTGGCGGAGAACAGAACTCAAATTGCAACATTAGCATTTGATTAAAGCATGCACAGGAATCCTACACTGACTGCATATTACCGTACACACTCAGCTCCCACACTTCTCATTACCTTATCTTTTTAGTTGTTCTCTTTGGCTGTTCTCTTTGTGAATGTGGCTCCCTTGGATTAACTCCAGCAAAAAGGAACGCTTGCCTTCTCAAACCGGGTTCATTGCCTGGAATTCTCAGCTTTTTCAGATAGGAACGCCTCAGCCAGAGGAAAGGTCCTTCTTTCAGCTCTCCCCAATCTCGACTGCCAAATCTTGACTGTAGCAGGACGCAGGGATCTGCATTCAGTCAGGAGTCCCACAGCCAGGTCTTCTCCCCAGTAGTGCAGAAAAATGTCTCCCTGTCTTTTTCCCCCGATACTGCCCACTAAAACTTTCATCTCAGCCCTCTGTATGACGTGTCCCAATGAAATCCATCATCTCTCATCCTCCTACTCTCAACAATAGCTTCGCTTATACATTTGCAATTGTTGCAAATCTGACTTCCTTCTTCCTGCAGTTACTGTGCACAAAAACACAGAGAAGCAGACAAAGAAGAGAAGAAAAAAAATCTGCACACACATTTAAATGGTTTTCAGAGTATGCCTAATTCTGCAGTGGAGAACACATTTTATTAGTGGGTTATGTTAAATAAGGTTTTATTAGTCAGGTTAATGGTTAATAGGTTAGCTGTTAATTTTCAAATGTGTCTCTCGCACCATAGGCATTTCAGGTGAAAATAGTGTGCATTTTTAAATGAGCACGTGTGCTTTTAACTGTAAAAATAGATTTGCATCTTATATGTTAAAATCGTTTTTGACTGAATAGCCTGTCTTTCCTTGTTAATCTGGTAACCCATATAGCAATGCACCGCACCCTTGTGGTGGTGCTGCGAAAAAAATTGCTACCTGTGCAGTAGTGCTGTACTCTGTGCTGTTTGCTACCTGTGTAGTAGTGCTGTACTCTGTGCTGTTTGCTACCTGTGCAGTAGTGCTGTACTCTGTACTGTAACACGCCAAATATCCTTACAGGAAGATCAGTCCTCCAGACGTGGAGAGGCCGCGCAAAGCCTCAAAGAAAAGCAGGAGGTCAGGGGAGCATGCCTGTGAACAGAGGCCCACAATAAACTCTGGGCCGAATGCCCCCGACGTCGCCTGCCCAACAAGGGCGCTGATCGGAGATCGACGAGTGCATGCTCTCATTTATGGGCCGCTTCGGGAGAGACCTTAAGAAAGGCATCGAGGAGGCCACCAGGGGGCGCACAGGCAATGGCTGCCTAAAACCCAAGCTCCCGCCAAAGCCAGGTCGAGATGGGGATTGAGCCCCCCCCAAGCGGATCAAAGGCACCAGGGCGGATGGTGACCCTCCTGGGCTTCCCCTGCCAGAAAAAGCGATGTCCGGGACCCCCGGGAGACACAGAGAACAGGCTCTGTGGCCTTGGGGGAGAAAAAGCAACAAGAGGCTGGATCGGCCGCGGGACCAGTGGAGGAACTGGAGGACCGTGCTAGAGGGGCCACCCCCCCCTCCCGTCCGGCACCACGCACTCGTGAGAGGGGAGCGTGGAGCTGGGACATCGAGCCCCCACATGACAGGTTCGCAGCCCTGGAGCGAGGCGGCGGCCCCCACCACCCCCGCCCCCCCGTGCGGGTGAAAGCCACTCCGGCAGTCCGGGACCACAGAAGGTGAGAGCACGCAGCCCTGACCGGACCCCCCTGTTTCCGCCCAACCTCCAAGGACAATGGGACTACGGGCATGGGCGCGGAGGCCCCCAGGGTTGCGCCTCAGCCCGCTTCAGGAAGGAGCTCCTCCCTCTCTCCCTGTCGCTCGGTCTTGGCTCCCGGGCTCCCCCAACAGAGGATGCAAAGACCGCTGAGAGGCGACCTTGAACAGACGGGCCCCCACCAAATCTTCAAGCGGAACAGGAGTACAGCCCGCCTACCCCCCGAGGAACATAATCCTGCAACCTGGACTTCGTGAGGGTGGTGGCCCCTGGAGGTCCGCACAGGGCGTGTGCCCGCCCCCCCAAAAACAGCTAAAGAGGCGATAAGTCTCATTGGGTGGGGGTCGGGGGACACCGCGGGCAACCCCCCCCGAGGGTGAGACCCCCCAGGCCTGCCCAAGCAGACCCCACCAACCAAACCACCCCCCCCCCCCCGAGTGCATAGAGGACACTGACAGCCCCGGGAAGACAGAATTGGGTGTGAGGCCCCCGCCCGGCATCGGCGGGGCATGTGCCCGCCCGTAAGCGACCCCCCCCCCCCAGCAACGGCGATGGAACACTTAAGACAAGAGGGGGGTGGCCCCGGCCTGCCCCCCCCCTTCCCCTGGGGCACCCCCATCATGAAAGCATTGGCCGGCCCGGGAGAGGAACCCTCGATCCACCCCCCCCCCCCCAACGGGGCCGCGGAAGACCCAACAGCGGGGCCCAGGGGGCAACCAGATGAACTGGCAGGAGAACCTACAGAAATACCTCTACCAAGAGGCAGGAAGCAACAACAACAGTCTGCCCCACGATAGAGAAATGGCCCAGCTGGAGGCCTCTGCACCCTCAGCGATAGCAATGGAGAGGGGCTTCGCCTCAATCCTGCAAGAAATCAGGGACATGCGTTCCGACATAGCCCAGAAATTCAAAAAAATCGACCAAAGGGTGGACATGGTCCAAGATAGACTTCTACAGGTGGCAACCAACCAATCAACCTCAGCAACCCAAGAGGTACAGACAAGTATGAGGCTAGCTGCCCTGGAGAAGAGGGACTAGGAAAGGGCAAGGCAGATGGACGAATTCGAAAACAGGGAACGGAGGAACAACGTCAGATTTTTCGGGGTCCCCGAGGTGGAGGGAGAGACAGAGAGAGATGTCACCCGTACGGTGAGGGATATCACCCTCCTCTTCGCAGAAGAGATGACAACAGAACTCCCTTTCGACCGGGTGCACAGAGCGGGGGGAAGGGCAGGGGGCCCCCGATTGATTCTGGTCCGGTTCCACTACTACACCGAAAAGACAAAGGTGCTGAGGAAGCCAGGAAGGCACGGGAGATCACATACAACGATGCCCAGGTCTCAATCTTCCAGGATCTCTCTGCATATACACTGGCCAAACGCAGAATGTGCCGCCCCCTAACGCAGCTGCTAAAGGAGAAGGGTGTGCGCTACAGATGGGGCTACCCCTTCTCCCTGGCCTTTGAATACTTGGGCTAACAGACGATGTTGATCAGGGAGGAGGACATTAAGGGAGCCATCCAAGGACGGTGTGCAGTGAAAAAGTCAAAAACATGTCAAAAGTCATAATATCGGAAAAAATATGTCAATTTATTTTTTGATGTTTTCTTTTTTATTTACATTTTTTGGGGGTTTCAGAAGTAAAAAAAAAAAAAGGGGTAAAACAAAAAAAGAAATTACAAAAAGGGGAGTTTGGGGGGGACCCCCCATTTTGAACAAAAAAAGACATTAAACATTTTTATTTTAGACTTTTTTTTCGACATTATGACTTTCGACATAATGTCATTTGAAATTATCACTATAAACCATCCAGGACCACGGGACGAAACCGACTCCCCGGAGGGGACCTACTGGGCAGGTGGTGGGCAAAGGGAGCGGGCCAGGCCGGTCGGGCGTCCGGAGAAGGAAAACTGGCGCAAGGAAATTTAGAAAAATGAACACACCTTCACCGATGAAGGAAGGAGAGCGGAACGACTCAGGGCTGAGGACCTGGGGGACCCAACCAGCTAAGGAGTGAGAGTTGGTATTTCAGAAGTTCCGCCACAAGCAGTGTCCCCATGAACAGCAAGTATAAGGGGGTCTACAGAGGGGACGGAGCGACCGGGGGAAGGGGCACTCAAAACGATGAGCAGTTTATTGATCGCCTGGGAGAGGAGGGCAGGCTGGTGGTCCGGCCAAAGGCCAGCGATGGCGGAACTAATTGGCTGGACGCCGGGGAGGGAGAGGGGGGGGACAAACGAATGTTGGGGTTGTTTATTTAGGGTTTGGGGACGGGGCAGTTGGGGAAGTGTTTAAGGCCCGCCCGGGGGGAGGGATGTGGGGCGAGAGGGAGCTAAATCCAAAACTAAGGGAGCGAGCAGGGAAAAACGATGTGACCATGCTGACCGAGAAGGAAGGAAACCTAGATTATGGCTGATAGTCTGCCGGCCCTGGGAGTGGGTTCCCTGAATGTGCGGGGCCTGAACACCCCTACTAAGAGATCCCTGGTCTGTTGGGAATTTAGAAGGGCGAGACCTGACCTACTTTTCCTCCAGGAGACACACTGGGCGCGGGGGAAGGAACCTGAAATGCGGGGGGGAGGAATTGGAGAGGTTCTTTGCGCATCCCACAAGACCAAGAAAAGAGGGGTAGCAATTCTATTACCGAAGAACGTAGGCTTGGACACAGAGGCCACACTGAAGGACCCTGAGGGCCGCTACTTGTTGTTACGGGGCTCCCTACAGGGAGCCCCACTTACTCTCGCCGTTGTATATGCCCCAAACGAAGGCCAAACCCAATTCTGGGAGGATGTGAGGGACAGGCTAAAGCTGTTTGTGCAAGGCACAGTGATAGTGTTGCGGGGGGGGGGACTTTAACATGTTTCTGGACCCATCCGCCGAGAGGAAACGCATAGGTCCCCAAATCTCCAGGGCCGCAGATGAAATCATGGCACGAACCTTCCAGAGGGTCAACTTGGAACTGGGCCTGGTGGATACAATTGCGACCCCTAGGACGGGTGCTCCCCCCTTCAGATACTACTCTGCAATCCACCCCTCATTCTCCAGAATAGACTACATTCTGGCGGATGAGCTTCTGCGCCCCTATGTCTCTGGCCACACGGTCGACCCGGTCCCCTGGTCAGACCACGACATGGTCCGAATCACCATAGCGAGGGGCTGGCAAAGCGACCACAGAGGGGGCTGGAAATGTAATGACTCCTTGCTGAAAGACGAGGTCCATGCACAGGAGGTGTTAGACACCATAACCAAATTCTTTGAATTTAATGACAACGGGGAGGTAGCCACACATACATTGTGGGATGCCTTTAAGGCCACCCTACGGGGAGTCCTCATCAAAATAGGAGCCCGGAACAAAAGAGAAAGGGAAGCCAAGGAGAAGTCGCGGAGAGAAAAAATAGCCCAACTCCAACCGGGGGGGCCCCCCAGGTCAACCCCTCGATCCCAAGCAGGTAGTCTCCCTGGAAGACTAGGCTCCAGTTAAAAGACCTCCTCCTACACAAAACAGAGAAGAGTCTCCAGCTGGTTAAACAAAAATATTATGAAAAAGGGGACATGGCAGATAGGATTCTAGCCTGGAAACTGAGGGAGGTCCAAAGAAGCAGAATGGTGAAAGCGGTAAAAAATGAGCGTGGGTCGATAGGTCACGATACCCCCCCACATAGGAGAGGCCGTCCGCCGATACTATGAATAATTATATTCTTCAGAATACAACGGGGACGAGGCCGAGATTGAAGGCTTTCTGAACTCCATACAAATCCCGGCCCTGACGAAAGAGATGGCAGAGAGATTAGAGGATCCGGTGTCTGAGGATGAGGTAGAACACGTGATCAGTGGGATGAAAGTGGGAACTTCCCCTGGGGAGGATGGCTTCACGGTGTACTTTTACAAAATTTTTCGCTCCACACAAGCCCCACACCTAGTGAAGGTCTTTAATGCTGTGCTGGAGGGGGGGCTCCCTCCCCGAATCCATGATGGGGGCCATAGCTGTAGTGTTGCCCAAGGAAGGTAAGGTCCCTACGGAATGTTCCTCCTACTGCCCGATATCACTGTTAAACATTGATGTGAAGATCTTGGCCAAGGTGGTGGGGAGGCAGATGGAAGAGATTATGCCGAAGCTGGTTCATGGGGATCGGGTGGGTTTCATTAGGGCTCGGACAACATTTGCAAAACCATAGATTTTTTCCACTATGCCCAGGAATCCAAGCTTGATGCGAGTGTGCTCTCCTTAGACTCAGAGAAAGCATTTGACAGGGTCGAATGGAGATACATGGAACTCCTCCTCCAAAAAATGGGTTTTGGGGTACACATCAGGGACTGGGTAGCCACTAGAGCCCCAACGGCGAGGGTTCAGGTGAATGGGAAGCTATTGGAATCATTCCCCCTTTCACGGGGGACGAGGCAAGGATGTGTCACGACTTATCCTGTTCTTATGTCCACCAATCTCTCTCACACACACAGACACACACATATATCTAGAGTAGTGCTCCATGGGTTAATCCATTCCGGGAGTTCCCATAATGTCAGTAAGCTCAATTGGACCAAAGCATGGCACTCATATCACTCAACATGGAGAGGAAAAGGTGTGAACTGAACACTGGAGACCGCAGTCTAGTTCTTTAATCCCTGGGTGTGGTTGACTATTTAAACCAGACCCATGCTTCAATCTGTGCTTTGCGTTGAGAACTGTCACCAGGACGGCAGCACGCTCACCGGCTCCTTGGCCCCGGCATCCGTCCCTGTGTGCCGGCTCTCTCAATTCCAGCTCGCTCCTGCTCTACCCGACGCGGATCACGGCTCACACTGGAAGCTGTCTGCCAGCTGTTTCCCCAACGGGTCCGCGCTGCCTCTACAGGAGCGGTTTCTGGCATCTTTGCCGCTCCTCCACGTCAGCCCTGCGGCCCCCAGACTGCGCTGCCTCATTCTTCGCCGTGGCCGCAAATTCAGCTCTCCACGGTTCCCCGCTGCAAGTCGGAGCAAAAGCATTCATAACGCTCAATTCTCCTCACGGCTGCAAGTCGGAACGAGAGCATACAGAACGCTCGATCCCGGCCCCGGCCTGCGGCCTGAAAAGAAAGCACAGAGAACATCAGTGAAAGGACAAGGAAGGGAATCTATACTTACCAGCATATAAATAGCTGCAAATGAAGGAAGAGTGCCCAACATGCAACAGAGGCATTAGGAGTAGCTTTGGACATATAACGGTGATTTAGAACATTTGTGCACAGACAAGAAAATGCCAGCCGAGCCTGGTGAGAACATTGGGAGACATATTGAACATTTTCACAAGCGAATGTTACACCTCCAAGTCACACCACGTCTGGACGGAGCCTTCCAGTGAAGCAACTGGTGGATTGGAACTATTGCGCCCCTGCTACTGATCGAAAGCAGGATGGAGAGCTAGCCTAATATATACTCAAGCTGAGCACAGAGGCATAGGGGAGGGACACGGGAGAGTAGAGGGGGGTCTCCAATCCTTTAAGTCTCAGTTTCTCCCAGATCCCCTTGGTTTTGTCCCTACAGACGCAGTTTGCCAGCAGATAAGTGTTAGATCCGAACAGGACCTCCTGATAACCCTGCAGAGCCAAGGTGAGCGTGTCAGGATGCCCACTCTCTCCTTTGATTTACGTCCTCACGATGGAGCCCCTGGCCATAGCAGTGAAAGCACACCCAGGCATCAAGGGCATTAGGAGGGGTGAAATGGAATTCAAGCTTTCCCTGTTTGCGGATGACATCCTGGCCCACCTGGTGGAGCCTAGCTGCTCGCCCCCCCCCCCCTCTACTGTCCCTGGTGGCCATGTTTGGGCGGGTCTCAGGGTTAAAGATCAACACAACAAAGTCAGTGTTGCTCCCCATGAGAATTCGGGACCCGGGATTGGATCCCCTGGATAGGTACAATGGGATTGCAGTGAAGAAGGACTCGATCCGATATCTGGTGGTCCTCCTCACCAGGGACCTAACGAAACTAGCCCCTACCAATTATGACCCCGTAATGGCAGGGATTACCTCAGATCTGAGGAGATGGGGCACGATGATACTGTCCTGGTATGGCCGTATGACGGCAGTGAAGATGAATATACTGCCGCATCTGCTGTACCTCTTCACGGCTCTCCCAACCAGTGTCCCCGACCAGGCCTTCAGGGTTCTACAGAATGCAGTGCGTGAGTTTATATGGCAGGGTAAAACCCTGAGAACCGGGAGGGCTGTCCTAACCTTACTGAGGAAGGAGGGGGGATTTGGGTTTCCGGATTTCCAACTCTATTTCCGTGCCGCACAGCTGCGCGTCTTCCTGGAAAACATGAAAGATGGGATGGGGACCTACTGGTCCTACTTAGAAGACATGGATGCCCACCCTCTCAAAGTTCGGGACCTCCTGTGGGCCCCATGCAAGTTCATCCCGAACAGGTTAAAAACCCACCCAACATTGGGTGTTCTCTGGGCAATTTGGAAAGACGGCCCCCAGACTGCATACCTTGCGTCATGGCTGTCCCCGATGACCTCTCTCTGGGGGTCACCCACTCAAATTGGGTAATAAGAGGTTCCGGAATGCCCAGGCTTGGTCAGACTTGGGAATGGAGTGGGCGGGGCAGATGTTCAGAGAGGGGGAATTCCTAGCATTTGAGGACTTGAGAGGAGCTCTCGGGCAGGGGTCGCTATCCATATTTGAATACCTTCGCCTGAAGGGCATCCTCTGCGACCAGTCATGGGGCCAAAACTTGAAGAGACAGCTGACCCCCTTCGAGAAACTACTCGACAAAGCAACCTTGAGGAATGGGGCAGTGTCCAAGATGTACAAAATCCTAAATACTAACAACTTAGTGGAAAGGAGGGGTTTCCGCTCATTTTGGAACGATCTAGCAGGGGAGGTTATCTCGGAGGACGCCTGGTCACGAATATTTAAAATAGCATTCCACGGGAACCTATTCACCTCGGACATGGAGCACAATTTTAAGATCCTGCAGGGGTGGCACAGGGACCAAGTTAAACTGTCAAAGATGTTCTCAGGGGTGTCTCCCAAATGTCCAAGGGGATGCGGCCAGGTGGGAACGAGGGGCCACATGTGGTGGCACTGCCCAAAAGTCCAAGATTTTTGGGGGAAGATAAGGGGTTGGATTGCTGAGGTCTCCAAGGAACTACTCCCCCAGAACCCATTGACGATGTTGCTGGGACTCCCCCCCCCGGAGGAAACGGAAATACACAGGTACCTGTAGTGATGCACGAAATTGCAGCCTTGCCAATCAGGGCTTTAGATGACAGCATTAGCCGCTGAAAGCCAATAGTGTATTCAAAGTATGTGCTAAAAATGCTGACAGTAGTCTGTTGTAGCACTTCCATTATGCAGTAGTGAGCTACAAGGAATATGCAGGCCTAGTATGAAATAGGTCACATTATGCATTGTTGATAGACAGGCAGGGAGAGGGCCCCAGCTATGTAGCTAATAGGTATTTTTGGAGTGTTTGGAACATCATGGCACCTATATAGCGCTTAGATAGCCAGTCTTAAGCGCTATAAACACTAAGCTATGAGTGCGTGCCTTTTAGAGCTTGCAGATGGGGTTAATACATCCCTGCTTCCCTTAGAATATTCAGCCTCACTAACGGTAGCCCTGGCTCCAAGCTAATCTTCCTTTTCTCTGGGAAGGTACTGATAAGACATTCCTCAGCCAGCGCAGATGGGAACCAGGGAGGGGTAGGAGCGAGCAGGGTGCCTCTCAGAGAGAGTTGGGTTTTTTCCATGAACCAGCCTATATTTTTGCACAGGGAAAGTTCTGGAACTATGCGTCATGGTGACTGACAGCAAGAGATTATAAAATATCCATGCACACATGACTCGGGGGGAGATCGTCCTGTGGACTTGATTCGTGTACAGTCAAGTGCCCGGAATTGGCTCTCACGGTGTCCTCCAGCATTGTTTTTCTATGAAAAGCCCAGGTCTCCCAGTGCTGATTAAAGGGACGTAAGACTGTGTTTCTCTATGTTTCTCTATGTTTCTCTATATTTCTCTATGTTTATCTAAGTTCCATGTTTCACTATATTTTGCATTGTTCTAAGTTTATGCTTTGTAATATTCTTTAACTTGAATCCCAAATGTATATGAAATTCACTGCTTAGAATAAATATGCTAAAACTTTGAGGGTGTCATTTGTCACTAGCATGAGATCACTGCTCAGCACAATAGAACCTGTATTTTGGGCTGAATTGGGTATTTTTGCTCTCAAAGGGCTGGCCCCGAGGAAGATTTTGCCCATATCAAGACATTTGGTGGCAGCTTTGTGGGATTTGTGAAGAGCAGTGCCATGCTATGACATGACAACTGGTGTGAGAGAACACAGTGTAGAGTGGGGAGCAGGCTGTCGCATTTCCTTGGTGGTCTCACTGCAGCTCTGAGACTTCAAAAGGCAGCAATGTTGTGTCGGCTAGCCGTGGCCGATAGCTTGTGTGGTTAAGACTCCCTTCAGTAAATCAGTCGTGACTGACTTATTGCTTGGGATGGTGCCAGGGAGTACAAGGCGATAAACAAGCGGGAAATGGCTTTGTTTAAAGCACTCCGATGAATGGTCAAGAAAGATGTATGCTCAATTAGAAAAGAATTTTATCATGCGGTTTCCCCAGTTTAAAGTTGTAATTTGGAATGCATAGTGAGACGGAGTTCTCATCTCTATTCTGTCATGAGGGAAAAGAGAAAAATAATTGCAAGGATTTGACATGCAAATTGTGAATAGTGATTTAACCATTGACTCAGCCCCAGTGTGCTAGCGAGTGGGGGCTGTAATGTTCGGAGGCGAAGGTTCGCTTTTTTGATGTATGCTTTTGAGTGTTGGCATTCCTGAATAATGAGGAGCCATGCATAGGAGAATGAGTAACATCTGTGCTGAGAGCCTAAAGAGTTTTTTTTTTTTCTTTTGGCAACTGTAAAATTCCATGTGCTGGTGGTGGCAAATTCTGTTTAAAGGAAACACACTAAAATGACTATATTGTATTTTAAGCTGTGCCATGCTTTTAATGGGTGAGAGACGAACTTAAAAAGAAAGTGAGTGAATGTTATTTGGATTTTCGATTTTTGTTTATTGATTTGAATTTGCAGAATCAGTTTGCAATGGTTTGGGGGGAAAAACAATTTATATTTTTTCTAAATTGCCCCTGGAGTATTTTTGACTGTCCCCATGCTATGCCATGGATTTGTGCTGTTGCCTTATAAGTGATGCATGATTTAGAAATAGTAACCTGTTGACTGTGATACATGATGAAAAATGTTGTTGACACATTAAACAGCCCACAAGCAATAGAGTGTGGGTTGTTCTTGCAGAAAAAAAAAAACGTGCAGGGAGCTGCAAAATAATATGGCATTTTTATTTTTTAAATGCACTGAACTGAGTGGTTATAGTTTGGCAATGGTACAACAGAATGAAACATCTGTGTGTGATAAGATAGCACAAAGATTTAATGGGTTGTGAGTTCTCTTGAAAGATCGCACATTACAAGAAAAGAAAACGTATGCTTTTAAATGGGACATTAATCAGGTTAAAACGGGCAAAAAAAGACGCTTTGACATTTTGCAAAATTACATGGAGTAGAATCTGATGACAAGAAAAGTGCCTCTTTTGAAAATAAGAGTCTTGCTGTGTGTGCAGAGCTTGTGCCTTGAAGCTGTCTTGGGCGAGGTGCGAAAGGAAGACAAACAAAAGCAGAAACAGTACAAGAAAGAGTTAATCTGGGTGAACTGTCTGAAACGAGTGCTTCCCATTGAAGCCGCCACAGTATAAGAGTTATAGGCAAAAGAGATAAGCTGCGTGCTCATGGCGCTGCCAGGTGCACACGAAAGATAAACATGCCTGCATTCCTGAGGAAGGGGGAGCAAAGACAGAGAGCTGTTCAGAAGTAAAGAATTTGCCCAGTGAAACTGTGGTAGGGAAACAAAGGCTTCATGCAGGATGGCAGACGGGCACATCACATCTGAACATTTACCTATGCATCTGTGAATGGGCCAAGAAAGGACAGCTGCCCATTCCAACAGACATTACTGTGCAAACCGCATTCCCATGTGATGTGATGTGAAGTGAAGTGAAACGCTATTGCTGTGCAAGCTGCATTCCAATGCTCCATGTGATGTGAACTGAAGTAAAGCGCTGTGCACTGGAGAAGAAACCTCTAGGCGCTTTGAGAAGAGAAAATACACATCTGGCAAACTGCAAGCTACATTGCCAGGGCTGGAGTAACTGACAAAGACATTATGGCATTCCAGATGGAAGCAAAACTGACAAAAGTGCTTAGCCGTTTTGCAAGAGACAACATGCAGAGCGGGGCTTTGAAGTATAACATGAACACTGCACATTAGCCATGATCCAGAAGCCACACGGCTTAATGCAAGAATGAATGATTTGTTGAAGCAACAAAAGAAACTGACTTAGACTATCGCACTCAAAGGGGTGGTCCAAGAAACAGCAAACACCCTTTGAAAAAATGACAAGTGAAAAAACCAGAGGCTTGAAAAGACACTGCCTGTAAGGAAAAAAAAATAAACAGCTGCTTGTGCAACTGTAAGCGGTATTGGACTGAAAGACTTTACCTTTGAAAAATGGAGTGATGCCAGCAGGGCAAACTAAATCAAGATCATGAGACACTGGAAGCAAGTTGGCGCCTGGCATTTGTGATCGCTTTGGTGAAAAAGAAAAGCATTGTGCGACCTGGGTACTTACTATATGGCTTTGTAAAAGCACAGATCAGTCTGAGGTACCATTGACCAGCTATGATTGCATTGCACAAATAAGTTTGTGATTAGGCAGTTACACCCCGTATGGTTGAGTGTAAATAAGCCCCCAGAAACATGCAGAAGGGTGATAAATAATTGCAGTAGCAATGACAAAGTGTGTAGTTACCTGATGAGACTTTTTGAAGATGGGGGTGGTATTATGGGAAGGGGTGGATAACGCTGATATTGAAGTTTTGATGACATCCTAACATGAAGAATAATGATATTGAACTTTTGATGAAATCCTAACATTTCTGTTTGTATTTTGCCTAGGCAAATAACCAAGAAATAGATTGGGGGGTAGACGTGTGCAAATGCCGGGTGACACTGATCAAAGAAGGGTCAGACGCATTCTCAGAGAAAGCGAGCCACTGCGACATGCTATTTCAACTTTAACGTGCCCTGCACCGCACAACGCTGCTGCAACCTGCGAAAAGTGTCCAACAGAGTAATAACTTCTGCTGAACTGGCACGATGCAGACTTGGCTAATTATCAAGTATTTGATGCTACACATTCAAATGATTCAGTTGCTGGAAATAACTTAAATGACATGGTTTGCCCTTTCTTGTTTAAAGGACCATGGACAATGAGTTGTGGACTGTAACATCAGGCATCACAAGAATGCTAACACATTGAAAAATGGTTTTTAAATGCATTGTTGAGATGAATCTGAAAAAACGAAATGGTTTTACTCTTCCAACTGAATTGCTTTAACCAGAGATGTTTTGTTTTTTTAAAAAAAAAAAAATATTCTACATTGCACGTAGGCAGGAAAATGATTTATGAACTGTTGGGGCAGCAGAATTATGCAAGCAGGAGCGTAATTTATTTTGAGATAAGATGAGTGCGCACATCAAAGTCACCTGTGCGTAGGTTAAGTTTCTTAATTGAAGTAATGCTGCCAAGTGTGTGAGCTATAATTTGAAATGGTAATCTTTGAAACACTGGATACTTTTACAGCCAGCTTAAGGCAGGTAAATGAAACCATGACTGACTTGATGTTTGATTTTATGACACAGAGTGTGACACGGTTTTTGTTAAACCAACCAGTTTCATGTTTTTGTGGGGACAGCTGTCTCCAGCACACTAATGCAAAGAGTCACCTTTTGATTGTAGACATTTGGAATAATTCTTTGGAAAAGCGCTACAAATGAGTATCCACATGGAATTGCTAGTGTACTGGCCTGGCACATTGTCGGGCATCTTTTGTCACTGAATGGATACAACAATTTGTTTAATTTGTCTAATGTGATGTTTTTCTGACCAAGAACTGCAGCGAGTGTTCTCGCCAAGATTTTATGGACTATAACTTGACTAAATGAATTTGTTTAATGTGATGAAACAGCCACTGCCGGATAGTAGTATGGTGCTTGTGGCTAAAGTTAATATTGTATATGGTAGATATCCCACTTGAAGAAAAGTATTCTCCAAGTCACAATAGCTAGACTGGTAATGCACACCTTCATTATTACAGTGATACACTTAGACATAGATTTATCATGAGGCAATGTTTCCTTAGTACTACCAAGCTGCTACAAATGGAGTCCATTTCTATGGCCCATCACTAGAGTGCGCGTAGCTAGGGAGCTAGATTCATTAATTGCAGGAGCTTTATATGCTTGTGACATAGAAACTGTGCACAATAAGCTAGCCACTATGGGTTCTGATGCCAGCTCTGCTATAGAACTTCTGGCCTAGTGGGGCCCATTGATACGCCCAACACTGCTACAAGTATTGACAACCACTGAAGATGGCAGAATTTTAGGTATGAAGACATTTTTGTCTGCCATAGGGCAGGTCAACAAGACTGCTAAATACACACGATGCATTGTATGGCAAACATTGTTAAATCAGCAGGTGTTGGCTTTTTACTGGGTGGGGGCGACCATCCTCCACACACTGGCACGCAGAGCTACAGTTACCAGCATACATATGGATTGAATTGCTTGCTTTTGATTGCATGAATAACACATGCCATGCTTTGATGTAAATTAGTAGAATTGTTTTTATTTTAGATAACCTGGTGCCCATGGGTTCACCTTGTTCACGAAATTAGATGGTTTCTGGGTGGGTTCCACATACATGGGGGAAGTGTCTAGTCACACAGCCCACAGTTACGCTTGAATGCCCTGGGATCAGGGGGAGGTAGGCCCTTAGAGTGAAAAGGCTGCCAGGTTTTAGAATTGGTAACCATAAATAAATGCAATAGTGCATTGTAGATTAGACTACACTGGATTGCCTTGACATTTTAACTGCATGCTGCTTTTTAACTGACAATCAGTTATACAAAATTGATTTAGGTATTTTTGTGTAGGCCATGTTTTGGCTAGAGTAAATGTCCATGTTCACTTGGTGTAGGTATTTTTTGTGTAGGCCAGGTTTTGGCAAGGGTATATGTCACTGTTCACTTTGTGTACATTTTTGTTTAGGTAGTGTTTTACCTTGCATGCCACGCTAACTAACCGCTAGAAGATAGTTTGCTTAAACCTCTTGCAAAGCCCCTAGGTCTTTATCACTGCACTAAATACTATATTGATAGGTATTAGTCAGCATTTGTCGCACAAACGTTGAATAGGGGTGGAATGTAGTGATACACGAAATTGCAGCCTTGCCAATCAGGGCTTTAGATGACAGCATTAGCCGCTGAAAGCCAATAGTGTATTCAAAGTATGTGCTAAAAATGCTGACAGTAGTCTGTTGTAGCACTTCCATTATGCAGTAGTGAGCTACAAGGAATATGCAGGCCTAGTATGAAATAGGTCACATTATGCATTGTTGATAGACAGGCAGGGAGAGGGCCCCAGCTATGTAGCTAATAGGTATTTTTGGAGTGTTTGGAACATCATGGCACCTATATAGCGCTTAGATAGCCAGTCTTAAGCGCTATAAACACTAAGCTATGAGTGCATGCCTTTTAGAGCTTGCAGATGGGGTTAATACATCCCTGCTTCCCTTAGAATATTCAGCCTCACTAACGGTAGCCCTGGCTCCAAGCTAATCTTCCTTTTCTCTGGGAAGGTACTGATAAGACATTCCTCAGCCAGCGCAGATGGGAACCAGGGAGGGGTAGGAGCGAGCAGGGTGCCTCTCAGAGAGAGTTGGGTTTTTTCCATGAACCAGCCTATATTTTTGCACAGGGAAAGTTCTGGAACTATGCGTCATGGTGACTGACAGCAAGAGATTATAAAATATCCATGCACACATGACTCGGGGGGAGATCGTCCTGTGGACTTGATTCGTGTACAGTCAAGTGCCCGGAATTGGCTCTCACGGTGTCCTCCAGCATTGTTTTTCTATGAAAAGCCCAGGTCTCTCAGTGCTGATTAAAGGGACGTAAGACTGTGTTTCTCTATGTTTCTCTATGTTTCTCTATATTTCTCTATATTTCTCTATGTTTATCTAAGTTCCATGTTTCACTATATTTTGCATTGTTCTAAGTTTATGCTTTGTAATATTCTTTAACTTGAATCCCAAATGTATATGAAATTCACTGCTTAGAATAAATATGCTAAAACTTTGAGGGTGTCATTTGTCACTAGCATGAGATCACTGCTCAGCACAATAGAACCTGTATTTTGGGCTGAATTGGGTATTTTTGCTCTCAAAGGGCTGGCCCCGAGGAAGATTTTGCCCATATCAAGACAGTACCCAAGAATGTGGGAAACAATGTTGAGGGCGGGCAGGGTGGCCCTGGCGCAGAAGTGGAAGAGCCCGGAGACCCCCTCAAAAGAGGATTGGCTGAAAAAAGTTAAAAACATGTTCTTAATGGACAAACTGACCGCTATGATGAATAATAACTCTGGCTCGTTCCAAGCGAATTGGTATGGGGTACAGCAGTCCTGGGGATGGGACATTCATTGAAGCCGGAACGGGGCTCGGGCAGGGAGGGAGGAGCGGGGGCAGGGTTGAGCTGAATCCAATCTGGGCGCTCACGGCCCGGGGGACGGTGGACGCTACATAGCCATTGATGAAGTCAGCAATTACATCATTTCCTAAGCTCCGAACACAAAGAGGTTCCATGGATACTCCCGAGTTCAAAGTCCATGTTGGGGACTGTTTTGGGGGGGGGGGCGAAGGGGGAGGAAGGGTAAGGGTTTCAGGACCACTTGATTGTATAACCCTAAGATCTACATTGTGCCCTGTTGTTATTCTAAGAAAATGCTAATAAAACCAAAGTAAAAAAAAAAAAGGCATCGACTGGTCCTGGAGGGCATGCCAGGATAAGGTGTTAGACTTGGTTGGACCCCTGGCAAAGGTGTGCCAACTGGCAGAGGAGGCCAAGCAACAGCAGCAACATTGTCGATCCCGAGGTGCTAGTGGGCTGAGCACAACGTGCAATTTGCCTCCTGGGGAACGCCAACTGCGCCCTGGCCACTGTAAGGAACTCATGGTGGCAACAGTAAAGACAGACACAAGTGATCACAGTTCAAGGGTGTTTAAGCTGTATCAATCGGTGAGAAAAATGCCTAATCTAAACCTAAAGCTAAGATGGGAGCAAGCTACAACCATCAAATAATAATAAGGCCGTCCTAGTGGCAGCTTGTCAAATAAATAGAGCCTATACTGAAAAAAACCTATTGCCAATCTTTACCTCTAAGTTACAAAAAGAGTGTGGAATAATGTTCATCAGAACAGAAAGAAGTGTTCTCAAAATGATAGTCAGGATGGTATGGCTGGGGTTTCCCTTCCCCATGTTTTCACTGCGGGACTTCTGAGCACATCACACTCATGGGCCTCGCCAGTACGAGGTTCACTATTCCATTCAACAATACGAGGACCTTCAGAGGCCAAGTCTCTTTTCTACAAAGTCTCTCGCCTTAGAAGGCCTGCTGGACCCCAACAAAAAACAAACAAAAGTTCCTTCAGTGACCTTGCACCTTGGGCGATTGCTCTTCGCCCCTTGGATCTTCCTCCGCCGGGCTCGATTCCTTCTTGCAACTTGGGCCTCCCTCTGTCGGCTTCACTATGGCCTTTTACTCTTAATATCAACACAATGTTCTCGGGTACATCATGCTTCACCCCGATTTGCAGGAATCCCCCAACCAGGTTCACATTTGCCAATTTCACAGTTCACTTTGCTTTATCACCTGCAGGATTTACTCTCTTTGAATTTCCCTTGGCATCCCTCCATCGGGTTCACAGAGCCAGTTTAACACAATGTTCTTAATCTTGTTGGAAAGCGGGGTTTCCCTTCCCCTTGCTTTCCCTTGGCAATGGGTCAGAGATTTTTGATTGTACAAGGGATTTGACGTGACCCTTGTAGGACCACTCTTGGCACCCCACGCTGCCCTCTCCTAGGGCCTTCTGGTACTTGTAGTTTCAACACCAAACAAAAGGGGCCAGCAAGAGTTTTTCGAATGAGCGCTCCTGCGGCGCCTGATCACTCTGCAGATGGCCCTTCTCTGGGCTTTCCAAAAGTTCAAACACACACAAGTTCTTTGTTCACAAGTTCCTTGCGTTCACATAATGTTGCCAATTGCAACCTTGGGCTCAACACAGTTCGGTTTGCTATCAGCTTTCTCAGACTCACCAGCTGTGCTGCACCCGTTGGCTTGTCTTGCTTCTGGAGTCCAGGATGGTACAACGGTAGCCAGCATGCCTCCCTGCCTGTGTTATCAAAGCAGGAGGCCCCTGTGCACCGTTTGTACCTGTCGCACCACACGCCAGCTGTACTCCCCGGTTTTGTGATTCCCTTTTCAGAGACTTCATGGGTCTGAGTTGAAAAGGTGAAGGACAATTCCCTCCTCGTCCTTTCAGGTCCTGCCGCCTTTCTCCTCGGCTTGAACTGCCGGTCCGGAATATCGGCTTCCTCGTGCGTTCGTCCTTGCTTGTAGTGTGCTCTCGTGCTCTGCCTTTTATCCCTGTGAGGCAGGTAAAGAGCCGTCAGATGTGCGTGGTTACTTTCAATTGCCTGACTCTGCCTGACCCTTGTATTGGGACATGTCAGGTAAATGGCTCTGGTGTTAGTCTGTTGTCTTTCTCTGTGCAAGAAAGTGTTCGTGTTGGAAAAGGGGAGGGGGGGAAGAGCTTCTAAATATCCTATGGGGGTACGATGGGGAAAAGGTGTAACAAGGAAGAGAATGCCGCGTCTCATCCATGTGATCCTCCCCCACTAGTACACCCCCAGGAACTGGATCCAATAGCGATGGCCGTTTCCTGGCCAACTGGATGACAGATCTCTGGGGAGTAGAAGGTGAGATACCTTCAGGTTTCTCACAATGTATTTTTTAAATTTTAATTTATTTTGTTTGGTTGGTAAAATCAACCTTTCCAAATTCAAGCACATTCACAATGGACATCCTTCAGCCGGGTTCACACTTGTCGACACAATGTTTACAGGGTGTTACGTTTTGCTCTTATTTGTGGGAATCCCTGCGCTGGGTTCACATTTGTCAGTTTAACACAGTTCACTTAGTTGCAACACCTTGCAGCATTCACTTCTGCCCCAGTCAGACTTTCTCTTGCCCCCCAGTCCGGCTTCACACATTCAACGTTTGCACAGCGTTTCCCTCAGCCGGGCGCAAATGCCTGTTTCACAATGTGAACATTTTGGTAATGGGTTAAGGACTTTCGATTGTACAAGGGATTTTGGCTCGACCCTTGCATGCCCACACTAACTCTGTCGGCCTTCCCTATTGCCTCTGAGTGCGATATTGTTCACAAGAAAAGGGGACCAGCCAGAGTGTTTCTAATGAGCACCCACATGGCGCCAGACCCCTCTGCAGCTTGTCTTTCACTGGGCTTTAAAAGTTCAGTAGCACACAAGTTCTTTGTTCATAACAAGTTGCTGTTTGCAACCTTTGCTCAACACTATCCGGTTTACTATTGGTTCTCCCTCCGACTCACAGGCTGTGCTGACCTCCTTGTCATTTTTGTCTCTGGAGTCAAGGACGGTACCACGGTAGCAAGCACACCTCCCCGCCTCGGTTATCAGTGCGGGAGGGTCCTGTGCACAGTTGACATCTGTTGCACCACACGTCAATAGTTCCCGGTCTTATGATTCCTTTCACGGGGGCTTCGCATGTCTGGCTCAAAAAGGGGAAGGGCACTTCCCTCCTTGTTGTCCTTTCCGGTCTTGCCGCCTTTCTTCTCCATTTGAACTGTTGTCCTGGAATAGCTGCTCCCTCGCGCGTTTGTCCTTGCTCAAAGTGTGCCCTCATGCTCTGGCTTTTATCCCTTTGGGGAAGGGAAAGGGCCGTCGAGTGTGCATAGTCATTGTCAATTGCCTCACTCTTTCTCACCCATCTGTTGGGACATGTAAGGTAAATGGCTTTGGTGTTAGTCCATTGTATTTCGCGGTGTAACTGTCACTGCCGCCGGCGACTGGCGTTTGTGGCGAAGGTGGAAACAAGGACGCCATTAAAGTGTTCCATTACGTTCCTCCTCGCCTACCAGACTCGGTCTAGTTGTTTTCAAGATGGCCGCCGCCGTTTGTATATCTCACTCGGCTGCCGGCGGCTCGGCGCGTTGCAACTGAGTTCATTCCTCGCCCTGTTGCTTGCGCTAGTTTTCCTTCTGATGGTTCTGCCTTGCTATCACGCCTTCCTTACTCTTCCTGTTTTTCTCCTCCTCCCGTTCCCTATGGGCTCCCCCCCTTCTCTGGTTCCTGCTTGCCTTCTCCTGTGTTTTGTTCCCATGCTGATTCTCTGCTGCAATTTCTTCGCTCTAGGACACTCTAACTCCCGGATTCTCCCGTTCACACTTGTCCTCCACCCCGAGGGGTACCTACCTGTAAACCGCCCTATCCATTCACTCGATTTGCAGAGACATGCCGACCTTACCATTTCCTGGGTTTTTGGCGGAGGACCCATTCAACCTACTACAGTGCAGACGACTATCACAGCCTTCACGACTACCTTGGATCCAGGGGTTTTTTGCCGTTCCAGTGGCTTTTTCCCCTCTGGCTGTCGCAGAGGGGAGTCACTGTGGGTTTTCTCTGTCTGGGAGTCACGGTGGCTTCCTTCTGAGGTAGACCATATCTTCTAAAAAAGAAGAAGCCTTACATAGGACTTACCCGCCGGAAGAAACTGGACTATTCAGGTGAGGAGGAAGTGATTGGGGAGGGTTATCAATCGAGTGAAGACGAAGACATAGCTGATCACCTAGCAAGTCCCTTAGCCCATAGCGCCAGTCCTGATAGTTTGCAACGCCAAGAAGAAGACATGGCTACGCCACAACAACTGCAAGAGCTGGTGACAGCTGTCCAAACCCTCAACGCAGACGTACAAACACTAAAGGCTGACAACGTGGCGCTCCAACTAAGAGTAGCTGCAAGAGAACAACAGACAACTGATTTACCCCCACTACCCCTCGTGTCGGGTAAATTCGATGGCTCGGAAAGAAAAGTTAAGGAATTCCTGGAAGCCTGTAATATTCATTTCACCTTCCGCAGAAATGCCTTTTCCACAGATCATTCCAAGGTGGGTTTCATGATCACGCACATGACGGGAAACGCATTGGCATGGGCTACTCCATTGGTATCCCTCTCAGACCCAGTTTTGCAGGACTATGCGGCCTTTAAGGAACTACTGCTACACACCTTTTTGCGAACTGAAAGCTCACACGTGGCTAGCGAAGACCTGCTGGATGTGCGTCAAGGGAGTACCGACTTACTATCCTATATCTCCACTTTCAAGAAGCTCGCTGCAGAGGCAGGTTGGCAAGAGCAGGCCCAGTATGCCATATTCCGCAGGGGCTTGCGAGAAGAGCTCAAGGATGAGCTTGCCCGGATCCCGCGCCCAGAAACCTTTTTAGATCTTCAGACTGCAGTTCTAAGAATCGATTTCCGCCTGACGGAACGAAGAAACGAAAGGAAGAAGGCTCGAGGTCCACATCCTTTCTTGGATACACCCCCCTTAGCCTCCTCACCTGCATCGCGTCCCGCCAGAGATGAACCCATGCAGGTCGGAACCACCAGATCTCCGTTGACTGCCGAAGAAAAGAAGAGGAGACGTGAAGGGAACCTTTGTTTATATTGTGGAGCCGCCAACCATCTGCTGAGAGACTGTCCCGATATGCCCCCAAGGAGATCGGGAAACGACCGCCCTCGGTAATTAGTGGAACGGACTATCGAGGGGCTACACCTTGTTCCTACACTACACTTTCTGTGGCCTCATCTCAGATGAGCGAAGATTTGCGTCTCATGGTTATCGCCATTAAACTCTGCTTCCGGAAGAGAGAAGTAGAGACGCAGGCTCTACTGGATTGTGGGGCGGCTGGAAACTTCCTTGACACCTTTTGGGCTGATAAGGTGGGTCTGCTAAGGATTGAGAAAAAAGAGGACCAAAAGGTTGAAGGAGTGGATGGTACACCCCTATGTTCAGGACTCATTACTCACACCACCGAGGAGATTCAGGTGTCCATTCGCCAGCATTCTGAAATCATAAAGTTTGACATTATACGGGCGGCCCACTTCCCGGTCATCTTAGGAATAGGCTGGCTCAGGAAACACAACCCAACGGTGGATTTGTCTAAGAATCTACTAAGTTTTCATTCCGCTTTCTGCCTACGAGAATGCCTTCCGGAACCAACATTTGCAACTGTAAAGACCATGTCTGCTGTCGAAAGCAGTTCCATCCATTGCATACCGGAACGTCTTTCCGAATACACTGAAGTCTTTCAGGAGCAGACCCCCATCAAACTTCCTCCACATCGCCCAGAGGATTGTGGTATCGACCTAGTACCACAGGCATTGGTCCCCTTTGGGAGGATGTATTCCCTCTCTGTATCGGAAAAGGCTGTGCTCCGATGTTACCTTGATGATAATTTAGCAAATGGACTCATAAGACCTTCCAAATCCCCCGCTGGGGCCTCTCTGTTTTTCATACCCAAACGGGATACTAAGGAGTTACGGCCCTGTATCGACTATCGGGGGTTAAACAGAGTGACCATAAAGGATCGGTACCCTATGCCCATTATATCAGAGATTCTAGAAGCTGTCCAAGGCTCTGTTGTGTTTACTAAACTTGATCTACGGCATGCGTATCATCTACTCCGCATAAGAACAGGAGATGAGTGGAAGACAGCGTTTCGCACTCCCTATGGGTTGTTTGAATATCAAGTAATGCCGTTTGGCCTAGTCAATGCACCTTCCATTTTCCAGAGATTCATGGACCGATTGTTTTCCGACCTTCTGAACCTTAACACAGTGGTTTACCTGGATGACATTTTAGTCTTCTCACGGAGCCAGGAGGAACATACCCGACATGTCAAGGAAGTTCTGCGCAGACTACAACATCACAGTCTTCTGGTAAAACCTGAGAAATGTGCATTTGCTCAATCCTCATTGTCATACTTGGGATTCATCCTATCCGACAAAGGGGTTACTATGGACCCAAGGAAGGTGGATGCCATCTTGTCATGGCCGTCGCCTTCTTCAGTTAAGTCTATTCAACGTTTTTTGGGGCTGGCAAATTTCTATCGGAAGTTCATTCCGAGCTTTTCCTTACTCACTCTTCCTATTACATCCCTTCTCAAGAAATCCACAGGTCCTTTCATCTGGTCAAATGATGCTGAAGAAAGCTTCCTCAGCTTAAAACACAAGTTCTGTTCAGCTCCTATCTTGAAACAACCAGATCAACTACTACCCTTTATTCTGGAGACTGACGCTTCTGCAGCAGACGTAGGTGCTGTTCTTCTTCAGAGAGTCAAGGACCTCCAGCATCCGGTGGCATACTTCTCCAAGACTTTGAATACTAGCCAACGCAACTACTCAGTCATAGAAAAGGAATTACTTGCTATGAAGTTGGCTTGTGTGGAGTGGAGGCATTTGCTCCAAGGGAGCCTACACCCGTTCCAGATACGAACAGACCATAAAAATCTGCAAATACTCAAGCAGCAAGAGTGTTATAACACCCATCAGGCCAGATGGGCTCATTTTTTCGCCCAGTTTGATTTTGTCATCACATTCATCCCTGGCTCTCAAAATTTAGTTGCCGATGCTCTCTCCCGCAGAGACGATGTTATTTTCCCTTACAGAAAGGAGCTTATGTTTCCTCGTACCCGGATCATATCTACAGTGTCTAACTTCTTGGAAGAAGTACGAGGAGCCTACCTCCAAGAACCTACTCTCAATATGGGAAATCAACCAGTCACCACTAAGGACGGGTTGCACTTTATCCGCGGAAGACTGTTTATTCCTTCCAGTAATCTCAGAAGACGAGTCACTCAGTGGTGCCACGATTGCAAGACTGCAGGTCATCGAGGAGTACGAGGCACTCTGGAACTTCTCCAAAGAGCTTTCATCTGGCCCAACATGAAGGCCGACACTCAAGCCTATGTTCAATCCTGTATGGTGTGCTTACAAAGCAAATATACCACCTCGAAACCTATGGGGCTGTTACAACAGGAACCAGTTCCACATGGTCCCTGGAAATGCATTTCTACGGATTTTATTGTGGAGTTCCCAGTTTCCTGAGGCTGTACCTGCATAATGGTAACCGTAGACGCCTTCTCGAAACTTGCACATTTTTCTCCATTGACAAAGATCCCGTCCGCCTCGATCATGGCTGATGTATTCCTCAAAGACATTGTTAGGCTACATGGGCTTCCTCAAAAGATAATTTCAGACAGGGGCAGCCAGTATACCTCCAGATTCTGGTCAGCATTGTGCAATTCATTGGGCGTTGAGAGAGCTCTTTCGTCGGGGTTTCACCCCCAGACAAATGGACAAACCGAGAGGTTAAATGGTACCTTAGAGCAATACTTAAGGTGTTTCATCAATAAACAGCAAGACAATTGGGTGGACCTGCTTCCCACAGCAGAGTTTGCATACAATAACGCTGTCCACACGGCTACAGGAATTAGCCCATTCTTTTGTACCTACGGATACAACCCGCAGTCCATAGTTCCGAGTTTCTGGGAGGAAACTAACATTCCTTCTTTGGAGAACACCCTTGTGCAGATCAAGGAGGCCCACAACACGGCCCGTCATAGCCTCTCTAAGGCTAGCAGACATTATAAGGAGCAGACCGACAAACACCGGAGTCAAGTTCCTGCCTGGGAAAAGGGCGCCAAGGTCATGCTGTCCACCAAGTTCCTTCCTCAATGGGTTCGGCCTTCTAAGCTGTCACCCCGCTACATTGGACCCTTCGAGATAACTTCAAAGATAAATCCTGTGGCCTTCCGCCTCAAGTTGCCAAAGGGACTCAGGCGGATTCACCCCGTGTTTCACTCATCTCTCTTACGTCCCTTTGTGCCAGATACCCGGAAACAAGCATCCCCCAAGCTATGGACTTTGCCGGTTCCAGCCTTTGAGGAATATGAAGTTTCTCAGATACGGGACTCCCGTTATCATCGGGGACGTCTTGAGTATCTCGTACATTGGAAAGGGTATCCCTCCTCAGAAGACACTTGGGAACCGCATTTCCACATTCACTCTCCTCAACTGTTACAAAAGTTCCACCGACTGCATCCAGAAAGGCCGGGAGGGAGAAGCCTTCGGAGGGGGCATACTGTCACTGCCGCCGGCGACTGGCGTTTGTGGCGAAGGTGGAAACAAGGACGCCATTAAAGTGTTCCATTACGTTCCTCCTCGCCTACCAGACTCGGTCTAGTTGTTTTCAAGATGGCCGCCGCCGTTTGTATATCTCACTCGGCTGCCGGCGGCTCGGCACGTTGCATCTGAGTTCATTCCTCGCCCTGTTGCTTGCGCTAGTTTTCCTTCTGACGGTTCTGCCTTGCTATCATGCCTTCCTTACTCTTCCTGTTTTTCTCCTCCTCCCGTTCCCTATGGGCTCCCCCCCCCCTTCTCTGGTTCCTGCTTGCCTTCTCCTGTGTTTTGTTCCCGTGCTGATTCTCTGCTGCAATTTCTTTGCTCTAGGACACTCTAACTCCCGGATTCTCCCGTTCACACTTGTCCTCCACCCCAAGGGGTACCTACCTGTAAACCGCCCTATCCATTCACTCGATTTGCAGAGACACGCCGACCTTACCATTTCCTGGGTTTTCGGCGGAGGACCCATTCAACCTACTACAGTGCAGACGAGTTCCACAGCCTTCACGACTACCTTGGATCCAGGGGTTTTTTGCCGTTCCAGTGGCTTTTTCCCCTCTGGCTGTCGCAGAGGGGAGTCACCGTGGGTTTTCTCTGTCTGGGAGTCACGGTGGCTTCCTTCCGAGGTAGACCATATCTTCTAAAAAAGAAGAAGCCTTACATAGGACTTACCCGTCGGAAGAAACTGGACTATTCAGGTGAGGAGGAAGTGATTGGGGAGGGTTATCAATCGAGTGAAGACAAAGACATAGCTGATCACCTAGCAAGTCCCGTAGCCCATAGCGCCAGTCCTGATAGTAACAAAGAGTTAGTATCGGAAAGGGGGAGTTAGAGCTTCTAAGTATCCTAGAGGGTAGGATAGGGAAAAGGTGTTATAAGGAAGGGGGTACCGCATCTCACGCATCAGCGTCCCACTTCCACTCCCCAAAGTCCCCCATCCAGGTAATCCTCCCCCACTGATCCACCCCCAGGAACTGGATCCAATAGCGATGGCCGTGTCCTGGCATCCTGGATGACAGATCTCCAGGAACTAGCGGGTGAGACACCTTCAGGTTTCTCACATACCCTTCCCCTATGCGGGGTGGATATGCTTGTTCTTTGTCCAGGTTCCACATTGTGAAGACCTGGAAGAGAACAGGGACGAAAGATTTCCAAGAACTCTCGCATATTCCATGGGTTTGTCATGGTCAGTGTTGGTAGAGGTGTATTGTTTTTACTGGTATCTGTACAGTAGCCTATTAAGTGGTTTCCGAGGGTTGGTTCAGGTCTCCTAGGCTCAGAGTTTTCCCAGTCCCATATTGGAGAGTTTTGGGAGTAGTAGTCTGCTTGCCACCAACTCTGGGGAAAATCTCCAAATGGAGGTGGGGTTTCTTGTAAGAGAGCTGAGAAGGTAGGGAAATCTCGCCTCTGAATGACTTCTTCTGGGAGTCCAGGAATGGCTGATGATATTTCACAGGATTCGCCCCCGATATTAATGTGCACATGTATTTTGGGGGTACACTTCATTGTCTCCGTGTACACGTCACCCTCACTAGAGCTGGATTTTCTAGGTCTTTGGTTGTAACTAAATCGGCCCGTATAGCAGTTTGCTTACTACCTGAATCAATCAAGGCTCTTAATTACCTCCCATTTAACCAGGCCTCTCTGTATGCAAAGTCATTCGAAGATTTGCATAAACAGATACTAAAGGCCTCTAACTCTTCTTTGGGTTCTTCCCATTCTTCACCCTTTAAACAGTCTATTTCCATTGGTTCGACCCTTAGATTCTTAGGACAGTGTCTAGCTACATGTCCGGTTTCTGTACATGAATAACAGATGGGGCGTTGGGGGGCTGGTGGCCTACTGCCTTCTTCATCTTTGATTTTAGGATTTGTTTTTCTGACTTCTACTTTCTCTCTGGTTATCTCTTCTATAATACTATACAGCCCCCCTTGTTTATCTGTTCCCTGAGTTTGAGGTTGGTGGATAGGCTTGTGATCCTTCCGATCCTTCCGATCCTCCCGCCGATGGGCTGAGTGGAATTGCTTTAGCTGCATCTCAGTGGTTTTGTGCAGTCTCAATGGCCGTGGCTAAGGTAAGTGGATTTAACTGTAGCAAAGCTTTCTTCAAAAAGGGGGTAAGGAATTAGTGAATTGTTCTAGGGTTAACATCTCAGTCAGTTCTTCTAAGGTTTTGTTGTTCATACACAGGGCCGCCGTGTTCTTGACCCGTTTGCCCATTTCTAAAGGGGTTTCTCCTGGGTCTAATCTAATGGCTTTTAGCTTCTGCCGATTAAAAATAATTGCAGGTTTGTCCCACTCTTTTTAACAGCCTCTCTTTGATGGATAAAAATGTGGCACTCTGTGCAAGATTAAGTAGTTGATAGGAGGATTGCAATTCACCTTTAACAAGGGGCCCAAATAGCACCTCTTGAAGTTCTCTTCCCATCCTAATTGGTCCGCCAGGCGTTCGAAGTTCAAGAAAACATTACCTAAATCTTCAACCATATCTTGAAGATGAGGTACCCCTTGTGGTAGTAGGGTTCTCGCTTGCAATTCAACTAGTTTGGTCAAGTTTTCTTGGAGTCTACCCTCGACCTGCATCTGATGGGCCGCTAACTAGTGATCACATTGGCTAGGTAGGCCATTTCTTCCGGGGGGGTGTAAGGGTTCCCTCAGTAGAGGGTTCCGAATCAGAAAAGAAACTTTCGACTCCCTCGGATAAGGCCTCAAAGTCTTCTGATTCCTCTGAGTCTGCCAAAGAAAGGGGTTCTGGTGAATCCATCTCTACCCCTGAAGGCCCCCACAATGGTTAAATGGGTGCCAAAAAAAGGGGTTGAAGGGGAGCTGGGTTCAGAGCACTATGTCTAATGAATGCGAAGATGGGTCGAACTTTCAGTAGTATGCGATTCCACTGTTGTATATTGTAATGGGAAACAGGAAGGGTGTCTAATGATACCTGAGTCTTAAGAATAGATCCTGTTGACCAGTCGGGATCTGAAGTTGGGAGAACAACGCCTCTTTTATTGTGGATACGCAGTCACATTCTGAGAGTTCAACTATTCTATTTTCCTCTTCTGGTGGTATGACAATTATCAGCATGGGTTTCATTTTTTATCAGTTGAATCATATCCCACTCTGACACCATATGTAAGGAACTCATGGTGGCAACAGTAAAGACAGACACAAGATATCACATTTCAAGGGTGTTTATTAAACTGTATAAACGGGTGAGAAAAATGCCTATTCTAAACCTAATTCTAAGATGGGAGCAAGCTACGACCATCAAATAATAATGAGGCAGTCCTAGAGGTGTGTTGTCAAATAAAAGGGGCCTATACTAAAAAAGAAAACGATTGTCAATCTTTACTGCTAATTTACAAAATAGTGTGGGATAATGCTCACCAGAAAACAGTGTTTACAAAATGATAATTCAGGACGGTATAACGGGGGGGGGTTCTCCCTTCCCCATGTTTTTTAGCATGGGACAAGGCAGGACTCTAGAGCATAGCACACTCCTGCGTTCTCCAGCACAAGTTTACAGTTTGTTTCCAAAGTATTAGGGCCTTCTGTGGCCAAGCCTCTTTTACACCAGGTCTCTTGCCTCAGAGGGCCTGACGTGCTATAGTTCCTTTCAGTAATCTTCCCGTCTGGTGATGTCACTTAACCCGTGGATCCCCCTCAACCGGGCTCTGATCGTTTGCAACGTTGGCCTCCCTCAGTCGGGTTCAGTACAGCCTTTGGTTCAAGATATCAGCAACTTACGGGTTTTACGTTTTGGTCTCATTCACGGGCATCCCTCAGCCGGGTTAACATTTGCCAGTTTAACACAGTTCACTTAGTTGTAACACCTTGCAGGATTCACTTCCATTAGCTTTTTCCAGCACCCGGTCGGGCTTCCTCGTAAGCCCCCAGTCATGCTTCACACATTCACAATTCGTACATCGTTTCCCTCAGCCGGGTGCAAATGCATTTTTCACAATGTCAAAACTTTGGTAATGGGTTATGGACTTTCAATTGTATAAGGGATTTTGGCTCGACCCTTGTATGACCACTGTAAGGAACTCATGGTGGCAACAGTAAAGTCAGACACAAGAGATCACAGTTCAACAGTGTTTTTATTAAACTGGAAACGCAGGGTGGACAAATGCCTAATCTAAACCTAAATCTAAGATGGGAGCAAGCGTCGACCATTAAAAATAAAATAAGGCAGGCCTCGTGGCGTCTTGTCAAAGTAAAAAGGCCTACACTAAGAAAAACCTATTGCCAAATCCTTACAACTAATTATAGAAAGAGTGTGGGATAGGGTTTCAATAAAATAAAGAAAGAAATGTTCACAAATAATAAGTCATGATGTGATTGCCAGGGTTCTCCCTGCCTCACGTTTTCAGCACAGGGCAAGGTGGGTCTCCTGAGCACAGCACACACTCGAGCTTTCACCAGCACAAGACGACAGTTCCGCTCTAGTTATCAGGTTCTCTGATGGTTGCAGTCTCTTGGTTTCAATAAAAAGTCTCTTTCCTTCGAGGGCCTGATATTCTCAGCAAGCAAACGCAAAATGTTCTGTTCCACGTATGGTTTTGGGCGACGGCTTCACCGCTGGCTCCCCCTCTTCCAGGCTCAGAACCCTCAGTCTTATTCCACAAAAAATTGACTAAGTTATTTTTCTCAAAGAACTTTGGATGATGACTTTTCACCCCTGGCTCTCCCTCTGCCAGGCTCAGACCCTAAATGGCAAGAGGGGCACTTCTCTTCCCTTTGTCTTACGATACTTCTCGGTTTCACAAATCGTAATGTTCTTTTCAACAACTCTTTAGGGTTCACCCATGCTTGTCGGCCTCCCTCTTCCAGGTTCACTGCTGCCAATCTTTAGCACTCACTGTAAACATCCCTCGATATGATTCAATCCTGTCAACATTCTGTTCATAGGGACTTTAGGCTTTGCCCCTTTTCGTTAGTATCCCTCCACCAGGTTCACTCTTGCCAACCTTTACGAAAACAGCATACTTTTCATACCATGTGGGATTAGTCTACCTTAGTTCTCCATTCATCTGCCAGTCAAAGACTTTCGACTGTACAGAGGGTTTGCCATGACCCCCCGTATGACCACTTTGACCTCCTTTTACCTTTTCCTAAGGCCTTCTAGTTACTATAGTTCAAATAGCAGGGTAATCGCCTAGCATTTCTCAAGTGAACACCGATGTGGTTTTTGATTTTGTTATGCTGGCTTTACCCTTTTCTTATGTCAACAGTTCTTTTGTTAATTTCAAAGTTCAATTAGCAGTTTGCTGCTTTCGTTCAACACAGTCAGTTTCTTTATTGGCTCTCCCCTTGACTCACCGGCGGTGTTGTACCGCTTCGCTTTCTTGTCTGTGGAGTCATGGCCCGTACCACCGGGCCAATGCTCTCTCCTTGGCTTGGCTGTCAGAGGAGGAGGCCCCCGGGTACCATTGCTATCTGCTGCAACACACATTGGTTATTGTCCGTGGCCTTATGATTCCTTCTCTTGAGGCTTCATGGGTCTCTGTCGATAAGGACAAGGTCACTTCTCCCCTTGGTATCCTCTCAACTCTCACCATCTTTTGCCTCTGTTTGAAATGCCGGACTTCTAGTTTGTAGCTGGGAAAACATGTCCTTGATGTTCTGCATGGCTTCGGGGAAGCTCTCGGAGGTGGTTCCCGGATTGCCAGCTGCCTTTGACTCCTGACACCTTCACTTTTATACTAAGGGTGGAGTCTACAAAATGCAGCTTGGTCTGGTGCTGCTCCAGTTTGCCCATTGCAAAGAGGCACTAAATATGTGTGAAAGCCGCCAATCGACTTGCCTCCTGCCAACCAGATCAATGCCAGGGACCGGGTCCAAATCACCTAAATGAATGAAGAGCCATGGGCTAGGATCAGTAACAACAATGCCTAGGAAGACTCCATTGACACCAGGGAAAGTGAGTGCTTGTCAGGAAATGCTCTGCAAAACACACAATGAGAGCTAGAATTATGACACCCAAGGCATTTAGGTCCTCAACATATAAGGCTCCATGGCCCCGTTCTTCTATGCCTCCAAAGCCCAGAACGGCAACTCTGTTCCTTCACCGATGGCGGTTGACATGGCGACGAGCGAAGCCATTCATTGCAAGCAACCATAGGTGAATGACGCGCACGTCAACAAGTCACGTGATTCCACGATGCTCCATGGCGCGTCATTCAAGAAAATAAATTCTGCCGCTGAAGGCGCTTCTGATTAGGGCTTTTGACTTGTATAGTTTTTTCTGCTCTTGTTCCTTGGTGCTCTTTTGACCCGGCTTTGTCCTGCTACTTACCCGCCCGTTATTACCTTGCTTCTCCACACGGACTGCTAGCCTCAATGTTTTGGAACCTTTATTGCCTGCACGTTACCGACTCCAGACCGCCGCACGGTATCCCTTGCCTGAAGTCTTGTCATTGTTCTTGCCTATCTGTTAACTGATTTGATTGTGCTTCCTGGATTGTCTGCTTAACCCCGTTCTGTCTTGAAACCTCTTCTATCTACGCACGGATTTCCATCCTTGGACGCTGGTTGTATTTTAAGTACATTGTGGATTGCGAACTCTCGCTTGAGCAGCATTTGAACTAGAGACGCCTACTGTTTTGTGCTGCTTCCCTAGGCGTCCTTGTGCCGTCGGGATAGGCAATTTCTTCCTGGATTGTTGCAGCTTCATTTCTGTGATCCCGCCAAACTCAGGACTCATTCTCCAAGTGGATTCTGCCCCGGTAAGACTGGTTCTGGGTTTTGGGATTGTACTGTTATCAAGCATTACCATTGTCCCCTAGCTTATAGTCGCTTTACCGTTCCATTCAGATACCATTACTTGGGCATACTCAAAGGACACCTATCATCCATCCACCACGTTACCCGACCTTCCTTCAAGTGCAATCCTCTACCCGAAAAGGTGGGTCTGGTTCTAGGGTTCTCTGTTTGGGAATCTGATATTGCTAAACTGAAAGCACTAATATTTTGTTTTTGTTTTCACAGCCGGCGTCTCGTGGGCCTGTGTATGTGTACTATCTTCCAACTACTTGATCCTTCTGATTGTCTTCTATTGTACAACAGAGGGTTACAGTTGTAGGAAGAACTTGTTGGCGACTGTGCTGCGGGTCTGTAGTCAGACTGGTTACACTACGGCATAGTGGTCTTGATCCTTGACAGAATCAGAAGCCCACAAAAAAAATGGACACAGCTGATGCCCTTGACAAATTGGTTCAATTGGTATCTGAACTGTGTGCTGACATGACCGCCGCGCATGATGCCATTCACCGTTGCATCAATGCCCTACAGGATACACAGCCTAGCGGGGCCCAGGCCACTCCCGCAGTGGCCTTGGGTTCTGGTTATTCCTTACCATGACCAGTTCCGGTACCGGTACTCAGGTCAATGCAATTTCCGTTGGCAGCTCCGGAGAGGTTCAATGGGGAACCTAAACAATACATAAGCTTTATCAACCAATGCGTATGCATTTCTTATGCTGCCCGCTTCATTCCCAAATTCTACCATGAAAGCCATCTTCATCTTGTGATCTTGTCATATCTAGGCGGTACGGCTGCTGCCTGGGCCAACCCTTTGTTGGAGGAGAATAGCTTCATGTTATTTGATTGCGATGATTTGATAACGGCCCTAGGTCGTGTGTTTGATACTAGGTATAAAACTCAGGCCATAGACCTGGAACTGCTTAATCTCCAACAGGGCAATACCCCGTTATTGACTTATCTGGACAGATTTAATCAGTTGGTAGCTGAGACAACTTGGCTGGAGGATAAAAAGACTGCTGTTTTCTACAAGGTTTTGCCAGACTCCCTGAAGGACACCTTGGCCACTGTTCCGGTGTTACCTACAGCGTTTCCAGAGGTCCTTGACTTAGTCCTGCAAATTGATGCTAGAAGGGCTGAGGGAAAAGGTGAGAGGAAGCCTTTGGTTCCCGCTTCTCCGCGCTCTGAGACGGGTGCGAGTTTGGATCCCGAACCCATGCAAATAGGAGCAGTATGGGGTCCTCTGTCTCCTGACGAAAAGGGGGAAGCAGAGAAAAAATAACCTGTGTTTTTACTGTGGGTCCTCAGATCATTACATTAGATCCTGTCCCAAAAAACCAACCAAACCGCAGGTAAACACCAAAACTCGACATTAGAAGGGGTCCGTTTGTCGAGTTCAATACCAAAGGACCTCAATCTGTCTGGTGGTTTTTCGCCTGTTACGATTTCCATGACTCTCTCCTTTCCATCAGGCAAACCATGGACAGCCTCGGCCATCCTTGATTCTGGAGCCACAGGCAATTAAATAGACATCCAATATGCACAGGACAACGAAATTCTACTATTCTGAAAAAATGACCTGAGGTTGTCAATGCAGTGGATGGGACCACCTTGGTTTCTGGAACGGTTACGGAAAGTACAGTGGAACTTACCGTGGTTTCTGAGTGTGGTCAAACAGTGAATATCGTCTTTGAATATCATCTTTGATATGATCGCTGCACCACAGTATAAGGTCATTCTTGGCCTGCCATGGCTATCGATGCATAATCAGTGCATTGACTGGCAAAAACAAGACAAATGTTTTCTTTTTGATTTTTGTGAATCATATTGTTTTGATAAAGGGAATCACCAAACAGACAGGCCTTGTCGTTCCTTACTTGAATCCACTCATGACACCCTATGCGTAATTGGTTCAATCGCCACAGCGCTGCTACCTAAGGAATACGTCACTTACCAAGACCTGTTTGACAAAGGTAGCACAGAACACTTGCAGCCTCATAGACCATACGATTGTCCTATTAATTTGGTCCCTGGAGCTCTGATTCCTAATGAACACGTTTACTCCCTTACTCCAAAAGAGAACACAGTCCTGAAGGAGTACATTGAGAATTCCATATGCACTGGGTTCATTTGCCCATCACAGTCTCCAACAGTGTCTCCATTGTTTTTAGTGCCGAAAAAGGAAGGGGACCTGAGACCCTGTATCGAATACATGACTATCCGGAATCAGTATCCGCTGCTGTTGATATCGGTCCTACTGGACCAGTTGGGTATTTCTGCCTTGTTTACAAAGTTAGACTTACGTGGGGCATATACCGAGTGCGAATCCGCAAAGGAGATGAATGGAAAACGGCATTGAAAACCAAATACGGTCTGTATGAATACTGCGTAATGCTGTTTGGACTCTGTAATGCGACGGCTACATTCCAAAACCTCATAAACAATGTGTTTTACGATATGCTGGATTGCTATGTGGTGGTATATCTCGATGATATACTCATATGTTCTCCATCGCACCAGCAGCATTATGAGCATGTCTCCTCTGTTTTGCAACGATTGCGTGAAAACCATCTCTATGTAAAACTAGAAAAATGCATCTTTCACGCTACTGATGTGGAGTTTCTCGGTTATGATTTGACCAATAAAGGTGTCAAGATGGGTGAATCCAAAGTCCGAGCTGCCCTTGATTGGCCTAGTCCTAAGACAGTGAAAGAACTACAATCTTTTTGGGGTTTCGCCAATTTTTATTGCCGCTTCATTCAATCTTTTTCTGAGGTTGTTTCTCCCTTGACTGCATTGACGAGTAGTAAGCGTACCTTCCTTTGGACGTATGAAGCACAACATGCCTTTTGAGGTCTTCAAGTCCGCCTTTACTTCCGCTCCCATATTGCAACACCCTGATCCGGCATGTCTTTTCCATGTGAAGGCAGATGCATCGGGTGTTGCCACAGGAGCGATTTTGTCTCAACAGTGCGAAGACACCGAAATATTACCTCTGGTCGCGTATTATTCACCGAAGCTCTCACCATATGAGAGAAATTACACTATCACTGAACATGAATTATTAGCAGTACGCGAGGCCTTTCGGGAATGGAGACATCATTTGTTGGGTAGAAAACTAATGTGAAAAGTGGGTTCGATATAATTATTGTGCGCTAGTTACCACTCTAATTTGAGGAACACTGACGCTTCCAGACCGGCTGCGAGTACCCCAGATCTTACAAACCCACCCACTAGGGTTTGAAAATAGTATGCAAGAATATTGGAAGTTCTGGGAAGGTGACTCGCGCTCAGGTAAAACAGAAATTGTTCAATATCAAGTATGTACAACAGATAAAACTGTGATAGCCGGAATGTATTTGATGTGATCCACAGCCATACAAACTCTCAGTTGCCTGACGTGCTGCTGACATATATTTTTCCGCAAACACATATAATGGCATGAATAACAAAGCAAGTTTTACAATTCATACAATCGTTAATCCTGATTGATGTCCCAGAAATATCAGTAAAAGTTTGGCAATTGTGATGTGCATATTTACAATAATTTCAATTGCCACATTTGAAAAAAACTCTTGCTGTTTTAACCAGTTGATATTCGAGCTTTCGTCAATGGTATAAAGGAAAGAAGGGCTCCATTTCTGTTTGACTTTATGAGCCTTGGTAAAAGTACATTTAGGTTTGTCAGACAGAAAAGGTAGCAGATCTTTATCAGTCTGACAATATGCCAGTGTTTGGCAGCCAATTGATATAAACTGGAAGAATCCTTGGAAAATTGGGTGATGATCACAATCTGTTGTGGCTGGTCCTTACAGTTATCTTTATCCAATAAAAGATCTGATTGTTTGATATTGGCAAAATTATCAGATGCTTTCTTGAGAATATATTGATAGCCTCTATGCATAAAGCACTGAGTAAGAATGTTACATTCTTTAGCATAATCAGTATCCAAACTACAGTTCCTTCTAGCCCTGTAAAATTCTCCCCTCGGTATGTTATTAATGGTAGACCGTGGACGACTACTCTAAGCATAAAGTACAGAATTTACTTGTGTGGGCTTACGATAAATTCTAGTCTGTATTAGACCTTCTTCTATAAAAATGTGTAAATCCAAGAAATCAATCTGGGATGAACTTGCATGACCAGTTAGATTAATGCCAAAAGTATTGTTATTAGTATGCGTCACAACATTATCAAAAGACTCTTGTGTGATCCTTTCCAAACAATCAAAATATCATCAATAAATCACCTCCAAGCAATCAGATTGTGACAATATAGTTCATGATTGTAAATGTGTGTTTCTTCATATTGAGACATGAATACATTTGCCAGGGATGTCGCAAACATAGCCCCCATGTCCACACCCTTGGCTTGCACATAGTATTTGTCATTGAATAAACAAACATTATTACACAAGGTGAATCTCAAAAAACTTTGAAGCACATCAACATGTTTCAGATATGACGCAGATTAGTTGCGATAAGTATAATCGATGGTTTTTACCGCCAAATCATGATTGATGCTAGTATACGACGACGTCACATCTAACGTAACAAGCAAAAAGTCAGATTTCCATTGCAAGGTTTTTAGGAACTGCAAGACATGGGTACTGTCTCTTATGTAAGATTTCATATTCAAGACAAAAGGTTTAAGGGGCTTGTCTAAGTACTGTGACAGCCCTTCCATGGCCCAACCAATTCCACTCATGATTGATCTAACTTCCGGCAATTCATGTTATGGTTTATGAATTTTCAGCAGAAAATACAGTGTGGGCATGGTTGGTTCAGTTATGGTTAGAAATCTTTTCTCATCACCTGTTAAAAAAAAAAAAACCCTTGTTGTGTAGCATTCTTGTTTTAGGCTTTGTAGATCAGACACTACCCTTTTGGTTGGTTTAGATTTAAGTAATCTATAGCAGTCGGGAGTGGCTAAATGTTTCATACCCATTTGAATATAATCTGCTCTGGGACCCTGTAAAGTCAACAAATCAACCCTTCAGTGTTTGCCCTAGTCCGTGCAATCAGCTGCCATGCAAGACTCCCGAAGGAGGCCCTGTTCTGGCAGAGGCTAGGGCGTAGGACAGGCAGCAATGCAGATTGTGATTAGCACCCCAGCATTCACCATAGACAAGAAAAGCAGTCTCACTTAATGCCTTGTGGTACAGAAATCTTTGCAGCGTATCTGCATAAGCAGGTTGCAGTGTCAAGTTTTGTCACTGGAGAAGAATTCAGAGGCTGATTGGTCCCCGCAAGAGACGCTAGAGGGAAAGCCTACATAGCGGGCTGTCCCCTCTGGCCGCCTCCTTCCGGGGGTGGTCACCCTCTACTCTTCCTCCCCTGTGAGGCGGAAGAGGCGTCCCCCAAGGCCTGACTTCCAGTGGCAGGCACTTGGGGGATGCTTATGAGGTGGGGCGGCTGCGGGTCACTCTCTTTTCCAGCAGCCCCCCTGCCTTTTGTTGGCTGCAGTATGGATGGAGAAATTTCCCAAGCATGGGTCAGCGCTGTGGGACTATAGGGAGCCAATTGTAAGTGAGGAAAAGCAATATGGTTCAACAGGATGGATTGATTATGATAGGCAATTTAGAAAGAATATGGTCATGACGAAATTACCTGGGACCAGAAAGATATGGAGGGGTGGGCTTCCTTCTTGGGAGGCAGACAAAGGCCCAGCTTTGTGTAGAGTGAGTCACACAAAGGCGGCCGAAGGTTTTGGTATGGGAAAAATGACCAGAAGGCAAATGTTCGGCCCTTTCACAACGGCGCCCCAGGGACGGGGGGGGGGGAGGGCATGACCAGGGAGGTAGCAGTTATAGCACAGGTAGATCACATGAAGGGCAGAAATCAGGCTGCATTGCATGCCGTTCCTATAATAAACGCAACTGCACCAAGGGAGAAGGAGGGCCAGTAGGTGTTTGCAGGTCATGGGTCCCTCCCCTGTCGATTTACATGTTTTGATGGAATATTTGAACGATTATCCCAAGCACTATGAGAGGGATTTGCTTTTTGGGGGTTTTATGGAGCGATTCCACATTCCCTACAAGGGCCACATGACTGTCCAGTTAGCCAAAAACCTACCCTCTGCTGATGATCAGCCCTTGGAGGTAGGAAAAAAGATAGGTAAAGAACTGGAGTTGGGAAGAATTTCCGGTCCCTTCCCCCACAAACCCCTTCCCCACTTAATTGTATCGCCTCTTGGCATAGTGCCCAAATAAGACTGGGGTAAGTTCAGGTTGATGCATCATTTATCATACCCCAGGGGTGAGTCGGTGACTGACTGGCTCAACCTGGAGCACTGTTCTGTGCACTATGCCTCTTTTGATCAGGCCATGGTGGTAGTGGCTGGCATGGGGCCACTGCTGGCCAAAGTGGACATCGAATCTGCGTTCTGGTTATTGCCAGTGCACCCAGACAGTTTTCATTTGTTGGGATTTCAGTTGGAGGGTAGTTTTTATGTTGACAAACGTATACCCATGGGTAACTCGGTGTCGTGTGCATTGTTTGAGGCATTCAGCACCTTTTTGGAATGGGCAGCCAGTAGGGAGGAGCAAAGGGGGGCCGTTGTCTATTACATAGATGATTTTAGGTTTTCTGCCAGGGATGGGTCGGAGGACAGTGTTTTTGCGCTATCTTCCTTCCAAAACATGATGAATAGGATGGGCATACCATTGGCTCCTGCGAAGACCCTGGGTCCCTGCAGGATTTTAACTTTTTTGGGCATAGATATTGACACTGTGGAAGGCACTTGCAGGTTGCCCAAGGAGAAGGTCAGATGATTGGCAGCTAAAATTGCAAACAACCTGGCTAAGGACAGGACCACCCTAGAAAGAATTCAGCAACTCTTGGGAAAACTTAATGTTGCAGCCAAGGTGAACCCGGCAGGCAGGGTCTTTACATGCAGGCTAGCCAGGGCAACTGCTGGGGTGTCGCAAAAACAACACCACATCCGACTCAGTGCAGCCCTAAAAGAGGACTTAAGGATGTGGCTCACATTCTTGGAGAGTTTCAATGGGGTTCGGATTTGGAGGATGCCCTGGGAAACTAGTATGGAGCTACAGTTGTATTCTGACGCTGCAGGGACTGAGGGATTTGGTGTGATCCTGGGGTCGGAGTGGTGCTCCCAGCGCTGGCCACAGCAATGGCACAAGAAGTGTGTATGGGAGGTAAGGTCTTCGAGGACCCCCCCTCCCCTCCATTCTTACCAACTTGCGATTATGATTCGTGCAGCGGCCACCCATGCGCCTGTGGCCAGGGATGCGGGATGGCTGAGGGTCGACCCATATCGATGCAAAGATCGGCCAGAAGGCCGATCGCAGACTCCATTTCGTACCACACTCGGGCTCCATTTTATACATGGTAAACTTGGCCTCATGGGCACAGGCCGCCTGCAGGGCTGCCGCTCTCCCCTCAAGATCGCGCACAGCATGCCAGCCACTTCCCTCACCATCCTCCCTTCTGTGCCACTGCGGCAGGCCTGTTCTCATGGGAGACTAGGCGTAAACAAGCTACAAGATAAACACTGTATCTTTCACCTTCCACAGTCCGTCACTGACCTACAAATGACCGGGAGGAAGCTTGGGCTAGAGAAAAACTATTAAACTCCACAAACATGTCCTGTCCCCTTGAACACCCCACATTTATGACATATGCATTGGATAATCCCCCCAACCTCGCTCTCCCTTTTGAAGTAATGGATAAACAGATCTCATGCCTGAATCCTATCCTTTGCCAAAACACCCACACTGATAGATGATATGTTAATTCACTTATTTGAGATAATGAAAGGCCCATGACCCTGATGCTCAATGGTTTTCCAATATATGTATGATCACACATGTCTAATATCCTACATCTTTAAACATGTATAATGCAAGCTGTAAAGCTGCAAGGCTATTGTAAATAGACTCATTCCGTAACCTGATATTCATGGTAAATATAAACGTGTAACCCGTATTACAATCCTAAAGCTTGCGTGTTATTTGTTGTACCCGCACTCACACTGGCCTAGTTTAACTCATCCCAAAGATTCTCAGGTAATTCCGCAAAGTGAACAAGACTCTGTCCAGCAGACCACATGGCCTTCTCTCCCCTCTCCTGCAGCGCCGCACGCTCAGCCCCCGCCATCCTTCCCCTCTCGCTGGGCTGGTGACTGAAGGTTTTCTTTTCATTGATGCTACAAATGTAACCTCTCACCCTTCCGGTGAGCCCGCATCAAGCATCCACTCTCCCACCAGGCCCCTGACCTAAGATGGTACCATTAACTTGCCTTGCAACTCCAGATTATGGTTAAAGAAATACGAGCGACAAGCCCCTCGCCACAATGCTTTTTGAAGTAAGATTGCATGCCCACCGTCAACGTACCACCCTAGCTCACCCAAGACACATGAACACATGTGTAGCAATATATTCACTGCATAATAACAAACACTAAATACGTATCTTATAAGATCTAAAGAAACGGCTGATGAGTGTGACAATGTAATCTCGTGAACCGATTAGGCACTTGGACCCACACATTCTTCTTTTTATTGTGCAGGTAAAATGTTTAGCAATATGTTTTGTATATGCCAATGTGAATGAATGAATGTCAAAGTATGTGTGGCCAAAAGGGCTGTCAAACTAGCAAAAGGGATGATAGGGGACTCAACCCACTCTCCCAAACCACAGAAGCCGAATAGATCGACCCTCCCACCGTGGTTGGCACGGGCGCCTGAACTGAGTAACGTGGCAGCCAATGGGGGGAAGACGGAGTTAGGGAAAGGGGGTGGAATGACAAAGGAAAAGAGGGGGAAACATAACATGCAGATACAACAGTAACTACCTCAAAATTATCAATACCCCTATACCTGAACCCTGTTCCTGAAAACCTGACCTGACCTCCTAAACTGAAGATGAACCTATTGCGAACCAATCGTAATAGAAAGAGATGTATCCTAATAACTAAGCATACCATTAAATGTTGCCCTAAAAGACACCACTTTAAGACCACAGAACATGGTGTTAGATACTCCTCATACATGACATAATACGAAAGCAAACATTTGAGTGTTTCACTTGGGAAAACAGAGTTTTGCAAACAAGCATGATGGCACAAACAAAGAGGTTCTCCCTTGCATGACAACACAAGACTCCTGGCCCAGTGGGCACAGTGAAGCGACAAATATGGCAAACTGAGTACATATAACATGTGTCTTTTTGCGGAGGGGCACCATGTATTTACCCCCCAAAACAACTAAACTCAAATATGGTTCTTTGGCACCCCTAAAACACTCCTTGCATTTAAGTCAGAGCCAGCAGATTTGACTGACATAGTTTTAAGTCAATACATACTCAACCGCGTGTTTCCTCACACGCGCAAACAATGTCTTCTCAGAGAATAAAGCAGAATATTACATATGCCGCCACTGCAACAAGCAAAAGGTTTAGTGCACTTATCTGACAGTCCGGTTGCCTCACGAGGACACCCGGACCCTGAAGACTGAAGCCCAAAACGAAAGAAAAAGCTGCTTGTAAATAACTGCAGCGGCCCGGCTCATGCTACTTCATACTCCAGCTGCATCATGATCACTATCGCAGCCCGGCAGTCCTTCTGCATCCAAAATGCTTCCTGATTTCCTCACGTCCTCCAACGCCGCCGCCCGTGCTTCAGTGCAGATAATTACAGATTATCAGCAAGGACTTTAAGCAGTTCCCTAATTGCCAGCTGGAGAGCTGCGCGAAACCACAGAACTACACACACTCCCAAAGCATGCTGGGAAGTGTAGTCTTTGCTCTTTCAGCCCCGTTTTTTAAAGACTGATCGCCGTCCCTTGCCCCAAACCTTATTCCTGACAGTACCTCCTCTCTCAGGGCCCTTTCCAAGTTTTGCTTTCTCCTGATGGCGCAAATGAAATTGGCGCACCAAACGAGGTGCATGAACCGCACTAGCCGGTTCCCATTAACAATCCTCTGGTTCATACCCCAACCATTGAATGAGATACCATAATTTCTTCTGTCTTCGTCTTCAGTCCAGTATTTTCTTCACCTCGTATTCCGTCTGCCCATCCTTGATAATTGCTGGGTGTCTCTGCGCTCGCGTCCCAGGAACTGCCGGTTTAAGCAAAGACACATGGAACACTGGATGTATCTTCAATGATTGAGGCAACTGCAGTTTAACCGCCACCTTAGATATACATTTAATAATCTCATATGGTCCAATAAACTTAGGGGCAAATTTAGAAGGTCCTCTAAAAGGCAAATTGTGAGTAGACAACCATACCTTATCTCCCACCTTATACTGAGGAACCTCTCTCCTTTTCTTGTCTGCATATTTTTTATACTGTTCCTCAGCCTGTTCTAAATTGGCTCGTGCCTTCTGTCTCATGGTCAGAAGTAACGGTTTCCTTTTCTGAAGCATAGGAATATTCTCCACATCAGGTAAATGCTCAGGTAACATATTTTGCACTTGGCCATACAAGCATTCATTTGGAGCCAGACCCAATGATGTGTGTTCGGTGTTATTATACGTGAATTCAGCCAACCATAATGATTGCACCCAAGATTCTCGACCATCATTTAGATAACAGCACACATATTGCTCCAGCGTCTGATTGACCCTCTCAGTTTGTCCATCCGTCTGTGGGTGATAACTTGTGAATTCCTAACATCTCACAGAAAGCACACCAAAATTTGGAAGTGAATTGGGGACCTCTATCTGACACAATGTCACGCCGCGCGCTCGCTCGCGGGTGCCACTTACCTGTCCTGGGGTCCCTGGTCCACGGCCGCAGCGGTCTCCTCCTTCATGGAGGCTGTACCCGCGGTGGCGTCTCTCCTCACGCCGACCCGCGGTTCGGATGGGCGCCGTGGACGCCGCCATCTTGCGAGGATCTGCGCATGCGCGGATCGTCAGTATTCAACGTCCCGCGCGTGCGCAGTGTCAGAACATGTGTTCCAAGCCTCGCTTTGACCCCGAGCCATAAAAGGGCACCGCATACACAGGGACAACGCGTCTCAACGCGGTTGTTACTGTGTATGCGCTGCTGGAATCCTGGCACTCGCTTTCCAGCCCTCCTGTTCTACCTTTCCTGTCTAGCCCTGCCTCATTTCCTTATTTCCTTCTTGCTTCCAGGCCCTTACCTGTTTCTAGTTTAGGGATCCCTTGCCTGTTCCTGGTTCTGGGTAGGGGAGGTCCTGTCTGGGTTCCTAGTTGTTGTGAGGTATTCCCTGTCAGTACTGCTTTTCCTTGCAGTCTCTCCTCCTTTGCCTGTTTTGTGCCCTGCCGGTACCTGTGCCTTACTGCCTTCTTGGAAGTTCCTGTGTTCAGCCCTGTTATCTTCGGTGATTTCATCAAGCCTTCTCAGCCAGTGGAAACACTGTCCCGACGCCACGCTAATTCTGAGAAGTGCCACCCGTGGCGTTGGGAGTTGGTTCAGTGCCGTCCTGTCTTTTATCGTCAGGAGGGGATTGGGCTAATTTCTCGCGCTACCCATTCATCGGCCATCATACATCGACATACTGGCAACCTCAACTCCACGGTCTACAGGAAGAAGAGGTAACCCACGATCTCGTGAAGATTCGTTTAACACGCAATGCTCTAGGGTACACCATGTAATCTGACCACATGTTGCAGGAACAACTCTCCCACAGAGGCGTCGATCTGAACTTGACAGCTGCGGTCTCCACCAATGTGACGCGTAGGGCCGAGATGACGGGCTGGACTGGCCCACCTAGCTTCGATTGCTTGGCCCGTGGGAATATTCTTCTGCAAATGGAGAAAGGGAATTAACCACCCGTGGAGTTGAGCGTAAATCCCCCACCCCCGCTGTTCTCCCCAAACATCACCTTTGATGTCCCCTCTTATAGTCTCACCTGATGGTTTGAAAAGATGAGCTCTCCATCCTGCATTGAGCTGTAGGGGCGCGTTGATAACCAGTTGCTTCACTGGCTCGATGGAATTGGTGAGTTTCAGAACAATATTGACTCCGAAAAGTATGTAGTTCGTAAGAGTTCACAGGTCTGACTTTCACTCTTGTCTGATTCCTTGCAGTTTGCAGCTTGACCCCAGCGAAGAGTTCCTCGTGGTAGCTGACGAAGTTCAGGTAAGGATTTGTCTTATCCAACACAGTTCAATAAAATAAGGCCAGAATGTAACCTGTTGCTTGCTCCCTTATTCAGGTGTGGAGAGAAAATATGAAGTCCGGGGAATAATGCCTCTGTGTCATGATCCCTGCTTCCAAGGGGTCAGGACTTGCCCCACGACCTTGGAAGCAGGCCCATAACTCTGATCCCAGGAACCAGCCAGTCCCGATTGGGACCTTTTGGACCTTGTCCTGGCGTCAGTGGCGCCAGGCTCATGATGGTGACCGGTCCCGGCACTGGAAGCGCCGGGCTCATATCTCATATTAGGTAAGAGTGCTTGGTGGACCTACCTGTAGCAGACCATGCTGCTTACTTACCAGCTAACTGGTCTCCTGATCCTTCTCTGCCTGGGACTACTTTTCTGTCTGGGTGGAGCAGGAGCCACTCCCTGGAAGAAGAACACAGGAACTCTTCTAGAAATCTGGAACTTTTTTCTTACCTGGGTGGGGCCGTGGAAGAAGACGCCTAAGCACTACAGAAGGCTATTTAAACCACACCCGATTGGTTTCACGTGCTTCGCGTTATTCTGCATCTGCAGCAGGACGCTCACCGTGTCAGCTCCAGGAAACCTCCAGCTCCAGATCCTGTGAATACGAAATAACCTGCTGGGATCCAACCTTCAGTCTTCTTCAGTATTCTGCAGCTCCTGCAAGACAAGGGCCCAGGTTAGGCTAAAGCAAAGGCAGCGAATCTACTTACCTAATCCAGCGGCAGCATCCGAAGCGCCTTTTTCTGCCTTTCTCTTCCGGCATCCGACATCTGCAAAGAGAAAGAACATCGGTCAGGAATATTTAACTACGGAGCCTGCTTACCTGTGTTACGCCCATACCAACTCAGCTCGCGCTGCATTCCGGCACCTGCAAGGCAAGATACTTCGGTTAGTAACGCTTAGTTACAAGACTGCTCACCTGTGTTACGTTTGCTTCCAATCTGTTCGCGCGGCTCCTCGGCACCTGCAAAGACAAAAGAGACATTACGGTGCATTCTACAGCGCTAGAATAGTCTTTCTACTTACGTGCCATTAGAAGGATAATCTTCATCGCCACAGCATCTAAAAAGGGAAAAGACATAGACTTTAAAGACTTAAGACTTTTGAAAGAGAAGAGAACAATCTAAAAGGAACTTTAGTACTTACAAGGCACGCTCGTGCATTAACGGCGTCTTCGCTCTCAGCAAATCCTCTGCTATCAAGAGGCAGAGCTCGCATCCAGTGAAGCAACTGGACCCAGCGCCCCTGCACAAGACGCAGGATGGAGAGCCCGGCAATTACCTATATAAGGTAAGCGCAATAACAATCCAGTTCCACGGGGAAAGAAAGGGCGAGAGGGGCAAGGAACTTTCCCAACCTTCCAAACACTAATACCTTGGTTTACCCTTGCAGACATCTCACTCTTCAGCTTAAACTGTCGGTAGGAAGGGGGCCCAGTCCGGGAGCAAAACGAACCCTGCGCCTAACACTGAAGACAGTATCCTCGCCAGATCAAGACCTGCGCCTCCGGGGGAACCAGGTGAGCGTTACACTCTGGCGGTAAAATTAGGTAAGTCTATTCTGGTGAGAAGAATTCCCCTGGTTTGTCCCTTTGTCTCACCTTGTTGTCCTTTTGTTCCCCTTAGGGACCGGGGTACAGCGAGGATGCAATGGAGACTGCGCCGACCCGTGAAGAGGAATAGTACCCCGGCGGTAAATCAGGTAAGTCTATGGGGGTAGTTACTATTGCCTCTGTTTATTCCCTTGGCTCACTTTTGCTGTTCTTGTTTTCCCCTTAGGAGCCGGAGTGCGGCGGGAACGTGCAGAAGGATGCAGTGGATCATGAGGATGCTGCGAAGGCCGGTGAGTACAGCGCGGTGCAGCAGCAGGCGAGGCGGCGCGCGTAAAATACTTCTTTCTTTCCAGCTCGAAGGCGCGGTGGATCTGGAATTCAGGTAAGGATTGATGGTATTGCTCTGTTCTAACCTTTTCTCTTTCTGTTCCTCCCTTTTTCTAGGAGCTGCAAACTCGAGGCGGGCATGGCAGAGCACTGGATGCAGGCTTGCAGACACGGTGAGCGTTACGCTGCTGGATGCAGAATAACGCGAAGCGTGTACTGCTCTTCGGGCATGGTTTAAATAGCCTCCAAAGTAGTCCCAGGTAAGTATTCCTCCTCAGCCCCACCCGAGTAAAAAAATAGTCCCTAGGTAAAATAGTCCCTTCCAAGCCTCATTTGGCATGGAGCTCTTGCAGCATGGTCTGCATCAGGTAAGCCTGCAGCATGGTCTGCATCAGGTAAGTTCTACTCTATAGGCGCCAGGACCGCACCCAAACAGCCCCTAGCAGGGGTTTTTGGGCTTGCTCAAAATAACTTGATGCCTGCTTCCGGGGTTGCTGGACCTGGTCTGGTTCCCCGGGGGTAGGCATCATGACAGCACCCCCCCCCCCCCCAAGGCCCCTCCTAAAGTCGTTTTTCCCCGTGGTTTTGGTTTATCTGGGAAATTTCAGTGGAATCTTTTCACCAACCGAGGTGCATGCACGTGGTCACTAGGTTCCCAAGACCTTTCCAGTCGATTAAATAAAAAGGTTTTGACTTCACCATCTTGGAGTCCAGGATGTTCTTAACCTCAAATTCGGGTTCCCCGTCTATAAGGATGGGATCTGGTGGCTTGGTTAGTTTTGTCCCTAGTTGCACTGGCTTCAAAAGTGACACATGAAAGACGGGGTGAATTTGCATATTAGCAGGTAAGTCCAACTTGACGGCTACCGGGTTGATAATGGCCTTAATAGAGTAAGGTCCCAAATATCTAGGGTTAAAGGTCTGCGTTCCCTTGAGAGGTATGTGTTTTGTGGCCAACCATACTTGATCCCCTATCTGGTACTGTGAAGTATCACTTCTATGCCTATCAGCATCTTTCTTATATTTCTCCTTCGCTTGTTTTAAATATGCAGTTGCCTCCTTAAAGGCTTGTGTAATCGTAGCGTGTAGATGGTCCACTGCGGGCATTTCTAAGTGTTGGGGTGAGTCAAGGTCTGAGGTTCGAGGATGGTGCCCATATAGGGTATAAAAGGGGCTTTGTCCAGTTCCAGAATTTACTGAATTATTGTATGCATATTCGGCGATCCAAAGAATGTCTTTCCAATTACTCTCAGTCTGATGTAACATACAACGCAGGTATTGTCCAAGAGTCTGGTTGGTCCTCTCCATTTGACCGTCGGTCTGGGGGTGGTGACTGGTTGATAATCTCACGTCGATTTGCACCAATTGACAACATTTCTTCCAAAAATGTGAAATGAATTGACTGCCCCGGTCAGAGACCAACATGGACGGAAATCCATGTATGCGAGCAATGTTTTCGAGGAATTCTTTGGCCAGGATTGAGGCTGAAGGTAATCCTTTTAAAGGAATAAAGTGGGCCATCTTGGAAAAAAGATCCACAATTACTAGAATGGTGTTAAACCCATTACAAGGAGGTAGATCAGTAATAAAGTCTAACGATAAGGTGTGCCATGGTGTTGGCGGAATGTCTAAAGGTTGTAAGAGTCCAGCTGTTTTTTTCTTTTGACTTTTGTTTTTGGCGCAAATGCCACAAGACATCACAAATGATTTAATATCCTTTCACCAGGTGGGCCACCAGAATTGTCTTTTAATTTTAGCTTCAGTTTTTGCAATACCTGGGTACCCCTCCATTAGGGTATCATGATAACGGGAAATGACTAGCTCTTGTAGTTCCTTGTGTGGCAGAAATAGCCGCCCTTGGTAATAAGGCAGATCATTGGTGACAGAGTAGCCCGGGCCTTTCTTTACCCAGTCCTGCAGGGCGGTAGGATCAAAGAGTTGCTGGATCTTTACCTGAATGTCCTCTAGTGTCTGTAGAGTAGTCATGCCAAGAATCCTTTGTTCAGAAATTATAGGTACTGGTTCTGGGTTCACTTCTGCCTCTCCCATCCCTATTCGGGATAAGGCATCTGCTTTACCATTCTTACAACCTGGTCGATAGGTTATCACGAAATTGAACTCGGCGAAGAACAATGCCCATCGGGGTTGACGTGACGATTGGGCCTTGGCTGTTTTTAAATACTGTAAGTTCCGGTGATAGGTGATCACAGTAATGGTATGCCTGGCACCGAGAAGATAGTACCGCCAAGCCTTGAAGGCGGATTTAATGGCTAATAACTCCTTGTCGGTAACCGCATAGTTTAACTCGGGTGCCGAGAACTTTCTGGACCAAAATGCTACTGGGTGAAGCTGGCCAGTTTCAGGGTCCTTTTGAGACAGGACAGCTCCCATGGCTAGACTGGATGCATCAGTTTCCACTATGTATGGAAGTTCAGGGCACAGGTGCTTTAATACAGGAGCAGACGTGAATTTCGCTTTCAGCTCTTGGAAGGCATTTTCAGCTTCTTCAGTCCACATAAAGCGTTTATTTTTTCGCAAGAGTGCTGTGATGGGATGTACGACATGTGAAAAATCTGGGATGAATCTGCGGTAGAAATTGGCAAAGCCGAGCATGCTTTGTACTCCTTTAACTGAACTTGGTGATGGCCACTTAAGGATTGCATCCACCTTTCGTGAGTCCATTCGGACTCCCTTTGGGGTCAGGATAAACCCAAGGAATTCAACTTCTGCGGCATGAAAAATGCATTTTTCTAGTTTTGCACATAGTTTGTGCTGGCACAATTTCTCAAGGACTGCTCGGACGTGCTTCACATGGTCAGATTCTGAAGAGGAGTATACTAGAATATCAACGATATATACGACAACACAAACTTCAATGAGTTCACGAAGGACATTGTTCATGAAGTATTGGAAGGCTGCTGGTGCATTGCACAACCCGAAAGGCATCACCTGGTGTTCGAATAACCCATACTTAGTGCGGAAAGCAGTCTTCCATTCGTCGCTCTCTTTTACATGTACCAGATGGTATGCCCCCGGAGATCTAATTTAGTGTATATACAAGCGTCCTTCACTTGGTCTAGTAGTTCAGGGATCAGAGGCAATGGGTATCGGTTCTTAACAGTTATCTGGTTCAATGCGCGGTAGTCTATGCACGTTCTGAGGTCATCTTCCTTTTTGGGCACGAAGAACAAAGCTGAAGATGCAGGGGACTTGGATGGGCAAATGAAGCCATTGGCAAGGTACTGTTCTAAGTATTGTCGTAGGTGAAGGTTTTCAGGTTCCGTAAGGGCATAGATCCTACTACAAGGGGGTTGTGCACTGGGTATGAGATCGATTTGACAATCGTACGATCTGTGAGGAGGTAAGGTGTTTGCCTGTTATTTTTGGAAGACATCTTGGAATTCTTGGTATTCTGGAGGTAGTTGCATGACTGCTGTGGTTACTGTGGCCAGGCGTGCATTCTGATTTTTCTTTGGGTAACAGGTTTGTGCACAATCCGGGAAGGTTATTCTCTTCTCTCGCCAATCAATACAAGGATTATGTGTTTCCAACCAAGGTATCCCCAGTATTATTTGGAACTGTGGGGCTTTGATTAAATCAAACACAATAGTCTCTCGATCTCCATCCTGACCCAATAGTGTCATCTCTGTGGTGGAATGAGTTACAGGCCCAGAGGCAATTTCAGTTCCATCGACTGTGGTGATGACATTTGAGGTGGTTTTTTTCGGCAGAGAGGTAGATTCATCCTGGAAGCCAATTCATAGTCCACATAGTTTCCTATGGCCCGCTATCAATGTATGCCCTTACTGCGTGCATACGCAATGGCTGCCCTGGATCTACGAGGACCATTGGTATGATGAAATGCGAGGTCTGAGTATCCTTCTTCAAGCTCGGCAAGCGGACCTCTACGCTTGTCGGGCGTGGTCGTTTCCCGAGTCTGACTCCATATGGCTTTTATCAGCAGCTCCTACCACCTTCTTGGGTGGTCGTACAGGGCAATCCCGTAGAAAATGGCCAGAAGTTCCACAATATAGACACAATTGCTTTTGCCGTCTCTTTTCTCTTTCCTTCTGGGTTAAGGGTCCTTTAACCCCTCCGATTTGCATGGGTTCTGAAGCATCTGCTCCTTTGGGGTTAGCGTGGGTTTTGAACAACACCCGATTCTCAAACTTGGCTTGATCAGCCTTTCTGTTCTGAAGTCTGTGATCTAACTGGACCACTAAGTCTATATATTCAGCGCAGTCTTGAGGGGGGTTCACAACTTGAGCCAAGACATCCTTGAGTTCTCCTAGAAGCCCTCGATGAAATAACATGATTCGTTTTACCTCAGGCCATCCAGTTTCCACTATCAACCTATTAAAGGTTGCGATGTAGGATAGAAGGTCCTGGTTACCCTGTCGTAGGGACAAAAGTTAGTTATCCAGGGCCTGTCCTTGTGAGTGCCGGGCAAATAGTCTTTCCATGATCGTTTGAAAGCCCTGAAAATCCCGAAGAATTGGGTCATCCTGGGTAACTAGTGGAATTGACCAATCAGCTGCACTGCTGCTGAGATATGACAATACAAAGGCTACCTTGGCTTGATCGTTTGGGAAGGCTCCAGGTCTGCATAAAAAGTGCAAGCAGCATTGGTTCATAAACACGGCAAACCTTTTGGGATCTCCGGCAAAGCGTTCAGGTGGAGCTAATGGAATATTTCCTGGTAGGTTTATTTGCACGGGGCTACTCAATAACACAGGAGCTGGATTTCCCCCGGAACCAGGTAGGGGTGCTTGTCCAGCCTGGCTTTGCAATAGTTGCCTAGCAAGGTCATCAGTTCGCTCCTTTGACAAAATCAGTTCTCGCCTAAGAGCATTGGTTTCTTGATGGGCGGAATGCACTTCAGCCCTCAGTTCCCCAAGTAATTGGGCCAATTGGTCAGTCTCTGAGGTATCCATAACGCCCAGGTGGGAATTTGTGGGTAGGCTTCGCGTTCTGTTACGCTCACCAGGCTCCCACAGAGGCGTCAATCTGAACTGGACAGCTGCGGTCTCCACCAATGTGACGCGTAGGCCCGAGATGACGGGCTGGACTGGCCCACCTAGCTTCGATTGCTTGGCCCGTAGGAATATTCTTCTGCAAATGGAGAAAGGGAATTAACCAGCCGTGGAGTTGAGCGTAAATCCCCCCCACCCCTGCTGTTCTCCCCACAGATCACCTTTGATGTCCCCTCTTATAGTCTCACCTGATGGTTGGAAAAGATGAGCTCTCCATCCTGCATTGAGCGTAGGGGCGCGTTGATAACCAGTTGCTTCACTGGCTCGAAGGAATTGGTGAGTTCCAGAACAATATTGACTCCGAAAAGTATGTAGTTCGTAAGAGTTCACATGTCTACTTTCACTCTTGTCCGATTTCTTGCAGTTTGCAGCTTGACCCCAGCAAAGAGTTCCTCGTGGTAGCTGACGAAGTTCAGGTAAGGATTTGTCTTATCCAACACAGTTCAATAAAATAAGGCCAGAATGTAACCTGTCGCTTGCTCCCTTATTCAGGTGTGGAGAGAAAATATGAAGTTCGGGGAATAATGCCTCCGGCGGTAAAATTAGGTAAGTCTATTGTGGTGAGAAGAATTCCCCTGGTTTGTCCCTTTTTCTCACCTTGTTGTCCTTTTGTTCCCCTTAGGGGCCGGGGTACGGCGAGGATGCAATGGAGTCTGCGCCGACCCGTGAAGAGGAATAGTACCCCCGGCGGTAAATCAGGTAAGTCTATGGGATTAGTTACTATTGCCTCTGTTTATTCCCTTGGCTCACCTTTGCTGTTCTTGTGTTCCCCTTAGGTGCCGGAGTGCGGCGGGAACGTGCAGAAGGATGCTGTGGATCGTGAGGATGCTGCGAAGGCCGGTGAATTCAGCGCGGCGCTGCAGCAGGCGAGGCGGCGCGCGTAAAATACTTCTTTCTTCCAGCTCGAAGGTGCGGTGGATCCGGAATTCAGGTAAGGATCGATGGTATTGCTCTGTTCTAACCTTTTCTCCTTCTGTTCCTCCCTTTTTCTAGGAGCTGCAGACTCGAGGCGGGCGTGGCAAGAGACTGGATGCAGGCTTGCAGACACGGTGAGCGTTACGCTGCTGGATGCAGAATAACGCGAAGTGTGTGCTGCTCTTCGGTCGTGGTTTAAATAGCCTCCAAAGTAGTCCCAGGTAAGTATTCCTCCCCAGCCCCACCCGAGTAAAAAAATAGTCCCTAGGTAAAATAGTCCCTTCCAAGCCTCATTTGGCTTGGAGCTCTTGCAGCATGGTCTGCATCAGGTAAGCCTGCAGCATGGTCTGCATCAGGTAAGTTCTACTCCATGAGCCTGGCGCCTATGGCGCCAGGACTGACTCTCCCTATGAGCCTGGCGCCATAGGCGCCAGGACCGCACCCAAACAGCCCCTAGCAGGGGTTTTTGGGCTACCTCAAAATAACTTGATGCCTGCTTCCGGGGTTGCTGGACCTGGTCTGGTTCCCCGGGGGCAGGCATCATGACAGTTTGGTCCCCAGCAAATAATGTCGCCACTCCAAAAAAGCTGCTTGAATTGCCAATAGTTCTTTGTCAGTAATGGAATCATTTTGTTCACAACTAGTAAGCTTACGAGAGCAGAAAGCCACTGGATGCCACACCCCTTCTTCGTCCCGTTGAGACAACACTACCCCAACTGCCATATTGGATGCATCTGTCTCCACTTGGAAAGGTTTCTCCGGATTCGGGTATCTCAGGACCGGAGCTGATGTGAACACTTTCTTCAATACTTGAAAAGCTTCTTCTGCCTCAGAGTTCCAACAAAAACTAGTAGCCTTCCTTGGTAATTTCGTGATAGATGTAACAATTTGTGAAAATTGGAAATAAATAGTCTATAAAAATTAGCAAAACCCAAAAAGGACTGAATATCCTTCATGCATTCAGGTGCTGGCCATTCAGTGACTGTTTGAACCTTTTTCTTGTCCATCACAATCCCAGAGGGGTTCAAAATAAAACCAAGAAATTCCACTTGTGTGGTATGAAAGGCACATTTTTCCAGTTTTACATACAACTGATAGTCTTGTAACTTTTTCAACACTGCTCTAACATGACCTATATGTTGCTCTTCAGAAGATGAGTAAATCAAAATGTCATCAATATATACTATGACAAACACATCTAGAAACTCACTCAACATCTCCTGCATAAAGTATTAAAATGCTGCAGGGGCGTTACACAGTCTGAAAGGCATAACAAGGTATTCGAACAAACCAAATTTAGTCCTAAAGGCCGTCTTCCACTCATCCCGCTCTTTTACTTGAATCAAATGATAGGCCCCTCTCAGGTCTAGTTTTGTGTACACCACTGCTGTCTTAACTTGATCCAATAACACTGAAATCAAAGGCAAAGGATATCTGTTTTTTACTGTCACCTTATTTAAGGCCCGATAATCAATACATGTCCTAAGAGTTCCCTCTTTCTTAGGGACAAAGAATAAAGGAGACGAGACAGGTGAGGTTGAATGTCTAATAAAACCCTTACTCAACCTATCATCCAAATATTCCCATAAATGCTGGTTTTCTGTTTCAGTCAAAGGATAGATTCTGCTACAAAGTAAATTTTCCCCTGGTTCCAAATCAGTCACGCAGTCGTAGGATCTATGGGGCGGTAACCTGTCCGCTCCCCCTTTGTCAAAGACCTTAGACAAATCTTGGTACTGGTCCGGAATACTCCCAACCACTGCTCCTACCATTTGTGGTTCTGCCACTTGCTCTGCCATAAACAATGCAGGGCCCATCTCCTCCTCCATGTGTCCCTCACACTGCAACCCTTAGCTGACACTATTTGTTTCGTACAGGCAAAAAATAAGGTCACCAAAATGTACAAATGAGACTTTCTTTTTCCTGCCGTTTTGGCTATCCAATTGGGGAACCTAGTCTCCTCTGGGCCTGTCACCTGAGTTCCCCCTAAGGCCGGCCCAATCCTTTTCCCGCCTCCCCTTACTTCTGTCACTGCCTGCTCCTTTCTTCTGAGTATTAGGGCAGGTCCTAATATAATGTCCTGGTTGCCCACAATATAAGCACAAATTGTTAGCCTTGCGTTGCTCCTTTTCTGCTGTAGAGAATGGCCCTCTCACTCCACCAATCTGCATAGGCTCTCCTTCTACGTTCCTACTTTCCTTACCTCGATCCAATCGGGCAAAGGGCACTACTTCTGGTCTCTTCTTATCTCCCTTGTGCTCATGTATACAATGATCTAGTCTTAACGCTAAATCAATCATAGCTGTACATGTAGTAGGTTGAGGTTCTACCTGAGCGATAGCATCCTTCAATTCTTCCTTCAACCCTTGGTAAAATAACACAGTCTGTTTATTCTCGGGCCAATCTGTTTCAATCACTAATCTATTAAATTGGGTAATTTACGAAACCAAGTCACAAGTTCCTTGTTTTAAGGCCAACAATTCTTTATCTTGAGCCAGAGAAACTTCCCTGCGATCAAATAGTCTTCCAAATTCCCCCAGGAAACCATCCCAATTATACAATAAGGGATCATCCTTCTGCACCAGAGGCATTGCCCAAGCGGCCGCATCCCCCGTTAAATAGGAAATAACTAATGCTGTTCTAGCCTGTATGGTCTCAAAGGCCGTGGGTTTATACAAAAAGTGTAAGCGGCACTAGGTCATTTCTTTGGATCCCCTGTGAACCTTTCGGGTGCCGCTAAAGGCACACTACTAGGGGGCTGTACAATCACTGTAGCTGGGGCTCTACCTGTAGAAACCCCTGTAGATGATCTAGCCCCCTCCAGTGGGGTGCTTTGTGCTACCAAACTCTGTACCTGGCCTTTCAAAGTATTTGAAACTTGTCTAGCTTGCACTAATTCCAATTGAATATCTTGTAGTGCCTTTAGCACTTCCGCTAAAGAAGGAGGATTCATATCCATTTGGCCTGGGTGGTTCAACTACTACCCAAAAATCAGGGGCCGATAATTCTGTCAAACTAGCAAAAGGGATGATAGGGGACTCAACCCCCTCTCCTGAACCACAGAAGCCGAATAGATCGACCCTCCCACCATGGTTGGCACGGGCGCCTGAACTGAGTAACACAGGAAGCCACGTGGCAGCCAATGGGGGGAAGACAGAGTTAGGGAAAGGGGGTGGAATGACAAAGGAAAGGAGGGGGAAACATAACATGCAGATACAACAGTAACTACATCGAAATAATCAATACTCCTATACCGGAACCCTAGTTCCTGAAAACCTGACCTGACCTCCTAAACCCAAGATGAACCTATTGCGAACCAATCATAATAGAAATACATGTATAACTAAGCATAGGATTAAATGTTGCCCGACCACTTTAAGCACACAGAACATGGTGTTAGATACTCATACATGACATAATACGAAAGCAAACATTTGAGTGTTTCACTTGGGAAAGCAGAGTTTTGCAAACAAGCATGATGGCACAAACAAAGGGGTTCTCCCTTGCATGAAAACACAAGACTCATGGCCCAGTGGGCACAGTGAAGCGACAAACAAATATGGCAAACTGAGTACATATAACATGTGTCTTTTTGCGGAGGGGCACCATGTATTTACCCCCCAAAACAACTAACCTCAAATATGGTTCTTTGGCACCCCTAAAACACTCCTTGCATTTAAGTCAGAGCCAGCATATTTGACTGACATAGTTTTAAGTCAATACATACTCAACCGCGTGTTTCCTCACACGCGCAAACAATGTCTTTTCAGAGAATAAAGCAGCATATTACATATGCCGCCACTGCAACAAGCAAAAGGTTTACTGCACTTATCTGACGGTCTGGGTCCCTCACGAGGACACCCGGACCCTGAAGACTGAAGCCCAAAACGAAAGAAAAAGCTGCTCGTAAATCACTGCCGCGGCCCGGCTCCTGCTACTTCATGCTCCAGCTGCATCATGATCACTATCGCAGCCCGGCAGTCGTTCGGCGTCCAAAATGCTTCCTGATTTCCTCACGTCCTCCAACGCCACCGCTGTGCCAATAATCTGTAATTATCTGCACTGAAGCTCGGGCGGTTGAGGACTTTAAGCAGTTCTCTAATTTCCAGCTGGAGAGCCGCGTGAAACCACAGAACTACACACACTCCCAAAGCATGCTCGGAAGTGTAGTCTTCGCTCTTTCAGCCCTGTTTTTTAAAGACTGATTGCCGTCCCTTGCCCCAAACCTTATTCCTGACAGTACATCCTCTCTCAGGGCCCTTTCCAAGTTTTGCTTTCTCCGGATGGCACAAATGAAATTGGCGCACCAAACAAGGTGCATAAACCGCACTAGCCGCTTCCCATTGACAATCCTCTGGTCCATACCCCAACCATTGAATGAGATACCATAATTTCTTCTGTCTTCGTCTTGAGTCCAGTATTTTCTTCACCGCGTATTCAGTCTGCCCATCCTTGATAATTGCTGGGGGTCTCTGCGCTCACGTCCCAGGAACTGTGGGTTTAAGCAAAGACACATGGAACACTGGATGTATCTTCAAAGATTGAGGCAACTGCAGTTTAACCGCCACCTTAGATATACATTTAATAATCTCATATGGTCCAATAAATTTAGGGGCACATTTACGAGGTCCTCTAAAAGGCAAATTGTGAGTAGACAACCATACCTTATCTCCCACCTTATACTAAGGAACCTCTCTCCTTTTCTTGTCTGCATATTTTTTATACTGTTCCTTAGCCTGTTCTAAATTGGCTCGTGCCTTCTGTCTGATGGTCAGAAGTAACTGTTTCCTTTCCTGAAGCATAGGAATATTCTCCACATCAGGTAAATGCTCAGGTAACATATTTTGCACTTGACCATACAAGCATTAATTTGGAGCCATACCCAATGATGTGTGTTCGGTGTTATTATACGTGAATTCAGCCAACCATAATGATTCCACCCAAGATTCTCGACCATCATTTAGATAACAGCGCACATATTGCTCCAGCGTCCGATTGACCCTCTCAGTTTCTCCATCCGTCTGTGGGTGATAACTTGTGGACAAGGCACAATGAATTCCTAACATCTGACAGAAAGCACACCAAAATTTTGAAGTGAATTGGGGACCTCTATCTGACACAATGCTCTGGGGCAAACCATGTAATCTGACCACATGTTGCAGGAACAACTCTGCCAATTTCCCTGCTCCCAGAATACCTCTACAAGGCACAAAATGGGCTTGTTTAGATAGATAATCCACCACCACCCAGATTGTATCATACTGATCATCAAGAGGCAAATCAGTAATGAAATCCATGGATATATGTGTCCAAAACTTCTCAGGAGTTGGTAGAGGCTGGAGCAACCCCGCTTCATTGATATGATCTGTTTTACTATGTACACACGTTTCACACTCTTGAATGTATTTAATAGAGTCCTATCTCAATCCTGGCCACCAAAAATACCTCTCCAGCATACTTTGTGTCTTTTTGCTTCACAAATGTCCTGCCAAAGGTGAATTGTGACACCAATGCATCGCTTTCTTTTGCAAATCCAGCGTGGGTAAATACAATCTGCCAGCATAATAGGGAAGACCATTGCGAAAAGTTTCTAATGGATTCTCCACTCCCCATTTCACTCTTTCCTGTCTTTTCATTTCTTGTTTCACCTGTCTCAATTATTGAGTCATTACAGCTCCCACTACCTTCTCCACTGGGATGATGTCACGTCTCCCGCACCAAGTGCACCCCCTACAGGTGCTCTTTCCCCGCCCTCGGCCTCCGTCCCTCCCACTACCCCACACACGCACCCTGGCTCACGTACTTCCTTGCGCCCCTGCGCCCATCATGGTAGATTGCAGCATGGCAGACCTGGCGTCTATCGCCCCTCCCGTTCTTGGCAGCTGAACTGGAGGATTCCGTTTCATCATAGCGCCTTGCGCTGCCCACGGAGACCCACGCGTCACGGATCACGTGATTTTCCATCACGCAGCAACGCTTCGGTGTCACGCATCACGTGACTTCTGCCATTGGTTAAAGGCGTCCGGAAACAAGGAGCGTTGCTTCACAGCTGTTTTCCTCCTGGATTACGTGACGCTTAGTTCTACGGTTTTGAATTACGGATTGTTTCCTCGACCACGCTTTGCTCCACAAACTGCTTTGCCTGCTCCCTCATTCCGTATTGGACTTCGACCTCCTGTTGCCTGACTACGGTTTGCTCCACGGATTGCTCTGCCTCACCCTTCTACTGTTCGAACTTTGGACCTCCTGTTACCTGACTACGCTTTGCTCCACGGATTGCTCTGCCTGCACCCTTATTACTGTTTCGGAATTTAGACCTCCTGTTGCCTGACCATGGTATTGTCCCTGGATACTCTACGGATCACGTCTCTTATCTTGGAACTTGGCCTCAGGCCCCACGCTAGGTGCTTGCCTGTCTATACTCCTGACCTCATCCAGCTACTGCCCCGGGGTCCAGTTCTTCCTCACGTCTCTGGGCGACCTTTCAGTACACATAGGTAAGGAGTGTCAAGTTACCTGTGTTCTTGTGTTTATGCCTCCTGCTCTGTACATAACCTCACAATCCATTGCCTTACAGCGTTCAAGGGGTTCTTCTGGCTGTTCCTGAATCTAGGCCCAACGGACTACCACACCTGTGGCCTCAAAGACCGCACAGGCAGTATTTCTGGTGTTGTCTGTGTGGTACTTGGGGATGGAGGTATTCATACTCTGCACGACCATCAAGTCCATAACAGACTGTGAAGCCTTTTGGCCGTTCAGAGTATGGATCCCTCCGCCGGGGACCCAGTGACCGCTTTAATGCAGGCCGTGGCGGCCCTTAGAACTGACATGGCCGCAGCCACAGCCGCCGTTCACCACCGCCTAGACGCCTTGCAGAGCACACATTATCCTCTACCTGCAGACACCGAGTTCGGGGACCCTGCCCCTCCAGTCCAGCCTGTCCCTGCTCCAGCCCCTGCCCCCACTCCCGTGTTTCTCCCGACCTCCTTCCCTCTTGCTGCCCCAGAACGCTACCAGGTTGACCCACATAAATACCGCACCTTCATAAACCAATGTAAGCTCTACTTCTTGTGCAGACCCCAGGCCTTCCCCGACTCTGTCACAAAGGCCGCCTTTCTTTTGTCTCATCTATCCGGAGTAGCGGCTACCTGGGCAAACCTGTGTGACTTGTAAAGTACCCTTGGCTTTTCTTCCCCTGTGCACACACTCTCCTCACCTGAGTCTTCCGAGTCGATGGTCTCTTGAAGGCCTCGATGTGCCAGGTAGTCTCTCTCCTTTTTAAGGTGCGTGTGCTTGTTCCGGAGTGAAGCCACAGTGACCGCTGGGTAAGAAACAGCGGCACCGGGACCTTCCTTCCGGAATCAAGCCAGAAATGCAGGGAAAAACCCGTAAGGGAAAAAAAACCCTGATCAGAGGTGCCAAGACTCTTGACAGGTGGCCGGTGGTTCAATAGGTGGTAAAGCAATAGGGGATCTCCAACACTGAGGTAGTAGCCCTCAATACGTCCAAGTCCAATGGTAACACCAGGCCGTACGAGCTGACGGAGAAGGCAGCAACAGGAGGCTGCGGAAGTAGCAAACTCTTCCGAAAGGGTCTTCAGGGAAGCACGAAAGTATGTCCACAAACTGCCTGGCCCAGTAGAACGAGGAAAAATGAAGGTAAGTGGAAGAGAGCGAGAGAATATGAGTGAAGGAGCAAGAGGGAGAAGGAGAGAGAGAGAGAGAGAGAGAGAGAGAGAGAGAGAGAGAAAGAGAGATAGAGAGAGAGAGAGAGACCGCTGGAGGAAAAAGGCACAGCAAGCACCGCTCAGGTAAGCGGCGGAGAAAAATGAATAGACGAAAGGAGCCGTGTTCCGAGGACGGGAACACCCAAAAGTGAAAACACGAAGAAAAACTCCTCTGGAAATCCAAGGCGGGGAGTAGAGGACTAGCGAGGGACCCAACGTCGAGAGATAAACAAACAGTGGGGGTTGCAACGCAACGTCCTGCCGGGAGGCGGGGTCTTAAATACTCCCGGCAGTGTTGCGTACCGTGCTTGGAGCAGGCGGCAGTGAACATAGAGAAGGGACTAAAGCACCCTTCCTCTGTGGCTCCTCAAACTCCAACGCGGAAATAATCGCCAGTCACGGCGATGTATGTGACTGCGAATGACAACCCGTTGCTAGAGAACGACCACCCTGCCTTATACGACTTCGAGCTTCTCGTAACAGAGATGGCTAAAGTGTTCGACACCCGCTATAAGGCCCAGTCAAGGGACCTGGAACTACTGGATCTCTCACAGGGTAGGCAAACACTGATTGAGTACATCACCCGGTACAATCAGCTCGCCGCTGAGACTTCCTGGCCAGAGGAAAAGAAGGCAATCGTGTTCTACCGAGGTCTATGCAACGCCATGAAGGACGCCCTTTCGGTGGTCCCTGCCCTTCCCTCTGTGTTCACGGATCTTGTAGACCTTGCACTACAGGTGGACGCCCGGAGGTCCGAACGGAAGGCAGAAACAACGTTCACCGGCCAGTCAACCCCGGCCCCTTCTCCCGCCGGTTCCGAACCCATGCAAATAGGCGGGATTCGAAGCCCGATAACACAGTCCGAACGGGAACGTCGGAGAACCGACAACGCCTGTTTTTATTGCAGGCTAAATGGACACTACGTAAGGGAATGCCCCCGACGACCAAAGAACAAGGCGTCGGGTTTTCAGAAGGCTCGCCCATGATACAGGGGGCACCGGCGAGCCCGTCCACGACCCCCACTGAACCCTCCTTCGGTCCTATCAGACCGGTTGTGGTTCACGCCCTTTTGAAACCTACCAGGGAGATCATCCATGCTGTTCAGATCGTGATCGACTCCGGGGCCACGGGTTGTTTCATAGACATCGCATTAGCCCATCGTCTCAATCTGCCCCTGATTCAAAAAGAACACCCGGAACCAGTGCAAGCAGTCGATGGCACGTCCCTGGCCTCTGGTCCGATCAAACACCAAACCGCGCCTCTGGAAGTGGTGATACAAAGCACCCATAAGGAGAACCTGTCATTTGACCTCATCACCACGCCACAGTTCGGTATCGTTTTGGGTATTCCCTGGTTAAGGCACCACATCCCTTTGATTAATTGGGGGACGGGACAAGTAACGTTTGAGTCAGACGAATGCCAGCACTTCTGCCTAACAGGCCCAGAGTCACTCTCCTCTCCCGCCATGATCCTCGGCGCTATGGCTTCCTCCCGTATCAGGGACATAGTACCCGACACCACGTCATCACATACCGTGGGAGCTGTTATGGCAGGCATTCCCGTGGACTACCACGACTATCATATGGTTTTTGACAAAGTCACAGCGGAGGGTCTACCTCCAAACAGACCCTACGACTGTCCTATCGACCTTCTCTCAGATGCTCCCGTACCAAGGGGTAGGATCTACTCGTTATCGCAGTCTGAGGAACGGGCCTTAAAGGAATACATCCAGCAAGACTTGCGTTTGGGTCATATCCGCCCTTCCTGTTCTCCAGCTGCCAGTCCTATATTTTTCGTGCCAAAAAAGGCAGGCGATCTGCGCCCATGCGTAGACTATAGACGGTTAAATGCTATCACCGTAAAGAACAGGTACCCCATTCCGCTCATCTCCACGCTACTGGACAGGTTGACGAAGGCGTCCCTCTTTACCAAGTTAGACCTGAGAGGGGCATACAACCTAATCCGCATGCGGCGTGGAGACGAATGAAAAACGGCATTCTGCTCCCGACAGGGATTATTCGAGTACACCGTGATGCCCTTCGGGCTCTGTAATGCCCCTGCAACGTTCCAACGTTTCATCAACGATGTATTCTCTGACATCCTGGATACGTACGTGGTGGTCTATTTGGACGACATATTGATCTATTCGTCCTCCTTGAACGAACATGTCGTTCATGTCAGAGAGGTCCTCTCACGCCTCAAGAAGAACGCCTTATTCGCCAAGCCCGAGAAATGCTTGTTTCATGCAAGGGAGGTAGAGTTCCTAGGTTTTCACAAATAACCCTTGGGGGGTTATCCATGAATCAGTCAAAGGTCCGTGCTGTCACAGAGTGGCCAGTCCCTGTCAACCTCAAACAACTCCAGTCTTTTCTCGGTTTTGCTAACTTTTACCGGCGATTCATCGCCGGCTTCTCTTCCATTGTATCTCCAATGACGGCACTGACCAGCCCTCTTGTCCCCTTCGCCTGGTCCTCTGTACACCAGGAGGCCTTCTAGGCGCTTAAGTCCAGGTTTGTTTCTGCCCCTGTGTTACAGCACCCTGACCCGACCTCCCGTTTGTACTAGAGGCAGACGCTTCCTCGTTCGCTCTGGGTGCCATTCTGTCACGCCCCAACGTATTTTGAACACACCTCACAAAACACACTCTCCCCTGAAGACTTGCCAGCAAGGAATGGGACAAGGTCAATGACGCAGAGTTTTGCCATCTCAACACTGGTTTCCATTCAATCGTTGGCAGTTGCCATGGAGACGCGCCACGGGCATTCTACAACGTCTCCGTTGCCGGCAACTGAGAGCTCCTCCTCAGCACGCTCGATCACATGACGGTTGACGGAGTCATGTGATCACCAGTCAGCGTTTAAAAGGGACGCGCTGACTGCCTTCGACGCTTCACAGCTGATCCTGTTGGGCGTGCTACGGATTTCGGACTAAGTGTTCTACTATTGACCTCGGATTGAATTTTGGACTCTGATTTGGCTTTTTCCCTCTCGGTACCGTGATTTTGGAACTTTGCCTCTACTGGATTTGACCCTGGATTGCTATCGGATTATACTTTGTCATGAACTATGTTCTTGGACTACTCTGATTGATCTACGTTTTCTGGCTTCCACGTCAGGTGGTGATTTCATCCATCCCATCATCCTTGCTGGCTGCTTCTGACACATTTCCTTTATCAAGTCCTGACCAACTCCTAAGGGTAAGCCCTATTCCAGACTTATTATATAGTCACCTGCAAATCTGGGGTTCCTTGTTTTGACCTAATCACGTGTTTTCCTTACAGCGGTCATCAGGGGCTCCTTCCGGCATCTACAGGCATTCCTTGTTGCGACTGACGAAGATCACCACCTGTGGCCTCAAAGACCGCTCGGCGCAGTTATTTTCCTGTTTGCCCGAGTGGTACCTGGGGACAGAGGTTCCATCGGCTACACGACCATCAAGTCTTGACAGACTGTGAAGCCCCTTTTTTCTGGTCGTTCAGACGATGGAACCTACTGCCGGGGACCCTGTGGCTGCTCTAATGCAAGCTGTTGCTTCCCTTAGAACCGAAGTAGCGGCTGCTACTACCGCGATACATCATCGTCTAGACAATATCCAAAGTATCCGCAACCCTCTACCGGCAGATGCTGAATTTGGGGATCAGGCAACACCACCACCAGTTCCCTCTATACCTCCTACCCCACCTACTCCTGTGGTGTTACCTACACAGTTTCCATTGGCACCTCCCGAGAAATTTCAGGGTGATCCTAGAAAATATCGCACTTTCATTAATCAGTGTAAACTTCATTTTCTTTGCCGACCACTGGTGTTCCATGATTCCACCACAAAAGCAGCTTTTTTGTTATCCCATTTTACCGGGGTTGCAGCTACCTGGGCTAATCCTTTTCTTGAGAACAACCATCCAGCCCTTTATGATTTTGGTCTTTTGGTGAGTGAATTGGCCAAAGTTTTTGACACCAGGTACAAAGCCCAGTCTCGGGATCTGGAGCTCTTGGATTTATCTCAGGGCAGACAAACCTTAATAGAATACATCACACGCTTTAACCAATTATCAGCTGAGACTTCATGGCCTGAAAATAAGAAAGCTGTGGTATTTTACAAAGGTTTGTGTAACACTATGAAGGACGCCCTTTCTGTAATACCTTCCCTTCCTGATGCATATCCTGAACTAGTAGATTTAGTTCTTCAAGTAGACGCTCGAAAGACTGAACGTCGGGCGGAATCTGGCTTCTCAGGCAAATCCTTACCCTCTCCACCGGATGGTACAAGTGAACCCATGCAAATAGGTGGTCTACGAAGTCCCATCACTCAGACCGAAAGGGAGCGTCGGAGAACCGACAATGCATGCTTCTACTGTGGACTCAGTGGTCATTTTGTCAAAGAATGCCCAAGACGCCCAAAAAACAAGTCCTCGGGTTTTCAGAAAGCTCGTCCTTGAGTATGGGGGACAAGACGAGCTTGATTCATAACCCCAGAGTTCCTACTTTTGGCCCAATAAGACCAGTGGTCGTTCAGGCAGTTCTTCATCCTGATAGGGAGTGTTCACACACAGTACATATAGTTATTGATTCAGGGGCCACTGGTTGTTTTATTGATATACCTTTGGCCAAAACATTGAACCTTCCTTTAGTGACCAAGGCACATCCCGAGCCAGTCCAAACAGTGGACGGTTCCTCTCTCACTTCTGGTCCAATTAAACAACAAACTGCCCAGATGGACGTGATAATTCAGGGAAACCATAAAGAACAATTGTCTTTTGATTTGATATCCACACCACAGTTTGGAATAATCCTAGGCCTTCCCTGGTTGAAAAAACATAATCCCCTCATAGACTGGGGTACAGGACAGGTTTCTTTTGAATCGGACACTTGCCAACATTTTTGTCTATCAGAAGGTGAAGCAAACAATCCTGTGAGAGCACTTGGGGCCCTACATTTAGCCCCTGAAGGGGAGAATGGTACATTTGAAACAGCTCATACAGTGGGTGCCACATTGTCAGGGGTACCCCCAGAATATCATGATTTTCATTCGGTATTTGATAAAACATCAGCTGAGATACTGCCTCCTCACAGACCGTATGATTGTTCTATTGAACTAATCGATGGGGCATCGCTCCCCAAGGGACGCATATATTCATTATCACCATCTGAAGAAACGTCCCTTAAAGAATATATACATCATGCACTACAGTTAGGACATATCAGGCCTTCCTCATCACCCGTTGCCAGTCCCATTTTCTTTGTTCCTAAAAAAGAAGGCGATCTCCGTCCTTGTGTAGACTATAGACGCCTGAATGCAATTACCATTAAGAACCGTTATCCTATTCCACTCATCTCTACCCTGTTAGACAAGTTAACCAATGCCTCCATCTATACTAAGCTGGACCTCCGGGGAGCATATCATTTGGTTCGTATGCGACCAGGAGATGAGTGGAAGACTGCTTTTTGCTCTCGCCAAGGATTATATGAATACCTGGTGATGCCTTTTGGCCTTTGTAATGCCCCTGCCATTTTCCAACGACTGGTAAATGACATATTTAGTGATATTCTGGATGTTTATGTCGTAGCGTATTTGGACGACATATTGATATTCTCTCAAACATTAGCTGAACATGTCATTCATGTTAGAGAAGTACTCACAAGACTTAAGAGGAATTCACTTTACGCTAAACCTGAGAAATGTCTGTTTCATACAGCTGAAGTTGAATTTCTGGGTTTCCATATTTCACAGGGGGGATTAACAATGAATCAATCCAAAGTTCAGGCTATCACAAATTGGCCAGTACCTGTTAATTTGAAACAACTGCAATCCTTCTTAGGGTTCGCAAATTTTTATCGAAGATTCATTGCGAATTTTTCCTCCATAGTCGCACCATTAACCGCACTGACCAGTCCTTCAGTACCATTTCTCTGGACCGATGCACATCAAACAGCTTTTGACTCCCTTAAAACCTCGTTCACAACGGCCCCAGTTCTGCAGCATCCGGACACAGAGCTTCCGTATATAGTAGAAGCAGATGCCTCTTCCTTTGCTTTAGGGGCCGTCCTATCCCAGCCTTGTCCTACTACCGGAGCATTACACCCGGTGGCCTATCATTCCAGGAAGTTCACACCGACTGAAATTCATTATACGGTCACTGAAAAGGAACTATTGGCCATTAGAGACGCATTGTTGGTATGGAGACACCATCTCTTGGGAGCTAGACATCAGACTATCGTCTACACAGACCATAAAAATTTACAGGATCTAGCGGCTTTGAAATGTGCCAATAGTAGGCAAGTTCGTTGGCACCTCTTTTTTGCAGCATACGATTTCATCGTCAAACACAGACCGGGTTTGTCTCATGGTAAAGCTGATGCTTTGTCCCGTTCGACTGGGGGAATACCTCTCCCTTCATATCCTGAAACTCTGTTAGGTAAAGGTCATGTTGTTTGTACCTGTACTCCATCTCCTCCTATGTTAAAGGCCATACGCCAATGGGTTATACAACATCCGCAAGTATTGGATGATTGGGATACCGTTATGCAGGATGGGTTGCCTTTCGTTCAAGGAAAATTGTTCCTCCCTACCAGTGACTCTCGTAACCAAGCCTTAGAATGGTCACACAATGCTCCAATCAATGGTCATCCAGGTCAGCGACGTACTCTAGACTTGTTGAAACGTTGGTGTTGGTGGCCATCGATGCGACGAGATGTGGAGACGTACGTTAACACCTGTTCAATATGTGCACAATGCAAGACCCGGAAGGGTCGTCCACTAGGGTTGTTACATCCATTGCCCATACCCCCGAAACCATGGCATACAGTATCCATGGACCTGATAACTGATTTACCACGAATACAAGGCTATGACACGATTTGGGTGGTTGTAGACTCATATACAAAAATGGCCCGTTTTCTACCATGTAAAGGCATTCCTACTGCTCCCTCATTAGCTCGTATGTTTTTTGAATCAGTTTTCTGTCTGTTCGGGTTACCGAATGTCATTGTATCAGACAGGGGATCCCAATTCACCTCACGTTTCTGGTTGGCCCTTACCAAACTGCTAGGTATAGATGCTCGTTTTTCATCGGCTTACCATCCAGAAAGCGACGGGCAAACTGAGAGAGTTAACCAGGTCCTGGAGCAGTATTTGAGGTGCCTAACTTTGCAATTCCAGAACACCTGGTTAGATTCTCTTCATTTTGCGGAATTCGCTTATAACAACGCCCTGCATTCGGCCACTGGGTTTTCTCCATTTTTTTCGCTCTATGGCCAACATCCTCGTACTTTGCCCTTTCCTGACTTGACACCTGTCAATGTCCCTGTATCGAGTATCAGTACCCCTGCGGCAAATGATTGTGTCAGAGATCTCGCATCCGTTCATGCACAAACCCTTGTCCATCTCCAGGAGGCTCAGGCGTCTATGAGTTCTGCCGCTAACAAAAAAAGAAAAGAGGCCCCGTCATATAAACCAGGCGATCGGGTATGGTTGTCTACACGGCATCTCCACATACCGGGTTGTCGTAAACTGCTGCCCCGTTTTGTCAGCCCGTATAAAGTTTCTAAAGTTCTGAACCCGGTGGTCTATAGACTAGCCGTCCCCACTTCTTGGAAGTTACACCCTGTTTTTCACACATCTCTCCTTAAACCTTGTACTGATGATACACGCATTTCTTCTGCCCCTGGCCCTGTCCCCGTGGTTTCCCAAGAGGATTACGAAGTGAGCTCGATTCTGGGGTCCCGGATGGTTAGGGGAAAGTTACAATACTTGGTGGACTGGTTAGGTTATGGCCCTGAGGAGAGGTCCTGGGTCCCGTCCTCTGATGTCCATGCCCCGTTATTGGTGTCTAGGTTCCATCGGGAAAATCCTTCCAGCCCACGGGGTCGTGGGCCTTTGAGGGGGGGCTCTGTCACGCCCCGACGTATTTTGAACACACCTCACAAAACACACTCTCCCCTGAAGACTTGCCAGCAAGGAATGGGACAAGGTCAACGACGCAGAGTTTTGCCATCTCAACACTGGTTTCCATTCAATCGTTGGCAGTTGCCATGGAGACGCGCCACGGGCATTCTACAACGTCTCCGTTGCCGGCAACTGAGAGCTCCTCCTCAGCACGCTCGATCACATGACGGTTGACGGAGTCATGTGATCACCAGTCAGCGTTTAAAAGGGACGCGCTGACTGCCTTCGACGCTTCACAGCTGATCCTGTTGGGCGTGCTACGGATTTCGGACTAAGTGTTCTACTATTGACCTCGGATTGAATTTTGGACTCTGATTTGGCTTTTTCCCTCTCGGTACCGTGATTTTGGAACTTTGCCTCTACTGGATTTGACCCTGGATTGCTATCGGATTATCCTTTGTCATGAACTATGTTCTTGGACTACTCTGATTGATCTACGTTTTCTGGTTCCACGTCAGGTGGTGATTTCATCCATCCCGTCATCCTTGCTGGCTGCTTCTGACACATTTCCTTTATCAAGTCCTGACCAACTCCTAAGGGTAAGCCCTATTCCAGACTTATTATATAGTCACCTGCAAATCTGGGGTTCCTTGTTTTGACCTAATCACGTGTTTTCCTTACAGCGGTCATCAGGGGCTCCTTCCGGCATCTACAGGCATTCCTTGTTGCGACTGACGAAGATCACCACCTGTGGCCTCAAAGACCGCTCGGCGCAGTTATTTTCCTGTTTGCCCGAGTGGTACTTGGGGACAGAGGTTCCATCGGCTACGCGACCATCAAGTCTTGACACATACTGTCCCAGCCATGTCCAGCCACGGGTAGTTTGCATCCGGTAGCATACCACTTACGGAAGTTCTCTGTAGCCGAGTCCCACTACACAGTGACTGAGAAAGAGCTGCTGGCCATCAAGGACGCCCTCCAATCATGGCGACATCACCTCATGGGGGCGAAACACCAAACGGTAGTGTACACGGACCACAAGAACCTACAGGACCTGGCCTCTCTTAAGTGCGTGAATAGTAGACAAGTGCGTTGGCACTTGTTCTTTGCTGCCTTTGATTTCGTGGCTAAGCACAGGCCAGGTCTCGTTCACTGCAAGGCGGATGCTCTTTCCCACTCTCCCGGGGGGAACCACTGTCTTCGTTCCCAGACACGTTGTTGGGGAAGGGCAATGTTATTTGTTTATGTACACCATCCCCTCCCATGCTTACCGCCATTAGGCAATGGGTCTCCCAACACCCACATGCGCTCACTGAATGGGACATTGTACTTCAGGAGGGGTTGCCGTTTGTCCAGGGCAAGCTGTTCCTTCCCACGTGCGATGTGCGCAACCAGGCGCTTGTCTGGTCTCACGATGCTGCCATAAACGGTCATCCAGGGCAGCAACGCACCCTGGATCTGCTACACCGGTGGTGCTGGTGGCCGTCCATGAGAAGGGATATAGAGAACTATGTAAACACCTGTTCGATATGTGCCCAATGCAAGTCACGTAGAGGACGTCCCCTGGGTTTACTCCAGCCGCTGCCCATTCCCCCCAGACCATGGCATACTATCTCCATGGATCTTGTCACGGACCTACCACGCAGACAGGGTTATGACACCATCTGGGTTATCGTGGACTCCTACACTAAGATGGCCCACTTCATTCCCTGTACCGGCATACCCTCAGCCCCGACATTGGCCCGCTTATTCTTCAAGACAGTCTTTTGTCTCTTTGGTCTTCCACAGGTCATCATATCGGATCGCGGGTCGCAGTTTACTTCCTGTTTCTGGCGTGCCCTTTCCAAGCTCCTGGGTATTGATGCTTGCTTCTCCTCAGACTATCACCCAGAAAGCGATGGGCAGACCGAGAGAGTGAATCAGGCCATGGAACAGTATCTGCGTTGTTTGACCCTCCAGTACCAAGACTCCTGGTCCAATCTGCTCCACCTCGCTGAATTGGCATATAACAACTCACGACACTCAGCTACTGGTTTCTCCCCTTTCTATTCTATGTATGGACAACATCCACGCACCCTCCCGCTCCCTGATCTCTCCTCTGTCACTCCTGCTGCCAACGCCTGTGTTCGCGACCTGGCCGGTGTCCATGCTCATACCCTTATCCATCTCTGTGAGGCCCAGACGGTTATGAAGACGAAGGCAGACAGGAGGCGGTCAGTGGCCCCTGAGTACCACGTGGGTGACCGGGTGTGGCTGTCGACCCGGCACTTACGTATCCCTGGTTGTCGCAAGTTGCTGCCTCGTTTAGTTGGTCCCTACAAAATCGCAAAGGTCCTGAACCCCGTGGCTTTCCGCCTTACTGTTCCTCCTGCTTGGCGGATCCACCCGGTATTCCATACCTCTCTCCTCAAGCCCTGCCTTGCTCCTACCCATGTCAGTGCTCCGCCCGCACCTGTCTCGGTGTCCTCCCTGGATGTCTTCGAGGTCAGTGCTATCATGGGTTCCCGCTTTCACAGGGGTCGCCTTCAGTATCTTGTGGACTGGGTGGGTTATGGTCCTGAGGACCGCTCTTGGGTTTCCTCCCGTGATGTCCATGCCCCACTTCTTGTTGCTCGTTTTCATAGGGACTGCCCTGCGTGCCCACAGGGTCGTGGGACATTGAGGGGGGACTCTGTCACATCTCCCGCACCAAGTTCACCCCTTACAGGTGCTCTTTCCCCGCCCTCAGCCTCCGTCCCTCCCACTACCCCACACACGCACCCTGGCTCACGTACTTCCTTGCGCCCCTGCGCCCATCATGGTAGATTGCAGCATGGCAGACCTGGCGTCTATCGCCCCTCCCGTTCTTGGCAGCTGAACTGGAGGATTCCGTTTCATCACAGCGCCTTGCGCTGCCCACGGAGACCCGCGCGTCATGGATCACGTGATTTTCCATCACGCAGCAACGCTTACGTGTCACGCATCACGTGACTTCTGCCATTGGTTAAAGGCGTCCGGAAACAAGGAGCGTTGCTTCACAGCTGTTTTCCCCCTGGAGTACGTGACGCTTAGTTCTACGGTTTTGAATTACGGATTGTTTCCTTGACCACGCTTTGCTCCACAGACTGCTTTGCCTGCTCCCTCATTCTGTATTGGACTTCGACCTCCTGTTGCCTGACTACGCTTTGCTCCACGGATTGCTCTGCCTCACCCTTCTACTGTTCGAACTTTGGACCTCCTGTTACCTGACTACGCTTTGCTCCACGGATTGCTCTGCCTGCACCCTTATTACTGTTTCGGAATTTAGACCTCCTGTTGCCTGACCACGGTATTGTCCCTGGATACTCTACGGATCACGTCTCTTATCTTGGAACTTGGCCTCAGGCCCCACGATAGGTGTTTGCCTGTCTATACTCCTGACCTCATCCAGCTACTGCCCCGGGGTCCAGTTCTTCCTCACGTCTCTGGGTGACCTTTCAGTACACATAGGTAAGCAGTGTCAAGTTACCTGTGTTCTTGTGTTTATGCCTCCTGCTCTGTACATAACCTCACAATCCATTGCCTTACAGCGTTCAAGGGGTTCTTCTGGCTGTTCCTGAATCCAGGCCCAACGGACTACCACACCTGTGGCCTCAAAGACCGCACAGGCAGTATTTCTGGTGTTGTCTGTGTGGTACTTGGGGACGGAGGTATTCATACTCTGCACGACCATCAAGTCCATAACAGATGATAGTTTTAACCTCTGTCATACTGTTTTCAAGATTGTGCTGCCTAGACAAAGCATCAGCTTTTCCATTCTTTTTTCCTGGTCTAAAAGTTACCAAAAAATTAAACTAATTAAAGTACTGTGACCACCGTAATTGCCTGGGGCTTAGAGTATGGGCCGTCTTGAAATACTGCAAGTTCTTATGATCAGTGACTACCATCACCTGATGTTTGGCCCCGAGCAAATAATGTCGCCACTCCAAAAAAGCTGCTCAAATTGCCAATAGTTCTTTGTCAGTAATGGAATAATTTTGTTCACAACTAGTAAGCTTACGAGAGTAGAAAGCCACTGGATGCCACACCCCTTCTTCATCCTGTTGAGACAACATTGCCCCAACCGCCATATTGGACGCATCTGTTTCCACTTGGAAAGGTTTCTCCGGATTCGGGTGTCTCAGGACCGGAGCTGATGTGAACGCTTTCTTCAATACTTGAAAAGCTTCTTCTGCCTCAGAGTTCCAACAAAAACTAGTAGCCTTCCTTAGTAATTTCGTGATAGTGTAACAATTTGTGAAAAATTGGAAATAAATCGCCTATAAAAATTAGCAAAACCCAAAAAGGACTGAATATCCTTGATGCATTTAGGCGCTAGCCATTCAGTGACTGTTTGCACCTTTTTCTTGTCCATCACAATCCCAGAGGGGGTCAAAATAAAACCAAGAAATTCCACTTGCGTGGTATGAAAGGCAAATTTTTCCAGTTTTACATACAACTGATAGTCTTTTCATTTTTTCAACACTGCTCTAACATGACCTATATGTTGCTCTTCAGAAGATGAGTAAATCAAAATGTCATCAATATATACTATGACAAACACAGCTAGAAACTCACTCAACACCTCCTGCATAAAGTATTCAAATGCTACAGGGGTGTTACACAGTCCGAAAGGCATAACAAGGAATTCGAACAAACCAAATTTAGTCCTAAAGGCCGTCTTCCACTCACCCCCCTCTTTTACTCGAATCAAATGATAGGCCGCTCTCAGGTCTAGTTTTGTGTACACCACTGCTGTCTTAACTTGATCCAATAACACTGAAATCAAAGGCAAAGGATATCTGTTTTTTACCATCACCTTATTTAAGCCCGATAATCAATACATGTCCTAAGAGTTCCCTCTTTCTTAGGGACAAAGAATAAAGGAGACGAGACAGGTGAGGTTGAATATTGAAGTGTTTAATTACACGCAGGGAGACGTGATTTATAGGCAAGCTATTTATTTATATTAATAGCTAAGTGAAAGTGAATTGGCCCCACCGACCGTGGAAAGCAACTGACATGAGACGCGTTTGAAACACGCATTCCAAACACACGTCTTTATGTTCTATTCACCCTTCCATCACGGGAGCTCGCGAAGGGTCCCGTGATGAAATGATGAAAGGACATTACACATCTCCCTTCCTTAGTCTCTTGTTGTTTATGGAACACAGTCCAGTAGCTTCTTCTACATCTCCCTTCCTTAGTCTCTTGCCGTTCATGGAATACAGTCTAGTAGGCTTCTTCTGTATCCTCAGTAATGTCAGACAAAATCCTTCATGCGGTTTGGTTTGCGGATCACTCTCCCTGTTCTTGACATATGCAGAGGATCTGGTTTAGATGTTGGCAAGGACATTTTTGACATTACATTTCTATTCAACCTAGATCTCACATGCTGAACATTCCTTTTCATTCTTTCATTGTCACCCCTACTGAGTTGCTCCTTGTGTTCCATTTCACCAGTATTTACATCCTTACTTGACTCCATCACACATACTCTCTCCATATTCCAGACTCTACCATCTTGCACTCTCACTGCATGTCTAAAAACCTCAATCACACTCACTGGTTTGGACCATTTGCAGGGTCCATCTCTTAGTACAGGGGGTAGTTTAATTCTCACCAGACCCCCCACTCTGGGAACCTTGTTTCTTTTACTTTTGCTCATTAGATTATCGTGAGCTGCCTTGTTCCTCAGCTGGATTTTCCTAATACTCTCTACTGCCTCTCCAAAATCTTTTCTTACTATGGTCTCCCTCTCCAACCAAGATGGTGTCAATTTGGTGTTTGCTCTGCGCCCTCTACTTAACTCAAAAGGAGATAGACCAGTAGTACTATGGGGAGTAAAACGGTGAGCAATTATTTTCCTTTTCACCGCTTCTTCCCAGTTGAGCCCATTTGACCAAGCCCACCGAATAGCATCCTTGAGCACCTTATTGAATCTCTCAACCACCCCATTGGTTTGTGGGTGGTATATTGCACTAGTTTTGTGCACAATGGAATTACTGGTACAGAACATTTCCATCTCTTTTGACCTGAATTGGACACCATTATCAGTTAATATGCTTCTTGGGAAACCCTCTCTAGTGCATATCTCTGACAAAAAATCTATCACTATTTTAGCACTCATATGAGGTTTGATTAAAACTTCTACCCATCTAGTCAGAAGGTCAATGACCACCAAGCAAAATTGTTGTTTACCATCACAATGAATAGGCCCTAGTATGTCCATGCCTACTTCATCCCATACTTTTCCTGGAATATTCGTTATCACCATAGGGTAATTCGCACTCACACACGCCCTGTCACTCTGATTACAAAGGATACATTCTCTGATGGTTCTCTCGATTTGCAGGTCACATCCTGGCCACCAGAAATCATCGCGTATTCTCTGTTTAGTCTTCACAATTCCTTGATGGCCTTCGTGGCCCAGATCTATGATTCTTTGTCTTAGACTTGTAGGTGGAATTATTCGATCTCCTCTCATAATTCTGTCACTCGCTACGTTGAGTTCATCTGCAACTCTCCAGTATTTGATGAGACCGGACCCTTCAAACATAACTTTCTTTAAACTTCCATTGCTTCGTATAATTTGTTTCAACTGTTTTATGCTATCATCTTGTCTCTCCGCTTCTTCCCACTCATTTTTGGATATGGAAAGCGCTTCAACGTTCAAGACAACTTCAGGATTGTTTTCACTTTCATCGTCTACTTCAGAATTGTTGGTAAGTCGCGACAGACAATCAGCAGCACGATTCTTCACTCCTGGTACATATCGTACTGTACAGTTGTACTCTTGCAGAAGTACAACCCATCTTTTAATTCTGTTAGATACATTGTCCAAACCTTTATTCATAATGACATGTATCAATGGTTTGTGGTCAGTGCGAATCTCCACCTCCACTCCCCAGATGAAATTCCTGAACTTTTCTGTTGCCCACTTGATGGCCAGTATTTCCTTTTCTATTGCAGCATACGACCTTTCTGCACCCTTTAACAATCTAGATGCAAACGCGATAAGAACTTCTTTTCCTTCAACTTCTTGTGTGACAACAGCTCCTAACCCTAGGTTGCTTGCATCTGTTGTTATTATAGTCTTCCTCCCACTCTTGAAATTCTTCAATGATGATGCTCTGTTTAATTCTGATTTGATATTTTCAAATTCTTCTTCGCACTCCCTGTTCCATTCAAATGACTTCTTCTTTAGAAGTTCACGTAGTGGAACAGTATGTATGGCAAAATCCTTTATAAACTTAGAATAGTACTCTGCCATTCCAATGAACGTACGCACGCCCTCCTTTGACTCTGGTCTTGGCATGTTCATTATGGCATCAGCAAGTTGCTTCCTTGGTTTTATGCCGCTAGCAGATATGGTATGTCCTAAATATTCGATTTCGCTACGATTTATATTACATTTATCTCTACTAAGGGTCATACCTGCTTCATATAACTTCTTGTAGACATGTTGTAATCTTTCATTATGCACCTTCTGGTTGACGGCGTGTACCAGTATGTCATCTTGAAAACAAATAATCCCTTCGTCACCTTCAAATAGTTTGTGCATGATTCTCTGAAATACTGAAGCAGCTGACACTAATCCAAATGGCAATCTTCTGTATTGATACAGCCCATCAGGCGTGATAAAGGCTGTCATTTTCTTAGAATCCCTATGAAGTTTAACCTGATGGTATGCTGATGTTAGATCCAGAGTGGAAAAATACTTCGAGGGTCCAATAGTGGATACAATCTCTTGAATATTGGGGAGTGGATGTCTGTCCGGGATCACGCACTTATTTAATTCTCTCATGTCTACACATATTCTCAATTTTCCTGATTTTTTTCTTAATACAACTAACGGTGAAACCCATTCACTGGCATCTATTCTCTCGATGATTTTCTGATCTTCCAATAATTTAATCTCCTTTCTTACTTCTTCTCTCATTGAAAGCGGGATGTTGCGTAACTTCTGCGCAACAGGAACATGTCCTGGCTTCATTTTGATCTCATGAACAAACCCACGCAGACATCCGATGTCTTTCCTGAAAATTTCTTTCACCATATCAGCTTCCTTGGCGACTTCCTTGTTTCCTTGAAGTCTTCCAGCGTTGTTTTCAACTGAATATACAGACTCATCCGACGCAGCATCCAACTTCACTTTGAGTTTGCATTGGTGGGTCCAACTTAACAAAGGCGTTCTCCCCTTCTTTGTTATGTATATTTTCCCATTTGCTTTCCTCTCCTTGAATTTGAGTGCTCCCCAAAACCATCCAATGACATCTATTTTAACTTCGCCATATGCTCTGGGATTTATGTCTGGTTCATGCAGGTATTCATGTTTCTTCCTGTCCCAGAAAATTTGTGGTATCAAGGTATATTTTGCACCTGAATCAATCATCATGTGCATGTTGGTTCCATCAACACAAACTACGGCCTTGGGGCTTTCTATTTCTTGTTCATTTTCTTCGTCTGTCACGACAAACACACATTCTTCTTCATCTTCATCACTATTTTCATCGCTTCCTATCCAGTTAGTGGAAGTGTTTTGCCTTCTGCAACATCGTGCGTAATGCCCCTTGCCTTTGCATTTCCCGCATATAATTTTCAAAGCAGGACATTCCGGGTTATCCGCCCAATGATCCATGCTATCACATCTAAAACATTTCCCTGTGTTCTTCCTTCTAGGGTCGTCTCCACGCCTGTGTGGACTTTTCTTTCTCACATCACTGTTATAAATTCTGGAGCTTGGTTTTTTTCTTTTATCATCATTCCACGGTAACCTCCCGTTTCTTTCCGATTTGTATCTCCTATTGGAATTTCCTGAGATTTGGGCAATGGGTTCATTCTCCTTACTTGTAGTAAGTGTATTATGCTTCTCTTTTGAAATTTCATGTTTAATATCAGTATTTTGCATCCTGCTTTCTAATTCTTTAACACATTTCTCAGTGTGCTCCACTTCCTTGGCCACACGTAAGACAGTGTCCAAGTTGGGGTCGTCCTCAGCCCATAATCTTTCTCTTACTTTGCTACTCCTACACTCCAGCATGAATTGATCTCTCAACCTCTCGTCCAACTGAGTATTGAAATTGCATGTCTTGGCTAGCTTTCTCAAACTAGTGATGTACTGTTCTATGCTCTCACCCTCTCCTTGAGTTCTTTTCCCAAATTTATAACGTTCCAAAATAGTGCTCAGTTTCTTTTCATAATGTTTTCCCATCTTCTTCACTGACCGTTCATATTCATTTAAGTCATTATCTTCATCAGAAAGTAGATCTGGTAGATCTTCAAATTTTTCCTGCCCCGCCGGGCCTAAACAATGCATTAAAAGAGACTTCCTCCTCTCCACGCTGCAATTCTGACCACATACAACGCCAGCGTAATGTTCAAATGATTTAATCCATCTTTTCCATGGAATAGCTGGTTCACCAACATCCGAAAGAAAAAACATTGGCGGTGGTACACTATTGAAAGACATGCTGACCACAAAATATATGTGCCACAAATTGGAAAGGGTTGACCAAATATGTGAATTACGGTCTCCTTAATGTCTCTTTTAAATTCGAATGCAGGGAGTTGCTGCAGTACAATAATGTATCACTTTAATTCTCTGTTTCTTTTTTTTTTTTTTTTTCCAATGTACTTGCACACAGTGTAGAAAATATGGGTGGATGGCTTGAAATGGTTAATTATCAGCCAACAATATGACTTCCAGTAAATTTAGTTACTTATCAGTTCAATGTACCTTCTCTTTCCATGTGATTGCGCCTTTATACTGAGAATTACGGTCGATGGAAACTTGTAACTGACAAAAAATAAACACCTCTATTCTGTGGAATACGGTAAGCTTAACAGCACAGGCCAAGAGGCGTGTCCGGACGGCATTCATTAAAAATAAACACAATGAGGATTAAGGAATTACTCACTTAATTGACTAGCCGTCGCTGGAAGTCGAGTTGATTGTAAGCGGAGCGGAGCGGCCACAGCTTTTATGACAGCTGCAGGGCCTGCTCACGCACATAAATCACGGCTGGATGAAAGCCTGGGACACACAAAGGGGCGGTGGGGCCAGAAGATCCTCGTCGCCACTTGAAGTGTTTAATTACACGCAGGGAGACGTGATTTATAGGCAAGCTATTTATTTATATTAATAGCTAAGTGAAAGTGAATTGGCCCCACCGACCGTGGAAAGCAACTGACATGAGACGCGTTTGAAACACGCATTCCAAACACACGTCTTTATGTTCTATTCACCCTTCCATCACGGGAGCTCGCGAAGGGTCCCGTGATGAAATGATGAAAGGACATTACAAATATCTAATAAAACCCTTACTCAACATATCATCCAAATTTTCCCGTAAATGCTGGTTTTCTGTTTCAGTCAAAGCATAGATTCTGCTACAAGGTAACTTTGCCCCTGGTTCCAAATCAATCACGCAGTCGTAGGATCTATGGGGCGGTAACCTGTCCGCTCCCAATTTGTCAAAGACCTTAGACAAATCTTGGTAATGGTCCGGAATACTCCCAACCACTGCTCCTACCATTTGTGGTTCTGCCACTTGCCCTGCCAAAAACAATGCAGGGCCCATCTCTTCCTCCATGTGACCCTCACACTCCAACCCTTCAAAGGCAACCTCCCTCGTGACCCAATCAATCCTGGGATTGTGCTGAATTAACCAAGGCATGCCCAAAATGAGTCCAAACTGAGGTGCTGCTATTAAATCAAATACAATTTCCTCCACATGTCCGGACCCGCACCTCATTTGAATGGGCTGAGTTTGTTGACAAATGGGCCCAGAAATCAAGGGAGACCCATCCACCGATTGCACCCCTTCCACCTGCGATTTTTCCCTCAATGGTAAACACAACCTTTTGGCCAACCCAATGTCAATGAAATTACCTGTGGCTCCAGAGTCCACCATAGCTGACACTATCTGTTTCGTACAGGCAAAAAATAAGGTCACCAAAATGTACAAATGAGACATTCTTTTTCCTGCCGTATTGGCTATCCAATTGGGGAACCTAGTCTCCTCTGGGCCTGTCGCCCAAGTTCCCCCTAAGGCCGGCCCAATCCTTTTCCCGCCTCCCCTTTACCTCTGTCACCGCCTGCTCCTTTCTTCTGAGTATTAGGGCAGGTCCTAATATAATGTCCTGGTTGCCCACAGTATAAGCACAAATTGTTAGGATCGCGTTGCTCCTTTTCTGCTGTAGAGAATGGCCCTCTCACTCCACCAATCTGCATAGGCTCTCCTTCTACGTTCCTACTTCCCTTACCTCGATCCAATCAGGCAAAGGGCACTAATGCTGGTCTCTTCTTATCGCCCTTGTGCTCATGTATACAATGATCTAGTCTTAACGCTAAATCAATCATGGCTGTACATGTAGTAGGTTGAGGTTCTACCTGAGCGATAGCATCCTTCAATTCTTCCTTCAACCCTTGGTAAAATAACACAGTCTGTTTATTCTCGGGCCAATCTGTTTCAATCACTAATCTATTAAATTGGGTACCATACGAAACCAAGTCACGAGTTCCTTGTTTTAAGGCCAACAATTCTTTATCTTGAGCCAGAGAAACTTCCCCACAATCAAATAGTCTTCCATATTCCCCCAGGAAACCATCCCATTTATACAATAAGGGATCATCCTTCTGCACCAGAGGCATTGCCCAAGCGGCCGCATCCCCCGTTAAATAGGAAATAACTAATGCTGTTCTAGCCTGTATGGTCTCAAAGGCCGTGGGTTTATACAAAAAGTGTAAGCGGCACTGGGTCAAGAAGGTCATATATTTCTTTGGATCCCCTGTGAACCTTTCGGGTGCTGCTAAAGGCACACTACTAGGTGGCTGTACAATCACTGTAGCTGGGGCTCTACCTGTTGAAACTCCTGTAGATGATCCAGCCCCCTCCAGTGGGGTGCTTTGTGCTACCAAACTCTGTACCTGGCCTTTCAAAGTATTTGAAACTTGTCTAGCTTGCACTAATTCCAATTGAATATCTTGGTGTGCCTTTAGCACTTCCGCTAAAGAAGGAGGATTCATATCCATTTGGCCTGGGTGGTTCAACTACTACCCAAAAATCGGGGGCAGATAATTCTGTTAAACTAGCAAAAGGGATGATAGGGGACTCAACCCCCTCTCCCGAACCACAGAAGCCGAATAGATCGACCCTCCCACCGTGGTTGGCACGGGCGCCTGAACTGAGTAACACAGGAAGCCACGTGGCAGCCAATGGGGGGAAGACAGAGTTAGGGAAAGGGGGTGGAATGACAAAGGAAAGGAGGGGGAAACATAACATGCAGATACAACAGTAACTACATCGAAATAATCAATACTTCTATAGCGGAACCCTAGTTCCTGAAAACCTGACCTGACCTCCTAAACCCAAGATGAACCTATTGCGAACCAATCATAATAGAAATACATGTATAACTAAGCATAGCATTAAATGTTGCCCGACCACTTTAAGCACACAGAACATGGTGTTAGATACTCATACATGACATAATACGAAAGCAAACATTTCAGGGTTTCACTTGGGAAAGCAGAGTTTTGTAAACAAGCATGATGGCACAAACAAAGGGGTTCTCCCTTGCATGAAAACACAAGACTCATGGCCCAGTGGGCACAGTGAAGTGACAAACAAATATGGCAAACTGAGTACATATAACATGTGTCTTTTTGCGGATGGGCACCATGTATTTACCCCCCAAAACAACTAAACTCAAATATGGTTCTTTGGCACCCCTAAAACACTCCTTGCATTTAAGTCAGAGCCAGCATATTTGACTGACATAGTTTTAAGTCAATACATACTCAACCGTGTGTTTCCTCACACACGCAAACTATGTATTTTCAGAGAATAAAGCAGCATATTACATATGCCGCCACTGCAACAAGCAAAAGGTTTAGTGCACTTATCTGACGGTCCGGGTGCCTCACGAGGACACCCGGATCCTGAAGACTGAAGCCCAAAACGAAAGAAAAAGCTGCTCATAAATCACTGCTGCGCCCTGGCTCCTGCTACTTCATGCTCCAGCTGCATAATGATCACTATCGCAGCCTGGCAGTCCTTCGGCGTCCAAAATGCTTCCTGATTTCCTCACGTCCTCCAACGCTCGTATTACCATTCCGCCTCCGTGATTCCTGGAATTACCGGGGCATTACAACCCCGGTGTCCCGGGAATTCCGGAGGTGGAATGGTGTAAATCCCCATTCCCATTGAGTCCTATCGGACTCAATGGGAATGGGGATCATGGAAACACCGGCACCATCTCGTGATGGTGCCGGTGTTTCCTCGTCCGCCTGCAGGCGGGCGGTGGAAAACCCACCAGGTCAGACCTGGTGGGAACGACACCTCCCGCCTGCAGGACTCGGGATTGGGCGGTCCGGAATTTACAGTGGCGGTGGGTTTACCACCACTGTTATTTCCGGACCGCCCGACCTGTAATGAGGCCCAATGTCTTTTCAGAGAATAAAGCAGCGTATTACATATGCCGCCACTGCAACAAGCAAAAGGTTTAGTGCACTTATCTGACGGTCCGGGTGCCTCACGAGGACACCGGGACCCTGAAGACTGAAGCCCCAAACGAAAGAAAAAGCCACTCGTAAATCACTGCCGTGGTCCGGCTCCTGCTACTTCTTGCTCCAGCTGCATCATGATCACTGTCGCAGCCCGGCAGTCCTTCGGCGTCCAAAATGCTTCCTGATTTCCTCACGTCCTCCAACGCCACCGCCCGTGCCGATAATCTGTAATTATCTGCACTGAAGCACGGGCGCTTGAGGACTTTAAGCAGTTCCCTAATTTCCAGCTGGAGAGCCGTGCGAAACCACAGAACTACACACGCTCCCAAAGCATGCTGGGAAGTGTAGTCTTTGCTCTTTCAGCCCCGTTTTTTAAAGACTGATCGCCGTCCGTTGCCCCAAACCTTATTCCTGACAAGGGCGGTACTAGATAGGATAATTTGTAGCAGCTCAATATCATCTGACCCTGCACTCCACCCCGAAGAGCCCAGCTGACCCATCCACCCCGCACTGGCACCACATGGCTCTTCGCCAATCCTGGAGCACCGGACCTAAAGAACTTATAGTAGCCAGTCTTCACCACCCAATCCCCACAATTCATGTGCCCCCTATAGATTACGTCATAGACTATGCAACCTTCTAATAAATATGAATGTATTCTACTGTTGGGCAGAGCGCTCTCGAGTTTGCAGAGTCCTCTGCTTGCCCTATTTTGGTTTTTGATCAACTTTGCTTTTTACCTTCACCGGCACTTGGTCTTGGTCTCATTCCTTTCTGGGGTGTATCCATTACTGACTCTCATTGGGAAGTTGTTATTGCATTTTTGGGGGATGCTCACTTTCAGGTGGTGACCCCGGGACGTGATTTTGTCCCTTCGTTCCTTTTGGGTCGAGATGTCCCCGGCCATAGCGGAGACCCAGGGCGTGCCCCCTCAAGAGAGCTGCCCTCCTATGGCAACCGGTATTTTTGTCATATTAAGTGTGACAAACTGGAGATAATAAATGTGAATATTGTGACCCAGAACTGGTATACAAAGGCATGAAGTACTAGAGTGTTGTAAAAGTGATTTATTTGTAATACAAGGCTCATAAGGTGAAGAAAGGAGTGTTGGGGACAGGATGGGTGCAGAAACATCGTTAGCTCACATCTGTCAGAATATGCCAGGTTATGCTGAGAGGATTACCAAATACCATGATCAATGGATCACAGAGTTGAAAGGGGAAGGCCTACCTCAGGTATGGCACAAAGGAGGATCGTCCGACAAAAACGTATTATACATGGTAGCCACATGTCTATATATGAAATATAAAGGCAAACAGTACCACAATAGAAGAGAGATATTAGATCTCTGGAGGCTCTTCGAGGAAGTACCTCCAGTTAAGGCAAAATAACCAACCAAAGAACAGATCTCATCTCCCCTGGCAATAGGGAATAGTGGGAAAGAGGGGGAAGAGAGGGAAGGTCAAATAAAGATTGCACGACTATATCCCCTCCTGCCCAAACCAGTACCAGCTGAAGGGTACAGTGATCCAGTATATGTGTCAAAGACTACGCCCCCGCCCTCATCCCAACCCACAGCACCTCCCCCATACGAGTGTCCAAGATCAGGTAGACAGGTGAGTACCCCCACCACAGATATCGAAAAATTCACACAAGATCTAGCCTCACGACTAACAATGGCCCGAACTCAGCTATCATGATTAAGAGATATATGCGGACAAAGGGGGTCAGGCACCTCCAGAATAGAACAGACACAAATGTCACAGTCACTTGAAAGGACCACGGAAGAAGGGTGGAAAAAGGGGGAAATACTGTTCCGGATAAATGATACACTGAGAATAATAGAAATAGGTCAAGAAGCAAATGAGGGGGTGGGGCAGTTGGAGGGGGCATGGCATAAGACAGGGAGGAGGAATTTGGTGCGACATAGAAGAGCAAGAACAGGAAGAAAGGAGCCTGGGGATCGCAGCAGGTGGGGCACCAGAAGGGATAGAACAATGGAAGGGCAATGGAGGAAGAATCCTTGGGAAGGGCAATGGAGGAAGAATGGAACGGGGGGTTGAAAAACAGAATGGGGTGAATGGCAATACTGGGGAAAAAGGGAACAAAGGTAGGTAGTGGGAAGATAGCTAAAAGCAAGCTGCAATTGCCATTGATACGCAGGGGGGGAGGAAGACCTTATTACATACCCTGGGCCAAAATGGATAAGGCAAATTTACTAAAATTGTTGCCCCTGCTTTCAGGAGGAAAAAATAACACCGTAGATCCCTTACTGCTATGTATCAAAATCAACATGATTAAATTGTTCAAAAAAGTACCAAACTCTGGTATCATGCATTTTTATGAAATTCTCTGAAAACAAAAAGGGCAAATTTCTAGAAAGTTATTTGAAAAGTTTATTATTTAGACAAAGAAAATCCTGATGAGCATAAAGGTTGTAATAACAAAGAAGTATAACAGAAATTGTTAAAACACTCACAGTTGTAATTCACAATTTTGTTTAAAGAACAGAAAACAATCAATTATTCTTTTTTTGAGAAGCAGAAAAAAATATTTTTTAAAATAGGTTCTTCTTTGTTGTAAAGTCACAAAGAAGAAGTAAAAAAGGAATGGAGTACTAGTGGAGAGAAGATATATGGACGGTTCTTAAGGTAAACAGTTCTTCCTTCTCTACACAGAACAACCGTATCCTCTCAAACTCTAACTCCAATATTCCTAATGACAGGTCTGCCTACGTGTAGGTGTCAAAAAAATATTTCAAGAAAAATCAAGGTTGACATCATCACAACAACGTTTCGGCTGAAATGCCGCCTGTCTGGCCATAGTTTCTTTACATAGTTGAAAGTTGCCTTCCTCAGGGCGAAAGAACCTCACAACAGTTTAACCCTGTGGGGAAGCAGACATGAAAGAAAATGAAATTAAATTTAAAAGCATAATGGGAGCGAACTCCAAAATTTGAGTAAAGTTGCCCTTGTTGTTTAAAAGAGAATATATTAGGAAATAAATTACCTCAATTTTGTAGGCTGTGGATAAGTTAGAAAAACAGGCGTGAAAACGGGCTCAGGGGCCCACAACAGTAATGCCTGAAGAGCGGAACCAACAGGGCCCTTGGTGTAACTGCATCGAGTTAGGACTCACATTGGAAAAAAACAACAACTGAAATGGAAGGGGGAACTTATCAGAATAAAAGTGAAGAAAAGTACAAATAGAGGTTATCCAAATGGGGAGAGGAGTGTAGAGGTATGTACTCACATGTGGATTAAATCCTGTAACTAGATAGCATGCACAGTTGAAAGGTGCAGTCTGTGGAGTATATAGTGCGGAGAGCACATGCGTCGGGTAGCCTAGTGTGGTCCCATATCACTGGCATAGAAGGTGTACAGCCTCTGAAAAATAGAAAATGATGAATAGTGTTAGAAGAATGGACAGATATATACTGTAAACACTAAACTGTGTTTAAGAAAGAACCCACGAGAAATCGTGTTAGAAGAATGGACGGATATATACAGTAAACACTAAACTGTGTTTAAGAAAGAACCCACGAAAAAATCGCGTCTTACCTATAACGACTTGACCAAAGTATAATGCAGATGTACGAGGGGAACAGCCTTTCTTGAAACCCTCTCGCAACACTCTGCAAAGCGAGCACGAATGTTCATATAGCCTAAAGAGGGCAGGAGGCCTAACTCGCCATTTCATTGGGCCTAAAAACAAGATGTGTGGATAGGCTGAGAGCTGCCCCACCTGCATGTCACTCACTTGGGTGGATACAAAAGGGCGCCATGACAGCGGCCTCTGTAACGTCAACTAAGAGAAGCTGCCGCGCCGGAAAGCAGACAGAAGCCTGCGGAGAAGCGTCTGGCTGGGGAGCAGAACACATGCTGCTGGAAGGAGGCAGCCGCCCGCAAGGCAAAACCCAGGTGTGGGATGGAAGCCAAAACATGTTAAATTGGACTGAAATCCTCATTAAGTCCATTAATGTGAGTGGATAAACGATGGATCCATCGAGCCTCCTTCTGTAGGAGGCAGTGGGTTATGTTGGGCGTATTTTTGACCACATCCAGAATCCACCATAATATGTCATTAGCAGAGTGCTGTAGCTCAATGTAGTGACTTACTAGGGGTGCGGTAAGTGTTTTACACCTGATTCTAGATCGATGTTCTGATATTCTAATATGTACCGGTCGTGAAGTTTGACCAACATACCGAAGGCCACACGGGCATTGGATGCAGTATACCACATGTGCGGTTTTGCAGTTTGTCATAGTGGTAAATGTCCATGTTTTTGGCCCAATTTTGAACTCCTTCATTTTCCTGGTGAATTGACAGACAGAGCAAGATCCACAAGGGAAATGCCCTGTGGTGGTCCTCAGGTCCCACAGACCTATTCTGGGGGCGGCTTTCTTAAGGGAAGAGTGCACAAGTTTGTCACGAATATTGCTGCCCCTCTTGAAAGCAAAGCGGGGAGGAGGTGTGTCTGGCAGATTTATTTTGACAATGGGCCAGTATTTCGAGATGAGTTTTTTAATCTCGAAGGTCTGAGGCCCATGGGTCAATACACATGTCATCTGTGAATTGTTCTTATCCAGTACTGAATTGGAATTTTGTTTGGGCGTGAGCAAATTGTCACGGTCAGTAAACCGAGCCCTTTTGTACGCTTGTGTGATCAATCGTTTAGGATAACCTCTGTCTCTAAGGCGACTACTAAGCTTATCTGCTTGTTCATAATAATCAAATAACTCGGAACAGTTTCGCCGGATCCGGAGAAACTGGCCATAGGGTAGATTATCCCTAATATGCCGAGGGTGATTGCTGGAGTAATGTAGGAGAGTATTACGGGCTGTGGTTTTACGGAAAAGCGAACACTTCAATTTTCCAAAATCATCTTTAATTATTAAGTCTAGAAAAGGGATCTGAATATTGCTAGACTCCATGGTGAACTTGATATTAGGATCAACGTTATTCAACCAATCAAAGAAGAGTATTAGCTCGGCTTTAGTGCCTGTCCAAATAAATATGATGTCATCGATATATCTCTTCCATTTGGTTATAGAATAGCGGAAGGGATTGGTGGAAGATAGAATGTGACGAATTTCAAATTTGAACATAAAGAGAATCGCTAGGCTCGGCGCAAAAGCAGCCCCCATGGCCGTACCTTTTACTTGTAAGAAAAACTGGCCATTAAATTCAAAATAATTTTTGTTGAGAGCTATGGCCATAAGTTCCAAGATGAAGTTATGTGGAACGCGATCCTGAGAATCATATTCCAGGAGAACTTCTCGCATGCATTCTATCGCTTGATCTTGTGGAATGCTAGTATAGAGGGATTGAATGTCCATTGTCACCAGTAATTGAGTAGTGTTGTCAAATTCAAGATTTTCAAAGATAGTAATAGTGTCAGTCGTATCTCTGAGGTATGTCTCAGTTTTTACGCCAAGGGCCCTGTTGGTTCCGCTCTTCAGGCATTACTGTTGTGGGCCCCTGAGCCCGTTTTCACGCCTGTTTTTCTAACTTATCCACAGCCTACAAAATTGAGGTAATTTATTTCCTAATTTATTCTCTTTTAAACAACAAGGGCAACTTTACTCAAATTTTGGAGTTCGCTCCCATTATGCTTTTAAATTTAATTTCATTTTCTTTCATGTCTGCTTCCCCACAGGGTTAAACTGTTGTGAGGTTCTTTCGCCCTGAGGAAGGCAACTTTCAACTATGTAAAGAAACTATGGCCAGACAGGCGGCATTTCAGCCGAAACGTTGTTGTGATGATGTCAACCTTGATTTTTCTTGAAATATTTTTTTGACACCTACACGTAGGCAGACCTGTCATTAGGAATATTGGAGTTAGAGTTTGAGAGGATACGGTTGTTCTGTGTAGAGAAGGAAGAACTGTTTACCTTAAGAACCGTCCATATATCTTCTCTCCACTAGTACTCCATTCCTTTTTTACTTCTTCTTTGTGACTTTACAACAAAGAAGAACCTATTTTAAAAAATATTTTTTTCTGCTTCTCAAAAAAAGAATAATTGATTGTTTTCTGTTCTTTAAACAAAATTGTGAATTACAACTGTGAGTGTTTTAACAATTTCTGTTATACTTCTTTGTTATTACAACCTTTATGCTCATCAGGATTTTCTTTGTCTAAATAATAAACTTTTCAAATAACTTTCTAGACATTTGCCCTTTTTGTTTTCAGAGAATTTCATAAAAATGCATGATACCAGAGTTTGGTACTTTTTTGAACAATTTAATCATGTTGATTTTGATACATAGCAGTAAGGGATCTACGGTGTTATTTTGGTCTTTTGTCCCCTCCTTTTCTGCTCATGGGGCAAATCCCCCCCCTCTTTCTTTGCCTGCTTTCAGGAGGGGCAGGTAAATGGATATACGCATTTGAGAAAAACACTGCCGGGGTTCCCCTGGCAATAGGTGATGTTAAAAGCTTATTCGTATCCGCAGTAGGTGACCATGCAGACAGGGCTTGGGCGAAAGCAGGTTTTCCTGGAATAACTTTAGATTGCGACCGCCATGATGGGGCATCCTTTAACACAGTGAGAGCGAGAGTATGGGATGCACTAAGAGACACTTTCCCCGACACACAGGATTTACAGTCTGTAATGCAGTGCACAATGGGTGAGGAGGAGGATGGAATGGCCTTCATTTTATGAGTGCAGGAGATGTGGAGGGCAGAGATGGGCACGGCTTGGGACCAATCGACCTCCCTGTTCTACTTCATAATCAAAAGAAGCCTCCCTAAAGAAGTTCAGAAGGCGCTTGAAAAAATAGTTGGGGCAGAAGCCGAAGGCTGGCCAGAAATATAGAGCATAATAGTACATCATTACAAAAGGAAAGAGAAAGAGAGATAGCACAGAAAAGGCTGGCAGACAAGGCTAAATTAATTCAGACCAATCTAGTGAAGGTCACAGCAGCGGTAGCCGCCCTCCCTACAGACAGAGAACCAGAGGAGGGGGAAGGGTCCATAGCAATTCAAGCAAGAATGACAGCAAACTGGGCAGGAAATGGACAGGAGCAATGGAATGGTGAGGAGCAATACGGAGGGCCACAATTGCATGCAAGGAGCGGCCGTGGAGGAAGAGGTGGGTACAGAGGATCTAGAGGAGGTGAATATGGGTACAGAGGGTATGGAAGTCAAGGACCTAGAGGGGGACCCGGGATTTGCTGGAACTGTGGAAGGTGGGCGTATTTCTCATGGGACTGTTGAAGCCGCCCCATGAACAATTACCAAAATGAGCAGCAGTATGGCCACCCACATCCTGGAAGCCTGCTTGGGTTGCCCCTGGATGGCAGAGGGAGAGAGGAGCAGCCTGATCAGAGGTACACAGATGATCGCCGAGCACATCCAAAGAATGTACAACAACACCCACAGTCCCGAGAACATATGGCCCCTGTTCGAGGTAATCCCTTCGTCACAACAGCAAATGGTGCTCCCGCACCCTTTGGAGGAGTGCAGTGGTGTCAGGGAATGTTTTTGACAATGGGGCAAACACAAGATATTCAGCATAGGACAGTCCACAGAGAGCACATGCGTGTCCAGTACTATCTACGACCCTCCACGCAGCTGAGGAACCAATGGTGGGGCGGAGATAGGAAACAAACAGTTCATTTTTATGGTAGATTCGGGAGCAGAAAAATCATGCCTACGAGAGGGCAGGTTTCCGTTATCTAATTTTAAAATGGAGACGCTGGGGTTCTCTGGGGCAGTGGTCGAGGTTCCATACACAGAAGAATTGGACGTAACAGTGGGTGGGAAAACAGACGAGCACCATTACTGTATTACGAAGAATCACCCATAAATTTGCTGGGGAGGGACCTCCTGAGTAATCTGAATATGACCATTTCTTTTACAGAAAGAGGGATAGTTTGTTCTACCCCTGGGATCTGTCCAATGCGAGCCATGCTAGTAGTACACACACGAGCCATGGCACCGGAGGTACGTGGAATACCAATTGACCCGGATATGTTCATTCAAGGGTTAAAGACACTAGCTCGGGTTGTACCTGAACTAAAATGCCAGGAGTGGAGAGTGCCAGCAGAATTTGTGTTCCGCCCTGTAGCCCGTCCTGAGATAATGCCAGGAACAGGGATGTTCCTGGATTTGCATGAGATGCAGGTATCTGCACAAAGAATAGCAGTGATCGGGATGGACATACATGAACGTGAGTGGTGAACAGTGCTGTGTATCAATGCGAACATCGCCCTGCAAGATTTGTCCGACGAGGATCTTTTTACTGACTCAGACAGTGATGAGAAATAGTGATGTAGATAGCAATTCCCTGGGACATAATGATTCAGAAATGACAGGTGCCCGTACAGCTTATGGCAGTGGTGGGTGCACCGCCCACATTTCTTAAGGATGACATGCAACTGGTGCCACAGGAATTATGGACAACAGGCCCACATGATGTGAGATTGTTGCGTGAAGTAACACCAGTAAAAATAAAACTCAAACCGGGGGCATTGTTGCCCCAGTAAATCAACACCCCCTGTCCCGAGAAGCAGAAGAAGGGATAAAAGAAACAATATATGCCTTACTAGTGCCTTCAAATTCACCTTGTAACACTTGTATCTACCCCATCAAAAAAGCAAAGGGAGGGGCATGGAGAATGATACAGGACCTACGCCCTCTTAATGACGTCATACAGAAGGAATTCCCTCTGGTGCCAAACCCTGCATCAATTTTGTGTAGCATACCCAAAGATGCATCGTGTTTCACAGTGGTAGATTTGAAGAACGCATTCTTCTTAGTTACACTGGACCCCGAGTCACAGTACTTGACAGCATTCACCCAGGAAGGGAAAAGATATGAGCATTGTAGATTGCCCCAGGGATATTGTGAGAGCCCAAGTATATTCATCAGATTTTTACATGAAGATCTTGGTAACGTAGACACAAAGAGCACGATCATTCAATATGTAGATGATCTCTTGATTTGTGGGAAAAATGAGGATGAGTGCAGGCAGGACTCTAACACTATTGACATTGTTGGCTCATGAAGGCTACAAAGTGGACAAAGAAAAATTACAATATCGCCTGGCAGAAGTGTTGTACTTAGGTCAGCTAATATCTAAAGATGGAAAAAGAATAATACCAGACAGAGCCGCTGCAGTGCGAGCTGTGAATGAGCCTAAAACAGTGAAGAAAATGCAAACATTTCTTGGCATGTGCAATTATTGCTGTGCCTGGATATCAGAATATGCAGGTTACACAAAACCCCTATTACAGGGACTCAAAGAAGCACAAAGAGAAAACGTAACAATACAGTGAACAGCAGAGATGCACACTGCCTTCAGCACACTGAAAGAACTGATATCAACATCACCAGTCCTAGCAAACCCAGATTATGAGTGCAAGTTTTATTTATTCTCGCATTGTGATGGGACACTCATGACAGTGGTACTGACACAAAAAACATCATTGGGCCACAAGCCTCTGGCATACTACAGTGGTACACTAGACACAGTGATGCAGGGACACTTCGCTTGCGAACAATCTCTAGCAGCTGCAGCGTTCGCTATTGAAAAGAGTGCAACAATGGTGATGGGGTGCTCCATGACACTGTACGCGGAGCATTCACTTTTTTTCAATACTGGAAAGATCTAAGAGTACATTGACCACGCAGAGAGCCACGACATACAAAATAATATTATCAAGTGCAAATATACACATAGTGATGTGCAAAACAGTGAACCCAACCACATTCCTTACAGAGGCATGCACAGTGGAAGACATGCAGACTCAGTACTGCACCACATACAGAGGAGAAGATTGTCAAAACCGTAAGGGAGGATAGGGTATCGACCCCCTCTCCCGAACCACAGACGCCAAATAGATCGACTCTCCCACCGTGGTTGGCACGGGCGTCTGAATATTAATATCACAGAGAACCACATGGCAGCCAACAGGGGGAAGAAGGAGTTAGGGAAAGGGTGTGGACTGACAAAGGAAAGATGGGGAGACAACATACAACTCACAAAATGCTAACACCACAACCTCCTAATAATACTACTGAGTCTGTACTCCTGATCCTGATCACCAACCTATATCAGACTCTTCATAATACCTCTCTAATATCCTACCTAAACCTGACCATGTATATCACATAGAACATGAATAACTAACATAGAGAGCCAACAATGACATGAACCCACACTAGCAGCAAACTGGATGGCACAAACAAGGAAGCTGCTTCCATTATGAAAAAGACGTGACACATGGCCCAAAGGGCTGGCAAAGCAACATAAGCAACATGAAACATAGCAGTGGATTGAGACAAGACTCTGCCCCTCTACAAAGGCGCAGATAAGTAACCATTCACTCTTATACCAATTTCTTAAATGTTCGTGATTGATAAATGATCATCAGTATACTCATAGCAGTTTATGTGGTTTCCCAGGTAAGTATTACATCATACTCAAAATAGTCCTGCACATATGGAAGGAGTTATTGCCACCTAATTAACTTCCTCTTCCATATGAGACGAGCGCATAGCTCGTGTAACATAATTCGTAACAGAATGTTAGCTCCAAAATCAGGAATGCTCCAACAGAAATTTGACACCCTCGCGTCTCATGAAAGAAACAACAAATAGCCAAAAAACACTTATCTGTATGTCCGGATGCCTCGTAAGCGCACCCGGACTTCAAGTAGTGACGCTGTAACACCGCCGTGAAAACGATGCTCACCGCCGCGGCAGACAGCGGGACTCAGTGCTCAGAGTATCAGCGTGTCTCTTCTGTGCTCCCCACTGCAGCAGGCAACAAATCTCCAAGTGCGGATTTCAGCTCGGCTCACCGCTTCACCGTTTCACCGCTTCACCGCTCGGGATTAAAGGTCCACGCCTGCATGCCTGCTCACTCTCCTGCTGGCTCCGACTGTAAAACGCTGTGGCCGCCCGTGCTGCACAATCAACAATCATCAGCACCAGTGCACGGGCGGCCAACGGTTTAGTAGACACCTCAATTACCTGCAGCTGGCTCTTGGCGCGAGTCCTAAACTACATCCGCACCTCAGCCTACTGGGAAATGTAGTTTTTTCCATCATTTCTTGCTATACGGCCGCCGAAGCTTGCCCCAATCCTGATTTCTGGCAAAGATGATGGTACACCCACGGCTAGTAAGGATGCATTAACTGAAGGAAAAGTATATTTCATAAATGGGTCAGCATCAATTAATTGTGAAACAGGAGAAAAACACGTAAGGGTGGCCGTGGTACGCCTAAACATGGGTGCACAACATACGGCCCGCGGGCCAGTTGCGGCCCGCCATGCCGTTTTGTCTGGCCCGCAAGGCACAAAGACTTTCCTAATGGAGGGCGGCCCGCAAGCAGCATCGGCCGCCCTCCATTAGGAAAGTCTTTGTTGTCTTCCTGGCCGGACAAAACACTGGCCCTCATTGGTTCAGTGCACACGAACCACGCAGCTCCTACGAGCCACGTTGTGCGTGTGTGCTGCACCAATGGAGTGCCAGCACTATGGCTGGCGTGGCCAGTAAGACTTGATGCCGGTAGGCATTTCAGCCTTGCTTGCCACGCCAGCCATAGTGCCAGAAGCCTCGCCAGTGTTCCAGCACGTCTGAGTAAGTACATGGGGGAGAGGGAGGTGTGTGTATGTTTGTGTGTGTGTGTGTGTGTGTGTGTGTGTGTGTCTGTCTCGGGTCCGTCCTGACTGTGTTTTTTGTTTTTGTATGTATGTTGAGATGCGGAGGTTGGGGTGTGTGTCGGGTGTGTATGGGTGTGTTTGTATTTGTATGTCTGCAGTGTATGTTGAGATGCGGGGGTGGGGGGTGTGTCGGGTCTGCTTGAATGTGTTTGTGTGCAAGTGCAGTGTGTGTTGAGATGCGGAGGGGTTGTGGGGGTCGGGTCTGCCTGAATGTGTTTGTGTGCAAGTTCAGTGTATGTTGAGATGCGGGGGTGGGGTGTGTGTCGGGTCTGCTTGAATGTGTTTGTGTGTAAGTTCAGTGTATGTTGAGATGCAGGGGTGGGGTGTGTGTCGGGTCTGCTTGAATGTGTTGGTGTGCAAGTTCAGTGTATGTTGAGATGCGGGGGTGGGGTGTGTGTCGGGTCTGCTTGAATGTGTTGGTGTGCAAGTGAAGTGTATGTTGAGATGTGGGGGTGGGGGGTCCGGGTCTGTATGTGTGCATGCTTGTGAGTTTGTTTGGTGAGTTGGGGGTGGGGGGTTCAGGTCTGTATGGATGCATGGTGTATGCATGGTGAGTTTGTATGGTGAGTTGGGGGTGGGGTCTATATGGGTGCATGGTGTATGCTTGTGAGTTTGTGTGCTGGGGTGGGGGGGTTCGGGTCTGTATGGGTGCATGGTGTATGCTTGTGGGTTTGTGTGCTGAGTTGGGGGTGGGGGGTTCGGGTCTGTATGGGTGCATGGTGTATGCTTGTGGGTTTGTGTGCTGAGTTGGGGGTGGGGGTTCGGGTCTGTATGGGTGCATGGTGTATGCTTGTGGGTTTGTGTGCTGAGTTGGGGGTGGGGGGTTCGGGTCTGTATGGGTGCATGGTGTATGCTTGTTAGTTTGTATGCAGGGGTGGGGGGGTTGGGGTCTGTATGAGTAGGTATGCATGGTGCATGCTTGGTGGCATGGGGCATAGTGTTTGCTTGAGGGGTGGGTGTCTTGGGGCATAGTGTTTGCATGAGGGGTGGGTGTCTTGGGGCATAGTGTTTGCATGAGGGGTGGGTGCCATGGGGCATAGTGTTTGCATGAGGGGTGGGTGTCTTGGGGCATAGTGTTTGCATGAGGGGTGGGTGTCATGGGGCATAGTGTTTGGTCGGGGAGTGGGGGCTATGGGGCATAGTGTTTGCTTGAGGGGTGGGTGTCTTTGGGCATAGTGTTTGCATGAGGGGTGGGTGTCATGGGGCATAGTGTTTGGTCGGGGAGTGGGGGCTATGGGGCATAGTGTTTGCTTGAGGGGTGGGTGTCTTGGGGCATAGTGTTTGCATGAGAGGTGGGTGTCATGGGGCATAGTGTTTGGTTGGGGAGTGGGGGCCATGGGACATAGTGTTTGCATGAGGGGTGGGTGTCTTGGGGCCTAGTGTTTGCATGAGGGGTGGGGGCCATGGGGCATAGTGTTTGGTTGGGGTGTGGGGGCCATGGGATATAGTGTTTGCATGAGGGGTGGGTGTCTTGGGGCCTAGTGTTTGCATGAGGGGTGGGGCCATGGGGCATAGTGTTTGGTTGGGGGGTGGGGGCCATGGGGCATAGTGTTTGCATGAGGGGTGGGTGTCATTGGGCATAGTGTTTGCTTGAGGGGGGTGTCATGGGGCATAGTGTTTGCTTGAGGGGGGTGTCATGGGGCATATTATTTGCTTGAGGGGGGGTGTCTTGGGGCATAGTTTTTGCATGAGGGGTGGGGTCCATGGGGCATAGTGTTTGGTTGGGGAGTGGGGGCCATGGGGCATGGTGTTTGCTTGAGGGGTCGGGGCCTTGGGGCATAGTGTTTGCATGAGGGGTGGGAGCCATGGGGCATAGTGTTTGCATGAGGGGTGAGAGCCATGGGGCATAGTGTTTGCTTGAGTGGTGGGGGCTATGGGGCATAGTGTTTAATAAAAATTAGGGGTTGAAAAAGCCTCCTGCCATGCCATGCCTACCGCCCCACCCACATTTACTTTTCGGCCCACTATAGCCATCATGTAGGGTACTTTCGGCCCTCTGCCAAAATCAGTTGTGCACCCCTGGCCTAGAAGAAGGTGAGTACGAAGTGATAGTGCAGAAAAGGTTTCCTGCCCATTCCTCAGCACAGGCAGCAGAGTTAGTGGCATTAATTGAACCATTACACACAGCAAAGGGATGTGTAGTAACTATATACAGTGACTCTGCATACATGACCACAACAGTACATGGAGGATGGGCATGCTGGGGAAGGAGGGGGTTTCTGAGAGCAGATGGATCGCCAGTGCAACACGCAGAACTATTAGCAGAACTAATAGAAGCACTAAAAGAGCCAACGATTGTGGCATTGGTAAAATGCCAGGCTCATACTAACCGGGATGATGTCATATCATTAGGTAACACGGCAGTGGACGCTGCTGCCAAATAAGCGTCCTATCTAACTAAAGAAATAACAGGTGAGTACATCTTACAAAAACATGTAGAGGAAGAACAGAGGGAGGGGTACAACTCCATGCCAGTGTCTCAGATATTAGAATTGCAGCAAGAAGCGCCTGCCGAAGAAAAAGGACTATGGGGAAATAAGAGGGTGTAGCCAGTCCTCTACGGATGTCTGCTGGTGACAAAACAACACAGGTAAAGTAGTAATGCCGCTGAGACTATTAGAAATAAGCTGTCCAACAACATCACTTCCCAGCCCACAATGCCAAACAACATATAGCAGCAGAGATTCAGGAGAACTGGTTTGTACCAGGATTGCATGAGCAAATATCCAAGTTAGCAATGGAATGTACCACATGCCAAATATACAATAAAGGGATGACACTACAAACACTACGAGGTCAGAAGAGGTGACACAAACGTAAAGGAAGAAATAAGAGGAATGATGAAATAAGTGAAAGAGAAAAAAGATAACAGATACATGTTGAAGATGGCAGCACTAAGATAATTGCAATGAAATGAGTTGATCAAAATGCTTTCTCTCTCTCTCTCTCTTGCTCTCGCTCTCTCTCTCTCTTTGCCTTGCCCTTCCTTATTTTTTGTTAATACTGTAGAAAAAAGAATAATGAGATTAATGCAAGAAATTGAAGTTAGTGTTAACTTTATTTGGAGAAAATAGAAATGTATATGTAACAAAGATGGGGCCCCCGATGTCAACAACATTTGAATAGTTAGAAATAGTAATTTTAATTTACGTAAATATAGCTATGAGTTTGCTTTATTCATCTGCGCAGTGATATAAATTTCTATGATGTTTGGTTTAGTAGTATACTGGGCCATTGCATTTATATCTATAGATCTAAATGAGGGATGGGGGGGACCAACCTGGTAAAAAGGGAACTCACCTCATATGGGATGGGTTTAAACTCATCTGGGAACATGGAAAACAGAAGAGTGGCACACAGCATATAAACAGCACAGCTAATATGCCTGTATTAGCATGCCCCACTGCCCCATACAATACCTCTGAGTTCAACGTATATGAAATGAATGACCCCGATCCCTCTGATTTGCCCTGGCTGTACGATGATACTGATCCAACTGTAGCATTTGTACCTGACACAACTGAACAACACAAGTATCCCCTAAGAGTCTGGAACAAGAAAATGCAGAAATTGCTGAGAGGTTTATTGCCCTGTATAATGAGTGGGAAAAGGGAGGGGTGGGCGGAATACCCTTAACACAACATGGAAACAATAAGGCCAGAGAACACCCTGAAGGTAACAGAAGACGGAAAAGGGGGGTGGGGCGGAGGAAGTATGATGAATATTACGGGCTGGGATAAGATACTATAGAAGACACACATCACCCACACCAGTCCAATAAATGGTACGCAGACATGCGCTCTACCACAAAGCAAACAACACACGAGAGCTGTTATGTGTGCTCTGTAATACCCCATGCCTCAGGTACTCTTAAAAGTGCTGTTACCACAAGAGTCTCCAATTGCAGATGCAGTGTCTCCTTCATCTTGCACTATGCAGAATAAAAAATACTTTTCAAGCACACACCATCTCTTTTGAAATGCTGCAAAATGAAAAGACAGGCCATTCAAAACCTAAAGGAGTGATATGCCTGATAGAACCTTTTTTTAGTGATAAAAGGAACATTATTTTTGTACAATAAATGGCAAGACAAGCAGATAACGTGCAAATCAGAGGCACTGCGAGGATTGGCTGGCGAAAAATTGCAATGGATCCAAAGAACATGCGCCCCGATATGGACTCAGCACATCTCAAAACTCACGTGGGTAATGGCCATTGAAAAGCCATTGAAGTTGCAGAAAGAGATTTCATACACACTGTGTTTCCATGGAGAGGGAAAAGTGAATATGGCCACAAACAAGAACTGTAGCAAAACACTCATCATTCCAGATATGAAATAAGGAACTGCCTCATTAATGGACACTTACTGGGTTTGCTGAAAACAGGCATACTTGCACCTCCCACAGTCATGGAGGGGCACGTGTGCTCTGACAACGCTGCATTCCGCTCTGATGATGATACCTGAGAGCCATCTTCAAGGGGAGAAAGGGCTGTCGGCCGTCAGGGATCCCAAGCCCATGCAACCAACTGAAGACGCCCCCATATATGCCCTATCCGAGGGAAGCAGACAGACCACAGTTTTGAGTAAAAGAAGATCATCAAACCACATCTCCAGGGCATCGTCAGAACTTCTGGCCCAGATTCCAGACATGTTCCGGTTGTTCAACTCTGCCAAGACGTTCTTTGCCTCCATCATTCCAAGCATCCAGGCACGGGTCAACGCAAAATGGCTCCAAATCACCTGCTGGTAGCTGACCCACTGGCCAACGACACAGAAGATGGATTTAACGTGATCAAGGTGGAGCTAAGGGCCCTCCGGTTGATGAGGTTGCAGAACAGGTATGTCCTAGACCTGTTGACAGCCATGGATGGAGGTGTTTGCCGAAAAATCGGGAGCGCATGCTGCACATTCGTACCATCTGCGGACCCGGACAATGGAACCCTGTTGCACGTAATAGCAGCAGTGCACAACCTTGGTGAGCGGATGAAAGAGCAAGGAGGGGTACAGCCCAGCACTTGGTTTGATGAGATTTTTTCGTGGGTAACTTCCTGGCTCGGGATGGCTGTCAAACTGTTAGTACCCACCATTGTTTTCCTGCTTTTGATTTTTTTGTGTGTGCCAATTAGGCCTCAGGTGTTGCGCAGATGCAGTGCCTTACAGTGCAATGATAATGGTGACAATGGGCAGCGCAAAAGGAGTAGGACAGATGACACAAGAGGCACAAGGACAAACAGGGGAAGACTCAGGGCCTAAATATAGATTGGCAGCATTATACTACGATGGGTACATTGTAGATGGGTTATATCACACAACTATAATAGAGCCCCGTGAGCTAGCTTGGTATGACGAGGTGTGGGTGGACCTAGAGGGAGATGGGGGATGTATCTACATGACTTGTACTCCAGATAAGTATGCTAGAGCTGGGGAGAGTCTCAGAGCGGTGTGCAGAGCATGGATCCCACGAAAGGAAACACCCGCCTGGGACGAGGCAGTAGCCGAGGAGGAGGAACAAAAAAGGTTAGATGAACTATAGTATTCGTTACTTAAGTAACGAAATTGGGGAATGTATGGGAGGAAAGGTCTTCGAGACCCCCTTCCCCTCCATTCTTATCAACTTGCGATTATGATTCGTCCAGCTGCCACCCATGCGCCTGTGGCCAGGGATGCGGGATGGCTGTGAGTGGACCATACAGATGCAAAGATCGGCCAGAAGACTGATCGCAGACTCCATTTTGTACCACACTCAGGCTCCATTTTATACATGGTGAACTTAGCCTCATGGGCACAGGCCGCCTCATGGGCTGCACCTCTCCCCTCAGGATCGCGCACAGCGAGCCAGCCACTTCCCTCACCCTCCTCCCCTCTGTGCCACTGCAGCTGGCCTGTTCTCACGGGAGACTAGGCGTGAACAAGCTACAAGATAAACACTGTATCTTTTACCTTCCGCAGTCCATCACTGACCTACAAATGACCGGGAGGAAGCTTGGGCTAGAGAAAAACAATTCATCTCCACAAACATGTCCTGTCCCCTTGAAGGCCCCACATTTATGACATATGCATTGGAAAACCCCCCAACCTCGCTCTCGCTTTTGAAGTAACAGATAAACAGATCTCACGCCTGTGTACCACCCTGCTTCACCCGCACTGTTATGCCATTTGTAGAGGCCATAAATCCCCTTCTGAAGCTGTGTACTAAGGGGCTAATCGTGTGAAATGAAACAAGCTCTCTACCTATTTCACTGTGCATAAAGCTACTGGGTATATTTCTAGACCCTATACTGAATCCTATCCTTTGCCAAAACACCCACACTGATAGATGATATGTTAATTCACTTATTTGAGATGATGAAAGGCCCATGATCCTGATGCTCAATGGTTTTCCAATATTATGTATGATCACAGACATCTCTAATATCCTACATCTTTAAATGTGTATAATGCAAGCTGTAAAGCCGCAAGGCTATTGAAAATAGACTCATTCCATAACCTGATATTCATGGTAAATATAAACGTGTAACCCGTATTATAATCAAAAGCTTGCATGTTATTTGTTGTACCCGCACTCACACTGGCCTAGTTTAATTCATCCCAAAGATTCTCGGGTAATTCCGCAAAGTGAACATGGCCTTCTCTCCGCTCTCCTGCAGCGCCTTACGCTCAGCCCCCACCATCCTTCCCCTCTCGCTGGGCTGGTGACTGAAGGCTTTCTTTCCATTGATGCTACAAATGTAACCTCTCACCCTTCCGCTGAGCCCGCATCAAGCATCCTCCCCCACCTGCCCCCTGACCTGGTACCATGAACTTGCCTTGCAACTCCAGATTATGGTTAAAGAAATACGAGCGACAAGCCCCTCGCCACAATGCTTTTTGAAGTAAGATTGCATGCCCACCGTCACCGTACCACCCTAGCTCACCCAAGACCCATGAACACATGTGTAGCAATATATTCATTGCATAATAACAAACACTAAATAATGATCTTATAAGATCTAAAGAAACGGCTGATGAGTGTGACAATGTAATCTCGTGAATAGATTAGGCACCTGGGCTCACACATTCTCCTTTTTATTGTGCCGGTCAAATGTTTAGCAATATATAGTGTATATGCCAATGTGAATAAATGAATGTCAAAGTATGTGTGGCCAAAAGGGTGGTACTAGATAGGATAATTTGTAGCAGCTCAATATCATCTGACGGTGCACTCCACCCCGAAGAGCCCAGCTGATCCATCCACCGCGCACTGGCACCACGTGGATCTCCGCCAGCCCTGGAGCGCCGGACCTAGAGAACTTATAGTAGCCAGTCTTCACCACCCAATCTCCACGATTCATGTGCCCCCTATACATTACGTCATAGATTATGCAACTTTGTAATAAATATGGATGTATTCTACTGGTGGGCAGAGCGCTCTCTGAGTTTGCAGAGTCCTCTGTTTGCCCTATTTTGGTTTTGGATAAACATTGCCTTTTACCTTCACCCGCACTTGGTCTTGGTCTCATTCCCTTCTGGGGTTTATCCATTACTGACTCTCATTGGGGAGTTGTTATTGCATTTTTGGGGGACGCTCACTTTCAAAGGGTAGGACAAGAAACATCATGGTTTTGGAATTGTTCCCCATTGTGTTGGCACTCATGTTGTGGCCCAAGGAATTGGGTAACAAGAGAGTATGTTTCTGGTCCGACAACAAGGCTGTTGTGCAAGCCATTGATCTACAGTCTGCATCAAGCCTGGCGGTACTTAGCCTGCTGAGGAAATTGGTGGAGGTGTGCCTGTACAATAATATTGAGTTTAGGGACCGGCACTGTCCGGGCACTGTAAATGTTGCTGCTGACGCTCTTTCTCGATTTCAGTGGACTACGTTTCGGAAGGCCCCTCCGGCGGCCAGGCTGGAGGGAGCGCAGTTCCAAAAGGAGTGGTGGCAGTTGGTAGCATGGACAGGATGCTCTGTGATTTAGGTGAGCAATCGCTCACGCCAGGCGTCAGGTCTAGATAACAGCAAAGCTACTGTAAATTCATGAGTGTAACTGTGGAATTACAATGTATTGAGCGCACTGCTGAGAGACAGGTACGAGCATTTGAGGCATGAGAGCACATGGAAGGGAAATCTAAAAGCTGGGAAGCAGCTCATCTGGCAGCAGTGGCTTTCTATTTTAAATTGGGAGGTAAAGCGGATCCCACCAAAGGATTCCTGGTGCACACCAGATGGAGCCTACCAAAAAAGATGGGCGCAAGCCCATTGACTTTGATTCAACGGTAAAGTTTGCTGTCCGCCTTGTCGAGAGTGTGTTTTGATGTGTATGATTTGTCGCTATTAGAGCTTGAGTTTGCATGGGCTTTTTTCAGGGCATTTAGGATTAGTGAGTTGGTCTCTGCCTCTAAGAAGGACACATTGGGTAGGGAAATTGCCTTAAGTGATATTTTCTTGTTCTGCAAGTGCACAGGAGAGGGGGCCCTGATCAGGCTGAAGAAATGCAAAACTGACCAGTTGGGTAAGGGCTCAAGTATAGAGATGCATGGGTCCCCACCTAAGGACAGATGCCAGGTACATCTCCCCATGCTCTTTCTAGCAAACAGGACCAAGGAAGGCGTCCCCCTTTTAGTGTATGCTGATGCCTTCCCCCTCTGTGTTCCAATTCAGGAAGGTTTTGTCAGTGGCCTTGGGGTCACTGGGCATCCATGGCGAGGGTTGGTCCTCTGATAGTTTCAGGATAGGGGCGGCCACCAAAACATTTCAACAGGGCATGTCACCACCGGCTATCATGAAGGTGGGCAGATGGAAATCTGGCCGCTACAGGCTTTATGTACGCCCACAAATGGGCCCCACACCCTAGGGTAATTCACAGGGCCCCCTACCCCTAATAGACGGGATACTCCCCAGGCTCTGGGGCATCGAGCAGTATCAAAGGTGGGGGGAAGGCAGGAGCTAAGGTTATTTTATGACACTCAGATTTATTCCAACAGATGATGATCGGTCATTCATTTATAACACAGGCAGAGAAGAAGGCTCTGCAATGGAAGGTTGGCCCCAACCTAGGATTTAGGGGGACAAAGGTGGTATGGCTTGGTACCCCAGGCATGAGATGGCACTCCTTGCTACCCGCCAGACACTGGCAACTACAGTGGAGGCTGGCACCAAGGATGATGGTGATTTCTCCTCCCTCTACTCCCTGCTCCTCCCATGGCCCTTCCTTGGTCACCCCTCCTCCCCCTTCTCTGCCTTTCCTCTGTCCTCCCCTGACGAGGTTTCTATACCAGTCCGATCTATGAAAGTCTTGTCAAAACAGGTTCTCCCCTGTTCTTCTAAAACCATCATGGACCACATTGACATCCTGGCTCTTGCTTTGGCCGACTTCTGCAACCACTCCTTTGCCACTGGAGTCTTCCCTTCCCCTCTGAAGCACTCCCTTGTTCACCCTCTTCTTAAGAAACCCTCTGCCAACCCCTCCTGCCCGGCTAATTATCACCCAATCTCCATCACTCCTTTCCTGGGTAAACTCCTGGAAAAGCTGCCCATTTCCCAGCTTATTCTTTACATTGAATCTGTTGGTTGTCTCCATGATCATCAGTCTGGCTTCAGAGCTTCCAGAAGCACGGAAACTGCTCTCCTGAACATCTGTGAAGACCTGCTCTACACCTCAATTCCAACAACCCCTATGTTCTCATCTTACTTGATCTCTCTTCTGCCTTTGACACAGTCAACCATGTCATCCTGCTCAACCGTCTTCGTGATAACCTGGGTATCACCGATCAGGCCCTGGCTTGGCTGACTTCATTCCTCTCCGACCTACCCTCCCAGGTCCAACTTGGGTCCTTCCTGTCCTCTATCTCTATTTCTACCAGTGGTGTTCCCCAGGGGTCTAACCTCTCCCTGGCGGTTCTTGCCCACCACATTGCCACTCTCTGTCCCAACTTTCAGTGCTATGCGGATGACACTCAGCTCATTTTCAGGCTACCTTCAGGCACCCCTTCTCCTTCTCTCATCTCTGACTGTCTGTCTGCTGTCCAGGAGTGGTGTGCCGCCAATGATCTCCTCCTTATTCTCCTCATTGGCACACCTGCTCCCTCCTTTCCTGTCACTCTCTGGCCGGCCTCTCTTGGCCCTCTTCCTGCTTCCACCTGTGAGGCTAAAAACCTTGGTGTCATCTTCGACTCTGCACTCTCCTTCTCTCCTCACATCTCTGAAGTCTCTAAGACGTCACACTACCAGCTGCCCCTCCTTAGAGGTATTCTTCCTTTCCTCTCCTTCCCCCAGAAGCTCACTGTCTCCAGAGCTATTGTTCTCTCTAGGCTGGATTACTGACACAGTTATTTCTAAATATGCCTGCCTCTACTCTCCGCCCTGCGACTCGTCCAAAATAGGACTGCGAGACTTGTCCTTAGCCTCAAGCCCAGGGATCGTATCTCTCTAGGACTGAAATCTCTGCATTGGCTCCCAGTGGCTGTGAGGATTAAGTTCAAAACCCTCTGCATTGTCTACAAGGCCTTTTGGGGCCTGGGGCCTAAATGCCTTCAACTCACTCTTCCTAAATATCTTCCTTCTCGAGCCCTTCACTCATCCACCTCCAACTCCCTCAGGGTCAGTCGCGTCTCCAATCAACAAGTTGGTGGTAGGTCTCTTTCTTCGGCTGGGGCCTCCCCCTGGAACAGCCTCCCTGCCTCTCTGAAACTTGAGGAGAACCATCGATGGTTCCGGGAAGCACCTCAATACCTTCATCTTTGCTTCTGCTTTCTCTCCTCCTCTCCCCTGCTGAACTCCTAGCTAAATCTGAAATTGCACTGGTCACCTGGCTACCCTAGCCTCTGTTCTCCCCTCCCCGCAAGTTGCACACCTGCTCTCCCCCTCCTATCCCCCACTGCACTCTGGGGCTATTTCTGTATCCCTACAGCCCCTACCAATTACCCATGCACTTGCCACCACTTGGCTGCACTTCTTATTTATTGTATTCATTTGTTTTTATTTATTTTATTGTTATCCTATGTACTGCACTGCCCCCTCCCCTTTCCCCCTTGCACTTTTCCCTCTCCCCCCTCCCCTTGTGCTATCTCAATTTCACCTGGCCTAGTAGTTGTCTTCCCTCTGTTCCCCCTTCCTTGCCTCGTCGTGCCTTGAAACACTTGTGTATAGGCGCGTTATAAATGCCATATCATGTCATATCCATTTGGATGGTAACGACCTGGCCAAGTTGGGTCAGATCGCTTGTTGGCCCGGGTGCAGGTGGCCTTGCGCATAGCAGCTCAGGAGCTACCTGGCACAGACATTTTTTGGTCTGAGATTGCACCAAGGCAGCTCTGGCATGGCGCCCTTTCCCACGAGGGGATGGAGAGGTCAAGGAGGCGTTTAAATAGGAGCGTTGAGAAATTCTCAAAGGCTGAAGGTCTGGGCTTTGTGGAACATTGCTGTTTGAATTCCCTACCTTCACATTTTGCTGCAGACGTGGTTTGCCTGTCTGATAAGGGAACGGATGTCTTCCTGACGGAAATACAAGTGGCATTAAGAAGGGTTGGCTGCCGATAGGAAGGTTGTTGAGTATGTCCTACTTGTGTGGGGGCATTAGTGGCAGCAGGGAAGCCACCCCCAAAGCGTGGCAGAGTGACGGGGCGGTCCTAGCCAGTGAGGGTTTTTGATGCTGCGGCTTCGGCTGTGAGCGGTTCAGGAATGGCCAAGCTTGAGCCAAATCCAAGCGACGGGCACTGACCCCCCCCCTCCAGGGCAGCTTAGGCTACAGCATCTCATGTGAGTGGTCCCGAGAATGTTTACTGACTGGCAGTCACAACCAGAAGCGTATGCCCGCTTATGCCTCTGGCAGACAGGGAATGACATGGGTCACCCTATACATGTAATTCTTTAGTATGTGCCTGGGACCGTCCCATTTCTATATTGCTCCAAAATAAAACTGTGACCTTGTTTTCCAAATACTTTACAAAGTTGTCTGTGGTTATTGCGCGATGTAACTATGACAATCTGTGGCCACATGAGTTGGGCGGCGGTCAATGGGGGATCGCCCCGCTATGGTGTCACCACCTTATAGTCAACCCAGGGTCAGCGGCAGGACTCCTGATAATGAATACTCTCAACACAGCCCCACGCAGGCCGGCACTGTCCCAATCTTCAACAATGTACACTGCCTGAGTAGCTGCTCCTGCTGAGGTGAAGCACGGGCAGCTACGGCGCCACTGCAGGCTCCAAAAGGCCACGTCACACTCGTCACCCTGCTGTGGATTACTTCTGGGGTTGCTGAAGGGAGAGCGCGCCTTCCCGGTACTCGGTCTTCGGTGTCTGTCCGCCGGTGTGCTGGGGCGGCCGCCTGGTCGTGATGGTCTCTGCTCCCCCTCCCCTGCTGCCCGCCTCCTCCGTGCTGACGCCCGGCTGGAAGGCGCTCAGGTCGCACAGTGCAGAATCTGTCAGCAGCGCCTGTCTGGGTTGCATCAGAGCTCAGCAGTTGCCCTGTACATTCCTGCGCAGGTGGGCAATGCCACAATCAGACATGAAAGACCCGATTGTAGAGGGTAGAGCGGGAGCTCACTCTAAGGCGGGCATCATGGCTGGGCTCTCAAGCGCCCTCCTCAACATAAATAGCATTGTGACATAAAACTGAATATGGGTCCACAAATGATAAAAACATGGAAATGTTCTAATGACAATCAGTAAACACAACCGCTTTTCCATGTATTGCTTAAAGCTATCAGAGTGTGACAAAGTTGCAAGTAAGCCATGTGATAATGCAGACATATTTGTAAAAACAGCAATTGGCGCTCTAAGTCTAGGAGTGGTCCTTGTAACCTTTCCCTTGGCCTTGAAGGGGGCTCTCGTCTCTCAAGCCCAGGCTTCCCACTCAACCATGTATTATGGCAGTACTGATTCTCTATAGCCAGCGACCCTCACTGTCCTGTAGCCTGACTGTAGGTAGGCGGGGCCTAACAGTGATAGCCTTGCCTATTTATCCACCTCAGGGACTTCCTAAGTGAACTAGGGGCCGTTTGAATGCCCTGACATCCTTCCTCCAGATGACCACCTCTAAACCTTTTCTGCACACCTTTTCCGTCTCCTCTACCGCTCGCCACACTCCATCTCCTGGTCTTATTACTCTCCCTTCTCCTGCCTGATCTTACCTGCCCCCCCCCACCCACCGAGTCTCACTTCTCCCAACATTACCTCTGCCTCCAATCTCCTCCACCCTTCTGCCTCTCATCTCCCTCTCTCACATACTCTCAATCCACACTCCTGTTATTCCTCTGAAATTATCTTCAAATACTCTCTAACTCACTCAAATACAACAACCAAATTAGTACACAACACTGCCCCTCCCACCCCACCAACTGCATCACCAAGAAACACAGCACGCGCAGTCTCCGCTCTTCCTCTAACTCAGCTCTAAACATACCTAGATTTGCCCGAAAGAAAGCCTGGGGCTCCTGTTTCACCACCATCGCCCCCACATTGTGGAACGCCCTCCCTCAGCAGATCCAAGATGAACCTGCCTATGCACTCCTCCGTAAAAAACTAAAAACTGTACTTTCTAACAAATATATGTAAACTTTGGTCTACCCCGCCTTTTCTGAATTTAACTCACAACTTATGATGTAAGGCTACTACTTATTGTTTGAATCATAACAACCTAAAATGTAAAGTAACCACCTCTTCTGTATGACTCAAGTGCGATGATGTAATGTAAATACCATACTGTTTTCCATCAAGTATTAACCTCTAGCGCCGTGATACCTCCGGGTCTGGGCGCTACCAACAAATACTATAAATAAAATTAAGTACCACCATGTCAGTGCCAACATCTTACCGTCACACTTTTAAAACATGCTAAACGTCTTCTCCAAGCCCACCTCCATCTGCTGCACACTCCTCTCTGATCTTTTGGTCTTCCTCCACCTCACCAAAACACCTGCAACTGACTACTGACTCCATGGCCTTTTACATCCCTCTGCTTCCTGTCTGGAAGCTTTCCTCTGCTCTTGTTATCTAGCTGGTTCAGCTGCTTCCCTGGGCCCATCTGTGGCTAAATTACTCACAGCCCTTCCCTTGTGGGCTGGGATTTCCCCAGGAAAGCTTTATTTGACCCCTTGGCCCCGCCCCTTTCAGGCTCCATTTCCATCTAGCTTGCCACGCTGTCTCCTGCATTGTCTGCTTATCGTTTCCCTCCTGGATCAAGTAAGTCATTTCCCATAAACGTGTTAGGGAGTGTTTTCTGGTCTGCCGTAGTACTGTGTTGTTTTCTGCTGGTTGCAGCACTGCTTTGGCTTCTCCCCTGTAGCATGGCTGGGCATCTGTATAAGTTGTTTGGTTTCAGATACAGCTCCTGAGTGGGGAATCCGAGACCATTTTTATTTTGGTAACCAGTCTGTACCACCTCTTCCAAGCCAGGTCTTGACAATTGGGTATGGGTGCATTGTTGTACTTGTAGTTTTTGGGATGGTCTTGCCTTCCGGGAACAACCTGAAAAAAGAAGAGACAGAGACCTTCTCCCCAAGGGGGAACCACCACCTTTGGGACTAGGGATGTGAACCCGCTACACGATACCCTCCCCAGGGGTCAGGGCAAGCAGGATCCGACTGGGGGGGTGACCCGGGCCCGCCCATGGGCATGGAATGCCCAAGTCAGGGTTCCATCCCACCTCCCTTCCATTCTAAGATCCCAATGTTTATTGCTTATATATGAATTGAAAATGCTAGCAATGTACAGCACCCCTTTAAGGTGGCTAGCTTGGTTACTGACATGTACTCGTTACCACCTCCTGCAGGAACTGCTGACCAATTGACTTATCTTCTTTACTCCAAGAAGCAAGCAGTGGAGTAACTTTGCTGAAAATGTTGGGGGGGACAGTTGTGACGTGGAGGGAGGGCGGGTGGTGGCTCTTAGGGATCGTTCCAGCCAAATTGTTCGATATAATTAGCTGGAATGGTAGATTTGACTGAATTTGGTCACCACCATTAGTTCGAAGCCAAAGATACCGAACATGAAGAGCTGGGGTTGCAGGAGAGTCCCCCGCTTCCTCAGCATTGGTGGCAGGGGACCCAACAAAAAAAATAAGAAAAGGGGACACTGTAGTGTCAGATCCGACACACGTAAGATGGATGGATCTGACGCTGCAAGGTACAGGAGAGGCGGCGGAAGGAGAAAAGGTAAGCAGGGGGGGATTTATGGATTTACTGGCGGTTTGGGGGGACAATGGTTTGGTTTTTTGTACCGAGGTAAAAACGTATTCGCAGTGAAAATGACTACAGTCAAATTTGCTGTGGTTTTGTACCGAGGTCAGAAAAATCTAAATCCATGAGGGATAACACTAGACTACTACACCACAAGAGTCCATTGCTAACGCTCTGTTATAACTCTCATAAGACTGGTGGCCTATCTGTAAAATTCAATTGGGCCCCCCCACATCTCTAGCCGGCCTGCCATGCACCCAGTGACACAACATAACATTTACAAACTTAATTCCAATAGAACATACAAACAATGCATTATTTATCATTCATTCAGACACAAAAGTCAACACACATATGCTTGCATACACTCTCACACACAAATGCACCCAGCACCTCCATTGAGATACACTGTGTGCAAGCAACATTTATATGTACATATACAATAACAAATGGAAACAGTGGTGCAATGTCCATTGAGCAGACCAGGCTTCATCACCCCCTGATCCCTAAAATGTTGGGCTAAATTGACTTGACCTATCTGAACTGTAAAGCCATGGCCCAAAGGAACAGATTCACTGGAATGTCAGCAATTCCCTTGATCTTTCCTTTCATTCAAAGGCAGAAGCCATCGGTTAATGCAGTGCAGTGGGAGACCAAGTGTACTTGGTATCAATGTTTAAATGCCATATATCTCCAAACTTGGGTTCTGCACAGCACCATGTGTGTACGTGCCGATAGATTTTTTCTACAAGATTCTGACTGATTAAAATTAAGGTATGTTTTCCTGTGTTCAAATGGCTCCAAGCAGTGGAGCACCAAGCGGGAGAGTTGCAACAGGGTGGTCAAGCTGCCCCCCGTATCTCTTTTAATAGCCAGAACGGGACATTTGTCATTGGGACACCTCTCCCGTTCGTCACATCAAAGAGGACGCCCAACGGCAAAGGTGTCCTGGTGGCAGCACAATGTGTGCTGAGCGATTCCTGATCAGCATGCTCATTGTCTTGGCAGCAGGACACCTTACCCGATCCGAATGGTAGAGGTGTCCCGCTGCCAGGACAATGTCACAAGGAGCTCCGGGCAGCAGAGGGTCCTCACGTTGCTCTGTATCAACAGAACATTACAATGGGCCTCATTACACGGAAGGCGTTAAGGGTTAACGGTCACCGGTAATGGTACCGGTGACAGTTAACCCATACCGCCTTACTACGAGGTCCCTTTGCGGGTTGGTACTTTAACGTCTGCTTTTTAGCAGGCGTTAAAAACCAACCCGCAAAGGGATCAGGGTGCTAATTACGGTACCGCAATTTGCGGTACCGTATTTAGCACCTTCCCCATTCCCATTATGCACTATGGGGCAAAAATGGGAATGGGGAAGGGCAATGGGGGAAGGGGGAATTACCGCCCCGCCAACCTTGGAATAGGGCGGTAATTCCCCTTTCCTCCAAGGCGGTGGCGGTATTTTACCGGCATGGACCAAGGTGCTAATAGCACCTTGGTCCACCGCCTACCGTGTAATGAGGCCCAATGTGAGTGAATAGGCACTGATGGGAGGGAGTGGGGTACTATTAGCAGGAACGTGTGTCCCTTTAGAAATGTGAATTGGAGGGAGTGAGCAGAAGTGAAAAGGGTGCATAATGTTGCATGCTTTATGAAATAATGACTATGGCTTTAAAACCCAAGGAGGATTTCTTAGGCTCACATTAATCTACATGATGCTATTGTGACTTTGTATGCAGAATGGGGAGAATAAAACTAAAGCCATGCTCCCATTGCTCAACATATTTCTATGACAATGTATATAGTGTATGTTTAGTTTACTATGAAAGGCCAGTTTATTATGTAATGTGGTTTTCTTCCAAGACATTACTATAAATAATTATTTAAGCACATGAAATGTAAAGCAAAATCTTAATAAATATCTATATCAACTAAACCTGGAAAGATGTGCGCAGTCGCTTAAATTGTCCACATTCCAGTTTCACCATTTAACCAAGTGTGTGATCCTGAGCAAATTATGTAACCACATTGTGCCTTATCTGCAGCTCTGCAAGTGACTCTGATTCACTTCAAAGCTTATGTTAATGTATCATGGTATTATAATGGAAAAGCCGAATGACTATAGAGTTGCTCCACATATAACAAAAGGGCAATTTAGGTATTTTGCACCACCAAGTTATTTGTCACTTGGCTTATTTATGGCAACTTATTCTAAAGTCACTTCCATGGTGCCTCCAAGTGTCAAGGACTGATGATGCGCCTTGCAATGTCCTTTTCTGTGAAGCCACTTCTGTTGGTGCAATCCATAAACTAATTAGGAAGTTTGCATGTATTTTGCCTCAGAGGGCTTGGAAAGAGCTCTAAAAGATGAGGTCCCTGCATCTGGAATGATCCTGCAGTTTTATTTTTGTTGTTGTGTGTTAAAATGCCATCTTCCACTAATGTTACCAAAAAAGTAGATTGGGGCAGGGGTGGGCGGTTTGGGGGTGTCAATGAGATCACGTGGAATTCCACACACTGCATTTCGTTGCTCAACCCACCTTCCCCCCCACTCTTACAATGCTGGATACTTACCTGCTTAGTTTGGTAAGTGAAGCAGTTTTTGGTGGCATGTAACCTGAACTATGACACCCATTTACTAATTTGCACCAAATCGTCCTGAAAAAGTGTCTGCAAAACTTGAAATACTTTTCGCCAGTTTGGTGAAGTTTATTTAGGCGGCAGGGGGAAAAGTTAAACAGGGCTCCTAAAAGTGTGTTTTTAACACAAAATCCCATACGGTTCTTTCTGCTAGAGCAAAAACTGCTAAAAAAAAGTTCACCATATTTGGAAGGCGTATAGCACTCAAACTCATTTGACAGAATTTGCAGAGTATGACAGTTTTGGGTCACATGTTTTCTCAGCTTGACACTTTCCACTCTACTTGGGCAGGGCGCACCTTCCGCCAACTTCATTTTGAAATTAAGGTGGTGGTGCTTTAGTAGCATCTGAAAAGTGGCAAGACTAATTTTAGAGGCGTGACAGAGTTGTGGCTTGCCACAGAGAAAGCATCATTTGTTATTGTTAGTGTGTCTTCATACCTGGGGTCTTAATGTGTACTGTGAGCTCTGCTCACATTGTCCAAATGTGACACACACCCTCACTAGCGTCAGCCCGCATCCCAGCCCCCCAACAAACATACAAAAAAATCACAATTAAAAATTGATTTTAATTTTTTTTTTAAAGTACCTCTGCTCTGCTTTCAAATGACAGTCTCATGTTACATCGACCTAACCTCTTTGCGCTCACACACCTCCAGACAGAAACCAGCAAGCTGAATGAGCTTCCTAGTTCCTGTCTGTGTGTCGCATGAACACAAAGCAGGAAAGCGATTCTCTGCGCCGCAGCCCCTGGAAGTGCTGCTGCTAGCGTGGAAGTACAGGCAGTACAGGCACCAGGCCCTGCAACACCCAGTTCAGCACCCTGGCTGCTGACTTTGAGTCAGGCCAGCCAGGGTGAGGGACAAAGCCATGCAGGGCATCCCAGCCCTGAATGTGTTGCAGCGCGGCTGCCAGGCATCTCAGCATTATGTAATGAGACAGAGCAAGCCTGGCGGTAAGGGGGTTAACAGCACCGGTAAGGGTGCCGGTGCCGTTAACCCCTTACCGCCGCATTCCGCGGTCCCTTAGCGGGAGCCGCTAAGGGACCAGGGAGCTAATGACGGGCCCGCCATTGAGCTGAAATAGGAATGGGGATTGGTTTTTTGAATGGGGATTTACCGGGTCCTCCAAAGTTGGAATGACCCGGTAAATCCTCATCAAAGGAACCCGGACCGATTTTGGAGGCAGCCATGGCCTAATAGCACCATGGCTACCTCCAAACTCGGAATGAGGCCCAAAGATATTGGCCCTCATGACGGGTCCGGCGGTAACCGTGCCGGTAAAACCAGCTGCTAATCACTGATTAATTACCCTTCATGGTTCTCCCATTCCTCTTCTTCTTCTTCTTCTTCTTCTGAGAGGTTGGTGATTGGTGGATTACTGACAACATATTACAGTAGAAAATAGCGGCTGGTTTGAAAGGAAGGTATTGATTCTCTGTTATTCTTATTATCGCCTCAGGAGAGGGTGTTGGGAGTTACTGGATGGAACGGGAGTCCCTGCCATCAAGAGGGGAGTCTCTCCCTTTAAGGTACCGCTTTCCAGCACCCGTAGGGGGCATGTTGCGTAGCATGCTCACCTCCCTAACCTCACAAGGAATGGCTCCCCTCTGGGGAGAAGTGATGAGATCCTGTGAATCGTCACGGACCCCAAATTCATATTTTTTTAGTTTGCCATGTCGGTATTTCTGGGCCTTCTGAACATTTAAATCGTATCAGGTTTTCACAATACCCACATGTAATCCAACACCTGCCTCAAATAGGGCCACACTAACCTTGAGTTACAGCACTTCTTATGGGCAAGTCACCTAAGGGAGAAAGAAACATTAAAAAAAATACTGGCTACTGCTGGTAAAACAGTGTATTTAATGTTAGTATTTTTGCCTTACCAGAATACGTACTTTGTATGCAGGTTGTACAAACAGGCTCCTCACAGGGGAGCCAGTGAAATGCTGGAACAATAAACAGGTTCACCCTGTCCAGATCCAGTGGACTGGCCCTGAGGGAGAAGAGACAGATAAAGGTACACAACAAAATGTTACGATGGTTGGAGGGAAAAGAGAGAAAGGGGCCAATGGGATCTGCTGAAGGCAGCCTACAAGGGCTGAAGTCCTGTGAAAGACTCCAATGCCTCAGGTCACATGGGCAGAGAAAAATTAAGATTTCTCTTTTCCCTTTTGGCATGAAGCTACTTGAATCTTTGGTGACCCCACCGCTGGTAAAGTTCTGAGTCTACATCTCTGCTTGATGATTTCCAGTCAGCCTTTAGACCTGGCCAGGGCACCTAGACCGTTCTGGTGTCGGTGCTTGATGATCTTATGCTTCTTGCTCACCAGGGTGGAGTAGTGGCTCTGATCTTGTTAGATTTGTCAGCCACTTTTGATACCATCGACCACTCCATCCTGATCAGTCGCTTGGCTGCTGCAGGCATGGCAGGCCCGGTCCTTGCCTGGTTGCACTCTTCCTTGTCTGATCGCTCACAGCATCTCTTGCTCCAACCTTTTCTTTCTGCAGTCTCAGCTCTGATGTTTGGTGTTCTGCCCTGTCCCCCACTCTATTTAATATTTACATTCAGCCTGTAATCGCTCTGATCCGCCCACGGCTTTTGGTGCAACTCGTATGCTGACGATACACAGATCTTGGTTAGGCTGGATCTTCTTTATCCAGCCCATGTCACTCAGCTGCGAGACTGCGTACTGGCTGTGGGCTGTTGGATGGGCGTAAATTGGCTTAAACTAAACAGAGACAAGACTGAGGTCCTGGTGGTGGGCTCCTCATCTGTTTCTTCTTCCTGGACTTCCATTTGTTGGCCTTCTTCCTATGGCTCTTTCCCCGCTGCTGTTTCAGTGGTCAAGAACCTAGGTGTTAAACTTTCCTCTTCCTGTCTATGGCCCCTCAGGTCGGTGCAATTTGCCAATTGGGCCATTTTCAATGAGAAAATTCATAGGAAGGTCCTTCAATTTATTCCTGTCCATCTGTGTGTTCCAGTGGTCTCTGCTTTAGTCCTCAGCAAGACTGACTACTGCAATTCTCTTTATCTGGCTCAGCTCGACTACCTGATAGGGCACCTACCAGTCCTCCAGAATTCGGCCACCTGCGTTGACACTGGCACCCTCTATCGGGAACATATCTCTCCAGTTTTGAGATCTTTCTATTGGTTGCCAGTGGCCAGATGTATTCATATTAAGTCTCTATGCCTGGTGCATAGGGAATTCTACGTTGTCGGCCCCGAAATCCCTGCAGCAAACATTTCAGCCGTAAATTCCTGCCCGTGTATTACGATGTGGGGGCCTTTCTCTTCTCGCTGTTCCTAGGGTCCATTGTGCCGGAACTGAAGGCTGCTCGTTCTCAGTCAGAGCTGACGTTCTTTGGAATGCTCTTCTGGCTGCCCTGCAGATGATATCTGTGCATCTGCAATTTAGGAAGGCTCTTAAAACTTTACTGTTCTAGGTCTTTCCGTCTCTTTTCATCTTGTGATCCTCGGTTTCAGCTTCAGCACCAGGTTGCCTTTTGGTGTTGGTTGTGCTACACCCTTTGAGGTGTGAAACATATTAACATAACATAACGCTGCACAGGTAGGGCAGGGGGTGGAGTGGAGTGGTGAGGAGTGTGAGGGGTCAGTAATGCTAGGCGGATAATTGCTTGTAGTTTTCTCAAAGTAAGATATTTAAAATAAAGCCTCACTAGCCCTACTCTACCAAGAAATTCCCTACCTAGTCTAAAGGCTAAGGGAACAACCTGTAGCATAGCATGGGTAAACTGGCCCTCACTCTGACCCACAAACATTCAAAGATAATTATAAAGCAACATAAGATAACATCATTGAACAATATTTGGATGACCTTCACCTGTCCTGGGCAAGTTCCTTTCCCAGGTTTTAAAGTCAGTTTCAAAATGTTCAAAGGAAAAAGCAAAGTCTTGAACCAGATCTTATCAGTTACAAGTCAAAACAAAAGTTCATTAAACAAAAATCCATTGCTAACAATTCTCTTGTTTGGGTTGAAAAGATCCCCTTCCAATGTCAGCAAAGAAAATAGCACCAATGGTATTCATGGTTGTCTTCTTCTTCTTCAAGAGTATTTGCCACAGTTCAAAAGAATATGTATTAATCAATTTCAGAACTTCTTCCTCTAAAACGTTACAATTGGTTAGAACTCCTGCAGTACATTTGGAATATTTGTCAGGATGCTTCTCTTTGGCTTGCTACTTCTCCTTTCACGACCCCCCTTCTACTGTTATTACCATGAGAACAATCACCCATAGTATACCACTACTTCAAACCACTTCAATGTGACAATCACTGACAACTTTGTATACCACCTCAGTTCAAGTTCTTCTACCACTGCTTTGTACTTCATAATTATCAGGCACATCTGACAAGACACTTTGACCTCTTCAGGAAGGCAAGGCAATCTTCCCTTTTTATGACTCTCAACAGGCGGCAGCCTCTTTGCCTTTTCCATCTGTCTGACTGACACAAAGATAACCTGCCTCTGCCCGCAAGACCCACTTCCACTCAGCTTCAGCAGTCCTTAGCATTACAGGTTAACTTCTGCAAGTTCTTTACACGCACCCAGTTCCCCGTTCCCAGGTTTCTCATACCTTTTCTGCCCAAGTGATTACCCAGAAGCCATAGTGCCACTCTGTCAGCTTCGGGTAATAATGCCACACTTATGTCTGAGGCCTCTGGACTGTTGACAACTTCAGAAATTAGGTGGATGGGTTTTAACAAGGCTCGTTTCACTATAAAAGGGTTTCACCTCTTGGCTTGGGAAAGGCTTGTTCTCCTCTTCAGTATAGTAACTTCTTGAAATAAAGAATGTCATTTTTAAGATAGTGAAATAACCTAGGTGTACTGTACTTAGGGCAGTGTCTCCTCTAATTGGGTAAATTGGTACCACCAACAAAGGAAACATGTGGCTTGAAGCTGTGTGTAAGGAGAATTTGAGTCGTTATATTGGACCCCAGCCAAGAGCCAGGACCTAGCCATCTTAGTACGTAGGTGGAAAGTAAAACAGAGGAATTGGCACTGGAATATGAAACGTATGGGGACATCTTTGAGAGTATGCACAAGTACCTAATTCCGCTAAGATATTTGATAATTTGTCCAGCTGAGAGAGTGTGAAGGTTTGTGCTGTTGTTGAGAATAAACCATTTGCCTGTTTTAAGTCTTGTAGGCCCAAGATAGGGGATAACACTGGAACAGAGGGTCTGTAGAATAAGTAAAATGGAAACCCCAAGGCATGTACTGACCCAATGTCTACATGTTGGACCTTTGTATATAAAGGAGTTGGGCAGGAATGCCCATGAAATGAATGCTAGAAAAAGTCAGTTGCTGTGGGATCAGTGTTTGGTCACAAAAAATTCTGCAATCCACAATGCACTTTTCAGAATATGGACTGTAGCTGCTGCTAAATTAGGGATTGGAATTGTTTAAAGAAATAATGTTTCTAAGGAAAATATTTCGCTATTAATGGGTTTTTTGTATGGGTATAAGTTTTATTTGAATTCTAATGTCTTGTCTATGCATTGGAAGTGCTTTTTTTAATTAATTTTTTTTATTTATTGATTTCTACTCAAGTTAGCCTGAGTTTTATCAAGGTTTCAACCCGCTTTTACAAAACTTCTCTTTTCACTTCAAATCCAGACCGCTGTCAAATCTCTTGGGCTTATCATAAAAAGGTGCCGAGGATTGCCCCTTCATCCTGCTCACTTTGATGGCTCACAGTTTGTCTGGGCCATACTTGGCATTTGCGGCTGGTTTATCTGTTGGAATGCCAGTTCTATTAGTTTAACCATCGCCACCGTCCATGTAGTCGTTTCGCCAGAGATCAATCTGTTCCACAGGTCGTCTGGTTGTATCATCCATGGATTTGTTATCAGCGGTAGGAGGTATGTGCTTCTGTTTTGTTTAGTTTGCGAACAGTCCATCACCAGATGTTTCAGGGTTTCTACCACTGGTTCCTTTTTACATAGGCAACATCGCTCGCGGATCCTCGAATAGTTGTAATCTCTTGAGTTAGCAGTAGGTTTAATCTAGCTTTCATGAACAGATTTCTCAATCTTTTGTCTGAGAATTTTGCACAGTAGTTTTGCGGTTTTTTCAGCTTATTGAAAGTAGGCGACAGATGCGTTAGAAGTTTATTCCCCACCGCTTTCTCAATTGTCAGGATCCAATCCAAATCCTCCATTTTTTGTTTGATGCGATCAGGATTTTCCTTTAGCTCTTTTTCTGTGCAGGCTATTTGAGATAGGTCATCTTTTCTGGTTTTTACCCATTTCTTTAGGGTTCGCATTTTCCTATTTCAATTTCTTCCTTAATGATGTTATACATGCGTAGTGTGTCAGCCATGATTATTTTCCTGTATAGTCTCATGTCACTTTGGTCGACCATAGACGCTAGTGACACAAAGCCCAGTTCTCGCCTGATGGCCGGCATGGTGGTCGACTTTGGGAGGCCTAACACTGCCTTCCAAACTTGTCCCTCCAAATTGTTCCAGAGCGGACGTGTGATGTATAGTGAGGCTTCCATTCCATATACAAGAGATGGGACTACTTTTGTCTTATAAAATTTTATCGGTGGAATTAGTGAAAACTTCCCAAACTTGTTATCTACTGCTCTTGTGTGAGAAGTTAGGCATTTGGCTTTCTCCCACAGTGGATCTTGCATTGATTGTCGGTTCCTGAGCTGTCAATCTGAACTCCAAGATATTTGATGTTCTTTACGATTTCAATTTTGGTGCTCTCAAGAAACCAGTTCTGTTATTTCTTTGGTTTAGTTGGTACTTTCTCGATTGCCAGAATTTTGGTTTTAGTTTTGTTTATCTCAAGCTGGTTCTCCTTGATATATTTCTCCAGGTTTGATAGTTTTTGTTGCAACCCAACTTTTGTCTGGTCTATTAGAATAACGTCATCGGCATACTAGAGTCTTGGTATCTCTGTTTTACTAATTTTTGGAGGGAAGGCCCTTATTTTTCTTTCTGAGTGCTGGTAATCTCCTAGGAATGCAATGATTAAGGCCGGGGCCAAGGGACATCCCTGCTTGACTCCTCTGTTCACTGTGATCTCCTCTGATAGGGTGCCCTGCTGGTTTAGCTTGACTCTGATTTTCGTCTGAGAGTGTAGGGCTTTTATCGGTTCATGCACCTTTTTTGGACAGTTCGAGCTATGTAGTTTCAACCACAATTTGTTCCAGTCAATCCTGTCAAAAGCTTTCGAAAGGTCCACGAAAGCCAGATACACCTTTCGTGCTCCTTCCTTTACTGTAGCTTTCAGGGTGTTTATTAACATGATGTTGATCGCTGTACTGCCGTTTTTTTGAAAGCCCGTTTGGAGATTGTCTGTTGAAGGGCCATTTTTTTCCCATGTTCTAAAATGGTCAAGCAGGTGGGTTGCGTACATTTTCCCTATTATGTCCTGTGAGGCTATCGGCCTATAATTTTCGGGTTCTTTTCGGCATCCTTTAATGTAGACTGAGACTATGACTGCTTTCTGCCATGTTTCCGGAATCAGTTTTTTCTTGCCACATTCTGCAAAGATCATGCTGATCACTTCCGACCATTCTTTTGGAAACCGTTTAAGATCCACGTTCGTCAGTCCATCCAGGCCCGGGGCTCTGGATGTTTTCAACTTCCCGATTGTGGTTTCAATGTCAGCAGGGTTTGATACGTCCACCCAAGTTGTGTTTGACGCTTGCTTCGTCCCGGCCATGTCAGAGTTCGGGCCATCGAATTCCGTCAATAGATAGTTTATCCACCTGGCTTCTGAGACGGCATTGCACTGCATTGTACTTGATGTACTATTTATAGTTTTTATTAGTGCCCAAAATTCACTTGATTTTTTTGTTTGTATTTTTCTCATCATATCTTCAGCGTCATTTTGGTATTGTGCTGCTCTATGGTGTTTTCGCCAGCTGTTGTACTTTTTCACTTCTAGTTGCCACTTCTCCCAATCTTCCTGGTCATTTGTTTTCTTGGCTATTCTTCTCAGTCTTCTCCCTATTTTTCTTTTGTCGACCACTGCTTTATCATAAGTGTGCGTTGTGTGGTCTGATTCCTTGTTTTTTCTTGTCCCTTGCATTTGGTATGCCAGTAATAAAGGCAAATAGTCAGGTCTCTCGTCGATTTTGTTTGCCGAATTTCTGGCAACTCTTTGATCCCACAACATTTTGATTTTCTGAATGTCCGCTTCTGTTATCCGGAGTCTTGTTTGTTGGATGTTCGTTTCCGTGACCATTTCATACGTCCTTTTTTCTGGCCTTCTACCTTGCCATGTACAGATCAATAGGTTATGGTCACTGTGTTGCGTTTTTTGCACCTTGAAGCTCATAATATTTGGTGTGAGACCATCGGAGCTGAATATATAATCTAGTGTTGCTTTCGAGGAATTACGTTCCCAAATCGGGATATTTTCTTGCTCTGGGAACAGCGAGGCTATGTTTTGTATGTTTCTCAATCTAATAACTTTGGACCATGCCTTTCCTCGCTCTATAGCTGATTCCGTTCCCCCAGGCCGCTGGACGTCACCCAAATTCGCCCCCGCTGTCTCTTCGCATTTGGCATTGAAATCTCCACATAAGATGATTTCAATTTTGTCAAATTCTTCATACAGCTGATCAATCGTGGCGCCCATATTGGCGCAAAAAGTTTTTGTGGACATGCATTGAGGGTTTCAATAGCAATTTATTATTACTAGACAATTTGGGTGGTTGTTCTGCTTCTTCACATTAGAATGTAACCATGTTGTCAGAATAACAAGCATTTCAGATGCCTCTTTCCACTTTCTTGGTTCCGTTAGGGCCAGGCCCGTTTTAATTGCAGTTAGGAGACTAGACAATGGTCTGCCTAGAAGGCCTTTCACTGCTGGCGATATTTCCACGGTATAGCCGTCGAGTGTGGGTTGGTCCAACAACCAAGTTTCTTGCAGGCAGACTATGTCATAGAGCCCCCGATGTACATCTCTTACTGTCGTTAGGTGAGCATGGCCTCTCGTATTCCAAGATCTCAAACTATATTTTTAGTTTTCGGGTCGCTCCGCTCCTATTTTTGTTTCTTTGGCATGGAGGCAGGCTGACCCCGGTCGTTGCTATTTAGCGCTGTTTTTGCTCCAGGTTGATGTCAGCCACTTCCATGGGCCTTTATATTCAGTTGACTCTGTCATTTTTGCTGGATGGTTCATCTTTGGATTTTTCTTTTCCTCTTGGGATTTCGAGCCAGCCCCTGATTTCCTCCGTGGCTCTTGGTGCTCCTCTCTTTGACTTCTTGCTGCGTCGTGTCCATGATCAGGATACTCCCTGTTATTGTCTCTCTGTCGTAGATTGTATTTCTGTTCATCTCTCCCAATTGTGACGCTATGCCATTTTCCGTTGCCACGGATATAGTGGTTTCCCCTCTGGGTTCTTGTTTCTCCTGGGAATTTTTCCAGCGATTCTGACGGTACAGCTCCTCAGTTTTGGAATGCTTTTGGTATTTACTCCTGTCTTTCTCTTCTGTCTCTTGATCAGTTGGTTCCCCTCATCATTTTTATTTCAGTCAAACGAAAGCCCATTTGTTCAATTTCTTCGTATGCGCGCTCATCGATGTATTTGATTCCAGCAGATTTTAAGTGAAGATATGCTTTGGCCCTCTTTTCACTATGGTAGGGTTCCACTAATTTGAAGTCCTCCGTTCTGATTTTCTTCAGCGTTTTCATATTCTTTGTTATTTGCAGTACTGTTGATCGATTTAGTATTCTGAAATCTTCATCTATTCCCATTTGTTCTAACTTGAATACTCGTATCTCATCTTTTGATTTTTTTGCTTTTCAGCGTCCTCTCTTTGTGATCGATGCTTCTGTGGACTCCATCTAGAACTGATTTCTTTGCTTTTCACCTTGTTGGCCTCCTCACTATGATGTCGTTTGGTTTTATATTGGGAGTCGCTTTTCTCCGGCAAAGTTGTACTGCTACGGTCATTATGGTGATGTGCCTCTTCGACAGCTTTCCCTGCGACATTTGGACCTTTTATATCGTTGGTGCGCTTACTGCTTCTATTTCTCTCTCTGTCGCCATCCTTTCCCTCAATCAGATCATTTTCTAGATGTAGTGACATGTTCATTAGGTCAGAATTGCTCAAAAAGTCCTCTGCAGTTCTAGGCGATCTATTTATGCCGTTTTCTGCAAGCCGTTTGCTGGGCTCGTCTTGTTTCTCCGTTCTTTGAGGCCCCGTAGGATTGTGAATTTTTACAAGTGGCTCGAAAATCGTCTTTGGATCTTTCTTTGGCTTACTGCTTGCCTCTATCTGAAGTGTTTTCGTTTGGTGGTCTTTTTTTTTATTTGAAAATTGATTATCATCATTTTTCCCAACTAAGGGTGTTGACATGATTTTTTCATTGCCCTTTGACTGAGTCTGCGCATCTTGAACTTTCGGCTTCAGAATGGACGTTGATGGCGTTAGTTTACTATTTACTGCTTCCATGATTTCGATCTTTCTTTCCAAGGATTAAATTTTCCTTTCCCAATTGGTTTGCAAATTACTTGCTCTGTCTTCAACCGCTGTTATGTAGCTTTCCACATGCAACATTTTTGCTATCATGTTTGTTAGAATTGCGGTGTTATCTTGAACCTCCTCTTTTATGGCTTCATACAATTTACAGAACGGTGCTAGCACAATAGTCATGGCGGACATGATTGCTATCATGTCTGGTTTCTTATTTGGTGATTATTTTTGCGTGGATGCTGCAATGTCACTTAGCCGTCTGTTCTTCGGTGATACTTGAGTTTTTTCTGGCCTCCTCATTGCGGCTGGAGAACCCATAATTGAACATTCTGATGATGGTCTTTGATCTCGATCTGTTGGTGCTAGGCCCCCAGATGGCCCTTTGTTCATGCGCAGATTGTCCCAATTGGTTTTTGTCTCATCCATTTTTTTTGTTGGTGTCATTGTTATCCGACCCGTAGTCAAATGTGGCTTGGTCCAGGCCGGACGATGCTCTCTTTCGGCCTGTATATTGGCCTGTTTTTTTGCCTCCAAGGTCGTTTGCTCGGCCTGCTCTGTCTCCTGGTTTAGCCCGTCCACCATTCTTTCTGTTTCTACTAAATTCGTCGTAGCCCCTTTCTTTAGTTGATGGGTTTGCACATTGTATGCTTTAAATCTGAGATCACCCCTTATGTCTACTTTGTTAGTACACCTTTTCCCTGCCTCCTTCGGATCTTCTTTGTTTTTACTCACTTCGTTATTGCTGGTATTTATCTTTCCTTGGGGTCTGAGATCTTCAACCTCTCGTTTGTCTTTTAATGTGCAAGCCAGTTACATTTTCCTCTGCTTTTGGGCAGGTGGAGTTTCTAGTACCACTTCTAGCATCTCTGCGTCGGATACTTCTGTTTCTGTGGTTTGCTTTCTTTTATGTTGTTGTGTGAAAAATGCCTTAAAGGGGCATGACAGCAACGGGTTTGGCAGCCCTTTTGACGTCTGGCCCCGTCTTTTGCTCACCTTTTTTTCCTTCTGTTCTGTGGTTGGCAGTTTGTTAGATGCTCTCATACTCCTCAGATTTTTTGTCCCTTGTTTCGTTGGTTTAGCTGCCATTTTTGTTTTATCTATTTATTTATTTATTTATTTTCTCTATGAAAGCTGTCTTCATTTGTTCTCCGTCCGTCTCCTTATTTGAATCATCCGGCTCACCTGCCGTTTTACTTTAAATGTCGGTGTCCACCTCATCAGATTCAGCGTCCTTTTCGCTGTCCGTGTCCCTCTCACTAGAACTGATCTCTATGCTGGTCTTGGGATCATTTGATAGTCGTTTTCCATTTATTAGACGGTTCCCCTGCCCTGACGGGTTGTCACATTGGTCTCTGTTGTTTTCGTGTACCATTGCTTTTATTTGGATTTTGTTTTGCATGGTTTCTGTTTTTTCTGATATATTGTCCAGATTTGTTGTTTCTCTGTGTCCTTTTCTATTTTGTTGTTCTCCCGCATCAGTGGTCGGGGAGTTTTCCGGGTTTTTGCCTGCTTTTTCTGCCCCCTCTGCCCCCTCTGTGGTCGGTACCTGGGCGGGACTTGGGATTTCAATATTTCTGTCTGGAATCGCTGGCAAGATCGTGTCATACTCTAGTTCTTGTTCCTCGTTTCCCTGATCCGCGTCGGTATTTCTTGCGCACTCGCCCCCACCGCTGGGATTCCTCTTGGAGTCCGGCGGTGTCCGTCCTCTGACCGCGCTCGCTCGAACTCCACTCACGCTTCCGGTGGATGGCGGACTACAACCAGCGGCGGGGGTAGAGGTAGGCGGACCTCTTGTCTCCTCACGCCGCCTCTCTTCGTGAGCCTCCTCCGTGAGCTTCCTCCGTGCTCACCGGGGCCACTGGGGCCACTGGATCCTCCATTGCCAATTGCAACACTGGCGTTGGTGCCAGTACAGACGTTGTTTCTCGCGGCTCAGGTCGGGTAACACTTTCCTTAAAGAGTCCATGATTTTGCACCTGTTAATGTATTTCTTTTGCCGCACCAGCCCAGGGACCAGAGCTTATCGGGTTCGAGTGTTTGGTCACGTCTATAGATGTTTGTTGGGGTCTTGGGACAGACCCAGTATCAGTCTTTCTCCTCTCCCTTTTTCCTAGGGCCATTACTCGTGCTCGCTTTGATGTTACTTTTAACAGTCGCACATCCGGATCCATGCGGCTCCGGCTCCGCGTCTGCAGCGGACTGCTGCAGACTGGCTCTCCACCTCGGCCCACCAGCTCCGCTCACCACTCCGCGGTGTGTTGGTGCAAATATAGGTACTTCCTGCACAACGATGTGGATAGGCTGCTAACTGCTGCAGCCTGGCTCTCCACCTCGGCTCACCAGCTCCGCTCACCGCTCCGCGGTGTGTTGGTGCAAATATAGGTACTTCCTGTACAAAGATTTGGATAGGCTGGTAACTGCTGCAGACTGGCTCTCCACCTCGGCTCACCCGCTCCGCTTTAAAAGTTGGGCATTTTATGAATGATTGTATATTAATAATGTATGAAATTTGTATAGTTTTTTGAAACTAAAACACATTAAAAATGTAATATAAATTAAATTCTGTATAATACAAGGTTCAGTCTTCAAACTGAAAACATAATTAGGCATATGCGACCATTCTTTAAGGTAGATTTGTAAACCTAAAGTATTGGATGTAATTGTATTCCCATGTAATCTCAATGAGGCAACTTCCGTCTTCCCTCGGGAAACACGTTGGTCACATGCAACCTTCCTTTGATGCAGTGTTCACTTCTAACTCTTGTAACTCTTGTAAAGCGTTAATGTCAGGTTTTCGGAATAGATTCCGTAAGCATTCCTTCTCCATTCAGGCAATACGAAAGAATTCAACAATGGTTGTAACAGCTTTTACTTAACTTCTTACACAAACACTGCAGCTTTCACAATAAGCGCAAAGGCTACATTTCCATTGTTAACAGTCTGCTTAAGAGTAACTTCAACTCGCTTTTAACTATATGCAAGCCTATTTGGAGCTGTTTACAGTTACTGACAAGGCGTTTGAGTGAATCTGAACACTGTGCTTCTCTCACCGGCTTCAGGGACACTGCGGTTGCGGGTTGCTTTGCTTCCCCGACTTCCTCGACTACTGCTAATACTTCGGGCTCACTTGGGACCCACACCCTTCTCTAGCATGGGTGTCTGCGGTCTGGCCACCTTAATTGGGAGTCTCTTCCACTTCCGAGACCCTTGGCTCGCCTTCTGCCTCTGGCCTTGGGCTCCTGCATGCTTTTGTCTCTGAAATCCCAGCAACTCGCCTCATATGAGGAAAACTTCTCTTTCAGTACGTCTTTCTCTGCGCAGCCTCTGCAATACAGATTTTGGGAACACAGGACGCTCTCAGAACTGTCAGGTGAACTCTGCTATCTCCAAGTTCGGTATCCCTTCTGTGCTCCCACTTCCTTGTGAATTGCCAGCCTCGTGCTTCTCTTCTGCTACTACTACTGCAAGCCTTCCAAATCCTGCTCCAGCTCCTTCCTTCTCTACTTTCCTGATGGGGCCTTTTATGCCTTACAGGTTTGACAATTGGCTTCAGGTGTGAGCCATTAGTTTCAATTGCCTGACTCCAGCCATGGGTATTAGGCTTAATTGCCTGACCAATGCATCTATATGCCTCTTCAGCTCTCTTCCTCATCTCAGTCCTTTTCGTATTCTGGGACATGTAGTTTGCTTGACCAAAGTTAACTTTTTCCACTTCTTTAGTTTGGCAAAAAGCCATTAAAAGGGTGGGATCATGTTGAAAGTTAAAGTAGCGTTTATCCCAGTCTTCCTGGTCTGTTTCCCCCCATGAGATCCCCCCACATTACAACACCCCCAGGGTCAGAACCAGGAAGCGCCTGCCTTTCACTGGCCACATGAGGAGGGTCCCTGACCAGGTTTCTGGGGAAGATCCTATCAGACTCTTCACAGGAGGGAGTCCCCACTGAGAAGGCACGGACACTCGGTTTTCTGTGCGGTGTGGCAGAGTCGCAGCACCTGAAGATATGAGCTCTCTTGCCCAGGGCATCTCACAGGCGCATGGTGGTAAGGTGGACTGGCCCTGGAGTGCTCGTGCCTATGCAAAGCAGCAAAGACATGGGTGCAGCTATGTTGGAGCGTGAAAGACCAGTTCTCCCTCAGAAGAGAGGAGTGGGATAATGACAACCTGGGCTGCAGCGGTGGTAAGCGTGGTTTGATACATGCCCACAATTAGTTTGAATGGAGGTGGTCCCCAAGTAAGGGTGTCGACGGGGATAAACTTTCTATGGAGTTAATGTGTATTGCCATATAAATGTTGAGTTGTATGTGATCAGATTAGTGCCACTCATACCTGAGGAGTATCTGGGGAGGGGGATTAGGCAAGTCATTTAGGCAATTAATTGTGGTTGTGGAGTGTGGCAAGAGGCCTGCCATATGCCCCACATGTAGATTGGGTTCCCCTAAGGGCTATTTTCTAGCTCCTAATCTAGGGGGTAGCTAGTAAAAGAGTAAACACATAGAGTGAGGCTGTGCACTGGGAGCTTGCTTTGGGGGTGTTTTTGTGACTCCTTTGAGGGAGGGGCAGGCAGAGTGATCAGGGTTCTACCCAGTAAATCTAAACACAATGTACCCAGGTGTGGAAAGTGTACAGGACATTTTTTCGCTTGCCAAAAAGAGTCTATGTATTCATGGTTCTATGTTTTTACTAGAATAGTCCCCCTTTGGGGGCACAGATACTATTCCTGCCTTATTTGGTAGATTATTAGGAACTCAGGCGGTAGCCCACCTCATTGCAAGTATTTAAATAAGTTAACGCAAGGTGCCTAAGGTGACTTCATCCGCACAGCTGTTGTGGGAAGTGGCGGGCTGAGGAAAGCAGTGGTGCCTCCCCTGTGCGGGGGTAGTCGCCAATGCTGCCAAAGGCAAAAGAGACTCAGGCTGCACACAACTAGCATGCATGGTACAAAAGTGCATATCTTGAATTTCACTGATACAGCTGGCAGAGGCACAGGGAGTAACTCCACTGACAATTCTTGGTGCTCTGATACTACTGCAGTGGTGATTTGTCTTAGTGAAAGAGTAGATACATGTAACATAATGTTTTACTGTTCTGTAGGTCGACAAGAGCAATCGTATATGGGAAGCCATTCATGTCAAAATTACAGTGTCATATGCATTCCATTGCATCTCGTACTCACTTCAATGTGTGTTCTATTCATTTCAATGGGGGTCCTATTCATTCCAATGTATGTCTTATTCGTTGAATTTCAATGTATGCCATACTCATTTCAATGCATGTCATACTCATTTCAATACATGTCATAGTCATCTCAATACATGTTATAGTCATCTCAATGCACGCCTTACTCATTTCAATGCAGGTTGTATTCATTTCAATTTGTCACATTTGTAAAGGTGTAATTTTTAGGTGAACGGCTTCCCATAGTTGTGTGTAATTGTTACACGCAGGAATGAGATGGCAGTATTATTTTTCAGATCCAAGTCTCACTTCCATTTAAAAAAGAAATGTAGGCATTTTAGTAATTTTATTATTTATTTATTTATTTGCATTAAAATTGAAACCATTTTTTAGCAATGCCAAAAACGTATCCAGAGTCCTCCATGGAATAACAAAGAAAAACAGAAACAAGAAAGACTAAAGAACAGTGATGAATAAAAGAACATAATCAAGTGACGTGAAAATGATAGTGCTACACTAATCTAAAAGCAATTAACAATGCAGTTTGGGCAGTTTTAGCATTTACAGTCTCAAAACAAATGAGTAATGATAATGCAGGACTCACTCATGCGGCAAGTCTTCCAGTGAAGTTCCTTTATTTTCATCGCTCTTATACATACATTTTAGGCAGTGATAGGAGTGTACCAAAAAAGTAGTGGACATGGGATTCCGGCCGGGGACAGAGTAAGAAGGAATTGAGCAACGTGCAAGACATTTTTGAACGGTTGCAGTCATGCTGCTTGACAGCCAATTGAGTTGAAACAGATTTAATTTCAGCTATAACCGATATCCAATGCTAAAATGGAGAAGTGTGCTTTAACTTCACAAAGAACAGTTCCAGAATGGTGGAAATGGTTGCCAAAAGTAGTGGAGCTGTTAACAGTAAAAAATAAAAGTAGCGGAACACTGCTCCCGACCGTTCCCGCTCACTTCGACCACTGATCTAGGCCGATAAGAATATGGAGACCTAGCAGCTCCCACCACCCAGGTCACCAGCTCCAACCTACGCTCTCTGGAACCCTAGGCAGGGGACACTGACCTCATCACTGCATGACATCACTCAGTCACAGCACAGGCACACCAACAGGAATACAAAGGACGTAAGGAGAATAGCACATGAACATATATTAATCTCAGAAAAAGTAAATGCTTAAAAAAACACTAAATGGTTAAGGACATTGTTGAATACCTTTGTTCTCAATATGAAAGGTAATATTCTCCATTATGTTTAATAAAATAATTAATTTATATCTAATGTGATTAGTTAATACAAGCATTTCACATACATTTGAACATATAAATATAACTTATTTTCTAATATTCACATACAAATAATGTGTCGCATATACAGAACTCAAATTGAGATTGATCCTAAAACCTTAATTCTTACTCATTTAGTAAAAACAATTCATAAAACCGATATATATATTTCATCCCTCATTTAACAATTCATTAATCACTTACATATTTTTGAAACCTCCAACCACACATTATATAAAGCCCATGTTCGGTGGCATATATTGTGTATTGATGCAGCGCTTCCAAAAGTGCTCACTTTGTATTGTATCATATTCCTGGACAAATCCCGGGAGGATAGCTCAGCAGCAACATGCTCGCCTTGGAAGAAAAACAACACGGAGCAACACAGGTTCGATCCCCGGGTCCAGCTTAGAAACCTCTAGGTATTAAGCGCCTTATAGATAACATATCATATCTCCCCAGTAGACACATATAAAGCGGCCCCAAGGTTCTGCATTCTGTAAACCCATGATGCGCAGTTTCCGTCATATTGTCCAGTTTGCATAATCTAGAGTACCCCTTAGTCTCTCGAATTCGGACAGACCTCCCCACCCCTTGGTCTTCCCCTTGCCCCTCATTTTTATCTGTGTCTTGTGCCACCCCCATAAGTAGGTGGTTCTGTTGCTTGGGCATTGATGATTTTGAATTTGCAATTGATTAAAAGTCTGGTAGGTTAAAAGTTTTTAATCTACTCTGGCACTGTGTTACAAAATCAAAAATAACATTTTAATAAAATAAATATATTTATACACACACGCTGGTTAAGAGAAGTGTTTTGTTGAATTCAATCAACGTAATTTTAATGCAATTTGTTGGATGTTTTTGTAAACCTCTATTTAAAATGACAGGGGGTTTCACTCTCTTGCTTTAAAAAAATTAAATTCAGCACATTTAGTAAATATTAGAGTACATCCCAGAATGGGTGGCGTAGATGCATGGTTTGATAGAGAACCCGGCATCAGGTAAGGCAGGTAGAGCCCAGAATGGGGCTTTCTAGAGGGGAGCACCTTTTGCTCGCTGGGTGGCATACATTCTAGCCATGTTAGAGAAGCCGGCATCCGGAAAGGTAGGTAGAGCCCAGAATGGAACTTGCTAGAGGGGAGCACCTTTCCCTGGGTATGATATATGATATGATATTTTATTTATATCGCGCTCATACACAAGTGTTTCAGAGCGCCACCAGGCAAAGGGAGGGGAACAAGGGAGAACAAAAATAACGATCTTACTAGGCCCAGTGACATTAAGAACGCGCAAGTGCATGGAAAATGGAAAAGGGGGAAAGTGCGTGGAAGGGGAAGAAGTGGAAAGTGCGGAACAGAGGGCAGAACAAAATAAATAATAAGTAAAATAAATAAATAAGGCGATAAGCAGTGGTAGTGCAGCCAGCAAGTGGCAAGTGCATGATTAGTCAGATAGGGTGTATCTGATAAGTGCAGAAGAAGAATGGGGGATTGTGTGGGTACAGATACAGATCCCAGTGCAAAGGGTGGTCCGGAGGCAGTGCAGGAGGGAGGCAGGGTGAGCAGGTACTTGGGCCCGAAGGACAGAGAGTGGCCATGTGCACAGTGCCGAGAGAGAGAAGCAGATCAGCAGGGGAGAAGAGGGGCAAAGGCAGAAGCGAAGAGGAAGGTCTTGAGGTGCTTCCGGAACCGGAGATGGTTCTCCTCAAGTTTCAAGGTGGCTGGGAGGCTGTTCCAAAGGGAGGCCCGAGCTGAAGACAGATCTGCCCCCAGCTTGTTGCTTTGAAAAACGACTGGCCCTGAGGGAGTTAGAAGTAGAGGAGCGAAGGGCTCAAGAGGGGAAGGATTTACAGAGGGATAGTTGAAGGTATTTTGGACCCAGGCCCCAGAAAGCCATCTGGACAATGCACAGGGTTTTATATGTAATCCTTGCATCCACTGGGAGCCAATGAAGGGATTTCAGAGCTGGAGAGATACGATCCTAGGGCTTGAGGGCAAGGACAAGTCTCACAGTCCTGTTCTGGAATAGTAGTAAAGGGCGAAGAGTGGAGGCAGGTAGATTTAGAAAGAGGCTGTTACAGTTGTCCAACCTAGAGAGAACCAGAGCTTAGGAGACAGTGAGCTTTTGAGGGAAGGAGAGGAAAGGCAGAGTACCTCTGAGGAGGTGCAGTAAGAAGTTTGACTTTTTAGAGACGTCAGAGATGTGTGCGGAGAAGGAAAGTGTGGAGTCAAAGATGACTCTGAGATTCTTAGCCTCGCAGGTAGGGCTAGGAGGAGGGCCAAGGGAGGCCGGCCAGAGAGTGAGGGGAAAGATTGGTGAGGGTGTACCAATGAGGAGGATCTCAGTCCTGTTGGCATTTAGACAAAGATCGTTGGCGGCACACCAATTTTGAATGGCGATTTGGAAATCGGAGATGAGGGAAGGAGAGGAGGTGCCTGAGGGCAGCCTGAAAATGAGTTGGGTGTCATCAGCATAGGACTGGAAGTTTGAGCAGAAAATGGAAATGCAGTAGGCGAGAGTTGCCAGGTATTGGGCGAAAATCCAGGCTGAGAGGTTAGACCCCTGGGGAACACCACAGGTAGAGAGGGAGATAGAGGATAGGAAGGACCCAAGTTTTACCTGGAAGGGTTGATCAGAAAGGAAAGAGGTCAACCAGGCCAGAGCCTGATCGGTGATACCCAGGTTGTCACGGAGACGATTGAGCAGGATGGTATGGTTGATCGTGTCAAAAGCAGAGGAGAGATCAAGTAGGATGAGGACAGAGGGAATGTCAGAGTCGTGGTTGGACAGCAGGTCTTCACGGGTGTTCAGGAGAGCAGTTTCCATGCTTCTGGCAGCTTTGAATCCAGATTGGTGGTCATGGAGAGAGCCAACAGAGTCAGAATGAAGGTTAAGCTGGGATATGGCCAGCTTTTCCAGGAGCAGTGGCATACATTGTAGACATGTTAGAGAAGCCGGCACCAGGAAAGGTAGGTAGATCCCAGTATGCGCCTTGCTCTAGAGGTGTACCTTTCCCTGGGTGGCATACATTCTAGGCATGTTAAAGAAGCAGGCATCAGGAAAGGTAGGTAGATCCAAGTATGCTCCTTGCTCTAGAGGAGTACCTTTCCCTGGGTGGCGTACATTCTAGGCATCTTAGAGAAGCCGGCATCAGGAAAGGTAGGTAGATCCCAAGCATGAGCCTTGCTCTAGAGGAGCACCTTTCCCTTGTTGGCATACACTCTAGGCATGTTAAAGAAATCGGCATCAGGGAAGGTAGGTAGAGCCCAGAATGAGGATTGCTAGAGGGGAGCACCCTTTCCTGGGTGGTGTACATTATAGACATGTTAGAGAGGCCGGCATCAGGAAAGGTAGGTAGATCCAAGTATGCTCCTTGCTCTAGAGGAGTACCTTTCCCTGGGTGGCGTACATTCTAGGCATCTTAGAGAAGCCGGCATCAGGAAAGGTAGGTAGATCCCAAGCATGAGCCTTGCTCTAGAGGAGCACCTTTCCCTTGTTGGCATACACTCTAGGCATGTTAAAGAAATCGGCATCAGGGAAGGTAGGTAGAGCCCAGAATGAGGATTGCTAGAGGGGAGCACCCTTTCCTGGGTGGTGTACATTATAGACATGTTAGAGAGGCCGGCATCAGGAAAGGTAGGTAGATCCCAGTGTGCGCTTTGCTCTAGAGGAGTACCTTTCCCTGGGTGGCGTACATTCTAGGCATGTTAGAGAAGCTGGCATCAGGAAAGGTATGTAGATCCCAGTATGGGGCCTGTTAAATAGGAAACCCTTTCCCAGGGTGGCATATATGCATGGCATGTTAGAGTAGCCAGCACCAGGAAAGGTAGGTAGAGCCCAGAATGGGGATTGCTAGAGGGGAGCACCTTTCCCTGTGTGGAATACATTCTAGGCATGTTAGAGAAGCCGGCATCAGGAATGGTAGGTAGATCGTAGTATGCGCCTTGCGCTAGAGGAGTACCTTTCCCTGGGTGGCGTACATTCTAGGCATGTTAGAGTAGCCGGCATCAGGAAAGGTAGGTAGATTCCAGAATGGGGCTTACTAGAGGGGAGCACCTTTCCCTGGGTGGTATATATTCTAGGCATGTTAGAGAAGCCAGCATCAGGAAAGGTAGGTAGATCCCAGCATGCGCCTTGCTGTAGAGGAGTACCTTTCCCTGGGTTGCGTACATTCTAGGCATATTAGATAAGCCGGCATCAGGAAAGGTAGTTCGATTCCAGAATGGGTCTTGCTAGAGGGAAGCACCTTTCCCTGCGTGGCATACATTCAAGGTATGTTAGAGAAGCCAGCATCAGGAAAGTTAGGTAGATCCCAGTATGTGCCTTGCTCTAGAAGAGTACCTTTCCCTGGGTGGTGTGAATTCTAGGCATCTTAGAGAAGCTGTCATCAGGAAAGGTAGGTAGAGCCCAGAATAGGGCTTGCTAGAGGGGAGCACCTTTCCCTGGGTGGCGTACACTCTCGGCATGTTAGAGAAGCCGGCATGAGGAAAGGTAGGCAAGGCCCTGTAGGGGGCTTGTCAGAGAGTAACACCTTTCCCTGGGTGGCATAGATGCATGGTATGTTACAGAAGCCAGCATTTGGAAAGGTAGGTAGAGCCCAGAGTGGGGCTTGTCAGAGAGTAACACCTTTCCCTGGGTGGCATAGATGCATGGTATGTTACAGAAGCCGGCATTTGGAAAGGTAGGTAGAGCCCAGAGTGGGGCTTGTCAGAGAGTAACACCTTTCCCTGGGTGGCATAGATGCATGGCATGTTACAGAAGCCGGCATTTGGAAAGGTAGGTAGAGCCCACTGTGGGGCTTGTCAGAGAGGAGCACCTTTCCCTCGGTGACGTAGATGCATGGTATGTTACAGAAGCCGTCATTAGGAAAGGTAGGTAGAGCCCACTGTGGGGCTTGTGAGAGAGAGGAGCACCTTTCCCTGGGTGGCGTACGTACATGAGGTGTTCGAGAATGCGGCATCAGGAAAGGTAGATGGGTGGCGTAGATGCATGACATGCTAGAGAAGCCATCATCAGGAAAGGTAGGTAGAGCCCAGTGTGGGGCTTGTCAGAGAGGAGCACCTTCCCCTGGGTTTCATACATACATGTGGTGTTCGAGAACGCTGCATCGGGAAAGGTAGATCGGATTTGCTGCCTTGTAGACCCTTAAGGGTTTGGATAGACCGCTGGAGAGCCCTTGTAAATGGGTGGTGAGAGGTCCTGGTAGCTGGGTGATGGGAACTCCTCGTAGGGAGGTGGTGGTGTCAGCGGGTATTCAGTTACTGCCGGTGGTTGATAGAAAGGCTCCTGAAAGCCAGGTGTTGCAGGCGAAGGGCAGCGAGGTGATTGCTGGTAAGGCGGGTACGCAACAGATGTCTGTGACTGCTGTACTGGACATGGAGAGGGTTGTGCTGTTGAGCTACAGGCACAGCCTGCAGAGAAATAAAGAGAAATTAGCATGTTGTGAGACACAGTGGCTAATATGAGGATTAATCATGATGACATGTTTTTAAGGAAATCATTTTTTGGGGAAAATTGTTATTAGAAGTAATTAGGACACCTGAATTCAAATGCATTGAAACTTTATGGTCATTGACTAATTCATAATTTCAAAATAAATTAAAAAAACATCAAACAGAATTATGAAAAAAACAAAAACAGTAGTCCTATAAGTAAAACATGTATTTCTTGTTATTTCTGTTTGTGTTCATATAATTTATTTTGCTATTAATATAAGTAACATCACTAATAATGGTTTTACTAAAAATGTCACAATAATACATAATTTTAAAAGAAATATTACAAAGATAAGGAAAGCATTATAGTTGTAATTTAATTAAAATCATTAAAACATATTAAAACATACACCCATTTTTTAATTGCTCCAAAATAAAGGTGGTTTTTGGGGATTAGAGGATTGCAAAATAAAAAGTATTACTACTGAAAGAAATTGAGAACGAAACACGAAAAACAAAAAGGTACAAAAAGGTACAATACAGATAAGTAAAAACCAAAAGACTTCGGCATAACAGTATTCTTCATAACCGTTTCTTTACAATACTTCCAGCAATGTCAAAGACACATTTGTCAAAGAGTTAATCACAAACAATTCATCAGATGTAAAATTCCTAAAAGAATAAATCTTCATATTTCCACTGCATCGTAACATTCTCATCACAGTCTTTACTAATTGATGGACTATCAAACATGGTCATACTTTTACTTTTAGAACTACATATATAGATGATTGTATTCTAAAGAAATCCCATCCCAGACCATAAAGTGTTGTTACCATGACACACAATCCTTTCGTACCAAATCAGTGCATACTGAGATTGGGAAAATCACAATACAGTCCCAGCTGGCACCAAGGTTGGGTCTGAGTCTGATGACTTTTTTGGGCTATTAACAAATCCATTACCACCTCATGCTGATCATGTGTCCCACCTCTAACTAATTAAGGAGATAGCAAGCAGCTCATGCTCCCTGGCCGATGCATACAATCAAATTACAGAGACCACTTCTTGCCCACCGTATTGGCGCGCTCTGTCCCAACTTCCAGTGCTATGCAGATGACATCCAGCTCATTTTCAGGCTACCCTCAGCCACCTCTTCTCCCTCTCTCATCTCTGACTGTCTGTCTGCTATCCAGGAGTGGTGTTCCGCCAATGATCTCTGCCTTAATGCCAGTAAGACTGAGATTCTCCTCATTGGCACACCCGCTCCCTCCTTTCCTCTCACTCTCTGGCCAGCCTCTCTTGGCCCTCTTCCTGCTCCCACCTGTGAGGCTAAAAACCTCAGGGTCATCTTCGACTCCACACTCTCCTTCTCTCCTCACATCTCTGACGTCTCTAAGAAGTCACACTACCAGCTGCACCTCCTAAGAGGTATTCTTCCTTTCCTATCCATCCCCCCCAGAAGCTCACTGTCTCTAGAGCTCTGGTTCTCTCTAGGCTGGACTATTGCAATAGGCTCTTTCTAAATCTGCCTGCTTCTACCCTCCGCCCTCTGCAACTCATCCAGAACAGGACTGCAAGACTTGTCCCTGGCCTCAAGCCCAGGGATCGTATCTCTCCGGGACTGAAATCTCTGCACTGGCTCCCAGTGGCTGCAAGGATTATGTTCAAAACCCTCTGCATTCTCCACAAGGCCTTTTGGGGCCTGGGGCCTCAATACCGCCAACTCTCTCTTGCTAAATATCTTCCTTCTCGAGCTCTTCGCTCATTCGCCTCCAACTCCCTCAAGGTCAGTCACTTCTCCAAGCAACAAGGTGGTGGTAGATCGCTTTCTTCGGCTGCGGCCTCCCTCTGGAACAGCCTCCCTGCCTCCATGAAACTTGAGGAGAATCAACTCTGGTTCGGGAAGCAACTCAAAACCTTTCTCTTTGCTTCTGCTTTTTCTCCTCCTCTCCCCTGCTGACCTCCTGGCTGAAACTGCACTGGTTACCTGCCCACCCTCTGATCTCGGGCCCAGGTCCCCCTCACCCCCACTGCCAGTCACACTCACATGCACTGCCTTCCTGGCAACCCCCGCACTTGGGACTGTTTCTCTGTATCCCTACAGTCCCACTACCAACCAGCACTTGATACCTGATGTATGCACTTACCCTTGCACTTGCCACCTGCTGGCCGTACTTTTTACTTATTGTAACTTATTCTATTATCCCATGTACTGCACTGTCCTTCTCCCCCCTCCCCGCACTTCCCCCTTCCCATGAGACCTGGCCTAGTAGGATTATTGTCTGTCTCCTCTCTGTTCCCCCTCCCTTGCCTCGTTGTGCATTGAAACACTTGTGTATAGGCGCGTTATAAATGCCATATCATATCATATCATATCATATATCATATCATATCATATCATATGATGCAACACTTGACTTGCACTAGCAGACACTGCGCTCAGAAGAATCTGTCGCACTCTTCAGGGTAGACACCTCCAAGGATCAGACAGTAATGTTGGGGGAAGGATTTGCACTTGTGATGGTGTCACAGAGATTGCTGAGCGACGCCCAAGAGGCCGAGATAATCCCAAACAGAATAATCCTGAAACAACAGAGGCAGAACTGACCCAGAAGACTCACAGGTCTTTTAAATGGCCAACTTGTCGACATAACATTCTGTCACACTTCCAGCTAGCATATTACAACAACCCATTAGAAGAACCCCGAAAGGAGTCCGAAAGAGAAGGCTACAGCCCTTAAGCCCTCGCCCAGTCAGCTTTTTGACTGTATCTATTGCTATAGTACCAATATTTAAATAATTTCCCTGAGTGATGTTTCTCTTAAACATTTGGGCAAACTTTTATTGAATAAATTGCGCCTGTGGGCCAAAGATGGTGGAATATTATCTGGTATACAACTGAGATTTAGAACTTCAGTAGGAAGTACTGAACAATGTTTGAATCTTTCTATGATAATTGGGGAAAACATAGAGGCTAAATGAACAGTCCTTTATTTGGCCTTCGTGGACTTGTCCACAGCATTTGATACTGTGTATAGGTCCAGGCAATTGGGCAATCTCAAATCCCTAAATACAGACAGTGACCTTCTAAGCCTAATTACTCAGTTGTACTTCAATACATCCACCTTTGTCTACTACAACAACTCAGGATGTATAACACAAATGTGTGGCCTATACTCTGGTGTCAGACAAGGCTGTGTGATAGCCCCAATGCTATTCAATCTATATTTAAATATTCTATCAGACTTCTTAATTCAATTGACATTGGAAGTGCCTTGTGTACTAAGACGCCTGATTCCATGTCTTGCCTACGCAGACAATTTTGTTTTAATAGGAGGAACACCCAAAGCTTTGCGGATGCTGTTAAATGGGTGGGTATGACTCATCTATGGTATACCATGCTATGAATGGAAATGCGCCTAAATCTAAAATAATGATTGTTGGATAAAAAAAGAAGTAAGCTACCCCCAGAATATTATATAGGTCAAAGCAAATTAGAAGAGGTTAGCTCTTTCAATTACCTGGTATCTTTTTCCGTAATAGAATACATGGATGACAAATGCCGAGAACCTGGAAACACATTTGACACAAACCAGTGCAGGAATTAAATGATTTATGGTCAACTATGGTGACAACGTTTTACTTCCTGCTTTAGAAGTCAACAAAGCTAACATTTGTGGTCAAGCACGCTATTATGGAGGCATCTGGTATATAAAACAGCATGTTATCCTCGGAACAACTGAACAGGACTTTCTGAAAAGCTTATTAGAAGTCAGGAAACAATGGCAAATTAACTCTTATATTTAGAGCTATAAATGCAACCAATGGAAGTAACATTGGAAGCTGTGCCAGCCTATCTCTGGATAACAGCTTGGTCTAACCCTCAGCCTAAGTTAACTGAGACCATCATAGAAGATGTCTTAAAGCTGACTGGTACAAAGGAAGTTAGACGGTTAGCATACGTAAGGAAATATCCAACATCCTTACATTTGGAGAGATTTTATTCAAACAAGCATAATCTTACCAAATCAGACAGGAGAATTTTGAAGGAACATATATTGGCAAAGTATGCTGAGTCTGTTTTTAGAGCTACACAACAGAAAAGTATGGTGGGCGGCAACTACTATCTAAATGTTGATATACAGCCACTTGACAAATCAATGTGATCTCTAATCCTGGAATAAGGTAGCTTGTTACTAGAGTTCTCTTTGATCAAGCTCCTGCACACAAGATCAATGATCAAACTGTAATTGAATGTAATCCTACGTGGGATGGGGTTGGAATTTCATGCAGAAATAGCTTACACATTTAATTTGTCTGCTCCTTATACAAAAGAGCGTGACAAAGATCCATTGTACCCATTGTATCCATTGAAATATTTAACTCAACTGGACTACAGATTGGCATGCAATGTATATATGACAGACGCCCGCAGAACCATTGACTATGTTTAGTCTTGAACATTTGCTACTAGATGTTTATAGATGTTAACCCTGGAAACGTAAATAGTCTTCTGCTTGCATCTTTTCTCATATTTTACTGTTCTAACTTGTTTTTATGTTATATGTTTGATGAATTATATTAAAATTAACTAAATTTTGATTGACTTTGACAGTGGTGTTAAACAGTTACCAGTTGCCAACATGTGGTTTACGGGTATCTGGGCAAGGAAGCAGGAGCCGAGAGAGGAATGCCTACTAGTATACCCCCAGCCCCAGCACACTACACTGAGAAAGCTGCACAACTTATATGGCTCAAAAATAAAATCCTTTGAATCATGATTTGGTGACTGGGAGTTTGTATGGCCATCTGTGACAAAGGGCATTGTGTTATATGTGAATAGCAGCCATTCATTGAGAATCCAGAACAGAAAACCATCACTGTGTAACCATTTGCCATTGATAATGTTCTATCTGACCATTCACCTCTATGAACAGCCACTCAGCGGTCCATTCCCCCAGAGGGAACAGCCACTCGCATACATATTGCTGCAGATAAGGTGCTTCTTGACCATTCAACAATGGGGACATCCACTCCCTGGCCATTTACCTTCGAAAACAGTTATTCACTGACCATTCACAAGTGTTTTCAGGGTCATCCATGTATCCCTACTATCGAACTGGCCATGGCGTAAGGCACTATACAAGCAAGAAGCGTGTTGTACAGTCATGTGTTAGCAGTCATGTAACACACGCAGGCACCCGCCATCCGCACAGGAACCGCGAGCTGTGCAGTGACTGCACCGTCAAACCGTATATTATCGGAATATCACACTATTGCTCCAGAGCATTTGATCACATCATTGCCACCTTATGTGAATTGCACTGGTTCCCCATCCCAGCCGGGGTCTAGTTCAAAACTGCGTGCCCCACCTGCCAGGCCACTACCGCCAGCATGCCGGCCTATCTGATGGCCAAAGTAAAAACATTGGGTGGGACCCAGTCTGCTCGCAGTAATATAATCACCAGACTGGAAACTAGACTAGCTTGCACGGCCAAAACTAGAAAACAGTCCTTCTCTTGTAGTGTTCTGGTCTTCTGGAACTCCATGCCAGTGGACTGCTTCAAGCCTCCTTCAGTTTAGAAAAGAACTGTAAACCTGCTCTTCCAACAGCACCCTGGCGGTACCTAGAGTATGGGCATTTTATGTTCTTCCCCATACGTATAGTTTACTTTATTGCTGCTAATGTTTACTTGATGACTTATTAAATTCTCACAACCTATTCTTTGCTCTGTGACTTTTATAGTGCTCCATTGCTCCTGAGTGAAATTTGTGCTATAAAAATATAGAATATGAATAGTGATAATGAGGATATTCCCTCCCTCTTTGAAGAGTACCATGTTTGCAACATATCCCAGAATGTGCCAACGGATCCATAGTGGCAGGTCTTGTCATTTTGGTTGCCAAATTTATTCACCCATGGTTTACTCTTGACTATGTAAAATCAGACCTGCCGGGTTGGCAATCCCAAATTACTGTTCTGGAGTCTTTCCCATGGAAATATTAAAAATATAGTTCTGAGTGGCTCAGCCAATCAGGAATGTGAATTCTGAGCACATTATTCTTTCGGTTCGGTGGGGCCAACCAGAGTGCTCCCTTGGTCTAACACCATTCACACTCTGTCCCTGTTTATCCACTCTGGCGCACACTTCCCTCTTCAACTGTGTGCCGGGCACAGCAATGGCTTTACCTCCCATGCATGCTCAGTGCACAGTGACGCATCTCCATGATAACCTCCTGGTTTAGTTTAGTTTTACTGCCATGGCCAGATCCAGGTTGTCTTCACCACTTCCTTCATGTTGGGCACCTTCATCCAATCCAACATGTCTTCACTCTACCTTTGTTTGGATTAGTTGTTGAAAGTGTCCAGACTGACCAATGTTGTAGAGGATGATGGTGATGAAGGAGATAAAGATGAACACATTCTCAATGTTAGTCAGGAGGTTGTATCTGAAAATGAGTGGTGTGATTCAATGTTAGCTGACCATGACCAGAGAGATATAAAAGAAAGGTTAGAAGCAGCTATGAAGAGTTATGAAATCAGGAGAGATACCATACCTGATCCATTTAGGAATATATTTGATGAGTTTCTCGTGAAGGAAGGGATGATTTTAAGAGGAGACAAACTTCTTCCTCCAGCAGGAGTAAGACATTATGAAAAATGTATAAACATTGTTTTGGAGAGGTACCATTTTGGAAAGAGAAAGCAGGACAAAGAATAGTCTGTACAACAATTTATCACAGCACTAGGAGGCCTAGCATCATCTTGTGACTTTGGAAATACATTAAATGAAAGGGTAAGAGACAAATTCATGCTCAAATGCAGTAACGAAAAAGTAAGAGAAGTGCTGTGGGCTAAAGGTAATCCCACAATTGATGAAGTAATAAGAGTAGCGAAGGAAATTGAACACACGCAAAAGTGTATCAAGGAATTGGAAAAAAGAGCTGAACTTAATGAAAAGAAGATAGAAGAAACACAGATAATGGAAATATCTGCAGTACAAGAAAAAAACGCTGGAAAAAAACAAACTTTCAGAAGAGAAAGCGGAAAAAAGAACTTCAAGTACAAGGAGAAAAAGGAAGAAAGTGAAAGGAAAAAATGCTTTCGATGAGGCAGTCCCACTCATTTTGCGAGCAGCGCTAAGTGTCCTGCTCTCAAGGCAACATGCTTCAGCTCTTCCTTTGGTTGCCATTAGAGCCCCATTCTCTTCACCTCCTTCTCCAGTTCCCTTGTAGACACCAGAACTATGTTACTTTTGCTTCTCTTTCAGGATTCTCTTCTACTCTGTGTAAATTGCTCTTGTAATGCTTCTCAATAGAGCTATGTGTCACAGGAAACCCCCTTTCACCAGGTATTGAGGTTAGTGGCCTTTTTCGGTAGCCAGTTATATAATCATTCCCCAAAAAAGAATGCCGGAATTTAATATTAGTGGCACATAATGTTGTTCCACCACGTTCTGTTTAATAAAGAGCATTGTGGCCAAGTGGTGGTGGGCAGGTGGGGAAGATGGGGGCTAGGATTAGAGGTAGGGGATCAGGGGGTGGTTTCAGTAATTGTGATTTCATTAATTCTAATGGTTAGTACATGTTTAAAATATCTTGGCCAAGGGGAGATGGGGAAAGTATTAGGTGAGGTGCAGGTTGGTGGTTGTCACCACCCCCCCCCAAGTATTTGGTTTAGAGCATTTTAATGGTCAATATATTTTTAGCAGATCTATGGGAAACATATTGCAAAGGTGGGTAGAAGACGAATTCATGCGAGGCGTATTACCCATTGACCTAGCATTACCCTTACAGTAAATCCCACCTCCCAGCTACTGTTGACTCGGGATGAAGTGGTGCTTCAATCCTGATCTAGCTTGTGTAAACAGACAAATGTGGATTTCCTCATTGCTTTAAGTTTCGCAGCTCATTTACTCTTTCATTAGTAGGCTAGCAAAAAGAGCGCTCCCAAAAGCATTAGGGTGCCAGAGTAGTTCCCGGACAGATGCCATCGAAGCGAGGGCACTGTACAAACATAGGCTAAAGTTTAGCAAATTAGAACAAATAGAACTTGCCTGGCACAAAACTGAAAAGGGCTGCCTTATCAAGCAACACAAGGGACTACTGGAAAGTGATTGCCGATGGCTTACGCCCCAAGGATAAATCATTTTAGGAGCGTGTTGACCGGGTGGGTGAAGCAAAGGGGATAAAAAATTGTTTGCCACCATATACAAATTACGACATCAACAAGTTGGACAACATAAAAAACAGAGCGACTCCTTATAATAAATATAATGCAGGCCCAGATTTAGTGGTATCATTGGATGAGGTAACAACAGCCCTCACTGGGTTTGCAAATGGCAGGGCAGCAGGTCCGGATTCTGTCCCAATAGAGTTCTTCAAGCATGAAAAGGCGATTTGGATACTGGCCGGCACACTGGCATTCAATAAAATGCTCCAGTTAAAGATCTTTCCAGACTCATGGAAAGAGGGGATCATTGTCCCGATATTTAAAAAAAGGAGATAGAACTGACCCAGCCTGCTACCGCCCAATTTCACTCATCGATACATCAGCTAAGTGGTTTGGGCATCTGCTGCATCAAAGGATCATGGCTTGGGTTACTGAGCACTGGGTCCTCTCGGAGTAGGAATATGGCTTCCGAGAGGGAATTAGAACAGTTGACCAGATTGGTTCGGGATAAATATCTGCGTGTCAAAAAGGGCACAATCTACCTAGCATTTATGGACATTTTTACTGCTTTTGATTGCGTTGATCATGGCAGACTCTGAGTGTATTGCACTCCATGCAAATGCTGGGTGAGATATTAAATATCCTAGACCATATGCACACTAACCTGAGGGCAAAGGTAAGACAGAGAAACCAGGACCAAGGAACACAAGCATTCAAGATCTCCCGTGGAGTGCGACAGGGTTGTGTATTGGCCCCATTAATTTCCAATCTCTATTTAAGCTCACTACCAAATGTCCTAGCTGACTTGGTGAGCAATGTCCAAAGGATAGCTAAACAAAGGGTGTGTGCATTTTTGAATGCTGACAATTCAGTCCTAATGGCCAGAACAAAACACGCCCTTCAAAAATTGATAGATGGATTTGTTGATTATATGAGAGGGAGAGGCTTAGCAATTAATGTATGGAAGACAAAACGTATGCGTGTTGGCAATAGTAAACCATGGGGGTACTCCATAATGGTAGCAGGGAAAAGTCTTGAGTGGGTCAAATCTTTTTGCTATCTTGGAGTGAAGATCTCTAGTGATTTTGGCTGGTCACTACACATGAAGCAGCAAACTATAAAAGCATCACAAATAAATGGCTCAATCCTGAGATTTGGGGCAAAACTGGGTGGATTACCCATGGATCACAGCCTGCAAATGTACCCGGCTAAATCAACACCACTGCTAACATACGGTGCGGCTGCGTGGGATTATTACCAACAACAACAAAAAAACGAAAACACATTCCTAAGGAACATCATGGGCTTACCACATGGCTTTCCAGGGCACCTACTACACAAAGAACTTGAACTGGCTTATGTAGAAGACCTCATAGGAACACAGCCTTTGATGTATTGGCTGCGTCTATGGGAGAGGCCCCAATCATCAATAACTAGGGTCCTAGTGAAGGATCTCATGTCCACAAACTCTTGGGCTGTCTCACCTTGGTTAAAGTATATACAATCTTCTCTACAGGAGCTTGGCCTTGGCTATTTGTTCAGTGATGAGGCACAGATAGGTAACATCACCAAAGGTGAGCTAACAGAGGACTTTTACAGTCAAAGAACAAGAACAAGGAACAAAAATGACTTGCAGAAGCAAAGCGTCCAATTTTATTATCGTAACATTGCCTTCAAAATGGTTAGGCCAGCATATGTCAGGTGGTTTGTCATTCCAAGGCAAGGGGGCTGGTGTCCTTTGATTGGTCCTGCAACCCCTCCACCTTCTAGTCATAGAGCTCTACATTTGGTGCTTAAATCATTAGTTAAACTGTATGAAAAAATGTAAAGAAAAAAGATACAACCACAGGGAATGGCTTTGTCATCTGTAAACACCATCTTCAGTCATTTGCTCTGTAAAAAACAATCTCCCTCAGCTGGAGGTGGGACACAGTAATGATCAGTTAATGTTAGAGTAAGAACTAGTTGAATCACTACCTCTTCCACGTGGAACAAGAGGTAAAGAGAAATGTTAATTCCCCTGAAACCGATGAGCACAATCTACATGAGCAAGAGGTTAAGAGAAATGAAAATTCCTCTAAAGTGAAATCTTGCTATATTCTAGATGAACCGATAATAACATCAGAGCTGGAGTGCAATATTAATTTTTAAAAAAATGCATAACAATATGAAAAACACAAATAAGAAGTAATGCCAGCTAAATGTGAATGAAGACATGAATCCCTTATAGGAAGTTTGTGTAGATAATAAAGAGGACTATTTCCTTGGTGAAGTCCCTGGGGACCATTTTGAGTTAAATTCTAATACTACTAAGGTACCAGTTTTGGGTAAGAAACTGTGTCGAAAAAAATAAAGAAGACAAGAATCTGCAGTTAAAATGGATCTGTTGAACTTTGAGGGGTGTGGGGGCAAAATCAGGTAACAAACAGGACAGTAACATTCAAATGAATGCTAATTTGGATACTTTTAAGTCCAAACAGAAGCTTCTATCGTAAACTTAAACAAGTCCATTGCATCACTCAAAGATACTGAAAATATAATTTTTTATGGAGATCAGGTTCCTGATAATGAACTGAAACGGAATTATTCGAACGTCCGACAGAACGCCATTTGCAGAAAGCAGATTTAATCTTATCTAAATCCTAGGTTAAGATTACCACACTAATGCGGAAAGAACTCTTTAGTGAAACAGAAGTTTTGTTAAATAGTTTGCTAGTTTTATCAGTTTTACACACAATTCCATCTCTGTGAGTTATTTCTTCAAAGGATATTTGTGTAATGGAATTTGGAAACGTTTACAAAACTTTGACAACTTGAAATTGGTAAATGTTCTTTTCTTTGCTATGGGTAGCACAAATGTTTTTTTTTTAAAGTTGAACATTTTCATGCATTGGGATAGGATTGTTTTATTGATAATAGATCGAAATCGCCATTGCTGGATCGATTAAGTACTCGACTGGATGGCGGTTCATATAAAGAAAAGATCTTGTGCAATAGTGAAAAATCTAACAGTACCTCACCATTTACGCAAAACCTATTGGTTTAAGAAGAGATACCATTTCAGACTGAAAATGGGTATATGAAGTGTTAAATAAACCCTCTAAGAAACGTTCCTTATAAGATTGAGGACACCTGGCGTATCGTTACCTGGAATTCGAGGGGACTTAACCAGATCATTTTTAATGCAAAAATAAAATCTTACCTCTCTGCTCATCAAATTATTTTGATACAAGAAACTTGGCTTACTACTCCAATCTATATAGATGTATATAAAATGCATTGGAAATTTGCTCAGAAAGGTTTGAGAAGAAGAGCTAAGGGCGGTCTAATGACTAATGTTAGCACTATGATTGACCCTACTGAAATCAAAGGTACTGAAGTTTATTCTTGTCTATTAGCAGTAAGTTGCCATATTGCTAAAGATATTTCTGCTCTTAAAAACATCTTATTGTTAAATATGTATAGCCCCCTGATAAATCAGACAAGGATAAACTAGTTAACTCCTTAACCTTTGTTTTAGAGTATTGAATGTCTAATTACCTAAATTGCTTAGAAATGTATGAGTTCGTAATGCTAGAAGTCCAATATTCAACTATTATAATGAGGTTTATGTTGAACTGTTGATAGTATCCATACTGCTAGTTTAGCTGTATGAAGCAGTTTGCTGAATTTCTTTGCCAATTTGTCCGCTGTTTTCCTGCACAAAGTGGGCGGGGAGACACTCCACACCTCCCCCTTGTGCCCTCAAACTGGGCCCTTTATATACCATACCCAAACTTACAATATATAGAATTGCAGTCATAAAAAGGTGGTAAGCCATTCAGCGGAAAAAAATAAAAATATATGGGCAATTTGGCATTCAGTAAAAGTGAGGAATACCACTGGTTTACTACAACACATAAGGGATATTATAGGCTGCTTTTGGGCTGATTTACTTAACAATTAGGGCTTTATTATGCTTAATAGAAGGGAAGGAGACGCAGTGACTAGTCTAGATTTGGTGGTTCTATGTCTTTTTACCATGAATTTTTATCACTTTTTTTGGCCAGCAATTATTTTTACTTTTCTTTACCAAAAATTGTGGGGGGAGATGCCATATTTCCCAACCCAACAACCCACTGCATTCTGAGGTTTAAAAAACTGTAGGTAAAGAATCATCATGATATAAATGCTGCAATGAAAGAAATGCTGTTAAAAGACTGGATACCAGATTTGGAAACAATTCAAAGTCAACTATTGATTACTATTTTGAATCAGTGAAATATTTTGAATACTTTACCTCCTTACATATCAAAAAAACATAAGTGAGTGATAATGTTTTTAGGAGCTTTGGAAATTACTTCTCAAGGGAACTCAATTACTTCTCAAGGGAACTCAATTAAATGCGAACATCTTGACATTTAAATGTATTGTCAAATGTGGTCATGTAAGGAATTTCTCATACCTCACATTTTACTTAAATCTCCAGGGTGTTCAGACCCATGCAAAACAAATTTCTGCTTGGACCATGCAGTTTATAGGTATTTGCTCACTAAAAACTGCAGTTATGGCTCAAAACCCTAACAAGTGGGACCCATTAATAAACAATACGATGAAGATGATGGGCCATTATAACTCATGCGGTCCGGGAATAACGATGGCGGTAAACCAGCCGCCACCGTTGTTTCCGGACCACCTGATCCCGACTCCTGCAGGCGGGAGGTGATGTTCCCGCCAGGTCTGACCTGGCGGGTTTAACACCGCCCGCCTGCAGGCGGCCGAGGAAACACCGGCAGCATTACAAGATGCTGCTGGTGTTTCCATGATCCCCATTCCCATCGGGTCCCATAGGACTCGATGGGAATGGGGATTAACACCATTCCGCCTCTGTGATTCCCGGAAAACCGGGGTTGTAATGCCCCGTTAATTCCGGGTATCACGGAGGCGGAATGGTAATACGAGTCCGGCGGTAACCAGGCGGTTTTACCGCCGCGGTTACCCTCGGACTCGTAATGAGGCCCGATGTATGATCTTCAGGTGTTGTAAAATACACAATTGACTGAAAATCAGTATATGACTACAAAAAGAAGCTATTAATAGATTATACAAAATGGTTGAAGCATTATAAGGTTTTAAATCCAATTAGAGAATGAGAAACAGTGGCCTTCATCATACCAAAGAAACTAAACAAAACAAGTATTACAAGTATTACTGGAGACAATCAAAAGTACTTTTAAGTACCATTAATAAATCATCTATGGAAGAATGTATAATGAAATCCTTTCATGAAACAACTTGTAATATATACAATGATACACATTAAGAATTGTGGGTAGTGCCATTTTGACAGTAATGAAGTTTAAAAAGCTATTGTTCACTTGAAAATGTATTTTGTTCCTATCCCTGATGGACTTCCTAACATTGCTATTAAATGTGATCCCAACTTTGGGGCAGAATATTGAACTCTTCTTTTTAATAAGATTTGTAAGTCAAGAGTTATACCCTATTCCTGGTTGGAATCCTACCTTACCCCTATCTTTAATAAAGGTTATTATCAGGACTCCAAAGCTCATCATTTAATCGCTTTACACGATTAGGCGAGCAAAATATTTATGTCGATATAGTTAGACGGACTAAATCCTTGGGAGTAAGAACATGATATTTTTACTAAACCAAATTGGTTTTAGAATGTCATGCTCAAACTCCAAAAATGTATTCATTCTGAATTCCCTTAGCAAAAACGCAATGAGGAAAAACGCTTATGTGGCTTTTTCATCTGCTTTTGATTTTATATCTCATAATTGTCTTTGGAAGAAGTTAGAGCACTTTGGACTCGACAAGTCACTTTTTTTGGCATGCAAAATGTACATGAAAATACCACAGCAAGAGTAAGGTTAAATGAAGAAGGATTTTTTTTTAACTGATTTATTCAAATTCAAAAGTGAGTGAATCAAGGCTGTCTTTTAGCTTTTTATTTTAAAATATGTATATATATATATATATATATATATATATATATATATATATATCACTACAAAAAAAAACTTTTCAAATGCGCCATTATGGTTCAAAGTAAAACCGAAAAAAAATCTGAAATTCGCCAGTTATGGTAGGCTAAGCAACCATACCTGCCATCACCGCTGTGCACTGCTAACACTAACACCCAGAACATGAAAGATGGAATCACAAATGTCATTGATGACATCACTGACGACATCACATGTTTAGCCCCTTTGTTTTTGTTCACTGCTATATATATATATATATATATATATATATATATATATATATATATATATATATATATATATATATATATATATATTCAGTAAAAAAACATTGTTAAAGGGACGTTACACTTCACAGTAAAACCGAAAAACACTTGACATTCCCTAATTATGGTAAGCTAAGCAACCATAACTCACCCCACCTACGTGCATTGCTAAAACTAACACCCAGGACATTAAAGATGACATCACAAATGGAAGAAGGAAGGAGGAAGAAGAGAATGAGGTGGAGGAACTCCGCACTACAAGCACTCTCCGGGAGTTGTGGGTGTGGCAGTTGTTTTCCGTTTGTGGGAACGTACCAAAAGCACTGTTAAGTTGTGCGTCACGTAACTTGGACGTACCTCTGATTCCGGACGACGTCCGTGTTGGGGAAGCCAGACTGCAGTTCAGGGAAACCAGTAGAGATAATGGCGCAAGGAAGTAGCCTCAATCCAGTCCTGAGGGCACAGGAATGGACGGGGACCACCCCCCGATGCCACAGACCTTCTTCCTGTAGTAGATCGATGTTCGAAGAAGCTAACAAAGGCAGGACTGGCAGCTAGATGGTCTAGAAGTCCAGAGAGATGAGAAGCTCTGGTGTGGACCCCAGGAGGAGAGCCCAGGATATCGCAGTGAAGACCTTGACACACTCTCAGTTCAATAGGATTCCAAGGGACAGTCAAAAATGCTGGCTGAGGAATGCTGGATAGCCGAGGAGACGGAAGAGTCCAGGCCCAGGCGAGTCCAAATGAAGCAGAGGCTCAGTAGGGGCAAGCAAGAAGACTGGTACCCCAGCAAGGCAGCTAGACAGGGATTCCAAGTAGGCGAACCCAAGGATCCTCAGGGAACCCCACGAGAGGAGGATCCAGGGAGGAGAGAAACAGGAGATAAGCAGGGTGGCCAGGCAGGTAAGCAGGGGGACCAGGCAGGTAAGCAGGGAGACCAGGCATGGAAACCATGCAGGGAAGCTAGGCAGGGAAGCTCCCCACTAGAGGCTGGAACCAGGTAGGGGAAACAGGAACCCAGACCAGCAACAAGGTGGCAAGCAAATAGGGCGGAAAACAGGATCCAACTGGAGCAAGGAAGGTTGGCGAAACAACGGTGGGTCAGGAACGAACCGCGTTAAGACGCGATTCGTTCCCGCACCCGACCGCTATTTACAGCCGAGGCTTGGAGAGCGGACGGTTCCACGCATGCGCCGCGGTCCTGCCAGGGCGAGAACGAGGCTTGGAACACAAGCCATCGGTCGCCTTGGTCCGCAGCACACGCGTGCAACCGTAGACAGAACCAGGCAGCAGGCTCGGACGTCGGGGAATATCGCTCCCGACGATCCGATACCTGGAATAGAGCTGCCAAGGGAAGTGGCGACCCGCAGCCTTCCAGGTACGTGTCCTAACAAGCACGTGCAAACCTGGTCAGGTGTAACCCGTGCCAGTTGGTGCTGAGTCGCGGGAGACCTGGTGTGTACAGCTTTGGTACGACAACCATGAAGCGACACCTAACTTCGTTCCACAGTGCGGACATTCGCAAGGTGGTGCCATGTGAAGAACGTAGTAGATTGAGTTCCTCCACAGCACCCTCCGTGTCTGATCCTCTCACCACAAGAGACACTCCTGTGGGGGAGCGCATCCCTCCAGCTGCCTCACAAGCCATTCGCGATGCTGTTGACCCTTACCTTTCAAAGGTGACAATAGTGTGTATGTATTGCGACGCAGTACTCTGCAGGGGGGGAGAGTTTTCGAAGTGCTTTTGAGGTCACGGAGCACCAGAAGAACTGCTTCCTACCTAAGTAAAGCTCACGCTATATCTTTCTCTCTCCACCTGCCCCTTCTTATCCCCATGGTTGGTGTCCCTTCCTTACCCTCCTTTGCCCTCCTCTCCTAGTGTGTCGTGTGCCCAAAAGCAGGAAAGTGGAAAACAACAAAAATAAAAAAGAATTGCTCTTTTCAGAGCCGCCTTTCTCAGTTTAACAATAGAACTATCAAGTGACCTTGTAGGCCTCTGCGCATTTTTGAAAAAGTCAGCGGACAGTCGTAGGACACACAAAAATGGAGGGTGCAAGCAGAGCAAAACCAATGGAGTTTACGCTGGGAGTAAGTGGTGGCTCTGAAAAGAGCCTTCCGATGGTGTTTTGTGTGTGTCAAAAACTGTAGATTGGAAAAAACGGATTGTCAAATAACTTACTGTGAATCCAAAAAAGGTTGCAATGCATTTTGTTCATTGCGAAGAAAAATCTGATTGTCAGCATATAAGAGATGGACTTCATCTCTGCGAAAAATGAAAGAGCTGCAAAACAAAATGTTTTCATTGTGGAATGAGGACATGCCAACATCTCTTAGAAAGGCACAAACAGCCTCATTCACATTGCGTCTCGCTTTGTCCATTTGTGGACCAAATGCAGAAGAACGCAGCCATATTTGTCTTTGTGGAATACGGGAAAAAAATATTGGCAATTTGGAAACATGTCCCTGACCCTCGCAAGTCCTTCCTTCATTGCAAATTGCAAAGAAATTCCAGAGACATGGCCTAAACTGTTTCCTCCACAATGAATGATAAGTATATCAGGAGGACGCTCTGTCAGTAAAGTAAAACAGAGAGGTACCAAGTCCAGCCACCTCATTTCACGCACGCCATGCCAGTGCATTTCCACATGAGGAAATCCAAGATCTGCAGATAGACGGCAGCTTTCTGCATGCACCTTCAACCAATGTATCCATGAGTCTCCCAAAATCCAGATAATCTGTTTTTGATCCCACACAGCCATGGCTGTGTGGTCGCCTGTCAGGGAGAAGACGGTTTCACTAAATCTCTCCGTTCAGAACACACCTACTGAACTTTATTGACCAATCCCTAGCTCCGTTCATTCTCATTTGCATGCGTCTCCACACCAGAATCCCCGTTGGTAATATGCGCTGCCTGCAAACCACTGCCATGTCCACGGACATGTACAGGATCAGAGCGTGACGATTGTATATTTAAGTATTATTCCCCTTTTCCCCTTTAAGGTGGGCTCTGAAAAGGGCTGTTTATTTTTTCTTTGGGCAGATGCCTTACAGACACCTGTTATTTTGTTTTTTTAAAATATGTTTTGTTCTTACTTTACTCCTACAACCATTACAGAACCTTCTCTAAAGCAAGCCTTACATTCCAAAAGAACATGGCATTTTGCAAAGAAGATGCGACAACACCATTTGCTTCAAAATAATCCACATTACTTGGAATAATGTTATCGTGGCTGCAGAAAAACATACCAGCTTGTAACATGAAAGAATGCATGCCGCGATTGATGTTACACCTCCCAATACTTTGATCAGGGCAGAAAACAGAACTGTTGTCCCATTTTCCTCTAGGGAGTAAACCAGAAAAATGTACTTTTGCAGTTGGAAAGATGTTCATGACTGCTTGAACCAACTGTCCCAAATCTTCCAACAAAGTACGTGAACTCACGTAGCCCAAATGGCAAGCACCGTAGTGCAAAAGTACCACATGAGGAGTGGTCATCGTACGCATGTCTCTGCAAACTTCCAGAATTGCCGCAACATTGCCATCACTCTCAGTGCTCCACACCACCTCCACTCCTCTCACATCGAAATGGTGTGCCACTGTCACGACTCGCTCCCTTCGCTCCCGTTCCCCCTACTTGGGGGCATGATTTGGGGTTTATTCCCTACTGGACTTTTCCTCCGAACCTTATGCTACAGTGCTGTGATGAATTGGGAGCGCTAAATACCTATTTTCCAAGCTACTTCCCTTCCGGATCCATTCCAGGTTTTCGGCAGCCAGCATGCTTCTTTAATAAAATGACTATGCTTCCCAGTATGCCTGGCCCATTGCTTCACCTCCACCTTTGCAGGACAAGGTTGGGTGGAGGATAGGGAACACCTGTGGCTGCAGGTGCAGCAATCAGCACACCTGATGTGTGTGCTCGTTTAGCAGCTTTAAAAGCCTCAGTTTTCTTCAGTCCAGCGCTGGTCATTGATGCAGTGTTCCTGTTTGTGACTGGTCCCTTGTTCCTGGTTCTTAGCTTTGTGCTTATTTCCTAGTTTCTATTGTTTGTTCCTTACCCTGGATTTCAAATTTATGAGCTTAATTGATTTCTGCTTTCCACATTTCCCTTTCTGTCTTCCTTTGTTTACAGGCAGCTTTTCTCAGTGCTTTTCCCTTTGGTGCAGCCCAGTTTGCCTGTCTTCTTTATTTCTTTGACTTTGTCCTTTGCTGCTGTAAATCTTGATGCTTTAGTCTTTCCTCTTAATAGATTAGCTTCCTGCCTTTTTCCTTGGATGGGTGGGGGAAGTTTGCCTTTGTAATTTTCGTTTTCCCTGCTCCTTTACTTTCTCTTGGAATCCATTCCATGTTTTCCCTTGCACTTCTGCATTTATTTCCCATTGATTATTAGGTGTGGTGTTCTGTTGTAGCTATCTCCTGTGTGAATGCATATGTTTTCCTCACTATTCTATAATCACTATTCCTATTTGCCCCTTGCCTTGAGTCTTATGTATTTAGTTATCCTCCCATTGCTGATTTAGCTTTTCTGGGTCCCTGTTTGATCAACAGGGTTCGTGGGCTTACTGACATTCAAGTGGTATTTCTCGTCCTTGTGACTACTGTTTTTAAGTTCTCTTATTCAATACCATCAAGAGTGTTAGCTCACAGATCCTGTCCTGCTTGCCCTCTACGTGGGTTTAGCGCTGTCAGTATCTGTAATAGCATAGTGGGTAAGGAGCTTGCCGACTTTCCTTGCAGTCATAAGGAGTGTCTAAGTGCTTACCCCACATCCCTTTTCATATATTTGTATTGTTGTCACACTCTGTTTGCACTCCTGGGTTTTAGTATACATGAGTCTTGGTTCCTATGTGCATGTTGTTTGACTCAAAGCTATTCATTGTGTGATTTTGTGCACATTTCCCTTGCCATATTCGCTGCCTTAGTCCTCATCTGACAGCCACATGCCTACTCTTGGCATAGCGCTGTAAACCATGGTCAAAAATATCTTTAAGCATCAAAACCCTGACCCTCTCCACCTCTGCCATCTTCTTCAGTATACGCACCATCTTTCGACACAAAAGAACAATGTGAACATCTGATTGGATGATGCCTACAGTCCCCTTTCCATGCTGGATTTGCTGTAGAAACCCGTATGTGACACGCCCTACCCGCGGACAAGCGGTGTCTACGTGCGGCACGTAACTCTTACCCAGTCCTTCTACCCTTTCCACATCAGTCGCTAATCCATTCCCTCATTGGACACAACTAAGCAGTAACACAACCATCCACCAATCACATGCAACATTGCTAAATCTAACTCCGTCGTCAACATTTTGCACTTCAAATGTACTATCGATGACTCTGAATGGAAGTCGCATATCATTGCAAAGCACCTACTTCTAAATCTACTGTGCGAGTGTCGCAGATTTCAACGTACAGCTCCATGCATGCGCACATGCATCAGTATAAAGTACAGGTATGTATATTTTAATCAAAGAACATGTGCAACCCTTATGATTTCATTTAAACAAATGAATACCACTAAATCTGCATAGGCAATACATACCAACGCTCCCCTTTAAGTGCAAGATGTCTGATTTTTCATTGACAAACCACACTATTTCTTACTGTCTCTCGCATAACCTATACACACGTTCCAACCCTCCCTATTTAGTGTGAAACTCGATTTTCCATTCGAAAATGTCTGATTTTTGTACTGTGTACCGCCTACATTAATGCTACTTGCAATGCGATCGTATGAGAAAAATAAACGCTGTGGTGACATCTCCCTCTGAGGGTCTCCCGATTTTTCGGAATCGTACTTATAATATGAAAGTAGAGAAATTTTTCCCATCTACTATAATGCCCTATCGCTTACAAACCTCTCTCCTATAGATAATACAGCTTTAAAAAAACAAGGCATTTTCATAACCTAAACATTGTACTAATTTCTGAAGCACATGCAACTAACATATTGCAAATAACATACAAAGGCAACACATAGTGACGTGAAATTCACACATGCACTGTGTTGAAATATGAAAGGAGAATACTCTGACGAAAGATTGAAAATTTTACGTGTACAGTAACATCACTGCTTTAAACACACAAAGTTACTAACTTCTTTTTTTTACAATCGCAGTGAAGACTACTCTCCTGAAAATCAACAGCATCTACACTGCAAACGACATATCCGAAGAAACCTGGTCATTTTGCGAAAAAAAAGTAAGTACAGTACTACCTTTATATTCTAACTATTCCTCAAAGAGACTGTGTGGGTTATTTATTTAATTTGCGCACCAAAGCAAACATTGATTTCTGAACCATTCTACCCACAAATCCCCATTTATTAAACAAAGAATAACAGGCAGAATGGCTCACAAATCCATGTGTGTTCGGAACTCAAATAACATACAGAATCATTAGAATGTTAGTAGTAGACAAACGAATAACTGTTTCAATTTTATGCCATTGTGTTTACTATTAATGCTTCTCGTCACCACTTGTTACAACTGTCCTGTGAGATCTCACTGCTTCACACTTCCAGGAGTTGATACCCGTGATACCCACGGTTCAACCCAGAATCGGGACTCTCAACATGGAGGAGCCCGAGACTGTAAGCCGCGCACTAGTTGTTCTCTCTCCCCGGACTGCGGGATTAGCTCCGCCCCCAACTTCCGGAATAGTATTTCCGGCAACAGGAACTTCGGTACTACGCGTTGCTTCTCTATTCAGAGTCGCGCTGCGCGCCGTAAGTTCGCTACCTTCTTGTATGAAGTTATTTGTCTGCTGCTTTTCAGAGGACCGCTCCTTGTAGCTTCAATCCTTTTTCTCTTTCCTTTTCTGTTTTCTGGAAACTTAGAAATCTCAAATTCTTTCCGGGCCCTGCGGATCAACAGGAAGCCACCTCCCTGTATTCCCGACTGTTCTCTCTGGTAGTGTTTTTGTTCTGTCTAGCGATTTGTGCTTCCGTGTTTCTCACAGGGTTTCCTCCCTCTAATCTTGTTTACCTTTTAACGTCTACATTAGACTTCAACTTCAGACCTCCTATTCAGTCTTCAGTTCCCTCGAGCTCAAGTCCTCTATCCTGCTCATTACAATTCCTCCCTTGGGCTATCACCTGTTGGTAAGACTCCACATCCTACAGCATTTCTTGCACCTTCGTGTCTTTACTTCTGACATATCCTTACCTCTTACATATTATAATAGGCGCCCTGCCAACTTATCACATCCGATTGAAAAAGAAAAGCTTAGAAGAGAATAGGCTTGTCAGGGTAAGCTGCCTTTCTATATCCCTACCAGTCCACTCTACTGATTAGGGATTCTGTATCCTTACTTACCTGAAATTCTACTCTGTTTCTATCAGAATCCTCCCTGACAAGATTCCAGTTCACAGCCAAACCAGTGTGACCCTCCACCAGCCGCTGCAGGAATCCACGCTCCCCAGCAGCACATCACGGTTTTTTTTTCCCTTTGGGGTTTCCCCTGGAGACTCCACTTCAACCTAGTCTTTGGCTGGGTTTGAGAGGGGTTTTCAGGTAATTCCCTCCTGCTTCTATTCTGAGAGGGTTGACCATCACAGAGGTAGGTGTCATTTACAATTGCCGAGAGATAATTTGCTTCAAGTGCTTTTTTATTATAAAGTTATTACACCACTAGCCCACTTTGTACTCTCATCTGAAGCACATTGTAGTAGTATACAAACAGAAAAATAGCCTTGCCAAATCATTGTAAGAGGCCAATGCACATTCACACATCACCACAAAGAGCTTCCCCATCAAACTCATTCACGCATGCACACAGCACACATATTGTACAACAGACCAAACCATGCCTTCTTTTTTTCAACAGACCCCAAAGAATACCTACCAAAAAGCAAGTCCGTAGAAAGGAACGCAGAAGTAGAGCAAATAAAAATAAAAGTGTCCAACCTAAGCATCCATCTGTATTAGACTTTGTAGAGAATGTTTGAACAAAACAGATAATACAGTCGTTTAGCAAAACAAAGGAAGCTTCAACTACCGAAACTTTACCTGCTCCATCAAAATGTAGCACAAAGCACAAAAATCTTCACAAAAATCGGCTACCAGTACTGCTAACAATGCTCCTATTAATCCTGATATAGTAACAAGAACCCATAGTAGTAAAAAAAAGTATTTTAGCAAAAATCTTTTGCCACCGAGTCCTTCAGAATCTAATAGGAAGAGGACCGAAATCATCCTCAACCCTTAAAACCTACCGTAGAAAATTAATCCTACAAGCTCTTGTGGACAGTGCAATCCTTCTCAAAAGGAAGTTGTTTATATTAGTGTTAAATAGGATGAAACCACTAACAAAACTAAGTACCAAACTACAAAAGAAACTCATCAATAAACGGAATGTGAACAAAAATAACTTCTTACATATTTGTGGAGGTGAATGGAGTCACACGACAACCACAGAACCATATTTTAATGAAGAAGCATAGAAACAAAATCAAACAAACACAATTGCCATCCATAGCAGTGGACGAGGGTATGAAAAAATCAATAATACCATCATGGAACAAGAAACACTGCTTAGAAAAGTATCCCCTGAAAACTCAGAATTACCTCTCGAGTCGACTGAAGTAGACCGTCCAGTATACAAATGGCCGTGCAATGTGTGCCATTCCTAACAAATCTTTCAAATCTTTACGTCCGTTCCTCAATCAGTATGTAAAAGGTAAAGACAAAATTAAAATGAAAGTGCTGCAAAATATGGATATCTGTCCAGTGGGCAAATACACAGGACTACAAGGACATTCATTAGCCTGCATTTCTGGACCTATTTGCAAAAGCACCTTCCATGATATCAAAAGGATACGAATACATCATACAAATGTAAGCCATCTAGTGTGTAAAATATACTATCCTAAAAGTCCAGCTTCAGAATTAGCCAATTTAAATAACACTCTTCTGCATGGTACACCCAAATACCTACAAGAAGAAATTGAGCGTATCCAGAGAAAATATTTTGGAAATTAAAGCCACTTACAAAATGCAATAGTTTTAGAACAGAGTAGCAACAATTCTGCACATAGCAACCTTCTATTACACACATACAAAAAAGAAATACTAAAATGTATAAGTGCATCGGCTGAAGTACCAAACAATGTGTGTGTGTGTGTTGCCGCAGAACGTTTTACAAAAGGAACACAAAAAATATAGACATAGCATACAAAATAGAAGACAATGAAGATTCCAAATGGTTTGAATTAGCTAACTACCTTTTAGCAGAAAACAAATATGAAATAAGTGAACGCCTAATATGTTGCAGTTACTGCACTACAAAACTAGACAACAACCAAACTCCTTCACGTGCTATCACAAATAATTTGGAATTGTTCCCACTACCAAAAACCCTGCAACCACTCAATTTGTATGAGAGCATCATAATTCAAACAGTTCACCCATTTCAAGCAATTATACGCCTTCACCCAAAAACAGCAAAACTACCTTCCTCTGAATTGGTGAAAGGCATTCGTGGCAAAGTAGTTTATTTGCTATTAGATCTAACTGAAAATGTACAAACTCTAGGAGTGCAACGTTCAATACAGCATTCTTTAATTGTCTTGGTAAATGGTGTACCAACAAAAGACAAAGAAATGTGGCAACAACTGGTGGACTTACATAAAGTTAGAGAAGCTTTGCAATATCTAAAAGACAATAATGAGTACTACAAGGAAATAAATATTGAAGAAAGCTTAAGGGAAACAACTGAAATAATTCAAGAGCCATCAGAAACTGGACAATTCGAACTTCTGGATCCTGCTGCAGTATCCACTCTTTTGGACCAGTACACAATTCATCCATTGCATTCCAATGAAAGCATAGATGATGCACTAGAAACTTACCAAATGCGACAACCCAAAGGTTCACCAATGAGTATATGGGAAAAAAGTATAGAAGCATGTGCTTTTCCAATGCTATTTCCTACTGGCAAAGGTGGAAGATACAATGATAGACCCACTCAGATTACGGCATCAGAATACCGCTCATTACGAATGTATTCGCAAGATCCCAGATTTAGACAAAATGTGGAGTACATATTCCACCTACTCTTTGAAAGTGAACTAGCAACGCTATGTTACGGAGTTGCACACATTTTGAAATCTGGAACCCACTTTCAAAATATGTCAGCTACACAATTAATACAAAAGGTACAGGAAAAAGATGAGGTTTTACAATCAAGTATAACAAATTTGTTTGCAAACATGCGTGGTACAAAAGAATACTGGTTCCGACGGCACAGAGACGTATGTTGTATAATCAGAAACCTTGGACCACCGACTTGGTTTGTTACACTAAGTTGTGCAGAATATGCATGGGAAGATTTACATGAGTTCCTACGCATATCAAACAACAACAAAACCAACATAGATATATTAACACCTGGAGAACTTTGCTCTCTAGATCCAGTTAATGTGTCAAGATATTTCTATCATTGTTTCATTGCTATGCTACACTTTATTTGCAATAAAACTGTTCCTCCCCTTGGAGAAGTGAAACACTTCTTTTGGAGAAAAGAATATCAAGCGAGATGAGCACCACATATTCACATGCTTTTGTGGATCAAAAGTGCACCTAAATTTGGTCATGACAGTGATGCCACTGTTTTGCAGTTCATCCAAAAATATGTCACTTGTGAAATCCCTTCGCAACGGACACATAGTGACCTGCATAGGCAGATTTTACAATTTCAAAGACACAAATGTGGCAAATAGTGTCGTCGCAAATACAAAAAGAAAGGTAAATACTACACCAAATGCCGCTTTGGTTTCCCTAGACCAATTGCAGAAACAGGTCAAGTAAACAACCTCATGTCTTCAGTTCGACATAGTGTTAAAGGTAAATCACCTAAAAACACGTATTACATAAAAAGAACAGAAGAATCAAAATATATCAATGATTACAATGCAATCATTGCCCTCTTATGGAATGCAAACATAGATGTGCAGTACATTGCAGACAATTCTACTGCTGTTGCAAGATATGTTACAGCCTACTTAACAAAAGCAGAAAAGACAGAGCTTCAAGACCTCTGGGATGACCTGGCATCAGGCAAAACACTATCGCAGAAATTGTACAGCCTAGGCATAAAAATGCTCTCTCATAGAGAATGTGGCACCTATGAAGCAGCAGATTGTTTAACCGGTACTGCTTTGTATGGAAAATCAGACAACATAGTATGGCTAAATCTTGGACCTGCTAAATATAGAAAAAGAGTTCTGAAATCATATGAGGACATAGAAACAATTGCCAGAAATGATGCCAACAGCCATGACATTTTAAAAAACAATTTACTGGACACATACTATCTGAACAGGAGTAGCACCTTGGAAAACATGTGTCTATACCACATAGCTCAAAACTTTGCATACAGAAATAATATAAAACCTGATGAAAGCAAAGGTAGATATAGAGTGACCGATTGTGAAGGCAGCTTAGTGAAACTTACCAAACGAAGCTTAATTAATCATGTTAAATTGTCATTAAAAACTCCTCAACAGAAAGAACTATATTACATGTCTCTGCTACAACTTTTTAAACCATGGAGAAAAGAGGAAGAGATACTAGATAACTATGACTGCTATGAAGATGCTTTCAAAGCAAATGAAAGCGCTATCACCGATGTGAACTTTACGCAGTACAAAACAATGTTACACAATGAGCAGCAACAGGAAGGAGAACTTCAGGCCTAACTATATAAGGACTCTTCCGACAGTAGTCAACCTTCTGTAACAGGAAGCCAAGAACCACTAGGACAGCCACTAATAGCAAATGAGGCAGAAGTAGCTATGACAGAAGTGGAAAACACCATGTACCAGTATCAAGAAGATATAGAAGACTTAACTGTACAACAAGCAAAACTTAACAAAGATCAGCGCACCATTTTTGAAGACGTAACAAAACAAATTGTACATAGTGTACAACATGAAAATAAAGAATGTACCTGCCAAAATTACAAACCTATACTGCTGTACGTCAGTGGTGAAGCTGGATCAGGAAAAACATTCTTAATCAAAATCATCAGTAAGTTCCTTCAACAAATGACAAACAACAAACTGTCAGCTGTTGTAACTGCCCCCACAGGTTTAGCTGCCTACAACATAGGCAGCGTCACTTTACACCATTTACTACTCCTTCCAGTAGAGCACCAAAACAAATGAGACTATTACAAACTTTCTGCAGAAGCTGCAATGGAACTACGCAGAGTATTAAATCAAATGGAAATGCTACTAATAGATTAAGTGAGCATGGTCTCCAACCTAATGTTGGCTTTGATTCACCTCAGATTGCAAGAAGTACTTAAAACTAACCACAAAGAACTCTTTGCAGGGAAACACATTATCATTTTCGGAGATCTTCTACAATTGACACCAGTGAAAGGTGAACCTATTTTTAAAACCTTAGGACACAAACTCTGCTGTAAAACTGTTGGCAGCATAGGAAATGTCAACCTACGGCAACATTTCCAATACAGAGAATTAACAGAAAACATGCAGCAATCTGCAGATCTCACTTATGCCAACATCTTAAAAGGTATTAGAGTTGGTGTACTATCGCAAGAAGCACAAGCAGTATTGGAAAACCGGCACATTCATGCACTTTATGGTGATAATGCATGTGCTACTGATGTTATGGAACAATTAGTGCACACAAATGTCAATTGTATGGCCTTAATGCCAACTCTTGCAAGCTGTTTCAAATTCAATGAAACATTGTTAAATAAAGAAACGCAACCAATAATGGAAATTATCGCCACAGACAAACTAGACGTACATGGTATGACACTACCCATGTGTGAGCAAGCCACAACAAGGCTAAATAGCTTAGAAAATTCAATCTCCAACACAGCTGGGTTGGAACAAATATTAAAATTATCCTTAAATTGTAGAGTAATGCTTAAACGTAACCTTGACGTGGAGCAAGGGCTAGTTAATGGGGCACTGGGTACAGTTGTTGGCTTTCAATCATACCCACGTGACAACATTCAGTTTGTCAATATTCGCTTTGACAAACTTTCAGAAGTGAAAAGGATAGGGCGCTCAACTGCTCGATTCCTTCTCTTCAAAGACATGTATGTACGTAGAGAGCAATTTTCTCTAAATCTTGCATATGCAGTCACCATTCATAAATCCCAAGGTCTTACCCTAGACAAAGCATTGATAGATATAGGAAACACAGTCTTTAAAGAAGGCATGAGCTACGTAGCACTATCACGCTTACGTACACTTGACGGTCTATTTCTAATGAACTTTGATGCAAGTAAAGTCAACGCTGATATTCCTTGCATTTTAGAATACAATAGACTGCGTTCACTGTACACCCCCATCTGAAACAATATCCTGTTCCAGAAAAAGTAAAACGTGATAAAAGAAAACTAAATCAAACAGAAATGCAACTGAATCCGACAGCAAATCCTTCAAATAAAACAAAAGAAGGTAAAGCTTCATCAATTACCACAAGCAAAGAAGAACCTATTAGGGAAAGTAAACCAGATACTTTTTCAAAGAAGGAACAGAAACTCCAAAAAATGCACTCAGATACAGAACTAGCTGGTCCATTCAAATTTACAAATGAAACTGGTGTAAGTTGCTATGCAAATGTAGCAATGAATATTCTATTTCAATTGCCACCAATTGTTAACAATATTTACTTACACAGTACAGACCAATTGTGTTTGCAAATGTTAGTGCTTCATAGAAATGCAACAAACAATCCTGACAACGTACAGTGTTCACGGAATAAGGCAAGAATTGGACTACTGTGCTGGAATGGTGAGATTCACTATAAACTCACAAGAAGATCCACAAGAATGTCTAATGTACTTACTACTAGTACTGGAAAACAAAAGCTTACCTATAAATGAAATCTTCCAGATTTCATACATGTGGAAACATACAGGCACTCTCTGTAGCAATGTGAAATAGGAACAAATCCCAAATGAGCAATTTGTGTATGTATCCATACCTAATTGTGAATCCATTCCATTTCAGCAACTTGTACAGAATGCAAAGCATGGCAGATTATGTACTATGTGCAATTCAGACAATCGCTCCACCTTACTGACACAAACACATAGTAACTACATAATACTTATGCTTCTACGTTACAATACAGATGGTACCAAAAACAACTGTATGCTGACTGGATTCACACACGGTCAAGTGTCACTTGGAAAGAAAACCTTTACAACAATAGGTATAATCTACCATGCAGGAGCTACAACCAATGCAGGTCACTACACTACATACATTAAAAAGAAATGTGGATGGTTCGAATGTAATGATAGCACCATTACTCTAAAGCAGAGATTGACAGCTAATCTTACAAATGCGTATTTAATCTTCTTAAAGCCAAAATTTAATAACTAATGTATACTTCAACATTACCAAAAAATTAAGTGAAAGACTACAAACAGTTAGAATACGCCAACAGGTATCTGCGCAGAGTGTATAACAACGACACAACTAATTTAATATCACAGATTTGTAACAACAAATGCCCAGTTAGAATACGCCAACAGGTATCTAACTGTTGTTAAAAATCATCAGCAAGGCAACAAACATAACATTAATCAGAAAGAAGAAGGAAACACTCAAAGAAAACAAAGAAATAGTTAGTAGCATAGCAACTAACGTTTTTTTTAAATCTGAAAAGGATTGTTTTCCCCCAGACCTAAGGATTTGAAAACCAAACACAGAAACTGAGCAGAATCCACAGTAAACTGGTTTGTAAACTAAATATGAGGGTAAAAAAGAACTGTCTATTATACAATGTAATAAGTCTTCATAAAATGCAAAGACGAACATGCTTTTTTCTTTTATCACAGAAATTAAAAAAGGATAGTTCCGCCAAGTACTAAAGTCATGTAAGACATATATGGATTCTGAACAAAGTAAACAGTAAGTATAATTACAGTCATTTCATACATATGCGAATCTACACGTCCAATCTATGGCACTAATAAGCTGCAGTGGCTGTAGGCTGGCCCTAGCATCTTCGTTGTATAACCTACCACCTACGGCCAAGCAACCAAGACTATAGTTCCTACCCACAAGCATCGCTGCATATCAAAACCATGGTGCTTGTAATTTGACTACTTATAAGTTTACTCTTGGGTGCATGGTCTGCAGCCATGCACCCAAGGCGCTAGGACGTGCACACAATGACCGCATCACACCACACCCATGTTCACTTATAACCTCACTGCTTATGACTTCAGTCTTGGGTGCATGGCCTTTGGGCAGGCACCCAAGACTCTGGGTCCTGGCTAGAACCACCACAGCATATCGCACCCATTGTGGCTTGTAATTGCACTACGTATAAAGTTGGTTTTGGGAGCATGGCCAAAAGCCATGCTCCCAAAACGCTACACCCTCCCCACAACCATCTGAATGATGTTTCATAGTACGAGTGTACCTATGACTGTGATATGCTGCAGTAGTTGTCGCCACAGGCTAGTGACTTGGGTGTGAGGCCATACATTTTTCAATGTATGGGTATGCAGTATAAGAAATCCAGTTGCTTACAACTGCAGTGCTTATAACTTTGTTCTCAAAAACTCTACGTCCTGGCCACAACTACCACACCATATGACACCCATTGGGGCGTGTAACTACACTACATACAAATGTGCTGTTGGGTGCATGACCTTCAGTCGTGCACCCATGACTGTAGGCCCTCCCCACAGCCACCTGAGTGATGTGCTACCACACCATATGACACCCATTGGGGCGTGTAACTACACTACATACAAATGTGCTGTTGGGGGCATGGCCTTCGGCCATGCACCCATGACTGCAGGCCCTCCCCACAGCCACCTGAGTGATGTGCTACCCCACCATATCACACCCATTGGGGCGTGTAACTACACTACATACAAATGTGCTATTGGGTGCAGGCCCTCCCCACAGCCACCTGAGTGATGTTCAATACTACACGTGTATCTGTAGCTGTGATATGCTGCGGTGGTTGTGGCCAGGGCCTAAAGTCTTAGGTGTATGTCCATACACATTTCAATATATGGATGTGAAGTGGCTTATAACTCCAGTGCGTATAAGTTTCTTCTTGGGTGCATGGCCTTCGGCCATGCACCCTAGACTCTACACACTCCCCACAACCATCTGAGTGATAATGAATACTACAGGTGTACCCATTGCTGTGACATGCTGCGGTGGTTGTGGCTAGGGCCTACACTCTTGGAAGTATGGCCTACGGCCTGCAGCCTACGGCCATGCACCCAAGACTTTAGGCCCTGGCCACAACCACCGCAGCATATTACACCCATGGTTGCTTATAAATCAGTAGCACACCCATAGAACGAAACATTGTAACTGTAGCATGTACTCAATTTGTACCCAAGACTCTGGGACCTGCCCACACCTACCAGATTTATAATCGAATGTATGGGTGTGATGTATAAATGTGATATGCTGCAGTGGTTGTGGGCAGTGTGTACATGCTTGGGTGTATGGCATACAGCCTGCAACCATGCACCCAAAAGTCTATGTCTTCCCCACAACCACTGCACTAGATAAAACCCATGTTGGCTTATAAGTGAACAGGTTATAACTTTGTTGAAGAGTGCAGGGCCTCCCCACAATCACCTGAGTGATGTGCAATACTACGGTTGTATGTATAGGTGTGGTATGCTGCAGTGGATGAGGCCATAGCATAGACTCTTATCTGCATGTCCATAGATATTGCAATGTATGGGTGTAGAGTAGCTTATAACACTAGTGCGTACAACTTTGTTGTTGGGTGCATGGCCTTTGGCCATGCACCCAAGTCTCTACACACTCTCCACAACCATCTGATCCATAAGCAATACTACAAGTGTATCCATTGCTGTGACATGCTGTGGTAGGTGTGGCCAGGGCCTAGAGTCTTGGAACTATGGCCTACGGTCATGCACCCAAGACTCTAGGCCCTGGCCACAACCAGAACAGCATATTACACCCATGGTTGCTTATAAATCAGTGGCACACCCATAGAACGAAACATTGTAGCTGTAGCATGTACTCAATTTGTACCCAAGACTCTAGGCCCTGCCCACACCTACCAGATACATAAGCAATTGTATGGGTGTGATGTATGAATGTGATATGCTGCAGTGGTTGTGGGCAGTGTGTACATGCTTGGGTGTATGGCAAACAGCATGCAACCATGCGCTCATAACTGTACGTCTTGCTCACAACCACCGCACTATATAAAATCTATGTTGCCTTATAGGTTAAGAGATTATAAGTTTATTGTTGGGTGCATGACCTTTGGCCATACACCCAAGAGTACAGGGCCTCCCCACAACCACCTGAGTGATGTGCGATACTACGGGTGTATAGGTGTGGCATGGTGCAGTAGATGAGGCCAGAGTATAGAATCTTCTTTGTTTGTCCATAGATAGTGCAATGTATGGGTGTGCAGTAGCTTACAACTGTAGTGCTTACGACTTTGTTGTTGGGTGCATGGCCTTCGGCCATGCACCCAAGTCTCTACACACTCTCCACAACCACCTGATCCATAAGCAATACTACAAGTGTATCCATTGCTGTGACATGCTGTGGTAGGTGTGGCCAGGGCCTGAAGTCTTGGAAGTATAGCCTACGGCCTACGGCCATGCACCCAAGACTCTAAGCCCTGGCCACAACCAGCACAGCATATTACAACCATGGTCGCTTATATATCATTAACACACCCATACAATGAAACATTGTAACTGTACCATGTACTAATTTCGTACTCAGGACTCAAGACCCTGGCCACACCTACCAGATACATAATGGAATGTATGGGTGTGATGTATGAATGTGATGTCCTGCAGTGCTTGTGGGCACGGTCTACACTCTTTGGTGTATAGCCTACAGCCTTCAGCCATGCACCCAAAAGTCTACGTCCTGCCCACAACCACTGCACTATGTAAAATGCACGTTGCTTATATATTTAGAGCTTATAAGTTTGTTCTTGGGAGCATGGCCTTCGGCCATGCACCGAAGACAGCATGCCCTCCCCACAACCATCTCAGTGATGTGCGGTAGTTCGGGTGTATCTGTAGGTGTGGTATGCTTCAGTGGTTGTGGCCAGAGGCTAGACTCCTAGCTGTATGTCCATAGATATTACAAGGTATGGGTGTGCAGTGGCTTGGACCTCCAGTGCTTATAACTTTGTCCTTGGGTGCATGGCCTTCGGCCATGCACCCAAAACTGTACACACTCCCCACAACCAGCTAATCGATAATCAATACTACAGGTGTATCCATGGGTGTGACATGCTGCAGTGGTTGTGGCCAGGGCCTACAGTCTTGGAAGTATGGCCTTCAGCCTACATCCTACTGCCATGCATCCAAGACTATAAGCCCTGGCCACAACCACCGCAGCATGTCACACCCATGGTGGCATACTAATGAATAGCATACCCATATGAAAAAGTAATGTAATTACGGCATGTACTCAATTTCAATGTTCGCTAACACCACACGTGTCCACAGTTTCAAGTTCCCTCTGCACTGCACGGACTGAAATACTACCCTTATTAGACCCCTCATTTTCTGTACGTACAAACATCCTGAACAAGGCGGCCATAGAAAATACATCATGAAGACCTACCGCTACAACAAATGCATTTTTTCACCCATCTCTTGCTGTCTGAACCTCCCCAAGCTCTATGACACAGCAAAATAGTTTTCGAAATAGCATGTTGCCGCCTGTTGCCGCTCCGCTGTCGGCAGATCCAAGATGTCGGGCGCATCCAAACAATCTGACGCAGGACACGTCTCGCTGCAGCCAATCGGCAGAGACGTCGCATGTCCGCGGTCATGATGCATTGGTATCTTGTCCGTGGAGCGAACAGGGAAGTGTGACCGCGGAGCGGACATAGATATCACAAATGTTTTGAGACCTACTTTTTGGTCATTTTAAAGACAAGTACTGCACGGAAGGTCACCAAATTTACAAAAGCACGCTTTCGGGACCAAGCCCCTGCCGCATATTTGGTGAAAATCCATCCAGCAGTTTCTCCTGTAGCCATGCACAAAGTTTTCCCCCAATTCAGTCTATGGGAAAAAAAGACGATTTGGGACCCCCCTATAACTTTCCCCCCCTGGAACAAACATCACCAAACTTTGTAAACAAATTCAATGTGGCCCATATACTTTTCTTTGCAAGGTTTGGTAAGGATTCGTCCAGGGGGAGCGGAATTATAGGCCGCCCAAAAAGTGCTCTTCCTATGGAATCAGCAACTTAACCATAACTACTCAGCCACATATACATATATATATATATATATATATATATATATAGTAAGGATACAGAAGGAAGGCTCTGACATGGAGGTGACATGATTGTTGTCATTAACTTTTATCAAAGTAAATTGAGGGTTGGAAAAATGCGTCCCTGGTCCTAAATGCTAAGAGGGGTTTCCTTGCCTCAAAGAAAACAAGTGTAAATGTCAGGATGCCATATATAACGTTAGTCACAGTTGTGTCCAAAAACCCTAATTCCGACCCTAACACTAATGCCAGAAATCTAAAATGCAAGGATGTTCTCTTCTAAATAAAGTGATGATGAGACCCCCTCATCAAAGGAAAGTTCCAAATGTCATTGGTTGTATTAACAAAAGGAAATGTTCTCTTCCAAAGATGCACTGTTCCAATATCCAGGGAGTTACTCCTTTCCCCTGGATTTGTGCTTGTTCCACTTCACAAGCTAAGATGTTGGGTCCTGAGAAGCAATATATATTCTGCCAGAGAACTTGCCTCCCTTTCCCTGGCTTTTACACTCTTTCATAAATAGTCGGCTTCCAGTTGAAACCTTGTTTCTCGTTTATTCCCTGGATAGGTCTGGTTCACTCACCTGCCAAATATTATCCAGGGGACTATGACAGTTTCTGAGACAGTCTTCATGTTGGGTCCCAGACCCTGTCGTATAAATAAATCTCACTTCATTCTTGCACTCTAATATGGGTGCGGGCTCCAACTCGCCACGCTGCTTGCAGCCAGCTTGGTTTACTCTCCTGCCAAGAATGGATTTCTACAGTATTTCCTTTTCTTATATTTCAGGGTCCATGACCCTCTTATTTTATATTTTCAAATGTTCCTTGACAACTTGGTTCACTCTCCCGCCAAGCCTGTATTTCTTCTATATTTCTTTCTCTCCCTTTCACGGTCCCAAACCCTCTTATTCTCTGTTTCAAATATGGGTGTGGGTACCAGACTCGCAGCACAGTTCCTTGATAGCTTGGTTCACTCACCTGCCAAGCTAGGCTTTCTCTTTTCAAAGGTTCTCTTATTGGCAGGGTTCCAGACCCTTGTATTATCTTTCCCTTACTTAGAGTGCCAGCCCGTCTTATTCTCTGTGTCAAGGAGTTCCCCCCTTCTCACCTGAGTTCGATCTTTGCTGGATTTCTTGATCAATGCCTTCTTGCGTACTTCTCGAGTCTTGAATAAGGCTGCACGAGTTTCTTCCGACTCCAGCGTGCGTTCAAGTACCGGGATGCAGGAATACAGGAAATAACACGGTGCGCAACTAGCACACGAGTCCAGGAATCAAGAAAGGAAGGAAAGGGACTAGAATTGGGTTAGCGTGGAAGAAGCAAGGGAAACAATACCGCGAGATACGGAGAACACGTCTGGTCGCTAATTCGCAATAGCATTGAGACGCGCGGGGCCGCGGGGGCGTGGCATATTTATGGAATGTACTACGTCCACCGTGAAGGCTAGTGCGAGGCGTGTCACGTGATACGGCCAATTTGGGAGAACCAATGAATGCAAGCCCCGCCGTGACAAGGACCAGGAAGTCCAGAAGGGGCGCGTTCTGTAGGTCATGACACTTTGGTTTTCAGGCTTCCCGTTCAAATATAGGTATGGGTCCCAGACAAGCTGTGCTGTTAGCAGGTTACTTGGTTTACTCTCCTGCCAACTGGACTTTCTCCCTTCGGTGGGTTCTCTCGTGGCTGAGATCCCATACCTTTGTATTATCTGTCTCTCACTCAGGGTGCCAGCCTGTGTTATTCTCTGGCTTTCAGACTCCTCGGCCTTCTCAATATGTTCTTTCTCAGCCTCTCCCAGCTTCCCTGAACCTCATGTCCCTTTCAATCTGCCTGCATACCTTTTCATTCGGTTTGTGTCTTCCGGGCAGTGGGACTTCCTCACAACGCTTCAGTAGTTTTCAGGCTCTTTCAGGAAACAGTTTTACAAAGGTAGCGGGCGCCCCTCTCTCGCAAGAACAGACATGATAACCTGTTCAGTGGTTATTAACCACTTGAGAGTTCGCAGCCACTGCTTTTACTCACTGTGCCTTTCACAGATGGGAACTATCCATTTGCATATCAGTCTTTGTCCTGCCCAGGGGCAGTCCAGCACCGAATTACAATGGCAATTCCAATCTGAATGAGAGTACCACCAGCAACCCCATACACATGTTTCACCCTTGTTGGGGATCATCAGTGAGGTGAAGCTGATGCCTCTCTAAGCACAGTGAGAGGGAGACCACGTCTGGTTGCCCCCAGGAGACCTAGGGTTACCAATCCCAGGTTCCTTAACAAATAGTTTTACAAAGGTAGCGGGCGCCCCTCTCTCGCAAGAACAGACATGATAACCTGTTCAGTGGTTATTCTTTCAGGAAACAGTCTCGGCTCTGCAGCCCTGAGAGTCTCTCCCAGAGTTTCCTCTCAGCTTGATGTTTCTTCGGGGATCGTGGGATGCCCAACGATCTACTTGGGGAGCAAGAGTCATAGTTCCCACATCTTGGGCTACGGCCTGTCTCTCGTCCCTCTCCGTGCACTGCGTCTTCCCTTTCTTCTTCACATTAGCCGGATCAGCTTCTGCGACAGCACACTTCTCAGGAGGATGGTTCTCTTCTGCCTGCTTTCCCTCATCTATTTTGTATCTCATTGGTCCAATGAAATACTGCGTAAAACTACATCACTCATCATAGTTCATTGGAGTAATCTTCCTACTCCTAACCATCTTCTTCTTCCCTCTACCTATGTTCATGGTGTATGGAAGGCAAGGTTGATTTTCCTGAACCTTACACATGTCTATTGTGTTAGTTGGACTGCCTTTACAATAAAACATGTGGGTACTGTTTGGGAATGTGTAAGAAGGATCTGCCTTTAGCAAATTCAGAGAGGGTGACCCATAGGCGGTATACCATTCTCTCTTTGGATAGTCGTCCCTAATCCCATAAGGGGCTATCTCTCCTATGTGACCCTCCCCACCCCCGTGTATCACCCACAGGGGGATTATTGTACAGTGGACACACCACCACGATCTCCCGAAGATTCATCACATAATGTATATATATATATATATATATATATATATATATATATATATATATATATATATATATATATATATGTCTGCCAGACTCCCAGGAATTCTTATGTCAGGTACCTCTATCCCTCCTCAAGTTGGTAGATCTCATTTGATCACATGAAAAGGGGTTTATAAGCATCAATCAATGCATTGTTAGATTTTTCTGATACAATAATTTAAAGACCCACGCATACAAACGTTCAATTATGCTCTGTAGGAAATATAAGCAAAGAGCATCCTACAGATGGCTGATTGCAAACTGCTCTCTTGAAGTTGTTACTAAATATAAGTACTTAGGATGTCAGATTAACAACCAAGCCACATCATCACTCCCTTGCTTTGTGGTTTGTATAGTAAACATTGTGGGTTTTCTCTAATCCCACTGATAACTTTGTGTATACAAAAGTGTATTACAACTATTCTATATGGATTAGAAACACTAAGTGACAATTAAGAGAAATTCCTAAACAAAACTGAAGGAAAATGTCGGCACCCCACTTTAGGGCTAACTAATTCTACACCAATGGCTCTAGTACATTGTGATTTAGGTTTGCTGTCCTTAATACTTCATTACATTTTAGGAGACGTATGCTATATTTAAAAATAGTGTTGGGTCAAGAAAGTAATGTTTCCTCCCTATTATCCACATTAGGGCACTTATCTGACTTGAATAATAGTAAAGAACTGACTAACTTTAAGAATATCAATGAAACCTTCCATAAGAGGATTGGTATGGAGATTAGTCCAGAGGATCCCATGACAATTACAATAATCTCAATGAAGACAAAGGCAACACTATGGCACTGGAACTCTAATGTTAGCCATTTTATGGGTCTAAACGAACTAAGGAATATTTAAATCATCTCTCTAAATCGTATCTTACTCTCTGAGGGTTGTTGGTTCTATTGAAGCTCGCAGTTGAAGATCGTTTCTGCAGAATAAGTAATGGCTGTGTGTCTGTTGAATCAGTAAAAAATCTATTATTAATATGTACTGTTACAGAAACTGTGAGAACCACGACCTTAACTAAACTTGTTTTTAACAAGGATAAATTGAGTACTAAACAGTTTGGGTCAAGAGAATGAAAGGTCAACAGTCGTCTTTAATAATTGCACTTGGAACTTTATGAAATGTGAAGGCATCATGAAGAAAGACACAGACAACAGATTCAAAGTTCAAAACAAAATGGCGTATTAAATTAAATGTCAGGATGGTTGAACTTGCCCTATGCTAAGATGGGATTTCTCTACAAGAACAAAACTAAGGAAAGTTAAACTTAAAAGTCTGTCTGTGACCAAAACATATCCTTGCCCTCACAACTAAAGCTAAACAATGTGTAGGGATGTCAATAACAAAAGAAACAGTGATCAAAAAAGTTCCAAGCTTCATCCAGCTCATAGCTTCCTTGCCCAAGTTCAAGAAAGTTCCACAAAAGTCTTGAGATTACCTTTCCCAAGTTCACACAGTTCCACAGCTCCTTGGGGTTCCTTTCCCCAAGTTCAAGGCAACACAGTTCCATAGAATAGGGGTCTTGAGGTTCCATCTTGAAAACAACATTATAGTTCATCAAGCCTCAGGGTTCCCTTCCCCAAGACTCCAATGTGTCAACTTATGTTTGGTTTCAAACTTCTAATGTTCAATACAACTCCAGGTTAACTTGACACTCCTTTTGGATTGCATTAACAGTTCACATAAAGTGCTCCTTCTTGGTTTGTTTCACAATGTCTTTATCTTTCACCATTGAGGGTTCCCTGGTCTAGGCACAGTTGTCAGACTACACGGTCGTCCCATCACAGGTCACGCAACCAGGAACCCTAAACTCTTCAGCCCACACAGGTCTATTCTTGCCCCTGTGTGCAGATTCACATTCACTTAGATTCTCTTTGTTGTCTGCTTGGCTGTATGTGCAGGTTCACACTCGTTTGGCTTCTCCTGGTTAGCCTCTTGGTGTTGCCACAATGTGTCACACAACTTCTGCCAGTCTTTGGCCTTCCCACATGGTAGTTATTCATAACGTTCACATGACTTTGCCAATTAACTTTGTGGTGGTCTTATTTATTCCCCACCTTTCTGTTAGGCTCTTCCACATTTGCGCTCTTTTAGATGGGTACTTTCCCATTTGTCTTTTATCATCTCACAGCTTTGCCGATAATGTTTTCATTCAGTTTGGTATTCAATATTTGCTTAATATTTCCTTTTGCAAGTGTTCACCATTTGTTTAGCATTATAAAATATTCACTAAGTTATTCAGAAATATGCTCAATGACTTTCAGATAATTCGACATTCATAGGTTTCTTATTTCAGTTCGTTCAGCACTCTCAAAATACACAGCATTAGCGAAGTGCTCCAGGCAGTGTGTTTCCTTGATTACACTCACTGGTTATGCGCGACCGCTCTCTGCAGCTTTGCTGGTTCCCTTCTGCTATCCTCCTGGATCAACGAGATTTGCCTCCCTCGCAGCAGCCACCAAACGTTTCCCCTCACTCTCCTGCTTGCCGCAGCGGTTGTGGGCTTTGGGCGGAGCACAGCCTCCTGCTGTTGCTATCAGCAACTGGGGCTCGCCCACAGATTTAGACCCTCTCATGGTCCGCACTCGGCCGAGGCATCTCTCTCCTTCTCCGGACTCATACAGCTCCCATTCCTGGTTACAACTTGCTTCTCTCCTGCCCGTTTTGTCCCTTCTCTCCCTGCTCACACACAAGTCTCCAGACTCACGTAGTTCTCTGGCCTCACACCGGTCTCCTTCCGTCCTTCCATGGCATGCATCCCCACCTCTGATGCTCCCTAGGAGTATTAAGGGCCCACAGGTGTGGGTCAGTAAGAACAATTGCCTGACCTCCAGTCAACTTATTAGTGGGACATGCCTGACTTCCCTAATGGTATGCATTCGCAGTCTTATTTTTTGTCTCAGTACCAGAGTGGTAAAAATACCTATTGGTATTCACTACTCCCAGTCGCATCTTCCTCGTCTCAGTACTGTGATAGGTCAAATGAGGGGAAATTAGGTGAAATGTCCTACAATAGCCCATAAAGGATGGTGGAGGGTTACGTTGGTTTTCAGAGGGAAAGGGGGCTACCATGTCTCACCTGTGGGTACCCCACTCCCGATCCCCAAGGACCTTCTACCCAGGTGACCCTCCCTCGCTTCTCCACCCCCAGGGTCAGGATCTAAAAGTGATGGCCTTTTCCTGGCCACCTGAGAAGAGGGTCCAGAGGGAGTGGGAGTGAGGATACCCTCAGGTTTCTCAGAGGAACCAGATTGAGCATAAAATGAATTTAATCCAAGCTATATATACATGATGTTAAGATATTTTGCATTATATATGTTTTTTGCCTACTTTGAATTCTTTTGTTATACATTTTGTGTTAGAGAATTGTTGATTACTAATATGGATTTACTTGCCTGTTTTAAATCTTTAAGTGTTACATTGTAATATGTATTTTTAAGGATTCTTGTAAACTACACACATAATAAACACATCACTAAACTATAACCCTAAGTATGCTTACTAGACCACTTCCTCTCCTGCTGCTATTAAATCTATAGTTAATGTTGCGTACATTTTTGCATGTGGTACACTTATGTTTCTGGTCTCACTTGGGATCTGTTAAGTCACTTTTTTGTGTCATCCTTCTTAGGAGATTTGAGTTGCAGTGTTGGGGGTTGCATGAGGGGTCCTCTTGTCCCTCTTTGTTCTGCCAATACATCCTCATAACTTCTCTTTCAGCCTCTGGCTGAGGTTTTGTTTGACTCGCTGGTTCCATTCTTTGACTCTGTTATGTTCAGTGGTCTGATAGGGCTTCTGAGATGACAAAGGTTCTCTCCAGGCCACCTGGTTCCTCTGATATCCTTCTCAATACTAGCAGCTAACTAACCATTCACTAATGTCTGTACAACAGAGAACAGCCACAGCCTAAACATTCATGGTTGCCCTTGCCATGGAGACCAGCCACAAAAAAGCTGCCTACACTTAACTATCATCTTAGCCGATTAGACCCAAGGAAGTACTCACCTTGAACACAGTGAGATACATGCTGACATTCCTGAAGCTCCCTGCGACGGCGTCGTCTGCATTTCCTGCGGCCACAATTGTTGCCACAGGTAGAGCAGCTGTTAACATGATGCACTTGGCCCTCATCGTGGCTTGCATGTTGCTGCCCCTTCTTGACTGCTTTACCTATAGCTGTGTGTGGATAGAAAAACAAGAGAATTTAATGAATGCAGGACTCCTCTATACCTGTGACCGCAGGCAGCGGCTGCTGGAGTCACACAGCATTCCCCACATGGGGCACATAGCTTACCATGATCAAAATATTCATTACACTATGGAGGTGGGGGCCAAATCAGTATCAGTGTGCGCAACCAGAACTGGGGCCGACATGTGGGAGTAGCCTTAATGTATGAGCAAAAATAGAGTTTCTAAACATGACCTACAACATAGAAATGGGTACACCCTCAATGAATTGAGGGATAGGGGAACTGGGGCTGACATGAGGGAGTAGCCTTAATGTATGAGCAAAAATAGAGTTTCTAAACATGACCTACAACATAGAAATGGGTACACCCTGAATGAATTGAGGGATAGGGGACTGTTACTCTGATGAGCAAACCACAAAATATATATAAATACTGGATTAATTCAGTTTGATATCTAATCGAGTAAGTGTCCACTATTATTTTGTACAAGCAATATATAGGAGAAAGAAATGGTGCTATGTTGGCCCTGAAGAAGACCTGTGTTTTTAAAGGTTGAAACACGTGTTGGCAGGATTATACCAATCACCGATAGAAATTAAATAAGGATTTGAAAATTGAACAGTTTACTGAGATCGCAAGAATCAGAAAAGAATACAATTGTTAATGAAAAGTGACTGTATACTTGGAAAGAATTGAATACTTGTCCATGCGCAGTGAATGAACCAACAATTGTTTTTGATGTTGTGACCTACAACATGGTTACTCATTATGTGGCTCTCCAGATGACAACTCCCATGATCCTACACCACTGACTAGGTGGGCTAGGTCTGACGGAAATTGAAGTCTAAAAGACCTGGAGAGCCACCTGGTCTATGATGTGACATCAGGCAGATTAGATGGGGCTGCAGTCCTCATCTCTACTCTGTACCAACGCATGCATAAGAAGATATCTAGTATATCCATTGAATGCCTTTCCATTGAATTTTTTTGCATCGAGGGGTTTGCAACGAAACAATATGCATCGAATGCATGTTTCTGAGGGGTAAAGGGTTAATTGTTTTGTGGTGGGTTTTAAAGGGTAAAAATGTGGGATAAAATGGGGACCCCCCATTAAAAAAAACAAAAGAAAATGCATTTGATGCAACTCTTTTCGTTGCAAAGAATTAGATGGAAATATCCCTCGATGCAAAAAATGTGTTGGAAAGACCATAAGCCGCATAAAAATATTTGAGGCCTGGCATAAGTGTTTGGTAAACACTTTACTTGTTGATAGCTAGTGGCCCGGGGATTAGAATATCTATATTTCCCTTTATCACATTTGGATCTCTCTTCGGCTTCTTGTATGATCTCTCTTCGGCTTCTTGCATGAAGGAATAGCACACCTTCTTTGGAACTTGTTTCATTGACTAGACAAGATTATGAACATTAGGCACACAAATGGAAATCTATAATTACATGCCAAAGGGAAAGAGTGATTGGGTTTGTGTACTGTTACAAAGTCCCTTGGGTGACTTTGCTGGTGGATGGTGGGGTCATCAAGAGGGCTGTGTGCCTCCACAAGCCACATGATCCTGGCCTGGTAGTAGCATGGGAGAATTCTACCATGCCACCAAAAGGAAGCAGGGGAACGTCAATTGGAAGGGCCGGGACCCACTGTCCCTTTGAAGAAATCGAGCAGAGGAATTCTTACGGAGCCAGCAGTGCCTGTACGCTCTGCTCTCCACATGCAGAATCATAGCGCAGTGGAAAGGGGTGGGACCTGAACCAAGAAAGACAACTTGAGCAGTGAACTAGTTCTCACAAGGTCTCCACGCACGCATAAACCTAAGGCAGGTTAGGCTTCGGGGATCCTCCCCGAATGTGAGCCCAGGGAGTGGCGAACAAAGAGAGGACCACCCATAGGAAGGGATAAACCAAACTCCAGTCCTACCTCGAAGCTTCATGCCGTTCCCAGGGGTAGTGTCCCATCACCATCAAGCACCTGGAGACTGCCCCTGGGTGGATAGCTCAGCGGCAACATGCCTGCCTTGGAAGCAAGATGACATGGAGCAACACAAGTTCCATCCCCGGGTCCTCGCATAGAAACCTCTGGGTATTAAGCGCGTTATAAATAACCTATCATATCATATCATATCCTATAAATCAACATAACATAACTTAAAAGCGGCATGGGAGGCACACTTGAGTTCCCTTGCACCAGAGAGAGGCTGGAAGGTGGGTCATGGCCCTATAAAAGGAAGGGCATGTGGCATAAGGCAGTGGGAGTTTGGAGAAGGAACTCATTTGAAGACAGCTGGAAGAAAAGGGAGATGAAGGAGCTGGAGCAATGGACGGGAGGCCCAGGAAGCTGGGGAAGGAAGTACCCAAAAGGCTTGGCTAAGGAGAAGATAGGAGGATGGAGGAGAGACCAAGGAGACTGTGAAGAGGAATATCAAAGAGGCTGGGGAGCGAAAGACCCAGGGTGGGGAGAGAAAGACCCAGGCTGGGCAGAGGAAGACCCAGGCTGAAGAGAGACAGAGAGAGACCCAAGAGGTTGGGCAGAGAGTGGTCCAAAAGGTTAGGGGGAGAGACCCAAGGGGCTGCAAGAAAAAAAAAAGCTGAGAAGAGAGAGACTGAGTGGACTTGGGAAGGAGACAACGGTTACATTGGCATTGGATGTAGCGGCCTAAGGAGGAGGCTATTTAGAGGAATTAAGTAGAATGTGCAGAGGGTAGTGAAGTAGGAGGCGACAATAGCAGTCCAGTAGGAAGTAGTGAATGGAGATAAGCATAGGAGCATGTGCTCAGAGGACCAAGAAACAGGTAGTGAAGAGGCATGCACTCCAGGTGTCTTAGAAAGGAGTATTTCAGGAAGAGGTGATGAAGGGAAGCGTTAGGAGGAGATGCAAAGAAGAATTGCGGAGGGAGAGTGAGGAAAATACATACTCCATGTTTTCAGGGTGTTTGAGCAATTTAGGTAGAGGAACATGCACGTGGCTTCGAGGAGCTATAGCAAAAGCCAGAAAAAGAGTGAGGATGGAGAAGAGACATAAAGGAGAGGCCCACTAGGAAAGAGTTTGCAGCAAGATGGCGAGGCGGAAAGACAGCTTGGGCTGGCCAGCGAGAGACCTGGGTCCCCGCGAGAGGGAGGATCATTTGCAGGCCACCTCCCAAGGGGCCTGAACTACAGCGCCAGGACAACAGACTCTGGAATGGGCCTGAGGCCTGGGTGGAGGACCCCCACCATACTCAAGTTACCCAAGTAAACCCCCAAGGAACATGGACTGTGCTTAAAGACTATGGAAAGCAAGAAGGAACCACAACTACTGAGATGAAGAAGCATGGGAGATATTTTAATGGGAATTCTTGGATTTGCTTAAACCAGCCTGCATCTGTTTTATTGTGTTAAGCCGCGGGATGGGACTATAAACGAGCTTAATGAGAGCTGAACAAACTTTCGCTTTGGACCCCTTTGAATTTTCACAAAAGACAGGGACCATGGAGTTAATCCTGGGATTTGAGCCCATCCTGGTGAATAACCATCCTGAGGAAAATGTTGTTATTTATCTGAAGATTCCTGGCCTGGGGGAATTGGTTTGGTTTACCCTTCTAAACCCCCTACTAAAGAGCTATTATTGTGAACCACATGTTCTGTCTGCCCTGCCTTTGATCTCATTGTACTTCATGACAGCTGGTACAGGTTCCCTTGAATTCACAGCTCATCATCTCCGGAGGATAGCTCAAGGGCAACGCACTCGCCCTGGAAACAAGAGGACACGGAGCACCTGGGTCTGCGCTTAGAAATATCTGGGTACTAAGCGCGTTATAAATCACCAATTATAATATATAATGATATTGCTGGATAAAGGTAGCAGATGAACTGCCTTTAACAATTCTCAATGACAACCAATGAAGGCAAACTATGTCCTGTACAAAGGCAGAACTTGCTTAAAGGTTAGAAGTGCAAGCATTGGAATGTTTATTTGTGAGGAGGTTTCTACCTAATAGTATGGTACAATGATTGGATGCAAGTAATTCCCTTATATAAATACTTTTGAGAGTACTTATGTATTCATGTCTTTATTCTGTAATGTACCACATGTATACAGGATGCTTCAGAGGGCACAGATACACAGGGTGGCTGCATAGACAGGGACTAGGACACGCAAGGGAGTCGCTCTTGGCTCCTAGGGCCAAAAGGTAGGGACATAGGTATGTTGGGGGACATCAACCATTGTTAGACATTCCAAATGCTGTGCATAGTCCCTTCTAGGGGACAGAATCATCACAGCAATAACATGTGATGCTGCTCTCAAGTGCTTTAGTTCTGTGCTGGTTGTGTTGATTATAGAATATTTGACACACCCAGCAGATGCCTTTTAATGCTTTTCTGAATTTCAGGTAATTACGGCTACTCTCAGTTCTGGGGCAGGGTGAGGGTGATGTACAAGTCGGGTGCTGCCACTGCTAGTTCACTTCTCATAAACCTTTTCAGTTTGTAGGTGGCAGGGGGGCATCATAGTCATACAGCTAAATTGTAATGTTATTTTGGTGGGGTCTGTATTCTGAGAGGATGGGAGAGATTTGTAGGATTGTGGAGAACCCAACATTCAATGCTGAATAGTGTAGGTAGAGAAACAGGGACTAATGGTGTGTCATGAGATACATTCAATAATACAAAACAACAATTGTATTGTTGAATGTATCTCACGTGACACCATGTGTCCCCGTTTCTCTTATTGTAATTTGCAACCGGTGATCATGAGTTATGGGGCACGCCCGCCTTCCATAGCTGAATAGCCTAGGCACTCATTGCATGTTTTGTCTCTTTAGGGAGCCTGGGTTCGGTTCCATGTCATTTCGCCGACCCCCTTTCTTACGATGGGTGTTTTGCCGCGGGGGTTTTACGCGAAACCGTATTTCCCAGGTGCGTGGCCCTGTCTTTAGCTGCTTGTAGTTGCAGTAAGTCCTTCTCACGGAGTGCCAGGAGCAGACTAGTGCAGCAGTCTAGTTTCCTCATTGCCAGTGCTTGGACTATTCGGATGTTATGATTCCTGGCCGTGGCTGGAGGGAGGTTCTGCCGTGTCAGGTTCAGCGTGTGATGAAAGCTGTGCTGGCTGTGGGCGAGATGCTTTGACTGAAGGAGAGGGAAAGGCTGAAGGCCGCCCTGAGATGTTTCGCCTTCGTCACTTGGTTGGGAGCCGGTTTAGGCTCCTGAGACACAGTTTAAGCACGGCCCTTGTTCCCTGTGTTTGTATGTCTTATTGATTTACAGAAAAGCCTTTTAAGAGAAAGAGCCGCACAGGATAAGCCTTGGCATGGCTCGTGGCAAACCTTGGCACTGCTTGACTGACATATTGGTCGCGATTCAGGCAGTAAAAGTTAAGTGTGGTACATTTAGGTATCCAGTCAATATCAACCAAAAAAGTTGCACAAAAAAGCGACAATTTGATATAGGTTTTTATTATAGCCGTACTGGTACACAGGTGTTTTTTTCTCCACAAAATCACCCTAGCTACTGCCTATTTAACCTATCCTTGTACCATTTTCATACCATTCAGTTTGCATTTCGGTAGTAGAACTTGTGAACAGGGCTGGACTAACCTACAGGATACTCTGGAAAAGGGTTGCGCTTGCTCAAAATTTGCAATATGGGGCCACTTTGAAAATGATTTCCAGGGCCTCTTTTGGTTCCCAGTCCACCCCTGCTTGTGAACCTTTCAGGGTGAGAGCTTAGTGGCTAGTCAATGTTCCCCTGAACTTCAGTTCGTCATTCTGAGCGCCTCAGCAGGTGCCCTGTACACATGATGCATTTACTCTGTAGGCGCTATAATAGCGCTGCCTTCTGAGGTGTCTCAATGGATGCCACACACAAATGTAGTGCTTTCTCGCCAGGCACTACTCTAGCTCTGCATTCTGGAATGCCTCAGCAGGGCTGGTGCCCTGTACAAATGTAGCGCTTACCGGCAAAGCACTATATTAGTGTCTTGTTTAGGATGCTTCAGCTAGTACAAATGTACGACCTCATTGCAACATGGGTAGTATTTGCCATAAAAAATCCTGCCAACACAGATACTCCCACGGCTTGTTGTATTTGTAGTCTGCCGAGTGAACTACTAGTTTGCCACCATGATGACGGTAACAGTATTTGACATACCGTTACCGTGAGAGGAAACTCCAAAAATACTATCACCAATGGTAGACTTCTTGTAAAAAAGATGCTCACGCTGGCAGACTTTGGCGATGACAACATTTGGTTGGCGTCCATTTTGGGGACTTCAATCCTACCAGGTAAAGTTTAATCCAAGCTAAATGAGTGGAAACAGTGGCTCTGGCGGACCTGGGGAGACCTTTGACTCTCTAATAACGAGGCCTTGAAGGAGCTGCACCTACCCACCTCCCACCAAGTCACTGACACCAGGCCCACCTTCGGATGCCTCTCCTTGAGAAGCACCACGTGCAACAATTTCCCATCAAGGTGAGTGGCGCCACACAATCCACACTCCCCCCACAATCCACACTGCCCCCAGCAGCAGAGCGACCTGTTTTTTGGCTGGTGTAAAAAAAACACATGGAGTGTGGCTCTCCATCAAGCCCGAGGTCGCTTCCTCCTCGGCCGCATCCCGCCTCCCGCCTCCCGGGCCGACCCTGCACCCTAATTGGTGCTTCTTCCGCATATAATTCAGCATTGCAGGCAGCCCCCTGCCCGGCAGCCCCTGAGACTAAGGGCCAGAGGCAAAGGGCAGATCCTACAGTGGCGGCTCCAGCGTGTGTCTGCAGGTGTCAGCAGGGGAAACCAGTTGCCAGCCGTCAACCAGCAGCGACTTCCAAGCTAGTTGTGGCTCGGGTGGGGAGTACAGCAATCACTGTACTCTGGAAGCCCTGCCACTCTACTTACCCTCAAAACATATCAGGCCAGAATGTGCATACCAACCAGCTTAACTTCCAGACGGGATTGTGAATATTAGCTTGTGTCACATCTAGGCAGGATTGTGAATGTTAGCCATTGCCATATTTTACTTAAATCTTGTGAATATCAGCTTGCATCACATCTAGACAGCATTGTGAATATCAGCCTGCGTCACATCTCAATAGCATTGTGAATGGTTGCCTGCGTAACATCTAGACAGTATTTGAATGTTAGCCACTGCCACTTTTAGCTACATCTTGTGAATATTAGACAGGACTGTAAATGTTTGCTTCCGTCGCCTCAAGACAAGATTGTAAATGTTAGCCAGTGCCACATTTAGAGAGAACTGTGAGCATTAGCCACTGCCACATCTTGACAAGATTGTGAATATTAGCTTGCGTCACATCTAGAAAGGACTGTAAATGTCTGCTTGCGCCGCTTGTAGGCAGGATTGTGAATGTGAGCCAATGACATATTTATAGAGAAACCTGAATATTAGCCATTGCCACATCTAGACAGTATTGTGAATATTAACTCGCGTCACACCTAGACAGGATTGTAAATGTTAACCAGTGCCATATCTAGAGAGAACTGTGAATACTAGCCATTGCCACCTCTAGACAGGATTGACTAACCCAATGCTCAAATCTCTGCATACATAAACTCACACAGAAATCCACCTAACCATTTTCCCGCTCAGCAAACCGCGTGCACTTCACCACACCGCAACAACAAACAAACAAAGCATAAACCGCACCAACAGCACACAAGGTCTCGAATCGATCCGATATTCACACCAAAGCTTAGCGCATGGTGAAAACCGAACTGAAGCTGCCAACAGCACACACCACCTTCTCACTTTCCTACTCCCTCTTCACCCAACTAACCCACCACGCCTTCCTGTTTGCAGATCCGCCTGAGCGTCTGGGGACCAATTCCGATTGGTGACGGTGCACAGTACATATTCCTTTAACATTTAGCATTTAACATTCTAAATGACTATAACTGATAGCAGGGACTTCAATTATGCACAGCACACACCCTGCATCTCTGTACTTCCTGCCTTGCACTGTCTTCTGTCATGTTATTGAGTAGTTTTACAATTGATGTAGGATTGTATTTGTACCACTTTCCTGTGATGTCTCCTAGATCAAATGCTGTCTGATGTCACTTAGTTTTATGTCATCTGTGTCATAGGGCACATGATATTACTCTGCAAGGCCATCAGAGAATAAAAAGGTGTACACTATTGGCCCGATTTATGGAAAAGTGTGAAGAAATCCTGCAACGCCCGTGCGCCGAGAACGTCACTGCACGAGCCTGCGCGTAGATGGTTTTCTGCGTGCCCCGCGTATTCATGGAATTGTTTGCGCAAAGTCACCATATTACACAAGTCGCGGTCCGAATATACCCGACACACCCCAACGCAAATCAAAAACAGCCCGAAACAGCCACCTTTGCATGCTCCCCAGGCGCAAATACATGCACCCTCAAAACAGTGTGTGGGGTCCCCCGCAAGCAGGCCTGCATCTCGGGGACCCTTCACTGGGTCCCCCGTAACTGTTACCCGTACCCTGACAACATGCGTACATATTATCGTAACTCGGGTAGAAATTGGAAAATCTGCGTGCAAACATCCGTAAACCATTCTTGCACCATGCTAACCTGCGTACGAGCACCCCTACGTTAGATCGGAACCCTAGCTGCGTGCATGCACCCCTAAATCAGACAGCTGATCTTACCTCTGCGCGGTGATTCCTCTGTGCAAGTGTCTGTATGCCTGTCTTTGTGTGGAGGATAGTATGAGTGCTTTGCGTGGCCACTTACCTGCCTGGAGGCTGCGCGGTCGGAACCCTGAATACGTATTGTTCTGCGCAATAGTAGGCGTGCGATGCACTGCCTGCGGGCCGTCCCTTATAATGCACACTTTTTCACATGTTTTTCCCCATTTTTGGTGTTCCGCCCCCTTCCCCGCCCTCTGCACAAGCCACGCCCGCACAGGGGCATGCCGGGCTGACACAAAATCCTTGCAAGTCCTAGGAAAATCCTGAACATTCGATTCCATGGATCGACGAACGGGATTACGCACGCAGTTTGGCGCGCAAGTTCCCTATTTTCCGCCAAATTATCCCATGAATCGGGCCCTAAGTCTTTTGCCACCAATATGATTTGGGTGAAATGTTGGTAGTGCTAAGCTTTATTTCATGTGATCCTTCATGCAATACTCCTCGGCTGCGCTAGCCACCCTATTGTCGAAGCGTCACTACGGAAACACGCCTTCTGTGCCATTCTGAATAGTGGTCTCTTATTTGCCCTCTCTTGTGGAAAAATACATATTTACCTGTTACGGTTCCTGGCACACAGAGAGAGTGGCTGCTTTCTCCGCCTTCCCTGACTTGCTCCATGCGGCACTGAGTACACAGTGTCAATGTTCAATGGTGCCCCTTGGTACCGGCCTTTCAATGGCATGGTATGGGCCATTCAAACACCCTACAATAAATGTCCAGTCTTTCAACTCTGCATAGCCGCAACCAACGGTGGACATGGAACCAAAAGAGGCCCTGGAAATCATTTCAAAGTGGCCCCATATTACACATTTTAAGCAAGCCCAACCCTATTCCTCTGGGGAAATTTAGAAATGCCACACAAAAGAGGCCCAGGGTGAAGAGGCCTACTGGGCAATCTCTTCCCTATAAGCCCATCCACCCCTGCTCACAACCGCCCCGTGCAGTGCAACCCACAGGATTTCAGTCTTGTCCCTGTCTCGCCCTGTCCCTCATTACTGGACTATAAAAACTCTTGACTAATCCCCCACCAGGTTTATGTGCAATAAAGTGTACATCTTTATACCATGACCCAGTACTACTCTTGAGCCACTTAAGGGTACATTTTTAGAATATGTTAATTGCACAAGGTGTACTACCAACGTGTGCAATTGTGTGCACGGCAGTCACCTTGTGCAATTTGTGTTGTTTGCAATACCAAGCGAAAACTATGTATGCAAATCTGGACAGAAGCGGGTTTCCATGCACTATTTGCACATAGATGCCTCCCGGTGTGCGTATTGTGGGATCCATTTAAAACGGACTTCTATTGAATCCACCAGCTTCTAGCAGGTGCTGTGCTCAGAACGGTTCCATGTCTTAAAATCGCGGCAAAAATGGGTGTGAATACAAAATATTGCAGCAAAAATGCTGTGGTTTTTTGCGCCACAATCATGTAAAGGATGTGGGGGACACCCCCGCAACCCCTGGACCTATTATACCAATTAAGGGGAGCAGGGGACACCCCAGCAATTTTATTAACTGATACCCTCAGAACATGGCTTAGTGTTGCCCTAGTAATTATGCTTCATAAAGCAGGCTGTTAATGTAACACAGAGTGGTTGTGGTTTGATGGATGGGTAACAGGTATCCAGGGGTGTAGGTAGGTCCGGAAAACATCTGGGGCTTCGCTTGGGTCTGGAGTGTCGGGACTCTGGGCTAGCTAGCCTTTTGGTTGTAGGCCCAGAGCTTCTATCCAGAGCTAAAACCAAAGGACCTGGGGCTATAGCACCCCCACAGGCTCCACCCCGAGCAACACCTCTGCAGGTAGCTTATCGCCTTGATAAGTTTGAACGTTTCCTTTTGTTGACACTGCACACATTGTACAAGACCTGCGTAGTGACTTTTCTCGCCTTCCATGGTTACCGCCCTGTAGATACGGTCTTATCGGCAGTAGGCATATTTGTTTATGTTGCCATCATTTTCCTTCCAGATTTTTTCCATTCTTCTCTTTTAGTAGGTTTCTGAGGTTGCTTGCGTACAGGCGGAGTGCATAAAAGGTTTCTTCGGGCCATTTTGGTGTGGGCGTGTGTTATGCATCGTACGTAGCATGGCAAGTCCTTCGTCCATGTTCTTAATGCACCATGTGAACATCGCCAGCTTGGAGACGTCCAGGGCTGTGCACTTATCCTCTAACTTCACGCGCTTCTGTACTATTAGTCACAGATGGGCCCTTAGTGCTCTTAGGTAAGTTGAAGCGGAGATGAGTTTTGTGAACAGATTTGTGAGGTGATAGTCTCAAATGCAGTCGGTGGATGCCACCATGGTGAACGTTTCATTGTGCAAGAATCCATCCAGTGTATGTCAGGCTGTGCGTGCGGGACCCCTAAATAACTACTTCAAGTGTAGGGCATCTAGGATGACCAAAGAGTGTTCTGGTCCTGGTGTTACTCTTCCTCTCCATCCATTAGTTGAGATGACCAGGATGTTCAGGTAGTTCAAGTTCGGTTAGATGTGAAAAGGTCAAATATTTTCCACCAAGTAGACCCAAATCCACTGATACACTTGCTACAGAATCTGTGAATCTGTCTGCGAAGGATGGATTTTAGGATGGTGTGCAGTAGAATAAAAGGAAACTTTACAGGCATGTGAGTGATCTTGCAGTTCACCAGGAGGCACTCACATTCCGCTATAGAAGCCTTCTGTGCTACCTTTGTGAGTATCCAATCCTCCTCTTTGAGGGACAATACCTCCTGCCTTTTTGCCTATCCACTTGTCGTGGATGGATGACGTGACACAAGGTGAGTCGGTATATGGGTTTACTAGGGGAACCGCAACAGCAGTGTAGGGATGGCTACCTTCCTCTGTCTTGCTCTCCCAACTGTCCACCCTCGAATTCCAGACATCATGTTCCAGTGCTTCTATGAGACAGAGCTCTGGAATCCGCGTCCACAACACCACTTCACAAAAGTATTCTTACAGGATGGTGGTATGGCCACATCTTTAACCATAGCATTATTGTCTGTCTGCCAGGTCTTATTGCAGAAGCAGAGGTTAATGATGCCCATCAAGAGAAGGTCAGAGCAGATGTGTAGCAAGGATTGTCTAACGAGCGAAGGTACTTGGGCCCGCCGCAGTGATATTAACATCTGTAAATCCCACACAGCGCTGCTGAGTGGGCATTTACAGATTTTGGGTGGGCATTGCCAGCTCAGGTCCTACCCTGTCTACGCCTCTGGGTCAGAGATGTCTGACTGTCTTAGGAGAGGTTTTTAAATTAAAAAACCTCTCAGGACGGGATGACACAGTGACCAAATCCAGGAAAGACCCGGCAAAACTGGGATGTCTAGTTACCCCACACATGGGGACGTGGGGGTTAGCGTCTGTGGTTTTGCAGGAGATAGAACAGGGATTCAACACTCTTCTCCCTCACCTGCCCATTGGATCACACTACCTAACATTCCGTGTGAGCTCCTGGGTGTTTAATGGACACAACCTGGCAAATGGCACAGTTACCTGGCAACATGATATCAATGCATTGCAGATGATGAGCAGGGTTGTCATGAGGCGAGGAACTGGGGCTGAGGCTATTTGCCCAGGGCTTTTGTATGTTTAGTTTGTGTGGGAATTGTAATGTCTCACGTCTATGTTTATGGATGTAAAAGGCATCCGCCTGTCCTCTGTTCATGTTTGTGAACCAACGGCGTTGGGTCACGTGCCGGGGCGGGGTTACCACCAAGTCAGCTAGAAAAGAATTAAAGACGAGAGCTCAACCACAAGCTTCATCTCCGTGTCTCATTGTGCAGCTTCATTAATATATATATTGAGTCTACATTTAACAATGGCGACAAGGTTTTCAGCACCTGCTCGTGCAGTGGTGAAAGCAGTGTAACATCCTGCTTTCACCCTCATTTCCGCCCTGGCCTGCGACGCCCGCCCATGGTGACACACATTCCCTCTCCATCGGCCCGCCTGCCTCAGCTCGATTTATTGTGTTCCCTGCAGCTGTGCGCTCCATTTTCCAGAACGAGTGCTGGAACGACACGCCCGCTGCCTGCAGCACAATTCCATTGTGAGGCCTGTCAGCCTCTAGACCATGCAGGTGGTTCATTGGTGCCAGAAGTCACATAGCAGCCGGTGAATAAGCAGACCGTTGGGATCAGCAACACTGCATTAAAGGAAGTGAGAGTACGCACACACTGCCACCTGCCTGTACTGTTTACAAACCTAATTAGCAATGTTATCAGCAAAAGAAGGCACTAAGCTCCCCTTTTCATAGGCCACCAACATGTCGGATGAAGAAGGGGTTAGCATCACCTCGGCCCAGACGCCACCCTTCCCTGCACCCACGCTACCCACTAGAGAAGAAGGGAGTCATGATTTGCTGCAATTACAGGCGGTCCTGCCTTTTGATATAACTGATACCAGCAGCCTGGCACCTCGCTGGAATATATAGCTCAGAGAGCTCAACATATACATCGACGCCACTGGTGTGCAAGAGGAACGTAGCCTCAGAGGAATATTGATGCACTCACTACGTCCAACTTTATGTGACATTGTGTTTGAAATGCCTGAAAACACCACTGACACGTTCCAGGGCATTAACGCTCTAAATAATTACTTTGCTCCACTAAGAAATGTGGACTACGAACGCCATATTTTTCATACATCTACTCAGGAGAAGGGCGAAACACTGGACAATTTTGTCATTCATGCGATTGCGCAAAAGAGTTAAATACTGTGATTTTGGTACATTACTCAACGGAGGAAGCACTAAAATCCCAAACAATTGCTGGCTCAGAATCTGATGAGTTCTGCAAGAAGTTATTACAAAACACCTGATCTCTGGAGGAAATAGTGCAACTTGCCAGTGTGGGCATGGCGCTCTCTTTGAAAACGGAATCTCTGGGTAACATTAAAATCGCACAAGGAGTGCCTCTGGCACCTACATGTCAAATGAGGTCGACCAAAAAGACATTTAACAATGACCAAAGAAAGTGTTATCGTTGTGGATATCATTTCCCGCATGTGGGCCCCTGTCCAGCCATAGGCCACACTTGTGACGGATGTGGGGGTGAAAATCACTTCCAGCCAGTATGTAAAAATGTCCAATACCTTCAGAGGTCTGCCAATTATACAGACCAAGGTCGAAAGAGTGAAGGTTCCCGCCACAGGCAATGGAGATCTCCTACCAACAGACAAAACCACTCATCAAGCAGACAGCGAGGCTCCCCATACAGAGCCAGACAATAGCGAGACAGAAGCGCTGACACCCATCGAATGCTCACGCCGGAAGACACAAAACGAAGATCAACAAGCCATAAGGTGAGATACATAGAAGTCTCACCAAGACGTCACAACAAATTCCATTCATCATCCTCCAGCGGCGACCGCAAGCAAGGGTATGGGCTTTCGATAGCTAATAAGACAGTTACTAAATACAGCCCAACACTACTATTACAAGTGAACTGAAAGGCCTGGGAATTTCTAATTGACACAGGTGCCACCGTCAATGTGGTCAATGAAGATACATATCAAGGACTAGAAAGCAAGGGAGCACTGAAACCAGCCGACATTGACATCTATCCCTAAGCAGCAAACACACCTCTGGAATGCAAAGGCATGTTCAAAGCAACGTGCACCTAGACAAGACAGCCAAATTGAACATATATCTAGTCAAAGGTGAAGTACCGGGCGGCAGGATCCTCAACTTTAAATCAGCTATACAAATGTGCCTGGTACACATAATGTATCAAATCATGACGGTGTACACAACAAGCCTAAAAGATATGATAGTCAAGATGTTCCCAATACTATTTGACAGTTTAGGAAGACTCAAAGGAAAACAAATTAAACTGTACATCAACCCAGACATCAAGATGGTGGCACAGCACTACCGACGATCCCACTAAATATCCAAAAGCAAGTAGAAGACAAACTTCAATCACTCCTCACCCAAGATATCTTCGAACATGCAACAGGACCCAAACCCTGGGTACCACCCATTGTACTAGTTCCCAAGAAAGAAAACGATGGACGTACTTGCATATGCGTGGACATGAGGGCACCAAACGTGCCCATCGAGAGCGAAAGACATGTATCCCTGAGAATGACCGACATGATGCACTTACTGCATGGGGTGAAAATCTTCTCCAAATTAGATCTAAACAAGGGTTACCACCAACTTGTCCTATGCCCTGAATCCCGATATATTACTACATTTTTCACAATTTAGGACTCTTATGTTAAAAGCTACTCAGCTTCGGAGTGTCTTCTGCAGCTGAGACCTACCAGAATGAAATGCACCAAATAATTAAACACATTCCGTAATGTCTAAATTACAGCAACAACATATTTGTTTTTGGAGTGACAAAAGAAGCGCATGATGATGCACTACGTCGAGTGTGTATGGCGCTAGAGGAGGCCAATCTGACCTTGAATTCGGCGAAATGTGAACTCAGTAAGTCCACACTCAAATTATTTGGACACTTATTTTCATAGGACGATCTAAAAGCTGACCCTGACAAGGTACAAGCCCTTTTTGACACGTCCACGCCCATGTCAACATCTGCTGTACGATCGTTTCTGGGCATGGCCAGCTACTGCACGAAATACATACAGGACTTTGCCTCTGTAAGCACGCCCCTGCGTCTTCTCACAGGAAAAGGGCAAGAATTCAGGTGGTCAACAGACTGAAGAAGTACTTCAAGTAATCAAAACACACATCTCCTCCGCCTCATGCATGGCCTATTATGATCCGGACATGGAAACCGAATCGACTGTGGACGCAAGCCCTGTTGGCCAAGGTGCTATCCTAGCCCAATTCAGACCAGGCTCATCCTCCTTCTCTTCCCGTCGCATTGTGGCGCACGCAAGTCGCAGCCTGTCTCTGGCTGAATGCGTATACTCCCAACCAGAAAAAGAAAGCCTGGCAGTCGTATGGGCCTGCGAGCACTATCATCTATTTCTATAAGGCAGAAAATTCACCATTGTCACAGACCACCAGGCGCTCATAACGATATATGGCAAATCAAATGCCAAGATGCCGCCTCGTATTGCACGCTCGGGACTTCCCTTGCAGGAATACTCCTTCACGAAGATACATCGGCCAGGAAAAGCCAATAACCCAGGTGACTTTTTATCCCGATACCGTTTGCCCACAAAAGAAGACACGTAATTCATCAAGGCAGACCAATTCATCAAGTACATCGTAAGTAACGCCCTCCCTAAATCGCTCACAATGTAAGAAATTCTCAACAGTATGCGCCAGGACCCAGTACTCAGGCAAGCAATTGACAGCATAACCTCAGGAAGATGGCACAGGTCGACAAGGGGGGGGGTGTTCACCTCTGAAACAGAACAGAAGCTGCTCAAAACATTTCCCGGAAACACTGCAGGACAGGGTAATCAGCATGGCTCACACAGGACACAGGGGAATTCTGTCCACCAAGAGGCAACTCTGAACGAAGGTGTGGTTTCCACACATGGACACAAAAATTGAGAAAGCTCTTGGAAACTGCATAACATGCAATGCAGTAACACCTAGCACGTTTCCAGAACCAGTGAAGATGACGCCCATGCCACTACAAGTATGGGACAAAGTAGCAGTGGACATGTTGGGCCCTTTACCAAACGGAAAATATGCTCTGGTCATCATGGATGAAATGTCGAGATTCCCAGAAGTACACCTAATACATTCGACAGCGGCGCATGCCATCATCCTAGCTTTGGACAAAATATTTGCAGATTATGGTATCCCAACCATTGTGAAATCCGACAATGGCCCACCTTTTAGTGGACACGATTCGCAATGTTTGCCGAACGATTAAGGTTTCATTATCGGAAAGTTACACCCCTGTGGCCTCAAGCAAATGGTACTGTTGAAAGATTCATGGCCAACTTGAAAAGGACCCTTAAAATATGCTCCATCACAAAAGAGTCATTCATGCAAGCCATTTGCACCCTTCTCAGAGACTATCATAACACACTACACAGCTCTACTGGAGTGTGCCCCTCAGAACTGATCTTTGGCAGAAGCATAAGAACCACTCTGCCACAACCCTCCGTCATGGAGGTAGCGCCGGACGTTGAACTACGAGCTCTGGACAAGGATGAGGAAAGTAAGACAAAAATGAAAGCGTATGCTGACACCAGGAGGAAGGGTAGAGAACCAAAGGTGCAAATAGGAGACCGGGTATTAGTATGACAATCGCATGTATCCAAAGAACGCCTGCTTTCTTTTCCTAACCCCTGACAGTGACACACATCAAGGGATCCATGATAACAGCGGCAACCCCGAGTGGACACATCACTAGAAACTCCTCATTCTTCAAGAAAATTGAAAAGGAAATATGAGATGAACAAACTGCCATCTCAGAGAACTCGTCAGAGAGCTGCTCTGATGTCATGGATGGGGACATAGACATCAACAACAGTTATAGTGAAAGAGAAGAATACACCCCAACAGCTCAGAACCCATCAAAAAGAACTATTCGCAGACCCACGAGATGGATTGAGGAAATGGGCTAGATAGAGGAAATGATTCTCTAAGTGGGGACGAGATGTAATATCTCATGTCTATGTTTATGGACGGCAAAGGCATTTGCCTGTCCACTGTTCATGTTTGTGAACAAACAGCGTTGGGTCACGTGTGGGGGCGGGGTTACCAGCAAGTCAGTTAGAAAAGAATTAAAGACGAGAGCTCAACCACACGCTTCATCTCTGTGTCCCATTGTGCAGCTTTATTAATGTGTATATATTGAGTCTACATTTAACAGGAATGGATATTGTATTCAGATCCTGCTTAATAAATGAATTGCATGACTGTATCAAACAATGAGCAGAGCAAGTGATGGTATCCCTGATATATAACCCAGGAGAGGGATTACAGACATGTTGAGTTGAAAATGAAAGTACACATACTGCACAAGAATACAGAATGGCATGACGTAAAACATGAGTGGTTGCAAAATAACCTTATGGGGTACAACTTAAGAGTTTTGTTTCTGTTTATCTTTGATAAAAATGAATGTTCATATTCAGACTTTTTCAGGGGGTTAATCTGTAGTTTCCATTCCTACACAGTATTGAGATATTTGTGACTGACCAGCTGGGCTCAGGCAGGCGAGGCCCTGACAGGCATCTGAAGTATTTAATTCAGTGTAGCCGTGTAGAATTTCTAGTAGTGGTGTATCTTGGAGCAGAGTCACTTTGTGGTGAGTCCTAGTGGGCGCAAGTGATCCTGTCATCAAACACCACACACCTCCTAGGACAAAATCACAATGGAGCAAGTACAAGGGTGAAAAACATTCTCACATGGCCGAGGGAACACACGACTGCTGACACCAGAATAATCTTAAAGGGATTTATTAAACACAATTAGTACCCAGCGAGGGTCAATGAGCTTGTAACAACAAAGCTCATTGGCCCTCGCCGGGTCGTTACCTGGCCAACAATGCCTTGCCTCCCCTGCTGCCTGTCTCCACGTTCCTCACTGATCATTCCGATCTGCGAGTGGCCACCATGGAAAGGGAGAAGGGACTACATGTAGTCCCTTCTCCCTTTCCATTGTGGCCATCTTATTCGTTTACTTTTTTAAAAACTTTTTTCAATGGCCACCATGGAAAGGGAGAACAGACTTCATTTCCCCTTCCATGGTGGCCATTTTATTTTTCTTCCTTTTTTCAGTTGCGAAAGGAACCCAACAAAAAGGCATTCAGAAAGTTCCAGATAGGAAGGTCTCCTGTTTACTCTAGCACTCAGTCTTTATCACTTCTTCCAGGGACCACAAGGCCTCTCCTCCTCTCTCAGGATTTAGGGCTTCCTCGCTTTGCCAAGTGTCCCAAAAGTCCTCTCCTTCACTGGGGCTCTCCTTCTCTCTGTCACTTATTCCCCTCTTCCAGGCCGGATTCTGTTGTTTTACTTAGGGATATGGTGCCCTGCTCACCCTTCCACACCCAAGTGTATATTACCCTACGCACTAATCCACACCAATGGAAATCGTGCCCTTCACACCCTCTCTCGTCACTGTAGGACACCCCTCTTCAGGATTCCAGGCGCTTTCCTCTTCTGTTACACTTCCCCTCTTCAGGGGGTCAAAAGCACGCTCTCTCTTACTATGTCTCACCCCTCCCTTCTGTTGGGATCGGTCTCTTTCTTTTCATCTCAAGGGGCACCCATTGGGTCCCAGGAGCTAACCTCTTCCTCACAGGAGCACACACCTCTTCTGTAATCTCTGCACAAAGGAACACACCCCTCGTGAGGGGGTAAGGAAGCTCCTATACCTCTCATTGGCTCAGACCCTGCTTTTGGGGTTCAGGGGCTCTTCTCCCCCTTACTGAAGAGCACACCTCATTTGGGGTTCAGAGGGCTCCTCTACCCCTCACTGGAGCAGACCCCTTTTCCAAGGATCAGGGGGGGGCTCTTCTCCCCCTCACTGGAGCACATCCATCTTCTGAGCTCAAAGGGCTCCCTGCCTCTGGCGCAATCCCACTTCTTAAGCAAACTCTTCTCCTCAGCTCCTAGCCTCAGTTGTAAAGCATCTGTCATTCTCCGATTGGCTTCCTATTCCAAGCCAGGGGAAGAAGTATTTTAAAAGGCTTTCTTTCAGTTGGTTTCCAAGTGCAAGAGCTGGTGTTTGCAGCCTGTTCAGCTCCTGCCTCGCCTCCTGGATGTCCCCCTGCACAGAAGTTAGTTGACGTTAGTTGTAATGGTCTGGTGGTTAAACAGCCATCCCAATGGACAGGAAAACCTCTAGTAAGCTCCCACCTGTGCACAATTGCTATTTGTTTGTGAAAGGGGAAGTCGTTCTCATATTAAATGCTGCAGCTACAGGGGAGGGAGAACATTGTTCTCCTTCACAAATGCTGCTGTGCGGGGGAGGGGATTGGCATGAGTTACATCTCTTTCCTTCGAGGGTCTGCACCTTTTGACTAAGGGATCTCTTTGGAAGTGCACGTGTTTCCCCATACTTTATATTTCCCTGAATCCCTGAGAGACACTTCCGAAATACGCTATAGGTTTTGGATCTATAAGTGTGATGCATCTTGGGAGATGCAGTTCTGAATACCTTGTTTCTTTGGGACCTGGTAACTTCTAACCAGTTGCTCTCTCCGGGGGTTGGGAATAGTTTAGAATGCTACTGTCACTGACGGCAAGTCCTTCCTCACCTGAGTCTTCGTCATTGGAGAGGCTTGGTGACTCGTCTGGTGGTGGAGGAGATCCTTTCTTTCGGGATGAAGGTCTGTCCTTATGGAGAGATGGTTGACCTCGAGGGGAATCCACTATGCCTGCTGTTTATGACAGCTAAGGCAAGAAGCCCCTGCCTGAAATAACCAGGCAAAGGAAAAAAGCCACAAAAAACCCTTTTGTCCGGAGAGAGGTTAGCCGGTGAGGTTACAAAGGAAGATCCAGAGGTAGACAGGTAATCCACTGTGCACAGGAGCCTGGTGCAGAGAGCAGATATAATGTGCTTAGGATTCCATGTATCTCCTCACTCCATAAAGACAAGTTTTTCTGTGTGAAACCTCCGAAAGGATTACTAAGCCAACTTTCAGAGCGGGGCACTGGATTGTATGAAGGAAGGCAGAGAGCCAGTGTGGCGAAAACACAGAGGAGAACAAGCAGGATTCAAGTAGCGCCAGGGAGGCAGATTAGGAGGAGGGTCCCAAGTTCAGAGCAGAAACCGCAAGAGGAGACAAAGGAATGGGTGAAAGGAGAGCGAAGGCACTTGAGAAGGAAAACAGCATCCTACCACAAGGGGAACATTTTAGGGTTACAACGTGCGAAGCGAACGTTGCGCTGTGAATGTAAAGGATGTAGCAGCAGCCATCTTGGGAAAGACTAGGCCAGGAAATTATGTTCCAATGAGCGTGACTGAGCGTTAATGGCGACGCAGACTCCGTTTATGCCCCAGTCTCCAGGAAGAGCGACCGCTGACAGTATGCGCCCTCTTATCTCTTGTGAAACACGGTTTACCAGGGTGCAGGTGATGAAAGTGCCGCATCAGAGACCACCCTTGATATGTGATAGCGGTTCCCAGGTATCCTCAGACGAAGGATAACCCTTCCAATGTACAAGGATTTGGAGACGTCCTTTATGGTAGCGAGAGTCACATATATGGGAAACTTTGAACTCCTCTGGTTCCTTTGGTATGTGTATGAGATCTTTCTTCTTCATGCAATTAAATGGGTCCATAAGTGAAGGAGCCAATAGAGAAGAATGAAAAACAGGGTGAAGCCTGTGTAAAGGTTGAGGTAATCTTAGCCCAAAGGCCACCGGGTTAATCTTAGAAAGTATCTCAAAGGATCTGATATATCTCGGAGAAAGCTTGGAAGGTCGACCCATCTGGGCAAGTATCTTGTAGACAACCAGACTTTGGTGCCCACCTCCCAATTAGGGTTGGAGCTTCTATGGACATTGGCATGCTTCTTGTATTCTACTCTTCTCTTCTGAAGGTGTTCGTAGGCATATCTATGAGCTTGTGAGATCGTCTGAAAAAGGCTATCTATTGAAGGAACAGAAGTTGCCGGATTCGCAGAACTTGGTAGAGCTTAAGAATGGAGACCATAAGTACAATAGAAGATGGCAGTATGTAGAGAGTTGTTATATGCAAATTCTGCCATTGGGAGTAGGTGTACCCAGTGTCTTGGCGAGGGGTGCTAAAACATTGGAGGTATTGTTCCATTGTGTTTAATCGTTCCGCCTGGCCGTTGGTATGGGGATGGTATCCCGAAGATAGGACCCTTTCAAAAGCAATCCAATTGCATAGCGTTTTCCAAAATACCAAAGTAAACTGAGTACCTCTGCCGGATGTTATTGACTTTGGAGTACCATTTAAGTGGAAGATGTCACGAAATAATACAGCAGCTGCTTCGGATGCAGTAGGAACACGCAGGAGTGGAATGAAGTGAGCCATTTTGCTGACCCAGTCAAACGTCACCATTGTAGCGATGCACCCTCTAGAGGGAAGAAGGTCTACAACAAAATTTGTGTAGATATGACTCCAGGGTCTGCTGGGGGTCGGGTTCTGTTCCACTAGTCTGATCGGTTTGCTGGTTTTGGATTTGAATTGGTGACAAATCGCACAAGATCGAACGAAGAGTCCGATGTCCTTGCACATGGTGGCCCACCAGAAGGGGCGATGTATGAGATATAGAGTGGCTTCATATCCCTGGTGTCCTGCTGTCTTGCCTTCATGACACCAAGACATCACTCTCTTCTGTAAGGTGGCGGGCGGTACAACCAGAAGATCGTTATGAAACAGCATCCCATCCTGCATGTTAAATTCAAAGAGGGGTTCTGTCAAAGAGGTGTTAGATGTTTCTAGAACAATGCTATGTGACAAGCCGTCTGCTATCGTGTTCTCTGAACCTGGAATATATGTTATTCTGAAATTAAATTGAGCGAAAAGGTAAGCCAATCTTGCTTGTCTTGCGTTGACGGAGTCCATCTGCTATAACACCCGTAAATTCCGATGATCAGTGCATATGATGAATGGGTGTGTGGCACCCTGCACCAGATGTCGCAACTCGGTACAAGCTTGTTTCATTGCCATGAGCTCTTTCTCGTTTACTGAGTAATTGAGTTTACTTGGATTGAAAGCCTTTGATAGATAATCAACGGGATGCTCTTGACCCCCAAACTCTTGTTTAAGGACCGCTCGCAGAGCGCCAGCAGAAGCATAGGTCTCCGCAATAACTGGAAGGTGTTGGTCTGGTTTTTTGAGGATGGGGGTGGAACAAAACTTATATAAAATAAATGGAGCATTCTTCTTAGGCAAAGCAGTGATAGGCAGAACCGTGGTAGAGAAGTCCAGAATTAATCTGCAATAAATATGTGCCTGTCCTAAGAAGCGCTGGGTGTCTTTACTGAAGAAGGCGTGGGCCATTGTAACACAGCAGAGACCTTGCGTTGATCCATAGAAATGCCCTCATCTGACAAACCCCAAATATGGGACCATTGACACTTCAAAAAGGAATTTTTGGGTTTAACTAATAACTGGTTCCTCCTTAACCTTTCCAGAACCTCGAAAGATGTTATTAAGGCTCTTGGACCTAGAGTAAACCAATATGTCATCAAGTTAGATAATAACTGACCTGTACAATAAATCTGAAAACAACCACAAACCGTTGAAAAATAGCTGGTGCTTTAACTAGTCCAAAAGGCATTACCTGATATTCAAAAAGCCCATAAGGGGTCTTGAAATCTGCTAAATGTGATACAAGAATTGTTGAAAGGTATGCTAGTCGGAAATAAGGTGGTAAATAGAGTGAAGGTAAGTATGCCTGCGTATGGTTTTGATGCTGATATCCAAAGCAAAATGAGAGAATTGAGAAATGACATTAGAGGTTTATGTGCCTCAGCTATTATAAAGTGTAAAATGGAGGTTAGAAGTTTGAAACAGAGATATAAAAATTGTCTGAAGGCACATAGATTTCTAATGTAGCATCGAGATACAGAGACTATGTTAAAAGGGATAGCAAATAGGGACGAAGGGGGTTTCTGGTCATTGTTTCAAGAGCCGGGTTTACAGGAGTCTTTACAGGCCCAGCTTATTGCGGAATCAATTTGGGTGGAGCACTTTGCCAAATTATATGGGTAGCTAGAGGAAGCAGAATCTGTGGCAATAAAGCGTGATAATAGTAAATGGAAACTAACATTTAAAGTTGAGGATATTATCAGCATTATTAGAAAATGTAATCCCTCTAGTATCCTGGCTGGCACAGTGTACCACCGATTTGGCAGCTTTATACCAGAATATTCTAGCTGAACAACATGTTCCATATTCTTGGAAATGTGCCAATATTTTATTGGCTTATTATAAAAAGGGAATATATTTTTAATATCGGCCAATCTCCCTTTTGAACAAGGACAGTACTTTTTTTGGTGAACATTTTATAAGAACTGCAGGCGTGGGCTGTGTCCATGGAGGTACTGTATAGGAACAAGGCGAGATCCAAGAAAGGAGTAGGTACATCGAAGAAATCTTTTTTGTTAAAATGACTAGCGTTGCAAGTAGAGCTACCGAGTTGCCCATCGTATCTGGCTTTTCTGGATTTATCCCGAGCGATTGACTGTGTCAATCAACAGCAATTGTGAGATAAGTTATACATAAAGGTTGTCTAGGGAAAACTACTGACGAACGTAGCGGCTTTGCATAGGAATAACAAAGTTAGGCTAAGGTTAGACCAAGAGGGTAATTACTCACGATGGATAAGGACATGTCGTGACTTGCGACAGGGATGCATCCTGGCCCCTTTTTTATTTAATTTTTATATTAGTGGTACAAATAACATTTTTAATAGTGTGAGCGCGTGCCCTCCTCGGTTGTGGACTAGAGCCCATTGGCCTAAAAAGGCCTATGAATGTTTTGGCAAAATATCTAGCAGATTTAGACTTGAAGATAAATGTCGCAAAAACTAAAATCATGGTCCTGAAACCAAGCAAAAAACTTAAAAGCAAAATTAAAGTTGTTAGCTGGTATTTATAGAATCAAAAGACTGAGGTGGTGGAGTGCTTTAAATCTCTTGGGCCGATGTTGTTTGCTAAGGCAGGTGTGGTGCAGGTTAATAAATGTTTTCATCCTGTGATAAAAGCGGTGGCAGCCCAAATGTGTATGTTGGATAAGTGACAATTTTCCATCGCTCCAATGTTGAAATTCAATCGAGGGAAAACATTGCCAAAGATAACTTATGGGTTGGAAAATTTGCCCCAGGAGCTGAATGGGATAAATTAGAAGCCCCGCTGTGGCGTAGGTTCATAGCTCTGCCAAACGGAGTGCCGATAAGTGTAATCCAACAAGAACTGGCCTGACATCTATTAAAGATGTGATTAAGTGGAAACGGTTACAGATTTATATTAAGTTAATATCCCGCCAAATAGCTTATTTGAGAGGCTAAAGGAACAAGTAGCAAAGAATGGCTGTTGGGTGTTGAAGCAGTGTGGGACAGAGTGTGATACAGAATTAGCTGAGATAGAATCTAGTGTTGATAAACTGGCTAGTAATCCGGGAAAACTAGAAAGAACATGAATGAGTGGGATTGGATCATTAACAGAGATCGAATGATGAAGTATCGATGATTTTACCATTCCTGGTTGGAGGTGAAAGCTTGTGGCAAGGCTTCACATTAACTGCCTCAAATTTTTAGAGCTGAATTTATGAGATTCAAATTTAATTTATTTTGAACTAATTACATTTTAGCGGCCAGGAATAAGACACTGCAAGAAGAAAGAGGATGTCGTTATTGCCACAACGATAAGGAAACTGCGAAGCACTTGGTGATCTGGACAAAGTGGGAGGAGTTTGAGGGAATATGTCCATCAGGACTGCAGTTTACAGACGGATCAGTTCTGGAGCCGAATTATCAATGCGCAACAAAAGTCGCTATCCATTGCAGTGCTAGTATTTTTTTCAATGAGTTTAAGCGGAGTAGGATACAATAGAGCGTAGCAGCGCTAAGGATCAGAGAAGTGGCTATGTCTTAATGTTAAACATGGAAATAATGTAGGAATTAAATTGTAAATATGGATAGTGTTTTAGGATAATTTGTATATGGGTGTATGTTCTTTAGAAAATTGTATTGATTGTGTTGTTTGCGTGGACACTTGTGAAAGGTTTAATTGGAAACTGAAGCACAAATGACAAAAAAATAATAATAAAAGATTGTCACACACAGTCCTCTTGCAACCTTCAGTCCATACTCGCTCTCAGTCCTTTTTTGAGGCACATGGGCCCCTCTGCCTGCACATACCCTAGGTGCCCTCACCACTAGAAATGTTGCAGCATATTGCGATGAATTTGATGATGTCATCACCCCATCCCCGGAGGTAGCCTCTCCTCATGAGGCCAAGGGATGGCAGCCGCTACCTGATCCTCACCCTGGGCGTGGTGTTGCAAGGGAGGATCACATGAGGAGAGGTGACCCCTTTGTTATTTAATAAAGGTCTATAACCTATACTATGTGTCTCATTCCTGGTTCCTCACAATACACACAACTGGTTATTCCGCTCAGCCACTTAAGGTGTTGTATCTTGTCCCCACTCCTGCCAATAACTGAGGCTTCCCCCTTTTTATAAGACACTGCCTGAATGGTGGGTGCTATATACTCCTTTCCTCTCACTTCCACCTCCCCTTCTGCCCCCCACCTCCCACCTCAGAAGGTACCTTGGTAACAGGAGCAGTGGACAGGTGAGGGACCACCCAGCCGTTTGTTTCCATGGTGACTGCAGGAAGGCAGAGTTGGCGGGCAGTGATTCAGCACTGTGGGTGTCTTTAGTCATACCCAGTAGGCAGGAGTGTATGGTCACTGTGGATGTTGCACCAACCAAGGGGGGAAGAGAGGTGATACAATTGGAAAGGTTGGAGGAAAGTTGTCCAAACGGCTCGGTTTCCAAGAGGCATGGTGGCGCTAGCTGGGGAAAACGAGGCAGGGATATTAGTGAGGTTTAGACTTTAGGCCTCAAAGAAAAGGGAGAACATTTTTAATGTTGCAAAGGGAGGCTATTCCACAGGGAAGGGGCAAGTTCTGAAAGGGAAAGGCCTTCCCAAAGGTTGCGACGAAACAGAAGGATAATAAGGAACTGGTGACTTAAAGGCCGAAGCACCCGGCTAGGGATCCACTTGGTGAATTTGGTTGCTAAAAAGAGGAGCTAATCCCACTAAGAGCTTGGTGAACCCAGCATGGAATCTTACATTGAATCATCTGACCAATAGGAAGCCAACAGAACCTGTTTAAAAGCGGTTGGGCAGAAGAGGGGCCAGGAGCTCTGATTTTCGGGGAATGAGATAATCGGGTGGCGGAAATTGAGGGCATTTTCCTAGTGAGCCAGGCTGAAACCAGTAGTAGTTGGGAGGCGAGGAGATGCTTCGCTTTCTTCTGGATTCTTGGTGTGGAGAAAGAGTTGCTTATGGCACAAATCCAGAGGCGAAGATATCAATTCAAGCCAAAACCAAATCCAAGGCTGCAAACCGGCGGCTCAGGGAGACAAAAAAGGTAATCTCTGTGTGGCCCGCTGTGGGAACCCCACATCCCGGAGTCTCCTCCGGCCAATGGCTAGCCATCCAACCATCCATGTCCTGTGAACATTCAACACATGTAGCTTGGCAGGCCATGAGACCCCACGCCAACCCGACCAGGATCTGGGTCTCGTCAGAAAATGGAAGCCGTGGTTATGGATGAGTGGAGATGGCAAATGGAGGTAAATGCAGGCTAGGTGGCGTGACAGCTCTGCAACAAACTGGTACAGGGGAGCGTAAAAAACGAGACATGGCTAGATAAAGACTTGGGTTGATCCATCACAAAGAAACCCAACCTGACTAAACGCATGCCCTCGTAGCCGGTAATAGCCAACAATCAAGAAGGAAGGAGTGGTCGCCAGTGCCAAGGGATGCCCTGAGATCCAACAGGATGACCGGAGAGACGGTGCCGGCACACAAAGGCCCGGGAAGGTCATTGAGAGAAGCAAATGGGACCGTTGGGTGCCCCTGGCCGGCCACAGCCAGCCTGAAGGGGAGCAATGTCCCAAAAATCAAAGAGCCAGTGGATAATGGCAAACCCCAGCACCTCAGCTCAGCTACCGGGGTGGGCAGCAGCTGCTGAAGGGTCCAGGGAAGTCTTATTCGGGAATAGACGATGGGACCATGCTGGAAGAGAACGAAGCAGCAATTAGATTAGTGAGGGGACTAGCTCTGACTTCTGTCAAGGTTGGGGAAGATGTGGCTGGAATGCGACGACCTCATGAGGTGGAGCAGATGACAAGACGCAGGCGACCAGTCCCGGAAGCGTCAATGCGGAAGCCAGGCCTGCCCACCTGTGAGGCCAACAGCTGAAGCACCCCTGGACATGGGCGTTGGAAGCTCATCTGCGCCTCTGCTCCCCGGAATCGCCCCACGCTCCTTCTCTAGTGCCACATGACTGGCAGGGGGGAGGAGGGACGCAGCAGGGTGGGTGTGGGCAGTGCCAGAGCGCCTTCTGTACCTCAGCCCTTTCGGGCACATGCTTAGAGACAGACTCGGGAGCCGCTGCCTGTGTAACGTCACTTTTTGCTATGTGTCAAAAAATAATACCCTGCTGAATGAGCATGCATGCGCATTCTCAGTCATTACTTAACGGATAGGATTTTTTGACACCAGGAATGTGGTGTGCCTGTCTTTCTGAGGTCCCGGGGGTGCAATACTTTTCACTTCATGAGAGCCAGGCTAACTAAAATAACAGAGTAGAGTGAAGCCGTGTCAGGAGCGACTCCAAAAGGGACGGACAGAGCACGAACCCTGCAGATGAAAGAACCTGAACCCAGCGGACACTTTGTTTTATAACCTCCAGGATTCTAGTAAGCACTAAATGTGCAAAACATATTACATTATTAACGTGATAATAATGTATTTAGTTCGCATACACATACATATTCGTGATAAGTCCTGCTGACTGCGCATGCGTACTCATGCTCAGCGTTTGCAGGAAGCCTGAATGCACAGTGCGCTCTGCGTGCATCTCTCAATAAGCCTCAAGGATACAGGTCTCCATGTACAGCTCTGAACTTGCGCGCTCAAGCCTTCACAATAAACACAATGTTCAGTGAACATGAGCAGCCTTCATAATACACACACACCACTGAGTATAAAGTCTTGACCATGCACCGTGTACACACCGGCAACCTTCACAACACAGTCACACATAACTCTACACCAGCCTTATGTATGCATTCCTCCTCACTGTAGTGTGTAACAGCAGCATTCATAATACACACATCATTCCGTGTACAGCTCTGACAGTGCACACAGTGCTCAGGAGCCACCAGCAGCTTGCACCATACAGACAGTCTTTACTGCCTCGGGACAGAACAGTTTTCACAGTACACACAACCCTCGGTCGGTAGAACGCACAGGGTTTGCCGTTGCCAACTATGGGCCCGATTCATTTAATTTTTTGCATGGTTCAAACTGACTTTGCACTGCTGAAAAGTGACTTTCCAGTAGTAAAATAGAAGAGACTCCAGGACTCAGCGCCATCAAAAATGGGTGTATGTTTAATTATATCACATATTCACACTTCTTGAACAAAAGCCCATAAACGATAACATGTTTCGGCTCTGCTGAGCCTTTTTGAAATCTGGGCCTTAATGGCTTGTAATAAATCCATAGGACTGTTGTCCCTGTTGTAATAACTGGGTATAATCCCCAATAGGAAGTCTGATTCCTACGGACTGAAAAATAACACGCATCGGCATCTCTGCCGATGCAGGGGATGCAGGCACAACAATGGGAAGAACACGGGCAGGGCGTGGAGAGGGAGGACGAGACTACGAAGAGGGTGGACAACACTGGGACGAGGAGTCTAGGCAGGACGTGGATAGGGAGGACAGCAATGAAAGGATTTAGGCAGGGCGTGGAGAGGGAGGACAACAATGGAAGGACATAGGCACGGTGTGGAGAGGGAGGACAACAATACAAGGACATAGGCAGGGCCTGGAGAGGGAGGACAAGACTAGGAAGAGGAGGAGAGGGTGGACAACACTGGGACGAGGTGCCTAGGCAGGGCGTGGAGTTGGAGGACAGCAATGGAAGGACATAGGCAGGGCGTGGAGAGGGAGGACCACAATGGAAGGACAAAGGCAGGGTGTGGAGAGGAAGAACGAGACTAGGAAGAGGAGGAGAGGATGGACAACACTGGGATGAGGAGCCTAGACAGGGGGCATGGAGTGAGAGGACAGCAATGGAAGGACATAGGCAGGGTGTGGAGAGGGAGAACAACAATAGAAGGACAAAGGCAGGGCGTGGAGAGGGAGGACGAGACTAGGAAGAGGAGGAGAGGGTGGACAACATTGGGACCAGGAGCCTAGGCAGGGCGTGGAGTGGGAGGACAGCAATGGAAGGACATAGGCAGGGCGTGGAGAGGGAGGACCACAATGGAAGGACAAAGGCAGGGTGTGGAGAGGAAGGACGAGAATAGGAAGAGGAGGAGAGGGTGGACAACACTTGGACGAGGAGCCTAGTCAGGGCGTGGAGTGGGAGGACAGCAATGGAAGGACATAGGCAGGGCGTGGAGAGGGAGAACAACAATGGAAGGACAAAGGCAGGGCGTGGAGAGGGAGAACGAGACTAGGAAGAGGAGGAGAGGGTGGACAACACTGGGATGAGGAGCCTAGGCAGGGCGTGGAGAGTGAGGACAACAACGGAAGGACATATGCAGGGCATGGAGAGGGAGGACAAAAATGGAAGCAGCATAGGCCGGACGTGGAGAGGGAGGGCAACAATAGAAGCACATGGGCAGGGCGTGGAAAGGGAGAACAACAATGGGAAGAGGATCATAGCCAGGACATGGAGAGGGAGACCACCCTGATAAGAGGAGCATAGGCAGGGCATGGAAAGGGAGACCACCCTGATAAGAGGAGCATAGACAGGGCATGGAGAGGGAGACCACCCTGATAAGAGGAGCATAGGCAGGGTATGGAAAGGGGGAACAACCCGGACGAGAGGAGTAAGGCGTGAAAACAGAGGACAATACTGGCAAGTGGAGTATGAGCTGGGTGAGGAGAGGAAAGACAACACTGGGAAGAGTAGGATAGGCAAGGTGTGGAGAGATGACGTCCACAATCGTAGAAGCATTTCCGGGGCATGGAGAGGGAGCACAACAATGGGAAGCGGGCATATATAGGCCACAGAGAGCAAGGACAACACTGGTAAGAGATGTATAGACAAGGCACAAAGAGGAAAGACAGCGCACAGAAAGACATAAGCAGGGAGCAGTACGGGGCAGACGCGCATAGAGAAGAAGCATAAGTAGGGAAATGGGGTGGAAGGCAACATAGGGCAGCACATAGGCAGGGTGTGGCAAGGACAATTCTGGTGTTCAGGAGGAGAGGAATTCACTGACGGGCCCATTGGTCAGCGCTCACCCTCTAGAGCTTGTAAGACAAGATAGCTGCACCATGTGAGGACTGGGGGTGCAGGATTCACTTACTCCGACACGACTCAATAACGGGGACTCAGTAGTTTGGCAAAGGGAAGTCTGTTTAATGACAAGTACAGCAAATAGAGAAAGAAATGGAATTCTACAGTAGTGCGATCACCTGTCTCGCTCCGACTTCCTCGAACTTCAGTTGAACAGCAATTCTTATAGGCAATATTCATCATCATTGACGTCTAACTCTACAAAAACTCGACATGCAATATAAATAGTTAAGAAAAGTAACTTAAGTATAGGTTAGGTGCTATATCTGTATATGATAATAGGGCATGCGGATTGGATAACTCTAATCGGGTGGCCGTCTACACCCATCCCACTACATCACACGTGATTGACATCACTATAAGTACGAAGTCTCATTGGTTCTACTATCTATAGGACTCCAGATAACTTGGTCCATTGTGATTGGGCAGGTTACACCCCTAGACATAAATCCCCATTTTAATTAGCAGCATGCAGAATGGACACCCAAGGACCTGGTGTACCAAGTTTCACCCTGCCTCCCTTTCATCAATCAGTTTCTTAGGGCTACGTGTCAATTAGTTGGCTGGGTTTGTCCTCGGGACTGTAGCCTCTTATCGGGAAAAGTTATGGCATTCTGGGTTCTGGATGACATCAGGCGATGGTACCTCTTCGTGCCTGGCTGGTCATGTGTCTGTTCACCATGATTTTGCTTCAGTTTCCAGCTTTTATTGTATTTACTTCTGCTTCAGCCCGGCCACCTGTTTGGGCCTCTCTTATCTTGACCTTCACAGGCGAGCTGGTATGCTCTGAAGTTGGGTTCTTGCGAGCTGACGCTCTCCTCCCTTTCTCTGGGTGACCTCGATTTCCCAGGCATGAGCCGCTCTCTGTCGAGTTTCGATTCTGCTCTTCCTCTCTGTTCTGGCTGAGTTGTGAAACTTGGCCTGTCAGGCTTCTGGTAGCCTGGGTACATTTCTGCTTTTACAAAATGGAGTCGCACTTGTATACTGTGCCTTATCGAGGTAGATATATGGTTGGCGCTTGCCGTTCTATCTTCTACTAAGCATTGCAAGCAGTATCGATTACTTAGCATCTTGCGTTCCAAGCCTATTTACACACGGTTAACAGGTCGGTTGCTTCCATCTTGTCTTGTAGCACCGTTTTCTCACGTTTTAACATTGTCTCTTCTTTGTATCCATTACATTTATTTTCGTATCACTAACACTGGCGTGTTATATTCGATAGTAGCTTTTGTTCATTCACGAGTCTGTTCAGGCCCTTGTGTCATTTCCACTGGCCTTCCATTAGGGCTCTTGGGGTCTCTTCGTGGACCGTATGTAGGCACTCCTCATTTCGTATCAGCGGCTGGTATGGCTGTCTGATAGGGTACCGTGCCGCCCAGGATTGTCTGGTTATGGGTGCTTCAACAGGTACGGATCTTCTAATGTACACTGGGCAGAGTCTTAGTGCAGCTCTCTGTTGGTTCATTTGCTCTTCATACGCCACGTGCCTTGGCGAGTACCTTCCTGGTAGCTCGAAATGAGGGGCAGGGGTGTAGGTCATGTCTGAGACCTCCTTTACACTGGGATAGTGTCATGATGCCTACACCCGGGCCTCAGGACCAAGCCCATCAGCTCCGGGAGCAGGCATCTGGGTATTTATCAAAACCCCAGCAGCCCCGGCTAGGGGCTGTCTGGGTTCAGTCCTGGCGCCTTAGGCACCAGGCTCATAATAAAAAACAGTCCTGGCGCCATAGGCGCCAGGCTCATAGACATTACTTACCTCATGCAGACCATGCTGCAAATGAAGCCAAGCCAACGTGAGGCCTGGAGGGAACTACTTTACTACAGGGACTATTTTTTACTCGGGTGTGGTTCTGAGGAACTTCTTACCTGGGACTACTTTGGAGGCTATTTAAACCACGCCCAAACAGCAGCACACACTTCGCGTTATTCTGCATCCAGCAGTGTAACGCTCACCGTGCCTGCAAGTCGGCTTCCAGTCTTCTGCCACGCCCGTCTTGAATCCGGAGCTCCTGGAATAAGAAGAGAGAATAGAAAAGGTTAGAAAAACGAACATTATTTTATTTCTCACCTGATTCCGGATCCATCACGTCTCCGAACCTGGAAAGGACATTATTTCTGCACGCGTCGCATCGCGAGCTGCAGCGTCGCGCCATACTCACCAGTCCTCACAGCATCTTTCGATCAAGCGCTGCCTCCATCATTTCTTCGCCCAACTGCGGCATCTATGGGACAAAAGAAACAACAAGTTGAGCCGAGAGAGCCAACAAATACAATCTCTTTTACCATCATAGACTTACCTGATTTACCACCGGAGGCATTATCCTTAATACGCCACATTCTCTTACGCCGCGCCTGTAAAGAGAGAGGAGAGCAACAAGTTATATACATGCATCATTTACCGGACAGCGTTGGGTAATACAGACTCTTACCTGAACGCCATCAGCTGCCACGAAACCATCTTCATCCGGACACAACTGCAATGCAAGAAAGGAAATGAAACAAGAGTGAACAACGGACATATTGAATTCTTTGAACTTTATTTTAACGGTTCACGCCTGGAACCGCAGAGTCAATACTCTTCCGGAACTCTTCCAACGCCGTCGAACCAGTGAAGCAACTGGAGTCTACATCCCACGCAGGATGGAGTGCTCATCTTTCAAGAATATAAAGGGAATACTCCTACGGGTCAAACAGACGAGATTAGGAGGGCCAGTCCAGTCTGTCATCTCTGCACTACGCATCACATTGGTGGAGACCGCAGCTGTCCGGGTCCGATCGACGCCCGGTGGGAACCAGGTGAGCGTAACAGATACGAAGTATAAGAAGAGTGTGAGTAGTTAGGACCACAAGAGGAAAAGGAGTATAGGCAGGGTGTGGAAAGGGAGGAGAATATAGGGAAGAGACTAGCCAGGGTGTGGAGAGGCAGGATAGCAGGAAGTGCGTAGTGGGGAAAACAGGCAGTGCTTGAAGAGATGTGGACAGTATTGGCCCGCACCACAGCCTGGTTTGGTCCATTGTAGGGAGAGGGCTGCAGGCAGTGCTTGGTAGGGGTCAGAATTTGGGGAGGAGCACAGTCAAGTCTTGGAGATACATTAGCATTATTAATTTAGCGCATCCAGTACTATGGAGGCATGCTTATTGGCAGAGTAGCACATCTAGAGCTTGAAGGGGTGTGATTATTGCTAGAAGAGAACATGCAGTGCTATGAGAGGCACTGTTATTGGTGGGGTACAGTGTTGTTTGGAAGGAACCTCACTGTACTGCTCCTGAAACGGTGTGATTGATAATGTAAATGCATAAGTCAGATAGCTCAGTGAGTTCAGTGCTCTCTGCTGAGATATGTGCTCATCCTCAGATCTGCCAAGTCTGGCCAAGCCAAGATCAGTCAGGGTCTTCAAGACAAGCCCCTGCTGGGTTTCTACAAACCAAATGTCCTTACACTTCCCCTGTGAAGGCGTGGGGTGGAGTGCGCTGAAAGCTGATGCCTTGCTTTCCACTGCAAGCAGCGCTTAAAGGACATGCCCACCCTAATAATCATGCACACCCCACCCTAGCATCTTCTAGCACCCCATCTAAACACCTATGATATGATATGATATATGATATGGCATTTATAAAGCACCTATACACCAGTGTTTCAAGGCGTGACGAGGCAGGGAGGGGGGACATGGGGAAGACAGACAACGATCTTACTAGGCCAGGTGTCATTCAGATCGCGCAAGTGCATGGGAAGGGGGAAAAGGGAAAGTGCTAGGGGCAAGGGAGAGGGGAAAGTGCAGTACATGGGATAGTGGAAAATAAGATAAATAAATAAGGGGCCAGCTGGTGGCAAGTGCAAGGTAAGTGCAGACACAAGTGCTCGGAGGGGGGCTGTAGGGATACAGAGACAGTCCTGCGGTGCAGTGGTTGCCAGGGAAGAAGTGCCAGGGGCAGGTGGCTCGGCAAGGGACTGAGATCAGTGAGAGTGGCCCGGTGCCGATTCAGTGCAGTTTCAATCCGGAGTTTAGCAGGGGAGAGGGGGAGAGAAAGCAGAAGCAAAGAGGAAGGTTTTGAGGTGCTTCCGGAACCAGAGATGGTTCTCCTCAAGTTCCAGGGAGGCAGGAAGGCTGTTCCAGAGGGAGGCCCCTGCCGCAGAGAGAGATCTACCCCCAACTCGTTGCTTGGAGAAGTGGCTGACCCTGAGGGAGTTGGAGGCGGATGAGCGAAGAGCTCGAGAAGGAAGATATTTAGGAAGGGAGAGCTGAAGGTATTTCGTCCCCAGGCCCCAGAAGGCCTTGTGGACAATGCAGAGGGTTTTGAACTTAATCCTCTGAGCCAGTGGGAGCCACTGCAGAGATTTCAGTCCTGGAGAAATACGGTCCCTGGGCTTGAGGCCAAGAACAAGTCTCACAGTCCTGTTCTGGTTGAGTTGCAGAGGGCGGAGAGTAGAGGCAGGCAGATTTAGATAGAGGCTTGTTACAGTAGTCCAGCTTAGAGAGAACAAGGGCTCTGGAGACAGTAAGCTTCTGGGGGAAGGAGAGGAAAGGAAGAATACCTCTAAGGAGGTGCAGCTGGTACTGTGACTTCTTAGAGACGTCAGAAATGTGAGGAGAGAAGGAGAGTGTGGAGTCGAAGATGACCCAGAGGTTTTTCGCCTTGCAGGTAGGAGCAGGGAGAGGGCCTATAGAGGCCAGCCAGAGAGCTGCAGGAAAGGAGGGAGTGGGTGTGCCGATGAGTAGAATCTAAGTCTTACTGGCATTAAGGCAGAGGTCAATGGCGGCACACCACTCCTGGATAGCAGACAGACAGTCAGAGATGAGAGAGGGAGAGGAGGAGGCCGGGGGTAGCCTGAAAATGAGCTGGGTATCATCCGCATAGCACTGAAAATTGGGACAGAGAGTGGCGATGCAGTGGGCAAGGAGTGCTAGATATTGGTTGAACAGCCAGGGAGAGAGGTTAGATCCCTGGGGGACACCACAGGTAGAGAAAAAGATGTCAGAGAGGAAGGACCCAAGTTGGTCCTGGGAGGGTCGATTAGAGAGGAAAGAAGTCAGCCATGCCAGAGCCTGACCAGTGATACCCAGGTTATCACAGAGACGGTTGAGCAGGATGGCATGGTTGACAGTGTCAAAGGCAGAAGAGAGATCAAGCAAGATGAGAACACACGGAGTGTTAGAGTCAAGGTTGGAGAGCAGGTCTTCACGGATGTTCAGGAGAGCAGTTTCCATGCTTCTGGCTGCTCTGACGCCAGACTGATGGCCATGAAGACAACCCACAGATTCAGTGTGGAGATTAAGCTGGGAGATGGCCAGTTTCTCCAGGAGCTTGCCCAGGAAGGGAGTGATGAAGATTGGGCGATAGTTAGCTGGGCAGGAGGGGTCGGAAGAGGGTTTCTTAAGAAGAGGGTGCACAAGGGGGTGCTTAAGGGGGATGGGAAGACTCCAGTGGCAAAGGAGTGATTGCAGAAGTCAGCCAGGGCAGGAGCCAGGGAGTCGATGTGGTCCTTGATAGTTTTGGAGGAACAGGGGTGAACCTGTTTTGACGAGACCTTCATAGATCGGACTTGTCTGGAAACCTTGTCAGCAGAGAAAAGGGGAAAGGCAGAGAAGGAGGGAGGGGGCGGTGGCTGCAGAAGAGCCGGCGGAAGAGCAGGGAATAGGGGGAGGGAGGCGGTAGGAGGAAAGTGAGGACAGGATGTCCTGAGTTTTTTAAATGAAGTGAGAAGCCAGTGCCGCGCAGAGGGCCTGGGAGGGGACAGGAGAGGTAGAGACTGCGGCAGGATTGGCCAGTTCCTTGCAGATTTTAAAGAGTTCAGCCGAGTTGTTAGATGCCGCAGAGATGCGGGCTTGGATGTGAGTTCTCTTCTTGGTGAGGACAGAGAGCCGGTATTGTCTTTGCAGCAGGCGGCAGGCCAGTTTGTCAGAGGATGAACTTGAAGCACGCCATTTCCTCTCGGCCGCCCTACACTTGCGTTTTAGGGAGACGAGGTCCGAGTCAAACCAGGAATTACACTTGGCTTTGGGCTTTGGGCTTCAGGCTGATTCTCATGACAGGGGTAAGGATATCAAGAGTACCAGATATAGAAGAGTGGAGCGAGGAGAGGGCTGTGTCAGGGTGAGAGTCATCCAAAGGGGGAGGATAGGGTGAGTAGGTGGCGGCGAAAGCCTCAACTAACACGCGCTTCATGGGTCGGATGACCGAGAAGGTGGGTGGCGCTGATGGAGGAGGCTTGGCCTGAGGGGTAGGGAGAGTGAGGTGGGAGGATAGGAGAAAGTGGTCCCTCGAGGAGAGAGGACTGGAGAGAGGGGCAGAGACGGGAAGGTCTGAAGAGATCAGAGCATCGAGAGTGTGCCCTGCAGAATGAGTCGGGCCAGAGGGGAGAATGGTTAGTGAGAGAGAGTCGCAGAGGTCACAAAAGTGTCCAGAGGGTGGACAGGAGGCATCCAGGTGGATGTTGAAGTCTCCAAGAAGGAGGAGTTGGGTGGTAGAGGCAAGGAGTGAGGAGGAGAGGTCCGCCCACTCAGAGAGGAAGGGAGAAATCTGACCAGGTGGCCGATAGATAGTAGCCACAGTAAGGGGATGGCTAGGGGAGAGAGAGAGCCTACAGACGAGGCATTCAAAAGAGGAGTAGGCCTGTGTAGGTGTGACAGAAGCAGGAATCCACTCAGGGAAGATAAGGGCTACACCCCCACCGGAGCGGTTGGGCCTGGGTGCGGAAAGGATCTTGTAGCTGTGACAAAGCTGGCCGTGAACAATGTCTCGGTAAGACCGAGGACATCGAGGTCAAGTTCTTCGAGAAGACGACAGATGTCGGAGGAATGCATTACAGCGGAGCAAGAGTGGCAATGTGGAGAAGGTTTGCCTCCTTGAAGGACTTCCGGGAGGGGTACAGATCAGAGGTACGCCCTGCGGAGGTGTCAAATGAGCCCGAGAGGGAGGGGGAAGGCAAGGTAGCCAAGGAAGAGGGAGGGGGAACAGCAGGAGAAGAGAGGAAGTTGATGAGGCGGGGGAAGCGTCTATTAAAAAGATGCAGGTTGGCCTGAGGGCCTTGGACCAGGACGGTCCCATTAGAGTAAACATTAATGATGATTTTGGAGGAGAGGAAGGAGGCCAGGAGGGCGTCCCAACGGGTGCCACCATTAATGGGAGAAGAGGCGAAAGGTGAAAGCACAGAGACCATATGAAGGGTCCATAGGTCCGGCGAAGGCACGACAAAGAGGATATCGGTGAGAGTTTCCTTGGAGGAGGCACTGGTGTAGGTGTCAGCGATAGGGAGGCCTGGGTTGGATACCAGGATGTCCTTTTTAAACTTCTTCCTACCAGATTTAGTGAGGAGAGCAGGATAGTCAATAGAAAAGCAGTTAGAGAAGATAGGAGAGACAGAGAGCACCATAGGTGGGGCGGGAGAGGAGAGAGGTGATAGGGAGAGGGGGAGGCACTGGTGAGGATGAAGAGTAGGCAGGCAAGGCAGCGAGAGGTAGGCAAGTTTGGCAGGGCCAAGGTGGCAGCACTCAGGATAAGGAGCTAACAAAAGCACATTATTGCTAAGACAGGTGGGACACAACTAGGATTGAGATTCCTGAATGGGAGAAAAAAGGCCTAGTATTCACAGCGCAGATGTTAAGTTTTTAAATACTGGTATAGTGCAAGTTATAGCAATAAGGAGAGAAAGTACACCTATCGTGCACCTCAGCACAGAACCCCACCCACCCTGGCTTGCTCCAGCTCTACAACCCACACCCTGAAGCTCACCTCAGCAATGAACTATCCAAGCACTCTTGCCACCCACTACAACCCTAACTCACTGCAGCACAACAGCTCACGCCACCCAACCTCCTCACACCACCCACATAACCCACCCAAGCTACCTCAGCCCGCTTCCTCACCACCTCACCAACATCACCCCAGCCACCCTTAACCCACCACCTTCCCCACTCCATCCACTCACCAAAGCTAAACTCTCTCTTACCTCATCCCACACATCCTTACCGCACCACTTTGCCCAACATGCTCAGACCCTAACTCACCACAGCCCACCACCCATTCACCTTACCTCACACAAACACACCCACACCATGTCGTCCCAGCATGCTACCCACACTGGTTTGGCTCAACACACCAACCTGCACACCCAACAAAACTTACCCCAGAACACCTCAAACGAACCATCCTACCTCATCCCCAGCACGGTATAGTCATTCCATCTCACTGCCTCCCACCGTAGCTTGACACAGCATACCTCCCAGCAACCCTTGATCGCCCCAGCACAACATCAACCAATCTAGATCACCCCAGCAGCTCATCCTTCCACACTAGATCACCCCAGCAGCTCATCCTTCCACACTAGATCACCCCAGTAGCCCAACCTTCAGTATACACTCACCCTACCGCCCACCCTTTCATTCTACCTCACCGGAGCACTCCAAATGGCTGTGAAAGCTAACAGCACCCCCTTTACTCACCCACCCTAGCATGCCCTGGCCTGCCACTCATTAACCCAGCTGAGCCCCACCCAAAATCCCAAACTTTCACTAGCCCCTCAACCACCAACCAACCCTTGTTGACCCAGCTCACCTACTTCAACCTAGCACCCCATCTTAGATCGCCTACTCCCGAAACACACCTAGCCTAGTTTACCTTAGCACTGAAACCCACTCGCTCTAGATCCCCCCAGTAGTGAATCCCAACCATCCGAGCACACCCCAGTCCTATGTTATGTTACTTGGCATTTATATAGCGCTCTATCTATCATTGGTATGACCTCAAAGCACTGGTAGGTTTGCCCTTTCTCCATCCATGCACCCTAGCACATGCCAGCCTAATGCTCACCATACCCAACCCCACCCGACTTCACTTCATCCACCCAGCCTGTCCCAACGAACTAACCTCACCCTAAATCCTCACCCAGAAATCTCAGACCGCCCACAATCACCCCACTAATACACCTAATTCCACCCAACCACCGCCTCAACCAAGCCAACCCCCCACTACCTCACATCACCCCATCTACAGCACCCACCCAACCATGTCACCTGCTCACCCAACCTCATCACATTAGCTCGCCTCATCCAAAATAATATCACCCCACCACCTCTCCCACTTAGGCTAACAATAGCACATACGCTTGAGGACCCTAGTTTACCCTAGCACGATACCCACCTACCCTAGCTCATCCAGGCACAACAACCCATTTTTCATAACTAGCCCCAGAACACCATAGCTGACCCCAACACCCCACTCACACACGTTAGGTCACCTCAAAGTAACACACCACCCACCCAACCCAGCGTGCCCCAGCAACCCACCCAAGCATCTCAACAGCTCACCCACACTTGCTTCCCCAGGATCACACCTAACCATCTACCCACCCTTCCTCACCTAGAATCCCCCCTGCTGGGTGCAGCTTCACACCAACACACACGCACCCTAAGAACCCAGCCAAGCTCACTCCCAAACCCTAGCCCACCCCATACCCTATGACTCCCTGATCACTCCCAGCTCGGCTACATCACTGCAACACATGCGGCTCACCCTAGCACCCCAACCACCCTTGCGCACCTTAGCAAACCCTAGTTCACCCCAGCAAACCTACCTCACCCCAGCACAACCTACCACACCCAGGAACCCTAGCTCAGCCAAGCATTCACCCCAGTACAATCCCCCGGCCTTTCGTGGGTGTTTTGTTTGTTTGTTTGTTGGCATTGTGAAGTCAAACCCACAGAAATTCAAAATAGAGCCAGGGGAGCTGACAGAAAGGCGGGCCTTTGTGGAGCAGGTGCGCAATTCTGTCAAGGTAGGTGTTTCTCTGCTACTGAACAACAATGTAGCCAGTTTATCTATGCTTTCACCTAGACTACACACACTGGGCTTACGCCGCCCGTGAGCTATGCCTCCTCTCCGCTGCTTGCACGCAGACTGCGTCCCATACATAATTGATGCGTGATGCCCCTGGTGGCTAAAGTTGTGCCTGTGCAGACCTTGCGCCCCAGAGACATGCAGGCCTGAGCTGAAGTAAACTTGAGGTCCCTGCGCATGCGTGCAGAGAGCTGCACAGACCACAGGCTTTGACTTGCGCTGACCTCGGCAGAAGAGGGCAGAGCATGGCATCAGCGAAGCAGTGCCCTCACAGGAACATGGCTTCAGCAGGAGCACAGCTGCAGAGCCACCAACAAATCAATGAAGCCGCGGTCAGCTTTCCTTCCCTGTACTCCTCTCTCTATGTCCTTCCCCGAATTCTCTTCTCATCCTTATTAGTGTACCCCATTACTGCAACCTCTTGTATGGCTACATGCAAGCTATAAAAAAGTGAGTGCACACCTGCATGCAGATATGTACCCTATGTGTGCGGCGGTTGTGGCATTTTTCCAAACGGAACCAGAAGTACCTGGACCAGGATACAGACCCCACTAACCCAACCCTCAATTTTCTGCATACTCAACCCACTCACAAAACCATTTCTATCCCAGCAATCCCATACCGCACTTTACCATACCGCATCAACAACACATAGAGCGAACCTACAGCACACGAGGCCTCGCCCGATCCGATACTTGCACCAAGCCCAGCACTCGGTGTATACCGAGCTGAAGCTGCCAACAGCACACCACTTCTCCCACTCTTCTACTCCCCTCCTCCTCGACTAACCCTACCCGCCCTCATCCTGTTTACAGATCCGCCAGAGCGCCTGGGGACCAATTCCGTTGGCAACGGTGCACTATATAAGTACCCTTAACATAGCATAACATAACATTTCCAATGATATGGACATTTCAATATGTAAAGTACTGTTGTGACATGTTGCCAGAAAAGGTGCAGACAAAGCTCGTCCTGTTGGCAACTCTCTAAGTTGAATATTGTTTGAGCTTATAGCCGTCAGCAATCATGTCCTTGTATTGTGTCTTCGCAATACTAATGATCAAAATAGTAAAGCAGTGGTGAGGCATATACAGGTTGTGCAAGCTGCCGTCCTCAAAAATGCACTTTGAGGCAGTATGGTGACCCAGAAAGTTTCAATCCACTTGGGTTTGTCATCAAACTGAAAAAAGAGGAATTGTTTCCATAACCTCTTACTCCACTTACCCGGTACACGGGCAAATGCCTGCTCTCGGTAGGATTTTTTGGCGGGTAGGAAAAAATGGTTCCATGTGTTAATATCCACGCAAAAATATTGTGATACAAAAATATCGCTGTATTTTTGCGGCAATATTGAGTCATGGACCCTGCGGGGGACACCCCCCGCAACCTCAGCATTATTTTGAAATGTATGGGGGACACCCCTGCATCCCCCGCTCTCACAAATTATCCCCCCCAAAAATATTGCCTATGGCAAGACAACCATATATACGGCAATATTTTTGGTGGGGATAATATGTAGGGTTACCGAACAAAATGACAGGTCAGGCTGTCAGATTTTTCTACCCGTCACTTTTTCCTACCCCTGGGTGGGTTGGGCAATGCCTTCTCTCGTTCGGATTTTCTGACGGGTAGGAAAAAATGACAGGTCAGGCTGTCAGAATTTCCTACCTCGTCACTTTCTCCTACCCCTGGGTGGGTTGGCCAATGCCTGCTCTTGGTAGGATTTTCTGACAGGTAGGAAAAAATGACAGGTCAGGCTGTCAGATTTTTCTACCCGTCACTTTCTCCTACCCCTGGGTGGGTTGGCCAATGCCTGCTCTCGGTAGGATTTTCTGACAGGTAGGAAAAAATGAAAGGTCAGGCTGTCAGATTTTCCTATCCCGTCACTTTTTCCTACGACTGGGTGTCACTTTTTCCTACCTCTGGGTGGGTTGCCCAATGCCTGCTCTCAGTAGGATTTTCTGATGGGTAGGAAAAAATGACAGGTCAGGATGTCAGATTTTCCTACCCCGTCACTTTTTCCTACCCCTGGGTGGGTTGCCCAATGCCTGCTCTCGGTAGGATTTTCTGACGGGTAGGAAAAAATGACAGGTCAGGCTATCAGATTTTCCTACCCCGTCACTTTTTCCTACCCCTGGGTGGGTTGCCCAATGCCTGCTCTCGGTAGGATTTTCTGACGGGCAGGAAAAAAATGACAGGTTAGGCTGTCAGATTTTCCTACCCCGTCACTTTTTCCTACCTCTGGGTGGGTTGCCCAATGCCTGCTCTCGGTAGGATTTTGTGACGGGTAGGAAAAAATGACAGGCTAGGCTGTGCGTTTTTCCTACCGGTCACTTTTTCCTACCCATTGGTGGGTTGGCCAATGCCTGCTCTCGGTAGGATTTTCTGACGTGTAGCAAAAAATGACATTACAATTCCTGTCAGATTTTCCTACCGATAGGATTTTCTGACAGATAGCAAAAAGTGACATTACACCGGCCACCTGGGCAGTATGACACTGCAAACAGCCCAGTTTCACACGTTCCCCTAAACACAGACCGCCATGAAGGCACCACGCTTAGGGGCCATGGCACAGGAAAAGACTCCCCCATACATTGCCTCTGTCGCCACGTAATGGATGAATGGGCTCTTAATCAATGCACAAAGGTGCCGTCCACGCGCCAGGGTAAAACTAAACACCCGTGTTGACAGTTTATGCTTTATATAGTGCTTGCTACCCTGCTGCACAATACTGTTGTTAAAACTAGCCATTTAAATGTTACACACTTTACCAACCGCACAAGGATGAAAAACCGAGAAGGTCCTACTGGAATATGTGACCTGCACCAGTGTGAACCCGGATCACAGCAGCAAGCACCTAACTCGCTGAGCTATCTGTTTTGCGAATGAACAGGTGTGGTGTAGAAGTGGATGACTAGGAGTATGTTTATAGTGTTGACTAGGGAGGGTGGGTGCTGCAGACAAAGACACTTTCCTAATGGTGATGTGCAGTTGTGCTGTTTTATCTCTGCTGAGGCAGCCCTTGGCTTGATGGGGAAACGGGGAGGCAGTGAGGCAGCCCTCAACCAGGCACGGGTCAGCTTGAAGACAGGGACCTGTAGCCGGGTGAACGCCAGCTCTTTTTAATGCCCACTCTACCACGCCACATGCCCAGACCACCTGAGCCTAAGGAAGCCACAGACTGGCGTACCTCCAAACTGTCGCAAACAGTGGCCCCACAGACCTCCACAAAGGAAATACAGCCCTCACATAGTTCCCAACAAACCATCAGAAAGATATGACCCTTAGATGACCCCACCAAATTATCACGCTGCTCCCCGGAAGCACGCACATAGCATCCATTCCTCACAAAGCTCTAACAAATGTTTACACAGGCTTCACTGGTGCATCCCATCGCCACCAACATACCCTCACACCTTACATACTAAATAGATTTTTTCATAGCACTACACAGACTGTTGCATAGCACTAAACAGGGACTTGCATAGCATTGATTACACAGACTCTTGCATAGCACTAAACAGTCTTGCAGAGCAATTAATAGACAGATTCTTGCATACCACGACTAAACAGAGTCTTGCATAACAAAGCTTATACATACTCTTGTATAGCCCTAAACAGACTGCCACAATGCCCTAAACAGTCTCTTGCATAGCACCACACAGAGTCTTCTATAGCATTGATTATACAGACTCTTGCATAGCACTAAACAGTCTTGCACAGCAATGATTATACAGGCTCTTACTTAGCACTAAACAGTGTATTACATAGCAATGATTATACAGACTCTTGCATAGCACTAAGCAGAGTCTTCCATGGCAATGATTATACAGACTCTTGCAAAGCACTAAACAGAGTCTTGTATAGCATTGATTATACTGACTCTTGCATAGCACTAAACAGTCTTGCACAGCAATGATTATACAGACTCTTGCATAGCACTAAACAGTCTTGCACAGCAATGATTATACAGACTCGTGCATAGCACTAAACAGAGTCTTGCATAGCAATGATTATACATGCTCTTGTATAGCCTTGAACAAACTGCCGCAATGCCCTAAACAATCTATTGCATAGCACTAAACAGAGTCTTGCATAGCAATGATTATACATGCTCTTGTATAGCCCTAAACAGACACTTGCATAGCCATAAACAGACTCTGTTTTTTAGACAGACTCTTACTCTTACATAGCTCGAAGTGGACTGCTACTTACTCTTAAACAGACTCTTGCACACCCAGTCATATGCAAGGGCAACATAACTCATTAAACCATTCGTTCTGTTTGTATGCAAAGGCTTTATAAAACACAAGCCTAGCTGGGAAGCGACAGGAACTGTAAGTAGTGGACGCCCCCAAACAGTTACAAGTAAAGGTGCAGGGCTAGCAGGGAAGCTGGGGTGGGTAGATATAGCAGGCTAGGGTGGGAGTGAAAGGGCTGCTCTGTGGAAAATTCAGTGACATCTCAATGGAAGGTTATGCAAGGTTTAAAGTAAACCCCCAAACATTAGAGCTGTACTCCATGTTGCATTCCTACATGGAAACTACAGCCATGGTGTACAGATGTTATCATGCAAGAGCGTTTAGTGCTGTAGAATGTAAACTGGGAAGGCAAAAAAACATCTTGCAGTAAACACCAGAACTCAAGGAAGAAGAGCCGGTATATTCATGGCTGCTCTTACCCCGGGCTATGAGAATCGTGGCCATGTCGCAAGAAACGTTTCCAACTGGCCGTTGCTTCCTTCTGAAGGCTTGCGTCCACCTGGTCAGGGCCTGCTTCTCAAGCCCCAGATAAAGTCTGGTCTGCGCCTCCTTCTCAAGGCTTGGGTAGACCTGGGCTGGCACTCCTTCTCAAGGCTTGGGTAGATCTGGTGTGCACCTCCTTCTCAAGGCTTGGGTAGACCTGGTGTGCACCTCCTTCTCAAGGCTTGGGTAGACCTGGGCTGGCACTCCTTCTCAACGCTTGGGTAGACCTGGGCTGGCACTCCTTCCCAAGGCTTGGGTAGATCTGGTGTGCACCTCCTTCTCAAGGCTTGGGTAGACCTAGTGTGCACCTCCTTCTCAAGGCTTGGGTAGACCTGGGCTGGCACTCCTTCTCAAGGCTTGGGTAGACCTGGGCTGGCACTCCTTCTCAATGCTTGGGTAGATCTGGTGTGCACCTCCTTCTCAAGGCTTGGGTAGACCTGCTGGTGTGCACCTCCTTCTCAAGGCTTGGGTAGACCTGGGCTGGCACTCCTTCTCAAGGCTTGGGTAGATCTGGTGTGCACCTCCTTCTCAAGGCTTGGGTAGACCTGCTGGTGTGCACCTCCTTCTCAAGGCTTGGGTAGACCTGGGCTGGCACTCCTTCTCAAGGCTTGGGTAGAGCTGGGCTGGCACGCCTTCTCAAGGCTTGGGTAGACCTGGTGTGCACCTCCTTCTCAAGGCTTGGGTAGACCAGGGCTGGCACTCCTTCTCAAGGCTTGGGTAGACCAGGGCTGACACTCCTTCTCAAGGCTTGGGTAGACCTGGGCTGGCACTCCTTCTCAAGCTCTGGCACCACCTAGGCTGCAACTCCTTGTCAAGGCTTGGGTAGACCTGGTGTGCACCTCCTTCTCAAGCTCTGGGTCCACCTGGGCTGCCCATCCTACTCAAGGCTTGGGTAGACCTGTGCTGCCACTCCTCCTCGAAGTTTAGGTGGATGGCTTGCGTGGGTTGAACGGGTCCGCTCTCTCTCTTTTGTAGATGGGCTGTAGCAGCTGCCTTTACACTTCATACACCTGGCACGGAATGCCAGTCGGTCGTTCCACAGAGGGCTCTGTCCACTCCCGCCCAATGCTGGGGGCGTGCTGTAAGCTTGGCTTTTCTGGTTCTGAACACAGAGGAGGAGGCTCGCCAGCGGCTGGCCTCTGCCTCCTCCCCAGTTTATCAATAGATTGAGTAGGCTGGTCCAAAAGAGGTGCCTGGCACGAGAACACACACTCGGGCGGAGTCACAGGTGCTTCTGTATGGACGCTGGCACAGCTGAGAGGCCAGCGGGGCTGGGGAGTCAGCCTAAGACCAAGCCACGCGGGCGCAGCTGAAAGGCCAGCAGGGCTGGGGCGGAGTCAGCCTAAAACCAAGCCACGCGGGCGCAGCTGAAAGGCCAGCAGGGCTGGGGAGTCAGCCTAAGACCAAGCCACGCGGGCCCTGCTGAAAGGCCAGCAGGGCTGGGGCGGAGTCAGCCTAAAACCAAGGCACGCGGGCACAGCTGAAAGGCCAGCAGGGCTGGGGAGGTGGGGGGTGGGGGGCTAAAACCAGGGAATGCTAGTGCAGATGTAAGGCCAGATGGGCTGGGTGAGAGTCAGTCAAGTCCCACGTAGAACACAGGGAAAGCCCTTGTCTTTGGCATTTGACTTCAGCCTTTCCTCTTGGATACGGTTGTGTTGGACTGGTTAACTTAATAACGTCCGTCTTGCGGCTCTAATGTTCTGCTCTTTCTGTCTGCCCACGTGCACCCTCCATTAAACAAACACAGCCCCACTGCTTCACTGCAGCCCCTCCCTACTTCACTGCCTTTGCTTTATTACCTCTTGAGTGCTTTGAAACACTTGCCTGTGTATAGGCGCTATGTAAATAAACAATACCATACCAATAATACAAAATTAAAATAAAACATGATATTAGTTCATTTCACATAAAAAAACAAGTTAAATCATAACAGATCACATATACAAAAACACCTAGAACATTGTTCACTGATTCAAGAACTGTGAAAGAGGAATAGTGACCTCAATGACAGCTCCTGAGGTATGTGCACAAACATGACAAGTGTTATGTGACTAGACTGCATTGCTGCAGCCAATCTGATTAAATGTTGTTCTGCCTCTGGCAAGGCACCCAAACAGACACTCATTCCTGCAAATGCAGCCACACAGAGATCCCCCCCACGGCCCCACCCAAAACATTTGTTATCACCTGCATCCCCGGTCCAGAATCTGCTCGCTACTCCTGCAACGGCTCTCCGGCTCCCGCGCAACATGAACAGGCAGTAGGGAGAGCTTCCTGGTTCCTGCACATGCGCACAAGAGCCAGGGTGTCCCCTGGAATGTGCTCCAGCGACTCCGAATCTGTGGGGCGGAAGGGGATGCAGGAGCACACCCTCCCATATTCAGAGCTGCAGTACCCGAGACTGTATCCCCAAAGGGCCATGCAAGGCTGGGGAAGCAAAAGGCCCTGGCCTTGCATGGGCCATTCGAGTGTGTGCTGGGGTGCGAACTGTCAAAGGGAAACCATGTTTCCCCTTGACAGTTCAAGTCAGCCAAGGAGCCTGCCTCAGCTGCTTGTTTCAGCAGAGTGAGCACTTAGTGTTTTCAATGGGCTGGCTTGGCAGCTTGTCCAAAATGGGTGGGTCGGCGCCGACCATGACTTTAGCCCTCAGTGCTGAGAAAGGCACTACATCATGTAGAGTGAACTATGACTCTGGATCACTAATAAGCGGGCTAGGCATTATCCTTCTGGCAGGTAATAATTAGTGAGCTAGGTGCTATATCCTTGTGGCAAAGACATGTGGGAAAGAAGAGGCAGGCGTTATATCCCTCTGACCCGGGCTTTAAGTGGGCCGGGGCCCAGTCTCCAAAAGCTCCGCCCGAAACGGGGCTCTGCCGGGGCTACCATTAGTCCACCACTAAGGAGAGGCATCAATTGTCACTGTTCCTTTACGTGCACGTTTCAGAACATCTTAATTACCACTTAAGGGCAAACACCAACTCTGGATAGGACTGGGGTGAAACTTGCAATTCAACTAAGAAATTGTCCCACCAGGGATCATTTTTTACATAAATGAAAATTTTGAACATTCGTTTTGTGTGATGCTGTGTCTCATGCTGTGTCTCACGGACAGCATTATTCATCCAGAACGTTCTCCAAAAATGAAGAGAAAGATGGACAAAAAACAAGGGAAAAACTTTTTGTTGGATCTAGCAGAAGTCAAAATATGTTTCAATTCATGAAATTCAAAAAACAGGTAGACCCAACTCAAACAAACACAATTGTGTACAGAAAAATAGAACTCATGTTTGTGCCCAGTCCTATCCGGAGTTGGGGTTTGCCCTTACTTGATAATTGTGATAACAGCTTTGCTGTTTTAGGGCCACCTTAGGTTTTTGTATTTGTCATTAGACTTCAGAGCCTATTTTCCCATTTCCCTTAGTTTGTGTGGTCGCCATGATTGCGAGTTTTTTCATGAATTACAAAATATTTTGCTAGATCGAACAACAAGAGGTTTCCTCGTTTTCTGTCTAGTTTTCTCATCACTTTTGGAGGGTGTTCCGGGTGAGGATGTTGACATCACTAATAATGCTCTTTTGATTGATTCCCGAGACACAGCGTCACACAAAACGAATGTTCAGAATTTGCATTCATGTACGCATTATTCCTGGTGGGACAATTTCTTTGTCACATTGCATGTTTCAGAAGACCCTTCAGAGCGGATCTGATGATGGCAACAGTGTTAGGCTGCCACTAATGCTCGTGCCACGTGTTTCCATGTGAATGCCACTCGCAGGAGAACCGCCTCCCTTTTTACGCCCAGCAGAGGCTACTGGCACCAGGGCTCTTTATTCAGTCATAGCCCGGAAGCACACACGATAACGGATGTATTCTGATTCCCATGTGAAAGGCCTTGTGCAATCTCTTGCTATTGAATATGCTAAAATACGAAGGGTTGACGAAAGCACATCAGGTCTATGCAATCTTCATAGATCTAAAAATGGCCTATGATTCAGTTAATAGACAACTTCCCTGGTCCAAATTGGCCGCGTGGGGCTGTCCATCTACTATTCTGAACCCTATACAACAGCTGTATTCGAATACGTCTATCCGAGTTCGACTCACAAACAGCGGAAAGGCAACAGAATCAATTCTTACTTGGAATGGGCTTAAACAGGGATGCCCATTGGCTGCTTCTCTTTTTAATCTCTTCACCCACAATTTTGAAGAAAAAATTCACCATCCGATGGCAAATCCTCCTAAAATCAACAATGAAAATGTTCAAACCCTAATCTATGCGGATGACATTATCATCTTGGACAAAACTGTGAAAGGTCTGCAGATAACATTGAACAAAACTCAACATTTCATGAAGGAAAATGATCTACAAATCAACATCAACAAAACTAAGATAATGAAACTGATAACTGAAAAATCCAAGAAGCAATGGACCCCAAAATTCTATCTGGAAGACAAAGAGATTAAGCTAACCAAAACAATAAAATACTTAGGTGCATTAATCAATCCATCGGCGAATGAAAAAGAATGGCAAGAAAACATTGAAGAAAAAGCAGCATCGTTAGCAAGGCAAGGTCGGTTTTTTCATCGCAAATATGGCACTTACTCTGCAAAAGCTACAATTCTACTATATAAACAAAAGGTCATTCCAATCTTGACTTATGCGAGTGAATCCCTGATAAACCAACATCTATTGAAATGGCCCAAATACGAAGCTATTTTCTGGAGAAAACCCCTTGCCTTGCCAAAATCATTTCCGATAGCCAGAATCAGATATGAACTTGCCTTGCAATCTATTCAGTCCATAGTGCTATGGAAACAAATGGACCTCCACAGAAAAATCATTTCGGAGGAAAATATACCATCATTGGAAATTCTTAAAGAAAAAAAACAAGCATTCCAAGTTGCAGCTCTAATAAAGTGGAAAAGTGAAATTAACCAAAAAATGCAAGAAGAAGAAATCACAGAGGAAATGTTAAGAAATAGACCTCAATATGCAAAACAATAAATTCAGAAGAATGATTGGATAAGAACGATCGAAGAACAAACAACTTATAAACGCCATTTAACCAGCCACATGGAAGCAAGAGCACTCAATCAGTTGCCTTCTTATCTCGTCCAATTCCCAAGTGTGAAAATTTGTGATTTATTCTTGCGCTTTCGGCTGAACACCTTACCCACACGCGAATACTTGGCTTTAACAGATCGAGCCAAAAATACTTCTCCTGTCTGTCGATACTGTAAAGATCCAAGGGGGAAAGAATCTTTATTCCATCTAATCATGGTGTGCCCGGAACTAAAAAGCAAACGAGATCTATTTAGAGATTTTTTTAAAATCTCAGAGCAACAAATGACAGCAGAAGAGAGATGGGCAACATTGCTCCAAGGAAACCATCAATGGCTGATCATCGCAGTGATCAACTTCTGGATTGAGATCGATAAAGAATTGTAAAAGAAAAGCCGAATTGAAACACAGTTTTAAAACCTTTTTGTATGAAGACTCAAAAAAGGGAAAAATTAAAAGTTTGACAAATCAAACAAAACATTTAAAAAAAAAAAAAAAAAAAGGCCTTGTGCATTCTCCCACCAGAAGACGCTTGCTCACAGAAAGTACAATCAAAGGGAGCCAAACTTGCACTTGTATAAATAATGATTTTTTTTATAAAGCGTGTTAGCTGTAGAAGTTTCTAAAAGCGGAACTGAGATTCGAACCTGTGTTGTCGTCATCGTGCTTCCAAGACGAGCGCCTTGCCACTGATCTATAGTACCACTACTGCTGCCTCGTGGTCTCTCGGCGCAATAAAGTGAGCTTTCTGCTGTGGTCCTCTTGTTAAAGGCTTACCTGGCCAAGCACCTTCACATTTCTTTTGATGGTAATTCAAAAGCAAAAAGCCTATGTGATAAATAAAATGGATGATAGTGGGGTGCAAAGAAAGCAATGCAAAGGTCATTTTTCTGATCTATTACATCTAAATAAAATCTTTCTGAAATGAAACCGTCATTATTTTGTTGTAAGTGCACTCTTTTTACCATACGAAAGTAACATTTAAAGTGTGTTTAACCTCTTTTCATTCATTCATTGAGGACTCTACCATACTGTGATGCTGGAAATGCATCGGAGGGACAGGGCCTCGGTACCCGTGTCCTTTACTGCCTTTTATCGTGTGTTCTGTCGTGTTTTCCGCACAGGAGTTCATGTGGGACTCCGGTGCAGCTCTCTCTTTTGGTTTGGTGTACAGACCCATGCAATACCCTTATGGCACCCATGGGTGGGGGTACAACCCTGTGCCCCTAGTGTATGTTTTTGGGCACCTGTGGGTGGCCCGGAGAGCAGGGTATGGGCTGGTGGCAGCTCCATGTTCAATTTGACAGGTGGTCTGAGTATCCTCCATTTTGGGATACCCAGGCCCTGCCATTGGAATCGGTTGATTCCTGATAGGAAACAAGATGGCCCCTGTGGCCTCTTGCTTTCTGTTGTCTGTTACCTTGTTTTCCCTAAGTCCGGGAAGCCCTGACTCTGTCCCTTTCCCACTGACTGGCTGTTGGGTGGAAGTTCCATATATGGTGTTGTTGTGAAGTCCAGGCCATACTGGCTGGAGCCTTCCCAGTGACTGTATGTTGTGGGTACACCCTGTGGTTGGGACCTGGGTGAATGGAGTGTGTGACGAATACGCATTCTGTGTTGTGGATGTCTAGTATCTGGTGTTTGACACAATGACTGAGACAGCCCTGCCCGACTGTATGTATGAATGCAGTGTGGAGTGTTGAATGGCTGGGTACTTGTCCCAATACACATACATTGTTGTGAGTGTCTGGAGAGAAGTGAATGGACTGAATGCACTATGCACCTGATTGGGTGCCTGCCTGCATGAATGCCCTTCTGACCGATTGTTTGGTGAGTGTGACCCAGCAGAATGAATGGGAGATCAACTAGTATATTTGGGGGCCTCTCCCTGCTAGAATTCGTGTTCAGAAGCTGAGATGACACTTGACAGTAACTGGAACTGCTTATCCTTGACGCACAGCTGGAAGAAGAAGAACTGCTGCTGCATTTGCTTCGACCTGATCCGAAAGCTGTCGAGTTTATCAAGGACTGATCCGAGAGCAGACCTTGTTAGGAGCCCTCTTCCCGTGCTCTGAGGTACATTCGAGCACTGCTAACCTTCGCCAACGCTCCCTGGAAGTCAGACCCTCGAAAGGCTGCCGACCGGAGACGGTTACCGCAGAGGAAATCGAAGTGAAGCACCCGGACATCGACGCCGTCCAAGTCCATTGCCGTCGACCAGGGCTCGGAGTATCGCCGTAACTGCTGGATGCCCGCCGAAGCTGTGTTGCCCAGAAGAGGGGACCGCTTGACGCCGTGCCACTGACGACCGGAGCCGCACGCTCTTTTGCCTAAGACTTTGATTCCTGGACGTCCTCGTCCGCACCCCCGCCCGCCTTATCCCGCCAGAGAAGGCCAGGCTGTCAACGCGCCAAGGAGCATCGGCCGGTGGGCTTCCTGCCACCCAAAGACCACGAAGACTTCGACAACTCGACGTTCTTGTCGGGCCACAGTTCTTCAGAAACTCTTTGCAGTCCTGAACTATCATAGGCTGAGGTGCCCCGCACACCTTATCCTCGCAGGACGTCGCCGACAAGCACCGCCTGGATCGAGGCCATGATCTCGGCACCATCGAACTTTTCATCGGCGCCGTCAACGCCAAGTTCACCTTCTTCGACGCCTCTCGACGATCCATGGCTCCTGCTTTAAAGGGAGTCACTCAAGAAGGATCCATCGACGCCTCTTCGAAGAACTCTGCTCTAACAGGAACATTGGGGGGAGGGGGTAGAAACCTTGTAGAAAGAAATAATAGTTATAGAACAATATATGGACTGGGCTTGTGATATATCTTTAATTTACAGGTTGCCCAGGTGGGGGGATCTCCACACAGAATTGTGCCTAGTTGGTAGGGGTCAGCATTCTGCCCATTGTTTTAACTAACTGCTTTCCTCCTATATCTACGGTTGGTTACTTTTATTCCTTGATCTGTGTGACATTTGACCAGAGTATAGTTGATGCACTTTAATGAGATCTGATAATAATTGTGGTACCACTTTAGAACTGTATACATTTGCCATTGTAGATTTTCTGAGCACAAAGTGAGTTATTATGGTAGTGTACATAACCTTGAATATTAATTATAAAAAGACTGTGTTTTAACTAATACAGTGTGTGGACATTCCTTTGTGGGGGCTTGGGGACTACACTGTACTTAAGAACCAGCCTGCATCACCTCCTGAGAAGCTAGGCCTTGATTGCTCGACCATTGCTACCACAATAGAGAGTCTTGGCTGGGGTCCTCTGTGCCTCTCCTCTACCATATAGAGAGCAGAAGTACAGACACCCCCTCTCCAGTCTTTACACTGGTGGCAGCTGTGGGATGCTTATGGTTTTAAGAATCAGTGTATAACCGTGCCACTTACAAAATATCTGCACTTTGTTAAATTGAGTTTTAGTTGTATACAAGATAACTGCATTACAAGCAATGGAGTCTATTGCAAATGGTAAATTGACTAGGATGAGCTTAGAGGCTCTCCAGAGTGCTTGTGAAGCCAGGGAGTTAGACTTTGTGGATAAGTCTAGGGCATAGTTTATAGCTGCCCTGGTGGACTACCAGACTAATGGTGAAACTCTTGAAGGGGGGGATGCAACCAATGAGGACTATGCCCCTGGGGTTTTTGCTGAATCTGATTCTGGGAATGCCACCATTCCTGCTGCCTCCGTTCCAAACCCCAGCACTGCTCTTCAGGGGGAAGCCCTGAAGATTGAACTTTTAAAATTGGAGCTACAACGGGAACAGTTAGCCTTTCAATACAAAAAGTTGGCAACAGAAACTGAGTTGAAGAAAGAGGAGTTGACACAGCAAGTGATACTCAAAGATAGGGACACTGAGCACCAAAGAATCCAGCTAGAGAAAGCTAGAGTGGAGACTTTAGCTAAACCTGTTGAGAGTGGCAGGTCCCCAGCCACCAAGTTTATGAAAGATTTGGTTGGTGTGTTTGTGGAGGGTTCTGATATCCTCCAGCGGATTGAAGCGTTTGAGATGGCTTGTGCAATTCATGATGTTGAGAAGCGAGATTGGGCTAAACGTTTGTTAAGCAGAGTGCCTCAGACTGGCTATGATTGTATTCTGAAACTGAGTGTGGAAGAAAGGGGTCAGTATGAGTGCATGAAGTCTGCTTTGATTGCCAAGTTTGGCAAGAAAGCTACCCAATACTTTAAACGGTTCACAGATTCTAAGAAAAGAGAGAATGTGTCTTGGGTTGACTGGGTGAGTGCTGCGCACATGAACATGATGGGGTGGATTGATGGTTACAAAGTGAAAACGTTTGTGGAATTGTCTCACCTTTTGTTTTTTTAGCATTTTTCTGAAGCCTGTTCACCAGAGCTGCGTCAGTATGTTGCTGACCAGAACATTTTGCATCCCTTTAAGCTGGCTAGGTTGGCTGACAAGTGGGTGTTCCTCCGGGTGCCCCTAAGGACTCCAGTGGGAAGGACAAGGACAAAGAAAAGGGGACCTCTCAGAATGATGAGGAATCCCAAAAGCAATCACAGTCGAGTAAAGCAAAACCTTCCTCTCCTAAGACCCAAAAACCTAGTGGGGATAAGTCATCCGTGGGTGGGAATAAGAGTAGTGGTCCACCTGCTACAAAGCAGGCTCCCAGTGGGTCCAGTACCGTACACCGCATTCCTTGCACTTGTTGGCACTGTGGGGCTCTGGATCACAAGAGGGGTGACCCCAAGTGTAAAGGTAAGGCACTTGGAGTCCAGGCTGTCAGCCTGACCTACCCTTACCCCATGTCCGAGGTGGAGGCCACTGTCCTCCCCTCCTCTACAGGGATCACATTTGGTGCTCCTTTAGAGATTTCCTTAGTGTCCCTTGGGGCCTGGAACCAGTATGCAGAAGTACTGGCGACTATCCCACAGAACACCTGTAGGTTTTTGAAAAGTGTCCTCTTGAATGACTAGCCTTCTACTGGCTTGAGAGACACTGGCCAGAGGACTATGTAGGCGCTCCTCTGAGAACCACCAGGTTAACTGGTGGGCCTCCCAAATTATCGCCTGTAGCCTTAGTTACAATCATGATTGGAGACAAGACAGCAAAGCTTCCTGTCCTGGTTCAGGACAATGTCCCTGTTAACATTTTGTTAGGCAACGATCTAGTAGAGTTGGTGTTGATCTCTGATGGTCTCCCCATGACTGCTGCTGCAGTCACTAGGTCACAGGTGACACAGTGTCTGGCTGTGAGTCAGGTACCCGAGCCAAAGGCGAGGCCTAAGGCAAGAAGACTGAAGAACAAGAAGGCTACCGCTGTGACAGGGGCTCCCTCTCTTCCTGCTGTTTCTACAGCACCCATTGGGGTCCATGCACCGGACAGGTTGGGTCCAATGGAAAACCCAAACTCGACTCCCGAGGGAGAAGAGACAGAAGACGCTCCTGTGGGAGAGGTTCTCAACCTGGAGGACCACCCTGATCTTTAATGCCTGCTGGCTGAAGGGGGACCCTCCCGGGCAGACTTCCGTAATTGACAGAGAGAGTGCCACTCTCTCGAGGGTCTGAGGAAACAGGCCCTGTCCCAGGCACAAGGAGAAGTGCCTAGGACATTCCGAATCTATTGGGAGGGTGAGCTCCTTGTTAGTGAGCCCACTAAGCCTGAACCTGGTGCCCTCAAGAGGTTGGTGGTAGCCCAGGTTTACAGGCCCTTCCTGCTGCAGTTGGCGCATGAGGTACCCTAAACTGGTCATCTTGGTACCAAGAAGACTAAGCAGAGGCTCTCTGTCCATTTCTACTGGCCCCGGATGGGAGTGGAAGTTGAGTCCCACTGCAGGACCTGCCCAACTTGTCAGTTGTCTGGCAAGCCTGGAGACAGAGTCATTGCCCCACTGCTGCCATTGCCAGTGGTTGGCAAACCGTTTGAGAGGTTGGGCATCAACATTGTCGGTCCCCTTGACCCTCCCACTTCAGGTGGATATCGGTTCATCCTGGTCTTGGTAGATCATGCCACCAGGTACCCTGAGGCTATACCCCTTCGGACTGCTACTGCCAAGGTGGTTGCCAGGGCTCTCCTTGGCATTTTCACCCGAGTTGGATTCCCTAAGGAGGTTGTCTCTGACAGAGGATCCAACTTCATGTCTAATTACATGAAAACCATGTGGAAAGAGTGCGGGGTAACCTACAAGTTCTCCACCTCTAACCATCCCCAGACCAATGGTTGTTAGTCTGAAAAACCAAATCCTAACCATCGTCTTGTATCCCTCCTGGGCAACCATGCACCGGTCTAGACAATCTTAGACAACTTCCTAGGGGGTTATGGATCACTATACCCACCCTGCTGCATTCGTATCTCAGGTCCTATGTGCACTGTGTTACTCGTTGTCAGGGATGGCACAGGACACCCAGAAAGGGTTTGGGTGGTTGTGCCAAAATAAAGTGGACAGATAAGTACACACACAGCAGAAAGGAAAGAGAACGAAGAGTAGGCAAGAGTAGCAAGGAAAAAGGTACAGAATGAATTCCCTCTTGGGGTGTATGCAGATATAGGAAAAGAGTATTCCACGAACCTTAGGAAATACTCTAGCCTTCTGCACAGTTTGGTATAACAGAGGCCCACGCTGTTTGCTCATGGCTTGGAACAGCAGCTATGGGTGTCTGTAATGTAGAAACGAGACAAGGGAAGGGGCAGAGGTTGACTGATGGGAACCAACAGACAGGCTCTGTACAAAAGGGTCTACAAACAGTACAAGAGAAGATACTTACAGACAAATCCAGGAAAAGGAGGTTGATAGCAAACTAGCAGAAGGAAATGAAGGGAAAGTCGTGTAACAGGATTGGATAGCAGAGGACAGTTAGGAACAAGGTTGAGAGCTCAGAGGAGCAGGAAAGCAATGAGCAAGCCCACAGGAGCAGGGCTGTAAGGTAGAGAGCCCATAGGGAAAGGGCTTAGGGCAGCAGAGTAAAGCAAGCTGCACGGCAAGGAACCCAGAAGGGCCGGGCAGCAAGGAGTGAGCCCTGAGGGGCAGGGCCGCTGACCTTAGAAGGTTTCAGAGGACTGTAGAGGGCGGCTAGGCCGAGAACCCAGCGGAAAAAGGTAGGTAGTAGGCAGCGGAGCTTGATAAGCTGCAAAGTAGGAAGCCCAGAGGACAAGGGCTGTAGGCAGCCGGAGTGAGGCAGGCTGCAGAGCAGGGAGCCCAGAGGACAAGGGCTGTAGGCAGCCGGAGTGAGGCAGGCTGCAGAGCAGGGAGCCCAGAGGACAAGGGCTGAGGCTGGAAAGCAGCAGAGCGTGACCAGCTGCAATGTGGAGAGCCCGGCAGGGCAAGGGCGGAGGCTGGAAGGCAGCAGAGCGTGATCAGCTGCAAGGCAGGAGCCTGGAAGAGCAGGGCTGAGGCAGGGAGCCCAAAAGGCTAGGGCTGTAGGCAGCATGGTGTAGCAGACTGCAAGGCAGGACGCCCAGAGGAGCAGGGCTGAGGCAGAGAGCCCAAAAGGCTAGGGCTGTAGGCAGCAGGGTGTATCAGACTGCAAGGCAGGAGCCGACCAGGGCACTGGAACAAAAAGCAGGTGAAAGCAGGAAACAGCATACAGAGTTGTAGCTCAAAGCAAAAAGGTGCCGGAAGGACTCTCAATGCAAGAGACTGAGCTCTCGCAGGTAGCAGCCTTTATACTGCCCAGCCCAGCACAGAGGCAGGCTAATTGGTTGCACCTGGCTCAGCACACCTGCAGACAATCGGCCACCTCCCTCTCTGTTCCTGAGCTGGTGGAAGCAGAGCAAATCCCTAGGGCTTCTGGGGATTGTAGTTCTGATGAAGAAAAATAGGAATAGCCAGGAATAGATGGTTATAGCCAAGTGCATTATGGTAAGTGTAGTTTTCTGGAAAAAATAAAAAAGCACCAAAGTCTTGCAAATGGGAAATAAAGTCCAAATAGTGAATAGCGGTTGATCCAAGAGTTTTCTGTAGATAAATGAATAACAATTTGTCCATATTGATCGCCAATGTATGCGCCCATGGCGCAGGCATGACACTCGTAGATTACTTCTGGCAACACAATAACATACTCCTATCTTTCTACTGTCGACACAAATAACATAAGACACAACACAAAGAAAACACATGAATCGATTCAATTATAACAATGGAATACATTTATTTATGATCACACAGCTAAGCATGATAATGCAGACAATCCTAAAACTATTGTGAATGTCTAATTTGCACCTTTTATACTTCTGGTGCAAAGCAAATCTACCATGCAATAACTATAAGCCTTACAGGCTTCTAATGCAATCCTGTGATGCAAGCCTGTGATTCTAATGCAGTCTAAATGCAAGCGTCAGCATCCATCTCCTTCATGCAGGATCAAATCCACACCAATCCACACCAATCCTTCACACTCACTCATGCTAAACAATCCCGGTCTGATTTTCCCCTTCACCCACACTCAAAGCTCTTTGTGTGACTAATCAATCAGTTTAAACCATACTTCCCGTTTGCTTCCCTTGGTCTCCAGCTCTGTCTGCCAGGGCTCTCCTCTATGCACGACTCTGCAATCAGTCAGTCAGTGGCAGGCCTCAAGATCTGGTAACTGCCAACTGCCAAGCTCTGCCAATCTCTCTCTCTGCCTCATCAGGTTCTGCTGCACCAAGACACCTCTCTCGCTCATTGCATCTCGTACTCCATCTTGCACCATCTCCAACCAACAGCCAACAACCTCAGCAACTAACTCCAGCCAACTCCAGCTGGTCCCCTCTCCCCCTTGGTTATACTCTTCCAATGACGCACTCATCCTCCATGGTTACTCACATTCTCTAAGCTAACAATGTCTCTGTCTGTCAGCGTTTAACAAATGCCTGCCAGTCTGTGTTATGTTCTTGTCGCGTTCTGGTCACTACGTGTGCTGTGTCAAAGTGTGTCAAAGTGACATTGGACATCATATCTCTTTCGTGGCCATCTGTGTGCGCGGTGCAAAAACACCACATAATTCCATCTATTTACCCATTCACTCCACTGTTGGCATCACGAAATGCTCTCTCTGTCCCCGTGTCCAAAGCATCTCATTGCAAAGGCTTCTCTCTCCTCTCTACCCACTCCATGTCGCGCTCCCTCCCACCTTTGTCTTCGCGATCACCAGCCATGCTGATGCTGATAAGCCTCCTTCGCTCTATCTGTCTACCTGCTAAGCAACTGTTTACAAATTCCTTCTTACAGTGTTAACCATAACATCTTCGCGCTGAGCCCAGTGCAAACAACTTCTATGTGTCTCCATCAGAAATGGCTCATAGGCCTCGTGCTAAATGCTTCCTAGCGTTTACGCTTTCTTCTCACAATGCAAGCGCTAGCTAATGCAAACTCCTTCTAAATACACACTCTACATACATACATACACACATGACAGTCTCTTCATGTGTCTCTACAAAGCATACATGTGTCATCATACTAAATGGTTCTTCATGGCATTTTCAAATATAACAGTGTGTCATTTCCAGGCCTCATTCGTTTTCTCTCCTGCAAACAATACGTTTCTCTCAGCCTAAGCGCTATTTCTAATGCATAATACATAACATCATCTCTACATGTCATGATGCAAATATACCGTGTCTCTAAAGCTCTACATGGCACTTCAAATACGTGCAATGTCATTCTATTGATATATATGGATACTGTAATGATGCTACTTCTTCAATGTACAATGGATAGCTAAACAGGATGCAATCATTCTTAAAGGGATAATACTAAATAATGGTTCTCTAACAATGGGTAATAATATGTATTGGTTCTGTAGCAAAGAGTACTGATTCTCTCCAATGAGTCTAATGATTCTCTCCAATGGGTCTTATGATTCTCTAATGATAACAATCCAGGCATCTCATTTTATCAGATTTCACATGGTCTGGTTGAGAGATTTAATAAAACTCTCAAGGGCATTCTAGGCGCTTTGGAAGAGTCCCTAAGGGGGAAATGGGATCTCCTCCTGCCATGCCGGCTGTTCGCTTACAGAGAGGTACCTCAAGAGGGTGTTGGTTTCAGCCCCTTTGAGTTACTCTTTGGACATCCCGTGAGGGGGCCCCTTGCCTTGATCAGAGAAGGTTGGGAGGCCATCCCTCCAGGTCCCGCCAAGCAAGTGAGGGAATATGTGTTAGGCCTCAGACGGAGGATGACACAGATGATGGGTCAGGCAACAGCGAATCTCAAGGCCAGCCAGGAATTGAATAAGTACTGGCATGACCTTAAAGCCTTGCAAGTGGATTGGACTCCGGGACAGGAAATCCTTGTGATGGAGCCTACCAAGCCTAGAGCTTTGGCAGACAAGTGGACTGGACCCTTAAGGATCATATCCAAGATGGGCAAAGTCAATTATCTGGTTGACATGGGAGCCCTTGGGGTAGCCTCTCAGGTATTCCATGTTAACAGGCTCAAGCCTTTCCACAGGCGAGCAGAAGTCTCATGTCTCTTGCTAGCTACAGAGCAAGAAGAGGATGAGAGTGAGCCCCTTCCTGATTTGCTGCATAGCAACCCTCAGGATGGCTCCATGGAGGGAGTACATCTCTCTCCGGATCTGATGACAGAGCAGCAGAGGGACTGCAGGGCTTTGCTCCGGCAGTATGCTTCTCTGTTTTCCCTGACTCCAGGCCTTACACCGTGGTGTAGGCACGAAACTGACACTGGTGGCAGTGTGCCTGTCAAAAGCAGGTGCTACCTTATGTCAGATACAGTTAAGAACCACATCAAGGCTGAGGTCGCCAAGATGTTGGATCTGGGTGTTATTGAACCCTCAACCAGTCCCTGGTCCAGTCCAGTGGTCCTTGTCCCCAAGACAAGTTCCCAGGCAGGTACCAAGAATTGGAGGTTCTGTGTGGACTACAGAGGAGTCAATGCCATCACCAAAACTGACGCGCACCCATTTCCCCGGGCTGTTGAGCTCGTGAACACCATATGTGCTGCCAAATTTGTGAGCACCTTTGACCTTACCTCAGGCTATTGGCAAATAGCTCTGACGGACCATGCCAAGGAAAAGACGGCATTCTCAACACATGAGGGACTCTGCCAGTATAGGGTCATGCCTTTTGGGTTGAAGAATGCCCCTGCCACATTCCAGAGATTGGTCAATCGTGCGCTCAGTGGGCTGGAGGCCTTTTGTGTGGCTTACTTAGACGACATTGCCGTCTACATTTCCACCTGGGAAGAGCTTTTGACAAATCTGGTAAGCTGTTGCAGGCCTTGAAAAGGGCTAACCTCGCTATCAAGGCCACCAAGTGCCAAATAGCTCAGGGTAAAGTCACATATCTTGGTCATGAGGTAGGAGGGGGCAAATCCAACCTCTCCCCAGTAAAGTACAGGATGTACATGACTGGTAGACTCCCACTACTCAAACCCAGGTGAGAGGCTTTTTGGGCCTCACTGGGTATTATCGCAATTTCATGGCAGATTATTGGAACCATAGCTGCACCCTTGACAGCTCTGACTTCACCCAAACAGCCTAGGAAGGTTAATTGGACTGAAGACTGTCAGAGGGCCTTTGGTGACTTAAAAAAAAGTCTGTGTAGGGTACCTGTGTTGTGTGCGCCCGATTACAGCAAGCCCTTTATTGTTCAAACTGACGCCTGCGACACTGGAATTGGAGCTGTCTTGTCCCAGTTAGATGACAAAGGGAGCCAACATCCTACCATATTCATCAGTAGACAACTCAAGGGTAGAGAACTTAGGTGGGCTATTGTTGAAAAGGAATGTATTAGCATAGTTTGGAGCCTTAGGCGTTTAAGCCCCTACCTTACAGGGTCTACCTTCAAGGTCCAAACAGATCATAAACCCCCGAAGTGGCTTATGCAGATGAAGGGTGAGAACCCGAAACTGCTCAGGTGGTCCATTATCCTGCAAGGGCTAGACTTCACCATAGAGCATAGACCAGGGAAGAGTCACGATAATGCAGATGGCCTTTCCAGAAGGTATGTTGACCGTCAGGATGAGGTTGTCTATCTCATGGGAGATTAGGCACCCTAACCTCAGTCTGGGGGGGGGTGACTGTGATGCTGGAAATGCATTGGAGGGACAGGGCCTCCGTATACTTGTCCTTTACTGCCTTTTATCGTGCGTTCTGTCGTATTTTCCGTCCAGGAGTTCATGTGGGACTCCTGGCGGTGCAGCTCTCTCTTTTGGTTTGGTGTACAGACCCATGGGATACCCTTATGGCACCCATGGGTGGGGGTACAACCCTGTGCCCCTAGTGTATGTTTTTGGGCACCTATGTGTGGCCCACAGAGCAGGGTATGGGCTGGTGGCAGCTCCATGTTGAATTTGACAGGTGCTCTAAGTATCCTCCATTTTGGGATACCCAGGCCCTGCCATTGGAATCAGTTGAGTCCTGATAGGAAACAAGACGGCCCCTGTGGCTTCTTGCTTTCTATTGCCTGTTACCTTGTTTTCCCAAAGTCATGGGAAGCCCTGACTCTGTCCCTTCCCCCTGACTGGCTGTTGGGTGGAAGTTCCATATATGGTGTTGTTGTGAAGTCCAGGCCAGACTGTCTGGAGCCTTCCCAGTGACTGTATGTTGTGGGTACACCCTGTGGGTGGGACCTGGATGAATGGATTGTGTGACAAATACGCATTCTGTGTTGTGGATTGTACTACGAGAGCGAGAGACCCCTGACCGCTTATATTTATTTTTATTATTTTTATTTATTTATTTATTTTAATTTTTGTGACGCGCCAACATACCTGTGGGCCTCAGGGCGCACAAAAAACAAGAACAAGACGAGACAAACAAGCAAAAGAGGAAGAAGGAGAAGTGAGTCGGAAATTATTCCAAGTTGAATAAGTGAGTCTTGACGGCACGTTTGAACGTCGGAAATTATTCCAAGTTGAATAAGTGAGTCTTGACGGCACGTTTGAACGCGGTATAGCTCTGGAAGTGTGTTCCACAAAAGGGGACCCTGAGCATCCAGTGGAGTGCCCCTGAATTTGGGATAAATGAGAGTGTCCGCCAAAGAAGACCAAAGGTTCCTCACGTTGGGTTTGATGCCTATACGGGATGACAGATAGGTTGGGCTGCTAAAACTGAGGCATTTATGGGTCGTAGTAAGCATTTTATGCGTTATGCTGTGTTTTACGGGTAGCCAGTGGAGTCTTTTCCTAAAAGTAGAGACGTGTGTGCGACGTGACTGATTGAAAATGTTATGCACAGCATTGTTCTGTGCCACTTGTAAGGATTGAATATTAGAGGCCCTGGTGCCTGCCAGGAGGCTGTTACAATAGTCCAATCTTGAATTTATCAATGCAGTGGACAATAGAGCACAGTTCTCTTCCGATATGAATGGTCGAATATATCTAATTCTCTTGTTTATATCACCACAACTAGATTGTATGCTAGAAATGTGGGATTTCATGGAGAGTTCTTCATCAAGAACTACTCCTAAGGTCTTAACTTTCTTTTGAACTATGATGGTGTTATTGGCAATATGGAAAGAGGCGTAGTTAGGATCAAGTTTTCCCCGGGTGTTATTAGATGCCACAAAAAGGAGTTCAGTCTTTTTATCATTAAGGGCAAGAGAATTACAAGCCATCCAATCTTGTATGGCTTTATATATTCGGTTAATGGTTTCCGAATCACTGCTGTATGAGCCACTCAACTGGATAACAACCTGAGTGTCATCGGCATAGAGTCAGAGCTTGCTCTGTAGTACTTTAAGACGAGATAGCTGCACCTTGAGGTGGATGGGGTGTAGGATTTCTTACTCCAACACCAATGAATAAGGACAACTCAATGGTTTGGCAAAGGGGAGTCTGTTTAATGACAAGTACAAAAACGGGGAAACAAGGAAATCAACAGTGATGCGATAGCCCGTCTCGCTTCAACTCCCAACGACTTCATGCAAACAGTAACAGTTATACCCAGAATTCATCATCATTGACGTGTAACACTCAAAAGTTTATCATGCAATTCTATTGGTTGGAAAAGGTAACTTAAATATATGTGCTATATCTGTATATGGTAACAGAGTGTGAGGATTGGATAAACATCATTAGGGGGGCATCTAAGCCCTTCCTTCAAAAATGACTACGGTGGACATCACTAAAAGTATGACGTCCCATTGGTTCTACTATCTATAGGACCGTAGATTATTTGGTCCACTATGATTGGGTTGTCTTCAACCCCATCCATAAATCTCCACTTTAATTAGTAGCATGCAGAATGGTCAACCAGGTGCAGGATGCCTCAAGATTCACCCGGACTCCCTTCCATCAATCAGTACTTTAGTGCAATGTGTCAATTAGTTGGCTGTGGTCGGCCTTGAAACTGTAGCTTCTTGTCAGGAAAAGTTATGGGATCTTCTGTTTGAGAGACAGCCAGGCGTAGGTGCCTCTTCTCGCTTGGCTGGTCATGTGCTAGCACACAGTGAATCTGCTTAGTTTTCCTTCTATTAGTGCATTTCATTCTTCAGCTTGCCACCTGCCCGAGCCTCCTTATCTCGACCATCACGGGGCAGGCTGCTCTATTCTTAAGTTTTGATTCTCTGAAGCTACTGTCCGCCTCCCTCTCTTGGTCTGACCTCGACTTCCCTGGCACAAGCTGCTCTTGCTGAGTTTCGGTTCTGCAGTCTCTTTTCCGTTTTAGCTGGAGTACGAATCCTGTCCCGTTTGACCCCTAGTAAACAGAGTTAATTCTGCTTTTGTGTAAAGTGGACTTGCATTTATATAGTGGGCTTCGTTGAGGTAGATATATAGTTGGCACTTGCCGCTCTATTCTTCTACTAAGCATAGCAAGCCACTCTGTTTTCTTAGCTTCTTGCGGTTACAAGCATATGTAGAGACGTTAGCTGGTTGAATAGCTTCATCCTCCATTACAGTTTAAGTTTCTTTATATTTCAACATCTTCTCTCCTTCTAACTTCATGATGTCCTTATTCATGATGTTTCGTCTCTGTGTGTCATCTTTTGATTGTCGTTTCTTTAATTTGTGAGTCTGTCCGGGCCCTCGTGATGTCACCATTTGTCTTCAATTAAGGCCGTTTGAGTTTCTTCTGAGACAGTGTTTAAGCAGTCTTCATTTCGTGTCATTTGCTGGTAGGGTTGTCTCAATGGATACCTTACTGCCCATGGTTGTCTGGTTATTGGTACTTCACTAGGTATTGTTCTTCTGATAGGCACAGGGCAGAGCCCTAATGCGGCTCTCTGCTGGTTTATTTGCTCATCATACGTCACATATCTCAGCATGAATGTTCTTGGTACTTCAAAATGGGTGACTGGAGTGCAGGCTATATTTGGGACCTCCTCTACACTCCCCCCTCTGGTCGGTTCATCGACCACTTCCGCTTCCTCTTTTGGATTCATCTTACTTGGTTCTTCTGTATCCATTTCTTCTTCATCTTCTGGGATTGTACATGATGGTATGAAGGAGTGTCTTTTTGGAGTCCATGTTTTATCACTCCTTTCAGGCTTCCTGCTGTCTTTACATGTTCGTCTTTGTTCCATGTCATTAGCTGACATTGTCCATTTGGGCTGCAATAAATACATTTTTTTTCATAATTTCTCGCTGGCCTTCACAAAGTCTCTTATTTCATCATCAGTTAGATCTCTGGGCTTTCATCCTGGTTTGACATCAATCATGATCTTCATCCCTATGGCTTTCTTCGCAGTTTTCTGGCATTGCGAGATTATTATCTTGATAATGCAAAACCCTAGTAATATCATTACTAGCAGGGCCCCTAGGAACTTGAATGCATCCGCCATCCATTGCGGAACCCATGAAAACAGTGATCCAAACCAGCTGTCATCATCAACTTCGTCGGTTTCATTGATCATCTGGTTTTGCAGCAGGTTTGTCAGCATACTTATAGCTTCTGTTAAAGTTCAGTTTTCCTCGTCGTGAGAAGGTATAAATATGCAACATGTTTCTCCAATTTTTGCACAAACTCCTCCATCCGTAGCTGTGATCATGTCAAGTACATATCTGTTCTGGAGAGTCATCAGTCGGATGGCTCTTAACTCTTCCTTGATCGTGTTGAATCCTTTTATTGTCGATTTGATGGTTTGCAGTAACTCCCATCTGGTTATCGGCAACTATTTAGTATTTGCTCCAACTTCGAATCTTGGCATGAGGATTGTCGCGAACACTGATGAGGTGAGGCTGAACAGCCTGTGTTCATATGAGATTGCATGAAATGCTTCTTCTGATTTGGCAGAGAAATAATTTTCTCTCTTCACTTGAGTCGTCAGTTCCACAGATCTCTTCTTCCTCAGGTGAGCATCTGCTTTCGGGAAACTATCAATATTCAGGTCATTTTTCAGGATCACTAGTGCTGGAACGTAGACATTCACTATTATGCATATGCCTCCCCAGTTTTTCAGCAGTCTGATGTATGCTTTGGATCCACATGCCCAATAATGATCCATGATTACTGCAGTCCCATGAGTCATTCCTGGAGCTTCAAAATTTCGTATGCAGTTCTGATTCTCTCCGCTCTTCCTTGTGCCATTGTTCCTGAAGCACAATTTCAGGCTTTCTAGTGGCACTATCTGCAAGGGACCTCCTCTGTCTTCGACCCATGTCAGCAATCTTGTAAGCTTTGGCCATAGTGGTTTGCACAGTCTCTGTGAGTTTTCTATCGCTTCCTTGCAGGCTCCAAGGACCATCCATGCTCGGCAGATCACTACTCCTTCTTCCCATCCGTTTGGTGAAAGCACTGTTCCCCAAATCTGCATTTGGCCTCTGGTTTTCCAAATTTGAGCTTCTTCTGGAGTTTTTCCTTGGACATTTAGTCTCGGGTTTACTTCCCATCTTATTCCTGCTCCTTTAACTTCAGGTTTCTCGTACCTGATCACGTGATTCCTAGTATGTGCTCTATTTCTCGTCTTAGCGTCCTGAACATAATCATCTTCATCGGGATAATCTGTTTCAGTTGCCCATATCAATGAGCCATCACTTCCCATGAACTGGCCTCTGGCGTTGCACATTGCCACATGTGACAGACAGTGTGCTGTCGGGACATCAATTTCTACAGCCACGAAGATCTTGGATTTCCCCATGCTGTACGGTAGAAGTGCACAAACAAATCATTCTCCTTCTGAATTTCGTCTTCCAACTTCTTTCATGTGCTGGTACCAAATGTTGTTGCCTAGATGTGCTGTGCTGTCCAGGATATCGTTTAGTTCATTATTATCTTCATGTAGGCTTCTCTTGATTCTTAATGTTTTCCTGTAGTTTGCTATAACTACATCTCTGAGTGCCTCTGTATGGCTTTTTCTTGCTGGAGCGTTCTCAGGTACCCTGGTCCATGGTGCAGGCTTCTTCATCTGCGCCATTTGAGTGGACAAGAGTCTGGCAGCTCTTACCTGGTCCTCATGCATCTTTTCTCTGCTGCGTGCAAGTGCCCATGCTAAACAGCCGAACACTGGTCTGGTATATGGCTGTATTGTAGGCCTGGTACTTGTCTCTCGTGTTGGAGTATGCGTGCTGGGTAATACAGTCTCTGTCGTTGTGTTCTTCAGTTCCTCTTGTCGTTTTCTCGCTCTGGTTATGTGTGGAAATAGAAAGTCTACTAACATTTGTGTCCTTGCGGAGAGTTTTTTCTGAGGCCGCTTCTTTTTTCTTAAGGGCTTCTGACACGACTGCTTCTTTTGGCCTTTCTCTTAATTCTTCTCATTTTTTCTCACTATCTCCTGTGAAAGTTTTTGCGGTAGGCCGTCTCATCTTCTCTGCTGCTTTTGTTTGAGGTTCTTTGGTCATTGACGCTAGGCCTAGTTCGTGTGCATTTAGTGTGTGTGTGTGTGTGCAGTTGTCAGTGCTTTTTCTTCATTCTTTTCATGCCGACCCTCTCTCTGGTTCTCCTGCTCATTCGTTAGCATAAGTGTGTGTATATCACTATTAATCATGTTAATTTCAAGTTCATTTACTCTACCATCAGATTTTCTACGGACTGGAATGACTATATAAGGTCTGGGTGCTTTTGTGGGTTTCTTGCGTGTATCATCAGGTGGGTGCACTGAAATCGGAACGCTTCGAGCACCAATAAAAAATGCAGTTCTATTCGTTAATGACAGCAAAACAATGATAAATACAATGCATGAATACATTATAGTTCGATATGTAAGGCGGCAGCATTTTCTTCCAGAGAAGTGGGGGTGCCTCTCTGCTTGTGGGAGGACCAGGTTGCTGCTCTGGGCCCCCATCTCGATCATTTGCCAAATGTCAATGTTATTGTTTTCCCACCCAATATCGTTCTTCGAGTTCTGTGTCAAAAAGTGTCAGGTGCTTCACAAGTGTCCCCCCTCTTGAGAGTGACGATTGTCTTTTTATACAGGATACAGTTCCTTTGCTAAACTATGGGAAAAATAGATTACAATAATACTTTGATGAGACACCTTTACTGTGCATGTTCAAAGTGTGTGAACTCCCAGTCCACTCCTCGAATCTGCTTCAGTCCTGAGGACATGTCGGACACTGGTCAGTATGGAAAAATAAGGAAAAAATGACAACAAATATAACAAATAAGGTTCTTGACTCTGCTCCCTCGATCTGTCCCTCGGTGGAAAGTTTCTTCACAATCTCCTCAGATAATCTCTCTGATGGTTGGAAAGTTCTACTTGGAGTATTATTCCATGCAGGAGCATTCCTATCTGTGCGATATTGGCTGGATCTCTGATGAAGGTGAGGACGTCAACCTCGATAGGTCTCCCACTAATTCTGGAAAGTCAGTAACTAGGCGAAAAAGGACATTGTGCGCCAATCTGCTGTCTTCTGGTGACAGGGACAATTGTCCAGTCTTTGTTGAGAATCAGGATTATATGTTCTTTCCTTGACGTAAACAATGTTTGCACTGTCAGGTCGCGTGGGGTGCGATCAAGATAATAATCTTATTCAAAAGAAGGCTTAAATGTTCGGTGTTAGCTGGATCTCAAAGGAATGTTAACGTATCAGTTGTTTTCCTGACAATAGATGGACAGTTTTCAATTATGCGAAAGAAAAGTGTATTGATGAGTTCATCTATTTCAGCCTGTGGTGGAAGCATTTGTTTCCTTCTCACTGTACTCAGGGAGTATGATAAATTGTTCAGCAATGACAGTAAGCAGTTGCCTTATTATTTTTTCATTTTCAGGATCTTGGAGAAAGTCTGTGACACTGGTGAACCTCCCTACCAGTAACGGGTATGATCTTAACACTAGGTTGAAATATTGGACCATGTCCGTTGTGATCTCTCTACTGTGGGACACCGTAAGTGCTTCCAAACAAAGTGTCAGTTTTGGATGAATCGGGATGCTGTATCTGTTTCCAATGTAAATATCCTTGATCAAAGTTTGTCATGGTCCTTTTCTCCTCACGCCTTGAGAGTGTCTTCGTTCAAAAGTTCAAAAGTTCAAGTCAACACAACATGTTGTGGCTTATACGTGCAATTTTCTTCTTCACCCTGCAACTAGGATGCACAGAGTATCCGTTTCTATTTCCTTATCCCCTTTTTTAGAGGAAGTGTCCAGCCTAAGCCACAACTTGCAAAAGTTCTTTGTCTTTACTTTGCTGGTCATGCATCCTTCTTCCTCGTCATGGATCTTGTCTGCACGTGCTGTGGTTCTTCACCATTATCTGTAGTCTCTTCGCGGTGGGGTGCAAGCAGCGGGGTTCCTCCGATGTATGGCTTGATATCACCTGGGAAGATCCAAGCTCTTCTTCCTTGCAGCTTGACTGCGGATGGAGTCACATCTTCAACTGTAAATGGTCCGTTAAACATTGGCTTGTCCCACTTTTTCCTTGTGTGATTCCTTACCAAGACGGTGTCTCCAGGGAAGACGGGTGGAACACGTAGACCTTGAGCTGAGTCTGTTGTAGTGTCTCTTTCTGTGTTCTGTGCTGCACTGCACCCTGTTCGTCGTCGCTGCAGCTGGTCTGAAATTACAGTAAGGCAAGATGCATGCAGTTCAGATAATTTTGCAGTTCAGATCCTAGAACCTCTCCTGTTGACACCTTCTCGGGGTGTCAGGGGAGTCCTCATTCTCCTTCCTGTGGCTATCTCGTGTGGCGTAAGATGATGGTCTGAGCCAGGTTGGTTCTGAAGAGCATACAATGCCAGAGGAAGGCAGTGCAACCATCCCCTCTTTAGAGTAAGCTTCAACTTGGTTATCCTTTCCTTTAACAAGCCGTTGAGCCTCTCCCAGATCCCATTACCTTCTGGATGATACACCGACGAGAACATGTGCTTTATACCAAGCAGCAAGCTAATCTGCTCAAAGTCTGCATTTACAAAATGAGCCCCATTATCTGATCTCATCACTTCCCACACCCCCCACCTGGGGAACACTGCCCTTACTAAAAATGTGGCCGCACATGTAGAGTTTGGGTGTGTACATGGACCTGCTTCTATCCATCTAGAGAAGGGACACACCACGACAATTTAATATCTGTACCCATTGCATACTTGAATCACGTTGACGAAATCGACATGTAAGTGCTGAAAAGGCCCATTTGGCCTGGGGAGGACTCCTCTCATTACTTTTAATGTGTGCCCAGCGGTGAATTGTTGGCAGATTATGCAGTTCACCATAAAGAATGCAAATTGCTCAGCTAAATTTGGTATGAACCAGTCTTCTGCGAGCGTTGCTGCTAGATTCTCCTTTGTCATGTGCGTCGGATAATGCAACTGTTCCAGCGCTATTCTTAGTAGGGCTACAGGCATTACTGGTTTACCAGTGCTGTCTTGTCACCACAAGCTGTCAGAGGGGTTTAAAGAACACCCTTGACATTTCCACCAGTTTTTCTATTCCTGTGGTGCCTCCCCTTGGAGCTCCATTAGTTGCGTTTGCCCAAGATCGTTATAGGCGTCAGGTGTGGTTCGTGCAACCATCATTCTTTCATGTTAATGTTAATGTTAAAGGTCATTTGTACCGCGCTCTATCACCACCGGAGTGGTCCCCTGGCGCGCTGGCGGCTCTGAAAGAGGGAGGGAGAGGTGGGTTAGTGGGTAAAGGCTGGAAAAGTGCAAGATTGCACTGATGTGCTGTTGGCAGCCTCAGCCCGGTGGTTCAGTCTGCTGGGCCTGGGGTGTATGCGGCCGGTAGTCGTCGTGTGCTGATGTGCGAGTCTATGTGTGTTTTTGTTTTGTTGTTGCAGTGTAGTGAAGTTTGTGCGGTTTGTTGTGCTGGAGGTTTGTGGTTGTGTTTGGTTTGGAGTTTGAGAGGTGTATGCAGAGAAGGAAATTGTTAGTGGTATTGGTTAGTTGGTATCTCTACCCTGGATTGACCAGTTGGGCTCGTGTAATCATACACGACGGGGTGCTTGCGCACCCTGCGCCTCAGAAGGTACGTGCCCGTTTTGCATTCGAGGCCCCTTGAGCATTTAGCTGTCCCCTCTGTCCGCTCCCTCAATAACTTCGCATGCTCCTCACCCCCACCCACATGACCAGCGCACCTGCTAGTGTCCATACTTCAGATTGTGTGGTGATTGGTGGTATTTCGTCTGTTCCACAACCCCGTGGTACCTAGTTGTAGCTGTATGGGCGGTGGGGGATGGTAAGGATTGGCTGGGGTTGTTGCCTCCATCTCCCTGGGTCTCACAGGTGGACCCCTGTGTCCAGCGTCAGCCCTACTGGTGCTCAGAGTACTTCTGTCAGTTCTAGGGGCTTGTAAATGTCCTTTCCTGTTGAGTCATTTGTCTTACTGTTGTTTCGGTTTTAGTCTCTGGTGTTGAAGAGCCAGGTTTTTAGTAATTTTCTGAATTTAAGGTGATCTTTGGTGTTCCTTATTACTTTTGGGATGTTGTTCCAGGTTTTCGTGGCTAAGTGGTAGAAGGTGGTGCCTCCGAGTTTTTTCTTGATGTGAGGTTTTAGTTCCAGTCGGATTTCGTTGGTTGACCTGAGCGGTCTCGTTAGCTTGTAGATTATTATTTTCTTTTGTAGGAATTCTGCTCCTTGTCCGCAGATTGCCCTGTGCGTTATGCACATTGTTTGAAGGTGATACAGCATTTTACTGGGAGCCAGTGTAGTGTTTTTAGGGCCGGGTGATGTGGTCTCTTCTGGATAGTTTGAGGAGTAGTCTGGCTGCTGTGTTTTGGATCCATTGTAGCTTCTTCAGTAGGTATTCCGGTATACCGAGGTAGAGGCTGTTTGCATAGTCGATACTTGACATGATGAGGCCGACGATAGTGAGTGTTTTGTGTGTGAAGGAGAGGAAAGGTAGTATTTTTCTTGCTGTGTGGAGGAGGAAGAAGCATTTCTTGACTGTTGCGTTTATTTGCGGTTCTAAGGTTAGGGTGTTGTCCATCAGGACTCCCAGATTATTTACTACCTTAGATGGTGATGGTGCAGATCCCTTTTCCGTTGGCCACGGGATGGCGGTTTCCTTCTCTTGGTCTTTGGATATGATCATGATTTCTGTTTTTCCTGGGTTGATTTTGAGGTTGTTGGCATTCATACAGTTGAAGACTTCTTTTAGACAGTCGGTTAAGTTTGAATGATCGGCTTGGGTGTCTTCGATCTTGTAGATGATTTGAGTGTCGTCTGCGTAGTTGTAGCATTTGATGTTGTGTTTCTTGATGGGTGATTTCATGGGTGAACGCCACTTCTACTTCCATAACTGTCTCACTTTTGGATGCCATACGCTTGGCTTCCGTGTCTGCTGTGTGATTTTCGTGTGAGACAAAATCTGTCCCTTTCATGTGGGTGGCGCATTTTACCACCGCTATGCCCACTGGGAGCTGTAATGCCTTTATCAGCCTGTCCAATAAGGCTGCGTGCTGTACTGGCATGCCGTCCGCTCGGAGGTAGCCCCTCCTTTTCCAACGTGCTAAGCCTGTGTGCACCGTTGACGTCACATAGGCAGAGTCACTATATACCGTTACTTCCTGGTCTGCGTGATTCTCAATGGGGAGTATCAACGGCAATAATTCTGCAGCCTGTGCTGAATAATGAGATGGTAATCGAGCACTAAGAAGCACTTGAAACTCTCTATTCGCTGTGTGCTTTATCACAGCCATAGCGAGCGACGCCTTTGTATCTTTGTCCATCATTTTGGTCGATCCTCGAAGACCAGTCAATAAAGACGATCTCTCCTCCTGCCAAGGCATTTTCTTTTACCCTGGGGATTTCATCATAGAATTCTTCATAATTCGTGCAGTCATGTATCGGCTCTCCTTCAGTGACTGGCTCTGCTATAAACATAGCTGGGTTCACTATCTTACATCAGACTATTTTAATCGATGGGTTTGATATGATCACTTCATAGGCAGAAGCTCTCTGAGATGTGAATGTGCCCTTTGGTTTCTCTAAAATGGCATTACTGGGTCCAGGTTCCCACTGTAATATGCTAAGGGCTTGTACCCCAGCGAGGTTCTTTGAGCGAGCACTGCCGTCATAACGCTGCCATCTGTGTGCGAAAACAGGTAAAATTCCTCTGCATAATTGGGAATTCCGAGAACTGGAGCTGAACAAATTGCTCTCTTGAGTTCAGTAAACCCTTTCTCCATTGTCTCAGACCATTCAATCTTTTCTTTGTCACTTGGGCCTTCTTTAGGGCCTGAAGTAAAGGCTTAGTATAAGAGCTGTAATCGAAAACCCATGCCCTAACATAGTTGCACAGGCCTAGAAAGCTCTGCATTTGCTTTATCGTGTGTGGCTTAGCCATGTTCAGTATGGCTTCAGCCCCTTCTGGGGTCACCTTCTTGCCTTCATGTGAGATTAGTTGGCCTATATACAGCATTTCCTGTTGACAATATTGTAACTTTTTGTTGTCAACCTTATAACCCTTCTCAGCCAGTATAGTCAGTAGCTGAACAGAATCGTGCCTGCATTGTTCTTCTGTGGTGCTGCAGATTAGGATGTCATCCACATACTGCAAGACGATACTTTCTAATGCAATATTGCTTAAATCCATCTGCAAGACTCTGTTGAAAATAGACGGAGACTCACAGTACCCCTGTGGCAGCCTTGTGCTTTTCAGACGCATTTGTCTGAACATGAATGACGTCAGATCTTGTGAGTCAGGATGCAACGGGATTGAAAAAAAGGCATTTTTTAAGTCAATCACCGTGAAATATTTTGCCTCGACTGGTATATTACATAGAATTGTAGATGGGTTAGGGACTAGAGGAAACTTGGCTTCAACAATATCGTTTATTGCTCGTAAATCCTGAATTAAACGCCAAGACCCCCCCCCTTTGATTTCTTGACAGGATAAACTGCCGTATTACTTGGTGACTCTGACGTCACTAAAATGCCCTGGCCCATCATAGCAGATATTGTCTTAAAAATCCCTTCATCTGCCTCTCTGGACATGGGATATTGCCGACTATTAGTAAAATTGCTCCTGGTTTTAGTTTAATTTTCACTTCTCCCACCCCCTTCAAGAGGCCTACATCATAGGGTCCTGTAGTCCACACTGATATGATATGATATATGATGATATGATATCATATGGCATTTGTAACGCGCCTATACACAAGTGTTTCAAGGCACTGAGACAGGTTCTTTAGCTATATCATCATCAAAATACTCCAGACGCTTTAGCGCCAACATCATTTTCTGAGGCACTTCTCTTTTGATCATATTTACCCAAAAGGTGAGACTTACTTCCACAATTGTTTCTCCCGTGTCTGATTTTTCTTCAAGCAGATCATCATCGGTGACGTCAGTCACTCGATACCCTTTTTCGATGGCGATAATCGCACACCATTGTCTGCCTTCATCATCGTACCCATCCACCAATGCTACTTTCCCTCGCACTGCTGCTGTGTGTATCATCAAGCGAAATACTTGTCCCTCCTCCTCATGCATAGGTATCCGTGGTCTAAATAAAAACCCATCAGGGGATCTCATGGTTCTGTCTGCAAGGCCTGGGAATCCTGCCATAAGCACACGCATGCCATATGCGAACATTTCTGGCTCCAATGGTATGGCCCTTATGGCTATGTGTCCTGAGTATGCTCTAATCATTTTGCATACATTTGAATCGTGCATTCCTGGAGTGGAGCATACTATGCCCTCCTCCGTGAACAAAATTGTCATGTTCAACTTTGTCATTAAGTTTCGACCCAAAATGTTTACTGGGGTCTGACGCGAATATAATAAAGGTACATTCATTTTGCACTCTCCTTTGGAGACTGGGAGTGCGTCTGTAAAGGGAACTCGAGTGTGAGCTCCTGTAAAACTCTGAGTATCTATGGCTTCGCCGAACAAGGAAAACGTACCTTTACTTATGCATGAGCTTGTTGCACCCGTGTCCACTAGGAAGGAATTTTCTTTACCCCCTATAATGACATCCACCCTAGGTTCCCTACGAGGGTCTGGTGTCACTGATAGGATAGAGCACATCAGGGTTCCCAGTGAGCTGTCCTAGTTTATATATAAGTTTGGCCCACTGTGCACTTGCAGATTTTCCCCATTCCTAGAGTTGCTTCCCCTTCCAGGGTTCTGTGTCTGTGGTAGTTGCGGCCGTGCCTGTTGGGATTGTCCTTGTGGAAAATTCCCCATGTTTTGTGGTTGCGCCCCTTGTTGTGCTCCTGGCGCTTGTTGCTGCACCGTGTGATTCTGTGCAACGCCCTGTTGTAAAACTGCAGGTGGATTTGCTGTGCCTGCTCCCATTCCTTGGCCGTTCTGCATCATGCCTTGACTTCTGCACATGCGCGGCAAATGCCCTGTCATTCCACACAGCCAACATACTGGCGGTGGTCGGATGATTTGTCCATTTGATATATCTGGGTTACCATTTTGCACATTTTGAAAGCCTCCTTGATTATTTTGGAAACCTCCCTGATTGCTCTGCCATCCTCTTCCTCTAAACCCTCTTCCCCATGGGTAAAACCCTACGTTACCCTGGTTATTCTGTTGTGGATAAGCCACCTGCTGCATGTCTTGTTCAGCTGCGTTAGTTAGCATGGCTCCTTCAAGAGCATACTTTGATCATTTCTTTTGCAGCAGCTTCGCTTCCTCACCGTTTCGAGTTGTCTCTTTTTTGCGATTCTTTTCTTGCAAAAGTCTACAGTAATGTGCGATAGTCAACTGCATTTCAGCCCAAGGCTTAGCCTCAACCCCTACCAATTTCTTGAGTTGTTTCTGCACTGGTTCTGGCAACCCTTGGCACAATATATGGTAAAACACAGGTATTGATTTCGTCCAAGATTCATGCGTTTCGAGCACCCACGCGTCTTGGAAATTCTGTATATAAATTAACGGATCTTCCGACTCCTTCATTTTTCGAGTCTTTATAGCTCCCATATCGGAAGTGTCTGGGTAAAGCACTCATAGCGCTTTCCATACTGTTGCATTGCAATTGTTAAATGGCGCTCCGTCATGCACGGTGTTGATTGTGGTTACACCAGGGTACCCTGCCTGTGTCCACACATCATCTGCTCTCTCACCAAGTATGGCGATCAGGAGACCTTTAATGTCCCCTATAGCTAGCGTGTTTCCTCCTGTCATTTTTTCTAACTCGTATGTCCATTTTCCGGCTCCCGATGTCAGCATTGGAAGCTTGTTTTTCAAGTTTTCTCGATCCATGTGTGGCCATGGAATATATTGTGGTCTTGCTCCCCCCTTTTCTAGTAGCGGAAATTGGAATGCGCAGCCCTCTTTCTCTTCTCTCATAGTTCTGTCTATTGCAGGGGTAATATTCCTGCATCGCCGTCTACCTGGCAATGTCCTCAGTCTGTCTACATAGGGTGGTGACGACACCCCCCTCTGACCATGAGGTACTCCTTCATGTTGGTCAGACTGTGCGGCTGACTCTGATGCCCTCGGTGCGGACTCGCTAGTGCCTGACCATCGTATCCCTCTTTCCCTTGAGAGTCATCTTTCGTATCCTCTCCCTTCCTCGTTAGCCTTGTGCTGCTCTCGGGTTGAGATCAAGCTGTTTTTCTTGCTCGTCGCGATATAGCTGTTCTCGCCTTAATCTGTCTTTCCTTCTTATCCTTTCGTCTCTTAACTCCTTCTCTTTCTCCTTTCTTTGTGCCTCATCTAACCTCTCCTTTGGTCTCACGTCATCACTTCCCATCGAGTTTTAATAAGATTTGTCCTCCCATCCACTCGTCTTTTGCAAATACTATCTCATCAGTTCTGTCTTCACTTCCTTTCCATTTCTTTCCATCTCTCTATTTGTCGAGAGATGCACTTGCCTGTGCCTGATTCTTTCTTTCATCATCGTGTCTTCCTTTGTCCCTTGGGACTGCGGAGGTAAGATTCTTGTCCTTATCCTTCCCTTGATTTTCGTCACTACTATATGTAGGTGACTCATATGCGGGGTTGCTGTACCCCGTGGCTGCTTTAAGCTCCATTAATGGGTATAATCCCTCGTCCTTACCTTCTTCGGTTCTCGTTTTGGGCGGGGTAGGTGGCGCGGTAAGCATCTCATCCCCCTCTGTGCATACATTTAGTATCCAGTCTGCTGGCGGCTCTTCCTCCTTCATCTGTTCGTACGTCTTCCAAAGTTCTAGAACAGCAAGGTGTTTTTCTAGCTTCTTGCCTGTATATGTGGCATGCAAATATGTCGTCATGTGTTGTAAGACAGCTTTAGATAAAGACCCATTTTGTGGCCATGGCATAAACATCTTGTGGGCAGTACCTTTGACCCACTCGGTGCTATACTTCTTTAGCTTGGGTCCATGTTTTGGCAACTGCTTGCATAAATGTGCTAATGGAGTTATGACGGACACCAGCTGGACACAGATATCTCTGCCTCTAATCATTACCTCTTCATGGAGTCTAAACAAACCCCTTTCACGACGTCTTTAAACATGGTGGTAGTCTGATTGTTCCCCATTATGTGGGACTCTGGGTACACGTTTCTTCTGGCCGCTATATTAAAACGCAGGAATAAGGCGAATTCTCTCACTTCTCAGGTGTCCGTCCTGGTAACCTCTCTCTTCTCGGGTGTTCACTCCGGTAACCTCTATTTATTCAATTATTCTCGAGTCGTTATCCCCTTATATATATAAAGTCTTCTCTACTTCTGACTATTTTGTTTTTCCTCCTCCCTCGTTACCTTTTCCCTTTACGTGTTCTTAAGGCGTACGCTGTTCGCCAAAGCACTCAATTTTTTCTTCACTCACCGTTCTCATGGTTCCTCTCTGGACCCTCGGGATCTCCGTCTTCGTTACCGCCTCCTTCAGATTTTAGCCCGATCAGCTGCCCATATGAATGGGAAGGGATGTGTTGGGAAAACGGGTCCCTTCAGGCCCCGACTGCAGTCTCTTGCTTAAGCTACCATTGTCTACGGGAACCTTCACGTGTTATCTGTTATCTCTGTAAACTCTAACCAGAATGCATGCCTTTGTAAAGCATCAACAAATTGGAAAAATAAGAAAGTCTCACCTCGGCAGACTGGAAATATTCAATGGGAAGCCAATGCTGAGTGAAAAGACTCCCCTCGACCGCCGCGTCACTCTCTACCCGGTAAGAAAATTCCCGAGAGAAAGTACGCGACCGTCAGGGAAACCCTCTGGGATAGAAAATCCTGGTAGGAAGCGGAATCCGGTGTATCGAGCGAATCATGAGGACAGCGTCACCGATGGTAATGGCAGTTCTATGCGGGAAGGCTTCTTCTGATGGTAAAGAAACAACAGGGAGAAATAAGTTGCAGGAGAGCAGAAAGGCTTGGATATAGAAGGTCAGTAAGAATAGGAAGTACACCTAACCTCTTAGTCTGCAACTTCTCGGATACCTGAAGTGAACCCTGGAAAGCGTGATTCTGAGAAAGCTGAAGGACGGGCAGTCTAAAGGATAATTGAGAGGTAAGTGCGCGCACTTGGAAATGGGTAAGTATTGAGTCCGAAGGGATGACAGGATATCATTCTGAACTGTAAAGAATATTTACCCGGAAGGACAATGAGAAACGGGATAGAAACCGAGGCTCCTGACGAGGTGGAGGGAGCAACCCCTGAGTTTGGGCAAGCAGGAAAGGCTGATAAGAGGATCTGAAATTAGAGGTAACACAGAATTAGCAAGGTAAGTTGTAGGAAAGGTTTAACCAAGGGTAGAGTGAAATGAGAGCACCTAGTTACAAACTCACGAAGCATCAGCCAAAACAGTACGATGCGAAGTGCGGTCAAACTTCGTGCAGTATAAGGGATCACGTGAGCTGTTCGCCGCGTCCCTGGCGAACGTGTAAAGACTGCAACATTGCTCTCCGAACAGACCATTCCGCAGTCCGCCATCTTGAAAGTACCGACCCGAATTCTCGCTTGGCTGGTCACGTGCTAGCACACTGTGAATCTGCTTAGTTTTCCTTCTATTTGTGCATTTAATTCTTTATTCGGCTTGCCACCTGCCCGGGCTTCCTTATCTCGACCTTCACGGGGCAGGCTGCGCTGTTCTTAAGTTTCGCGCTGTTCTTAAGTTTCGATTCTCTGAAGTTATTGTCCGCCTCCCTCTCTTGGTCTGACCTCGACTTCCCTGGCACGAGCTGCTCTTGCTGAGTTTCGGCTCCGCCGTCTCTTTTTCGTTTTAGCTGGAGTACGAATCCTGTCCCGTTTGACCCCTAGTAACCTGAGTTAATTCTGCTTTTGTGTAAAGTGGACTCGCACTTATATAGTGTGCTTCGTTGAGGTAGATATATAGTTGGCGCTTGCCGCTCTATTCTTCTACTAAGCTTAGCAAGCCGCACTGTTTTCTTAGCTTCTTGCGGTTACAAGCATATGTACAGATGTTAGCTGGTTCAATAGCTTTATCCTGCTTTACAGTTTAAGTTTCTTTATATTTCAACATCGTCTTTCCTTCTAAATTCATGATGTCCTTATTCATGACGTTTCGTTTCTGTGTGTCATCTTTTGATTGACGTTTCTTTCATTTGTGAGTCTGTCCGGGGCGTCACCATTCGTCTTCATTTAAGGCCTTTTGAGTTTCTTCTGGGACAGTGTTTAAACAATCTTCATTTCATGTCATTTGCTGGTAGGGTTGTCTCAATGGATACCTTACTGCCCATGGTTGTCTGGTTATTGGTACTTCACTAGGTATTGTTCTTCTGATAGGCACTGGGCAGAGCCCTAATGCGGCTCTCTGCTGGTTTATTTGCTCATCATACGTCACATATCTCGGCGTGAACGTTCTTGGTACTTCAAAATGGGCGACTGGAGTGCAGGCTATATTTGGGACCTCCTCTACATGATGTTTAGTATCTGGTGTTTGACACAATGACTGAGACAGCCCTGCCCGAAACTGGTATGAATGCAGCGTGGAGTGTTGAATGGCTGGGTACTTGTCCCAATACACATACATTGTTTTGAGCGTCTGGAGAGTAGTGAATGGCATGAATGCACTATGCACCTGACTGGATGCCTGCCTGCATGAATGCTGTTCTGACCAATTGGTTGCCTGAGTGTGACCCAGCAGAATGAATGGGAAATCAACTAGTATATCTGGGGACCTCTAACTGCTAGAATTCGTGTTCAGAAGCTGAGTTGACACTTGAAAAGTAACTGGAACTGCTTATCGTTGACGCCCAGCTGGAAGAAGAAGAACTGCTCCTGAATTTGCTTCGACCCGATCCGAAAGCTGTCGAGTTCATCAAGGACTGATCCGAGAGAGGACCTGGTTAGGTGCCCTCTTCCTGTGCTCCAATGGATCATCGAGCACTGCTAACCTTCGCTGAAGCTCCCTGGAAGTCAGACCCTTGAAAGGCTGCCGACCGGAGACGGGGACCGCCAAGGAAACCGAAGTGAAGCACCCAGATATCGACGCCGTCAAAGTCCATTGCCGTCGACCAGGGTTCGGAGTATCACCGTAACCGCTGGAGGCCCGTCGAAGCCGTGTTGCCCAGAAGAGGGGATCGCTTGACGCTGTGCTGCTGGCGACCAGAGCTGCACGCTTCTTTGCCGAAGACTTTTGATTCCTGAAAGCGCTCGTCTGCACAGCCGCCCCCCTTATCCCACCGGAGAAGGCCAGGCCGACGGCGCGCCGAGGAGCATCCGCCGGTGGGTTTCTGCCACCCGAAGTCCACAAAGACTTCAACGACTCGATGCTCTTGTCGGGCCACAGTTCTTCAGAAACTCTGCGGTCCTGAACTTTTCATAAGCTGAGGTGCCCCGCACACCTCATCCTCGCAGGACGTCGCCGACGAGCACCGCCTGAATCGACGCTGTGGTCTCGGCACCATCAAACTTTTCATTGACGCCGTTGACGCTAAGTTCACCTTCTTCGACGCCTCTCGACGATCCGTGGCTCCTGCTTTAAAGGGAGTCACTCAAGAAGGATCCATTGACACCTCTTCGAAGAACTCTGCTCTACCAGGTACATTGGGGTGGTAGAAACCCTGTAGAAGGAAATAAGAACAATATATGGACTGGGCTTGTGATATATTTTTAATTTACAGGTTGCCCAGGTGGGGGGATCTCCACACAGAATTGTGCCTAGGTGGTAGGGGTCAACATTCTGCCCATTGTTCTAACTAACTGCTTTCCTCCTATATCTACTGTTGGTTACTTTTATTCCTTGATCTGTGTGACATTTGACCAGAGTATAGTTGATGCACTTTAATGAGATCTGATAATAATTGTGGTACCACTTTAGAACTGTATATATGCCATTGTAGATTTTCTGAGCACAAAGTGAGTTATTGTGATAGTGTACATAACCTTGAATATTAATCATATAAAGACTGTGTTTTAACTAATACAGTGTGTGGACATTCCTTTGTGGGGGCTTGGGGACTACACTGTACTTAAGAACCAGCCTGCATCACCTCCTGAGAAGCTAGGCCTTGATTGCTCGTCCATTGCTACCACAATAGAGAAACTTCGCTGGGGTCCTTTGTGCCTCTCCTCTACCATATAGAGAGCAGAAGTACAGACACCCCCCTCCAGTCTGTACACATATGTGGGTATCTGCAATCATGTGGTGTGAGACATTAGAAAGTACCCCATTATTTCCTGGCTAGGTTATATATTATTTGGGTTGGGACAGCGGGCCCTTGGCCAAGTTGTCGTCCCCCCTTTTAGGCCATGGCCCCCTCTATGTAGACCACCCACAACACTTTAAGGACATGCCGCTTGTTACAGCCTCCCCTCGACTTCACACAGCACTTAAAGTACTGCCTGTAACTTTGCACCTGAGCGAGGACAAGGTACTCTATATGGCAAGCCCATTGGGAACATTCCTAGACATGGTGCAACATCCCAAGGACAGAGATACCCCTGTGGAGCTTGATATTTTAGTGCTATGGGCCCAGAGATCAGTGTACCTTCCAAGGAATACAAATGTGGTATTGCGTTGTTTTACCGACGTACATTTATCGAAGTAATTTTCTTCGAAAAAATAATTTTTTAAACAACTCATTGAAATATATAGGGCGGTAAGTGGTTAAAAGGAGTGGGGAGGGGTTTGGGGCAGGGCTAACAGTATAGAGAAAGGGGAGGCTGGGGGGCCAAAATTAAAAACAAAAAATGTTTTTTCAATGTAATTTAATCGTAGTAAATTACTTCGAAAAAATGTGTGTCGGTAAAGGGACATGGAACCACAAATTTGCCATTTCAGCCGAGAGACGAAGGGAAGTGCTGATGAAAATCAGCCCTAAGGTCAGGAAACTAGCCCCCTCAGAGTCCAGTGATACCTCGGAGGGGATACTCTTTCGAGATTCCTTCATCAAAGAGATGCGCATGCTCGTTGGAGCTGGTGAGGAACATCTCAATAGTGGCTTCCTCCTCCCAGCGGAATAGTCTCTTCAATATTATCTTCCTGGTAAAGTGGAAGCTCTTAGTGAGACCGGTGATACATTTTAAAGGTCTCAATGTCCATCTAATTGAAAGGCATTTCAAGATGGGACCTGCTGCAGCCAGGACACTGGTTAGTCCTTCTAGACCTCAAAGATACTTACCTACCATTACCCATTTTCCGCACACACAGGTGTTAGCTGTAGTTCATCTGTGCACGCCAATTCCAGGAGTTCTCAATCGACTCTTCAACCTTGCGACCGCTGCCTGTGTTTTACCAAACTCCTCATACCAGCAGTTACCAAATTACACGATCAAGAAATTAAAATGATTGCATACCAAGACAATATAATATGATAGATTATTTATAACACTCTTAATGCACAGAGGTTTCTAAGCACAGACATGTGGTTCTCCATGTCGTCTTGCTTCCAAGGCAAGCACGTTGCCCCTGAGCTATCCTCCTGAGACAAAAAGACATAGGATTTTTGTGTCACCGACTAGGGAATCCTCTCACCCTGAATGCAGGTAGCAATGACTCCACTACAGAATCTGAGCCTCTTAGGCAATTGAACTGTAACTTCCTGCAGGAAGGACTTCTTGGCCTTCTCCATTGACACGGCGGCATAGGCTCTCGGCCTACCACTGAGGAAGAGGTGTAGATGACATCGCTCAGGAGCCTTGCCAGAAGAATCGGGTTATTAGTCTCATCTATTCCAGCAATATTCCCAGTGCCCCTGCATTACTATGCCCTACGTCGGTTAAAGATACATCTGCTGAGGGGACCAGGGGGATGATCAGCTAGTGCTGATCACAAGCGATCCCAGGAGAGAGAAGATCTGGTGAATGAAGCATTACAACAGGAGAGTCATCTTCAGATGCTCCCTGCACCTTGTCATCGGGTCAGGCGCCAGCAGATCAGGCCAGGGTGCGGCACCACGAGAACAAGAGGTAAATTTGCTCCAAAATAACTGGAACTACATATAAACTGTAAAGAGCGATTTGATGGATAATTTGTGATCAGAAGTCTGGCAGTGCAGGCAGAGAAATGCTGAGTACTACTCAGGAACGACAACATTTTAGCGGTGCGCTATGTCCATTACCTAGGTGTTGCATCACGGATGTTGGTGGAGCTAACCAAAGATTCTTGACATTACTGCCTGGAGAAGAACATTTCTCAATAATACCTCCACATGTTATCGAATACAGTAGCAGACTGGAATTCGAGATTTATGAAAGATTCCAACCACTGGAAGCTGCACACAGACGTTTTCCTGTGGTTGATGAGTAAATTGGGCCCGCCCTTGACAGAGCTCTTTGCTTCAAGGCTCAATTGCCAACTGGAGAGACCAGATCTTGTGGCGGCAGTGATGGACGCGTTCATCCAGCAATAAGGACCGGAGGCCGAGCAGGTGTTGCCTCATTCATGATGTTCACACGTGCAATGGCCTATGCCAGGAGGCAGAGAGTACCACTAGTCCTGGTCACACCATTGTGGCTTGTAAAAGCATGGCTCCAGGGTCTCCTGGAGCTCCTCTTGAGCGCTGCGATTCCCCTGCTTCTTATTACCCACATAATCCAAGACCAAACATGCTACTAGACAGCTCTCTCACACCGGTAGCCTGGAAGAGTTCTGGAATAACCGGAGAAAGCCAGGACTTTCATAAGAGGCTGGAAGCCTCATCCTAGGACTCATGGCATCGTGACATTTTACACATCAGGTTGGGGCAGTTGGGCTAGCTGGTGTCTGGAAAGGGACTTTGACCGTTCCATGGTAGATGGTGTGCAGGTAGTGAACTTCCTTTCGGCTCTGGCCCGGGAGGGCAAGACCTATAGGACTGTGAACCTAATGTAGCCCATGGCCCAATAAGGGGTCGGCAAGATTGGGATGTATGCTTGTCCCCTAAAGGAAACCTAGGAGAAAGACACAGACACCAGGGTTAAATAAAGTGGTGTGTGTTGGATTTATGTGTGTATGTTTATGTGCAATGGACTAGTTCATCCAGCCCACCATGAGGCTGGATGGAATGTTGAATAGAAAAAAGGATGAAAAAGAAACAAAAGGACAGAACTCCCCGGCCCAAGAATGGGCTGAGAAGGGGGGAAAATAATCTCAGAGGTTTTGAAAAAGAGAACGTTAAGAGTACAGTTGGGAGAGAAAAGGGAGAGCAAGAAACAAGAGACAGAGAGTACAAAGAAAAGGTGAGAAAGAAGAAAACAGATCTGCTCTCTCAGGGGTGACAGCCTCAAGCGCCCCCCCAGAGTCTAAAGACATTGTACATGTGTGGCCGTGGGCCTGGGCCCCCAAGGGGCACTGGTGCCTGTCGGCCCACCTGGGGGCCAAATGGACGGGCCCATTCACTGTAAAGGGATTAGGCAGCATGCGCAGGGTTGCCCGGGCTGAAGAGACAAGAGCTGCCAAGTCTGGGCCACATGTGGAGAGTGGCAAGAACCAGGCAACCAGGCCTTGCCCCTTGATGACAAGGCGGGATCTGCACCGAACCCCTCCGGACTCGGCCCAGGAGAAGTCCGCCCTCCTCCCCCCTGAACACTCCTAGGATGGAGCGGTGAAGAGAAGTCTCGGACTGCCTGTAAGGTAGCCCGGGCGAACAGCAGGAAGCCGGAGTGGTCCCAGGCTGCCTCGTCGTGGCAGCCCAGGTGAAGGAAAGCCCCAGGCTGTGAAGAAGCCAGGCTGAAAAGAAGCAGCCTATCCAATGCGTCCCTCTGGCACAAATGCAAAGGGGGAAGGGCCATGTTGACTCTGGCAGAACTGCGGGTGCAGCGGTGAGTACAGTGCCGTTCCCCATAACAACAGGGACACCACCTGAAGTAAAGATGGTGCCGTGGGGTGCAGCGGTAATGTGGTTGCCTCCCCAGCAGCACGGGCCGCCCAGCAGATTGGAAAATGGAAGTGGGTTACGAAGTCGATGTTTGGTGGCCCCCTCCGGTCCACAGGGGCCGCCCAGATTTTCCAGTGTGCCCCGGGTACCCAAAGACTTTTGAAGGCACGGGCCATGCGCAGTGTGACTTTGGTTGGTCTCACATGGCGGAAGAAAGAACATTGGGGCCAGGCCCCAACACCAGGAAGGGGCATTCCCCTCACCCAGCCACACAAGGACAGACCCATAAAGGCTCTGTGAGGTGCTGATTGACTGCTGCAGTCACCCCCATTGTGACATAAGGATATACATGCGTTGTATTTCTTGTTTTTTATTTCTAAATGTATGTTCATACTAGCTGTCTCCGGCCACGCGTTGCTGTGGCTCAGTCTGGTTGAATGGAAAAGAAAGAAAAGAGAAAGCGCAAGTTTCTAATATGTTTAATTTGACAATGCTTGTGGGTAGTTTTTAATGGCTCTGGCGATTCTCTAAGTTGAGGCAGTTTAATTTTCTCGGAGGCGCAACACAGTCCTTTCGTTTCTCCATTAAATTTCAGAGACTTGCAATAAGGACACACTTCAGTCATGGTGCCGATGAGAACATGCCTGCTCAAACTATAATCATCAGCTGGGTTGTAATGGAATGCAAGGCGATTCTAATCGCGTGATTGCTGAGCACGTAGTTGTGTTTGACGCTGATCTGTTCGTTCTCTTTGATGTCTTTCAGCCACTCTCAGCCTGTCACATTAATTCTGTTGAGAACGAAGCAGATCTGAAGCTGCAGAACGTGATCGCCGTGCTCGCAACCGTGCACCCTACAGTCTGGCTGCACGTCGCTCTGCTGCTTCCTCATTACGTATTTGAGCATTGAAATGGAATCGTGAAATAGTGTGTGTTGCGTTTACGTCCAACAGATGGTGCTGTTTTGCAGTAAAATGTTCAATATAGCATATGTTGCTTTTACATCCAACAGATGGCGCTGTTTTTCAGAAAAAGCATGTTTCTACCTGTCACAGATGTGACATCTATGTATAGTAGATACATAAAAACACGCGCCTATTCAAATGCAACGTTGTGTCAAAATTTCAAAACAATCGGTGAAGAACTTTCGGAGATATAAGATTTTGAACAAACAAACATTAACATTTTTATTTATACTGGCTGTCCCTGGCCCGCGTTGCTGTGGCTCAGTCTGGCTCTGGCGGTTCTACAAGTTGAGGCAGTTTAATTTTCCCGGCGGCGCAACACATTCCTTTCGTTTCCCCATTAAATTTCAGAGCCTTGCAATAAGGACACACTTCAGTCATGGTGCCGATGAGAACATGCCGGCTCAAACTATAATCATCAGCTAGGTTGTACCAGAATGCAAGGCGATTGTAATCGCATGATTGCTGAGCACAGAGTCGTGTTTTGACGCTGATCTGTTGTTTCTTGCTGACGTCTTTTAGCCACTCTCAGCCTGTCGCGTTCATTCTGTTGAGAACGAAGCAGATCTGAAGCTGCAGAACGCAATCGCTGTGCTCGCAACCGTACATCCTAAAGTCTGGCTGCTCGTCGCTCTGCTGCTTCCTCAGCACGTATTTGTGCCTTTCTAAATCGGAAACATTGAAATGGAATCGTTAAATAGCGTGTGTTGCTTTTACGTCCAACAGATGGCGCTGTTTTTGAGAAAAAGCATGTTTTTACCTGACACAGGTGTGACATCTATGTATAGTAGGTATATAAAAACAGGCGCCTATTCGAATGCAACACTGTGTCAAAATTTCAAAGCAATCGGTGAAGAACATTCGGAGATTTAACATTTTGAACAAACGAACATTTACATTTTTATTTATATATAGATATAGTTTTATAATCATGTTTAATATGCAGAATAGGAATATTAAGGGGTATTTTAGTGTGAGGAAAAGGGGAATGGTAAGTAGTCAATGTTATGTAGATTATAACATATAATATTTAATGTATAATAATTAGAAGGGATTAGAGGGGGTAAGGACCCTGATGTGAGGTAGCAGAGGTTCGCGACCTGCGTGAGGCAGCCTAGGGCTGGGACCACCCACTGAGGGCATCATCTGACCTCACGCATCAGTGGGTGATGCTAGGTATCATGCAGGGGTCTGTTGCGCCAGCCCCACCCTTTGGTTTTCCCTGTGATCCCCTGCAAGGAAGGGTGGGCTGACAGAGTAGATCCCTTTTCAGAAAGCGCTCACACCCCGGTAACTTTAGAAGGGAATGTTAAGTTAGGGGATAGGCAAGCTTATTTCATAAAGGTTTGTGTTGTTTATTAATAAAGGGGGGGTCCCTGTTGGTATCCCATTAAAGTCCACCTTGATGTCTGTGTTGCATTGGAATAAGGCAAGAGCTCAGGGTGTAGCCCAACTCCTGTTAACATCTTGAATTATTGCAAGTTGCTCAGTGCCTCACCTAACCAGCTGGTTCGGTGTGATTCAATACTGGCCCCGGGGTAAGTTTAAAGTGTGCACATCCGGGCCAGGACCAGAAATCCAGGGGCTACATATACAGATGGGCTACATCGCTGGTCCATTGTATAATCTAGCAGTGGGGGAAGATCCTCTTGCCCATAGGCTGATGGAAGGAATTTTCTTAGTTAAGCCTTCAATCTGCACCATGTGACTGACACGAAGACCCTGGAAAACACCTCCAGGCACGTGAATACAGTTTTAGAAGGGGGCTTTATTTGGAATTCACAGCTACTGGAGATAGGAATGTTATGGAAAGGACCCTCTCTTACAGGCAGAGAGTTATAAACAAACTAGAAAAGCCCAGGGGGTACATCTCCCTGTCAATTGTCCCCTACTCCAATATGCGTCTTGCTGAATTCACCTTGCTCACTTTAATAGATCAGTCAGTCTCTGGTGTGAATGGTGTGTTCTTAAATGTCTCTTCCAAGTTTCATCTCCCTGATAACACTCACTTTATGTGTCCTGGGACATGTGTAAACCTTCCTTTGGGAAATAAGCTTCCTCTGTCCAGCTTATGGAACCTCTCTGTCCGCCAGTAGTTTTATGGGCCAGGAATCCACATTTTAGATCAGTTCACAATCAGATCTTTCCCTTTTCCCAAATAATAATGACTCTGATGCAAATAGTCTCTCTTTGGTGTGACTGACAGACTTTAGAGCAGAGCTGCTCCAATGAATGAAATACTGGTTGGGGGCGGTAGGGGGAGGGCTTCCGCCCTGGGGCACTGGTTGGGTGCTGTCACTAACTGATTTTAGGCACTCTTGTTGGAGCGGGAGACTCTATTGTAGCAGGTTCCATAGCACCTCCCAGAGGTGATGCAGATAGGGAGGGGCTCCAGATGCATGATCAGGTTCTAGATCACACCCCAGACTCAGGGTTCTGAACCCTCCACCTCCCAACCCTGTCTTACTTCCCTCCTCGCTAGCTTGATGCTCAGACGTGCCTATGTGCCTGGCTGTTATCCAACCTCCTCGACTTTCCACCTCATACTCATTCTTCCACTGACTTCTCAGAGCCCAGCACTAGGCGATCATAATCTCTACACCTCCGAGGGGCTTCCCACTGACCTGCTTCTTCCCAACTCCTATTCCTTCCTCCTTGCCACTTCCCCGTCTTCCTCTCTTCAGAGGTTTTGCCTCTCTCGCTCTCCGCTTCTTCACTTGTTTCGGCCTCTTCTGCCCCCTCCCTTTCTTGTTTGTCACCTTCTCCAGATGTTTCTGATCACTCCCCACCTCATTGATCTTCACCTCCTCCAACCTCTTCTGCTCTCTCCCCACCTCCTGCTCCTTTCTTCACCTCCACCTTCGACTCTGCTTGCTGACGTGACACTCCAAATGGCCTCACCCATGAGTTTTGTCCTCAGTGTCTATTTGTGCCTATCTTCTCCCCCTGGTCCGGGTTTAACTAAATGTGTGGCATCTGGGCAAGCGCGTTCTCCCTGGCGATCATCAAGGACAGTTAGTTCAGGTGTGCTAATATGACTTCTGCGTGGCCTGGGCTGAGCCTATATCAGGCTGGTCGGCCATCTTGGTTTCTGGATTCTTTCACGTGGGCGCACGTAAGGAACTAGGAGCGGAGCCAGCAGGGCCTCATTCTGCTCTGCGTTCACTCGACTGCCTGGGATATATGCTGGGAGCATCATTTGGGTATTTCTATTCTGGGATTTGCCAAGTCTGTAGGATGACAATAATGGTGTGAAAAGGGCCTGCAAAATTGGCTAGCTTATTTCTTAGGGCCCGCTGGGATCCCCGGTGGCCTGGCACTGTGCTGTTGGGGAGGCAAGGGGATTCTCCCCAAACCTCCCATGGCCTGACACCAGATAGCATGAGGCCAAAATCACCTGTTGGGTCAAAGAGCGTCCAAGCCTACATTGCATCAAATCATTTGGGATTATTCGCTCAGAGGTCGAGCAAGTTCAAGGGTTCCACAAATGTTCATCTTCCAGGCAGGGGCGTGTAGGAGACACATAAAATCTGGGGGGGACAGGGGACACCTTGGGGACTTTGCTCTTTAAAAATGTATCTATTGTATTTTAGTCAAAGAACTCGACTTTTCACAACATTAAAATTAAAATAGCAGTACGTGTTAAATTACAAATATCACTGTATAAAACAAGAGAAAAAAAGAATAGAAAACAGAAGAAAATTAAAGGATGCAGCAGCAAAGAACATGTCTTCATATGCTGCATTTCTGGATTTGTAATCTCACTATGACCTCATGGCAAGAGAGAGGAAATAACAATTACTTCCATTGGGCCACAGCTAGGATGCCAGCTTGTTAAGATGCAGATGACCTGTAAGTGGATTCCTGCCAAATAAAGGAGGTGCAGCCTTTTATCCAAACTGCAAGTTGCTACTTTTTTGTGTGGGGCAAGGAGACGTGTTTGTCTCTTGGGATGGAAGGATGGGGGGTTTCAAAGAAAGAGGAAATCTTGCTTGTACCTCTGAGTAAGCCCTGATATTGGAGTAGAGGGACCAGGTGTGTGATGTTGCTGCTTTGACTGTCCTCTGTGGGGTGGGGGGTACAGCAAACAAGGAGGAGGAGCGATCGCAAGCCCACCCCCTTATAAGCATTCCCCAGGTCCGCGGCCGGATGCGTCGGACCCCGGGGATGCCTAGTAGGTGGGGTGTATGTGGAACCAGGGGGGTGGCCAGAGGTACAGCCCGCTATGTGGGCTGCCCCTCTAGCGTCCCTGCGAGGGCCGGGCCAGCGTCTCACAATGAGTCTGGTCCCTCTTATTCCATCTCATGCTGGCTTCAGAGCCTAGCCTTTCTTTGCCTTTGTTATTCTGAATGCAGAGCTGGACTCTGTTCCTTTCTCGTTTAACATTGCTGCAAAGCCTGATTTATTTGATTCTCTCATATGTTACTAGGACGGCAGAGCATGGGTCCTCTGCCCTGTTACACTATTCAAAGAGCCCCTCTGGCCTTTCTTTGCCTCTCCCTTGTCTCACTGCTTGCTTGCTTAATACACACCTCCTTGCTTGAACACTGAACATATTCTCCCTAACACAGCAAAGGCAGCTGCAGTCTGTCTTAACTGCTATTTGTTCCGTGTCTTGAATTCGCCTCTTATTTCCGCTTTACTGTTTGCTGGGGAAAGGCATTTGCCAGTCACTGCCATAATGGTTCTACCTGGCCATAAGAGGGAAACAGCTAGCCAATATTGGAAGAACATGGGCATATTATGCCAGAGGCTGGCAACTGCCTTCCTAATGCCTACACCAGAGACACAACTCTTGCCTTTGTTTCTAACAGTAATTCAGTGGATGAAGAAACACGAGAACACACATATTGCTTATAAATGAAGGAGATGATGGATTCACACTTGGTTAAGACATTTTGATCACGCCAGGAGCTAATTTCCAGCTGCAATTAAGCGATTACCTTTTAGACTTCTGGCTTTAAATAATATTAGTATAACCTGGAGAGCACAGAGGTTGCTCAACAGGGTTCCTGGAGCACGAGGGGTACCCTACTCGTGGGCATGGATGATTGGAGGGTATTCTTGCCCTGGTTTGGAGCCTGGCCCTTACAGCCATAATGGGGGGAGGGGCCTATTACTTTTGGCCGTACGTACCCTTTGAGGGTGGGCAGACATTACCTCCTGCTTTAGCTCACTAACAACTCTGCTTTGCAACTTTATCATACATAACTGTCAGGTGGCATGTAACTCAATGCTACTAATATTATCAGCCTCGGAAGTCTGGAATCCTTTGCAACAACAACTAGGGTACAGGCTTGCCCCCTGAGACTTACCCATGTCTGAGTCGGCATCTGTCGCCCTTTGGGGAAGACACACACAGAAAGAGCATGGCACGATGCCCTTGTGGGTTTTTCACATGTCTTCCTCAGGGTGGGCACAATTCACTCTGCAGAGAAAGTGGCACATTCTGGGCAACATTCTCCCACTTTGACAATGTCATCCAAAGAGCTAAATTGGCCATTTGAAATACCACTGTCGACTTATTATTGCGAAATCCACGCTGATGGGTTTAAGCACCTGTTTAATGTGAGATGGCAATTAAGGGCATTTGCCAACGCACTCAAGAAGCACAGGACACCCTCTTACCAGCGACATGCCATGCTCACTCATTCTGATCACGAATTGCCATATATCTGGGGTCATGTTAAATGTATTTCTTTATTTATTACATGTGTAGCACCACGCAAAACTCACAAGCATCAAGGCGCAAAGTAAACTGCATGGAGTGGACCACTTCCATTGGCGCAGGTTTTTACTTTTCCGCCACAAAATGGAAGATTTTAGTGTAAAGGGCAGGTGAAATCACATTGCTTTTCCACTCGGCAAGAGTGTAAATACCTCGTGCAATTAGCGATTGCTGGCGGAATTGACAATGGCTTCTTCTGGACTCCGCCCGCTTTTATTTCCAAGGAGATCCCAGAGGAATCCCTTTCCTTATTTCCAGCATGAGAATCCATGCTGGCAGTGAGGCCGCATTTATCTGGCGGAGCGGGAAATACAGGGGGTCCTGGTGTGTCCACTCGGCTCCCGAACTCCACCCAGAAAATGCACAAAAATCCGGCCAATTAGAAAAAGCGACAGTAATAGTGTTTTCCACCACGTTTTCTGAACCAATTGACCTGGAAAATGCTGCATTGCATCAGAAGCTGAATGCATTCACTCTGCATATTATCCCACCGGAAGATTAGGCCAGGTGCTGAACGCAGGTGTTACATATTCCTGTGCACAATCTGCATTAACTCACTGAGCTACCTTACAAATGATATCTCTTCTGGGGCTTTACCATCTTAACCCCTTAACTGCCATGGGTATTTCTGCCAAGGCCTTTTTGGGTAATTTCGGTATGTTGCCATTCAATCCCTTGTAACATTTTTGTTACATAAGATATATCTGCCAGATTTGGCTCCTTTTTTCCCCAAATGTAGGTGGTCGTAATGTTTTGGTCTTTGCCGGGGATTGTGTGTAATAGATTCTGGGGCGATTCGCGCAAGTCATACCTCTGTGGATTCCCACAGGTGTCCTCTTTTCGGAAATGCATGAGGTTGCCTGTTTTCATTGGTGACTTCGACACCGTAGGCCCAAATCTGTATGTTGTCCACATGAGCAAAATCTGCTCTGCCGAAAGGCTTGGGGTTCCAGTGGGTTAGCCTTTTCCCTTTGTGCCCAGGTAGGGGCACCCACACATGTGAGGTACCGTTTTCGTTGGGACACCTGTGGGTACGCAGGTTGGTAGGACATGTGTTGTTGGGTGCATGTTTCGGTGGGTGTCCAGAGTGAAATGTCTGAAAATTGTGTTTTTTTCCACTAAATTTCAGAGACATTTCCCTCTGCCCACCCACCGAAACACGCTGCCAACAATAGATGTCCTACCTTCCCACGTTCCCACAGGTGTCCAGACGAAAACAGTACCTCATATGTGTGGGTGCACCTACCTGGGCGCAAAGGGAAAAGGCTAACCCACTGATAACCCCAATCTAGCAATCTGCCCCCAGGGAGGGCTACATGAGATGCCCCCATCCATTTGGGATGGGGGAGAGGGCCACCCCCTTTGCACTAATAACATCCATGGTGGTTCAGTGGCCCCCCACACCCACCCAAAACTAGTTATAATTTGTTTTATTTTTGTTTTGCCCCTTTCCTAGGGGCAGATGGGCACATGTGTGGGGCTGGATCTGCCAATATTTGCAGTGGCCTCTCCCCCCACCCCAAATGGATGGGGGGCATCTCATGTACCACTTCCTAGGGGCAGAAATCTGCCCCAGGGAGGGCTACATAAGGTGCCCCCCATCCACTTAGGTTGGGGGGAGAGGGGCCCCTTTCAAAGGCAAAAAGATCCTGGTGGTCTAGTGGGCCCCACCAGGCCCCCCACCCAAAAGTTCTAAAAATGTTTTTTTTTTTGTTTTTCTCCTTCTCTAGGGGCAAATGGGCACATGTGTGTGGCCATCTGCCCCCAGTGGGGTCACAACGTACTGCCCCAATCTTGGTGAGGTGGTTCTGCCAATATTTACAGTGCCCTCTCCCCCCTCCCCAAATGGATGGGGGGCATCTCATGTACCCCTTCCTAGGGGCACAAATCTGCCCCCAGGTAGGGCTACATAAGGTGCCCCCATCCACTTAGGGTGGGGGGAGAGGGCCACTCCCTTGCAGAAATCCCTGGTGGCTAGTGGGCCCACCTGCTCCCACCCCCTCCCTCACCCAAAACTAAGTTTCAAAAATATATATATTTTTGTTTGCCCCCTTCGCTGGGGGCAGATGATCACCCATCTGCCCCCAGGGTATTGCTTTGGGGGAAGGGGGAGGGGGCTGCTTACATAGTAAGCAGCCCCCTTCCCTTAACTTCAAAACCAGATCCCTGCATGACACAACAAACATATTCTGGGGGGGATCAATGACATTACATCCCCCCACTTACAATTGTGGGGGGGGGGTTTGTCCCCCCTGCCCTCCCATGTCCTACGCCCGTGATTCCAGGTGGAGTATTTTTGCAACAAGGAAAGAAGACGAGAGTCTATTTTTTTTGTATTTGTTTATTATTTGTATCACGCACCAAACCCTGAGGTAACTGGGCGCTTGAAAAACGTAATGGTTACATGCAAGCAGAGCAGATTTTATATGGGCTCGAGTTTTCTGTGCTTCTGAACTAAAGGAACGCTATTTAAAAAAAAAAAATGACTATTGATACGGGGTACCAATCATTTATAGCACACTTCCACCTGGAAAAGCATAAGGTTGACAAGCATTTACGCTCAAAGGGAAGCTGATTTCAGATTCTTACAGCTATATCTGCACATCGGTGACCCCCTCCTCTCCCTCTCCCCCAGCCCCGTATGGTGGCGAAGAAAACGAGACATGGGGCCTCATTCCGAGGTTGGAGGTAAGTAACGGTCCTTACCGGCATGGCGTAAATAGCGTGTCCGTGCAGTCATTAGTCCGCTAATAGAGGACTATTACGACTTCGCGGGCACGAGCTTTGCGCCATGCCGGTAAGGGCATTAATGCCAGGCTGTTAAAGGCACGAAAAATGCCCTTAGCGGCATCATGCATAGAGCAGATAGCACTACCGGCATGGCCCAATGCGGCATTAGCGGTGACTATTATTAGCGGTCACCGCTAATAACGGTGACCACTAATAAGCGGAACCGGAAGTAGCGTCATTGCACAGGAACGGGAAGGAGCACAGCGGCCATCTTTAAAAACACAATCCATTGCCATCCTGACCACACAGGACCTGTGTGACTCTGCTGTTTTCAGAAAATATTCTCCAAACACACCACTATGCCCAAGGCCCTTAAGAAGGGAGCTGCCCGCCAGCGCAAGGAGAGATTCAACGAGGATGAGTTGGAGATACTGGCTGGGACACTGCAGGAGCATGCTGGTATTATCTTTGCGAACAGCATGAAGAGGGAGGCCAAATTAAAAAAAAGGAGATCTTGGCACTTATGGCACAGAAAGTTAGTGCTGTGGGAAACACCCCACGAACCACCAAAGACTGCCGTAAGCACTGGGACGACTTGCGACTCAGAGTGAGAAATATTCTCTCAGTCAACAGGAGCCAGGCAATGGCAACAGGAGGAGGACCCAGCTCACCCATCAAGTTGACCCCATGCGAGGACATCTGCACCAGCATGATCGGAATGGAGGGGATAGAAGGTGTTGGCGAGATGGAGTGTGGCGTCATAACATCGGCCGATGGAGGTGAGTGTCCTAAGAAAACATTGTAATGCCGAGTCTGATGAAAGTCAACCAATATGTCAGTCCAAAGAGTCAAGCCATGGTCCAACACACACACACTCCCAGCAAAGTAGGTGGACGCATCACAGACACATGCAGATGCCTGCAGCAAGGCAATGCCGTACCTGACACATACCACACAAAGATGTAAATGCCATGAGGCACACAGCATGCAGGCCCCAACAAATATGCATGTCAGATAGCATAGTTCTTGGTCAAAATGAGAGACGCTGACGTATGCCTGCATAACCAATCCATGTATCAAACAACTTGCTTATCCAAACTAAAATGCCTATTACCCTCAATTGTGTGGATGATCAATTGTCCAAATGTATGTATGATGCCTATCAAAACATCACTCATGCCGTCCCTCTCTTCGACCCCCACAGGCTCTGACCATGACAGTGATGGGCAGGACGCAACCACCGCAAAGACCACAACCCGGAAGAGGTCCCGGGAGGACGCCAACCGCCCTTCCACCTCGAAGGGAGAACCCAGGGGCTGCCGTGCACCACCAGGCAAGACACCCCAGGTTGCCAGTACACCGGTGCCGCCAAGGGCCGTAGAGTCCGAAGCACCACCACCCATTGGCCATCCTGAGGAATCAGGCAAGGCACCACACTCTGAGGAGTCCAGTGTGGCTGGGGAGGTGGCAGCCACAGCACCCCAGGCTGTGGAGGACCCACAGGCTGACATATGGGTGCCCGTTGAGGACGATGCATCCGAAGTGGTCCGCACGCCCAGTCTACCGGCATCCCCCCAAATATTATACCTTGAAACTGACCACGCCACCACCCCGGAGCAGTCTGGGCAGGAGCAAATGGAAGGGCATTTCAGTCCCATATTGCCGAGTATTGAGGCTGAGCAGGCTGAGCAGGACAGCCAGGGACCATCAACCTCCATAGGTGCACCCGCAGGGCCGCAGCGGTCAGAACAGCTGACTGCCCTTGTGCGGCAGTTTGTTGGGGACAACACACTGGCTAGACAGGAGTGGCAGGAGAACATTGCCTCGCTAGGCAGGTCCATCACGGAGAACACCACCTCCATGGCCAAAATATTTGCCGATGGAGGGTTTTTGCACTTTCGTTATCATTGTTATATTTAATACACCCGTTGTGTGAAAAGCAAGACCTGAGTGGACATTCATCATTGCGCATGTGTCATTTATTCATATACAGTGCATAGTGTGCATGTACCCACACACCCAGTGGCCTCAGTCAGAATATCATGTCACCCTCTGCAGCCATGTCGGTAGTAATATTGTGCAATCACTGACTGACGCACAGCACGTCCCTCCTGTGCATCGGTACCGCAATGATGTGCAGCCACTTCTTCTTCATCCCCAGGTGGTAGCAGTTCAATGTCAGGGGCACGTTGCGTCGGAATAACATGTTGTGCAGCATAACACATGCCATGATGGTCTTGGTCACCTTCTTATGCCTGTAGAGGAGTGCCCCACCTGACGGCCTAAGGCAGCGAAACCATGCCTTCAACAGGCCAAAGGTCTGGTCAATGACCACACGGGTAAGGGTGTGGGATCGATTGTAGTCCTCCTCATGCCTGTTCTGTGTGTTTTGGACAGGGGTGATGAGCCAAGGCATCAAGGGATAGCCACTGTCACCTGCATGGGAGGCATTAAAACCTATATGTCAGTCGATTGATGATGGACAGCTATACTAGTCACACATGTTGGCAGCTTATCGTTGATCACATGCACATGTCCCTGGTTGTATGTATGCCATGTTTAGGCCCTCCGTGAGTCCTGTGCCATGGGATGATGGCGTGGGTTACATCTCCAAGATGATACACGGTGTGCTCTACCGTATTGTAGCTCATGCATTGTGTACGCATACAGCTGTGTTTGTGTAAATGAAGTGATGTGTTGTGCTCTGTAGGATTTTCTGATGGGGAGCGTTGGCAGTAGGGTCTGCTGTGTTAGGCATTCTGCACTGAATTTTCCCATGGTAACATGCAGCATTCTTGTGGTTGATCCGGGATATCGGGCACAACAATGTGTGATGATCTTGCTTGCGTCGCCGTCCATCTGCACCTTTTTGTAGTAGTATAGTTTGTGATTGTGGTAAACCACCTCCATGGCATGGAGGCCACCTTTTGTTTCAAGAATCTCCTGGGGAGTCTGTGGTAGGGATATGTATTCCGTTGTGTGCTTGAGGAGGGCATCCAGCACTTGCTTCAGGATGCAAGTGAATGAGGGTGGTGATATGCCATGCATGTACCACACTGTGTGCTGGTAGGTGGCTGTGGAAAGGAAGTGGAGCACCGACCCTACCTTCAGTAGAGGGGGGGTGGCGGTGCGTGTTTCAATGAGGCTGACAATCGTGTATCATGTCCACAATGATGTTGATGGTGTCCCGGTCCAGACTGTACAGGGTGTGGTTGTGCTGCAGGGTTGGGTTGGAGGGACTGGCTCTGACGTTCGGGATTGGGGGCTGCATGTGTGGTTACGCTGGCTGAACTGGTGGGGCATGCTGGGCCTGTCTCACCCTCCTTCTCCTGCTGTGTCTCCTCTGTGGTGCCTGCTGTTGGTGTTGTTACTGGTGTTGCAATGCATGCATGTCCTTGTCAGGAAGGTCTGTAATCTTGTCTTCCTCCTGAGATGCTCCAGCCTCCCTTTCCTCCCCTTCCTCCTCACCTTGAAGTCTCCGGCGTTGAGTCAGCTTTGGATTGTCCTTTGTTCGAGTCTTCACCCCTTTTTTTTGAAGATAGGGACGACCAAGGTAGGACGCCACAGTGACACCCTTTGGGTGATCTGTGGCAACCCTCCTCGGTCGCTGGTCAATGGGGAAAAAGCCAGTGGCACAAAAAACCCCGGAAGATTTGGATCTTCAAACGCTGAGAGGTAGTAGTAAACACACTCCGGAGGCAGCAGCAGAGGGAGAGAAATCTGGTGAACACGGTCCCGAAATAGAAGAAATTCCAATGAGAGTCGGGTATGAGACCAGATAATGGGAAAAGTTCCAGTACAGATAGACAGTAGAGGGCTTGGCGAGGCAATCCACAAGACAGGCTGAGGTCGGTACACCGGGATATCAACAGGAAATAGTTCTGATACAGGATAAACAGATGAGGGCTAGGCGAGGCAATCCACAAGACAGGCAATGGTCGGTAAACGGAGATGTAAGCAGATTAGGAACAGAGGAGGACAAAAGAAGAGAGAGGTAAGCACAATACAGGAAGGAAGCAAGAATCAACAGAATAAGTATAGAGAGAAAAGCACGAGACGGGAGGGAGGAAGGATACGAGACGGGAACGGAACAGACAATGGAGGAGGAGTCAAGAAGGCGAGGAGAGATACTAGCTAAAGGTACGGAGAGCAAGGAAAGGGAAAAAAAGGAAAGGAAGGACAACGGTGGAAAAAAGAGAAACTCCACAAAAAAACAGCAGCGCTGGAAACAGGACGAAAACACTGTACGTTGCAACGCACCCGACCCCGGAAGTGAAAGGATTAAATACCGGTGTCAGGAACGTCGCAACGACAGCTAGACCTGCACAGCGCGCTTCCCAAAAACGTGATGGAACCCGCTATGGCGGGTGCAGCTTCCACTTCTTCCAAAGCCGCCAGGTTCCCTGAGGCGTGACAGTCCTCCAGCTGAAGTGTTGATGCTACTGTTGGATTGATCTTGGTGTGGAAAGGGGTGTGGTGTGTGGGTGTGCTCCTTTTGGTCAGGCACAGGCTCCATTGCCTCTACCTGTGCTGATGTTGTGCACCTGTGGCAGTTGGGAACACTGCACATGGCATTTAAAGGTTGGTCAGTGATGCCGGTATTTACGGCATGCCGGAAAGCACTTTTGACGCCTTCATGATGGCGGTATTTGCATGTTCGCTTCACTTGTGATCTCCTCCAGTTTACGGCATGCCGCTATTACCGGTACGATGGCCCGCGTGCCCTTGCCCACGCTGCTATTAGAGGCACCATAATTTACGATCCCGCTAAATGCGGTTTGGCTGGTCAGAATAGCCCGTAGCGGTAAGCGATGCCGGTAATCCTTTACCGGCACTGTTTATCCCTTACCCCCAACCTCGGAAAGAGGCCCATGGTCACTGCTTCTAAGTACACGAGACGGAACGTAAGGGACAGATGTGTAAGGCATTTGTGCGTGATGGCCAGGGTTTTAGACGGGGACTATGACTGGTTGTTTATTTCCCATTGGTGTTACACTTGGACTACAACATTTCCCTGCAGTATTCAATGTGCTCTAAGATGAGGAAACTCCCTACTGAATGGATCCAAGGCTGGACTCATTTTGTCCACCAGGAACTATCCTCAATTCCCATCCTGCCACTGCTTAGCCTCTCCCTTCCTCTAAGACAGGGTTGTCCAAATCCTGGCCTCATGGGCCGGAATCCTGACAGGTTTTCAGGATATCCCTCATTAATACTCATGAGGAGAATTTTGCATACATTTAGAATCATCACACGCAAATGTATCTCATGAATATTAATGAGGGGTATCCTGAAAATCCGACCTGTTTCTGGCCCTCAAGGCCTGGTGTTGGACAACCCTGCTCCAAGACCTAAGGTTTAAAATCAAGAATTCATTTTTGATGAACACATGACTCTGAAACCTCAGATCAATGCAGTTGTCTGCAGCCGCCATTACCCACTTAAAATGCTGAGGCAGCGACCTCCCCGGCTTGGCTCTACACATTGGGCCCTTGTGATAGGTGCTGCTGTCAGCGCAATGCTGGAGCACACCAATGCACTGAATGACGGCCTCTCCGGGAGAATCGGGGAACTGGGACTCTGCAAAGGATGCAGAATACTGCAGGGAGGTTTTGTAAATGCGATTGTAGCACAAATCACTTCAGCGGTTGGAAGCTAGAATTGACTTAAACTAGCTTGCTCTCACCGCACCTTTCAGACACATCTGTCCCTAACGTTCCATCTCGTGTACTTATAAGCAGTGACTAATGACTGCACGGAAACGCTATTTACGCCATGCCGGTAAGGACCGTTTCTTACCTCCAACCTCGGAATGAGGCCCCATGTCTCGTTCTTTTCGCCACCATACGGGGCTGGGGGAGAGGGAGATGAGGGGGTCACTGATGTGCAGATATAGCTGTAAGAATCTGTAATCAGCTTCCCTTTGCGTAAATGCTTGTCAACCTTATGCTTTCCCAGGTGGAAGTGTACTATAAATCATTGGTACCCCGTACCACTAGTTCATTTTTTTTAATAGCGTTCCTTTAGTTCAGAGGCACAGAAAACTCAAGTACATATAGAATCCGCTGTGCTTAGATGATCAAGTGGTGCCTATTTAGCACGGCCAGGCTCAGACCTTCAGAGCACCTGTGGCTCAGCAGCCCGCACCTTAATGACGACGCCAAAGCCTTCCATTTGTCCTGAGCAGCACAGTCTTTCTTATGCAGGATGGGCCATTTCCGGCTGAAAGACCTTGCACAGCACCCGTCACCTTGACCATCTGGGGCAGCTAAAGGCAGTAACACAATCAATCTCCCTTTGACAGATGTGTGGGTGTCCACCTCTTCTAGCTTGACAGCCATAACAAGAAAGAGGTGTGCTTTCATGTCGATAGTCAAACAGTTCTTGTCATCCGCAATAACAAGGTGGAAGTTGGAAACAAAAGTTCTCCGTACGTGAGTTCATTACACAACTTACTTTATTGCGTAAGTAACTTAAACCGCTGAAAGTATACAGTGCTGTTAAATAGGAGACTTTTCAGACTTTCGTTATTCTGCATTTTGGGATTGTGCCGGGTCGGAAGAAGGAGTCAGACACTTTAAGGACATTTTAAGGGTTCTTTTATTTAAACTGTAAGGAATAGGCCTATCTTTCCCCACCGCTAAAAGGATTACTGTCACGATTGTGCCACTCGAAACACCAACTGGCACCCATTGTGGACTATTTGGGACTCCTTCATCACCATCGTCTTCCCCAGAAAATAGATATTCATATTTTTGTCATTACTTTCCGTTTGCAAAACTTTGCTAGTTCATTATTTAATTTCACAAACTACATATCCCACAATGCACCAAGTGACGGGTCTAATTCCCTGGCTATTCCTATGCAGCAGTAGTAGAACTACAAACCGTATGAGGCTTAGAGATCAGTGCTGCTTTGGCTTTCCCAGGAGGAGGCAGATTACCTTCCGGTGTGCTGCTCCTGGCACAGCACAGACTCGTGTGCTTTGATCCTTGGATTTCTGCTGTGTGCTGTTGCTGGTGCCTCAGACTGTGTTCGCGCTAAGCAAGGGGTGGGAGGGCAACCATCTTGTTGAAACCGCCCGCACACATTTTCAGCCATGCCTGTCGAAAACCTTCACACTCCTAGAAAAGGGAGAGGGCGACACAGCCATTCCGATATATGCTTTCGTTGCCTGAATTTTTTTTAATATTTCTTATCCACGTTTTTATTAATTCACATATCGCTGTTCTGCGAAGGTGACAAGAAGGTGTACCTTGTCTAAAGAGTGTTAGAAACGTCGCATAGCAAAAATAAAAGAAACAGAAGAGGGGGCGTAGAAGGCGGACTGCGCAGACTCCAAGCGCGTGCTCGCGTTACGAAACAGGAAGATGCTATAAAAATAAGCAGTGCCCTGTGTAAGTAACCAGGATACAGGGCGCGGCACCGACCGTGCGGAGGAGGATACGGAGACCGGCTTATCCAGAAGAGACCGGGCCAGGGCAACCGGCAGCATGGTCTGACTGATCATCGGCGGTAAGGGATACATGCAGGAGCGCGGGCTAGAGGCGGCTCGGTGGGTGCATGCGCCTCCTACCGAGATCTTCGTGTTTCATCCCAGTAAGACACAATGCGCCTCTCTGTGCCGGGAGGTAGCTCATTGGGATAATGTGCCTGCCGCAGAAATCTCTCTAGGCGGTTAATGGTGTATAGCACTAGATAACTCAGTCGGTTAGTGTGCCTACTGTGGGGTGCGTCGTGTATCTTGCAGATTATAGGTTGCGATCCGAGAGGGGGCCAACTACGCCTTTTATCTTTTTGAAGAGGCCAAAGGGCCCAGATTGCTATTGTAACGCTTATTCCAGTATCACAGCATTGTGTCGTATGGTCATAAAGCATCACCTTGGTGGTAGGAGGCATTCTGTCACCTTTAAAAAAGGCAGCATGGGGTGTATAAGGCGCAAACCCAACTTGGTAGCACCTTTGCCCCCCCCCCCCTCATTGACTCCATCCGCCCTCTTCCCAATACAAAGTTTATACATGGGTCCTGCTTTCCCTCCACCCCACCCATAGGACGGTTGTAAATCCTCGTTATCAAGCCTGAAGGAAAAGCAGAGAAAGTGCATCTTAATGCCTCATTAGTGTAGTCATTGTCCCCCACCGCATGCAGCTTCATACACCCGCCCACCGTTCCAGTCACATCCCAAGGGACATGCCCAGGACTGCTGGCACCCGCCCATTACCTGCACACACAGCTCTGCCTGCAGCAATGTCATGTTAATACAGATTAACTACAGAAGGCAATTGCTGATCACTCTGCAGAGTTGGGGCGGGTATGGGGGGGAGGAGCTCAACAGTGGTCGTTGTGTCCCAACAGGCTGCTGAAATAATCAAAAACAAACGAGTGCCTGCAAGGTGGCTCAGACAACATGTGATGCTAGAGAAAGCATTCTAAGCAGGGCCCAGGTTAGAATCCCCAGTAGGGGGAAGCAAACCAAATGAGTGCCCTCTCCTTGCTGTCCAGGAACAGTGCTCTCAGTGACAAATAGTAAGGGCACGACGGCAGACTGTCCTCAAAAGCTGAAGAACGTCGTACCCACCCACTTCGAATGCTGGCTATACATGCGCAACAGGGGTAGTAGATAAGGAATGGTTAGGGGAGCCCTGGAGGGATACATTCGGCTAGAGGAGGGTCGTCGGGTCCTTCCTGAAGCGTAGAAAGGGGGTGGGGGGCACAGTCTTTCTTATCTGTGTGGGTAACTTCTTCCCTATAGATAGTACATAACAGGGAAATACATGTTTCCTGTCGACCTGCGCCCCCCCCCCCCCCCCCCCCCCGCCTTTGGAATTTCTTTCCTGCCTGGCAATGTTGTGACTTCTTATGGTAGGGACGTTCTCGGCCAGGTAAAGTGGTGTTTTGGTTGGGACTGCTTTGTAGGTGGCACAGGCTGCTTGGGGCATGGTATGCGATGGAAGGGCTGTCCAGTGCAGCTCTTTGAAGGTGGGTTGTTGTGGGCGATTGTTATTAATGTGTGCTGGATGGCTTCCAGAGGGGCCAAGGTGGCATCTGGGTCTCCTCTCCAGTCAGTAGGGCGTTGTCACCATCCAGGTGGGTGAGGACCAGGACATGGCCAACTGTTCTGAAACTTAGGGCAGAGATTAAAAGTTTGCCTTTGCAGAGGAGCTGGTACGAGTCTGTTTGGGTTCTTGGCGTTGTGTGTTTTGAATTAGGGGAGGTCATGGTTACTTGGCGGTTGGAGATGGCCTTTATGATTTCTGTAGTCCCAGAATCATCCTTTACTCAACAGCGAGGTGCCCCTTTGATTTCTAAGGTAACATTTTACAAGGATCCCTACATTTCAGTGGTCCCCCTTTATTTACTCCATGAGAGAGGAGTCCTGTGTACCAGTGGCGTTGGTAGGGGGATGCTGAGGGGGCCTGGGCCCCCCTTTGAAAACCTGCACCCGTGACCGGTTCTCTGCTCGTGGTGGTATTTGTGACACTCACCAAGGGAAATACTCCTCTAAAAACTAGCAGTGCTCTTGGTATGCATTCTGGCATGGGAATGAACATGAGCACGAGCCACTTCTCGGGTGTTCCTGCCCGGCTTCTGCACAGCGACCTCCATAGTGTGCAGAGCAACTTGCAGCCCCTCCCATCAGAAGGTAGGGCATGAAACTGCTAATGATGGGCCATTAGTCACTCAATGGTTTCGTGCCTGCATTCTGATGGGAGGGGAGGGGCAGTCGGGTGGGGGTAGTTTGTGTGCCACAAGCCTCCCTGCAGGAGTGCTTGTGACCTCACACATTACCTTTCATAGGCAGCCCACCCCCTTTTTATCTGTGGCCTCCCCTACTTTTGTCCTTGGCCCCCCTCTGTGCCCCTCCTAAACTTGATTCCTGGCAACCCCACTGCTGCTTATAGGTGTCTTTTTAATCTGTAAGAAGAAGTTTCCTTTGAACAGAGAGAAACGTTTTCTTAAGGTTGTGGCACGCTGGCAATTCTCCATCTAGAACGATCTACGCCGTCCACTAGATGGTTGGTTGCACGTGCTGGGAGCTAGCCCAAAGATGTTGGCACCCAGATCCTCCCAAAGACTTTTCCCTATATATTTTCAGACTTCAACCTTAATGAGCTGAGCACGAACAATGACTCCAACGCAAGGCCCATGTAGATGCCGTATCTGGTCACTTCCTGTCGCGGTATCCCTAACTTTGAAAAGGTATTGAATGAACAGTTTTATTCCTTTATTCAGTGAGCCCCAGTACAGTGACCAGGCAGGTGCCCCGGTACAAACTAGGACCGCTCGACAGTGGTAGGATTCTGTGAGCACATAAGCAGTCGTCCCCACCCCCCCACCTTCGATAGGGTCTGACCCGGAAGTGGTTCAATAGCCCCTAATACTCCAACACGCATGCTTCGGGCCTCTGGCCTCCACGGAAAGACTCTTCTTGTTCAGACCCACTTCCTCTGCTGATTGTGAGGAGTCTTAGACTCGGCAGCAGAGTGCCCTGAATTGGTGACGCCGGTTCTGCATGGAATGGTCCGCCCCGGGCCTGGCGAGCTAGGGCTAAAGTCTATGCTTCTGCCACATGGCCTAGAAGTGCTAGGGCCAAAGTCTGCTTCTGCCACCCGGTCTGATAAAGCTGGTATCACTTGCTAACACGGGTACATTGCCAGCTCTGGTAATTATACCCTTCCACAGACCTGAAATGTCTGTAGGCAAGTTCCGCTTGAGCACTGCCAGAAGCATGCTTCTATCTGGTTGGGGCTGACTCAGCCTTTCATCCTTCTGACAGAGATAAAATGGGTTGCACTGAACTAGGCAATAACGCACCAATTATTTAAAAACGCAAGAGGCACTGAGATAAACCCCTTAAATGCTGAGCTCTATGAAATTCTATGCAAATAGGACGAGCAGCCTCAGCACCTAAGGGAGGTAAAGTTGGTAGCAGAGAGGACACTGTTGGGTGATTATGTGGCGCTTCCACAGCCATGGAGCAGCTTCAAAGCGCTGAGGGTAGAGATGAGCATGGTAGGCGAAGGCGTGAAGAAGTAAACGGGAGAGTGCGAGGTGGCCTCATAATGTTACTGTGTTGCTTATTTACCACTTGTATCATCTGGAGCTACATCAAAGCCACGGGAGATAGAGGGGAATTGTGAGGTGGGGTGGGGTGGGGTGGGGGGGGGGGGGGGGTGGAGTAGGAGAAAGCAGAAGGGTGAAGGAGGAAATGCGCGAATAAGAAAAACCCACCATGTACCCCATCTGCCCCAAATGTATAGTGCTGGGAGTTCATGGGTAAAGGTGAGCCAAAGGACCGGTCCAGACAGGAGCCAAGCCAGGAAAATGGCGCCGTGACCATGGAATTTTGTGGGCTATGCTCACAAATAATTGAACAAACCTGAGCTAGCACTATGCGATGGCACTGCAGGCTGTGTTCAAATCCCAGGTCCACTACAAGTTGTGAGATTATGCCTGCGCAAATTTATTCTCACCGTTTTATCAGTGATTTAGTTTCCATCTTATGAAGAAACGAATGGTTTGGCAACTTCTTGCCGGTCTCCTAATCCTTAACTCCCCTGGAAGGCCGGGGGAGTTATGAAGTGTCTTGGGGCGGGGAACACTGGTGGCATAGCTGCCAAGTTGCCCTGTTATGCGTGGCACCTCAATCCAGTCCTGGTTTTACCCATTGTGTGGTGCGACTTAAAGGCCCATAATTATAATGGAGGTGGGGGGCCCAACTCTTGGAGCCAGGACTGGATTGAGGCATCACGCATGGCATAGAGCAGCTTTGCACCTACGGGATAGGGCTGATGGTGGAAGAGCAGGATGGGAAACTGCTGGTCTTTGTTGCAACACCAGTACTCACGCACCATCCGTTCCAGTGTCACATATTGAGTGATGGGGATTGGGGATATGGTCATGATGCTGTGGGGTGTTGGGGCGTGTGAAGCACTGGATGGTGACGTAGGGGGGCTGGGCATCGCGTAGGTTGCAACATGGCATCAGATGGTGGAACACCGCATGGCGCAGCCAGCACACTTACCTGGCAAACTGGACCCAAGTCGCCACTGCTCGACACAGTTCCATGATGGCACCCCTCAACTAGGAAATGGATCAACCAATGAGTTGCAGAGGGGTGGGACAGGAAACAGGAAGTCGGGCAGCAGTGTGCCTGTGGCAGACCCACTGTTCTAGCCTGCCTCAGTCTATTTAAAAAAAAATGTTTACATATTTTTGTATTCTTCGCCCCCCCCCCCCCCAAACTACACTAAACAAAACCAGGGCACTCGCAAGCTTCGCCGGGAGGATAGCTCAGGGCCAATGCGCTCGCCTTGGAAACAAGACGGCACAGAGCAACACAGGTTCGATCCCCGGGGCTGTACTTAGAAACCTCTGGGTATTAACTTTATACGTTTATAATTACCCCTCCAAGCACTGCTTCCCTGCAAAACATATGCATCGTGCTGATATTGTTTGGAGGCACATGGGACAAAGCATGATGGAAGCAATCCAATGGTTGACTGCTTTACAACTTGGGAGAAATTATCAGAGCGCGAGGAGCGTAAACCAGTTGGCAGAATAGTGTTTACAGACAGGTGAGGGTGGCGGGAGCCGAGGGCGAGCCATGGGGTGAGTAAATGGGAGCCCAGAACCAGTCAAGGTGATGGGATGGCCTCTGTAGTCGCAACAATAGAACACAGTACAATTCACTATTCTAATCGTAGAAAACGTGGGGACAATTTTCTTAACTTTTGGAACCCTGTAGGTTTGAGCTACGTGAAGAACACTTGCGTCTAATGCAAGCGGCCCCCAGATCCAGGAGCCGCCCCCACATACCTTGGTGCAGAGCTCTGCAGCATTATGGGTGCCCATTGTCACCAAAGCCAAGGTCGAGGGAGAGTGGCACACCTCACCCCCATACTGGGGTGGAGGGTGGTGGTGAAAAGGAATAGCACTAGAATGTGGACTCCAGGCCAAGTGTATCCACGGCCGTGCCTGGAAAGAACAAGTGTATAAAAAAACTAGGAGCCCGGGATAAGCAAACTTATTTAGGTGAAAGGCAGGACAGGAAACATTGCTTATACAACCTGTTATCAACGCAACTAAGTACACACATCACTCAATGGGAGGTGAAAGGATTCAATTCACATCCATAAACATATTGGTAAAATAAATGTATTTACTAAAATATACCATAAGGATTATAAAATCTCATAATGTATCAAAAAATAGAATAAAGGATAAACCACAATAAGATGCAATGCACCTAATAATTCCTAATAGCATTCACCACACATAGTGCAACAGACCCAGAACTACTCGCATCACCAACTACTCATCCATACTGCACTCATGCACACCTAAAATACAATGGTTGCCAAAGAAATACGTAAACATTTTAACACCATTCACAAAATCTAGCCAGTGACAAACAGCACTGTACTGCTAAATATAAAGTTTCCCAAAACTAGAAAACTTGTCACATTAATCAGGACAAAAATCAAAAGACCGACCTGTTTCTTTCCATCTTCATTATTAAACTATTTATGTGGAAATTCATCAGGGATAAAGAAGGTTTGAAGTCTTCGGAGCAGAATGGCACTGGATTGTTGTAATACACTGTGTACAACTGCCTTAGCCTAACACACTGCTGCAGGACGAATACTGGTCAGTAGGATGGTATGGATAATCGAAAGCAATATACCATACACAAGCAGTATCGGGTATCAAATACTGACAATGGAAGTGCACCTTGTCTTAACAACATAAGCAAAACGCTTGTCTGCATTTGGGCATAGCCGTGCTGAGTCAAGCAGAGTTGAGAGAAATCAAATGCGCGGTGATGATTGCTGGGAATGTGCTTCCTCGCCGGCGTTAATTGGTTCCTGGAGAAAATCGCAGGGCCAGTGTCTGTAGCCAGAGCGAAGGGTTCCTCTAAGAAATTGTGGAAATGGTGGTGGTGAGTCATCGGGTGGGATGGGGGCTTTCATCCGTTTGGGATACTAGTTTCCCCTGGTTTCCTGGCCTTTAAAATGCTTCAATTTGTGAAAATATATTCAGTCGTGCCCGGTCCCTCTGCACCACTCTAATACATCCCACTCTAATTTCAGTAAATGAAGCACTGGAATATTGTGTAATGAAAAAAAGGTTCCTCATTTAGGCACGAGGAGTACAACTCTGTAAATGGCCAACGGAACTTGCCACCGAATGGGTACTCTGGGATCCAGTTTATGCACAGAAGAGTGAGGGTGCCAATGCCGGGCTCATCTTGCAACTGGTTACAGGCGTCCTTTTGTTTTGTTTTTCTTGCGCCAGTTTGTATTTTTTTTTTAGTTATCCAGCATAACCTCTACAGGGTTCGAAATTAAGATTCAATGAGCAGGAGCTAAAATCGGCTCCTGGGTGTCTGGCATCACCCAGTAGGCAGGAGCTACCGCAGGGCAACCAGGAGCGTGTACATAGGGCAGTGCCGATCTCACTTCTACAGGAGAAGCAAACATGCACTTTCTGCTCATCATGCGATCCATTGTGTTTAAAGGAGTACTAGCTGTGTCCATGACTCCTTATTAACCTTCTCAAATACTCAGTTAATGTCACGTATGTATGTTTATAAGGCAGCAGCTGCGCTGGGGAGTCAGAAATTGCTGTTGGTTTCAAGCTAACCAGGTTCTCCTAGGCTAGAAGGAGCGAAGTGGCTCCCAGCAGTTCCGAACCCTGCTGTTTCCCCCACCCCCCATGTGTACGTGTGCTGGACATCAAGAGCCCAATGTGTAAAGCCCATGTGCTGCACCAGTACCCAGAAGAAACCATTTGTAACTGAAGTCTTCACCAAAATAGACTGCCCTTCATTTTATATATCAGAAAGGTTATTCTAACTTGATTTCCAAAAGGAACCTTAAATTATCCAACTATAGTACATGCATCCTTCAGTTTCATAAGTGAAATGTATAGATGCTTTCCATACAGTCACATAATACATTAAATTGTCATGCAGACCGTATTTTACTCCCTAAAATCAAAAAAATGAGTAACAGGTGTGCATATGTCTGACCCACTTGTGACGCCGGCACTGCTCAGGTGATGTGTTCCGACCAATGACATGAGCGGCACCGTCTGGGGCCCCTCCCCTTTAGTACTGCCTGATGTGACTGGAGACAGCCGCTAAGCTGCAAGTCTTGCACGGTGCCAGATTAGCAGCATAATAGTCTCTGAGCTCCTAGGCTTGTCTTGACATTGGCTTATTGTGTATCTGCCAGGGGGCATCGGGCTTTGGTTTGCAGAAGAAAATGTCTAAAGAGATGATTAAAATGCCCCATTTGTAGCAACTGCCAGCTACAAAGAATGGATGACGGAACATTTTGTTTTCATATTCGAATACATCTTTTCAAGCCTAAAATGTTAGTTTGGCATGAGAGCTACGTTTTTAATCACAAAAAAAATTGCTTTGCGCTACCCCCACATTTGCATAATAGGCACTCCTGTCCCCAATCAGACGCCACTATCCCCCGCTGCAACATACAGCCCCATCTTCCCTCTCAATGAGTCCTTGGCCATCTTGTTCACTTTTTGCAAACCCTGTGACTCTCCTGGAGACCGTGCCTGCCTAAAGTCTTGCAATCCTCCTCGGCCCCTCTCATCCAGAACAACCTCAGTTTCCTAGTGAGCAGGTCCCTCCTGACAAATATTGTTCCAAAAGGAACAGGCAGTACTTCTCCCTCTCCAACAAAACCCTCCGTTTCTGGTCCATCTCGCATGTGCCATTTCTGGAAAACTCTTGAGAGATCTGTAATTTATGTCATTGCAAGTTTCAACTTATTCCACTATGGCTTCCTTCCCGGGAGAAGACTAGTCTCTTACTAGTAGTGAAGGACAACATCAGGACACTCTAATACGTATGTCCATGTGCCTTAATTCTCCTCTGCCACCTTCGATAGTCGACAATGTGATCCAGCTACACTGCAGAGATTCAAAGTCTCCCCCTCACTTGGATCAAATCCTTCCTTTGAGACCCCACTCCAGCCACGCTCTACTTCCCTTCATTTCTGAGTACTTAGCCTTACCCTTTGGAGTCCCACAAGGCTCCATTCTTTCCCCACCCTTCAATATTTACCTGTGACCACTGGCTGAACTCGTGAGTGCCTACCTACAATCTCCACTTCCTCCCATAGGCTGATGATACACAGCTACTCCTTCCGCTCAGAGATGCCTCGACCACCATCTTCACAGACGGTTTGTTAATATGACGAAAACTGAGATTGTCGCTTTTATTCCTGACCCACAAACCTGGTTGCTAAACTGGCCCTTGCCCCATCCCAGTGTAGAAATTCCAAACTGGTAATCATTATGGACTCTAAGCTACCTTTCGACGCCCTAATCAGTTTGTTCACGAAAAATTGTGTCCTGTCTCAGATCACTTCATTATAATTAACCTCTTCCCAATCCATAATTGTGGGCAATTTCATCTCGACTACTACCACAGCATTTTTAAGGGCTGCACCAAGACCCAAATCTGCAGGCTCCTACTAATTCAAAACGTGGCTTGTTAAATCATTGCCTAATCATTCTGCAGAGCAGCAAATTCAAGGTTACCGCGGGCAATGGCACAAGGCCTAGTTTCAACCTGGAGAAATTCTACAAACACAGAAATAAGACCGGTCGGATCTGCAAACCAGAGTCCTTGTACTGTCTCGCAAGAAAAGGAGACCATCTTCTCAGTCCTGGCGTGCAGTACCTGTAACTCTCCTCCAACAGGCATCCGCCAGCTCTAGACTTCAGGAGCCCATTGCAATCATGGCTATGCACGCCATCAATCTGCCCCTTCTTTCCCACCTTTCGGTCTCATCTCAAGGTCCTCACTGGTGCCAATATCCCCTAGGGTGAGAATTGCGCTTTAAAAATCCCTAAAATACTATTCTCTTCCCATTCTTATCTGGAAACCTCGCCTCCCCTGAGAACATCTCTCCAGACGATCCAAGTGTATGAACTCGCCTTGTTGGCATGCAAAAATATCAAACGCTTGAGACTCGCAAATAATGATTTTGTAACCGAAATGTATGAGGGAGTGGCCAAGTATACTGTCTCACAAACATTCAGAGCAGTACAAAAGAGTTGTTATTGGTTAGTTGAGAAAGCGTCTGCTAAATGCTGTTTGCTATCGTCCATCACGGCTAGTGGTGCAACTCCGCGAGAGTCAGGAGATGAGCTTGGACCTAGAGGAAAGACCCATAGAGGGTCTGGGACATGGTTACACATTATATGGCCATCAGAGTTTGTGGACTACAACTCCCAATAGCCTCAGCCACCCTGGTGAAGGATCTTGGGAGTTGAATCTAGAAAAACACCCACCCTTCAGTGCAAACACATTCCTCCAAGGAGGAGCTGACCATCCTGGTCGTGGAGGTGGAGAGCATGACAAGTTGTGTGGGAAGACTTCCTCCCATAAGGCGCCTGTCTGTGGGGGCAGGGGAGTGGGGGGGGCAAAGGGTTTATCTCACCCCAAATCCAGGACCTGATGGATGCTGTGTGTGTGTGTGATGAACCACATAGTTGAGTGTGGGGTCAGAACCGGATGGAGTGCAAGATGGACTCTATGTTGTGCCCACCATGGAAGGGTTCCTGACATGTGTAGTCTGGCCCAGCTATGGGGCTTGATGGGTCTGTTGTAGTGAGTGATGTGGAAGTCTGAATGCGCGCAGCAGTTCTTGGGCCATTGCTGAGGGCCCCTACTGTGTGGATGAACTGTAGTGTCCAGCCCTCATCCCATCGTTGACGAGGCATACCGTGCTTCTCCAGCACGGTGGCAGCAGTGCTGTGCTGTAGAGCTCTGTTAATGGGATGGGTGAGCTAGACTGCTGGAGGAAACGCTGTGAGAAAGCTGACCTGCGGTGGGATGGTGTGCATGCCGGAGGAATATGGACGCCCTCGCACCTGTGACCTGATCTCTGATGGTGATGTTCGCTATTTGTAGGGCATACCTAGCTGCCCTCTTCACCATCCTGACACTGACACTGGCAGAAGGAGCAGTGACAACATTCCGTTAGGAGGCAATACACCACTAGCCCGCACCTCTTGCATCTATAAGGGGAACTTGGAGGCCATCTTGTGAGGGCTGAAGCTTTGCTGGCAATGGCTGATGAGCATTGAAAGGAAGGGGTGGATTCTCTGGACCATGCTCCTTTCAGTATCCAAGATTTGGAGAGCAGTGATCCTGAGATAGCGTTTTACCAGTGAAGACCAGCTGCTTCTGTAATCCATAAACGCCATGCATGCTCAGGGTTCGCAATTTGGCTCCTGTTTCAAGCTTAGCGGAGCTTGGTTAGCTTGACACAATCAGTTGGCAACTGGCGCCGTCCAAACATACATGTGATATTAACTCTGTATATGTGGTAATCTATGGGACATTTAAAGCGGAATGGAATAAACATCATGGACAGAAATGTAGTGTTTGCATCTCATGTGCTAGTTAGATTTGCGATGCACTGTGTACTAGCTCCTGGTTCTACCAACGTGTAACCTGTCTATGAGGTGATGCCCAATACACAGGCGTTGCTTTTAGAGCCTGCTCATCAAATCTCAACTTTGACCCCCCTTCCCCCGCCCCCCCTCCCCCTCTCCTTGGGGCTGATCTGATGCCAAATGTAGGCCACGGCATATTGATCTTCCTTCAGTCACTGCAGCTCTGAATACATAAGTACCCTTGCGAGCGAACGTAGCATTAAGAGTTGACAGCATGACTCAGCACTTTGTGGTATTCACTGTAGACCAGTATCTCCCTGAGGTGAGCAGGTGTAGGCGATTATGTACTGGGATGGACTTATTGCGCTCTGTCCTGACCTAACTGGGCCTAAAACCTGGGTCCTGTCATACACGACCTGCTTGCTCTACCTGTATCGCCGATATACCTGCTTTCCTGTGTACACAGTCACCCCCCCCCCCCTTCTCCTCTGCCTGGTCCCATGTTTGGCATTCTGTATCCTCATACGCCACACCACAAAATGTCTGCCGTCCTGAGTGCCCTGAAGGCTTTCCAGGAGTGTGTGTATATGTATATGTATATATTTATTTTTATACTTTGCACCTGATTAACACCAACTATGGGGGAGGAGGGTAGTGGTAACTTTAGAATGCTTTTCCTTGTTGCGAGTATTCGCACAAGAATTTATATAAATTCCTTCTTTGCAAATTGATCACTGCACCACTTTTTCGCAGAGCTACGGTGTTTATGAAAACACCTTTTGGAGCTTTGCAAATTATCTTTACAGATTCTTAATGTGGTTTGCACCAGATGGGAAATTTGCAGACACTGCGTACAACTGGCCCCTTAATGTGCCTTCTTATCTATTCTACACTTTTTAACAGACAATAAAATGCATTTAGAGAGATATTACTTCCTTGGGCGTGGAGAGATGCTATGATGGGCTTCATGAGTTTCCTGGAGCGCCGCAGGACTGAGGGTAGCCCAATGCGGAGGCATGTGGACCCGTATAGTGGGGCCAAGAGAACTGCAGATACTGAATGATCAGAACTCTGATGTAGGCATCCTTGAGATCAAGGCAGTCCCACACAGTCTTTAGGAGACTGTCCATGAGCATGTGTATGCCTACAGTCTTGTGGTGGTATGTGACGCCTCTGGAGAAATCGTCACTAACTCCCTCGGGAAACTCTTCTAACTTCCTGGGCAAACTCTTCACCCATGTGTCCAGGGAAGGGCAGAAGCTACTGGACTTCGACCATGTGGGTGGCTATCTGCGGGAGGACCACTTTGAGGTAGACCAACCTCGTGGGGTGAAAATCACTCACGAGACGAAGACTTGGCATGCCCCGCTCTTATAGAAGATGATCAGCATCCATTGCTTTCCCACCAACTATGGCACATTGTTAAGTAGAACATCCTGTTAAGAACCATAAACTAATGCCCACTTGTTCTTAAGGGCTTACTTGGCCGAGGAAGATGGCTTGAGTAGTGAGGTTTACAGTCTCTGACAACCACACAGTGCAGGCTAGCCATTCTGGACAGTGACCAATGCCGACAAGTTTAAAACGCCGACCAGCAAGGAAGAGGGAGCCACACCATTCCTGATGCCGTTCGGGAAACCGAACGGCAGGCAAGATCGTGGCAGCATCGGAAGAGCAGGCTTGCAACACCTGAAGTCCGCTGCGTGGAAGCAAAGAGCAGGAGTCGCTCAATAATGAAAGCTGTTTCAGTGTGAGGACCGGGGGTTGAGGGGGATATGGTATATGGCATTTATAACACGCCTATACACATGTATAGGCGCTTACCCGAAGACAAAGGTTACTACTGGGGAAGGTGCGGACCACGCTGAAGCTGCCAGGGGAAACCGGTGAGCCCATACAGGAAAAGCGGGATACCGTGTCACTTCATGGCGTGTACTGCAGGCAGACAGATTGGAAAGCCTGGGAGAACCAGAAAAGGGGAGCTGGGATTAGCGGGCAAGCTTGGCAAGTTGTGAAGAAAGTAAGGGAAAGCCCCAATGCTGGAGTGGAGAAGAATAGAACTGTGAAACTGTTAAAAATATTGGCAAAGTCCTGTCAGGAGAGTATACCAGGCACCTTGACTGCAAGTATGGGACCCGCACCCAAATCCTGGAACCAAGCAAGTATATCGGGCCCCTTGCTCATGAATTTAGAGATGTACTTTAGAACTCTATTGATCAAAGCAAACAAGTAAGAGCAGAAAGCAAATCTCGTGAATGTGCTTAATCCCTGGGAAGGGACTCCTGTCCCTCAGAAGGAAGAGATTGTAAGGAGAAGATACTCTCTCTTGGCACTATGATCTATTTCCTTTTTAGTTGAAAAGCCAAGAGGGGAGCACTTTCTTGGCAATTTTGACACTATAAACTAAGACGCTTAGGGGAAAGGAACCCCCTTCTCATCACTGTGAAACTTTGGTTGTTTATTTCTTTGGCACTGTTTTTTTGCACTTTGAGTTGACCTTGTGAAGTACAGCTTCAGGTTGCAGCTAGAGGACATTAACCCCTTTTGTGCTGGGTTTAGCATGTGCGGGTCAGTTTAGGGTTTTGGACACAGTACAAAAGACTTTTACTGTGGACATCTTGACAGAGATCATAGTTTTGTTGAGGCAGGGAAATCCCCCTCATGGAGATGGGTAAAGATGGGGTTTTCTCCAACCCATTTCTTTGAATAAGTTTATAACCATCCACAGTATGTCTCTGTGTCTGAATCTTACTTGTGATGCCTCACATACAACATGCAGTTGTTGAACACCCTCAGATTTATGCCTGGCCATATGTTCCCTTTTTGGTGCTCGAGAAACGAGTTGCTCAGGAATCGCGTGGGATTTCGGAGAGCCTGAACCACTTACCTTTTGCAGATGGAGCTTAAACTTCCCTGACCTTCGATTATCTCTCTTCTGCTGAAAAATAAATGCACTGGCTTAAGGGGTCAAACCAGAGTGGGGTTGGGCATCAATATTAGGTGAAGACTTGACAATAACACACAATCATTGTCTGATACTAGACACCAATAATTAATAACTGCGCTGTCCACCCCTTGGTATGGCTTCCTTGGAATCTGACAGGTATTGTGTGTACAGCTAGCTGAGCAGCCTTGCTTAGCCAGTACCACCAAAAACCATGGGACGGAGAGACTCCATTAGAGAAGGCGTGACCTTTTGTCCAGAACTGTAAGTGCTCACAAACTTTACAGAAGGGTCCCAAACACTATCCCATCGACTTTAGCTTCCAAGTAGCACACTCGCCAAACTTGGCATTCATTTTTTATAAGCGCACCTCTTTGATGTCCAGTCGATATGGCACAGTTAACATTGCCCAAAAGGCAGACCGCCCACAAATTCCAGCTAGAATGGCGGGGTCATCTGGCTCGCTGATGTCCTTCGCTCATTCTGAAAGATCCATAATCTTTGCCAAATGGCCGAGAAGCTCCAACAATTTATCCTGACGACCTCCAAGAGCAGTCCATGCCTTTTGTAGGACTTCACAGAATGTTTGTGGTATATCTGGGGCAGATGCCGCTTTGCCCTCCTGCGGGTCTGGTGCGCGCGACCTTGGGCCTTACCATGTCTATTTAATTTATCAGCCTGGAGGCTATGCAATTGGTCTCTTTAGGCAACCAGATACACTGTGATGTCCTTGGGTGGTGTTTAGCATTGGGGTTGAGCATAGCCCATCTTGGAGAGCGAGATTGATGTGCCAGGGAACTGTAGTGTCAATTCTCCTGCTCTTGTGATCTCGCCAATCCTCTTGTGAGCCACGTTTCATCCGCATTATCCAAAGTGGAGTACAGATCCTCTCCTCGTGCATCGATTGTCCTGCCAAAGGGAGTGGGGTGCACCTGTATTTCCCCCTCCCCCCCCCCCCCCCCCCCCACAGCTGAGGGCCTGAGGCTGGGCAGTGTATGTTTCCGTATGAGCGTCGCTTTGAGCGTCTCCAAGGCTGATGCATTCTCAGGGAGGAGGTCCTCTCGGGTAGGTTACTGCCCCCTACAATTACCTTGATGCTGTTGTCTGGCAGCACGGACCTCTTGCTCAGGGTCTCTTTGGGAGTAGGCTTCCTTAGTAAGTGCTGGGTGGGAAATTGGATTTTAATCCTACTTTGTTTGAGCTGAACTGGTTAATACACTGCAGCACGGCGGAACACGCAGTTCTGCCCACGGACATGTCCACGACCCTCTTCAAACTCTGGGCCAGTGTGCTATCCCCATCAGCATCTGGAGCATGGCCATAGTCCTGACCCTCCAAATGGTGGGAGTAGACTGTAAGCCTGCTCCCATCCTCGTCCAGCTCTTCTTACTCTACATAGGACCAAGGTCTAGCTGAAGAGCTGGTGGTGGTTTGCCTGTAAGACCGTTTCAAGGAGCTGCAGAGGAAGGCATAGGCTGCAGTAGCTTTAAATCCAATAATATGAAAAGTCTGTTGCGTGCTGTGTAAGACACGGACCTTCGCTACACCCGGAGCGAGTGAGGGTGCCATGTGGGAAGCGCTGTTGCGCACTGTACAAAAGGCGTCCACATCTCGCTTTCTGTAGTAACTTCAGTTAAATCCCCAAATTTGCAAACACTGGAGAGCCCTTCTACAGAGAACTTGCACTGCCAAATAACCTGTTCCATGGGATGGTTCCCACACGAAAGGGTTAATGAACACATTTCCTTGCAAGTTTTTTATAAAACGAACACAAAACGGATGTCTCTAGTAAATAAAACCATATCCAGCGTGACATTAATCTACAATCGCATCGGAAAAATGGAGCTGTAATGAGTGGGTACTTATCGGCTGAAAGATCAGCAAAGTAAGAGGAGGTGGGGACAAGACGTGGGTCATAGAGGGGCATGTCACATGACTGGGCTATGCTTGCTGACCGACTACGTTTCAAACTAAACTAACACATAGACCGGATGTGACTGGGACATGGAGTTCACTGTTGAATTGTGCTTTGCTACTGAAAGATTGAAGTAGCAAGTGTAGGCATACACTTCTGCACCTGTGGTTTCAGAAGCTTCATTGAAGATGGCCATGTATTCATTCAATGGTTGTAGATTGTCGCTAAAATGGCGCCCATCTTCACGCTTTCCTTTATAATGGGGCATCCTGAGCTGCTAAAATATTAATCCATGGTTTTTCAATAAACATATTATTATGCTATTTATTGAGCACATACCTACCTCCAAGAAGCAGCGCAGTGCTATGAAACAATACAGATGCATAACGGAGCGCTTTTCGGAGGTAACGAGAACCGATAGACAGCGAGGGTAGGATACAGAGGGTGGCAGGGAGGAGAGGGGCGGATGGCAAAACTAGTCGGGTGGCATGGGGGGGTGGGGGGGTGACGTGATGGCCTAGGTGTTGAGAAGGAGAGACTCCTTGAAGAGGTGGGTTTTGAATACCTTTTCTGATGTCTTGCAGAGAAGGCTTGTTTTCTGGTCCTTTGCTTTTTGCAGCGGCAGATTTCAAGTCTGCACATATCCTGGCTTCTGGTGGTGCACTGTCCGTCGGAGCTGAGTTTCTCCACGAGGTGGCTGGGTGACTGCCTTAGATGATGCAGCAAGACTTGAAGGTGATTTGTGGGAGCCAGTGAAGGTCGATGGTGCCGTGGTTATGTGGTCGTATCTGCGTAGACCCTTGATGGGGCGTGCAACTGCATGTAGGATACTTCTCAGGGGCACAAGGGAGGATGACGATGGAGAATGACTGGAAGCCTTTGAGGCGTTCATTGCCCCCATCCAGAGGGCATAGAACCAGTGCTTGAATGCTGGATCTTAAGCTGTCTGGAGCGAGGAAGGGCTGATACTACTTGTTATGTGTATCTTGGAGGGGTGTTTGTCAATGTGGAACCTGAGGGACTTGGCGCTGGAGGGGAGCTCTGGTGTGAAGCCCTCGGAATTAATGGTTGATCGCCAGGTCTGTATGTCTGGGTGTTCGGTGTTGTTGCTGAGGAGTAGGAATTCCGTCTTTAAGGGGTTGAGCCTCAAGTATGCACTGGACATCAAAGACTGGATCAACGAGGGGAACGTTTTGAGCCTGTGGTCGTTCTTGATGGAGTTGATCTTGAAGTATAGCTGTGTTTCTGTGTATTGGTGGATGTGGCTGTTGTGTGTCTGAGGCTGCCAGTGGCTCCATGTATAGATTGAAGATCACTGGGGATAGGATGGAACCCTGCAGGGCTTCATGTCTCCAATGATTGCTTTGCCCCCCACTAGCTTGGACAGCCTTGATTGCTTTTGTCGCTGCCTCCGATATAACTTGTGTTATCCTAAGCCACCCCCTCGAGCATCTAGGGCTATGAGGTCTTGTCTCATGAGAAAAATCCCAAATGTTGGTTCCCTCTGAGTCTGCATAGCCCACCCTCATTCAAGGATAATGTAGAGAACTTCCCAAGCCCCCTTTGTACTGTTCTTGCTGGGATTGTTTAAGACCCTTAGTCTCGGGAGGATGGCTCAGGGGCAACCTGCTCGCCTTGGAAGCAAGAACGACGTGGAGCAACACAAGTTTGATCCCCGGGTCCGTGCTTAGAAACCTCTGGGTATTAAGCTCATTGTAAATAACCAAGGGTCCCTGGAAGCCAGGCCAATTTACAGTGCTCAGCATCATTGTTTTCTCTGGTGCTTTGACCAAGCCACCATTTGAACAGTCTTCCCTTATGGCCCATGCTCCTCCTTTTGACCTTGTACCTTAGTTTATATGTGAACCTTCCTTATCAGCCAAAACTAGTTCATTGGAGTACTGCTAAAGCGAAATGGCATATGTGGAGAGACAGTTTGTAGGGGTTTGGTTATTTACCCACCCATTGGCTACCCATGGCAATCCTGATGGCCATTCCAACTCACTTCTGCCCCTCCCTGCCTAGAGCACATCCTCCTGGTATATCTGAGCTCGCTTAATTCAAGTCTTACCATCAATTAACGCTTGAAGTAGCTGACAGATTGCCCACATTTGCCACATACCGCCCAGGTGGATTTGTATACTATCCACAGGCCATTGTTTTATTATCGAACACTGTCTATAATAGCATTATAGACCCACAACTCTGCCCATACAGAGCGTTATGATTCCTCACCAAGTCTTCAGTGCCCACATCGCCAAGTGCAAACCTCACTGATCTTTAAATGTTACCACCCCAGATTCCGATTACTTTGGTCCCTCAATCCAAGCCTCAGTTGGTGAGGCGCACCTCCTGCAACCATCCACTATGTCACTCCTGCTTTCTGCTCCCAGCGAACTCTGATAGCATCCTTCTCAGGCTCCCATCACCCGCTGGCCTCCCTACCGAACTCACTTTCCCGAACTTCTGGACGTTCCCTGCTCGTTAAACCCAGCCAAGGTCCCCCACCCTCCCCCAAAATAGACTACCAGTAGTCCCTTCCCCATGTCATGGCAGCCATATTTTTTTGTATGTTTTACTTTTAGGAGCTAATGGGAAGCCGCTGTGCCAGTTGGACATAGTCAACCATGGTCTCGCGATACTGCAGTATGACGTGGCTATGGTACAGCATTGCAATGGTAGACCCCTGGTCAGTGAAGATATGGTCGGGCATGGCATGGCCACTGTTAGCAGTGGCCAAGCATGGTCTGGCAGGGTTTGGCCATGGGCAACGATGGTTGGCAATAGGTTGAGAAATAAAATTCAATGCTTTGCTGTAAATTGCTGCGACTGAGGCACGATTCAATGTAAGCAAAGAGGATCTTCATCTGCTTCTGATTAGCCAACCTTCATTTTTACACATCTGGTACCTTATCTCTCATGTGGCTGGGGCTAAAGCGCCACCTAAGCATGCCAAAATGAAATATTTGCTCTGATGGATTTATCAAGTGGTTACATGTTTCTTGTAACACAACTCGTTCCCCCAGCCATTAAACTATTATTCCTTCTTCTTGGGGCTTTGATACTGACCTCCCCAAAAGTACATTCCATACTTTCTGTTGGTAGTGGCATCACTGTTTTTTATTAGTGCTGATTAATACATATTAATCCAGATTTTTTTTCTCCATTAATCTTGATGTGGTGATAGGCTCATTTCATAAAGAGATGTGTATTTCATGGTACCACAAGATATTGTAAGCCGGCTCCGCCCATAGCTTCCAAAGCCTGTATAACCCATGCCACCTGTAGGTTCTAATATTCTGAACATATGCCTCCCAGTGAGCACCAATGATGTGTGCAGATAATGACCCTGCTGGTTGCTGTGGTTATAACTTCTGTCTGTTTCTCTTTCCACAGCGTGCCGCTATGTGGCACGTAAAATTGCCTCGTCCGTCCGCAGCGGCGGCGAGGATCCCGCGGTGGCCTCACCGGCGGTAAAAGGATCCTGTAGTCTAGCCAAAGGTGAGTGCTTCAGCTATCTCAAGGGGGGGCGGGCGGGCATGTGGGCGGCATTGTTTGTTTTCGTTGTTTGCTAAAGCGCTGTACATTTGAAAGCATTTGCCACTGGTACAGTAAAGACAGTAGCCGTCCATGCTCTTTTTACAGACCAATACATGTGCATATATTTGACAAAGGTAACGGTGTCTATCATATTTTACACACAGCTCTTTCAGGCTGCCTTTGTCTACCTCCTCCCTCATACCTGACTGCCTTACTGCTGGTCAGGCATGGAGTTCTGCCTTAATGCCAGAAAGACCTAGATCCTTCTCATTGGGACGCCTTCCCTTTGCTCCGGCCCCCCTCCCACTCTCTGGCCGGACTCCCTGCGTCCTCTCCTCTCACCCACCTTTGCGGCAATGAACTTTGGGATCATTTTGACTTGACCTCTTTCCACACATGGACCTTGCCAAGTTGCACCTCCTCAGGGGCATTCTACCTTTCCCCACCTTCCCCCCCCCCCAGAAGCTCAATGTCTCCAGAGCCCTGGTTCTCTCTAGGCTTGATACTGTAACAGCCTCTTCCTCAGCCTGCCTCCGCCGCCCCCTTTTAACTAATCCAGAACAGGACTGCAAGACTTATCCTTGGCCATCTCTCCAGCCCTACAATCTCTCCTCTGGCTCCCTGTGACCACCAGGATCAAATTCTAGACCCATTGCATCATCCACAAGGCTGTCTGGGGCCTGGGACCTCTTTACATCCAGCTTTCCCACCCTAAATGCCTCCCGGCCAGTGTCTTTCGGTCTTCCGGCTCCAACTCTCTGCAGGTCAAAAGTTTCTCCAAGCGGAGAGTAGGGGAGATCCCTTTCCTCAGCTGGCTCCTCGTCTGCAATGCCACCCCCCCCCTTCTCCCCCCTCAGACTTGAGCCGATCTTCTTAAGTTTCAGAAACTGACTTCCTTGCCTCCCTGCTAACTCTGCTGCGACTGGGGCCTGGTCCCTTCTGAGTCATACAGGGACCAGACCACCCCTTGCCAGTACCCTAAGCTCCTTTACCAGCACTTGCCCTCTGGTTCCCTTCCCTGAACTAACCCAGCTTGGTCCTTGTCCACAGCACTCATCCACCCTGGGGGGGGGGGCAACCCCACCCCAGCACTTCTCCTTCTACCCCCCCCTCCTACTCCCCCTGCACTTACCACCGTGTCATGCACTTGCATGGTAGGATTGTCACAAGGCCAATATAACCGTTTGTTTTGATTCCCTTGTCCCCCCCCCACCCCTCCACCCATCTTGTCTTGTGGAACCTGAAAATCCCTGTGTATAGGCGCCATACAAAAAGTTTCTATAGATGCATGGTTTTCAGGACGAATAAAATGTTTTTAGAGTAGGGTAAAAGCAGGGTTCGGGGTGTAGATGCAGGCTTCAGAGGGGCTACGTGCAAGCTCTCGGGACCCTTGATGGATGGGGGGAATTCTGCAAAAAGGTGCTTGGATTAGATACTGTTCCCTTTAGAAAGGGACCGCTTTCTTCTAGGGAGGTTCAACTGTGACTTGGCAAATGGTGAAAGTGTGCTCATAATATTTCCAAGAAACTAGGGTGTTCCAAGCCAAGTTGTGATGCGGTGGGAGGCTTCAAGTAATGTCACTATTACAAAACGCACCCTCTCTAAGTACAGTCAACTTCTATGTTCAGCCATTCAAATGTTGCCCTGGGCATTTAGTGGCTAAGTGGGCACCAACGCATATGTGACGTTGCTAATCCTTGGCATACGTGATTGTACTAGTGCGGCTAGGGATGGAGGGTAACCTAAACACTGTGCTTTTCATGTCAGGTGAACGTTTAAGACGTTGGTCACCAGGGTGATCGGAATGCCCATCGTTATATGGGTCTTCCTATCTCTTTGGTGGGGAATTCTGATGTAGTTCTGTTCGGGATTCAGTGGCCTTTTTTGGATATTCGGCTGCACCTGCAGGCTCCTGGTTAAGTGCCGAAGTCACGTAACAAGACTTTTCAGCCAGAAGTGCCCTTGCCGACTATCCAACCCCTAGGTGGATGGATCAGAATGAAGACTGGATAAGCAGGAGCTAAAATCAGCTCCTTGGTATCCATAATTAACCAGTGACCAGGAGCTACCACTGGGCAACGAGGGGCTAGTACTTCTAACTTTCCACATACAATGCAAAGATATCATTTTGTCCATTATTTATGACCTCTTATGCTCTAAATGTTGCACAGATGTGTTTGAATGTTTATAGATTGTCCCAAGTGCACAGAGGTAAATTCACATAGTTGTTTGTTTGGCATCGGATGGCTTGGGGAGCCAAAAGTAGCTCCTGGCAGCTGTTGGTGTCGAGGTACAGGCTCTTTTATGTCCTACCAGGAGCTGAATGGCTCACAGCTCCCCTCAATTTCGAACCCTGGTGGATGTGTTCATTTATTTATTCCTAGATATTTGGTCCTTCACAGACAGATTTGATACATCCTTACCAATGTGGTGGCAAATTGGTCACATGCTGCCAAAGACTAAGGGGGAACTCTGTGCTGGAGTGGTCAACACTACATGACATCCTTGCCAATGTCGTCTGCCTGAATCTTAACTGAATTGTACAGAATCTCCAAATTACCCTGAATTTAAATTCAGGTGATGCTGACTCGCCCTGAAAATAAACAAAGGCTGCTTGTGGTGTTTGTCAACAGACACCAACAATGTAATGGACTTATTATCCGAATTCTCCTTCTCCTCATTCTGACCCAAGTTTAATTCATGCTAGTGGGCAGAATGGAAAATCATGCCATGCCCAGGAGGACAACCTTTTATGGGGTGCAGAATATTTTCATTTAGTCTATGCATGTTGGACAAAGGTGGTCTCTTGTTGCTTACATAACACGACAGAGTAGAGGTCCAGTTGGAGAGGGGGAGACACTTTGGCAGTCCAGCTGGAGGCCAAGTATGAATGAATCCATCAGTCCAGGAACAGCCAGTCTAAGCAAAGCGGGCCAGCCTCAAACCCTGTCCTTGTTGTAGTATATGATTGGAAGCTGAGGCGAGAGTGTAGGGGTCTGGTGGTGGTGTACAATTTGGTGATGAGAAAGAGGGTGCTGGCAGTCTTTCATTGGGGGAGAGCTCGGTTGGCAGTGGAGAGCAGCTGCCCCGTACCTTGCCCCTGTGACACAATTCCATCATTCTTACAAGGAAGCTCTCCTCTGCTTGGTTGGGGCTGTCTCCCGGGCTCTCCCTGTGCGCTCGCTTAGAAACAATGAGGGATGTACGCCTGTCCATGCCACTGCAAGCAGACCCTCCGGTGCCAGACTCCAGGTTTCCACATATTAAACAATCCTGCTCGCCATGACAACCCCATGGCGGGAGTGTGCAAACATCACAAAATGGTGGCATGAATTGAACAATGGTGGCAAACACATGGGCTAATATTGGTGCAGAATCGATGACGGAGTGCTAGACTAAATGGGTAGCATGGGGTCATGGCTGGGTCGAGACACCTGCGCACTGGATTCAGCTGCCTAAATCTTTAGGCAGGGGTGGTGGGGGCTCAGTAATCCCTATGGGTTGGTGTGAGGTTGGCACATGCCTGAGTTCTGGAGGGATGGACATATTCATTCTGTTTCTCAGCTAAAACTTGAAGCAATTGGTTGTACGGTACTAGGCCCAAACTTTGACAATGAAAAGCCTCAAGAGTATTCGCCTGTATGGTGCCCTCGCCACTCACTTTCTTTTGTTTTTCCCCCTAACAGGCCGTAAGAAAGATGTACAGTACCAACCGGCCTCCTCGAGTTTTGAGTCCTCGGACCCTAAGCCTGGCCCGCCCCCAGAAATGGCAGTCCAGCGCTGCAGTGGTGGATCCTGAGGGTAAAGCTCATGCGCCGGATAGCCACCACTCCCTGCTATCCCAAGTGACAGCATAGACGCAGACAACTGTTCCAAATGGCAAGCACCCACAAGGAGAGTTGGAATACAAGAACGCCCGGCAGCCATTTTGAACTGAGTCTACTTTGCCTTTCTGAGCCACCCCTCCATGCCAACAACAAACCTTTAATGACAGTTGCTAACCTATCAATCCAGTATGCAATATTAATACAAAATCATGTGTTAGTTTTAATTTATACTGCAGCATGTTCAAAGTACCATGTTAAGAAGTGTCATTGAGATTTCCCCAAGGGGTGAGCTTTTGTCATAAGTTTAAAATGGCCACCATGATTACCTGCACTAGTGACGAGCATTGTCATTCTGGTCCTATTTCTGTGTCTTTTGGGCTGCTGGGCTGTGCAATGGCCGCCGAGCGCATGGTATGAGTAGAAACGAGGCCACTCTGCTTCCAGAAACCTCTTCAGTTCTAGTGGCAAGAGAATGAAGGCCTGCTCAGAACTCCCGTCCGGCGGGGAATGAGTGGGTTGGAGATGCGTTACAGCACCCTGCTGTTGAGGACTGAAGATTACATGCTGTATCTGGAGGAATAAAAGTCTGTGGAAACAGTAGAGCATTGTGTTTGGGTATTATTTCAGTGTCCATTGGCGAACTCGAGCAAGGCATGTCTTGGAGTTTGCTGCATTGGTTCCATTATAAGGGCAAAGTGGCAATTGTTGATCACCTTCTAAGCTAACAGTCAGACCACCCGACAACCACCAACTGAACCAGACCCCAGCGTTAAACACCTTTCCCAAATCCAGGAAATGTTACTGATAAAGTTCTGCTCGCAACCCTCTGCTAGGCCTCACTTTCCATAGGCATAGTACTGAACTCCTGCCTGCACTCCCACCTCCTTAAACCAATGGGGTCTGTGTCCAGTGAGAGGTAGGCCTTTTTCCCATCCTTCTCTAGGCCTGAGTGGATGAAATTCCCAAACATTCCATCTCCCATCTTGGGTGTCGCTTGTTCTTGCTTCTGAGCCAAGATGCCTCAGATGTGTCTGCTCACCTCCTTCCTCTGTTCTCGAGATCTACTCCAGTTGGCGCAATGCATGGGATGCTAGTGGACAGTCTGCAATCATGTAACGCCTCCCCCACATGTACCCGCTTTAACCGTCCCTTGTAATGTTGCCACACCTCGTAGCCACATGTGTTCTCCTAGGCAACAGACACACAAGCTTTTCTGCCACATTTCGGGGGTGGAGGGGTATGGTCACCTGTCGGCATTCTCAACCGGGAACTACAGCCATCCTGTTTGCTCACACCCAGAACCTGCAGGCCAGACCGCTGACACCCTACAGATTACTCAAAACTGTGGGTATTTTACCATAAGCCTGATCCATGCTCGCCAGTCCCTCATTCTCCACGAGCAGAGAATCCAGCGATTGCACCCGTTTGCTAATCTAAGGAGTTGTGTCAGAGGATATCTCCCTGTTGGAGCCATCCACATCCATTTTGCACAAAGGAGGCAGTGTTTGCAAGTTAGTGCTCTCGATCTGGGACACTTGGCCCGTGAGATGACCCACCTTCGATTTTCTGTGGGTAGAGCTGGCTCTAAATCTTTACCCATCAGTGGAGCTTTTCAAGAGTCAACACAGGTGGCACAGCCTCCGATCTTTTCTACATCGAAGAATCAGGTTTACGATATGAGAATCTGAGGCGTTGCTAAGGGGCGGCTATAGCCCCTGGTCTTTTGGTTGTAGCCCTGGATAGAAGCTCGGGGACTACAACCAAAAGGATATAGCTAGCCCCAAATCTAGCCAGTCCCAACATTATGCTTGGCCCCTGATCTTTTCCAGACCTAGCAACACCCCTAATGAGAATGCAAGCCTTGCCTGGATGACATCAGTCCGAAATGCATTGGTGCTGTTGAGTCTCGTCATGGGTGTAATTATAGGGGGGACAGGGGTTTTTGTTCCCCCCCCCCCCCATCCCCCAACCAACTTCTGTGGCATTCTTTTTTTTGTCCCCATCTTTTGGAGGGAGGGCAAGGGGGCCGCAATCATCAATTATGTAGTTGGACAGCGAAAGCCCAGCTGGGGTGTCCAGCAAGGCTTGTGCTGTCTCACTATATAATGCTGAGATGTCTGGCAGCCGTGCTGCAACACATTCTGGGCCGGCATGCCCTGCGTGGCTCAGTCCGTCACCCTGGCTGGCCTGACTCAAAGTCAGCAGCCAGGGTGCTGAACTTGGTGTTGCAAGGCCTGTCCGCCTGTCTTGCCACGCTAGCGGCAACACTTCCAGGGGCCACGCTCAGAGAATCACTTTCCGGCTTTGTGTTCGTGCGACAGACAGGAACTAGGACGCTCATTCAGCTTGCTGGTTTCTGTCTGGGGTTGCGTGAGTGCTAAGAGGTTAGGTTGGTGTAACATGAGACGTGGCCTGGGTGACATTTGAGGTACTTATGTTTGTTGGGGGGGGCTGGGCTGCGGGTTGACCCTAGTCAGGGTGCATGTCACATTTGGACAATGTGAGCAGAGCTCACAGTACACATTAAGGCCCCAGGTATGAATACACACTAACAATAACAAATGGTGCATTCTCTGTGGCAAGCCACAGCTCTGCAACACCTCTAAAATTAGTCTTGCCAGTTTTCAGACGCTACTAAAGCACCACCATCCTAATTTCAAAATGAAGTTGGCGGAAGGTGTGCCCTCCCCAAGTAGAGTGGAAGGAGTCAAGCTGAGAACCTGTGACCCAAAACTGTCGTAATCTGCAAATTCTGTGAAATGAATTTGAGTGATATGTGCCTTACAAACATGGTGAACTTTTGTTAAGCAGTTTTTGCTCTAGGTGCGCAGAAGGAACCGTATGGGACTTTGTGTTAAAAGCAAATTTTCAGGAGCCTTGTATAAATTTTCCCCCTGTCTCCAAAAATAATTTTCACCCAACTGGCAGAAAGTATTTCTAGTTTTGCTGACACTTTCAGGACGGTTTGGTGCAAATTAGTAAATGGGTGTCCCATCCCCTCCCTTTCTGCACCCCTCTCCCTCACCTTTTTTGTTTTTCTCTGGCTCTACCAGAAATGTCGTCAGGCATAGTACGGTAGTCGCCTGTCTGTTTCCATTTCCTTCCCACTCTTTCCCCCCCCCCCCTCATCTATGTCTTAGCTCTTGCACTATCTGAAATGTTGTCAGGCTGAGTAAGATAGTTAATTTTCACATCCTTACTGTTCATGGCCTGTAAGAATGTAATTTATTGCCCCTCCCTTGCCTTGAAGCGCTTTGAAACACATTGTGTATAGGCGCTATATAAATAAACTATCATATCATGGTTCAATTTACAGGTCACCTAAAACTGCTACACTCCCCAAACTAAGCAGGGGAGTATCCAGCATTGCAAGAGTGGGGGGGGGGGGGGGTCAACAAAATGCAGTGTGGAATTCCACATGGTCTCATTGGCAACCCCAAACCGCCCACCCTTGCCCCAACTCTTTTGGTAACATTAGTGGGAGATGGCATTTTAACACCCAGCAAAAAAAAACTGCAGGATCATTCCAGATGCAGGAACCTCACTTATTAGAGCTCTGTCCAAGCCCTCTGAGGAAAAATGCATGCAAACCTCCTAATTTAATGCATTGCACCAACAGAAGTGACTTCATAGAAAAGGACATTGCAAGGCGCATCATCAGTCTTTGATACCCGGAGGCCCCATGGAGCGACTTTAGAATAGATTGCCATAAATAAACCAAGTGACAAATACCATTGGTGCAAAATACCTAAATTGTTATGTTAGTCACTTTATGGTCATTGGGCTTTTCCATTATACATTAACATAAGCTTTGAAGTGAATCAGTCACTTGCAGAGCTGCAGATAAAGCACAAGGTGATTACAGGATTTGCTCAGGATCACACACTTGGTTAAATGGTGAAACTGGGATGTGGACAATTTTAAGCGACTGCGCACATCTTTCCAGGTTTAGTTGATATAGATATTAAGGTTTTGCCTTACATTTCATGTGTTTTTAAATAATTATTTATAGCAATGCCTTGGAAGCAAACCACATTACATAATAAACTAGCCTTTCATAGTAAACTAACCACACACTATATGCATTGACATAGAAATATGTTGAGCAATGGGAGTATGGTTTTAGTTTTATTCTCCCCATTCTGCATGCAAAGTCACAATAGATTAATGTGAGCCAACAAATTCCCCTTGGGTTTTAAAGCCATAGTCATTATTTCATAAAGCATGCAACATTATGCACCCTTCTCACTTCTGATCTCTCCCTCTCATTCACATTTCTAAAGGGACAAAACTCCCTGCTAATAGTACCCCTGCCCCCCTCCCATCAGTGCCTAATGGCTCACATTGTAATGCTCTGATACAGAGCAACGTGAGGACTCCTTGCTGCCCGAAGCTCCTTGGGACATTGTCCTGGCAGCGGGTCCCCTCTACCATTCGGAACGGGTAAGGTGTGCTGCTGCCAGGACAATGAGCGTGCTGAGCAGGAATTGCTCAGCATGCACATTGTCCTGCCAGCGGGACACCTTTGCCCGTGGGTTTCCTCTTTGATGTGATGAATGGGAGAGGTGTCCCAATGACAAATGTCCTGTTCTGGCTCTAAAGCGCCATGGGGGCAGCATTTTCTCTCCCCCCCCCCCGCTACTCCCACCACCACTCCCGGCGCGTTACACCACTTGCAGCCATTTGAACACATGAAAAGATGCCTTCATTTTAATCAGTCAGAATCTTGTAGAAAAAATATATCGGCATGTTCACATGAGGTGCTGTGCAGAACCCAAGTTTAAACATTTATACCAAGTATACTTGGTCAACAACTGCATTAACCGATGGCTTCTGCCATCTGCCATTGAATGAAAGGAAAAATCAAGGGAATTGCTGACATTTTGGCCATGGCTTTATAGTTCAGCTAGGTCAACTAAGCCCAACATTTCAGGGATCAAAGAGTGAGAGTCTGGTCTGCTCCATGGACGTTATACCATTGTTGCCATGTGTTATTGTATATGTACATTTAAAGGTTGTGTGCACACAGTGTATGTCAATGGAAGTGCTGAGTGCATTTCTGTGAGTGAGTGTAAATGTGTGACTTTTGTGTCGGAATGCATGATAAATAATGCATTGTTTGTTCCACTGTAATTAAGTTTGTGAATGTTATGTTTCACTGGGTGCATTGCAGGCTGGCTGAAGATGTGTGGGGGCCCAATTGATAGGCCACTAGTCTTATGAAAGTTATAAGAGAGCGTTGGCAATGACTCTTGTGGTGTAGTAGTCTAGTATTATCCCTCAGGGATTTAGGTTGTTTGACTGAGGTACAATATCACAGGGAAATTGACTGTAGTCCTTTTCGCTGCAAATATTTTTTTTACCTTGGTACAAAAAAAACAAGCCCATGCCCCCCACCCACACCCCTCTCCCAAACCGCCAGTACACCCCCAAACCCCACTACTTACCTTTTCTCCATCCGCCGTCTTTTCTGTATCCTGTAGTATCAGATCCATCCATCTAACGTGGGTCAGATCTGATGCTGCAGGGTCCCTTTTTCAACTTTTTATATTTATTTTTGTTCGGTCCCCTGCCACCAATACTGGGGAAGCGGGGGACACCCCTGCAACTGCCAAAGCCAAAAATACCGAACATGGGGGACACCCCCCACAACCCCAGCTCTTCATGTTAAGTATCTTCGGCTTCGAACTAATGGTGACTGAATTCAGTCAAAATCTACGATCGACCAATTTTTTTCAAACAAATAGCCCAAAACATAAGAGCCACCATCTGTCCTCCCTCCACCGCACCCCTGACCCCCAACATTTTCAGCAAAGTTACTCCACTGAGTCTTGTTCCTAATCTCCTGTATTTGCAGTAAATAACAATCATTATTTGGACTGTATTACATGTCTCTCTTTATGCATATTAATGATTTTCTTGAATCGAGTTTGGTCTTAGCACTATTTGGCGAGCTTCAAGGAAGTTTCCCTTGGTCGTGTGTGGTTCCACAAATGTAGCAATATGCTTTTTCCTTGAACATTTGCTGTTCCGGAACTTTTTAAATCTGCATAATACACCCGCTAGCTGTAAAACGTTTTGATTCTGTAGTTGCAAGTTTACAACGGCAGAAAGACTGTTCTAGAAGTAATCTTGGAACCTCCCAAAGAAATAGCTGCAGGATCATAATTCAGATGCACTGCCTACTGCTGTTACAATTGGTTATTTATAATGCACGTGATCCCGAAGAAGTTTATAAGCGCGGACCCGGGATTAATTCCTGTATTGCTCTGTCTTGCTTCCAAGATGAGCGCGTTGCCACTGAGCTATACTATTGGCTCATATTTGTTATTTACAGATCAATCTATAAATTGATCAGAACGTGGGAGAGCCTAGCAAGACAGATGGTAGGAGAAATAGAAAGCAGAAGCAACTGCCAGGCCAGAAGGAGCTGTATCAGGATTCAGGTCAGTAAGAGATGGGAGCGTAGTAACTGTGGCAAGTCGGTATATGTCACTTCTCCCTGAGGGGGAGCCCTTCACCTCTGGGGATAAGGACGACTTTCTAGGCTACAGCCCTTCCATGAACAGCACACTCTGGCCCCTCTTTCTTCTGCGAACCTCTTTGTAGACCATAGATCCAGATCCATCTTTTATTGCCAGGCATAAGACCTTAGTATTCTGGAAACTACTGAGACAAAGAAGAGCTACAGGAACCAAAGTACTGGGATGAGTTGGGCCCCAGAGTTATAATAAACATGGGTCCTGTGAAACAGATGAAGGACTTAAACAATGGGCCCAGACCAGGCTGTCAACATTGTATAAAGAGCAACGAAGGACTTGGGTTTGGTTGAGCCTGCCCTGGAGTAGCAGCAACATGGAAACTGTAGACGGTGGGCGCTGTTGTGTGCCAAAGACCAGTGAGCAAAGTACGCTGGCAGGAAGCAGAAGGCAGTTCTCCAGGACACAAAGGCTATGGGTCTAGCAACACAGGTGAGGCAGTGATGCTCAACTGGTGAGAAGAGGGACTGCCCGGTTTCATCCTGATACTGCATGAACCAAACCATGCAGAGCAGACAACTGCTGAAGCAGACGACCAAAGGAAGCAAGTGGAAGACCAGCTCCAGTCCAGGGCCGCAATGGACACAGGGAGTGAATGAGGGTCTCTGGAGCATTGCGGAAGGGTCGCTGGGCTGAGAGGAAGGGTCTGGAACCCAGAGAAACCGAGAAGAGGGTTAAGAGGAAATCTTACTCAGTTGGGTGGTCCATGTGAGAAACCTGAAGGTGTCTTGCCCACTAGTCCCCAGAGATCTGTCATCCAGGTGGCCAGGAAACTGCCATCGCTATTGGATCCATTTCCTGAGGTGCACCAGTGGGGGAGGATCGCCTGGATTGGCAGGTGGGGGGTGGGGGGGTAGGTCTTTGCAGAGTGGAAGTGGGACACTGAAGGGTGAGATGTGGTACCCCTTCCCATTAACATCTGTCCTTTCCATCCTGATATTTACAAGCTCGACCCCCCCCCCCCCCTTCCGACACTGAAAGACTAACACCAGAGCCGTTGACCTGACCTGTTCAAATAGAAGTGTCGGGCAGAGTCAGGCAATTGACAGTAACCACACACCTATTTTACCTTCCCCCACAGGGATAAAAGGCAGAGCACGAGAGCACACTATGAGCAAGGCCACCCACACGGTTACCAGACATTTGGTCGAAAAAAATTGGTCGACCAATTTGGTCGAAAATCAAATGGTCAATTTTTTTTTTTTTTCACTTTTTTTTTTGGGGGGGGGGGTCCCCCCAACCCCCCCTTTTTTTTTTTTCTTTTTCTAAAAACCTATTTTTGTAAAAAACGAAAACCCGAAAAATAAATATATAATTAAAAAAAAAAATTCGACCAAATGTCATTCGACCAGTTTTAGGTCGACCAAATCTCTGGACACCCACCCACACGAGGCATCAGCTATTGCGAACCTGCAGCTCGAACTGAGATGACAGTTGACGAGACCTGAAAGAACGATAAGGAAAAGTGCCCATGCCCTTTTCAACCCAGACCCGCAAAGCCTCTGTGGAAGGAATCAGAAGACTGGTATTAACAGCCGGTGTGTGGCGCAGCAGATGTCAACTGTGCATGGGGGGGGCTGGGGAGGGGCTGGGGGGTGGGGGGGGGGGGGGGGGGGGGGGGGGGGGCTCTCCCGCAATGATAGCCCAAGCAGGGATGCATGCAGGCTATCGTGTTACCGTCCTTCACTCCAGCTAGGGGGAGGGAAACCCCCGCTTTCTGATGAGATTGCGTTCTAATGGCTTTGTGAACCTGACGGAGGGATGCCAAGAGTGAATCCCGTACTGTGATATCTGGCAAGTGTGAACCCGGCCGAGGGATATCCACAGTGAATGATTGTTGAACTTGTGATTGAAAGGCTGTAGGGAACCCGGTGGAGGGTGGCCGACTGAGCGAAGGATTGAAACCCGACAGAGGGGGATCTTAAGGTGAGGGATAATCGTCCAACGTGAAAGTTGTTGAAGGAACTTTTAGTTTCTCTTGGCACTTAAGGTCCTATGAGGCAAGAGACTTTGTGTAAAAGTGATTTGGCCACAGAATGCCCCGATATCTGGAACTGAACTGTAACCTTGTGCTAGCGAGGTACAGGAGTGTGCTGTGCTCAAAGTCCTGCCTTCTCCTGTGCTTAAAACGTGGGGGAGAGAGACTCCAGCCATACCATCCTGACTTATCATTTTGTGAACACTTCTTTCTTTTCTGGTGAAAACGACCCCACACTATTTTGTAACTTAGCAGTAAGGATTGGCAATCATATTTTCTTAGTATAGTCCCTTTTTTATTTGACAAGATGCCACAAGGACTACCTTATTTATTTGATGGTTGTAGCTTGCTCTCATGTTAAATTAGGCATTTTTTTTACCCTTTTATACAGTTTCACCCTCTTAACTGTGATCACTTGTGTCTGTCTTTACTGTTGCCACCATGAGTTCCTGAACATCAAGCAATACCACTGACCACCAGGGAAGGGTCAGAAGGACCCGAAGAAGCCACCATACGAGACACCTTCCTCGTGGCAGTCCTTGGCAGGAGATTGCACCGAGGGAGGCAGCTGAAAGAAGAGAATCGAGGGTTGTGGACCCAATGCAAAGTAATCTGCATGGTGATGAGTCCTCTTCCTCGTGGCAGTACTGGGCATAGGAGTGAACCTGGTAGCTCAAGTACGAGGAGAAGAAAAATGGCAAAGAGAAAGTCCAGGGGAAGGTAGTTGTTCCCCTTGGACTTGGTGGTCATGCCAAGTCATACCACAAGAAGGGTGTCAATCTCCTGGTACTCGCCAACCAGGAACATTTGGTAAACCAAGGCAGGGGAACGGAGGCATTCCCCCTGGTTATTTGTATGCACTGTAACGCTACGAAGGCCTTCCAGCCAGGGGAAGGGTGCCATTTCCCCCCCTGGTTTGTGGCTGCAAGAGGAGACATTCCTGTTTAATTTGTGACTTTTTTAATCCAACACCAGGAGAAGGGAGTCCCTGGGGACCGGAAGTTTGAGTTGAGACCTTAGTTTGAAGTGCAAGGGACAGATGTAGGATTTGACACACCACAGTGGACTCTTTTATTTATGAACATTCTCAACCCATTAGTATTTTAGTTTGTCCTTTGTTATAGTGCCTTTCACCATAATTATGATCCCAAAACTCTTTTGATTGAATGCCCTCAGATGGACCGGAGTCTGACAATTTGGGAGGTGCCATTATGTGTGTATTTCAGCCATTAATGGAGGTGGCCAAGACCCTACTAGTAACCCATGTCTAAATGGGAGTGTGTATGGTTGCGGCACAGGTATACTATGGGCACAGTGGAGGTATACTATGGACTAAAAGGGATTGTGTTTATGGAGATGGTTATGTGGGAAGCTATAGGTCAGTTTTTATTAAAAGTAGCTTCATTCTTATGGCAGAGGTGATGTGTTAAGGCTTGTCCTGCTCCGCACGATACCAGTAATGGTAACGATGTGCAATAGTGTTTGTTATATGTGAGTGGAAGTGAGCCTGTGCCCTGCGCTTAGGTGTGTGTGTGTGTGGACAAAGGAGTTAGCAATGTCTACTTCCTGGGTTCCATCTTATTAGATGGCGCAGTGCTACGGTTCACAGGCGATATAAGTGTTAGGTGAATGCATAATACCGTACACAACTAGGCTAAATGCAGGATATGGCTGGCTGACACAAATGGGCTAAAAGCAAGGTAAGGCTACCTTACACAACTAGGCTAAATGCAGGATATGGCTGGCTGACACAAATGGGCTTTTTTTAGTTGAAGGATGTGTGGGGTGGTTCAGTCTTGTAAGTTTATCTGGCGAATGAGCACGTTTTCCCCTTGTGCCTTTGGTCTGGGAAGTTGCATGTCAATTCCCACCCGGTAATTCACCCCTCTGGTGAATTCCCTCTGGCTAGGGCTTGGGGCTAAAGGCAAAGGATGCTGCTGCCAGCTACAAAACACTGCTGTCATTGGGCTGGTGCAGGGAGAATCTCCTGGCCCATCACAACATGCCCTGACTAGTAGACGGGTGCTTGCCACAGCAGTCAAAGGCATCCCTCTGCCCCTTTAAGGACCATTCCTAGCTTGGATATTCCCCCAACTCCATGAGCTCCTGCAGGGCAATGATAGTTATTTCGACCAGGCGGGAAGGCTGCATCATGAATTCTGACTTACAAAAAAAGAATGAGCGGAGAGCAAGGATTTGATGGTGAATAGAAGCCCCAATTACTCTAATCAAATGGCACATGCATGCAGTCCTACACGGAAACGACTTCAGTATGATGAGCCACGTAGGCAGTCGAGTCATACCATGTGGGACGGTGCCGGGTGGAGTTCTACCATGGCAACCTTGCTCCATGCATTGGCAGAATGGAAATCCAAAATGGTCGCTGTCCCACATCTAGGCTTTGCAAGCCCCCCCCCCCCGGTCCCGTGCAAGAGAAGTCGGGGCTTCGGGCAGAAGACAACCTGGCAACTATTCCAGCTTAACCAATGCAGCATTGAATCAAATCCAATCCAATCCAAACAAACGCCAGTGGATGGTAAATTGAGGAGGGACAGGGAGTGGGGCATTGGCCCTACATAAACTTTGGGTTTTCCTATAGTTGTGTGGGTGTTTGGCAGGAGAGAAGCGATACTGGAGATTGCTGGAGGAGGAAGGAGACTGGAGGGGAAAGGGTAGAGGGAAGGGGGTACAAGCAGGTTTGAAAGTAAAAAGTAGGCGGAGAGGAGTGAGAAGGCGAAAAGATCAGGAGTAAGGAGGTATCGGAAGAAAAGAGGTGAAGCGGCATAGGGAAGGCGTTTGGGGACAAATACAAATGGTTGGAATGGAAACGCAGGAGATAATTTGTGGAGAAACTAGGAGAGCGGAGAGGAACAGGAAGGGAGGTGCAAGCACTTTACAAGTCTGACCTAAGGAAATCGGGGCAACGTGAGGTACAAGCAGGTGGCGGATCAGGAAGGGCAGTAATAGTGAGGAGAGGACAATGGGATATGTCTCACTTAGCACAAGACTATTCCGACATGCCGAGGAGGTAGATGACAGCAGGGTGTTGGGGTTCAGTACCCTGTGACAAGAAGGGATAGATTGTCACCAGGTAAGCCCACAGCCCAACATAAGTTGCCAACCGCCTGGTGGAAGCTCTTGGGCAGAGAGAGAGAAAATATGAATGAATCGCTTTTGGCTGGGGGTGGATAACCTGGATGAATGATCTTTGGGGAGAGTGTGGAAGTGGGACACCGGAGGGTGAGACGTGGTAGCCTCTTCCCAGTAAAACCTTTTCCTGAATTCAACCCCCCTGCCCCCTTTCCTAAACAAGTGCTGTATACCTGACATGTCACAACACCATGGATGGACAAGGTCAGGCAATTATGGATTATTACATGCACCTGACTTCGATCACACTTCCCCACACGGATTAAAGGCATAGCCTGAAAGCACACTCCGAGCGAGGCAAACCACATGAGGAAATGGCAATTTCATACAAGGAGAAAGATGGCAAAACAAGGGAGTTGTAAGGAGGGAAGTGCCTGTGTCCTCTAAAGACTGTTTCTTACTTTCCAAGGCTCATGAAAGTAACTGAAGACCAGGAGCTGAGGCTGATGAAACCTGCACATTGTGGCTGAGGTACACTGGGCTCTCCTGTGTCGATAACCAAAGCAGGGAGGAGCAATTGCTGCTGTGGTACTGTCTTTGGCTCCAACAAAAAAGCAGCCTCAGAAAAAGCAGCACAGCCGATGAGCCAGAGACTGATACCAGACCAGCTTGTGTTTTGAACCAAGAAGCAACATTGTACAAAGAGAACAGTGCGTGAGACGAGATATGAATGACAACCAAGAGGAGTAATTGAATGTTATAATTGAACTTTGGAAGTTAAGAAAAGATACTTACACAGTGGTCTGGTGACACATGGGTGCTCATTTGACAGTCTGTTAGGTATCCAACTGATGCTGAGTGTAAAAAAAAAAAAAAGAAATATTAAGATCAAAGTCGTCTTGCTAAATCCTGTGCACATTCGAAAGTCTTTGATAGTTTAAGGTACAGCACAATTGGTCCGAACCTGGCTGAGGGAGACTAATTGACTAACAGAAGGGGATCTGAGCCCGGATAAGGGTGGTCTGGGGGTGAACTGTTAGCCACCTGGGGAAGAATGATCTGAACTTTTGTTTTGGAAGGATCTGAGCTCGACTGAGGGGGATCTAACACTGAACTTTGGTTTTGGAAGGGATTTGAGCTTGGCTGAGGGTGATCCAGGTGAACACCCAAACTGAATACTGAAAAAGGAAAATATCAGTACTGTTGTTGGTTTTTGTGTACTGGACCCTCTGAGTTAAGAGACTTGCAAGAAGTAAAGAGACTTTAACACAGACGGTCTTGAACTGTAGAAAGTTGAACTGTATCCTCGTGCCGCATTAGCCAGAGTGTGCTTTGCTCAAGTGAACTGCTTGTCCCGTGCTGAAAACGTTGGGAAGGGAGGCCAATGGCCCAAACATCCTGACTTATTATTTTGCGAACACTTTGTAGGTTTAGATGAGTATTTATCTCCCCCTTGTGAAGGTTTAATAAACACCCTTGAACTGTGGTCACTTGTGTCTTACTGTTGATACCATGCCTTCCTTACATGGGACACTCAAATGCTGTGATGGAGTTATCCTGCCTGAGCTTGATGGTGGGTCTGTCAAGGTTATGTGGTGCTATCGGTCAATGCTAGGTGAGGGCTCTTGTTAGAAGGCGTGGCCTAAATTCATGTCATGACCACTGTCGGGGGCCACAAGCTGTGCCACAAGCAAGCCTCCACATCTACTCCAAGGGCCTCAAGACTTCTGCAAAAAGGCTTTTGGAGCCAGTCCTGGCAAATCTGGCACCAGGCTCATGTACTGGAAGGAGATACTTACCAGGCTTAATTTCAATTGACGACATGGGTCTTTAAATCCAACATGGAAGCACCCACACAACCTAGTTCTCAAGAACAAAGCAATGCGGTCTAGTGTTCTGGGTGTGGCAGGTCTGGAACTACTTTCCCTGGTACTACTTTACCTGGGCTATATAAACCACACTCTGACTGCAGAACACGCTTCGTGTTATTCTGCAACTAGCAGCGTGACGCTCACCATGTCCATCTCCTGGTCTTCATCTTCCTGTAGTCCTGCAAGAACAAGATTATTCTGTTTTACTTTAGAATACACCATCTAGCACTCAGCATCTCATCCGGGTTGCAATCTGTGGAACTGAAGAGAAGAAGAAACCTCACTCACCTGTGAGTACTAGCTTAAAGACTTCCGGCAAACCGCTATCACAGCTGCTGTTCGAACATTGCGACCTGCAATAACGAGATAAGGAAAAAACAGTATTCGAGCACGCGTGCTTCCAAAACCGCGAATTCCATCACTCACCTGAATTCCATCACGCCATGCCGCGCTTCCATCCGGAGCACCACAGCAACATCCTGCAAAGGAAAAGGAGACCTATTCGGGTTTGCTTTCAATATACAACAACTGCACTGCGCTTTACTTACCTTAATGGATCCCAGGGACCAGTTTTTCATCACGCTCTCATCCACTCGCAGCACCACAGCGGCCTGTAAGGAGAAGAAGAAAGCACAGGTTAGCTTTAAAAGACAATAAGGGCACAGCGCTCCGTGTTTTCTCGTACCTAAAACGTGCCTCTCCATCCGGCATGCCAGCATCAAAGCCTTCACACCTGAAAATAAGGTGATAAAGACATTAACGGAATCCCACCACAAACGGAACAAAGACTTATAATTAACAAGCCTACCTGCCTATCAGCAGATTCAGGGTCACAGCAGGCCTGGGCCCAAGAAAGGCGCACTGCACCAGTGAAGCAACTCTGGCAGCTCGCCAACAAATGTCAAGCGCTCCTGCACAAGAAACGAAGGACGGATAGCTCACCCTACAAATAACTAAGGTGAGAAAGAACCAGTGGGAAGGGGACCGGTCAGAGGGAGCTGGGAGATTGACCCATTAGAGACAGTTATCACAAACCCTCCCTTCTTTAATTGCAGATTCATTATTCGGCACTGGGAAACTACGCATCCAGGGTTCCAGATATCAGCGCCTTCCAGACGCCCCCGGGGATATCAGGTGAGTGTAACAGTTCACCTGTACTTCTAATCCCATTTAAAGCACTGCCTGGGATAGTATGCCTTTAAGGGAAGGAAGGGCCCAAAGTCTGTCTCTAAGAGTCTAATGTTTGCTGGGTTTCCCCTCATGTCAGGATCAACCTGTCATTTGTAACACACCGGCAGGCAATGGGAGGCTGGGAAATGTCACAGGAAACGCCATGACTCAAATACAGTGCATACTCGAAAGATATTGCTTTCGTGTTTTGTTCCTGATCTAATTAGAAAGTGCTGACACAGCACGCATACGCATCACCTCAGTCATGGAACGCCCTCTTGTTCGTACGTAGTCTAACTCCATGATTCAGCATCCTGCTTTAAAGACTGGAATGCAGGACAGTGGAAATGGGTGGCGGGGCTAGAGGAGCGTCGAGAAGACTGCAAGGAAATAGTTCTTGACAACTCTGATTTCTTACGACTACCACCCAACTGAAGCCAGTTCTGCAGGGGAGCTTCCCATGGGAGAGTCCATAACTCTACAATAACCTTTGGCAATCCAGATGTTTGACTACAATTCCCATGATACCTTATCATTGACTATGATGGCTAAGAAATATGTGAGGGGCAATCTTAAACATCTGGAGAGCCAAAGGTTGCCCAACTCCGCCTTCTATAACTCTTGAGTTAGGGGGCAAGTGCTGGTGGGGGCTTGTATGCAAAATTATTACAGTCCAGTGTAGTATGTGCATCAAATATGCATGTGACATTCCACGCAGTACTGCCCCAAATACAAAGACACCAAACCATTGAGAATTCATTGAAAATCGGGCACGCTTCTGATTTACCATGACTACCTATTTTGAGAGAAGTTAGACTAACCAGGTTAAAAAAAGAAATGCTCCCATTTATCATTTAGCAATTCATTAGTACGTGTGCTGACATATATGTGCAACAGCCCCTCCCTTTAAATGCATGCCAATGATTGTAACATAGCTCAGTGTGTTAAGGACCTTCTGCACATATGTCACATATCCTTCCAAGGTCAGTTCAATTTGTGAATACAATTAAAGGTATGCAAATAAAAGCTGAAACATGTGCAGGCATGGTTTACTTTATAGACTATAAGGTGCACTGTACAGCAAAAAGTGGGTTTTGGGGGTTAGTAGGCGAGCAAGTGCCAGGGGGATGACAGGGGAAGACCATCTAAGTGTGGTGGGTGGATGGGCACGTCCCACCAGACTGGTCAGGGATGGGACCTGGGAACGAAGTGCTAGTAGGGTCTGGTGCTCTGTATGACTCATGAGTGAGCTAGGCTGCTAGTCAAAGTCGCAGGAGGAGCAATTAGATTAGCAAAGGAGGGGGAAGGAGGTGGAGAAGAGAAGGGTCTTGAGAAGCTTCTGAAACTTGAGTTCCGGCTGAAGTATGAGAGGGGCAAGGTGGCAGTTCCAGAGAGAGGCACCTGCCGTAGAGAGATCTACCCGCCCCCCCCCCACTCTGCTTGGAGAAATCTCTGATCTGCGGAGAGTTGAAGCTGGAGGACGGAAGGGCTCTAGTGGCGAGGTATTTAAGGAGAGGGAGTTGGATGTAACAGCATCCCAGGCCCCAGACAACCTTGTGGATGATGCAGGGCTGGAGAGATGCAGACCCCCTGGGCTTGAGGCAAAGGAGAAGTCTCAGTCCTGTTCTGGATTAGTTGAAGGAGGCAAATAGTGGAGAGAGGTAGATTGAGGAAGAGGCTGTTCCAGTAGTCCAGCCTAGAGAGAACTAGAGCTCTGGAGACATTGAGTTTCTGGGGGATGGTCTGGAAGAGTAGAACGGTGGTGGTGGTGGTGGTGGTGGCGGCGGCGGCGGTTGCAAGTGCAAGGTCTGAGATACCAAGGGTGTCATGGAGCATTTAACAGGGTGGCAGGAGAATGAGAACAGAAGGAGAGTTGGAATCAAGGTTTGAGAGCAGGTCTTCACAGGTGTTCAGGAGAGCAGTTTCTGTGCCTCTGGATGCTCTGAGGCATGGTGGTGGTCATGGAGACAGTCAACAGATTCTATGTGGTGGGTTTGGTAGAGGAGAGTGAGGACAGAATTAACTCGGTGTTGGTAGTGAAATGGGGGTGCCAATGCAGTACAAAGGTAATGGGATGGGAAATGAGAGGTGGAGACTGCAGTAGGATTGGTGAGTTCCATACAGATTCTGAAGAGTTCAGTCATATTGTTGGTGGCCCCAAAGATGCAGGCTTGGATATGGGCCCTCAGCCCTCTTCTTGGAGTGGATGGAGAGACGGCATTGCCTTTGGAGCAGGTTGCAGGCCAGATAGTCAGAAGATGTGTGATGTGTTTGAAGCCTGCCACGTTCGTTCAGCAACTCTGCACTTGCTTTTCCGAGAGGCAAGGTCGGAATCATACCAGCTGTTGCATTTGGAGATAGGCTTCCTATGGATCCTCATGACCAGGCGAGCGTGTCTAGGGTGTTGGAGATGGACATGGAGAGGTGAAGGTTAGAAAGGGCTGTCCGTGTGAGAGTCAGTGCCTGGAGTGGGAGGGGGAGTGAAAGTGGCGGCAAGGGCAGCAACTGACACTCCCTTCATTGGTCGAATGACAGAGGAGACTGGCAGTGCGGGCAGAGGCTTGGCCAGGGAGCCCAGGAGCTCCAGATGAGATGAGGAGAGGAGGGAATGGTCAGACCAGGAGAGAGGTGTGGTGAGAGGGTTGGAGATAGGCATGTCAGTTGAGATGAGTTCATCCAAGGTGTGTCCGTCTGAGTTGGTCGGACTGGAGGGAAGAAACGGTGAGGGAAAGAGATTTACAGAGGTCATGGAGAGTAAAGGAGCCGCATCAAGAGGAATCAAGATGAATGTTCAAATCACTGAGCAAGAGAAGCTTGGAGGCTAGAGGTCGCCAATTCAGAGAGGAAGAGGGAGAGTGGGCCTGTAGATGGTGGGCAAAGTAAGCGAGAAGCTAGGAGAGATACCAAGCATGCAGACGAGGGATTCAAAGGAGGAATAGGATTCAGTGGGTATGATGGTAGCGGGGACCCATTCAGGGAAGACCAAGGCCACTCCACCACCAGTCCGGTTGGGCCTGGGTTTGGAGAGAATCTTGTAGCCATCAGGTAGAAGAGTGTCCAGAGAAGTGATGGATCCAGCATTGAACCACGTCTGAGGGTGAGGACATCAAGGTGAAAGTCTTCAAGAAGGCGACAGATGTCCGAGGAGTGTTTACTGGCAGAGCGAGCATTGAGAGTAGCTAAGGGAAGCTGATTGCCCCCTCTGAAGGTTTTCCGAGGAGAGGTACAGGGATGTGGTACACCAGTCATTGTTCCTCCTCCCTCAAGCGCTCTGGTCAGCTCCTGATGTAGGACAGGACAGGTCACATACTACACTTTTTATTTTGGGGTTGGCAAAGCAGTGGTGGGGTATAGAAGAGGGATATTGGGAGCTCCCCCCATAAACATGCCGGGACAGGGCCACAATGAGTGGCCCACATATGAGTTGTACCAGATCTGGTGTACACAACCTCCTCAGCTGTCTGCTCAAATCCTGGAAACCACACCTTCCCCAATGCAGGCTTTATCTTAACAATTCTGTCGTGTACCTGCCGGACTAAAAGCACTCCTTCTTGTGAGCACTACCAGCCGGGATCACAGGCAATCATGCACTGCTCCCTTGATTTCTGGAGGGCAGTGTCAGGTTCCACCGGCCTTGCTGCAGTACAGGTGTGCTCTCCTGTGGGCAGTCACCCTTTGCTTTGGCTTGAGCAAGCTCCTCCGCGGTCACAGCTTTGGCCCCCCTGGAGCGGTAGCTCACTGCACTTTACTGCACGGGGCGCTCTCTGCAGTGCTGCTGGAAGATAAGTCAGCAGGGTTGTCTTGTCCTGGTTGAAAATTGAGTTTGGTCTCCTTCAAATCCTTGTCATTTTTGCATCCATTTCCCAATCCTGGAAGGTGGCCGAGGGGCGTGACTGGTCTGTGCTCCTTGATGGCCTTGAAATGGTGCCCAGAGCTGTACAGATGCAGTGGCCAATGCCACATTATGACGCAATCGTGCCATTTTTGATTTGTTTGTCTGTTTATTCTAAGCGCTCTGCAAGCTTGGGCGACAGTGTCCATTTTGCCCCACATGGACAGACTTGTAGTACAGTTTTAGTGTTGTTCTTTGTGTTGAATGATGCCATTTCTGGCACTAGCAGTGACACATCCCGGGTTGAATTGGAAGGACGTTTGATGTGTGTGGTTTAATCCCACATGAAGGAGCTTTTGTGTCGTCTTGCAGCACTACAAGTTTGGGTACGAAACAATTACAATTCTGAAGAGGCCACATGGGTAAACGTTTCAAGCTCCTTTATTAGAGCCTGCATCATCTGCTATTCCGCTGAGCAAACTCAGCCGCACTCCTTCAATCAAAACAATTCCAGAACCCAGTACATGCTGAGCCCTAGTAAATTCTGAACACACTATATCTTCTGTTGTATCTTGCCTTCAAGTAAAACATGCAGCCAATTCACTGGGGTGATGCTCCTTTGACAGACCGAACAACCCAGCGCCATCCACCATCACCTGTCATTTCACAATCCCCTCTTACACTCATTCTGTCACGTGTCGCACACCCCAACGTTCCACATCTCACGGACTGCGCATTCTCGCACAACATTCACACAGGTGTGGACCGCAGGTAATTAACATAATACACTACACCCCCCCCCCCACCTAACAACAATTTACAATAAAGCTTTCAGGAAAACCATAATGAACAAATCAATAATGATTGTAAATCATTCTTAAACCTACAGATTAAACCTATTTTGAGCCAATTCTTCACCAATTACTTCATGAAATAGTCTTTTGACCACACCAGGGGTATCCTCATTCTTCCTCCAGAGACACCCCTCTCACTGGTTATTATCCTCTTCTTCACTATAACTAGTACAATTCTCTCTGCTCATCCTGTACTCGTCCATCACATCCCTATCAAACAATTCATTACCATTACGCTCTCCTTCCTCCCAATCCTTAACACCCATACTCACTCCTTGCCATTTCCATCTACTCACGCGATCCATATTCCATATGGATCCATCATGAATCCTAACAGCGTTTTTGAAAACCTCTTAAGCTCTTACTGGCTTGGTGTACTTCGACTCTCCCCCTCTCACCACTTGTCCCTTCTTTATCCTGACAAAATCACCAGGTGCCACCCGTACTTGCAACGGATGGGTGGACATCATATACTTCAACTCTCTGCTACACTCAACCCTTGGTTTCCTCCCATTCACTTATACTGGATTTAACACTGCGTTCAGCTCTCTGCCGCTCATCAACTTATACAGAGACTTCCCCAAATCATCTCTTACAGATGTCCTACAACTCGACAACATTTCCTCTATTGTTTTTTTTCAACTGACATATTGTTTCTAATGCCTTGTTCAACAGCTTCTACAACCACCCTATTACACCTTTCCACTAACCCATTGGTTTGTCGATGATAATTAGCGGAGAATCTCCACTCCATACCAACCGACCTGGCATACTTCATCATTTCATTACTCCCAAACTGCACACCATTATCACTAATGATGACTTTAGGATAACCTTCCCTTCTAAAGACATGTTGCATGAACTTGATGACATCATTCGTCCCTAGGTTACACATCATTTTAATCTCAAGCCATCTTGAACAATAATCCACCATAACAATCAAAAATCTATTTTCCAAATTACCATACGGACCTACAATGTCAATTCCAATTTGTTCCCATGGTTGCTCTGGCTTACGCATAACAATTGGTTCTGATTTTTCCACCTTACAACTTTTGTCTGAAATCTGACAAGGCCAACAACTTCTCAAAAACTTTCCCACTTTAAGATCTACACCAGGCCACCAATATATAGACTGAACATTTTGTTTGCTGATTGTGGGTCCGCGGTGCCCCTGATGTGCCCTCTCGATTAACCCTTCCCTAAGACTCTGAGCTGGTCTCAACTTGTCTCCTCTCACCAATAACTCCTCCTCAATGGAATTCTCATCCTTTTCCCAAAACGGAAGACCTCTCTCATCCACCAACCCTTTATTGTACCAACCTCTCACAGCATACTCCATGGCCTTGCACAAAACCTCGTCCTTCTGTATTTCCTGAGTCCATTTTTTTCTAGGAATCGCATCCAAATCTACTACAACAACCTCCCCTTCCTCAACTTGCCCATCCTCCTCCATGTCTAGTGGAAACCTTGAAAGGAAATCGGCAACCAGATTCTTCTTTCCAGACACATACTTAACTTCAAATAAATGGTTATCTTGTAACCTCAAAATCAACCTACCAAGTCTGGGTGTTGCTCTGCACATACCTCGCACTGATAAAACTTCTACCAGGGGTTTATGATCAGTACACACCGTAAACCTATTCCCCCCACACATCCTTCCTGAAATAGTTTATTGCCCAAACACAAGTCAATAATTCCCTCTCAATTACTGAGTATATACTCTCTACTTCAGTCACTGCCCTAGATGCATGGAAGATGATTCTTTCACCCCCATTCTCCAACACTTCGGATAACACTGCTCCCAATCCAACACCACTTGCATCAACGGTGAGTTTGTTTATTTATAATGCGTGCCTCACCCATAGGTATCTGGGCACAATGCAAGAAAATTCAGTTTCATAGTTACACACCATGACAATAAAAAGCAGTGTAGGTTATATAGCATAAGTACACAGAGTAAAGAATGTATAACATATGTACAAGGGGAGGACAGGTGAGCTGGTAAGGAGCATCTTTGGTGATGAACCAGTTCTTCATGTTATTTCTGAAACAAAGGAAGGATTGATTGGTTCTGAGATTGGAGGGGAGAGAGTTCCAAAGTTGGGCAGCCAGGACCCGGAAGCTAGTACCGCCTGCTTTTTGGATGATCGGGTAAGTCGGGCACATTGTTTCAAGGTGAATTTGTCAGAGATATTGAGGGGCTGAATTATTGAGGCATTTATAGGTTAGAGCTGCTGTTTTTAGTTGAATTCTTTCTTTGATGGAGAGCCAGTTGTTGTCCCTTCTTGTGGTGATGTGTTGTCTCAGAGGAATGCTCAAGGCAGTCGTAAGAGCGTTGTTCTGCAGGATCTGCAGTTTCTTAGTGATGCGTTTGTTGGCTCCTAGATATAGTGCATTACAATAGTCGATTTTGGATAAGGCTCTAGCCAGAGTGATGCAACTATTGGAGGAAAGGTTTACATGCTCGAATGAGCTTGCAGGTGTATGCAGTTGCCGAGGCTGTTGCGCTGACCCGTTTGCCCATGTTTAGAGAGGAGTCTAGATAAAAACTCAATGTTACCTCGCTGGCGACTTTAATGATGTTTCCATCAATATTAAACGATCGCTATTGGTCACCTAGTTTGTTGATGGGACTGGCTAGGAGGAGGAGTTCTGTTTTCTCGTCATTCATGCAGAGACCATGGGTGGCCATCCATACCTGAATGATGAGGTAGATTCTGTTTATCAGGGCTAGGTCCTTGGCATAGTCCCCCATTGGTGGGATAAGGATCTGGGTGTCATCAGCATAGTTTGTGTAGGTGACACCCATATGATCCAAGTCATCGAACAATGGTTTGGTAAATGCGTTGTACATGGTTGGTGATACACACGAATTGAAGAGGCATGTCAGCGGAGCCAGCAGCTGAGTGCGGAATGTTTTGTAGTAGCAGTTTCCTAGGCCATCCGGGCCAGGAGCTTTATTTTATTTTTAAATGGTTTTATTGGCATTTGTGATTAATTTGCACATTTTTGTATTGCAGTTCTTCATCAGTTTCAAGTATGCGTGTAATCGCTGTTCATAACAACAAATAACAAACGTCTTCATGAGTTTTCGCCAGGGTGCCTAGTTTCTCGGTAGGAGTGTTCTCTGGTACAGCGGGCCTTGATATCTTTTAATTTGGGGATCTAGGGGTGTGCTACTAGTCAACTGAGGTGTGTAGCCTGTCCATTCTTTGAACCCCGGTCATCCTCTTGTGTTTTTTAACCGTTCACGTGGGTTTATCACCCGAGGGGTGAAACAAGTCCCATATCAAGGCCTTCCAGGTGTCATGTGTTGGGCTGGGTTCTCCTCCTGCTCTGGACAATCCATCTCCGCACACCTTGGACTCTGCTGCCGTCCAGTGTTCCAGTTCACTGTGCCATTTAGCATATTGCGGTCCCTGGTCGTTTTCCATGCCTTTGCGATTGATCTTTTGGCAAGTATACATGCCATGTCCATTAGTTTAACCACCTGCCTGATCTTGCCTATTCTTGGGTACGTTCCCAGTAGACACTCTTTTGGCATCCATTCATAGCGTGTCACCCCCACTGCTCTACAGACCTGTTCTATCTTCGCCCAGAAACGTTGAACCTTCAGGCACCCCCAAAACATGCGCATCATTCCCGCCTCCTCTGACCTGCACCAAGGACATAGTGGGCACACGCTTTTGTTGAAGGTTGCTTTTCTGCTGGGGGGTCATATAGGTCCTACACAGCACATTTAGTTGGATCAGCCTGAATCGGGCGTTTCTGGACACTTCTCGGGGGTACATTAAAACCCTCTCCCATTCCTTTTCTGTTATGCTAGTTCCCAGGTCCCTCACCCACCCAAGTTTCAGTTTTTCACTTTTAGGGTTTGGTCTATCAGACAGCTGACTGTAAATTCTGGACACTGGTTTCCATCCATCTCCCAGGTTATGAAGGAGAGTCTGGATCGGGTCGGCCTCTGGTTCTTCAGGCCATTCTCGCCATGGTTTTCTCGCTATTCCCCTGACCCTCTGGTACCATAGGAACTAACCCTTCCCTTTCACCCATAGATTTGAATTCCCTGAAGACGCTCTCCATATACATGTCTCCCCAGGTGTATATGCCATGCCTCTCCCGTTGTCGTGCAACTACCAGGTCCGCCTTAGTGGTGCAGACATCAGCTGCCATTGGTGTCTCAGGGGAGTAGGGTCGTGCTCGTCCTGCCAGTTTCAGTACCCTGCTCCTCCAGAACTTCCTACCCAGTTTTTTGATCATTGGGACCTTCCCTAGACATTCCAGTGGGATCCACAGTATTTCCTTTACGTGCAAAGGCGCCACCTCTTGTTTTATCAGCTTTGTTTCCGTGTTTGCCTCATCTGCAAGTCTTTTGGCCACAAAGCTAAGCTGCACAGCCAGGTAGTATCTCGCCAAGTCTGGCAGCTGCAGTCCTCCTGCCCTGTATGGTAGCAGCGTAGACGGGGACAGTCTGTGTCTGGTGGTGCCCATAATAATTCCTTTAGCAGTTTTTCCAGTAGTCGGAAAAAGGAAGCTGGGATATAAAAATGAACATTTTGGAAGAGTACCTGAATCTAGGCAGGATTATCACTGTCAGTTGGAGTTTGGACCAAAATTTTATAGACTTCCTTAGCCCCTGCACTGCCTGCACAGTGTTACCCGCATGCAGTCATTCCGGGGTGTGCCAGACATTCACCCCCAGGTACCTGAACGTGGTTAGTTGCCACCCAATCCTTACTTCCGGTAGGTCTTCCACTGTTCTCCTAACTAGACCTGCAAGAGGAAATATGCAGGACTTCACTTTGCTGAAGAAGATCCCTGACACCCGTGCAAAGTTCTCTACGATGTCAAGCATTACCGGTGTATTTAGTTGCGGGTCCCTCAAATATAGTAGTATAATGCATATAATGATACAATGTGATATGTCCCCCCACCCTCCCAGTCTGATTCCCGCATCAAAGAATTGTTTCTTCAGATACACTGCTATTGGCTCCAATCCCAGTACACCAAGCATTGACGATAGTGGGCAGCCCTGCCTGGTGCCCCTTTTAATGTCCAGAGCTGCTGATACCGTTCTTCCCGTTTTCACCCTGGCCACCGGTGTTTCGTATAGTAATTTAATCCACCCAATAAATTGCTCCGCCATCCCAAACGCTCTCAAACGCTATTAGCCATTCCCAGTAGATAGTTAAATGCTTTTATGATGGCTGGCGATACAATTGCATATTGTTCTTGCGATCCGGTTGTCTGCGCCATAATGTGTTGTAGCCGTCTTAAGTTTATGGATGTGTTTCGGCCTGGTATAAAGCCAGTTTGGTCCCTGTGTACTATTGACCCCATGACCTTCGATAAGCGTTTGCCCAGTATTTTGACACCCTAGTTCAGCATTGCCAGTGGTCTATATGAATCGCACTCTGGGTTTATTAGGTTTAAGTATCGGAATAGTGTCTCCCTCATGGTCCCAGGCAGCATTCCCTTGCTATTTGCTTTAAACACCTCATGTAAGATTGGAGTTAGTTCCGAGCTGTTCTCCTTGTAATATTCAGGGGATAGCCCGTCACTCCCCAGGGACTTGCTAGTGGATAGCAATTTGATTCCCTCGCATATGGCTGTTAGTTTCCCTTCTAGCGTTTCACATTGTGCATTGCTCAGCATGGGTTGGCCTATTTCCTCAAGCGTGTCCTGTATATCCCCTGGAGGTACTAGTGCGTCATGACTGTACAATTGGGTATAGAATTCCCTGAAGGTATCATTGATTAATGATTGGGAAGTATGTATCTCACCCGTCTCATCTTTAATTGCAGTAATCAGGCATCTCAGATTTTCCCTCTTGCACAGCCATGAGAGCAGTCTACCAGGCTTGTCGCCCTCCGAGTGGGTTCTAGTGGTTTTAGTGGTGTAATCAAACTTTGATAGTCTTATCCAGGCATTCTGGAAGCTGTATCTAATTGAGGTTAGCTCTAGTTCTGCTGCCTTGTTTCTTTGTGCATTAGCCTCTAGCTATCAAATCTTCTCTTCTCCTGCCTCCAGTTCCTTCCTCAAAGCTCTTCTAATGCCCCCGGCACTAGCAATGACTTCTCTCACCACCACCTTCAATGCCTCCCAGATTGTACTCCAGCTCCCCACACTGCCCACATTATTCTTAACGTACTCTGCCATTCTACCCCTCAGGGTTTCTTTAAAGGCGCAATCCATTAGTGCGTCTGTTGGCATACGCCACATTGGGTGAAACGGGGCCCCAGGCCACCAATACCAATCTAAAACTAGTGGTGAATGGTCTGATATTGATCTGCCTAGGTATTCTGCCGCTTCTACTTGGGGGAGTTGAGATTTATCCATCAGTAGGTAGTCCATTCTGGTATACAACCCGTGGGGCGATGAGAAGTAGGAGAATTCTCTGTTCTCTGAATGCAGCTCACGCCACACATCAGCCAGGTCTAGTTGTTCTATCACCCTGTCCAGGGCCGATTCGGTTGTCCCGCCCCCCGCTATTTGTGGGCTGGACCTGTCCAGAGTGAGGTCTCGAACACAGTTGAAGCTCCCCCTTACCCCCCAGATGAAGAAACAGTTGCGTTAAGGACTCAGTTTCCCGGTCAGCATTTTTAGGTACATCTGGGTTCCATGATTTGGGAGGTAAGTATTAACTATGCAAATCTCTAGTTGTTCAATGTTACCTCTAAGTATCAAATACCTCCCCCTCAGCGTCCGCCTCGCATGATAATAGGCGGAATGGTACCTTTTCGTCTATCCATGTATATACACCTCACGCATATTTGGAGTATGGTGCTCGAAAGCCTTGTCCTCCTCCCCTGCACCTCCCAATCCTCAATTTTGTTATCAGTTGTGAGGTGAGACTCCTGCAATAGTGCATTTGAGATCTTTTTCCTCTTCAAGAAGGATTTGATTCTATTTCCGTGCATGTAGCTGCCCATTCCCCTAATATTCCAAGTCAGTATTCTTATGCCAGCCGCCATTGTTGTGCGATGTTGGCTTTGCCCATTCCCCCACTCTCTTCCCGCTCTCCCCTGGCTTTCTCCTTCCTCCAGCGTCCTGTACCCTTAGCCATTACCACCCAGGCAAGCACCCTTCTCCCATTCTTGACAGATCATATGAAGACTTTCTAAACTTTCAAACAACAACAGTTAAAGCTTAACTGGCCACATTCGGCAGCCGTATTTGTCTGTGGACAACAATGAAACCAAACTAACCAACTGCGCCAAGCAGTTGCTCTTCTCAAGCAACGATCGGGCGCGCCTGCGCCTTCTTTGCCCCTCCGGGCTTTCGTGCGCAGGTTGCACAGTGTCAGCAACAGGCCGACACCTGTTCTTTTGCGGGGTCCGTCCGTTGACTCAGGCCAGGTGAGCCAGTGGTGCCCCCGTCCATTTAAGCTTCCTCAGTCTTGTAGCAGAGTGTTTGATAGTTTCGGTGTGATTCTTCTCCTTTTGCCAGTCAAACAGTTATGGTTGTCGACCCCTCTCCTTTTCTTCCCAGTCGGGCTAAGTTACGGCTTCTTCTCCCTTGTCCAAATTGTTGTGCTCCAGCCACATGGTGGCCGCCGCTGGGGTATCCAGGAAAACAGGCTTTCCCTTGTAAAGTACCTTGAGTCTGGATGGGTACATCAGCATGTATTTGAGGTTCAGCTGGCGGAGTCTGGCCTTGATAGGGACGAATGAGTTCCTTGCCCTTTGCATTTGTTGGCGTATAGTTTCGGTATATCGTGATTTTGCCGTTATCACTCTTCCCTCCCGTGAGTGCCGCAGTATGACTTCACGGTCCTGGAAATTCAGGATCCTATCTATCATTGGCCGGGGGTGTGATCCGGGTGGAGGTCTTTTCTGTAGTGATCTATGGGCCCTCTCCACCGCAAAGCCCCGTGATGGCCGGCCTGCTCCGATTTCCTGCTGCAACAGGGTCTCCACCAAGTTTGTGGGGTTAGGTTCTTCCATTCCTTCCAGAATTCCCATCAAGCGCACATTGTTGCGTCTAGAACGCCCTTCAGCATCTTCAGCTCGTGCCTCAAGGACGTGTGATTCCTTCTTTCCAACTCTTGGACTCTGGATTAATAATAATAATAATAATAATAAAAATAATAATATTGTAGATCTTTCAGTATCTCCATCGTCTCAGCTTGTCCAGTCTCAGACTGGACAAGTTAGGGGTGTTCGACCCGTGTTTCACAGGTGCCCCACCAAATCTTAGTGAGAGTGGTTGGGTTTCAGCAGTTCGCCGGCGTACCATGGTATTTGCTCCGGGCGCAGTGTAGCTTCCTTATCTTGGCGCAGCGTTCTCAACGTGCCGCTCTGTGTGCTGGATTACCTTATTATGCTGCTTTGCTATCCCCGCTTCGGGCAGGTGGCTCTGCTATGCAATGTTTTAATGGTTGTGCCAGCTGCTCATCCAAACTATGCAGATTTCGTTGGATTTCCGTTCTATTCAGTCCAGTTCCCCAAGTGATGTGTCCCACAGTTGTATCTATGACCTTAGTTTGTGACATATCACACTGGGACAGCCGTGCGTTTTCTGCCGATACCTCCGACGCAGCAGTGGGTCTTACCTTCCTTCCTTGTTCCGGGCCTGCGGTCGCCGCACGTCTCCACTCTTCTCGCGTTCCCCCTGCTGCACAGGGTTTCGCCCTGCAGCAGGGTTGTATTGCAAGCTCTGCATTCTTTCTCGCCAGCCGCCAATGGTTCACCCAATGGCTTTGTTCTAGCTGTTTTCTTCCTTATGTGACCCATGATGTCGCGCCAGCTTCTCAGATTGTTCTACAGCAGCCAGGGTTGTTCTTGTGGCTCGCAAGCTTCACAGCCCCAGGGTACTGATGATCTTGGGATTCAGCGCTGCCTCCTGTGCGCGTACCCGCACTCTGGCACTTTTGTCCCGCTACCTCTCCTGTAGGACTAGCCTCCCTCGCCTGGGTCAGTCGCTGGTCCCGTATGCAGGTCTGCCGGCGTCCCAGACCGCTGCAGAACACAATTCAGGGGCAGCGCCCGATGTTCTGTCCGCCTGCTATCCGGCAGCCACACTCCTCCTTTCTACAGTCAGGCCTTGGGGCCGCCTGCCGTTTGGTTTGCCTCAGGGGCACCAGTTTGCAGACTTCGTTTTCTGGGACGCTGGCTCAGTTTCTCTCCGTTCTTACGCCAATTAAGGGTGGGATGCCTTCCTTTATGGAGAAATACTTGTATCTTCTGTTTTTGCTATTATTGCCGTTCGCATTCAGGGTCTTGGCCAGGATCTGCCGGCCAGAAGGGCGCACAGCGTTATTAGCAACAGATCGGTGAAGGCATGCATAGTACAGGTGGTGGGTCCTTATGACTGGCTAAGGCGCAAGTGGGTGCGAAAGTATGTGGATTTTCATTTAATCAACAAAGGGGAATATAAAAATGTAGCGCTATCGTGGCACGAGCGGAACATTTGAGCAACGTAAAATTAGTAGTTAGTAATAGCTGTCAGGAAAGGAAGAAGGCGATGGATATGGCAGGGGAAATGTGCACAAAATACACAGTAAGCAACCTTGAATCTAACAACGTGCATTCAATACCCAAGACTCGTGTATACCACTATATGAAAAGGAATGTAGGGTAAGCACTTAGAACCTCCTTATGACTGAAAGGAAAGTCGGCAAACTCCTTACCCACTATTCTATTACAGATACTGACAGCGCTAAGCCCACGTAGAGGGCAAGTAGGGACAGAATCTGTAAGCTGACACTCTAGACGGTACTGAATAAAGAATTTGGAAACAGTACTCACAAGGACCGGAATGACCACATGAATGCCAGTAGTCACGAAGACCGGAAAGACCACTTGGATGTCCGTATTCACGAGGACCGGAAAGACCACTCAAAAGTCAGTACTAACCCACAACCCTGTAAATCAAACAAGAACCCAGAAGGCAGTAAAGGCAAAGAGTGAGGATAACTAAATACCTAAACCCAAGTCAAGAGGCAAGAAGGAATAGTACAGTGTGGAAAACAAAAGATAATCACACAAGAGCTAGTTACAACAGCTTCCCACACCTAATAATAAAATAGGAAATAAATGTAAAAGTGTAAAGGAAAACATGGCATGGATCCCAATAGAAGGCAGGGATCAGGAGCAGTGAAAACGATATCAAAAGGGAAACCTTCCCACCCATCCAAGGTGAAAAGGCAGGAAACTAAACCTGTAAAGGAAAGATTAATGCAACAAGTCTTTCAGTAGCAAAGGACAATTTCTAGGAAACAGTGAACACAGGCAATTGGGCTACAGCAAAAGGAAAGCTCAGAGAAAGGCTGCCTGCAGACAGAGAAAGGGAGAAAGGGATTTCCAAAAGGCAGAAATCAATTAGGCATACGAATTCCAGGACAAGGAACAAGAAACACTAACTAGAAACTGGGCACAAAAACTAGGAACCAGGAACAAGGGACCAGTCACGACAGGAACGCTGCAACAATGACCAGCGCTGGACTGAAGCAAACTGAGGCTTTTAAAGCTGCTTAACGAGCACACCCCTCAGGCGTGTCGCCTGCTGCACCTGCAGCCACAGGTGTTGCCTATCCTCCACCCAGCCTTGTCCTGCAAGGGAGGAGGTGAGGCAGTGAGCCAGGCATTCTGGGAAGCATAGTCATTTGATTAAAGTAGCAGTAGCATGCTGGCTGCCAAAAACCTGGAATGGATCCGGAAGGGAAGTAATTTGGGAAATAAGGTTTTAGCGCTCCCAATTCATCAGGACACTGTAGCATAAGGTTCGGAGGAAATGTCCAGTAGGGAAGAAACCCCAAAACATGCCCCCAAGTGGCGGGAACGGGAGCGAAGGGAGCGAGCCGTGACAATAGCACAGGTATGGTCGACTGTAGCAGAGTGCAGCGCACAGTACAGTATTTAGGCACAGGAGTCGGGATCCCGCTAGATGTGTGGAGGAATCGGGCGCACTCGGCTGTGGTATTAGGCATTAACCAAGATGAGGCAGGTAATGCACAAATTTAACATGGCAGGCGGTGCCTTGCTATAGGCAATAGAGTAACAGCTTTGCGCTGCAAATGGCAAAAAGGCCTGCTAGACAACCTCAAATTTAGGAAAGACTGGTCTTTTATAGCCAATAAATGCACCAGAGATTGGCTTATACTCATCATTAACACTGCCAAAACAGTCACATATCAATTACTGAAAGAATTGAATGACAAAAGTGAGGCACTCAAAACAAAAATCGCTGTAGACACCTATTCAGCTAAACTCATTCTTTTAGATACCACACTGAAAGAGTTTAAAGACAATAACTTGAATAGAAAGATTATTAAGTTGAAGAAAGACCTCGCAGCTTTCACTCATGTGAAAATCTACCCCTATGTAGCAGAGGAGTATTTCACTGAGGAAGCAAAACAAGCCAGACGTAACGCTGCACAACTCCGGTTCCAACATTTTCAAAGATCTAACTCTAATAGATCCTGGAACAGTTCTAGTACCAACTCGAGCAATAGCTCTAACAACAACAAATGGCAGAACAAGAGAGTACAGTTCAGCAGCTCCAACCAGGGCACCCCCTCATGCGGTTCCTTTTTTAGGACAGCGTGGGAGAGGCCAGAACCGCGCACGTTGGCAGAACCATCCACAATCGACAGTGGTCACACGCAGTCGGGGACAAGGAGCAATACCATCGCTCCTCCCTCACTAATCGTGAACCAATCAACCCATATCCTCACCAGACCTGAACAAGAGATTCTACAAAAAGGATTATCCTTCATACCTACAGCTCGCTACGACCCGTTTCAAACCCGGGTCGAAGTCACTCAGATGATGCACAAGATACGATTGAAGCAGTATTTTGCTAACCACACTTATGAAGACAAAGACGTGACGCGCCTACGTCCTCCATCACAGTACTTCCCACCCCATTGCGCAAACACCGCTGAATCAGTCACTTTCGAACAAGCTTTGCTCAAAAAGATCTCTGAATTTGAAGCCAATATTCCATTCATCCATAACAATTGTACTAAACCTCAACTACTCGCTCTGACAGATTTAGCAAACAACCCAGATATCATGATTAAACGAGCTGACGAAGGAGATGCCATTGTCATTATGGATACCACCAAGTACATTACAATGGTCAACACCCTGCTCAATGACCCCAATAGCTATTGTATTCTACCCAGAGACCCTACTCCATCCTTGCAGGCTCTGATAGCACCCATCGTCTACGAGGCCGAAGCTGAGGGACATAGCGCCCGTGAAACTGCTTTTCTGTCCCCCCTCACCCTCGGATTCCGGCCATATATGCTCTTCCTAAGATCCACAAAGGACTCATACCTCCACCAGGGCGTCCGATTGTTTCCGGGATTAGTTCTATACTGGAACCCCTCTCACAATATGTGGATTTCTTTATCAAAGACCAAGTTCCAAAAATGACCAGTTATGTTAAAGACTCTACTAATATGCTGACTCTTTTAGACACCATTGCATACAATCCAGAAACAGAATGGCTAGTCACTATCGACATAGTCCCTTTACACCCGGATAACGCAGCAAGAGACATTGCAAATGCTTAGCGGAATGCTACACTTGGGTATGGACCTGCATGGAGTCCCACCCAGCTTCATCTTATCTCTAGCAGAAATAGCATTGACCAAGAACTAATTTCTCTTTGAAGAGACTTTTTACCAACAGATCTCAGGAACTGCGATGGGGGCGACTTTTGCCCCCAGCCTCGCTAATCTGTATGTGGATTTATTCGAACGCCAACACATCTATCCTGAGACCAATCCATATCTCGCCCATTTAACTATATGGCGGCGTTACATTGACAATATTTTTGTGATATTCAGAGGCTCAGAACACGATATAGAGGCTTTCCACACCTGGCTCAACTCCCTCAATCCCCATCTCAAGTTCACCATGGAGAGACATAGATTTAACACCCATTTCCTCGACCTTGCCATCTCAGCATCTAGTGGGTACCTGTCCTCGAGCGTTAACAAGAAAACTACAGACAGAAATTCTTTGCTTTGCTACTCAAGCTACCACCCTAAGGCACTCGGAGATAATCTCCCCTTTGGGCAGTTCCTGCACTATAGAAGGCTGTGCACACAGACTCCAGACTATACCAGACAATCCAAACAACTCCAAACGCAACTCGCCGAGAGAGGTTACCCTAGGAGGATTATCAAGGACACCTGTAAAAGAGCCAGGAACATTCCACGTTCCATCACCCTACAGCAGCATACCAAACCCAGAGAGTCTAACACCTTCACAGCTGTGTTCAGTTTTTCACCTCTTCTCAATAAAATCAAAAGGGAAGTAAAAAGACTTTGGCCTATTCTCAACATAGGCGCCTCCAACATCTCTGTTCCACGATTTGCCCTTAAGAGATGTTGCAATGTGAGAGATAAGGTCGTCAAGACTCTGATACCTAGCATACACAGGGAAGAGCCCACCCAGGGTACCCTTTGGAATACTCCACCTATCAAGGGACATGCGCCCTGTGGTAACTGCTCCATGTGCGCCCAGACCACCAGAACTACACAGATAGAGATTGGATGGAAAACACCATGGATACAGAACACATTTACTAATTGTAACACCAAGGGCGTTATCTACATGATAACTTGCCCCTGCAACCTGAGGTACATTGGCATGACCATTAGGACAGTTCAAACCCGCATGAGGGAACACAGATCATGCATAAGAATGAACAAGCTCACTGCACCCTTGGTGTCCCATTTTTCATCAAAAGAACACACTGCGGATCAGTTCAAGTGGACTATCATTGAGAAAGTCACACCGCCCGCAGAGGCGGCAACTATCACAATATGCTGTTCAAGAAAGAACAGATGTGGATTTATAGACTCAACACCTACTCTGAATACTCGAATGTACAAATCCAGTGGCACAAACTAGCAGTGCTGTCGTGAATCCACACTCCTTGCAGCACCAGAAGTGCCCTGTTCTCTGTTCACCTCCCTTGTTTGACCCTTCTGGTTTTTTTGTGTTTTTTCATGATTTCACATTTTTTTCATGATTCTCTCATGATTTTCTCAATTTACACCATTTTTTCTGATCCATCCTTATTCCCATCTGCTCTCCATTCATCCTTATACATCTTTTTCATTGCCAATTGTTGCCCTTGAACCCCCCCCCCCCCAAACCCTCCCCTTTTCCCTAGTCTCGTCCACAAGGGACCAGGTCCTTCGCAGCACCGACGGAGACCACGCTCCAGTGCCTGACCCCTGCCAGTCCGAGCGCGCTCTTCTGCTGTGTTGAGAGGCGCTCGGGCTTCTTTTTCCTTTTCTCCAACGCATGAGGCGTTTCCAAGGAGTCAGCCGCGTCATTACGACGTGAGCACGTTTTCCCGCTCTTTTTATAGGCGAAGGGGCTTTTTTCATCAGAAACGCCAGTCCTGAGCTGTACAGCTAGATACAGCACACGGACAACACGGAGGCAAGCAGAAGCCCTCTAACAGGTACGGCCCACACCCAGGCATCATGGACCATTTCTTATTTAGCCTCTGTCATGTATTTTGCTGCCCATCCTACCACCTTGATTTGGTTTGCTTTTCCAACAGGTATACCTGACCTGTGCATCTAGTTGCTGCTTTTTCCATCTGTTTTCGGTGCTTTGAGCAACCTTTGATCACTGATCGCCTCCCGCCTCCTTTTAAGGACGCCTGCCCAGAGGTAGGGTTTTTCAGCTCTCCACCCCGGCACACATCTTGCACCTTTTTTGGGAGGTTGCTGCCCCCGCAACCCCTCTTTGTTTACCACACAGGGGCCCACTGCATTTGCCCTGTTTGCACACCTTCCACCAACCTGTGTGCACGCCGCCCTGCCCCTTCGGCGGTGCCCACCAGTCACCTTAAGAGACGTTTCTCCTTCACTTTCCCACTTCCCTTACCCTTTGGCGGTGAGACTCCTCACAGGTGCTCAGGCACCCTCACCTCTCCTGTATTTATTGACCTATTTAGTTCTTGTTCCCACATGCTCACCCCAATGCATGAAGACCTCCACCCTAATGCTTGCATGCATTGATTGTTGCTAGTCTTCCTCAATTGCCCTTCCCCCTCCTTGATTGTTTTTCTCCATTTCTCCCCCCCCCCTCCCTTTTGTCTCCCCACAGGAGACACCAGCAATTCTCTACTTGTTCAGCATCTCTCTGAACCTCGGCAACCCAGCTTGCATTTCTAATCACGGTCCTGAAGAAGATGGCTCGAATTTCCTATGCCATTGAAACCGGTCGACCCCTTTCGGTCATGAGGGCTCTCATGACCCACCTTTGATCTCTTCTACACCAAAAAAGAGACTCTATTTTCTGAAAATCATTCGCTGTAGCACACTCATTACCACCGAGTGAGCTAAATATTTTTTATAAGAGCCATTTTTTAGCCCTCCAGTCCTCTGGCTGTGTTTTACTGCTTCACCCACCAGTGGTCTCTCCAGCTGTACTGTTTCACACCCCAACCACGGTGACCTATGGGCACTATTAAAGTTGTACACTTTGGATGGAAAATAAACAGTTGACCTGTTTCGCAGGTTGTACCCACGCTTAAGATCGATCAGCCTCCAGATCTAATCCACAGCTTTGTTGAACACTGTTCAACCTTCTGGAGAACACCATTTTTTAGACCTTTTCACTTTTTGACGACCTTTGTCTGCCTACAGACACTGCCACTAGTATAGAAGGTTGAGGGACAGCACTCTCCTCTATATCTGTTAGATAGGCGATACACCACGCGCTACCCAGGGATAGGCACCCCCGCCAGGGTTAGGGTGTTCTTCCTTAGGGTAAGGTACGCCGAGCCGGGTGGCCCTCTCTCTTTCTGTGTTTGAGTGTGAGCACTCTAATTGATCCATTTGTTTGCATACTTAAGATGCACCTTGAATACCTGCCTTCCTAAAAAACCGTTGATGTTGTGCTACCATACGTTTCCTTGATAACGGTTAAAAGGATGATCACGGTTGTACCGTGTCCTTTAGCTTTTTAAGCTTTCCCTGTTGTTTTCAAGATTAACAAAGTCCCTCCATCCCCGCTTCATATGGGGTTGAGACACACCGACAGGCGAAGCCGCAGCAGAGTGAAGGCCAGGAGCAAAGGCCTAGCTCGCTCTCAGCGGCTCTCCGCTGCTTGACCGTGCAGACCGCGGCCTCCAGACATTCTTTGCAAGGTAAGGGTCATGGTTCCTTTTACTACCCTCCTGCAATGTTACCGTGCCCGCTCGCATACAGAAACATGCGGCTCGGGTCACGCACATCTCACTACCCCACGCCCACCTCCTGTCCTAGGCTCTCGTGCAGGTCTGTCCGCCTTGTGTCCAGGATTTCCCGTTACTCCCGGTGCCGCAGTAGCGTCACCTCTCCCTGCCAGGCTCCTGCACCCTGCACGGTTCCCCTCTCCCTACCAGCTACTGTTGCAGGGGCTTGACCCGGCTCCACCACCCTCTGGAATGCCATCCATACTACTCACCTTCCTCCGTCCATACTGCCGCCGCTGATCTTGAGTGCACGCTCCTGTGGAACATTGCTCCCGTGCCACCGACCCTTCCGCCCGCAGCAAAATACCCATGCTGGCGGACTGCCGCCCTTATCTACCCACGTCAGTCACCTGTTTTGCGCTCGCCGACTCACCTCTTCACCCGGGACCACCCATTCTCGACAGCCAAACAGACTTTGTTGCACCCTTCCCGTCACCTATAGCATGGGTACTACCTCTGACCACTTTAAGCAACCCTGTTACCCTGCCACTAATGAACTGCCGTGTAATATGCTGCGAGCATCCATGATTGTTGCCTCTGCTACCACTGAAGTGCCTTGTACTAAGTTGCCAGCATCTATGATTGTTGCCCCTGCTACTGCTGAAGTGTCTATTACTATGTTGCCAGCATCTATGTTGCCCTGCCCTGTACTGCCAGCTCACACTGCGGCTACTCTGCCCACGACTGCCACTATTGACCATACCTTGCACACCATTGACACCACACTGCATTGTGCCTTAGTTGAATGCACGGTCCCTGCCCGCGCACTCACTCGATATTCACGACCTTATCACCTCCAATAAACTCGAAATACTGTTCATCAGTGAAACCTGGCTAAATGAGGCATCTGGCCCTGCCCTTTCACTTGCCATCCCAGAAGGGTACTCCATCCACAGACAAGATCGCTCCACTCACAGAGGTGGGGGGGGAGCTGTCATTGCCAAGGAGAATCTCCAATTCCGGAGAATTCAAGCAGACTTGGATCAGAGATCTGACTACCTCCTGCTCAAACTCAAGGTCTCAGCTAGCTGTACCATTGCCTTCCACGTTGTTTACCGCCCTGCTGGACTGAGCACTGACTTCCAGGAAGCCTTAATCCACTCACTTTCATACAATTTAAAAAGTTAATCTAGAGTTATCCTCTTAGGTGACTTCAACCTCGGCCTCAACAATTCTAAGGATTCTCACGCCACTGCCCTCAATAAAGTGCTCTCAAATCTTGGGTTCTCTCAATCCATCTCCAGGCCCACCCACTCTAAAGGGCGGACGCTAGACTGGGTTGCTCACCACAACTGCACCCTAGAGGTTAAAGACATTTCCCTGATCCCCTGGTCCGACCACCATTGCATCAATTTTGAGATCACCACATCTAAAGGGCCTTCCAGGCCAGCGATCCCGCTCCCGGTCACACTCACCAGAAGCTCTCGGCAGCTCACCAAGGAGAACCTCACTAAACATCTCCTGGTACCTGCATTATTGCCTCCCTTCTCCAATGACCCAAATGTGCTCGCCAATGACTTCAAGAGAGTCATCACCATGGCCGTGGACACGGTAGCCCCACTCACCCTCAAGAAAGCTAAGAAAGTAAAGCATGTGAACGCCTGGTTCTCCCAGGAGCTCCTACAGCTGCGTTCCAAAAAAAGAGCGGCACTCGCTGCATGGACGAAAAACCCCAAAGACACCACCAGAGCAGCTTTCAAGGCCCTATCCACCGAATACAAAACCACCATCATTAAGGCTAAGGCGTCCTCCTTTAACGCTAGGATTTCAGATACCAAGTCAGGTACCAAAGAAATCCTCACCATCTTTAGAGCTGGAGACCCCTGCCTCCCCTCCTCCCACTCTCCTAAAAGATGAAGCCTGGTGAAACAAAATTCGGTCCGCCATGTTGGATAAATTGGACCCACTTCACGCCAAGATCCTTGCACACCAAATGGCACTTAACAACCTTATAGCAAAAAACCATGGCTCCCCCGCTCCATCAGCTGACACTTGCCAATCCCCGCTATTTGAGTTTAAGGACATGACTGAAACCGATGTTGCTGCCCTCCTTAGATCCATTAAGCCTTCCAACTGTAAAGGGGACGTCTGCACAGCTCAGGTGATCAAGGACTGTGCCCCTTCCCTTGTCCCCCTCATCACCGCCTTCATTAACGCCTCGTTCAAGTCTGGCCATGTTCTAGCTGAGCTCAAGGTAGCGTGGGTTTGTCCGCTCCTCAAAAAACCCTCCCTAGACCCATCGGTCCCAGGGAATTATAGGCCCATCACCACTGTCCCTTTTTTACAAAAAATCTTGGACAAAGCCGCTTACCTGCAAGTACAAACATTCCTCGAAGAGAACCATCCTCTTGGTCTTCGGCTGTCAGGCTTCAGGCCACGACATGGCACCGAAACGGCCCTTCTGGACCTCAAGAATCAGATGGACGACCTCAGAGATGCAGGCAAACCTGCTCTACTCCTCCTTTTGGACTTATCACCTGCCTTTGATTTGGTGGATCATAAGCCCCTCTGCCACCATCTTGCCACCGCAGCCGATTTCTCCCCCGCTGCCTGCAATTGGATAACTTCTTTCCTGCAGGAAAGAGCAATGAAGGCCTTCTCCGACTCTTCCTGCGCTGACTCGAGCATCATCCAATGTGGCATCCCAAAGGGATCTTGCATCGCCCCAACCCTTTACAACCTCTTCACGAGGCTGCTGTTCAAGATCCTTGACGCCCTGGGCATCTCATACACGAACTATGCTGATGTCACCCAGGTGCTTATCCCCCTCTCGGGGGATTACATGTCCGACCTGAACACGCTCAATTCCATCTACTCCACGATCCAATCTTGGATGGCAGAAAACTGGTTATGCCTCAACAGCGAAAAACAGAGCTTCTGCTTATTGGATCCCCGTCCACCTTGAGCAAACTGGACGAGCAATACAACTCCTTCACCATAGATAACTTTCCTATCCCCGTCTCCCAAACGGTCAAGACCCTGGGCGTATACATGGACCCGAACTTGAACATGAATAGGCAGGTCAATGCCATTGCATCCTCCTCAGCCTATTACTCCAAACTTCTCACCGCAGCCAGACCGTACCTCTCCCAACAGAATTGCCTCACCATCGCCAGGGCAATAATTGGCTCAAGGTTGGACTACTGCAATGCCCTTCTAATAGGTATGTCAGGGAAAAACCTTTCTAAACTTCAACTAGTCCAAAACAATGCCCTCAGGGCAGCCACGGGACTATCACTTAGGGACCACATCTCTGACCTTAGGCGTCAGGTCCACTGGCTACCGGTCAAGGAAAGAATTATCTTCAAAACTCTTGTCCTCACGCACAAATGTCTCCACGATCAGGCCCCCCAGTATCTCGTGCAGAGATTCTCTAAACCATGTGCATCCAGGCCATCCAGAGAGGCCTACTCCAACTTGATCACTGTGCCAAAAACCCGCAGAGTGCGTGCTGGTAGCACCAGCTTCCCCACCATGGCAGCCACCCTTTGGAATTCTCTTCCACCGCACACCAGACAAATTGACTCTCATACTGCCTTTTGCAAGGCCATCAAGACCAATCTCTTCAAATAAATGTGCATGCTTTTTGGTCCGCAACCTAGGAACTCTGCCTATGTAACACTGTATTCATGTCTAAGAACACTTTTGGGGCGGCTTTTTTGTAACCCTTAATCAAGCCTTCCTATGCACCGCTTACAGCGCCTCAATGCCCGCAGGCTGCAGTTGAGCTTTACAAATGTAAAAAAAATAAAAATAAAAGTGAGGCAGGCAGTACAAGATTTCTGCATGCAGGATAGGACCTTGCTAGGTGCATAGATATGTTGGCCATATTTGGCAGTGACAATGGAGAAGCACACAATGCAGTGTTTAAGCAGTAAAGCGCGGTCTCGCAGGGCGTGTGAAAAGCATGTGCACACTTGGAGGTAGCGAGGTAATGCACGCGGTACAGTGTTTAAGCAAGGAAGTCAGAGACTCTCTTAGTGTGTGGGTGTATTGGGCACACTCTGCGGTAGTGCTGTGAAGCGCACAGTGAAATGTTAAGCAATCGAGTAATAGTCAAGCAAACGTGATGGATCGTGATGTCACCTTCGACAGGTACCAATGGTTCTTGACGTCTCCGGAAAAACCTGTGTTGCTCAAATGTTACGTTCTTCGTTGGCTCATAGTGCTCTTGTAACTACCTAATTGCCACTGCAAAATCATCCAGGTCACCAGAACCGTCACCTTTTGGCTCTTCTAGACCATCAAAAACACTGCAACCTTCTATCCCTAAATTGTGGAGCAGTAAGATTTGTTTCCTTGCAGGCGCAAACTTATCTCCCCCCATAGCAAACAAGTATGTCTCAAACTTCTTTTTCCATCTGTCCCACTTCAATGAGGGAGCACCTGGTTCAACCAAGATGGGCGTAGCAGGGGGAATGCCTGCAGCAGCCATGAACTTCCTCTCTGGCTTTATATTATCCTCGGACTGTCTATTGCCTTGGTTTTATGTTGTCCTAGTCCTATGCTGAACCTGCCGCCCAGTGCTCCTAAGCAGTCCTTGTTGCTTTCCTTGCCTCGTATTGACAAGGGCAATGCTTGATTTCCCTTGCAGTGCCCGGCCTTGGCAACACGTCCGGGTTGTTAAGGACTGCATGTTCCCAAGTGTGTTGTGAGGTCCTTTCCTCTGAACCTCTCAAAATGGAGACACAGCTCCGTGCGCACAGCGTGGCTGCCCGTGTGAATTTCCCCAGGCCTGGCTGCCTGTGCAAATTTCCCTAGGCCTGAGGGCCTCCACTTTGCAAGGTAAAAACTGCACACTGTAGGTGCAAGGGAAGAGAAACAGGCGACTCTCATCTTCGTTCGTTGCAGCAGTCCGTGCTGTTCACCAGATCGCGACAGTCCTCTCCACGCACCAAGAGTTCCAGACAGTCGGTAGCCAGCAGCCTGCCCCCTCTCTGCGGCTCACTCCCTTTTACAGGCGCATCCTTGTCAACTTTTAAGAGGCCACAAGGGTAAGAGTTTCAAGCTCCTTTATTAGAGACCGCCGCATCTGCTGCTAGTCCACTGGGCAAACGCAACCGCACTCCTTCAATCAAAACTATTCCACAACCCTAGAACATTCAAACAAAACACATTCCCAGGAAGCTAACCCTTCAAATGTTGGGAGAGGCGCTAACTTCACAGGCGGTGGGCGAGGGGGCAAACTTATTTGTGTGGGGCATCTAACTTCTTTATGCATTCTAATGAGACTATTCTGTTGCAGCGTCAATGTTGCAAGCAGTTAACTCTCTCCTTTAAGTCTGAAACCACCCACTTATGGACTGCTGTGAGAATGAGGGGTCTCCTGTCCCCTCTCCCCTCTTCCAATCTGGCATGCAAGTACTAAACCCACATCAAGGTTTCAATTGCCTAAAGAATTATGCATTTGAATGCAGGTACTAACAGTGAAATGCTTTTTTAGTAATTGCTGGGCCTTCGTTAACAGCAAAACCCAGGTGCCATTTAACATTCGTGTCCTGTTCCATCCCGCAAAGGCTCTGTAGGTCAGCCAGGTCAAGTCAACAAAGCTCAAAATGTTAGGGGAGGCTTGGGGGGGGGGCAGGGGGTGGGCTGAAGCCCAGCCAGTTTAATGGAGTTGCACCACTACTTGTGTTTAATCCCTTGGTTACTTATTCATAATCTTCATTTTTCATAGCCTTATTCTTCCTTGTCCCAGTACTTGTATATGAGGCACTTTGACTCATACGCAAGTTCTGGGATGAAGTAGAGGGACATGGAGGTAATGCCTGGCTTTGTTACCTGTAATCTTCATTACTCCTAGTCCCACTCTTCCTCCTCCTAGTACTTCCCTATGAGGTAAGAAGCCTCGTATGTTAGCACTGGGACAAGGAAAAGGGATGTGGAGGTAATTCTGGGGTGAGAAGATGATTTAGGGTGTGGGAGGGGGAGGGCATGTGTGGGGGGGTGGGTGGGATTGGGATTGTGCAATAAATCATAATGGTCCTCCATGTCCAGGCTAAGCAGCAGTGGTGGAAGTGTATGAAAAAAAGCCGTGGAACTATGTTCCCTGCTGGTCTGCCCCTTCTCCCCACAAACCCCATCCCTGGACTCCCTTCCACACACAATCCAAACCCCGAAACAAACACACCTGCCATTTATGGGAATGTGCAGTGCACGCTTCAACTTCTTTCTACACTGTTATTTTAAAACGAAACCATTCCAGAACGGTTTCATTTTAAAATAAAAGTATAGGAACCGTGAAACTTTAAAACAAAAAGTATGGGAGCAGCACTTCTACCCACTTCAACCTCTTCTAAGCAGGCATGATTTGTGGTATTAGTGGCTAGAGGCATTTTTGGTGAGGTCATTCTAGTAATGTCTTAGTTTCGCTTGACTTTTTTTTTTAACTGGGCCTCTCTGATAAAGCAGTACTGTATTTACCGGGCTAGATAGACTGGCATTTGTGTGCTGACAGTCTAGCCGTTTCTTACTGCAGCATTGTATCTTTTTCTGGGCATTTGTGATAAAATCACCATGATAAGCGTTATTGCTTTGCTGGCATTTTGGTGCAACCAGTCTAGGTGTGTCTGAATGTAGCCTGGTATGCTTTACTGTAGTATGTTATTACGTGTCTAGACTGGTCTACATTGTGCAGCCAGTTGGACATGTTTTCATTGTGGCATGGCATTTTTAATAGCAAAGCATTATATTAATTAAAGCATTTATGTTCCTGTGCACTGCTGGGGACTTGCATGTATTGGATTATTAGATTGGTGTTACCCTACAAAACAATTGCAAATGCTCTGGCCTTTTAGCCAATTTTTCTCAGAAAGTGTGTTGTATAGTTGCATTAAAACACATATTTATATCTTTCTCCTAGTGCAGTGTGCAGTGTACCCCTGCCGCGACACGTTCGTGCTATTGCGCAAGCGTGGTAATCTAGGCCGGAACAGAGTGTGGCGCGACCTGTAATTTGTTGCCGAGTTGAGGGAAGGGCCCTCAGCATTGCTCGCTGCGGTGGCACCAAATTTTGAGTTATGCCACTGCTGAGGAGCAGCTTTGTTTGCTGGATCTGAACGCATTGGTCCCTGGAGAGTGGCACGTGTGGCAGGCTACTAGTCCACCTGCACCTCGCTGTTGGACATTGTGTCCCCATGCCCTAGAAAATTAAGCGGACATCGTGTACATTTGCGCTCGAAATGTATTCTCCTACTTCAGCACTGGGCTCAGATTCTCGGTTTTCTCGTGAGGTGACGTCAGCTATCGCAGCACGTGCGGGATTCGTGTCTGTGCAGAAACTGTGAAGGGCCAAACCTGGTTACCACAAAACACCCACCTCAACCTTTGTCTCTGCCTCAGCATGTGTCTATGGCCGCCTAAATTTATTTGTTTATTTATTACATTTATATAGCGCACCTAACCCTCGGGCATCTGGGCGTTTGCTGTTAGATGCAGACGTAGCATAGGTAAGGCTGTACGTTCACAGTTAAGTGTTTAGTTACAACTGATCTCGGACTTCTTTAGTCAAACGTATGCCTCGTGTGCCAAGTGCGATATCCCAGTTCCTCGTTGTGCTCTGTCCGTCTAATCTGCAGATGGATGACAGGAGGTGTGGCCTAACACTTGGTGGATGATATCAGAATGTCCCTCCCCGGCTGCCCCATCAGTGACAGCCGATAGTTACCTGGGTAGACCAATACTCTGTACATTGGTTACTGAATAAACGGTCATCAAATGATCTGAACCGAGCCTCCAGCTTCTTCCTCATTAATTCAGGACCTTTTCAATTCCCGTATTTGTTGTATTCACTTCTTGTTTTGCTCTTCTTATTTACAAATGCACATTTTGAATTGTTCTTCAAAATATGGATATGTGACAAATAATCCTAGGGATTGAAGACAACATATTAAAATAGAAAAATAAACTGCGTGGAACGTCATCTCCCCCTAGTGGAGCTTCCGGGTAATTGCCGAAGATCACATTCATGCGACTATTTGATGTCTGCTCACTCCTAGTTGAGAGCTGGGCAGGAGACTGGCGGTTTGTTTCTGCTGGCTTGGATGGTGTCCACTTTGCCCCTCCCTCCCCCCACCCAGATACGGGAAGAGGAGTCTTTGATGAATGACTTCTTAGAAGGCGTTGTGGTAGACTTTGGAAAGTTGTCTTCTGGATTTACTTTGTGGCTAACTTTTGAATGTGTTGCTCATTATTAGACCCCTCCTACTCCCAGAGGCAACATTTTGATTTGCAATATGGCGGCAGAAATCCCCTCAAAAACATAAGCAAGAATGATTAAACAAATCAATGGCTCTTCAGCAACCCATCAACGACCCAGTCTTCACAACTCTACGACCCAATTTCCAGTCTTCGCAGCGACCCAAGTACACCTAGACACAAAATACGCAAGAGCGCCAAACCCCGCATCGGACGTAGCAGGGAACGAATGATGAACAACGGCACTGTTACAATGCTCCGGTCCCCTTCGGAGTACCCTGTGAGCCCCGCCCGACCACAGACTCACACCAGTACAGCTGCGTTCGGTTCGGACTCCCCAGTCGCACTGACGTGGCTGGGAACGCCTCGTTTATTTATACGGCATGCAGCGGAGTGCAACGTCACTCTGCCGCGTGCGTGCGCCCTTAAAGGGGCAGCATCACACTCCTTTTTCATAACAACGAACACCTGAACAAAGAATTACGAACTACCACACATATAGGCACACTGCACACACATGTCCCTGGAGACCCCTTTAATGACAGCCACCCTGGTTCCCTTTTAACTGTTGGCCCCCATATATCAATAACACTAACAGTTCAATTAGTCCATCATAGTCAGTGAGACTGGCAGGTTTCCCTCGCCCTGTCCTGGGGAGGTACCTTCTGCCAGCCTCCCAGATCGGACTCATTTCACCCGATCACTCCTGAGCCCGGCAGAAGAACCGGGCCACCAAACTCATCCGGCACCTCCGTCATGTCCATGTTTGACGTCGTCTCTGCCTGAGGTTCGTCCAGCCTTTTAAAGAAACTAGCTTTACGGGTGACAGACGCAGTTCCATCCGACGTGGATCACCATTGACCCCATCACAGCCACCACATCCATAGGCCCAGTTCATACGTGAGTGACAGCTTTCCTTGTGGGTGCCGGTTCCTCACCAACACCTCATCGCCGGGAGCCAGTCTCTGGGGCTTCAGACCCCTTCGAGTGTTCTCCTGTTCTGTCGGTTCTCTTCTCTCCCTTTCCACCTGCTCATTGTCTATGATGGCGGGCTTGTTCTCCCCCGTTTCCGGCAAAAGGCCCCTTGGGCACAGCTGAAACATTGCCTCCGCCACCCCTGTGGATGTGTGTGTGGGGTGGCCCTGTATTCCCACAGAAAAACATACAGAGCCCTCTGCAGACACTTACCCTGACCCTGGGCAATATGGAACACCTTATTTAAAGTTCTCATCATGCGCTGCGCCTTGCTGTTTGCTCTGGACCACAGTGGAGTGACCTTCCGGTGATGTGTCCTGCACCCTCTCATCAGGTCAACAAAACTCTCGCCCTTTAAAGGGTGCGCTGTTGTCCGAGCACAAAACTTTGGGCAGTCCGTGGGTAGCAAATACCTTCTCCAAAGCCACCATCACCTTCTCAAGTACCACTGACTCGACAAACTCCACCTCTAGATACCGGGACCACTCATCCATGACAACCAGGAAGTGTGTGCCCCGGGTCGTGGATCCAAAATCCACATGGACCAACTCCAATGGTCTTGTTCCGCGTGGCATAGTCTCTATGGCAGGCTCCTTCAGCGCCGGCGACACCGCCTGGCACCATAGGCATGATGCCACAAAGTCCTCCACCTGCCTTTCCAGCTCCGGAAACCAGACCTTCTGGCGAAGGCAGCTTTTGTCTTAGCCGCACCCTGATGTTCTGTTGCACCTTTCCCTGTGGCATCACTATTCGGTCTCCTCTAAGTAGTAGGCCTGCCTCAGAGAACGCCAGCTCTTCTTGCACCCTCCAGTTGTTCCAGGATTATCTTGGCCTCTTGAGTTCTTTGGGCCAGCGAGTCCATTACCACCCTCCACGAGCCTTGCTGAATGGCGATCTTAAGAATGATGACACACTCGTCTGCTGCTGAGGCCTGCTCTAATTCCCCCACCGGCACAGAATTGGGAGTAGCCGCCTCCGCCACCAGTCTGACATCCTCGTCCGCTTCCTCCACACAGCTGGACTGCAGGTTTTTTCCGTCACCCGAGGGATGTCTGGAGAGGTAATCCGCCACATTATTGCTGCCCGGCCGTTACACCAGAGACACGCCATACTCAAGTAATGCCAACATCCAGCGCTCAATCCTCAATGGTGGTTTGGAGGCTGATCCTCCCAGGATGGGTACCGGGGGCTTGTGGTCTGTGACCACCGTCACTGGCCTCCCCAGTACGTACAGTCTAAAATGTCAGCAGCCCCATAAAACTGCCAGCGCCTCACGCTCAATCTGTGAGTACCTTTGTCCAGTGTCTGATAAGGCTTTGCTGGCGTATGCCACAAGGCGGACCTCCAAATTAGCATCAACCTGTGTAAGCACCGCCCCAGACCAAAAGGGCTTGCGTCCACCACAATCTCCAACTGAAGGGCCAAATCAAAAAAAGCCATTGTGTCCTCAGCGGTGAAAGCCCCTTTTATGTCATCAAACGCTGCTTGCTCCAACGGCCCCCACTGCCAGGTGACTTCTTTCTTCATGAGGGCACGCAGTGGCTCAGACAGGGAAGTCAGGTTCGTGATGAACCAGCCACAATATGTGACCATTCCCAGAAAGCTCCACACTTCAGAGACATGTTCGGGCTGTCGGGCTTCCATGTTGTCCTTCACCTTCCTTAGGTCGGGCGATACTCCTCCTTCCTTAAAGACGAATCCGAAAAACTCAATTGTGGTCTTCAGGAATTCACATTTATCGTGGTGCAAGAGGTGAGACCCATAGATTGGAGGTGCTCAAACGTCTTTGCCAGCCTGGTCAGATGCTCAGCCTCAGACTTAGCAAACACCAAAATATCGTCGCTAATGTTGAGCACGCCCTCCAGATCAGTGAGGGCCCCCCGGATGATATTCTGGAATACCTCCGAAACGGACAACACCCCAAAGCTTAGCCTCTTATATGGGTACAAATGACGGTGGGTGGTAAACGTGGCAATATACCTTGACTCTGGGTGAAGCACCAGCTGGTGATATCCGGCCCGCAGATCGAGTTTCGAAAGGAAGCGGGCGCCCTGTAACTCGGTGATAATGTCATTAATGGTCGGCGTCAGATGTCGTTCCCACTTGATCGCTTTGTTGGGGAGACGCATGTCCACACATATTCTGACAGTCAGGGCTGCTTTTGGCTTTCTTGCAAACATGATCTGAGAGACCCACAGAGTCAGACCCTACACCTTCTCAATGATGTCAAGTCCAACCAAGTTGTCTAGCTCCTGATTGACTGGGTCCCGCAGATGGAACGGCACCCGCCGATGTTTCAGGGAAATGGGTTGGATGGAGTCATCTATGTGCAATCTGACCGGGTCACCAGTCGTATGCCCAATTCCTTCAAACAGGCAGGAGTGCTTGTCCAACAACATCTGGATGTCCTCCACGTACAGAGTATGCAAAGGTGATGATGCCCAGGGCCTCCACAGCTGTGCAGCTGAGTAGGGTGTTGCTGCTGATGGGTGTGACATAGAACCTTGCTCGAATCTCTGACCCACCATGTTTCACATCTGCCACGAAAGCACCGTTGAGCGGGATTGGCTGCACCCCTCCAAACGTGAATATGCAAGCCTTGGGCGTAGTTAGGCAAGGTGGAGACTCCATGGCATTATAATGTTCTCTTGCCATGACATTCACAGAGGCACCAGTGTCCACAAGCACCGAATCTGATGACTCGTTGACCTGCATATGGCATCTGGGTTGTCACCTGGATTTTGGACGCAGGAAGCCCACACTAGAAAACTTTCTCTTCTTCTTCGCCGTCCTGAGCGGTGCCTTCCTCCCCTGGGTCACATTTGGGGGGCGTTGCTGGTGAAAGAATCTCACTCTGACTCGACCCCTCGGGACAACAAGCGGGTTTGGGGCTTTACACATGCGAGCATAATGGTCTGCAGCACCGCAGTGGCCACACGATTTCCCCACCGCTGGGCACTCTGCCGGGTGTGGGAGGTCATAGCCGCACTTCATGCACAAGTTAAACGGTCCTGACGCTCTGTCACGCTGATTGCCACCAGGACGCCTGGACCCTCTGACCTGGCCCACTGCAGAGATTTCCTCCACTTTGTTGGGGCGTACCCCAGCCTTCATGTGGGATGCCCGTTGCTCCAACACTTCTTGACACCGCCCCAGTTCCAAGATGCGAGGGAGGGTGATGCCAGGTTCCCTCAGAATCTGTCAGCTTAGTTTGCCACATCCCTGAATCAGATGGTTTCTTATCGTATCAGGATTGTCCCAGACACAGGGAACTGCTAGCCTGCGCAGCCTCCCATGGTGTCCAGCATCTCTTCGTCCTTTCGGCGAGTGGAACTCATGATAAATCGTTCATAATCAGCATTGGCAAGCCAGAAAATAGTTGTGGAGGACTTCCTTCGCGGCAGCATAAGAATTGTCCTGAGGCTGGAGGAACAGAAACACCATGCACTGCAGGCCCAGCACAGTACAACAGGGTTGCCACCTTGCTATCATCGTTGGTTTCAATGGTGGCCCTGAAGTACATCTCCAACCTGTCCATCCATATTTTCCACCTGGGCTCCAGACTGGAAGGAGCACCCGAGATATCAAACTCTGGTATTGGCTGTAGGGCACCCGGTGGTCTCATCGCCGGCCGTGGTGGCAGTGCTTGGGGCTGCTGGGCCACAGCCGCTGTGGGCTGCTGGACTGCTACTGCAGGAGGCTGCTGGGTGGCAGCCTGGTCGTTGTTCATGGCAGCGAGCGCGCAGGCACCCCATCCGGATTAGATGGGGCTACAAAACACTTCTCCTCACCTTGCAACGTAGATTTCACTCCCCTTCAATTGAAAAATCACTGGCAAGCTGAAGTTCTCCACTGACAGTCAAAGTAGGGAAGCACAAAATATTCTCCATGGCCCCAGAGGGGAGCTCCAGAGTGCACTGCACCAGGACAGTCACAATCACACAGCCCTCTGATGGATAGAATATACAGTCAAATTCTTAGACCAGTGGCCCCAAAATTGAGCTGGGTGGGCCCAGGGAACACAACAAAGAAGTTGCAGGCCTCCCCTGGCTCCTCATTTCAAACTCGATGAAAATGGATGAAAATTTAACAAATTCACTCCAGAAAGCACATCATATGCAAGTAGCAGCCGTCTGCCGCTAAATTGTCCAAAGATTGGGCCAACCGCGTGGTCTGCACCCCTTTCCGCAGCATTTCAGAGTGTGAAACTATCATCAAAACAAACATAATCATAATTTGTCGGGGATTACTCCTTTCTCCGAGATATGTATGGAACATTTTAGGTCACGCTCACCTCCATTAGGGCCCTGCAGACTTGATCGAGCGCCTCCTTGTGGTTCTCTTTAGCCTTTCTTAAGGCAAGAATGCTGTTGCAATAATTCATCGCGCCTGGGAACAGAACGTGTCGGTTGGTTTCTTGGGATATTTCAGCACCTGAGGATATGCCAAAGTTTAGCCTTTTGTAGCTATAAAGCCATTGGGGAGTCGAGAATTCGGTCATGTGCTGGGTTGTTAGGGTGCAATACCGTTTGCTGAGGTAGGGCATGGAGAACCTGGAAGCTTTTCATGTCCTCGATGTGTGGCCCATGGAACTGCTACCCTTTCAATAGCCGTGCTTGAGATTCTCATGTCAATACACAATCACACTAGCTTTCCTGGCTTTGGTACAACGACTAACAGGAAATCCCTGGCATTGGGCCAGTGGCTTCTTCAATAATATGTGACGTACAAGTGATTCTATTTCCTCTGATACATTTTGCTACAGGTGGATGTGGATTTGTCTCGGGTGTGGAGCTACTGGTCTTACTACAAGGGTTAGGGAGTTAGAGCATGTGTGAGGCAGGGCCCACAGCCAAGGCCAAGAGATATGTGTGGGGTAAAATAGGCCCACTAAAAGTCAGAATTAAAGAAGCCAGTGTGATTTGCAAATGCCCATTGAAATATCAGGCCTAAAATCTAAAGGAAAGAAAGTAGGTCTAAATCAAAAGTACAAAGATATGCACAATGCATTCCAGCAAGGAAGAGAAATGCATGTGGCTGACAATACATGGAGAGCTGCACTTATACATAAAGAAACAGCAGTGTGTACAGTATCTTCAATGGAATACCAGATTGTGCTCCGAGCAGCTAAAGTGAAACAGAGTTAATTTCATTCACAATAAATAAAAGAATGTCATTTTGGTTTTTCCCTCATCCAAATTGACAGAAATGCTCACTAGACTTTTCAAACTTGCACATGGTGTTCTCATATAACAGCCGTATACATATGAAGTGATAATACAGAAGTGATACTAATGTATTTTGAAACTGTGAAAGCCTGATAAGATGTCATGTATATAATGCATTTGGGTGAGAGTTTGAAAGGCCATTTGCTACAGGGTAAATGAGTCGGTAATGTCTCCCAACATGAAACTAACCTCCAGACCCTTTCCTATGCTGCCCTGAAGACAGGGGCCTGGTGTCAACTATCAATCAAAGCTATCCCTTAAATATATAGAAATAAATACACTGCTGAGATCGGGACCACAGTGAAAAACAGATAAGCCCATGCTTGTTCTTGCAGCAGAAGTAACCTTGAGGTCACAATTCCCATAAAATGTCCATTAAGTGTTACTATAAGGGCCTCATATGCCTTGATCAGTGAAGTGAATGTAAACAGGAGCCAGGCTCTGCCTAGTCACATGTTTAAGGAGAAATGAAACTTGGGAACAAGGGTGCAGGCTGGAGTGAAAGAGGCCTGTGAAACTGCAGTTTGATTAATGGAAAAATAAATTGTATCACATAAAAAGGGCAGCTTGCAAGCCACAATGGTCATTCTAGACTTTTATTAAAGGTGTCAGTCATCCCATTCTAACCATGCTAAAGGTGTGATAAACATAACTAAAGTTATTAATGAAAATGTCATTTGAGCCTTCCCTTGATTCTGTTAGATTTGAAAGTTGGTATGAGCGTGAGGGAGATAAGTAACATGAAAACTATAAAATGGCATATTTTTCACTGATATGGCTCCTGAGTAAATTAAGAAAAACTGTATCTCTGCATAGGAAGGGCGTGCTGACTTCCGACTAGCATTATCTGATTCACCTTAAAATGTAGTTCTTAAAAATATATTCATACATTTAAAGATTTGAAAATGTAGGGTACTTGACATGTTGAGAGATTTTTGCGTTTGAAGACATGCCAAGCCCACCTGTCAAAGTGGGATGATGAAGCTTTCTCCTCCCACAGTTGTCATAACCCATGACCCTCATCTTCCTTTCCTAGTAGCAAACAGGCGGGAGGTGATAAGTCAAAATCCACCAATCCCTTTTGCGAGAATGACACGTTGTGATGTCATTCGCCCTATAAGTAAACCAGTTTGCATTAGAACTGGGCTTTTTCCACTTATTCGCGTTGGCAACCTGCTGCTGAAATCTGGCAAGAAACATCCCAGCAGAGAGGCCCAAATCTTGCAATGGAGTCAGGAACTAGTAGACATAGAAGCTGATTGGGACCTCTTGGAGTAATCAGAGGAGATCCTTGACTGACCCCCTTGCTGTCCCCATGGCGCACTGCAGTTCCCTGATGCCCATTTCAAGGCCTCTCCTGTAAGTAAAAATATCCCCATAGATCATGTAGCCCTGCATTTTTCAAGTATTGTTCTAGTTATTTCCCCATATAAAAATATCCTGTTTGTCTGTGTAGATCCCTAGCATATTTAATTAAAGTAAATCAACGTATTCCCCTATAGTGATCACGGTATGTGTTTTGTTTGCATTCGAAACCAACAATCTGTTTTGAGCCGGTGTAGACATAAAGATTTGCCAAAAGAATGAATCCCCAAACCCTGTTTCCACGTTAGTGCGCAGGGTGCAAAACGAAACTCCCCATTGATCCCCTTCATATTAAATCAGAAAGGTTAAGCCTGGTAGTGCCTTTGCATGTGCAGGGTGCAAAACAAAATTGCCTCCTTGTTCCCACTGTGCGCTGACCAAAACCACCAAGCCCTGCCTGTTCTTTTTAGGTGTGGCAAAACAAATGTCCCATTGCTCTCCTTTCCCACCCATTGCATCTGTGATTAGAATCCCAAAACCGACTCCAGTTCAGAGGAGCCAAGTCTAATTGATTGTGGGATGGGGGTTGCTGGGAGAAAAGTATTCTAACCCAAATCGGCAATCACTGTGTGTGTTGAATTGTTCTTTTTCTTTATTTTTCTGCAGGGGGAGCTAGTTTCCCAATGTTAGCTCCTAAAAACTGGAATGCACTTCCGCTCGAGATCAGAAAAGTAACCACATTCACTGTGTTCAGAAAAGCATTGAAAACAAAGCTCTTTAACTAGATTGTATGTTCTGTAGTTCCCCTGTAACCATGGAACTTCCCTATGCCTCTGTTTTTTACTGATTGAAAGCAACCATGTAAATGATTGTATCCTATACACCCTAAGAATATGTATCCAAGTGAGCCCTCTGTAACAGCGCCACGTTGCCTCATGGACGATGCATGTTTTATAAATCCAAATAACTAAATATTGGTGGGTGATTTAAAATGCAATAATTGTGATTGCATATCTTGGTATTATCTCTGTGTTGGTGCCTTTACAGAAGTCATTTTTGTTCCTGTGTTGCCACAGCATTGGTGGCTGATGTTAATCTATTTGTGAAATTTGATTTAAATAAATTAATAAATACATATATGTTCGGACTACAGACCGGCCTGGTTCTTAGTCCATTGTGGCACTGGGTACTTGTTGGGGTTGGGTGCGAGACGGGTTGAAGGCCTTACCAAATAGAACCTGAATCATTATTATAGTGATTTATTGTGCGCCACATTCATTGGGAGAAAGGAACTCCCTGAGCGGAGTGTGACCGCGTGTAGAAATCAAGACCCGGACAAGGTTTGGGTTGCTGAAATTATACTTTATTCTTGTGATTTTAAACTAAAGAAAATATAGTCCATGAACTCCTTGAGAGTTACTCCACTCTTAGGCAGCCTTCCAGGGACGTGATTTAAACCCTCCTAAGTCTCCTTGGTGTCCGGATAGGCCCACCAGTTGTTCCTTCTCTCCTCGTATGACTAGGAAAATCAACAACAAACGCTGGATTAGTTCCCGGGCTTTTATGTGATGTGAGTGACTTGCTTCCCCCCCAATGGAAACCTCCCCTGTCAATCTGGCTTCTCATTGGCTGGTATTGCCATGTCCCGCCTCCTTTAAAGGCTGCCGTGGTTTCCCAAAGTGCCTGATTCTGCTGCCTGCCAGGAGAGTCCCGCTCCCAGGCAACTCCATCCCGCGAGTCCCTCCCCCCCTTGGAAGTCTCTCTCTCTCGCCATGTGGGTTCGCGCACGCGGCCGCTCCAGAGCGGACCACCCCGCGAGCAAGCCGTCTCTCCCTCCTCTCCCTTCCTGGCGGGGAGAGACGCTCGGCGGGCTGCGTGGGCCGGCTCTCCGCGACCACCCGCGCTCCCCGCGGGCCCGCCGCCACCAACCCGGATCCCGGGCTACAAGCCGCGGCGCCACCCCCGGCGGGTTCAGGTAAGGCTGGGTGGGAGGGGGGCGCTCCTTTCGTATCGCGGCCCGTTGCCGCGATCCTGTAGAGTCCCGGGGAGGACGGGTGGGATGGGGCTGCGCTTTCTGTCTCGCGGCCCGTTGCCGCGATCCCGCAGAGTCCCGCTACCCCTCCCGGCACCCCCTCCACTCCGGGTCCCACCTCACATATCCCCATCACAAACCCTGGCCGATTGGGCAAGGGAGCATTCCGGGACAGATAGTCAGCCACCAGCTGGAAACCCGCAGGTCTGTGTAAGGTAACGTAAGGAAATCGAACGGTTGTAGAGACAGGAACCATCTAAGCACCCGCTGGTTGGTATCCTTATGTCTTGCGAGCCATTGTAAGGGGGCATGGTCGGTATACAATGTAAAGCAGCGACCCAAGAGATAATACCTGAGGGTCTCTACCGCCCATTTGATGGCCAAACACTCCTTCTCAATAGTGGAATAGGCCTCCTTGTGAGGTACGAACTTCCTGCTCACGAAACAGACGGGTTGAAGTTCGCCCTCTTGTTCCTGTGAAAGTACTGCTCCCAGCCCCTGATTCGATGTGTCCGTCTGAAGAAAAAACTGGCTATGGAAGTCGGGGCACCGAAGTACTGGATTTGAGGTGATCCTCTGCTTTATGATATCGATAGCTTCCAAAGCAGCGGTGTTCTTGGTCAAATCGGGAGACCCTTTGTTCCTCAAAGCGTCAGTTAGTGGAGCTGCCACCGAGGAGAAATCTGGGATAAATCTATGGTAGTAGCCTATGAAACCCAAAAAGGCACGGATCTGTTTCTTTGTGGATGGAGTAGGAATCTCGTGAATGGCCTGGATTTTCGAGAATTGTGGTCGTATCGTGCCTCCGCCTACCAAGTGTCCCAGATATTTCGTCTCGTGTGCCCCTATCACTGTTTTCTTCGGATTAATGTGTAGGCCTGCCTTAAACAACTCAGACACCACTTGTTCCAAGTGGTGTACATGGTCTGTCCAGGTCGTGCTATACACGACGATGTCGTCTAAGTAAGCCGCAGCATAACTCTCATGGGGATGTAGTATGACATCCATCAGTCTCTGGAAGGTGGCAGGTGCACCGTGTAGCCTGAATGGCAAAACCTTGAATTGGTATAGACCTTGGGGAGTTGTAAAGGCAGTCTTTTCCCAGTCCGTGGATTTCAAGGGAATCTGCCAATAACCCTTAGTTAGGTCAAGCGTACTTAGGAAGTTGGCGGATCCTAGCCTTTCCAACAGCTCGTCCATTTGTGGCATAGGATATGCTTCGTAATTGGAAATCGTATTTAATTGTCGGTAGTCCATACAAAATCTAATTGTACCATCGGGCTTTGGTACCAACACTATCGGGGATGACCATGGGCTGGTTGATGGATCAATTATATCCATACAGAGCATCTCTTCTACTTCATTTCGGATAACCAGCCTTTGTGCTTCTGGAATACGATAGGGCCATAGCCTAACAATCTGTCCGGGATCGGTTTTGATCTCATGTTCGATTAAATCAGTCCTCCCTGGTAAGGCCGAGAACGCTTCTCCAAAGGGTGACAGTCTGGTCAAAAGTTTTGACTTCATCGAAGGAGTCAAGATGGTTCCCCATTGCACGTCTTCTAGCTTGCCCTGTTCACGATTCACATTTTGTTCTGAGGTATCCTCACCGGTATCCATTGTGGCTACCAATACAGGCGCGTTCCATGCTTTTAGCAGGTTCACATGGTATACCTTGTCTGGTGTGGCATGATCGGGTTGGTGGATCCGATACGTCACAGGGCTGAGTACCTCCTTAACTTCATAAGGACCTCTCCATCTGGCCAATAGCTTGTTAGTACTGGTGGGTAGTAGGATTAGTACTTGGTCTCCTATTCGGGAGGTTCTCATCCGACTTCCTTTGTTATAGTTTTTCTCCTGGTTTGTCTGTGCGTGTCCCAGATTTGTCTCGGCCATCGAGCGGAGTGCTGTCAGATGTTCCTTCAACTCTTCGGTGTACTCTGTTAAAGAGATCTCATCCGAAGTCTCCCATTCTTCTTTTACAAGATCCAAGATGGATCGGGGTTGTCTTCCGAAAAGGAGCTCGATTGGAGAAAAACCGGTAGACGACTGTGGGGTGTCGCGTAATACCATCAAGACCAAGGGCAATATGCGGTCCCAGTTCTTCCCATCTGACCCGGTCACTCTCCGTATCATTTTCTTGATCGTCTTGTTGTACCATTCGACAAGGCCATCAGTCTGGGGATGGTATACCGAGGTGCGTAACTGATGTATCTGCAGTCTTTCGCATACGTGCCGAAGTAAGGTGGACATAAAATTGGTCCCTTGGTCGGTGATAACTTCCGAGGGTAACCCCACTCTTGCGAAGAAGGGAATGAGCTGGTCGCATAGTTGTCGGGCTAATGTTCCCTTCAAGGGAAATGCCTCTGGATACCGCGTAGCATAGTCAACAATGACTAGTAGATAATTGTATCCACGGGATGCGGGTTCTATTGGTCCAACGATGTCCATGCCTATCCGCTGAAAAGGAACGTTAATAAGGGGCATCTTCTGCAAAGGGGCTTTTGCTGGTAAGACGCTACTTGTTAGCTGGCAAGTGGGACACGCCTTACAGAACTGGGATACTTCACCGTATATGCCTGGCCAGTAGAACCGTCTCAGGATGTTCTGCTGCGTTTTCAGGGAGGCCATATGTCCGCCACAGGGGTGGTTGTGTGCCAGTTGCATTATGACCATTCTATGGGGTTTTGGTAATACCAATTGTTCCTTTACAGTCCCATCGTCCGCCTTACATTTTCGGTACAATAGTCCGTGACGGAACAGAAAGCCAGGTCCTTTTGTTACGTCTGGATCTTTCTCATTGGCCGCTCTCTCACGGGCTACCCGAAGGGTGGGATCAGTTAGGGTTTCCCCCCTCAGGGAGTCCTCATGATCCTCGGGTTGCCAGTTAATGGGTCGGGTCATGTAACTGGCTTGGCACCACTCTAGTCTATTCCGTCTTTTATGTCCGGGAGGGTTTCTAGAGTCACCTATGTTCGTGGTTCTGTTACTCTTCGCTCTTTCTTCATCTAGTGCTTTACCAAAGTGGGGCAGGTCTGTTCCCAGGACCACTGGGGTGGGTAGAGTAGGAAGGACGGCAGCCTTTAATTGAGTGGTTTCATGATTCACCTCTATCTGTACCTCATCGGGTATGTTTTAATGTCCCCATGTATACACTTCATCGGTATAGAAATGTTAGGTAAATTAGGGTTATTATTCACGGTGGGAGATATGGCTGTTTGTCGACTTCCGCTATCCAGCAGCGCCCGGGTCGGTCATCCATCCACCCTTATATCCACGATGTATGGACCAGGGCTACGTACTTCCGGATGTGGCTTCATGTAGCCAATTTCCATAGGCTCTGTGGTCTTCCTTCTGGGGCAAAACCGGGCAATGTGACCCCATTCACCACACTCAAAGCACTGGGGTTGTCGAACTCCCGGGATTATGGGTGACTGTTTCTCCTCGTATCCAGTCTTCCTTTCTTCTGGTTTCCTGGAAACCTCCTCCGGTTGCCTCCATCTGGTGTGTGCCACTTTTGGGCCTTTTTGTATCTGATGTTCAAAGCTCGGCGACGTCATCCTTCCTGGTATACTTGTTGAGGGGAAGCGACTATACCCGGCCTTTTGGTAAGCCGACGCAATGTCCACGGCTTCCGCCAATGTAGGCCTGTGGTGTTGCCTAACCCATCTTTGCACTGGGCTCGGCAAGGCTTCTATGAACTGTTCCAGGATTATTTTATCTAGGAGGGGTTGGTTGGCTGGTGTGGGGGATTGCATCCACTTCTCCGTCAGATCTTTAATGCGGTAATATAACTGCCTGGGACTCTCTCCGTTTCTTAACTTGGTGTCCCTTAGCTGAAGGCGATAGGCCTACTCATCCAGGCCTAGACGGTCCAGTACAGCTGCTTTAATTTCCCCATATGGAGTGTTACCATTGGGGTTCACAGCCTGATATGCACCCTGCATTACCCCAGATAATAAGGGAGCAACATACTGTCCCCAGCGTTCAGGCGGCCATTGCGCATTTCTTGCAATCCTCTCAAAACTTGTGAAGAAAAAGGCTGGATCCTCTCCCTCCTTATACTTCTGGAGCAGGGTGGACGGCACCATGGGTTGGTTCCTCGTGCTGGTCACTGCATCTGTGAGCCTGATAATGTTCTCATGTTGTTTGTCCTGGGCCGTGGTCTGTAGGGTGCCCTGTAATTGGATGGCTTGCTGGAACGCCTGGCGGTCAGCCACTGCCTGTTGCGTTTGCAGCTGTATTAATTGCTGCAACTGCTGTTGGCCATCCGTCAGGGTTTTAATTAGGGTCTCCATCGCGTTGTCGCAAATCCCACCTTCGTCGCCAATGTAGAAATCAAGACCCGGACCAGGTTTGGGTTGCTGAAATGATACTTTGTTCTTGTGATTTTAAACTAAAGAAAATATAGTCCATGAACTCCTTGAGAGTTACTCCACTCTTAGGCAGCCTTCCAGGGACGTGATTTAAACCCTCCTAAGTCTCCTTGGTGTCCGAATAGGCCCACCAGTTGTTCCTTCTCTCCTCGTCCTCTTCGTATGACTAGGAAAATCAACAACAAACGCTGGATTAGTTCCCGGGCTTTTATGTGATGTGAGTGACTTGCTTCCCCCCCAATGGAAACCTCCCCTGTCAATCTGGCTTCTCATTGGCTGGTATTGCCATGTCCCGCCTCCTTTAAAGGCTGCCGTGGTTTCCCAAAGTGCCTGATTCTGCTGCCTGCCAGGAGAGTCCCGCTCCCAGGCAACTCCATCCCGTGAGTCCCTCCCCCCTTTGGAAGTCTCTCTCTCTCGCCATGTGGGTTCGCGCACACGGCGGCTCCAGAGCGGACCGCCCGGCCGAGCAAGCCGTCTCTCCCTCCTCTCCCTTCCTGGCGGGGAGAGACGCTCGGCGGGCCGCGTGGGCCGGCTCTCCGCGACCACCCGCGCTCCCCGCGGGCCTGCCGCCACCAACCCAGATCCCGGGCTACAAGCCGCGGCGCCACCCCCGGCGGGCTCAGGTAAGGCTGGGTGGGAGGGGGCCACTCCTTTCGTATCGCGGCCCATTGCCGCGATCCTGTAGAGTCCCGGGGAGGACAGGTGGGATGGGGCTGCACTTTCTGTCTCGCGGCCCGTTGCCGCGATCCCGCGGAGTCCCGCTACCCCTTCAGGCACCCCTCCACTCCGGGTCCCACCTCACACCGCGTAATAAACTGCACCAAAACTGGAGGCTCGTCTGGGAATGGTAGAGAGTTTCCACTCGTGACAGTGCAGTAGCAGCAGACTATTCATTTAGGTGTAATTGCATTTCAGCGGATGGAAAGTGGTGTTGCATTGTGAAGGTGCCATTCAGACCTGTACCCTGGGTACAGAAAAGGGTTATTTGAGTGTCATTTGGAGTACAAACTAAGCAGGAACAGGATTGAGATTTTACCCTTGCATACAGAGCATATTAGGTGCAGAACACATTTCAGAATGAGCACTGTAGCAATAAATCTTGCCCGGAAGCACCTACTATCCAAATTCTTTATTAAAGGTGAATGAGGAGAACAGGAGAATGAAATATGGCAAGCTGGAATGATGCAGGAGATTACCTCTGTAAATGTTGATATGTGGCAGGATAGGCCCTGACAGACTTTTGTATGACACAGACCAGCAGAGATGAGCAAATTAAAATGGCTCTGCTCACAGCATATATGTACTTCCATATGATCATGGAAGAAGGATACTAGGTTGGTGTAGCCTGTGTGCAAAACCAATCTGAGCTTTTGGATCAAGCACACAGCGAATTGAAATAAGTAGAGGAAAAATCGCAACAGAGCCAAAATTCAGAGTTTAAATTAGAAAATATTATTCAGAAGCTAAAAGATGAGTTAGTGACACAGCAGCTAGCAAATTTAGAGCGTGAGGCTCAGTTTTCTGCACTGAAAGAGGAGTATCAAGAAAGTGTTGAAAATGTATCTGAGCGTGAGTCACCAAACATTAAGTGAGCAAGTTGTGCACAATAGAGCCTGTTTAGAGGACATTCTCTCATTTCAAACACAGATTAAACAACTGAAAGCTGAAAATAGCCAGTTGGTCATTAGGGATGTCAATTCCCAGACAGAATTCAATCAGATGTGCCAAATTCTGAACGATCTGAAACAGAGAGAACGCCTCCGAGCAGAGAATAGCAAATTGTGTCACAAGAAAAGTGCCCTGTGTCAGGAAGTGTCAGTTAAGGATTGAGATGGAGAAAAGTGAGTTATGTTCTCAGGAACTGACTGGCATGAGGATAGAAAATGAAAAACGAATGGAACATGTGAGGCAAGCAGAGTTTGACATAGAGCAGGTAACCCAGGCCAAAAGTGCACAAAGGGAGGAGATTAGTTTCCTGCAAAAGAAGAGTCTGAATATGCCCAGACAATACAAGCCTCACAGAAGGAACATTAGTCCCTTTGTGAGGAGAACAAGAGACTCAATAACCAAGTATTGGCACAAAACAAAGTACTAGACGCTTCTCAAGCGCTGGTATCAGAGTTGAAAGCTCAGGCCTCTTTATATCACCAAGAGATAGGGACTGAGAAAAAAACAAATCTGAGAGATTGGAGAAGGAAATAGCCAAATACAAACATGCTTTGAGGCAGCCTGATCATTTAGAGTATGGAAAAGCACCCTCTGATCACAGAGTGATGACCTCCTTACCAGGGACCTCAAGCCAACTCACCACATTATACACACAGGGTGCTGCTAACTTCATGCTTGTCGGTTTGCAAGAACGGGGAAATATGAGGCAGCTGGACTCAACCAGGCGTAGTCCAACTGAGCCGGAAGGCCAGTCCTTATAGATATTGATGGATATTCATCTTTATTCAGATTTAAAAATACCCTAGCATGTACCTCTGACCACGAGGTCTCCTATGATGAAAAGAACGGGGTGATAGACTGGCAGAAACGAATGTTACAAAGGGACCACCTTGTCTGCTTTGCAGTCAGAGAAGAACCAGAGTCCAGGCATCAAAAGAGTATTTTAAAAACCTTCACCCATTCAGGGAGGTGGGCGAATTCTTTACCATGCCCAGAAGAAGGGATGAGGCAGATGAGTACTCCCCTGTGCAAAAAAGGGAGTACAAGGGAAGTGACCCTGACAGCCCACATTAACAAAGGGGAGAAGAGACCAGACCCCGGCATTCTGGGAGGGATTCCCAGTCTCCTAGAGGTAGGGAGCGCCCAGAAGGCAGGGAAAAGATCACCAATAGCTGCAGCTCTGAGTCACAGGGCGAGTGGACTTGGGTGCAGCGGAAAAGGAAGGCTACCAAATAGAAGAGAGATCTTGTAAAAGACTCAATTCGGCAAATAAAGGCCATAAAGAGCTTTATCACTCCCTACCACAAGCATTTACTCAGTATGGGAGCATCTCGAAATGTATGGCCAAATGATGATGTCATTTGATATCAAGAATGATCAAAATTCCATGGCGGTCGTCAAATGGACATTCTCTGTGGAACACTCCAGCTTCTTTGCAGGGCTGGAGGATCAAGATCACCAAAGATGGTCCACCTATAAGGCTGCTTTCTTAAAACATTTCTCCATTCACATGAACACTCAGGCGGCCTACAACCTGCAGTATGGAGAGGACCAAGCACCTAGAGAGTTTGTGCAAGAGCTGAAGTGGGCATTTGCCCAGACCTCTAGGTGGGTGAACACAAATAGTCGGGAGTTCATTAACACCTACTTGCATACACTCCCGAAACACATCATGACCCAACTGGTAAGGGACTTTCATGAGTGTAGGAATCTGGATTGGGTGATAGAACAGGCCACCCGGATTTATAAAGTACAAAATCCCTCTGAGAACATAAATAACCCCAAACCGTCAAACATACCTGCTGCTGCAAAAGTGGTAGAGGTGAATAACACCCCCATATTGGACTTGGAAAGGGGGGGGCTAAAAATAATACCCCTCCCGCTAATACTAATAAGCAGAATGAGAGGCAGAGTAGACCTTCTGATCCAACACAATTGGGTGGTAGCAGAGTATCCAACCAACTCTCCATCTGACCCTGACACCTATATCAGCCCTAGATACAAGGGTAACAGACCCATTTTGGGGTATGTATGGACTCCCCCGGCACAAGGGGGGTCCAATCAGGTAAGTACTGCCCCAGGGAACCTCCCTCAAAACTTCCCTGAGAACTTTCCTCAGGAGGGAAGAAATACTGAACCCCCTAACCTAAGTTTCTTTCCCAGATACCCTTCAAACCCCAATCTCCAGAACAATCCTCTCTCTCCCTGTTTTCAGGACAATAGATTCCCAAATCAGGGAGAAGGGAGACCAAGGATGGAGGGTTATCAGAGGGACTCTCAATAACCGAGCTACTCTGGGAGAAGGTACAGCTCCCTTTCCGTGAGCAGCAAAGGTATGAATCAGACCCCCCTACAAACCAGAAAGGAGGTCTCAACTGGAGCACCAGGTCCAGCATTTGACACAAGACCTGGGTCGCATGTTGAGGGCTCAGCAGAGCCCTCAAATGGAAATTTCTGCCCAGAACAGTTCAACACCCGGGTCTGATGCCCCGGAGCAATGACAGGGAGAAAACCCTGACAAACAGGTTCCAGTGGAGGGGGCCCAGGGGAAGGGAGATGCAAAGCCCTCGAGAAAGCTCTCTTTCTCACCAGAACCAAGCCCCTGGAAACCTCTGAACACAAATATCCCACCTCTGAAAAGCTGGAACCTAGAGAACAGAGGGTAAGTAAGAGAAATCAAGAGCAAATGAAAACCCACTTTGTGGAGGAAGTCCGCATCATCGCGTTTGAGGGGGAAGACCTTACCTCCATACCGATATATCTACTAAATATGAGTCTACAGGATACTCCTACTGTAAAGTTACCCTGTCCTGATGAATGCCGACCCAACAACAGCTACACTAATCCAGCTCTTATAAACCGAAACACAGTCGTGTTGACGTTATGACTTTTAGTCCCAGTGTCCCATTTACACTTTGTGCAGATTCGTGCTAACAAGCACTGTGACTGTTAATATACATTTGTGTCTCATGTTAATCCTGATAGGATTCCAGAGAATGTATTCTGTTTAAATCACAATCCAAAATACTGGTTTTGGGTGAGCACTCTATGTATCGTGTATAGATTGTGTATTTAATTTGTTGAGTATCCTGTGACAGCCTGTGAATTGATAATCCATGCTTTTTGTGTATTAAATTTGCCAAACTGCAATCAGTGTCACCTTGTGGTAATCGGTATCAGGAGTGAGTATTTTTTGGGTTCAATGTCCTTGCTCATTTGCTTTTGAACAAGCCTATGCTCTATCAGCAGTGCATATTTCTTAATGCATCTGACATGCATAGATAAGGGTGGCACAGGGCTACTCATCTTGAGGTACATTGTTTTTAATTTCTGTGTCTTGTAGTGTGTGTTCTGGAGCTTTTGCGGACATCTGAGAGGTGGATCCAATACCTCAGCCCTTTTACTGCAAGCGGGGTACAGTACACACCTCATAAGGTCAGTGGAACCTGGGTGCGCTCCACTTCCGAACAAAGCTTCTTGCATAGATCCATTCCCGTGGTAACAGTGGTTGGGTTGGGGAAGTGTCAATCACATTGGTAGTTGTGGTTGCCCTCGTTTCTGTGATGGGAGGTGCAATTTGTTTTGAGATACATTGCATAGCACGCATGAGTTGCGTGAGAAACTGTTTGAATTCTTCTCCTAAAATAGTTGCTGCTTTGTGTGTGTCTGATGCCCTTCATACTGGTGACAATGGTGTTTGCATGCATCGGCCAGTCACTATTTCATAGGGGGACAAGTGGTGGTCTTTGCTTGGCTGTGTGCGCAATTGCAATAAGGCCAGGGGTAAGCAGTACACCCAATTTTTCTTGAGAGTGTTGCACAGTTTGGACAGTCTGCTTTTAAGGAGGCCATTTATTTTTTTCTACCATCCCATTCGCTTGTGGGTAGTAAATTGAACACATTTTGTGTTTGATCCCCAATAATTTCGTGACCTCCCTGAACAGTTTATTGAAAAAGTGAGTCCCATTGTCTGATCATAGGACATCACACACTCCCAATCGGGGAAGACTTCACTCATGAGGAACCTTGCAGCACACTTTACATCGGGGTGGGCGCATGGTCCTGCTGCTACCCATCGAGAGAATGGACACACCACCACAATCAGATATCGTGCTCCATTGCACCTTTCCCCCATGTCTGCATAATCAATGTGCAGCTCTCGGAAATGGCCCACATGGCGGGGAGCGTGCCCCATAAAGTTCTCAGCGTCATCCCTGTGCTGAACACTTGACCCGCGGTGCATTGGACCACCATTTCTACCAGGTATTCTTGTAAATTGGGAATGACCAATCTTCCTGGAGACCAGCAGCAATGTGGTGTCTGGAACTGTGAGATGGGAAGTGCAATTGTTTGAATGCTGTACACAGTAATTTTACAGGCATTACAACCTGTTTGAGCCAAAGTTCCTGCTCTCCTGGGGACACTATGCTGTAATTCAATGATCTGAGCAATGGGGAGCACTTTGTATACTTCAGAGGTGGGGAGTGTTGTTGTACTAGTTAGGACGTATTCTGCATTTAAGTGTTCTGTGGCATTTCCCAAAGATACTAATCTATATTTTGAGTGTGAGCTAAGCAGCACTTCACCACTGCTACTACTGAAGGGTCTGCAAGCCTCGTTAATCAGTGTTTTTAATAATTCTGCATGTTGCACCGGGGACCCATCTGCCCTTCTAAACCCCCTTCTTCTCCACCGGGACAGACCTGCGTGCACTGTGATGGTGGCGGCATATGCACAGTCTGAATAAATTGTCACACAACATCCTTTTGCCACTTTCAAAGCCTTGATCAGTGCCACAAGCTCTGCTGCTTGTGCAGAAAAATGTCTCAGTAACCTTTTCATAATGAGTGTCTCATACCCCCTCTTACTACAGCTGTCCCAACATGTCTCTTTCCTGTCTCTGGGTCAATCGATGCTGACCCATCAAGAAAGTATGTTTCTCCTTCTTCTAGAGCGCTGTCTTTTGCTTTGGGAATGTCGTCCCCCTCCCCTTCATAGGTGGCGCAGTCATGCTGCTGTAAGTCTTCTGTAGTGCAAGGTTCTGTCAGGAATGTGGCTGGATTTACTGTTCTGCATCGCACCACATGGATGCGTGGGCTTGACAGAATAATTTTGTAGGCAGACTCTCTCTCTGTGTTGTCAATGTGGATTTGGAGCATTCCAGTATTGCGAACCGTGAGTGCTCAACGTACAATGTTATTGAGCATCCCATTACGATAGTGGAACCCTTTTCAATGGTGAAGGCTGTGGCAGCAAGTGCTTGTTCACAAGCGAACTGTCCCTTCATAACGTAATCTAGTGTGTTTTTATAGTAGGCCAGAGGCTTATGTGCCATGGAGCTCTTTTGTTTCAGCACTGTCGTCATGAGGGTGCCATTAGAGTGCAAGAATATGAAAAACTCTTGTGTGTAGTACGGGGTCGCGAGAACTGGGGCTGTCAATATTACATCTTTTAGGTCATTAAAGGCTGTCCTCATTTCTGCTGCCCATGAAATGGGGGTTCCCTCTTCCTGTGCCTCTTTGAGGCCTTGTAGGAGTGGTCTTGTGCCAGCTGCATAGTCCAAGATCCAGGCCCGACAATTGTAGAGCCCTAAAGAACGTTTGCATTTCCTTTACTTTGGTTGGTTTGGGAGTGGCACACCCTGTAGCAGCTCTATTAGGTGTGATTCTGTTGCTGTCTTTGGAGATGAGTTGCCCGAGGTACAATACTTCTTGCAAACAGTACTGGAGTTTCTTTTTGTCTACCTTATACCCTTTCGGGGCCAACAACTGGAGTAGGGCAATGGAGTCCTTGCAACAATTATGCTCACTGTCGCTGCAGACCAGCAAGTCGTTTATCCCCTACAGCCATAGTTCCCACCAGACCTACTGCAGCATTCCCTGACAAAGGGGCCCCACCGTTTGAATGACCAGCATTGTCCATGCCCACCACCTCACTGTCCTTGTCCCCCGAAACCCCCTCCTACATATTGAATGATCGTGCTAGGCACCTGAATGTTACCAAGGTATTTGTGCAAAATTCTGTTAAAAGTACTGGGGCTTTCACAGTACCACTGGGGCAAGCAACAGTGTTCATATCGCTTTCTTCCCAAGGTAAATGCAGTGAGATATTGTGATTCTGGGGTGAGTGGCACAGAGAAAAATGCATTTTTCAGATCCACCACTGTGAAATAGGTGGACTGCTTCAGAATACTACACAGGATGGGTGCTGGATTAGGAATAAGAGGGAACTCCTTTTGTTCCATATCATTTAGGGGGCAAAGGTCCTGGATCATCCTCCAACTACCCCCTCTGGCTTTTTTGATCGGATATATAGCCGTGTTGCATGGTGATGTGGAGGGCCCTATAATCCCTTGCTGTAGCTGCGCACATAGCGTTTCCTGGATCCCTTCTGCTTCTGTTGACAGGGGATATTGTTTTACCCTTGGTAACACTGCACCTGGTTTGAGTGTGATTTTTACTGGGGTCTCTTCTTTTAACATCCCTACGTCATGTGGGTTGGTGGTCCATACGTGGGGTGGGACGTACTGTAAGTCATCCTCACAGAAAGGGGGAGGGCCACCAACAATTGCCATCAGGGGCTCTGTTTTCAATATTGCACCATGATTTCACACAGTACACCAATCGCCAGTATTATTTCTTCATTGTTGTAACCGTCTTTGAAGAGATCCTCCTCTGTGAGTTCTCTCAACTGTATGTTGGGGTCAATGCATAACACTGTGTGCCATTGACACCCATGGATGTCTGTCCCCAGCACCACAATTCTCTTTGCTGATACTTGCAACCCCTCTAAATGTAAGGACAAGATAGTACTAGCAACCACCTCAGCGAGAGCTTCAGGTCGGAAAACAATATCAGCAGGTGCTCTTCACTCCTTCCTGGTAAGCTTGGGCACAGCTCTGGCAAGCACTCGAATGCCATAAATAAAATGGTCTAGGTTTACAGGTATCGCCCTTACTACCATCTCGTTGGCCACTTGATGTATCGCCAGCATTGCCCAGAGGGGGCGCATGCCTGGAGTTGTGTAGACAATTCCACTTTCTGTGAATGATATTTTCATGTTTAATTTACTGAGTAAATCTCGATCTAATAAATTGACCGGGGAGCTGCCGTAGTAAAGAAGCGGTGCTCGTACTGCTTTCCCTCTAATTTTAACATCTAAATCTTCTGTGTAAGGAACCGTTACTACAGCCCCAGAGAATCCCTGCGTGTCGAGAGTTTTTCCTGATCACGGGAAGTCACCTTTGTTTATGCATGACTTTTCCACCCCTGAATCCATGATGAAGATTAATTGCTTATTTCCTATCTCTGCCCCCACCAGTAGTTCCTCTTCTGAATGTAAGGTCATTGATAGTACTGGACATGCAGGTGCTCCCTGTGGGCTGTCCTAGTCAGGATAGGTATCTGTGCCTGGAAACGAGAAGGGAGTCCTTCCTATGACTGTTGCTCCTTGGTAAGGGGCCACAGCACCATTAGTTGCAGTAGCGAAAGGGTGTCGGCTTGTGTGTTGGGGCGATCCTGATATTGCTGCATTATTTGCTGCTGTGGGGGTGGGCGATAGGGGCCGGGGACATGGGGAGGCAATTGAGTGTATGCCTGGTGTATTACATATGGAATCATAGATGTCCCTTGGACGGGCCCCTGTGGACTATGCGAGTGGAGACCTCCGTATGGCGGCTGACTAAAGCCATAGTTCCCACCAGATCTACTGCAGCATTCCCTGGCAAAGTGGCCCCACCGTCTGCATGACCAGCATTGTCCCTGCCCACCACCTCGCTGTCCTTGTCCCCCGAAGCCCCCTCCTCTTTGCCCTCAGAAACCAATCTCATCCTCTTGATTGCACTCCTTGCCAATGGGGACCCGAGTATTGTGTTTTTTTATTTTATTTTTTTATTTATGCAAACAATTTCTTATTTCACCAGCTAGTTCATATTAAGTCACGCACTGTTCAATGTCATGGATCCTTTACAATAAATGACAAGTATGTCTAACACTGTTCATAAATATCTGCTTTCAAATTACCTTTGAGAAATATACACAGCAATACAAATGTACCCATCTACACTGTGTCCCTATTAATATAGAAGCAGTACATTTCCTTAGACTATTGTCTTCCTGAAGCTTTAAGGCTGAATATGCATGGTGCTTGCCAATACAAATGCATACTAGGAAAGACCATTCAAACTAAAGGCATTCCTGGAGCACTATTTATGGCACGTTCATATGCTCAGGCATACAGTATCCAAAGCTATATAGCAATTAAAAGGCATTGTCGACCTAGTGAACTACGTGGTTATAAACTAAACCATTCCAATAAATATAGTTATCATTGGAACGTACTATACAGAATGCCGCAGTAAAATCCTCTGGAAAATGAGCATTGTTTCATGAGATCTTGATTGACCAGTCATAAATATAATTAAAAAAAAAATAAAATCCAAATGCAAGAAAGAATTTTACTCCAGAATACCAACACACATTTTAGAGGAATACTCTTCTAGTCATTGTTCTTCTTAGCCCCATAACTCTTCTGTCCGAGTATTGTTGATTTCCTCCCCATTGTCCTTGCCCATTGTACGCCCACACCGCTGCCATTCTTGCCTGTGTGGCCACCGTGGCACACCCCTCTCCTCCCGTCTGTTCAGAGGGCAGTGCTACTGACACTGCTGCTACTTTCACTATTTTATTCTGCACTAGTTTTGCTTCTTCTGCCTGGTGTCTTTGAATAGTTTCCTTTTTACACTCTTTGATCCGCCTACAATGGTGGACTATGATACTTTGGATTTCAGGCCAACCTTTCGCTCCCACCCCTGCTATCTTATCCAGCGCCTTCTGTACTTCCTTTGGGAGCCCCCGCTTCACAATAAAATAAAACAAAGACATTGGCTGGTCCCAAGCGCTGCCCGTCTCCGCCCTCCACATCTCCCACACACCGAAGAATGTACTAGGCAGCATCTTCCTCATCCCCCATCGTACATTGCATTATTGATTGTAAATTGGGAGTATCTGGGAAGGTCCTCCAGAGTGCATTCCAAACCCATGCCCTTATATTGTTGAATGAAGCCCCATCATGGGAATCATTGCTCAGTGTTACGCCTGGGTACCCCGCCTTCACCCACACTGATTCTGCTTGGTCTCCCACTGCTGATATCAACAGGCTTTTGATGTCCCCTATTGTGAGAGGCACCCCAGCTTTGTGTTTTTCATAGATCCATTTCCCCACCCCCGCTGTAAGTGGGGGGAGGGACTTGAGATTGTTCTTGTCCATCTGTGCCCACGGGACATAATCGAGGGCACCCTGCACCTTTGTGAATGAGAGGCATTTGTAATTTCATTTTACTCTTCCCTTTTTTTAGACCACTTTCCTTCTTTTTTTGCTAGTGCTATCCTCCCAAACCGTTCCCTCAGCCATCCGTCCCACTGGCTTTCTACCCTTGGTGTGGTAGGGGGTGCTCCTTTGGCCTCTCCTACTGCTCCTTCATCTGTGCCATCAAAATCCCTCCAATATTCCTCATCTCCCCTGGCTGATCCCACATTCTCGTACTCCAAGCAATGTATCTCCCCTTCTCTCTCCACCCATACAGCTCTTATAGGGGCGTTGTCAACCTTAAACAAAAATTACCCCGATTTCCACTCCTCCCCAGATGGTATGGAGTGGGTACTTGGAGGCAGCATTGGGACTTCTGCCGCCCTTGCTGTTTCACATGCCATACGTTATCTAGCCAGTTCTGTGCGTGTAGTGGATAACTCTATCTCAAGGTCTCTAACTTTTGCCCCTGTATGAGTGGATACTACTTGGGGTGCAGCATATGGAGGGGGAGGGGGTGAGGCTATATCAGGGTTTTCTACCACTGTTACCCCAGAGACATAGGGTGGATTTGTGTACTCCTCTGCAGGTTTTGTCAATAAAGGATAACGTTCCTTCGGTTGTTCTCCTCCTTTGTCGCCGTCCCCATCCATGTCACTGTTTCCTTGTTTAATGTTACCCCTCCCACCTCAGGGGCCTTTGCTTCTTCAAACATATACCGCAAATATAATACCTCCTGTCTGTTCTGTAACTGTCTCCCCTTGAATTTGGTAGACCGGTAAGTTGACATATGGTCTAATGGACATTTATCAAAGGACCCCTCCTCTGGCCAGGAGTGGGGCATGCTTTCCCCTTTTGTCTCTGTCACCTATTGGATGTGTTTTTTTTTTATTTTGTTAGTGTACAGGGGTAACACCTTACATATGTGGGTTAAGAGTGTGTCAGTCCCCATGGCGGTCGTCTGGTTTAAAATGTATGCCGCTAGTGTGTGTACTGTGTTCTCCCAGTTGGCCCACACCTCTGTCATGTAATGTCGGTCAAGACCCCTTGTTACAAGCCCGTCAAAATTACCTCTATATTGTCCACCAATATTGTCACAATTATTTTGATATCAAAAGCATATGTCATTGGCTATTCCCCCCCCCCTTTAGAGCATCCCCATTCGCTCCCTACATACCTTTTCTCACTCGTTCCCCATTCATATCATACATGCCCCTCCCGGGCCTCCTCCAAACATGAAAAAACATGCTGTAAATAATAAACTAAAATAACAAGCTAAAACAATAACCACTATTTTTTTCCCGAGGCCGCTACTAATACGGGGATCCTAAATTTCTACTTATTCATATTAACCTGCACTGGTCGGGACAGTGCACTGTGGATGCCACCTTCTCTCTTCTTACAGAGAGGCTCCCTTTCCTTCCTCTTTTATATTCTTCTTATAACTTAATAACTAGAAAACGAATAATAAAATGGCCATAAAAACCTCAACAATCAAAAAGCTTGTCCATCCATACACTTAATTTGTTGCGCGTTCCCCTCGATCATTCTGCTCCATACCCAAACCCAGACACTGTTAACCCTTGCAATCCATATTCACGTGTTCACGCTCTTCCACCAGCTTCCATTCACGGGTAATCTAGAACAGGTCTGTGCCTTTCCATGAGGCGGTACCCGACTCCAACAAGCAGGCAGGACTTCTGCAAAGACGGTGCCCACAAGGACCACTTCGGCTGCATAAACGTTTTTTGGGACTGGTCACTGTAGGTGGGCACGGCCCTTCCAGGGAGAGGCCGCCTGGATATCGCTGCAGGTACTGGGGCTGAGGAATCGCATTGGGGGCACCAAATGAAGGCTTAGACCTCGATATGCACACACCACAGTAAATACAACCCACTAGGGAAATAGGCCAAGAGAATTGAGTTGCAAGGATAACGAGGTTTACTCGTATAATATACAAATGGCAGTAAAGGACTCTGCTGCCCGAGAGCACTCTGCTCTTATATCATCAAACATGTGGGCTATATGGACAATCGGCATCATCGATATATGGGTGCTCCTGATTGGTGGTACCCTACACATGGGCTTCTTCCATATGGGAGGCCAAGAAGTAATTGGCTGGTTCTTCTCCGTTGATCTGGCCCAACGTGGGTCAGCTGGGCTCATCCTTGCGGTGAAGGTCGGGCGCACATAAAACACATTGTTTCCTGACTAAACTAAACAACTGAGACATGTTATTCATTAATTATGGCAGGCACATGGGCGGCACAGGATAAGGGTGCCAGGGGAAGATGAATAAAACGGTCTTTCTGACCTGCACATTGAGGGCTTCATTGTTGCTACAGTCCCTGCACCCTCTGTCTTCCCTATGGGGATTGATCTTTGATTTACTTCAAAGGGTATCTCATGTTACTGGAGACTTATGTTATTGCTGGGGAGATATACAGTTGTGGGGGCTTTCAGATTTGTAGCTGGTATTTTTATGGATGTTAGGAGCTGAGGGTCAGAGACTTATCAGTGAGTAGAGGGTGTGGGGGTCGGGGCGCTGGTGTATGTCCACCGCTGGACTGGCTGGACAGGGGTCATAGGCTCAATGGCGGTTTAGTGGAGATGAATAGACACATCTTGGCGCCTGGTACTGTCTCACGCTCACAAGGTTGATACTGGGTATTTGCAACAGTGCAGAGACAAAAGGTAAGTGGACTTCTGTGGGAACAAGGCTCACGCAGAGGCAGCATGCTGTATGAGATTTGGGTTCTGCGAACAGGGAACTGAGAAACATGGGTCTGTGGCCTGGCTTGTTTTGAGGCCTATTACAAAATGGCGTTGCGCAGTGCAGGCATTTCTGTGCTAAACATTTACTTGTATGTGCTACGAAAGCTCTCTGTGGTGCCCCTAAGGTGTAGATCGTTACCCCCCTCTTGTAGGGTAAATTGCCTCTTATGGGTTTGGCCTTATTTGGAAGGGCCTAGGGGGGTGGGATAGATTCATCTCCATCCGACACCTTCCTTCTGATCTCATTCTCCTCAATCTTTCTTCTGCTTTTGATACAGTCAGCCATGCCATCCTTCTCAATCGCCTCTGTGATAACCCTGATCAGGCACTTGCCGGGCTGACCTCCTTTCTCACTGAGTGACCCTCCTAGGTCCAGCTGGGATCCTTCCTCTCTTCTATCTCTCTCTCTACCTGTGGTGTACCTCAAGCGTCTAACCTTTCTCCATGGCAGTTCAACCAATACCTGGCACCTCTTGCCCACTGCATCGCTGCTCTCTGCTCCAACTTTCAGTGTTTTGCAGATGGAAACACAGCTCTCTTTCAGGCTCCCTCGGCTGCCTCTACTCCTGCTCTCATTCCTGTCTGTCTGCAATCCATGAGTGGTGGACCTGAAAAAACAAGAAGAGGTGAGGCTCGCACTGCAGTTCCTAGCCAATATATTACCTGGAAAAAAGTTACTGGGTTAAATCCCAATATGTCCAGTACATTCCCAGGGTTAAATCCCAATTTCTGCCAGATTATTCAAAGGCTTGATTCCCTTCTTTCACTGCTCTTCTCCCCCTAGCACTTTCGTGTCGCCAACACTCTTCAGGGAGGCTGAGTTGGCTTTCTGTTCAGGTGAATCCAATATAATTGCTGTTGCAGTCTCTAGGAATTGTGGTAGCTGTAGTGAATCCATTTGAACAAATCAGCTGACCAGGAAAAGACTCCCCTCCAAAAACACACATCTTACCCTTGAAAGGGTGGGGGGGGGGGGAAACCATAATTATGGCTCTCCAATGTAGGGCATAATAACCCTGGTGCTGCAGCCCGGATCGCCACAAAATACATGAAAAAACAAGAAGGGGCAAGGAGCGCACTCCAGTGGTGTACCGCCAATGATCTCTGCCTTAATGCCAGTAAGACTGAGATCCTCCTCATCGGAACACCAGCTCCCTCCTTTTTTCTCTTTCTCTCTCTCTCTCTCTCTCTCTCTCTCTCTCTCTCTCTTCCCCCTCCCCCCCCACACTCTGGGCCCACTTCCTACTCCTACTTGTGGGGCTAAGAACCTTGGGGTCATCTTCGACTGCACCCTTTCCTTCTCTCATCACATCTCTGACGTCTCGAAGAAGTCAAACTATTAGCTGCACCTCCTCAGGGGTATTTGCCTTTCCTCACTTTTCCCCAGAAGCTCACTGTCTCTAGAACTCTGGTCCTCTCTAGGCTGGACTAATGCAACAGCCTCTTTCTAAGTCTTCCTGCCTCTACTCCCTGTCCTCTACAATTTATGCAGAACAGGACTGCAAATCTTGTCCTTGGCCTCAAGCCCAGGGATTGTATCTCTCCAGCACTGAAATCTCTTCACTGGCTCCTAGTGGCGGCAAGGATCAAGTACAAGACCCTCTGCATCATCCACAAGGCTTTCTGGGGCCTGGCACTGCACTACCTCTAACGCTTTCTTCCTAAACATCTCCCTTCTCAAGCTCTCTGTTCATCCAGCTACAACTCTCTGCGGGTCAGTCGCTTTTCCAAGCAGAGAGTTGGGGGCAGATCTTTCTTCGGCTGGGGCCTCCCTCTGGAACAGCCTCCCTGCCGCTCTCAAACTTGAACAGAACCACCTCCGGTTCTGGAAGCAACTCTTAAGACCTTCCTCTTCGCTTCCGCTTTCCCTCTTCCTCTCCCATGCTGATGACCCGTCTGGTACACGCACTGGTCACCTGGCCACCCTCTGAACTTGGGCCCATGTCCCTGCATGTCCAATTGCACCTCTCACTGCCACTTGGCTCCCCCAGCACTTGTTGTCAGTATCTGTAACCCTACACTTCCCTCTCTTTGCGCTTAAGAGTCACCCGTTGGCTGCACTTTCCTTTACCTGCACTGAGCTACTAGCCAGCTGCACTTTTGATTACCTGCACTTCTCTCCCCCCCATGCCCCTTGGCATTGCTCCTCATCCACTTCCCTGCACTTGCGTGATCTGAATGACACAAACCCTAGTAAGATCGTTGTTTTGTCCTCCCTCTGTCCTGTCCCCCCACCTGTCTTGTCATGCACATAAACACTTGTGTACAGGTGTGTTATAAATGCTATAACATATCATGAAACAGGCATACTCTCAGCCAGAATGCGTTTAGAAACACTTGTGTACAGGCGCGTTATAAATGACGCATCATATCAGAAAAGGAAAATATAGCGGCAGTGTGGGCATGCCACTATTTCCACAACTTTCTCCTAGGCAAACGCTTCACGTGGTGGCTGACCTCCAAGCCTTCTTATCTCTCTTTGGTAACCCTAGAACAAAGACGCCCCCTGCAATGAAAGGTGGGGCATGAGAATACAAGAGCAAGATTACCACATAATTCAAGACACTGGGGTTGTGCTTGGGAGGGAGCGGGGTGGGGGGCGGAAAGGTACACCTTTTGGGGAGAAAATAAGTTGCACTGTTACTGATGGGGAAAGCCATAAAATAGTATATTACTTTATACAATGGTGGCGGCATTGTTATTAGTTGTTAGTATGGGCCATTCCAATCTGTAGGTGGTTATCCAGTCCTGTTTTTGTTTCTATGCATACTGGCACTTGTTCACCTTTCCCCATTATAAAACTCGAACTACAAGTCCCAGAATGCAAAGAAAAAAACAAGACTGGATAAACATTGGAATGGGTCATGTTGGCAACACCCATAGCTCCCAACTTTTGGCTGGCGGGTGTGTGCATTGATTCCATGGCTGGTGACACCCACTGAAAGCGTCTGAGTTGAGAGGCTTAAACACAGCTGTGCTACTTGCCAGGTCAATCCAGTTGTGTGTGTTTCTTTCTTTGCATTCTGGAACTTATAGTCTTGCCTTTGCCATTATACAGCTAGGACTTCAAGTTTCAGAATGCAAAGTAAACACCGACACTGGTCTCTGAAGGATAACTCTTAGGCAACGTGCTCGCCTTGGAAACAAGATGACACGGAGCACCACAGGTTCGATCCCTGGGTCCGCGCTTAGAAACCTCTGGGTATTAAGCGCGTTATAAATAACCCATCAAATTATCACATACAAATTGGAATATAATCTATTTTAAAATGCAATGTATTGCTTGTTACGCTGCACTTCTTTGCATTAGGTTTCTGCAATGGTATGCTGGCTTTCTATTGCAAGATGGCCGCATACGGGTCTCCCAATCTACAAGCGCTGCACTCGCTTTAGCGTTCTCTGCAAACGGTTCCAGTGGTGCGATGACGTGTGCCTACAGTCCACCATCTTGGAACGGGCTGGGTTACGCTGCGTCAGCGGCGGGGGCTTCCAGCTTGGATCGGGCCCGGGGTTTGTGATGCCTGACGTGTTGTGGGAGTGCTTTGGCCCCGCCCCTGGGGCGGCTGTCACAGGCAGAGAAGGCAGGTTTGGTGGCCGGGCTGGAAGGAGCGATATCCGCAGCTGAGTGTCGGCCATGGGGACGGAACTGCTCCTCAGCGAGCTGGACAGCCGCTTCTTCGCGGATAACCTGCTCAGCAGCGAAGACTGGGGTGAGCGACCATAGACGGGGAAGGAGGCAGAGCGCCCCCGCAGACTGTAAGGGAGGGCAAGAAGCCACAGAAGGGTCCTTTGGTTGGCTTAGGGATGTGATGGGTCCAAAGGTGGCCGCGCAGAGGGGGGGGGCTGTGGGTAACCATGGAGATGCGGGAGGGTGCAAAGGTGACCACAGAAAGCCCCTGTCTTGTCTGGGGGATCCGGAGATCTAGATTAACCCTTCTTATCTCACCATTAAAACGTTTTATTTTTGGATTTAGTTTCGATCATGTTTCCCACAGTACTACAGTAGCCATCAAGAAGGTGCCTAAAATGTGTTCACGTCTGTCCCTTGGCTGTACGATGCACGGCACATGGGGTTGGAGATGTGTTTTTTTAGGACTTGAAAGCACTGTTGGCGAAGGATCCGGGCAGTTTGTGTGTTTAAATATAGAGCGACACAGAGTATGTGTTCTACAACGTAGTGAAGCATTCATTGCTTATTTTTGTCCTAGTAAAATTTCCAGTTGACCAATTACAAATTGTTTCCATTGTGTCTAGTTGCTGCCACGCGGGTTTTCTATTATCTGCCGAATTGATATTGTGAAAGTGCCACTTTTGTCTGTGAACGGGTTCCTGTTTTGCACGTCTCTTGATGCTCTAAGCAATACACATGGCTTTGTGTTTTTTTTCTGCTTAATTAAATGACCCAAATCTACCACGGGATCTACACTATCCAACAGGTTTACCCAGCGGGGGTGAATTTCTGCATGGCCATTCCAGCCTGCAGTGGACTGGGAACTGAAAGAGGCCCTGGAAGTAATGTTCTAGTTGCCCCACATTACACATTTTCAGCAAGCCCAACCTCTTTCCTATTAAAACATTTGGAAGCCAAAGAGGCCCAGGGTGCAGAGGCCTACAGGGAAGTCACCAAAGTTCTCTATAGGCCAGTCCACCCCTGATTACAGCAGTTGCTAGACCAGCTTTGTCTTTGCACTGTGAAACTCCATGTTGCAGATCCCCCAAAAACAGGGTAACCTCATGCCGGCCAATCTGACACTATGATCCATTCAAACCTGTTAACTTTTAAGGCGAATATTGGTGTCGATTAAGGTTGGAGCACTCCAATGGGGCTGTTGTAGGGCAGGATTGTACAGTACATCCCCGGGCTACTTGTTTGTGGTCCTATTTCGTTATGGCAAAATCTCCTGCATGTCCTACTGGACACTGTAGCAGTGTATTCTAGACTGTTTTGCCTTTCATCCTGGATGGACTCGGTTTCCCCGCCCTTGGGGAGTTCCTATCTCATTCTTGAGAATCCCCTTTCGTTTGTTGCTATGTGGCTGAGAATTGGAGTGCATGGAGCAGAAGGGCAATATTTCACTAGACAGATGTTGCTCCGCAGTAGCAGCTGGTGGTTCCCTTTCCCAATGTCACATGACTAAACAAACCCCTGATTGGTGGAATCATGGAATGGCAATTGACATGGTTATTCCTTGAAAATGTATTGCTACTTTGCTCTTTGAGGGAGCACAATCTAATTTGATAAGGTAATTAATGATTTCTTATTCCGTTTCGAAATGGATTTTGGAATATACATATTCTTTGAATTTAGGCACTGTGTAAGTTTACTAGGTGGTTGCACTTCCTAAGGAATTTATCTTCTTTACCCTTTAAACTTGAATGTATAATGTGAAATATGTTAGGATTGTGTATGAGCAAATCTTTACCTGTAACTGCAGAGATGAGGATGATGATTTCATTCTTGTTTCTTACTATTATCTTTGTATCGATGCATTGTATTTTTTTTCTTAAACCATTTAGAATAAATTGAGAAATAAATACACACATAAATAGGTGTATTTATGAGACATATGGATACAAGCCATGAGGTACTTTGCTACATTTCACTTTTGGTGGGTTTAGCTCATGAAGGATCAAGTGGTTTCAGAGCCTTTAGATTTGTGGTATTGATGGAGTCAGCCAGCGAGACTTTGGAGAGAAGATTGATCAATCTTCTCGTTACTGGGAGAAGGGACTTAGACCTCCGCTCTAGGAGTGAATGAAGGCGTCGCAGGGACACTTATGGGCGGCAACTTCAAGCCTCTCCCTGTGCCCCTGGCCAGATGTTGTTAAAAGTTGACGGGCGAGTACATCTGCCTCGCCGCCACCCAATCCAGTCAGTTTCCATTTTCATAGTTGTTTGTTTCATTGAAAGAAACACGCTTTTTTTTTAGCTACATATCCGGAATGAATGCATATTTGTGTACTTAGAATTTATCATTTTCCTTGGCAGCTTCCTCTTTAGTAGTGTACTTTTGTTTTTTTATTGAAGCTATATTACCAAAGTCTACATGCTTTCAGTAAAACGTTTGCCCATGTTTTATTTTGCCCACTGCCAGTTTCCTTGCTTTCTTGATGTTTTTTGGTGGTTGGAAGGGCACCACAGCATTGCACATTTCGAAGGAGTTTTAAGGGAGCTGAGACTTTGGTGACATCCCCTGTACTGTCCTGTGTCTTGGCTTCTTCTACAAGGAAGCGTTTGTTCCTGGCACAATGTGCCAACCGCAGGAAGAACGTTTTGTTTGTTTTGCAGGATGTTGGGCAAGGCTCACCTCTGCATGAATAATACATTTGAAGTAGAAAATCCAAGCAAACGATGTCCCTTGCAGAATCCATGGGGAATATGGAGGCTTCTGGTACTAGGCGATAGGTCGAAAGGCAGCAACCCATTTAGCTCCTAATCCCTAAATCTGTATTTTTTGTACATTTTGTGGCCTGTTATTATTGGCTTTGCGGTACAGAGAAACCAGATTTGCAACCGGTTGGCCGACCTAGAACAAGGAAAAATTGTGGTTGTATTTAACTGGCGGTTACAAGTTGGCGTTGCTGATTAATTGTTAAAGGTTTGGAATGAGGAAACCCCTTTCTCACTGAGTCGCAGCGGCTCCATAGGAACGCACTTGCTTTTACTACTAATTCTGTGTGTAGCGCTGATCGCAAAGTGAATGCTGTTTTGGGGCTTGGCAATTTGTCACATGGTCACAACCTCCCAAGGGTGAAGGGCAGAGTTTACTCTGCCTGGGTTTGTGTAGGCGATCTGACAGTTTGCCGCAAGGTTCTGAGGTGGGAGCCCAACCACCTGAGCTATTTTATCCACTGTCCACTTTGCGGGTGCCCTTTGATGCTTAACGTAGTGTGCACTCATCGAGCACTCTTCAACCCTCTTCATGGAATATTTTCCTGCACTTAGTGAAGGGGGTTGGGTCGACAAAAATGCTGTCCACCAAAAAAAAAAAGCAAAACGAATAGCCCATGATATGTCCTCGGTGCAGTGTATCTTTTTAATATGTTTCAGATGAGGTCCCCTGGGATCACCAGGATGTGGGGTCCCCCGACCCCCTCCCCCAACTCTCAGGATTACCTCCTGTACAGACGCCCTGTGCTGGCTTTGCCCACCGCACCACCCTTAAGATCAGACCATTGTTCCTGTGAACGTGCCACATGTTCAACACGCCCGCAACAAGGAACCGCAACAGAAATGTGGGATGAAGCAGCAGCGCCGCCAGTCCCAACCTCTAGCCACAAGAGAGCAAACAAACAGCAGGTGCAGTGCGGAAAATGTGCTCTCGGAACAAGTAGTGCATTGGGTGTGCGCTTCGCCTGAAAACACGTGGCTTGATGCTTAAGAAATCGGCTCTGTTGCCAAGAGGCCTTTGTGCTAATCCCCGCGCACACCCTTAACCGCATTGTGTGATCCTAGGCAAATCCCTTTATCTACCTCGGCCTCAGTTCCGTAATGTGCTGAAGCGGAGAGTTCGCAGGGGCAGCCAAACTGCTCAAACCACGGGCACAGTGTTGAACTTTGATACTGGAAGTACTTTTTGCCTGTTTGTGGATAAAGTGTTTTGTTGAATTTTCTGTACTGAAAACTTCCCCATTCCCTACAAGGTGTATTCCCTTCACAATGGTTACACCATGAGGAGTTTGCTTAAGAAGTCGATGCTTCTCCATTTGGTGTGATCCAGATTTGTCTGCTGGTAGCGCCCTGACTGCAAGCAGTACATTTAGCTCACTATAGAAATGTATACATGTTCAGCGAGATGGGCCCCTTACTGACCATGGAAACGCGAGAAGAGCCTCTCACCGACCATGGAACATCCATACTGACACACGAGAGTGGCTTCTCATTGACCATGGAAACATCCATAGAGACGGCGAGAGAGGGCCCTCTTTCTGGCCATGAAAACTTCCATACTGACAGCGAGAGAAGGGCCGCTCGCTGACTATGAAAGCACCCATACTGACAGCGAGAGAAGGGCTGCTCACTGACCATGGCAACATCCATAGAGACAGCGAGAGAGGGCCCTCTGTCTGACCATAGAAACATCCATAGTGAAGGTGAGAGAAGGGCTGATCACTGACCATGGTAACATCCATAGTGTCAGCGAGAGAGGGGTTGGTTACTGAGCATAGACACATTAAACTGACAGAGATAATGGTTGCTTGCTTACCGTGGATACATCTGTACTGATGGAGAAAGCGGCTGCTCGCTGACCATGGATACATCTGTACTGACGGAGAAAGCGGCTGCTCGCTGACCATGACTAAAATGGCAGACCGAAAAACGATATTCTGTAGCGTTGTTCAGAGCAATGCCAGTGGTCATGGTTAATTGAAAACCTTCCATTCAGCACTCTTCAATTTTGAATCGTGCAAAGGTGGGCCTACAGTAAGAAATTGAGAATTTAACAGCAGACTAGGACCCTTAACCAGCTGCATTTATCCCATCTCCTCCTTTAGTAAAGACAGTGCATGATGTGGCGAGCCAGAAGGAGTCGGACAAGTTAAGGACATTCTGAATTATCGTTAAGGAAATTATAAGAATACGGCCTACCTTTCCCTTTCCCTAGAAAGCGGCTGCTCAATGGATACATCTGTACTGGCGGAGAAAGCGGCCGCTCGCTGACCATGTGTTAGGGAGAATAATTCTCTGTAAAGGCTAATTTCCCAAACCTAGTGAGTCCCCCAGCAGCTTTGCTGGATTTCTGGGGTTTATTTTTTTCTCCTGCTAAGAGTGAGACTCTCTTACTCCCAGTCTTAGACATGATTTGAGGTGTTCCTTTGTCTTTCCATGTGTTTTATGAGCTATGGGGTCTTTTACTCCATAGGGTCTCATGTGTTTTTGATGTGGGTTACACAGCACCCTCTGTGCCGTAACCCAGGGGTGTCGTAGCGACCCCCCAACATAGACTCCATACCCTGGGATTGACTACTGTCTCCCAGGGCATGCAAAGTCACCATTGGCTTCACTAGTCCCAAATTATGAACAGAAACCAGTACAAACCATCATATTGTGGACGTACTGGTCGGGGCAATTCGATTGCCCCGGGATCTGTTGTTCGAGGGAGCACGTCTCCGTCCCCCCTGATCGAGTTTTGGCTGGTGGCAGTGGATACTACTTTTTATATTCAACCGCAAATATATCTCTATGGGATTTTTCCATTGTTCGAGGCTACCAACTTTAATTATTTAATTCTTATAGCCTCGAACATACCGCTGGTTTATTTATTTAATATTAATTCACCAGTTGGTATTTTTTGCCAGAACCCGCTTCTAAAATGGCGTTTGTGTTCTCTTCTGTGACTCCAACCCAAGTCGAGTCCTTTGTTCCACTTTTTGGCGGGCTTCTCCACAGAAGCCTCCAAAAGTGGTGCCACTCTGTCTGGGTACCAAAGGGTGTGTGGGAGGGGGTTTAGGCACCCTGGACTGAGTTGCCATGGCAACTCAAGTCGCACTCTTGTGTGATTGGCCCAAGTCACCACTTAGCATGTTTGATTGACAGCGAGGCTGAATGAATGGGGGTGTGCTGCATAAAAGCAGGGCTTTGGGGACTGGAACTTCAGAAGTCGCCACAGGACCTAAGAATCCGAGGAGGGAGAAGCTGAGCCGACCTGCAACAACGACACCACCGGTGGAGCCCTGCTGAACCCTCTCACCACTTTTCCCGATGACAGAGGAGATCTCCAGTCCGGAGAGTCTTCTTCCTTTGACTGGTGGGGATAACCAGTTTTGCCTTCTTTTCACCTTCCTGGAGCATCTCGTGGCCGCCTTGCCCGTGCCAAGCACCCCGGCAACCGGAATCCCACGGCTTACCACTACCGCGAAGAGAAGGGTAGTACCTTTTAACTGAAAGAACTCCGCGGCTGGTTTCTTCCCTGGCAGTGCAACGACCTTCATCTTTCCTCCACGGCGAGACCTCCTTCCTCTGGACAAAACACCGACTTGCACCCGCTGCCAGGAACAACTGCTCCCACTGGAGCTTCCTTCACACTTAAGGTACTGTGTCCCGCCTGGCTTCCCTTGCGACAGATCGTTCGGGGTGACAGTAAAGCCTCGACTTTCTAACCTGGGCTGGCCTGGGACAACCTAGCTAACTTTTCCTGACTTTAATTTCATCCTTTGTGTGCGAACTATCTACAAGACTCTTTGGGCATAACCCCACTGTGTAAACCTGGACCCCTTCTGCTCGCTCTCTACAAGAGTGGGCCTTGCAATTGACTTACTTGCTCTCCAGTAGAACTCTGCCTATCCTGCCTTACTGTGGTTCTTTTAAAAGTACTGAAATTTGTGTGCTTCCATAACTCTGCTTTTTCCCTCCCTTTTTAATAACTTATTAGAGTGCCATCTTATGTTAAGCGCTCACCTCTGTCTGAAAATAAGTGGTGTTTCTCACTAAGACTTGTCTAATAAGTAACTAGGGTTGTATATATATATAATAGTGACTGTGTGCTGAATTTACTTTTCTCTTTATGCTAGTGTAATTTACAAGTGTGTCTTTAAATAAATAATTATATACTTTTACACAAAAGCTCTGGTCAGTGTTTGCTTGTGTTACTGTATCTCTGTACCTATTGTGTATACTCTCTATACTGCCTAACTCTTCTTGAGGGAAGTCCGACTGCTCAGCCACAGCTACCAAGTGAATCTGTGTGGTACAGACTGCTACCAAGTGGGTTTACTGCCAAACACCTGTAGTCTTAAATCTTTTGCAGTGGTCCCTAAGGGAACTGCACAGGTTTCTGCCTAACACCATGGGCCTACTCTGGGGAAATATGCCCGGGGCACATGGACCGACTCTGGGAAATATTCCCGGGGCACATGGACCGACAATGGGAAATATGCCCGGGGCACATGGACCAATTCTGGGAAATATGCTCGGGGCTCATGGATCGACTCTGGGAAATTGGCTAGGAGCACATGGACCGACTCTGGGAAATTGGCTAGGAGCACATGGACCGACTCTGGGAAATTGGCTAGGAGCACATGGACCGACTCTGGGAAATTGGCTAGGGGCACATGGGTGGACTCGGTTGGCTCGGGGCACATGGACAGACTCTGGGAGGTTGGCTCAGATTGTGCCCCATGGACAGACTCTGGGAGATTAGTTTGGGCCCCATGGATCCACTCTGGGAGATTAGCTGGGGATATGCCGACAAACTGTATGATTAGCTTGTGGTACTCAGACAGATTCTGGGAGCTGGCTCGGGACACATGGACACACGCTGGGAGATTGGCTTGGGCCCCATGGACAGATATTGGGAGATTGATCAAACCTGATTTGATCTGGTCTTTCCCCTTCTGGAATAAAATGGCAGACCGAAAAACAATGTTCTGTAGTGTTGTTCAGAGCAATGCCAGTGGTCATGGTTAATTGAAAACCTTCCATTCATCATTCAATTTTGTACCGTGCAAAGGTGGGCTTACAGGAAGAAATTGAGAATTTAACAGCACACTAGGACCCTTAAACTGCTACATTTATCCCATCTCCTCCTTTAGTAAAGACCGTGCATGATGTGGCGAGTCAGGAGTCGGACAAGTTAAGGACATTCTGAATTATCGTTAAGGAAATTATAAGAATACGGCCTACATTTCCCTTTCGCTAGAGGGAACACCCTGCCTATCTAAAGGTGCTTGTCAGGAAGTCCAAAGTAAAAATGCCCTCCATCCAAACTAACTCTACCTGACCCTACCACTATATAACCAACTTTAACTAGGCCAAGAGAATGTCTTTTTCCCCTGGTCTTCTCTTGTCTTCTGATAGTCTATTTTATATAAAGGTTTCTCTTTCGTACACATTTTTCTTAATGTGATCTTCTTGGATGGTCTATTTTTATAAGCTCTTTTAGCTCTTCCAAAATGTTCTTGGGCATTGTACTCTGTGCAGTGCTATGCTTATAACCTCTTCCCTCCCCTCAGAATGGTTCTCATACTCTCGTCTAAACTCGTAGACCTTTCAGTCTTTTAGTACAAACTTTCCAAGCTTGGCTATGCCTTTATCCCAATTAAGACTTTCTTTCTCCTAGGTTCTCTTTCTTGGAATATCTAGTTTTCTATCTATTTCACTTGCCAATCGTATCTCTCATTACATGGTTTTCATGCTGTGCTTTCTCCAATTTTCACATCTTACGTTTTAGGATAATTTCCGTTCATCCCATAGTATTAGTTTCCAGTCTCTTTCTGTTTACCGCATGGGATTATTAGATCCCTGTTGTATGGGTTTTAGTTTTATGGGTTTTTCACAAGTCCAATTAGCAGGTCTCACTCGTTCTTAGGACCGGGACGAGTTTCTCTCTTCATTGCAATACCAGTCTCCATCTATTTCCCCAACCAAGTTATTCATTACTTGCTTTGTCAGGCTTTTATAATTCTCATTTGACAGCCTTCTATTTAGTACCTCATCCTTATGACTGGGATGACTTTCTCCATGCATAAGGGGAAATTCTCTCCCAGGGAAGTCCCACTTGCTTCGATTTCGCCCCCCCCCTTCCAGCCCCAGCCCCCTCCATGGAGTGTCTTGCAGATTGGGTTCACCTCCCTAGCCTTGAAGGGGGAGGTTCCCTGTTGGGAGAAGGGACGAATACTTGCGATTGGTCACAATGGTCTTGAGCTTTGTGCACATTTCGTTGGTACTGTTGCTCCCTTGGGATCTGTCGACAATTAATTCACTTGTTTGGTCTCTGGTTAATCCCTCATGATAGCCTGTTAGGTTATGGAGCACTCAATCTGAATGTAGCGGGGTAGAGTTGAGATGTTGGCTTCTCTTATGTGTTGAGGTTGGGAGATGTCAATTTACTTGTGGGTAATCCCTATGGACCCGGAGCACACCTTTGTTAAATCAAAAAATATAAAGTTTCTTAAATTAGTAGTAGGGTGCAGGGGAGAAAACCAACCCTGACACTAAGTTGTGTCACTAGTTAAACAGGTGTCCACAACTCTCGTCTCCTGCACACCAAATTGTAATGTAGTCCAATCAATATTTTAGACCATCTAGATCAATTTCTTTCTGTAGTCACTTTCTTCCACAATGTATAGATCAGTAATTATGATTGTTCACAAGAAAGCTCTAATGCCCGGTTCTTCTATGTATACATTTATATTTTTAGTCGTTTTGCAAAATAAATCAAAAATTCATACATCAATTCATAGATCATCAATACAACAAAATCACATGCTCTACGCGTTTCGGGAAATTCCTTCCCTTCTTCAGGAGCTATTATTGATACTTTTGTTTTTTGTGTCAAGTTTTTTCAGGTCAGTAAGCACTTTTGCATTGCTTGCTCATGCATGAGGTGTGTTGTGAAGCATTGTTGTGCACTAGTAACTAACTGGGCAACAATAAGACTGTGTGCAGCCGAGTATGGGCATCAAACAGGTTTTCACTTTTAATGTGATTATCTCAGCGGACTTAGTCCTTGCCTCACTCGCTCTCCCTAATTTGTGTATAGATGCATTTAGTTTGGCATTGAATGTCTTTAGGTGCCCCTTGCGCCCCATGGCTATTCCTGCTCTATTTTCTTCTCTGTTGTCAGGTTGGAACCCAAGTTGGTTGGAGCATTTCTACGTTCAGAATCGGGGGTACACATTTCAAGTTGCAAGCTAATAGTAAGTCCTAAAAAGAAACTTGCCCCTGGCATAAATGCTAGTTCTCCACTTTTACACAGCACACCACTTCTGACACGCCAGCAGTGAATGAGTTATTTTGAAGCCTCTTCTAAGCATCTTATAGCCAGGTTGTCATGAGTAAGATTATTGGTGCCCCCTTTGTTGAGGAACGGTTGGACGTGGAGTGAGCGTTGATTTATTTTGCAGTGTATCTTGTTCTCAGCTGCCGAGTCCTGTTCTGGTGTAGCTTGTCGCCCTGCCTTAGCCTTACCATCTGGGTTTCTCTTACCCTTTTATGTTTATCTGGACCAGAACTTGGTGGCGCCTCCTTCGCTGGCAAGGGTTCCTCACGTAGCTATGGTTGTCGGTGGGATCTAGCAGCGTTAATTGTTGGTGATGACGGGTGTGTTTGTAGGAGATTTTCTGTTCGTGTCTTGAGGTCGTAATTAGTTGTGGAGGATGAGATGGTTCATTCTGGTCGGAAAGTGTTGAGGTTATCTGTGTTGATTGCTTGCACTGACCCTGGTCTACTTATTCAGTCAGTTTCATGTTGTCTCTTCCTAGGGCTGGGTGATATATCGACTTTTGGAGATACATAGATATATTTTCAGAATCCATATAGGATGAGGCAATATTGTTAACATCGAGGAAATATATACATTATTACATATATTACCATTTTTATATTTGCACAGTTATGTGTTTTCTCAAACAGGAAGAGGATCCCTGTATTTGCACTTTATTTTGATCAATGCCTTATAAATAAAGGAGTTTGTGACATCTTGCATGTAGTTGGCAGCTTACAACTGAGCATTTAACCCACATAAATAATATAGAATTTTTAAAAAATGTGTGTGTGTGTGTATATATAATATATATATATAGTCATTCAGCCCAAAAATATAGAAATATTAAATTTGATCCATATCGCCCAGCCCTCTCGGTTACATGGAATCTTCTCCTGGTCGGGCCATGGAATCTTCTCCTTGTTGGGTATCATTTTGAGTCCGCTGCGCAGTAGCCCGATTCTGGCTGTAAGTTGAGAGATGGCACCATGTGGGTTTTTGTGCCACGGTGTTGGGTGTTTCGTAGGTCTGGAGTTCTGTGGATTGTTGTGGCAGGTGTCTTTGGCGTTTGATAATTCCCCTCTCGTTCGTGCTGCTGCTCTGTTTGTAAAGTTGCAGGGTCAATTTGGCGTCCTAAAATTGGGCAGTTTCCATTCTCCATTAGCAACAAAGCCAATAAAATCATTCGTTTAAGTGCTTCCTAACAGTTAACATCAATTCCACTTTTAAGACTCATTTTCAAACACAGTAAAAAGCCAATACGTTATATGATTCATACACTTCATATGTTGCAATGTCAGATCTCAAACATTGATTATTTCTTACTCAGTAGTCTGTCATTACTCAATGCAATTACCATCCGCTTATTAACCAAGTAAGCAGGAAGAACTGACTCCACCCGGCTGGGATGATGATGATGATGATGATGATGTCAATGCAGCGGGAGCAAACCTCTATAAAGCGAGCGATTCGCAGGCAGAGAGAGAGAAGGAGATTTGTGTTGGACTGCGTTGCTGCATGCTGGGCCGTTGCAACTCCTGCATTTGTAGCAGAGGGTATTGTTGCTTACGCAGAGAGAGTGCACGCAGGAGATGAGTCTTGTTGGAACCATCTGTGTTCATGTATATTCAGTGGTATTTAGAGGCCTGTAGTATGAAGGTACAGGGCGAGGGTAGATGAGCAGTGTGGACGGTTGTGGGGGAGGGGAGGGGCGTACAGATATGTCTGAAAGGACATTTTAGTTGTGCATGCAGAGAGCAGGCATTTACCTGCCTAGGTTTTGAGTGGGCGGTCTTGGGGTGCTGGAGTTTGTAGGACATTATGCAAGGTGAGGGCCTCTTTATGTCAAGGGGTGCCAATCCTGACATCCTCTGTACAGGCTACTCTTTTCTTTGGTCCTCCGTCCTCCGTGCGCCTGTGCCCTCATTGTCCCGTGCTGCTCCTCCCGATTTCGCCTGTTCCACAGACCGGATGTCGATCAGCACATTTTCGGTTCTATGTGTTATTACCGCATTTTAAAAACCCAATACAAAAAAGGGCGATTTTCTTATTTTTTTTTTCTTTTTTCCGGCCGTTTTTGAGTCGACTTTAAAATGCAGCAATATCACTTTACTCGCCCACTCCCTGCCCCTGACAAGGTGATCCCCCACCCTCTGCTGCAGGTCATATTCTTAATCTGGGGGTGGTTAAACCCTTTCACACCCACCGCCTCTTCCAAGCACAACATGCACTGACTACACACATGCATACACTTACCTTACACTCCCGTGACGGCTCTTCCGGGTCGTGGTCAGCCTGCCAGCCCCTGCGCGCATGGGCACAGAGCGGTCTTTCTAAATTGATCTTTTGACCCAAAGCGTCCTACTTGCCTGCTTACCCCACACCTGTGAATGGTGGGCAGTTCACCTCTTCTTCTTTTGACTATCTATTTATCTTCTGTCCAGTGGACGGGTGTAGAAGGCCAGTGCATACGAGTCCCTTCCTCCCCTGCTCACCAAATTCATTGACTTCCCTATTGAGGTTGGCTGGTGGTAGGTCATGGAGGGTGTGCCATTTTGCTTGAACCTGAACTCTGCCTTGTTGTGAGCAGCCATAGGGCTTTGTGTTGAGGTGGCTGGAAACTGATGCCGTGTAGGCAGAAAAGGAAGGCACATGCGAGTTTATTAAAGTTTCATTCAGCAGCTCAAGAGTTCTCTTGTGCTCGTGGGCTACACATTGATTCGCTTGCTCTTGTCCGGTGCTCTGGTGTTGCAGCTGAGCGTGACCACTGTATATACATCGAAGAAACATAGACAAATGCCTAAACTCTTTTATGCAATGTGGTGACATCCCTGAGTCTTATCAGCTCGTTACCCGTGCTACCAGAGTTGGAGAAGTTCATAAACCTATGTTTTTAAAGGTTTATTTACAATTATGCTTGACAATAATGTAAGGATACGTGCCAAACGAAATGCAAAGTGTAATAATGTTAAAGGTGATTCAAAGTAAAAGGTTGAATCATTTTTTCAAATGTCTGTTCCTCAGGGGTTTTCTAAGACAATAATCCAATAAGGCTTTGCCTCTCGGGCAAAATGGATTTCGCCACTGCAACGTCCAGATTTCCAAACTTCCAACAGAAATCTTGGTCACCAAAATCCAAAACACAATTTCCTGTGTTGTCCAAAATTCTCTCAAAGAGGCCATTCCCTCTTGTGCCCGTAAGGAGGATGGCTTTTTACTCCAGCTCTATCCATGTTCAATGGGTAGTCCTCTGCCACAGTTCTATCACTCCTGGGGAAACAGATGTTTTGACAGACTCTTGCCGCCTAGGTACTCTCTTCTTCCCTCGCTCAAGGTTTTACTTGCTAAAGGGTCTTGCTGGCCCTTCTGGGGTTTGATGGCGAAGCGGGCCCTTCTTCCAACTGCCTACTTCCTCTTTTGCGGTTTTCCCAGGCCAGCCCTGTGCCATTTCTTTAAACCTCACACTATCCCTCTGCCACCTTTCCAATATCCTATTTTTCTGCTGTAGTAATATACACTCTCCACTGTCTCTTACTCCTCCTTGATACTACCCCCTTGCTTACAAGCTGCTACCTTTCTTTCTTCCTTCCCATACAATGACTTCCCTTTCTCACTCAACTCTTCTGCTTAACTTTCTCGCTTACTTTCCAGGTGTTAACCCGTGTTTCCTTCACCAAGCTTGTACCCTTCTCCCCCTTGGGGAATCTTTCTCTGTCTTTCTGTCTCCCCTCCTTCTCTCTCCTCCCCTCCCTCCCTCGGCGTCTCACATCTTCTCAGTTATTGTGGACCCTCATTAATTCAGCTCTCCAGAGGACTGATGCTCTACACTGCCCCCTGTGCCTGTTGTTCTTTAGCCAAGTCTCCTCACTTGGGGTCTCCAGTATCTGCTTCCCTCCAAGCTCTTTCCAGGTCTGGCAAACCCTGGCTGCGCCGGCTGAGTTTCAAAGGGCTGTTGCTCCTCTCCTTGCGTGCACTCTGGAGGGTGAGTTTCACTTGTGTTGTGTGGGATGTAACGGCCTCTGATCCATGTGACTGTTCAGGTGATCTTTCAGGGGGCTGGCCCATGATATCGGACCCATCTTCCACTTTGGATTTGAAACTGGTTTGTGTTGTGTGGTTCTTATCTCCCTGCCCGAGACTGTTAACTCTTCCCTGTGTGTCTCTAAGAGCCCAAAAGGTGGTCTACTCGGACAGAAACTGTCCGATAATTGGGGGGGGGGAGGGATGGAAAACCATACATTTGTTTGGTGTTCCGTGTTTTTGTGACGAGGAAAATGTACCACCCCTCCTCTCACACGTGCATGCGTGTTTCACTCTGCAGCATTGCCGGAGGAAGTAAGCAACCCCTTCTTTGAGTTGTTCAAATATTTCCTGTGTGTTCGTTTAAAGCAAACCTGTTTAATTCTCACGACTGGAAATTGGGTCTGGGTAGGGGAAGTCTCCTGCTATCTTACAACGAATGAGCTGCTCACTTCTCCGATTTCCTTGCACAAGGGGTTTGGGGTTTCCTCACTAGTGACCTTAAAGTGACAGCTATTTGCCATCCGATGGGCTTCCTCGTCCCACCAAATATATATTTTCTTTATTAAATGATTTTAAAAGATAGAAAAAAGAACTTGTGGGGTGCTCATGGCCAGGAGGACACAGTCTCAACCACTCTGCCTCTCAGCTGTTCAGTGGCATCTTATGTTGGTGCCACGCCCCAGCAATTCCCTCTCTGTATAGTGTTTATGAAATCCTAAACACTCAGTTGTGAGCTACTAGCCAGCCATAAAAGTCACTTGCCACCTCAATTCTTTATATAAACACACACTACGCCATTTAATTCTCGACATGAGTCAAATATTACTAGCTAATGGCGAGTGCAAGTTTTGTGAAACAAAAGGGGCCCTATTGCCCTAACGGACAGGTAGCAGAATAGGGCAAATAAAAAAGGGTAAACCAGAAAGGGTTTGCTGCTACCTCGGGGCGACACCCAAAGCGGCTTTGTTTGAAGCCTAATTGGTTCAACCAGTAATTGAAATAGGACTGATGATCAAATCATTCGCATTAGGTGCCAGAAGAAAACAGACAGCCAAGCCAAGCAGATATTTTGATTAAAAAAGGAGTTATATTTTTGCAAACGCTTTGTGCACGAGTTTAACAAAGATAACATGGGGAAATGGTGATAAGAACCAAAAGTTAGAAAAAGTCTGAAAATAAAAAGAGGTGTAAAAAGTCTAGATTCTAGTAGTTGAAGTAACTGAGGGCCAAAAAGTAATAGTTACACGTAAGCACAAGTAGATACATTAAGTAAAGAAATATTTTCATCATGCGGAATTATGCCATAGTACAGCAAACTAGTTATGTTGCATTTCTGTATCCTCAGAGTCTTTTAGAAAGTCCTTAGTCAGAAAAGGGTTCTGCCGATGCGGCAGGGGGCAAACAAAGGTAGCAAGAGATGAAGCCTGTGTGCCAATGGTTGCAATTGGGCCAAATGAAAAGATAACGTGTGCCCCCTTGTCAAGTTTTGTAACTAGCTAAATATACATTTTTTTTTATACTTGCAAAAGAGCGCCAGGGGACCACTCCGGTGGTGGTAGTGCACGGTATAAATATCCTTTAACATTAACATCATCCCCTGAGTCCGTTTTTCTGCGTTGTTTGGAAGAAAGCTGGCGTTACCTGTCATTACGCAAGATTCCTAGTGTGTGGGTGGCCTTGTCTGTTCTCTTGTAAGCTCGAGGGAAAGTCAAATTGTCGGGGTTTTCCTGCGAGCGAGTTGTACTTCCTTAATCGGGAGGTTTTATTTGCACTCTTCACCCAGGATCCTGGTTCCCAGACACACCTTTATGATGGTTAATGCATTCATATTCCATGCAGATGTTAACCAGGGGTGGTGCTTGCGCTGCTTTGCCCCAGGCCATGAGAGATCCATTGAGTGATGACATTGCCTTGAAGCAGATGGGCCTGTACAGCAGCAGCTGGTAGATGACGAAAGCTGCTAGGGAGAAGCGGTCTCTTGCGCCAGAACGGACTACAATATTCTCTGTGCTGATATCTGCTGTCACTGACACAACTGGGTCAGGTGAAGACTACTGCCATGGTTGCTAGGATTATTTTGGCATAGTGAAGCATGGAAAGGTTTGAATCCCCGCTTTTATGCGGAAGAAAGATGTTGTGATTACTGAATTCATTACGGTGTTGTGGGCAGATGTGTGCTCCCCAGGATACCCATTTTTAAATGACCATCTTTTACCAAACAGGAGGAGAAGGGGGTTGACTCAGTGGAGTTGCTCAGGTAAGCAGGATCTGTTGCCAACTGGACACATATTTCAGGGATCGTGAAAGTGAACTCTTGAGGCTGGTAAGTACACACCTCTGGCATGAATCCCCAAAGGTGTTTCTGGTCCATGGTTGCAGGTGCAAGTAAAGCGTTCTGAGAAATGATAGTTGGCATGGTCCTCCATGATTTGCAGGTGGCAGCAGACATGGTAAGCTATCCAGCCTATTGACCAGTGCTGCCACTAGGATATGCCTTTGTCTCCTTTCTTGCCTCTATGCTTGTGGGATCAGTCAGTCGCTAAAGCGGCAAGAACCCTCCTGTTCAGTGCGAGTGGTGATCAGTGTTGAATTTCATCAATATCAAGTTAACCATGAAAGAAACGATTTTCCTTTTGTTAAAACAAATCTGGTGAACGCAAATTGAAAGCAAACAGTCCTTGGAGGATTCTTCACCTCTTGGTCTTGTACAGTCACTGCTTCAAAGTGGCTCCCACCAACCTCTTGCCTTCACCAGACCACTGTTGAGTAGAGAAATTCACCAGCATCATGGCTTCAGCAGAGTACTATCCACCGAAGGCTGTCCACAGCCACTGGGGTTTCTCTTGCAGGCTTTCCTTGGAGGCTCCCACCAACCTCTTGCCTTCACCAGACCACTGTTGAGTAGAGAAATTCACCAGCATCATGGCTTCAGCAGAGTACTATCCACCGAAGGCTGTCCACAGCCACTGGGGTTTCTCTTGCAGGCGTTCCTTGGAGGCTCCCCCCAACCTCTTGCCTTCACCAGACCACTGTTGAGTAGAGGAATGTTCATCATGGCTTCAGCAGAGACTATCCATCGAAGGCTGTCCGCAGCCACTGGGGTTTCTCTTGCATGCATTCCTTGGAGGCTTTCATCAACCTCTGGCCTTTGTCACCAATCTGTCTCTTTTATTTATTTCATTTTTATAGCGCGCATACAACCCAGAGGCATTGAGGCGTTGTTACAGGTACAACTCTCGGTCATGTTTTCTTCATCCAATCACAGGGTAACACGGGTACATAGTAACCAAGTGGCATTATCATACAGTGAAGTAGTGTAGCCGGATAAATGTTCTGGCAAGTAGGAGTGGGGGGGGTGGGTTAGTTCAGGGTTAGGGAAAGAGCTGAGACTTTGTCCCCCACGCCTTGGCTTTGTCAGGTTACTTTCCTTCAAGGACGTTTGTCAGCCTCTTGGCTGCTTCGTGCTAGACTGACTTGATTGATGCAGGGAAGTCCTGCAAGAGCAATGACCCGGCTTCTTCTCTCGCAGTGGAATGGTTTAACGCTGCTTCTGGTGTCTGCCGAGTTTGTGTGCCTTCTGCTTCCATGCGGACGTTCTCCTCGAAGTGCTGCATCCTTATTTATTTTTGGTGCTTCGTTTGCTGGCTTCCCGTTGAAAAGAGTATACTTCTCCTTTGTCCTGGTCGTGATTGGTGTTGTGGCGCTCAGTCCTGCCTTTTTTCCCTCGGCTTTTACACTGTGTGTTCAGTGTGTTGCGTTGCCTCTTTCATCTTGGCATTGAGTTTATTATGTAATACTGTTGGTTCCTGTATCTCATATAACCGTTCTATGGAACTCGTCCACTCAATGTATAGGGCCACAGTTGAGGCACTTTGCAGGTTCAGAAACCATTCCTTTCCACTTGCCTGCAAAACGTCAGCAATCGGTGTGCGGTTTTGAGAAATAAGTAGCATTCGGCTGCAAACCACCCTTGCGTGGAGAACTGAGGTACGTCATGGAAAATCGATTTACCCAGAATCACACAGTTGGTAAAGTGTAAAAAAGTGATTTAAAAAAAAAAACAGGTCTTCTGGTTCCACAACTAGGAGCTTCACATCTAGTCCATCTATAGACCGCTTCTTAAGTGAGACCTCATTTAAGCACCTCTGAACCTGATTCCTAGGCTACCATAGTCACAAACCCCATCTCGACACAGGCAACAGGCTTCCTCTCGCCTTGGCCACCAGGCACATGATCGCATCACAATTTGGCCCCTGGACCTCATTTTGCCTTGGCCCCTGGACCCCGTTTTGCCTTGGCCCCTGGACCCCGTTTTGCCTTGGACCCTGGACTCCATTTTGCCTTGGACCCTGGTCCTCATGGCCCCCGGACCCCATCTGGCCTTGGCTACTGAACACCATCTCACCTGTGTACCACAGATTGGCCGCTGGACCCCATCTGGCCTTGGCCCCCGGACCCCATCTCATCTGTGTACCATAGCTTGGCCAGTAGGTCACATCACGCCTCAGCTGCTGGACCCCATTATTCATTAGGCACTAGACTGCATGCCCTCTTAGCTGCTAGATTGCATCTTGCCTGTGGGTTTGGATGTCCTTTGCACAGGGGTTGCGTTGCACTGATGTCATTGGACCCCTTGGCCTCGTCTCTTACTCTTCTGGTGGGAAAGAGCACAGTCTTCTCTGGTGTCGGCAGGCTTTGTTTCACTCTGTAAGGGAGCCGTGCTTCATTTCAGCACTATCTATGTCTTTAGCCTCTTTCTCTATATGCTGACAGCGTAGCCATTGTCCCTGAGTGAACAGCCCTCGTCCCAGCAAGAGAAGCAAGCTCAGTCTGCCTCTCCTCCCTGAGGGGGAAGGTTTGGCCAGCCAGCATCTTTTCTGCTGCTTGGTTGCCATCTCCAACGGAGATGCAGTTCAGAGGTCGGATTTCAGTGCTGGGAACAACCACCTGGATGTGGTCGGGTAGTGTGGAGTTAAGTGCAAGCCATTTCCACAATTTTATACTTCGAGAGAGAGAGGGCTACACTTTGCCCATGTTTCGTCTGCTCTTGTGGGGAAGAATTGGGGAGGAGCCAAGGGAATATCGAGGGCGTGGTTTTTGGGGTCCACCTTATAGATGATGGAATTTGGTTTGGGGTGGGTGCAATTCATTTGAGGATTTGTGAGGGGTCCGAAATGAGACGGACAATGTAATGAAGGTTTTTCAACAAATGCCATTTTTGTTAAATTAAAAGGTTAGATACATGCCTCGATATCCCTACCCTGACGGGGATTTCCCTGCCTAAAATAAACTTAAGGAAACACTCTAGCAAAGGATATCTGTCCCTCACACTTATACATACAATAAATAAATGTTGAAATGCATGGCAGTTCAAAACAATAGTAATTGAGTCGTACTGCAGTCTCTTCTTAGAACCTGGGTGAATTCTCCTTCCCCAGATTTTAAGTGTAATCCTGCTTCACCGTTCAAGAAAATAGAATAAGGAAATCCTGGTTTGCAGCAAGGTTCCAACACAGTTCTTTGCAACTTCAACTTGTCAACAGAAAGTTCCAACACTACAGTGATTCAACAAAGAAAATGGAAGGCTCTTCCTCTTTGTTCAACAAGTGTAAGATTTATCCTCTTCAGATAAAGGACATTTTCTCAGTTCATCAATAGCAACAATAATTGTCTTGGTCAGGGTGATTTCTCACAATTGAGTTCTAAAGAAATATAACTGCTTTACACAGTTCTTTCTTCAGCAACCCAAACAACATAAATTGTCTTTGTCAGGACCATTTTATAGCAATTTGTCGATTTTATACCGGGTTTACTTTCATGCCATGCCTACTTCCTCAGTTCACACCTGGTTTACTCCAATGCCAGGCCTACTCCTCCAAAGGTTTGTTATCTGGGTCTACTCCCCTGCCCAACAGCATTTCCCAACAAGTGCCTTTGTGGTTGACTGACAAGGTTCACAACAACTTTACAGTTTTGAAGCTTCAAACCATTAACAACTCTTCAGGGAAAACAAGATTCACATTGGTGCTCTATAATACTCCTCTGCAAATGATGCGCCTATCCTTCTGAATACACTTTTCCAGAAGGGCAGCCTTTTGCCACTCTTGTTTCCCCACTGCACAGGTAACCAAATACTGACAAGGATGGGGTCTTGTTCTGTTTCTTGCTTGGCTTTGGCAATGTGTGTTTATACCAGCTTTTAGTATATGCTATGCTGTACAAAGTATGGGCACCAGGTTTCACAACGTATGGAACATCATTAGCCCCCTTTTGCCTTTGGCAACATCTGTTGGATTTGAATTGCTTTGATTGTAGTCTCTCTTGGCTTGGGCAATGCTTGTAGGTATTAGTTCTTAATAATAGCGCCCCAACGGTTTACTGGGTATTCCGCAAACTCACCTGCTCAAAGTTAGTCATTTGATTTTGTCATATAAGGCATTCTCTGCTTTTCAATAATTTGGTAATTTGGTCGTCAAAATCACTTTTACTCACACGTGAGTGCTGCTTACTTGGTGAACGCCTGCCTCAAATACACGAGCAGATGCAGAGTGCTCTGGGATCACTACCAACTTGTGAACTCACCGGGTAAGGGGTGCGTATCTGATCCCCTCGCTGTTTGCTGTGGGTCACCTGAATTAACAATCTGTGCATACATGCAGCATTGTACCCTTTTTACCTCTCTTCTTCATCCCAATACTTGGGGGAATTATGGGACTTGAAGTCCCTAATGGCAAAGTTAGTTTTTCTGGTTTGGTTTTCACTTTTAAACACTTCTGTGTTCCCTATTATATTCTTTAAGGGAATATCCTGAGCAAAGCTGGCCAGAGATGGTTCTGGTCCCTACATTGAAGGGGCTGTGCAGTGCATAACAACTAATTGGATAGATGGGGGAGTGTAGAAGTGAGTGTTTAGTCTGATGATAGTGGAGTATGGGATTTTCCACTGCCTGGAGGTTTTTCGATTGTGCCTTTTTGCTCTGGGATAGGTTATGCTTCCTCCCCCGCAGGCTAGAAATGTCCTCTACCCTGCCTGATTATTTTTACGCTTTTTAACTTCAAGTGAATCTCCTTTTTCTACAAGACCACACTCTCAATATTCTCTCCAGTACTTAAGAATATAAACCCCCACCCCCTGCCATACCATGGGCTCCAGTTTGGTTCCCTGCTCTCCTCATGGATATGCACTCCTTTTCCTGTTCAGGCTTACTGGTTCCATGGTAAGTCTTGCACTAATGATGCAGGTGGGATTTCCTGCTCTTTGTTGCCCAAGAGGCTTTGCACTTTCCCAATTTGGGCTGACCCGTAGGCCGTCTTGCATCTTGAGATGTTGAGACTGGACAATAGAAGACGGCCAGTGACACTGGTCTTGGCCCTCCCGGTCTTCTGACTACAATTCCCCTGACCCCCTCACTGTTGACTATGCTGTGTTTGGCTGATGGGAGTTCTAGGCAAAAACATCTGGATGGCTGCAGGTTGGCCACTGCTGGAGTAGAGCCTTGCGGAGTGTGCTTAGTGACTTGAATGGGATGAAGGCGAATTACTGGAAACACGTGGCTGTGAAAACAGTTTAATGCTCTGGACTCTGGATATGATTGGGTCCTCTCTGTGGACATCTGCATGCCAGTGTACCTGGGCATCTGCAGATGGTAACACAAACCTATGTCTGAGCTAAATATGCTCCTCCCAATGACCCGACAAGGTAATTCAGACATTGACCCCTTGCACACTGTGCCTTCGAGAGGCTCAGCCTCACCTCACAGAGGACGCCCAACTAGGCTGAAACGCGTGTGTGGGGTTGCTGTTGGTACTCTAGTTCAGAGGAGAATTGCCTAGTCGGGATAAAAACAAAATTAGAGTGTTTGGATTGGATTACCACTATGGAAAAAGCAACATCTAAAAAACTACTAGCCCATCTCGCTACGACTATCGACAAACTGAAAGAACCAATGGCATACTGCAAAAGATACCCAAGTAAATTACTGATGACGTGCTTTTTTGAAAGTGCGTCTAAATGTCCTACCGACTCAGGAAATCCTAGCGATAAGATCCGGATCCAAGATAAAAGCTGGTAGACTCTGTAAAAATCCCGAAGAGATTGAATCTATTAGACATCTGCTGATGCTTTGCCCAGCTCTGCACCAAGCCAGGATAGCCTTTTTTAGTCCCCTGACGGTAAACTCATTCGCTGGCAACGAAGCAACTTGGTGGAATCGCCTTATTACAGGCGATAGGACTCAATGGCATACAGCGTCTGCTAAACTTTCGAATTTGGCAATGGAAAGGACAAATCTGAGCATTGCCGTCTGAACCTGGCCTATCTAAACACTGGCCGAATTACAGACTGTCGTCAGCTTTGTGATATCTTCGCAAATCTTTTTGATTGGAATTGCTCTTGTAAAAATCTTAATGATTATATACAAGTAAATAAATAAAAAAATGCCTAGCATTTCGGTGCTGGACTGCCAAGTGGCTGGGACCAGCCTGATAGGCAAATGGCTATTTCTCCTCTGTGAAGGGTGCACTGAGCTAAAACGTGGTTGTACACTCTCCCTAGTGGATACCTCCCCACAGAACACGTTATTTGTCCGTGTTCGTTCTCGCTAGTGGGGGCTGCCAGACCTTTTTGTATGTGTTCATTCAAAGCAATCTGCTGAGAGTAAATGGCTTAATTGCAGCTGTAAAAGAACCACTGTTGTAAAAAGAAACCATGCCATAACCAAGTTTGCCTTCAGCCACTTGATGTATAGGCACTATGCATGTCCTTGCACAGAAGTCCCGTCAATGCACACATTGGCAAAGACAACAGTTTTGGGTTGTGTATAGGTATCCGGTAGGCAAATGCTTATCCCATAACTACTTGAAGGCCACAACTGTTAGCGTTGTCATGCTTATTAGTTTTGCCAGAAGCCGCCATGGGTAGCCCATCCCTGCAAGAATAAGCTGCAAACCTCATCACTTCGGAGTGAAAGGTTGGACGAAAGCATTGTTGCTCTTATTTTCGAAAGTATAAAACTGCAATTATTTTTTTGGTTCACGTTCCTTGTTGTCGACATGGGTAGTTTTGTGTTTTTCATTTGGGTCTATAAAATGGGAAAACCTTTAGAGCAGAGACTGGGTCGGGGATGCTGTGCTCCAGAGGGGGAGCTGAGTGCTGTAGACCGGGAACGCCATCTCACCTAAAATATGTAGTTAAGGCCGTCCACAAGAAAGCACCCTGTCAGTAGAGGAGGGGGATGCTTGACCCCGGAGTGGGAGGAGAGTGCTGTAGAGAGTGCTGAGCACAAGAAAGCACCCTGACCCAGACCGCAGAGGAGGAGTAAAGATGCTTGACCAGAGTGGGAGGACAGTTCTGAGCACAAGCAAGCAACCTGGTCCAGGCCCAGACAGCAGAGCAGGGGTACAGATGTTTGACCCCAGAGTGGGAGGAGAGTTCTGTGGAGAGTGCTCAGCACAAGAAAGCACCCAGACAGTTGAGGAAGGGTACAAATGCTTGACCCCAGAGTGGGAGGACAGTGCTTAGCACAAGAAAGCAACCTGTTCCAGGCCCAGACAGCAGAGCAGGGGTACAGATGTTTGACCCCAGAGTGGGAGGAGAGTTATGTGGAGAGTGCTCAGCACAAGAAAGCACCCAGACAGTTGAGGAAGGGTACAAATGCTTGACCCCAGAGTGGGAGGACAGTGCTTAGCACAAGAAAGCAACCTGGTCCAGGCCCAGACAGCAGAGCAGGGGTACAGATGCTTGACCCCAGAGTGGGAGGACAGTGCTTAGCACAAGAAAGCAACCTGGTCCAGGCCCAGACAGCAGAGCAGGGGTACAGATGCTTGACCCCAGAGTGGGCGGACCATGCTGAGCACAAGAAAGCACCTTGGCCCAGGCCCAACAGCACCCTTTCAGAATACCTTTGGGGTACTCCCAACCAGGACAAGCCCACCGCGGAGTGATGTTGGAGGTGTCACGTGCATGCAGGGGCGCCAAGTATGCAGGTGCTCCGGGGCCTGGGCACTCGCCGGCAGAATGAAGTCTGGGCTGAGCCCCCTCCCGCCTCCGGGCCGCCAGAGAGAGACACAGTATGGCTGGCCCTTTGTTCCATCCATACTGTGTCTCTCTCTCTGGCGGCCCGGGTAAAAGCCAGGTAATAAACGATGTTTAAAAATTGACGGACGAATGCAAAGCAAGAGACTCTTTTGCATCTGTCCCTCAATTTCTAAAAATCGTTTTGGTTTGGGTGCACGGATGTAGAGGTACACCCAACCCAAAACGATTTTTAGAAATGGAGGCACAGATGCAAAGCAAGTCTGTCCCTCAATTTCTAAAAATCTTTTTGGGTTGGATGTATATCTGTGCACCCCTCTTTCATTGCATCTGTGAAGGGAGGTGGCAGGAAGAGGGCAAATGAGACTGTTTGCATGTCTCTGAGCGTGTACGTGGTGAGGGGGAATGCTATGCTATGGGTGGGAAACAGAGACGTTGAGGGAGGTAACTCCCCTGAATTCTAAGGAAGGTAACAGCGTGGGAGTGTGGGGTGAGGTGGGATCACCTTCTTGGGGGTGGGTGGGGGGGGGTTTAGCGGTGTGGGGGGCAGTAGAATGTGATCATTCGGCCTTTTCAAGACCACACAAATCGGCCAAAATAAATCGGTATTTTTTTGTATGTGTTCTTCAAAATGCAGAATTATCACAGAACCCAGTATGGAGCCTTGCCATACTGTTGACCTTCTTCAGTGTAATAGTATTCAATGGGACAGTACTTGCAGGGCCTAATGGTGCAGAGCTAATGGGCTTCTATATTGGGCTTCTATATTTTTAAAGAGACAGTAACAGCACTTCTCAGCAGGGCTGTGTAATCTATTTTCTACTAGAGCTGCCATATTTGAAATGAGGCAGTGCTGGTACTCCTCAGTTAACTCGCTAAACAGGGCTTCTATAATTGTAATACTATGCTTTTGTTGAGGCAATGCTAGTTCATCTAAGTGTGGCTGCTATACTTTTGATGGGACAACATCAGCACGTCTCAGTTGAGCTGCTACACTTGACACTTATTGCGACACTTATCGACAAGGCCCCAGCACTTCTCAGCAGATGTATTTATTTTCATTTTAATTGGTTATTTATAATGCGCGTAATAATACCCAGAGGTTTCAAAGGACGGACCGAGGGATCGAACCTGTGTTGCGCGGACTGAGGGATCAAACCTGTGTTGCTCCATGTCGTCTTGCTTCCAAGGCGAGCACGTTGCCCCTGAGCTATCCTTCCGAGACTCTGAAGATTTGAAGTACATTTAATGATACAGAACCAGAACTATTGAGCAAGTGTAACATCATCATCAGAATAACTTAACAGTGTTGTGGTTATACAAGAGCTAATATATTGAAAGGGATGGAATTACTCAGAATGTAGCAGCACTATTCAATAACCAAAAGTGCTTAAGCATAGTTAATGTGAAAATACTACACTTCTCACCATCGGGACAGTACTGCCACTTCTCACAGAGGCTTCTACACCTTTTATGGGGGCACCACTGATCCAGCCTACTGGACAGCTTCACTTTTAATGGCACTCCTCAATAGGACTGCTATACTTCAATAGGAAATGACCAACACTACCCCGCAGGGAATGGCATACTCTTGATGCCACCGAAGCAGCACTTCCACCCACCACAGCTGCTTTATTTTTAACGGCACAGTGCGTGTACTTCTCAGCCACTCTGCTTTTAAACGGACCGAATTGTCATTTCTCATCAGGACTGCAACACTATAACATTGTGTTCTGTATGTTGAGTGCTTCTTCACCACCAATGTGGGTTCATGGCACTCTCCCAGTGTCTAAATGGTAGATCTGGCTACATTCAATTGGCAACAGGCATGTCCCGAGCTGCCTGCTGTACATAAGCTGCCGCTCAGAATGTTGGAAGCCGTGATGGGGCAAGGGATAGAAGGCTCGGGCTTGTAGGATAGCAGGATCAGCAGGGTCTGAAAACCTGCTCACTCATTCTGGCGTGAGGAGCCATGGGACAAAATGAGCCTGATTTCCCCCCCCCCCCCCACCCCACACCATACAGGGGGTTGTTACCCCTTTATCTCTCCTGAATGAAAGAATGAGCTCTCTCAGACACAAGTTATCACCTCTGCACACACATTGAATGAATATGGTATGGATCTATAAATCGAGAAAACTGGAGTGAGAATTCGGAGTGTTTTTAACAGAAATATAATGGTCAACCCAGATGGGAGACTAACTCCATTAATATACATGAGGTCACTGAGATGACCAAGAGTGAAATTGTACGTTTAGTTGTGAGATTACCAGCAACGGGTATACTATGCTCCAAGGAGTGAGGTGCCCACTCAATATATCACACTGTTTAAAGGTGTGAGACCCAACTTTAATGCTTGCCCAAAGAGCCTTGGTCAGAGTTTCACACTGAAGAAGTGAGCATGTGACCCGGGGTCTGCAGCCCACGCACACGCATGGCATTCCCATGCACCCACTTGCGAGATTTGCACACAATTTGTGAAAATTGTGCTCCAAGGTAGGAGGCACACGCACAGTCTTTGCTCTGAGGTTTGACACACTCACAGGATGGGATGGGATTTCATTCTCCCATCCTAGTTGTGTTGCTCTGCCTTTTGAGGGCTACTACAACCTGGATGATTATAGAGGGGTGGAGTAGGGGCAGGTTTGGCCTACTGGAATGCAACTGGAAGGCTTAAACCTCCTCCTTACGTGACTTTAGTATATGCAGTACATGCTAGTCAATGTTTCCACTGTTCTGCACCCCTTCCCCCTTCGCACCAAGTCGGCGACTACGTGCAAATGCGGTCACATAACTGCTGGTGATGTCACTTCCTATATTTGGGCAACCCCCGGGAAATGTATAAGTCTGCTCCCCTGCACGCACCTGTGGCAATCTCAACACTTCTTATTGAGAACTCTTTTGGGGACATGGTTCTATTTTCTCGAGCTGCATACTGGCTTGTCTGTTCTGGCTCAGCAGATTTTGCAAATTGAACATACTTTATCACTCAAAAGTGGAAGTTGGAATTGCATGATGGCAACGTTTGAACAGGGAGGATCTTCCAGCAGTGAGTGGCCGAGAACTGCACTGGGGCGTTTGGTTTGCGATCCTCCCATAGCACTTCCTGCAAAGCAAAGGAAAACTGGTCTCTAACTTGTATCAAGTTAGATATTGCGAGAGTACCTGCTATGATAAGGCCATAAAGGTTCCTTCGTGGAAGCTGCCAGCTCACTGAATGAGGTAGGTCGACCTAATAAAAGTGCCTTTAAGTCCTCCCACATTTGAGTCTTCATCAGCAATTTCCGGCTTCGAAAGGGTCCGAGACCAGTAAGCAACCTGGACTAAGCGATGCCACACTTGAACTGGCGCCACTCCTGATGAGTGCCCAAAAGCTGCATAAGCACTGTACCAAACCCTTAAAAGTGAAAACCACGTCTTTAAAATGAAGGGTTGTTTGTGGCACTCTGTTTGATCTGCTGGCATCTGCGAGCTTGGAGCCTAGAGCACAGGTGAGGCCTGGGATTGACCTCTTATGTACCATTATATTCTTATTTTTTATTGTCCATTATCTCCCCGTCCATCTTCCTTGCCATAATCCTTATTCTGTGAAGCGGGTGTTTCACAAGCCCCCAACAACAAAAATGTTTTACAGTTTAACTCCTCCCCTAAGCGGGTTATAATAGCACCTCTGACCCACTGAGAATTCCTGTTTGAATACCAAACACTTTAAAACCACAGAGCTTCTTTGGGGGAGGTATGACGAAGAGTGTGACGAGGAAGGCCTGAACTCTGAGTAATGAAGATTACCGTTAAGAAATCTGGCCATTCTAGGTTTCGTTTTTTAGGATATCTGCTGTAAACCGGAATGAGAAACCTGTTCGTATGAAGACGTCCAGTGTCCATTATTTGAATATTCTGAAGCGGCCTCTTCATTTTCCCGTGCAGGGTTTGAAATTGAGGTGGCTGGGATCTATTTAGCTCCTGTTTGTAACCTAGAAGAGTCCATGTTAGCTTGACACCAACGGCTGCCAGGAGCTACTATTGGCTCCCCAGGCGAACTGATGCAGAACAAACACACCTACATGACTTTAGCTGTGGGTTTAGAACAATCTATAAATAAACATTAGGACACCACTATTCAACATTCAAAGCATAAGGGATCAAAAATAATGGACCAAATGATGAACTTGACATCTTACATGGATGTCAGTTTTGCAGAACGCTATGTACTAGCTCTTTGACCCGCTGTGGTAGCTCCTGGTCACCGATATATTGCTGTGTCCTGTGAGGGGTCAGAAGTGAGAGGCAGACACAAAGATGTAACTTCCTCAACATCAGTCATTTTATTAACAGAAGGGGGTTGATCAAGGCCTAACTTTCCCTATTCTAATGTGTATTTCCCTTCCTATGAAACTAAAATAGGATGACCTTGTGTCCAAACTCAGTCTGACCCTCACACTAACATATACAATTAAACAGTGTAAGGTAAATGTTTCAAAAGTTCAACTCAAATAATAAGTGCAACAAATCAAACCTATAACTTCAACCAAAACAATTCTTATATTCAGGGTCTGGTTCCCTTCCTCTGGATTGGTTCAGGAATCTATTCACAATGTTTTGTGTCAAGACTAGTCTCTTGAAAGCAACTCAAATGTCTTTCACCTAATAGTTTCTTCAGGATGGCAAAACAAAAATGTATTTTCCATAACACTGGTTGGAGTATAATAAATTAGTCTTTCCTACCTTTTTAGCATGGCTAAACAAATGTCTTTTCTCCAATGGTGATTCAAGTAAGGCAAAAGGCAAATCTTTTTAAAGTTTCTTGTTGACTAAATGTTTATTTGAAACCACAACTTAATATGACCAAGTCTCTTTTTCATCTCATTATTTCAAAGTGAGTTTCCCAGTACAATCTCCTGCTAGGAAACTTCTCAACTGAAAACTCTTGATATCCTGGTTTACTCTCCTGCCTGGGATACCTCCCCTTTTGGCTCTCACAGATCCCCTTGTGTACTCTCCTGCCAGGTATCTCTTCCCAAAACGGTCTCTCTACCCGACGACTCTTATCAGGTCTCTTTACAGCAGTCATATTCTTCAAACTGGAAACTCTTGATATCCTGGTTTACTCTCATGCCAGGAATATTTTTTTTCGAAAGGTTCACTACCTGATACTCTTATCAGGCCTCTCTGCAGCTTTCACTTTCTCTTTTGGTTTCATACAATTGTACTCCTTCAATGACACATCTCTGTTGACTTCAGTTGTTACTTGTGCCAATTTCCCCCATACTCTCATCCCATATATGAGGGGTTGTTCAAGCTCCGTCTGTCAACTTTTCTTTCAATCTCTCTTGGCAGTGCTTGTTCTAGGTTCCCCAACTGACATCTCATGTCAGGAGAATTGTAGTAATGGTGCCTCTTTATTTCTCTCCCAATCTCTTTTGGCTTTTGGCAATGTTAGTTCCAGGTTTCTCCCACCTGACCTCTTATGTCGGGAGAATTGCACCATGTGTGCTCTTATTGCTCTCTCGTTAATGTCATTTGGCTTGGGCAGTGATGGTCCCAGTTTTCCCCCATTCGACAATCATGTCAGGAGAACTGCACCATATCCGCCTTTCCCTTTCAGTTCTATTTGGTCGGTATTCAAAATGCTTTCTAGCGTATTTGCACGTCCCAAGGCCCCCTTTACTGTTAGGGTGACTCACCGGTTCACCGTGTGGCTGTCAAGATGTGCTTGTGAGAGGCCAGCTTACCCTTCTGGGCAGAGTTTCATTGGGTCTCTGCGTCAGCCCTTCTGTCCTTTGCCGCCAATACCTTTGCAGATGTGCAGGATTGCGTCTGCTCACACTGCCCTGCTGCACACAGTCTGCTTTCTCTCTTCTGGAATTCCTCTCCTCGGTCCCGAACGCCGCCAACTCGCTTCTGTCGAGCATCTCACGTTCTCCCCACAATCCTTTGTGGGATTTCCCCTGCCACTGATCACGCTTCCCGCTCTGCGCACTCTGCAGCCTTCTTTCTCCTTTTTTTGTTGTCCTTGCCACAGGTGTTCCAGAGATTTAAATGTCCTGCTTAGTTTATTAGGTTGGAAACAACTAGACTGCTCATTATTCTTAACATCACATTTCCGCCATAGGGAATCCTTGCTCCTCCTCCTTCCTAGTCACAGTACCAGAGGCTTTCTGGGACTTGTAGTCCAAGGAAGTTTCAATTGTTTTTCAATCACATGGTTGAATAGTAGTATTTAAATTACTAATACCATAAATATCAGATATATGTTCTAGGTTTACCATGTAGACATGAAGATTGAATAGGGTTTTATTTAACTAGAGTGCCTTTCAGAGTTTTACAATGAGATGATTCTGAGAATTCACATCAGGCCATTGAAAACTCCGAAATTAAAGGATCTTCCTCACAAGAAAGAGAAGTATACCGCCTCTCTCCTGTTGGAGTCAGCACTTTCGCCTGACGGCATCTCCTCCCATGTGATCCACCCTGGGGATACCACTGCCAGGGCCAGGAGCAGGTAGCTGCTGCCTTCCCCAGGCCACATGGGAGGAGACTTTATGCTGGGAATCGGTTATGATTCTACCGGATTCATCACCATCCCAAGGAGCTGTGTTTAGCTCCTGCTTATGCAGCCTGAATTATGATCCGTGCGGTGGATCAATGAGCAGCCCTGCAAGACAGCTATGGGAAAATGCAGCACTGCCTGGGGCACTGGATGCAAATGTAATGTCAGGTGTTCTTACGTAGCTGCCTCTTGGAGGACTCTTGGCACCTAAAAAGCAAAGTACAGCATTGATACTCCATCGCCTCGTTGGTTAGCACATATGTGTCTGACTTGTCATCTATTAGTTGGTGAACTGTGTAATAATAAATAGGCAGGTGCCCTTTAAAGGCCTAGAGGGCCGGCTAAGAGTCGGTTGCATTACACGGTCTCTCTCTGAAAGCTAGCCAGGGAAGAGTCCGACATCAGCACAGCCACCCACATTCTAGTCTTTCCTGCCACGGTTATCACAGCAGTGACTCTGAAAGCTGGGCAGGGCCCCAGCACCCCACATGCTAGCCTTGCCTGCTACGGTTATCGGACCAGTGACCCTGAAAGCTGGGCAGGGACCCAGCACAGCCACCCACATGTGTAGGCCCCAGCACAGCCACCCACATGTGTAGGCCCCAGCACAGTCACCCAGATTCTAGTCTTGCCTGCCACGGTTATCACAGCAGTGACTCTGAAAGCTGGGCAGTGCCCCAGCACAGCCACCCACATTCTAGTGTTGCCTACCACGGTTATCGGAGCAGTAACTCTGAAAGCTGGGCAGTGCCCCAGCACAGCCACCCACACGCTAGCCTTGCCTGACACGGTTATCAGAGCAGTAACTCTGAAAGCTGGGCAGTGCCCAGCACAGCCACCCATATTCTTATTACTTGCCACGGTTATCAGAGCAGTAACTCTGGCTGTGCTGGGGCACTGCCCAGCTTTCACCCACACCCTAGCCTTGCCTGCTGCGGTTATCAGAGCGGTGACTCTGAAAGCTGGGCAGTGCCCCAGCACAGCCACTCACATTCTAGTGTTGCCTACCACGGTTATCGGAGCAGTGACTCTGAAAGCTGGGCAGTGCCCCAGCACAGCCACCCACATTCTAGTCTTGCCTACCACGGTTATCGGAGCAGTGACCCTGAAAGCTGGCGAGGGCCGTGTGCACAGCCGTTCGCATGCGGCACTTGTCTCTGAAAGGCTGGCATGGTTGTGTGAAAAGTGTCTGGGCATCCTCGCGCTATTTCATATTGAACAGGAAATTACCAAGAATGTTGACTTTTTAGATAAAGTTTCAGTTGGGTTTTGTTTTACTCCTACTGTTGAGAATTCAGCGTCTAGTGGCGTTTATGTTTAGTTTCTCGCCTTGTGGGACAAGTGGCCCTTAGTGGACTGAGACTGAGTCTTGGGTGCCCCATCGAATGGGTCCTTCTTTTCGCATTTGGAGTGGGCAAGCCAAACTTCTGCATCCTCTTACTGTGCCACCCCCCTTTGAGCAGTGCCTCGGGTGGGTGCGTAGGTGGCAGTCGCACACGGCCATCTCAGCCTTTTATCTTAGAGGCATGCGGGAGTGCGGGGGGCGTTAATCCCTACCACTCAGTCCCCATCACCCGAGTCGAGGGGCGTTTATAGCTGTTAGTATCCTGGGACGATTGCATTCGAGCGGCGGGTGGGTCACCCGCCGGGTACTAATAGGGGGGCAGAGGGAAGGCAGCCGGTGGGCGTAGGTGGAGCATGGCTGGCAAAACACAAACAAAATTAGCAGGAGGGCAGTGGACCTCACCCTCTACCCCTGAGACACTGAACCTGGTTTGAGGATGGGGTTGGAAGGCGGATGGTGGATGAGTGGGGGATGTGCAAAGCGCTCCAGAGAACGGGTGTAAGGCCGTCCGGTGCGGGGCTGGGAGAAGGCGGGAAGCCGCCAGGATGATTGGGCCGATGCTGGCAAGATCAGCTGGAGGTGATGAACCTGCGAGCTATACCACTAGGTAACTAGCCAGTGGGGATTGGATCCGTTTGTTTGTGGGTGAAGAGGGTAAGGAAATGGTGCACAAGTCCGAGTCAGGCACACGGGTTGTCATGATTTTGGGTAAATGATTTTTATTAAAGAAAAAAGGGTTGGGGAAAATATCCCTGCGTCCCTAAAACTAAGAGGGGTTTCCCTGCTTCTAAAGAAACAAATGAAAATGTCAGGAAGTCCGAAACTAAAACAGCCAGTTCCTGTCCTGTCCAAAGAAAAACAACTTCTGCCCCTAACGCTATTATCTTGCTTAAGTGTGCAAGGAATGTCTTTACCTGGAATTGTGTTCTCAGTAACGAACAGGTCTCCAGGCTCGCTGGTCATAAAGTGATGCAAAAATAATGTTCCAAAACTAGGGTGATAATCCTTTCCTCTGGGTTTATTCTCCTTCCAAGAAACTGAATGGCAGATAAAGAATTATCTCCTGTATGCCTAGTCCTTCAATCTTCCCTAACTTGGCATATGCCTCTGCCAAGTATAGGTTTTGTTTGAACAGTTCCAGAGTTTTTCTTCCCCTGGATTTCAATCTTCTAGGTGGGAGCGAGTCCCAGACTCGCAAAAGTGGTGTTGAGAAAATGTCTCTTCTACTGGGTCCCACATCCTCATGGCTTGAGATATGGTTTCTGATATGGATGCGGGTCCCAGACTTGCACAGGTTCGCTGCCCCTTGGATCACTCTCCTGCCAAGTATGCAACTCTCCTTCAGTCTCTTTTGGGTCCCAGACCCTCTTCCTCCAACTCTTTTATTCACTTTCGAGCTTCCCCGGACCTCAACACGTTCTGGTAAACCTGCTACCTGTTTGTTCCCTGTAGATCGGTAGCAACATTTACCCAGCTCTTGTGTTGCTCATCGAGGCTCCGGCAGCTCCCTAGTGAATGGCGGGGTCTGCAGCAGTTCACGGGCCTCTCTCCGGTTGGCCATTTTGCTTTGCAAGTGGCTCAGAGATGCCCGGGTTGCTGGGAGATATGTATCGGCAACAGCCCTGCCGGTCCTCCCTGCTCTCACCTTCGTCAGGTTTTCCTTCCCTTCATGTTGTGGGGTCCCACTTAGCTTCTCTGTGCCTGCCTGGTGCAGGCGACCCGCTGTTACTCATCGGAGGATTGTTCTCCCTGGGCTTTACAGGTCAGCTCCCTTTGAATTCCTGCGCCGGACTGCTGAATTCATTCTGGCGCATGACCTTACGTGAAAGATTAGACCGCTCACTTTGTTTCCTGTAAGTGATCCTCCTCGTCACAGTATTGGTTTCCCACTTTGAGGTCAAATATTCAGTAGTCTCTGAGTTAAGGGTTTCACGTATATTAGAGTCACTAACCTTGCAACAGAGTACATTGGATCTGCCTATAAAGGAGGGGGAGGGATTTGATATCTGAGAGGGGATTGGGTGTATTAAGGCAGAATACTGTGTTCTCTGCAGATGGTCGTCCCTAATCCAGGGTTAGAAATTGAGGGGAGTGGGGTGCTATTTGGCTCCCACTTGTTGCTTAGAAGGGCCTGGTTACTTGGATACCAACATCTACCAGGAGCTACTTTTGGCTCCACAGGCCAACTGATGTTGAGCAAACACACCTATGTCAATTTAAGTCGGTGTTTGAGAGAAATGTATAAACAAATATTAGGCCATCTATATAAAATTTGAAGCATACAGGGTCATACATAATGGTCACAATTATACGTTTGCATTCTATGCAGAACTTGGATTTGCCGAACGCTGTACTAGCTCCTTGTTTCCCCGTTGTAACTCCTGGTCACTGTCTAATGCCGGAAACCAGGAGCTACTTTTAGCTCCTTCTAATGAAATTGTAATTTCTGTCCCTGCTAATCCCATAAGGGGCTTCCCTTCCCATGCAATCCTCCCCGCCCCCCCGGCCCCCGTACACCACCCCCAGGGGGATTATTGTTCTGTGGACGCACCACACTGGCATCATGGAAAATGTCTCGCCCGCACCTCCCAGGAGAAAAAGAGACAGCATCCTCAGATTAGCCACCGTAGTTATATTGAATAGGAATCCATAGAAGTTTCTATCCCTCTTTTTATCCTTCCTCAGGAGTCTGGATGCAGGAGCTCAGCCGTATCACACCTGCTCCTGGGCACCTTCCTTCAAGGTTCTCCGTGTACAAAAGGAGGCAGTTTTCCGGGCAGCCTGCGTATCTTGGGCCGTTTGGTACCGAGCTGTACAGACTGTGAGTTCATCTGGGTACCAAGTGTGCTTTGGTGTGTGGGCAACCCCTGCTCCTTCCGGCCGCTTATCATACTTCAACAAAACAGATCCCGTGGTGCGAAACCTGGTGCCCACCACGCACAGGGAGGTTGCATTCCAAGGCCCCCTTGGTGAAAGCCTCCCTTGTCTGGGACACCGTGTCCTGGGGCTTTACCAGGAGGACATGTGGCTGTTGGTGGCTGTTGGCGGCTGACGGGCTGCCAGACCCACAACCAGAGTCCTTCTTTGCCGTCCTGGCCGTGGGCTCGGCAGAAGGCTGTGCAGAGCTTGGCCACCGGCCTACCCAAGTCACCATAGTGACTTGAAGCTGTTAATTACTGTCGCTTTTGACTTTTGTCCAGTACGATATCGAAAGGTTCTGCAAGGTGCCCGACATGCCAGAAGCAGCCCAGGTGATGGCTCATGCAGAGTTGGCGGTACAATGTTTTGCTTGTAAAGTGGGCCATTTTCTTGGCTGCTTGGTGTGGAGACCTTATTGCGTCTGCTTCCCCCAGCCTGGATAGGAATACTTTCTCAAATAACTCTCAGCTTTCGCCCTTGAAGGATGCCACCCAGTAGGCACCATGTACTATGGTGCCACTTTTACTGTCCAGGTGCATCAGTCCCAGTGGATAGCTCATGGGTTAAGCACTCTCCTATGACATGGATCACACCCACACTTTGATTTCTGCCGGCGCCGACTCAGCCCTTCATACCTCTGAGGTAGATACATTGAGTACCATTACATTGGGTGATGACCGCTATTTGCGCATGGGATGGGACATGGGATCCCCCTGGGTCCCTGAGGAATGAGAACTGTTGGGCATTCATTCATGGTATGCCTACGTTTCTGTTGGCCCACAGGAGCCCATTTCCACCCCAGGGCCTCTGCACCAGCCCTGCCTTTCCCTGCTTTCCAGCGTCACTGCCCTCCTATTGACCAGGCGCTGCTCTCTGCTGCAGACCCGCTGCGGATGCCCAAGCTCCCTCATCTCCTCCTCGCTGGCTGCTTCACTCCCCCTTGCCTTTTCTGTTTTTGCAGGCGCCTCGTTCCCACTCTGGAGCCCATTTTGCTCCATGGCGTAACGTGAAAGGTGTAAAAGCCTTCGTGTAAGGCTTTTTATACCTTTCATTTATGCCACGCTACATTATTGTCCATTTGTATGGCGGAGAGGAGGGGCGGAACGCAACTTGCGTTCCCGTCGCCTCCGTTCCTCTCCGCCATACAAATGCTGCCGTATTTCCACCGGCATGCATTTTGATGCCGGCGCAAATGCCTGCAATCCCTTTAGAGCCCACTGGCTTTATGCACCAGCATAAAGCAGACAGACTCCTTAGGGATCCATTGTACACACTGCCTGCCAATGCGAACAGGGCAGGCAGCGTTTACTCTTATCTGCACGGCAGAGTGCAATTAAACGCTGCCTACCATGCACCCATTAATTGTAATTGTAAATGCTACCTGGCATGCATGGTGGCATGCATGGTGGCATGCAAATGAGCATGTATTGCACCTTTTGCACTTTGCCACGCGAATTACCATAATTTGGTGGCGGGGAGCCACCTACGTGTATGTCTACATGTTACAGCTCCCTGCAGCCAAATTACGAAATGGAGCAACATGAGCTCCTCTGTGCTCATGGCAGAGGTCCTGCTCTGTGTCTCTGGCACACTTTAAAAACAAGCATTGACAGTGCTAACAGTTTTGGCCTTTGTGTAGGAAAGGGAAATGCATTTTCTAGGCACTGTCATAGTGGTGGCCCTTGATGCAAAATGGTGCGAGTATATGGACATATAATAGCAGTGCCTGGGAAATGCCTTATACTTCCACACATGACAGACTTTGGCTTTGCCAATGCATGTTTTTAACAGGACTTCAGTCAAGGCCACAAATGGTGCTTATGAATCGAGTGGCTGAAGGCAGATCTGATCTGGATAAGGCATTTTTATTACACCAGTAGTCTGTTTACAGCTCCAATTGAGTTATTAACTCGCAGACTGACCCGGCAGTCTTCAGAAAGGGCTCCAGGGCCCTGCCGGGCCCACCAGTGCTGACGCCTCAGGCAGCCCTGTAGCGACTGCGCGGTTACATGGGCTGCCTGCAGGTGCCAGCACTTTGGATTAGAACAAAGGCATCTCCTTTTCTTTTTCTAAACTGAAGTACTGACACCTGCAAGCAGCCTGTGTGCTTTGACTAGACGGGTTGCCTGATGTCTCTTTCCTCTCTCCTTTTTTTCAGAGTAGTCATCACCCAGCATGAAGCCCATTGGCTTCATGCTGCGTGATCACTATTTACTCGAAAACAAAGAGAGCTGGGCAGTCCAGCCCTCCTCCTGTTTCAAAGTACAGAGGCCTCAGCAGCAGGCTGACCTTTCATTCAAAGAGCCGTGGTTAAAGCGTTACCTACTATGCAGCTGCTTGAATGAAGGGACTGCCAGCTGAGTGTGAGCTGGGGCACTGGTGTCACACCAAGGTGCGCCCAGCCCCTTCTTTTGTTTAAAAGGAGGGGCTGGGTGCTTCAAAGGTAATGATGCCAGTGTGCCCCAGCTCTACTTATTTTACCAGTCCCCCTCCCCCTCTCTCCCTTAGGCGAGAGGGGGGGCTCTCGTTAGGGGGCCTGGCCTAAGTGCACCCGTACGTAGGCCAAACCACCTAACGAGAGCCCCCTCCTCCCCCCACCCTCCCCGGTTTCAATTCCCGCTTAAAGCACTAATGGTAATGCTTGATAATTTGAGTTTTTTTCGAAACCCCAACCGCAAAACACTATCTTCACTGTCTCTGCAGCACAGGGGCACCAGGCATTCTATACACCAACTCGTATTCACTCCTAAGAGTTGCCCAGCGGTGCTGCATGCAACCCCTTCGCCATGGAGATTCAGTCTGCGTCTGCAGCTGGCAGAGCCGGTGCCCTGTAATTATCCTGTGTGCAGCTGCTGGCTGCCTTTCCTGGTTTCCTGGGGTGGGAGAGCCCTGCGGGATCCCCCGTCAGTCCTGTTCTCCCAGGTGGGAGAGGCCGGGAGTGTCCGCGGAGTCAGGCCTGTGCTTGTAGGGGGTGAGGATTGGCCTCGGGTGCTGGCCTGGTGGCTGAGAGGGGAAGGGGGTGGTTTATTATCTCTGGAGTGTGCGCATTAGTGTTATTGGCGGGGGTCTAGGGGTCTTTCCCAGGGTCTTGCTGCCGGATGGACCGTTTCCCTGACTCCACTTGGAGCTGCCCTTTGGGGCTCCTGGCCGGTCGGCTCCTGCAAGGGGAGGTTGAGGTTGGTCGGCTGGGCGCCTTTTCGCCTCTACTTCTCTTCTTGGTGGGGCCTTCTCTCCCTGTATATCTCCTTCCCTCCCCCCTCTTGCGGATCCCCATTATCTCCACATGGCCCTGGCTGCCCTCTCGCCTTCTCTCCTCTCCTTGCCCCTATCTGCCCCTTTCTTCACCCCTGCTCCTTGTGTGCGAATCCCGAGTCCCCTCCCAAGTAGATGCCATCTCTGGTCTGCCAGGCTGAGCCGGTAGATAGCTGGCGATCTAGCGGGGCAAGGGTGAGATGCATTGGCCGAGCCCCCCCCCCTCTGGAATAGGGGATCCTGCAGGTCGAGAGGAAATGAGATGCACCACCAGTGACGTGTTTAGTCCCCAGCGCTGCGGGTGAGGGTTGAGATGCAGTGTCAGCAGTGTTTAGGCCACGACAGGAAAGCGCTGCAGCTGAGGGTTGAGATGCAGTGTCAGCAGTGTTTAGGCCACGACAGGAAAGCGCTGCAGGTGAGGGTTGAGATGCAGTGCCAGCAGTGTGTAGGCCCCAACAGGAAAGCGCTGCAGGTGAGGGTTGGGGCGCAGTGTCGGCAGTGTGTAGGCCCCGACAGGAAAAAACTGCAGGTGAGGGTTGGGGTGCAGTATCAGCAGTGTGTAGGCCCCAACAGGAAAGCGCTGCAGGTGAGGGTTGAGATGCAGTGTCAGCAGTGTGTAAGCCCCGACAGGAAAAAACTGCAGGCGAGGGTTCGGGTGCAGTGTCGGCAGTGTGTAGGCCCCAACAGGAAAGCGCTGCAGGTGAGGGTTGAGATGCAGTGTCAGCAGAGTGTAGCGCCAGGTCTGAGATGGGATAGGAGCCGCATGCTGCATGTCTGGGCTGTGGCACATTCTAGAATAATCCGTGATAGCGAGCGAGGGTGCTGGAGGTCCAGTTGTGGCGCATCTGCAGAGCTGTGCGCAATGTAATTGTAATTTCTACTATGTCGGACGTCCATCTGTGGGGGAAATGGAGAGGAGGCGGGGAGGAAGGCGGAGAATGGGGGAGCAGATAACTGAGGGGGAGGGAATTTGGGCAAATCGGGGCGATGGGAAACTGCTTTTTTCTGCTTGGGTGGAGGCCATCGTGCTGGGCTTGCAGGAGTTGCTGCAGGGCGCGGTTCAGGTGCATCGAAAGAGCTGCATGTAAAGAGATGTCATTGTGACAAACTTCCGGGACACCGGTGGTCCATGCATGAATATCTGTTTCTAAACCATCAATCGGCCCCACACCTCTAGTACACCAGAAGGGATCCAAACAGATTGGAAACGCAAGTAAATTATAAACCAGCATGTCCAATAGTCTGGTAATGTGGACAGAACGGCAGGCTTATCTCCGTAAGGTTGTGGACATTGGTTAGTTACATCACAGCGACACTACAGTTATTACCCAATGTTAAAAGGGACTGTCCAGTCGTGGTTGGAAAAAAAATAGACTTTTTTTAATTTTCACAACAGACAGTTCTAGCACACTACAAAATACTGCCCACCCTGTAAAGGAATGCAGACAGTTTCAAAGAAGGAAAAAGGATGCACTCTGGATACTTACAAGAGGGTAGTCGGGATAGTAATTAATTGAAATAAAGGGAAAAATGGGTCATAAAATGTCACTAGGTACCTTCGGAGAGGGATCAAGGGGACAGAACCACAGTGTACCTTGTGCTGTAGGAGTTTTCATTGCTTGACTGTGTCGAGTTGGTTTCAGGGCGCTTTGCAGCTCCTGCGACAGAGTTCAAGACGGGAGACAGCTGCGGGTATAAGGCGGCAGACAGTTCGGCGAGCGAAGCTGGACAGACAGCTGCAGGCTGGCCTACAAGGCGGATCGGGGTTGGGAATCATTGTCTCAGTGCTGGTCGACGGTTCTGAAGCACTGGTCGAGGCGTCTCGGGCGAGGTTAGCCACTGCGGCGTAACAGTCAGCGCTGCAGTCGGTTGCAGCTCAAGGGGATCGACTGGCTCGAAAATGTCCTTTTACGAAGGACGTCCGTAGATGCTTGTCGGTGCACTCCTCTGAGCTTCTTCACTGGGCTCGTGTTGTCCTTTAAGGCGGACGGCCCAAAGCTAAGGAGAGTATTGCAGGCAGCTTCATTGTCCTTGGTTTGGTTCAGAGGATCTCTGGCACTTCCCACCTAGGAAGCTTGCTGCAGAGCCTAGCAGGGCATGCTGTGTGCTGGCTGTGTGCCAGTTCTGGAGCTGCGGAGGGTCCTTTGGATTCAGTATCTCCCTCTGCTCCCTGGGACATATTTGAGGGAGGGGTCTTGCTTCCTTCTTGGAGGTCCTGGCCTTCCTTCACTGGCGGAAGATGTAGGGCTGACTGTACCTTCAGGCAGGGTCCAATGCTACTTTCTTCTTGCTACTCCTTAGAAAGTCTTCAGATGATCTGCACGAAAGAGGGGCTCAATCCTCTTTAAAGCCAAATGCACCACAGGGATTGCTGAAGGCTAAGCCTACCTTAATGAACCAATCTTGGGTCCCCAACAACAATCTCCTGCATGCGTGAGGTCATAACCAGAGTGCTTTGCAACAGAAAAGGCAAAGGAGTGAAAACGTGTAATATTAAGTACCAACCATCTTCTTGTCTGTTGTGGATCAAAGGGTGCCTCTGCTTAAAGGAGCTCTACGTGGTTCCTGATTAAAGCGGCAGGTCTCCCTTGAAGCTGTGTTGACGAGAGACTTCCTGGCGCTGTCAATCCACATACTTGTACCTTCTGAATGGGGGTCCCCCTGTGGGGATGATTACAGTAATACATGCAGTCCCAGACATAACATTTAACTGTCAAAGCGATACTGAGGGTTGGAGCTGTCTTCAGGTTGACACAGTGCATCTGAAAGCTGTTTGGGGTTGCCTATCTCCTTTGTTAGCCTCTACAGCCAGGCTCCATGTGGGCCTGTTTACACTGTATTGGTATGTTAATCATGGCCACCATCTACAGTGCTAAACAAAAGGACAGGGAGGATCCATGGAGCCTTTGTTAGTTAATTAGGCTGGCCATGGCAGGAGGAAGGTTTTGCTCTCCCCCTTCTGAGATGACATAGTGTACTCTTGGCACTTATATCCCAACTAAATATGGTAAGGGAGGGGGGCTGCGACCGTAGCCTGTGTCCACCCAGAGTTCACAAGGTCTATATGTATGTCCTGCGGTGAGTATAGGAAAATGTTTGCGGATTCGCCCCACACATTTTCCAGAGGTTGATATACCATCATTCAGGTTCATTTAAAATTTCAAAAAAAGCCCAGGCGAGCGCACACCCACCGTGCTGATGGTCGAATTCCTCACAGTAATAGTCCGTAATCTGCCCCTGGCCTGTAGGGTGGCGGTGGAGAATGGAAGGAGGAGATCGGAACGATGGGCGTGTGTTTTATTTCTGCTTGGTGCTGTGGGCTAGCATGTCTGGACTGGGGTGAGACACTTACATTTCAACCCTAAGCTCTCTTTACTGCTGCTTTCTCTCACATGCTGAGAAGTTGCTGTAAAACCAATGCTCATTCGAGTGATCGTTGTTTTGTTGTCTCTTGTCTCTTGCCTCCAGCATCGTCTTACAAAGCTTGCTCAACCGCAGGGAAGGTTGCATAGCTAATGGCCCCACCCGTGCAATTAACACAACCCTCCTCTAACGAGTCACGATAGCTCAGTGGGTTGGTATGTGCAACCTGCGGGTCGCAGATTTGAGCCCACTAGCGGCCAGCTCCACCTATCTAACGGTTTCTGGTTCATAAAATGCATGCCATCTGTGCTAGTTAATCTAAATGGCTATCGTGTTCTGCCAAGGGCTTCATGGCATACACGCGTAGGCCATAGCATACATATCTACATGCTGCCTTCCATTGGGGGGGATGCTAGCCTAGTCTGGTTTTATGTTGCCTTCTGGGCGTTGGAGTCCTGGATTTCTCGTTATTCACTAAAGACTACAAGACCCAAAATTCAAAGTTAAAACCAGGACTGGATTACCGTCTCAGGAGTGGGGCATGTTGGCATGTAGGCACATAGGGAGTGTTTAATCCGATCTGCAGGACAGGAGAGTGTGATGATGGAGGAATCCAGTAATTAGTTGCATAGTCCATTCCAATCTGTAGGTGCTTATCCAGTCCTGGATATTCTCTTTGCATTATGGGACTTGTAGTTTGTTTTAAAATGGGGGAAAGTAGAACTACAGCTCCCAGAATGCAACACAGAAACAAAGGATGGGATAAGCACCTGCAGATTGGAAAATTGAGCAACACTGTTGAAAATGAATCCAAATCTGTGAGTTGGGTAAAATGGTGAAAGGGTAGGACTTCATGTAATCAGCCTCCCACGTTTGCACCTCCCACTTTACGGACATCCTCCGTACTATTCTGCATGGTCAGTACGACCACGGTTCAGTGGGGGCACGAGGTGACGGCAATAAACATACTTACTACATATGCGTGGGATTTATAAAGTGTGAACCTAGCTGGGAAGCAATGGAGCGCTGTACAAAGGGGTTACATTTAGGGGGCGGGGGGAGCAGAGGAACTGGGAAGGGTAGGGGGAGCTGGGGCGGAAGAGCATAAAAAGGGGGGAATAGGGAGGAGTGGCGCTATGTCTCATCTCTCTGCCCCCATTCTCCCACTCATGTTCTCGCACCTTATTTAACTCTGTGGAACTCAGTCATTTTTTTTCCTGAGCAGGGCCTTGGAAGCACGGTGCACTGAAACATCTCAATGGTTCCAACTACAATCTCGGTGCAATGGCTTCCTGTTAAATCATTCACTTAAAGTGGGAATCTGTAAGCCTTATGCAAACATCTCTGAGATGTTCATCAACCACAGACTGATTTTGACCCCTTTTGACACTAGTATTGTGACGGACAACGGATGGCTGGCTTGGTGGAGCCACGTTTTTGAAGGCAAGGCAAAGTGAGGTTTAATTGACCAGATTCGCACGCTGTGGATAAGCAGTGAATCTGGGATTCTTTCACACCGTTTGATGTTGGGCATTGTGTTAAGAGCATATAAAATGACACTTTTGCACGTCAAACTAGAAAATAGCAGTGTAAACTAAGCTTTAAAGGATGATTGCGCGCTTTAAGTGTCTGGTAATGACGAATTTGGCTCTTAACTGGAGTTGTGTCGGCGTTCGCTCTAAAACGTTCCATCACAGTTTCCATCACTTAAGCATTTACAGATTTGAAAAGGCACTGCTCACAATAGTGAATGGAGGATAGCACAGGGGCAACGCGTTGGTCATGGAAGCAACACCGCGCAGAGCAACAGCGCGCTTAGAAACCGAACTGGGGTAGGTATTCGGTGCGTTATAGTAATTGCCAGGATTTCTGAGGTGCTGCCTTGGGCAAATCAGTCTGTACTCCTCATGGATATTCTCAAGGGACCCCCTTGGGTAAATGGGCACTTTTCTTTCCCCCTTTAGCAGCCTGGGGATTCGAACCTGGGCCCTGTCACAATCGAGCCAGTGTCACAGCCACTGTGCTATTTCAGAGTTGCTGGTATCTGTTTTGTTTATTCAATAAACTGCCTGACATGACGGGATTCAGGTTTTAAACAGAGTATTGAATAAAACAAAAAAGATTCCAGCACCTACGAAATAACACAGTGCCATTTCCTAGGTGCTGGATATCTTTCATTTAAGACTGCCTCACACGTGAAGCCTGTGACAAGCTTTCTGTGTCAAACAGTCTTTTGAATGAAACGAAGGTTGGCTGCAGCTGTGTCGTTGTCAAGGACTATGGCAAAGAGTCTCAGGCTAAGGATTTCATTGAAGAATACTTTAAAAAGAAGTGAACAACCTACAAATAAAAAAAAATGAACCTGGGCGGGAGGGGGAGAGAAAGTGAAGTACCTATGAAATAGCACAATGCAATGTGATACTGGCTTGTTAGCAGTAGGGCTTGGGTTCGAAACCCCAGCATGGGACAATAACTTTAAACACATATTTTCGTCTTTTTTTTAAAGACGAGGAAATTAGTGTCGCATCATGGGGGATGCTGGATTACCTTTTTCATTCAATAGACTGTTTGACACATAAAGGCTTTGTCAAGCAGGCTATTGAATGAAACGGGGATCGGGGTTGACTCCCCAGCACTGGACAAAGACAAATAAATAAAATGTGAAGAAAGCCATGTTTTTTTTATTGTCCTGTGTTAGGGACACTTCAGGCCACACCCCGTTACAGCTCCGGCCCCTTCGATTTCTCACCCCACTTAAAGCACGGCCTGTATGGTTCCATGTGTTTATGACGACAACCAAAATACTGACGTACATTTTCAGTGACACTTTAATAAAAACATTTTTGGTCTTTTTTAATTTGGGGTGTGAACCCCCCAAACCCACCAGTTTTTATAGCTTTTTTGCCCCCCCACTCACCTCTTTTAATCCGCCAACCCGCCCGCAATATACATTTACTAAAACATTTTTTGTCGTTATTAAGGTGTCACTGAAAATGTTTTTTATTTATTTTTCGTTATTAACACTGCATTCCGGCCTGTATTTTATTTCAAGCTTTGAGAAGTGCAGGTACCACTATTGTCAAAACTAAGAAGTGCAGGTGCTGAGGGCTGGGAAAGGAAGATTTCATGTATCGGGCAGGGAGTGCAGGCAAGGTGAGGGCACTGGCCGATTGGGCAGGAGGTCCAGGGTTAATTGAGTGTACAGGAGCAGGTGGACACGTCATCCCTAGCTCCCGCCCCCCTCACCTCTGTCCTACGGGAACAGTAGGAGAAGAGCCCTATGTGGGACACCGGGTATCATCCCAATACAGCATTGAGTGCATGAGAGACGACATGCACTCAAGACAACCGTATCGAATGTACCCTCATAGTGAGATGGTGGAGGATGTCTGCACAAGCCATTTGACATTTTAGAGCGATCAGTGAAATCTGACAAGAGCAGAGTGACGTCATAGAGGAAAGATATTGAGGCTCACTGAAAGGATGTGCAAATACTCAAAGAAATAAAGATGTAACTGAAGTAACAAGATAACATGTAATTGAATATGAAGAAATCATATATGCAAAGAAGATATAGTAACCTGTTGACCAATACGTGTATATACCCAGAACCACAAGGTAGACGAGGCATATAGAGGCTTGCTGCAGAAGAAAACATAATGTAGCTAGGGCGGCCATAATGGAAAGATGGACGTCTGACTCGTATTGAAACCAATCAAGCTACCTCCGAGACGGACCAGGGCTGCGGAGTCAGGAGATGCTGGAAAAACGGCTCTGTGTGAGGAATAAAGAGGAGTCTCTTGGCCTGGGATCAAGGATGCTACTTCAAGGAATTATTGCAAGGCACAAGGGGAGTCAAAAGGATAAGCCATGTACATAAGACATATTTCTCTTAGATTAAGCAAAGAAGAAACCATCCGCAAGGGCCAAGTATGGGACAATTGAAGATGCAGGAAACCTATGCAAGATGGAGTTAGCAAGTCTCCAGAGGCCACGAAGGGTAATGACACCCAGCTCAATTGAATCAAATAGCAGTAAATAGAAGGTTGAGATGGACAAATGTGTGGTCTCCTCACACATGATTCAGAAGTCAACAACCAGGGCTATTCTTTAAGCCCAAATGAAGATAACGATGTGCCTACACTCCCTTGAATGTCCCAGAACGGAGAACAGGCTACGAGGTCAACTACAAAGAAGTTTTGGCTTGGGACTGCACCAATGAGAGATGGACTAATTTGGAAAGTGGGGCTTAGTCGGACGTTACTCTCGCACCTTGGTTCCATTTTGATCACGTGCTGCTAATGAGCCAAAAGTCCAAGGTTGGGAAAGCCTGCCAACCAATCGGAGGGTCTATGTAGCAACATGCTGTGCAATGTTGCAAAGACCAACCCGCTGCCATTTGTCCGCTAAATCAGTATTCTACGTATTTAGAGGTGGTTCCAGGTGTGCCCACCAGATGAGGGGCAGCCAATGAAGTTATACCACTAACTACATACTATAGGTACATATGTTCCCTTAACCAATCCCTCCCTGCAATAGGTTTTACAGTTTGCCACGCAGGATGATGTCATAGATGACACATATTGAGGAATAAAGCCTTTGTATAATCATATTTGGGTGTGAGTGCGTGGATTACTTACTGCCTGTTATTCGCCAGATTGCCCTACTTTATTTTTATGATAATAAAGTAGTATTTTGCCATATTCTTTGAGTCCGTCCAGTTATTGGTAATTCCATCTAGCACACAAGACGCTTCAAGGTGCGAGAGCACATGAGTGTGAGGGGAAAGGTGGTATGTAGAAGCAGTACATACTTGCCAACATGACCTATTCCAAACTGTAGGTGCTTATCCAGGCCTGGTTTTTTTCTTTGTATTCTGGGATTTGTAGTTCCACTTTCCCCATTATAAAAAAAACTCGGACTACAAGTCCCAGAAAGCAGAGAAGAAACAAGGACTGGATAAGCGCCTACGGATTGGAATGGGTCATGTTGGCAATTATGCAGTTAATGTGAAGGTAACGCATTTACCTTCACGTACACAAAGGATGGTGAAAATATATACGTTCCCACTGGGGAGAATCTACTTTTAGCTGCAATGATGGCACAGGCTCTGGATTGTGTCATCATCGGTGAGTGGGAAAGGCATCTCTCAGCTTGCTAATTACGAATAGGTGCAATCCTGCCTGAGCTGTCGCCATCCTACAGGAGGCTTTCAGAATAATGCAGCCAAGGGTGGCCAATGGGAAAGGGTCTGCAAGGCTGGAAGGTGGGCATCCTGTGGCAGAGGTGCCAGTGGCCCTGGTCTGGGGGAAATCACACAGTTGAGTGCAGCAGAGAGATCTGCTTAACACTGCGGTTGTTGGGATAATCCTACTTAAAAAATAAAAATAAAAAAAAATATATATAATTTGGCTTAAGTGGCGGGACGGGTAGTTCTCTGGCTTTCTCAGTCTGAAACATGGGCGTAATTTTAGGCAGGGAAAAGGGTGTTTGTCTCCCCCGCCCAACTTTCATGGCACATCATTTTTGTCCCCATTCATTTGGCTGGGGCACCTTTTCCTATAGATGTCATGTCCCCCCCCCCCCCCCCCCCCAACATTTTCAGCCAAGTTACTCCACTGGTCTGAAACCACTGCTTTCTAATGCAGGACGTAAACTGCCCACGGCCACTCAGTGTTCTCGTGCAGGTTTCCCACTGCGCTTCATCTGCTGTTAGGGATCCCTTTTAAAAATAACCGTCTTCCCAACTTCTTCGAAAAGCGTCATGTGGTCCCAGAAAAAGCTCGATGGCGCAGGGCCGAAATGCAGACCAAAGTGGAGAGGTGGTCGACGCCGACCGCCCCAGTGATCAGGCGGGGACACTCCCTCGGGGGAGACGCACCAAGTGCTACTATAAAGCGCTTCCGACTCGGAGGAGACGCACCAATTGTCTACTATAAAGCGCTTCCGATGAAGGGATGGGAGTACACGGGGGTAAAACCAGTAACGCGCAATCAGGCTTATGACTGACTGGCCAATCCTCGCGGGGAGAGCAAAGGTTGGTCTGGAGACTAAGTAGGCTAGGAGATGCCCCGATTACTTACCGACAATCGTCATTACAGCTAGTCCTACTCTTCCCAGTCCCATAGGCCTGCCCACAGAGATAACCAACTACTAAATATGGGGGGGGGGGGGGATCTTCTAACCCTTTAAATGTTGGGAGAGGGGCTAACTTCAGAGAGTGTGGGCGACTGGCAAACGTATTTGTGTGGGGGTTATCTAACTTCTTTACTCATTCTAATGAGACTAATCTCGTGCAGTTTCACGGTTACAATTAGTTAACTCTCTCCTTTAAGTCTAAAAGCACCCACTTAAGAACTGCTGCGAGAATGAGAGATATCCCGTCCCCTATTTATCCATCCAATCACTCCCCTGGCATGCAAGTACTAAACCCACATCAGGATTTCAATTGTCTAAAAATGCATGTACATGGATGCAGGTGCTAACAGTGAAATGTTTTAAGTTAGTAATGGCTGAACCTTTGCTAACAGAGGCCTAGGCACTGTTAATGTTGTGTCCTGTCCAGCCACAGCTCTGTAGGTGCTCCAGGTCGGGGCACCATAGCCCAAACTGTCAAGGGGTGGGGGGTGATAAGCTCAATGGTGTTGTGCTACTGGCTAGGTGTAAGGAAGATTACCAGTAAGTAGTCAGGGTATTATCCTCACACCCTCACACATTTGGAGTTCAGAAAACTACTCGAAACCTGTCTCTTTGCTCTGGATTCAGAAAGCCCGGATGAAAACAACAATATGAAACCGTAAATACCCCTGTAGGAAACAAGAATCCCCAAGCTTCCACTCCATTATAAAATCGGGGGTGGACGCGCACCGGCAACCCAGGCCCACACACCATCACACACTACCTGGATAGGTGGGGACAACCAACAAGATGAAGAATAAGGGACAAGTCCTGTCACCAAAATTACACCTACCGCAGAGCAGGGAAAGTAGCGGAAATCGGCTAAATCCACAAGCCACTGGAGCCACACAAAGAGAGCTCTGACTACGCAGCATGCTTGCCAACATGTCGGAGTACAAAACACTCATGATGGCTGTGGAGGTTGGGAGCAGAAATGCGAAGACTAAGTGGTAAGAAATCAAAAAATACTTGAAAACCATTATAATCATACCTTTAAACAATTTCAACTTTCCGTATAATCATAATACAGAGACTCACACAATCACCGCTTTGCAGAGCAATCCGCACTCACTTCACCACATTGCACCAACAAACTAACAACACATAACCCTCCACAACCGCACGTGGGATTCCTGACACCGATCGATAAGCGCACTTAAGCTCAGCGACCGTTGCAAACCGAACTGAAGCGGCCAAGAGGACATCACAAATCTCACTTTCCTACTCCGTCTACAGCCTACTAACCCCCCCACTTCCCTCCTTTTCAGATCCACCACAGGCCTGGGGACCACATCAGTGGTGACGGTGCACAGTAAAAATGCCTTTAGCATTAACGCCCCTCTTCCTCGTTCCAGTGCTTACTCATTGATGTATACCAAACGGAGGCGATTCAACCACAAGAAACCCTAACTTCGAGCACACTCAGTGAATTTATTTGGCACCTGGGAGCAATCCATCAAAACATTGCTCAAAACAGCTTGGGTAAATGCCCCTTACCTCTGGCTTGGAAGGTGCAAACGATGGTGATGGGGGCGAAAGTCAAAGGGGTGGCCCAGGTGGCCACTCGACAGATGTCCAGCATTGAGCAGAGGTTTAGCCAGTGTTGTCTAACAAGTGGGGCCTGAAGCTAATGTAGTTGGGCGCTGCTGAGTGGGCATTTACAAACTTTGGGTGGGCCTTGCCCGCTCAAGCCCTACTCTGTCTACGCCTCTGGCATTGAGGCCCTCCTCAGCCCACAAAGCTACCACCCCCCTGTATGCCTGGGGCGGTGGAACTCTCTCCCGGGAATAGGCAAAGGAGATTGACGATCAGCCATTGATTGCGGTACACAATGTGGAAGTTTTCCCTTTGCCTGATGCCCCAAAGGTGGTAAACTATTGGGCCTAAGGAAGAGCTCAGTTCGGTCCAGGTTCTACAAGAGCATCTCGCCCACGTCTAAATGGGCTAAGGCAATGGTCTCCTCAGAGGAGAGGTTCCTGGCAAGTAGGGGATGTCTGTCCTGTGGACACATGAAAAGCCGACACCACTTTGATTTGAAGCATGGGTCACAACAAAGTGTAACTGCCTGCTTCCGGTGATATCAGCAAATAAGGAGGCAAGCAGAGGAGAGATCCAAGCTCATTGAGACATCTGGCCAAAGAGATGGCCATCTAGAATGCCATCTTCCAGCTAAGGTCCATACCCAGAACAAAGCTGCAGAACCCTAGGAAGATCCCAGAAGGGAGATGAGGAACGCCACTGGGAAGCTTTTCAAAAGTAGAGTCATGATGGGCTCAGCCTCGCTCACCCCGCCCCATAGTGCATGAAAAGTCCTAATGGCTCCTCATTGAGACTGCAGGGGCAAGGGAGCCAGGCCCACCTGGAACCCGTCCTAAAGCAACTGGGCAAACTCGGGGAAAACCACAGTCCAAGCGAAGGTCCTTGTGAGCCCTGAACCAGGCGATAAAGGTCCTTCAATGATGCTTGTAGGAGCGAAGGGTGGAGCTCTTACGGGAGGCCTGAAGGGACCAGGAGACAACCCCTTCAGAAGGCTGTTGCCCAAGCTCTCCCTCTCAAGAGGCAGCCTGTCCAGCGCCAGTTGTTGATCAGCTGGGAGCTTGGGGGGGGGGGGGGGGGGGGGAGAATCGATGACCATAGGAAGGACCAACAAGGTTTTATGGACAACGCCTGACGATGAGGGAAGCAGATCCTTTAGGGAGCTGTCATGCCCACCCTTGCCCTGCGCAAAGAATCCGCTGAATCGTCTTCGGAATCGGGGAGACTGGTGGAAAGGCATACAGAAGGACCTCTGGCCACCACATTGGGAGTCCATCCACCACCCCCATGCTTCCTCCTCCCAGACTCTGGAGTAAAAGAGAGGGAAGTGAGTGGGTTCCTTGGAGGCAAACCTGTCTATCCTGGGAAGGACCCATGTTCGTGTTACCAATTCAAAGGCCTCCACTTCATCAAAGAGGAGAAAGGTCGGCCCAGGATGTCTGCCATTCCATTATCTCCATTATCCACTCCCCTCCGATGAATTGCCCTGAGAACTAAGAGATTGGCCTCACGCTCAGAGGTCCATCTCCATGCAATTACTTTCAGGTGAGAGGACCTTGTGCCCCTCCGCCTGTCCACATAGGCTACGTTGGTGGGAACTCTGTGTGGACCAGGACAGACCAACCCTTGCTGGAAGGCACACAGAGCCCTGGAGATGCCTTCCAATTCCCTGACATTGGAGGGCAGCCCCTTCTCGCTCAGAGACCAACCTCCTTAGCAGTAGCTGGAATGTGTCGGGGCACCCCACCCCATTCTGTAGAAATCTGGTTTGGTGGGGTTAATCCCCCACACCAAGTGGTTCACGACTAGCCAACATTGGAGCTGAGACTTGAGAGAGTGAAAGACCTGGGAATTTGCATCTCGAAATTACGGGAGCAGTGGCCGTGGAGATTCGAAAAGAGAGGACGGAGATGACGCGGGCTGATGAATACCGCGGCTTCTATCAGACTGCGGACCCTTAGGAAGGATCTGGCCCATGCTTCTGGAAGTTGGCACAGATTGATAACTGTTGCCTGTCGGGAGGCAGCCCTCTTGCCCAGCAGATGGGCTTGCTCACCCCTGGTGTTGGTGCGGAACAGTGCCTTTAAACTGCATCATGTGCCTCGTGGCCACATGGGATTTCTGCAAGTTCAACAGCAGGTCCGAGGAGCGCAGCATGCTGCAGGTGCTGGTGGCCGACATCCATGCTTGGTACCGAGAGACATCCTGGATCAGCCATCCATAGAGGTATGGATACAGTGACCCACCAAGGGGGCTGCCCTTAGGCCAAAGGGGGAGGACCACAAACTGGAGATGGCAAGACCTTGCAGCAAACCGGAGAAGGCAACGGTATGCCAGTGTATCAGGATGTGTAGGTATGCACCCACCATGTCTAGGGAAGCCAGCCAGTAATCGGATGATGCATTGGAGGGTCTCCATCTTGAAGGGGATCTGCTTCACATAGGTACTGACCCCCTTCAAGCTCGATCACAAGCCAGAAGACCCCAGAGGTCTTTGGTATGAGAAAATTAACATCCACTCCCCTCATCCTGCGGTGGAACATCCTGAATGGCACCTTTCAGGTGCAGAATCCTCAGCGCCGCCAGGCGAGCCGCCTGTTTCACTGGGTCCTGTGGGATAGGAGAATTCCAGCTGATAGCCACCCACTGCTGATACGTGTGATTCTAGCCTGACCTGGGGCAAGTGGTCCCAGTCAGGACTGCAGAGTCTCGGAGCGATCGACCTGGTCTTGGTCTATGTCTTCTCTTGACCTGCTGAGGAGCCTTCTTGTCTGTAGAACCTATTCAGCCTTTCTTCCAAGTTAGCCATGAAGAGCCTTCCCCCCCGCAGGGAGGGGCAGGGCTTCCGATCCCTGAGCCCTGCCGGGTCCTCCAGTCCCAGACATGTAGATGTCTCTGGGCAGCAATGGATGCCAGCCACCATGGTGACTGCAGCTGCCCTGACCCCATCGAACGCCAGCTTGGAGAGGAAGTCTGCTTGAAGGCGCGTATATTCAAGTGTTGCATGCTCTCCAGGAGGGACTTTGCCATGGAGTAGGCATAGATGCATGATCTTGTAGCGGGATGGCCAGCAAATTCTTCTTCAGAGCCGCATCCAGCTTGAGTTGTGTTGGGCACTGGCGTAGTGGGGGCCCCTGCGTTTGCGCCTCCCATTCGGCTGCACCACTTAAAGTTCTACCAAATGCACCAGGGCGCATGAGTGTGCGCATCATAGATGCTCTTTCACAATTTATGCAATCCGGTGGCGTTTCTACGCATTTAAGGCGCATCCCAAATTCACAAACCGGATGCACTTTCAAATGCAGTGCAAATAAACGTTTAAGTGCGCAAGACACAAAGGTCCCGTCTGACGGACCCTTTCATGATTTTTGCTTGTTGCCTAGTCAGCCACTCCACTCCATTCCTTTCCCTCCCCGTGAAGTCAGGCTGACCCTTTGCTTTGTCGTCTCCTCCCAGCTCCCGCTCAGCATCCGGCTTCGGTGTTCCTCTGGCTCCAGACCAGGGTTTAGGGATTGGCAGGTTGATGCTGGAGTTGCTTCTCCAGGGGTGCCCATTATTTCACTCCCTTACAACGTCCCCATAGGACTTTTGCTTGTGTTTCCATTCTGTACAGCGTTGCGTGCTGGGGGAAGGAGTCGGACAAAGAAGTAGCCTAGTGTAAACACTTCTTTATTAAATAATAAGCTAAACGGCCTAACTCTCCCTATTCTGAAGGATATTCCTTACCTAACTAAGGAGCACTCGGGTGCCCATCGTCAGGGTGGTTTACCAAATAGAAAAAGTCCTGTTCTCTGTGGACAAGCATAAATCCCGCCAGGAGAATGACCCCCTTCTCCTGGTTTCTAGAATGGCCTCTCCGTTAGGCCATACGCCCCTCCTGATAGCGAAGGCTGTCGTGGGGGGCATTTGATAAGGTTATGGTATAGAGACGCTGCCCCGGGTGCCTGCAGCTTGTCCAGGCCCCTGGCGCGAACGCATGGCTGCAGGCACAGGCGGGGGAAGGAAGTAGTACGTGGAACAGAGTGGAAGTGTGTGCACTGCCCCCTGATCTGATTGCTGTTGAGTTGGTGGGTTTTCGGGCAGCAAAAGCAATGGCTACTGCTTTTCCTCCCAGAATATTCAAGTGGGCTCTAATTCAGTGGGTGTCCAATGTGCACAGTGCTCTAGATTTGGACTAACCCCAAATGGGTCTTAAGCTGGCCTGGTCTGCCCCGGAACACTACTGCGCTTGGATGACTTACGACTTCATAGAAATCACATTAGTTATGCGTTTTGGTAAGCCAGAGTATGCATTTGTTTGGAAACTGGATAGATTTGGAAGTTGTGCTCGAATATTGGTATCTGGGGGTGTTATTCGACAGAATACCTTTCTCTGAACCCTTAAAGAGCTGAAGAATAAGTTGGGCAGGTTCCCTACTGCTGGGTTCTCGGTCTTCGGTCGGAAGCAGGAGTGTTCTCTTCACTTCCTTTGTTAGCAGCCTAACGGGGTCAAATAATTACGTGACTTTTTGTGCCCAGATTTCGTTTAGCTTTTTGTTTGGTAGCGTGCCAACTCAGAGAACGGGTTCTAAGCGCAGCAGAAGGATACACGATGGTGAAGGAGGTGGGTTCAAGGTACAACTATGGAAAGACCAGCCAGAGCCGAACATTTTATTCCCATGTTGCAGAGAAAGATAACATTGGGGGGGGGGTGGGGCAAGAGCACAAAGCGGTTCCATTCAAAGAGAACCATGCATGATTCTCGTTAGTAGTGTTGCATGTGAAGAGTGGCACTATGGGCATTGTAGTGCGTCTAAGTTACGAGAGAAAGCGCAGTGGTGTGCTCTTCTTGTGGGTTGGGACGGGGGCTGGGTGAAATTGTGAAATTCTGTGAGCTGCCGAGGCGGAATCTGAAAGATTTGGATAAATTTAGCCGAATCTGCTGTTCCGCCACCCCTGCGTATTGAAACGAACCACATAGTTTGTCATGCCGCTGCGCGAACTTAGTGCGAATCGAAGAAAAAGCTGTGCGACGTTCCTTGTGCCGCTGTGCAAATCAAAACCATGACATGGCAACGAAACACCACGCACTGTGTGCAACCACACGAAACAGGCCGACATTGCAGTGGCAGCAGAAGAGTAATGCTGACTTCGCAGATTGGGCAACTAGGGGTGAGCAAAAAATGTTGTCACCCCTAGTTGGGGTAGCTAGTGCTGTCTGCCTCGTCTTCTGGAACTCTTGGTTTTATGGTCTTTGGACAAAGTAAAGGTTTTTTATTGTATTATTAATGATGGTTTAACACTTTTAAGGCTTGTTTGAACAGCCCTACCTAGCGGGTTTCTTTTTTTTTTTATCTGGCGATTTGGTTGCGAGTTCAGAACTGTTGGGATGTTGTTCCAGCATAACTGCTAAGGGCCGGCCTCTTTGTGCCTGCTCCTTTTTTGAAGGTTGGTGTGGTTAAGTTGTATGTTGGACCCCCCCTCTGCCACCCTCGATTCCTTTTAGGGGTGCATGTGCTGTCACTTTGGTTCAGGTATGTGGGACTACTTTGATGTAGGTTTCAGTGCAAAATGCACACAGTTCGTTTTTTGCTAATGGTGCAGTGCTAGGTGACGTGGTCTTGTGCTTTGAGCTCCAGGAGCAGTTTCGCCTCTTAATTTTGTATCAAAGACTTGGTGCATTAAATATCGATTTATGCTTAAATGTACTCTACTACTGTGATCCAGCCTTTCATAAGACTAGGTCTCTGGATCCTGCAGTCTTCTCGGACTACAGCTTCTATTGGAACTTCTTGGGAAGCTCAGTGTGTGGCTGCAGGGTGAGATTTGAATCCAAATGAATTCCAAGATATTGGGTTCAAGCTCTGTGTTCAGGGATGGTTCAATTCGGGTGGAGGGGGCATAGTAATAGGTGTAATAGTAGGGAAGTTTGATTTAGTGTGCCAAAGGGACCAATCTCCATTGGTCTTGCGTTATTAGATAGGTTGGTGTCCATGGTCCAGCCTTGGATTTTCTGTACAGGCAAAGGTGAACTGTTGGATGCTAGTACTATCATTGTTGCAGCTGAGAAGAATTTGGCAGCCCTCTGCATGCATTTTGAAGGGGCATGTAAGTGAATCAGTGAGCTTTTCGAAGGATCTTGCATATACATTAAATAGCTGGGTGAGAGGATGGCTCTTTGTGGGATCTCCGCGGGCTAAGGTTGCGTTGCATTTAATGGTCTCAATGTTTAAGAAGTTTTAACCAGTGTTGAGTTGAGCCATCAATGGCCATCTGATTTTGGAGTCTAAGCATCCACTGATGGTCGCCGGCGTGTTTTCAACCAGCTATTTGCATTGTTTTCTCCTATCTAGAGGGTTGTGGTTTCTATGCATCTTTTAGGGAGAAACCCTGATTTGATTTCTTGTAATATTTGTTTTCATCACTGTATTGGGTTAGTTGGATAGTCGAGTTTTTCAGTACCTTTAGCCCTAAATGGAATGTTGGAGATGGTGTGGTGATTTTCAGGGAGGGTAATGTCTTTTTTTTTTAAATGAAATATTTTTTGACGTTTCTTTTTACGCGGTGTCTTATGGTGGTGGCTTTGAAAGTCACAGATATTTCTCCTTTAGTTACAAAGGCAGACCTTTGCCCGAGGTTGGATCACGTGTTGATGGAATCTTTAAGGGGGCATCACTCGGAGGATGTGGTTTGGTTGATTTTTAGTTTGATCCGTTCCTTAATGGTAATGTTTTGGAAGCAGCGGCCACTTGTCGGGGAGACCTTGTGTTTGTGATTTGTGTGTGGTTCTATCTCGTTTTTTGTTGCTGCTTGCGTGGATTTTGTGGAACATTTCTTGAAATGTCCTTGCTTGATGTTATACTTTGTTGCAGATTTTACACGCACGTTTTTTGTTTGGTTATCCTGGACATACCCCTGATCTTTTCTAGGTTTCGCTTTGTCTTTAATTTGTACCATTTGTTTGCTTTCTTTTTGTGGGATTACATTTTTTGGATTTGATTGGTGTGATGTTTCAGCGCTGTTTGCTCATTCATGGAGTTTATTTTTGGGATTTGATCGGTGTGGTGTTTTTGCGCTGTTTGCTCATTCATGGAGTTTATTTTTGGGATTTGATCATTGTGAAGTTTCAGCGCTGTTTGCTCATTCATGTTCTCCAGGAGGGCAGGCTTTCATTGGGAGCCTCTTTCTGTGGTTGTTTAATGATCCTGAAGGATTTGTGGCTCTCCCCTCTGCAGCGGTCTTGACTTTGCTTTCCTGGTGGCATGATGTGTGGTTTCTAATATTCGGCATGGCGGTTTCAAATTCACAAATCATTCGGTGGTTGGACCGAGATATTTGCATGTGTTTGGAGATTTTGGTCAAATGTCAACAAGCAAAAGACCATGAAGGTGCCCGTCTTTGTGTGTTTTGGCAAGTTCATGGATCAAACCCAAGTTGGTCTTAGTTTGTGTTAATAACTTGGTGTTTTTGTCTTTGGGGCTGTGTAACCTCAGGTTGATGCCTCCTATGGTTAGTTTTTTGGATGAACAAAAGGTGATGTAAATTCCATTGTGTCTGATTTATGCCAAGCCTGGCACTCGGCATTCTAGCTACTGCCCTATTATCGAGTGTGGGCATCGGTAATGGGCATCCACTATAGTGGGGAGAGGTTGGCGATGGCTAGTGGCAGTTTCGGGGATCTGCAGGGGTCTGCGGCTACAAGATCTTCTAAACTAGCGCCGTCAATCCTTGTGCCCTTGGCAGCAAGGCTGGCTATTGCAGCTTGGCTCTGGTGTCGAGTTCCCTGGGCAGCTTCAAAGCTCGGACGAGGGGTCAGCTGGTTATGCACAGTAGGTGCTGGGCTGGCAGCATTACTGGGCGTTTGTTTCCAGCACTCCGTAAATAGCTACAGACTGCCATGATTGTGAAATGTTTGGTAATCGGAGGTGAGATGGGCACTTCAACAGCTGAATGGCAAAACCCCACAAAGATGCCAGTGTTCCTATCAAACTGCCAGTTCTAACAACAAAAGCCCATTGTGCTCTAGCGCTGAACCTAGGTCCTTTGTTTTACTGTGAAGGCCCAGTCCATGATGCCAGTTTCCTCATCCTCTCATCATCCAGCTGTGTGGAGGTGCCGGTGACTGGCAGACGGAATATACCTTTTCTCTGAAGGGTTCGTTTAGACTGCGCTTTTTACAGTGTTGGATGCTCCACATTAAGTTTTAGGTGATTAGGATTCTGCCATTATTAGGCCTGTTACTTGCAGACATGTACTGGTACGTGATCTAGCCATGAGTCTCGGAGACTGTCTGAGGGCCGAGCCCATTCCGTGTTGGTCCCTGTAAGTAAGGCCCTTACAGGGACGTCATTTCACCAAAATGCCAGGGGAAGTGGAAGTGACATCACACGACCCTTGACCTCTGATGACATCACAGGGAAGTGATGTCTTTTGACCCCACCCCAAGTGGTATCACGAGCTTTCACCCCTTGACAAAACAGTAAGTTGCACCACATAGCTTTGTTCCTAAGTATACTACGATAACTATGGTTACAAGAGCACTATAATGTGATCTACATTTCATACAAGAATGGATCGCCGTATGTATCGTTAAGATCAGTGTTTATAGGCCCATATTACCAAATTAATGTGAATGCAAGCAGACGTCCAAGGCCAAATGATAATTGTGATGTTATATAGCACATACGCCTAAGCACTTTATATAGAACAAATGTACATACAATATCGACAAACCTGTGTTGGTACTCATTTATTGACCTCAGAAGAATGAAAGGCTGAGTTGAGGTGTTTAAGAACAGACTACATTAGTGGCTCACCCCCTTAAGTGTGCCTGAAATAAACATGAGTTTAGCAATTATTGTATAGAATTCCAGAAAGACAAAATATTTGTTATTCTTATTCTTTCATATTTAGGGTCACTGCTACTCGTGGAACACCTGGTTTATTTTTTTTAAATTTTTTTTTTGAGACCTCAACAAGCAAGGCAGTCACTCCAGAAGCAAAGAGCCTCATGACGCTGGCCACAGCCCAGGAGCTTGCATTTGGAAAGGAAGGGGTAGCAAGGGAGACCTGGGGGGGGGTTGCAGCTGCGACCCATAACGCCCCCCCGGCCCTTACTGCAACTGCTTCACCAGTTCCAAGCCTATTTTAATTTGATGCCTCTGCACGGAGGGGCGTTTGGCCCTTCTTTCGCAGAAGTGGTTCCCATGGCCTACCGCAACAATGATTTTTCTATATAAGGGCCAGGGCTTACACACTGTTCTACTAGAGGACTTGCCGAGGCCCCCCCCATTGATTCTTGATATTTTCAATCTCCCGGCCAATGCTAGTGGCAACTCTTCACCTCTTCACCTAAAGCTTGATCAATGCCATAATGTTGCAAATAAGAATATGGAACCATGCTAGGCAGGATAGCTCAGGGGCAACGTGCTCGCCTTGGAAGCAAGACGACTCGGAGCAACGCAAGTTCGATCTCCAGGTCTGCGCTTAGAAACCTCTGTGCATTAAGCGTGTTATAAATAACCTATCATATCATATCATATGCTACCTTGAAGGTTGCATTACTGAACACCTGCTCCCTCATCAAACATGCGGTGGAACTTCGGGATTTTATCATCGACTCTAAGCTAGCTCCTTGCAGTAAGTGAAACCTGGCTCCACAAGGCGCCTGCTCACGCCTCCACCCTTGCCACCCCAGAAGGCTATAATTTACTTTTGGTTGACCGGGGAGAGAGTAGGGGGTCGGGGAAGGGGGGGTGTAGGCTGAGGTAAGAGTAGCATACACTCCTTTTTTTTTTATATAAATACACTTAATGTGCATTCCTCCAAGACATCAGTTATAGATAATTGTGAGGCCCTTCTTGTCAAACTTTGTCTGGACTGTCATACGTCCTTCAGTCCCTGGTTCCTTTATAGACCTCCATGTAAGATGGCCCATTTTGAGGAGCAACTCTTAGGGGCTGTATACGACCTAGGTTCTGATGCTACTTTCCTTACCCGTTCCCTTCAAGCGCTAGGCCTTAGCCAACATGTTAAGACACTCACCCGCCAGGGTGGCAATATTCTTGACTGGTTTTTGACCTTTAACATCAAGATTTCATCCCTGAGAATTGATCTGTCCTTGGTCCGACCATCATGTAATCTCTTTTGACCATCTACTACCCGCAGGTTTGTTATACGTTCCCAAACTGAGCCATAGAACTAAACTAGTCGAAATCTCCGGAACATTACTCCTGAGACTGCCATTCCCTTCCTTGATAAGGTCTTGCCCTTTGGGGGTGTTGACCATCTGGTATCTACCTTCCAACTGGCTATTGGGAAGGCTGTAGGCAGTCTAGCACCTCCACGAGAGAAAACTGTAAAACCTAAAGGTTTAATATGGATATTACCCGAGCCAGAAAATATAAACAAGGGAGCGAACGGCTATGGAAGAGGGGCTGGGGGTGGGCATCCTGGCTAGTGCTTCAGGAAATCTAGTGCCATCCGTGGTTAACTGGAAGCAGTGCTTGATTTGTGAAAAAATAAGTGCCTGGGTCCAAATATTCTCTAGCACACCTGTGACACTGTGGGTGGTCACCACTGCTGCCTACACCCATAGCTGCCCCCCCACGGTGTTGACATATTTGGGGTTACGCTGCAGCTCGCACCTGCTCATTGAGGTGGATGGATGCACTGACTATCAGCACTGCATAATTAAAGTGAGTCTGAGACAAGAAGTTCTGGGCCCCAACAATAAGTGCCAGGGCCGGGCCCCGGCAAGCACTGACGAAGGGCTTTCTGTGTGATGGAAGTGACCCCCAGATTCTGCCTATGCACAACATCCATCTCAACACGCACCATTTCATAGAACACCACGTCCACACACATCGCAATAAAACCATAGAAGAAAAATGTAATATCTTGGTACCTGAAGAACACCCGGACCAGCAGGTAAGATATAATGTAGGCTTATTGTAAGATAGTTTCCAGGAACAACATTGGCATGTCCCCTCTAGCCAGCATATCTCTAACTGTCCAGCATAGAACCCCGCTTCAGAGAACACCCCAGCACTCCAATCAAGCTGACATCAACACATTTCCTGTTACAGTGATGTCACCACCTCATCGCAGATGCACATTATAACACTTCTCCCTCCTTTCTTTTCTTGAACAAGGAGACATTCCACCAAAAACCACCACCAGACAAACCCCTAAATACACATGTGGCCAGCACGTAATGCACCAACTTACCAACTCCACTGGCGACAAGAAACTGCCACCCAGAGGACACCTATAACCCTGAACACTCCAAGGACACTCCAGATCTATCCAGATCTATGAAACTAGGAAAAGTGCTCAACCCTAAAACCATGGAACACAACAATACCTACATGGCACCCCCAGAATACTATCTAACTGTGCCATAACTAATTGGACAACATAACAACCCGTGTCAACCAAAACACCAAACTCCGATTCCACTCCTCCCTCTATAAACAAAACCGTGAGGAACCCAACGCAATCTAAAAAAGGGCCAACTCCTCCCATGAACAGAACTGGACAACCCTCGAGAAACAAAAAACTAAGCACCTCCACCTGTTTCAAGCTGCCCCTCGGAACCTAGGTCCTGCCACGACCCAGTGTCCACACAGATAAACTACCTAACACTCCTAACCCCCTGTGCACAAACATCCTTCCGCCCTAGTCTGCCCCCTAGGACACCAGGGCTGCCACCCCGGGGTGCGAACCACACAGCTCAACCAGAGCAACAACAAGCACAATAACGTAGAACAGTTAACCACAGCACCCCTAAAGGGTACCCCAAGACCACAAGAACATTTGAACACTTGAGAACCCAACCCAAACGGATTGCGGAAACATAACTACCCTGAACCGGCTAACACCAACACACCAACGAACCCCTGGTCGAGCCTACTGCACCACCGCAGCACACACACACCACGGACCCTTGGTCCAGCCAACTGCACAACCGCAGGACAACCGCTCACACAATGGACCCCAAATCCAGTCCAGGACAAAGCAGCAGGACACTACACCACCAGTGCCCTTCACCTGCACCACCATAGCCGCCACTCTGTGGCCCCAACTAGTAGATTGCTATTGGGACACCGAATAGAAGCACACTGCAACAATAGCACACAATCCTCACACACACACTGACCATGTGCACCTCTGCTAAACTCACAGGGCATACAATGAAAACCTTGCACATAAATGGAAACATTGTATTACATATGCAGATATGCAGCTACACAGAACATTGGCACAAAGTTCAAATAACAGATGGCATGTCTGAGGCACCATTGGTCTGAATCACTGCCCGAGACAGAGGATAACACTTCCATTAACACCATAATCACCCGCGAGCGCCCCCCGCCCACGAGTCCACCGAAAAGCAAGAGTGAAACCCAACCTGTAGAAAATATCGTTAGACATCAAATAAATAATTTAACAAATAAGGTAAAGTTATCACCATAAATCATCACATGTGAGTACCCCCACCCACAAGTCCAAATTCCCAAAGGTTGAGTCCCGCCTGCAAGAAAAATGCAGATAAATAGACAATGAAAATTTAAATGCAACCACACTAAAAACCTCACAGACACTCAATTATGCATTTACTAAACGCAACCCTAAACGCACACCCACATACACAGAAACACAACAGTCAGCGCGCGCATCCTATCACTCACATGGACCCATGATACACACACTAAAATCCAAAATACAGCCGGCAACAACACATATCTCTCACTAGTGAAAAATGATCTTCATGAACGTCCTCCTCCTCGCAATGGACCGCAGTGATACGAAACGCAACTGCTCCCACGCCCGCGCAGCTCCACAACTCCAATCACAGGGCGCAGGCAACTCCTCCATTGTACCTGAGCTGATGCACTTGCAGAGCAACAAATACTCTTTACCGCATGTCACTGACACAAGATTAAAACACCCATCGCAGTTCACACGGGTATCCACACTAGACAAATCCTCATTGTAGCCATCGTCCCAATCATGTGGACTCCTAACGGCAACCGAAGTACAAGCTGAATTGTTATTGCCACGCCGCGTACTCGTAATGCAGCACAGTCCTTCCTTGCGTTCCAGCAGCTCATGCTGGAACGCACGATACGACGGGGAAAACGTGACCTCTGACGCGAGCTGGAAACTCCACCGGTCTTCCATACTTCCGCGTTCCAGCTCCTCGCGCTGGAACGCATGACCCTTAGAGCGCAGCGTCATCATTCGCTCCGAGTTACCATCGGAGCAACATCTCCCCAGCCTTGCAATGGAGGCAGACCCTCCAGGGTCCACGGCACCAGGGAACCTCTTCCTGGACACACTCCTCGACAGCATACAGCACGGAACGCCAAGGGAAAGCGTTACTTCCGTTCCGTCAAACACCTGCATGGCGGTCCCACTCTCCCCGGCTCCAAATGCTATCCTGATGCTTCCCTCACACGCATCTCCGCCCAACAGGCGGAACATTCCAAACCGGACCTGCAGGCGAAATGGGGACCGCTCACAGCACTGCCCATACAGTCAGCTGCGAAGATGCAGAAGGTGCTCCTTGGGAACCACGCACAGCGACGCGTTTGCTGCAAAGCTCACACCAGCTCCTGATCCCTGTGATGCCGGACACTGTCCGCTGGAGAACATACAGGGACTTCTCAGGGCACCGCACACTGACCTGTGTGCCGGCAGGTACCCCTAAGCACCACCTGGTAACAGGGACTGGCGGCCACCCTCAGCACTATCCGGTGACTGGGGTCTAGCGTAACGGGTCAATTGAAACTGGTGTACTCAACACAGCACTGCACACTGATACGTGTGCCGAAAAACCGTCTGCAGCACCACCCAGCAACTGGGACTGGCGGCCCCCTAGAGCAGCTGTGCCCAACAGCACTGCACACCAACCTGTGTGCCGCCTGGGCTCCTCCAATCAGCACCGCCCGGCTTGCTGAAAAGGGTACTCGGCCCAGTCGAAACAACTCTGGGCCATAAACATGCTGACAGCTTCTTCACGGACATGGATTCAATGAATGGCAATGTTTCCTGGCTCTGGACTGTCCCCTCCTCGACAGGATCCCATCCTCATCGCCAGTGTAATATCTTGGTACCTGAAGAACACCCGGACCAGCAGGTAAGATCTAATGTAGGTTTATTGTAAGAGAGTTTCCAGGAACAACATTGGCATGTCCCCTCTAGCCAGCATATCTCTAACTGTCAAGCATAGAACCCAGCTTCAGAGAACACCACCCCAACACTCCACTCATGCTGACATCACCACATTCCATGTTGCAGTGATGTCACCACCTCATCTCAGATGCACATTATAACAAAAAAGCATCACACAGCAGTGAAAGCTTTCCAGAATTCACAATTAAACAGCAAAACACGTGGGAGGCAACGTCCTTGTGTTTGTGTGTGTGGCGTATTGCGGTCCAGGTGCTGAATAGGGGTGGATTTCAGGGGACACCCCCATGGCGTGGTGCTCACACCGGCGATCTCTCGCGGTGTGGGCGAGGTGCCGCCCTAGGCCACTGCATAAGCTCGCTGTTCAGGGCGTCCCGTGACTGCAGGGCACATTCCATTCCATTCCATGTCCAGCGGGGGGGTTTATTAGTTACTTTGCCAGTGTTAACAGAGGCCAATCTGCTTGCAATGCTTTGCGATCACAAACAAAATGAATACAAAATAATCTTTGAAGAGTGTGGTGTTTGAGTGGTGCAGGCGCTGCAGTTTTTTTTTTTTTTTTTTTTTTTTTAGCGATGGGCGGTGGCTATCCTGTAAAAATTCAACAAACCTCCCCCGCGAGCTCACATCCCTGGCATATTGCCGGCTGCCCAGCTGCATAGGATGTGAGAGGCTGGCAGCAGGATGTGTCTCGGGTGAACGAGCACACCTGTTAATGGAGTCAGCAGTGTACTAGCAGTAACCGGGGGAGCTGCAGGGCAGAGGAGCTCCAGCAGAGCTATGCCTGGGTCCAGCACTATAACAGCAGGGGGAGCTGCAGGGCAGAGAAGCTCCAGCAGAGCTAGGCCTGGGTCCAGCACTATAACAGCAGGGGGAGCTTCAGGGCAGAGGAGCTCCAGCAGAGCTAGGCCTGGGTCCAGCACTATAACAGCAGGGGAAGCTGCAGGGCAGAGGAGCTCCAGCAGAGCTAGGCCTGGGTCCAGCACTATAACAGCAGGGGAAGCTGCAGGGCAGAGGAGCTCCAGCAGAGCTAGGCCTGGGTCCAGCACTATAACAGCAGGGGAAGCTGCAGGGCAGAGGAGCTCCAGCAGAGCTAGGCCTGGGTCCAGCACTATAACAGCAGTGGGAGCTGCAGGGCAAAGGAGCTCCAGCAGAGATATGCCTGGGCCCAGCACTATAACAGCAGGGGGAGCTGCAGGGCAGAGAAGCTCCAGCAGAGCTAGGCCTGGGTCCAGCACTATAACAGCAGGGGGGGCTGCAGGGCAGAGACGCTCCAGCAGAGCTAGGCCTGGGTCCCAGCACTATAACAGCAGGGGGAGATGCAGGGCAGAGAAGCTCCAGCAGAGCTAGGCCTGGGTCCAGCACTATAACAGCAGGGGGAGCTGCAGGGCAGAGGAGCTCCAGCAGAGCTAGGCCTGGGTCCCAGCACTATAACAGCAGGGGAAGCTGCAGGGCAGAGAAGCTCCAGCAGAGATATGCCTGGGTCCAGCACTATAACAGCAGGGGGAGCTGCAGGGCAGAGGAGCTCCAGCAGAGCTAGGCCTGGGTCCCAGCACTATAACAGCAGGGGGAGCTGCAGGGCAGAGACGCTCCAGCAGAGCTAGGCATGGGTCCCAGCACTATAACAGCAGGGGAAGCTGCAGGGCAGAGAAGCTCCAGCAGAGATATGCCTGGGCCCAGCACTATAACAGCAGGGGGAGCTGCAGGGCAGAGGAGCTCCAGCAGAGCTAGGCCTGGGTCCAGCACTATAACAGCAGGGGGAGCTGCAGGGCAGAAGAGCTCCAGCAGAGCTAGGCCTGGGTCCAGCACTATAACAGCAGAGGGAGCTACAGGGCAGAGAAGCTCCAGCAGAGCTAGGCATGGGTCCCAGCACTATAACAGCAGTGGGAGCTGCAGGGCAGAGGAGCTCCAGCAGAGATAGGCCTGGTTCCACCACTATAACAGCAGAGGGAGCTGCAGGGCAGAGAAGCTCCAGCAGAGCTAGGCCTGGGTCCCAGCACTATAACAGCAGGGGAAGCTGCAGGGCAGAGAAGCTCCAGCAGATATATGCCTGGGCCCAGCACTATAACAACAGTGGGAGCTGCAGGGCAGAGGAGCTCCAGCAGAGCTAGGCCTGGGTCCAGCACTATAACAGCAGGGGGAGCTGCAGGGCAGAGGAGCTCCAGCAGAGCTAGGCCTGAGTCCAGCACTATAACAGCAGGGGGAGCTGCAGGGCAGAGAAGCTCCAGCAGAGGTATGTCTGGGTCCAGCACTATAACAGCAGTGGGAGCTGCAGGGCAGAGAAGCTCCAGCAGAGCTATGCGTGGGTCTCGGCACTATAACAGGGGGAGCTGCAGGCCAGGACAGAGGAGCTCCAGGAGAGAACAGGGGGAGCTGCAGGCCAGGACAGGGGAGCTCCAGGAGAGCTAGGCCTGGGTCCAGCACTATAACAGCAGGGGGAGCTGCAGGGCAGAGGAGCTCCAGCAGAGCTAGGCCTGGGTCCAGCACTATAACAGCAGGGGGAGCTGCAGGTCAGAGGAGCTCCAGCAGAGCTAGGCCTGGTTCCACCACTATAACAGCAGTGGGATCTGCAGGCGAGAGAAGCTCCAGCATAGCTATTCCTGGGTCCACCACTATAACAGCAGTGGGAGCTGCAGGGCAGAAGAGTTCCAGCAGAGCTAGGCCTGGGTCCAGCACTATAACAGCAGGGGGAGCTGCAGGGCAGAGGAGCTCCAGGAGAGCTAGGCCTGGGTCCAGCACTATAACAGCAGTGGGATCTGCAGGCGAGAGAAGCTCCAGCAGAGGTATGTCTGGGTCCAGCACTATAACAGCAGTGGGATCTGCAGGCGAGAGAAGCTCCAGCAGAGCTATTCCTGGGTCCACCACTATAACAGCAGTGGGAGCTGCAGGGCAGAGAAGCTCCAGCAGAGCTATGCGTGGGTCTCGGCACTATAACAGGGGAAGCTGCAGGCGAGAGAAGCTCCAGCAGAGCTATGCTTGGGTCCCAGCACTATAACGTCAGGGGGAGCTGCAGGCCAGGGCAGAGGAGCTCCAGCAGAGCTATGTGTGGGTCCCAGCACTATAACGTCAGGGGGAGCTGCAGGCCAGGGCAGAGGAGCTCCAGCAGAGCTATGGTGGGGTCCCAGCACTATTACAACAAGGGGAGCTGCAGGCGAGAGAAGCTCCAGCAGAGCTATGCCTGGGTCCAGCACTATAACAGCAGGGGGAGCTGCAGGGCAGAGGAGCTCCAGCAGAGCTGTGCGTGGGTCCCTGCACTATAACAAGGGGAGCTGCAGGGCAGAGGAGCTCCAGCAGAGCTAGGCCTGGGTCCAGCACTATAACAGCAGTGGGAGCTGCAGGGCAGAGAAGCTCCAGCAGAGCTATGCATGGGCCTCGGCACTATAACGGGGGGGAGCTGCAGGCTAGGGCAGAGAAGCTCTTGCAGAGCTATGCGTGGGTCCCAGCGCTATAACAACAAGGGGAGCTGCAGGCGAGAGAAGCTCCAGCAGAGCTATGCCTGGGTCCAGCACTATAACAGCAGGGGGAGCTGCAGGCCAGGGCAGAGGAGCTCCAGCAGAGCTAGGCATGGATCCTAGCACTATAACAGCAGGGGGAGCTGCAGGGCAGAGGAGCTCCAGCAGAGCTATCCATGGGTTCCAGCACTATAACAAGGGGAGCTGCAGGGCAGAGGAGCTCCAGCAGAGCTATGCTTGGGTCCCAGCACTATAACGTCAGGGGGAACTGCAGGCCAGGGCAGAGGCGCTCCAGCAGAGCTATGTGTGGGTCCCAGCACTATAACGTCAGGGGGAGATGCAGGCCAGGGCAGAGGAGCTCCAGCAGAGCTATGCCTCGGTCCAGCACTATAACAGCAGGGGGAGCTGCAGGTCAGAGGAGCTCCAGCAGAGCTAGGTATGGGTCCCAGCACTATAACAGGGGGAGCTGCAGGCCAGGGCAGAGGAGCTCCAGCAGAGCTAGGCATGGATCCTAGCACTATAACAGCAGGGGGAGCTGCAGGGCAGAGAAGCTCCAGCAGAGCTATGCATGGGCCTCGGCACTATAACGTCAGTGGGAGCTGCAGGCCAGGGCAGAGGAGCTCCAGCAGAGCTATGCGTGGGTCCCAGCACTATAACAGCAGGGGGAGCTGCAGGGCAGAGGAGCTCGAGGGCAGAGGAGCTCCAGCAGAAGACCCGGAAAGTGGCAACCCTGTGTCAATGTCCTCTTATTTGGTGTGTTAGCTGTGTGTGAATCCTCGGCCTATGTGACCACATTGCTGATGAGCACGTGCACTGGGTGCCCCCATTGTCCGTAACAACGTTGGGAGATCCTGACCCCAGCAGGTTGCCCCCTGCAGTGTTTGATACTGCATGATCGCAGTACACCTGGTCCAGCCGGGTGCTCTACAGCTGCTCAGTGTCCTGCTCGGGTGCCCAGCCGAGCAGGACACTAGATTGGCGACAAGGGAGTCCGGGCCCCGTGTCCCAACTGTAAAGTGTTGCAGCCTGTGGGCTGCTCATTGCCCGCGGAGGAGGCGGGACGCGGCGCCTGCTGCCGAAGGAAAGCGGTCTGGCTGCAGTGCTCAGGGGAACTGTGCCGGTGTAGTCTGGAGGATCCGGTGCCCACCGGCGGTGATTGGAGGGGTACAGCAGCCGGCGCTCCCTGCGAAGCGGGGTAAAGAGGAGCAGCGTGGCTGCCTGTGCCCATCCCCCACCACGCCCAGGCCGAGCAGCAGTGTTTTCGAAAGCGTGCCACCACAGCTTCTATGCAGACGCACGTGCCCTTGGAAGTCCTGGGTCTAGCGGTGGACAGAGGGAACTGTGGTGATGCAGGCTCAAAGCAACATGCAGATACTGGTCTGCATGCGTGGTTAAGGGGCGACATCTCAGGCCCGCAGAGGGTTCCGGGGGCAAAAGACTGGGGCACTCTGTAAAACCTGCATTCATCCACTCTGGAAACCCTGTAGTAGGTGTCCTCTATAGGAGGAGTGTGGTCACACAGGAACTCCAGAAGGCTGGGGGAAACAAAGGTCCAATTTTTGATTCGCATACGAGTACGTTTTAGGCTTTTATAAGGAATGCAAATATTTAAACATTTCGAAACATTTACTCCAATTTTCGCTGCCTGATATTCCCTCCCGGCCTGGTTAAAATGAACACCCTCCTTGTAATATTGCATACATTTGGAGTGATTAAAGGAGATCATGAGCCAAACGCAGCTCCACGGCCCTTTCAGAGAAGGAGGCAAAAAAGCAAAGTGCAACATCCACTAATGAGAGATTCCGCTGTGAAATCCCCCGCCCTAATGAGTGGGCACGTAATGAAAACTCAATAGAGCGATGGGTTTCTATGATTCCCACAGATGGCTGCTCTGGTGGCAAGCAATGGGTTCCTACAACTTGTCCTCCATTCACCTTGGCTGTGTTAGATTCACACAGCAGTTGGGGCACACTTAAACGCTCGTCTCCAGAGCCAAACGCCTTCAAACTGTGTGGCGGCAACCTCGGTCCGACATGCGGGAATTGCCAACAAAAAACATTTCCCGCCAAAATGTGCGCCTGCAGCAAAGCTCCTCCTTTCATCGCCAGGCTGCAGAATATCAGCCTGCACCAATTTCCTGACACAAAGAAGGGGGCAGCCTTCTTCACCCCATTGTCGGCCTGGAGCAAGTTGGAAAGCAAGGAAGGAATCACAAACGACTTCCAGCCCCTACTCCCACACGCCAGAGACTCTGACCTTTTATAGCCCTATGACCCCTCCATTAGGGTTTGGCTTCCTGTGAGGGTCTGCACCTGTGAATGTAAATGAGCGCCGTGCCTGATGGCTTTACCTCTCTGCTGTTTGACTTTGGGGCTGTATCAATCCTTTAAAGGCTGATCTGCCATTTTGGATTCTACTTCCCTCATCTGTGCAAGCCCAGGTTCCTGTTTGTGATTTTGGGCTGAACGCTGCAAGAAAACAGACAGATTCGGTATTCAAGGTGGACTGCGCGGGTGCCGCAGGAAAACCTGATGTGATTCTTTAGTCTGCGTGGGTTTGTTGTACGAGCACTGGGTGTGCTCACTCTGAGGGCCACGGGAACATGTAATGTGCCTCTGAGGTCTTAGCAAATGTTTGCCGACAGCACTAAAGTGGTTTGCTTCCTTTGCTGCATACATGTCTTCACTCGCGGGGTTCAGATCTCTTAAAGCAACAGTGTTCACAAATTCCTCTGCTTCAGGAATGCATAAAGACTTCTTTTTTGGAACAGGGAAAGGGGAAAGCATTATTTTTCTACTTTCCTACTGTTTCATATTACCTGCTGTTACAGCTGTTGCCCTTACAGGGACCCTGTCATTTGATGGCCTTATGTGACTGTGTCTTGTGCCGAGATCTGAGGCGACCAGGGAATCCTGGTCACGCGCAGCGTTCCTTCCTGGCGTCTCTGGCCAAGGACCCGGGTTTATCATAGCGCGGTCTAGTCTTTTCCCTTGGCTCATGCTTCCTATTTAGGCCCCGCCTTCTTTCAGCGCTTCGCGTTGCAACCCTTTCCGTCAGCTGTTCTCCTCGCTGCCGCTGTTGTGTACGCTCTCCTTCTCTCTAGTTCTGCTCTGCCTTCTCGTCTCTGTTTTTCGCTCTTTTGTACTCTGCTTCCCTTCCCCCTGCCGTGCCCCCTCGGCGCCTTGCCCAGTTTTGCTTACCTCTCACCTCTCCCAGTCGGCTTTGCATCCTGTAGCCTGCATTTTCTCTCGAGCTACTTCCCACGGAGCTCAGCTTCCATCAGGACTCCGGTGCCTTCAGCAGGGGTTTTTTTCTGCCGCTTGCGGCTTTTTCCCCTAGTTGTCCCTCCCGGGACCGGAGTCCCAGCGGGGTGCCTTTACATGGCCTCCGCTGTGGCTTCGTCTCGTGGGAGACGCGGTCGACCTACAAAGAGAGGAAAAGACTACTAGACCCGAAGATCCATCAGTCCAGACTGCAGCGACCACACAGGTGAGGAGGAGGGGGAGGAAGAGACGAATACTAGAGGTGCCATCGACTCGAAGTCTGACAGTTTGCAACGCCTACCACCTTCTCCGCATTAAGAAGGGGGACGAATGGAAGACTGCATTCAGGACACCTTTTGGCCTCTTCGAATACCATGTAATGCCATTTGGGCTTGTAAATGCACTGGCTGTCTTCCAAAGATTTATGGACCGCATGTTCTCCGACCTCTTGTTTATTTCAGTGGTTGTTTATCTCGACGATATCTTGGTCTTCTCCAATAACATGCTCGACCATACCAAACATCTTACTGAAGTGCTGACTCGACTCAAATGTAACCATCTTTTGGCTAAGAGAGAGAAATGCCTTTTTGGGGTCTCTTCTGTGCCCTATCTGGGATTTATTCTGTCACCTCATGGGATACAGATGGATAAGAGCAAGGTAGATGCCATCCTTCGCTGGCCGGTCCCTACCTCAGTAAAGGAGGTACAGTGATTCTTGGGTCTAGCCAACTTTTACCAGCGGTTCATAGCAGGTTTCTCAAACATTGTTTTACCCATTACCAACCTGTTGAAGAAATCCTCCGGACCGTTCACTTGGAATTCAAAGGCAGAGGATAGTTTTCGTCGTCTCAAGGAGCAGTTCTGCCAAGCACCCATTCTACGGCAGCCTGATCAGACTAAGCAATTTATTCTAGAGACCGATGCTTCGTCCGCCGCCATAGGGGCAGTTCTTCTTCAAGATCAAAAAGGCGTAGAAAAACCGGTGGCCTATCTGTCAAAGACACTTACCGAGAGTCAGCGCAACTATTCTGTTATAGAGAAAGAACTATTAGCTATGAAAAAGGCATGTGAGGAATGGAGACATCTGCTCCAAGGTAACACCTATACTTTTATCATGAGGACCGATCACAAAAACCTACAGGTGCTACAATCTATGGATTGTATTAACTCCAGAAAGGCCCGTTGGGCACATTTCTTTTCTCAATATGATTTTCTAATTACTTACATACCTGGAAGTCAAAACACATTGGCTGATGCCCTCTCCAGGAAGACGTACGGCTCCAAGCATCCCACCTGCTCTCCGGAGAGGATGTTTCCTAGAAACAAGATCGTGAGTACCCTTTCTTCATTCTTGCAGCAAGTCAAAGAAGAAACAGTTGGTCACCAAAAACCGATTGGCCTAATCAAGAGGGATGGTTTGATGTTTAAGGGACACCAGCTGTGGATACCTTCTAAGGAACTTCAGAACAAGGTCCTTTCGTGGTGCCATGATCACGAAACAGCCGGACACAGGGGGCAAAGTAGCACTCTGGAGCTAGTCCAAAGGACTTTCTACTGGCCCCATTTTATTAAGGATGTCAGGCGATTCGTTCAGACCTGCAACATTTGTAAACAAAGTAAATGTTGTACTCAAAAACCGGTGGGCCTCTTGCAACAAGAAGTACCTACTCATCCCTGGAGCCATATTTCAACCGACTTTATTGTGAATCTACCGCTCTCACAAGGCTGTTCCTGTATCCTTGTTACTATAGACTCTTTCACCAAAATGGCTCATTTTTCACCACTCTCGGGCCTGCCCACTGCAGAAGCCATGGCTCAGGTTTTCGTCAGGGACATTTTTCGTCTTCATGGTCTCCCAGACAAGATTGTGTCGGACCGCTGGAGCCAATTTGTGTCCCGGTTCTGGAAGTCTTTATGTAAAAATCTAGGCATCGAGAGGGCTTTGTCATGAAGTTACCACCCGCAGACGAACGGGAAAACAGAGAGGTTAAATTCTACTCTGGAACAATATCTGCGGGCTTACATTAATGCTGAACAAGATAATTGGGTGGCTTTGCTGCCCACAGCCGAGTTTGCATATAATAATTCCACACATTCGGCCATTAAGATGTTGCCTTTCTTCTGTTCCTATGGTTATCACCCTCGTTCTATAATCCCTCGCTCGCCTGTCCATTTCTCACTGCCACACGTGGAAGATGTGTTGTCTTGGCTGAAGGAAGCCCAGAGAACAGCTTCACTGAGCTTATCTGAGAGTCTCTGGGGGTACAAACAACAAGCTGATAGGCACCGTCGGGATGTCCCCGATTGGAAGGTGGGCTCCAAGGTGTGGCTTTCCACCAAATTCCTCCCACGCTGGTCTCGCCCATCCAAACTATCTCCACGGTTCGTGGGCCCCTTTTCCATCGCAGCCAGAATAAACCCTGTGACCTTTCGCCTTAACCTACCTCCTTCCTTGAAGCGGGTTCACCCTGTTTTTCATGCCTCCTTATTGAGGAGTGCGGATAATTCCCGGGTTGCCCGTACCTCCCCTGTTCCTGTACCCGGGAACATTAACGAGGAATATGAGGTCTCAAGTATTCGTGATTCCAGGTATAGCAGGGGTCGCTTAGAATACCTTGTCCATTGGAAGGGTTACTCCAGTGCTGAAGATTCCTGGGAGCCTGTTTCTCATATCCACGCCCCCATCCTCCTCCGGAGGTTTCATAGAGGGCATCCAGGGAAGCCCGGGGGTTCTCAGTATGGGGGGGGGGGCATACGGTCATGCGCCGCGTTCCTTCCTGGCGTCTCTGGCCAAGGACCCGGGTTTATCATAGCAGAGCGCATAGCGCGGTCTAGTCTTTTCCCTTGGCTCATGCTTCCTATTTAGGCCCCGCCTTCTTTCAGCGCTTCGCGTTGCAACCCTTTCCGTCAGCTGTTCTCCTCGCTGCCGCTGTTGTGTATTTTCTCCTTCTCTCTAGTTCTGCTCTGCCTTCTCGTCTGTTTTTCGCTCTTTTGTACTCTGCTTCCCTTCCCCCTGCCGTGCCCCCTCAGCGCCTTTCCCAGTTTTGCTTACCTCTTACCTCTCCCGGTCGGCTTCGCATCCTGTAGCCTGCATTTTGTTTCGAGCTACTTCCCACGGAGCTCAGCTTCCATCAGGACTCCGGTGCCTTTAGCAGGGGTTTTTTCTGCCGCTTGCGGCTTTTTCCCCTAGTTGTCCCTCCCGGGACCGGAGTCCCAGCAGGGTGCCTTTACCTGGCCTCTGCTGTGGCTTCGTCTCGTGGGAGACGCGGTCGACCTACAAAGAGAGGAAAAGACTACTGGACCCGAAGATCCATCAGTCCAGACTGGAGCGACCACACAGGTGAGGAGGAGGGGGAGGAAGAGACGAATACTAGAGGTGCCATCGACTCGAAGTCTGACAATCCTCTCAATTCCAATTCCAACCGTGGTACCGGCCTTGACTCCAGCAAAGGAGAAAGCCAAGTGGTTCATCACAGCCGGTGAATCGAGTGGAGAGCCGATGAGAACTTGGCTGTGGTGAATGAAAGTCGCAAAGTGGCAAACGGAAAAAGTTCAAAGAACTGTAGAACTGTGAAAGTGTAAAGGGGAGACCAGCTGCAGAGGGGGACCAGCACCACGTGGGTGCTGCTCCAAGAAACTCTGGTTGATCCCCCACCTGAGTAAAAACTACAGATCCAGAAGGCCGTAGGAGAGCTGCGAAGTTGGCTCAAAGTGGACATACAGGAGGTCAACCAAAATCCCTGTATCGTTGAAAGCCTACGAACTTGAGAAAGCAAAGGACGTCAATCCTGCAAACCATTATGAATTTGAAGTTGGCAAGAGTGAACCCGACCGAGGGATGCTGACGAGAAGGGGGCGAGTCTAGAGTCCCAAGGGACAGTGTGTTGACAAAGGTGAACCCAGCCGAGGGATGTCAATTAGAAATGTTTCACGAAGACATTAAGATTTATAATTGAGGCTAAAAGTAAAGTGGGGTCAGCGCCCGGAAGAGGGGGACCCAGGGGTGAAGAATCCTCACCCAAAGCAAAACCAGGAAACAAACTTTTATTTTGTTGAAGGAACTTTGTTTTGTTGTTGCCTTCGAGGGGCCTGATGTATTCAAGAGAAACAAGACTTGGCCATCGACGGTCCTGATAGCTAGCTGCAAGTGGAACTGTCGACTCGTGCTGAATGTACTGTGCTCCAAGATAATATCTTATCCCATGCTCAAAACATGGGGAAGGGAGATCCAAGCTGCTGCATCCTGACATGTTATTTGTGGACACTTCTTTCTTTTCTTGAAAACCATCCCACACCCTTTTTGTATTAGTTGTAAGGTTTGGCAATAGGTTTCTTAGTATAGGCCCTTTTTTTATTTGACACAAAGCCCCTAGGACTGCCTTATTTTAATTTGATGGTTTGAGGACAGGAGGCGGTATGAGAAGGATCAGCAATAGAGGAAACCCGGTCGGACAACATTTTTTAGAACAAGACCAACAGGAATGGGATCCAGATCAGCGAGTAATGACTCGCAGTATGAAGACATTGTGGTGAATTTATCCGATTATGAATTAACCCCAGATGAAACACAGGCTTTGAATAAAGGCCTAGGGTTTGTGACTACCAACATACATAACCAATTTAAATTCCGAGAGGAGTTCTCGGACTTTATGAGAAAGATCCATTTAAAGCAATTTTTTGATGATAAAATTGATAATAGTGAACTAGATAGTGGTCTGCATAGGAAATATGACTTCTGCCCCCCAACACAAACACAAACGGCCGAAGCCAGAGTTTTTGAAAGCAGGGTGATGCAAGAAGTCGCTATGCTGGAAGAAAAAACTAAAAAAGAGAAAACGTTCTACAATTGTACCCGGACAGAGAAAGCCACCCTGAAGACATTGCTATTTAATGATTCCATCATTATCCGAAAAGCGGATAAAGGTGGGGCCACGGTGGTTTTGAATAGGAAAGATTATGTAGGTGAATGTATGAACCAACTAGGTGATAATAACAACTATCTAAAACTAGAAGGAAATCCAACACAAAAACTTGAAAGATTGATTCAACAGAAAGTGACAAAAGCAGAAGAAAGAAGATGGATAACAAAAAAAGAGGCGGCTTTCCTAACAGTGGATAAACCAAGGATTCCACAATTCTACATACTCCCAAAAATACATAAATCCCTGATTAGACCACCAGGGAGACCAATAGTGTCGGGGTGCGATTCAATCTTGGAGCCATTATCCAAATTTGTTGACCATTTTATGCAACCAATGGTCAGGGAAATGACTTCTTTTGTGAAAGATACCACACAGATCATAAAAGACATTGAAGGCAGACCATTTGATAATACCACCGAAATTTTGATGAGTCTAGATGTGATAGCCCTCTATACGAACATACCACAGAGAGCATCACTTGAAGTGTTGGAAGAAAGACTACTGAGAGAAACAATAAACACTAACACCCCAGTATCCTTCATCATGTGGTGTGCTGAAATGGCACTGACGGAAAGTTACTTTCATTTTAATGGTTGTTTTTACAAACAAATACAGGGCACAGCCATGGGTGCTACATTGGCACCGAGCATTGCAAATCTCTATATGGAGGCCTTTGAAATACACTGCATCTACAATGATACCAATCCATATAAAAAGAACATATTGTTATGGAAAAGGTATATAGATGATGTACTGATCATTTGGAGAGGAGAAGAAAATGTTGCAAGTATGTTTTTCGATTGGATTAACTTACAAAACCAACACCTAAAGTTCACTGTAAACTCAAGTAAGGTAGAGATCAATTATCTCGATGTCACTATCAAAGTGGACCCACAGAAGGGAGAACTTTATGTAAAACCTTATAAAGAATCTACTGATCGCAATGCCCTGTTACATTATACAAGTTTTCACCCAATCCACACACGCGATAACCTACCTTTCGGTCAGTTTCTACGGCTAAAAAAGAACAGCACTAACAATGCATACTATAGAGAGGGAGCTCAGGAACTGAGAACTAATTTACATAAAAGAGGTTACCCGAAAAAGCTGACAAGAATGGCCATGAAGCGAGCAGATAACATTAACAGGGAGGCAATCCTCGAACAAAATTCTAGAGAGAAAAATAAAGAAAACCTAGTGTTTGTTAACACCTACAGCAATCTCTCGAATAGAATTCAGAAAATTATCCATTGTAATTGGGGTATCCTGGAAAAAGGGAAAGTACCATTACAAAGACCACTGATGGCATTTCGAAAGAGCAGGACAATAAAAGATCAGATCATGCGAAATGACATCACTAAACAGAGTAAACCACAACCAACTCTAACAGAAACATGGGGGATGCGAGCACCAGAGGGACACTATCCGTGTGGATCCTGTGCTTGTTGTCAACAAACTAAAATAACCATGGAAATAGACTTAGGTCTTAAAAGTCCATGGAAACAAAAAGTTCTGACAAATTGCAATTCTTGTTTCGTTGTCTATGTGATCTGGTGCCCCTGTAAAAAGCTATATATAGGGAAGACGGAAAGAAAAATCAAAATCCGTATCACAGAACACAAAAGCTGCATAAAAAATAAAGTGCATTCTGCCCCTCTAGTTGGACATTTTATAGAGATGATACACAAACCGGAAGATTTGAAATGGTCAATTGTTTATCTAGTGAGGCCAACGAATGACATAAATCTTGACAGAAGGAAGTTAGCCCAAAAAGAAAAAGAACTGATTTTTCTAACTAAAAGTACAGAATTAGGCTTGAATGAGAAAACAGAATGACAACCCACTCGTTTCCAGACGAAGACATAGGATCAGGCAAGTAGTTCGAGGTATAACTGATTAAACAACATCATGTTGATGACTTCGTAAAAAATGGCTGAAACTAGTTATGTATAATAATTCCATTATGGATACGCTAATTTGTATCCAAAAACCACGTTGAAATGGATGGTTCAGTTTTAGACTAATAATTTACTAAAATCTATAAACTATGTGGACAAATAACATTTGGATTAACATATAAGCATGAGAAGCCTGTGAGGAGATCACGACAGACTCAGGTGTCTGTTCGCGCGGTGTTCCGCGGGGTCGCATCGTGCAGGTCTGGTCAAGTGGCAGAGTCATCAAGTAGGCCTACTGGGGGCCGAAGGCAGGATATGACAATTTGGGAATAAATACAAAAGGGAGTTAACGGCGTTGCGCCTTAGAATCACGTGACAATGAGGTCACATGGCAGGTCGTACATAATAAAAAGAGATGATGGACAACATAAAGGAAAGTAGTTGAAAAACGAAGAGAGAAAGAGACGCCATCGGCGGGGCAAACAGTGGATGTGCTAAAGAGGATCCAAATTTCGAGCTCTGGAAAGAGCAAGACGAAAAAAGAGAATACAACGGTAAGAGTGGGCCAATGAATAGAGCAAGTTAAATTGTACTAAATGACTCGAATACTTAAAAATTAAAAAATTAAATACCGTGCCCGTTGTGTTTTTCCATTTTAGAAAAACACATGTGGATGACCTCCATCACGAGCAATGTTGAAATACTTGATCCGGTCCAGCAAGCAATAATATGCACTGCGGGAACAGCTAATCATTATCAAGACCAGTGACCGGATGTACACAATAACTAGGTCAGTATGATAAGTATGGTAACAACTTGATCCATGTGACAGTAACCACAGATAAAAATGGGTACAATATCAGATTGTTAACAATTAAATTTTCCTGAGTAGGGGCAGATTTAATTGGTCCCTGAGAGGTAGAAGCTGTTGAACATTCCCTTCGAGACATCAGACTTTTCTGGCAAAGTGGACACAGAATTTGAGGGTAAAAAGTAATTACAATTGATTATTTGCATGGAGCAAGCCATAAGTATAGACATTGTCAATTGATTGACCTTATAAAGGAGGATATAGGATTTATCAATTAGTGATTACTCATGTGAACCCTGCACTCAGCAAGATAGACAGATGATGTCAGAATAGATGTGGAGAAAGAGTTAATAGTAACAACTTCTCCTTTTTGCCGCTACTAAATGCAGAATGTTGTACGTATTAAAAATGTCAACCTGGATATGTTCGAGCATTAATATTCGACTATCCCACACTTGCCTCCCATAGCTATCCGCCTGATGGTTGGACTTTAAGAAAAGACGAAAGGGACCTCATTGACAGTTGATCCCAGAGAAATCACCAACAAGAAGACAAACATAATTGTACATGTCAATGGAATGTGGTAGAATTTTTTACCCCTGAAGAATTTCCTTGTGAATAGCGTGAAAGTGTGAAAGGAATGAAACATGTCGGGTACGGTATGAATGCAGTATGAAAGTGAGCATAGGTGAATGAATACAAAGTAAAAGTTTTATGGACTGGGATTTACTCCTCTATGAAAGAGGTGATTAAACTACAGATCCTAATGATATTATCATCTTTCTAAAGTGTTTAATAATTGAATACTACAGGATATTGAATGTGCATAGCTTAATTGAGATTTATTGAAAAATTGTTTGTCTAAAAATTACTTGAGAAAGTTTGCAAAAAATATTTTTTATATTTGTAGATGTGATAAAGTAAAAAAATGTAACTGATGAAATGCTATTAAAAAAATAACTATTTTTGATATAAATTGGTGTAGTACATGAGAATTTATCAACTATTAATCATATATATAAAAAGGAATAACCACGAAAGGATTTGGGGAAGCAAGCGACCCGGTGAACATAGTGTATTGTGAAACAAAAGTTTTGGTAGAGGGCTGGTCACAAGTGGTCGTTAAAAATGACCTCTGGTCTCTCTAAGTTAGTTGCGACGCTTGCTACCATCTTAGATTTAGGTTTTGATTCAACATTTTTCCAACATGCATACAGTTTAGTAAACACCCTTGTACTGTGATCACTTATGTCTGTCTTTACTGTTGCCACCATTAGTTCCTTACACAAGGGAGGAACAGAGACGTGCTCTGTGAGGCAGGAGTGATCCCTATGTGAGCGGTTAAGACCCATAACACCCCCATTTTCCTCAATGGAACAGCCAAGGTCATAATGTTCTGTTAAAGCATCTGTACTGCTGGGTTTCCAGAAAAAACATCACCAAATGCATAAAGCGTTCCGTCTGTGAGCTGGCACAAAAAACACTTGCAAGGCATGCAAACTGGCTGATGGAGGAAACATTCCCAAAGGCCCCAGACAACTTGACATGGATATCATTATTGACCTGCTCTCAGTCAATCAGAATTCTTAGAGTGCAGTCAATAACTACTGGTAATGACTGCTTTGAGAACATTCTGTCTTCAGAATCAGACCAGGATAGAACAATGCAATTTTCGAGATGTTTTTTTTTCCCCCAACAAGACACTCCCTCTCTGGAAAGACCTTTTTTTTTTGCTGCAACAGCCTTTTTAACACAACAAAGAGAAAGCTAAAACTTTGGGAAATGTTTTCACTTTCTTATGGAGAAACCCTTTACTCTTACATGTCACCTAATGCACGCTCATCTTAAACCTGTTCCGGTCAAACCAAGGTCCAATAAAATATGTACTTTATGAAGACACCATGTTATTTAAGGATTGCAAAATACACCCACATTCAGTTTACAAACTCAGTCTATTTACCTTGCTCCTTCACCATCAAAACTCCAAAACATGTATTGCAACGACCCCCATGTGCTAGTAGCCTTACGGACCCCGGGAGGGGACATTATCACTTGGGACAATGACCCTTCCCGAAAGTATCGCTCATGCCAAGACTTAATGGCGCGTCTATAAGGCACGACGATAGAGCATTCAAAGTTTTAGGGCTGGGTTCAGACCGGTTGCCACGCTGAGCAGACTCTAGTCATCCAGTGTGCACCACATCACCGAACTCCCGGCAGCCCAAGAGCGACACAGGAAGAGGTTTGCATACCAGATACTTTGCATCGATAATGGTTTCCTGTGGTTGGAGCGAGATCATTCTCGACCGGCTTCAAAAAGGATTGCTTCATTAAACACTGAACGCGCAGAGGGCGGGGGTGGTGGGTGGGGAGGGAAATATTATCCTGGTACATAGCTGGGTGCCCCGGAAGTGGAATCACCTCAATACACAATGCAAGCTGTTCGCACGCTCCTCTTTTCACGCATTTTCTAAATGATGCAGCACAAACTCCATAGTTACCAACATGATCCATTCCATTCTGTAGGTGCTCATCCAGTCTTGGTTTTCCTTTGCATTCTGGGACTTGTAGTGTGAGTTTTATAATGGGAAAAGTGAAAACTACAAGTCCCAGAATGCAAAGAAAGTCTTCGCTCGTTACCCACCTTCGCTTTTGTGCGATTAAACTGATTAGCCATGGGTTTGTTTAGAATCGGCGAATGTTCAAGCGCACAAACCCCATCTTCAAATCCAGTTACACGGACAAGGTTTTTAAGTAAACTGGAGATTTTTTTTCATATTTCTCACGCAGGGGAATCGAAATCCCGGTGTGGCTGTAAAGAAAATCTACAGCACTGAAAATGAGAAGATGAGGGGAATAGAGTGGAGGGTAAACTGGAGGTGCAGTGCGCCAGAGTACACCTAAGGAATCCATCAGTCTCCACTACAAGATGCAGAGGTGCCTCTCTGGAAACATCCCTAGAATGGAGATATAGTGTCTGAACCATGTACCCATCTTGGTTCTCGGCAACCTTCTTTCTACCTAAAAGGATTTGGCGAGCAGCTCCCGTGTGGTGGCTGTTTAAATGTTCCTTTCGATGGTTGTTTTTTCGATGTGTTTTTAATGAAAATGTTTCGATGGAAATCCCATCGAAAAATGTCTTGTTTTTGGGGGGCTTCCCCCTCAAACCTCCCATATTGTTTTTTTTTTTTTATTATTCCCGACCCTCCAACCGTTTATATACCATTTTCCACCCCGCTATATTTATTGAGGGTTTTTTTCAATGCCTCACTCGGGCCTGCACTGCTAATTTACACGAGCAGCGAAGGCTGAAAAGCCACCATCTTCTCTTTGATGGCATAGGAGGCCTTGGGGGACAGTCAGGGGTGATGAGTCAGGGTTTCATACAACTAGACGTGGTTCAAGCCACGCAGATCAATCCCGTGGTAAAGGCACATTTCCCTAAGCCTTCCTCCCAACCTAGAATATTGGGGGTGAGGGGCAGGGGGCAGTGAGCACTAGGCCAGATTCTCAAAACATTTTTTGGCGCAAGGGAGGTGGTGAGCTCGCTGGTTGTCCAACTCCAGGCCTCGAGGGCCGGGATCCTGATGGGTTTTCGGGATAGCCCTCCTTAATATTCATGAGGAAAAATGTGCATACATTTAGAATCATTGTCATGAATATTAATGACAGGTATCCTGAAAAGCCGACAAAGAATCCGGCCCTCGAGGCCTGGATTTTAACAACCCTGCCGGCATCTTCTCACTTGCCCCCAAAAAAGGAGCAGCCCAATTCTCAGGGGGCTTCTGATCAGATGCCCTCTCTACCCCCCCTTGCGCAAATAAAGCGGTGCGTCTCTGCATGCCTGCGCCTGTTGGGAACAGGCCCAGAGTGCCAATCGTGGCAGGCGCATTTCTGACACGGTCATGGTTGCTTTGTTTTTGAGGCGTGGCAGCTGCTACCCTTGCATTGCCATCCCCCATACATGCATGCATGCCATGCTGAATATTGCCTTTGAAGGGCATGGGTGCTGGGTCCCCGTCATTCATTAGTAATGTGCAATGTGTCCAAGGCGTCCGGGCACTGTCCAGCCCCCCTAAAATGTTAAGGTCACCTTTGACAGTAAGGTAACCAGCATCTTTCAGCCATGAGCGAAAATGAGGGCCGAGGGGGGCGGTGAGCGCATCCGCTGCACATTTTGCAGTTGTGCTCATTTTTGAAAATGTGGCTTTGGCCACGCTTCAACAGTTACCGTCGTGATGGTTAGGGGGTACATGTACCAGGACACCTGCATCTTGGCTGCCTCTTTAGGTGGGAGCTGCCACGTATTCCTTCTCTTGAGCCTCCAGAAAATCCCTTCTGTTCACTTCAGTTCATTTAAACAAATCCCCTCCATTACACTCTAATGACCCCCTGCTCCCCCTTTGTGCGCACTCTTTGGAGAAACGGTTCGGGAAAGACTGAGACATTTGAAGGGTGGGGTCTCAAGTGCCATTGAACTGTACTAGCCTGTTAAAAAAGGGAGCAGTGGCCGAAACCGGTTAAGAACGTTTTCAACTATTCTGCTTTCTTCATGTATACCTCGTTGTGAGTTTAGTGCTCTATTGCAAGGTGAAAAATGCAACCTACTTTGTAATTGGTCGTTTATAACGAGCATAATAGCCAGAGGTTTCTAAGCACGGACCCGGGAATCGAACCCGTGTTGCTCTGGATCGTCTTGTTTCCCAGACGAGCGCATCGCCCCTGAGCTATCCTCGAGACTTTCATTCAGATCGTAGGTGGGGCCTCGTTGGGGGTACGAGTTTTGGGCCTTAAGATGGAGGATGTACCTTCACCATCCAGCTTACCACTAAGAATCCTCAGAATTCCCACAGTGGAATTCGGCTTACAGGAATTCTGAAAACATTCCCTGTGGAGTCCTATGGACTCCAACAACGTAGACTAATACCACTGTACCACCGCTCTTGATTCTGTAGTAAGTTCACAGGTCCAAGTGGCACTAACAGTTACCAATTTTGGTGGTAAATCGCCGGATGTATTGCTAATTTACCACCAAACACGTAATGAGGCCCACTTTAAAGCTTCCAGGTCCTGTTGCCCTTCCTGCAGGTGTGACGCAATGTAAGGTCCTGAGAAGAAGCAGGTTAGACTGTATGTGGCAAACGCTGCTTTCAAGGCGAGGTCGTGTTCACGCTCGCGACCATCCCTTTTGATAATTCCAATTTCCAACACTGTTTTCGTTTTTACTAAGGAAAGCGTGGAAATCTTCTGGTATGGGGGAAGTTCGGTTGAGGTATTTGGCAGTCGTGTAGCGCACATGTGCCACTAATGTGGCTTCGTAGCGCTGCTTGCCTGCCCGGATGGTTGCAGGTCGGAACCTGATGCCTATGTTCTGCAATAGAATTGTCCACAAATGTACACATTGAAGTGACTGTAAACCATTTGTCATTGAGACATTGTAATCTTCTCCACGATTGACGATTTGTGTATACATTTGTGTATTATTGTGGAGTCAGTCTTTTTATATTGTTTTTATATTGTCTTCAACATGAATTTTAGTGTTTTATGTGTGATTTGTATAATAAAATTCAAAATATTTTTTTAAAATTAAATCATAATTATTGAGTTCAGATTCATATTTGTCAGTATAGGCTGAAACACTGTAGTATCCTTCCTTTTGTACACACCACACCATGTTTCATTGCATTATATTGCAGTATTGTTCATTACTTCTCTTGGAGTTGTTTCTGTTGCACTGCAAAGCACGGCTCCCACGCTCGCGCCTCTAGACATGCACTCTTTGCACCCATCATTGAATGGTCTCATCTGGGAAAATCTGGCAGCCCGTGATGCACTCCTGCAGTAGCCTTGCCTGGATTACATGGTGGCAATATCGGCGCAGTGGGTTTAATTTGCAATTGTGCTGAGGTTCCATCATCTCAAATCTTCTCCTTGACGATCTGTACCATGTTGCGGGATGTTGGCACTGTGATCGGACTCTGCATTGATTATAGGTTCCCCAGTTAGTAACCCCTTTTCTCCCCCGCCTCTTTTCAGATGCCAGCATATACAACTACATGGAGACTGGAGAGGAGCACGGCGACCTCTTCCGCTGCTTCGATGTGGACCCTCTGGTAACATTTCTCACCCATGCCCTCCCTCTCTCCCCACCCTGTGCAGGGCCTGCTAGGGTCCGCCTCTTGTATTTATGTGGGAAGAGGAGACCATGTCCTACTGCACTGGCAGTACATATTTTGACTGGATGCCTCACTTAAATGTCTGTCCAGTGAGTGTACTCTGGGAGATGGGCACCGTGATCTGTGAAAGGGTCACCAGGGTCTGCATGAGGGGCAGAATGATCATTGGGAGGGGCGCAGTGATGCGAGAGGTTGGTTATCTACCTCTGTATGGAGTGTTTTTGGGCACACAATGATGCCAGTGTGGAGGCCGTGATGTTTCAGCATAAGCAGGGTACCATGGGACGTAGCGCGTGGTGAGGAGCCAGACTGCACGCACGACCACTGTGGGACAATTGTACTTGGGAGGCGCTATCAAGGTGAGAATTGGAAGAGAATCGGCAGAGCTTCTCGTTTCAGCCCAGAATGTTCTCAATCTCCCCTTTCTTAACATCCTTTGAGGGATGATAGCCCCTGCCCAACCCTGGCCTCGCGTTCTCAAGTATAGGCTTCTTGGTAGCTGGAGCAGGAGGAAGCAGTGTTTGGCAGTGTGCTGGTGAGGGATAGTAAGCTTCCTTTCTATCCCTCGTTCCTTACCTCCTACCATAACTTCTTCTGACCGTACTTCCTTCTTTACTTCTCTCCTTCCTTGGCTTTTTCCTAGATTGCTCACCCGCTTCCCTCTTAGTAACCCCCTCCTCCCCTCCCTTTTCTTTCTGTTGGTCTCTTCCCCTCACTATTCCTAGGTGGTCACTTACCTTTCTTTTCTCTTGTCTCCATGCAGTTTGACAGCGCCATGGAGCTGGGGCTGGACTCTGGCCCTCACAGCTACGCGTGGAACCACCTCAGTGTGGATGACTTTCCAGGTACGTACGTGGCTTCACCATCGCAGTCAAGGTCTGTATGATCATTCTCACAGGGCCTTCCATTGGCCCTCACAAGCATGCACAAGTGTTCAATGTGGGACGATGGGTGGGGGCTCTTAAACATAGGCTAAGGCTTAGTGGAATGGACCTGACATTGCTTGATTTCCTTTAGCTGTTAAAGCAACACATAGAAACTTTATATGGGATCACACGTGGGTTAAGGTTGCACACACAGCAAAAATAGGAGTAAATGACCAGGAGTCGATCATAGTTTTTGCTTGTTTGATTTTGAAGGAAAAAAAAATTGTACGTAAATCAGTCTCTCCTAGTCCAAAATATGGAGCATAGCTAGAAATGCTTCACCAATTCCCCGTGGCGGGATTTCCAAGAACCCATTGGAATTGACTTTGATTCTTTTGACAAAATCAAATGTAGATCGATTCTTGCATCGACCAATGTTTGCCTTCCTTCCTTTCCACTGATCAGTGGACATTGGTGCACCATGAAGCAATCACAAATCGGTAGGGGAGCACGGCCTGAGGGATGCTGGTCTCGTGTCATTTAACAACATTAACATTGCTCATTTCCCTGCAAGGATTAGAAAGACAGCCCGGAAGCCATTTGACATACGGTCATCGGATCCCCTGTGGGGAAACCGAAATGGGGAAATGCAGTACACATTCCACTGCTTGCCTCAGTGATAAGTAGCATAGGGACACACAAACCCCAGCTTGTCCAAGCTGTTATTTATCCTTTAAGGATTTATCAACATTTGCTGTTCAGGTGAGCGAACCCAGATTGGATTTCTAGTAAGTATTGCAGGTAGCCTGGGAAGCTTGAGCCTCTAAATGAATGGATCTGGCATTTTGTTGGAAGTTCTCTTTCTCTGGCCAAACTCAACCACGTTGACTCAGGAACGTTGTTGTTTTAATTGTTAGCGAAGTAGTCAGGTCCTGAAGAAGCCCACTCTAAAGGCATTATCTTGGGCGCCTGTTTTAGTGCGAAACACGGGTGGGCCGTTCTAGATCTCTTGAGTCCTTATTGAAGTCATTGTCTGCTCTAGCTCTCTAAATTGCTATGCAATGAGTTGCTGGTCACTTTCCCTTGGGGGGACTATTAGATTGTCAGGATTGTGGCGAAGGCTTTCAGCTTATCTCTTGGGAGGTTAGACATGCCCCATTGCTTGGGTTTAGTGTTCTTTCCAACATACTATATGAAAGTAACTGATTTTTATTATCTCAAAATCAGAAGTGCAATGTGTTACGTTTGTACAAAACCTACATAGACTTGGTGTTCTCTTATTCACCAGCGCACTGAGCGTTCCATATCTTT